>NC_138127.1:55382821-57782821 GCF_964188305.1 Podarcis bocagei | reverse complement strand
AAGGATGGCAGACAATTGTAATCCAGGCCAGATTTTATGGTGACACCCGCTCTCCCCCGATTCATTCTGTCAAACCAGTCATCAGCATGGACTGCAGATCTGAGATTTCGGTTACATCCACACCATACATTTAATGCACTCTTGTGTCACTTTAACAGTCATGGCTTTCCATCAAAAATCCTGGAAACTCTACTTTATTAAGGGCTCTGACAACACCACAGACCTACAGGTCTCAACACCCTTAACAAACTACAGTTCCTGGGATTCTTCTTTTCTATGGTATGAGGTATAAGGGTACGTTAAATATATGGCATGGAAGTGACGTTAGTCCTCAGATCTTTTGGAGAGCTCGTTGAGTTACAGGATGTTCTGAGGGCTGTTCTGTATTCCCCCTCCTGTATTTATAGATGTGAAGCTGCTTGGAACAGCTTCATAGAATAGTAAACATGTTTTTTAAATGGTGCAGGAAGTGACCACATGCCACTCCTGTGTAGGGCCACTGAACCTACAACAAAATGGCTGCCACCAACTGTACAACATGGGGCAACATTTTGTTACACATGCAATGGTCCTTTGTTCATAGAATTACACAGGAAGTAATGTATGGTCACTTCCTGCATTGTTTTTAAAAGCATTTTTTTTTTACCTGGCATGGTGGAGGTGCTGTGATCTGAAGCTGCTCCAAGCGCTTCACACTGTTTAAAGGAATTTAAAAAAATTAAGAACAGCCCTTAGTATACCTTATAAGTACTCCTCAGTTGAGGCAGGGGAGTTGACCGTTTTTATGTGCAGATTTGTTCCACACAGGAACAGAGCAGAACATAGGTTAAGATGTCAACAACTCTCTCATATAGAATCAGACCCTTTCCTAGTACAAACCACCCTGCCTCTGGAGCCTGTTTGACCTTCTAGAACAGGGCAGGCTATCTGTGGGCCTCCATATATCACTGAAGACCAACTCCCATCAGATCCAGCCAGCCAGCATGACAAAAGGTCAGGGATGATGGGAGTTGAAGTCTAACACAATATGGAGGGCCACAGGTTGCCCACCTCTGCTTTATATAACCTTTGCCTGTCAGGGTAGCCTGTACTGGCTATGTGGGCAATTGGTCTCCTTGTACCTCAGAATCCAAGTATGCTGGACAAAGAATTGGACACAGACTGTGTTGAAATCCTCCCTCAGCCACAATAAAGCTTACTGTGGGTCGAGAGGACCTTAGACCACTCATTCGTTTTCAGCCTAATCTGGCTTGCAGGGTTGGTATGAGAATAGCATGAGCATTTATTTACCGAAGGATGGGTGGAATAAGAGCAGAACTGATAAATACAGTTTGGCCTACACATATCATACTGCTTGAGTTCTTCAGTGGCACAATAAATATGGGCTGAGTTGCTTGCTGGGGATGTGATGAAACTCCTACACAACAGCTCTGTTCCATATTTAATTCCAGCACAGACACACTCATCCCTCATTCTCATCAAAGCATTTGCTTTTGTGAATTCCCCTGTAAGGTCCCCAGAGCAGCGGCACTGACAGTCACTTTTGTGATGTTGGTCTGAACCAGCAAGTAACCACCTACTGAATTAATATCTGGTGTAGCAGTGGGGACAGGCTATAAAACCAGTCGCTTATTTGACAGTCCTACTTCACAGAGAGCTGCAGCATAACGAGTCTGACCGGAATCAGAACCCAGTGAAACAAATAATAAAAGTGTATTAAGATGTGACTGAAGTTAAATGGGTTATAAAATATCGTACAGGGTTTGTTTGTTTGTTTGTTTGCTTGCTTGCTTTTTGCTGTTGCTGGATTATTACATTTTGAGCTTTTAAATTTGTTTTTCTTTCATTGCTTTATAAATTTCACCCTAGCTGCTTATTGTACTTCTGCTGTGGGACTTTTTCATCATTTGGTAATAACAAACACTTCTAAAATAAATCCCTTTAGAAAAGATCTGGATACCTTAAACCATGACAAAGGAGGACGACAAGGAGGAAAAGGGCTGGAGGACCTCCCTCTTTCCCCTCTTTGATTGTCCCGATACTTGAAGAGCAAACAGTGTAACCAAAAGACACTTAGAGCAATGGTTCCCTAACTTCCCTCCCCTATGGACCACTTAAAAATTGCCTGCTATAGCAATTGTAATGTTCTGTGCTAGAAGTGGTGTGATTTTTATTTTATTTTTTGTATTTCAACGGGCATGCTGCGGGCCACCTGAACAAAGCTTGCGGATTACTGGTGGTCCACAGATCAGTTTGGGAACCCTGACACTAGAGCAAGAAGTCATCTCTCAAAGGGGAGATCATTCCACAGACAAGGTGCCACCACACAAAAGACCCTGCTCCAAGTTTTTGTGAGATGAACTTCCACAGGCTAAAATACAATGAATAGAATCTCTTCTGAATATCTTAATGGATGGGCAGGTCTGTATGGTGGGGAGATAACCTTGTGCCTAAATGTTTGGGGCATTATATGTCAGCAAAAAACCCATAAACGTTTTGGCTACTTGGCAGCCAGTGCAGCTCTTTCAGCCCAGGTGTCCTATATGTACAAGAGGATGTTCCACTTAGCAACCTGCTTACTCTATTCTGCACCAGCTGTAGCTTTGGAACCAACCTTAAGGGCAGCTCCATATACAGTGCATTGCAATAATACGGGCCTGGGACTGGCCATACAGGGGTCTGCGTGGCTAACCAACTCTGGTCCAGAATCAGTTTTAACTGGGGAATTATTATTTCTTAAATTTGGGGGAGCTACCGCAGAAAAGACCCACCCCTAACTCCTGCTGTGGAGAGGGCACCAGTGCCTTCTCCTGTCAGTGAGGAGCCTTGCTCTTCTGGGCATGTGACTGAGTAAAACAGCTGCTGGGCTGGCACTGACACCACCTCTGTCTCCAAGGATATGGAGATTCCACAGCTAGAATGGGCAAACCTTACAGAACTACACCAAGGAGTGTCTATTTGTTTGCCCAGTCCCAGGACTCTGGCTGCATGCCATGCCGAGAGTTGTGCCCACCCTGCTGTTCAAATGGAAGGTGGTGAGGAGATGCTGCACATTGGATAAATGTCTTGACTTGTGCTTAGCCATGTGTTTATACCTATGATGTACCTGCTGCACCTTGTAACCTGTGCCTTCCCTAGGTGCTGCTCTGATTTACGCATTAAAGCCTTTTGCAGAAACACAGGTGGGAGTTTGAATTCTTTGTCTGACAGTGATGGCCAGGACACAGACCTTAAATAAGGGCAAGAAGTGAGGGATACATTCTAGTGCACACACCTGTAGGATACCCAGAGAACTATGGGAATCCCCATTATTTCTAAAACACCGATTTTTGTGACATAACATGAACCCGGAGTCATAGTTTATGCAAACTCTTTTACACATTAGTCCAATTTATATTCCAAGAGACAGAAACCAATATCTTCTCTTGTATAAAACACATTAATTTGGTTCATGTGGAAACTTTACAAATGTGCGTTGTTATATTCTGAATGATGTGAATTTTTTAAAAAATAAAAAAATCACCTTCAAATAGAAACAAATCAAATTCCACAGGAACAGCTATAAAATGCCTCAGAAAAGTGAGAGTGAGCACTGATAATTGAATTTCCTCTCAGTTTAGAAAATGAGAACAGTGGAGAAAAGTGATGAGAACATCTGGTGTGTTCAGCGGGGTCTTGCTGCCAGAGTTTAATTGTGTTTCTGCTCCAACAATCAGTTGCAAAGCAATACATGAGGGCATGATGGGATACATTAGATATCCCATCATACATTATATATACATAATAGGCCAAACAGGCTCCCCTTGTGTTAGTAGCTAAGGTTGCAATACGGATTCCTCCTGCCCCACTCATGGCAACCTCAGACCCATGGAAGCAGCTGCAGCTGCAGACAATAAGGTTTCAATATGGTACTCATTTGCTGAAGAACTAGTCAAACCTCGGCTCCCAAACTCCTCCATTTTGGAACATTTTGGTTCCTGAATGTCAAAAACCCAGAAGTAAGTGTTCCAGCTTTCAAATGTTTTTCAGAAGCCGAACATCCGATACGGCTTCCGCTTGCGTACAGGAAACTCCTGCAGCCAATTGGAAGCAGCGCCTCGGTTGTCGAACATTTCGGAAGCCGAACGGACAACTGAGGTTTGACTGTATCTGGCTTTCTGTGTTGGGTTGCACTGGGAGTCTGATAATTTGTAACACTTAAGAGGTAGCAAGAAAATATTGGATTGTTGTTCTCTTTTTTCTTTTTTCCTGAAATCTGAGAGATTTGGAAAGCGATGTCCTGGATGCCAACATGGTTTTATACTGTGGACCTGGTTCACCAACACATATAAAGCCCTCATCTAAGTCGTTGTGAGCCTCCTTTGAAGATCGTAGTGAATGGCAGGAGTGCCAACTAGGCCCCACAACCGTGGGTGCCATGCAGCGTGCATGACCCTGGCACCGAAATTTGTGGATGTCCGGCTCCTTCATAGGGTACTTTGTGGGTGTTCGGGCACCCAGGGCCACAGGGAGTTGGCACCTATGGTGAATGGACTGTGCAGTGGGGAGGTATTCTGTCAGGTAAACCTTTCCCCCAGGCCTACAGCTGGAAAAACTCCGGTAAACACCAGAATTGCATAGTAGGTGCAGCTGTGTACAGTGGCTCTCAAATCCACAAACTTGGAGGTTGGCCCATCCTGAATGGGGTTGCGCTCCTTCTGAAGGAACAGGTATGTAAATGAGTTGATTCTTGTTCCATCTGTGTTGCCAGATGCACAAGTTAACTCAGTGGCTAGGAGTGCCTTCTACCTTGGCTGTTTGTAGAATGCTCTCCCCAGGGTGGTTCGTCTGGTGTCTTCATTACATATCTTTCGGCGCAAGGTGAAACCATTTCTCTTTCACCAGGCCTTGGGCTGATTGAGATCCTATATTCTTTGAAATGTGTTTGTGGGAGGAGGGGGTTGTTGGTTTGTTCTTGCTCTTGTTTTGTGTTTTTATCCTGAGATTTTTGGATGAAGGGTGGTATACAACATAAATTAATAATAATAATAATAATAATAATAATAATAATAATAATAATAATAATAATAATAATAATGTCTCTTTGGGACTGTTTCTAGACTCATTATTTCCTTCATTTCCCAGTTCTCTGAAACACAATACAGCCTTCTTTCTTTCTTTCTTTCTTTCTTTCTTTCTTTCTTTCTTTCTTTCTTTCTTTCATGAGAGGAGCAGGAGACTCTCTTTCACCATTCCGCTCTCAATTCCTCAATGGATTTTGCAGAACACCTGTGATACACAGTGTATGTAGTGTACTGATTAATCTGGACTTGTTTGGAGGTTCATTGGTGCAATTTATTAGTGAGCAAAAAGGATGTGTCATGTTCAGAAATCCTAACACCACTTTTGTTTATGACAATTTCATTATGACAACACGTTGAGTGCAGGGGGTTGGCCTCTAATTTATTACCATGCAGGTATTTTTAACCACAACTACCCCATAGTAAATTTGCCCAGGCTGGACTTTTTGCATTACTGCCATTATGAAACTGTGCAAAAAAAGAGAGGGGGGGTGGAGACAGCAAATCAATTTCATAGTCGGTGCTCACGCAGCAGGAGACAATTCATACTGACATTTGATACCTGCTGGCTGCTGCTTCCAATTATGCCAGATGCCGGGAGAGCAGGGCTGTCGAAATAACAGTGTCGACAGTGCAATCAGGTTGGTTAAGATTCGGGGAGTGTGGTTGCGCTTGGTTCAGCATGTCGTCAATTCCCCACCATAAGCAAAAGAGTGACACCTACTCCTTTATTTTGTTAACTTCTTAACTGGCAGAGAGACACCCATTAATTCAATGTAAAGCTGCATCTTTGGCTAGAAAACTGAAATCTGCCCAGAGGCTAACAATCAAAAAGATTGGAGGAGATGTGAATGAAAAGTGAAATAAACATGATAAAAAAAGCTATAATAATACAGGCCTACTAGACGGTACAGCAAGAGTGCATTGCAGCCCTTGAGGCAAGATCATGCGAAACACTTGTCTGGCGGCTCACAGAATACAAGAGAATGGTCATGTCATCAAATCAGATTCATTGTGCATCCCCAGCATTGACTTAGAACTTGGGTAGTAAGTAGGCAGGATGGAAAGTTGAATACAAGGGCAGGAAACTGCTGGGGCATTCACTGATCTGCTGAGACAGAGCAGGGCACTCATCCCTTTGCAGCAGATGCCTCAGCATAAGTTGGGAAAGGAGGCCAGCAGGGGATGTTTGACAGGAAGCATGAAACTGCACAATTCCCCTCACAGGTTTTGAGGGTTAGAAAGGAACAATGGAGCTGTAGAATGAAATGCAAGGCCATTGTTAATCACAGCATACAATGCTTCCCTTAATCAAGCCCTTCTCAGGTGCAAGGAAAGATAATGGTCTAAGAAAATGGCTGTGCCAGTTAAACGGGACGCAAGCTCAAAAACGTACCCTAATTTCACTCCCCAATTCCTCTTTAACTTCCATTAGAGTAGACCAAAGGGACGCGGGTGGCGCTGGTGGTTTGAATCCCCAAGACAGGGTGAGCTCCCATTGCTCAGTCCCTGCTCCTGCCAACCTAGCAGTTTGAAAGCATGCCAAAAAGTGCAAGTAGGTACCGCTCTGGCGGGAAGGTAAACGGCGTTTCCGTGCGCTGCTCTGGTTTTAGTGTTCCATTATGCCAGAAGCAGCTTAGTCATGCTGGCCACATGACCCGGAAAAACTGTCTGTGGACAAATGCTAGCTCCCTTGGCCTGTAAAGCAAGATGAGCGCCGCAACCCCAGAGTTGTCTGCGACTGGACTTAACTGGCAGGGGTCCTTTACCTTTACCTTTACTTTTCTTAGAGTAGACCAAGAGTCAAACTGGATGACAAGAGCATGATTCAATTTTACATGTCACTTTTAAAAAGAGGCAATAGCAGACACAGAGGGGAGGGGCAGTCAGGATCAGGACCACATCATGGAGAAAAGGGAGTTGGACGGGATATAAATAATAAAATTATTATCTGCCGCAGCCCTTTTGAAAATTGCTGCCCCTGCTCCTGAAACTATTTGTTCTGGGATGGAATCTGACCTTGGGGTATGAGGGTTTCTCTCCCAGGGCAAAGAGCAAATTCAGGAGCAGTTTTAATTGGGACCTTGGCACAGATGAGAGGAAGGCTTAACACGCACATACCTTACTATGTTCCATGGTCCTGAATGTCATTAATCATCCCCCCCCCCCCGGAGAAGGGGGATCATTTTATCTGGCAAGCAGAAATGCTTGCGCTGATGGAGCAACTGCCATGCTGAATTCCTCCCCCGGGTGTGTTTTCAATTACCAGTTTTTACTAATGCCCATTGTGAATGGAGAGTTGGTCAATCAACTACATTGGTACCTCAGCGGTTGAACGGAATCCGTTCCAGAAGTTCGTTCGACTCCCAAAGTGTTCGGAAACCAAGGCACGGCTTCCGATTGGCTGCAGGAAGCTCCTGCAGCCAACCGGAAGCTGCGGAAGCCGTGTTGGACGTACGGGTTCCAAAGAACGTTCACAAACTGGAACACTCACTTCCAGGTTTTCGGCGTTCAGGAGCCAAAAGGTTTGAGTCACAAGGCATTCGTCAACCAAGGTATGACTGTAGATCTATCTCTGTGAAGTACAACATTAATATTGTTGCACCCCACCCGAATCTCCGAGCAGTGCAAAATTCCAGGGGTTCCAGGTGCTTACCCAGGATTCGTGTTTAGTTTTGGAAATGAGGCACATTGGGGACTGTGGTGTCTTTATGATTTAAGGTTTATTTACATATATATACAACCCGATCCTGTGTTGGAGGGGTTCACAGCATGAACCCTCCAAAAGGGTATTGCTTCTTCCATAGCCGTAGCCTTGGATTCAAAGAGAAATCTGCCCTTCCTTTCCAGTCTGTGGCTTTTGCATCCAGCTTCTAGATCACATCACTCAACTCCCCCCTCTGACCTTTTGTCTTTCTAACTAGCAGACAGTTGAGGGAGGAAAGGAGGCCCACCCATTTGTTTTCTCCCACTAAGCCACTTCCTTTGTTCCCTTATTGACCCATGTTTAGCAGGCCATTAGCAGGATGGTCCACTTATTCCAGCAATTTAATCTGTGCCAGATCCAGGAATTAGAAGTGGCTACAGGCATTCAGCCTAACCTCTCCACACACTCATAACAATATGTTTTGGTATGTAATGGTGGGTATTTTTCATTAATGAAGAAATACCTGTCATATTAGATCTACATTAAATGAATAGTTGGGACTTTCCATTTAAAATGTTACTTTTAAACTCAAACAATGAGACCTATGGCCAATTCTAGCCCATAATAAGCCTCAATGGCTGTCACTTTGCAATGCATCAATGACTCAGTTGCAATTATACACTTGGGAAGTTTCAGTCTAGGAATAATTGGGGGGAAACAAAGGAAATCAAGCTTCTTTCCTACCAGAAGCTGAATTCAGAAATTAGACCTTAAATAAATATCAAATTTTATAGATATATTTGTTTTGCAGGAGGAACAATTCCCAAACACTTAATTGATATGCATGTTAGGGACTTTAAAAAACGGTATTTAGCATGAGCCGTCTTACAAACACATTATACAAACATTGCTTAGGCTGGACTATAACATATTCCTTGACATCAAACAAAAGGAAGGTTGGTACATCTAACTAGCTGACATCTATCCATCTGCAACCCTTGTCATATTCTTCATCCCTTTTGGAATTCAGATTGTGATCTGCTTTGGACATAGGCTTGTCTTTTTTCATTTATGGTTGCCAACCTTTTTAAGTCCATGGACACATTTGGATTGTTTAGCAAGTGCTGTGAGCACTACCCATTCTGTGCATTTCTCACCACTCCAATCAGTCTTCCCTCCATGAGTGACAGAAAGAAAAAACAGTGGTACCTCAGGTTACAGACACCTCAGGTTACAGACACTTCAGGTTACAGACTTCGGAAGTAGTACCTTGGGTTAAGAACTTTACCTCAGGATGAGAACAGAAATCGTGTGGCGGCAGCGGCACGGCAGCGGGAGGCCCTATTAGCTAAAGTAGTACCTCAGGTTAAGTGCAGTTTCAGTTTAAGAACGGACCTCCAGAATGAATTAAGTTCTTAACCTTGAGATACCACTGTACACACATACTTCATTTGCTTTTCCAAGGGTTCTGTGTAAAAGCTGGATTCAGTGGAAATAATCTGAGCCTTGAAAAGCATATGGAGCTGGAAAAAGAAATGGGAAAGAGGGTCACTGGGACAGAGCAATGGGAGCTCACCCTGTCACGTGGACTCGAGCTGCCAACCTTCCAATTGGCAAGTCCAAGAGGCTCAGTGGTTTAGACCACAGCGCCACCCACTCCCTTCATACAGAGAGGATGTCATGGGGGTCGACAATAATTAGTCACTTTGTTATGTATTCAGTGGTCTGTGTTTGCCTGAGCTTGAGTCTGGACTAAAGATTCTGAGCTCCTGTGTTCTGATTTGATTCATGATATCCAATCACAGAACATTTCACGGTCTGGGCTACTGGCATTGGCTCTTAAGCCCTGAGTTATGATTCGCAGCTTGGGAGTTTAGACAGCCAATCATCTTGAGAGAGAGAGTGTGGCCCAGGCTTTCAAAAAACACATAAGCAGTTGCTTTACCCCTGTTCTTCAGTTCTGTTAGTTCAATAAAGTCCCTTGCTGTTATCAATGTGTCTCACCTCATAGAAACTCACATACGCTTCACAACACTCTCACATGGGTTACTTGATCAGGGTACTCTCACAACGGTAACCTGATCCCAAACATCACTTTATGTGCTTTAAACTCTGACAAAAGTATTCACCAGTGCATGGCACTATAAATGTGTGCAGTTTGTTTTTCAGAAGAATCATAAAAGGTTTAACACAGAACAACTGACTAACGAATCACACAGGGGCCTATAATTCTGTCAATTCCAAATTCCCCTCTTTTTTCAAAGACAGTTTCCCGTTTAGTTGCAGGTTAGTGGGCAAAGTGGACATTATTTCATGCTGATCAAATAGCGCAGAAATATACTCTGGAGTTCAGGATTGGTGTGTGATTCTCAAAGTAGGAGGACGATCTCTAAGAAAGTTCCAAGAACTGACAAGATGGCGCCATTTTTTCCTTACTAACAGCCCCTCCACATACCGTACATATCCTGTAGGCATGCGGAGGGAAATTCTATTTGGTTCACATTTTAATGAGACCCTACCTGACAAAAAGCCTGATTAAGTACATTTCATACGTGTTGTACATTAACAGAACTTTAATTTCTTTCTTGAAGGAAGGTCAGAATAAGTATTGTGCAGTTTAACTGATTGTACAGGTCCATTCCTTCACAAGCATGTACTCATGATGTGCGTTCATCTATTTTGCATTATCTTGCAATCTTGCTTAGTTGCCCTGATGCATTTAGGCGTAAGTCCCATGCTCCAAGAGTGAGCAGATTTTAGGCTACAGCAGGCCTCGAAATGAACTAGACAGCTAGCAAAATAGAGCCCAATATGAAACAGCTGAGATGGATGATGAAAATTTTGCCAAAGTGGCCCATTAAACAGTTCATATTATATCTGTCTGCTTGGAGCTTGAAGTCTTGTTGCCTAATTTCAACAACACCCTTGTTGAATGTGTGCCATTTCTTATTTTGTGATTTGCAGACTCCCCGGGGCAGAGAATTTGTCACTTCACTGCTCCGTGTACTGCTGCCAAGCATACTGTTAACATTCACTGCATGTCAAGTACTGTAATATCAGCATTTTCAATAAAATACATGGTCTACATTTTTTCCCTTTGAATAATTTCTTATGGAATTAAGCTTATCTACTATGTAGAAACTGGTCAGTTATGTTTTGTTTATAATGATAATTTCACTAAAGGTCATCAAATGCAAAATCATTGTACATCACAGTACCACATCAGTAATGTAGAATTAATTATACATTCTTCCTCCACCCATTAAATGAGAAACTTGATATGTCAATCATTTTTTATCTCAAAATAAAAAAATTCCTTCCAGTAGCACCTTAAAGACCAACTAAGTTAGTTCTTGGTATGAGCTTTCGTGTGCATGCACACTTCTTCAGATACATTTTTTATCTCATTATATTTATATACAGTGGTACCTCGGTTGACAAACATTGCAGTTTTTGTTTTTGTTTTGTTTTTTTTAAAGATTTTTATTGGTTTTACAAATTTTAAAAAACAGACAAACACTTAAGAAAACAAACATACACGTATAAATTCATAACATATTTTCATAAACCTCTTTTCTGGGACTTCCCCATACCCCCCCTTTCTGCATCCCAATGTCTATAATTTTATAGCAACTCCCAGTTGTTACTTTCCAACCTCAGTCATCTTAGTCATCTCTATATTCTAACCTTATGTCACTGTATCCCTTTGTTCCTAAGAACCAAAACACTCTAACATTCATTGAGTTTATAATAGTCCTTAAGGTAACTTTTGAATTTTCTCCATTCTTCTTCCGCTGTCTCTTTTCCTTGGTCACGGATTCTGCCTGTCATCTCAGCTAATGTCATATAGTCCATCACTTTCATCTGCCATTCTTCCAGAGTGGGTAGATCTTGTGTCTTCCAATGCTTTGCGATGAGTATTCTTGCTGCTGTTGTAGCGTACATGAAAAAAGCTCTATCCTTCTTTGACACCAATTGGCCGACAATGCCCAAGAGAAAGGCCTCTGGTTTTTTAGGAAAGGTACATCAGGATTTGGGCCTTCATCAGGATTTCCTTGTCTCGAAAGAGGGCGTCATTCATTCTCCATCTAAATTGACCAGTTGTTGTTAGTTTCATTTCCATCTTCACGGCGTTATGGTCGGAGCAAGTTTTTGGACAGATTTCTACCTTCTTAATCTTTGGAGCCATGCCACTAGTAATCCAAATTTGATCAATTCTGGTCCAGGTCAACATTGCTTGGGAGAAAAAGGTTCCCTCTCTCTCCAGAGGGTTCCTTGTTCTCCATATATCTATCAAGTCCATGTTTTCAGTCATTTCAAAGAAAGTCTTAGGAAGTCTCCCTTCCTTACTGATTGTTAGTCTTTGTGCCTTATCCATATTAGTGGAGACCACGCCATTCATGTCTCCCATAATTATCATATTGTAATCCAGGTAGTCCGTCAGGGTTTCATGAAGTCTCTTAAAGAAGTCAGATTTGCCTTCATTTGGTGCATAAATTCCAACAACTAAAAGTTTTTCTCCTTGTACTTGTATCTCCACTGCCAAGTATCTCCCTTGTTCATCTTTAAATATCATTTTTGGAGCCCATTTTTCTTTCACATATATTACAACTCCTCTTTTCTTAACTTTGTCTGATGAAACAAATTCTTGTCCTAGCCTTTTATTTGTAAGTAGTCTCCTGTGGGCTCTAGTTATGTGCGTTTCTTGTAGGCATATCAAGTCCAATTGTTCTCTGTTCAAAATATGAAATACTTGTCTTCTCTTCAATGGCCCGTTCAGTCCATTACAATTCCAACTAAGGAATTGCAAAGCCATCTTGTTATTTTCTTAAGGCTCCTCCAACAGCTCCAAGTTGTTGCTCTTCTTCTGATGGTGGTGGTTTTTGTCCAATCGAGAGATTCAGGATATCTAGTGCTCTCCTCTGTTCTGCCAGTACATCCACAGTCCCCTTCTGTAAGTCCTCCTGATTTCTTGCCAAAAATTTGTCTTTATCTTGAATTGTCTTTATTTTCACCTTTTTTGCCTTGTAATCAAATGACAATCCTTGTGGAAATTCCCACCTGAAGCGGATGGAATTTTTCTTTAACAGAAGAGCCAGGTCCTTGTAGAAGTTTCTTAAGTCCAAGATATATTTTGGGATATCTTTGAAAATCTGTACAGTTGAGTTGCCAATTTGCAGGGCCTTTTCAAAATGTAGTCCTAATATTTTGTCTCTTTCCTCCTTGGTTCTGAATGTAATCAGGCAGTCTCTCGGGGTCTTTCTGTCCAGTTTTTTACCCAGTCTAAAAGCTGTTGTAATTTTAAATTCGTCTTCCTCCAGATCCCAGCAGTCCGCAAACTCCCGTGTCAGGTATTCCGCAAGGTTGTCTCTCTCGTTCTCCGGGATCGATCTTAATTTCAAATTTCTCTCTTTTCTCTGTAACTCCCACAAGGCCAGAGTTGCATCATGCTCATAGACCTTCTTGGCAATCGGCTCTAATTTCTCTTGCGTCTCTCCAGCAACAGCTTTGGCATCTTCGGCAATTTGGCGTGTAGTAGCGTTTTCCTCGACCAATTTATTAATAGATTCTGTGTTCTGGTTTAATCTTACTGATATTTCTGTTAATTTTTGTGTATTTTCTGAAGTCTGTTTTGTCAAAGACTCCAGAGTTTGATTTATCTTAAGCAAAGCGTCTGTCACAGCTTCCATAGAGGCAGCTGCTCCTTTTTCCTGTTCTGTTATTCCTGCTGGTCCTGGAGTTGCAGCTGAAATTGAGCCTCTTTTCTTTGTCTGTTGCTGTTGCAGCTGTTGTTGTTGTTGCCTAATTTTGGCTCTTGTGACAATCTCTTCTTGTGCGCCACTCATGTCAAGGTCACTTCCCACGGGAGCTGTTTCCTGTTGGAAAATTCCACTGTCCTAGGCCGTGTCGAACTTTACTTACCCTCTAGGGGGAGCAAATCAAAATGGCCATAAAATAAAGTGTCCAAATACAAGAACAAAGGAGAATGTCCAAAGGTATAGAAAAAAAGAGATTAACACAGTCAAAGTCAATATTGCTATAAGCTTATAGCTATAAATTGCCACAGTTTCCCGGTCTATGCTGTTTCTCCTTGTAATACACTGTAGCCAGTCACTATGTGGACTTTGTTTCACAGTATCACTTTGCGGGCAAAAGTCAGTTCAGTGACCTATTGTTCTGAGAAGGCAGACCGTTTCGTGCTTTCAATAGATGAGACAGCAGAGGATTTTACTTCAGGTAAATCATGCAGTTTTTAAAGTCTTATTCACCTCCCCTCTGCCCTGCTAGCTAGAGGGGAGATCCAAAGTCTCAGTGCCCGGTTAAGTTAATTAAAAAGCGGGTTTCATCGGATGCAAGTTTAAAGTTCCGTTGCTTTCACTTTCATGCAGTCGGGGGGAGGCAGACTTCCTTGATTTAATCCCCCGCTTTCAGCTCAATTTTCAAGATTTAAAAGGGTCCCAATTGTTTTTCAAATCCTACTCACGGGAATTCCGTCCAGAATTTCTTTTCAGGAAGAAATCGGCGCTCTCCGCTTATGGCGACGCGGCTTCACTTCGCAGGCTGGGTAACGACTCTCAGCACCGCGCTCACTCCCGATGTCGATCCGTAGCCTTTAAAAAGGCTCTTTCACGGTACCGGGGGGCGCAAAGGTGCCCACCGAGTCTCCTTGTTCTCAGGCTTCAGCGCCTGAGATTTTAGGGGTCCCCCGCTCGCCGTAGCGGGTAAGACCCGAACTTGCGAAGCAGTCCTTCTCCGGAGCTCGGAGGCAGGACCGCCATTAAGCGCTGGCACCGACCGGAAGTCCTCCAAACATTGCAGTTTTTGAACGCTGTAAATCCGGAAGTAGATGCTTCGGTTGTTGAACTCGCCTCCGAAGTCGAACATGCCACATGGCTTCTGTACTGAGTTTTCGGAACTCGGACGGTCTTCCAGAACGGATTACATTAAAAAACCGAGCTACCACTGTATCTACAAGTCACACTTTTTCTTAGATCAAGGATATATTTTTCGGGAGAGCTCAAATGTATGTTTTATTTTGACCAAACACGATAAGTTGTTACACTGACATGGTAATTCTATTATCTGACCCTTTGCAAGGGCAGAATTTGTCTTTACAGGGTGTGGGATGCCAGAAACCCTTACACTGTTTTCAGAACTTCTCCATCACCTTACATATTCAACAGGGATTTTTTTTACAGTGCAGATCAGTGAGAAGTATTTTCCCTTTTCTCTCTCCCTTGGATTTGAATGTTTTCCCCAGAGTCTAGTTGAGAAAATACAGGTAAGTAGGGGGAGACATAGATGTCGTGATCACTGTCAATTTCAGTTCTTTGTGTTTAAAACGAGATAGTGATTTCTGGCCATGTCACTGAAGCAGTTCAGCCGAGAGATTAAAAGCAAACAGTGCTCAAATTCTAATGTATTTTTTCCTGTACAGAGCAAAAGTCTGCCAAACACATTTAAGTGAAATTTTTGTAGCATTAAATATGGAACTTTTCAGCATTTCATTTGTTCGCATAGAGGATCTTTGAATTGTAGCTGAAGTTCAATCAATTTTAAATTGATTTAAAAACAATATAATATATTAGCTCTTCTACATGCACATGCACACACACACATTTTTAAAGATTTATTGCTGTGTCTTATGCCCTTTTCTCCCCAAGCCTGCATCACCAGGGGGTATAGAGCACGGAGAAAGAGAGAGATGTGGAACACGACCTTTCTGGCCATATTCCATGCTCTTACAGAAAAAATTAATGTCTCTTAATAAATCTGGGTATGGAGCTTCAACTGCACATATATCACTTCATATGCTGCTATAAACGCATTACTTTATAGTAAGCATGAGATCTTGTGACCTGAAAATCGAGCCTTTATAGTGGGAAATAAATGTGCCGGGTCAGATAATAGAATTACCATGCCAGTGAAACATCCCAACATGCGTCATCATTACTGGATGCAGGGTAATGGCAATGTAAAGCTTTTATGCAGACTTGGAAGAGACATGGAAGCAGTGAATGGACAAGACGTTCTGAGGGCTACAGAAAACCTACCTATTCCAAGGCCTTCTAGGTGTTGAGCCAGAATGGCTAGTTTTGCTGTATGCAACTGTTATACTCTAGAAAGCTGTATAGTGTGGGATGCTGCACAGCTAGATTGGTAAAGAAAAAGTGCTTTATATGTGTTTTATATGTGATACCAGACAGTGCTGTGGAGTTCCGTTTTTGCCAACGCGATTTCTCATTATAAAGGTTACAACGCATTTTTTGGAAGCACGTCTTTGATGTGTCTAGATCTAGCCCCGGTACTCTACAGATGTTTTGGACATGTATATCTCTGCCTGGAGAATATGCATATTGAAACTTCTGCATGCAAAGCAGATGTTCTACCAATGCAATACAGCCTCAGTTTGCTAGAACCCACTGCTGTACTCCCTAACTTTTGCATACTTTGACTACAGACTCTGCAACTGGCAAGCCAAGACAGGTGCCCTGGGTGCTGTCACTGTGCAAGAATAAACAAGACGATTAGAAGAGCTCTGCTGGATCAATGCAAATGCCCATCAAGTCCATCATCCTCTTTCCAACACTGGCCACCCTGATTTACTAGCAGTCTTGGACCAAGATTGGTATAGAGCCCATAAGCAGGAATCAGCCTCCTTCCTTGCTGTTTGCCTCCCAGCAACTGGTATTCAGAGGCAAATGGACTCTCAACCAATCAGCTATCATCACTAATAGCCACTGATAGACCTCTCCTCCATCAATTTCTCTAATTTCTCTAATCCCCTTTCAAGATCATCTTTGCTAGTGGAGCGGCCATTATTGTCTTGTGTTAGCAAATTCAGAAAGTTAATTATGTGGACCTGTGAATACGTATTCTTCTTCAAATCCAGTGCTACTCAATTTCATTGGGTCACCCTAAGGTCTAATATTATAAGAGAGGAATAAGATTATCTATTTTTCTCCACACCACACCATGCATAAACCTTTAAACATCTATCACATCCCTTCTTACTCATCTTTCTTTCTACAAAGTCTTTTCTTTAAATGCTTTAACCTTTCATTGAAGAGAGAGAGAAGAAACACCCTGGTGCATCTGCAGCAGCACAATTGGAAGCCTTCATCTGCCCCAACTGCAACAAAACATGTCTCTCCCCTATCGGTCTCTACAGCCACTGCAGGCGCTACAACCTTGCAACAGTCTGACTTCATCCCTAACAGTGCACTCCTCCATTGTCTCCCAAGACAGACGGATGCCCACAACAATCCTTGCAGAGATGTCCCAACCTCTTAATCATCTTTTCAGCGTTTCCCCCAGTACTATGCACTGTATACCAGCACAGACTAAGGCCCTCCAACAAGGTAAACACACACACAAAAAACCCTTTTGTTGCTTAATCTTGATGCCCAAACAATTATTTGAATCTTGGATCTTGAATATTGACCCACTATGGTTTTGTGATTTGAATCTTTCTTACACAACTTCTAAAGTGAGAAACAAGATTTTCTTCCTTAGTTGCTGGTTAGTTAGAATTTTTTCTAAATGCTAATCCCGACGACATGGATAGGAGTTGTCCCCATCTTTAGCCTTTAGATGGTGCTCACGTGCATAAAACCATCACTCAACTGACATTTGGAAGAATTTACTAGTGACAGCAAGCCAAATTGCATTCTGTGCCCTCAGATGACCACTGTCTTCGACAAGCTGCCAATAAAATGGAATCTGGACCCAAAAAGGAAGTGAGGAAAGTAGTTGTGCAAATTGGCCCTCTGTGACTATTAAATTGGTGGGTAAAAAGGTTGCTGAGGCAATATTTATTTAAAGATAGCAAAAGAAACAGGCAGAAGCATTTACCAGATTGCTCAAATACCTTCCTGTGCAGACGGAAAGTGGCAGAGGATCCAGCTGTCCTGGCTTTAATGCAATCTGAAGCTTCTCAAACAACTTATTTGCTGCGTCTAAGGGTTTTTCTTGCTCGCTGCTAGGTTATGTGTGGGATTCGTTTTAAGATCCTGTTGATTTTTAAAGCATTGCTCAATTTGGACTCCCCAATACAACTAATTGAGGTTTTGGTTCCCTGTTGCCCAGGTCATGCTCTGCACTCTGCAGATACTGGACTGTGGCTTTTACTGTAATTCCAGACTGCTGGCGTCTTTTTGCAGCATGTCCTTCCACTGTCACATGTCTCTAGGAAATACAATCATCACACATTAAATGCTGCAAATTCAACATTTTGTGCTAATTTAGGAACAGCACACACAGTACAGCTGGCGGATGACTACTTCAATTGTGTCACATGATGGTGATCACTTCTGCATTGTAACGAAAGAATGTCGGCATCTGGTTTTTCAAACAACAACAATCAAAAGTATATGAATCCAAAAATATTTTAATATAGAATTTATAATAAAGCATGAAAACCCCACTGCGTCATTACTTTGTGCTTATGGTCAGAAGTAAGATGGCATCCGATTGACCTTGATCCACTTCCATTCTTGAAAATATTCATGGTTCATTGTGCTTTTTCAAAGGTGAGGTGGTGGGTGAAGTAAAGAAAACTATGTTCTGGGGTGATGGCAGCATTGGCAGGACGAGAAAAATAAGGAATGCCTGCAGAGGGGAAAGCAATGTTGTTGTTGTTGTTGTTTAGTCGTTTAGTCGTGTCCGACTCTTCGTGACCCCATGGACCAGAGCACGCCAGGCACTCCTGTCTTCCACTGCCTCCCGCAGTTGGTCAAACTCATGCTGGTAGCTTCAAGAACACTGTCCAACCATCTCATCCTCTGTCGTCCCCTTCTCCTTGTGCCCTCCATCTTTCCCAACATCAGGGTCTTTTCCAGGGAGTCTTCTCTTCTCATGAGGTGGCCAAAGTATTGGAGCCTCAGCTTCACGATTCCTTCCAGTGAGCACTCAGGGCTGATTTCCTTAAGAATGGATAGGTTTGATCTTCTTGCATTCCATGGGACTCTCAAGAGTCTCCTCCAGCACCATAATTCAAAAGCATCAATTCTTTGGCGATCAGCCTTCTTTATGGTCCAGCTCTCACTTCCATACATCATAATGAAGACTAAGTTGCATGGCATCCCAATGTTAGAGGAAGGACCATAGCTCAGTGGCAGAGCATCTGCTTTGCATACAGAAGGTCCCTGGTTCAAACAATGGCATATCCAAGTAAGGCTCAAAGAGACCCCTGTGTTGCATGCCAACCCAACCTCTGAGCGGTGTGAGATTCCAGGGGTTCCAGGTGCTTATTCAGGGTTCAGTTTCCTTTGAATAAGGGACAGCGGAGACTGTGGTGTATTTAGGAAATATGGTTTGTTTGCACATATATACAACCTGAGCCTACGGTGCAAGGGGTTCACAGAATGAGCACTCCAGCAGGGTCTTGCTTCTCCCATAGCCACAGCCTTGGATTCCAGCAAA
The DNA here is from genome assembly GCF_964188305.1 of Podarcis bocagei. Taxonomy (NCBI): domain Eukaryota; kingdom Metazoa; phylum Chordata; class Lepidosauria; order Squamata; family Lacertidae; genus Podarcis; species Podarcis bocagei. The sequence goes on along the minus strand of NC_138127.1, from coordinate 57,763,690 downwards.
AATTAGGCATGCATCTGTCTCCCAGCAGCCTCGCTTCTATCTTCTAACACACACACCTCAGCTCTCAGCACTGGCCTTTTTAAACTACCAGCAAAGTGAGGGAGCAGGACCAACCCAATTGCTGTCTAGCACAGAGCCACTTCCTTTGTTGCCTTAATGGCCCATACCTAGAGGGCCATAACCTGAACCAGAAGCTAGCCTGGCTATTTCAGGAATTGAATGTTTGCTGGATTCGGGAATTAGAAGGGAGCTCAGGCATACAGCCTATGCATTTCCTCCCCCCCCAAAAAACCCCTCATAACAGTTTTTTTGAGTATCACTGCCAATCATTGTAAATAATACAGAGCTAAGTCTGATAAAGTAGTCTTCTATGGTCCTAATGTCCAGGCCAGCCCTATAGATGCGCTCAAAGCGTCTAGCTTCCGCGCCTGAATTGATATCCTCTGCAGCCCCTGGTCTTGGTAGATGGTTATCCTCTTCTTTATTGATTTATGACCTTCAGTTTCCCATCTTTCCTCTCGCCTTTCACACTACAATACCCAAGACAGCTTTTGAGGCAAACTTAGTTTTCATGGCAACGGCTCTGCCTTCTTTTTACTCATTGAGTTTGGCTGCTCCTGAAGTCTGGTGCCAGAAATGGGAAAGGATTTGCTGACTACTGAAAGGCATTGAGTCATCCCCCTGCAGGACTTCCACAACAAGCTGAAAAGAATCACCGTTTCCGGCCACTCCCGGTGGCAAGGCATTTCTAAACCCAGGCTTTGTTTCCGATCAAAACCAAGACTCTGAACATTTTCTTGCACTGACACAAAGACATTTCCAACGAGCGAGAAAGAATGCCAAGTAATACTTACTGCACGTAGGCCTCACTCCAGCAATAAGAGTATCAAGCCAGATGCAGTCTGCAGGAAGTCCTCCATCTGTAAGTGTAAAATGCCAAGTTTAAAGAGCCAGGCATTTTACTAGTTTTCTTCCCTAAATGAACTTGGCCCAGATTGGTGAATTGTAGACTTGAGTTGGAAAAGTGCTGGAGTGAGATTGTCAAATGAACCAGAATACAGAACAGCAGAAGCTACTTGGAAAGACAATTACAGGCCAGTGGAAGAACTGGAGGAAGACACCATATGGTGAAGAACCCTGCCAGTTCTGTTTCAGTGAACAAAGACTGAAGACAACCGAGTTATTTTATCAATGCCTGGCCCTATCCAGTTTTCCCTTGAATCCAGACATTAAGCCAGCAACTTCCTCTTGAAGGATATCCACAAATGGCCCCTAATCTTATCCCAGGGGCAGCTAGAGTGGAATAACAATAGATGCTGACATCTGTCCAGTGGCACTCGGCAACCCACATATCTGCTTCCGGAGGTAGAGAGTCAGCCTTGCCAAAGTTAAAAATAAGAGTCATTTCCAGGAGGAAGTGCAGAGAGCAATAATAAATACACCGGCTCCATGCCAGAGCCAGGCAGACATACACTTATGAGCTCAAGTCTAGAAAGGGAATCTGTATGCCTCCCACCGATACAGCCCTAAGCCCGATGAGTCAGAGAACGCGTGACAGAAAGCAGCCCCTCCCACGTGAACATCTCCATTTGCCTATAAATCACCACCTTCTCCCCTTTGAGGAGAGACAAGAGTGCCACTCCGATTGAAACAAAAACTAACAAGCGCTTGCCTTATTTGAATGATCCCTGCCTAAATTACCTTCAGCATTAGCCATAACAGATGAAGAGACAAGAACAGATTGTTCAAATTAATTTGATTCTTCCGTTTCCAATTTCAGTGCTGCAGAGACACACTCAGAGGGCCAGGGAATGTTGTTTCCTGAACTTCAGTTGAAATGGTGATGTACATCCATAATTTGGAATTAAAATCCTATCCACTCACAGAATTCATTGCACGGATTTGAGCTAGTCAAAGCTAAGCAGCTTCACCAGGAGGGAAGGGCGCTCAACCAGGGCTTCCAGTTGCCAGTCTGTATGCATCCGTGCCTCTTCTTTACACCTTACCTCCTGGATCTGGCCACTCAGAAAACTGGGGAAATTCGCAGGGCAGAGGTCCTCCACTACTAATACGTAGACTGTACTGAACTTGCATGATGACTGCTTGCCAAACATACAGGCAACCCCCATATTAAATGTTCCAAGTCACTGCAAACGTTAGTGAAATTGTGTATATTTGAAACACCAATAAAAAAGCCTGCAAACACCCCATTCCGCCTCCACTCTGCCCTGCCCCATTCTGCCTCTTTTTGTAACATTTTTGGGTCACTTCCAGGTTCAGCACAATGTACGTATACATAGCCATGTGCATACTGATTGTGCATGAACGGGGCGGGGGGTTGCTTGTAAAATTAATCTGGGGGCTGTATTCAACTAGCTTTCCCGGTGATCCCTCCCCAAATGTGCTCTGGAGGTTTGAGGGCGAACCCCTTGAACAGATTTAGGCAGGGCATGAGCAGATTAGGCTCTGTGGATCAAGATGCTGAATTTTTTACCTGAATGCAATTATGCATTTATTATTATTTATTACCGGTAAATTTCTGTACTACCCTTCATCCAAGGATCACAGGACAAGTTTACAATATGCCCCCCCCCCCAGTCTGAATACTGTCAGCTGGCCTATGAGCCTTTTGCCCCAAAGTCAGATGAGTCCTTGTCTTCTTGATCTGCTTGATCCAAAACCTGATCACCAGCCTGTTTTCAATTATGCCATTGGCTTCTGGCCCTTTGATCCTCAGGCCAGACCTAGGGACCCAGTTGTGGTGACTGGAAGGAGAGGAAATCGTCCATTCTTCAGAGATTGGTCTTGGAAGGGCATAGACAACATTTTCCCTGCTCACCAAAGCATCATGCTGGGTGACTAGGATCCTCTTCTCTCAGCCCAGCATTGCAATGGGGAGGAAAACACACACACACACACCTGCTTCTCTGATAATGTGTGCTGTGTGTGTCTTGTTTCTGGTTCTGTGTGTATAGAGTGTGTGGTGAGTGTGCACATGTGGTTTACAGGGGTATGTAATCCTTCTGTGTCATGACGGCCATGTGACAACTGTGGCCACGATCGCCGCTGGCATGTGGCCCCAGAAGAACTGGCCAACCTTGAATGCATCCCTCAGGCTGTAAAAAAAAAGTTGCCCCGTCCCTGATTTGCATGCCTGTCAAATTGCCTCATCCACCAAGAAGAACATCTGCATATGCACTCAAGCACTAGTGGGGCTTTGGATTGGGGTACAAGCATAGACATGATGCAGCAACATCAGTCAAACTCCGTTATTCCAGTGCTACTTTATCTGTGTCTGGTATACAGGAACTCGTTAATATCATTGTCTGTGTGCAGACAGCCTTGGATAAACTTGCATGCCGTTTTTCGTACCCGCCCATTCAGAACACCTCCCCACACAGCTAACCTTACATCGGGGGTGGGGGAAGCCAAGCTCCACACTGGTGCCAGAAGTTTTCAATTGAGGCTATTTTCATCCAGAAATCCCCTTTGTGGTTGTGTCAGTTCTAATTTAATGTCAGCAAGCTCATACATCTCTCGGCTTCCAAGTTGTATTAAAAAAACAGGGAAAAAATGCACACTGATTTAGATGAGCTCTGACAGAAAATCAATCCTCAGGACTACGTTCTGACCACACCTCCGCACGGTTTGCAAGGGGGAAGTCAGTACTAAAATTAAAAGTGTTGTTAACTTCCAAACTGTGCTCTTTGTTGTTTTATGTTTGGAATAACTGACCAAATGGGACATGTTCACTTTTAATGCTGTTTTATTTATTTTTCCTACAATATTTCTTTAGTGCTTTTTCCTTTTATATGACATATTAATACATAATTCAGTGGTTTTTATGTCTCCCTGCACAGTCTGCATGATTTCTTGTGCTAGTGAACTCTACTATTTATGATCAAATGGCCCAAATGTCTTTTTTTATTATCAATCTTTCTTTTTTTTTGGTGGTGGAGATTGCTTAGTTTAGGTTTCCAGCCATTTTTCTAAGCTCGCTGAGAATGCTTAACTCTTGAGATTCCAGCATGGCTTTTCTGGAAACAACCACCTCCTGCTCCTAGTATCAGAAGAAAACTCACCAGATGAACTAGAAGCTGAGCAAAGGGCTTGTGGTTGAGATTATGGATTTGTTTGGTGCTATTTAATAACCTCAGTGCTGCAAGGTGCTGTGGAAGTGATGTGGTCTGCTCTCTCTCTAGGGACTGTTAACCATTCTAGTGTTTAACTCAGATAATGCATGTTAATTGTTCTGAAACTTAAAAGAGCTAAAACAGCTAAATTATTATTATAACAATTTTTTTAAAAAAATTGTCCAGTAGCACCTTAGAGGTATCTGAAGAAGTATGCATGTACACAAAAGCATATAGCCAGAACAAACTTAGCTGGTCTCTAAGGTGCTACTGGACAATTTTTTAAAAAAAATTTTTACTGCGTCAGACCAACACAGCTACCTACCTGAATCTATTATTATAACACACTCTGATATTATAGCATACTCTCGGGCTGCTCTTGGATCTGGCCCAGAAGCTTCAGCCAGAGCAGATTGCTGTTGCTAGACTGGTGATGGAAACAGACTACAGACCACACCAGACACTGGGGTTAAAAGAGCTGCATTGGCTTCTCATCTGCTACCGTGTCAGGTTCAAAGTTCTTATACTAGTGTATAAAGCTGTGAATAATACCTTAAAGACCACCTTACGTACTATAAGGACTCTATTGTAGTGGGGTAGGGGAGCTGAAAAACTATTCATCTGGCAGCCAAAGTACCCCTTTGGTTTCAGATAGTACATGGGTAGACAAGTCTAAAAAGCCAGGGACACAAATTTTCTCAGCCCTCTAGCATTAACTCTGGAAGTGTATATTGTGCCCTAGGAGGCTTAGTTTGGTCAGAATTGAGTATAGACTTCTAGAGTTAACACTAAATACATTACTTCTGGTAAATGAGCCGCTATAGCCACTAGAAGGATGAAAAAATTGATGTCCCAGGATATTTAGACTCGTCTACCCATGTGCTATCTGAAAGCAAAGGGGCGCATTGGTTGCCAGATGTGAAATATATTGCCATTATTTTCAGCTCTCCTGCCCCACTATTGCAGGCTACAACACATAATAATATAATAATATTTTTGTTATGCCCCGCCCATATGGTTGGGTTACCCCAGCCACTCTGGGCGGCTTCCAGCACATATAAAAACATAATAAAACATCAAACAATAGTAATAATCTGATCCACTAAAAAAGGTCACAATTACTTTAAAATAAGGAACTTATATCAAATAAAGCAATATTCAATACTCCATTAAAATCTGATAGTAAACAGTAAAATTCAACATCAGCAAATAATAATTAAACAGTTTGCACTTATCAGTTACAATAAAGAATTACTAATCTATAATCAATAAAAATAACAGCAAATCATAATGCATAAAATACCACAAAGCATACAAAACCATGTAAAAGGATCAAATTGAGAAACAAGGACACACAACTTGTAAAATTATTTTAAAAAATAAATCCCTGAACTCTTCTTTTCCCAGCTGCGTCTGCTGTTCTCAAAGTCATGGTCAGGGAAAGGCTCTCAGGGTTGGAGGCTGGGGCAAGGCAGGTGGAGAAGCCATTGCCTGGTGGCTGGCAGAAATTCTCTCTCCTCTCACAGTTCTTCCTCTGGAGCAGCTCTCCTACAAAGCCTCCCAGGACTGGGTGTTCTCTATATGTTCTGTGCAGAGAGCAGATTGTCCAGTGCAGCAGTTGTTGTTTTTTCTCTCTTTCCACTGAAATGAATGACAGCAATTTACGTACAGAGGACCAAGGGATGTGGTTCAGGGAAACATGGGTGTGGGGCCTGGTCCCCGCCCCTGCTTCCTCCGGCCACTGAGAATCAGCCTGCCCATTTTCCATAGCCCATTTTCATAGAATCATAGAATAGAATCATAGAATCATAGAGTTGGAAGAGACCACAAGGGCCATCGAGTCCAACCCCCTGCCAAGCAGGAAACACCATCAGAGCACTCCTGACATATGGTTGTCAAGCCTCTGCTTAAAGACCTCCATAGAAGGAGACTCCACCACACTCCTTGGCAGCAAATTCCACTGTCGAACAGCTCTTACTGTCAGGAAGTTCTTCCTAATGTTTAGGTGGAATCTTCTTTCTTGTAGTTTGGATCCATTGCTCCATGTCCGCTTCTCTGGAGCAGCAGAAAACAGCCTTTCTCCCTCCTCTATGTGACATCCTTTTATATATTTGAACATGGCTATCATATCACCCCTTAACCTCCTCTTCTCTAGGCTAAACATGCCCAGCTCCCTTAGCTGTTCCTCATAAGGCATCGTTTCCAGGCCTTTGGCCATTTTGGTTGCCCTCCTCTGGACACGTTCCAGTTTGTCAGTGTCCTTCTTGAACTGTGGTGCCCAGAACTGGACACAGTACTCCAGGTGAGGTCTGACCAGAGCAGAATACAGTGGCACTATTACTTCCCTTGATCTAGATGCTATACTCCTATTGATGCAGCCCAGAATTGCATTGGCTTTTTTAGCTGCTGCGTCACACTGTTGGCTCATGTCAAGTTTGTGGTCAACCAAGACTCCTAGATCCTTTTCACATGTACTGCTCTCAAGCCAGGTGTCCCCCATCTTGTATTTGTGCCTCTCATTTTTTTTTGCCCAAGTGCAATACTTTACATTTCTCCCTGTTAAAGTTCATCTTGTTTGTTTTGGCCCAGTTCTCTAATCTGTCAAGGTCGTTTTGAAGTGTGATCCTGTCCTCTGGGATGTTAGCCACCCCTCCCAGTTTGGTGTCATCTGCAAATTTGATCAGGATGCCCTTGAGCATCTCTTCATCTGCATAACTTTGTTCCTTCATCATGCTGGAATCACTTAGCTGTGATTCCTGCATTTCAGGGGTTTGGACTAGATGAATTTGGGGTACATTTCACCGCTACAATGCTATGATTCAGGAGGTGGATAACAATTAAGGATTTATTATGTTTTCTGAATGTATTGGAAAACTTATATAGAAAGGTTTATTGTTTTGTGTACATTCAATTGTAAGATGAAACATAGGCGAAGGGACTTGACAGGAAGTCAAAATAGAAGAAACATTTTTTTAAGAAAAATGGGGGAAATATTTATTTTCATTATTATCATTATTATTCTTTCTTTGTGTGTGTGTTTTGTATGGGGTGTTTGGGCGTAAATAAGACGGTAAATAACAAATAACAAACAAAATATTGATGTATGTAATTTTTATTTCTCAATTATATTTTGTATGGTTGTAATGGTTTTTGTAATATAAAATCATTCAATAAAAATATTTTTTTAAAAAACACAATGCTATGATTTTGTGTAAACAGAAAATGCAAATGAAAGGCTTTAATGATGAGGGGGAGAGGGGCAACAGGACGTTCACACACACCAAACAAAGCAGGTATATTTGAGGTTGAAAATAACAAAGAAAGGGAGGCAATTTTTATCAATTTCATATTTCCCCCCCTTCTTGGCTCTTATCTTATCCATTTTTATTCCTGTCTCTACTGCATTTTATTCTTAAGTATCACTCATAGTTTGACTTCACCCCCGGAGGCGCACTCCATTGTCTCTCGACACGGATGCCAGCAAGAAATCCCTCATAGCTTTCTTCCATGGCATCTGATATATAAAATAAGTAAGAGAAAGACATATTTTAGCAAAGTCTTTCTAGCCTTCTTTAGATACTTTTAAATAGCAGCCCAATACAAACCATTTGCTGCTCAGGAAGAGTTGAAGCCAGTGTTGCTCTGGCATGATCTGAATGAATACCTGCTCTCACAAGCTCAGGCTGCCTCACATGGAGGGATAAGCAAATCTCTCCATTTTAGTTGCTAATTTTTCTACTCTTGAATTCACCTCGGCATGTTTCAGTATTAGTTTGTGATTTGTTATTTTAAGAAGCTGTCGCCCAAAAAAGGGCATCCTTTTATTTCACATTTCCTCTGATATGCACATTTTTGGATGCCTAGTATACCAAATTTGCAAACAGTTTCCTCTAACGTAATGCATCTCTGTATGCTATTTTCACTAACATATACATACTTAGGCACACTTTCCTATAATATACACATTTTGGGAGAGCAAAATTTGGAGAAGTTAAAATTTCAAAGGACGGCTGCGTTTTGGTTTGTGCATTGTTCCGGGAAGTACGTATTAGGAACTGAATTTCTCCCCATCCCTACCTACACATGGTGAAAATGAGCAACTTAAAATAACACCAACAACTTACAGTGGTACCTTGGGTTACAAACACTTCAGGTTACAGACTCTGCTAACCCAGAAATAGTACCTCAGGTTAAGAACTTTGCTTCAGGCTGAGAACAGAAATTGCGCTGCTCTGGTGTGGTGGCAGCAGGAGACCCCATTAGCTAAAGTAGTACCTCAGGTTAAGAACAGTTTCAGGTTAAGAACGGACCTCGAGAACAAATTAAGTTCTTAACCCGACCCGAGGTACCACTGTATTTTTATTTATTTATTTTAAATGCAGTCCGTCAGAAGACTTTCTCCTTGTATTCTTAACAGTAGATTTACTGGGGAAGCAGCTTACTACACCTCCAGTTTGTACCGCCTGTCACTACTTAGGAAAGCAGGAAGTCTCCTCAGAGACTGGAAATCAGTCTCAACTGTTTCCCATTCTGCTCTTTCCTCCGTTGTCCTCTCTTCTTGATTCTTCACACAGTGGCTTGGTAGAGAAATCACACAGATAGCCCAGTGGTGTTGGTAACATGATGAATTGTGGTGGTAAAGCTCAGAGGATACACTGAATCCTCTCTGAGGATTACTGGTGTGTAGCTGCTACAGCGAGAGGTATCTGGAAAGTGCTGCTTGGCACCTTACTCCCCCTCCTCATAATGGAACGGCAATTTTTAGCATCCTGTGAATGTAGCTTTATAGTGTTGGCAGTTCAAAAATAGCTACAGCAAGAAAGGTAAGCTCCCAGGGACGCAGAAAGGTGGCAGCTGACTATACAGAGAGGGACAGCCAGGCACCTGGAATTTTATTTCAAACTCCAAGGACTGAGCCCAACTCCCACTGCCTGTGAAAAGTCCTAGCATCCGAGACCACAAAACCCATCAGTTGATTAGAAGTCTTTGCAGTTGTCCAAAGAATTGGTTATTTGCTTCTTTAATGGGTCACCTTTAAGGGAAGCAAGCAAAAGGCTGTCTGGCAACGTGCTGTGTCAGTGTGCAAGGGGAATTCAGAACACCAGGAGCCTCCAAATTAAATTACGTCTTCATCCTTTTAGAGGAAGATAGTGAATGCATTAACATGATTGTGCCTGGCTGCTAGCGCTTTTACTGTTATTGGGAAGCCTCCAGTAGTTCCCAAAAATAATTTTCTTTGTCAATGAAAGTTATTGTGGTGCTCATGAATCTTTTTCTCTCTTTTGTGGGCCCAGGCATACATATGCTCATGCGCATAAAATGGAGACCTTCTAAGAAATGGCCTTATTTTGATGCCCCCAATGGGTCTGCCTCTTTTTCTTTCTTCTGACATAAACTGGGAACGTGATGGAGCAAAGATGCGCAGTCACAGTAATCACAGATAAGGATTTCCATCAGGCCTTGGAGAATGTGCAGATCTCAACTGCATTTGGTACACTTACCGGGTAAAATGCACATTCTCGCTTAAGTATAATTTTCTCCAAGAAAAATGCCTCCCCCCCCCCTCCATTTATTTTTCAAAAGTGTGCCATCTGTGTTCCCCAGGCTGCTTTTGGCATGCTGTGTAATCTTACATAGCTCACAACAAACACTCCCATTGGGCAGCTCAGCAGTAGGAAGAAAGGGCCTAGCTAAAGATGGACTTTCTTCCACCATCCAACCCTGTTCTCAACACTCTCAGCTGGGGATTTCAGGGAGAAGAAAGTTTGAAACCATCCCTTCCCCTCCCACAATTCTGATGAAAACTGTCCCCACCTCTGCTGCTGTTAAGGTTAGGAAGAAGCTTAGTAGTGGCATGCAGGGCCGGCCCACCCATGAGGTAGGATGAGGCAGCCACCTCAGATGGTGGATGATCAAGAGGCGCCCCACTGCCTTTGCAGCCAATGGAGAAGCCAGTGCTGGCTTCTGGAAAGATATATATATATATATATATATATATATATATATATATATATATATATATATATATGCAGGTTTTGGTGTCTTCGGGTGTCTTCCCGTGTAAGAGTTGGGGTGTCTAGGCGACGTTTCGACGAGGTCTCACTCGTCATCTTCAGGCTGGTGCTTTCGGCTTCTTGTTACTGGAACAGAGCAGGATCTCAGTGTTTGAGTTCCTATAAATACTGTTGAGGGGGTGTGGTGTATAGCCTCCAACGTTCTGGGCAGAGAGGAAGTTCCCAGGTTAGTGTGTCTTTTCTTCTTTTGTTCATTAATTACTTGAGGGATATCTTGAGTGATTTCTTGAGTGATATTCTGAGTACCACTTAGGAGGGTCATTAGGTGTGGATTAGTTGCTCTGTTCCAGTAACAAGAAGCCGAAAGCACCAGCCTGAAGATGACGAGTGAGACCTCGTCGAAACGTCGCCTAGACACCCCAACTCTTACACGGGAAGACACCCGAAGACACCAAAACCTGCATTCCTGTACCCGTGAAAATCTACGAAAGCAAATATATATATATATATATATATTCCCCTGTTTTACAATTTAGAATATTCATTTAAACAACCTTAAAATATCCATGACTTCCATTCTTCTCTTCCCATGGTTCATTTTACATAGCATAAATCCCTGCTTATTTTATATAAACTAAACCATTCAGTATTCCATAATTTCTTCCATCAAAACTTATTTACATTGTTGAATTTATCTTAATGCTGCCAACTCTTTCAAGTGTACACAATTCCCTCCCATATATTCAATAGACATTTTCCAATCTTCTTTAACCGAATGTTCTTCTTGTTCTGTTATTCTATAAGTTAGATCCGCAAGCTACACATATGCCATCAGTTTAAGTTGCCATTCTTCTTTGGCTGGGACCTCGCTCGTTTTCCATTTCTGGGCTAACAAAACACAGGCCCCTGTAGTGGCATACACCTGGGAATTTCCATCTGAATTATCCCCAACAAAAATGAATTTCCAAACCTTTTTTGGAAAGGTGCTTTTAAACATTTTTTTTTCAATTCATTATAAATTATTTCCCAATACTCTTTTACCCTTTTACAGATCTACCACATATGAAAGAACGTACCCTCGACCTCATTGCATCTCCAGCACTTATCCGATTCAGTCCTATACATCTTAGCAAGTCTACTCGGAGTGAAATACCATCTGTAAATCATTTTCAAGTAGTTCTCCTTCAAGGAATAACATGCTGTAAACTTCAGGTCGCTCTTCCAGAGTTCTTCCCAGAGATTAAAGGCTTCTGGAGAGATTTCAATGAGAACTCTCAAGGTTTTTCCAGAAGTTGTCACTATCGCTTCACAAGCACTACCACACAACATGAAATAGGGGGGGGGATGCATGTTTTTAGAGACTATGCATACTGACCAGAGAAGGTGTCTATTGTAGACCCTCAGAGAATCTACAAAATGCAGTAGAGATGTGCATATTCCTCTGAAGAGAAGCTGTTCAGCTCCGTCCTCCACAGCCAGCCAGTGAGGCACCCTTTTCTGGGATGGGGGGCCTTGGAGGAAGAGGCAGAGTCCCTCTGCCTCCAAGTCCAAGCCCCTCCCCATGGAAAAGGTTGCCTCACTGGCTGCGGAGAGGAGGAGGAAGAGGAGCCACCCTCAGCACTCACAACATGGGCATGAGATGTCACATGCACACACTTGCACCACATGTGTGTCACATCACAAGTACGACGTGCAGGTGTGTGACGTCACACGACTGCATTGCAATGGCAGGGACACCCACAATCCCAAGGGCAAGATGGCACCCCTGTTACATTCCCTGTTACATCATCTGGGGGTTGGAGGGCACAGGTTCCCACTTCAGCTTCAAAGCCCTATCTGAAGGACTTCCTTCTCTCATATGATCTTGCCCACTTCCTTTAGGGTGAGTGTGTGTGTTTGTGTGTATACTATTGGTACCTACTATTGGTAGTAGGTAGATAGCATTGCAATTTTGTGCCACACAGCAGGATATATAATGGCTATATTTTGCCTTATGAATCAGTTAAGCTCAATTCTGCACAGAGCATAAACCATGCCACCCAAATAAAGCCATGAGATTAAATCATTTGCCTTTGTGTATTTCAAGAAAGCAAATACACCGCTGATCAGTCGTTTCACAATGTGCCCTCCCTGCATGGCACACCATTACTTGACAAATACTATCAAACAACTGACTTGTGTTCTGGCACCTTTTTCTGTTGTTCACCTCTTTAAAATGCTGTTTAGAAAGGCACTTGCACTGCTATAATTAAGGTTTGTCAATGCCTCCATTAAAAATACCAACTTCCAGGGGTTTATAACTGCCATAAAAACCCTGCCTCAAGCTAATTTAGATAAGACGTATTTTCCCAAGTTGACAGTAGTACGTTGACTTCAATTTAGCGCAAGTGTCACAGCCTGTCTGTGCTTTGACGCCATTTCCTCCTTTTCTCCGCCTCTCATTCTCGCTTGCCCACCAATTCACTGATTTATTTATATCAGATAAAAATTCATTTTGCCTGTTTCAACTAGCAGGAATCAGTCGGTCCTGCACCATCACTGAAAGCAAAGGGAAATGGCCAGATATGTAAAACCAGCAGTGTTGGCTGAATTATACAGACTCTGTTTGGTATTAAAACCGGGGTAGCTCATCTGTGGTCTACCAGATGTTGCTGGACCACAATTCCCATTATCCATGAGCAGGGGTCAGGCTGGTTAGGGCTTATGGGAGTTGGAGTCCAACAATACCTGGACAGTAAAAGTTCCTCATCCCTGTTTTAAAACCCTAAATATAGCCTACAAGCAGAGTATCTCAAGGATTACCTCCTCTCATATGAGATGGTCTGCTCAATTCAAGAAGGACACTGACAAACTGGAACGTGTCCAGAGGAGGGCAACCAAAATGGTCAAAGGCCTGGAAACGATGCCTTATGAGGAACGGCTAAGGGAGCTGGGCATGTTTAGCCTGGAGAAGAGGAGGTTAAGGGGTGATATGATAGCCATGTTCAAATATATAAAAGGATGTCACATAGAGGAGGGAGAAAGGTTGTTTTCTGCTGCTCCAGAGAAGCGGACACGGAGCAATGGATCCAAACTACAAGAAAGAAGATTCCACCTAAACATTAGGAAGAACTTCCTGACAGTAAGAGCTGTTCGACAGTGGAATTTGCTGCCAAGGAGTGTGGTGGAGTCTCCTACTTTGGAGGTCTTTAAGCAGAGGCTTGACAACCATATGTCAGGAGTGCTCTGATGGTGTTTCCTGCTTGGCAGGGGGTTGGACTCGATGGCCCTTGTGGTCTCTTCCAACTCTATGATTCTATGATTCTATGATTCTATGATTCCTTTAGGGTCCTCAGATGAAGCATGAATAAGCTGCTTCTGGCGAATCAGAGCAGTGCACAGAAATGCCGTTTACCTTCCCACTGGAGTGGTACCTATTTATCTACTTGCACTTTGAAGTGCTTTTGAACTGCTAGGTGGGCAGGAGCTGGGATCAAACAACGGGAGCTCACTCTGTCGTGGGGATTCGAACCGCCGACCTTCTGATCAACAAGCCCTTGTTCTTGCTTAGTCGTTTAGTCGTGTCCGACTCTTCGTGACCCCATGGACCAGAGCACGCCAGGCACTTCTGTCTTCCACCAACAAGCCCTAGGCTCTATTTATAATCTCCCCAGCCATATTCTACACCGCAGATTAAACATAACCAGAGTGGCCATTTTCTAACTTTCCCACAGTCCAAAAACCCAAATGGGCAATTTTCTGTGAAGTCAGCTAAAACCTCCTTTCTCTGTGGCTTCGGATCTGTTTCCCGTTATCTTCAAATTTATTCAGTTCTGTGTACATTTTAGTGCCTTGTTTGGCAACCTAGAAAACAAAGACGAGCCTGCTGTTAATGTCATTTTCCAGTCTAGATGAAAAGCAGCGATATTAGATGCTACTTTCCCCCTTCCATTGCTTGAAGGCTACCTCAGTTCCTTAAAAATAAATGGGGGAAGGGAGGGGCTGCGCCACATCTTTCAGGCACACTTTAGTGCCTTCTGAATGATATGTGTATTTTTTTATGTTTATGAATATACCATCTAGCAAAAAAAGAAAAAAAAGACCAGCAGCCTAATACTTTGACATGAAGGTCATTTGAAAGTTTTACTGCCTGTGAGGCAGATCCATTTTGTTGACAAAGAGCTCTCTCAGGACTCTTTATGCTGCCCCAGCCTCCTTTCCTTTCTTTCTGTCTAGCATTTCTCTCCCCCCACCCCTCGCCCCCTCCCTCCAGACTAATTATCAACTCATTAAAGCTGTCCTAATGAATTATGTTACAGCATTAAGGAAGGACTCTGGGAGAGACGCACATTTAAGTGTAGGGAGGTAGGGGACAGGGAGATCTCGACTACTGTCAACACTGGCAGCTTCGGCTAACTTGATCTGACTGAGCCGAACTCCGGCGCTGCCCCCTCCCTTCCAAAAATCATAAATATTTCAGCCAAAATGAATTTTAGATTGATATAAACGTGCTCTTGGGAGGAATTGGCTTCCTAATGTTCCTTGGCTCCACAGAAACTGAAATTCTCCAGAAGGTTATGGCTTGTGAATGTCTGAGTATACCGCTCTTTGAACTGTGTTCTCTGAGCGTGCGCCTGCATAGATAGGTATTTGGATGGCGTGAAATGAGGTGCCCAAAAGGAACTTGTAGAGTTATCAAGCACCGACAAAGATCAAGGAACAATGCTTCATCCTTTTTCTGTCCTTGGGTATTTAAAATTGTCGTGATTTACATTTGGATTAAAATGAAATCCACTGTGAATATCTCTACCTGGCATCCCATTGAAATGCATAGGAATTGCATGGGAGCACACTCAGTGAATAACTCTCATATGCATCACTGGACCTTGTGCAGGAGATAACCCCTCTGGACCGTGCCCAAAGTCTGCGGTTCAGCACACTGCGGCAAAGGTCAGTTCCACACGACCTGTTTATTGAGCATTCATCCTGATTTGCCTGTGTGGACATTAGTCAGACTGTTTATAGAAAGGTTAAATGACATTGTGTGAAGCAAATGTTATCCCATGCTTTCCAGTGCCTTTCCCTGTCACTTTCCTTAAGGCAAAAAGTCTGAGTTTTGGAGGGAGAAGTGGGTCTGCTGCACAAGAGCAGCAAATCAGCTTTGATTATGCAACCTTAATTTGTCAGCATGTGATCGGATCCCATCTGAAAATAGAGACAGTCTGAAAGCACCCAAAATCCCAAGGGTGTGGTTGGAATTTGTTGTGTATATGCATATATCTATCTGAAACAGTGAGGATTATAGCCAAAGAAATTAGGATTCATGAGTTTGCATAGTCCTCTCACTGATATTAATTAGCTGTCCCTTTTTTCTATTAGCATTGTCCAGTTACTGGCAGCACTTTTATTTGATTTCCGTATTTATATACTTGGAAGGAAGGCTTTCTCATTTCAAATACTCATCAAATAGAAGAGGCTTTATCCCCCTTAATTTATACTAGCGGGATTGTGGATTTATTACTTTGCATCTATTAAAAATAAAGGACAATGGCTGTATTTTCAACATAAATTCTCCTCCACCACTACAAATTAGAACAGTAATATGAAACTATAGCCCTTTTTAAGCATTGTGAGCGGAATTCAACATTGCGCTAAGGCAATCATTCTGACAATGCAAACATTTGTGCTTTCCAGACAGTACAATCTCCTCTCCCCCACACATACTGTTCTGGGGGTTCTCCTGGACCCCTCCCCCAGCTTATTTGGGGGCACATGGTGTAGGAGAGTGACAGAAGCCACACTGTGTTAGCAAGACTCATTGGAGGACACTGAATAATAATAAGATTAATTTTATTATTTATGAGTAGCTCCCAACAAAATATCAAAAACACAATTTAGTTGAATCTGGCCCTATATATGTGTGGAGAAATAAATATACACACAAATGGTCGTGGTGGTGGGAGTCCATCCTTGTAGCCACCATCTCAACTTACCAGATTTTGTATCAATACCTGAAAATAATAATAATAATAATAATAATAATAATAATAATAATAATAATAATAATAATTTATTTATACCCCGCCCATGTGGCTGGGTTTCCCCAGCCACTCTGGGCGGCTTCCAACTGAATATTAAAAACAGTACAGCATTAGACATTAAAAACGTCCCTAAAGAGGGCTGCCTTCAGATGACTTTTAAAAGTAAAATATTTGTTTATTGCTTTGACATCTGCTGGGAGGGCGTTCCACAGGGTAGGCGCCACTACCGAGAAGGCCCTCTGCCTGGTTCCCTGTAACCTTACTTCTCGCAATGAGGGAACCACCAGAAGGCCCTCGGCGCTGGACCTCAGTCTCTAGGTTGAACGATGGGGATGGAGACGCTCCTTCAGGAAAACAACTTGTGTCTATCTATACTTGTACCATCTAATAAAACATTAGTGCTTTTTTACAATTGGAGAGGTGGGGTTTTTTTGAGAATAGAGGACCATGAAAATCTGGGAGTGTGTTGTGTTATGGTAGTGGTACAGAGCAGAATATGAAGCTTTTTAACATTTCTGAAATGAGGGTCCATTGGGTATACTTTGTCCATTGGGTATACTTTAGCTGATTAAACAAACTCCTTAAGACTACAGAGGCCTCCTATCTGCAGATGGTTGGGAGCAGATGAAAAGGTTAAAGGGTGCAATAACTAGAAGAGGCAGGGCTCTTGCTTAAGAATATGTAGTGCTGCATATCAGAAAGGACTCTTACCTTACCTGATGTCAGGGAATGGCCTGGATCTGAAGATGGGGAAATGCAGTTGCAGGCAGATCAGCTTCTCTCAGAAGAGGAGGGGAAATATCCCCACCACCCCCGCCCGCCCACTTCCATCGTTTTCAGAAGCAGAGAGACAGGCAGACACAGAAGCTGAACAGATTAGGGAGGAGCTACCCAGCTACGAGATAATGACAAGAGATTCAGAAAGGAGGGGGCAGTTGGGAGACACATCAATTGAGACTGTGGGGGCAAACCCTTCCCCGCAGACTCAAAGGTACGAAAGTATCAGGGAAGAAAGAAGGCGAGGGAGGGGGACTTCTCGTTGGTGCGTTCCTTGCTGAGGAAGTAGGGAATCAGATTCAGAGTAGGCAACTGCCCTCCTTGCGGAGAGCTGTGTATTTTGTGACCGCAACATGAAACTGCAATAAAAGGACTAAAAATCTATCAACTGCTCATTAATTCTTACCTGTGAAGTTACCAAAGGGAGGAGAGGACTCTCTGAACGTGACACCTTACTAGTTTTGTACAAGTGATTAGCTGTATTGAGCTTGCAGTGAGGTGTTTGTAATATCCGGAGCTTTCAAGCAAATATAGTGTCAGAAAGTATGGACTGCTTTGATAACTGCTATCATCTGCTTTACATGACAGTGCTCTACATATGCATGTATTAGTAATCAGTAGCTGAAGGCTCTGGGGCCAAATCCTGCACCTGAAGATTACCAGTTGACTTCAGACTGACTATTGTCAACCCAAAAACATGTGTGGAGAGAGCAGTCCTCTGAGCCCACACACCTCCATCTTCTTCTCAAGGTGGCCTTCTTCTCTTAAAGCCTAGTTCTGACTCAGCATACCCATCAACTGCCCTGGAAAAAACAGGACATCCCATTTTTTTCCTGCAAGAGCACAGTGGCCATTTTGGGCACCTTGCTCTGATGTGATTTGGGGCCAAGGTCTACCCCCGAAAAAAAGCATTTTTTGGGGGGAGGAGGTCTGTGATCTTGTGTGGCATCCGAAAATGAGCCAGATCATGTGACTCACAAGGGACTTTGGACCCAGAAGATGGTGTCCCAGATTTGAGCCACATTGTGTTGTAAGCTATCTGGGTTGTACCACTTCAGACTGAAGACAGGGACTCACATGATAGATTCTCCAAGTGGTGCAACAACAAAACTGCTAGCACATTTTCAAAGGTAAGCAGGGTCAGGTGTGGTTTCAAATTGGGTGGGGAACCATGTGCTGAGATTCTTGCTTTGCAGGGGGTTGGACTCACAAGGTCCCTTCCAACTCTACGATTCTGATTAAATGTCCATCTGTACAATCCTGAAATGTCCCTCCTGCTATCTGAAGTGCTGCTATCTAGATCCTACTTACCGTATTTTTCTGTGTATAAGATGCCCCCATGTATAACATGACCCCTATTTTTTTTTAACCCAAAATCAAGAAATTGAGTTGTTTAGCTTTTGGGGGGGGAGGTCACTTCCACCAATTACTCACCCGCCTGCCTGCCACTGCCGATTGCTTGCCACAGCCACTGCTGATTGCACACTTCGCTGTAGCCGCCAATTGCCTGCCCACCTCACTACAGCCACCAGTCGCCTGTCTAGTTGCCACAGCAATAGCCAATCGCCAGCAGGCCTTGCTGCAGCCACCAATCACCCACGCAATCACTGCTGCCAATCTCCTGCTTACTGCTGCCATTAATCGCACGTTCCCCCTCCGCATTCATTATCCATGTATAAGACAACACCCAATTTTTGCCTTTTTTTTAAGCAAAAAGCATCATCTTATACATGGAAAAATACTGTAGTTTACCACCTCAAGGAGGCCTAAAATTAATTGCTGACCTGAAGTGCAGTCCAATTTTAAGCATTTGGTACAGAATAATTTACTTATAGTCAAACAACACCAAAGACTTAATCTTGTCACATTTTTGAGGGGTTTTTTGTTTTTTTGATGCATTTTGATGCATGCATTTTTAAAGTACATTTGTCCTGCATACATTTTCTGTGGCACTTTCCTTGATAGCAGTAGCAATTCTCTGCTAGAGAAATATTATACTCTAGCCCATACTACATATACTGGTTTTTAAATGGATTCATTATCACTAAGGAAAAAGTAAATACTTCTAGGAAAGCCTACAAGCTGACATTTCCACGTAGACCTCGAAACCTTTCACTACTGCAGGTAATAATTTAAGCTGTCTTTTGAAATAAAAGGCCACAGATAACTAAGGTCTTTGTACTTTAAGAGCTGTCAATAATTGGTTACTTTCTTAGCAAATGCATAACTCCCTTGACCCCAAGAAGGGTTTTAAAAGCTGCTACTTTCCAGCAGGAACTAGATTTTAGTTATTGCTTTTCCTCTTAGAAAACTATAGTGAGTCACTCCTGTTCTAAACTCTCAACTTCATGTATGTGGATTACTTCCAAATGTTCTTGGGAAATTATCAACCTGTGTCTGCATTAAGTGCACCATCATCATCTCTACACACTGCCAAAGAGAGGTTTTCCTACATGCACCATCTGAATGGTTGAAGGTACAAGTGGAACATGCATCCAAATGTTGCACTCTTGACTGCTCCTGTTCTTGGTTCCAGACAGCCTCACCCTTCTCCAGAAAACACCGTTACTTTCCCTTTGGGGTAGCCCACCCTACCCCACCCCCCAGCAACTGTGGGGTTTTGTCTCTGGAGACTTTCTACATTCCTGCAAAGCTTGGGCTTCTCCCGGGCTAGCTGATATCTCTCAGGATCCCCTCCAACTCTACAACTCTATGATTCTATGATTCTCTCAGCTCACCAGCAGTATTTAGGATGTAAGGAACGGCTGTCCTAGGTTCAGAAGGTCCAACCCTGAGTATTTTCCACATGCCATGGTAGACCTTTTATCTCACAAAGCATTTTGCAAGCAGGGGTTATTTTCTTTGCTGGTTTTCAGAAAAGGATTAACATGTTTTAATTTTGTATCTGTAAATGTTGCTTTCTGTCCTGAACCTATGGAGACTGTGCGGTTTAATAATCCATATAAATCCAATATTGGCTGTGTGAGCCATACAGTCCTGTTAAGCAAAGTGTCCCCCTCGAGATTTCCTTATGGCCTTGCTGCTGATAGGGACCATAAACACCAAAGAGCCTTCAGCTATTCATACCACATGGAATGCAGGTCTCATACAAGCTGTAGTCTACAATAGGGAATTGGGGGTTTCGACTGATGAATCTATGAATCTGTGACTGCCTGTGCATTTGCTTCTTCGGGCCCATAATAATAAAATTATTATTATAAGATTACATCTACAGTTTTCTCTCCCACAGTAAGGCTTCCCCAGGCTTTCTTTTGTAGGGAATGTGGGGCATAAAAGTGTATTCAACTTTGCTTCTCAAAGGAAAGATACAAGGGGATAGACCCTCCAAGTATCCCTATTTTCCAGGGACAGTCTCAGATTTACAGAAGCTGTCCCGGTTTCTGATTTGATCCTGGAATGTCCCGCTTTTCCTTAGGATGTCCCAATTTTTACCTGAGAAATATTGGAGTGTATGGAGTTATGTGACCCTCGAACCAAGGAGATGAGTAACTATACTACCTTTAGAAGACATCTGAAGGCAGCCCTGCATAGTAATTTTCATATTGATATATGTTTTATTATGTTTTAATATATGTTAGTAGCCATTCAGAGCGGCTGGGGGAACTCAGTCAGATGGGCAGAGTAATAAATAATAAAATTGTTGTTGTTGAAGAATAGGATGTCCCTATCTTCATCAGAGAAATGTTGGAGGGTGTTTAGAAAGAGAATGCCTTTGTTGTTTGGACCAGAAGTGTGCAGGATCCACTGGAATATCTCTGGCTGATTTGCAGAAATCTCTCCCAAAGTAGGCAGTGATAGCTACCACCTTCGTTGATTCAGTGCTTTTTTTCTTTAAAAAAAATGTTTAGGGTTACTCTCATTTTCCTACTCATCTTGAAATACTGCCCCTCAATGAGGACAAACTTACCGTATTTTTCGCCCTATAGGACACACTTTTTCCCCTCCAAAAATGAAGGGGAAATGTGTGTGCGTCCTATGGGGCGAATGCAGACTTTCGCTGAAGCCTGGAGAGTGAGAGGGGTCAGTGCGCACCGACCCCTCTCGCTCTCCAGGCTTCAGGAAGCTATCCGCAAGTCTTGCAAGCCCGGCGGGATGTCCCGCGGGCTCGCAAGGCTTGCGGGCAGCAGCCTGCAGCCCAAAAGCTGGGGGACAGCGGGGAGGCGCAGCGCCGCCAACCTGCTATTCCCCGCCCTGATCTGGAGGCTGGCGGGGGGGAGAAGCAAGCTTGCTTCTCCCCCCTGCCAGCCCCACAAGCTCGGGGGATAGCGGGGTGGCGGAGCACCACACCCCGTTATTCCCTGACCTGATCTAGAGGCTGGCGGGGGGAGAAGGAAGCTTGCCCCCCCCAGCCCCACAAGCTTGGGGGATAGCGCGGTGGCGGAGCGCCGCCACCCCGCTATTCCCCGACCTGATCTGGAGGCTGGCGGGGGGAGAAGCAAGCCTGCTTCTCCCCCCGCCAGCCCCACAAACTTGGGGGACAGCGGGGCAAGCTGTCCCTGAAGGCAGAAGAGGGAGACGGAGCGCTCCATCTCCCTCTTCTAGCTTGGGGATGGCTGCGCAAACCTGGGGGGGGGGGGGATAAAAAAATTTCCCTTGATTTCCCCCCCCAAAAAAACTAGGTGCGTCCTATGGGCCGGTGTGTCCTATAGGGCAAAAAATACGGTAGATTCACAAAATGTTTAGGGGTATGTGTACCCCTGTGTCCCCTCAGAAAAAAGCACTAGTTGGTTTTAAAAGAAAACAAACTCGTGGAGGACAAGGCTATCAGCAGCAAATAGCCATGATAACTATGTTCTATGTCCACTGCTGGAGGCAGTGTGCCTTTGAATGCCAAATGCAGGGGGGCAGAGTGCTGTTGGGCTCATGTACTAGTTGAAGGCTTCCCACAGGCATCTGGCTGGCACTCTGAGAACAGGATGCTGGCCCATTGACCTGATCCAGCAGGCTCATATTATGTTCTTATTCTAATGCCAACCTATTCAATTTGCGCTCCCAAAACATTACATAAATCGAAATGCAGCTAGCCTTCAAAATTCACACTTCTCTGAATATAGTCATGCTATTCTCCAACAACAACAAACATTTATTCAAAATGGTGTATATTGGGGCAAACTGTGCATAATGATCCACATATTAGTGAAAATAACATATAACAAAGCATTATGTATGGGGAAATTGCTTGCAAGAATGTGCATATGAAGCAGAATTGCATACAAAAATGTGTACCTTAGGAGAAATCAATAGTAGAATGCTGATATTTTGCATGAGGATTTTTTTTTATAAAAAACAAAGAATTCACAAACTGATGCAGAAATGTTACTAACTGAACTGAAGATTGGAAAAAAGAGAAACTAAGATAAACAGAAATTTAAAGATTTGCCCATCCCGAGCGGCAACAAAATGGTTTTTTTTCACCTGAATTAGCTGAAATGAAGATAGCTAACCAGGAGTAGATCTTTATCTAAAATGACTGGTGTGCTTAGTTTCAGTACTGAAAACAAATTCCAAGGCTCCAAATATTCTTTAACACTCTGTTCTTTAATTCTAATATTTAATTTAAAATATTGATTTTTAATATTTGATCTGTAGCAATTAGTATTACAGGGTATGTGATATAACTGCTTGGTACTTGACAGCTGATATGTCTTTTGATACCAACAATAAAGGCTTGCCAATAAATCTAAGACACTTGAATTTCACATTCGAAAACAGATTTCAAATTTAAAAACCTGCATTTTAAAATGGAATGCCAAAATGGCCAGTTCTGTAAAGCAAATATTTTTCCAGGCCTTCCTTATGACTATTGTTGCAGCTGCAGAGAACAGTAGTTTGCAGTTTCTTAGGATAAGTATTTTTCTACTGTGGGTTGAAGGTGCAAAACTCCACTTTAAGGTTGTTTCGGAAATCTGGGAAGTGGTGTTCATGTGTGTCCATCAAATCACTTTTCATTAAAGCTGAGGAGTTATGAGTTGGCAAAGTCAGAAAGGTCCCTTTGCTCAAACCATGCTGCCCTTGACAGGAACATCACATTCTGGTTTGCCTAGACCGAACTGGAAGGGCTAATGGGGATGCTTTGGGACATAAAGTGACCCCCCCATTTTTCGTTTTATTATTCTTTGCCTATACACCCACCCACCCACCCACCTATTAACCAGCAGGTCTCTAAAAGCATGGATATGCATTTCAAATGGATACCTCATATTATATTTGTGTGGGTATGAGAGTATACATTATGAAATATTAAACGGAAGCATTTTATACAATAAAGGACAAACTAGCAGTCGAGCTGTAGATTAGTCTTATCACTCTTCTGCAGGAAACCAGGAAGAGATGGAGGGAGGGAGGGAGGGAGGGAGGGAGGGAGAGAGAGAGAGAGAGAGAGAGAGAGAGAGAGAGAGAGAGAGAGGTGTGTGTGCATAAGTCAATTTCTGCCAGAGGAACAGCGCAGGACAAAGCTGAGGTAAAAGCAAGTGACAAAAGGAAGAAGTCAGGCAGATTCCACCCACCTTCCTCTCTCCTGTTTGCTCACTACCTCCCTTTATTTTTATTAAATGGAAGGGGGTTGCTTTTAAACCCTGAAATAGCTGTGTGTATGTGTGTGTGTGTGAGAGAGAGAGAGCAATCAGCCTGGAAAATGCCCTCTCCCCGTGTGTTTCTTTTGCCCTTTTCCTTCCCACTGAGGCTGGCAGAGGTGTGTCAGCGACTGAATGACAAGAGCCATCAGGCTCCTGCCACCGAAGCACGTGGGTGAATTGGGCAGTCGGCTGTATCAGCAGAGGCCATCGGCACGTTCAGCCGCCTATCAGGACTGCGCCTGGCAGGTGGGGAGATACATTTAGATAAAGCAGGCAGCAATCGTTGATAACAAGTCCCTCAAATGTCAGGCAGCATAAAGGGCAGTATTGATTGCTGCCTCACAGCCCGCCTTTCCTTTTCTTTGGTGCTCTATTTCCCTCCTCTCTCTCCCCTCCCGCCGCTGCCGCACACACACACTCTTCTTCTTCTTTATTATAGGAAAGACTGGCTGGGATAATCTGCCTGCAGAAAAAGGCCATTGTGCTACAACGCACATTGTGTTAGTCGCTAAATAGAACTTATCAGCGTTCCTCCAATTCCGCTAGCCTCTGTTCCAGTTCATCCCTCCCCACCTTCTCCCTGCTTCCTTGCTCTGTTTCCCAGATGATCTCGACCCTTTTGCCTTCCATTTTTGTTGTCGTCATTAAAAAGAGTGTGAGGAGGCAGGCCGGTGACTTCCTGACCACCGGCTAATCAAAGGTAAAGTCTGCAGCCCCCTCATCATCCCTTACCCTGTCCTCACCCAATGGAAATTCATCTCAGATTCCACATGCTTTGAGAAACCAGTCCCAAAGCAATCAGGGCCACAGGAACATAAGAAGAGCCTGTGGGGTCAGACCAGTACAGCAGCCTGTTCTCACAGTGGTCAACCAGCTGCCTGTGGGAAAACAGCAAGCAGGAGTCTAGCACAAGTACACTTCCCCTCCATGAATTTGTCCAATCCTCTTTCACAACCATCCAAATTGGTGGCCATCATGGCCTCCTGTGGGAACGAGTTCCATAGTTTGGCTATGTTTTAAGGCTGCAGTCCTGTGCACACTTACCTGGGAGAAAGTCTCATTGAACTAAAGGAGACTTACTTCTGAGTAGAGATGTATAAGAAGTTTGTCTCTCCATCCTCCCCTGTCCTCAAAAACAATCACCTTCTTCTCCTACTGCAAAATGCTTTGAAACTCTATCAGGTTTCAGAAGTGAGACAGTTGCCGCAGGCAGGGATGGGGGAGGAATTGATGCAGTTCACATTTCAAGGCAAACATACTGAATTTGCACTTTCCAAAACGCCATGCAAACCAAAACCCAGCCATCCTTCAAAAATTCACACGTCTCCGAATTTTGCAGTGCAGTTCTCTGGCCAAGTAATGTGTGCAAAAATGTAAATGCAAAGGTAAAATGTGCACGTTGATGTATATATTAGTGAAAGCAACATACAAGAATGTGTTATATAATGGAAGACTGCTTTGCAGAAACGTGTGTATGAGGAAAAATTGCACAATTTTCATGAGGGTGAAATTAGATAAGGAAGAACATTAAAATGCAATTGTATGTAATTTGGGTTATAAACATTGGTGTTGGATGAGCAGGAAGTCACTAGTTCTGTTGAATTGGAATATAACTGTTGAGTAACAAATGTAACTTTCAATATGGAAAAAGAAAATATTATTGTTATTTTAAAAATTGCACTGAATTTTCATGAGGGCTTTTTTTAAAAAAAAAGAAAGAAAATGTTGCAGAAATGTGGAGGACCAAACATAAGACTGGAAAAATGAGAAATGGAGAGAAGCTGAAATAGCCCTTTCCTATCTACTGCTTCCCCACCAAGAGAACACTTGCACCCATATAGACCAACCTCATTATATGGCTGAGCATTGAGGATCTTTGGTTGTAGCCCCTGAGGGGTCATATTTTAAGGTTGTAAATCACCTTGGGATTGGTATGGAAGGTGGTGTATCAGTGTTTGAGAATGAATAAATAAATTTCACATGAGGGGCAAATGCCCTGGGGGAAATTTGGAACAGAGAAGCAAAAGGTGCTCATTCCTCAGCTACTTATCTGCTCCAGACTCTCCTGTCTCAAAGTGCTCTTTATTCTTAAAAAGAGAGGGCTGCCAAGGTTTACTTAAACCCTCATACAAAAAAGGTGATTGGGTTCTGGCTGGCAACACAACGACATTGGTCTGGATATCTGCTCTGCACTCTGTTCAATTCTCTCTTTTTTAAACCAATGTGGATTTCAAGTCAATTCACACCCTCCTCCTTCAATAACGAACAGATCGTTCCCAGCTATTAGGGAGGGTGGAATTGCAATCCTTGACACTTATAATCACCATTTTAATTATTATAATTTTAGAACATGTACAATGCCAATAATAGGGCTCTGAAACAAAAGGCACGGTGTCCCCAGAGAGATAAATGACAATGGGTTTTGTCTCATGTGCTTGCTGTAATTGTGGCTGCCTGATCTGATGCAATTTTGTGCTTTTATATTTTTAGTTTGATAGCATTTTCAAATGTGAAAGGCTTTATGAAAGATAGGCACCAAGGGCCAAATCCAGTTGCTGCTGGCGCTACTCCAAGCACAGGTGACATCCGTGGAGGCCTTGCGGCAGGAAAGCAAATAGCTTAAAGGCTGTGAAATCACAGCAGAACCAGCTGAAAAATAAATGGCTGGCTGGACAGTGTCAGCTTCAGTATTTGCGAAGGAGGATGCTCAGGAAATGCAGCTTCACTGAGCCCCCCTATTTGGAAGAGAAAATGTAGTCAGAGAATTCTACCATGCTGTCTCTGCTCTTCCTGGGTGCTGCAAGCAAAGTGACAATGGTACCTCTGTTGAGATGGCAGTGCCTTTGCTGGTCTTGGGGGCCTTAGTAAATGGCCAACTTTGCCATCCGCAGGAGTCAGCCCTGACTATGATGCTAGGAGGCTTGCATTGAAGACTCAGGAGCATTGGGGTTTTCTTACAGCCCTGTGCAAACATTCCTTTAAAACAGAATGAATATACAGAGTCAACCTGAAAATGCACAGGTTCCATATATGCAATCTGCATCCTCAGTTTTCGTACAAAATAGATTCCATGAAAATTGTGTGACACTCCCCCCAAGCTGCTGTCAGAGCAGCGGTTCTCAGCCTGTGGGTCCCCAGATGTTGTTGGACTACGACTCCCAACATCCCTGAGCTCTGGCCTTGCTAGCTTGGGGTGTTGGGAGTTGTAGTTCAACAACGTCTGGGGACCCACAGGTTGAGAAAGGCTGCCCTAGAAAGTATTTTCCATTGATGTCATGGAAAAGAAGACATGGTTAACCTTCTTCCAGCAGGCCACAATTAGGGCCCTGCTCTCCTTCCCCTGGCAACTATTTGAAATCTTGTTAACCATGGCTGTTAATTGCTTACATGCAGTTAAGGCCTTGCCCACTTTGACCTGTTAGTCTTGCTTAAGGACATAGAAATGTCCTGTCTGATTAGATCAGGCTCCACCTAATCCAGCATTTGCTGCAAGATTCCCAGCAAACAGTGATCACTTAGTGATCCACCCCAAGTTGGCTGGTGGTTCCCATGGACCTTCCGCCCATTGCTGACCTACATCACATACTGAAACTGAGATTATGTGCAATTCTCAGGGACACCTGGAAATTGCATTTTGGTTGAAAGAGGCTAGAGATTACTCTTAGGACCCTCACCAAATGTCAAAACTGCCGACATGGCTTCAGTGTGGTCATCAGAATTCAATAGAGGAAAAAGAAGTACATATTTGTGGCACTGTGGTGCCTTGTCTCTATCCTAATATCCCCCTTTCTCTCAACAGCTTAACTAACCATTCCTATATTGCTTTCTTCATCTTGTCAGATGAGTAAGCTGCTTTTTATTCAAAAACGGGGTCCTAAAAATCTGAACTGGTCATATCTGCTTTTACTGCCAGAAAAAGTCTGACTAGAATGCAAGTGCAACATAATGTTTTCTCTATTTCTTTTTTAGATGTGCAGGAGTCATCCTTAAAAAAGCTCCTAAGAAGCTTTACATCACATATGGAAGATTTACTAAGACCCACTTTGCCCCACCGTTAAAAAAACAGATGACAGAATCCATCGATACATTTGAGGGATGCAAGATCTGGAGAGAAGGCTGCTCCGATCCTTAAACGAAGTGGCGTTTTGTCATTAACATTCCCCAAAGATCTTTCATTCTTAAATAAAGTTTGCACAGGTGGAATGGGAGAGTTTGTCTTTTCAGAACTAGTCGCTTTGATCAGTCGCTCGCTCTGGAGAGTGGAATATTGAATTCCTTTTGGAGTCATGCTATGCTTAAGCGTTTTCCTCTTAGTCTGGCAGCAGCTTCTGGACTTGTGATATATGAGAAGCACCCCTCCCCTCCCCTCCATTCTATTTTCCTTGACTTCAAGACTTTCAGAGGACATTGCATTTGCAGGACCTGGGAAATAAGACACCCCAAACAATTCTGTGGGTGCACAGCGACTACTAGTACTGTTACTGCAATGCTACATTTATTAAGCATCTCCAGTGTGCTACACAGTGCTCATCACAGTGTGCTTCTGAGCTTCCCAGGACTTGTCAGGAAGAAAACATAGGGCTAGATAGAACTTTTGCCTGATCCAGCAAAGCAGTGCTTAGGTTTTTCTTACAAACAGTAGGATTTTCACCAAATATTTCTAGAGACATACAGTCCACACTAAATTAATGGCATAGGTAGAGATTGGGAATTGACAAATGAAAACCTGTGCTGTGGTTAGAAAGAGTCATTTGACAGGGAAATTGTGCGTAAAGTGAAAGGTTGGACCTTATAAACAGATCTGTTTGTGAGAGGACCAGGCACAAGACACAGGAGACATTTGCTGGCTTGGGCAAAATATAGACAACTGTTTCTCAGGTGGTAACTAGGGGTATCATCTGAGAATTCATCTGAGTCTAGCTTGGATATAAACCCCCAGGGCTCTGAAAAGCCCATCTCAATGGGTGGTATACAAATATAATATATAAAACAGCAAATACAAATAAAGCATAATTTATAGTACCAATTTATATCAGCAACAATTCAGCAGCAAATAATACCAGTAAAACCAGGGCTAACGATAGTTCAACCCATTGTACAAATATCTGACATGTATAAGAATATGTACAACCTTCTTGTATAAACCACATCCCTTCCCTCCAAATCTATCCATTTACGGTAAGCATGATTCCATACACTTCGAGAGCCAATCCCTTCCAAATTATGTTCAGTCTCTTCTCTCCTTCATATCTGCAGAGAATGACAGAAAATAATTCCCCTCCCATCTTCTGCAATGTATCTACAATATGTCAATACAGAGAAAGGAGAAAATCATGTTTTTGTAACCATTGTTAAAAGTATAACTCAGCATTGTCTGATAACATCCTTGGTGCACTGCAACTGTTGTTAGGAACTTGAGGCTAAACACCTTTTGTCCTATCAATAACAACATGAGGTATTACAGTCTCGTTCCTAACCAAATAAACACATATGAAAACTATTCATAACTGGGGCTGTGCACATAGCTTTGGGCAAGAACCGAAAAAGTCAGAAATGGGTTGCATTCAGTCTTCCTCCCAAATTGTTGTGTTCTCACTATAGCAGATCTGTGCATGGAAAATTGTTTGCATAAAAGTGGGTCCCTGTAGCTGAATTAGGTCAACAGGATGGGGAAACTTCCACCTCCAAGTGAGGGGTGTGGCCTGGCGAGAGTACAGCAGCTCTGCTGCACACATGCACACAAGTGTTTTTGCCTAGCTGAAATGAGTCCTTGGACTCTTGCTTGTCTGAATGGTAGATACAGAGTGGTGTGTGAGTGTGTGTACAAACCAGCCTACTTTACAAAGGTTAAATTTACATTAGTTGCTCCTCCCATGTTGCAACTGGCCCTGCCCACTACTGGCCCATCATGTGGCCCTAAAGGTTGTCCAGAGGGGATGTGGCCCTCGGGCCACTACTTTGATGTAGAGTATCCCTGAGTACCAATTTCAGAATCTAGTGTCCCTATTTTTCAGGGACAGTCCCAGATTTACAGAAGCCATCACAGTTTCTGATTTGAGCCCAGAATGTCCCTCTTTTCCTTAGGACGTCTCTTTTTCATCCAAGAAATGTTGGAGGGTATAGAGTTATGCAACCCCTGAACCAAGGAGACAACCTTTAGAAGACACTTGCAGGCATCCTTGCATAGGGAAGTTTTTTTAATGTTTAATGTTTTATTATGTTTTTATATAAAAGGGATGCGGGTGGCGCTGTGGGTAAAACCTCAGTGCCTAGGGCTTGCCGATCGCATGGTCGGCGCTTCAAATCCCCGCAGCGGGGTGAGCTCCCGTCTTTCGGTCCCAGCTCCTGCCCACCTAGCAGTTCGAAAGCACCCTTAAGTGCAAGTAGATAAATAGGTACCACTTTATAGCGGGAAGGTAAACGGCGTTTCTGTGTGCTGCGCTGGTGCTGGCTCGCCAGAGCAGCTTCGTCACGCTGGCCACGTGACCCGGAAGTGTCTCCGGACAGCGCTGGCCCTCGGCCTCTTAAGCGAGATGGGCGCACAACCCTAGAGTCGGACACGACTGGCCCATATGGGCAGGGGTACCTTTACCTTTATGTTTTTATATATGTTGGAAGTAGCCCAGAGTGGCTAG
Organism: Podarcis bocagei; assembly: GCF_964188305.1. Lineage (NCBI taxonomy): Eukaryota > Metazoa > Chordata > Lepidosauria > Squamata > Lacertidae > Podarcis > Podarcis bocagei. Next base: position 57,733,515 of record NC_138127.1, on the reverse strand, counting down.
GGCAACCCAGTCAGACGGGTGGGGTATAAATAATAAAGTTGCTGTTGTTGTTGTTGAATAGGATGTCCCTATTTTCATCAGAGAAATGTTGAAGGGTATGCCATTTGTTGTTCTTTTACTCTGTCCAGACTTTTTAATGTTAATTTATAAAGCCCTAAATGACTTAGGACCCTATTAGATGGACCTTCAGGCCTCTACTTAAGCCCACAAGTTGCAATTCCAAACCATTACAACCATTTTTATTTTTATTTTACCATTGTTTTCTAGAGTTTCAGGATTGCACCCTAAGTGCTTTTTCACCTTCCTCTACACCATTTCTGTAGCTGTCACCTTCTTCAGCACTGCATAGAACAATTTCCCTTCTGACTGAGCCATATTTCTAGCAATCTGCTTCTTTCTCTCTCAGCTCCCTGTCACATTAAGAAATCTGAAACCAGGAGCTAAGATCAGTGGCATCGAGTTGAAAAAGGAAATGACAAAATAAACATTCAGCAATCTATAAAAAGTGGGGGAGGGAATACAGGCCATTTATGACAATACAGAAGTATACTTCCAACAAACACTCTGTTGCCGCTGACATCTTCTAAGTAGATAAAATGCTAATGTCTACAGGCAGACAATGCCTCAGTCTAAAAGGAGACAGATTACTTTTCATACCTAATCAGGGCTGATTTGAACTGCAGAGAGGCTGCTGTATCTTGCAGTTCCCTTCAGAATCTGACATCCTAATCACTAGCACAGTCCCTGTGATTTGAGGGTAAACTCACAAACTGGCATGGACAAAGTCTGCCCCGTGCAAAGGTCACACTGAGTGAGGTCGCGCAACCTGATCATCTCAGGGAAGGCAGCATTTGCCTCCGAGGCGCTGTCTTTCTTCGAAGCGTGGGCAGCAGCAATGCTAGAGCTTCCAGGCAGGCATTCGCTGGCGACCCCCTTCAAGCAGTCGGAAGAAGTCAAGCTCTGAGTGTCAGGCTCTGTCATTGCAGACGCAGCACAAATACCTTCCGGTGATGCCACTGTCGGGGTAGAACAGCATTGTCAGAGCACCAGCAGCAGCTCAAGAAACCAGCTGTTCTGACAGGGCTGGCAGGCATATAAAAAACAAGAGATAAGGGGAAAGCTGAAAGCAGTGGGTTATCATGTGCATAGACAGAGTGCAGGGAGGGGGAGGGGTCAAATATCACTCAAAGAGGGGTCTAAACTGAGCTGCTAAATACTCACAGGAAATAAGCAGCTTTACAATCATTCTGCAGTAGCTATTCCACAAGTCTTAGAGCCCTTTCTTGGCACTGAGACAAAATGTTCCTTCTGGGGTGTCCAATCATTCACACATGGAAGTCTTCACTTGAACATGATATTGTCTCAAAGAAGAGAGACAGAAACCTCCTTCAGGCATTCAGTATGAATGGGGAAAGGGGATCTCACTCGCTAGATCCCAACACTCATGTAGGCCATGCCACCCAGGCAGCATGTACTTGCCATCAGTCTGCATATGGATATACAGTCGTACCTTGGTTTTAGAACAGCTTAGTTCTCAAAGGTTTTGGCTCCCGAACGCCACAAACCCAGAAGTGAGTGCTCTGGTTTGCAAACTATTTTTGGAAGCCAAATGTCCGACGGGGCTTCCACGGCTTCTGATTGGCTGCAGGAGCTTCCTGAAGCCAATCAGAAACCGTGCTTTGGTTTTCAAATGTTTTGGAAGTCGAACAGACTTCCGGAACAGATTCCGTTTGACTTCAAAGGTATGACTTTACACGTGTGGGGCTCAGGAGCACCAATCAGCCAGTGTTTGCATCTCTCTAGAAGGAACCTTGTGCAAGTAAATCTACATGCACTCTTTCAGAATGGTGCTGGACAAGTGTGCCAGTGTGCGCACAGATGTTTAGGATGTAGGGGTTAGGGGAGAAATTCAGTTCAGTTTGCAATTTTATGCAGACCTGCCTTATTCACTGTTGCTGAACCAACACACTAATGGAAATGCAGCAATCCTTCAAAATTTTCACTTCTTCAAACTTTGCTGTTTTAGGTTCTCCAACCTATCAAGTGTACAACAATATGTCTATATTAGGAGAGGAATTGTTCAGCTTGTAAACCTTTTGAAATTAATGGATTTAAGATTTCAGTAGTCTACTCTGCATATAATTTAGTTGGCTATCACCCATAGAAAATAAATATCTGCATAGTGCAAGGAAACATTTTCAAATTACATATGTGGGAAATCTGTAATCATCCACAAGAATCTGGTCCTGAGAACTACAATACAGTCACAAAAGCTGTATTCCAAGTCCTGAGATTTGGATTGCCCCATTGAACCCCACTAAAGTTAAAGAATCACTGCCAATTGTGGAGATGTATTTTAATCCCCACACAAAAATTAATACAAATACTTAATATTTCTTCTTCTACTATTGCCATAACCATTACCAAAACCACCATCTTTCCAGTTCCACTTGGCTCAGATTCATGTTTTCTGGATACTAAGCCCTCAACAGCAACTTCACCAAGTTTCATTTACAGTTTGGATAAGACCTTCCTTCGATTAAAAATGAGTTTCATTATAATTCCTTATTTAGACAAGAGGCTATTTTGCAGACTTTTGCTTTTAATGTTGCTGCAGGGACCTGCTTCCCAGAACAATAAATCTGAAGCAGTGGGCCAAAGGCTGGTGTTTTCATGTGAGCCAAGAGAATTCCCCATTTGATCATCAACCCTTTACACAGTTCCAAGAAATGTGCACTTCATAATGGAAAACCATTTTGTTTCACTGATTCCAAGACCTGGAAGGGATCTTGTTTGGTGCATGTTTGTAGTGACACAAAACTTCCAGAAATGCCAGAATTCCCTAAGAGGAATGCCTATTCATTCTCCTGAAAAGTTCCTTCAGAGAAGGAACTCTCGCAGCTTTACTGAGGCATTAGCATGACCCACTGACAGCTGCTCTTCCAGCTGACGATCTGTCAGAACCTCCTCTTCTGCTACTTCAATGTATGCTTACAAGTCCATAGCTACTCCAACTCCTCCGACCTCTGACTTGTATAATTTATCATTTACTTGGCACTGTAAATGCCCACCATCGTACTGTATCTTTGTTCATCTGGCTTTAAAAATCCAAAAGCACAAATACATGAAATGTGACAAATCACATAATCATAATAATGAGGGACACTTCAAAGATTTGTCATTTGTTGGAGAGCCCTGGACTAGGCTAGGTTCCCATGGAACTTTGTTTTTGCACATAGCTTGATCTATGAGGTAGAGATGAGGTGGAGCGGCTGATAGAGTGGTGCAGAGCTAACAACTTGCTCATAAATACAAGGAAGACAAAGGAGCTTGTGATGGACTTCAGGAGACAGAAGAGCAACGTCCAGCCACTTTTGATTGATGGGGTCTGTGTGGAGAGGGTAACAACGTTCAGATTTTTGGGCATTGAATTACAAGAGGATCTGTCCTGGAGTGTCAACACAAGGGGGCTTGTGAAGAAGGTGCAGCAGAGACTGTACTTTTTGAGAATACTAAGGAAAAACCATCTTCCGCAGAAACTGCTGCTTGCCTTCTATCACTGTGCCATTGAGAGCGTGCTCACTTATGGCTTATGTGTGTGGTACGGAAGCTGTACTACCCAGGACAGGATGGGGTTGTGCAGGGTTGTTAAGGCAGCAGAGAGCATTGTTGGCTGGCCACTCTCCACCTTAGAGCAGATTTATGCCACAAGGTGCCATAGGAAGGCACTGGACATAGTAAAAGATCCATCGCATCCTGGTCACTGTCTCTTCGAGCTCTTGCCGTCGGGACGGAGATACAGGACGATGAAGACAAGAACGAGCCGTCTTAAGAACAGCTTCTTCTCCAGAGCAATCTCGGCCCTGAATGGGAAGCCCGGACTTTGAAAGTCATCTAATCTCCCTTGCTGTATTATACTGTATTGTTTGATTAGTGTTTATGGAGCAGTCAAGTAATTTCGTTGTCCCCGAAGGGGGCAATGGCAATAAAGATATATTATTATTATTATTATTATTATTATTATTATTATTATTGACCCTGGACCCTAAACAAAGTATCTGAGTGTGCATCTCTAGAATAAAATGACCCCTTTCCCCCCACAATTCCCATGTCTTTTGCTACATAATGCATGCCAGTCATAAAGACAGCACTGTTGAGAGTCAGTCAGTATGACTGGTAAGAATAATGACAATTACAAATATGAAATATTACATGGAGAAGTGTTCTGTGCCCATGGGAGAATTTGCTCAGATTGCATCATAGATTTTTGTTGTTGTTGTTTAGTCGTTTAGTCGTGTCCGACTCTTTGTGACTCCATGGACCAGAGCAGACCAGGCACTCCTGTCATAAAGCCTCCCTTTTTCTTTTATTTTGCCTTGAGGCTTTGCCATCAAATGTGATATCAGTTTGGGCCGTGCACTAGGTGTTTTCAAATGAGATTACACACACACACACACACACACACCTACCTCATAACAACCCTATTTATTTTTCTTCTTAAGCTAGCTTCTCCTAACAGTGTTGGAATCTGCCACTAGAAGAGTGCAGCCTCTTTAAGAGAGAGAAGTCAACACAATTTGACACCTGTCTGAGGAAGAGCAAGGCAGGTGAAAGCAAGAGTTCCTGCACACCTGTATCGTGAAGCTGGAATCACAGCTTCAGAGCAATTCTTACCAAACTCATACTGCACTTTGATTCTACGCTGTGACACTAAACTAATTACAGGAAGGAGTTGAAAGTGTCTTCAGGTGGCAAATGGTAGATGTTCATAGTATTCCCTGGTGGAGAACATCCTGGCCAAGCCAGGTGATCTTCTTCTGGCCACCTACCCCAAATCATGCACAAACTGAATCATTAAAATTCTACACATGATTTTTAATGATGGTGATCATAGAATTTTTAAGTTGAAAGGGACCTTCAGGTTCATGTATTCCAACCCCCTGAAATACAGGAATCTCAGCTAAAGCATCCATGACAGATGGCCATCCAACTTCTGCTTAAAAGCCTCCAAGGAAGGAGAGACCACCACACCACACTCGGAGGGAGTCCATTCCACTGTCATACAGCTCTTACTGTCAAAAAGTTCTTCCAGCTGTTTAGTCAGAATCTCCTTTCTTTTAAGCCATTGGTTTGGATCCTACCCTCTGGAGCAGGAAAAAACTCAATCTTCCATGGGACACTCCTTTATATATTTGGAGACTGCTATCATAGCTCCTTCCAGTCTCCTCTTTTCCATGCTAAACATACCCAACTCCCTCAGCTGTTCCTTATTAGGCTTGGTTTCCAGACCCTTGATCTTCTTGGTTGCCCTCCTTGGCACATGTACCAGCTTGTCAATATCCTTCTTCTCCCCTTTTTGGGCAAAGTTCTTGAGCAGGTGGTCATGGACCAGATCTAGGCACTCTTGAAGGAAACTGATTTTCTAGATCCATTTCTATCAGGGTTTAGGCCCCGTTTTGGAGCAGTGCAAATGATATGCCATTTTCAGTTGCCTTCTTTTCATGGAGCTGAACATTCTTGGAATTATAAATGGTGTTGAGCAACTGGTCACGGTTGTCTTCTCCATAATTAGTTACTACTCACCTCCCAATGCAAGTCCTCCTTGAGTACTTTTGGGAAAGTGACTGCAATATGATCTCTGTGTCCAGGAATGCCAATGATGTCACTGTGCATGATGCCATTCTGCATGATGCCAAACATGTACCCAGAACCTGGCACCTGAAATGAGTTTCTGGGAAAATTTGTGGCAGGGCAAGTGGCTTTGGGATCCTGGTATAACCATGTAAGAGGCTGGTGGGAGAAAAAAATGAGCCACTCTATACTGTACCTCTTTATAGTGTATCTCGTTTTGTCTAGGAGAGGCCCTTCTCTGTTTCCAGAAAAGTTATCACTGTGCCAAAAAAGACAACTGATAATTACAGTAGCTTTCCTCCAGCAAAGTTTACTTTTCTGCACAAACTTGCTCAATGCAACTCAACTCAATGCAACTCAACAACCATATTCAGACTGGCAGTGAACTAAAGCAGTAATACAACAGCCTGGGAATGTATAACGGTAAAGGGACCCCTGGACGTTAGGTCCAGTCACGGATGACTCTGGGGTTGCGGCGCTCATCTCGCTTTAGTGGCCGAGGGAGCCGGCATATAGCTTCCGGGTCATGTGGCCAGCATGACTAAGCCACTTCTGGCGAACCAGAGCAACACACGGAAACGCCGTTTACGTTCCCGCCAGAGCAGTACCTATTTATCTACTTGCACTTTGACGTGCTTTCGAACTGCTAGGTTGGCAGGAGCAGGGACTGAGCAACGGAGCTCGCCCCGTCATGGGGATTCAAACTGCCGACCTTCTGATCGGCAAGCCCAGGGCTCTTTGGTTTAGACCACAACACCACCCGCACCCCTCTGGGTATGTATACATTTCAAATAACTGTGAGCAATGGATAACTGGCAAGTCCAATCTCATGTTAATTGGTTTTAATTGAAAATAGACATTTCTCCTCAACCTTACTGACAAGGACACATTGTCCATACAGTAGCAATCTTCATATCTGAGTTCACTATATTATGCATGCTAGAATGACAAAAGAAAACTCAGAATAGGGCTGGAACTGAGTGGTTCTGTGGGGAAGGGAAGAAGCAAAAATTCTGTATGTAAAATTCTTTGAAAATAGCAAGGCTCACTTATCCATAGGGAAGCAGCTCTGCATTATCAACTGTCCCCAAATGAGGCCCTAGGCAGAGAATTTCTTTGATCAGGCTGATGTCTGGAAAAATCAGCTCTTGTCCCTCACCTGTGGTGGCACATTACTGCATGCTCTCCCTATGTGCCACTGATATTGCAGAGTCATCTGATAGGTAATTGCAGCATCAGCAATCAAGGCACTGGAGGGTTAGAAACGACAATGGCTTTCAAAGCTTATCAGATACCATAAAGCATATGCTTGGATGGCAAGGCACAGAATGACGGAGGCATAAATCACATGGTCTTCCCACCCAAAGTTGGGGAAAGGGGGTGGATAATAGAGGAACTATATTGGAATGGCAAGGAAAGGAATGTGACTAATCAGAAATAAGACAGCTATTCAAAAAAGGGGAGGTGGATTTGTTGTTTATTCCCAGATTAATATGTTATCTGTTATATTTTCCTGCTAAGTTAATTTTGACAGAGAACAGCAAAAAAGTTTTTTGAAGGTGAAAGGTCTTACACTTTTCACTACAATATATAGTTTTGTTCTGTTTTTACTTAAACATGCATTTTACTTATTTAGGAATTTGATTGAACATTAATGCTTGCACTTTTATTATTTTCTGTGTAAACTGCTTAAAGTGTTTATTGTTATTATATTAAGCAGTATAAATATTTAATTAATAAATCAAGAATAAATACAAACATTGATTAAACACTTTGGTTAGCTCTTTCTGCTTTGGTGTCATTTCGCTGTAAATGCTTATTACATGTAAGGGTTTCCATCACAAAATAATGATAAATATTTCTCCTATATGGGTATAACAACCATGTCTTTTTTGGCATGTGAGTGGTATAAAGTGGATGCTCGTGTTGCAAACATGATCCATGCGGGAGGCACGTTCGCAACCCACAGTATTCGCAACCTGCAGCGCTGCGTCTGCACACACGCGGTTTGCGATTCGGCGCTTCTGCACATGTGCGAAGCGTGATTTAGCGCTTCTGCGCATATGCGACCGCTGAAACCCGTTCCGGTACTTCCAGGTTTCGGTGGGTCCGTAACCCAAAAAAACGCAACCTGAAGCGTCTGTAACCCAAGGTATGACTGTGTAAATCAATATTAATGATAATCACATAACCTCAGTGCTACAGCTTAGATTTTCTCTGTGGCCAGTAATTAAATAAGAAAAAATCCAGTCTTATTTATTATGCTTCTTATGTGCCATTCACCATAAGGATCTAGGACGAGATACAATAGTATTATAACCTGTTCAGGATATAAATCCCTCCAATTTGGCTTACAATTAAATTAGTTTTTTTAAAAACACACACACACAAAAATAATTAAAGAATTTTAACTTTTCTTTTATATTTATTTATTTATTCATTCATTCATCCATACCCTGCCCATCTGGCTGGGCTTCCCCAGCCACTCAGGGCGGCTTCCAACAAAATACTAAAAATACAATAAAGCATCAAACATTTAAAACTTCCCTAAACTTTTAAAAAGTTGGGCATCAGATAATAATGCCAAAGCTTCTGGGATATTAAGGGCTGCTGGTATCAGTGAGGCTGCCTTTGCTCTCCAGCAGATGCTGAACACCCAGAGTCCAAAGGATTAGTTTTTGAGGCATTTCCTCCAACCTGTCCAGTGTCATGACTAGACCTGCTAAAACGCCAGGATGCATCCACAGATTATATCTTCAGATGATTTACCCTACTAAGAAATTATTTCTCAAGCAGAAGGGTGATAGAATTGAGCCTGAGCAGTAGAACCAGATTTCCCCTGTGTGTATTACTAATGACTGCTTTAGAAAGCAGCAGGTGAGAACCAATAGATCCAATCCCTCTCTGAAGGAGCTACAGTTACTTGGAGAGCAGTCGTCAAAGAGGATTCGCTCGTCTCCTGGGATGGTGACAGGCGCCAAGGTTTCACAGAGCTGAAAAGAAGGAAAGTTTGATCTTCCCTCTTCTTTCTAAAGAAAGGACAGAAGATGATTTCTGAAAGAGGGCAGCATTATTGGAACTTTTCCATGCAAAATTGTGGCTTGTAAGCCACATGAGTCATTTGTTCCTCCTCTAAAACTACTCTGGGGTTTTATGAGTCACTGGCCGAGCTTCTGTTTACCGCTGTTTCCTTTTTCTCTCTCCTCAGAACTTGCCCCATGACATCATAATGCCTCCTTTTGTTTTATGAGCTCTTGGACCAATTTGTTAGTACATCAACTTCTAGTAGCCTGCCTAGAGGAAAGAAAGGCAAAGCTATAATGACTCGCTTCTCCATTTCTTCAATTACAAAAGCCACTTATCATATTGTGGTGATGTTCTCACCCGGACTTGCTGCCAAAAGGAAGAGGCCTATTCACCCCTTGCTCACAGAATCTTTGTGGCCTTCAGTATGACCTGAGAGGCCATAAAGAAGGAAAGTTGGAGGAGGAAGCTTTGGAAATAATTAGAAGGTTGCTGAGGGTTGACATATTGTGCTAGTCTTGATGTAAGCACCTGAAAGAGCCTCCATAACTGGACCCTCCTCCCCACAACACCTACACCAGTTGTTGGAAATCTGTGGCCTTCCAATGTTGTGAGATTCAAACCTTCATAATCCCCAGCCCAGTCTGGACTTGTAGACCAGCAATACCTGGAGGGCCACCTCTGCCATACAAGAGGCCATCTTTGTTGCTTATTCCTCAAAAGACTGCTTTCCCATGAAACATTTGACTTAGGACTCAGCTACATTAGTCAAGAAACAGGATTTTGAATGCTTTATAAACATGCAACACCAGGTGGCTCCAGAGAGCAAAAATAAAATTTCTAAGTGATTTCCCATAGCATTTCCCCCCTTTTTGTTATAATGATTTAATTTCTGACTTATTTATAGCCTTTTTTTTGCTGTGTGTAGATCCACCCTTAGTCTCTCATGCCTGACAGAAACACTTTGTTCATAACTTTCCATCTCCCATTCCACCTCGTTGTTGACTATTCTCTTGCCCTCTCCTTCCCCACCTCTCTGTTCTTGTATGTTGCTTTGAATATTATTTCAATAGAAAAGTGGCATATGAAATAAATATTAAATCTTGGTATAATTCTGCTCCATGTGTTATTTGTTCTCCCTCTCTTGAAATTTTGAATGTGAAGTCTTTATGGCAAGAACACACTGTTTTGGCTTTGGTTGCTATGTAAAGTGCACTATATTAATCTTTTTTCTTTTTTTTTAAAGGTTCCACAGCTGCAAAAAGAAATTCCATATTTTGGGGGTAGAAAAGGCTGGTAATACATATACTTTTTGAAGGTGAGTGATATCTATTTGATGTTTGCAGGCAGACCTTCTAAGTCTGACCAGAAGAATCCTTCACAGTACATATTGGAGACCTATTCCTGTACATTCCTGTACATTTCTTTTATCCATGATCATATCAGGGTGTACTAGAAATCTGAACTGTATTGGCACATGTGAAGTTTGTGTGTGTGCCAAATCATCATTATATTTTTTATTTATAAAAAAAAACAACCTTTGAGGAAAAATGCTAATGGATGGTATTCTAGAAATGTGTCCCATCAGTGCAGAGATTTTCACTTGCCCAGCAGGACTCCCCTTTCCCCATATGCACCCCACACTCTCACCAAATCTGCTCCAGAGGCTTGGGGGGACTCCACAAAGAGATTGAGGTGGAGCCTAGGGGGAGAATGTTCCACTGTGCAAGCGGAAATCCTTGCACCAATGGAACATTGTCATTAGTGCTACTTTGGTTTCCACCCTGTGAGATGTTAGACTCGTGACAGAAATCATGATAGCAGGCAAAAAACGTCAAACCCTCTCAGCTTAAGACTAGAGAATGAATATAAGGCAAAATGAGAGCCAGCTTCAAGACCAAAATTGTTCATTTGTGTGAAGGGTTTAACATCAGAAACTTGTCTAGTTTTAGAATATTAGTCCCCCCGAAGTCCTATTAAGCTCTCTCAGGGACTTCATGGTGGGGAAGGGCGTGTGTGTTTTCCCTTTTACATCTGCTGCCCTGCCATATTTAATTAAAGCCTTTGGAAGCTCATAAGCTCTTGTGAAAGAAAGAAAGAAAATCCCGAGACGGCATTAACCAAGACAATGCTGGCTCATTCTTCCCCATGTCATGCTGGCATTTAAGAAAAGGAAAGGTGGGCAGAAGTGACGCTTTATGATAAATATTATTTTATAGGCTGAAATAATGATCAGATGTATTATTATCTAGAGCAACTGTATCTAACACAATGGGGATGTATTGTTCTGCAGAATGAACAGTCACAGCTTTAAACAATGTGAATAATGTTAAGTAATTTTTTCTTTAAAAGTAAGTATCAAAGTGAACAAAAGAAAGCCATAGAATCCAACAAAGTGGCATTTCATTTAGTGTCCAAACTTTTTAAAAAACCTGTGTCATAAATAAAACAATATGTCCAAGTAAAGCCTGGGGGGTTTCATTTGATTAGCATATTGGGTGCTGATGTGGAAGACCTGGGTTCAAATCCCCCCCTTAGGCATGCTCTTGATTGTCCTTGTTTTATCCTACCTCCCAGAGCTGCTTTGAGAATAAGCTTTGTTAAAGCTGCAAAGTAATGAAATGAGATATAGAAATATGTATCGCAATATTAACCTGTCAATGCATGGATGTCTGGGGTGGGGGCAGAAGCACATCCACACTCCCTGTAGTCACACGATGCCCCCTTCACGTGATTAACACACAGAGAGGTCAAAAGTCTGCCTTTAGTCATAGACTGCATTTTCCCTCCCCCCAAAAAACTATCGTGGGAACTGTAGTTTACCCATCACAGAGCTACAAGGTGCTTTATATGTATGGTGTGTACACAGACACAGTCTTAAAATGGTATAAAGTCACACCTTGCGACTCGAATATTTTGGCTCCGAATGCTGCAAATGTGAAAGTGAGTGTTCCAGTTTGCAAACATTTTTTGGAAGCCAAATGTCCGATGTGGCTTCTGTGGTTTCCGGTTGAGTGCAGGAAGCCAATCGGAAGCCGCACCTTGGTTTTCGAACGTTTTCAGAAGTCGAATGGACTTCTGGAATGGAGTCCGTTCGAGAACCAAGATACGACTGTATAAGAGGAGGTAGCAGACTATTGGATTAGGCTACACTGGGTGCTGTGCAGGCTGCACTTGGGATCATCAGGAGAAAGAAGCACAAAGTAACTGGTTTAGGCACACAACATTTTTGAAAATATATAATCCAGCTGTTACTCAGATCTATTTCTAGCCTTAAGAAAACACAAAGGTTTTTTGTTAGGTAGAGAACAAAAGTAAAAAGGAAACATGGTGGTGGTTTTCATAAGAGCAAGCTGGAGATAATTTTAGTTGGTGTACTAAGTTTTTTTAAAAAAAAAAAGTCAATAGAAGCTACACTTGGTAGCATTACCTAGTGGTTGGAAGGAATGTGACCCCCCCCCCAAAGTAAAGCTCCACATGCAGGTGGCAGGAAATCCTCTTCCAGTTTGAGTACAAGGCGGTTGTGATCCTCTGCCTAGTAGTGAGTGGTGGAACATTGCAGTATGGCATCTAGTCACATACCATATCTGCCGCCTTCATACAGGCACATACAGGAGACAAATCCCAGCTGTAAGATGGGGTGTTGTGTGGGCTGTTGAAAAAGGAGTTGGAGGAAAAAAATAGGAAGTGAGGAGCATGCAAAAGAAAAAGGCAGGGAGCTTGGAAGAAGGTTCAGGCTTACTAAAATGGACTGCTCACGGTGTGTGAAATTGGAAGGCTTTATTATACAAAGCAATCCAATTCCTAAAAGAAATATTTTAATAATGTGGGATTTAAAATAATGGCCTTGTTCTGCAATTTCCTTTCTGAGGAAAGTTTCCTTTCACACAGGAATTTGAACTCTTTGCTCCTGAGAATACTCTTCACTTACTATTTTGCTTTAGTAAAATTCTAAAATTTGCCTGACTTTTCTGCAGCTTCCTAAACTGTTGTAATCCCACTTCTCAGTGCAGCAGTTAGAAATGAACAGCATAATATCCAGCACTGCAAACGACTGAGTTTTATTTGCCGGCAGAGACATTACCAAAGATTTAATCTACTAAAGCCATTAAAGTATTTGCAAAACACTTGTGCAATTAGTAACCAGTGCAGCTAAAGAACAAACAGAGAAACATTGTTAGGTTGGATAACAAGACAAAACTGATCTCAAAAATGCTGCAAGCCACACACGGAGATTTACTATTAAACATGTTTTTTGTGTCCTTTCCTTCCAGCTCATTGATTGTTCTCCCCTTCAGTATATATATTTCATGGGGGATGCGTTCTGGGTCATCGTGCGTTGGCAGAACGTGCTTAAGCCTGCCCCATACCCACTCCACCCCTTTCTGTTTAAAAAGTAGATTCAAATGAGGAGCAGAAATGTGGGCCGGCCATTTTAAATCCAGCTACAGTGGTACCTCGGGTTAAGAATTTAATTCGTTCTGGAGGTCTGTTCTTATCCTGAAACTGTTCTTAACCTGAGGCACCACTTTAGCTTATGGGGCCTCCTGCTGCCACTGCGCTGCCACCGCACGATTTCTGTTCTTATCCTGAAGCAAAGTTCTTAACCCGAGGTACTATTTCTGGGTTAGCGGAGTCTGTAACCTGAAGTGTCTGTAACCCGAGGTACCACTGTATATGAAAATTGCTGTAAGCCCCTCCTCATTATCCATTTCTCTGAACTGTTCCCAAGTGACACCCCTTTCTTCCAGGCCACATATTTTTCCTTTGCTTTCTTTTTTCTTTACATTATATTTGTATGCCACTTTTCTGCAAAAAAAAAAAAAAAAAAAAATCATGCTCAAAACAGCTTACTAGAGAAAGAAAGGGATGTGTTTCAAACAAACACTGCAAAAACAATTTCATAATAACATAGTAAAACAACAACATAGTGGCCATTTTATAATAGCACGGCAAAACAACCACAACAAACCACATTTCAATACTATGCATGTAACAATATTACTTAAACAACATGCAGCATCCAATGGCAAAAATAACAAGGAAGCTGCACAGCTTCACCTTAGACTCCTGCCATGATGTTGCTCCCTTCTCTCTCCAAGCCACACCCCTCACTGGCCCTGCTCTGTGTCTTCCTTGAGTCCTTTTGCCTTGCTGGAATGGGTACTTGGCTTGTGAGGCCTTTTCCTTGCCTGGATTGAGAAGTCTACAGTCGTACCTCAGAAGTTGAATGCCTTGTGACTCGAACATTTCGTCTCCCAAGTGCCGCAAACCCAGAAGAGAGTGCTCCGGTTTGCAAACGTTCTTTGGAACCCAAATATTCAACACGGTTCCACGGGTTCTGATTGGCTTCCAATCAGAAGCTGCACCTTGGTTTCCAAACATTTTGGAACTTCCAGAACAGATTCTGTTTGACTTCCGAGGTACGACTGTATATGTCTCTCTGTCTGTATAGAACCCCCTGTCTTTGCAAGCTAATATGTATCTTTCTGGAAGAGTCACATCCATGCTCTTCCCACTTTTTCCTCTCTCCTTGACCTCTGTTGGAGGGTTGCCCACAAGGGAACATGACCCTCAGGCTGGAAAAGTTTCCCTGACCCATTCATCTGGGATGGCGTATCATTTGTTATCTACATCAAAAGTTCCCAAATGTAACTTGCTGAGACTGGGAGCTTCTGGAAGTTGTCTATTTCAAACGATGAAGCAATCACAGCCACATAAAGCTATCTCCAGGCATGCAACTGGATCTAAAGTATGCTTTTAAAGTCACCCTGAGTCAAGTTGCAAATGCTTCGAGCCAGCCTTGATTTTAATATTCTCCCACATCTTCAAGTACAGAAGGGCAAGGAGGAAAGAGGAAAGAAAAAAATATGTATTAATTAAATAAAATGTTATTATCTACTTTTCTGATTTCAAAAAGCTTCCATTAGCATTCTGGGCAAAGATTCAAGTCACTTCATATTGCGCTCAAATGAGCTCACTCATCTTCCTCTCTAATAAAACCGGCACTAGTGAATCCATTTAATTAATGTCAGAAAGTGGCCTCAGAAGAATGCATCGATACCACTATGTTTAGATGCCCAAATTTAATGCTTTCTGCCCTCCAAGCATCAGAGTTTAGTCTTCGTGGCTTGGCTTAGAACTTTAATAACCATTTGGATTCAGAATTCTACTGCTTACTTTTAGCTGCAACTCAGCCACACACTTCCAAGAGATGAAAGGTGAGCTGCATAAAATGCCATCAGGGAGATTAAGCCCCAAAGGACAGAGGCCTTAAATATCTGCCTCCTTCCCTACAGACCCTTTCAGTGGTAAGATCAACAAAGGAGGCTCTTCTGGCTGTTCTACTGCCCTTGGGCAGCTTGGAGAGGGCATTCTCCATGGCCAGCTCCTAAGCAGTGGAGTTTTCTCTCCACAAGTTGTCCAGCACTTTCATTATATATCTTGCATCATATATTGAAGGCACATCTCTTTACCCTTGCCTTTGAAACCTGGTGTATCTATATGGATCCACCCTATTCTTCTGATTGTAAATTGCTTTAACTGTTTTTAATATTGTGTTTTTGTATTGTTGTAACCCACCCTGGGACTTACAGTGAAGTGTGGGTTAAAAATCCATATAATACTATTACTAAAGGTGAAGAGGAAATCCTACTCATGCGTACCTTGGAGGAAGTCTCATTGATGTTAATGGCCCTTACTTTTGAGTAGCCAAATATAGTATTGTGCTGTCAAGCAATGCATGTTTCAGAAAGAACGCTGTGCTTACACTGCTTTACATACACTATATATGTGCATCCTCTCCAGAGTCACACTCAATATATATGAAAAACTATAGCCAACATCTTTTATGGAGAGACGATATTTGAACCTATAGCAGCTTATCCAGATTTACCCCACATACAGGTGCTTGTTGTGGGCTATGCCATCTTATGATGCCTTTAAGCTTTAGAACGACCTAGTCATTCATGGGGAACAGTGAAAATTCATCAGCAAGAGTGAGACCTGCAACATACCATTGCTCTATGACCATTGCCAACCATGCCCCTTTCTGCCATACTCCATTCCATTACCACCACCTCAATTTTCCAAACCACCTCCAACATATACTGAATGTACTGTGGCCTCTGAGCATGTTTAATCCTTTTTAGGGGGTTCCCCCTATTTATTCTCCTGCAAACCTTGGAGTTACTGCAGGTCTGCTGATACAGTCAGCACTTGGGGAATGAGTTTGCTATTAATTTATTAGTAGGCAAGCATAACAAATGGTTTCTTCCTGCATCCAAGCTTCTGGAATGATCTAGAATTACAGCCAGGTGAGGAATGAAACCAATTCCATCTGGGAGGAACAATTCTAAGGTGTTGAAAGAGAAGGCCTTTTCCTTTTGAAAGTGGTTCATTTAGCTAGGATCTGATTAGTTGGACCCTCCTACCCGAGGATTTACCCTCAGAACTCCCCCCAAATGGCCTGGAGGCTTTGGCCCCACAACTGGTCGGTAATGCTGCGATCACGCCAGGGGCCTGGGCTAATCAGTGGTGCTGGCATGATCGCGAGGTAAGTATATATACAGCAACGCAACATGTGCCTGTCTCTTGCTTCGTGTTGCCGAACACCCACCCACCCATTGTTAGATCGGTGTCTGGCTTTGCTTTGGACTTTGGTTGGTTGCCATTTTTTGGAACGGGGGCCAAGTAGGAATTTTTTCCAATGTGGAAGATTGGCAGTGGCCACTTGGTTTTTGCCTACCTCTTAGCAATTGTCACAACTTTGTAAGGTTAGGCGGTTAGGCATTGGTTTAGGGGAATGTGGGGAGGGGAGGTGCGGCCATCACCTGCCCCTCCATGTGATAGGGTATTCCGTTAAAGGAATCCGGGGGTCTGGATCTCATCCGAAGCCCAGGGAGGGGCTAGGGCCATGCCAGGACCCTCGTGAACCCCAGGGGTGAGACCAGTCAATAGCCATTGTTGGAGCTCCTTCTGCTGGTAGTTTACCCTTTGCAGGCTTGCTGCTGGGTGGGCAGGAGCCAATTATAGTCATTAGATACCAATGCCTAAGCCAATACCAGTCACACCTGTGTACGCAATAAAGTTGTGGCCTAAATTTGCCCATTAACCTTTAAACTAAATTCTGTTTCCATTGTGTCTTTATTCCATGGGGGTGGGTTTTGAGGCTTGACGCCCAATTATTTTTTAAAGGATCTGGGAGGTGCGAACTGGTGCTGCTGTGAATCTGGATCTGAATCTGCTTGCATTGTACCCTTGTGCATTTGTGACTGGGCAAAGATACCAATATCTCTAGAATTTTATCCACTGGAGAAAACACATCCAAGCTTCTCAATGGCCAGGGAAGACAGATTTTGACACATTATTACTGCCTTTCAGATAATTTCCCCAGCCTATCCTGAATGAAGGCTCCAGATTTTTAAAATGTCATATGTCCAAACCAAACCTGTGTCTGACACCGGCAAGTCAGGTGTCAGTTGTTCTCATTGCCCAATCTGATCATGCAGTTGTAACAAAATTAGCACAGGGTGTGGCAAACGGTTGGGTCCTGGCACATTCAAGTTGTGCGATTAAAGTGAATATGGTGTTCTTGTACAACCAAAACCTGTTTCCAAAAAATCATATGTAAGGTACGGAAAGCAATGAGGAAATGTTCCTGGAAAGCGTTGGATAACAATTGCTTTAGGCAATTTTGTATTAACCTCCTGCAAACAAATCAGAATGGATGTTCAGTTAACAGCAGACATATCCCACCCCACCCCACCCCCAAAAAAACTTTGTGCAGAGAGATTGGGATAAGTGCTCAATAAACAAGTTATCTGGAAGCAACCAAAGTAACTTGCAAAATCAGTGGTGTATAATCAGTACCTCTTTTGTACCTATGTAAAAGACACCTCTTTTGTGAGGTGTTTCTCATTTCATTTTTCAGCATTTGGGGCTGGAGAAGCTGAAATCTGGAAGCACTTCCCCACATCCCAAGCAACAGCTATGTGCACAACTGACTCTGAACACTTAACACGGGAGGCGCCCCTTAAATAAGATGGAGAGAGGCGGTTGCCGCTCTCTGAGCTACTGTTTCAGCTTGCCTTTGCTGCACTAGCTACACTTGCTTCATCGTGTTTACAACCAGCACAGCAAGATGCTGTAAATTACATGATAAAATGGGGGTGGGAAGCAAGTGGAGAGGCCGACGTAGTGGCAGTAAGCCCAGAAGTGAAGCCGACAAGAGTAGACCTGGAATGCCCATCTGCTCTCATCTGTCCCCAGCTGTAGGGGACTCCGGGTTTGAATGACTTTTCCTCGCAGTCACCTGCAGCTAATTAGCTGCCTCCATTTCAAAGTTTCGCTGGCTCGCTGCCCAGCATTCACAGCACTGCTCAGGTAGTGACCTCCAGCATCTCACCCAGTGGACCTTGACTGTTCTTTCACCCGCAGCTAATTGACTAAAGCAGCAAAGGTGGGTTGGCTCCATTCGCAGGCAGTGCAGCCTCTCTGCTCAACTCCGTTTTAGATTGTGCCAACGCAGGTGGCCAACTTTTTAACCGTCTATTGTAGCTGCGCCTTTAACGCCAGCTTGATGTGCAGACATTAACAAAAAGTGTCGTGCTGTTATGAAGCTGTGAAGGTGCTGCACCAGCATCTTGAGGAAGTAGTGGATGAGAGCCAATTAACTGTAGCTCAGTCCCGTGAGACAGAAGTTATGTTGGGGTGGGAGATTGCATACCAAGGACTTTCCCAGCATCCTTAACAAACTACATTTCCCAGGATTCTTTGGGGGAAGCCATGAAGTGGTATCTTCAGGCTTTAAATGTATGGTGTGAATGTGGCCTCAGTCTCACAAATGAAAAATTTGTCATTCAAACTACACAATCCTTAAGGGGGGGGGGATATTTGAATTCTCTATTGGGATTTGTACTTCCTTCATGCCCAGTTGCCACTGAATAGGTATTTAGTGCCCAGAATATACTCGGAGGTACTGTGTGCCACAAATACCCTGACACATGGTTAGGCCCTGAGTTCCTGCTTCAGATCACACACAGACTTCTTTTATTTGTCTGTTCTATTCTATTTAAACATTTCTGCTTCGACACTGATAGATGATAATAAAGAATCCAATCTCAATATAGGAGAAGTGACTTTCAATATAGGAAAAGTGACCCTGTAAATAATTACAGGGTTCAGCAGTGGGGAGGAAGGAGGGAGCTACTTGTCCTGAGAGCATTGCCTCTCCCTCTGGTACCACCAAGGTCCACCATGTTCCACACAGAAGAAAGCAGGGCCTCTCTTCACAGAGATATGCTGTCACGTAATTACTTTCCTGCCTGGTGGTGATGGTGGTAGTACTGGCGATAATGTGTTTCCACAGTGCCTACAGTAACTCGTCACATAGTTCATTAAATCAAATACACCCAAGAGAAAAGGAGCGGAGAATAGTTGAGGTTGAAGATCATTTTGGCAATGAAAGCCTGAAGGTGTGAGTTTTTAACAGACATTTATACATTACCATGCCTGTCTCCCTGACCCTTAAGCAAGCCCGTTCTAACGCGAACCAAATGGAGCTGTCTTTGATGAATAGGCGAACACATGAGAAAGGGTGGGGGATTTCTTAAAGTTCACTCAGGGCTTGTCTAAGACATCTTGATCCCTTCATTGAAGGACAAGATGGTGCCCTCAACTGAATAGAAGGCTTAAGGACCGGCAGCTAAACCTTACAGATGATGGAACAGCATCCTTCACTGTAACTGAGGACTTCAAGCTACTTTAGAGGCTCCCAAAAGCCTTCCAATCTGCAGCATCCATTGCTTGAGGCAGTTGCCTCACTCTGCCCAACAGTGGGACCAACCCTGAGCATGAATTCATCTTCTGAAAAACAATTAAAGGTGCAGAAACCCTTCATTTTTCTCCATTGGCAAACCTAAATCATTTACTTGAACAATGCAGCCATTTAGAGCCTTCATCCTCCCCTTTGGAAAGCCCTGCTATGCTCAGTGTCTTGCTTGCCAGAATAGGTAGGAGAGGAGGATGAGCAAAGGAGCCTTGAGGCTGGATATGAGCAGCTGCCTCCTCTCCAAGTGCCTCCAAGATTTTATATTGCATTTATTTAGCAATTAAAAATGATACCGCTTAATAGAATAAAAGTCCCTAAGTGGTTTGCACAGAGACAATACAAACGCGGCAACATTCAATCAAATTTCTCGAGATTAGATGAAAATGGGATGAAAACAAAATGGAACTGTTGATCACAGATAAAACTGAGCAGATATACTTTTCCCAGGCAGCCTTCTGTAGAGGCCACCTCCTCCATTCTGTTTTACTGCTGCTTCCAGGATCAAACAAAGGGCCGTTTTAACTTTACTGTTTGTGTTCCGCCAAATCAGTCAAAAATACAAAGATGTCAAAGACCACCATGGCTTCATCACTTACATCTTAACTACTTCGTAGTATTGTATCTGTTTTTACTCTCAATACAGTGAAAGAAGAAGCTTATCACAAACAGTGAACTCATCAGACCTGGGTGAGATAGCACAGTTGGTGAGAGCATGATGCTGATAACACCAAGGTTGCAGGTTCAATTCCCATATGGGACAGCTGCGTATTCCTGCATTGCAGGGAGTTGGACCAGATGAGCCTCAGGGTCCCTTCCAACTCTATAGTTCTATTATTCTATTATCTGAGTTAGTTTATACCTAAAATACCTAATAGTTAAAGTGTGGGCCTACACAAGTCTGCTCAGATGTAAGACCCACTGAGTTCAATGGGGTTGACTCACAGTAAACGTGTGTAGGACTGCAGTCCAAGAGGGGCAATCCAAACTCCTGATTTGCAGCAGCAGGGCAGTGTAGCCTTGGCTGCCTCCACCAGGTTATCTTTTGTAACATGGCGCCCTGTGCAAGGCCAAAATTTGTGCCTCCAAATGGATCTTCTCAATTATGAATCTTCTCAGTTTTGTGCCCCCTTGGCTCGGTGCCCTGTGTAGCAGAACTGCCCACAGCACCCTTATTCCGGCGCTGAATCTACATCCCCATCATTCATAGCTGCCAGGGTGGAAGTTGGAGAGAAGGACAGGAAAAATGTTTCCTTGCTGGTTCTAGGGTGAATCATATGCTGGACCAGCACTGTCCTCTCCATGCCTCTGAAATGCCCTATTTTGGGCGGTTTCTAGTACCTACCACTGGTGGAAATATTGCTGGCTGTAGGTAGGCTCTACCTGTTCAATGTTTGAGAAAGCGTTGGGGTGCTCCTCTCTGACAAGGCTGAGCCACTAATGATGGAGTTGCCCCACAGCAGAGGTTGGCTGATCTGGGCAAGTCTGGGCGGAAGAAACCCTCCGCTCCATCCCCCTCCAGCATAGTAAATTGGGATTTGAATTACTCTGCACACCACTAACAGTGCAATGCTAGGAATGTTTATTTTGAAGTAAATCCCACTAAGTTCAATGGGTCTCCCAGGTAAATGTCCTAGGCTGGCCAAAGGCAAAAGAAGCTTTAATTGTTCTGCAGAAGGGGGAATTTCAGGAGGTTTTAGCTGGCTGCACAGGCTACGCCTAATGAGGGCCCTCCTTCTACGCAAAAAACGAAAGGTTGCTGCAAGACTAAAGGTTGCTTCTTTCTTTGTACTTGGCCACACTAATAGGACTGTAGCCACAATCAGCTTCATGTTGCAAAATTTCTTTACGTTTGCTGATTATATCTTCAGGGAAGAAGGCTTAATTCATCTTGAAAAGGGGGGAAAATACTGCATTTATCAGATTCAGGATTAAGAAGCTTTTTGACCAAAGAAGAAGAAGAAAACTAAGCAAGCTTTTACAAGTTTAAACGATGTGAGAAAAAGAGGTGGAAACTGCCTGGGTCACAGTCTGTTTTGCCAATTGTTTTACCTGAGCTCGTTTTAATGGGTCTACATGCCCAAACCTGTCAGAAATGAAAGAGAATTGCTTTTAACTGACTGCTTAAAGCCTAAAGAGGCCTCCAAGAATCCACTTTGGGCATGGAAGAAGTTGCCCAGCCCTGGCAGTTCTGTCATATTAAACTCCACTGTATTGTCATTGTGTTCTTCAAAGCACTCCTTCCACAGGCCTTGGGGCTTTCAAATAGGATCATTTTGTGCCTGTCCTTCTATGCTTTCTCTCTTTGACAATGTGCATATGAATCACTCTCTCTGCTGGAAGCGAGAGATCCTCAACTGACATTAGGAGACTCATGTTGCAAAGCTCCAGAGTCTTTGCACTTTCAGCATCATCTCGCCTGGCCTCTTAGTGCCCTCCTAGCTAATTCCCACCCCACCCCCGGGGGGGGGGATTATTGCCCACTTTGTGAACTGCTAGTCCAGATGATATTCTGCTATGTTGTGAAAGAAAAGAGCTTCAAACTATACATTTTTTAAAAAAGCATAAAGGTTTGCTACAGTTCATGGTTAAGTAAACAAGGTTAACTCTTGGTTGGCTGGAAAATTGCAGCAGACCACACATGACCCTTCATTCTTCCATATGCTTTATCTTGGGATCTGGAAGAAACCTCCTATATGTTTCTCTCAGATCCCAAGATTTCTTTAGGAATGTTCAGAAATATTCAGATTTCTTTAGGAATGTTCATGCAGTTGCCCGGAAACAACAGGGATTTGGAATGAAGCTGTTCAGAGTTACATGAGGTCCACTGCAGTTAGATAATCCCCCTTGAGCACTCCTGCTGCAGGTAGATTCCCATCGGGATTCATGTTTGTGGGGTTCAATTAGCAAAGACTTCCACTAGTGCAATGGGGTTACCAAGCTTCTCCCCACACAGCCCTCCCCCCCCCAAAAAAAGGGAAGGTAAGGAAAATCCCCAGAACAGTGAGCATGAGGAAGAGAGAAGGGATCATAGGAGCCACCTCCTAGGGGCTAAGGTCCTTTCCCCTCCCCCATAAAATATTTGAGGGGACTTGAGCCCTCCAAAGTTGATAAGTATTGCCATTGAAATGGTAAGTGTGTGCCACAACATGTGATCAATTATGCAGGGCTGGACTTACCTTCCCCTGCCCCATATTTCATTCAGGTTGGCACTCCTGGAAGGAATCATTTTGTCTTGCAAGCTAAGAAGCTTTCAGTGATGGAGTAATTATTATAGAGCTAGATTGAATTCTTCCCAATGCATCTTTTTGAGATGTTTTCTTTGGATTAGTGAATGAGACCGTCATTCCATTTTGGGTCAACTGGAATATATGTGACTATGGGTAAAGTGATACCTGTACAGTGGTACCTTGGGTTAAGAACTTAATTCGTTCTGTAGGTCCGTTCTTAACCTGAAACTGTTCTTAACCTGAGGTACCACTTTAGCTAATGGGGCCTACCGCTGCCACCACGCGATTTCTGTTCTCATCCTGAAGAAAGTTCTTAACCAGAGGTACTATTTCTGGGTTAGCGGAGTCTGTAACCTGAAGCGTCTGTAACCCGAGGTACCACTGTAACTATTTCACCATTTATCAGTCATTTGCAAAATGTCTTCCTCATTCAACATCAACATCCGAATAAGGAGAAAATGGAATTATGTAGTCAATATCTCAGTTTCGAAGACTGATTTTCAGAATTAATATTTTATGTTTTAATAAAGCAGGCTCCGTCTTGAGTGTTGTTTATCATGTGGATGTGGGTGGGTGTATCAAAACAATGCATACAGTTCAACTTCTTGCTAATGAGCTGATACTGATCGGATTTTATGAGCTGGCAATGCATCAATCACTCATCATTAAACCATTCCCAAAGTGAATATTAATGCACCTTTCTTCCTATTGAAGTGCAAGGCAATGCATACTTGCATCCAGATTGCACAACTGACATTAATGCTTTGCCATAAAATGAAGAATGCATTTTTTAAGTAAAAAAGGTTTCTCATACTTGTTGTTCCAGAATAATATTCACAGTTTAGCCCGGGGGGGGGGGGATCCAATGAGCCTCTTGGGCTTGCTGATCAGAAGTTCAGCAGTTTGAATCCCCACAACGGAGTGAGCTCCTGTTGCTCTGTCCCAGCTCCTGGCAAGCTAGCAGTTCAAAAGCATGCCAGTGCAAGTAGATAAATAGGTACCACTGTGGCGGGAATGTAAATGCCATTTCTGTGCGCTCTGGTACTCGTCACAGTGTTCCCAATGGAAGCAATATCTTTGAAAAGGGAAAACTTGAAATTGGGCAACATATAAAGATCTGTTAACAGAACCAGAAAATCAGTTAAAGATGAAGGAATATAATGATATAAAATGTCTGCTAACAGATTGGCTACAATACCATCAATTGATTGACATATTCAGAGGTGATAAAGGGATGGGCTTTGGGAAGGAATTCTCAAAGTTCAAAAAGGAATTATTGGAAAATAATGAGAAATTCTTATCAAGAATGTACAAACTACTGTTGGAATGGGAGACGAAAGATGAAGAGGTTAAGACTGTAATGAAACACTGGGCACAAGATATAGGGTATAACATACCATTTGAATATGGGGAAAGCTGTGGAAAGAGAATTTAAAATTTACGGCATGCAGTTCACTAAAAGAAAATTATATGAAAATGATGTATAGATGGTATTCAACTCCAGTAAAACTTGCTAAGATGTATAAAAATTCATCTAACCTATGTTGGAAATGTAAAGATAAAGAAGATACGTTTTTTCATATGTGGTGGACATGTAAAAAAGCAAAGGGCTTCTGGGAAATGATATACAATGAAATGAAAAAAAATGTTTAAAAATACATTTGTTAAAAAACCAGAGGCCTTTTTACTAGGAATACTAGGAGATGAAGTGCCAAGAAGCAAAATAGACTATTTATGTATGCAACCACAGCTACCAGAATGCTACTTGCCCAGAATTGGAAAGAAGAAAACGCCCCAACGAAAGAAGAATGGAAGACTAAGATGATACACTACGCTAAATTAACTGTGAAGATCAGACACCATGAAGGAAAATTTAATCAAGAATGGGGGAAATTTATAGATTATTTTTAAGAACACTGTAAAAACATGGAAACATTAGCAGGTTTGTTGCAACATTTTTGAATTGAAGGCAAAATTAGGATGTGAAAAAGAATTTGAAATTAAGTAATGAAAAATAATTGGATGCAAGGAAAATAAAAGGGGGGAATGGAAACCATGAGGGGTGGGGGGAAGTCAATCAATGTAAATTTGGAAATGATACGTTAAGAAAAATTGTTATTAGAAAAAATTATCTATATCTATTTATCTATCTATCATCTATCTATCTATCATCTACTGCAGCAGGAAGGTAAACGGCATTTCCATGTGCTCTGGTTCTCAACACAGTGTCCCATTGCATAGAAAGCTGTCTGCGGACAAATGCTGGCTCCCTCAGCCTGAAGAGAGATGAGCATTGCACCCCATAGTCACCTTTGACTGGACTTAACTGTCCAGGGATCTTTTACCTTTGCCTTACCTCTCTCTGTATAAAGGTGATGAGGAGCTCCACAGCCAATATGTGGCATGAAGGGTGGATAACAGAAGTAGATGTGGGGTGGTGGATGAGTGAATAAATTGATGGGTGGGTGGTGGAAGAAGTCCACTTACCTTTAATGGTCAGACAGCATTGTAGGCTGGTCATGGCAACATCTGCGACCTACTGGCTGGCTGCAGTGGATTGCAGACCTACCTGCAGATTGGCCAGTAGCCAACTGGCCTGGGGGCCAGACTTCCCCAGAGGGTGAGACCAACCAGCCAATGGGCATGTTTGGGTTCACTCCCAGGGGAATAAATAGCCTGCCAAATCATTCTCAGCATTTTGTCAGATCTCCCACCCTCCCTCCCTTTGTCATACGCTTTTCCTTTCATGCTAAGAAGGACCTTGTTAGCACCATATTTGGAGCCGGGCAGGAATTTTTCCACTTGGCAAATTGGCACCAGCCATTTGGTTTTCACCTACCTCATAGCAGTCATCACAACTTTGTGAGGCTAGGCATTGGGTAAGCCTTGGGTGGAGGGGAATTTGTAGCCTCTGCCTGCCCCTCCTTGATTAAGGGTGCACCATTAAAGAGATTTGCATGAAGCTGCCTCTATCCGATGCCCAGGTGGCGGCTAAGGCCATAACACTCCACCAACGGGGACCCCTCAGGGGGGACACCTATTTAATGTATGTCATAGGCCCCCCCATGTGGTTTACCCTTGGTTTACTCCCAGCAGACGGGCTGGAGCAAAATAAATGGCTTCACTCAATGCCTATAGCAAACTATTCACATCTGTAATCAATGAAGTTGTGGCCTATTTGAGCCCAAGCTATATACTAGCAAACTTGTTTAGTTCTTCATCATCTAAGGAGTGACAGGGTCATGGAGCCTTAGCATGCAAGTCATAGCTGTGCCATCGCCAGTTTTCTTGGGGAATTTAAGGGTATAAAGCCAACTTCCAGGTTTCAACCAGGCCATGTTTGTTTTTTGAAGAAGTAATTTATTAAACCAGTTTTATATTTAAGAATACGGAGGCTTTACATTCTTCTATTTGATTAGGAAACTTGAGAAGAACAGAGGCGGATTGGATGTAAAACCTTCTCCTCAAGGCAAGTGACTTATTGTAAACACTCTATATAAACTGGCTCAGAGTGTTGTTGTTTTTTTAAAAAAATCTTCATCAGTAGCGTGTGTTAATGGCATAGTAGGTCAGGGGCTTGTGTCAAAGCATTTTTAAAAAATAGGAAAAGAAATGTATAAGAGTTCAGAAGTGGGCTTCCAGAATGATTCATAGCTTGGAAAGCCTGGCTTCCAGCAAGATTGCCAAACTAAATAGAATGACCTTAAAACAGATGGTTAAGTGTTGCTATTATCACTGTTTGTAAGTGCCTCCCATGGAGAGATTTCTAATAGAGAAAAAGCATTACGATATTTTAGAGCTGGAAGTTGAAACTAGGCAAACTAAAACTGAAAAGAAGCAGCAAGCTTATAATTACAGAAGTATTTATTGGCACAAAGGATGTAACATGGTCCCCATCAAATGAGGTCTTTAAACCTTACCTCTGCTGACCGCCTTTCTAAATGAGATTCTTGCATTCAGTCTGAAATTATAGTGTTGAAGTAATAATTAATAGGTTAAATCTATGACTTTCCCCAGACAGGCATTCACTTAATTTGCCATGTTCACTGTGGCCTTAAAGGACAAGCTCAGAAAGGGGGATGAGTAACCCTAAGTAACTAAAAGAAATATTCCTGTGGGATGAGAGTTCAGCTTTGGGGACAAAAGAACAAGGTGCTTATAGATATTCATACAACCCATATTCAAATTTCCCCCCAAATTATCTGAAGCTGCCTTTATCTCAAACGTTTGATGGTCCTGAAAACTTAATGCAAATCCCCTCACGGTTTCTAAAGAGATGAAAACCCTCTTCATGTAATGTGCCCAATAAGAGAAAGCAGGTGAGGTTGGCACAATTCAAAAGCACTGTCGGAAATGCCAGCATGGCTTCACTGGTGGATTTGTACCACAATGTCCTTGCCCCTCCCCCTCTCCATGGCCGTATGCAGCAGCAGCCAGAAGAAGGTCAGGTGAAGAGTGCAGCCCCATGCTACCATCCTACTGTCCTTGTGTGTGCCGGCCCAACCTGCTCCATCCCCAACTTTCTCAAGTTGCGTGGGAAGTCTAAAGGGGGCTTTGAAATGCAGAGAAGTCTCCTTGCAATTAGGAATCCTGAGGAATCCCACTTGTCAGAAGGCTTCTAAGTGTCTTCAGACGAATGCACTTTAAAAAAAAAACCCATTCAGATGTTCTCTCTCAAAACAGGAAAGTTGGGGGTAGAGCAGACAGAAACATGGGGAGCAAGGGAGAGTGCCCTCCCCCATTTCCGACTTGTTGTTGTTGTTGTTTAGTCATTTAGTTGTGTCCGACTCTTCGTGACCCCATGGACCAGAGCACGCCAGGCACTCCTGTCTTCCACTGTCTCTCGCAGTTTGGTCAAACTCATGCTGATATCTTCGAGAACACTGTCCAACCATCTCGCCCTCTGTCGTCCCCTTCTCCTTGTGCTCTCCATCTTTCCCAACATCAGGGTCTTTTCCAGGGAGTCTTCTCTTCTCATGAGGTGGCCAAAGTATTGGAGCCTCAGCTTCACGATTCCTTCCAGTGAGCACTCAGGGCTGATTTCCTTCAGAATGGATAGGTTTGGACTTAGAGATATGGTCAAACTTGAAGCTTTCCTTGTTAGGTCGAATTGCTGTTATAAAGATGAATGTATTGCCAAGAATGTTATTTTTGTTTCAATCATTGCAAATTTTGGACAAAATGGACTGTTTCAAGAAGTGGCAGAGAGACATTTCTAGATTTGTCTGGCAGGGCAAGAAGCCCAGAATAAAATTTAAAATATTAACTGATGCAAAGGACAGAGGTGGATTTGCCCTGCCAGACCTTAAACTTTACTATGAGTCAGCAGCATTTTGCTGGCTGAAAGAATGGCTGCTTCTTGAGAACACAGACATTTTGGATCTAGAAGGTTTTAACAATGTTTTTGGGTGGCATGCATATTTGTGGTACGACAAGGTTAAAGCACATAAAGCATTTCAAAACCATATTGTCAGAAGAGCATTGTTTAATGTCTGGATAAGATATAAAGACTTACTTGAAAACAAAACCCCAAGGTGGTTATCACCAATGGAGGCGAAGGCTCAGAAAAAACTTAATATGGAGGTCAAATGGCCAAAATATTGGGAAATTTTGGAACAAGAAGGAGACAAATTGAAATTGCAGAGTTTTGAGAAATTAAAAGATAAAGTGTGAGACTGGCTTCACTACTATCAGATAATGGAGGCATATAACTTGGATAAGAAAATTGGCTTCCAGGTGGAAAAATCAAAATTAGAAACAGAACTGTTAGAACCTAAAACTAAGACTTTGTCAAAGATGTATAACTTGCTGTTGAAATGGAATACTCAGGATGAAACGGTGAAATCTGCTATGATTAAATGGGCACAAGATGTTGGACATAACATTATGTTTGCTGACTGGGAACAGTTGTGGACCACAGGTATGAAATTTACGGCATGTAATGCCCTAAGAGAGAATATTATGAAAATGATGTACATGACACCAGTCAAGCTTGCAAAAATCTATCATTTGCCCAATAATAAATGTTGGAAATGTAAAGAAACTGAAGGTACATTATTTCACCTTTGGTGGACGTGCCCAAGGATAAAGGCTTTCTGGGAGATGATTTATAATGAAATGAAAAAGGTATTTAAATATACCTTCCTGAAGAAACTAGAGGCCTTTCTCCTAGGCATGATCAGCCAATTGGTGCCAAAGAAGGATAGAACTTTCTTTATGTATGTGTCAGGGCTGCTTCCAGATCCTAGCTCACAGAGGATCACGCTAGCCAGCGTTCACTTTATAAAAGTCTTTATTGAGTTACAGTTTCCAATTTCAAACTGCCGCATGCAGCCCTACGTCTTATCAGCTAGACCGGCGAAGCTCCGTCTGAGTCCCCGCCTCCTGTACACCAACTTAATAACCTCGCCTTACTCCACCTTTTCCGCCTTCCCCTCCTTCTCTGGGTCCCTCTGCCCCCCGTGGTCTCTTCCTTCCTGGACTCTTCTGACGCTGACCCCCCGGACCCTTCTGTCTCCTTGCGGCGGGCTTTAGGACCTGGCTCCCTTTCCGGGCTGCTTACTCTGCCGCCTTCCTGTGCATTTGAACTTGGCGCGCGCGCCCAACCTCCCACTTTCCGCTTGACCGTTCCTTCGCTCCCCGATGGAGGTGTGGCCACTCCTGACTCATGCCCTCCCCCCTGCGGCGAGCCGCCGGATCCCGATACCTGGCGCCCTTCCTCCCCACTGCGCTCTGTTGGGGACGTTGGCCCCGATTTCCAACTGCTGCTCTCTGAACCCCCTTTTGTCCCTTTTTCCTGGGGTGTCCCCTTAATCTCCCCCCTCGCTCTGGCCACTGGCGCTCCTTTCTGTGAATCTTCCGATTCACTGGAAAGACTCGGAGATCTCGGGTCGTCGTCATCGCTCATCTTTCCTTCGGACTCCTCCCCCTCACTCTCTGTTTCCTCCCTTGCCCTCGCCTCTGCTCCTGAACCCCTGACAGTATGCCACAACAGCAGCAAGAATACTCATCGCAAAGTACTGGAAGACACAAGATCTACCCACCCTGGAAGAATGGCAGATGAAGGTGATGGACTATATGGAACTGGCAGAAATGACTGGCAGAATCCGAGACCAGGGAGAAGAGTCGGTGGAAGAAGATTGGAAAAAGTTCAAACATTATTTACAGAAACACTGTAAAATTAATGAATGTTAGAATGATGTTGGATAGAAACTAAGTGGTCTTTTGCTGTAATGCTATAAGGGAATATGAGAAAATGGTTATTAATAGGTAAAAAAATTAATGTTATAATATTTTAAAATTGAAGATTAAGATGAATGAAGAGGGGAGGGATTTGCTGAATTAACAATTGGAACTGGAATACAGAAAAGGAAGGAGTGAGGAGGTCCGGGAAATAAGCAAATGAAAAATATGTGATAGAAAGATTGAACTGTTTTTTAACTATTTTTATTTTGTATTTTTCTTTTTTCTTTTTATTCTGTAATTTTTTTGAAAATCTTAATAAATATCTTATTAAAAAAACCAGAATGGATAGGTTTGATCTTCTTGCAGTCCGTGGGAGTCTCCTCCAGCACCATAATTCAAAAGCATCAATTCTTCGGTGATCAGCCTTCTTTATGGTCCAGCTCTCACTTCCATACATCACTAATGGAAAAACCATAGCTTTAACTATACGGACCTTTTTTCTGACTACTCCTTTCTAATTCCCTCTTTAGACATAAGGCCCGAATAAGTGTTACAGATTTCAGCCAAACACTGTTAAGTAGTACAACTGAGAGACCACACCCAGTTATTTACCAAACTTTGGAAGGGCTGCAGAAGAACATCACTTGGGTCCAGGATCTCAGAAGCGGGTTTCACATACCCCAACCTCCTAACCTTGGAACTGTCTGCAGTTTTTTTAAAAAAAAATCTATTTGCAATTCAGACCAAGCCTGAGAGCGGTTCTTAGACTGTTTGCATAATGATGGGCACAGTTGAATTTCAATGACTGCTTGAAAGGTCATCTCTCCCCCTGCTCCGCCCCACGCATTTCACTTAATGGAGCTGGCTGGCCTGTTTTACTTTAACTCATCCATTTTACTTTAACCCTTATATATTGTTTCAAGCGTTTGAAGCTATTACTCTACTGAAACTCTACATGAACTGAAGAAACATAACTGTCTCTCCATGGGTGCTAAACTTTTCTGTTTTGCAAGAAAAACAACATATTTGGACCGCTTCTCTCAGTAATGATTAAAATTCTGGATGCCTCTCCTGAGGACATAGCCCACAGCAACCACTAACCATTTCTGCAATCACATCAGTCATACATATCCCACGAAAAGCCCTCTGGCAGGACTATTCTCCCCTTCTGTGGATTCGAGGAACTGGTATTCAGAAGCACTGCTGCCTATGTTTCAGTGTAATAGGCTTATGGACTTATAAAGGTTGTAGACACCACCTGCTACTGAAGTCCTGCTCTCTCCTTCACTTATAGATCCTACATAGTTGTAGAAGTAAGAGCAGTACTGTCAGGGGTTTAGGAGCAGAGGCACGGGCAAGGGAGGAGACAGAGAGCGAAGGGGAGGAGGCAGAAGAAAAGATGAGTGATGACGACGACCCGAGATCTCCCAGTCTTTCCAGTGAATCAGAGGATTCACAGAAAGGAGCACCAGTGGCCAGGGCAAGGGGGGAGTCTAGGGGGGCACCCCAGGAAGATAGAGCCAGAAGGGACTCAGGGGGGAGCAGCTGGAAATCGGGACCAGCGTCACCGCCAGGAAGCAGGGAAGAGAAAGGGAGCCAGGGGGGAAGCGCTGGCAGCTCACCACAGGAGGGAGGGCATGAGTCAGGAGTGGCCACGCCTCCATCGGGGAGCGAAGAAACGGTTAAGAGGAAAGTGGAAGGTTGGGCGCGCGCGCCAAGTTCAAATGCAGAGGAAGGCGGCGCAGTAAGCAGCCCCGAAAGGGAACCAGGTCCTAAAGCCCGGCGCAAGGAGGCAGGAGGGTCCGGGTCAGCGTCAGAAGAATCCCGGAAGGAAGAAGCCCCGGGGGGTAGAGGGACCCAGAGGAGGACAGTCAGGCGGAAAAGGTGGAGCAAGGCTAGGATATTAAGTTGGTGCACACGGGGCGGAGACTCAGACGGAGCTTCGCCGATCTAGCTACTAGACGTAGAGTTTGCGCGCAGCAGCGTGAGAATGGAAACTGTAATTCAATAAAGACTTTTACTTAATGATCGCTGGCTAGCGTGATACTCTGTGAGCTAGGATCTTCAAGCAGCTCTGACAGTAAGCTCCGTCTCATCATTGTGGGCATCTACAGCCTCGAGGAGGGGAGAGAAACAGGTGCCTACTAGCGAGCTCACGAACGGCAGACGACATGACGGCTGAGCAGCAGATAGAGGACCTCAGAAAAGCAGTGGCACAACTGAACGCCGAGGTTCTCGCATCCAGGAAGAGAGAGGAGGAGGCAGCTGCCGCCTGCAGGGATCTCCAGGTCAGGTTAGACGTGCTGACAAAGCAGACACCCCGGCAGGAGGGAATTGGGTTGGCGAGACGGACAGGCGGGCTAGTCTCTCACTTCGATGGGAACCTGCAACAGTATCCCAACTTTAGAGCCGACGTACTGTGCGCACTGCAACTGCTGCATAAAGACTTTAGAGATGAACAAGAGAGAGTGGGGTTCATCATGTCCCATCTGCATGGGGATGCGAAAGCATGGCTACGCAATTTATGGAGAGATAAGGATCCGGCGCTCCAGAATGCGGATGCCTTTATTAAAGCGATGGATGGGTGCTTTTTATCAAGTATTGACGTGGATCTTGCACGGAAGGAGGTGCATGGGCTGAGACAAGGGAGGGCCAGCGTCAGGCAGTATCATGCCCGCTTTTTCGCCTTGGTCAGTGCCCTGGAATGGGACAGAGATTCGGCTCCGGTAAGAGACCTCTTTTGGGAGGGGCTGCACAACTCGATTAAAGATGAGATCGCGAGGGGGGAGAGACCCCGAACCACCCAGGAGGTCGTTCAGAGGGCACTGGCAGTGGGGGTGAGGCTGGAAGGACGTCCGTGGAGCAGGGAAGAAGGGCGTGGAGGGCGCGAACCAGCCGGGGGCCCCTCCTTCCTTCCCAGAGAAGCAGCGCGGGCGCAATCCACGCCTCCGCCAGGAGGAGGAGCCGAACCTATGGAGGTTGGAGGTGCAAGGGCTCAGTCAGCAACCAGAGCCCTAGCACCGGCAGCAGTGAAAGCGAAGCCTCCTAGAGGGAACAGGAAGTGTTACGTCTGTGAGGAACCAGGGCATATGGCAAAAGAGTGTCCCCAGAGGCCCCACAAGCTCACTGCAGCCTCGGCAATGGTGACTGCAGCAACGCAGCAAGCAGGACCACAGCAGGGAAACGACGCAGTCTGGCTGGAGGAAGAGGCACTGGGGCCCAGCCAGACGTGTTAGTGACGCAGTCCCCAGAGATTTTACAGCCCGTGAACCCCCTCCCGCCCAAACCAGTAGTGAGGCTCACAGCATCTCTCCAGCTGCCCAATGGAATCACCATAGACGTGCCAATCACCATCGACTCAGGCAGCAATGCGGACTTTATAGGACAGGACTTTGTCGACAGGCACGCGGTGCAGTTGCTGCCGGCCACACTGCCCCTGCAGGTTGTCACGGTGGATGGCAGGGAGCTGCTCGGGGGGCAAGTGGTGAAGCAGACGCCACCAATGGTGATGCGACTTGGGAATCACAGAGAAATCATCAGCTTCAACGTCACTCAACTATCTGACACGCCCGTTGTATTGGGCATGAGTTGGCTGGACAAGCACAGCCCAACGATGGCTTGGTACCAGAGGCAGCTGACCTTCGGCTCTTCCTTTTGTGCTGAACACTGCATAGTGCCCAGGCAGGAAGGAGAGGAAGAGGAGTCACAGCTGCTGCTAGGCACGCTGCAAGCGATTCCCCACAAGTACGCTGAATTTTTGGAAGTTTTCTGCGAGAAGGAGGCAGACAGGCTACCCCCTCACAGACCATATGACTGCAAAATTGACCTGCTGCCGGGGGCGGCGCTGCCTAAAGGGAAACTGTATTCCATGTCAGAGGACGAACTGCAAGAACTCAAGGAGTTCATTGATCATAATTTGCAGCGCGGCTTCATCCGGGAGTCCAAGGCAGTGGGGGGCAGTCCCGTGTTCTTTGTTAAGAAGCGGGACACGCCCCAAAAGAGACTCGTAGTGGATTACAGGATTTTGAACAGTGTGACTAGGCCATCGGACTTCCCCATGCCCCGAATTGACGACCTCCTCGCGAAGGTACGGAAGGGCAGAGTGTTCACCAAGTTGGACCTGCGGGGGGCGTACAACCTCATTCGCATGCGGGAGGGTGATGAGTGGAAGACAGCCATGTTCACGCCCCTGGGGACCTACGAATATAGAGTTATGCCTTTTGGATTGCAAAATGGCTCCCACGTTTTTCAAGCATTTATGCATCACGTGTTGGCGGGACTGCTCTACAAGACGTGCGTCTGTTTCTTAGATGACATCCTGATCTTTTCGGAGTCGCAGCAGGAGCATGACAAGCACGTCAAGGAAGTGCTGAGCAGGCTAAAGCAACATAGGCTCTACGCCAAGCTGGAGAAGTGCCAATTTGACGTGCCGGAGGTGGATTTTCTGGGCTACAAGCTGTCTGACAAGGGGCTCGCCATGGACAGCGCCAAGGTTCGAGCGGTGTTGGATTGGAAGAGCCCGCGCAACCGGAAGGAGGTCCAACGGTTTGTCGGCTTTGCGAACTTCTATCGCAAGTTTATCAAGGGCTTCGCGATGCAGACGGCGGCCATCACTGACACGCTTAGCTCCAAGAAAAAGAAGTTCATTTGGACAGAGCAGGCGGAGCAGTCCTTTCAGGCACTCAAGCGTCTCTTCGCGTCGGAAGAGCAGCTGCTTCATGTCAACCCCAGCAAGCCGATGAGGGTGGAGACAGACGCTTCGGACAGAGCCGTGGGGGCGGTCCTGCTGCAGAAAGACCCGCAGGGGGTGTGGCGACCGGGAGCGTTTTACTCCAGGAAGCTCAGCAAGTCCGAGCAGAACTACACCATATGGGACAGGGAGTTGCTGGCAATTCATGCAGCGTTCAAGGCGTGGAGGCACTTTCTGATCGGCGCCAAGCACACGGTGCAGGTTTGCACGGACCACAAGAATCTAGAGCACTGGCGCACGGCACAGTTCCTGAACCAGAGGCAGATACGTTGGGCTGAGTTCTTTGCGAACTTCGACTTCCGAATAGAGTATGTCCCGGGGGACACCAACATCATGGCAGACGCTCTCTCCCGTAAGCCACAGTATCTGGAGGACGCAACACCAGCGGCCGCCATGCACATCTTCGCACCGACAGTGTGGGCGTGCGCCGCGGCGACCGTGGACCTAGAGGCGGTACGGCGAGCGTTGCAGGGGGACTCCTTCGCACAAGCAAAGATGGCAGAGGTGCAAAGGGGCAAGGCAGCGGCCGACGGTTTCCAGCTAAGAGATGGATTGCTCATCCGTAAAGGGGCCATCTACGTGCCGGGAGACGAACTTCGAGCCAAGGTGCTGCAGCAGCTGCACGACGCGCCCACGGCCGGGCACTTTGGCAAGGAGAAGACGGTGGAATTAGTAGCCAGGGATTTCTGGTGGCCTGGAATGAGAGGGGAGGTCGCAGACTACGTGGCGAGGTGTGACACCTGCCAGAGGGCCAAACCAGTGCACAAACCGCCGGCCGGACTGTTGGAGCCGCTGCAAACTCCGGTAGAACCTTGGGAAAGGGTGGCCCTGGACTTTGTCACGGATCTGCCCAGCTCAAGGGGCAAGACGGCAGTGCTGGTGGTGGTGGACCTGTTTTCCAAGATGGCGCATTTCATTCCGTGTGCTAAGGTGGCCACGGCGGAGCAAACCGCCAAACTGTTCATAGACCACGTGTTCAAGGTTCACGGTCTGCCACGGTCTATTCTGTCCGACCGCGGGCGGCAGTTCATCTCGAACTTCTGGCAGAAGCTGATGGGCTTCCTGAACGTCAAGATCAACCTGGCGTCGGCGAGACACCCGCAGACCAACGGGCAAGCGGAGCGGGTCAATGCCATCATGCAGCAGTACCTGAGATGTTATGCAAATCAACAGCCTGCGACGTGGGTGGATTACCTGCCGCTTGCAGAGTTCGCCTACAACAACACGAAGCACGTATCCACGGGGGTCACGCCGTTCTTCGCCAACAACGGGAGGCACCCCAGAACCTTCCCGGGACTGGAAAGAATGGGGGAGGGGGAGCCGCAGACAGCAGATGCGTTCGCGTCGGAGCTGCAGGAAGTCCACGATCAGCTGAGGCGCCACCTGGAGCTGGCCAAGCACGCATACAAGGTACAAGCAGACAAGCACAGAAGGGTTGGAGAAGAGCTCCACGTGGGAGACTGGGTTTGGTTAGCGGCCCACGCAGTGCCGGCCAGGTCGTTGGCCAAGAAGAAACTAGGGCATAAACAACTGGGGCCCTACCAAGTCGAAGAGCAGGTCAACCCGGTAGCTTTCAGACTGGCACTTCCGGAGGGTTCCAGAATGCATCCGGTATTCCACAGATCGGTGCTCACTCCCTACAAGGCACCGCACAGGTTCCAGGAACCCGGAACGGCGCCGAGTCCGGCCAGAGACAGAACAGGACACGCGGGAGCGGCACAGAAGGAACGCATCAACGAAGTCACGGAGATTTTGGACTCCAGATGGGGGGAAGAGGGGGTAGAATACTTTCTCGCCAAGGAGGGCACCCCGGCCAGTGCGAACAGCTGGGTGCCGGGATACGCCTTAGACGAACCTCTGCTCAAAGACGAGTTTCATGCCCTCTTCCCACATAGACCTATGCCAGCAGACTTTTTCGACGACTGGCTTTTCACACCCACGCTTTCGGCCAGCACGTTCCGGGGGTTCGACTCGGACGAGGAACCAACGCGAGACGTCCGTTCCCCGGAGGGGTCACCCTCGGGATCTGTCTCAGAACCCTCGTATTGGTGGGACGATAGGCCAGAGGAGCAGTTCCGCAGAAAGTGGCTGGACTGCTCAGGACGAGCAACGCCGCCAGGAGGAAGTGAGGGAGAGACGGACATGGACATTTTCGGGGACGACCCTGGTTTCGAGCACGGCGGCACAGAGATGGAAGCGGAGGTGACCGTCGTCGACGAGAGCAGGGAGGAAGTCCCGGAAGGGTTCAGATGGAGGCCCGCCACGGGAAGCGACCGATATCCGACGTTCGTCCCTTTGCAACAGCAGCCCCCAGCTCCAGCACCGGAAGGAGGGGAGGGGGGACTGGGGGGCTTCGAGGGGGGGATGGATGTCAGGGGTTTAGGAGCAGAGGCACGGGCAAGGGAGGAGACAGAGAGCGAAGGGGAGGAGGCAGAAGAAAAGATGAGTGATGACGACGACCCGAGATCTCCCAGTCTTTCCAGTGAATCAGAGGATTCACAGAAAGGAGCACCAGTGGCCAGGGCAAGGGGGGAGTCTAGGGGGGCACCCCAGGAAGATAGAGCCAGAAGGGACTCAGGGGGGAGCAGCTGGAAATCGGGACCAGCGTCACCGCC
Organism: Podarcis bocagei; assembly: GCF_964188305.1. Classification (NCBI taxonomy): domain Eukaryota; kingdom Metazoa; phylum Chordata; class Lepidosauria; order Squamata; family Lacertidae; genus Podarcis; species Podarcis bocagei. The sequence goes on along the minus strand of NC_138127.1, from coordinate 57,696,252 downwards.
AGGAAGCAGGGAAGAGAAAGGGAGCCAGGGGGGAAGCGCTGGCAGCTCACCACAGGAGGGAGGGCATGAGTCAGGAGTGGCCACGCCTCCATCGGGGAGCGAAGAAACGGTTAAGAGGAAAGTGGAAGGTTGGGCGCGCGCGCCAAGTTCAAATGCAGAGGAAGGCGGCGCAGTAAGCAGCCCCGAAAGGGAACCAGGTCCTAAAGCCCGGCGCAAGGAGGCAGGAGGGTCCGGGTCAGCGTCAGAAGAATCCCGGAAGGAAGAAGCCCCGGGGGGTAGAGGGACCCAGAGGAGGACAGTCAGGCGGAAAAGGTGGAGCAAGGCTAGGATATTAAGTTGGTGCACACGGGGCGGAGACTCAGACGGAGCTTCGCCGATCTAGCTACTAGACGTAGAGTTTGCGCGCAGCAGCGTGAGAATGGAAACTGTAATTCAATAAAGACTTTTACTTAATGATCGCTGGCTAGCGTGATACTCTGTGAGCTAGGATCTTCAAGCAGCTCTGACAAGTACCATGGAGGTTTCTCTAAGCCATCCTGTAGACAGGAGAAAATGGTGCACAGAAAATACAGCATTGTGAAAATCTAAGCAGACGGCTGCTAGGTGAGAGCCAGCCCCCATTCTTGTGAATCCCTTGTAAAGAATTTGGATTGATGTGTATATTGCCCAACTGCTTCACGACACTTTGGGGGCCAGTTGTCTTCTAAAGCTGCCATCAGTGCTGACAACGATGAGGCAATGCTTTTTCGATCTTGCTTCCCAAAGTCTCACAATCCTGCTTTCCCCCTTGATTTATGTAGAGTTGAAGCTGCTGCTATTAGCGGATCGATTCCTATACCTGGTTCTAATCCACCGTGCCCAGAGAGGTGGAATTTTCAGCTGCTATACTTGTTTGTTATTAGACTCACTCCAGAACTTTTAAAGAAAGGCATCTCTTGCAGCATGTTGCATTACGAAAGGGGAAGCAGCAGTCATGTGGATGCCAAGATGCTTACCTTATTCCAGGACATCAAAGGAGAATGCATATTCTTCCTCTCCCCTCCCCCAATCTGCACAGATCACATTTATGGGGAAATAGGACTGTGCCTGCAGGCTACACACCTGACATACCTGCTTGCCCATGTCCCTCAGCACACACACACCCCATTCCATGCTAATGGAAAAGGCTAGGATCACCTGGAGGAATGGATGGGTGTGTAAGAACTGGGTGGATATCAGAGGAAAAAGCAAAAAAAAAGTTCTTCTCTGGCTCAGATTCACAAGCTGCAGAAGTTTTGGAGTTTTAACACTCATATTGTATTTGAGGCAAGCATTGGAGCTACCAAAAACTATATTTCCAAGTCTGAAAATATGTGTGTGTGGTGGGGGATTCTGAACATGCATTGCCCAGCCAATTACATTAAATGGCAGCACTGGCAAATGCCAGAGATACTGAGGGTAGGGTAGCAAAATGGCACTGAGAAGCAGCAGCTGGAGAACAAAAACAAGGAAAGAACAGTACTGGAACAGTGGAAATGTTTGACAGGGAAGAATCTTTGATTGAAGGGGGAAATTAGTTAAGCTGCATCAAATCTGCTAGTTTTGAAGCAAATCTGCTAGTTTTGAAGCAAATCTGCTAGTTTTGAAGCAAGACTATGTACAGGGGCCCTGGTGAACTCTAGCTCCAATTTGGCCTTATTTTGGGAGGCCTTGATCGCTCTCTCTCAACTTAGGGAAAAGCTCACTAAAGGGGGGAAATGAGGATTTTATATGTATTATTAACCCAGGGTTCACTATTTATGGCATAATCCAGGAGCAAGTGAAAAGATGAATGGCAAAATATTTATGTCCTGAGTCAATTCATGTTACAGGCCAAGATGTTAAGTAGTACCTTTGGTTGTCCAACAGGAGATGCCTTTCAAATAAATTTTGAAGCAATTTAAATATGACATTAATGGTGTGAATTTGTCATTGGGCTAGCCTGAAGAAAAGTTTTTGTGGGACGCACAAATTACATTGGGGCTTCTGGTTTTCTTTTGTTTCAACTTTTGAAGGCACAGAATGACAGAGCTTAGGAGCAGTCACTTGCCTGTGTGCCTTTGCTGTTCTAACATGCCACAACATTATTTATTACAATCTGAATGCAGCCCTGCATTCCAAACAACCTGCTTTAAATGTTGATCAAGCAAGCTAACCAGCTACTCTTCTTCTTCTTCTCTTGTCAGGTGGGAAACTCACAGTTGCGTGAGACGTACAAAAGTTCCCCCCACCATTGTATCTCAGTGCCAGAACAAGGGGCAACTGCTCTAATGAGCACCTGTGAGGTCCAGAGACTGCCTTCCCCTACCATCTCTGCTGTGGTCAGAGCATTTTTTTCAGTCAGAACTCACTGGAACTCAGTTTCATCACCTCTCAGGTGGGTGGCACTGTCATTACAGTGGTACCTTGGTTCTCAGATTTAATCCGTTCTGGAAGTCCATTCCAAAACCAAAGCGTTTCAAAACCAAGGTGCACTTTCCCATAGAAAGTAATGCAAAATGGATTAATCCGTTCCAGACTTTTAAAAACAACCCCTAAAACAGCAATTTAACATGAATTTTACTATCTAACGAGAACACTGAGCCATAAAATGAAAGCAATAATCAGTGTACTGTACTATAAAATAAATAAAACAGTATTGTAGATGAAATAATTTAAATTAATATTTTTCCTCACGTGCACTGATGATAGTCATTGTTTGGATGGGGGGCTTTTATCCATTTCCACAGTCACACAATCAATCAATCAATCACTAGCTGAACTGGGCTCCATACAGTCACAAAAACAAATGAGCCAAAAAACAATAACACAAAATAAATAGCAAAAACAAAAGCGCCAAACTTAATCCATTCCGGAAGTCCATTTGACTTCCAAAATGTTCCAAAACCAGAAAACTTACTTCTGGGTTTTCAGCGTTTGAGAATCAAGTTGTTTGAGAACCAAGGTTCCACTGTATAAAAGAACAAGGGAGGCATTTGTGGTGAGTTCCGGCACCCTTTTTCTAGAAAAATAGCACTGGCTGTGGTTCATATCCATGATTTGGAAAGGAGACTCGGTTGTTCTCCTCTGAGCCTTTTCAAACTCTACAATATTCTTTTTCAGATGAGATGACCAGAACTGTACATAGTAATCCAAATGTGGTTGCAAACCATAGATTTGAATAATGGCATTTTGATATCAGAAGTTTTATTTCCCCTTTCTTTTCTAAAGCCCTTACAGCCAATCTAGACTGTGGCATTGAGTGCCAACTTCCTCGTCTTCAGCACTGCACTTGCAGAACTGAGCAGGGAGGAAGATGAGGACAAAACTAGAATTAGTTGACTCTGATGTCACTAGTCAGGTTCCACCCAACACCAGCCCTGGGATTCCTGCTATAGAAGCATCCTGGGAAAGGAAACCTAACACATTGATAAGGCTGCACAATGCTTATGGTTAGTGATAAGGGAGAAATTCAGTTTGGTTTGCATTTTAATACAAAGCTACATTTTTGTAGTGCAATTCTTCAACCAGATAATGTATATAAAAATACTTAGAAGAAAATGTGCATGTATGTAAAAATTACATACTGTATGAATTGCATTGTGGTGTGGGAAACTGCTTGCAAAGGTGTGCATATTGGGTAAAATTGCATGCAAAAATCTGTATATTAAGCAGAAATGTGCACTAAAAATGCTTGCAAAAACTTGTGAGGTCTTTTTTAAAATTTGCAAAATTCTGGAGGAATGTTGCAAACTGAGTTTATGAGTGGGGGAAAATGAGAAACAGAGAGAAACTGCAATTAACGGATGTGTCCACCGCATCTATAGTTGAATGGGCAGCTACAGAAGCCCAGTCTGTTTTGTTTTGAACCCAGTTCTTATGCAACAGCATTTTGCTTAACATTTCCTAATTTTAACTCTGAAACAGCTGGCCCTACCTTGAGCATGTTCAATAATCTGTTTGTATGGTGCCACTGTTTTGCTGGCAGAAACAGGTACAGGTACCGTTCCATTGTGCCTGAAGCTAACTTCAGGCAAATTTCTGCTCTTTGTAAATCTTTCCCACACTGTGAGTTTCAGCAGAGCAGCTGCAAAAGAGCTGCTCAGAACTCCCTTGCTTTGGACTCGTGTCTTATTTACAGACACAGATACTTCAAAGAACTGACAGCCTCACCTGACCGGACTGTCAGGTCAAAAGGAACAACCTGCCAGTTCAGTAGCTTGGACTTTAGAAAGGTTGCCCATCCCCTTCCCAATGGCCCTTTATAAATCTTTTACTGAAGTTACTGGCACTCGCAGAACTTCAAAGGAATTGTCTTACAATTAGCTACATCTTTTCTCTCACAGAGTCCTGTGTCAGTGGGAGGCTTGCCCAAGAAAGAAGCAATAGATCTTATCTTTAAGCAGCGTTTAATCATCATAACCTACCTAAACTTTACGTGAGAGGTTTCACTCCAGGTACCACGAAGGGCGTTAGGCAATGTGGTTTGTGCAGCAGCAGGGAGACAAAGGTGCAGCAGAACCCTCAATGGAGGAGAGGAGGAAGGCAGGAGCATTTTGTTTCAAAAGCATACATCCGTGTTGTCATTGAGGGCACTTTCCTGGCTCCGCTTGCCAAAACAAAAGACAGCAAACCAAGAAAAAGAAGAAAGTGGCATTGCGTGGACAGGCGGAGTCCCCCAGATCCCGGGTGCGCACCCCCCGTCATGTGGAATAATGACTCAAGACAACGTGCTATGGGATTAAATTGGCCACAACTTTATTAAATTTCAGATGTGGGTAGACCTTGGCTCAGGCATTGGGCGTTCTCCCTCCCCAGTCCCCAGCCAGGGACCTAGGGAGCATCAGGGTGGGGGGATGGGCCGACTCTGGAGAACATATGTTCAAGCAGAGATAGCCGCCCCTGTTACGCCACCGCCACAGGGGAGAGCAATGACGACTTCTCGGTGTATGGTCAAAGCCTCCATTCAGAAACCCCTTTAACAGGGAACCCTGGTATCGCCGCTGCAAAGAGGAAGATAGACTAAAGGATTCCGCCCAAGGCCTGATACCGCCAAAGTTGTGACGTTTTGCTAAGGGAAAGGCAAAACCTGCCAATGCAGGGGAATTCCTTTCCGGCCCTTTAACAGCAACCTTGACGTAGCAGCGCCCGCATACCTGTGAAGAAAAGTTAACCTGCAAAATAAGACATTAACTGAGGGTGGGTAGGGTGGGAGAAGCTCTGGAGCCAAGTGAGGATTCCCAGGTAAGATCTTCCCTCTATTGTGTGGGCAGGTAGTCCCTTCCCTACCTGGCCTGGTCTCCTTGGCGATGCTTCCCCCAGGTGGGATTGGACAACTGACTGAGGTAGGCGGAGACCTCCAGGTATCCCACCTGAGGGAAGGCGAAGCCAAGCCTATGTTGATGGAGCCGCTCCAGATTCAGGGGCTGCGCGTGTCCACGCGAAGGGCGCCCCCCATTTTATGAGGGGAGCGGTCATTTTCATTAACTGTACCAAAAAAATGTGCTGTGGTAACAATGTTGGCCCATTCATAGATGGATAGATACAGATATAGATAAACACCCTGTGATGTGGAAATTGTTTCCCTTTGGCATGAGTCCATGTGTGAATTAAATGAGCAGCTCAGTACATTTTGCTGCCTGAGGTAAAGGACAAGATGAAACTTCCCTCAAGGCACATAGGAGAAACCAATCTGACTGGTTGTTGAATCTTACTCCAGTATTGCTGCAAGTACAGTATCTTCCATTGCACGTGACGGCGGCAGGCTAGATACAGGGCACAGCTGTCCCCTCCCCACCACTCAGCATCTGCCACCTGAGGCAGCTGCTTTACTCTGCCTCATTGTAGGGCCAGCCCTGGAATTAAACAATGGGGCCAGTTGCACAAGTCTATGTTATTTGAGTGGCACCCTTCCAAACGTTTGGGGAAAGATCTGCTCAGCCAAAATTCTAGCTGGTAGTGACTCTTGTCTCCTTGCTTTTATTCTGGCTTGTTCTTATAACTATTGTATCTTGTTGTTATAATTATTGTATTTTAACCATTTTCAAACTGCTGGTCTATGACCGTAATAAACTGATTGATTGATCTGCTCATGCAACTGTATGATGCATACAAACTGTCCTTATGGGCATGGGATCACTCACAGAGCTCTTAGATTTCTGTGTGTGCGTGTGCACGCACGTGTGTGTGTGTGTGTGTGTGTGTGTGAGAGAGAGAGAGAGAGAGAGAGAGAGAGAGAGAGAGGCAGAGGCAGGGAAGACAAAGGCCCCTAATCTGCTTTTTCCTTGACTCAAGCATACAGTAGTACCTTGGTTCTCGAACGGAATCCGTTCTAGAAGTCCGTTCAACTTCCGAAAACATTCAAAAATCAAGTCAAAACTTCTTGCACTCAATCAGAAGCCACGGATGCTGCATCGGACCTTCAGCTTTCCAAAAAAGTTCACAAAGACTTCCTGATTTGCAGAGTTCGGGAGCCAAAACATTCGAGTCACAAAGCGTTCGAAAACCAAGGTACAATTGTGTATGACTGATGTAGGCTTCCCCTTGGAGTCACTGGAGTTGAGCCCCTCCTGCCCCTGTCCATAAAACGTGCCTCCATATTTGAGACACTTTTGTGAAGCCTGGGTCACAATCTGTGAGCTCCTTGAACAAGCTTTTGCAAATCCCAGTTTGTCAGGCTCATTTTCCCCGCTATTAAAATGGAGCCTAAGAAAAAAATAGCCAGCCTGAGATTTGAGAATAGAAAGGGATAGAAATCTACATCAGATTAGAAGTGTTCACAAGGAAACATGAGAACATAAGAAGAGTCTGCTGGTTCAGGCCAGTCTAGTCCAGCATCCTTTTCTCACAATGGTCAGCATGTGGGAAACCCTGTGGGACCTGAGCATGAGAACATACTCCCTTCCTGTAATTTCCACCAGCTGGTCTTCAGAAGCATTCCAGTCTCTGACCATGGAAGCAGAATAGCCATCACAGGTAGTAGCCATTGTTAGTTTTATCTTCCATGAACTTACAGTCTGTATACAAATGCCAAGACCACACAGACTCATTAGAGTGAAGCAACTGAAATGTTTCCCATGTTCCCAAATGCAAAATTGCGCTTCCTGACTCTCTGTGGAGCACATCTCAGTTACCTGCTGGATTTGTGGGAGTGGTAATTTCCCAACAAGCGAAGATTGCAGCTGATCCTAATTGCATCGAACTCAGGTTTCCTTTGGCATTTTGCGCAAGAGTAACAGGCAATGTGGATGAGTTAATGCAAACACACCAGATGGCTGCTGATTTACTAGAGCTCTGGTGAGGCAGCTTTTGGAACGGTCTGCTTACAAAACTGTCTGTGGAAACGGCAGAGGATTTATAGCGCTTTCAATATGATACTTTATCACCCCAATGGACATTTTTTTGTAAGGAGACTATATCCAGCCAACATCAGTAGGGATGTCTGGTGAAGAATAAGCAAGACAATCATGGAATTGGGTGGTTGTTGTTTTGGGGGTTTTTTCCAGAAAAGGGCATTTTATGAGGTCTCTAGATTAAATTGTGAATTCATCTATATTACTTGAGCAATGGCCATTTCATAGCTCTCTGATGGCCTCCTACAAAATATACTGTATCATCAAGGTGGTGAGGGGATTCTTCTTCCTTCTTCCCAGTAGCCCATTTATCATTGCTTGGTCTTCCTGGACAGATAGATCCAGGGGCCGCCACTGTGGGCAGGCAGCTGAATCGAACAAGTGCAGGTTAGACCTTTTCACTCCCCAAAGTGAAGTAACTGGGCAAGATATAATTAGATTGCTCTGTTGTCCCAACCCCATGACAACCCCACTTCGGGGGTCTGAGGGTCTTTTGCATGGCAGTGAAGCCACAATCCCTTTGCCACACAAAAAGCTTCAGGGAATACCATGACCAGGAGACCCCATTTAAACATTAGAATTATGCCATTCCTATTTTGATGCATTTTTAATCTTTGTTGGAAGCCACCCAGAGTGGCTGGGGAAACCCAGCCAGATGGGAGGGGTACAAATAAATTATTATTATTATTATTATTATTATTATTATTATTATTATTATTATTATTATTATTATATTCAAGGGTCTCTCCCTGCTTCTAAGAGGCTCAGCAATTGTGGCATCCCTGTAGTTTTGCCGCATTGTTCATTCTTTCTTCATAAATGAACTCTGAACTCCTAGTTCCAAATCTCTCAACTTTGTCTGCATATTTCTTAATAGGCAGACATTTTTCAGAACTTAACGTTCTTGATTTAAATGAAAAGTGGGTGGGTGCCCAGTTCACGTGGCAGCTATATAGCACTGGGAGGAAATAAACTGTGGCTCTAAATATCAAGCCAGTGAATAAAATTTGCTATGAGTCAGGATTTATTTCACATTTAATTGGTGCATAGTAAATTATATGAGCTCAGGACACCCTATAAATGACTAAGTGATTAGTCTATTTTCTGCTACACCTCCCAATTTAATATGCACAATTTTAATTAATGGGATGTTTTCCTTTCTTCGTTCCAAGACATTAGGAAAGATAAATAAAACCAAGACTTCTGGTGTCTGTGACACCCCACTTGGGTGCCTCCCCAGGACTCAATAGATCACAACAAATTGTTGCCATCTATTTATCCTTCTTCCAGCCATGTGACACTGTTTGTAACCAGGTCATTAAGAATGAATATCTGAAGTAAGAGGCATTCTTTCAAATACCTCACTAATAGCAAAAATTGTCCTGCATTTTACTCCTGTCTTCCCAATCTATTGATTTCCCAACTTTTTTCAAAGAAGGCAATGTTGTCTACTATAATTCCTTTTATAATGCTATGTTTTCATAATTTTCCCCCATTAACTTTAGACTGCATCCCTAATTCTTTATGTGCCTCTGACCCATAAAAGAATGTTTTAGAATCTGCCACAGACAGGAGCAGTGGGGAGTGATGCTGGGAGTTGTAGCTCATCATCTGGAGGGCACCAGGTTGAGGAAAAGCTGAAAGCCCTGGTTATCGTTTTGGTGATGTTTCTTTCTTCTGATGTGCAAAGTAAGAGGGAGAAAGGTAAGCAAGGAAAGTGTGTGGGATTCATTCCAGCTCCATTCTTTTATCACACACCCAGGCTAGGATCCTAAATCTATTTACAAGTTGACAAGTCACACTAAACTCATTTCAATCTTACCTCTGAGCAGGAACAGGCTGTAAGACCAAACTCTCCTTCTCAGAACACTCAGATTCAAACTGAACCTTACAGAGGAGATCCATAAATGGACCTGGGTCTCTCTTTTGCTAAGAGAAGGATTTGGACTAGGCTATGGCGCTGTGGGTTAAACCACAGAGCCTAGGACTTGCTGATCAGAAGGTTGGTGTTTCGAATCCCCGCAATGGGATGAGCTCCCATTGCTTGGTCCCTGCTCCTGCCAACCTAGCAGTTCGAAAGCATGTCAAAGTGCAAGTAGATAAATAGGTACCGCTCTGGTGGGAAGGTAAACGGCATTTCTGTGCGCTGCTCTGGTTCGCCAGAAGCGGCTTAGTCATGCTGGCCATATGACCCGGAAGCTGTACACCAGCTCCCTCGGCCAATAAAGCAAGATGAGCACCGCAACCCCAGAGTCGGTCACGACTGGACCTAATGGTCAGGGGTCCTATGGTATGGCAAGAGGATGGAGTGGTCATGCATTCTAATTCACAGTCCTCAATATGAAGGGCTGACAGAGGACAGTCTTATGTCTGAAGCGTTTAAAGTCTACAGTGGTACCTTGGGTTACAGTTGCTTCAGTTTACAGACTCTGCTAACCCAGAAATAGTACCTCGGGTTAAGAACTTTGCTTCAGGATGAGAACAGAAATCGCGTGGTGGCAGCGGAGTGGCAGCGGGAGGCCCCATTAGCTAAAGTGTTAAGAACAGTTTCAGGTTAAGCACAGACCTCCAGAATGAATTAAGTTCTTAACTCGAGGTATCACTGTAGTTGAGAGAGAAATCCTCCCAAGAAGAGAAAGCAGGGACCTTGAAGTTGCTCTGGACAGGAGACTCAGCAGGCACACAGGTCACTTGGTCACAGTCTTCCCTACTGTGATGAAATCTGTTGTAATGCTATTTTTTAAAAAATGAATACATTAGCACCTATAGATATATAAATTAGCATATGCAAATTTTATGACAATCCATGTTTCCATTCCCCCACAGTGTGCGTGTGTTGCACTTCCATATTTTTGGCAATGTGTAACTGGTTGAACCCATTTCCTCCTATGCCCATTCCCAATACAACACTCTCACCACCACCTGCAGTTGCTATTAGCTGCAGGGGAAAGGGGGATTTGCATCGAGGTATGGAAGAAAGGATTAAATCCCCCCTGCGTCATGTCCCTGAACCAAACTGATGGAACCTGCTTTCCAGACAAGCAAAATGTGGCAGGATATCCGATCAAGTATCTCCTTTGTAACATGTAACTTGGACCTCATCTGCAGAACAGCAGGTCCTTTTTGCCTGTGGCTTAACATTGCAAGCATTCACAAACTGCTGTTGGCAACAGCATTGTTTTTTAACTTATTTGTGTTTGTTGGCCAAAAGGGTAAATCCAGATTAAACAGGGAGGAAGGTGGCCTGGCATTTGGATGCCAATGTGGCATTGTGTGGCTGCTGTGAAAACCTTGCACGCACGAGCAGCACCAATCTCACAATAAACACCCATCAGGAGCCACAGCTGGTTGCCCCTGTCTGGTGTACGCAGCATTCTGTTGCTCCACACAGAGAAAAGATGCAAGTGTAGTATGAAAACACTCACTTGGGAACAGCTCCACTGTAGTTCCATTAGAAGCCCAAGCATAGGCACCGACTCCATGGGGCTTGAGGGGGCCCGAGCCCCCTCAAAAATTCGTTTGGGGGGGCTCCGCCCCCCAATAATCTCCGGCGCCCCTCCAGCAGAGCGCCATCGCCGCCCCTCCCCCAGCCCAAAATGCACAGGGTCGGGCTGCATGCCTCCTGCCCTCCCTCCCGAGCAAAAGCTCCACCCAATTTCCTTCGGAGCTGATTAATAGGCGCAGCACGCTCTCCCCTATTCGCTCACGAGGAGGCGGCGCCACTTTATTTGCATGTTCATGAGCTTATTTATTATTCATGAGCTTTCCCGCCCCCCCCCCCAATATTTTTTATAAGTCCGCGTCCCTGAGCCCAAGCCTGGACATGTTTTCTTAGCCAGAAATCACACTAGGGCCATAGCTCAGTGCCAGAGCATCTACTTCGCATGCAGAAGGTCTCAAATTCAATCCCCAGCATCTACAAGTAGGGCTAGGAGTGTCCCCAGCCTGAACCCTAGAGAGCCACTGCCATTCAATGTAGACTAGACTGAGCTAGCAGACTATTGGTCCCTCTAGCTCAGTCTTGTCTACCAATATAAAGGATATGTTCCTAAGTAAGTGGAGCATTACAGCCATACAACACAATCCTGTGCATTTTTCCTCAGAAGTAAGTCCCGCTATATTTGATGGGACCTTCTCCCAAGTAAGTAGACAAGGATTGCAGCCATACTCTGGGAAAAGTTGGTGCTGAGAAAAGATGTCTATACAAAACTGAGAGGGACGGGAAAAGCTCAAAGCGCCCATGGAACACCTCAAAGGGACTCAGCACAGTCAAATGTAAGCAGACTTCACACACTTCATAATTCTGCTTGTGAGAGCTGCACAGCAAATAAGAAGTGCTACTAAAATTGATGCTTCTCTCTTTCAGGGGAGGTTTCAGAAACAAGGTGCTTTTGCCATTTGAATGGAGAAATCCACGCTTGCGCATAAAATATAGGTGGTGTGCATTTTATACTCCCTAAGAGGAAAATAAAGGCATCTCTTATTGGTGACTGGAGTTAATAGGAATTGATAAATTGCATTCCGTCCCAATGGGCAGGAAATCTCAAAAGTTTTAGATTTCTATTGTCAGAGAAATTACTTCTGCAATTCCACCAGCGGGAGTGAATTTAACTGTGGTGTGTGCAAGGGGGGGGGCAGGAACGGCGGCGTTAATCTTATCAGAGTGTGACAAAAATCAGAAAATTCACAGCTTTGTGACTGCAATGTATGACTGCTCAAGTTCCAAGGGCCCTGTTTAGAAAATTCTAATTTATGAATGCCACCTGCATATTTTTGCAGTACCGACTTGAAAGTTCAGGCTTCTTCGGATGTTGCGAGGCTGTTCTTCAAGCTTCCTCAGCTGCATCGCCTGGAGAAACCAAGGGGAGAGCGGAGAGAGGATTACGGTTTGAGCTCCACGGGGCCCGTTTCACACTCCCCCAAGCATGTCCCTTTTGCTCAGGGATATGCGAGCGCATTCCGCAGTTAGTTAAAATACTGCACTGCATATGAATCTACTTACTGAAGTCTGAAGTTACTTTTTAGGACCATGTACATTAATAAAAGATTAGGTGGTTTTAAGCAGAGTGTAATGCCTTGAAGAATGCATTTCCAAAGAGAGAGAAAGAAAGAAAGAAAGAAAGAAAGAAAGAAAGAAAGAAAGAAAGAAAGAAAGAAAGAAAGAAAGAAAGAAAGAAAGATTTGCCCTTATTTCAATACCCAACCTTAAGGATCCATGCAAGCCAGGGGAGAGGCAGGTCCAGTGGGAAAGATCCCAATTCCTCTTCCTTCACCCAATTCTACATGTGATAGTGAAACAGACTTGGGGTGGCAGATAATGTGCTGTGCAAATAATGAAAGTAAAATAGTTTTCATTGCAAAAGACTCATGAAATATTCCTCAAATTCAAAATGCGTGTTTCATGACAATTCACTATTCAGTTTAGACTGAGGCCCAAATGCCACAATTGTGTCCCTTATATGGATTATAGCTTTTCCCTGCCCGCCCGCCCCCCAAAGAAGAGGAGTGAAATCCAGGTTGGCTCTTTGACTTCCCCACACCTTCAACTAGAATGTCAGGTGCCCCCTCAAAAAAAAATAATTGAGAAAGTGATTGCCTTGTTTCTGAGCCTATCCGAAGTCAACCCCAGCTTCCATCCACAGTTGGCAATTAGGGTTCATTTGCAGGCTTCCCAGATATATAAAAATGCATAGTGACATGTTGATTAAAATCAGGTTTATGCTGCTTTCACAGTTCACTGTATTCAAGAGTGATTCACCACCATCGAAATTATGACAATCAAATATTAAAATATAATATCCAGAAAAAAATTACACCTTCACCAGATGACAACTTTGTGGCCAAGGAAAATTTATCCTGGCTGAAGAATAAATTTTTGTGTGGGCAGCTGTTGAAGACAAGGACTGTGATAGGTTTTCAATTCGCTTTGATCCTTGACGCTCTTGACAGCCTCAAGATCCCAGTGTGAGTTCCCATGGGCATGTGAAGCTCTCATCTGGGAGTTGTTAAGTTAGTAATCTATAGGTAAACTCTTCCATTATCTGCCGAGACAGGTGAGTGCCCACAGTAAGTAGGTAAACTGGAAATTCTTCTGACTTAAATCTTACCCAAGCTAATGAAGAACTGCAATGCTTGCCTCTTTGAGACCTCCCAAAGAATGCTGGGGCCAAGCCCTAATAGCTGCATCAGCATCTCTGCTCCATAGATATACTCCTCTAAGCGTTCCATAGAAAACCTACTTGCACATTTCTTGAGAGCTTCCACTTCTATATTAGTAAACACCACCTGAAAGAACTTTACTGTATTGTGCACTTGTGTAATTAGCATTTTACTTTGATGACTGGTGGTTAGGAAAGTTCTTTAGGCTGCCATTGTGGGTACTGTGCTAAAGCCTAGTGTGCTTCCTAATTAATCAAGCCCAGATAAAAGCACTTGCATGTCAACAGCGGGGATGGGTGGGGGGAGCTTAAATGCTGTGGAGAGAAAAGTCCAGCAAATGTATACATAGAGCATACACACGGCAGAGAAGACAAAGAGTTCTTGTCAAACACAAAATAAATGTAGCCCGTAGAGACCCTGCAAGCGAATGCTGGACCACAATAGCAAGCATGATACCCATCTAATCGTGTATGGAGGAATGCTGCTGCCAAATTTTCTCTGTAGCCACAAGATACCATTTTATTTTCTGGTCCATCTAGCTCTGATGTTGCAGAGGATAATTAGTCCCAAGCCTTGCAACACAATTTATCTTACACTGGGGATATTCTGCCATGTTCCACTTCATGTATAGTTTGCTAACATGGGGGGGGGGGAGAGTTAAAAAAAACAAATTACCAGAAGAAAAAGGACATGCTTGGGATCTTCAAGTAATTCTCTTTCTGAAAGTATAGGAGCTGCTTTGGATCAATGGGGCAGAAGTCACCCTGTCTCAACGTCCATTAAATGAAAGAGAAATAAATCTGTCAGTCTCTTCAGCTTTACTTTTCCAGTAGGTGCGACAAAGTAGCAGAAGAGAAGAGTCTGTGGAAGAGAAAGCAGAGAAGTAAACAGGAGCATATTTATGTCACATCTCTGAGGGTCACTGGATATCCCTTAGATTCTTCTCGGGCTCAGGTTTTGATTGCCAGGAATTACTGTCAGGGTTGTAAGACTTGCTTCACATGGAGTCGAGCATTTCAAGTCGATCTGGCCTCGCCTTCTAAGCTGTGTTCGTATAATGTTAGAACCCTCACTAGGTGGGTGCCTAGTTATTCCAGCTTTACCGCTGGGACTAAATTCACCCTAAAACATTCTAAAATAAATTAATATTAATAATAATACCAGCATCTGTGCCACCCAGAGAACTATCTGGAGTACTGAGTTGTAACCCAGAAAGATTCTCATCATTCTTTTAAAATATTTTTTATATCTCCCATTTTACATTCCAATAGTATAGCTTAAATAAAACCAAAAGTGATATTCTAGAGCGAGGGAAGGTGAGGAGAGAGAAGGTTTCATAATGACAGAGTATTAAACCAATGTGAATAAATTATAAGGAGGTCTTTCATCTCTGACTTTATCATTCCAAAATGGAATGAACAAGCCCCCTTCCTCAATAAAATTGTCTTTGTGGTTATAATATGCCACATCCCTTTTGTGTGTTCGTTTTATCATTGACACAGGACTCATTCACACTTCTGCTAGCCCCATCATGACTGGAAAGCATAGGTCAGAGCAGTTTTCCACTTGACCAGCACTTTCTCTGCATGGATGCAGGCAGTTTCCCTCTTTCCCCACTGCTTTCCCAGGGAAAACCCTCTCTTTAATGCTAAAGCAGAGCAAACATCAATCTGGAAAAACCCGAATTGCTAGACAAGAGGAAGTGGGGATAAATCCACAGTCTCCAAGTCTTCCTCCTCTCTAACCCAAAAAACCACTTTCTCAGTAACTTGGCCCAAAGGACAAAAACATTAACATGGATTAAGATTTGCCCTAATTACAACACACAGACTTACTTAACCAAGAAGTTAGTTGCATTTACACAAGAGAATGCAATCAAGATAATAAGAAGCAAGCGTTGAATTTACCTTATTATACTTCCCCAGGCTGGTATAAGAAGCACAGAAGTTACATCTTACTTCATTACAGGCAAGTCCACAGCAAAAGGCAGCCATATGACTGGGACTGCCTGCAGATAACCTGCTTGTTGAGCATTACTTCAGACTTCTTTGCCCAAAGTTTGCAGGGCAGTTATATGACGTTTACTGGTAACTGAGGATTCATTCTGATTTGTTTGCAGGGAGGCTATATGAGATCATATAAAGTGACTGTTATCCCAGTGCATTTCCAGTGCATTTTCTCATTTACTGCCAAATGTTTGGAGGAGGGGCAGGAGTAGAAAGAGGTTTGTTGTACAAGAACACAAAAACCACTTTCTGCAAAACCTGAATTTACAAATATTTGATTGAACCCCATCTGCTATTAGGGATTGGGCGGTTGATTCAGATCACATTTAGAGGCCTTCCTAATTTACACTTTCTGAAACTATATGTGAACCAAATCAGAGCCCATCATTTGAAACTTTGACTCCTCTGGATTTTTCAGTGCAGTTCTCCAGCCAAGCGATGTGTATATGCTAAGGTAACATCCGTAAAATGCATATGTTAGTATATATTAACATTTATAATGCATCCAGGAAGATTACTTTGTAAAACTGTGCATATTAGGCAAAATTACACGCAAAGGTGTATATGCTGGGAGAAATCCACTGGTGAATTTTCGTGAATGTGGAAAACTGAACATAAAATTGGAAAAAATGAAAAGATGAGGGGAAAACTGAAATGGACATCCCTACCTGTAATATGGTGATAGCCTGGAAGCTGACTCAGCTAGAAATCCAGGATCTTCCCTGCTTCTTGTGCAAAGAGGCACAGCATGGAATTCAGCTTTTGCCAATTCCACTTGTGGGGTCTGAAGCCTCAAACTCCTAACACCAGCTTTACATTCTCCCCCCTTCCCCTTATTACCAGCCTTAGCCATGAAATTGGCTCTATCGGAAGGGCACAATTTTATCTAGGAAGCAGAACGACAGGCCAGAATGAGTGAGGTAGCTCTCTCACATAGGACATAAGGTAAAGTACATTTAAGTTTGTCCTAGCCAGTGCTCTCCTCAGTTGTTTTGATACTGTCTGGGAGTATCAGAAGCCAACACATTGAGTAATTCCTATGGGATGAGTAGCAGCTAGTGCCTGGAATGTCAGCAAGGATCACTCTGTGCAGTCTTGCCCTTTTGAAATGGAGGCTGTCTCGCCCAGGCAGATTTTAAAAATGCACAGAGGCTTATATATTAAGCCCAGACAATTTTGTATTATGTATTCCTAACTTTGTTTAAATATAAATATTTCAGCGGATGGAGGCAACTGTTGCAAGTAATTTCCCAGATGTCCTAAAATGTGTGTGTGTGTGTGTGTGTGTGTGTGTGTGTGTGTGTGTATATATATTTGCTTTCGTAGATTTTCACGGGTACAGGAATGCAGGTTTTGGTGTTTTCGGGTATCTTCCCGTGTAAGAGTATATATTACACGAGTATATATATATATTCTATGACTTCATCAATGCCTAAACATGATACTCAGAGAGAGAGAGAGAGAGAGAGAGAGAGAGAGAGAGAGAGAGAGAGAGAGAGAGAGAGAGAGAGAGAGAAGGGGCTTGTTTGTTTAGTCAAACTGAACTGCACTAAACAGCTGATATCCATTTGTGGATATATAAATTCTTCATGCAAGCTAGCACGAGACCATAGCTCTCCAAAATACATGTTAGATCAGGGATGGTTAAGTGGTGCCCCCTCAGATGTCATTAATTTCCATAACATTTGAAACTTAGCATCTCACACCGAGTCTTTGGCACCACCACCTCTGCTTGGCTCCAGCTGTTCTAGGACACAATCTAGAAATTGTTCCTCTTTATCTGGGTTTCAACACTCCTGTTCCCAGCCTATTAGCATATACGGTAATAACTTTAAACTGTATGTCTGTAAGCTATACATGCTGCTCAGGCTTGCGCTCCATGGAGGTGACTTCAGTGATGTCAACACAATGGTTTGACTTCGCCTCTGGAGGCACACTCCATTGTCTCGTGAGACAGATGTATGCCAACAACAACGGATCTGGATCCAAATCCTATCTCATCTCAGCAGTGAGCTCCCAGGCTGGCCTTCAGAACATCACCAGCTACCAGCGGGAGCAGTAATTCATGATGTTCTTCATGAACCGGAAGGAAATTAACAACAGGTGTTGGATAGTGCATGGTTCCTGAATATCGTTCTATCAATGGAATATGAAGACACAGCATGTAAGCCTTTAGCTACCTTTTGTCTCTTGAATAAACACAAGAAGCCCTGCTCTCTGTGAAATGATGAAGTCAGCTGTTTGCAAGGTTCTGAGCAGTAACAAAATAGTAACCCAGAAAATGAAACTTCGGCTGGATCTACACACATCAAAGAAGCATTTAGGTTAAACACATTGTAAGTTTAAACAGGGAAAACAGGTAGAGAATAATGGGATTCCATGTCACCATCTTGTGGCACAATGTTATATCCCACATGCAACGCATATAAATCATTTTTTCTTTACCAGTCTAGCTGAATCCTTGAGCTGGGCATAGCTATTCCATTTCAGAAGCCTGGATTCCTTTTTTTGGTACTTCACAAAATAGATTTATCAATGTACCTTTCTATAAAAACAGCTTTATGAAATCAGAAGCAGCCATTAAAATGTCAGTATTCATTCTTGCTCAAGTTTCATCACCAGAGAGGCACATTTGGCAAACAGAATAGTGTTAATGGCTGTGCTGCAGGTACAGAGGAGCATAATAGAACCCAGTTCCTTATTTAACAATAGTAAAAAGTAATAGGATACATATTTTGGTGTCGGAAAAGCAATCAGCACACCAGGGAATAAAATCATTGAGTAAAAATGCACCACTTTCCATAGTCACTTATGTGAATTACTGCACTTTAGACTTCCATGCTCTCTCTAGTTGTATAATGGACAGTGCAAAATGCTTTCTCCCCCCCCCCCACTCCCTTGCACATCTTAGAGAATTCATAACAAGTGAAAAACTGAATAAGGAGAACACATTTTAAACTTAGGGAACTATGAAGACAGCAGCTTTGGCTGTGAAAACTTCCGCTGTGAAGTCTTCAGAGCTGGAGATACAGGACAGATCATTACAGGTAAGCAAGGCAAAAAATGTAACACCACCAAAACAAAGCCGTAACATTTGTCTGTCTTGAGCCAGAGGGAAGGAGAGAGAAAGTCCCAACATATTACCCCATTTGATAGATATAAACAAGCCTTTTAAGCAGGGATTTTTCACAGTCTGCATCTGTATTAGAATTGCTCTTAGATCTTTTTGTTTTATTGCTTGTTTGCTTACCACCCTGGGCTCCCTTTGGAAGAAGAGTGGGGTATAAACAGAGTGTAGTTGAGAGCTGGTCTTGGCCTTTGGAAGTACAGCCCACACTAGCACTTATACAGTGTTATATGTAGCATTATTTTGAGAGCCAGTGTGGCGTTGTGGTTAAGAGTGGTAGACTCGTAATCTGGTGAACTAGGTTTGCGTCTCCGCTCCTCCACATGCAGCTGCTGGGTGACCTTGGGCTAGTCACACTTCTTTCAGCCCCACTCACCTCACAGAGTGTTTGTTGTGGGGGAGGATGGGAAAGGAGATTGTGAGCCACTTTGAGACTCCTTCGGGTAGTGATAAAGCGGGATATCAAATCCAAACTCTTCTTCTTATTTTTCCCTTTTCAGGTTGTTCTTGTGACTTGTTTGTTTATGCAAAAAGGAATCATCTGTTTAAGCCAATGAAGTGAGGGAGGAATGCAGGAGGGGAAACATTAGTCAAAGAAGCAGCAAATGGAACTGGGACTCAGCTAGATTGGTAAAGAAAAGGTGATTTATATGTGTTGTATATGCAATATAGCATTGTGCCACAAGATGGTGCTATGGAGTTCCATTTCTCTCTACCTGTTTTCCCTGTTTAAATTTACAACACGTTTAACTGAAACGCTTCTTTGATGTGTGCTGATCCAGCCTTGGCTGAAGCTGCAGATTCAGTTGTATAGATAAGAGAACCCATTATTTCTTTCTTGGGTAAAAGTCTTTTGGATATTTAAAGCAGAAGGTGTATTATGGAATCTTAAAGTTAAAGCTGATTAGCAAGAAATGTAGTCCATTGGACCACTCGTTGAATCTAGGGGGCCTGGATTCAAATCCTACCAACCACAAGTTTGTAGTGCGACTTTGGCTAATTCTCACTTTGAGGATAAATGTCTACACATAACATGACTAACAGACTGTTATCTTTAGATGTTCCGTGGTGATTTCTGGCACTAAGTTTGATCCCCACAGATGCATATTTCTGCATTGCAGGGGGTTGGACTAGATGATCCTAAGGGATTCAAATTCCACGATTCCATGATTCTACTATGCATGATTTATTAAATATTACTATACTGCTTACGGGGAGAGAAATCTCCAAGCAGTTTACAACAGTAAAAATACATATTAAAGCATACTTGTGTGCATGTCAGTAGATCAACATTAGCATGCCACCAGTAACACAGATGAAGCTGTTTTTCGGCCGCTTACTCTCAGTGCCAGTTTAGCAGTACTGCTGCAATCATGTGTACACATCAGTGAAAAAGGCTTAGTTCATAACTACATGGTCATCACTTTATGTCTGTCATGTCAAGTGGTTGTTTACTTGAATGAAAAGCCATCACAGATCAAATACCAGAGATAAAACGTTCATCATGTTGTCTTGCATCACCTCTAATGCAATGCTTCTCAGTGGACACAGTTCTCACATTCAGCAGCTGTTCAACCAAGCATAAAACAAAGTAAAAATAAAGGAATGGGAAATCAAGTTTTACAATGCATGTGTGAACTAATTCATGCTGCTAGTAACATGCTTGTTAGATACGTTAATATTTTATTTCAGCTTGATGCCCTTTCTGGCAAGGCCATCTAATGTCAACCAACAGCACTTCTGCATCCTCTTCAGACCTTGAAAAAGCCCACAGGTTCACACTCTGGGAAGAATTTGCTCCTATTATTATGGTCCCTTCCAAAGTTCACTTAGTCCCTTTTTGCCCCTTGCCAGACCAGTCAGCTGGAACCTTTATATATTGAGTTTCTCTTTTCATGCCTTACAGCTGAGCCCAACTGTTCAAGGCACATGGGATTGTCAACTAACCAGGGATCAAAAGAACCTGGATAGGATTTCAGTTTCTTTTGCCCTTGCGGAAGCACCCCAGGATATACAGAAGGGGGAAGGTTAGGGGTGGGGATCCTTGGGAAGTTTTGCTCCTGTGAAAATATGGTTTTTAGGAGCATAGG
The DNA here is from genome assembly GCF_964188305.1 of Podarcis bocagei. Taxonomy (NCBI): domain Eukaryota; kingdom Metazoa; phylum Chordata; class Lepidosauria; order Squamata; family Lacertidae; genus Podarcis; species Podarcis bocagei. The sequence goes on along the minus strand of NC_138127.1, from coordinate 57,675,521 downwards.
AACAACAGAAGCTTCCCTCTACTGTGTGAGTCTCTTGGTCTGTCTAGATCCGTATTGTCTACATTGACTGACAGCACCTGTCCAAGATTACATGGAGGCATCTCTCCCAGCCCTTCCTAGACACACCAGGAATGGAACCTGGGTCCTTCAGCATGTAGATGCTCTACCACTGAGTAGTAGTAGCAGCAGCAGTTCTGCCTTTTGTCCCTGATGAGACTCAAGGCAGCTTCCAGATAAAAAGGACATGAGTGGCACTGTGATCTAAACCACTGAGCCTCTTGGGCTTGCCGATTAGAAGGTCAGTGGTTCGAATCCCTGCAATGGGGTGAATTCCCATTGCTCTTCCCAGCTCCTGCTAACCTAGCAGTCCGAAAGCATGCCAGTGCAAGTAGATAAATAGGTACTGCTGTGGTGGGAAGGTAAATGGCGTTCCTCTGCGCTCTGGTTTCTGTCACAGTGTCCCGTTGCACCAGAAGCAGTTTAGTCATGCTGGCCACATGAACCGGAAAGCTGTCTGTGGACAAATGCCGGCTCCCTCAGCCTGTAAAGTGAGATGAGTGCCGCAACCCCAGAGTCGACCGCAACTGGACTTAACTGTCAGGAGTCCTTTACCTTTACCTATATCGATTTAGATGGTCCGGCTCTCTGCTATCTTCACTGATCCACTGTGATTCTCCAGGGTCTCTAAGAGGTATGCCATCACATCTAGCTTGGTTCATAGATCCAAAAACAATAGACAACACTGAGTCTAACCCCCATGTGTGTGTGTGGAGAGAGAGAGAGAGAGAGAGAGAGAGAGAGAGAGAGAGAGAAAGGTGTGTGTGCATAAGAGAGAGAGAGAGAGGGACTTCCGGTCGGTGCCAGCGCTTAATGGCGGTCCTACCTCCGAGCTCCGGAGAAGGACTGCTTCGCAAGTTCGGGTCTTACCCGCTACGGCAAGCGGGGGACCCCTAAAATCCCAGGCGCTGAAGCCTGAGAACAAGGAGACTCGGTGGGCACCTTCGCGCCCCCCGGTACCGTGAAAGAGCCTTTTTAAAGGCTACGGATCGACATCGGGAGTGAGCGCGGTGCTGAGAGTCGCTACCCAGCCTGCGAAGTGAAGCCGCGTCGCCATAAGCGGAGAGCGCCGATTCCTTCCTGAAAAGAAATTTGGACTGATTCCCCGTGAGTAAGAACTGAAAAATAACTGGGACTTTTTTAATTTTAAAAATTGGGCTAAAAACGGGGGAGATTTAAACAAAGGAAGTCTGCCTCCCCCCGACCGCATGAAAGTGAAAGCAACGGAGCTCTAAACCTGCATCCGTTTAAATCCGTCCTTTGATCAGCTAAACCGGACATTTAAACCTTTGATCTCCCCTCTAGCAAGCAGGGCAGAGGGGAGGTGAATTTGACCATTAACTGCATGACTTATTTGAAGGAAAAAACCTCTGCTATCTCATCTATTTGAAAGTCTGAAACGGTCTGCCTTCTCACTACATTGAGCTGACTTTTCCCTGTGAAGTGACACCTTGATACAAAGTTTCCACAGTGCCTGACTTTTGTACATTTTAAGAAGAAACAGTATAAACAGCATACTGGGCAACTGTGGCAATTGGAAGCTATAAGACTTTAGTAACATTGATTTGGACTGGGTTAATCTCCTTTCTTTTTATATCTTGGATGCTCTCCTTTGTTCATGTATTTGGAAATTTCCTTCTATGGCCATTTTGATTTGCTCCCTCTAGAGGATAAAGTGAAGTCCAGCACGGCCTAAGACAGTGGAATTTTCCAAGGGAGAATAAATCCCGTGGGAATTGACCTTGACATGAGTGGGCCACAAGAAGAGATAACTACAAGAGCCAAGACCAAGCAACAACAACAGCAACAGCTGCAGCTGCAACAAGCAAAGAAAAGAGGTTCAATCTCAGGCGTAACAGCCGGACTAGCTGGAACAACAGGACAGGACAAAGGAGCAGCCGTTTCTATGGAAGCTGTGACAGAAGCTTTGCTTAAGATAAACCAGACTCTGGAGTCTTTGACAAAACAGACTTCAGAGAACACACAAAAATTAACAGAAATATCAACAAGATTAAACCAGAATACAGAATCTATAAACAAATTGGTCGAGGAAAACGCCACCACGCGTCAAATTGCCGAAGAGGCCAAAGCCACAGCTGGAGAGACGCAGGAGAAATTAGAGCCACTTGCCAAGAAGGTCTATGAGCATGATGCAACCTTGGCCTTGTGGGAGTTACAGAGGAAAGAGAGAAACTTAAAATTAAGACTGATTCCGGAGAATGAAAGTGACAACCTTGTGGAATATTTGACACGGGAGTTTGCGGATTGCTGGGACCTGGAGGAAGACGATTTCAAAATTACAACTGCCTTTAGACTGGGCAAAAAGCAAGATAGAAAGACACCAAGAGATTGTTTGATCACACTCAGATCTAAGGAGGAAAGAGATAAAATTTTAGGACTACACTTTGAAAAAGCCCTGCAAATTGGAAATTCAGCTGTACAGATCTTTAAAGACATACCAAAATACATCTTGGACTTAAGAAACTTCTACAAGGATTTGGTTCTTTTGTTAAAGAAAAATCTTATCCGCTTCAGGTGGGAGTTCCCACAAGGACTGTCATTCGACTACAAGGCAAAGAAAGTGAAAATAAAGACAATTCAAGATAAAGACAAATTTTTGGCAAGATATCAGGAGGACCTACAGAAGGGGACTGTGGACGCACTTGCAGAACAGAGGAGAGCACTGGATATCCTGAATCTCTCGTTTGGACAAAAACCACCACCGTCAGAAGAAGAGCAACAACTTGGAGCTGTTGGAGGAGCCTTAAGAAAATAACAAGATGGCTCTGCAATTCCTTAGTTGGAATTGTAATGGACTGAATGGGCCTTTGAAGAGAAGACAAGTATTTCATATTTTGAACAGAGAACAATTGGATTTGATATGTTTACAAGAAACTCACATAACTAGAGCCCACAGGAGATTACTTACGAATAAAAGGTTAGGACAAGAATTTATTTCATCAGACAAAGTTAAGAAGAGAGGAGTGGTAATATATGTGAAGGAGAAATGGGCTCCAAAAATGATATTCAAAGATGAACAAGGGAGATATCTGGCTGTGGAGATACAAGTACAAGGAGAAAAACTTTTAGTTGTTGGAATTTATGCACCAAATGAAGGCAAATCTGACTTCTTTAAGAGACTTCATGAAACTTTGACGGACTATCTGGATTACAACATGATAATCATGGGAGACATGAATGGCGTGGTCTCCACTAATATGGACAAGGCACAAAGGCTAACAGTCACTAAAGAAGGGAGACTCCCTAAGACTTTTTTCGAAATGACAGAAAACATGGACTTGATAGACATTTGGAGAACAAGGAACCCTCTGGAGAGAGAGGGAACCTTCTTCTCCCAAGCAATGATGACCTGGACCAGAATTGACCAAATCTGGGTTACTAGTGGATTGGCTCCAAAGATTAAGAAAGTGGAAATCTGCCCAAAAACCTGCTCCGACCATAACGCCGTGAAGATGGAGATGAAACTCACAATAACCGGTCAATTTAGATGGAGAATGAATGACACCCTCTTTCGAGATAAGGAGATTCTCACGAAGGCCCAAAAGACCCTAAAAGACTATTTTGAAATAAATTTGAGGACTGACGTGGAGAAAAGAGTGATCTGGGACGCAAGTAAAGCTGTTATGAGAGGATTTTTGATCCAACAAAATTCAATAAAGAGGAAAAAACAAAATGAGAAAAAAGAGAAGATCTTGGAAATGATAAAGGAAGGAGAGAGGAAACTAAGAACAAAACCAAAGTCTCAGGACATTTTAAGAGAGATTAAGTTACATCAAACTCAATATATGGAATTGATGAACCAAGAGATTGAATGGAAGATAAAGCAAATGAAACAAAAGACTTTTGAATCAGCAAATAAATGTGGTAAACTTTTGGCATGGCAATTGAAGAAAAGGCAGAAACTAAATACAGTTACAAGCCTAGAGGTCGAGGGAAAGAACATATCTAAACCTAATGAAATTAGAAATTGCTTTTTAAGTTATTTCAAAAAACTTTACACCCAAGGCCCGCAAAATGAAGAAGATATAGACAAATTCCTTGCAAGATATGGATTACAAAACATCTCTCAGCAAAGTAAGATGGACTTGAACCAGAGAATCTCAGAACAAGAGATAGAGGCTGCCATTCAGAGTATGCAACTGGGCAAATCTCCGGGACCAGATGGACTGACTTCTAGATACTACAAATCGCTGAAGGAATGGTTGATTCAACCACTAAGAGAAGTTTGTAATGAGATCCTTGAGGGAAAAAGGGCACCTGAATCGTGGAAAGAGGCATATATTTCACTCATACCAAAGTCAGAGACTGAAAAGACTCAACTCAAAAACTACCGCCCGATATCACTCCTCAATGTGGATTACAAAATTTTTGCAGACATTTTGGCAAAAAGATTTAAAAGAGTTTTGATGGAGAAGATTCATAAAGACCAAGCAGGCTTTCTCCCTAAAAGACACCTAGCAGACAATGTAAGGAATGTAATAGACATTTTGGAAAAGCTGGAGGTGAATATAAACACTAAAGCAGTATTGATCTTTGTGGACGCGGAGAAAGCCTTTGATAATATCTCTTGGAGTTTTATGAGGAAGAATCTTCATGGGATGGGGGTAGGCCAGGGTTTTGAGAATGGTATGGCTGCAATATATTCTGAACAAAAAGCTAAGCTGATTGTAAATAATGTTGTGACTGAGGAACTTAAGATAGAAAAAGGAACTCGGCAGGGGTGCCCAATTTCCCCATTACTTTTTATTTCGGTTCTGGAGGTGTTGCTGAATATGATAAGAAATGACCAGCAGGTCAAAGGTGTGCAGGTCGGAGCTAAACATTACAAGTTAAGAGCGTATGCAGATGACCTAGTATTGACTTTGCAAGAGCCAAACACTAGTACGAAAAGGGTTTTAGAAATAATTCAACAATTTGGCCAGGTGGCTGGATTTAAGTTGAATAAGCAAAAAACTAAAGTCTTAGGGAAAAACCTAACAGATATGGAAAAGGAGAAATTTCAGGAGGAAACAGGTTTGACAGTGGTTAAGAAAGTCAAATACCTAGGGGTTTATTTAACACCTAAGAATGTTAATTTGTATAAGGACAATTATGAAAAATGTTGGTCAGAGATTAAAAAAGATCTAGAAATATGGTCAAATCTGAAACTGTCAATGTTAGGCCGAATTGCAGTAATTAAAATGAATGTATTGCCTAGAATGTTATTTTTGTTTCAGACCTTGCAGATTCTTGATAAGATGGAATGTTTTAAGAGGTGGCACAAAGACATTTCGAAATTTGTCTGGCAGGGCAAAAAGCCCCGAATTAAATTCAAAATACTGACTGACGCTAAAGAAAGAGGGGGTTTTGCCCTGCCGGACCTAAAATTGTACTATGAGGCAGCAGCGTTTTGCTGGCTGAAAGAATGGATGCTCCTCGAGAATACAGACATCTTGGATCTGGAAGGCTTCAATAATGCTTTTGGTTGGCATGCATTTCTTTGGTATGACAAGGTTAACAGTACCTTTAAAAATCACATTGTTAGAAAAGCATTATTTAATGTCTGGATAAGATACAAAGACTTATTGGAAAATAAAACCCCTAGATGGGTGTCACCAGTGGAGGCTAAAGCAGTGAAGAAACTCAATATGGAGGTCGGATGGCCGAAGTATTGGGAAATCCTAGAACAGGATGGAGACAAGGTTAAACTACAAAGTCAGGAGAAATTGAAGCACAAAGTAGAAAATTGGTTTCAATATCGCCAAATAATGGAAATTTTTAAACAGGATAGGAAAATCGGTTTCCAAGTGGAGAAATCAAAACTAGAGACCGAATTGCTAGAACCCAATACTAAGAATTTATCCAGAATGTATAACTTGCTGTTGAAATGGAACACACAGGATGAAACAGTTAAATCTGCTATGATTAAGTGGGCGCAGGATGTTGGACACAACATTATGTCAGATGACTGGGAATGGTTATGGAACACCGGTATCAAATTTACGGCATGTAATGCCTTAAAGGAAAACATTATGAAAATGGTATACAGGTGGTACATGACCCCAGTCAAGCTGGCAAAAATCTATCATTTGCCCGATAATAAATGTTGGAAATGTAAAGAGACTGAAGGTACTTTTTACCACCTTTGGTGGACATGCCCGAAGATAAAGGCCTTCTGGGAAATGATCTATAATGAAATGAAAAAGGTACTTAAATGTACATTTTCTAAAAAACCAGAGGCCTTTCTCTTGGGCATTGTCGGCCAATTGGTGACAAAGAAAGATAGAAATTTCTTTATGTATGCCACAACAGCAGCAAGAATACTCATCGCAAAGTATTGGAAGACACAAGATTTACCTACTCTGGAAGAATGGCAGATGAAAGTGATGGACTATATGACACTGGCTGAGATGACAGGCAGAATCCGTGACCAACGTAAAGAGATGGTGGAAGAAGAATGGAAAAAATTTAAGAGCTATCTTAAGGACTACTATAAACTCAACGAATGTTAAAATGTTGTGGTTGCTAGAAGTAACAGGGTACAGGGATACAAGGTTAGATAATAAAGGAGGACTAAGACGACAGAGATTAGAAATTAACAACTGGGAGTTGCTAGTTCAAATATGGACACTGGGATGCAGAGAGGGGGGGTATGGGGAAGTCCAAGAAAAGAGGTTTATGAAAATATCCTTGAAAGTATTTTGTATGTTTGTTTTGTTTTGTGTTTGTTTGTTCTTCTTAAAATGCTGTAAAACCAATAAAAATTTATTAAAAAAAAAAGAGAGAGAGAGAGAGAGAGAGAGAGAGAGCTCACTTTGACTTATATAAAAGTAGGGACGTTTTTCTTTAGATGAATGCCTGCTAAGTAAATACTATCAGCCCAGGAATGGTGATGGTGGAGAAAAGAAAACAAGTACTGAAAGTACTCAGCCCTGCAATTAACTATGCAGAAGCACACAATTTGTAAAATATAGTGGTGAAAAGCATGACGGTGCACAAATGTCTCAGCGGATTTCACACTGCACACAACACCAACATATGCAAGGCCAGGCTTTTGCTTCTGGTAGTGAATGTAAAATGAGAAAATGGAAAGTCATTTGTTCCCCCACTACTCCCTCTTCCTCAAACAACTCCTAGCTGTCATGTACAGTAACTGGCAATCCCAAAACCTGAGTAGCAAATTAATTAGGACTGAACACGATCTGGACTTTAATTCAGGTATAATGTTTAAAGCACTGCGTCAACACACTTTCAGCCAAAACAAATTTGTAAGTCCTAAGTGACTGTGCAAAGTGGAAGCACAAATGGTGGGTATTTTGTGGTTTGGCCATTTTATATTGCTGAGATTTATTTATTGGACTTATTGGACATTTGTCATCTCTTTCCTTCATATGCTGTTCACTGCTTGGCCTTTGGGCTAAAAAGTGGTATCTAAAGTAAACATAACATTCTGGTGGGTAAAGCTGGAAGCAGTGGGGTAGAGATTCTTCTAGGAAATTCAACCTGATTCACAAACCACACTCATCATCTGTTATTTGCATTGCCTTTGAATACTTCAAGGCAACCTGTTTATTGAGCATTCGTCCTGATTTCCTTGCAGAGAGATTAGATAACGTTTGCTCTTTCAGGAGTATTCATTCTGTTTTGCTTGCGGGGAGTAGCTGGGGAAATCCAGCCCGATGGGCGGGATATAAATAAATTGTTGTTGTTGTTGTTACATGACATTACATCAGTGCAAGTGTTACCCCTCACTTTCTAGTGCATTTACCCATCACTTCTGTTATTGCAAAAACTCTAATCTTTTGGGAAAGGGGGCTTATTGCACAGGAACTCCCAATCAACTATACTTGCTCCATCTGAATTTGCCTGTATGTTATCCCACCATTAAACAGTGAAAGTATAGAAGTGCCCCATCTGTGCACCTGAGAAGTTAGTTTGTAAATGGATTGCTGCAAAATTGATCTAAGGGATGTAGGATGTGTACCAGGATGTTAACTGCCCCCAGGTTTTTTTCATGGGTCTTGCATATATCCTGTAGTTTGAGAAATCTCCAAAGACTCATGTAAATTCGGGGGGGTGGGGTGGAAAGTTTCCTTTAAAGGGCCAAAAGAAAAGTGGGGTTTGCCTTCAACTTTAAAAGCAGTCTCAGGGCAGATTACACACACTTTAAGACAGCCAATACAGTTATATAACATTTATCATCACTAAGGCAACAATTTATTTATTTTTTAAAGAAAACCTAAATAGCAATCAAGGCAAAAAGAAAAAAGAAAATTAGCAATCAAGGTCAACAACAATGCTGCAATAGAATTATCCAAACTTGTCCTTACTTTAACGAATGCCTGATTTATGAGGAATAATATTCCAAGGTGTCACTCAGGGAATTATTCACAAGGGTGACTCAGAAAAGGCAATTCTGATTTTTGAAAAATAAGTTGGCATCTGAGCAGAGTATGACTAAGGCCAGTCTCCCAGCCCTTTATCCTTTCCCCCTGTTTCGTCTGATAAGTAAAACCTGGGCGGCTTGAGGCATTTTTATAATTAAAATATATTACAGGGTGGGGTTGAGACTCAGTAAATCCAGCAGACAGCCTCTCTAAGGCTGCCAACCTAAGAACAGTTTCTTCAGAGTGGCAAGAAGGTCTCAACTTTCCTGGCAAAAGTGATGTGACTAGAAAGTTTGGTTGAAATGAATGTGGAATAACATGACAAGAATGAACAATTCAGACACCAAGAGATTATTATACTGTCAAAAGGATTTGGGCTGCATGCACACCATATATTCAATGTACATTGAAAGCACATGACTTCCTCCAAATAATCCTGGGAACTTAGTTTGTTAAGGGTGCTGGAAATTGCAGCTTTGTGAGGGGTAAACTCCAGTTACCAGAATTCTTTGTGGGAAGGCTTCCTCTTCCTCTTTAGTCTCAGGGTTATTTTATTTATTTTACTCTCTCCCTCCAACTGTGCAACACCATGAGACTAATGAGCTCTGGGCGTTGATGAGTGTATTAGCTTCAATTGCACACTACTTGGCTCTTCCTTAATTTCTGGAGTTTGGTGGGAATGCAAGAGTCATCAAAATGCTCCTGATGCTCAAATATATTGCCATAGATCTGGGGTACCAGAGGCTGATAGTGAATGGTAAAAAAAACTAATGAACAGTAGTATTAAGATAATTCTGGGTTAGCTGATGCAAACCCATATGGTTGGGCTAGCTAACTGCAGAGCCATTGAGGAACAATGGGGAGTCAGGTATTGGGCCATTAAGTGCAATTGTCGATGCAAACAGCTGTCCTTCCCCCCTGCTCCAAGGAGTGGACACAGACAGGAGATTTGGGAGGCTGCCAAGGCGAAGGTGTGTGATGTAACAGGGGAAATGTGTTTCCATTTAAAAGCAGAAAGATTTGGAGAACACGGAGGGCCCACTTAGCAAAGATTCTTGGGAAGGAGAAAGGAGGAGCCAGAACTCCAGGCAGAGGCTATGCATGGCAGAACCATCTCGACAAACTGGGACAGAGGCACTGCACACAGAGGTGTGCAGGAGATATAATGCTGTGAACTCTATTCCTTCACCTAGACCCAGGTGTATACATGTGTAAAATAAACCATATATCTTTAAACACTACAGTCTCAGACGTGCCTGAATTTCAAATGCAAACATGACTCTAGGTAAGTGCCTGGAACCCCCTGGAATCCTGCAACCACTGGGCAGAGATTGGGGGTGGCTCACAACCTATGTAACAATACCATACTGAAGACATTTAGTAAAGGGGTAAGTCAGAGAGCAAAATGCATGCGATTCAGAAAAGAAAATATAGTTAAATCACATATTTCCATACTGTAAAGTGACTTGGCTAGCGATGTAACTTGCATGCATTTTAAATTCCATTTTTTCATTTACAGAGTATTTTGGAAACGAAATAGAATCTGTCCTGAGCACTTGAGCTGATTGCCTGTAGTAAATGCAATACAATATCCTAAACTGATCAGGGATGAGGCATGTTAGCCATGCAGAATTAGAATCTCACCCCTAGAAAGGCTTTTCTGTTTTTGCAGTGAGTAGATTAAACTTCTACTTCCAGAACTGCTGGTCATTTCCAAGCATTAAATTCACCTAATATAAAATTATATATTAAAAAAGCAAATAAACCCCATAATGCAGAATTGATAGAGCATACAAATGTAATGATACTCGTCATAAAGCATTTGCAGTCTCTGAGTTGCAGCCCAATCCTATTCCTGTCTTGCAATCTTTTCAATTATGATAAATCAGAAAGCATTGTTTGGCTTGAGTCAATCACTGGTTCCGAGGATGAATTGCCTTTGATTTGCCGAGTTTCAATTGCAGGGGGGGAAAGCTTCAAAGCAAACCATAAAAGTAAAATAAAAATCCACAACGTATATAGTGAGTTCCATCCAGAAACACTGGCATTTCTTCAATTATAAATAGATATAGAGAGATATATACTGAAGTGTATAATCTGAAGCGCAGGTGCATATCAACATATTTTTGGGAAGCATATTGGCTCTGATCTTGCTTACAGCATGTCATGGCCTGGATATCCAGAAAGCCTCCTTAAGATCTCATTACTGCTGCCTCTTAGCAGTCCATAACCCAATTAGGACAAAAGGAGGGTTCACTCTTCCGGCACAAAGACTGCAATTCCCAGCTCTGCCTCCAACACTTTGCACCACCAGCCCCACACCTGATGTTAACACACCTGCTGGCCACACACCACGATGGCCACGCATTCCACAACAGGGTGCAGGGATCATTTTAGGGGTCCTTTTATCCTGTGAACCACCCAGAGACCTGCAGGTATAGGGCATTATATAAATTCAGTTAACAATAACAAGCAGCAACAACAGCAATATATACAGGGAACCTATGAGGCGCTTCACGCATCTCTCTCCCCCCCCCCCCCAATGCATGGCCACTGTCACGTGGCAGATTTCAGACTCTGGACTTGGATTTTAGTCTCTGGATGTGGGTGGCGCTGTGGTCTAAACCACTGAGCCTCTTGGGCTTGGAACTGGAAAGTCGGCAGTTTGAATCCTCACGACAGAGTGAGCTCCCATTGCTGTGTCCCAGCTCCTGCCCACCTAGCAGTTTGAAAACACACAAGTGCAAAGTAGATAAATAGGCACTGCTGCGGCGGGAAGGTAAATGGTGTTTCCGTGCACTCTGGTTTCAGTCATGGTGTTTCATTGCGCCAGAAGCGCTTTAGTCCTGCTGGTCACATGACCTGGAAAGCTGTCCGTGGACAAATGCCAATTCCCTTGGCCTGAAAGCGAGATGAGCGCCGCAACCCCATAGTCGCCTTTGACTGGACTTAACCATCCAGAGGTTCTTTCTTTTTTACCCTTAGACTCTGGACTTAATGGGCTCATGCCCCACCCCTTGCATGAGCCCATTAAATCCAGTGTCTAAAATCTGCCAAGTGCTACGCTGAGTCCAAGCTAAGGAGACAGAAACCTGGCCATAGAACAAAGCCTTGTCCCACATTCGGCTTATTGAAAGGAAGCTTTAATTAAGGGCTTTTAATATATCCGAAGCTGCAACCCAGCCAGAGAAGGAGCAGTGTTAAAGGAGCACAGAAGGATCACAGGGAAATTGCTGAATGAATATTTTTTTTGCTGCAGAAGGTATTATAGTAGAGAGATCGACTCCTGAACCATTCTCCCCTGCCCACCAAGTGATTCTGAATAACTAGGTCAAACAAAGGTGACAAAGGCCAAAATATTAGAAGTAACTGACACAGGGAAAGTAAGCTATGATGGCTGAATGGCATTTACCCAAGAGTTCTAAAAAGATCTAAAACGTTAAATTGTTGAACTTTTAAATATAAGGTGTGAATATGTAAATCAGATTCCTTCCCAGGAGATTGGCAGATAGCCATCCTAACACCTTTCTTTAAAAGACCTCGGGAACTTAGGCAATTAAAGACTTGCCAAGGTAAATTGATGCAAAAATATTATTGAGGCTTTTAGGCCTCTTTTGGATGGTGCCGGCAAGCAAGTAGATGAGGGTGATCCACTATATACTTGTGTTGGGGAAACGCCGAAGACCATTGCAATTTCAAGGAGTTAGATGACATGTCTCTTTCCTTTTACAGCCCCCGGTTTAAAGTTTGCCGATTCACACTAGTACTTGTTTTCCACACACCTGTGTCAGGAGCTTCCTGGGTCTCCTGTTCTAAGTGCTGATTGGCTAGTGGGGAGGATACCCAGTTGCAGTGAATTGGGTTGGAGACTCTCAGCTGCTCCGCATTCCTATTGAGTCACTCCTGGTGTCCTGGGCTGATCATGAGTGTTGCCTGCTAACCAGGTGCAGACAATCAAGTCAATCAAAGCTGGCTATAAAAGTTGTAGGTTGAAGGGGCTCAGAGAGCATCTTCACAGGTTGAGGTACCAGATGCTGTCAGGCTGTTGGCCGGGGTCTCTTGCTGCTCTACCTGGACAGCTGAAGGGGAGATTGTGTGTGATTTCTGTCTGGTATGCTATAATTTGTGTTTCGTATGCCTGGTGCTATCTGTTAACCTTATACAAATAAAGCATTACTTATTCTTCATCCACTGGTGTGCTTATTGGCTCCAGATCCAGAAAGAGCCCTGTCCTTGGCAGAACAACTTGGATTTCCAAAATTCTAACTTGTGGAACTGTGAGAATAAGGAATGGAGATGAAGGGCATGATTTGGGAGGGGGAAGGATAACAAGTTACAATTTTAGACCAGTAAAGTATGTGAAGAGGCCCCAAAGGGCTAACATTCCATACAGGGAATCTGTACTACAGAGGGAGGAAAGAGGCCAACACTACCCAAAATGCAATTCATGCTTTGACTGGACTTAACCATCCAGGGGTCCTTTACCTTTTTTACCTTAATTAGCAATTGCAAGAATGGCTTTTTAGAAGGAAAGTTAAAGACAAGGAGCATTGATCCTGATTGGGGCTCTGGCATTGTAGAGAGAGGGCTTTAAGTTGGACTCCTCTAGAGTCCAAAATTTCATGCCCTTCTTGCTGTGCTCCAAATCGCAAAAATGATTCACCAAGGGAACTTGCAATCTGCTGTCTATAATTAATCTTTTGTGTTTGCAGATTTTATCTCAGCAGCCCTTGTAGTCATTCTGACATAAATCAATTTACTAGGACTTTTAATGGCAAAAGACAATTCCCTTCATACCATATTAACCATTTTTTTAATGCAGTATTATAAGTTGTCTATTGGATTGGCCAATAGAATTTTGACTTCATATGGTTCGAGCAAACACTACAATAGCCACATGGAAAATGCCAAATACCCTTTTCCATTTAATTGTGGAAGATCTCAGAGCTGATGGGAGCTTTTCTCTCGATGCAAACAGCAGTTCTAATCAGGAACACAGTGGGAGAAAGGGATTACTGTTAAGTATAACTCTTTAATTGACACTGAAATGGAGAATGGCTAAATGTGTATTGCCAACCACACTTGATCTTAGCCAAAAGGCCGAGAAGCAATCTTACACCTTAATTACTGTTTATTATTGTACTGTGTATTTTAGGTCTATGGACCACAATAAAGCGCGCGCGCACTCTCTCTCTGCGTGTGTGTGTGTGTATTGCTAACATTTAGGGTTTTTCCATGTCAACATACTAAAGGACTCTAAGCTCCTAGGTGGGTTGATAATTAACTGTTGTTGTTCTCTGCTCTAATATTGAATGTTTACCTTTGATCATTTAACAAAGGTAACCGGTTGCAAAGCTCCATTTTGAAAGGGGATTGCCTTTAGTCTTTGTTCTCAGGCATTAGTGGGAGTAACAAGCCTCTCCTTGGGTCTGGAATGCTTGTTGAGAGAGAGAGAGAGAGAGAGAGAGAGAGAGAGAGAGAGAGAGAGCGCTAACAGAACGCGCTCTGACTATAAGTTATTTCAGCGGAGCCAACTTGGCCCCATGTGGTTCTCATGTGCCTTGCGCCACCATGATGTGTCCAGTTGCTTCAAGCTATGCAATATTAATATTTGCAATAGAGGAAACCTGTACAAACACACATGCTATGATACTGATCTGACACAGCCCTTCCATGCCAGTAACCAATGCATGAACTATTGTGGCAAGGCTTTCCTGGTCCAGAAATGGCTGTAGTTATGGAACCAGCCACAGTTGCTCAAAGGTACTTCTACCCACGGAGACTACCTGAGCCTCTAGTGACAGCTGGATCCAGAAGCAGCTCCTTCAGGAGGAGTGCAACCCCATCCAGGATAGGCAGCTGACCCGTCTCTAAGACATGGGAACTCCTCACCCACAGTGCCAGGATTCAAGCTCAGCTTGCTTTTCCTCACCCATATCACCATTGTGCCCAGGCAATGGCTCAGGGATTGCAAGGCCTCTCCTGATTCAGATGTTATGGAGAAATAGAGCTGAGTGTCATCAGTAGACTGTTGACATCTTGCTCTGAAACCCCAAATGACCACTCTCAACTGCTTCATGTTGATATTAAATAGCACTGGAGATAAAATCCAGTGCAGCCTATAATGTAGCCATCGGGGGGCCTAAAGGCCCTTCTCAGTGCTACTCCCTGGTCACAAAGGTAGGAGCGGAACCACTGTAATAGTGTCCCCAAATCAGCCCTGAGTGCTTGCAGGAAGAACAGATCCTGAAGCTGAGGCTCCAAAAACTTTGGCCACCTCATGAGAAGAGGTGGAAAAGCCCCTGATGTTGGGAAAGATGGAGGGCACAAGGAGAAGGGGACGGCAGAGGTTGGACAGTGTTCTCGAAGCTACCAGCATGAGTTTGACCAAACTGCGGGAGGCAGTGGAAGACAGGAGTGCCTGGCGTGCTCTGGTCCATGGGGTCACGAAGAGTCGGACACAACTAAACGACTAAACAACAATGCCAGTCCAGGAGAATACCATGGTCAAGGGCATCAAAAGCCAACAAGAGATCAGGAAGCAGGAGCAAGGTTGCACTCCCCCTGTCCTGCTCTCTGCAAAGGCCAGTGCTATTCAGGCCGATTCAGTTCTGTGGCCAGGCTTGAACCCAGATTGGAATGGATCTAAATAGCAGAATTGGTTGCAGGGTGTGGCTAGTCGCAGTGTGGGTGCAGTGCCCACAACATTTTCTCTATTTCACGAACGTGTGCCCACAGACCCAAAAAGGTTGACAGCCCTGTCCTAGGGTGTGGAGAGCAGAAGAAGTTATACCTGCTGGCTTTGTTCTGTGAGGAAGGCTCCCAGGAAAGAAAGCAAAACTAAAGCAGGCTTCATTCCGTGCAATTTGCACAGGCTGGAAGTCCTTGTGGCAATACCCATCAATTTAACTTTTGGATGCCTGGCCACCAGCCAGTGAGTGCTCAAGTTCCATATGCTCAGCAAACAGCCCAACAGCCACTATGCAATCCTATTGTCAGGCTAGATAGATAAAATACAGCACAATTCTTTTCAAGCCGGATTCCTTGGACGTGCTGTGTGACATTGACAAGTCACCTTCTAAAATTAGCACACTCCGATAATGAGTCTATATCCTTCTGCTAACAATGTTAAATCTCCGGACATAGCTGAGCAATCTGGCTATCCTTCAGTCACCTAGCCAAGTGTCTGGCCACAGCTTTTCCTCTAGTGGTGAGTGCCAAAGGAGAAAAGTGTTAGGGAAAGAAGACTTCAAGAACAAAGTGCAATTATGAGGTCTTTTTTTAAGATGACTGAATGAATTGTTTGAACAACTTGCAATGGGAACTGGAGTAAGGGGGAGAGAGGAAGCTCATCGAGAGGCGGGAACAGTTTTGCATATAATTTGCATATTCTAATTTATATGAATATATGCAGATTTAGACATTATTACTATAAATTAAATCATAACAGAATACATCTCCCTAGAGTGGGGAAGACTATGACCATGTGACTTGTGTACCTCATTCTGTTATCCAGGTATTAACTGTTGGTGCATAACTTTAAAGCACTTCCTTTTTATGATTCTTCATAAGCAACAAGGAGATCATCTATCCTGGCCGTGGTCCTCACCAACCGGGAGGAACTGACTGACAAAGGGAAAGTACTGGGAACCTTGGGTGGAAGAAGTCATGTCCTCTTGGGTTTCATTATACAGATGCAAGGGAAAGCGGAGTATAGTCTGGACGCGCACTCTGGAAATGCACTGCTGATTTTAATCTTGAAGGTAGTGACTACCATGACTGGTTGATAGACTTTTGCTCCATGATTATGTCTTATCCCCTATCCATGTTGGTGGCCACCACTACATCTTGTGGAAGCAAATTCACCGTGTGAAGTACTTGTCTGTCCTGAATCTGTCAGCATTCAGCTTTCTTGGATGTCCCCAAGTTCTAGTAGTTTGAGAGAAAAACTGTTCTCTCTCAATTTTCTTCACAGCATGCATCATTTTATACAGCACCATCATATCCCCACTTACTCATCTTTTTCTGAACCCCTCCCCCCCCAAGTTGCAAACTTTCCTCTTAGGGGAACATAATACATACACAGAGGTAGGGACCCATGGATTGCTCCCATGATGGAGCTTGGGAGGTATCTGTGCAAATGCAATGCAAACTAAATAATGTACCACAAAAATGTGCATGGATAAACCTGTGACTCATTTCCACATTCTTCTCATTCCTGTTCTGACCATTAGCGCTTCCATCTTTCAGAAGAATAATGCAAATCCAGTTTCCTCCTCTGCCCTCCCCGCAACCCCTGCAAAAATCACAATAAGCCTTTCCTCACTCCCCTGTTTCGAGAACAAAGATGGTGAAATATTAGCAATTTCACACATGCCTTCCCATGTGCTCTGGAGGTAGGCTGGTGTCA
Organism: Podarcis bocagei; assembly: GCF_964188305.1. Classification (NCBI taxonomy): domain Eukaryota; kingdom Metazoa; phylum Chordata; class Lepidosauria; order Squamata; family Lacertidae; genus Podarcis; species Podarcis bocagei. Next base: position 57,658,667 of record NC_138127.1, on the reverse strand, counting down.
CAAACAGTTCCATCTGGTTCCGACGGCTGTCCAGGGCTCCTGAAGCAGAAAGGCCACGCTTGTTTTACAAACCTCCTCCGAGGCCCGCAGGCTGCCAATGTTCGTGTTGGGGCTGCTTGCATGACCAGTGCAGTCGGTACAGGTGTTGTCACAGCCACTCAAACATTTGAGTCCCAGACCCAAAGCATCTGCATTGCTCCTTCCAGGTCATTCAAATCATCGTTTTGTAGCCATTTGCTTAAAGATACCTATAAGCTGGTATTTCCAGGGCTGCATTCTGCACAGCTACTTTAACCAGTGACAGAAACACCCATCAAACAGCCTTTTAGTGACTTGATCACAGCTGAGATATAGATTAGATTAAAAATAGATGCAATTAATTAACTAAATCAGCACATTTGTGTTCTTCTCCAATTGACACTTCTAAGATGGGGTTTGCTCTTTGCCTGCCTTATTCCTCTGCTTGGAGGCCCCTATCCTGCTCCTCATAGACGTGCAGCCCAAGTCTATGCACTGAGTTGTGGCTAATGGAACTGAGGAGCCTTCACTCCCAAGTAGGTGTGCAACTAGATAATGGCAGTGGGCCCCCTTCAGGGACATGGGCTTCAGCAGATGCCCAGCAATGCCTGCTGTTGATGCTGGCCCTTGGGGAAGGCCAGTAGGCTCAGGAGTAGAGCATCTGAAGATCAATACAGTGGTACCTCGGGTTAAGTACTTAATTCGTTCCAGAAGTCCGTACTTAACCTGAAACTGTTCTTAACCTGAAGCACCACTTTAGCTAATGGGGCCTCCTGCTGCTGCCGCGCCGCCGGAGCACGATTTCTGTTCTCATCCTGAAGCAAAGTTCTTAACCTGAAGCACTATTTCTGGGTTAGTGGAGTCTGTAACCTGAAGCGTCTGTAACCTGAAGTGTCTGTAACCCAAGGTACTACTGTACGTAGCATCTCTAGGCAAGGCTAGAACTGTCCTCTCTCTTGTAAAGATTGGTTTGCATTAGCTTCCTTCCCAATCCTACAGTTCAGATGCCAACTTCAGTGATGCATATTTTTATTCAATGTCAACAATTTAAATTGTTAAATTAAACTCCCAGGTACGTACATATATTTTCAAAACTTGTTAGTTTTGTATTTTTCAAATTGCCTATGTGTGTCATCTCTTGTCAGTTCTGTTTGACTTGATTCTTCTGGCACCCTCTAAAAAACAAATGGTTCAGGTATGGATATCTGTTTATTATCTTCTGCTGTGAAGACTGACACAAGCAATTGGTTCAGCTCCTCTTCAATTTCTGTTTCTTCCATGATCATTTCTCGCCTTTGTCCAATAACCTCCTGAGCTGATTCCTTTGCTTAAATGTGTTTTTATTGTGTGTCTTAAGGTTTCTAACAACATGCTCCTCAAAGCCATACCTTGTTGAATATTGCAGAGTATATTCAGACTTTCTGGAAGTATCTGGTTGCAAGCTGACATGATGACCAAGAACAAATCGCTGCCCGCTAGTAACTTGGTTACTTAGAGGTTTATTATTTACAGCAGACTCACAAGTTACTATACACAGGATATAGGATATGGATCTTAACTCTCTCTCACTGAACTCAACTTCAGCTAACTCCAAATAGACCGACCAACCACACAGAAGTCATGAGTCATCCTGCCTATATGGGTAACCTCGACCAATAGCAGAGTTGTATCCTCGGCCAACTCACTAATTGCTTCTGTGAGAAAGCTGGATCAAAGCACGTAGGCAAAATCCCAACATACCTATCTGCCTTATTATTGACTTGCATTTTGCAGAATTTGTGCTTTTCATATTTTCCTGATTCGTGAAGGGCTTTTAAATGGAAATATTGCCTTTCAAAGCTTCCCTGTCTGAGTTTGTGGACCACACCAGTGTCCTCTTGGTCATTTGTCTATACCCGTCCTAATCTGAGGTGTAGATTCTATTTGTGCTTCTATTGTTGTGCTTTCAAATAATCTCCAAGCATCCTGAAGAGGCATGACCCTCTTGACACTCTCTTTCAACTTCCTTTTAACCATGCCTCTTATCTTTGAGAAGTTTACTCTTTTGAAATTTAATGTGATCTCTTTGGGCCTTCCAGGTGACTTAACACTCACATGCATGTTCAGTTTGACAGCACAGCAGTCACTGTTCCCAAATACTTCATTGCTTATGCTGTGTATCAGGTCTTCGGTACTACACAGTATTAAGCAGGAGCATGTGTCCCTGCCAGTCAACTCTATGGCTAACTGATTTCTCAGTGGAGAAACATAAATGGGTCCTTGAGAGAATAAATTGTGCAAAAAGTGGTCACTGGGTGCTGGTAAAAAGCCTGGTTCTAATGTGGCTTTCTTTATGTGACTCCCATTTCCATGGAGTGTTTATGTGCAGAGTCATTCTAGGACAGGAAAATTGTTAGAATCTGCAGAAGGAACTTCCTGGAATGTTCTGGAATTCTGTAGCAATTTTAGTAAATTAGAGCCACATGGTTCATAGATGTTTTCCCAGACTTGGGACCTTCTCATGATGGAATACATATGTAAACATGTTGGATGAGTGGCTTAGCTATCAGAACAGCTCCTCAGTATGGATGAACTCGTAAGAGTTCATCCATACTTCACTTGTCCCATGTCTGGAAAGCAGAGGTCTGAGAGGTATTCTGCTTGTCCTGTGCTTTCTAGGCAAAGGTCTGAGTGGTTTTCCTTTTGCCACATCACTTTCCCTGGGGAATCATGTTCTTTATTGCTGAATTGGAGCAAACATCAATCCACAGAAAACCCAGTTGATGTTTGCTCTGATTTAGAGGTACAGAGCAGCAGGACAAGTGCAGACAAGACTTAAGAATAGCAACTGAGATGCCAACCTATCAGCAAACCAGTCCATCCTCAAAGTCATTCATACAATGTGTTTGTTCTTAGAGTTGTTACTCCATAACTGTAAAAGGTCCTAAAGGATGTTGGCCAGATGCCCTCTTGATTATTTTTTTCTTGTACTGTACAGCTCCTAATATGCAAATAAAAATGTATTTCTAGTAACTGCTTGCCCAAAGAATTAAGGGTTGTTCACTCATTTGGCTGATATGGATTCACTAAACATGGAAAACAGGACTATGTTTGCTGCTTTTAATCCCAACATTGCTGTTTCCCCCAGCCATGACCCCACAGTTATCACCTCTGTGTGGTGTAGTTGTACACAGATAAAGCCCTCCACACACCTGGGATCCCTGGGGGCATTCAGAAGTCCAGATTTCCCAGAGGAGCCTTGCCCACATTCACCAGCTCTGTCAGTCTGCAAGGGGGGAGATGTCTGTTTACAGGCATGATTTGATTCCAAACCATGGCTGCAAGTGGACAAAAACAGGGCTTGCTGCCTGCTCCAGCCAGCTGATTGGCATTAACAACCAGCACCTTTGAACTATACAGTAGCACTTTAATTGACTCCATGGACATAGAACAAATGCAGCATCCTGGAATCAATACAGTGTTTCTGTCCATGAACTGCTTGGTTTTATTTTTAAATAGGGTAGACTGACACGTAATTATCCTTCCCTGCCCTTTGGAGTCATAGGTTACACTGATAGCTGAAGGACAGCACTGATAACCAGCTGCGCCTCATGCAACCATCACACAGAGATGTATGTTAAAGTCACCTTGAATGGAGGTTAACATACTGCATGGTGACAGTCTAGGCTACGGGCCTTAGTAACCTGGCTGTCTTTCTCCCAGAAATTAGGTTGCTGTGACACCTTTTTTGTGGCAATTCTGCTTCTTGGGCAGACTTCATATACACTAAGCTATGTTTCTAGTAATTATTCTCTCTTCTGTTCAAACAAATAATCCATTTTGGAATCAGAATAGCTGCACAAATTTATTGCTAATGTGGCTTGGTTCAATTTGGTTTTAAATCCTATCCCCATCCCCATGTTAAATAAGAGGGACAAAGGATAGATATCTAGTAGTACAAGGTGCATTATTGTAGTATTCCCACTGACTACCCTCCCTGCTACACTCACAGACACAGTTTATTAGCTGAACTGACAACAGCTAGGCACAAGCAGAAAGGAATAAGAGAAACATCTGTCTTTCCAATCCAGTGGTTGCAAATATACTTCCTGTATTTTTCAGAGTCCGTCAAGCAGTGTACAGCCAGAGCTTTGATTTGCTGAGAACTCCTGCTTGAAGTTACATTCTGCCGTGGTCTTATTTTTCACACTGGACCTGGTTCCTAGAATTATTTCTTGCCTCATATAGCAAACCACCCTCTGTTCTCTTAAGTTACCAAAAGCATATTTTCCCATGTATCTTAAGCCTGATTTCTGCAAAACTAAAAAAAAACAACTGGCTCAATGTTTTTTAAAAAAAGTTAATTGCACCTAATCAAGGCATCATATTACTGAGGGCCTTCAACCAAAAAGCAACATATAAACAAACAGTAACATAAACTGTTCCTGTTCAAACTGTATCTTAACTGAGAAAAAGTAACAAGACATGGTAGGTTCCTTTTTATCAAATACTGTGTATGTCTTGATAACTGGAGAGAGATGAGAAGAAAGGATGGGAGAAGCTGCTACATTTCCTCCATGTATTTTTGCCACATAAATGCCAGACCAGAATGCAAAAGTAGGAGATAGTGAGCTGAAAAGTTCCAACTATGTGGAAGGTAGGAGGATAGACCAGGCTGTCTGCCAGGCCATTTTGTAGATGGTGGTGTCATTTAGGCATGAAAAAGACCACCAGAAAACAGGCTTGGCTGAAGGATGAACCCACAAGCATAAGAGGAGGAGGAAGCAGAATTTTGTTGGAGAAAGATGGAGCAAGGCCATGGTCCTAAAGAAAGCAAGGGCATATTTAAAGGAAAACATTGTAGCTACATAGGCTTCCACTCTACTTTGAGAATAATAAGGAGGATATCTCCTTATCCTCCATCCAACAAATCCACATCATTTGCTGTTGGTCTAGAACTGCCTCTCCTCTCTTTCTTGAACACAAAACAATGAAATAGTTGTCCGTATTCAGCCTGTCTATTGGATGGGCTTGAGCTGCCACATACTAGTGTTGTCATTGGGTAAAGGTAACGGTAAAGGTACCCCTGCCCGTACGGGCCAGTCTTGACAGACTCTAGGGTTGTGCTCCCATCTCACTCAAGAGGCCGGGGGCCAGCGCTGTCCGGAGACACTTTCCGGGTCACATGGCCACGTGACAAAGCTGCATCTGGCGAGCCAGCGCAGCACACAGAAATGCCATTTACCTTCCCGCCAGTAAGCAGTCCCAATTTATCTACTTGCACCCGGGGGTGCTTTCGAACTGCTAGGTTGGCAGGCGCTGGGACCGAACAATGGGAGCGCACCCCGCCGCGGGGATTCGAACCGCCGACCTTTCGATCGGCAAGCCCTAGTCGCTGAGGCTTTTACCCACAGCGCCACCTGCGTCCCTGTTGTCATTGGGTAGCTTCAACTAATTAGTCCTGTCAGCAGAAGCACTACACAAGGAGCTGGTGCAATGGAGCTTTCTCCCAACACACACCCCAAAATTGGCTACGGGAGAAACCCCTGGAGAGTGGGCTTGTTCTAAATGGCTAGGCAAAATGCTTGCACTGAATCAGAAGATCGCAGCACTGAAGTCCTCCTGTTATGCTTGTGGCCGTGCTTTGTGAAACGCCCATGCCATTCATGCACATCCACATTCAAAGTACAGTGGTACCTCGGGTTACATACGCTTCAGGTTACATACGCTTCAGGTTACATACGCTTCAGGTTACAGACTCCGCCAACCCAGAAATAGTACCTCGGGTTAAGAACTTTGCTTCAGGATGAGAACAGAAATCGTCGTCTGGTGGTGCGGCGGCAGCAGAAGGCCTCATTAGCTAAAGTGGTGCTTCAGGTGAAGAAAAGTTTCAGGTTAAGAACGGACCTCCGGAACAAATTAAGTACTTAATCCGAGGTACCACTGTAGCTACATTAATGGAATATGTGAGTTCAGCTACCTTGAAACTGGCTACACCATGTACATAATATGACCACCCAACATATGCATGATCATAGCAGAGGTGGATTTAGAGGGGTGCAACCAATTTGCCCGCACTGGGCACTAAACTGCAACTGCACTGCACCAATGGCAAACAATGGAAGGTGAGGGGCAGGGGGGTTGCCGGTTTTGGCCTTGCCCAGGGTGCTACTGAAAGTCTGCCACTGATAATGGACAGCTTGCATTTGGGGGTAGTGAACCTTGCCTTCGGACCCAGGTGGGATCTTTAAGGCTACTGTTACTGACTGTTCCAGTTAGTTGAAGGAGAAAACTGGAGACCTCACCTTTCTTCTTCTTATAATCAACTTCATGTTGTGGAAGCGCATGTTTTGTGACAGGCTAGAACTCAGCATGAGGTCAAGCGCTCTCGATTGCACACAGACCTGCCAAAAGAGATCAGAAGGAGATGTAGAAAAACCTGCCTGACAGCAACATTCCTCTCTGATTGTGATAAGACACTCTTCCCCACGGGGCAAGCGAGAGGCTCGGCTAGCTCCCTGTGAGCACTTACCTGCAGCCCTGGAGGAAGCAGGCCTGTAAACACAGAACAGATGCCCATCACCAGAGACCTCAAGGATTTGCTGTCCCTCCCTGACTCCATGCCTTTTCCTCCTGGGAGTCCAATTCCTCCGCAACTGGCAGCAGGCTGTTGGAAAGGCCCACCTGTCAGAACTAATTGTGCAGCAGACACTGCTGTTATTTGAGGCTGCCGTGGCTTCAGGGATCCGCACGGAACTAAAGGGCATTCAGCAGTGTTTGAAGAAGGAGATAGTGGATCTTTTTTCATTTCTATGATAATGTACAATTGTGGCAAGTTTTCTATCGCGCTGCATAATCTCTATAACCAGTTTTCATTATTAGTCTATACAGCATCCCAGGCCTGTCCTCCTCTATTCACCTAGACTCTCAGGAAATGTTAAAGCTGTTCACAGCAGCATCTCTTACTTCGTTCATGCTTAGCCAGCCTTTGACACATTTGTTTGCTTGGCTCTCTGTCATTTCCCAACGCTCACCTTAGGCTACAGATTGCCACTGTGTGATTTTGCAAGGGATATGCAATGCAGATTGCCACGACCTATGTGAATCGGACCTGCTCGCTGATGGCACCTACCGGTATATACTGGGAGCAAGGGGGCCATGCTACTTCACTGCTCCTCATAGGAATATAAGAGCCTGCCTGATACTTAGATCATTGCTCTGTCTAGTTCAGTGTGGTCTACATTGACTAGCAATGGCTCCTCTGAGTTTCAGATGGTGAACTTTCTCAGCCATACCTGGAGAAGTCAGAGACTGAACCTGGGATTTTCTGCATGCAAAGCCGATGCTCTACTTCTCTCATTTCCCTATTTACCTTTCCTGCCCAACCAGATTGATAGGGATGTCTGTTTATTTCAGTACTCCAGATAGGATCTGTCCACCAATAAGTAACAACATTTTGTATGGGGGTTTTTATTATAAAAATTAAAACATGTATGGCCTGCCCTTCATTGACTTGCAGGTCAGGGTAGGGTACAGTATCAAATAACTTACCAAAGAAAAAGAGTAAAACCAAACCAACTGGCATTCATTGGAGAAATATATGAAATAAAGCTGGAGTCAGAGCCAGTTATATGCACTTAAACTATATTGCAGCCATATTCTGACTGGGGGCAGGAATTACTAGTTCTGTATGCTCCTACTTTTACAAGGATTTTATTTGAAAAATGTGAGAAGGTAATCACAAGCCCATCTAAGGAAGAACTATTACAAAAATTCTGGGAGCAGACAAGAATTATTAAATTGTGTTCAAGAACAATACAAATTACAAGACGAATATGCAGAAATGGTGGAATTCAGTGGGTCCGCTGAGTGTGACTAAAGTGGGGTCTCACTCTCTGTGTGAAGCTATATAATAATTTAATTTTTAAAAAATTGAACACACTAGCAGGCTAAAACAGTCATTAAATACCTTAAAAGTCTGATTATGGAGGTATGTCTTCATAATAATGTTGGCACCCAACATACCTGTAAGGAGAGGCCATTCCGCAAATGGGAGGCCACCACAGAAAAGGTTATGACTCACGTCCCCAGCAAATATGCCTTCTCTAAATTTCAGTTACTTTTCTTTACACCTGGTTATGCTGTGACTGTTATCCTCATGTTGGTTTAAGTACATATGTGTATTTTTTAAAAAATCACTGGGGTTTTTAAAATTGGAAAATCAAGTAATAAGTCATATCAAAATACAATAAATCAATATATTTATATGCTACTTCATAAACAAAATCCCTAAAAGACAAGAGGAACCTATTCTTGAGAAAGTTAAAAATAGAGATGCGATTTTTTTTCTGTCATCTGTTACCTAGATGTAACACAATTCTTTACTAGACTAAAACAAAGGGACTAAGGGAATAGGTAGTCCACAGGGATACTGAGCAGAGTTTGTTTTGTTTTGCTTTTTACATTTAACTTCACGAGAGAGAGAAAATATCAGTGTAAAAGGAAAGAGCCCCACACTCCTCAGAGAAAGAACAGAATAGATGGATCCAATCTAGCACTAAGCCAGGGCACTGTTGGTGAAAGGATTACTGCTAGCACAATGGGAGTGAGACACATTCTACCACCCAGAATATCAGTTTTGACATGAATGCTGGATATTACAATATTAATGCGGTGGCAGTGGTGTCGCAATGGGGGGCGGGGGGGCAGTGTGCCCCCGGTGCCATGTCTGGGGGGTTAAAAGGCACCCTGCGGGGGCTCGTGGGGGCGCAAGCAGCCATCGCGCAGCCGCATGTGGAGGATCCGGGCGCCGGCGGCAAACCACTATGTACAGCGCATGTGCAGCGTCACACACATGCGCTGTACGTAATGACGCTGTACATAGCAATTTGCTGTCAGCACCACTTGAACGCCATACGGACAGCGGTGGGATGCCTCCATCACTGCTACAGCCACAGGTAGAGGATCCTCCATTCACGGCTGTAGCGTTGATGGAAGGATCCCGGAAGGGTCCATATGGAGCTGGAGCGGTGGCGCCGGCAAAGCGCTATGTACAGCGCATGTGCAGCATCACAACATACAGCACATGTGTCATACGTAGTGACGCCACACATGCGCCCTACATAGCAATGCCCCACCCCGGGTGTCACGATGCCTTCATCCGCCCCTGTGTGGTGGTAGGGGTTAAATAGATTTTTAACTAGGATTGTGTGTACATTTGCAAACTGGCATTTTTATGGAGAAGATTTCTTCCAGAATTGGTAGTGGCCATTTCTGAATTTTGGGGAATCCTTCCCCAAGAGAAGACAGTCCTGTTCAAGATCTGCCCATACCTATTAAACCTCTCCTCAAAAATATCCAGGAATCTTTCCCCCCTCTTTTTCCAGCAGCGTAATGCAGACAGTTGGCAAAAATATTTAACTAAGAACACTTTCAGAGATTTTAAATAGTTGTAGAGCTACAAGAGTAATTTAGATGGAGCAAAAAAAGAAGAGGAAGTGCTTTATAGGTTAATTAAACACCAAGCATTAAGGCATATCCCACCCATGATTAGCCATATTATGGACTTATTACATGACTGTTAAACTTGGTGTTTAGCAGATAACTTTCTTATTAGAAAGAGATTAAAAGCCTATTTGAGAGCCTTCATTTTTAAATGTCACCATTCCAATTTTACTAGAGTTCTTGCTGTGCTTAATGCCAACAGAGTGTATTTAAAGTAATAACAAATAAGCCATCAGCTGGAGCAACCATTGTAATGCTTGTTTCACGTAACACAACCCACACAGATCATTCCAGTGCTTTGCTGCTACAACAGCGATGGGGAACCTCAGGCCCAGAGCACATGCAGCCCTCAAAACCTCTATCCAGAGAAGAAACACACCAACAACTTTACCTCATCAATATTCCAGCTCATCTGGATCTCCCCCCTCAGCTATAAACACCCAGCTACTCAGACCAACAACTACACCCACCATTGCTTCAAAAACATACAGGCAGCAAACAGAACTGAGCGCCAGAACCTCACAAATCATACAACTAAGAGGATTGATTCAGCAGCAGCATCCTTTTAAATCGGTCTACCCAGGTGCTTCAAATTGGCCACAGCTGGCTTCAATTCCTCCCCTGCAAAGTCAGCCATGACAAGGTAAGTGCCCAGGCCGGCAGGGCTCTTGGTGGGCAGATGGATTAGCCCCACACCAATTTTCACACATATGTTTCTCTTCCTACTTAATGAAAGGTTGTATGCCATTTACAATCATTCTACTTCTCTGAGCACGGAGAGATTCCAGGGGTGCTGTGCTTTCTGAGGTGTGGTTTCCTTTGCAAGGAGGCCACAGGGAGCTTATTGTGTTTAGTAATGTTTGAGTTGATATGATTGTGCAGGTTGATTGTAAGTGGAGAAGCAGCCTAGGAGTGGCTAATCTTCTTTGGTCAGAGGACTGCATTCACCATTGGCATCCAGGGGTCAAATGTCACCCCAAACCCCTTCTCCAGTCCAACCCCCTCCCCATGGCTGCTAGCCACAATGACTATCTGAATATTGGTATCTTGGAATCACAGGTAGGGAGAGTGCTGTTGGACTCATGTCCATCTTGCAGGCTTCCCACAGGCTTCTGGGCAGCCACTGGTCAGAATGCTGAACCAGATGGCCCATTGGCCTGATCCAACAGGCTTATTATTATTATTGAATTTATATACCACCCTATACTCAGGGGTCTCATGGCGGTTCACAGAATAAAATCAAGATATAAAACCACAAAATACATAATAAAAATAAAAACAGCAACCCAATAGCAACCTGCAGCACATTTTAAAAGAGCATAGGATGTAAATTGGATCAACCAAAGGCCTGGTTAAAAAGGTTTTCGCCTGGCGCCTAAAGGTATATAATGAAGGTGCCAGGTGAACTTCCCTAGGGAGAGCATTCCATAGACGGGGAGCCACTGCAGAGAAGGCCTGTTCTCGTGTTGCCACCCTCCAGACCTCTCGAGGAGGAGGCACACGAAGAAGGGCCTCAGAAGATGATCTCAGGGTCCAGGTAGGTTCATATGGAAAGAGGCGGTCCTTGAGATACCACGGTCCTGAGCTGTTTAAGGCTTTATAAGTCAAAACCAGCACTCATCTTATGTTCTGACAATTTGTAAGAAAAGTAAAGGGAGGCGCCTCGGTGATATTTTGTTCACCCTTTGGCTCAGACTGATTGCCATCGGGTGAGACAGGAAAAGAATTTCATTGCTAAAACAGGTTGGCTAGCAGGGGCTACCTTCCACTTGTTGTAACTCTTTCTTGATTCATTTGGATTTTGCATGTTTGCACCTGTTCCCTGCCTGTGACAAACTGAAGTCTGGACTGTGTTGTTTGATGGGGTGAGGGGCTGGCAGATGAATAGTTGTGCCTTGCATAAGTGCCTCGGAGTATCTAGCCTTATGTCCCTCTGTGCTTCTGAACTCTGTTATTTTAATACAGCAATAAGCAGTGAAAAATGTGACTTTCACATGTGCCAAACTTCACCTCTGCCTGCTGGAAAAGCTGAAGCCTGTGGCTAAATTTGGGCTAGGCCAGTTTATTCAAAGGCAGTGCCCATGAGGGGTTAAAACACTTGCTGTAAGCAAAGGAGGATTTTTTTGGGGGGTGGGGGATGCAATTGGAGGCCCTGGAATAAGGAAGCAATGGGAACAACAGTTCCTGAAGAGGAAATGGGACTTGCTCATTTGTTTGTTTATTGTTTCAGCAGTTTGTCTGATGTGTCTCATGTACTATCTCCATTCCCCAGCCTCCCACCCAGTTAATTATACAAGGGAAGTTCTGCTTCCTGCAGGGACCTCCTGGGTACTCTCCCATTGTTCACAGAGTTGACGCAGAAGACTGTGACTGTAAAAAGGGCTGTTCGTTTATGAGGCTGTGAGAAACACTCCAGAGATTTCAAGCTCCGTGAATAGAACAGATGGTCTTATTGGCAAAGGCAAATTTCTAGACTAGTGATGCATCTAATAGGGTTCACCCCAAGAAAATCCCAATAAAAACATAAGGAGTTCAGATATATATCAGGTTGTGTTTTGTGTCTGCTTTCCCCCCTCTTCCTTCTCGAAAACAAACCTTGTACTGTGTTTACTTCTGGGCACCATATTTGAAACAGAATGTTGACAAACTGGAACGGATTCAGGAGTGAGCAAGGGTCTCCAAGATAAATCTGGAGAGAAAATGGAAATACTGACTTAACGAAAAGTTTCTGAACGGTGTTTAAAATGAGGAACAGCAATTGTTCATCCTTTCTACAGAAGATGTTTCATTCTATTCCCATAGAACCATCCACAGGGCAAGGCAGGCCAGTTGTCGAAGTGTCAAGGAAGTCTCCTAGTGAACAGCTTGCTCTGACAAGGGATGGAAGTGCACTGAGGCCTTTTAAGTTTCTACTTAATCCATCTCTTTTAGACTCCCCCGCCCTTGCCTTTTGGAGCACTAGAGTATCTTAAAGGGCCCACTTTATGGCCTGAAGGTGGGGACTTCTCACAAGTTTCAGTGAAATAATAAACCATAGCATATAAATGAAAACAGAATAAATAATAATTCATGTAATTCACTTTTGAACATGAGATAGGAACACGTAATAGATCTCCCCTCTCTCTATATATGAGTGTGTATAGACATAGTGCAGATATTTTTTCCTGCTTCTCCCTGCTTTTATCCATCTAATGACACAAATACATGCTAGTTCATGCTGCTGATTTCCACACTCTCTTAGCTTCCTCTCACCCTACTTCAGAAAGGCTTTCTGCTTTAAAGACAACAACAGTCAGTTGCTTGACATATTCATCCAGTTTAATATTCATTTGGCACTTTAAAAAGGAGGAGAAGCCAATCTGCATGAGGTTGTTTTGTTTTTTGTAACTTGGAACACAGCCTTAGATGGGCAAGTGAGTGACATCATGATTGTCACATGGGACAAGAAGTTAGCAGAGTCATCTTCTGCTGGAAACAGGAAGAAGTGGTTGCTTCTAAGTTCAATTGTCTGGGTAAGGACATGTGTCTGGCCAAAAAAGGATGAATATAGCTCTATAGCAGGCTCACTATTTCAGTCATCCTTGGCTAAATACACACTGTATTTTTCCTGTTCTTTTAAGGTAAGGAAAGTGAAAAGTTATTAAAAGGGAACACTTTTCAAGAGTCTGAACATGCATGTAGATCACTGTGTGAAGATTCTCATTTGGAATAATATATACCCTCGTGCTGTTCATGGCACTCTGTTAGATTAGACCTAACCACCTTTGTACGTCATCCCCATAATCTTGCCAGGAAACAGGTAGTGATGGCCACTGGCATGGCTGGCTTTAAAAGAGGACTATGCAAATTATGCATTTGGGGGAAATTGCAGAGAACAACAGCCTGAGAAAACCACCATCATGAGCATGGTATCTCCCCTGCTAGGATTAGACAGATTCATGGAAGATAAGGCTATGGTGTACCCATGCTGATGGAGGCAATATGCCGCTGAATACCAGCAGCTGGGGAGAGTGCTGATGCACACGGGTCATGTTTGTGGGCTTCACATTGTCATTGGGTTGAACAGCATGTTGGACGAGATGAGACTCTGGAGGGTGGTTCTTGCGTTGTTAACTGAGCAGCCCCTTCCTAAATAGGGTCTGCTGCTTATATTTCCTTCTTAGAATCTGGTGCTCATGAACTCCCTACAAGAGCCTTGTGACCAGTAGTTTAGGAATCTGACACTTTAATAGGACGATATCTGAAGATTTCAGGGTCTGAGCAGGGTTGAGAATTTGCTTGTTTACTTTGTATAGAGGTGGGCTCTTGAGTTTACACAGCTGCATCCTTCTTCCTCACTCCATACGCTCCAAATAGTTCCCAGGAATCTGATTCCTGGGCCACATTTGTGGCACACACAGCCCCCCAACACAGAACAGACGAGCAGTTCAAACACAGCATGCTGTTGCATCTCAGTTCTCATGCAAAATCAACATCTACGACTGCTTTAGATTCCATTCAGGCCCTGTAGCAAATGACAATTAGGGGGTCTTGGAACTAGCAGTATTTCCTCCTATCCCAATTCCAAAACCGATCTCTCCTTCTGAATGTATTTCTGCATTTCTGTAATATCAGTGTTCTGTCAGTATCCCTTTCAGTAGCAAACGTCGGTAATTTGTTACTTTTAATCAGTCCCTTTTGCTATTTCCTAGCAAACACATTCAGCAGATGAGCATCTGTCAAGGCTCACCGTGACGCAGGAGCCAAAATAAATGAAAGAGATGCAGTGTCTGTGTGGGGAAACAGCTCCCCTGCCCCTGGCCTCAAAGAAAGGGAAAGAAAGCAGGAAAAATCTGCAAAGGAAGGAAATCCAAAGAGCACTCCCAGCTGGACTGTGAAAAGTGTGCAGGAAAGCACACAGCCCACTTTGCCTACCAGCTTCAGACTTGAAATAGCAACTTTGTAAAGGGTGGGACTAACTGAAAGAAAAGCGAATGGAGAGTTTGTCCCACAAAAAGGCTGTTGCATTTATTCAAGTGAGGACAATGGGGATTTTTGACAGGGGATTTGGTTTTGCATTTGGACAGGAGGTAGGACCAGATGAACTTTGGTCTTTCCTAACTTTCTTCATGTTGTGTTGACAGACTTGCCCATCCCTTCTCGCCCCCTTCACACACGTTTCAATGCCGAAACCAGCTATTGTTAATTTCCTGTCACAAAGTATAACCTATTCATAAATCCCTTTGATATTACCAATGTCATAATCATAATTGATTGCATGCAATGTTAGGGGAGGGGTGGTACCTCTGGTGGGGGGCATGTTGTACTCCTTCTGGGGTAGTTTGCTCACCTTTGGTCCCCACCCTGCACTGAGCTCTCACCTGTGACTCCTTGAAGTTGTAAGCATGGGACAGTGGCCATACCCTGGGAAATGGCCTTGACTGGCTGACTAAACCAGGTGAAGGGTACCCAATGGGTCTCAAACCTTCGGTGAGTTAGGGATTTGTTCTGAATGTGAAGATTCTAGGCTTAGAAAGGAGCTCCCCACATTGTACAGTACAATCAATCCACTCCTGTGTATCTTCCATAAAAAGAGACTTTTTTTAAAAAAAAAAATATCATTCTTTTCTATCAGTAGCCTTTTAAAATGAAAAAGCAGATTAAAAAGTCATAAATTATCAAAATCAGAAGAAAAAAATAAGAAAAACCCTGCTGAATCGAGAAAAGGCTCCTCTAGTCTAGCATCCTGTTCTCACAGTGACCGACTATGGGAAGCCTATGGGAAGCCTGCAAGATAGACATGAGTGTATCAGCACTCCCCCCTCCTGCAGTTCCCAGGAATATTCAGAGGTATACTGCCTCCAACATGGCGAGTAGAGCATAGCTATTTGCTGTTGTTGGGGACGAGGGTGGCACTGTGGTCTAAACCACTGAGCCTCTTGGGCTTGCTGATCGGAAGGTTGGCAGTTTGAATCCCTGTGACAGAGTGAGCTCCCATTGCTCTGCCCCAGCTCCTGCCAACCTAGCAGTTCGAAAGCATGCCAGTGCAAGTAGATAAATAGGTATTGCTGTGGCGGGAAGGTAAACAGCATTTTCATGTGCTCTGGCGTCTGTCAAGGTGTTTTGTTGTGACAGAAGCGGTTTAGTCATGCTGGCCACATGACCTGGAAAGCTGTCTGTGGACAAACGCCAGCTCCTTTGCCGTGAAAGCAAGATGAGTTCTGCAACCCCATCATCGCCTTTGAGTGGACTTAACCGTCCAGGGGTCCTTTACCTTATTTTCCGTCATTAGCCACATCCTCCATGAATCTGTCTAATCCTCTTTTTAAAGTATTACAAGCTGGTGGCCATCACTGCTTTTTGTATGAGCAAATTTCATTATTCAACTATGCACTGTATGAAGAAGCACTAGGGCAGTTTTATTTTCAATCCCTTTCCTAATGACCCTGAGCATGGGACTCACCTTGTGCTGCATTGCACAAGCTTTCCAGTCCTAACAACTTTGTTTTCCCTTTTCCCCACCCAGCATTTTTGTCAACACAAATCCTCAGAAAGGAATTTAACAACGCCAAGAATCGTTGCTTTGGGAAACAGAGCGTGTACGCTTAACCTGGCCCAACCCAACATGTGTGTGTTCAAACGGGTAGATCAGTCCTGATTTTTTACAGATGTTTCATCCAAACCATACATAGAAGGATAATGAAAGGAAATTGGGAGTAAACAGAGTCGTGATAAATGATAGAACCACAATTAAGTCAGTCCTGTATGCAAATGCTTAACCATGGAAACAACATAGAATATCTAGTTGTCACAGCATATCAGGAGCTCAGGTCCAAAGACTCACATGTACCAAAGAAGGCAAACAGGTAGCAGGCAGGTGGTACTCCGGCAGGAAAGAAGGCTGGAGACAGATGGACCAAAGAGGGAAGCAGTCGAGTAATCTGAAGGGTAACCGTTGCTGAGAGAGGGTGTGGAGTAACTCTTCGAGCAGGTGTAGGAAAACTTCTAGGGCTCTCTATCTGGTCCATGTGGTTTTCCTCAAGCCACTCCCCTCTCCCCTGGCCACACTGGCCCTGCTTCCCACCCTCCTCAAGCGTTTTGGCCTGGCTAGAACTCTGATAGTACTTCTAGCTTACCTAGGTGGAGGATAAATTAAAACATTTTTTCTCCTTTGAGTTCCCTTCAAGGTCAAAATCCAGGATACTACAGTGTTCCAGAATCAATCTGTTTGAGCCAAAATTAGCAGTGCCTTTTAATCTCAAAAATGACTTTAAAAGTGAATATAGTCACATTAATTCATTCAGATTATTAAACCCAAATGTAAAGGTTAAATTGGCTCCCCTCCACTTCATTAAGATGATTTGTGTTAGAGTGCTCTGTACTAAACTTTGTACTTTAACAAATTCTAGCAAGTCACAAAAAATTGCAGTGTTTGTGTGGGCAGAGACGACTGGAGAGTAAAGGGGTTTGCAACATCTATCAAGGCAAAGAATATCACACAGCTTCTTAAATCCCCCTTTGTACCTTTCTACACCAGATTCTTTGAACCCATCTAATGATTCTCAAGGCCAATCCCCTTTTAAAGTGCTGGCATCTCCTCATCTCCTCTTGAAGATGTTGTGCTTCCCATCCCCATCAGCTGCTTCCAGTCCCAGGTCCTCCTTTCCAGAAGCATCTGTTAGGCCTGAAATCCTTCTCTCTGCTCCTTTCAATCATCTCTGTAACATGTAGATCTGCCATATTATGTGGACTGGATTATGTTGGCACTTTTCTCATGCAAGTGGTCCCAATAGAAGACCATTTCTCTCATTCTTCAAAGCTTTAATGTCGTTGAAGGGCTCAGTGGCTACAGATGGCACGTTCCTTACCTTCTATCCTCCATGGCATTCCCAAGGACAGGCATCCCCAAACTCAGCCCTAGGAGGACACAGTTACTATGATCTGAACAGGTGTCCTATTTAATAGCACTGGTATTAAAAACACTGCAATACCCCCCTAACCTAGGAGGTATGGAGTGCTGGAAGTGCAGCAGCAGGAATCATTCAGTGTGCAACTTAAAGGCTAATTCCGTTAGTGTTAAAGTCATCTAAAGAAGGGGAAGGGTGGAGTTGTTGCTTAACAACCAGGAAGAGTGGCATGACCTTCACTGAGGTAGCATGTCTTCTGAATGGCTGTGTAGTTCTGAGGGAATCTTCTTTTGTATCATTGGTCAAATGTCCTTGTGCTATGTACAAGGCCTGATCTAAGATCTACGAAAGAGAAAGCCTCTCAGTTCTTCTAAAATTATACATTGTTTTCGTTCAATTTGTCTGTTAAGTGTTATCAAGACCTTTTTGGGCTCCATCTGTGTTATTTAAGTGACCTTGCTAACATTGAGTAGTTCCTCCCTGCCTTGATGAGAATAGTCACTCTTAAGGATAGGCATGGTCTATCAGTTTCTCCCTATCGTTCTCTATAGAGCACTCTCACCCCATTAGGACACACAGAAGCTGGTGCAGCAACAGGATCAAAACACTAGATTTCTTTGCGCAACGACCCATGGCTGACTCCTGCCCTTTTCCTGTGCCTCAATCACCTTCTAGTCCATCTATCCCAAGGTGCTTCCACCACAACCAAGAAAACAGCAAAAGTGTGCAAAAGTATTTCAGAGACCAGCGCAAAGAAGCTGGGCAATGAGATGTGCTGCTTGGGTTTCAGCCAAAGGTTGAGTTGAATGGAGAAAACTAATCCCTGCCACTGTGTTTGGAGGTATTTATAGAAGAGGTTCCTTTGTGTATTATTATCCATAGGGTGGAACAACAATATATACACAGATTAGAACTGCTCCAGCACATGCTCACAAGCTTGACAAATCCCAAGCCATGTTCTCACATGGCCAAAAATGTCTGCATTGGATTACGATCAAAGGAGTTCCAAACCAACTGAGAAGGTCAAAAGGAGGGGGGGAATAGTTTCCACTTTCCAAAATGGTTTGTATTCAGGTTTCATTCATGAATGTCCCAAATATGCTTGGCCTCTCTGTACCCGCCGGAGCATTTTGTTTTGGAGAACAGAGTGGCCCTCTCAGCTTCATGCTAACTCAGTTTGAATTGTGTTTTTCATCCTATCCATTGAAAATGAAATTCAGTTTTCGGAGTGCGAAAACAAGACAGAGAGAGAACACAGGGGAGGGATCAGGAATTAAGAAAAACCCTTGGAGTTATTTCAATTAATCTGGGTACTGAAGACCCCTAGGGAACTGCTCCTCTTAGAACTACTGAACTAGAACAGAGCATCTCAGGGGCTCAATTGCACATTAAAATAGCAGCCACACAGCAAAAGCCTTTTTCCTTCCCGGCTCATTCATCCTCACAAATGCACTGCAGCTGCGGGTGCCTTTTAGCTGCGAACAGGAGTTTAACCTGACAAATTTGATAAAAATGTGCGTTTGTGCCTTGGCAGAGGGAACACACACATAGGCCATTCCAGCCTCAAACACGCAATAATTCATGGAGCAGAAACACATCTCCAGGCCTGGCAGTGGTATTCCAAACTGGAGGGATGTCAAAGTTATGTATTCTTTATGCACGGAGGGGGTTGTATTAGTATTATTCTTTTACATCTGGGCCAAATGTTTAAAAAGTAAGTTCTTTAAAAAGAAAAGGAAGGAAGGAAGGAAGGAAGGAAGGAAGGAAGGAAGGAAGGAAGGAAGGAAGGAAGGAAGGAAGGAAGGAAGGAAGGATACGCAGCACTACAGTAAAACCCAGGAGGGTGGATTTGACTTGGATATTTTAACCCATCTTTTCCTCAACGGCTCAGGGCAGAGAATCAAAATTAGGAACATGTTAAAGAGAGCAAAAGCAGCATGTTCAACAGATTCCTAATGTATTGCTTTTTTGCTGCCATTTTGCTGCCATTTTGTCTGACCATGGGTCTCCAAGGCAATGGACAATAAGAGAAAATTAAAATACAATAAATATAAGACCTGGTTCTTTTGCTGTGATTCCTCCCCTGCAGGGGGTTTAACTCAATATCCCCTTTGGGTCCCTTCCAGCTCTACAACTATATGATCCTGCACATGCACACATACATGGCAGTGGTGACTGAGAGGGTGTCTCTGGTGTGATTTGCTTTATTTAAGGCTTCTTCAGGGGTTGCTGAATGAGATCATGGTGAGCCCCGCAGCTCAGGAAGGGGAGAAGAGTCAATATCAGGAAGAAGCTTTGCTTCAACTTGCAGGAAGGTGTCTAGGCCTCACCAACTCCAACCCCTTGCCTGGGCATACTTACTCAGACATGAGTCTGGTTGGCTTCAGTGGGCCTTATCCTCAGCTAAATGTACATATAGCCATTGTGCCATGCAATCCCACTCAGAATGAGCTGCACTGAGTTCAAGGGGCCTTCCTCCTGGATGAATGTATTTAGGACTGCAGCCTTAAACTGTGCTTTACAAAGGAGAAGGCTGACTGAGATCAGAATGAGGGTGGTGGGGCAATGCCCCATTTGCCGTAAAAGACCAGCCTCTAATGACTGTGAGCAACACACATGGAGCTTTTGAAGAGAGCGCTTGACAATTTTGAAGGAAGGACAACACAGGGGGATGGTATTAAAAGAAAAGAAAAGCAAATGCCGTTTTTAATGGAAATCCACTGGCCAAAACAAGGAACTGACAATGCAAACAGAATCCATCCTGTGGGTATAGCACTTGCCTCAGCTTTCGGCCTGCTATCTTAACTCCTCATCATTGCCTGGAGCAAGAGCATTGGGCTGTTTCACTGACATCAAGGCATCCCCTTGCATACTTGGCTTCCAACCTCCAGAGCATTGAGAAAGAGCCTAGAAGGCAACTTGCCAAGCTCAAGAGATCAGAGAAGCTAATCTATGGGTTTGCTTCAGCGGCAGGACTGTTAATTTCGGTGAGCGATATAGTAACTGATGCTTTACAATTAATTTTTGTTTCACCTGCCAAGCTTTGCTGGGGGATTTTATTTTACAAAATCTATAAGCAGGGAACATTGGCATTTCCTTTTGTACTACAGACATGAAAGAATTAAAGGATTCAAGATTGCAAAGCTTTTCATGAATAATTTAAGCAGCCCTTGCCACATATATTCACTTTGCTAGAGGTGGAAACAGACAACCACGAACCGTGCAATAACCGCTTAAAAACACACACCAAACCAGCCCTTTGCGCATGGCTCTGTCACTGCATTGAGAGATAATCCTCTGTAGCCTTTAGCACCATCGTAGCCACATTTATTCCCAGAGCCCCCTTCTCCATTCCAGCCAAGGAAAAACAGCCAAGAAGGATGCCCAGTAGCACCAAACACATTACAGTGGTACCTCGGGTTAAGAACTTAATTCGTTCTGGAGGTCCGTTCTTAAGCTGAAACTGTTCTTAACCTGAGGTACCATTTTAGCTAATGGGGCCTCCCGCTGCTGCCGCTGCGCCACTGCTGCGCAGTTTCTGTTCTCATCCTGAAGCAAAGTTCGTAACCCGAGGTACTATTTCTGGGTTAGCGGAGTCTGTAACCTGAGGTACCACTGTATAGCACAGTTACTGTAGCTAGGCTGTATCTGTACTGTTGCAGATCCACGGAATGAGTGTCAGCAAAAGGCATTCTGCTACCCAGGGCCATCTTTACCCAGGGGTGCAAGGGGTGCGGGGCACCCGGGCACCAAATTCTGGGGGGCACAAGGCGCCTGCCGCTGAAGCCGCCTAAGCTCTTAACTATCTACCTGTTATGAAATAATGAATAATTTTGATCAAGCTAGAAAAACAAAATACATATATATCTAGGTACTGCATTACCAAAATGTATACCTACTGTTTCACTAAAGGACTTTCAACTTTATGCACTCATTTATGAAAGAAGTGCCGCACCAGCAGCAGCGCTTGTTATTCACAACAGCGGCGCTTGATAGACTCAACTACAGCGCTTGTCATTAACTCTTGAAATTAACTCTTACATCAAAATATTATGTTACGTATTGTATTGAGCTGCTGTGCGGCAGTGGGGTCAGTGGCACCTTTGACACAACTGGTGTTTCTCCTAAGTAGGTGCCTAAACAATACTTATAAGTTGAAGGGTGGTGGTGTTGTACACTTAAGTATAAGTGTATTGTGAATAAATGAGCAAATAAAAAAGTTTGTTTCTTTTTCCTCCCTTCTTTTGTAAACAAGAGATAAAGCGTAAGCGTGGTGTCTGACATAAGCATAATAAAAGTTAATTGGGGGCTAAATTAAATTTGGGGGCACTGGGTGCATATGCTAAAGGCAGAGCTGCTGCTACCTGCAATGGAGCCCAAATTATGAGTCCCTTCACCTGGGCCAAAACTTCAAAAAAATAATTGCAACACCATTGAGACACCAGTTTGTGCTTTCACCTACTTCCCTCTCCATGGTGGTGCCTGAAGCAGGTTGCTTCATCCTGCTGCTCAGTATGGCCAGAGGAAAATGTACCCCTTTTCTACATATGGTAACAATGCAGCCTGAAATATATGAACAAGGTGGATATATCCTATAGCTATGATTGCTGAGGAAACTACTTTGATGCGGCAAGATGTCGGCTTCAGACCACACTCTGCCACATTGTCCCTCCTTCAGCAGATTCAATATTCACCCTGATCCTTCCCAGATCCATTAGATCTGCAGTGCCTGGACATGGAGACAAGTTCTGGAATCAGAAAGGCGTTGTTGTTGTTGTTGTTCCCTTCATCTGATGATCTCAGGGTGCTTCGCAAGGTCTTCTAGTGCTACAAGGCTAGGGAGGGAGTTGCTGCTCAGCACAGAGTAGCAACAAAATCTGCCAAATAAGACGACTGAATTTTTCAAAACTTAGGAATGTGTTGACATCAGCCTTTTGACTCAAACCAGTATTTATGCCAAGCTAGACATGTAAGAATGAAAAGGTTTCAGAATTTTCACATTTTTTGATATACAGATTACAGGATTAGCTCAAACTGTTGCATAAAATCAATGGGCACAAGCCAGCGAAAGTGAATAGCTTTCAACTATTGATTTCAACAGAGACAATTTAAGCACTTGCTTAACGCTCCTGTTAAAAACAAGGGGGTGCAACTGGCTGGATTGTGCCCTTTAAAAAAAGGAACATTTCAAACAGAATTTACTATTTTTCTGCAAAATGATTCTCAATTAAAATTTGAACTAATCCTGTAATTAAAGCATGACTAAAACTGAAATTCCAGCCTAACCTCCAGTCGTGTTCATGGGTGGCTGCAAGATACAGAGAAGTGGGTGGGTCCAAAGAAAACTGAACACTCTGCATTGCCATAAAAGGGATGAAAGAGAAAGATGCAGTGCGTGCAACCTAAAGAATTTATCATGTAGTTGTTAAGTAAGATTCTTGTGCGTATTCACTTCGGACTATCCATCTGCAAAGGAAACTGGAGGAGAGAGCAGGTTTGGACAAAATGCTTCGCGTCACATAAAGGCTCCCAGGAACCAAGCCCATCCGTACAACGTCTGAAGAGAGTGCAAGCACAGTAGATCAGCACAATGTAGACATAACAAATCCAGTAAAACGATATTGCTTTCTTTTGTTACTGTTCTTTCTCACTGCCAGCTTAATATGATAGGTTATGGCACTTGTCTGTGTGGGAGCTGGAGAGAAAATCTGTCACTTGGGCTTAAATGTCAGCTCCGTTTTTATTTATTTTTTATGACTACAGGGATATCTTTTTAACTCTTTCTGTGACAAAGTGAGATAGTGTTGCATTCTGCACCTCAGGCAGGTTATCACTGTTTGTTTTTTTAAAAGATATTTATTAGAGTTTCCATTTTTTTACAAACAAAAAGAAAAAACAAACATAAAATATTAAAAACACATAAATTTCACAACTTATTTTCTCATAACTTATTTCCCCGACCTCCTCATACCTCCCCTTCTTGTATACCCAGTTTGAATTGTTTATACAGCAAATCCTTATCTCAAAGCATTACAGCTTAAAAAGAAAAAAAGAAAGAAAAAAGAAACACCTTATTTTCTCTCCAACATCTTAAATTGTTATAACTTTAAATTCTTGCTTACAAAAAGAAAGTCATTTTATCATAATTACAGCTTGAAACCTCTTAATTTCAATCCAACATCATTCAACATTCCTTAATTTTACAATATTTTTGTAAATAGTCCTTAATTTTTTTCCAGTCTTCTTCTGCCGACTCTTCTCCCTGGTCACGGATTCTGCCAGTCATTTCTAGGCAGGTTCTCACTGTTTGGAGGCCCATGCATGTGTTATAATCCAACCCATTTTTGCTTAGCTACTTCATTCATTCCAGTAATCTCAGGAAGACAAAGAGGGTTTGCTGACCCTTGAGACATTCTATAGACCTGGTAGCAATGCGCCTCCATAGGACATGGCAGTCCAGAGTGGTGTAAGAGCACTTCATCAATCCCAAAGGCAGCCAAGAGGCTGAGTTTGCTTCCCACTTGAGTAAAATCTGGACTTCAAAGAAAAGCAAGTGGCTGACATATGCATGTTGTTTTGCATCAGCTGCTTCTTTCTGTCTCTCTTGGAAAGAGCTGTGAATGTTTAGCTCAAAGGGAAAAAGACCACCGAGATACAGAACAAGAGCCATCTGAAGGGATGCCGCATAAATGGAGTAAATTTGTTTTCTGTGGTTCCAGAAGGTAGCACCTGAAATAACACGTTCAAACTGCAAGATGGGGAATTTGGAGTGTGTTTTTCATAGGTACTATGAACATCACACCCTCTGGTCATTTATATTCCCCTTCCCCCAGATCCGCCCACTCAGAGAGAGGGGTCAGAAAGAGAGAAAGACTCTTCCAACTTCCACTCTAGGAATGTTTTAAGTAACCACCCTCACTACCTCATGACCAAGGGGGCAGTGAGGTAGGGGCTCAGAGGCTTCATGGGTGCCAGGGAAAGATCTCAAGAATGCCATAGAATCCACAAGCACCACATTGCCACCAGGTCGATAGAATGCCTCAAGGGCCAGGAAACCCTCTTTGTCTTCACATAGCATCCATTAGCACCACCGTAGGGGCACTCAAGAATCTAACTCAAATTGAAAAATGAAGAATTCTGAAGCAGGTTGGGTTCTGTGGCTATACACTTCTCTTCCCTGTTCACAGTTTAAGGAATCAAATCCTCTCTCCTTGGGTGGTTACAGAAGGAATCAGTGTACCATTTGGCCTTCTCTCATGCTATGTGTGTGTATTCATAATGCAGGGTAGAAATTTCCATGTCCATTGAGGCCTTCACATTACAAATTTCAGCCAAAGCCAAATTCAGTTGCACTTGTGAAGTCTAACTAACCACACCATCCCACAAGGGCAGTGTTTTTCTTTAGGGGGTTACTCAAGAGTATGCAGTACCGGCACCTCCTTTTTATTGTTGTTAAAAAGTGTGGCACTTACTGTAACAACTTCATGGTGAGTACCAGCACCTATTTTTTCTAGCACTGCACAAGGGTATATGCCTGAGTACACAACTGGCTGCAATTGCAGAAGTGGCTCATATTGTTTCACTGCTTCCCATGCCATATCCAGCAAGGAAAGCCCCAGTCACAGAAGGATTTGGATCACAGTGCTGTGTCTGGTCTATTTTGTCTCATCTGCTGGAACCTTTGAGAATCCGAGTGAAGGGCTGTATGGAGAAACTGACGGAACTCATCTCTGTATATAGCATTACTGGAAGAGCCAGGTAAAGGAAGAAGAAGAAAATAGAGACAATTTTTCTCTCTAATCTCTTTCACTTACAGTAGTCTTAAGTGTCACTTGCAACAATAGAAAGTAAACAGTTTTCTCACAGTAATGTGATTTTTCAAGTGAAGAGAGTTCTTTTAAAGCTTAACCCATAGATCACAAATCCAGACTAACAATGGTGCTTTGCAACATTTCCCCATTTAGCAAAGACAGGGCCACAGAGGTTAACACACTGCTGCAGTTTTTAAAAAGGAAAAGAAAGAAATGGGGACTGTTCTAAGAATAGAAAGAACAAGTATTGGCTTGGAGAACAGCCATAGGTTTGGGGGGCCTAAACAAAGTCCAAGTCCAAATCTTACCCCAACCTTAGCACTTGTGGCTTCCTTTACAGAGCTACAATCCCCAGGGTTCCCTGAGAGGGGGAATTGATTTTAAAATCACTCTGAGCTCTGTAGCTCTGAGGGGAATAGGAGCCTTGTAACCACTCTTATTTGGGGGAAGCCATGACTCTTTAAAGTAGTGTCATAGCATATTTGTAGTATTGTTATTATTTCATCTATGGATCACTTCCTCTGAAGCATCTCAACGCGACTTCACAATACAGTAAAAACATATATAAAACAATTGCCTATGTAAAAACAGTTAAAACAACTGCATGTATAAATTCAATTAAAGCAATTACATATATAAAAACACTTATTCTATTATTTTTACAATATTGAAAGTATCTGTTGTGGAAGGTTCTAGTGTAACTATTTTGTTGTTCTGCAAGTTTGTTTGTTTGTTTGTTTTTAACTTTTAGGAAGTTTGTTTTTACATGGTACCATCCATTCTATGACCTCAGCCTTCTGCCACCTCATTTCCATCTCATTAGCCTTTGCTTGTCCTCAATGAAGTAATCACGTCACCAATTCCAGTTATATAATGACATCAGTTTCTTTCCTAGGCAGAAGAAGAGCTTTTTTGGAAAACAGTAAAGGACACCTGGCAGCAGCCAATCAGGGCTACAAAGATGTTCCGTTCTAGAATTCCACCAATACCAGAATGTGCAGAAGGACCACACTTGCTCTCCAGCAACAGTTTTGCACACACAAATAAAAAACCACTGGGGATATTTTTCACAGGGGGAGCCAATGTTCATGAAAAGCACCCTTACCCGTTTCAGCCCAGCCTTAAAGAAGAAGAATCCTTGAATAATATCCTTCCTTAAAGCATCATATTCTCAGTTTGTCATCATATCTTAGCTTGTGTGGTAACCCCTCCAGGTGTATTTCTGAATAAAAGACAGCATTATACAATCCATAGCTCCCAGAGGAAGGGAGAGAATCGTTTCCTTCCATTCTTTCTTGGATGCCCTACTTTGCCATATAATAGCAATAATCAGTATCGCTTTGTGATATATTCAGAGCAGCTTTAGAGATTGATTAAGAGCTTCAGCTTCACTTCAGCTTTAATCAAAGCTAGCAGATGTTTATTGCTTTTGTGTACTACAAATCAATAGAGCTTATGCCTTACATATACCTTTAAAATAGTTTTCTATACACCACAAGCAGCAATTACAGTGTGCAATTATGTCGTATAGAACCAGTGGAGAGTAGTTATTACCCACCTGCTAAAAATAATGGCACTTGCTCACATTACTTTTCAGATGTAACTAGTTTCTAGTTGCTTATTTGTCGCAGGTTCCAGGCATAAAAATAAATGCAGTTCTTTGCAGTTTTGTACCTACAGATACACAGGATGCGTTGGCCAATATGCCACTTCCCACCATGTAGAAGCTAAGTATTAATGCAGAAAATTTGCTAGGCAGGATCTTATCAAGAATTGTCTCCAAAGGGATGGCAGTGCCACAAAGAAAATGACAATTATCTTCCCCCAAAAAAGAGAGAGGCAGTTTGGGGATTCTTTGCTTGCACTGGAAGCACCTGCAAATGCAGTATTAGTCAGCTAAAGATTGACTTATTCCCTGAAACACAAGTGCTTGTATCCATTACACACTTGTTAACTTACAGAATAGGGGTATTGACCAGAAGACTGCCAAGGGCCAATTTAGACATTGCAAGTGTTCAATAGGGCTGCAAGTAGGGTCACCATGTTTCTGTTTGCAAACCTCTTGCACTTCTAAACTGCTGCATGCCAGGCAGAAATTAGGTGTTTACTATTCCTTCCATGGAGATGCAACAATGGGTATAAAGGTAAAGGTACCCCTGCCCAAAGGCCCGTCATGTCCGACTCTAGGGTTGTGCGCTCATCTCGCTCTAGAGGCCGGGAGCCGGCGCTGTCCGAAGACACTTCCGGGTCACGTGGCCAGCGTGACGAAGCTGCGTCTGGCGAGCCGGCACCAGCGCCGCACACGGAAACGCCGTTACCTTCCCGCTATAAAGCGGTCCCTATTTATCTACTTGCACTTAGGGGTGCTTTCGAACTGCTAGGTTGGCAGGAGCAGGGACCGAACGACGGGAGCTCACCCCGCTGCGGGGATTCGAACCGCTGACCTTACGATCGGCAAGTCCTAGGCACTGAGGTTTTACCCACAGCGCCACCCGCGTCCCCAACAATGGGTATAGCATCACCTATTAAATTTCTACCTGAAGTGCAGCCATTGCTGCAAATTAGATGCCACAAGCTGGAAGAGGCTTCCTCTCTGTTCATATGGCCATCTCCTTGGCTTTCATCTTTGAAATCTTGTTGGGGGGGGTTCATTGCCTTGGCAATCCCTAAGCTAAGAACCCATAGATCTACCAATCAGAGTAGGGTGCAAAAGGCCGACAAAATTAAAGGACAGGATTCCTCTTCAAACTTTCAGTACTGAACAGAGCTCTCGGCATTTACTCCCAGTTTGCTTTCTTCATCTCAGCAGTATAGGTGGGGGAAAGTCATTTTCTGATTGCTTTTATTAAACAGTTGGGAGTTAGGAACCCTCACTGATCTACTACAAGAGGAATACCAATTGATCCCAACTGACCTTCTGCCCACCCTTGCCCCAAGCTTGCCACAGAAGATGCTAGGCTGCCACTTTCAGATTGCATTGCGTATACAGATTGCATATCACTGCAAAGCATTCTAGGAAGCAGTTCTTCAATCACACAATGTTTCACTGATGCCACCATCGCAATGAGCACTTGAGTAGTTTGTATTGTTGGGCTGGGCTAGCCTTGATGTGATCTCTAAGTATGCTAGAACCCTGTCCCCTCTCTTTGTAAAAATTACCTACTATTCCCAGCTGTCTATGCCAACTTGGAGGAAAATCATATGTAATAGGGATGGAGGTCTATATATTTATTCTTAGTTTAGGGGAAAGAAAGAGAAAACTCGCATACATAGAAGGGAAGGAACAATTTCAGGGGTAGTTTTTTTCTAAGAGATGGTTAGGATATCAGCAATGAGAGGAAAGCAGAAGGAGCGTTTAGGAGAGGAAAATGAAAATAGAATTGAATAAATATTGACTGTATGGCTAGGTATGGCCACAGATTTCTTTTCTGAATTAGGCTGAACATATAATATATAAATGGTTACAGGAGCATTTGCTGAAATTTCTGGTGACAGCCAGCTTGTAATGTACCAAATAGTAGGCTGCACCATCTAAAAATGAGAAGTGGAAATTACTATATCAGTGAAGATGACAGCATAGTGAAATGCAGCTATGAACTTCCAGTTTATTTGTACAGTCTAGGTTCCTGTACATACCATTCAAAAATAAAAACTGGTATATTTAATGTTTGTAATGGATTATTTCAGGGTGGGAGAGAGAAAATGTTGGAATATTGCATTGGTTTGTGTGTGTGTGTGTGTGTGTGTGTGTGTGTGTGTGTGTGAGAGAGAGAGAGAGAGAGAGAGAGAGAGAGAGAGAGAGAGAGAGAGATATTCAACAATTTATATCTTTATATTTATGTTTATACCTTCAGAAAGAAATGGAGGCAGAGACAGAGGGACTGGGGTTGTATGTAGCTAAAATCAGAATAGGCCTACTGAAATTCATAGGCATGCCAAACTTTAATTACAAATCGGTCGACTCTTGAGTAGAAGTTAGGTAGGCACACCTATGTGTGTTGCAGGCTGTTTCATTAAAAAATTGGAAAATTCAATTTTCCTTTCCTGTTCCTGTGCAGTTTCTTTTTCATGTCGCTGACCACTGGAAGCATTCTTAGGGAGTCTAAAAGCAGAAACAGTCTTTGATGCTCCTTGCTTACAATATGCAGATAAGGCATTCTTATTAACTCAGTTTCAGGGTTGTTGCTGGGGTTTTTCCTTCATAGGTATAAGTGCTGGGATGTTATTTGCAAACAGGCAAGGTAATTACCATCCAGCAGGGTCCAATTGTTTTCAATTAAAAGCCTAAATGAAGTCTTTAGGTTTTAATACCATTGTGGCCATCTGCTTTCACTGAAGTTCATCACTCAACCTGTGAGCAAAAGCGAAGGCCATATCTGAATGCTGCTTAATTAGAAAGGCAACTCTTTGCTTTAACTTTGGCCCAGGGTTTGTTTTTAAGTGAAAGCAAAACTAACAGGGAGTGGTGTTTTGTCCAACACTCGGAAGGAAGAAGGTTCAATTCCTGATTCAGTTCAGTTTTATTCTTACTTTGCAAGAGAAATCCAGCCCAACAATAAGAAAGTGATTTCCACTTTCCTTGTTTCCAATTTGCAGCTTTCCGCATTCTGGGAAAGATAATAATAATAATAATAATAATAATAATAATAATAATAATAATAATAATAATACAGTGTAATGTCAAAAGTCCAGCACTATCAACCACAAGCCTGCCCAACCATTGCTATTTCAGGGCATGCTGGGAAATTAAAATGGCAGAAGGCTTCCCAGACACCATCCATTAAAGCCTCTACTAGGTAAACAGGCAGGCTGAAGAGCCAAAGCAGACATCAGTGTTGGTGAGGCCAAGGCAGACATCAACATCAGTGGGCCCTGCCAGAGTGCTGAGGGCCCAGCAATTACCCCTGGGTGCTGGGTGTTGGGTGCCAGAGTTGGACACCTATAAGAAGCTCAGAATCAGAAGCTTTGGATTTTTTCAGACAGTGAATCAGTTATTTCATACAGAGGAATGAACTTTCATTTACTGGGAGGGAACAAGGCAAAAGAAATCTAATAAATAAGGATGGCTAATATTATCTAGAGTCTACCTCATGTAATGAAATTACACTGAACTCTTCAGTAGTGCCACATGATCCTAAAGTCTGCCCGGCAGCTACTTGGAAGACAGCATTTAGCCTGATGGCATTTTGTGGAATATACTCCATATGGATGCATTGCATTGTGCATCGACAATCTGTGGTTTTGGACAAGTACTAAAAACTGTTATTTTTAGGCAAGCCCTCGGGGAATAGCAATGCAGTACACTTCTGAAAGCCTATTGTTGTGTATCACAAACGGAGAGAAGTCTGTTACGCTCAGGTCCTGCTTCTCAGGTTCCCACAGGCATCTGGTTGGTCCTGTGGAACAGGATGATGGACTAGAAGGGCCACTGGCTTCATTCAGCAGGACCCTCCCTATGTTCTTAAATATACCACTTTGCAACTTTGATGTTACCCATTTATGCCTTTCTGTAAAGAAAAGAAATATCCCAATAAAGTTTACGCAAATTCAATTGTTACATATATATAAATGTTTATTTTCTGAGCTATATCTATTTAAAAAATGTCTTTCTTTATATTTCTATGACAATGTGACAGTCTGCATATTTTTTCTAAGCCTGCATAATGAAACTTTCCTTTTGGTGGTTTTCATTTTGAACTCCCCCCCCCAACTGATGAAAATTAAGATACAGTGGTACCTCAAGTTAAGTACTTAATTCGTTCCGGAGGTCCGTTCTTAACCTGAAACTGTTCTTAACCTGAAGCGCCACTTTAGCTAATGGGGCCTCCTGCTGCTGCCGCGCTGCCGGAGCACGATTTCTGTTCTCATCCTGAAGCAAAGTTCTTAACCTGAAGCACTATTTCTGGGTTAGCGGAGTCTGTAACCTGAAGCGTATGTAACCTGAAGCGTATGTAACCCGAGGTACCACTGTATACTTGGGGACGTTACGGTGCAACAGCTTGCAACTCCGTATCTAAGACTGTGGATAGTTTTTAACTATTGTTTTAGTGGAACTGTGAGCCGCTGTCGGGATGCAGTGAACTGTCACTTGTCTTTCCTGAGGCAGTGATCCAGCGTGGCAACTGTCTCTGGCACCCATTACTGACATCTTGCAAGACGACGAGAAATCTGGAAGCATCAAGAGCCACCAGGACGGTCCATGACAGTGGGGTCAGCTACTGTCCTGGGAGCTTGGCCAGGAAGCCAGGAGGGACACGGAGAAAGGAGAGACGAGGAGGATAATAGAGAGGAGAGGAGTGTGTAAATGGGTAGCAAGTAGAGAAAGGTAAAGATGTCTGTTTTGCTTTCTCATTTTTCCATTCTTAAGTTCATCTTGCTCAGTATTGCATTTAGCCTATTCTGGCCCAATGAGCTGGCTCAAGCCCCATCTGCAGCATAACAACTCTCAGCACCCTTAACAGACTACAGTTCCCAGGGTCCTTTGGTATGGTACTGCTTTCAGACTGTAGTCTGTTAAGGGTGCTGAGAGTTGTTAGAAGACACCTATTCCCCTCACAGAGCTGCAATTTTGAGAGTTACCTGGAAGAGTGGTTGAACGTTAAACCACACTGAGAATTGTAGCTCTGTGAGGGGAGCAAGGAGAGAAGGCTTTGCATAGATAGTGTAGATGGGGCCTCCGTAGAAGGCAGCTTCCATGTCTCTGTGCCACAAATTTGCATAAGATTTGGCAGAGCTGATTTATATGTACAGATGTGAATTTAGAAGTAATCACTAGAGTCTAAAACAAGAAAAAAAAGCAGTGCATTTCTCCACAGTGAAGAAGACTGACTTACTCTGCTACCTGTTGGGGGCAACTTTAAGCCCCCCCCCCCATTCTCTTTTCTTATGATTCTTGATCTTTAAATCAGGCTTGGCTGGGACAGCCCTTCAAATCAAAGGCTCCTTCTAATCATAGAACTGGAGAGCTGGAAGGGATCCAGAGGTCATCTTGTCCAGTGGAAGCCCTTCCAAAAGTAATTTCGGATATGTGGCATCCTACATATGGAGAAGTTTGAAGGGAATTGCTTTGCAATATTGTGACTTCATAGCAGGGGTGTGCACAGAACACCCGAGCAGCTGCAATTCCACTAGGCAAATTTGCTTTGTGCTTGAAAAATGCTTACATGTGCACACACACACACACACACATGCAAAATCTTAATAAAAAAAATTCCTTCCAGTAGCACCTTAAAGACCAACTAAGTTAGTTCTCATCTCAGCTATCTGCCAATCTCCCATTCCCACCACCCTTCTGAGTAATACCCCTCCCCACCTTCTCACTATATAGAAGGATCTGGCAACTTCTGTTTCAGTGTATCTGAAGAAGTGTGCATGCACACGAAAGCTCATACCAAGAACTAACTTAGTTGGTCTTTAAGGTGCTACTGGAAGGAATTTTTTTATTTTGACTATGGCAGACCAACACGGCTACCCATCTGTTATTATAAAAAGAGACAAGGTCAAACGTTTTGTTTTCATTGGCTTGGGTTTAAGGTACAAATCCTGCATAACCTGTTTTCATTTTCTTCAAATTATTACTACACACTGACCTGACCATAGAATGCAAAAGCTAAGAAATGATTACTACTACAGAGAGAGAGAGAGAGAGAGAGAGAGAGAGAGAGAGAGAGAGAGAGAGAGAGAGAGAAATTGAGCTAAATCATGGGTAGGCAAACTAAGGCCAGGGGGCCGGATCCAGCCCAATCGCCTTCTAAATCCAGCCCGCAGACGGTCCGGGAATCAGTGTGTTTTTACATGAGTAGAATGTGCCCTTTTATTTAAAATGCATCTCGAGGTTATTTGTGGGACCTGCCTGGTGTTTTTACATGAGTAGAATATGTGCTTTTGTTTAAAATGCATCTCTGGGTTATTTGTGGGGCATAGGAATTCATTCATTTTCCCCCAAAATATAGTCCGGGCCCCCCACAAGGTCTGAGGGACAGTGGACTGGCCCCCTGCTGAAAAAGTTTGCTTGACCCCTGAGCTAAATGCATTGAGAGTACTTTGAATAGTGAAAACATCCCCTAACCATTGCAAATACAGCCCAATTTATTTCCATATCAGTTGCTTCTAAAAGGAAAGATAACCTATGTCCTAAATACATAATTACACACCAGACTCCAGCAGTCACCCTGGGAGAAGCATTCAAGTCTAACCAATATGCATTTTGAAAAACAAGTCCAAACAAGTGTTGAACAAATATTCCTTGCATGATGCAAGCTTTGGAAGAGTGCCTTCATACTGTTTCACGTTTATTTATTTAAGAACAGCATTTCAAAAAATCTTTGCCCAGTTCTTTTTCTTTTTAAAAAAGATATCATAGAGAAAACTTGCAGTCCAGTCCCTTGGACATAAACCCCGTTAAGCTAAATGAAGCAAACTCTCAGAACTGCGTATAGGATTGCAACCCAAGTTAAGTACTACAGTCCCCATTCATTTTAATGGATGAGCTTTGTATTTGCACAACTCTCTCCTATCAATATTAGTGAGGACTTAAAAGTGCTGGTGTTTGGCTGGATCATGCGCTTTTTGTGGTTAATAATGCAGTAGATAAACAGGAACAGTTCTAGGCATAAGCTTCAATAAGAGTGTTAAACAAATGATCGCTCAGGTGTGCTCTAAAGACTGCTTCCTCTTATGAGAGCCTCCTTGGCCATTAGATTATCTGGGGTGGGGTTTTCAGGTTGCCTTCCTTGGACTGAGCAAGGCCAGCATTCACAAGAAGCAGGAGACTTTTAGTGGTGGCACCTTTCTTGTGGAATGCCTACCACATTAGCCCCCTTCACACCTTACTTGTGTGAGAAGGGCACCATGCAACTATGGAGGACCAGGGCTGCATCCGTGACCTACCCCTTGGTATAAGGCAATTTCCTATGTTTCAGGGGGTTTTTTTAATAAAAAAGGTTTAGAACACTCCTGACTTAAACCACAAACCTCCACATTTTTAGTCTGAATTGCATTCAACAGAATTTACTCAGTAAGTCTATTTAGGATTGCAACCCTAATTATGGGCTCTACCTAATTATGCACCAGCATGGTTCACCAGTGCAACAGGACTTCAGTTTCCTCCCCCCACAAATCTGCTTTGGAGGGGCCCCTAATCTCCCCATAGCTGATTTTGAGGGTGCACAGGGATGGGGAGCTGGAAGGAAGATGAAGCTCTATCACATGCATGGAAATCCACTCTGCTAGTGGAGCTGTGGCAATGGATACAATCCTACCAGGGTATATATAGAATAATAGATACTTAAAATTCTGTATTGTAAATACCAAGTCGCTTCCCTATTTTAAAGGTGTACAAAATTTCGTTTCATTCCTAGCTCGCATGGCTGGCTCTTGGGGTGAGCCTCGACCAGCTGTAAGGTTTAGCCTAGTGGCACCTCTGGCACCCAGCACACCTCCCTTTTGCTTACGGCATAATTTAATCTGGATTATGTGAGCTAATTGGATGATACAGACTAATTGGATTAGTGGAGTACCTAGCAAATCACATTAGAAATTGTTAACATTCTTCCATTTCTCAGCAGGAGGAACAGCTACTAACTGGGCTTCCTGGAAATATCTGCAGTCTGATTATTTTGGGGAAATGATACCATTTAAATCATGCGTTGCCACCAACACCACGAGGACTCTGAACCAAGCAAGGCTTGCCTATTGCTGGGCATGAAATGGGACTCATGGAGCTGAGGAGCTGACTGGGCCGGAGCCTACCCATTTAATAGTTGCATGCAATGTGTTCCACAAATGGAAAGATACCCCAGAAATGGAAGAGTCTAAACAGGTTTTCCAATATCAGATTGCAAGTTTCAAAATTGGACTTTGAGGAGAGAATATTCAAACGTGCATTTAAAACGTTTTGCTTTGTATTGAACATGATTGGATATTTCATGTTTAAATCTTCCAGTTACAGTGCAAATCTATACATGCCTACTCAGAAGCAATTTCCATCATAAGGAACATTGGAAGCGGCCTTGTATTGAGTCAGTCCCTTGGTCCATCTAGCTCTGCATGGCCAACATTGACTGGCAGCAGGTTTTTTACAGGGGGTCTCTCCTAGCCCTTTCTGGAGATGCCAGGGATTGAACCTGGAACCTTCTGCAGGCAAAGGAAGTGCTCTACCCCTGAGCTATGACCCTTACCTGAATGGGACATTCAAATGGGATTACTCTCAGTTAAGCGGGTTTAGAAGATGTCCGGGATTGTACTGAAGAGGAGGAGGAATGGTGGAGCTCTCCCACTCCCCTTCTCCTGTAGTTTCCAGAGAGGATAAAGGCAGTCTTGAGTTACAGTAAAGCTTTGAGGATGATAGCAGCTCAGAGACAGGCAAACAGCAGAGTGTTAGGAGGAGGAGGAGGAGGGGAGGGGAGGCAGAGCAGCCAGCTGACACGTCACTGGAGAGCATAACCGATCCCCCTTCTCCCAAAACATGGCGTTTGCTAAGGGTGCTAGAACAAAGAGCACAGAGACAATTGTCCATGGGCAGATGCCGTAGAAGCAGGTGTTGTTGCTGGAGAGGGAAGGGGGAGGAGCTCAGTGCAAGCAACTCCGTTATGGAGGAATGACAGGAATTCTTTGTCTTTTACTGTGATGACTGAATAAATCATACGTAAGAACTTTCTGGTTTCCTCCCTGCCTTTTGGTGCCATTGGGGGAAAGGAGAGGATTCCTCAAGCCTGATAGAATAGTGTAATCTAAACCGCACATTGGAAGGTGACTGAGGGTCAGTAGGAAGCAACGTAAGTGCTGCTCCAGAGCAGCGTCAGATGTTTGAAGGCAGGATGACACTTACACCATCAGAAGTCCTCTGCTCCACAAGCTGGTGAAAAGTTCCACCAGTGTAGATGTTCTGCCAATGGAGCGGAAGGGAAAGGAGTGCAGCGGGATCATGGCAGAGGCAGGCATGGATTCACTGCATCCAATAGCCCTTCATGGTTTATATTGTTACAAGCCCCCATTCTAGTGCCTGCTCTGGAACTGGTTTCCTTGAATTGAAAGTCACTGGGACTTATGGCCTTAAGGTTTTCATTACACATTTGTCTACCCCGAGCATAGGCAACCTCGGCCGTCCAGACTTTTTTGGGACTACAATTCCCATCATCCTTGACCACTGGACCTGTTAGCTAGGGATCATGGGAGCTGTAGTCCCAAAACATCTGGAGGGCCAAGGTTGCCTATGCCTGGTCTATACTGAGCATAAAATGAAAAGTTCACAGCTTTAGCACACCCTACTCTCCCATTAGGTTTCTAAGGGTTGCCAATGCCACAGTAATCTATTCTATTGTTCTCTTTCACACAACAGATACCTTGATGGCATCATCTACTGCCAAGAGAGGGGAGAGGACAAAGACATGACCCTTTCCAGAAGTGTCTACAGTCATTTAGTTTCTATATACAGGTAGGTAGCCATGTTGGTCTGCCGTAGTCGAAACAAAACAAAATAAATAAAATAAAAAATAAAATAAAATAAAATAAAAAAATTCCTTCCAGTAGCACCTTAGAGACCAACTAAGTTAGTTATTGGTATGAGCTTTCGTGTGCATGCACATTTCTTCAGATGCCAAGTTTCTATAGCAACTCATCACCTGTACCTGACCCTCTCTTTAGTTTTACAAAGGCCTAGTCTCCCAACAAAAGGGAATCTGCCAAGCTTCTTCATCCCATTTGACCTATTGGGCAGTCTCTTTTCATGGTCAGGGCTATAGGATTGGCAGGGGAAACCCCAGAAACTGATTTAGTCCAACCTTGGTCTCATTACAATATTTTAGAGCGTAGGTGAGTGTCAAAGCTCATCTTTGCAGCAAGTTGTCTAAGCCAGGACTTGTTTTCATTTTGCATTCCAAACTCCACACAAATGTGATTGGCAATGTTTTATATAATCACCTGTCTTTGAAGCAATGCTGCTGTACTGCAGCAAATCTTTTCTTCTTCTTTGCTGAAACATGCAGATAATAAGCAAGTGAAAAAGAAGATACTCCCCCAAACTAGTTGTGATTCTTTCTTGTCTCTTTTTGGTAAATAGCCTGCAATTTACAAAAGAAAAAGTAAGCAGGTAACAAAGAAATACAGCAGTACAATACAAACTCCCTGATGCCTGTGCTGGATCACAGATGGTTACCTGCTTTTCTTTGAAATGTGTGTATTTTTTTTCCTTGTGAAACTCTTAGGTTCCATTATTATTAGGCTTTGCCATTTTATATAGAATCCAACATAACAGGATTGACAATACTAGCAAAGCCCAGACCTTGGAATATACAAAATGAATAATGGGGGAGAAATGATATTGGTTTATCAGTTTATATTTGTCTACAGTAGTAGTAATAAAATATCTATCTTATTGCTACCTGCAACAGTAGAATGGTGTCCTTTTGTGCTCTTGGTTATAGACTATTTCAGTGAATAGCGATAAAGCCAAAATAGACATCAGAATGCTTAAGCCCCATTTTTCTTCTCTCTCTCTCTCTTTTTAAAAGGTATGTTTACAGCTTTTCTCTCTTTATTCTTGTGGACATTGCAGCATTTCCTTTCAGAATAAGGCCATTGCGAAGGAGAGGGGAAAACCTGGTTAGCTCTGGTTAATAGATGATTATTGAAATTAGATGGCTCTGATGGGCACATCTCAAAATAGACATTCTAGAGCTGGCAATTCTAGGAAGAGGGCACCACAGTGATCAAAGGGCTGGGGCCACTCCCCTTGGAGGAAAGTTTCAATGTCTGAGGCCTTTTGGTTCAGAAAAAATGCAAGTAAGTGGGTGCATAATGGAGGTAAGATTATTCACAGAGTGGTTAAAGTAGCTAGAGAGATTTTTTCCCCCCTCTTTCATAATACTAGAACCTGGAGTTGTCCAATGAAACAAAAGTGAGTTCTCAGAAGGTATGTACTGTTTATATACTGTGCCTAAAATTATACCTAAAGAACAGGAAGCTTTGCCTACCAGAGTCCAAGGTAATATTCCTGCTCCTCATAAACAGCCTTCATACTGGGGTTTATTAGAATGGATTCATTGGAAGTGGGCAGGTATCACAGGTGTATCATAGAGGAGACACCAAGCCTGCAGCTTGTATTAGGTGCCAAGGAACCCAGGCAAGAAAATACAAAAGATTATGCAGCACCAGTAAGGACAAAAGAAGTGAATGGGGGAAATTATTGGGTGGTGGGACAATTTAGTTTTGAAAACTAGAAAATGATCCTTGGTCACTGATTGTGAATATGTATTTGTTCATTCCCATGGAGCGACCGAGTTGCATTGAAGAACACTTAAAATATGGAAATGTCACTGGATTACTATAATGCATTGTGCACAGGGCTGCCTTGAAAACAGTTTAGAAACATAATTCGATCTAGCAGCGAAATTGCTAGCAGTACATGAGCATATAATGCCAATGCTTTATCATCTGCATTGGCTTCTAGTCATGTAATATGTTGGTTTAAAATCCTAAATAATTTGGGGCCTAGTTACCCAAAGAATCACTTCTATTGCAGGACAGCTTGAGTTCAAGTAATGCTGCAAGGAATAAATGTGTCACCTGACGTCGTGGTGACATCATGTGACTGGCAAGTGTGGGGCCCCACCAACTTTTCAAAATGCCAACTGATTGGGGTGCTAAGGATCCATCTACACTACAGGCTGAAAAGTTTCAGCACCCCTTCTGTAAGCATTTCTGGATATATGGACCCAGTGCTTTTTTCTAAAAATAAAAAAAATATTTAGGGGTGCTCTCATTTTCCTATTCATATTGAAAAACTGTCCCTCAATGAGGCCAAACTTAGAATCACAAAAAGTTTAGGGGTATGCGTATAGCAAAGGGGTGCAGGGGTGTGGTCCGCCCCAGGTGTCATCCTTGAAGGGGGTGACAAAATGGCAGACCGCGTGGGTCGGCACTTACTGCGGGGCCTGGTCTGCAGTGCACCCGAGCCATGCGTCTCTCCTGGGCGTCCACCAGGCAGGCTCCATGGGCAGCTCGCTGCGCTGCCCCTTGCCCCTGTCGCTCTGGGTGTCGGAGCAGCTAGCTACGCCCCTGTGCATACACCTGCGTACCCCCATAAAAAAGCACTGTATGGGCCACATCCACAAATTACATTAAAAGCATTCTTATGTAGTCTTGGCTTCGTCCAAATATCCTGGGACCTGTAGCTTATAAATATGCTGAGCATTGTTAGGAGACCCCTGTTCCCCACACAGAGCTACAATCTAGAGGAGTTTAAAAATCAATCCTTCTTCCCAAAAAACTCTGAGAATTATAGCTCTGTGAGGGGAATAGGGGTTTGTAACAATGTTCAGCATCCTTAGCAAACTACAGTTCCCAAGATGCTTTGGGGGAGGGAACCATGACTTAAAAAGGCATCAGAATGCTTTAAGCATAAGGGGTGGGTGTAACCAGAGTTCACTCAATTAAAAAATACTTTCGTAGGAATGTACCTTAGAAATAAAGACATTGTGGTTGTTTTGCTCCCATGAAAGCAGTTTAGTACATCTTTGCAAATAACAACATATACTATATCAAAAATGCTAAAACTCTGGTTCCAGCAAATTACACAGCTAGTTAAATCTTAATTTCAATAATGCTCTAAAGCACCACTAATAAATCTTTGAGCTCTTGCCTTCGTTTCATACACAGAACACCAAATAAGATGCAGCGTAATATGGAATTTGTAAGTCTATTATTTTTCTGTTTGAGCTTAACCATGGCACCAAACAAATGCGACTGCCCCCATCATTTCCAGTCCCTTCCTTGGTGGCACAGAACTATCAAGCAAGCTCCACGTCATCTGAAAGTCAAGCTGTGCTCTCATTTCCATGCATGTAGAAGCTTGGTGCAACTGGAATCTGCTTTCAGAAGAGTTACACAACTTCATAATCGTATAAACAAGCACGGAATATAGCCCCACAGGTTGTAAATCTGAACTTCAGCATACAACCATGAAAGGAAAAAGCCAGGAAATTGTTTTCACAATCAGCCTGGTTCTTGGGAAAGCATCTAGTATAAATATTTTAGTGCAATAATAAATGGAGGAGCATTTGTAGAAGAAACCTTGCAGAATGCATATTACCTTCTTCCTTTAAAAAAACAAACCACTGGTGGCTTTTAGCAACATTCTCCTATTTCACAGCAAGGCGTTTGGGAGTTGCATAGGTCCCTTGCAATATTTGACCTAACTAACAACAGGCACTCGCCATCTTTGGGAATGTGCCACCAGAGCTCCATTCCATTCTTTCATTTGGCGCTTTGTGTGGCAAATATACCACATTCAAAGGCCAAGCAATTCAGAAGCAGATGCCATAAATAATTTAGGTTGCAATCCTATACTAACCCAGGCATAAATCCCATCAAACTCAACAAGGCTGACTTCCTGACAGACATATCTACCCTTATGCTGTGCCAGATGTGCTCTTCATGGCCTGTTTCCTCCTCCTAATTTCCAGGCAGGTTCTCTGGATGTCCGAACATCAGAACAAAATGAGATATTTGATCCTGGGAGGCATTCAGGAAACTGAACTGGCAGGATCCATTAGAGGGAAGATGGGGAACTTCAGGCTTGGACATCTCTGTCTGGCGCTTGCGACTCTCCTCATACTGTGCTGCCTCCTCAAGCCACACCAACTCTGCCCCAGCCATGCCATTTATCAGCCTTGCTGCATGCCCCTCCATGAGGGCTTTTGCATGGGGAGCCTATGTCAGAAACAGGCTCCTTGCTTCAGATTTTATCCTGAAACATGTGGGGAACCTGGAGACATGCAGCAATGGAGATGAAGCTAAATGCAGAGGCTGGCGGGAGCCCCTTTGGACTTGTGTTGTCCCTTCATTAGAGGAACAGTTTTAATTCTCCTTGTCATTTTAAGCTTGTCCTAGAGCTGAACTCTGTCTAAGCAGAAAGGCGAGGTGAAGAAGAGAGAAGAAAGCAGAAAATGGAGGGTGGTATTTTCTGAGCTGCTTTGTAATATCCAAAATGGCCCT
The DNA here is from genome assembly GCF_964188305.1 of Podarcis bocagei. Classification (NCBI taxonomy): domain Eukaryota; kingdom Metazoa; phylum Chordata; class Lepidosauria; order Squamata; family Lacertidae; genus Podarcis; species Podarcis bocagei. Next base: position 57,617,476 of record NC_138127.1, on the reverse strand, counting down.
TGTGTGTCTCCCCCTGAAGTGGAATGTGCAAAGTATCTCTACATTTGGAGCTTGTGTTTCTCATGGCAGGGGTTCGTTCCACTTCATTACAAAGAAGAGAACAGGAAGCACAAGTCACTTAGTCATCATGTTCCCTTACAATTGGTGTGGAGATGCAGAAGGATAATGTTTCCTCCTGTTATTAACAAACCAACTCCCCTTCTATGCTTTTCTGTAACAATAGCTTGCCATTACAGCCAAACTGGGGATGGCTATGGTTAGCGCTGACCATGACAGCACTAAAACCATGGATTGGAACCATGACTTGTAATTTGGTTCTCATCAATCCTGGCCATAGCCAAGCAAAGTTAGCCCTGCTGTGGGTGCAAAAGCGTCTATAGCTGCAGCCAATCACAGAAGGGAATGTTGAATGTGCATTCCTAATCTCCAAACCATGGCTTGAGGTGACATTTGATCCAGACCACAGTCTTCTCACATTAGAATTGCCAGGTCAGGCGCATCACAGACCCTGAAATTTTAAGGCCCAAACTTGAGGCCTATGGGCGATCCATGGTGATGTCACAGGGAACAGGCCCTAGTGATGTCATGCAGCCTGGTGTTTGTTTCTCTGCACTCCCTCTCACCACTGAGCCCTGGAAATTGATATCAATTGGTAAAGGGGAGGAGGCAGGACACCACCACCCCGAGTCAATGAAATAATAATAATAATAATAATAAGCCACTCTTGTCCACCTGGGGATTCACGTTTTCCCACCTACTACCTGGAGAGAGCCAGGTAAACCCAAAGACTTTTGGCTGGCCCTGGAGCATTTGAATGACTACTTCACCCATTCTTCAGCTCCCTTTTTTCAGAGCACCGTTTGAAAACACCCACAAAGCCAAGCAAGGAAGAAAAATGTTACAAGCCACACTGGCATTTAAACAACGTAACAACTGTAATGACAAGAAGCAAATCCTCATTTGAGTTTCTTCCCCTTGTAGGAAAATGAGTTTCAATAATTAATGACCCTTCCAGACAACTGTTATTGGAGCAAACATCATTTGTCAAGAATGAGGTACATCTTAGAGTCAGTCATACTCAGTAGTATGGGCAGCAGAGCTGTGGCCAATTATTTATTTACCAACTTGGTATGTTAACGGGAGGCTAGATTTAGCATGGGGAGGAAACAAAACAGAGAGTCCACTGAACCGCTGAATCTCTCTCTCTCTCTCTCTCTCTCTCTCTCTCTCTCTCTCTCTCTCTCTCTCTCTTTCACACACACACACACACACACACATATCCTAACTTGATTCATCAAGACTGCAAATTCCTTGTTCTTGGTGTAATAAATTCACCAAAGCAGTGAAATGGGTAGTGGCTCCATGTAAAGTTATCACTAGGGTTCTTTATTCTGAATACTGGAGGCAAATGAAAGTTCTGAATCCGAATGAATGCTTTGAAAAAGTATGAGACATGGTCGCTATGACAAAGTTGATTCATAGACCCATGGTGCTGGGAGGCATCTTGGAGGCCATCTGGTGCATCTTGCTCAGTGAAGGATAAGCAATTCAGGATGCAGTTACAGCATCCCTAGCAGAAGGTCGTGACTGTCCACCTCTGCTTAAGAACATCCTACAATTGGCAACCATTTGTGCTCATCCTGCCCTCTGGAAACAAGAGAGAGCAAGTCTACTCCATCTTCTGCATGACAGTCCTTCTGATATTTGAAGACAGCTATCATATCCAGCACCATCCCGTAATCCTTTCTTCTCCAGGCTAAACATACTCATATTTTTCAACCATTATTCACGGGACTTGGTTTAAATACTCTGCGCCATCAGCATCACCCACTTGTGGACATGCTCCAGTTGGCCAATGTCCTTCCGAAAATGTGGCATCCAGGGGCAGAGCCTGACCCAGTGCAGAACAGAATGGAAGTATTCCTTCTTATGCTCCTTTTAATGCAGCCTAAGATTGCATTAGAGCAAGCATCCCCAACCTGTGACCCTCCAGATGTTTTGGCCTACAACTCCCATGATCCCTAGCTAACAGGACCAGTGGTCAAAGATGATGGGAATTGTAGTCCAAAACATCTGGAGGGCCGAAGGTTGGGGATGCCTGCATTAGAGTGTTGTTCTTTTTAGCAGGTAGCTCATGTTCAGGGTGACACCGAGATCCTTTCCTCATGCACTGCTCTGAAGCCAGATCTCCCATGATGTCCACAAGATACGTTGTTTATATGTTATTATATTTCAGGCTATATAGTCTTAAACAAAATAGAAATGGCCTTACTGGGTACAGAAAAGTCCCTAAATAAAATAACTGGGATCGTATTGAAAATGTCTTCACAATTTGGATTCAGTTGTGAATTGCAAACCTGAAATGGTAATAGAAATCCATCCTTCAATTCAAGTGGCATGCTTCACCACCTCCAAAATTCCTTATTATACAAATTAGACACACCAATATATGAAAAGCATAGAATTTGCCTATTACATTTTGATACCTGTAAAAATAAAATTTAAAATAAACAACCTCTCACACAGTCCCAGATATGTGAAATGCATGCTTACTCACCTGTGGTGACTAACATCTCTGTCTAGAAAGAGCCTTCAAGGATAAAGCCGTCCTTCGGGGAAAATCTTAGGAACAGTTAAGCCTAAGAAGGAGGTGTGGGATGATATGTGTCACATTTTTAATTAGGAGTTCAGTCCCAATCTTAATTTGCATTTGTAGAGATGATATTCTCCAGAGGGATGGGGAAATAAATGTTTGGGGAAAGGTGGTATAAAATGCTATGTGTGCTTCATGGGGGGGGGGAGTTTTCAGTATTTGTCCCAATTTGAAAGAAGAATGTCTTTGTGCTCAAGACCTTTGATTGAGGATGCATTTTATAGCATTTGAGTAGGAATGGAGAGATTCATATGGTGTTTCTCATCCACACTTTGTCTGCTGCCAGGCTGTCCTCCCACCAGTAATCGTTACCATTTCTATGGGATTTGTCTTGAAATATAATCTTTTACCATTCTTATCCTGTTTTATCTGCCCAACAGTTGGGTATGCCAGGATGAACAATAACCTGCTATCAGGAGCCACTGATTGGCAGCGCAAGTGACCAGCAGCTATTGCTGTGCATCCACAGTTCAACTCACAGCTGCCCTTGTGTAGTGAGCCTTCAAGGTATATTCCTTGACACTGACTTCTAGCTGGCCATTGGTGTGATGCCTTGCTCAGCTTTAACAGCTGCCAATGACGTAGCTCTGACACTTGCCCACAGTCACTTGCTCAGCTGAGCAGGAATGTGAATCTGAGTCTCGAGCCAGGAAGCTTCCTCCTTGACCCAACAGGAGTGATCCATAGACTCACTGCGTCAGGGCCCACTGACGTTAATGGGTGTTGTCGGGCCCTTATCCTTCAGTTTCATCGACTTTGCTGGATAATGTATGGATGTAATCTTCCATGGTTTGTGCCCAGGGTTATGATACTCATTGGGTGACCTTGGGCTTGTCACAGTCTCTCAGGCTAGCCTACCTCACAAGATTATTGTGAGTATAAAATGAGAAGGAAGAGGGCCACCTTGATCTCCTTGGAGAAGAGATGGGATATATTAAATGCAATAATAAAGGCAATAAAATAAAACCTGCTACTGGAGGCGGTGCAAAATCTGAACCCCACTTCCCACTTTTGCCAGAAAACCAAGCCTGAAAATGAAGACAGGACATGGGACATAGGTATAGAGGGACGAAGAAAGAGTGATGATTGCTCTGAGCCAAGGCTCCTCTGCCCAGTGACACTTGCATAACTCAAAACTCTGATGAATGGAGCCATGAAAGTGTACAGGGACATAGAGAGCTTTCTCACTCTCTTTCTGCTTTGAACACGATGATGAGCCTTCCTGAGAATCTGTGACAAGCATGTCCTGGGCAAGGTGGTAAAAAATAAATAATTGTTCTCCTACAAGGTAATAACTTGGCAACTAAGAGATAATGAGAAGCCCTGGCTGTAATTGAGCCTAAGCAGCTATTGCAATGAAATGACTAGGAACCGAGTCTCATTACAAGTGGCTGCATGTTCAGTGCTCCTGAAGCCTCGCTGAGAACACGCACTAACAATGATGTATTTACACTGTTTCATATTCCTGCCGAAGCCATTTAATTCATATAGATGGAAGAGGCCCAAGGGAGGACTTGACCTTGAAGCTTGGCCTGGTAAGTACTCTCCGTCTGAATGAATAAAATGACACCTTTTTCTTCCTGTAAGACTGAGATCCTTTCTGCAGAGAAAAGACAGCAAGATCCAGGCTTGTCAGTGACCTAATTTTATGACAAGTGCTATGGCAGGGAATGAGCTCTCAAGGATGGCAGGCATGCCTTTGGGGCTGTCCAGTCTTACCCTTCCCCAAGTTTGGAGTCAAATGTAACCTTCAGCATCAACAGCGAAAGACTTGCATTTAGCTCTGCCATGCTTATGGGGCACCGGCAAACAAAACTGGAAGACATGGAGCCCTGTCTAGTCACTCCATTCTTGTGTTCATGATCCCATGAGGTCGTTCATTGAGACCACCTCTGCCTCTGACCAACCTACTGATTCTACACAAGTGACTACTATTATACAAAAAAAATAATGTCCTAACAACCATTCCACTTTGCTGCAACTAAGGCTGAGGTGAGAGAGCAGGGCCCACTCCACTGGTGTCACCGGGACCACCAGTCATTTGGCTCCTCCTCTCCCAGAACTTTATTTCCTTCTTATGCATTCTCCAAATGAGAAGTTTTGCTGCGTGGACTTGGTTGTTTTTATTTCTTTAGTTTCTTTTTGTACCAGTTAAGAGTCTAACTGCAGCATTTTCCACCAGTCTTCAATGGCGGTCCCATACAGACACTTGGCAGAAATCTAACCTAGATGTTATCAGGGCATATGTGATTGTGGCCAGGTCTCATTTCTTTAGTCAAAGCTGATAAAAGGTGCTACTAGGTGTAGACTGTTCCATTTTGAATAGCTCATACCATTAGGAATTTTAGCCAATATCTGTTACCGGGCAGTTTCTACCCTTTGGTTCTAGTCCTGCGTTCTGGAGCAATAGAGGACATTTTGCTTTGTCTTCAGCATTACAGCCTTTCAGATATTTAATAATTCTATCATGGCTCCCCAAAATCTCTTTTCCATAATAAACATACCCAGCTCTTTTGATTGTTCTGCATAGGACTTGGTTTCCAGGTCTTCCCCAACAGCAACAGCAGCAGCAACAACAACAACAAAACAAGAACAACTCCTCATCTGGTTATCCTCCTCCAAGTTCACTCCAGGGAAGCTGCTCTAATTTAACCATGCCTCCCTTTACTTTTCTTTAAGGCTCATGTTCTGAAGCATTAAAAAATACTCTAGACGCACATCAGTAAAAGAAAGAGAGGCTGTGTGTACACTCACATTCACTGCATCCAGTGCACCCCAACCACTGGTTTGGGAAGTAGTATACACACATTAGCCACAATCCTTATCTAGCCTGTATCTAGCTTGTAATTCCTTATGAAATATTGGGGTGTGATGTGTTTCTCCCTAAAGCAGCTTTTATCTGAAAAAGAGTGACCTTGCTGAGTTTTAAGCCAGTAATGTGTACACAGCCAAAGACCACTAGTTTGCTTGCACCATTCCTATTTCACTTGTGTCTTCCATTAACATTTAGCACATGCTGTTACAATGGCAATATAATTGATGACTGAATAGGCTGCCTTTTAATTCACAGAATATTTCTATTCATCTCAACCTGATCTCTTTTTAAACTCGGTAAAATTTATTTATTGGGCAAATTGCAGCATAAATCATCTTCGCAAGTCTTTTTTGAATGATAACATGACTGCCCTTTAAAGTGCCCTGCTGGTGGGACCTGTCTTTCTTTGTTTTTATTTTTAATTGTGCAAATATAATCATTTATTTCTGACATTGTGAGTTAAATTACTTATATGACCGCTTGGTTGTAAGCAACATGCATGTGTCAAATTCATGACTTTTAAGTTCTATGAAACTGGGGTTGTGTGAAATCAAGGCTATTTGTTATGGAATCATAAAGTTAGACCATTGTGGTAAACCTTGTTAGATGAATTCACTGACAGCTGCACCAGTACATTACACAACTATGATGGGTGAACTGGCATTATATCGGCATTATATCGACATCACATCAGCATCATTAGATGGGTGCTTTGGATCTGGGTAGTAGATTTTTTAAAGAAGTTCCACCTTTCATTTTCTAAATTTTGCCTTTATTGTCTTTTCTCCTTTTATTCTATTAAACATCTCCACACCTCAGATTTTCTCTGCAGATTTTAAATCAGATGCAAAACAGCTAAGAATAGCTGCAGAGAACAATTATGAGAAGAAATGTGAAGGGATGCTGCTCCCAGTTCAAGAATGTGTTTTGGGGCTCGGTTAAGATGCAGCAGCCAGAAGCAGCTGTGCGAGAGGATGTCAACCAACATTCCTGTCCTAAGAAACACAGACATGCCCCTTTCAATAAAAATTTGCTGTTCAAACAAAATAAAAACAGAGACCTGTGCTGATCCTCAACCCCTACTCATCCACCCTCATGTTAGCGTTCAAAAACCTGTCAGTATAAATTTTCTTTTGTGGAAGAATATCTCATGAGCCTGTGATACAAATGCCTGCATGACCTGGAAAACCCAGAAATAAAAAGCAGAAGATAGCAGAGGACAGCAGCTGTAAGTAGTACACAACTGTAAGAAGGCGGTCTAAGAGGATGTGTAACATGGTGGTCCTTTTATCTTAGCAAACATTTTGATGGTGTTGGTGAAGAGAGAAGGATGTACATCCAGTGAAAATGCAACCTGGACATTTCACAGACTCCCATGAAACCTATGTTGGTCCCCTACCTGTATTCCCTAGACCAGTGTCTTCCAACATTGGTTCCCAAAGGTTGTTGGACTACAACTCCCATAATGCCCATCAAAGATGATGGGAGTTGTAGTCCAACAACATCTGGGGACCCAAGGTTGGAGAACACTCTCTAGACCAAGTCATTGACAGCTGTGTCTGCTGAGTATCACTTGCTATTCATTAAATGCAGCAGGTTAGCTATCTCTTTGAAAGGGAGATACTTTGTTAATTTCCCTCACTTTGTCTAGAACATGCTCTGGGCAATAATCAGAAGTCAGAAAAAGCCACAACCTTCTCCAGTGAAATTCTCCATATCTTAGTACAATGCCCTGCTGAAGCAGCAAGTAAATCTGAAGTATTTAGAGTCCTTTCATTTGTTCGTTCCCCTAGCATTCCATCACTTTGGCATCAGACTTTGCTGCCTGTTTACATGTTCCCTCTCCAAAAAACATTCAGCAAGCATCCATAAGGGTGCGGCTATGTCACAGCTCTTCACTACCATCATACAATGTTTCCTGGCCAGCTTTTGACAACCACTCCTCTGTTTTCTGATGACACTCATTGCTTACTATCAAAAGGCTAAGTAGGTCATTTCTGCCAAATCCACCCAACTCCCATTTAACATACACTCATCCCAAAATTGTTCCCAAGGGACAGATGAGGTAAAAAGCTGGTGAAGAGTGTATTGTATGAAAGCCTTCTAATTAAAAGTCATTATGTGAGGTCATAAAGTTCCTGGGGTTATGCACAGGTCTCACTCAGAAATGAATTCATGCTACCAAAGATCTGATTAACTTCTTTGCTGCTTTGGTCTGGTTATAAGACTGACTATGTCATTCCAATATTAAAGGCTTGTTACAACACGAAATTACAGGCACCTCAGAGACTGAACACATGCTAATGCTCCACTTAGTTGGGATCAGTGCCTCATGATTATAGGGTGGGGGACAGATTGCAGCTTCAAAAATGTGTAAATAAATGTGGGGGAAATTGTCAGTATATAAAGAATAGAGGTGATTTGGTAGCAGCAAAGTAGATATTTTCTCAGGGTATGGTCTGAAGGCACAGGAAATCACCACCATGTCAAAGCTAAGTAGGCCTGGATCTAGTCAGCGGCTGGATGGGTGACCACCTGGAAACCTTGTGATCGTGGATTCGATGACAGAAGAAAGGTGGGATAGAATGGAAGAAAAATAAATAAAATAATAGTGTTGTAAGTGAGTTACTGAATTGAAGAGATGACTGACTAATTTTGTTCCTGGTAGTGAGATATTGTGAGGTTTTGGGTCTGGCAGTCAAGAGGCACTCTAACATGGAGTGGGTGGGCCTTTAATGCTTCTGTCGGCTTCTCATTGGACCACATACTCTATACGTATTGCTGCTGTCATCTGCATCTGTCTCCAGATGCGATTATGTGGTTGATTCCCTATATCCCATCCTCAGGACTCTAGTAAGTTCTAGTACAGTTTTTTGATGTTCCAGAATTGGTGCATGTTCCTTCACAACTATGTTACTCTAACAGCCATTGCCTTTTGGGAAATAAAACTGGTCATGATAGAATCAATAAAATTCTGCAGCTTCATATCTTTCTAAAGAACTGCCTCCATCACCCCTGTCATCTACTGCCTTGCTTCCATACTGCCTTGCACTGCTTGACTGGGTTGTTTTCAACAAAGGCAAAGCCACAAAACTAAAAGGTTATTTTAGAGTATTTCATTTCCTCTGAGCAAAGAGAAGACGACAATGCAACAGCAGATGCACAGCTCAAAAATGAATATTTCATGATAAACAAGGAACCTTTGTAAACACCAAGTACAGATTTATAATTGATGAAGAATGCATCAGGGACTTTAACATGTTCTGAAACTCTTGACTTCATAAAAAGCATCCAAAAGTGGCCAGTCCCATTAAGCAGGTGGTCTCCGGTTGGCCTCTAGAGAACACATCTTCCAACCATACATTGAACTGCACCAGGCAGCGAGAACCACATGGACTGATGAGAAAAACAAAAATGGAAAACAGACTAATGCTTTGGGTGGGAAACCAATCTTCTCTCAAAATATTCCTTGTACTTTTCAGAATTGTCCTGAATTCCAAATACTGCCAGTGGTAAGGAAAGAACTCTGACCTCTTAACTGGTAATATATTCCATGGCCAACTTCTTCCAGTGGAGTGTTATAGTTATGTGTAAGGTTGCATAATATTTGGTTTTGTGTGCATCATGCCATCCCCTTGCCACTCAGGTACTATAGCAGATACACCCCTACCCCCCTGAGAGAGGAAAGCTATACACTCATCACAGGCATTAACAACGCCAGTGCAATGAGCATTAGAACTACAGTAATGATTGTATATTTGAAGCCATTTTAAGAACATAAAAAGAGCCCTGTCGGGTAAGACCAAAAGGTTTATATATTACAGCTCCTTGTCCTCACAGTGGCCAAACAGAGGGTCATGGGAAGCTCACAAGCCGAACCTGAGCACAACAGCGCTCCCCACAACTGCAATTCCCAGCAACTGGTATTCACATTGCCTTTGACAGTTGAGGTGGAACATAGCCATCATGGCTAGTAGACACTGGTAGGCCTCTCCTCCATGAATTAGTCTAATCCTCTTTGGAAGCCATCCAAGTTGGTGGCCATCACTGCCTCTTGTCGGAGTGAGTTCCATCATTTAACTATATGCTGTATTTACTTTTGTCTGCCCTAAACCTTCCAACAATCAGCTTCGTTGGATGCCCACAACTCCTATGATTATGAGACAGGGATTAAAGTGTCTCCATGTCTACTTTCTCTACACCATCTGGTTTCTCACACCTGTTGTTGCTGCTCTCCCTCTTCTGCCTTGATTACGAAAGAGGAAAAGAAGAACAAAAATGCTTGGTTTGTTTCTTTCCTTCAGAAAAAAGGGCTCTTATCATTACAAAATAAGAGCAATGCTCCACGTTCAGACCATTTACTTGAGGAATCTGTCGTTTATTATGGAAACACCAAGTACTACAGCAAGTCCACTATTATCTCTCATTCCCTGTGCACAAACAGCATAAGCAAGTGAAAGAGATTAAGGAGAAGCGCAAAGGTATTCCCAAAGTTACTGACAAATATTCAATACAGAAAGCCTTAGGAACAGAGGAGGAACCCTGCTAGATCAGGTCAAATGGGTCATTTAGTCCAGCTCCCTTTTTCTCAGAGTGGCTAGACAGATGCCCCCAAGCAGGACCTGAGCACAACAGCACTCTCCCCACTTGTGATTCTCGTCAACTGGCATACAGAGGTGTAAAAGTGATGCAAGTTTGCAATGTAGACGTGTCACTGTCTATGAATATGGTTTGCCCCTACACCCGGATTTATGCCACCCCTGATAAATCAGTGCTCCAAAAGAGACAGTGTACTACATCCTATGTGCTGATTGTCAGTCCTGGGGTCAAGAGAAAGGTGAGAGGGTGTGTTGTTCTTGGAGCTGTAAATTATCATTTGGCATTGCTTGCAATAATTTACTTGGAAAACATCAGGCAGGTGACAACATGAAGTTGCATTCTGATATGATTAAGGGCTGGAAGGGTGAAGGTTCCCAACTATGTATTTTCTTCCTCAATTCTCAGAAGTAAACAGCTCCTTAAGTTGATGTGAAATTTGACATCCAGCCAGTAAAGTCAGTATGACACAATAGAAGTGGCAGAGAACAACAGAATTATCTGCTGGGTATTGAGAAGACATGTTTCCTTTAATGTGGAAGTATAAGGACCGTTGGTACATCTAGCACAACATTGTCTATGCTGACTTGTAGCAGTCCATCATGGCTTCAGACTGTGGCACCTCCTATCTCTACGCAGAGATGCTGGAGATCAAACCTGGGACTTTTTGTATGCAAAACAGGTTCTCTTCCATTGAGCCATGACCATTAGTCTAGGAGTCCTAGCTTGACACTCCAGGAAGCAAAAGCAAGAAAGAATCAATTTTGCATGCCCTTTTGATACCAATATGTGCACAGAAATAAGCAGTCACTGCAGAAACACAACTTTAACTGGCATGGTTTCCCACCTCAGAAGACGTCTAGGTGCTAAATTACATTCAAAATCCCCTCCTCTCCCCATCCCCCCCCCCATGTTCAGACATCCTTTCAGAAAAGAAATGAACATTAAGCCATTTGTCACCAACAATGTAGATGTGCCTTCCTCATTTACTTTGAAGAAAGACACCCTGACATGCCTGCCACCCATACCATAGACCTTCAAAAGTGTTGGAAATTATGGCAGGGCTTTTGATTCAACAGCTTTCAATCAGTGCTTGAATCATGGAGGGCAGAGGTCGGGCCCCTAATGAAATCCATGTACTTCAACTCGCTTCAATTTGAGTCAAATCAAGACTTCCCTATGTTTTACTTTTTAAAAAAGTAGATAAGGGAACTGTTGCAAAAAATAAAGGGGGCTGAGGGCTGGGGGCTGCCCACATTTTGAGCACTGCTTTCAAGGAAACATTTTTCTCTATTGAGCATAGGGGTGGGCAAATCTATCATTTTTGGTTTCCCACAGTTACTAACTTTTCTAGTCTTTAGTGCTGTTCTCCACATTTCCATATCAATTTGCTTTCTCTTTTTTAAAGTCCTTGTGAAAATTCATCAGCATTTTAAGGGCAAATTTATCCCAATATACATGTTTGTATGCAATTTCTCTTGATGTTTACATTTTTACGAAGCAATTCCACCTCATATTTGTGCACTATTTTCACTAATATATGTATTTTTTTTATGTACACTCTATTCCAGTAGATGTTTTTGCACTCATTTCTTGGCTGGAGAACTGCACCGCAAAATTCAGAGATATGAAAATTTCAGTAGATGTAGGCATTGTGGTCCACATATGGTTTTAGAATGTATGAATTGGGTAGGTCTCCTTTAAATGTGACTTTAAAGGCAAGGAATTTCTCCCCCATATCTGGCTGAGAGGAACATTAGCTGCTTGGCTGAAAAGTGAACAGCTGCTGGATCACTTCCTACAATGGTGCTTTTAGATAATTCTAGACTCTGTGAGGGGGGTCTCTTTAAATGATAAAGTTTATTCAAAATGTGGCAAGCCAGCTTTGCTCCATCTGGAGCCCCTCCTGTTAATTCTGCTGAGTGGGACCCTAGACCTCTGCCCCAAAATCCTCCCCTGACAGCACCACTAGCTTCCTACTCTGATCTGTAAGACAGACAGGAGACTGGTCAAATACAACCCATCACCTTTGAATCCTGAGGAAAGAGATTCTAGCAAGCTTCCTCCTCAATGGCCATCTGTTCAATGAGTTAAAGACTCACAGAGAGATACAAAACATGATCCACAGCTCTGCCTTTTCAATAACAGGAAAGCATGTTGCATGCACACAGCATCCGCCCTCTATGCTGTTCCCCTTGACCTTTTCTCTTGCATAAGAAGGCTACATACACAGATTGTGCAGGCTGTCATTGCTGTCTAGAGCCTAAATGGAGACGCTCAAGGGAGCTGCCTGCCTAAAGGTCTTTTGGGCCAGTTCTCATGCCTGCTTTACAAAGATACTGTGGAAAGCGACTGGGAGAACAGGCCCCCAAGAAAGGCATTTGACGGGGTTGTATTTGGAGATTGGGGTTGCAAGAGTAAAGCTGGCTGCTTTGTTCCGTAAACAGAAGCCAAATGTGGGTGGAATGTCACATGATCCCACAAAAAATGTGGAAAACATTTGGGATTTTAAAAATGGGTGCCACAAGTCTTTGTTACTGTAGGAAATTGTTCAGTAACACAATTCTTGTGATAAGCAAGGCCCTGTGCAGTACAGTTAAGTTGGAAAACTTTGTTTCACTTGAAAAGAAGCAAACTCTGGTGTTAAGCAGTTATATCCGCACCCATGTTTTAGTCTCCCTATCTACATCCTACCATCGAATGGCCAGCCTCCTTGATGAGGTGTCACCAGAAAAGAGCAGTCCTCTTTCCACAAAGCTGCTCTAATTCCCTCAGTGGAATCCAAATGCACACAGCAAGACTGGGATTACATTGGTGTATTAGCCGATGGGAACAAAATCTCCTGACAAGCCGTTTGCTCGACCCTGATTGGAAACTATCTTTAATTAAAACACCACATCAAAATCCTAAACCAATTTCATCCCAGCTCAGCTAAGTGCTTTGTACAAAACATTAACTCTAAAATCTCATTACACATTAGCAACCCCTCTGACAAACATAAATGATAATTTAGCTCTAATGCAGTCTAGAGCAAGCCATTTCTTTTATTAAAAAAAGAAAGAAAAGCACCACATGGTCAACAGCAGTGAGCACTGGCTGGAGCAGAAGAGAAAGGCTTTGTTTCTTTATTTGGCTTCTGCAAGCAATTGGTCGGCTGTTGGTTTGTTATTGGTTTGTAATGTGTTGTTCAAATTGTGGCGGTTTTCAGACAAAATGCTAAGGCTCTTTTGTTTCTAGATAAGTGTTTGAAATCCCACCAGAAGGTTAAGGCCTTGGGATATTTCAAGCACTAACTTGGGAGAGCGGAGAAGGCCAAGGAAAGGCAAAGCTTAGGAGATTGTTGTCATGCAGAGCTATGGCTAGAAAGAGGAAAACAGATCCTCCAAGGGTCCCTCTTTTCCAGGGATGTCCTTGATTTAGAGAAGCCATCCTGGTTTCTGATTTGATCCTGGAATGTTCCGCTTTTCAATAGGATGTCCTTATTTTCATCAGAGAATGTTGGAGTATATGGGAAAACATTTTCAAGATTTGACTGTGTGTGTGCATGTGTCTGTGTTATTTCATCTGATGCAAAATGTGAGGTTAAAAAATGCCAACAAAAAAACTTCATTGACAACAAAAGGGCAAGGGAAGTGGGGAATCAGGGCTGGCTGGGGAATATATTTTCCACCCAATGGCAGCCTTCACTCTAGCCAACTTTTTGAAGGCCACATCTCGGTGATGGATGAGGTCAGGGGCAAAAGCAGAGGCAGGTTTAGGGGAGCGCAACCTGTTTGTCCGCACTGGGTGCTGAGCTGAGAGGATGTCACAGGAGGCACCACAACAATGCCTTAGAACAGAAGACAAGAGGCAGGGGCACCAAATTTTGGTGTCGCATAGGGCACCCCCGAAATTTGAAAGACCAAAGTCTGCCACTTTTTTTGCCTTTGTTTAGTAGTCTAGTTTCTATACACAATCACACGTCTCACTCTGTCCTCTGTGAACACTGGGACAATGACCTCTACTTTATATAGGCTAAAGAACATGCCGCACAGACTTCTGTGCGACTTCCCCACTACTTTTTAAAACTAAAACATAGCTGGTAGAGGCTGTACAATCAGGAGTGGATAAAAAAATATTAAGATAATAAAACAAAGGAATTTTGAATTTGCAAATAAACCAGGGAAGTTGCTGGCTTGGCAACTTAAAAAGAGAGAGTAGACAAAGAGTAATTAATGAATTGATAAAGGATAGAGTATACATAGATAACCCAAAAGAAATAAGACAAGAGTTTCTGACGTTTTACACAGATTTGTATAAAAAAGAGAAAGAAAATCTCAAACTAATAGAGAAGTATATAGAGGAAAGTAAATTGAGTAGTATGCTGAGAGAAAGTGCAGAACTAAATATGCCAATCTCAATGATGGAAATATAACAGGCAGTATGTAAGGGAAAATCTGGGAAAGCCCCATGTCCAGATGGGCTCTTGGTGGGATACTACAAAACAAAAAATCAGGATGTGTTAGTCCCCCACCTAAAAGACATTATAAATAAAGTGTTAGAAATAGGACAAGTACCAGAAACTTGGAAGGAGGCCTATATCACCTTGATACCTAAACAACATAAGGACATGACGAACCCTAAAAACTTCCACCCGATTGCACTACTAAACTGCGATTATAAATTATTCGCAGCAATATTAGCAAACGGACTCAAAAAAATTATGAGCAATTTAATACATAAGCAGGCTTTTTTCCAGCAGACAGTTAAAAGACAATGTCAGAAATATAATCAACATAATAGAATACTTAGAAGTGCATAACAAAAAACAGGCAGCATTGATGTTTCTAGATGTGGAGGAAGCATTTGACAATGTGTCTTGGCTATTTATGAAAAGAGTTTTGAGGAAAATGGACCTGGGGAAAACCTTTTTAAAGGCCAGAGAAGCAATATACACCACACAACAAGCAAATATCATTGTAAACAATACTATGTGGCTTTGATGGGTGTAGGGTTATGAAATGAACCAGACAAGGATGCCCATTTTCTCCGTTATTGCTTGTTTTTATTTTGGAGGTATTGGCACAAAAAATAAGGAATAATGACAAAATAAGGGGCATAAGAGTGGGTCAACAAAATTACAAGTTAAAAGCAAATGCTGATGATGTTCTCTTGACCCTGGAAAACCCACTAGAAAAACACCAATGTGGTTGTCACCAGTGGAAGCTCTGACAAGGAAAAAATTAACACAGAGACAAATTGGAGTACATACAGTGGTACCTCGGGTTAAGAACTTAATTCGTTCTGGAGGTCCATTCTTAACCTGAAACTGTTCTTAACCTGAGGTACCACTTTAGCTAATGGGGCCTCCCACTGCCACCGCGCCACCACCACGCGATTTCTGTTCTCATCCTGAAGCAAAGTTCTTAACCCAAGGTACTATTTCTGGGTCAGCGGAGTCTGTAACCTGAAGCATCTGTAACCTGAAGCGTCTGTAACCTGAGGTACCAATGTATAGAGACTTGCTAACTGTCACCAGAGAGGACTATAAATTGAAAGAGACTGGAGAGGTAAAAAATCACGGGACAGATTGGTTAAGTTACTATAAACTGCCCCCAGCTTTTAAGTTAGACAAAAAATATGGATTTGCAGAACAGAGTTCGCAGTTTGAAAAAGTTATATCAGGATCCAGGGTCAAAATATTATAAAAAATTGTAAAACTTATTACTTGAGTGGGACAAAATGGAGGAAATGGTTGAATCTTAAATGATAAATTGGGTTAGGGACGTGGGGCACAATACTGATTTTGCACTATGGGAACAACTGTAGAAAGTAAACATATACCGTATTTTTCGCACCATAGGACGCACTTTTTCCCTCCTAAAAAGCAAGGGAAAATGTGTGTGCGTCCTATGGAGCGAATGCAGGCTTTCGCTGAAGCCTGGAGAGTGAGAGGGGTCGGTGCGCACCGACTCCTCTCGCTCTCCAGGCTTCAGGAAGCTATCTGCTAGCAGAGGGAGACCCAGCTCTCCCACCGCTAGCGGAGCGCTGCATTAATCCCGAAGCTTGGGGCGTGCGGAGCTCAGCACGCCCCAAGCTTCTGGGTGCCGGCAAGGTCTCCGCTAGCCCTGGGAGAGCCCCGCGACGTCGCGCGGCTCTCCCAGGGCTAGCGGACCACTGCGCTAATCCCGAAGCTTGGGGCGTGCGGAGCTCAGCACGCCCCAAGCTTCTGGGTGCCGGCAAGGTCTCCGCTAGCCCTGGGAGAGCCCCGCGACGTCGCGCGGCTCTCCCAGGGCTAGCGGACCACTGCGCTAATCCCGAAGTTTGGGGCGTGCGGAGCTGAGCGCGCCCCAAGCTTCTGGGTGCCGGCAAGGTCTCCGCTAGCCCTGGGAGAGCCCCGCGACGTCGCGCGGCTCTCCCAGGGCTAGCGGACCACTGCGCTAATCCCGAAGCTTGGGGCGTGCGGAGCTCAGCACGCCCCAAGCTTCTGGGTGCCGGCAAGGTCTCCGCTAGCCCTGGGAGAGCCCCGCGACGTCGCGCGGCTCTCCCAGGGCTAGCGGACCACTGCGCTAATCCCGAAGCTTGGGGCGTGCGGAGCTCAGCACGCCCCAAGCTTCTGGGTGCCGGCAAGGTCTCCGCTAGCCCTGGGAGAGCCCCGCGACGTCGCGCGGCTCTCCCAGGGCTAGCGGACCACTGCGCTAATCCCGAAGTTTGGGGCGTGCGGAGCTGAGCGCGCCCCAAGCTTCTGGGTGCTGGCAAGGTCTCCGCTAGCCCTGGGAGAGCCCCGCGACGTCGCACGGCTCTCCCAGGGCTAGCGGACCACTGCGCTAATCCCGAAGCTTGGGGCGTGCGGAGCTCAGCGCGCCCTAAGCTTCTGGGTGCTGGCAAGGTCTCCGCTAGCCCTGGGAGAGCCCCGCGACGTCGCGGGGCTCTCCCAGGGCTAGCGGAGACCTTGCCGGCGCCCAGAAGCTTGGGGCACGCTGAGCTCCGCACGCCCCAAGCTTCGGGATTAGCGCTCCGCTAGCCGTGTCTAGGCTGCGGATAGCAGCCTGCTTCCCGGAGCGTCGGGCGCCCTGAAAGCAGAGCTCCCGGCGCTTTGGGAACACATCCGCAGCATGGGGACCCTTGCAGGAGCTCCCCGCAAGCTTCCCCACGCTGCGGATAGCAGCCTGCCGCCCGGCGGGTGGGGCACCCTGAAGCAGAGCGCCCCTCGCGCCAGGCATACATCCGCAGCGTGGGGAGCCCTGCAGCAGTTCCCCACAAGGCTCCCCAAGCTGCGGATAGCAGCCTGCCGCCCGGCGGGTAGGGCGCCCTGAAGCAGAGCGCCCCGCGCGCTAGGCAGACATCAGCCAGCCCCACAAGCTCGGGGGACAGCAGGGAGGCGCAGCGCCACTATCCCGCTGTTCCTCGACCTGGTTCAGTTTCCCTGACCTGCTTTTGGGGGGGAAATAAAGGGAAAATTTTTTTCCTTTATTTCCCCCCAAAAAAACTAGGCGCGTCCTATGGTCCGGTGCGTCCAATCGTGCGAAAAATACGGTAGTTTACAGCATGCTACACACTAAGAGAAAACTATGAAGTTGCTGCATAGGTGGTATCTGGCACCAAATACACTAACAAAAAAGAGCAATTGCTGGAAATGTAAGACAGCAGAGGGATCCTTTTACCACATGTGGCGATTGTGTAGCATAATTAAAAACTAATGGGAAATTATCTATAATGAACAAAAAAATGTTTTAAAAATCCTTCTCTAAAAACCTAGAAGCATTGTTGCTGGGGTTAATAACAACAGAAGTGACAAAAAAAGAGAAATTTGTTCCTATATGCTTCACATATATTACTAGCCCCGAAATGGAAAACAGATAAGGTACCAACAAAAGAAGAATGTCATATTAAATGGTTAGAATATGCAGAGTTAGCAGGGATGACCACTAGAATAAGAAATCAAAATGCTGAAAAATATAAGGAGGACAATATATATTTTTTAATTGAATATATGAAAAAGTATTATAAACAAACAATTAACCTAGCAAGATGGTAAGATTTTGAGCAGTGTAAGAAAAAACTAAAGTGTATATAAGAAGTTGTGACAGACTGGGTGAATCAAGAAAACGCGAGAAAAAGAAAAGAGACAAAAGGAACCATGGAAAGAGAGGATGGGAAGACGGTGGAGGAATGATTTCTGGTTTTCTGTTTATTTTTCGATATCCTAAAATTGTTATTTAATTTCTATTTCAGAGGGGAGTTTTTTGTGTCGTTTGCATTGTTTCCATTCATTTCTTTGATATGGAATTGTATCAGAAACTGAAATAAATAAATAAAAAGGAGTGGAGGAAAGGCGATTGTTGGCAAAAAGTTGTGCCTTTCCTCCATTCGCAGACACACAGCCCCCGTTAGCTGCTCTTTGTTTTTAAAGAGTGTTGTTGAAATGACACAGATCTCTGTGTTGTGTGCAGTTTGGCCTTCAGGCCTGTACCTACTTTCCAGTGATCAAAGGTCTAAGTGTGTTATCAGTCATAAACCAGACCAGTTGAAAAGAATAACGTTGTTTTCTCAGTCTTCAAAGCATGAACATTACAAAATCACATGGGATGGCTTGCTTGCAAGAACAATGGTTACAAATTGAAAGGGATGGATTAATATGCTAAATAAACCTCTTATAAATGAAAGTTAAGTTAAGGAAAATAAACTTAACGTGGAGAGATGATTCCTAGCTTTTCTTTTTTTAAAAAAAACCACCAACCTCAATTAATTGTTCTTAAAATGTTTCGAAGATTATGTTAGCAGTTAAGAAATAGGAAGCTGAGTTTAAAACAGAAAAGATTAAAAATTTAAAATAAGAGATCAAGACTAGTTTTAGCTTGGTCAAGGCTATTCATACGTTACCAAAGAACAGCTATGTTCTTGCTTCTATTGAAGTTTCCTCTCAGAAGTCCCAGAGCAACTAATAGAAGTCAGTCGCTGCTTTTTCCTTCTATTGAATGAGCCCAGCTTCTCCTCCCTCCATCTCATTTCTCTTGTCTTTCCCCATGCCTCCCTTTTAACATTAAAAAAATATATGCATGTTTGATCAATCACCCACCAGATATTGATCTTGATCCTAGAGAGGATTTGGTATATGTGACACGAACATGATGTATATGCTTCTATAGTGAAGCAGCTCCTATTACATATATTTGAATGCACCCTAATTGAATATAGTCCCAACCACACTTCTCAGATGGCAAAACCATACAAACTAAGGATAGCAATTGAGTAGCTAGTTATATCTCACCAAAAAAGAGAAATGAAATATACCACCAAAATCAGGGGGGAGGGTGGGACTTGCATAAAATTGGTATGTGCTAGTTTATACCTATATAAACTATATAGGTATCTCAGCGGAATGGGGAAGAATAATATCCGATGACCAGCATGCCTGTAGATTGCCTTGCAAAATTGTTTTCTTAAAAAGGCAAGGAATATAAACCATGAATGCATGAATAAAATGTGGGGAGGCAAGGGAAACTGGTTTATGGTGAACATTAGCAAAGGAAGTTGGTATGTCTTTAAGGCTACAATCCTGGGATTATGTGGCATTGAAATCAGTGGGACTGAGTGGGCATATATAGGAAAGATTGTACTTTTAGTAGTTTATGTGCAGTGTTGTGGTACAGTAGTTGCAGGAGAAGAGAAGAGAAGAGTATTATAAAGACAGTCTTGTGCCACTGAATAAGAGGAGTGCATGGAGCTTAGGAACTTGGGTTAAGCACTTTATTTACTGATATTTGATCTTATTGTCTACTATAATATTCTAATGAATTGTTGAATATTGTTGTTATCTGAAAGTTATGTTTTTATCACAAACTTTTTGTACTGAATCAGTAATATAGAAAGGGGGCATACAAATTAAAAGTAAAATGAAATCAAACCAGATATTTGGAGCTGAAGTTCCATGGCTCTCAGCTGCAGTGCATTTATATGGAACAGATACACTCAGGTTTGTATTGTAACACTGCTTCCTATTACACAGATCAAGTAATGCTGGAGAGGGCAATCTGCTCCACTGAAGTCATATTAAACAAAGGGAGGGTGGTTTTTAAGGCACATCTGAGAGGCTGCAGTGATAGCGGGCTTAATGTTGTTTGCTCTCTCCATTTATTGTAAAAGAGACTGACTAAATATCCTCTGTTCGATTAACAACAACACTCTCAATCTCACTCCAGTCTAAAATGACCTTTGTAAAACTATACCAGTGGTCTGAATTCTAATTACACCAGAATTGATTTCCCTCCCTCCCCTGGGTACAAATGGGAGAACATACACTTAACTTTATAGACCAAAATAACAACTATGTATTATTACATATACATAGATTATGTAGTCAATGTGTTTATGGAACCAAAAAAGGATTATTATTATTATTTTTAGAGGGGTGAATTATCAAATTCAATCATCACTAGATTTTCACACCTAGATTTGGTTTTGATTTGTCAGCCAATGTTTGGCAGCTTTAATATTCCAAGAATATTATGTGAGCTCTGCCTTTCCAATAGAGCTTTGTTACCTAAACAGGGTTGCCATCTTTTTAAAAGCCAAAAAGGAGAGGTCACACATTCCATTCAATGGGTGTTGAGTCTGAATACACAAATAGTTTAGCTCATACGGTTACTGACATGTACCGTTCAACAAGTGTACAGCGTATGTACCTCTGTACACAATAGTTGAGCAGTATAAACCAACAAGTGTACGCTCTTTCACACGAACACTTATGTGTAGAGGTAGTTTGTACCTGCGTTCAGTGTAACATGTGAACAAACTTAGAAATTATGGTCCCTGGGTAGGGCCTTGGAAGTAGGCCCTCTGAATCCAGAGGCAGAGCTCACAGCATGTCTAGAAGTGGAAATATTAGGACTGGCTCTGCCCTCAGGCAAAGCAAGGGAGCTGCCTCAGATAGCTGATTTTGTGAATCTTATTTATTTGCAGAATGTGCATCTTACTTTTCGGGGGGGGGGGCAAATCTCCCAACTTGGTTTACTACAACCAAGAGAGTCCCTGCCCTCAGGCTTACATCTTAAAAAGGCACAACACAAAAGGACAATGGATTGGGGAGGAAGGAGGAAACACATAATTCAGAGCAAGCACTGTCCTCTCCCCCTTCAGGCAAGGATCATGGCCCACAAAGAGTATTCTCATTTGAAAAAATTAGACAGAGAATCTAGGCTCTTTCCAGTGATCAAATATTAAATTTAGTAGATTGGAGCCTGAGTGGGAAATAGTGGTGAAATATAAGTCTAGGGATACAATTTAAGCAACAGTAATTTGCAAGGATTAATAGTGCAGATTCAGACACATGTACTCAGAAATAAGCCCCACTGAGCTCAGTTGGTCTTACTCTCTAATAAGTGTGATTAGGCTTGTATTTTCAGTGTGCTAAAGTAGCTTAGGTTAGAAGTTAGTGCAAAACAACAGACTAGCAGGGTTTGCTATCTCACCTTACAGCTCAGTAACTCATCTGCGTTCGTTCTGTTTATTCAAACATACCAGCTGCCTGAGGAGCCCTTTGAATTTAAATCATAGGCATGCAGGGCTAAAAGGAATTTGGAAATAATACAGGCAAGAGTTGCCCGACACAAAATGACATTGCACTGGCAGAGTCATTGTGACAAAGTATAACATTTCTCTCATTAGACAGCAGGGGGGTCCCAGATAAAGAAGGCGACAGTTAACACACTGAACCATACTAGCTACTAAGTCCCCAAACGCTATGCAGGTGCTATTGGTTTTTTTAAAAAACGTACCCTGCTTTCCTCTCCATAAAGAAGTTTTCTGAAGCAGCTTACAAATATAAAAGCAAACATCAGAAATTCCTCTGGGGAATGTGAGACAGCAATACAGGAGCAGATGCTTGGGAAGGAGGATGGTGCTTAGAAGCCTTGCTTCAGAGCTCCCTGGGAAAGAACAGACGGCCCATGTTCAGCTGCTGAAATATCAAGGCAAAGCTGGGAAAAATTCGTGCTGGAAGCACAGAGGGGCTTCTGCCAGTCAGTGCAGGTGTTGAGCTAGATGGAGCAAAGTTCTAAGGCAGCTTCCTATGTGGTGGTGAGATGGAAGAAAAGGGCAGCTAAATCAAAAGAGTTTCTGATGAATTATTGGCAATATATATCCCTGCTCCAGAATTCCATCTGCAGGTCAGATTATGGAAACCCTATGCTTGAATACAGAAGAAGCAATAGCACATGAGTGTCATGGCAATCCTGGTGTGTGGCTGTCTGAACACTTCAGATAATGGAGGACTTTCAGTGAATTCACTCCTTTCTTTCAAAATAACCAGTTCCCACAATGGTTTGAAGCAGGCATGTCCAAAGTCTGTCTTGGGGGTCCAATCTGGCCTGCCAGTCGGCTAAATCCGGCCCCTGTAGCAGTTTATTTCCTGGGGTAAAATCCTCAACAACTTCAATTCTAAAAAAAGGTTAACAACTTTGGTTGGCTCTTTGGTTGGCCCTCACAGCCCTTCACTTCATCAAATCTGGCCCTCTTTGAAAAAAGTTTGGACACCACTATGAAGCAGTGAAGCTAAACAGCTCTGGTCCTGTATGTTGCTCGGATTACAGCCCCCCTAAAAACCAAACATAGGCCAATCTGAGCCCCACAGAGGAAGAGCCGAGTATGTGAAATACATCAAAGAAGAATGATTTTTTGCATAGGCACCAAATTTGTTTTTTTTAATAGATGTTTATTAAAATTTCAGAAATTATATACAAAAAACAAACAAAACACAGACAAAAAACAAGTATAATTTCCGTCCCTTATTTTCTTATCCTTACTTTGCTGACCTCCTCCTACCTCCCCTTTCTGTATTCCAATTTCAAAATATTTATTCAGCAAGTCCTCTCCCTTAATTTCATTTAGTTTTAACCATTCCTTTCTTTTAACTTAAACATTACTGCTATAAACCACTTAGCTTCTAAACCATCATCATTCTAACATTTATTAATTTTGCCGTGTTTCTCAACCCTTTCTTCATCTTTGGTAACCTTATTTTCATTTGGTTTAGTTCATTTAAAAAAGAAAAATCCAGTTTTACCTTATCCAAACTTAATCATCGAATTCATACCTCAGTTCATATTCTTAAAACATTTTTTCTAAGGTCGACCAAGGTTCCCTTCCACGAATTTCCCAGTTTACATAGCAATAATATAAGAAAATGAAAACAACAAAATAAATTATAATTATGAACCCTTTGGATTCCCAAACTCCTCCCCCCCCCCATAGGCACCAAATTTGGGTTGGTGTTGGGAAGCAGCCTTGACAAATAAAATTTAGGGAACAGATGGATCTGAACTGGCACAATATTGAAATCAAATCTAAAATTTGAATTTGGAACTTCAAAATTTGAACTTCTGCACCCCAAAATGTCAAATTCTAAAGCAGAATTATTTCCTTGCTCCAATTTTTTTTTCCAGTCCTAGCAATTGCTTTCCTCTTGCACTGGAGCCCTGCAGGACTCCATCTCATTACTAGACATACATGGATACCAGTGGAGAAAGGAAGGCAACAGGAAATGAAGTGTGAATGGACAGCAGATACACAAGACTAAATCACACCTGGACTTAGCAGCCTCTTTGATTTCCCATGGACTCAGAGACGTAAATGGGAATGAACTGGCTGAAATTCAACCATCACAAAATAATAGATGTTGACAGGTAGGGGAATTGCTTGAAAGAATGAGCAATGGGCATACATACGATTATGCCTAAATCTTGCCAGCATTTTGTTTAAGTAGTGAAGAGGTCCAGTGTCTATCAGTGAAAGTGCTCCATATAATACATAATGTAATACAAGTCTAACTATGCCATCCAATAATCTTTGTCAGAGTAATTTGCTGTCTGAAAGCAGTTAATTCATATAGCAATGGTTACAGGTGATGAATATTTGGACATGGCCACATATTGACTCACTACACTGCTAATTCAGTCTGAAGATGATACCTAGG
This sequence comes from Podarcis bocagei, assembly GCF_964188305.1. Classification (NCBI taxonomy): domain Eukaryota; kingdom Metazoa; phylum Chordata; class Lepidosauria; order Squamata; family Lacertidae; genus Podarcis; species Podarcis bocagei. Next base: position 57,593,461 of record NC_138127.1, on the reverse strand, counting down.
AAGCAAAATCTAACTGGAGCTTGGCAAGGGTCTCTTCAGATGTACCAAACATCACCATAGTTGACAAAAGTGATTTTTTGATGAAATTTCCCACTTAGAATCATAGAATTGTAGAGTTGGAAGGGACCCTGAGGATCATCTTGTCCAACCCCCTGCAATGCAGAAACATGCAGCTGTCCCATACGGGGATCAAACCTGCAACCTTAGCATTATCAGCACCGTGCTCTAACCAACTGGCAATTGCTTGCTTTTTTGCCAGAACAAACCACAGGATTCAATCCGGGAGAGCATTTCTGGTGAAGCATCCTAATTCTACACTGACGTCATTTTAATATAGTCCAGCCTATCCCAACCTGCTGCTCTCCAGATGTTTCAGATTACAACTTACATCAGCCCCAGCCAACTGAACTAGAAAGCTGAACTAGAACACTAGCAGGGTCCATGCCTGGATAATTTAAATTCCATGGCAGAAATATGATGAAAGATAGAATCTCCCAGACTCTTCACAGGCTTTTCATTTGGTGTGGTGGCCCAGAGTGGAATTGTTCCATTTAGACCCCTCAGAATGTCTGGGTTTTGTGAAAGAGCCTAATTATCTTCCCCAAACAAACAAAAAGTTATTGCACTCTAGGAGCATCATCATCATCATCATTTTATTTTATGTCACCTTTCCACAGTGAAAAACAATGCTCAAGGCGGCTTACAACATGACAAGATTTACATAATTACAAAAGTCATAAACAATAAATAAACCACATCAAAAAAATACACAACCAAATGGAAAACAATTTCCACATAAATCAAAATCTAAAACGAAGGATAAAGCATTAATATCACAGTTTAAAATGGCATAGGTAAAAAAATAACAGCATTTTTTTAAAACAACAACAACAAAACCAAAAAAAACGGAGCCCTCTCTGCCCAGCAGCAGCAGCGGCAGCAGTCCTTTATGGAGGACTGTCAGGCCCCGCCCTAGGCCAGGTGGTGAGTGGCAGGAAGGGGGCCCTCAGGATGCTATAGTAACTCCTAAATATAGATTCAGGTAGGTAGCCGTGTCAGTCTGACACACTCGGGGGGAGGGATGTATCTGAATAAGTGTGCATGCACATGAAAGCTTATACCCAGCACAAACTAGTTTGTCTTTAAGATGCTACTGGACAATTTATTTATTTATTCCTAAATATAGATTTACATTCCCATCCACATCTAAAGAGGCATCCAGCCAATTCAATGGACTCCAGATGATGAGCATCTCCAATTACACATCTGTACGAGAATCTGCATCAGCTACACACACAAAACCCGGCTTCTACATGATCTACCTTGTGGTTTTGGGTGTCGTTCTTTCTCTTTTCAATCATAAAAGTAAATTTTCTATTATTATTTCTACTAGTACCTAAAAATACTTTTAGATTTACAACTGTGCAGACAATGTATCTTAACGTTCAGGAGGATATCGAGGTCTAAAGAAAATAATAGTATATAGATTGGACACAATAATCAATTGCTCACCAGACACCAGAAAGAAAATAATACCATACATTTATTATTCAAATAAATCATTCTTCTAGAATTACTTCAGGAAAAACATGTATCCCACTTTTTATGTTTTATTAGTACATTCCAGTCAGAAGCCGTCTAAGGAGGAGAAAATAATTCATTAAACAATCAAGGAGACATTTGTAAGTCAAGGACTTATTGTTATCCAGACTCGAGGAAACATACAAGTCTTCAAAAATATATTACGTTTTTATCTATTCCAGTTAAGTTGTTTTACATAAGAGAGAGGAATTTAATCCGACTGATCTATCTCTGTAGCAGCTCAAGGGGAAAGCAATTCAGATTCACTATAATCTGAGTAATAGGTTCAATGCTAGCTTCCTCTTATCATAGGGAAAGGAGCCGTTTTCATTTCACAGTTTATGGTGCCTTCCCTATAGTTAGCTTCTCCCTGATGGCCAGACATAACAGAAGTTCTATTAGTGAAGTCTTTTGCACTTGTGGCTTACGCTAGAGTGGAGCCACCACCCGTGCTTAGCTGAAGTGTGAACACAGCCTCTTGGGGAATAATAGACACTAAATCCTTCATAATTAGATCTCATTGAGGAGGTGAAAATGAAACACTTGCTAGTTGGCTCACTAAATTCTCCCCCAAATCTGGCACATTTGACTCTCCCAAACTATAGAGATGGACAAAAGGGTCTTCTTCTTGGTCCTTCTTTCAATATACACATTTATTTATATCCCAGCTTTCCTCCATGGTGCTTAAGGTGGCATACTTGGTTCCCTTCCTCCACATCGTGTTCTCGCAACCATGGTAGGTTAGGTTGAAGAGATGGTGATTGGCCCAAGGTCACTCAAAGAACTTCCTTCATGGTCTCCCCAGGTCCTAGCCCAACACTAGCCACTGCTCCACACTGGTTCTCAGTTAATACATAAATAGCTTCCAGCACAACACATCTAAGCCATGTGGGGAATGAATGTCAGGATTGACCTAAGTACAGGGATGACTCAAGATCTTTTGCCTCCTGATGAATGACCTAGGCCATTCCACACAAGACAGCTGCCGACTTCCTATTTCAATTGTTTCCCCTCCTGCTGCATCTTGCTGTAGCCAACCTCAAGTCTTTCTGGAGGGTCCCTGATCTGGCATGCATGTGCAGGATTAGTGGAGAGAATCAAGTCAGCAATCCCCCCTGTGCAATCAGGGTTCTCCCCATCTAGCCTACTTTGCTGTCCTATCAAAAGGCAGCCTGATTGCATGGAGAGATCAATGTTTACGTATTCATGTGAACATTCTTCTCTCAAGAAAACGATTTGAATGAACAAATCGTGCAGGATGCATTTTGAGAAAAGTGGTGATCTATGTTTCTCAGCTCCCGGACACTGAAATGAAGAGAAAGAACCCACAGAGAGTCAACATAGGGCTTATGCACACTAAACTTTTCCCCATGCTTCCAGGATTGCCGTAAGGAGTGGGTTTTTGTGAGGAAAGCTCCAGAACGTTCAGACATGGAGCTTTAAGGCATGGACCATGCCTGCAAAGCATGGAGGAAAGCTAAGTGTGGATAGTGGCTGGGAGGAGCGCAGAGAGAAGAAACACCAGGGTGCATCTGCAGCAGCACAACTGGGCGCCTACATCTGCCCCAGCTGCAACAAAACATGTTTCTCCTGCATCAGTCTCTACAGCCACAGCAGGTGCTGCAACCGTCCAACAGCTTGACCTCACCCCCAAAGGCACACTCCTCCATTGTCTCCTGAGACAGCCAGATGCCAACAACAGTGGCTGTTGGCATGATAACCAGAGAGAGAGATGGATTAAAATTCTCATTCTCAGTCATAAAATGCATTGTGGGACCTTCAGCTAGACACTCAGTTTCAGCCTAACTGGCCCTCCCTACAGGGTTGTTGTATAAGGATAAAGGGGGAAGCTCTGTGCTTTTCTGAGTTACCTGGAAGGAAAAACAGAATATGGATAATTTAGATTGCAATGGAAATCAATCTGTGACAAAATAGACCTCAATTAATAGGAACTTTTAATGGTATGTGTAAATTCTCGTATTTATTGTGGACAAGAACAGAAACCCAAAACTGTCAGGAGCAGTAGGAACATCTAGGTGCTCTTGGTCTGTGGAATAGGGACTCCAGTATTGCCACCTCACCTCTTCCAGGGTGAAACACAGGTGTGGGAGAAGGAGCATAAGCAACTGAGAACATCAGGGTCTGGAACATCTGCCCTGTCTTGTTGATGGCTTAATAATGGGTTATATTCTCCTTCTTGGAATGTGCTAATAAAACATTATAAAAAAAGCAGGATGCATGTATTTCCCAAGGTAATTGTGTGGTCTTATTTTCTTGCTGGTATCTGGTGAGCAATGGATCATTGTGCCCTTATCTTAGTTTGGCTGAGTTACAGCTACTTACCTGGAAGGCTGCTGCTGGCCTTGGAACCAAGCAACAGCATCAGCATCAACCACAGCAGGAGAAACAACTGCTCTTGGGTGAAGGTATTGTCATCTCAATTCCCCCACATACAACCATTCCTGTGAGAACAGTGTCCAGTGACTAAGAGCATCAAGGCTTGTAGAATCTGCTCTGCCCACTCTGGAGGTGTTTTCATGCTGAGAGAAGCAGCACCATCAACTGGGCCAATGCCAGAAGGTAGACCCACCCTGTCCCCATGAATAATGTAGTCAACTATAGGGCCTGGATTTCCGGGTTGGGCTGGTTTGCAATTACTGGGCCAACATGGCTCCAAAAAGACCTAGCACCCGGTGGAGAGGTGCAGTAGCTGGCTAATCCCTCATTCAGCAAGAGGGAAACTCACTGTTGCTTTGCCTATGTCAGTAGACATGCATGTGTCCTCAGGTATAGAAAAATCAATAGTAAGAGTCCTTACTGATCTCATTATACTCGCTCCATTTAGGTGAGCAACTCAAAATGAGTAAACCGAACACCTTTATTGGACTAATTTCCATTCAGGACCAAAATATGCACACTTACAAGCGGCAGAGAACTAATCTCCAGGCAGAATGAGAAAAAAGCTAATTCTCAACTGCGTACAGAGTAATGGTGCTAATGCTAATACCTTTTAGTCATTTCCGGTAGATGGTGTCCCAATTACAAAACTTTTAGCACATCAAATTGTTGTTTACAATATATTAACCAGCAGGGGGGTTACGGGCTTATGTAATGACCCAAGAAACTATTTGCAGCGTAGCGTTTAGCCAAGGTAATCCATGTGATCAGTGAGCCTCCGTGTATCTGAAGGAAGCAGAAGCAGAGTGGCAAGGGAGCTATGAAAGGAGAGATTGCATTGCCAGGAATAGATTTCAGGCTTGACCCTTGAGATTCCTTGGGCCTCAGTAAAGCAGGCAGTCTCTCCTTTAGTCATCTGTAGTTTCACAGCTTCCAAACGGGGATCGAGGTTGTGTCTGTCGTCTTCCTTTACCAACCTGGCACTCTCCAGATGTTTTGAATTATAACAGCTGTTTTGACTGGGAGTTGTAGTCCACCAGGTTGGCAGAGGCTGTGGGTCATCCAGACTTCGTTTTGTGCTGCATTTCTAGGCCCTGGTCTGCATTTTCTCCCATTTGCTCTGATTCAGTAGTAAAATGGGGGTTTTCCCAGGGAAAGTGCCAGGACACGAAAACAACTGTTTGGACACAGAGCTTTAAAGCGCAGACCTCTGCTTCAAAAGCATGGCATGAAAGGAAGTCCAGATGAGCCCTGTAATTCAGAATGCTTGCAACAATGGCTTGAGAGCGAGAATACTGCCCTCAGTAACTCCTACCAACGATAAATTTACATAGTCATGCGTATACTTGGTTTTAAAAACAGCTGCCCTAACTCTCAGTTCATTTCTAAAAGTGTGTTTGCATAGATAAACATGTGACAGGGCCAGAATGCAATAGCCCCCCTTTGCTGTCCTTAGATCTCAAAATCAGCCCCTAAATTTGCAGGTTCCACATAAACTACCTCAAACAATATGGAGACGTAATGTATCAGTGTTTTAGAATTTAGCGAGAATCTAGGTTTAGAAAGATAGTTCAGAGTACCACTAAGAAGTTAAATGCCAACCTCATTTCCAAAGAGCCAGTTTTATCATCCTGTCACCCATGCCGTGGCCCTGCCAAGCACATCCCTTGTCAACTGTCCAGACCTTGGCAAGAGTACGTTTCTGAACAACTGCAACAGCATCATGTCCTTAAAAGGGGGGTGTGTGTGTGCAAATGATCATGTCCTTACTAATGTGTACTAACACATCTCGATCCTACGAATAACATATGGAATCCCATATGCAGAAGTGGAAAGGAAAAGCCCCTCAGTACACATGGTCAATAGAAGGATCAGGAGCACAGCTGACCACTGTCCCCTCAGGGGGGCCCTCAGTCCTCCTCATATTAAGGCTATATAAGAGTTATAATTTCCTGAGAAATTCTAATTTCCTGTAGCAAAATGCACTTTGATGAACAGAATCCAAAGCTGAGGGAGTTTTTCATTCAAATGTGTTCTTTGATGAAAAGACCCAGCAGAGACCAAATAAAAAGACAAGAGGCCAGCGAAAGGGGTGTGTGTGTGTGTGTCTATTTTGCTTTTGAATGTTTGTTGACTTTTATACATGAAACACTTGTCTTATTAGTATGTTCGGCATTGCAGTGCTTTTTCCACAAAGGTCTTTGTAATGAGGGGCTCTAAAAAGACTTTCAGCAGTGCTGCAAGTTCCCTCAGAGGCTTGGCAAGAATCTGAGGTGCGCAGGTCACCATTTCTAGAAGCAGAAGACATCTGGTTTATTGGAAGTGACACCCAGATCACAGTTAAGAAAGCCACTTAGGAGGATTAGTCGCTGCTCATTTGTGCCTTTTGGATCTTTTCTCATTCAGAAGTTGTGTTAATAATCATCCTCTTTGCAACCTAAAGGAAGGGAAGCACTGGGGAATGGGATTTGCGAAAAATGCAGGGCAATGGAAAGGGTGTACAATAAGCCTGAAAAATGTGTGATCTACCAGGCAGGCATGGAAACTTAACAGGCTTGACAAACTTCCCACCATCGCTGGCCTGCCTGTGTGAGAAAAGACGTCTCAGGCTCTGATTTGTATCTGGTGGGCTGCGTCAGGCTTCATAGCATACAAGTTTTGCAGGCCTGAGGTAGAAAACAAAAGTTGTAGGACAAGGAGTGTGTAGTGAAGAGGCCCTATCTTAGCCCCATACTCTGCCTTTTATGTTGGTTACACCAAATGGTGCCAAGAAAGAAAATAGCTATTCCTTATGAATAGGAAGAAGGCAGATGGCTCCATTCCAGGAAGCTTGGATGACCAGGAACACATTTGAAAAGCAATAGGGCTTTCATTGTATATGGGCCAAAGCACTAAATTTCTGGCTTTCCTCAGATCTTTTGTACTTGTTCCCAGGAAACAGAAAATACGGGCAAGGACATAGCTAAGTGGTAGAGCTCTTTGTGGGATGTATCCAGAGATATACTAGTGGAAGATGTGCCGACGGTATCGCTGTTCCAAGAACTGCTGCACAATAATTAGCAGAAATAATTGTACAACACAAGACTCTTATGCTAACTTGTGGCAGGGGCTCTCATGCATAGAAGAGGCTTTCTGTCCATGGAAGGACTCCTGAAGACTTAAACTTAATTCAGGGGTTGCTGACACTGGAAGGCTAGTAGGCTCATTTGGAATTTTGAGCAGGTGCTAAGGGTGCCAATCACAAAATGGCAGCCATGGGCAGTGTAGGATAACAGAAAATGGCTGCTAGAGCTAAAAGAGAGGAGAGCAAAATGGTTTGGGCACGCCCCCTCCAATCAGCTGCCCCATAAATGGTCAGGGAGAAGGGAGCCACCGCCATTAGTCACTGCCACATTTTGTGCCTCTGATCTATTCAGAACATAGAATCAAAGACTCTTAGAGTTAGAAAGGACCTTGGGGGGTGGGAATCCCAACTAAAGCATCCATGACAGATAACCTCTGCTAAAAAAAACCTCCAAGGAAGGAGAGACCACTACTTCTTGTGGGAGTCTCTTCCACTGCCGAACAGCTCTTACTGTCATAAATGTTTTCCCCTGAAAGTTTAGTCGGAATCTCCTTTCTTGTAACTTGAAGCCATTGCCTCGAGTCCGACCCTCCAGAGCAGGAGAAAAGATGGGAGGGTGCACGTCCAACCCTGACATCCAATTGTGTGCATGTTTAAGTGTACACATTCAATGCCGAACAGGCAGAGCTAGTGCAGACCAACTGAGCGGGAAAGAGAAGGCTCTGGTGCTTTGTAGATTTCTGAAGTGATATTACTGAGACCATTTGTGAGTGCCACAGAGGGTATTGGCCAGCATGTTGATGCCTGTGTTTGTTGGAGAACCCTTCCTCAATACATCTAAGATCCTAGGTTCAATATGTGGCACCTCTCCTTAAAACTAGGGGCAGACGAACCTATTTCTGCTCCATGGCACTTTGACATGTTTCTCCCGTAATTCTGTTCTATTTCTGCGCTGATCTTTTTTTTTAAAAAAAATGATCTCAAAATACATATTTAAATGCTTTCCTCCTTCCAAACATGTAATTTGTACACTGTTGCCTTAACCTACTGAGTATTACATCAAAATATTTGGAGATATGTGAATACTGGGGTAGTTAAGTTCTACTTCTCATATTGCAGGAATTTTAGATCAGAAAAAAAACCCATATAGAAATCCACAATGATCATATTCACAACGATCATATTCCTCAAACTATCCCTAAAGATATAAATGTTCAGGATTCTCTGTAGCTGCTTGTCCACATAGAAACTACTGTACTGTTTTGACCATGTTGAGCACTGGCCTTTATAAGCAGTAAAACGAGTGCAAAGGGCTTGTTTTCTGTTGCCATCTTTAATTATGATAATGGACTAAGTCAGGATAATAGTTGCCAGGCACAAATAATCATACTTATGAATAAAATAGTTTGTTCTAATGCTGCATTTTGATAGGACAATGTTTTGCTCCAGCCTGGTAACATTTTAAAAATGTCATACTGGATTTGAACAAGTAATCCCATTGTAATGTAAAATATAACTGAATTGGAATGAAGCAGAGTAATTCTGATTGGTGCAACAGATTTTTCTTTTTTCTTTTTTTGCTGCTATGATGATACACCAGCTTTCAGCTCAAAGTTCAAACTCTCCTCAAACAGGGGAGTATTTATTTTAACAGATCAGCTTGACCCAAGAGATGTTGCACATACAAAAATAAAATAAAATGATAAACTAATTTCCCCTTTACAACCCAATTCCATGCCTCCTCCTTGCATCACATGGAGTCTCTTTTTGTCTGTTTTTGTACCTTTTACATACCATAGCAGAACTATGCGAGTTGTTAAAGGGTTGCTTTTCTCTGTAAAAGATAACTAGATCTACAATACTCAAATTTTTATTAACATTAGCACCTGAAATTTATTGTTAGGGAGTTCCAGTGTGATCTACTGTTAACAACATACACACAGTTGCTCACAAGGGTTATGTTTTTGCCATGAAAATCATTGACTCTTTTTGACAAGCATTGTTATTTTGCTGCTTGACTATGATTGCTGGGCAGGGAGAATAAACACATTAGCTGTTGTGCCTGTCACTCACTTAGCACAGGGGACTCCTCACATCCAGCAGCAAAGGTTGATATTTGTCGTCCAATCTAATTTGCCTGGCCTGCTGGCTCTGATCAGTTCAGGCGATGCTCTTAGCTCTTCCCCCAATTTGTCTCTGCAAGCTCCCCAGCCAAAAAAAGAGAGAGATTGTGCCCTGGAGGCTGCTTTTCATCTCTCCATCTGCACCTTCATAAAGCCCTGCGAAAAAAGCACTTGGCCTTTGAATCACAAAGCCAAGAACAGGGCCACAAATGGGACAGTGCACACATAAAATATGTGAAATAGACTGAATCCCAACATGTATTCAATTTGGATGTGGGAATTTCTGGTTCATGTATTTCCATCAAGAGCACGGGTTCCCACCTTTTTTATATTATAGGTGGCGGTGGCATTTTTTAAAAATATAAAAAAGATCACAAGTCTATGGGTAGGGAGTAGTCAATTAACATTTTGAACAGTTCCAAGAATTTTTAAGCTGGACATTTAAAATGTTCAGAAACTAGGCACTAAATCTGCCACATAGCGAAGATGCCGCTATGTTAAAGCAAAGCAAACCCTTCAAAACCTGAATTTTTCTTTTTCAAAATTGTAACTCCAAACATATCAGCATAGATCTCAAGGCAGGAAGTTTAGAATATTTTTTAAAATAACTCAGAAAAGAATGTTTCCTTTCCTTTTCCCTTTTCCCCTTCCTACTAGCTCCATGCCACATTGCTTAAAGCAACAGAAATCCTCTGGACAGGGTTGTCTTTTTTACAGCCTTTTCCTTTTCTATTTCTGCCAATGCACTTTCCCACTTGTGGTCATTTGTGTTTTTCATGAAAAGCTATTGAAGTTTTAAGTTAACTTTGGCTTTTTTTATTAACAACCCAATCCTTTACCCTTCTCATGCTGGGTAAAAATTACACTGTGCATTGAACACTTTGCTTAGTATCCGGTGGATGACATATACTTGCCAGCTGGGTCTTCATCCTCCAAGTACTTCAACTGGCCTCAGAAGTTGGGGAGAAATCTGGGACCAAGCTGTTATTTATTTAGTTTTAAGACTAAGAAAGCTAATCTATGACTAGGCAACACATTCTGTGATGCTTTCAAATTGCAAAGGCTCTCATGTTTGTTGGGACAGTTGACGCATTTCAGAAGTGTAGACTGCAGATAATCCCTACCACTCTTATTTCCTTTCTCTTTTCAAGGACTAAAATATCTGGTGGTTCATGTGGGAGATTCAGAGGCTGGTTGATACATAACATCTCTCCCACAAAGTATTTCCTTTCTGAATAATCACCACAGTAAATCCAGTGTTTCAGTTCAGAGGTGAAAGCACTCCTAATATACATATGCAACATCTGTGCTACTAGTACCATAAGTGTGTGTGTAGCAAACCTGAAACATTCCATATCCTACAATTACATAGCAAGGGCTGTGTGTTGGGTGTGGGGAGGACATTAGTGTTCAAACTGTTTCGTCAGCTCTCAAGAGGCCCAAACAGCAAGAGAAAGGCTACTCTTAACATGCTCTTAAGACAGTCACCAGGAGTGTTGCTAGGGATGGGTCCTTGGGCACAGGCTCCCCCTTTTTCCCTGAGTGCCTCAAGAGCTTCTAGGTAATTAATTCAAGGAAATAAATTAAGAGGACTATCTAGTAAGACTGGTGGTACTTGAAGAGATCTGGAACAGGATCTGTTGGGAAATCAATTGGGGTCAAGTGAATGAGGGTGATCTAGAGTGGGGTGCAAATTAAGACTTTATTGGGGGCAATTTGTGGGTTGGAAATTAATTTGTTTCTGTGATATTTGTATTCTAAATTGGCATATGTAAATATCAGCTTATACTTGAAACTCGGAAGTACTTAGCAATCCACCTGCCATTTATCATGCTCTTGGTATCTCAGCACAAACCACAAAGGAGAAAAGGGATTTACTGGTAATCAGGATCCCAGGTTCATAAAAGCACTGCATGGATCTTTGCTTTCATGAAGAATAAGTTTATGATCTGTAGTCCATATGACAGTGCATTTTAACCAGAAGACCAAGCATTCAGCCTTTTGCCACAGAAAGGAGTTCAAGTTTCTCAGCAGCACAACTGAAGCATTGTTTTGCACAATTAATTTGTGATATCGCCTGCGATTTCATGCAAAGAACAAAAGCTTTGTTTACATTTGCAACTTTTTCTGGATTATTATCCTTGTGAGCATATTTATTCAGATGAATGCAGGTGTTAACAGGACATGAGAAAATCTTAACACGCAAAAGGATAACGTAGCATATTCTGGAAGGTGCTTAAGCCCTTTATGAGAAGGCTTGTTCCTACACAGGAGGGCTCATGCTCAGAGCAGAGGACACATCAAAGTAATAGTAAAAAAGGGCAAATAGAGCAAAGGAGTCATGGCTGGAGCCATCAGGACAGCAGCCAGCTACATAAACATTCCAAGGTGGAACCTAAGAAACATTGCTTGTTGTGCCTGTTTCATCCCACCTCTTTCTTTCTTTAGTAATGGCTATTTCAATTAATTCATGTCAGCAACTGACTAAAAGCAGCAGCTCAACAGATCGTGGCTGAGAAGCCTTGAATTTGATGGCAGTGGTTGTTTTAATTGTAACTTACTTTTACAATGTGCAGGACAAGCAGATCAAAGGCAGTAGAGCTGAACCAACTGGAATTACATGATGGTGCCTAGATGAGGTTATGAGAACAAAAACAAGCAAGGAAAAGGTGTGTGCCTTAGGCTACAAACAATGACCAGCCAAAGGAGAGGTGAATATGATCTCCTGTGCTGTACTGAGTAGTCTTGGAAAATGGTTTTCCCTCTGGCACTTTGTCCACAGGTTACACACCTGGGCAGGCCATATTGGGTTTAAAGAGCCCAGCAAAACCGTTACCTCTCTTTTTGCTGTTTAGATGTAGCTCACTGCAAACTGGACTGCCAGTAATTCAAGCTACTGATCAAAGAACAGAACTGATGCCAGGAATGTTAACTGTATGTTGTCCTCTTGCTGTTGCTGTAAGCAAGTGACAAGGGGAAAGTGATGCTCCCAATTATTGATGCTCTGACCCAAGGCAACTGCAGACTGGATATATAGTTTCCCAGTGCAGGATATACAGTATACTGTATAATTTATGCAATCACAATGTACCTCTTATTAGCATAGCAGCACCATTCAGCTAGAGTTCTGAAGAAGCCAGAGGCCATCTTAGCTGTGAGTCCTGGAAGGCCTGCTCCTTGCCTGGGAGGGATAAAAAGCTGAGGCTACTGTGGAGACTATCTTGGCGGTTTCTTAGTGCAGACCCAGGTCATTAAGTCTGAGCTTCCATGACCACCACTCACCATGATCTACCATTGGCAAGATTGACAGCAACAGCACCAGATGTGTTCTATGCTTGCGACAATATTTTATTCTCATTAATTATACTGTTTCAAATGTGCCTTTTATATTTCACTTCCTTTAGTAATGTTTTCTTCTGACATGTTTAATAAAAATGTACTTCATTGTGTTAAATGTACATTCTGTAGTTGACCTCCTTTGTAACATTTTATTTTGAAATCTTCTAATATTTTGGTTTCCTGTTCATTATGCTTTGGATGTATGCTGGCTTTTTTTTTTTTACTTTCTTCAGTAATGTTTTACTATGGTTTGCTTTATTTGATGTTTTGCAGGCATAGGCAAACTCAGCCCTCCAGATGTTTTGGGACTACAACTCCCATCATTCCTAGCCAACAGGACCAGTGGTCAGAGATGATGGGAGTTGTAGTCCCAAAACATCTGGAGGGCCAAGTTTGCCTATGCCTGTTTTAATGTGTTGTAAACAACTTCCACATTTTTTTCTTTAAAATATAAAGTGATACAGAAATAAAATGAACAATAATAAAGCAAAAGAAATTTTTGAGAACACTAAAATGGTGTGACTGAGGTAAGCTGGTTCCCTTAGTGGTCTGTATGATTCCTCAGGCAGGAAACCAGTGAATATTGGGAAGGGATGCAACTTGGGAGAAGGGAAGCAAAGAAATAGGAGGTCATTGTGGAGGGTTGACTTGCTTAATGCTACAACCATCCTGTGCCTCAGCAACCTACATGAGGCAGAGTGCCAATAACACAGCTGAGTGCCCACCTCTTCTCTTCTTGAGGCTGAAAATATTGACCAGGTTTCCAGAATACCCCCACCAACAGCTGCAACACCCAAGGCATCTAGAGAATCTACCATTTCAAAAACAAAAGCTGCCATTTCCTTAAACCTTCAGAGACAGAGTAGAATAAAGGCAGGGACCTTCATTAAAGCAAAAGGTTAAGTACTCCTGGAATAACATGCCATAAAGCAAGGGAAATGTGCAGTTTTGCTCTTCCTAGGATGTAGCACCTAGCCACCTGTAAGTACAACATTTATTTATCTTGTTCAATAACTACATGAAACACAAGGATTCTACTTTTCGTTGGACTTTACTCATCCTTGTCTGGTTAAGGAATATTTCTAAATTAACTCATTGATTACACACACACACAATTCTGATCTCCTTTGACTGATACAGGCCATCTCACATGTATTTTACAATGAGAATGAATTAGGGAACTAGATGGAGAACTCTGGAATCTCTTAAGGTGTTAGAAACATTAATGACAGTTAAAGAGTGCAAAATGTACATTCTTTATTCTGCCATACATTGATACAGAATAAAATTTGACTTTTCAAAATATAAAAGTATTGACAGCCCTGCAAGCTGTCAATTGGCTTTTGAGGATAAAGCACATATAATTTTTCCAGTTTTTATTGCACATCATTTACAGGCGTGTTTCTTATTATTATTTACAAGTGTTTGGGCAACACCCATTTTTTCCTAATACACTGTGTTGCACAAACAAAAACTTAAATGATTCAAGCATTCTCACAACAGAACTCAATAGGTTATTTATATATATTTAAAAAATTCTCCTTAATCATTAGTCCTTCAGAAGCAAACCTTTGTCCTGGGAGTAATTTCTCCTGATGCAATTAGTAGTCAACCACTAGCACAACTGGTATCCAGAAGTGAATACTACAAGTAAGCCACCTGCTGCTTCTCAAATACCCACTTCTAAGGCAGGATTTTTACACCTGCAGTTAGTGATCTGGCAGCATAAAAAGAATCAGGAGCACTGTTCTTTAGTTAACCAGTTTGATTCAACATTGATTAGCAGGAAGTATTTCACTGGCGATTGTGTTCACTTCATATATTAATGCTACATCAAAAATAAAGATAGGAATTCCAAGCACAATTCACAATTTGCATCCTGGGAATGTTTTTAGACTGTGGACCTATCTTTATTCTATGAAATACGCTACTTCAGAAACTTGTGTTAACATATACCGTATTTTTTGCACCATAACACTCACTTTTTTCCTCCTAGAAAGTAAGGGAAAATGTCTGTGCGTGTTATGGAGGGAATGCCTACGTGTGGCATGCCTACGGATTTTCCTCCTCTAAAAACTACGTGCGTGTTATGGTCGGGTGCGTGTTATAGAGCGAAAAATACGGTACTTATTGTACACAGTTGTGCCTATTATGTGATTATTGTATGGCTGTCCACTTCCACTGGTATTTCCTAATGAAATTACTTCAGTGGTCCCTACCTCCACTAAAAGTTCTCAATTGGTAATGGTGGTCTACAGTAATGGTTATTTTAAGAAAAGAGTGGCCATCTTTTAAGTGTTCACTTAAAGATCTGGTATTGGAGAACTACTATTTAATCCAACTAGGTTAGGTGCACAAAGATAAATTCTACTTGAATGGACAAAATTATGGCCTAAGGACTATTTTTTAACTTCTACAGGATATCACAGCACAATCCTAAACATGTTTACTCAGATACCAGCTTCATCATGGTTAATAGGACTTGTAAGCAGGCTATGAATTTGGTGTCTTGACCAGTTTATTCCTTCCAGTTACATATTGTCTTGTATTTAGATGAGCTTGTTTATTCCAGGAAAAATAGCCACAAACTGTCCCCACTTCAGAGGAAAAATCACAGGGACCTGCTGGTAAAGGGCAAATAATAAATTTAATGACAGCTATACTCAAGAGTATAACAGAAACAAGCAGACTTAAGTAACTCGCCCTTATTTCATTGAGCCTTTTCCAATATGACTTAACAGTGGGTACCCCCATCCCCCATGGTAGTAGATTTTTATTACTAAGTAACCAGCAGTGTTTAAAATGTGATTTAAGTCTTTAGAAATAATGCCTAACTCCACAATTTCAAATTAAATACATAAGGTGCCATCTCAAGGAACTATATGGCAAGGATCCTGATTTATGAGGTGCTGTGCTTGTGCATGGGTGCTTCCCAACTCCATTGAATGGCAGCTCTTTCAAAAGCCCCTCCACACTCAGGAGGGCTCAAGAGGCATGAGTACCTGTCATTTGAATGACATATGCCTTTTGCCTTCACATACAAATTAAATCCTTTCTTCCAGCTCACAGAAAGGTTTGGTTTCTCACCATAAAACAAGCCATGGTTATTATTACTATTCTTATTTTAAAAATGTGTCTCACTGTTCTATATTATGCAAATATTAATCAATGTTGGTTGTGGCTTCAAACAAGTGGGTATGCAACCAGTGCTGCAAGGGAAGACATCCACTTGCACAGCAGGACTTCTCGCCTTCCCCAAACCCTCTGGAGCAATTTTTAGGGTGTGTAGAAGGTTGCATGGGGTAGAAAATGAAGGTGACATCCAACCACACAAGCAAAGTCTGTTCCATTCATGTAGTGTTGAATACAACTCATGGGTCAAGGCTAACATTTGTTGACCACTGAAGCATATTGATGACCGGTATATTGGTGTAATACTGAAGTGGGTTATCAACCTTTATTACAAAACACCCTTTTATTGTTTCATACTTAAGAGCAAACTTTCATATTATCACAAATATTGAGTATTATCTAGTTAAAACTCTGGATTTCAGTATTTTCTACTTTATTATATTATTCATAAAGAATCCTTGAATGTTTAAAATGTTTCAATCTGTCCTAACATAGCCTCTATCTAATAGATGGGATTTTGTTTTTATTATGTGGTAGAACTGAAGTATAATGCTTCAGTTATACATATTTTAATGGGTATATTTAAAACTGATTTCTTTACTCAGGTGTCATTGTCTATACAAAATCATTTTTGTTTTCAAATGAGTAAATTTTAAACAAATGTAATTAACATAGCAGCTATGAATAGGCCACAGAAAGAATGGGTTGTATCGAACCAAGTCACCCCATTTTCACACAAGGACATTGATTGTGCAATGGAACTCGCCCTTTCCTCTCTTCATGCACTCCCACAGCATGCTCTGGAGAGACAGGGAAACCTCCCAGGAGAGGTACACATGGGACAAGACAGAGAAATCCGGTTGCACAAGCTGTAGTCCTTCTGTAAATAGGATGAATTTGGGGATATAACCCCAAGTTCTTAACAATTGTTTCCTAGTAGAATGAAGTTGATTGAAAGTAACTTACTACAGCTTGCTTCTCTGAACTCTGATTGCTAAAGTTATCCCTTGGTAACAGTCAACTTTAGACCTCCTTTTTGAAAATGGCTACTACTAAAGAGTTTATTTACTTTTTGCAGTTATTACAAAATGACCTATTCGACTTTGTACAGCTTTGTACTGCCCTGAGCTAGTGTTCAAGCACTACAGATTTAAAAACCCGCAATCCTAAAAGTAGTTAAGCTACAGTGTTCAAGCTGTTTACTGTGAAGCAACCTGCTTGAAGTCAGTACAATTACCTGAGAATTATGTAGTTTGAGGATTGCAACTTAAACCCCTTCAGGGTCACAGTGAAAGTAATTTAGATTCATGTACAAGGGAGAGAGGCAGACTCTGCTAGAGTAAGGGGTGAAAAGTTTCTTGCTTCAAATTCATTCAGAAGCATGAACAACACAGGAGAGTTACATATTGAGATGTCTGCTGAATTGTCCTTTTAATCAGTGCTTCAAATCACACTGAATTTGTTGTGTAGCTTCAAAATGGCTCAA
Organism: Podarcis bocagei; assembly: GCF_964188305.1. Lineage (NCBI taxonomy): Eukaryota > Metazoa > Chordata > Lepidosauria > Squamata > Lacertidae > Podarcis > Podarcis bocagei. The sequence continues at coordinate 57,576,339 of NC_138127.1, read as the reverse complement.
CAAAGAATCAAACTGGTTCCTCTGGGCACATAACATAATTTACCAATAGATTGGTATCTTTGCCCTTTTACTGTGAGCTGACAGTGATTATTTCAGAGAAGGAAAGTGTGGAATTAGTAATGCAGATGCTGAAAGGCAAGTGGCAAGACTCTACAAGAATGCCTCCAATAATGCTACTTGTTCCCAACTCTATTGGCACCTACCCCCAAGGTAAGAGGCCAGAATGACCAAAGCCAATTTAATAGTAGTGTGCAGAATGTCAGCCAAACAAACAACATAAAACAAGTCACGTTGTGTTATCGGTGGTCACGTTCTTCAGGGTTAGTCCAATAACTCAAGACTTTACATTCTTCCGTCTTTCCTTGTTTATTTTAATTAAACATGTAATGGTTAATAAACTGACATAGTCCAGAGTTAGTAGGTTGGTATTATAACATTTATTAAAATAATGCTATGGGTTAATAGAAACAGCAAAGAACCAAAGAATTAAAATGCAAGCTATGTAAAAACCCAACTAAAACCCAGATATGTCTAATGTATTCAATCCAGTAGCTAACTAAAAGCCCAAAGACAACACTCCCAATATAATAATAAAGTACTGCAAAACAATTGGCAATTTTCAGTTATCAAAATTGTGGGTTTTGCATTTTTGTATCCTTTTCTCAATCAGGAAAAAAATTCTTCTGAATGTTATATAACATACATATAAAACAAGATAGAAAAATACATTATAAACTTGTAACAATGGCTGTAAATACATTATCTTACATGTTTCTCATAGGCAATAGGTTGGTTATGGTACATACATAGCATCAAACTAAAGTAAAAGGAATAGACAAATACATGTCGACTGTATGGTAACATACAAGCGATGTATGTATACCCACTCTAAAAAAAATTACATAATACTGTCAGAAAAAAGTCTTAAACTACATATTTTAATAAAGAAAAATTCAATAAAGAATGATAATACTGAGAACCAAGGCATTCAGAGATTTCAAATGTCATGCTTTAAGTTGATCCAAAATGTTGTCAACTAAGTCTTCAAACTTTTTCAGAACAAACATTACTTTTATAAGTCACACTTCTCCCAAGAAGAGACCTTTGATCAGCATCTAAAAATGTCCAGGTTTATCATAGTTGAGATGAAACTGGATCAAATACTGGTTATGTTTTAGCAATTCTCTCTCCAAAATTTTTGAGTGTTGCAAGTTTATTCAACCAAACAAAAATCAAAATGGCACAGCATATACTGAAAGTCAAACCAAAAAACCTATGTGTAACAGGAAGACAAAGCCAGTGGCAAGATAAAATAAAAGCTAGCTGAATACAAAAGGATGTATGTTTATTGCATAGTAAATAAATTGATACTTGTTTCCAGGTGAGACACAATGGTTAGACCAAGTCACCATGCAGGTGCTTAAAAAGTAAGCCCTCTTACCTAACTTACTATTGACCTTTGATTTGGAAGCTGTGAAGATTTTTAGGATAATAAGTTGACACAATGGAGGGGGGTTATCACCTGATCTTTGCCAAATCTGCTCAAAGCAATTCACGTATCACTACTTGCTCATATACTTTTTACTTCACCTTTGTGCGTAAAGTGTTTTATCACCACTAGCACAGCTATGCAAATGTTTACTGACTCAAACTGAAGCATAGCTGAACTTCCAGATAGTTAACTGATACTTCTTTTCCTTTTCAGTAAAGCGCAACCGGCAGTTAACATTCATCAAGTAGGAGTTTGATGAGGAGTACACACTATTTGGCATTGTAGATGAAGCACACAAAAACCTAAAACATGCTCAAAGACAGACTGTCTGAATGCTCAGTTTAGTCATGGACAAAATCATCCTGTAGGCAAGTTCACGTTCTGCTGTGTTTCAAATAGGGACAATGCAACCTATTCCGGGGGCTGGGGGGGTATAACACTTGCTACTGTATAAATAGTGTAATCTAATACTTTGATTTAGAATGAGACTGCATCTTAGAACCCTTTGGTTTAAGGCTGAGCAAGTACTATAAAAATATATTGTCTACAATTGAAGAGGGAACATGTTACAAAAATATTGCGGTTGGCTGTTGGTGGAACAATTCCATTTCACAGTTTCAGATCTGACAAAGTTGCATTATGCTATGGCAAAAACCAGGTAATTTAAATGGTCAACTCATTTGTCTTTCCTCACAGCTTCTTTTCACATACTGGGCGACAGAGTGGCATGCATTAACTTGCTGTCTGAGGGAGGAGCGGATTATACGAGACATCTGACTAAATGACCATGAAGAAAATAAGGCACTTTCTCTTCTTTATACTTATTCCAATACTTAAAAAATAAAAAATAAAGACAAAAAGGCTCTTTTGGTCTTTTGTTTCTCGACAACCACCAGAAAAAATCATTTAATGAAATAAAGGGTTTCTTTGTTCTTTTTTCTTTTTTATAACACTTGAAAGTATAAAATGCTACATTTCCAAAAATATATTTTTTCTGCACCAGCACCCTTGTATAGTAAAAGTATCTACTTTTTTTCAATTTGTTTCAATGCACTACACTTTATCTACAATTTCATTACATGTATACAGCAAATAGGCAAGCATGGCTTTTACATCCTTAATGAAATTTCTCTATACAGGGAGGTTTAAAAAAATATTTGAACAGTTTGCCCAGTAATGTGACACATAATGCATGTACCTTGTACTCATGTAATCTTTTAAGGAAATTGATGTATAGTAAAAGAAAGTATCTCAGGATTAGCTTCAATAGTGTTGCTGTTTAGTTTATGCATTGATGTAGTTCAAAAATTCAGTAACCTATCTTTCATGGCACTTTTTTTCTTCTTAAAAACACCCAATTTGGCAGGTAATATAAAAAAGGCTGCATCTTCTGCCCTTTGAGGGCATTGGTAGTGACTACACTGCATGTCAAATTTTGAATACTTTTAGGAATCCCTTCACCAATGACATCCCTGACCAAAGGTTCATGCATGATGCATCATCACACAGTACATTCAAAGAGAACTTTGACTTCTTTATGAGAAGAAAAAGATTCCTAGAAGTCTCACAGTAACTGCCTCTGTCATCAGGGAGTTAAGGGACATCTGCCTCCATCTCTCAAGTGAGGCCGTTCTTACCATTCATTTAGGGTGGGACACTAAAAGATGATCAGTGCGGAGGGATGAATTGGACCTTATTGCTTTACTACTATTCAGTGCAGGTTCTAGAACCACTTTCACCCAAACAGGGAAAAAAAGCTGAGTTGGAGGACAACAATTTCTTTGTCTTTTTGTTAGATGGTAAGACGAACGGACAAGTGCCTCAGCTCGCTGCACTGAAGACAGGCAAGCAAAGGCGATTACCAGTTAACTGATCAGCAGGCAGGCATGGTCAGGTCATCATTGGGTGAAGAGTTCAGAGGTCAGAAGGTCATAGGTTAGTTGCCGGTGGCGGCTGGGTGGTTAGAAACAAAAACAAAACAAAAAGGAAAGAAAGATAGAGAAGAGATTAGTTTCAGCTAGTGACGGCTTAATGACAACATGAAAACTAATCACAACTAATAAAAACAAGCATGTTTAATTCTGACATACTGCTTGACACCATCTACAGAATGCAATAAAAATCATGACAGCCTTCTATCATGATTTGAACATATGAAGGAGAAGCCCACTCCCACAAAACTGGTTAACGAGGAAAAATAGAAATAAAATATATCTAATGGTTAGTAGCAGTCGATGAAAGGGGGGGAAAAACAATGAACAGTTTTTGGAACTTGGTAAAAGAATTTAGAACAGTCAGTGCACCATATCAGTATCTGACTGCTATTAAGCATTAGTATTCTCCCATGTGCAAGCATCAAAGCAAGTAGTAATGATGAATGTGATTATTAAAAACTGATTGTTAAAAGAAATGAATCTAAGGAATTTGATTTGTCATGAACAATTTGGTTTCACATAAACTATGGGCCAAACAAGTTTTTTTGTTCAATATATTTTATTGCTTTTCAATGATTCTATTTACAAACAACAATGAATTTCTTGGCTTCATGATACAAAGCAATACTAAATTGAAGTCTAGAAGTGTAGGCATCATCATAGGGACCAGGAAAAGGCCAAATGTTCTAGCCAGCTTTTCCTGCTGAAAATGCTATTTTACACATATAGGACACTAAGAAAATGCACTTGTATGTAAACACTGTAAAAGTCCTGCCATTTTAAATTCTATACTTAAAATGCTCTAGTTACATCAAAAATAGAGGAAATCTAATTGATACTAATAAGGCATTTTAAAAACTACAAACAGCTCTTTTTTCAAAGCTAATACTCTGCAAATACAATAAATTCTGACATTTCATATACATTCCTGCTTTATATTTTTATATTTTAAAAGAAGCCACCTGTAAATACTATTTTCTTTTCCAAAACACACACAAAAATTACAGTAAAACATAAAAAAAGTTCTCAAGTGGAAAGTTATCATTCCCAATGTTCTTGAGCTGTTCCTTCTTTAATGACTCTCTCACATTCTCCTTCAACAACTTGGTCCACTTTACAGTAGTACAAATTTTAAGACTCATTCAACAGCTTTATCATCTCTAATAAATTGAGGTTTGAAAAAAATATTTGTACTGTTGCCATTGACTAAAGCAGAGGAGATGGAAGTGAGAAAGGTATTCAGTGCAAAGTCAGATTTGTGCCATTTTGTAAAATGAAATTCAGTAGGTGCAATGTTCACAGATAGCACACTATTTAATGACAGACATTATGGGTTGGATTCATCTTCACATGTTACATTGTTTCTATGGCCTATCATTTAGGCTACAGTTCATGAACACTAAACATTATTGCTGTAACTTAAATGAGACCTCATGTTCCCTGATTTATTTTTTTGAAAAAAAATGCTGAGAAGTGGGGTTTAAGCTAAAAATGTTGTCAAAAAATAAAAATAAAAACAAAATTAAAAAATAAATATTTAGTGTGGCACCATCTTGCCACCTTAAAATGTATACTAGATATCCGGAATCTTAAAGCATTCTTGGTACTTACTACAATTTTGATTAAAATGGTATTACAAATTTTAGACATAAATTATGTGACAATTGGCTTTGAAAACATTCAGTTATGGACTTAGCAATGCCATTTTTTTGTGGTTTATAAAATCAATGCAAGCTATCTTAAGATACCAGTACACCTGTGATACATCCTCTGCCAAGTCCCTGGCCTTCTACAGTACACACAGGTTTGTCAACTGTGCAACACACACCATTTACAGTTTATTACAATTAGATCAGTCAGTCATTCTCGTTACATGAATCAAATTCAGTTTTGTATTATTTATATAGCGGGGCCTTAACCTTGGCAGAAATTAATTAAGTACTGCTGAATTCTTCCATTCTAAACTTAGAAAAAGAATGCTGACAAATTGTGGGCTCTTGCTTTGAATGCAATGCTTACATGTAAGCCAGCATTAAGAATAACAGCTTGCTTAATGAGAGAATATAATAGTAGCAAACATAATTTGGAAAAAAGTTTAATCATAGACCCAGTGAATGTACATTCTGCCTCTCATCTTCTTGCAGCTTTTCCTTATGAAGAGAAAGCAATTCGGTTTACTGACATTGTATTTTAACTACCATCAATACTGGACAGGTAATCAAAGTATAAATCCACAGCAAGTGTAAATAGAAAGTGCCCACTAATTTTAGCATAATGGAAATTTTCAAAAAGTGAAATTGCTTTTAACTTAGAAGTTGGTTGTACGGAAGCAGTTAAATAAAATCTAAACAAAATACCAATATATGCACACAACAATCCTATTGAGAGAAACAGGTGTAGCACTCAAATCTATTGCAACTTAAAATGAAAACAAATACTATATTAGTTTTATGAAATCTTAAATTACCTACAGTGTTCACTAATTACACTTATTTTTGAATCATATAGCACCATTAGCAAATAAACACTGAAGGAAAAATGTTAAGGTCACCTTCACCTCCTTATATTATATACAATAATAGTTATAATTGAGAAGGCACTTTGGGAGCCCTTGCTACTAAAAGGAATTCCAATTCCAAGACTATAGTTAATAAAACTAAAAACCTTGATGCTACATCCTCAAGTTACTTGAAGCCAAAATCTGACCAAAAAAACTTACAAAATATTTTCCAACAGCCACATCTAGTTAGAAGCAAAAGTAAGTGGCTGTCTGTATTAGTACTCAAATGCTCAAACTTTCCAGCTGCAAAAAACAGAAACAAGGACAGTTTGTGGCTGAGTTCAGCAATACTTTCCGCTACCTTTTTTCTTTACCAGCAACTGAGTGTGAAATTATTCCTTCCCACCCTATTCACCGGACAAAGCTGTCCTGCTTCCAGCATCCTTTCACATCCCTATATGTTAATAACACTTTAATAGTGTACAAGCATGTAAAATCCACGTAATTGCATTAAGCAGAATCATGTAATTTACCCCATTCCTCAAATATGTGAACCAAGTGAACTGGGCCTATGTGCATTCTTTTTCTTCCCCTGCATTTACACCCTGTTCAAATATTATACTCACATTTGGGCAATCTAACAAAGATAGAACTGGAAAGGCACACTATCTGTATGTAATGAGAAAGTAGGGTAGGGGGAAAGATTGTTCAAAAGAAGCTTGTCATAACTAAGTAATGTATTGAGGGAAACTATATTAATTCTGTTGTAGCATTTTAGAAATGCTCCAGATTATTCAACTACTACTCTGGTTTGGAATGTTTGTAGTAACACTGAGTTGCTTTGGTATGAGCCCAAGAACAGGTTAAATGTATGAAAAGGCTCATAGGGTGTTATACAACCTTCTAAGTCTTGCAAGTAGATAAAAGAGCCATTACCTGAATGTTATCAAATGTATCAAACCTACAGAAAACTCTTATACCTCAAGCACTGCAATTCAACACTTCCATTCTAGTTTGTATTTCTGAACTGTACAACACACATTAAGCCCCACAACACCCCTGTGAGGTAGGGAAGGAGGATTTCTATGGAAACAGGCAGTACTGCTACTTATCAAATCCACAGACCAAGCTGATACTACATGTGGGATAAATGCTCCTGAGAATACATAGTCACACTTCTGCCAGTAGCATACTCAATGTCAATAAACCGAGAGCTCACTTTTCACAGGAGAATTAAACCATTCACGGGTCCAAGAGTTCAAGGAACATGAATTACATTTCATGTAAAAGGAGAAAATGAAGATTTATTTTCCATCCGTTAGCTAAGCCAAACAGAGTCCAAAAGTAGTTGTCTTTGCTAACCAGAATGTCAAAATTGTAACAAGTTCAAGAAATGAATTTTAGCATCAAATGATATAACTAAAAATTTATATTTTTTAACAGAAGTGAAATATTCTTTATCAGCACAAACCATAACCAACTTCTGATATATCAATTTTACTGTGTGTTTTTTGTTTTTGTTTTGTTTTGCTAAATTTAGAGATGGGTTTTGTTCTCAGATATCTGCTCAAGTTACAGTACAGTGGCACAAACCATTTATCAGAAGAGAGGAAACTAAATCTTCAGCTTTCTCCTGTAATAATAAGAAAGCATTTACTTCTATCTCATTAAGCGCCCATCCATTCATTTTATTTTGCAACACCAATCTGATATCTCCAATTAATAATAGTCACATGGGAGGGTCAACTATTAATGTAATACTAAGACTTCAGTCCTGCTTGAATTTAAATCATACATAGTGCTTACAAAAGGAACAAGTTATAGCATTTTATATTGAATACACTGAAGGTTGTTTTTTTTAAAAAAAATCATTTAGATGAAAAGAGTACAGTAGTTAACAATTTTAAACCTCTGGAACAAATATTACTAGCACTTCAATTTAATGTAAAACATCAATATAATGGTCAAAATAGTATTTGGTTAACCAGCTGTGGTGTTGCAAATTTCATGTACACTCAAAGCATTTCTTATAAGCAAGAACTGCAGAACTAAACTAACCTCTGTCTGCGGTCACAATCCTTTGGTAAGGATGGACACGCATATCGTGCCTTCGAACTTTAGTAGCCACCGCACCTAGTTAAATTGCAATTACCAAGACAGTTAGAAAACATTTGATAAAACATTAACAGCAGGCTTATCAAAATGGATTTAAAATGATCACTTTCTAAAAAAAAAAAATTCATTTTAAGAAAGCAACAAGTTAAGGCACAGTAGTTTCAAATTTTAATCTTAATATATGAAGTATACCTGTGCAGATTAATATTGCATTTATTTTAAACATCCGGGCCTTAACCTGCATTATTCATTCATTTACAAACTCAAGATTACAGTTTCATGAAATCTACTAGACCCAAGCACATTTGAGCTTTACTAGTCACATATTCACTGAAGTGCCTTCCTTGCAGCAGGACTACCTTAAATAATGCCATTCTTTACTAATTTTAAAACAACTTCCAGTTTTTACCATTTTAAAAAGTTTTAAAGCAATTCCTCAAGCCTACAGACTGTGGTTTAAAACTAAGTCAATAACTGTGAACTGCAATGAATTAGGTGATTAGTAAAGCAAATAGTACAAAATACATAGCAGTCAGTATACTACCATACACTCATAAATCACAGCTAGTTTGTCATAGTACAGGCTATACCAAATTAATAGCATTTTTATTTCTATGTGCAAAAAAGTGCAAGTAAGTCACTGACTGCTAGGCTATGTTTTTTCAAGGCTGCTGAAAACTAAGCATTTGTTAAAGTCAGCTCTGACGAGGGTTCAGTTAAGACCATTCTTGAATTCTTAGCCTTTCGTTGGGAAAGCCATACCTAAAGATAAAAGGAAGGGAATGAAACATTAGTCAACTAAGATTTGATACTATTGCCAATCTTCCTTTCCTCTATCACGTATTTTTCCTAAATCAATCTTTTCAATACTTTATATTATCTCAATATGTCACCATTTTACTGCAAATTGCATGTGGATCTATTATGTGCCACTCAAATCAATGAGGCTAACTTCATTTTTCAACACTGCCATTTTGCATTTTCACCTAGTAGCACTGTATACATTTGTCCCAGACCAGGGGCAACTTTCTTTTCCCAATTGTCTCAATGTTGCAGTCCGTTCTTCACATACTCTCTCGAATCACAAACATAGCTCTAATTCTGTGCCCATCCCCAGCGAGAAAATTGGATGTGTTATGGCACCTACAAAGCTTTAAGTTTGGTTGATTACTTTGAATTCACCACATAGGTAAAATTAGTACTTCCACACAATTCTAGTAGTTAAATTGAAATAGTCTATGGAGGGGAGGGGTTGAGGTCAGCTAAAAGTAATTCACCTATTTCTTTACTATAATACTGTACAATGCTTTATCTTTTACTATAGACTGCAATTATTATGATTACCAATAGTCTGCTCCCCAAAACTAAGCTAATAATGGATTATGGATTAGGCTAGATTAATGCCTATGGAACTGCTACATTTACAATTTGTTATGCATGACTTCCAGTAATCCATACCACAGAAGTGTTAGGATTGGATGAAGCCATGTAAAGAGATTTGCTACCGGTGACAGAATGTGGGGCTAAACTACTAATATTGCTCCTGAAAAGACGGTCTGCATCTGAAATAAAAAAGACTTGCAAAGGAAGAGAAAAGAATATAGGAAAAGTTAGTGTACCAATTGCCCCAAAGCACCACATTGTAGATGTCATTAATTCAAAATCAGGGCTAAGATAAAAGGCAAAGCACTGTGAAGAGCTGAATTGGTTCTACAAAAGTAGAGGCAACAATGAAAAGCAAAAACTTGAGTGCTTAATGTTCTCTTCCTATGACCAAGAAGATGTGAGCTTGTGCATACAGACACACAAGGTCTATTCTTCTGTAAACGAGCACTACTTTCAACACAGTAACTGTTTAGATATGAACCAGCCAAAGTTAAGCACTTGTAAGTCTCATTGATTCCAACACAAGTGTTTAACAGGGATTTAAATAGAGATTCAAATCAAACAGACTTAAAATGTGCATAACTTTGGCTGGATTATGTTCTTAGAATGTGAAAAACACTATTGCTGACCCAAAGTTAGCAACCAAAGTCCCATAAATCAACAAGATCAGCAATGCCAAGGCCATACATATTTCACACAAAAATATAGGCAGAAAAATATATTCAAAATCCTGGGAAGGACACAAACTGCCTAGCAATGCCTGCATTGACCATTTCTTAATTAATTGCTGCTATAGTCTGGCCTTCATGCAGCAAATGAACAGACCAAAGTATCAGGAATGTGAGACATTTCAATCTCCTCTGTAAAAAAGGAGGCGGTAATGTTTTAAATTGCAACTTCTTTTAAGTTATGTTCTCACCTAACTTCAGTGATTTTAATTACTTTAAAATTGGTGGCACAGTAAAAAGAGATACATATTTTCCTAGTCCCTAGAAAAGCAGGGCAAGCTATTTTACTTGCACCTCTGGGGCAGCCCATTTAGTATTAACTTGTGGTTTCCCACCCTCCTCTGTGCCCAGTCTCAAAAATGAGACTGTGCCTTTTTCAATAATTAGAGATATGCAGAACAGGCTGTGTCAGAGAATTCTAAAATATCCTTCAACCCTCTCTTTCAGTATACAGTGGTACCTCGCAAGACGAATGCCTCGCAAGACAAAAAACTCGCTAGACGAAAGGTTTTTTCGTCCGTGATTTGCCTCGCAAGACGAATTTCCCTATGGGCTTGCTTCACAAGACGAAAACGTCTTGCGACTTTGTTAAGCCGTTTAAACCGTGCTTCGCAAGACGAAAAATTCGCTAGACGGCAAAACTCGCGGAACGAATTAATTTCGTCTTGCGAGGCACCACTGTATATGTATCTAAAATTGTGACTATTTTTCACATTTCAGTGTACCTTGTTACTTCCAACTCTAAAATTCTATAATTCTATCTTGTATGCCTCCATCCAGCAACTTCTGGAGCCAATTTGGTGCCAAACACATTGCTGTGCTTTCCTTTAACCACATCAGCAAGGTAGAGTGGGGGGCTTGTCATTTGGGCAGACCAGGACCTCCATACACACTGTACAGGCTTGTGCCCCAGAAAGGTCACTTTGGTACTGCTAATGCAGCAAAAACAATGTGGGAGGCAGCAGTTACGAGTTACCAGCTTCTTCAGCCACAGCATGCTCTGTGATTCTCCAGAGGTTTGACTTCATCTCTGGAGGCGCACTCCATTGTCTCTTGGGACAGATGGATGCCAACTATCTTTTCCAACTAAATCTAGTTGTTTGTAAGGTAAAGAAGCATGATGCTACCAAAGAAAGAGTTGAACTATGTTTAAATTGATGATATTTTCAAAATCTGAAAAGGGGACATGGCAAAACAAAACAAATGCCAATGAAAAATTCACCAAGTTGCCCAATATGCTCTGATAACATCATCAGAGGCGAGTTCTATAGCAAAAAGGTGCTTGTACAATATAGTATGTTTCCTTATACTATATTTATCTTAGTGTAAGAAACACACCACCTGATAAATTAATATTCAAATAATTATCTAGGAGGAACTTACCTAATACACCACTGGGTTCAATAGGATACTCAAGAATTGATGTAGCAGGAGCCAGTGTGTAGGGATACTCATACGGTGTGTAAATTAAACCAGCTTCAGGTCCTGGGGGAACTATTGCAGCAGTTGGGTGAGGAGTTCCATTTGGCATGACAGCGGTCTGTATTTGTCTGATCAAAGGCATTAAGGTAGGGCCACCTGGCGTAGGGGTACGCAGGGCAGCTGGTGGGAGAACAGGCGCAGGCCCCGTAATAATCCTTGGAGCCTGGGCTGTTGCTGCAAGAGAAAAGGCAAGGGCTGCTACAGTAAGCAAAGAAATTTAGAAGAAAGTATGGAGACAGCAGTGCAAAACATGGAAAGATGAGAAAGTAGGAAAATAGGAAAGAAGAAAAATAAAAGGAAATCATTAGTACATGCATTGATCACACAGTGGCAAAGCACACCATTCAAAAGCAAACAGCTTTTCATTTCCCAGTGTGATTAAGTATGAACATGCAAAACAAAAGCCAATTTAAAATGGTAGAGGAGATTTCTAAAACAGGTTACACAGCACAAAAGCTCAATTTAGACCACATATTTTTTCATTACCTATGCCTTCAAGACTGCATGAGACTGAGAGGCATGCAGGAAACAAAGAAAATACTGTTGTAATTGCATATGGAATATTTTAAAAAGTGAGATTACAGAGTCCACAGAACTTCAGTTAAGCTTAGATATCATACAATGTAACATGTTTAAATTGCAACTCATCATAAAATCATTCTATTTAGTATACAAACATCAGCATTTATTTATAACTTTTATCTACTTTCAGCATCAACACTTTTGCCTTTCTGGTATAGTTAGCTACAAAAAAACTCTCTTCCTCTATTTTTCTTAAATGCCAGTATGAACGCTAGAAAAATAGACTCAGGTAGTAGTTAAAAAGAACAAGTAAGTTAAGATGTGTAAATGTGCTGTTAATACATAATGCTGTCACTGTTTTTAAAATCACTTGGTGTTTAAGCGTAGCTTTACTGATTCATCAGAACATAATGTCCAGTGATTAAGTATTGTTAATCAGATTTAGACTACAATTCGCTTTTTGGGGAGCCTTTTGGACCTGGTAACAACATGCTTCTGAGAGGCTGCAGTTTAAAAGCACTCTCAAATTGGTCCAGAATGCTGCTGCTAAAATCTTAACAGGGCAAAGTGCTCTATGATCATGTGACTTCATTATTGTATCAGCTGCACTGGCTTGTACTGGTTTTCAAATGCAATTCAAGGAGCTGGTTTTTACCAATAAAGTTCAAAGTAACTTGAAATCAAGCTATTCTTGTGTGAATCTGCCCATCTGTTAAGATCAACTGTTGCTTTTGTCTTGTATGTGTAGGTAACCAACACATAAGAGAGCTTTTTCTGTGGTGGTGCCTCCTTGTCCCAAGAGGTTACGTTACCTTCCTTTTTCTTGTTCACCAGCACATAAACACTTGCTTTTTAAAATCTACTTTTGATTCTGTTGCTGCTCAATGTATTGTCAATGAGACTCTTGGTGTTTTTGCTGTTTTTAGTTTTGTTAATTTATGTTTTAGTGATTATATTTAATGCTTTTGTGTTTGCTCTTCATTTGTAAGCAGCTTTAAGTGACTCCTTTGTGGAAGGGGAAATGGGTATAAATCTTTTAAATAAATAAAAGTTAGGAAAGGACCAATGAAAAATACCCAACTATTTGCTCATGTCATGGAAGAGTGACCTGAAATTCAGTCTGCTAAGAGCACAGGAGAACATATTTAGCACAGAAGTGGCAGGTTAGTGTTTTACTGTTCCTAGTTCGACTTTTCTAATAAAACACAGTTATGTGATGGTAAAAAAAATCAGTTATGTGGGGGAAGCTCTTTGCTTTTCTCTCAGACCTTGAACCTTTAGTGTTAGTACACAGTTCCCAAAACATCCCATTTTTAGTATGGAAAACCTAAGTTTGGTTAGAAAAGACAGGAACAGCCTTGACTCAGCAGAATATTTAGACTGAAATCCTGTGTCTGCTTACTTGGGAGTAAGTCATTGATACATCAAAATAGTTATCTTGGATATAGGTTTTAAATGACCTAAATTTCCCTTTCTAACTCTTTAGAACACAGCAGCTACAGATTGGGTGGGTAGTAACTGAACTCATTAGCACCTTCTTGGCTTTAGTTGCTCACATCCTAGATCACAATACAAAAAATAGTAGTACCACAAAACAAAACTCTAAAATTGTCAAATTCCATGGTCAGTTTCCCAGTACCACATATGCAATATACCTTACTAATATCACCTCAGAGATTCAGAGAAAGATGTACAAATAACTTTTTTATCTTGTATCAACATTTTAAAAGTTTCTTAGCCTTAATCTTTTGTATGGAGGAACAATTAAAACAAGCTGCAGATGCCAATGCAAATCAGAATGTGAGACACTAAAGTGCAGCAGATTCATCTGGAAGGACCATGAAGAACCCTCACTAACTGGACAAATCCTCTGTGAGAAAGAGTGATCCACAATAACCTAGCCAAAGTCATCATGTATGTTGACTTGGCTCACTAAGTGAGGGCCAGTATAATTTGACCAGACTGAGAGAACTACCATATTTTTCCGTGTATAAGACTAAGTTGTTGTTTTTTAAAAAATTAAAAAGTTATGCTAAAAATTTGGGCTCGTCTTATACACAGGGCAATCTCCCCCCATTTTCTCAATTTTTAGTCCCTAAAAAGAGTCTTATACATGGGGGAGTGTTATACCTGGAAAAATACAGTACTTTCTTTCTGACAAGACTTTTGTATGTATCAGCTGCTAGACTTGGAACATATTCAGCATGATTTTGGGCAGAGTGAGAAAAGCTTCACCAATTTCTGCACGTCACATAATTGTTAAAGGTGAAAGAATCCTACCAAACTAAGGCGATTCCTGCCTCAGAGATTGTCATAGCATATGAGGTACTTGTGGACCTCAATATGTTGTATTCCAGTTCCCATCAGAACCAGCCAGCATAGCTAATGGTCAGGGATTATGTAATCCAATAACATATGGAGGACAACAGGTTCCCCATATCTGCTCTAGAGGATGTTTCCTTTTCATGCAGCAAAATCCCAATAACAATTTCTTGTTTTACTTGAAGATGAGAGAGATCAGAAACTTGCACTTGAATGACAAAGAAACCAAGCTTTAGGGTCCAGAAGGCAGAAGCATAAACCATTGTTGAACAATGAAGCTTTGTATTATTAGATGTTTATGAGTTTGTTATACAATGTTTTTGCCAACAGGGATATTTAAAAAATCCATTGAAACATGAGCTAGGCAGCCATGCCACTCTGCACACAGATTCTGCTGTCGTTGTCTCCCCAAGTATCTGAATGAGGGAACACATCCTGTGGAATTGAATAGGATTGACACACGCTACCAATACAAGTAAGGGATGAAGGTGGCGCTGTGGTCTAAACCAGTGTTCCCCAACCTTGGGCCTCCAGCTGTTTTTGGACTACAATTCCCATCATCCTTGACCACTGGTCTTGCTAGCGAGGGATGATGGGAGTTGTAGTCCAAAAACAGCTGGAGGCCCAAGGTTGGGGAACACTGGTCTAAACCACTGAGCTAAACCACTCACGATGGGGTGAGCTCCCGTTGCTCGGTCCCAGCTCCTGCCCACCTAGCAGTTTGAAAGCACATCAAAGTGCAAGTAGATAAATAGGTACCGCTCCGGTGGGAAGGTAAACAGCATTTCCGTGCACTGCTCTGGTTTGCCAGAAGCGGCTTAGTCATGCTGGCCACATGACTCAGAAGCTGTCTGTGGGCAAACGCCGGCTCCCTCGGCCAGTAAAACGAGATGAGCACTGCAACCCCAGAGTCATCCACGACTGGACCTAACGGTCAGGGGTACCTTTACTTTTACCAATACAAGTGAATGAAGCCTGGCCAGATCATCAGGAGTGTATGCTACTTCTGCCCCAGCTGGGCCTATGAAAAGTGAGAGCTTGAAACATGTCCACCTGACTCCTGATCATTAGGAAGTTACCTAATAATAAAAGGAAAGCCCTAAAGAGAATTCTTAAGTTGTAATTCTGAGAGAATTATCATAGTGTTATTTAGAGAACCAAATGACCAGGCCTTGCTAGGCTAGACTATATTGGTTCAAAGTTAGGTGCCATGGTCAACCGAAGCCCGTAAAAGATATATGACTAGATGGGAGTTTACAAGAGCTATCCTGCTGTTGTTGTTTTAATTCCATTCACTTCTGTTAAGAGGACCTACCTCAGGTGCAGGACTGATCTTGATATAGTTAGTTTATATACTAGACAAGGGCTAGGAAACCTTTTGCCCTCCAGACGTTACAAGACCTTCCCTGTGCTAGGCATACTGGTATGAAACAGTAAATTGAATAAGAACAGATTAGCTACAGTGCTGTTGGGGTGCCTCTAAATCTGTATCTATATCTATATTCATATCTAAATTACCCTATGCTAGAACCAACCAGACAACAAGCACCTTGCAAGGTTTGCCTTCACTAAAAAAACATTAACACCTGCATCAATTTTATACAATACCTCTCGTTTAAGGGTGCCTGGTCTGAATTTTATCCTTGTGGCCAGTTGCCAGAATGGAACCATGAAAAGTAGGGTGGGGCAGTAAAATACAGCTGAATCATTCTTGCTGTTAGTCATATATGTATGCTGTTACAGCACATACTTGCTTTTTTAAACGCCACACGGTAGTGGTGGCTGCATTTGTAGTACAGTTGGGCATGTGCATGCTGTGAAGCAAATGCAAACACACAAACACTGTGCTCACTCAGTGAAGGAATAGGCCCTAAGGTGACTGGCACAACTATGAAAACATGTAGCAGCCTAATGAATTATGACATTGGTTCATCTACCCTAGTACTGTTTACTTTAGCAGCCTAGGCAGGTCGGACTCGAAGATCAGCATGGTAAATTAGCCAAAAAGTTGGTAGTCTACAAAATGTTTGCTAGCCTGCTTTTTACTCATAAGAAGGGCTAGCAGAGAAAGGCCTATTTTGCCAGCCTGCTTAGTTTCTATAGAAGAGAATGGAAGAGAAGCCTCTCCTCTGTGAAGAGGGGAAAACTTGCTCTCTACTCTTAAACTGGGTGGCCCAGGTTCATACTATCTAGACTCATGCCAGCCTTGTTTTAGCACTGAAAAAGCCATGGACACTCTCACTAATGACCTCTATTTGAAGAGAGACAGAGCAGTGTAACGCTGCTGGTCTCCTTGAACTCTCCATTGTTTTTTATGCCATGATCAATGGTGTGCTTCTGGAATGATGCAGGGAGGTGAAAGTTACAAGGCACTGTATTACAATGGCTCTGCTCCAACCAAAAAGTAGCACTAGGACACGGCTGCTCAGCCAATGGCTTTTGAACTGTGGGACCTGCAAGGTACCACTCTGTCTCCAACATTATCCAGCAGCTATATGAAATCATCCAGAACTGTCATGTGGGGATTTTGATCATGATGTCCTCAGCATGCTGATACCATGCAGATCTCTCTCTTCCACCTGAATCAGCAGACACTGTGCAGGTGTTGGATTAGTGCTTGAAGCAGTGACGGGCTAATAAACTGAGGTTGAATTCTAACCAAACAGAAGTACTGTGGCTGGGTAGTACCCGTGTCCAGGAATTATTAGACAGACAACCTTTTTTGTGGGGGGAGGATGGCTGCACTCCACATGAAGGAACATGTTTACACTCTGGGAGTATTGCTGGATTCAAACCTGTCAATGGAGTCCAAAGTGGCTTCTGTGGCTAGAAGTGATTGTGCCCAGCTTAGGCTGATTTGCCTGCTATAGATGTTCCTGGACTGGGAAAGTCTGGCCTCAGTTGTATATTCTCTAGTGACATCCTGCCTGGACTACTGTAATGTGCTCACTGTGTGGTTATTGAGTGGGGCAACCCAACAGGACCATGTATTACTGGTCCTAAAAGCACCACACAGGCTGCAAGTATGCTTCTTTGCCCAATTCCAAGTGTTGTTACTAGCATACAAAGCCCTCAAAACCCTGGGACCTAAGTTCCTTAACCCCTGGGAGCTTACCCCTCAGTATCAACTTTATTGTACTGCTGCCCTGGATTTTGGAAGAGCGGGCTAGAAATAAATAAATAAAAAGAAATGTGGCAGTGTAGCACATTTAGGGCCACTGCTATCCTAAAGAAGGCAGACAGATTGAAGGAAATTAGATTCTGAAAAAAACCGGGTCAACAAGGAAGAGCTCCCTTAACCAAGGAAATGCATTCTGCATATGCTCAGAGGCACATAACACTATGTGCCAAATATTTGGTAGAGAAAAAAGCTGCTAACCCTACCTTTAGTTAAGAGTAACTCCCTACACACCACAGTACAGACCCTCAAATTATATGAACATATGAATGAAGCTACCTTATTTAGTCAGAACACTGATCTATCTAGCTTAATATTGCCTATACTGACTTAAAGCAACTCTCCCGGTTTCAGACAGGAGTCTTTTCCAGCCCTACCCAGAGGTGCCTGGGAATAAATCAGACCTTACTGAAAACATCAACATAATATTGCTTGCGCATTTCCACTATATCTAGAACTACAGCAGCTAGAACCTCCCATCACCACCACTACATCCACTTAAAGAAAGCAAATAATCCAGGGACTGCTAATGTTCCAAGCAAGCTTCAAGATACACGCCTAAAATGTAAGAAAAATTCAGCTACTGGGAAATCTATCTGTAAGACACTCCACAAAAATCACTGAAAATCAGCTGAGCTTTAATTTGATTGCAATTAGACTTGTAGGTTTTAACCAATACATATTTACTTAGAAATTACTCCCAAGTATAGACAGGATTTCAGTGTTAAGTTCTTTTAACCAATTTAAGCACAGTTTAAACATATACAGATGATATCAAGAGACACTAGAACAGCAGGAAGATAATTTTTTGTTAACATTTCACCTCTTTTCAGTGAAAGCGGTTTCCCTAAATGCATGCATCTGGAGCCTCCAACAAACTGATCAAAGTCTAAGAATAATTTTAGGTCCCCTCAACATACCAGAAATCCATTTTTCTCTGGACAAGCTCTGTGTTAAAGCTAACAGAATGAGCCAACTTAGTTGCATTATGTAAGTCTCTGTTGGGTTTGTTATGCGAGACTGTGGTTCATTAAATGAAAGAAGGCAGTGACAGGAAAAATTATTGCCCATATCAATTAGTGATTAGGCTGACTACTCTTACCCTCAAAGTGCAATGATTTGCCCGTTAATTATGTTTCAAACATGACTGAAATCTAACCCAATTAGTGCAAGACATTTAGTTTTAAGATAACCTTGAATATGCAGTTTCTGAAAACATGCTGAATGAAACTAAGAACCATTGCAAAAAGTATATGACTGAACTCATAGCTGAAGAGTTGAAAAAAGGAAAACATGCCAATAATTACACAGAAAACAATAACTATATATTAAATATCTTCAAAACATTTATTTCATTTTTAAACTGGTCCTTCTTGGAACTAAGAGAGGGTAGCTTATTCAGTGGGTTTTTCCTACAGCACTGGCATATATACCCTTCCTTGCAGGTGCCAATTCTTTTGCCAGCAACCATACAATCAGCCTCTGCTCACATGGCTAGATCTAAGTTGACCCCAGTCATGCAGAAGCCCTTCTAAGAAAAGTGGGTCTTACACAGCTAGATCAATATTTAAAGATACTCTTAAGGAGAGTTAAGATGTAAAAGAAATGTGCCTAATCCCAATCCTCTCAGCAGCATGCTTTGCTCACTTTGTATGATGCCATGACATTATAAGTACAGCAGTGTCATATTACTACACAAACTGAGAATGTGCACATTCTGGAAAAGCAAGATAGGGCATGTGAAGCACATTCATGAGATGTTTTCTGTGTAGGAGTCAAGATTGTGGAAATGGCAAGATCTATCAGGGGTCAGTGGGCTACATATGTAACACAGGCAACATTTAGTCTTCCCATCTAGTGCGAACAAACACAACTTAAAAGCATCCTTGCATATAAAGCCCCCACATTTCTGTTGTACTTACGTGATTTGATATTGGCGTCTCTGTAGGTGCCATTGAGAATTGCAAGTTCCATCAACTGCATCTTTTTAAGGCTATCTTCTCCTTCTGCCTGAACAAATAAAGCAGACTATTAGTAGAGTATTTTACAGTATCAATGCACTTGCAAAAGCTTATCACATTTCAATACATGAAGTGGAAACATGTTTGCAAAATAGAGAAACTCCCTCAGATGCTACTCTACCTACATGAGGCCCCTATTTTTTCAGTCCTAAATCTAAACACTACTTTCCTGGACCTCCTCCTACATTCTAAGAACACTGGAAGGAAGCCAGTATTCATAACTTCTAAACAGCACTGAGCTTTTTAGAAGGACAGCATAGTAGAATTGGAGTCTGCTCTCTTTCACACAACATTTTGGATACCATAGATTTTATCAAACAGCTTTGCATGAAACATGGTTGTATAGTGGAAGCTGCACATGAGGCTATATTGGGCTTCCATCAAGTCTTATAAAGTAAGTATCTCTTTAAATCCCAAAAGAAAAATAACAATTGGCAGTTACAAGCAGTTACAGAGTTATTGACGGTAGATTGGGGAAACCATTTAGATATTGTTTCTGCCAGGGACATCTGCAGACAACATATTTCCAAAGTTACTATCCATGCACACAAATGCTGTTTTCCATCTGGATTCAAAGTCCATAGTTCAGTTGCTAAAACCTTAACAGACACAATTTCTACAATTACAGCAGTCTTGTGCTGACAGATCACAAAGCTACAAATAGCAAGCTGCTTAATTCTGTATTTGGATTTATTTTGCAGCTTTAATGGATAGTAAGTATAAACTTATTAAAGATAATCTTATGTGCTGGAAATGCAGCAAATACTGCAACACCCCCACCTTCCACTTCTATCTTGTCAGAAGGTGGGGTTGCCTATATCACCTGATAATTTTGCTTCTACCATGATACTTATCCATATATTTGGTTTACAAAATGTGGCTGCATGGCCCACAATGTAGTTTTTGTTTATTATGCCATCATTTAAAATTAGCTGGTGTTTTTAATTAAATGTTTCATTAATGTTCAAGGACAATAATAATAATAATAATAATAATAATAATAATAATAATAATTGTTCCAGTCTTTTCTTTTCAAATCCTGAAAATTGTATCATTCTTTTTTGTGATCCAGAAACACAAGTTAAAGCAATTTATGGTGTAAAAGCACACCACAATTTTTTAATTGTTTTCTTTGGCCAATACCTCTCCTCTCAATTGACTAAAAAGCATGTTTCCCAATGTCAGAAATTTCTGTAAGCATTCTCCTTCAAAGTAAAGAGGGTGAAACTGAGGGTGCAAAAATCTCCAACGGAAAGCAGACTACACATAAGTCTGTATCAATGAATAAAGTAATTTATACTGCTAAGGTGCTGCTGTAAGTAGACTTCTGGAAAGTCTGACAAAGCATGGTTTTTATTAGTTTAATATAGTTGGCAAACCTTTTATTGTCTAACTAGCTTTTCTTCTCTAACACACTAAACACTCACATAATTGAAAAGTTTAGTGTTCTTTTTAATAACTGGAAGGGGGTGGGCAAAGAAATTGTTGAAATCTAGTCTCTAGTAACGTTGAAGACCATATTATATGCTGTTAAGATTTTGCACTGGATTTCCTTTGATACTTTTTACTATGCTATAAATGTTAGATAAAAGCTAGGTGTTACCGAAACTACAGTGAATCTTTTCTTGTAGATCCATACACACACACACGAATATATATACTAGGATCTACTATATATATATTTATATATATTTCATACAGTAAAACCTAGTTGAAATAATTTTAAAACTTCACATGAAAGTATGGGAGAATTCCATGTAAGAGATTTTTTTCCACCAGACAACAAGAGCAAGAATCTTGAGCACATAAAAGTGATTCCCTCAATTGCCTAGCACAAATAACAACAATCAAACAGCTTCCATAAAACATTCATAGAATTGTAGAGTTGGAAAGGACCAAGAGGTCATCTAGTTCAATCCCCTGCAATGCAAGAATGTTTTTTGCCTGAAGTGGGGCTCAAACCCACGAACCTGCTCTACTGAATGTGCTATCTCTAAAGCGACTTTTCCACATATGCACTGCAGCTTCAAGAGTACACTGTCATTCCCTCTGTCTACAATGCCCAGACTATGAGTGCTGCTGTTTATGAAGCCAAACAGGCAATACTCATGTGCAAGAGAGAGGTACCACCAAGCTTCGGTGGACACTAACCATCTGCAGAAATACAAAAAAATAGTTAGGAAAGCGGGGTGATTCCAAAAACAGCCCATGAAGTCTAGGGCATGGGCGATACCTGGTTTCAACAATGCAATATTACCACCAGCTAAATATCACAATATACTGATATATCACTATGTCTGAAATTAGGATGGAGCTATGTCGAGCCATTGGCTGTCTTTGAGGTTTTTCCCACATTGTGATTTTTGCATAGCATGCACACACCATGATTTGCAATATATTGCCAGGTCAAAAATTATGAAATGTGTATCACGATATAGACTCGAAAGTTGATTTGGACAATATATCACCCAGTTCTTAAGAGATCATAGTGTTCTTAGTTGTCACAGAATGCTGACTGTTGGAGTGGCTAGAAGTCGAAACAGCAGCACTCCACACTACATTTTGTTGCGAATCCAGTTTTATGTTCTAACTTTGAGACAAAAATGTTACACATCATTAAGATCAAAATACAGTGGTACCTCCAGTTGCGGACGGGATCCGTTCCAGAGCTCCGGTTGGATCCCAAGGTTTTTGCAACCGGAGGTGCCTGTTCTGCGCATGCGCACAGTAGAGTGCTTCTGTGCATGCTGAGAAACCCAAAAATATGCTTCTTGATTTGCCACGTGCGTATCCCGAAGGATACGTAACCAGAGGTGTGTGTAAGTAGAGGTACCGCTGTACTGGCATTTAACTTGCATGGACCCACAAAAACACTGTGAGAAAACTGTGAAAATGGAACATTGGTATAAGACACAAAATTATCATGTGGTTTTATAGTTACCAGTACTTTTAACTCAAAACAGGCTGCGACAAAGGAGGGATGCTTGGGAGAGGCTTTTCACACTTGTTTCCTTGCCCAATTGCAACACAACAGTTCTGCAGTGCTGCCAATGGGTCTTACTCTCTGGTAGTTCCTGCCACCCACTCCTACTTACTGTTGAGATTCCTCATTGTAGGTTAGACTAGAGTACGATTCTTGCAGCCCAGATGGGATGCACCAAAGCAACTTTGGGAACAACTGACTAGTACCATTAAAGATGGAAAAGATTCATTCAAGAAATGAATTTATGAAGAAAGTTCTGAAAGAAATGTAGCCATTTTAGGAAACAACGGGATTTACTGAAATAAACCCCAATAAGAAAAAGAAATTGTGGTAGGGAATGAGCATGGATTATGTTCAACTAAGTGCACTTGCAGAAGAATAGAAGATAGGAAGGTACCTTTTACTGAGTCAGACCACTGTTCTATATAGCTCTGTATTGTCTACACTGAGTGGCAGGGCCTGTCTAGGGTTTCAAGCAGGAGACATTGCCAGTGGTTGAACCTGCGACCTTCCAATGCTATGCAATAAGTTCGACCACCCTTCCCCGAAAGTAAACAAAAATTACTACTAACAGCTAAGAATGGATACAAAATGAAAACAAGACATACTATTTCTGACTTAAACATTTGTCGACACTCAAACTGTCAACCCCGTTGTACTTTTCTGATACAACTTGGTAACAAAAAAAAAAAATGAAAGTCAAGTTTGGATCCCTGCAAATACCTCAGCAGGATATGCAGCACCAAACTAATGATATGGCATACTTTCTTTGGAATAAATCTATGATGCACATTACAGTGCTTAGCCCAAGCAACAGTAAACTGACATCATTATTTTTTAGCCAGCGCTACTGCCTTCTCTTTTTCAAAGTACGCTATCAGTTCAAATGATATGCAAAGACTATTTCACTGACAAATTTAATGGTCACAATGTTAAAGACACACCGAGGGTGGGGGGAGCTAGCATTATCTCCTTGCATTTCTCTTCACTTGGACATTTTCTATTTAATGATACTTGCTCTAATTGCAACTTTTCCCATGATTCCTTTTTCTAGTTATTTAACATGCAACAAGATAAAGTGCCAGGAGTGAATACATTTGTATATGTCCAGGTTCAGAGTCACTACCATGGAACTTATATAGTTCTAAATATTGACTTACGTTTTTGGTAACACTGCTCTACATAAGAGGGGCTAAAAACCATATTCTTTGGGCATGAACACGAGTTAATGTGAGCTGTTTATACAAAAAAATGTATAAACATTTAAGCTCACCACACTATTTGCACAACAACTGAATACCAAGCCCCGCCATAGGAACCCTGCTGATGGAAGCTGAGATACCCATGAAAGGAAGTTACCAAGTTGACTGTGACCCTATTCAAGTACTTAGACAGTTTGCAGTTCTTTGACAGAAAGGCAGGTAGTAAATTGGAGGTATGGTGTTTTGTTTGCCATTTCATATGAGGTGCCATCTTTCCTTTAAAAGTTTGCCTCTGGCAGGCAAGGATACAGGTGTGTCTTATCTGTTTGCTTGTTTTTGTTTTTTAAGAAAAAGGGTGCCCATATTTGGAATTTCTAAGGTACAAAATTTAGAGATTGCTTATTTGGATGTGTGGTCCTACAAATAAATGCTTCTCTTGCAGAATACACCTAGGTAATCTAACACAGTTCACTAATTAATCTACGGAATTGGATTCCACAAGAATCAGTGATAACCACCAACTTAAGAGAACTTTAAAAGGGGATTGGGCCAACTCATCGGAAATAAGGCTATTGACTTCACCTGGTGCAGAATTCGGTGGCCAGGTTGTTCACCAGAGCAAGACATTTTGAGCCTATTACCCTGATGCTGGCCCAAACTGCACTGGCTGTCAATTAGTTTCCAGGGCCAATTCAAGTGCTGGTTTTGACCTAGTAAAGGTAAAGGGACCCCTGACCATTAGGTCCAGTCATGGACGACTCTGGGGTTGCAGCGCTCATCTCGCTTTATTGGCTGAGGGAGCCGGCGTACAGGTCATGTGGCCAGCATGACTAAGCCGCTTCTGGTGAACCAGAGCATCGCACGGAAATGCCGTTTACCTCCCCGCTGGAGCGGTACCTATTTATCTACTTGCACTGGCATGCTTTCGAACTGCTAGGTTGGCAAGAGCAGGGACCGAACAACAGGAGCTCGCCCCATTGCGAGGATTTGAACAGCCGACCATCTGATCAGCAAGTCCTAGGCTCTGTGGTTTAACCCACAGCGCCACCCGCGTCCCTAGTCGTTTTGACCTATAAAGCCTTAAATGGCTCAGGACTACAGTGCCTCAAGGACTGCTTCTCTCCATATGAACCAACCTGGTTACTGAGATCATCTTCTGAGGCCATTCTTCATGGACCTCCTCCACAAGAGATCTGGAGGGTGCAACATGAGAACGGGCCTTTTTTGCACTGGCTCCGTTTGTGAAATATTCTTCCCAGTGAGGTTTGTCTGGCATTATACTCCTTTATTTTTTTTTAAAAAAATGATATTTATTGAAACAAAAGAATTTTTAAAATTACACAGAAAAAAGACAAAATTACAAAAAAGGAAAAAAAACAGAAACATAAGAAGAAAAATAAAAAATAAAACCATCCCTTTCAAATTCTCCAATTTCCATTACCTTCTTTCCATGACCTCCTCCTCCTCCCATCTCTTGTATCTTGATTAGTAACTGTCACAGCAAATCCTTTCCATAATTCATAATATTTTATCATTACATTACCTTACTCTATTCTCATTTTGTCTTATAAAAACGACCTTAGAGCTTAAAACTTAAATTTTTTTTACCAACTTCTCATAACCATTACCTTTTTGCCAAATTCTTTAAACATTTTTACAAGAGCCAAATAATTTCATTTCAACATTTTCCCAACATTCATAAAGCATTTCTGGTAATAATAATATAAAAAGTACAATAAAATAAAAGCAATCCAATCTTCTTCCAGCATCCCCTCCCCCCGGTTCCGGGATTGTCAGTCTTTTTCCCCCCATTAGTCTGGCACATTAACCTGGTGCCCTTATATCCGAGGCCTTCAAATCTCTTCCATGTCCCTTTCGCAGCTCTTCTTCATATTTTCCTTTCACTCGCGGGAACTCCAGCTTAGTAGTGTTTTTGACCCTTTTCAGCAAATCAGCCCTTTTCTCATAGTCCAGACTAAGCTCCATGTGATGTTTAAAAACATATTTCAAATTCCCTCCAAAATTGGAAGTCCCAACAGCTCCAAACCTCTGACGGCCCATTACCAGACTTGGAAAGTCCAAACATCCCTGCAAAGGCGGGTCAATCCAACCCCCCATTTCCAGTTCGATCCAAACTTTATCTTTCCAAATCTGGTTTTTTCCAAGTTCATTTATCAGATCCAAAGGCTCATTTTCCAGCTGGGCCAAAAGTCCCTCCATCTCTGGCGTCCAAGATTCAGCAAGATCCTCTTCTTTCTGTTGTTCTGTCATGGCACGCTCCTGTTTTAGTTCCTGAGTGGGTTCCATATACTTTTCCACTACCTGATCAAAAGTTCTGGCAGCATTAGTCATAAAAACCATCTTCTGACTTAACTGATCCAATAGGGCATTTATTTTACAGAAAGCACCCAACAGTGCTTCTGAAGGCATTGTACTGCAAGGTCACAAAACTCTTTCCCACAGTTGTAATCAGTAACAGCTGCAGTTCCCAGGATTTAGTTACAATTTCATAGCTCCCCTCTAGGGGGAAAGACTTCTGATTGTTCTTTTCCTTGAAAACAATAGCAACAGAGTTTCTTCTTTAAGATATTTTGTCCATATTTGTTCTTTTAAAAAACGAAAGGAAACAATGGAATCACAATATTTCCCTCCTTTTAACTATCTGTCAAAGCATTTATTTCTGGTCAATGAGCTTCAATCGTCAAATCTGACACCCCGCTCCAGGGTCAGGACAGTGGAAAATTACTTTACTTTAACTTTATTTCCGCAGGTTTAAACAACTCAATAAAAGTCCCCCTTCTTCTCCTGCTTCCGAAGGGGGGTTCCGCAATTTTGAATGATGAAAGACGACCCTTTAAAAGTGATTTTTAAGGCTCTAGTTTACATTGTCTTTGCTTTGTTGTAACTACAAGAAAACGGAAGGGTGACTTCCTGTTTAGCCCTTTCCGTTTCAGTACCAAGTTCCTTTTATTTCGCCAATTATTGTTTAAAATCCAGGTATTTAGCGTTCCAGTACTCACGGTTAGTTATTTTCAATGGCAAATTGTCCCAGGAAAAAGGCAGCGCTCTCCGGCAACGGCTGTGCGGCTTCGCTCCGCAGAAAAAGTAATTGACTCACAGCACCGCGCCACTTCCCCCTCTTCACTTCGCAGCCCGTTTCTGGGTTCCTTAGTGGGTTGGGGGGGGCGCTAAGGGTGCCCGCCGAGTCCCACGGTCACAGGCTTCATCCGCCTGTGATTTTCAGAAGGGTCCCCGCTACGCCGCAGCGGAAAAGACCCATTTCATGTGGAGCTTGTCCCTCCAGTTCAGAGGGAGTCCGCCATCACCGGAGGCGCCACCCCGGAAGTCTCCTGGCATTATACTCCTTTAGGCACCAGGCAAAAACATTTCTCTTCAACCAGGCCTTTGGCTGATTAACACCCAATACCCTTTTGAATGTGTTGTGGGAGGAGTTATTTTTGATTTGTTTTTGTTATTATTTTTATTACGTATTTTGTGTTTTTCATATTGTATTTTGATGTTGTGAACCGTCCTAAGATCTACTCATGATAGGTGATATAATAACGATGATAATGACAACAACAACTAGTAGTAGTAGTAGTGGTGGTGGTGGTGATGGCTACATACTACCTCCAGGATCAGAGACAGTACTACTCTGAACAGGGGAAAGGTCTATTGTGCTCATTTCCTGTGTGGAATTTTCACTAGCATCTAGTAAAATGATAGGCTTTAATCTGATTCAGCAGGGCTCTTTTTATGCTATTACTCAAACGTATGCATCCTCTAAACCGCCAGAGATAATACATATTACAGACCAGTGTGCACCCCGTGCAGAAAGAACTTCGTTATAAAAAGGTACATGCACAACAAATAAAGTTACTCAGCTTAAACAAGACAACATTATAAACCCAAGTCAAGTTATTTTCCACTAGTGTTTTGTTGTTACCAGCATATAAATTCCAGAATGATGATAATGCTATTTCTGTTGGGTAGCTACAGCTCATCTTACTTCTGGCTAAGACTTGCATTCAGCCAGTTAAAAATACAGAGTACTAAAGAAAGAATTGCATGTCCTCTCTTTAGAGGACAAATGTGTCAGTCACATGACCTTACATTTGAAAGACTTGACTGCTCGACTGGCAGAGTATGCTGCCAGAGATTTTAAAATTATCTAGCTTTACATTTACATTTTTGTTTCTGAAAGTAGAAATATTCAGGTAATTTACAGGGACTTTGATAACTTCTTGAAAAAAACTACATGCACTAATGTGACCATTTTAGTCATATTTTTCCTTGAAGGGGAAATAATGTTTTTTCACATAGTTGAGAATGAACTTTGCTTGTTTTATCATCTAGCATACCTTAATTTTTGAGTTAATTTTTTCACGTGTTGCAACTTCTGAAACTGGCTCCAGGCAATAGGGAAGTTATCTTTGAAGCTAGCCTTAAAGTCCAGTTAATTATTTACTAACATCAGGAAAGGAAATTACAACTCTCAGGATTAAGAATTTCTTAGCGCACTGCTCAGTAAAGTGCATTGTGGGCACTCAATATTCCCTAAAACCATATTCATAACCTGTTCCATCTTAGCTTGAAAATATGAGCATTACATGTATAATTCTTAAATCAAGATCAGTACCTGAAAGATCAATAGGTTTATATACTGAAAGTTTGAGTTTCAATGGACCATGTCCAATGCTCCAGCTACCACTGGCACTATGGACTTTAAAGCACACAACAGTTTCCTCTTCCTTTCCTGTCCCCTCCAGCTCTCCATGCATCCTCTGCATGGGGACCCCTCTACAGCAGATTTTTGGGATGTGTGTGGGAAGGACTGTTATATAAACAATTTCAAATCCAATACGCACACTGGGATAAAAATCTCCATTTAGAAGGTTTGTTGAAAGTGAAGTCTTCAACAAACCTTGAGAGACAATAGGCAGAGACTAGAGACTCTATGGTAGTTACCTGTGCAAAGCCATTTTTTGAAGAAAATGTGGGGTAGCCCCTAATAAGCAAAGGATTTTAGGTGTACTAAAAAGCAGACCATAAAATGTGATATTACCATGCAAAAATGACAATTTTTATTTTATTTTGTACAAGTAAACAAATTATGACATGTCTACCCCAGCCACTCTGCACAACACACACTAAATCTAAATGTGATGGGAGAAATGTCTCTTTTTGTGTCGAACGATCCCTTCCACATCTGGTTCAATATTTCCTACTTTTATTCTGTGCTTGCTCTTCATATAACAAAATGTTGAAATTTTTTGTTCACAAATATATGTGGAACAAAAGTGAACTAGATGTTTAAAAGCTTTTTCACCTAACTGCTTATAATCTGCAAAAACCTTCACTCAGAATTGGCCCAGTCTACATTCTTTGAAAAATGATTTTAATGAACCATCACAAGTCACAACAACAAGTGCATCTTGCTCTTCTGCAGATAGAGTTGTTAATTGTACATCACCACATTCAAAATGATTCCTTATCCATGAATTTTCAGGATTTGGTGCAGGGAAATAATCTCTGAAGCTAGTTGCTGAACCATGCAGGTGCTCAGGGATGTAATAATTTACTTCTGGTATCAATTCATCGTCAGTGGCCTCCATAAATGTCTCCAGCGTTGGGATGTTAGTGAGGCTACCACCTCATAACCATATTTTATAAACCACTGCCTCAATCTTATCTTCAACATAAAAAAAAAAATCACACCACTACCTTGAAGGCTTGTGTTTAGAGTATTCAAGTATGTGAGAAATGTCTGCCAAGTAAGCTACCATACACAACTATGCAAAGTTGATCACATGGAAATTCTAAATCTGTCAAAAAAAATTACTTCATCATGTAACTTAAAGAATTGATTCAATATTCCCCCCCTTTACAGCCAACACACTTCTGTATGTAAAAGTAACTGCATATGTTGGCTTTCCATTTCTTCACACAATTTTGAAAAGATCCTACAAGTCAAAGCTCAAGATTTGATAAAATTAATAATCTGGACAACTTTATGAAGCACCTAAACTCAATCATCAGAGGGTGCACTGTTGTGCTTAGCGATTTCCCCTGTTGGTCTCCCAAGATGAGTTATGAACCCCAAATTCATAATACAATATTCACTGAAAACCTTACCTACAAGTAGTGGGAGAGTCCTCTAAACTTGATAGCCATTGAAAATGATTAGAAGTTCTTTTCAGTAAAAAAGTTGAGAGAAAGGATCAAGTTGAGAGGATCAAGGATCCATTACAATTTTTTTTTTTTAAAAAAATGATAAGTATGTGAACCTGCGCCGTGGAGCAAGCCGTTTGCGCTTTCTCCCCACCCTCTCCAATTTCAAGTGCCCTAAGAAACTGTTTTTTTGCCCAATCCCAGCTCACTTGCTATCCAGCAACTCTTTCACAAGTTTTTCCCCTGCTGGCAAGCAAGTGCTGGTTGGGAGCAGAGGCTGTATGGTCTGTGTTAGGCTTTCACTGTGCAATTAACAAGGTAAGTGAGTCCGTGGCAGGGGATGGTTCGTTCTGCAGACCCCCAGGGATGCCCTGACCCGCAATGGGAATCACTGTACTAAGAGGTCAAAAACAGGGAGTAGTATGGGGGAAACAATGCTGATTTCACACAATCTAAGCTTTGAGAAAATGGCTGGAGCTCAGTGGTCAAGGATATGATTTGCATACAAAAGGCCTCAGAGGTTCAATCCCTAGCATCTCCAGGTAGGCTAGGAAAGCATCATGGGATAGGCAGTTTTATTTTTCCATCCCTTTCATAATGATTTCTAAAATGGAATTAGCTTTTCTTCACAGCTGCTACACACTAGGTTGCCAACACCAATTCAAAAGCTACTAGTGTATGTGTGTATGCTGTGGAGTTTATATCCACAGATACCAGAGTCCCATTAATTCACTTATTTTCACCATGTTTCTGCTATGAGCACAATACCTATCTATGCTTTTCTTTAAAA
Organism: Podarcis bocagei; assembly: GCF_964188305.1. NCBI lineage: Eukaryota > Metazoa > Chordata > Lepidosauria > Squamata > Lacertidae > Podarcis > Podarcis bocagei. The sequence continues at coordinate 57,545,513 of NC_138127.1, read as the reverse complement.
CCAAGCACCCCAGCCCACCCATCTTGATCTGGATACCTCTAGCATTAGCATTTAAAGATTGGTATACAGTGTATCTCTGCAAATGTCTTTGGCACATATGTTTTAATCTAAAGCAACCTGGATTCTCTGAATGGCTATTATGCCCACCTACACTTGCATTGTCTAGTTCTGCCCTCTTCCATTTGAACATTCAATTTTTTTCACCCTCAACCCTTCAGAATGATATATCTTGAACGTTCATCAGCCTTCTCCCAGTTATCAATTTAAAAGCTGCTCTTCCACCTTTTTGTTTTCAAACAGCAACATTTTTGTTCCAGTCTGGTTTAAGTAGAGCTCTCCCAGTTCTACGGGGCACCCCCCGGCAGTACCAAACAAATCCACCCCCCCCTCATACAAACATCACTGTCTCATTCACTTGTTGAAGTCCCCCCCCCCCCCGAACTGTGCCTGTCCAGCTGGCCCTATGAATGGTATAGGTAGCTTTTCAGATAAAGCTACTTTGAAGATTCTAGCTTTCAACCTCCTAACTAGTGACCTAAGTTTTGCATCAATGGGGCCTGCATGCACCCTTTCTGTTGAAAACTCTTAATCATGGGCACGTATCATGGGCACGTATGCTCACACACAGGCACAATCCAACCCACGGAGGGATCTACACTGGAGTGAACCGGCCCCGGTGAGGTAAACCTTGCCGATCCCTGCTCTTAGGTGTATGTAAGTGTAAAATAAACCATTTATATTTAAACTCTACAGTCTATGATGTGCCTGAATTTACAATGGAAACATGACCCTGGAACCCCCTGGAATCTTGCCATCACTCAGCAGAGATTGGGGTGATGTGCAACTGTTGTAACATAACTTTTACTTTGTTGCTTGGTATTTCTTAGGTGAGGAGAGTAGTTTGCCCTGGGCTCCTTGTCCTGCTGCTGAGCTTGTACATCTGCCAGACTAGCGTGCTACAATAATGCTTTATCACTAGGGCTGAAATGCTTTGTCAGTTGGTACTTCTAATCCTGCTCATAGGGCAGTCTCCATCACTAGATAGCCCTAAATATATAGCTTTGGCTACCTTCCCTCACCTCTTCCTGCAGCCAAGCACATCAAGAGGTCATTGTTTAAAGAATATAAGGATTGTTTAAAGAATTTAAGGATCTGTGGCTCAAATTGCTGGGCTGCACCAAATTCCAGGGAACAGAAATTTGAAATATGGAGTGTAGGTCCATTTAGCCCTCTAAGGATGGAATTTTTTTTAGGCCAGGAGGCAATGGATGGATTTAAGATAAGGGAAATTTATATGAAGCACACCTTAAATAAAGTCTATACCAAGCATGAAGAAGAGTTTGGATTTGATATCCCGCTTTATCACTACCCGAAGGAGTCTCAAAGCGGCTAACATTCTCTTTTCCCTTCCTCCCCCACAACAAACACTCTGTGAGGTGAGTGGGGCTGAGAGACTTCAGAGAAGTGTGACTAGCCCAAGGTCACCCAGCAGCTGCATGTGGAGGAGCGGAGACGCGATCCCGGTTCCCCAGATTATGATTCTACCGCTCTTAACCACTACACCACACTGGCATGAACTTATGTTTAAGGTGTAAGTTACCCTCTAGTTTTCATTTGCTTTCATTTTCAAAACTGAGTGAGTTTTTAGCTAGTTTTAACTTGAACTGAAAGCTGAAACTTGAATCTCAAACTTTGTTTTAGGTTTTAAAGGGCAACATATAAACTGAGACATATACTGGGCTTGATCTGAAAGCTAAACTTGCACTTTTATTCTAAACTGACTTTTTCCTAAGTGCTATGGACATACCTTGGGACTAACACCCATGGAGCAAGAATCTTTAATCAGTTGACAGTCCTTAAATTTATCACACAACACAGGAATAGGAAGCTGCCTTATCTGAGTCAGACGCACTGGTCCACCTACAATAATCAGCAGCAGCTCTCCAGGGTTTCAGACAGATTATCACTTCCAGCCCTCCCTGGAGATGCAGGAGAAAAAACACAGGACCTTTTGCATACAAGGCAGATGCTCTGCCACTGAGCTACAACCCTTCCAACACTATCAAAAAATGATGATGATGATAGTAATTTATTACTTGTACCTCACCGATCTGACTGGGTTGCCCCAGCCATTCTAGGCAGCTTCCAACAGAATATTTAAAAAAGACAATGAAAGGTCAGATAACTTCCATCAGATAACAAAACTTCCCAATACGGGGTTGCCTTCAGATGTCTGAGGAAAATTGTATAATTGTTTTGTCTCTTTAACGTCTGATAGAAGGGCATTCCACAGGGTGGGCGCTCTCTGCCTGGTTCCTTATAACTTCACTTCTCACAATTAGGGAACTGCCAGAAGAGAACCTTGGAGCCTGACACCACAAATATAAGCTGAGGGCCAAACATCTTTTATTTGCACAATAATGGTTTTGGGGATCAAAATCAGCACATGAATGAGGGCAGCTGAATCCTTCCAAAATACTTGCCAATCCCAGGCACTTTTCTCCTAGCCTAGTTGATATTGTGTCAGCCAAGTTGGGACAAATGTACCTCAAGAGAGACAGCACAGCCAGCTTATGTGAGGTACAGTTCTGCCCCTTTCACACACCCCTCCTAAAATACTTCGTTCTCTCTCTCTCTCTCTCTCTCTCTCTCTCTCTCTCTCTCTCTCTCTCTCACACACACACACACACACACTGTATAGATAGGAGTGGTAGCTCTGTCACATCCAATTTGGTATCAACAAAAATAAAAGACAAAGGCTTCAATTAAAACCATGCTCTTAAAGCACAGAACAGAACACAAGTTACTGTTACATCTACAGCTGACTCATCAAGAACAACTGAAGGTTAAACAAGCATGAGCAATGTTCATTACTTAAGTTATTTACAGAAAGAGAATCTACCTGCTCACATTTAAACAGTGTCAAAGTTGACTAGCAAGTCAATAGGTCAAAGCCCAACTTCTTCAGTGAGAATGAGCATGGTCTCTGCAAATGTTTAAACGTGACCCAAAAGAACCAGATCAAAGTGCCCAGACATCTTATTTGCTTTCAAATGAAGTCTTCAGTGTGCCTTTATCCCCTCCATAGTCAGATTTGACAAGTATTGTAATAAATATTACATGCAGGGAAGAAAGTTAAAATCAAGTTAATGTTTACTGAAACAAAATAAAGAACCATTTTTAATAGTATTACTTGAAAAGAGATCTAATCCAGCAAGGGAAATTCAATTTACATCTACAGCAATCAGATTTTGTTTTTTACTCTAGGGATTTGTTACAAACTGTCTCTCTTGAAATGTGCTTACTGTACAGTATTTAGCAGAAACAGTTTAGCTTTAATAAGCTGATAGTCTGCACAGGAGCATGGATCAACTCGTTCTCATTAAGCATAAGCAGTTTCTAACAGCCTTCATGTTGCTGCTCAGCCTATGCCAGAGAAAGCAGAGATTGCTGCTGCTCTAAAAACCATAATTTATGAGTTTATTCAAACCCTTCAAATTGCTCTAAGTAAACGCCTCTTACGTTTGAAAATTCCCATGGCAACTTAGTTTGGCAGGCAAAGGGACCCAAATTCAATCCTTTTATCCTCCAGCTAAACCATTACAATGGTAATTTTGCTCTGACACTCTGAAGAGACAGCTAATTACTGTACTTCAGCCCTGAGACAGATTTTCTATTCAGATTAAAATGGCCCTGCATGGTTGGAAAGAGTAGCAACACCTTTCTGCACATTGGGGTGGGGGTGGGGAGATGCACTCTCACAGCATAGCTTCCTACTAGAAAGGTTATATTTTACTAAGTCAATATATACCTTCAACTAAAAGATTAAAACCATGTTTTCTAAATAGAATACTACGAGTACAATGTGCTTTGGACCAGTCTAGTTGGAAAGATCAGCTTTCCCCATATATGCCCAACTGGAAGTTTTACAATGTCATGTAATGTTCATTCTCCACTTGCAAGGAATCAACCTACTGTCTGGAACTCCCTATCTGCTATTAATAGGCAGATCCCTTCACCATATGTAGCAAGGTCTTTGTTTACACTAACCTACACATACTTTAGTAACTGCTGCTTTTCCTTATATTTTGATAAAATGTAACTTCTAGTCAAATGTTAAAAACAAGTTACTTGTATCTCTAAATGAGCATTTTATATTCTATGCAAATCTTAAGATGTTAAGGATGATTAAGTGGTCTATACATCCTGTTGAATAAATAAATAAGTTCAGCAACCCAAGAATTGAGTTGTGTCACAAGACAATAAAAGTAGATCAGCTGCAGAAAAGATTATAGATTCATAAGAGAAAGTCACATTTGTCATCACTATCGTTATAATGTTAAGTTTTATTAATATTTGAAAACTGGATAAGGGATCAGCAGTGAAAATTGCAACAGTTAATAAAACCTGTCTATTGCACTTCTTAAGAGGACATTGTCTAATTCTACTTACAGAAGAAAATAGCTCATATTTTGGGTGGAGAGAGAAACTGTAGAAAGTAGAATGCTGGCCAATATTTGCAACTCTTCTAAAATAATTTAATCATTTGTTGTATTAGGTATTTTATAATCTGTATCTGTAACAGATTATATGTTTACTTGAAGAGGCTTTATTTTGTTTTATTGAAATCAATAAAAATATTTTTAAAACACAAAATTCTATATCAATTATCATTTGAAAAAGAAAACAAAAATGTGAAGGCTGGAAATGCAATCTATAGTAATAGCAGAAAAAAATAGATCCACATATAAACAATGAGTATCTTTCTAATTTTAGTAGAGTGATTAGGAATAGGCATTTTATTCTTGAAAGTCAAGTTTGTCACATTCAAATCAATTAAGAAATTTGCATGCATTCTTTTCATTGATTAAAGGTTTATGTGTACAGATTTGTTATTTTATAATTATATAAAGCTAATTATTTCATTCTGAAATTTCTCTTCAAGAACCCAACCAAAGTTCAGAAGCCACTGAGGTTCAAACTGTGTATAAGAGAGGTGGGTGAATCATCTCCAAAGCAGCGGGGGAGGGAAAGATCCAGGTACAATTGCTGGCACCCATACTTTTACTACTACGGCAAATAGCCACTGCAGAAGAAGGGGGAGGGGACTTCCACCTTTAGTCCCAAACTGGATGAATTCTACTTGCTGCCACTTTCCAAAAAATCAGTGGCAAAGATGCATTCATATACTATCATCATGCCTGGCTTGGCACAGAAGGAAAAGTGCACTTGAATTTCAAGTTCAAGTAGGCACAGCGATTTATATGGATGAGCATTTTCATTAATTTATGGGACATCTGGCCAGGCAGTATTTTCCAAGCATTAATCCACACACTGGGTGGTAACCAACTAAGTTTTACTCAGAGTAGAGCCATTAAAATGAATGGACCTAACTTAACAATGTTCATTAACTTTAATGGGTCTACTTTGAGTAAACTTGGTTGAATACCACACATAATTCTTACACCCCATATTGCAACAACACATTTCCAATTGACTAAATTACTCATGCTACTCTAGTTATACTTTTCAAAACTCTTATATTTAAAACATTTAAAATAGTACAAATAAAAAGTCTCCCAAGCAGACTATAAGCCTAAGTTAATTATTCAGGTTCTCAGTTTAGGCTTTATGACAGGATTCTACCACCAACACCCCAGCACAAATTTATTGTCATAGCAGGTCAATGCTTACGCAGTGAAACATTTGAAATATTTCCATGCATGTTCTAGACTTCTTGTTATATGCCAACAGAGTTCTCTAATAGATTTAAACATACACCGAAGTTTATTCAGGAGCTCAGCAAAACTTGATGTTTCTTGCTTTACTATGTCATACTGCAAAAATATAAACACAGCACACCTAGCATCATTTGATTAACTACAGCTTATTGCTAACTGCATCAATTAAGAGTTACTACATACATACTCCATATTAAAAACTGCTTTTTCAAGTCAGTTACCCCAAATGCTTACAAATTAACACAAGTAGTTGTTAGAAGCAGCCATGTGCTTGCACTAGAAAATCTTACTGGTAGGTAGACTGAATTTCAGAATCTAAACATGAAAGGTAAATCTTAGGTTATATTGTCACGCAGTTTAGAACATTAGTTACAAAGCAACATTGTGATCTTCTTTAACAGCAATGCCTCAGAGGAAATGAATGAAAAATTGAAGTATTTAGTCAAGTCAAGCATGTATCACTCTAAGTCAGACATGAGTACTGGGACAGGCGGTGTAACACTACAAGTGGCAGGAGCAGCCGGGAGTTGCAGTATTCCTGGACATGAGCAGGACAGGATGAAAACTTGGTCATAACTCTACAGCTCACTATAACAAAGGCAATACCCAAGCCAATATTTTAAAAGGATATGCTACACATGTACTGGACAATAGCTCTACTGTATTATACTTAAATCTTGCTGACATGTGGCACATGTGCTCAACTACCATTACTTTAGAGAAAATAATAATTGAAGAAACAGATTTTAAAAGATGTAAATAAGCCTGCAAACAAACATTTCCTTGTTTTCACAACACCTAAGGAGTTATTCAGGATAATTGTACAGTACATTGTAAGAAGGCGATCAGGGACAGAGATCACTTCAATCTGTTTTAAATTAGTTTTGTCTTAATCTTCAATTATGGTTGCTATAAGAGATACATAGAATAGAAAGACAAGCAATGTAAAAAACACGATAGTTAATTTAATTATGAAAAGATCTTGGCGTATTTTCCATTTAAGTTTTTTAAAACAGGCCTCTTCTATACATCATTTTATGGATCAAAGGAATTTATGGTATCTACAACAGATTATGGGATACTAAAGTTAGGGCAAGCTTTCGAATTAGGATTAAAGACGCATGCCTCAGTTTTAAGATGATTAAAGTAGGCTGGTAGCAAATTAAGTTCTACAAATGGTTAGGGATAAGATTATGATGATCGTCCCCAGTCTTCTATGCATCCGCTTTTCTATGATTAAGATTGGTAATCTTATCTTATTGCTGTTTGGGGAAGAAAAGATTTGGTAGCTTATACATCATGACAATTCTATGCTTTAAAGGTATTAACCCTCGGACATAAATTTGAATGCTGAACTCCAATGTGATCTCTGTCGAACATTGCAGAGCTGCCCACTCGATCTGTGGAACTGCTATTTCTCTAAGGGCCACGTAATATTCATTCTGCAGATGCAAGGAATGAATCTTTCAGTGTGGCAGCACCTGTACTCCCCGCCTATTCATATTACGCAGGAACATCCATTGTATTGTGTTTGGCACCTGATAAAAAAAATGTTTATCCAGATGTGTGAATCTGACTTGGCTTTCAACATCTAATTTTATGAGTATTTGTAAGGTAATCCGCTTAGAGGCTTTGATGATTAAGTGGTATACAAATCCTGCTAAATAAAATAAATAAATCTTAGCCCTACCATCCCTCATTTTACTAGGTTTATTCTCTGAGTAAACCTGAACGCTCTCACACACTTTTGTGCCTTCTACCTATCTGATATATTCAATGAGCTCAATTCTCCAGGAAGTACATAGATCTTTACTGTACATCACATGTACACACACTTATCTGCCTGCTTATTTCTGAAAAAAATCAAATCAATTAACTGAGTATTCAAAGAACATGCAACTATATATCTTTAGGCAAAATATTTCCTCTATAACCAGGCCTTTGAACTATCTGTGGCCTTTTAGAAGTGGGTGGAGTGTTTTTCATGTATTTCTCCCCTTAATTTTAATGTATATTTGGGGGCATGGGGTATTTGGCTTTTGGTTTAAATCGCTTTGGGTTGCCATGGGCAAGATAAAGCAACTAACAAATTTAATAATAATAATAATAGTAATAATAATAATGATGATGTTTTGCATATTCAACAAGGACTGGATTTCTCAAACAACAGCCATTCCTGCACTGTTCTGAAAACCATTTTTGAAAAAGCCAGTTGTGATTCAACAACAGATCCCAGTGTTCCAAGAAAAAAAAGTCCAGAACACTCTCAAATCACTGTCATGTGTGAACCAAATGGTAAGCAGAAAGATTTAGAACAGACAAGTGGTAAGAAGGCAAAACATTAAGCATTCCTTTCCTCTCATTCTAAGCTCCAAACTACCCCTACCTTAAGCAGCTTTTCATAGAAGGGGTAGAGTATCAGGATTCAGTTTAATATATTTTCATGCCACATGTAATTAGGTCCGTAAGAGCTGCTTCACCCAACACAGGACTGCTTTATTATTTGAACAAGTCACTACATCAAATTACACTTTACTTTTGAAATGCTGCCTACCTCCCACATGTGAAGCATACAACTGCAGGTGTCAGTACTCTGTCCCATCAGACTGTGGAAAGATTTTCATCCATGGTATGCGGACTAAAAGTCCCTTGGCCTTCTTCTTACTCCAGACTAGCGAGTTCAGATCCCTTTACAGTGGTACCTCTGGTTACGTACTTAATCCATTCTAGAGGTCCGTTCTTAACCTGAAACTGTTCTTAACCTGAAGCACCACTTTAGCTAATGGGGTCTCCCGCTGTTGCTGCGCAGCTGCCGCACAATTTCTGTTCTCATCCTGAAGCAAAAGTTCTTAACCCGAGATAATATTTCTGGGTTAGCAGAGTCTGTAACCTCAAGCATATGTAACCCGAAGTGTGTGTAACCCGAGGTACCACTGTATCCACATTTCCCCAAGTTCAGAGGGCTCAGTGTTTTGATAAGGAAAACTCATCTTTGAATAATAGTTACCCATGACTATGAAAGTCTGGAAAACCTATTAGATGTTCTCTAGTTTAGCTTATTCAAAATTTTGCTTATATTTTGCAATATTGTTCTTTCCTGATTCTAAATGAAGTTTCTTAATTTAACTGAGTGATGTTGACTGAGTAATTTGACAATCTAGCCCAGCCCCCACATATCAGAATGCACAATGAATGCTTAGATAAAGGGTGGGTGTGGAGAAGATGGGCTTAGTATGTGTTTTGGAGGTAATGGAATATCAGCCAAGTGCTCCTTCCCCCTGATTGTAACTTAAGAATCCAAATAGCACCTCCTGCATACATGTCTATAATGAAATTTAGGAGGTGGAAGCTAGCATTGACAGATTGATCTATACACCAGTGGTCATCCGGATCTGTAGCAAATTGTCACAATCTCCATTAAATGGATAAATCTGTAAGTTATTTTCCACTGCCCTTTGCTTCAACTAGCACTTTTTACCATCCTTCATCCATTGCTCTATGTTTTAATGTGCAAATATCTGCCACAAATATAGCTGAAGCTCAAAAGATTTTACATAATACTCCAGAGTACAGTTCATTGGTTAAAATAACCCAATGCTATGCAGTCAGTGCCAACAGATTGCTGCCACCCACTTATTGCAGAAGTGGTTTCCTAACATCTATTTTGGGAGCAAACCCTCAACAATGTTCTATGCTGCAATGCAACGCTACAGTTTAGCCCAGAGCTAACTAATTTTTGTTCATTTCCAAATCAGCCATTGGTGTGGTTTGTTAGCCATCCCATTCTCTTTTTAAATCTTAAAATTTGTTGGTACAAACTATGTGTCTGACATGACAACATTCTATTCCAAACTGCATACTTTATAATAGTCCTAAAATGCATGGGTTTTTAAAATAGAAGTATGATTAATGTACTTCTCATTGTGAAAGAGGGCTTTATCCTAGAGAAAAGAGTCCTTACTATTTATATCAGTAAATGCCTGAACATGAAATGGCACACAAATGTTCAGCACAACAGACAGATCAATCAAGCCAGACAGCCTGGCATTGTTTGAAGATGACATTGTCATAATTAGAACCTTTTAAATTCACAAATATATTCCATTTAGGATTCCATCTACTAGTCCTTGGCATTTTTAAATTTTATTAACTTAACCACTATTATCTTCAAATATTAGCTTCTCCCATTTACAATGTGTAAGTGCTCAGAAAAAATCCACAAAAATATCATTTTTTTACCATTTTAGTGGAATATATAGTATCATGAGTCAGTTTTACCAAGTTACAACTACACAAGTTAAGATGACTTGGAAAATAAAGCAACCACAACTGTACACAGCCAACCCTTTATAAAATTATGAAGAGGCAGAATGACCACTAAATTTCTCTCTATAAATCAGAAAAATCACAACCCAACTTACTTTTTCTGGGAGGGGTTTATCAACCTTTGGAAGACCTGGAACATGACACAAAAACTGGAGTTAGAAAGGGGAAGTCCCTTACCTGTTAGGAGAATTCTTCCTAAGTGACCCTGTCTAGCCAAGTAATAGGTGGGAGCACTGGAACCTTTTAACTACCAATGCACAGGAAGTACCATCCAACACATGGAGATAAAGTCTTTAAAGCAGAGCTACTGCTCAGTCCCTCTGCTTCTCTATCTTTTAGTAAATAAAAAAATATTTCCCAAAAGAGGGAAGTGGTAGGGATACCTGACTAGACAATGGCACTTGGGAAGAACTCTGTTTACAGGGAAGCAACCTCCATTTCTCATTCAGATGGCATAGGGTCCGGATCACAGGCATAAGAAAGATGAAAACAGTATGACCAGGTGTGTCAGCCGCCAAATCACTACTAGCAGATAGGCAGCAGGGCAAGCCTTTTAGACTGTGCAGTTTGAAAGACCGAGGCCTACAGGTTTGCAATGGCTCTAGAGAACAGTGTTATCAAGAACTCAGGAGAAAATATGTCTCCCTGCATATGCTACTCAGGATACAAGTTATGACCCCTGTATAATTATCAGATAGGAAGCTAGTTATTCTGTGGCTTTATTTTAATAAACAACAATTTTGCAAGGTAATTTGATGATCAGGGCTAACTAATGAGCTACACAGGTAAGCAAATATCAAACCTGAGCTTCCCATATAGATATTCAAAGTTTTGGTCATTATGCCATTATTTAGTTCTATGGAAGGAGGTAAAATGCCAGAACAACTGGACACAGAATACTTTGTTGGTAGTGTCTGCAAAAGTCTGGTGTTATGGCAGCTTCATCATCACTGAAAACAGAAAGCATGTGAAGCAGATGCACAAAACTCCTATGTATTATGCTTTACATTTGCAAATATGATCCTACACTAGCTCCAAGTTCTTTATGCCATCTCTGCTCAAGTGCAGCAACATCAGAAAACAGATGAGCAGCATCATTTAAAATGCAAACACGACTGCTGACTTTAAGACTGTGTGGAATCAGAGCTGGATCAACCTCATCTAGTCCAATTCCTGCCACTGTAGAAAATTCACTATTACAAATGAATATGTTCTTAACATAGTTCAGAAAGTTGCTGTAACAGATTTATGATTTTGTAATTTCCAATTAGGTTCGGTCACTACTAGAGATGTCCTGTTATAATAAGACCACTGTACTAGTAAATCTTATTTTCAGCCTCATTCAGTAATCTGGTCAAAATGTCTAGCAGATTACAAAAGTAAATTTAGTTCAAAAAGAAGAAAGAAAATCAGAGAAGCTTTTTACTTCTGCTTTAAATTAACATATTAGAACTGTCACAGAACACACTGGCGTGAAAGAGAACTATGGCTTGCTTGTTATAAGAAGGAACCATGTTCTTATGCTCCTTAAATATTAAAGCAGTTTTCTTTAATTCTACCACTTCTTACAGATACTCAGCCTGGTTGGCACAACGCTATTTTATTGCAGGCCCTCACTACTCACATAGTTCAAGTGAACTTCTGCAAATTAAGCTGATGCAACTTACAGAGCATGTTACCAGGTTCTGTGAATCTCATTTGACCAGAAGCCAAATAAGAGATTGTAGAACCACCTGATAGTAAAAAAAATATCCTAAATGTAAGATGGATCTATTATAACAGCCAATTCAATTATTAAAAGGAATGCAGAAGTAAAACATAATTTACAGTTCTCCAACCTCTGTTCCCATCATTAACTGAGAAGCAAGTTCTTTGATTTCACCTGCATTTATGAGCCACAACTACATCTGACATTATACTATAAAGTTTTGACTGCCTGAACTGGCAAATGTAAAACCAAGCAGAGCAGCCAAGTACTACATTAAAAAAAACACCAGCAAAATACTGGCATCAAATCAGGTCTGAGGTCTTGTGGTGGCTGAGAGGTGTATCAACTAGAGGCCAGTAATAAGGGGCCTAACAAACCAGAACTCTGATTGTAATGCATACTTCAGCTGCTGATAGTCCAAGGTTAAAAAAATATTTACACTGAACAAAACCTGCTTCTGCTATAGGCAGAAAGACGAGTACATTCCTGACAGAAGAAATGGCCTAATCTCCATCTTTTAGAATGCATTTGGGAACTCTGATTCGCTGGCCTTGATACTTAACTTTAAGAGAAGCAATCAGGATCCTCTAAATCTAAATTCAACGTGTTAAGTATCCCTAGACCCCTACCATTTTATGAGCTAAAGATTTAAATATTCTCCTTGCAACAGTGGATATTTCAACTATTCCCTCGGGTGACTGGACTGAATTATTGTTAATTAAACTCAACTGTTGGTGGATACAGATTTAGCTATGTTATAAGTAACCAAAACTATGGCTAGAGCCATAGTTCTGTTTATTCAAACCATGCCACTTTAAATTATTTTCTGTTCTGAAACAACTCTTAGAAGTGTGGTGGGATCAGCAGCACATTACCTACACCTAAACCATTTGTGAGGCATTCACCACCTAAGTGGAACCCATGATATTCCAGATGAACCCATTCCAGATATTCCTGGGGGGGGGGGCATCTACCACAAAAAGGGTGGAATAAAATTTGACAATATAATCACAGGATGTCATGAGATCTTCCTTAGGAAAAAATGTAAAGCCTACAAAATTAACAAATTGCTGTCCATGTAAAAACTGTCCAAGAAACCAGATGTTTGATCTGCCTAAACTGCATTAACTATTGTGAATATAAAAAAATTCCTTCCAGTAGCACCTTAAAGACCAACTAAGTTAGTTCTTGGTATGAGCTTTCGTGTGCATGCACACTTCTTCAGATACACAGATAAACTATTGTGAATAGTTTATCATTCCCTCTAATATTAAACTAAACGACTGGAGACAAAGCAGAGCTGTTAAGAAATAAGAAGGAAGTATCAGCATATTTGAGCAAAACCTAAGGTATGCAAAAAAACAACAAAGTTAAAAACCCAAGAGGGAGTAACCCCTCCACCAGCAGTCCAGCTAGAACTGATGATGCTCAGTGACCTCCAAATGCAATGTTGTGTGTCTGTTCTATTCATTAATGATCTAGAGTTATATGTCAGCAGTGAGGTGGTTATGTTTGTTGATTACACTAAATTGTTTAAGGTGGTTAAAACAAAAAGAGACTGCAATAAGCTTCAAAATTATTTCTGCAAGGTAGCTGAATGGGGAGATGCTACGTGTGCAGTGATGCAGATTAAGGCAAAACCCAATTAAATCCTCATTTCACATATACACAAATGAGGTGTATAGCTTAATAAAAGTGTTCACCCAGTGTGCAACAGTTGTGAAAAATGCAAACTCTAGGAAAGGGATGGGAAATAAAACTGTCAATAACATAATGCTTTTATATAAATCTAAGGTGGAACCACATGTGGAATATGCTGTGTGGCTCTGGTTGTCTCACCTGGAAAAAATATTATTGTAGAGCTGGAAAAGGTTCAGAAAGGGCAAAGTTCAGAAATGGGCTAGATAAATTGCCCTATAAGTAATATTTGTGGGGTTTATAGTTCAGAAAAAGCAGTAAGGGGGAGAACATTGAAAAGGTGGATAAAATATTGGTGTGAAGATGGTATTAAATCTCAGGACAATGAAGTTTAACATTGGAAAATTCAGAACAGACAAAAAGAAGTCTTCACACAACACACAGTAGCACTATGGAGTTCTCCCCTTGACAAGATACAGTGGTAGCCAACAACCTTAAACCTTTCAAAAAAGAATTGCATGGACAAAATGCTATCAATGGCTACTAGCCTTGTTGACTGTACACATGCCTCTGAGCATATGACTTATGATTTGTGAGTCTCTGAAACCATTTGCAAATGCAGTTTCAGACCTTGGTTAAACTAGAACCCCGGTTAACCTTAATCATTTTTAGTATCAGTGCTGTAAAGGCTTGAGGGAAGAGGGATTAAGGAGGAAGAACAAGCAACTATTTCTGAGGTTGACTCCATACTTATAAAGTAAGTGGCAGTTAACATAGAACCAATGCAAATTTACAATGAAAAAGAGAACCACTCTTAGCATAAAAAGCATGGGGAGGTTTAGTGGCAGACTCACAAAACAAAACACTTCCATTACTTTAACATCACATTTGGGAAGTCAACCTAGCAATTTATAAAGAGGAATAATCAAGACCAGTATTTATGCAAACTGTCCCTTCACACTTATGACATTATTAATAACAAATATGGTCCTCTCCATGTTCCATATATACAGCAATAGTCATTAACATTTAGTTACAAGGTACTCAAACCACCTCTCCCTTTTCATGACTTTACGAATATTCATTCATAAGCTCCTAAAGCATATAACTTGCAAAGAAAATCCAATACTGAAATGGAGACAGAGGAAAAACCAGCATGTGATAAAACAATGAACAGTGTAAAAAAGAATGATTCGAATTATCAAGCAGAGTTAAGCAATGATTTACACAAACAAAAACTTGATTTGTAGTGAAATTAGGAGCTGGCTGTCTGCAACTTGCATGCATCACAAATACTCTCTCCTTTATGCACACCATATTCTTTATATCCTGATTTGAGCCTATCATTATCTCTGGAGGAGCACATTCATAATTTGAGTAACTTTTCAAAATAAATTTAACACAGCTGACTCCCAAATGAAAGCTGTACCAGTTAAAATTGCTACAATCTTAAAGTCATACACTTCCAAATGCATCAATATCTGTTCAACTATTTGACTATGCATGCAACACTGAAACACATACACTTCATTGTCTGACATCAACTGGGTTAAGCTTTAAAGGGTTTTAATCAGCAGATCAGCTAATCATCGTATTGAGTAAAATCAAAAATATATTTTATTGCTCATTAAATTATACATTCTTATGCTTCATGTGATGTAAAAAGGGCATCTAAGTTGATTTTGTAATACGCAAAAGGTTTTTTAATTTAATCAATTTAATCAGTTCAAAGGAAGATAGCTTCAAGTACAGTACAGTGCAATCAGTTGACAGTCCTAGTATATGTATACATGTTTAATATTAAGGTATCAGTTTCAAATAATCAGTTTCAAAATCAGTTTCATCAGTTCTATGAATCTATCAACCAGCTACTAAATTGTAGTTTTAAATGATGAAGAAAGCAGTTATGTATTTCTGCTCCTTTCTCTCCAATTAAGGTCTAACTAAAGATAACTTCAGTGAAATTTCCTAATGTCTCAATCATTTGTTAAAAATATGAAAACTGTACTCTGAACCATTTTGTCTAGTATAGTAATACCTTAAATTATACTGACCAAACATGTTTTTCTGTGGTACTAATGTATAATTTGTACTTGATACTACTTCTTTCCTCTATATGACAAATACTTCAGCTTCATTTTAAAAACCTATCATTGAAAATTACACTGCATTGTGCTTATCTTCCTTGTAAAAATCTCTCAAATTTCACATAACCTGATAATGTTATATATTATCATACACGCATCAAATGGAATTTCTCCAACTCCAAAACTGAATACCCATGAAGTTAATTATGAATTTTTTTCCCATGGAAAATTAGCACTGCCCCTTATAATCAGTGAATTCTGCTCATTCTTTCATGGAAACACTGAACAAGTCAAAGCAAAAACAGTTTGAACACCTGCAACCTTAAAGTGATCTCATTCATACATTTCTATTTCTATTTCCTAGTCTTCTATGTCCGGTTGGCAATATGTAGAATTAGTAAAGACCTATTCAGTAATACCTCACCAAATCAATTTTATAAAAACTTGATTCATCACATGTGGCAGCCAAATAAATATTATGGCCACCATCAAGAAACTGGTGAGGTTTACTTGTAGTTAGATAGGAGTTGTACATTTCCTTAACACTTTGTTAGGCCCCACCCGCTTTTTAAATTACACATCTTGCATAGAACCCAGATAGTTACTTTAGGTGTACCCAAGTGTTTTCTTATGGCTTTCTGAACTTTTGACATTTCTTCTCTTAACAACCACCCTCTGTAACGTGCTAAACGTGCTTTTGAAAGATTCACTTTCTAAGTTTCACAAGTTTAAAAAGTAGTTTGCTTTGTTTTTATGTCAACAGCCTCACACATTTCTCTAGATTGTGGTCAAAGATCTCTAAAGTGACCCATAGTTTTCAATTATGGGAATGCATTATAAATTATCCTTTTCCATTAGGAGAAATCTGACTTTTGAACAAGTTATAGATTTATTCCTATTAATATCCTTTATGACATTGTAGTACATCATTTAGTAGTACATCAAAAAATACTCCACTATGAAACTACACTCACAAGAATGTAACCTAATCTGAAGATTCTCATTCCCAATTTAAAGAACACATCATAAAACATGAATATTTCAATATATTTACTTACTGCAGGTACCAGTAATTTTTTTACTTCTTCTACAGCCCTCTTCAGTTTTATTTCTGCTCTGTTTTGAGCATCTTCCACAGTGATTAGTACATGCAGGTCTTCATTCAGATGTTCCCAGTTCGGCTTTCCTCTGTTTTGTTCTTCCTGGAAAAAAAACACCGCCATCATATTTATTTTGAGTTGTCTTAGCTGCAACATGTTTTGTTAAGATACCTGATCCATTTATAAGTTATAAAAATGCAATTGCATCCAGAGAAGTAACTGATTTCTTGGTAGATGAGAAACCGCAAGAGAGAAATCAATATTGTGTGATCTCCACATAGTTAACTTCTGGTGGAAAGCATGAGGTTGTTGTTGTGTTTGGGGTGGAGAGGCAATAACTATATTCTCTCTTACTTTGTGTTACGTTATGCCAGTGGTGGATTATGGGGGCGCAACTGGTTCACTCACAGCTGGGCACAGAGCCTCAGGTCTGCCACAACTATGATTTACCAAAAAGCACAAGAGGTGAGGGGAACCAAATTTTGTTGTTGTACAGGGCGCTGTTGCAATGGGAGACCCTGATATCCACCACAGGGCAAACATTCTCTGACTGATGTTCACAGCACTCCCTTCAAAATTCAAAATGTGTCTCTCTCATCTTAAAAGATTAGTGCCCCCTTTTATAAGCAATACATGGCTGTATCCTGGGTCATTGGCTGAAACTTCAGAAGTTTCCCCATCAAATCTGAAGAGAAAATGTGGGGTACACTCAATGGCGCTTTCTTCTGAATAGACATACTTAGGAATGGGCTGTATGTTACATACAAATGTACTATACAAGTCTCAATTATGCTATCTGTGAAACATTTACTGAATGTTTGGAAGAAGGCTTTTATAACCTTTAGTTTGTAAAAAATTCAACCAATCAGGTTATGGTCAGATGACAAGACAAATGACAAAAAGGTCCAATTCAGATTTAACACAGCTTATAGCTAAGCTCAGAAAATAGACAAGAGGGAGCATTTATGCACCAAGGTAGAGGAAGGAGTGTAAGCCACAGATGTTCCCAAGAGCAGGGCATTTACTGTAACAGTAACTGAAATTTATCACTATTATTCTGAACAGCAGTTGACACAACACAGAATAAGTAGCATTACATCTGCACAAGTCAAACTGTCATTCAGTTGGAAACTTGGCTTGGAGGGGGAACTTTTAAAGGTGATTGTTGGTGTGACAGCAATTCCAAGTTTACTAAGAGTAAATACTTCATGGATACAAAATAATTCTCCCAGAGTGTGACATGACCTTCAAGAATATTTTATCTAACACTTGGGTTGAGGCAGGGGCATATGTGGGAATGTAAGGGACCACTCAGAACAAATAACCACTGCATGTTATATTGAACAGAAATATAATAATAATTTGACATTTCACAGTAAAGTACAATCTAAACTTACAGCACAAAAACTCCTATGCCAACAGCCCACATAATCTAAGACATAATTACAAATCAGAAGTGAAAGTCATGGAAAGATCAGACTACTGTTGATGATTTAAAGGATTTATACAACAACTTTGGAAGCAAATAGCTAATTTGTCTACTGAAAAGTCCTATTAAGAACTGTATATAGTTCCATTCTACCCCAGCCTTTGTCCGGGTGCTTCAGAAATTATCCTGATTTTTTTTTAAACAAAATTTAGTAAAAATATGCAAGTGGCTAATATGAACAGCATTTATCATTTAAGCCACATTACTAGTATGTTTAAAGTGCCATATCTGGTATGCACTGCCTATGTGGGACAGTATATGTATGTGTATGCAGACTTGATGAATGAACCTTCCAAAATGGTGCCAGACCCTTCCATGGTCTTAACAAGGGGTGTAGATGTATGGCATAGAGTGAATACATTTGCATTCACTGCCATACAAGTACAGTCATTATTATTCACCCTGCACCTTACAATCCTGAAATTGCCACAGGTAAGCCATGTTTCTTAAATGGCCAACCTAAGAATTGAGGAGCAAGGGCTTCTAACTCTAGGCATTGCTGTCTTGAAATGATGGAACTAAAACCACTTACACAGTGGCTCTAGGTAAAGGTAAAGGACCCCAGGACGGTTAAGTCCAGTAAAAGGTGACTATGGGGTGCGACACTCATCTCGCTTTACACAATGGCTCTATCCATATCAAGGCATATTTGACCAACTGACAGGCTTTGGAACCCCAATTCTATTTTACTTGAAAATTGAAGATATGCAATAAAAAGTTTTGTATCAATACATGGACAGTTAACATTTAACTGTCACATTAGAAGTAAGATACATTATATACATTAAGTATCCCAAAGAGTTTTGATGCAAGTATTGTGTGCCACCATCTGACAAGAAGGCCACAAATTATACACTAAGTGCAGCATTTCCTAATGCAGAAGTAATTCTATAACATGACATTTAAGAACACAGTGATTGTTCTACCCTCTGCTAATGTATTGCTGAAGATGTGTATATTTCACAAAGCAGGTTAGCTGGGATGTTCGCTGCTGACAGGAAGAGTCATCTGCAGAGAGTAACTGTACAACATAAAAGATAAAGCAAGAGAAAACTGGTGTTCCATATACTTATATAATTTAGATGATGGTGTAGAACATGCAATGAAGTGTTTTGTGTGGAGTGGCTTTTCTGCCAGCCATGCAGTCTTTCAAGTTTCTTCATTATATGACCCTTCCCCATTACTTTCTGTCCTCATCACACACACACACACACACACCGGCACTAAGCATTCTGTGGATGTTGAGCATCAGCTTGCACTTGGCTATTCAGGGAAGGTTTTGCTCCCTTATTTTTATTCAACTTGGGATTTCCCTACTCCCAGTTTTGATGACATAGGCATTATAACCAGAATGGCGCAGTAATCAGAGTGCTAGCCTAGGACCTAGGAGTCAATGGTTCAAATCTATATTTAGTCACAAAGCTCAATGGACCTTGGATAACTCACAACCTAACAGTATTGTTTGGGGGTTTAAAAATGGGAAACAGAACCATATACAGTGGTACCTTCGTTCTCAAACTTAATCCATTCCGGGAGTCTGTTCAACTCCCGAAACCATTCGGAAACCAAGGCACAGCTTCCAATTGGCTGCAGGAGCTTCCTGTACTCAATCAGAAGCCGTGTAAACCGCATTGGACGTTCGGCTTCCAAAAAACATTCGCAAACTGGAACACTCACTTCCAGGTTTGCGGAGTTCAGGAGCCAAGCTGTTTGAGTACCAAGGTACCACTCTATGCCACTTTTGTTTCCTTGGAGGGAGTGGGATAACTAATAGTAAAAATTCAGCACCTGGGTTCATTATTAATTTAACCTGCTATGCTCTTACCTACCTCATACATCTGTCTTTATAGCCTCAGTAGTATGTCAATTTAACAGGCTCATAAATATTAACCTCAAATCAAGTTAAATCATGAAACTCAAGTTAAAACAACAACATTTTAATCATGCAGCAATATTGAAAATCTCTTACTGCATATTAATCAAGTGCTCAATTTGGCTATAACATACTAAACACTAGCACCAGCAATTAAAAGGCTGAAGCACATGGCCCAATCTGTTCCACAGCCCAATCACTATTATGCCAGGTATTACAATCCCTTTGTGCACCCAAGCAAAACCGGTGGGGGCAGGGGGGGAAGTGTGACCTTTTCTGCTGTGGTGTTCTGCCCCTGGAACTTTCTCCCAAGAGAAGCTTTTCAGTTTCAGGTAAAGATTCTATTCGCTGAGACTTTTCAGGGTGTTTAGTTTTGACTGATGGGTTTGTCCATGGTTTTATTGCTCTTTTGTTTTCATCTTATTCTGCTATGCCTTATAAATCCTTATTACTACTGTATCATTCAACATTTTCTAAACTGCTTTGGGAGTTTGTATGCTTGAAAAGTTTAAAGTAGGGGTAACGTCAATGTGTTCAGGAGGAACTCCCAAAAGCGAAAGAGTTTTGGTCTCCTTATTCTGATAGTTCTAAAGCCACTGAGTTTTGTTACTACCCAAAAACCAAAACTCCCTATTTTTACAAAAATTGAGGGTGCTATCCAATGTTATCCACAATCAAAGTAGACCTATTGAAAACAATGGACTTAAGCAACCTAAATGCATTTATTTCAATGGGTCTAGTTAGATATCAACCTGAGTACTGATCCCATTTACTGTCTTTTCTAGTAGTTCTCAGATCATTAGTGCTCAGCTTTGAATCAGATGCAGCTTCTAGATTTAACTCATTTTGCACCATAATTCCTGCAATAGATTACCGGTACCAAAGTATTTTAGATACATAATGATCAAGGTTCATATGAACTTGAGTCACCTTCCTTACTAATTATCGCTACTATGAAATTTCACAGACCATAGTATCTCTAAGTACAAAACTGACCAAAACTTCATTACAAGTTGAGGTTAGAACAGCTATGAACACATAGTGAGGATTTGGTGCATGGGGGGTGTTATACTAGGTTAAAAATCATGTTGAAACCCAGGGTAATTCTAACATATGTGGAGTCACAAAGCTATGTAAGTACCTTGATTATCAGAATGGACAACCAAAGTTGTAACAGAAGGACAGTGTTGAAAGCCTATAGCCCATCAAGAAGTGAACCAAGACAGCTTAGTGCTTAGCAACTCAACTGATTGCCATAGGCAACCAGGGATTCTGTGCATATGAGTGCACAGAACTCCACTAATGAGGTGAGGTGGAAGAAAGCTCCATCCCTTCATCAGCCCTACAGCTGGCTTGCAAGAGATACAATCACTCCAGTGCCAAAGGGAAGGAATATGACACAAAGAGCTGATATGGCGTGTTAACAGACTGGAAAAATCAGACGAGGATTTACCATGTGGCCTTAGTCCAGCCCACCTCTATCAGCCATTAGCTGTCTAGTTGCAATATTATAGCAAACAATTCTACAATTCTGTGAAGAAATCATGTAAGAAAGGCCAGTAAAGTGGTGCCTCGCAAGACAAAAAGAATTCGTTCCGCGAGTCTTTTCGTCTTGCGATGTTTTTCGTCTTGCGAAGCACGGTCCGTCGCAACTGCGCCTCTTCAAGCGGCTTTAAAAAAAAGCGCAAGACGTTTTCGTCTTGCGAAGCAAGCCCATAGGGAAATTTGTCTAGCGAAGCAACGCAAAAACGGAAAACCCTTTCGTCTAGCGAGTTTTTCGTCTTGCGAGGCATTCATCTTGCGGGGCACCACTGTAAAGACTATCAAATACTCCTACGGCACTGTTTAAAGCTCTACTACTATTATACTTCAAGAAACAATTGGAAGAGCTTATATGTTAGAAGTCTCGGGTTTTAGCATTGGGTTTTATGACAACGACACCAAGTGTTTCTCCTGCAAAGTTCTTGCATACCTCCAAAAGGCATCTGAAATACAAATTTCTCAGCAAAATAAAACATTCTCGTACATTTCAGAGTATTCTTTGCTGAAAAACCTTTATTGCCAAATTCACATCACTAGCAGGAGACCTTAAAGCAAAGTTAATTGCATAATTACTGAGCAGTTCCTCAATTATTCTAGTTTATTTCATGCTTCTGGCCCAGATAGATATCTAACTATTTGCAAACTAAATCAAACATTTTCTGCTCTCTCCATGAGTATAACTATTTCTAGTTCATTACCGAATACCTGCTATCATAAACATGACACACCTTGTAGTAAACACTATATTCACACAAAGAAATGCTGCCTCTAAGCATGCTTAAAATGTATTAAATTTCTTCATCTCCAGAAAAAGAGAGATGGCACTATCAGAGTTTAAAACAAGTTTAACTGAAAGCTGTCACTGGTGGGAAGAAAAGTGCAGAGCCACCACTTCCTTAATCAAACAAAGCAGGTAATTAACAGCCATTCTGACATAGTCCCTTATCACCAAAATACACAACACTACTCAGTTCTCCTCTGTGCCAGTTGCTCTGCAACAACAAAGCAGGGCTGATGTTTCAGGGTCACATTGATTCATTTAATACACAAGCATAACTTTATTTTCCAGACACCTATAATTAAACACAAGAGCCACCTAACTCTAATTTTCAGGCAGGCTTGCATGTGAATGTGATATTTCCCCCATAAATGATTGCCTTTCATTTTGTAGTTTCAAATAACTACAGTTCACATAGTTTTGATTGCATAGCAATTAGATACACAAATAATCCAAAAATGTGGTTATATTTATTTATTTTTAGATTGTAAGCAATCAACCCTATTCTTTTTCTTCTGTACATACAAGCTTCTCATTAGAAGACAATTGTCTCTTACAAAACTGCCAGCAGATGTCTTCTTTTTTTAAATTAAGAAAATGACTAATAAACATGCAACACCATGGGTAAAATTCAACATAGCACTAAGGATATTGTTCTGCCAGCAGAAGCCTTTCTGCTTGCCCAACGGAATGATCTCTCCTTGTCTGCCCGCATGCTGTTCTTGACATTTTCCTGACCCTCCTGAGTGGATTTGAGAGAAGCAAGGGGAGGGAGGGAATTCCCACTGCACTAGCAGGGAGTCCTTGTGCAGGCTGCAGTTAAGGGGATTGGGTGCTTGAATCTGGCCCTATGAAACCTGCTGTTTAATATGCTTCTGAAATCATTCTAATACTTGAAGGTTGGAATGCACTGGGAAAATTATTCACCATGATTAAAAGCTAGACCTGTCCATCAAAATGCAAGATTCCCCACACCCTGTTCCCTCTTGGCCTCTGAGGGTTTCCACAATCAGCATAGCTTCGTCTCTCAGAAAACAAAGGGGGATGAGGGACTGAAAATCCAGCTTTTAAATAATGCTTTTATGTGTTTCTAAATTGTTATTTTAGTGATTGGGGTTGTAATGTTTCAACAATATTGCTTGTTTTTTGGGGGACTGCACACTGCTTAGAGATTTCTGAAATACTGAAGAGGTATATTTCATATATTTTTAATATGAAATATATAAATGAGAAAATGGAGGCCACAGAGCAACTTAGCAGCGTCTAGGCCAGGGCAGTCCAACTTTTAATACCAAGTGTACTTGGTATGGAACTCGTGGGCCACATACTGCCTTGTCTTGCAGGGAAAGGAAGCATGCCCCAAAATTTGTGTGTCCACCCCACCCCTGCTCTTGTGCTGCCTTCCCAAAGTTGGGTAAGTGAGGCGCCAGGCTTTGGGAAGCAGGTGCAAGGTTCTGGCAGCACAAGGGGTCTGGCAGGGTCCTAGAGCCCTCCCACCTCCTTCCCAAAGCTCGGAAAGCACTAACTAGACTTTGGGAAGAAGGCAGCAAAACTCTAGGACCTGGGTCAGAGTTCTATCACACCTTCTCCCCAAAGCCCAGAACCTCAGTTACCCGGGGGGTGGGGGATGTGTGTCAAATGTTGCCAAGGGCCACCCACAAGGGTTGCATGTGGCCCTTGAGACGTGCGTTGGATGACCATGGTCTAAGGGCTCTTGTTCGGGGCTGTGTTATTGGTTTTACTGCTGCAATTGAAATGTTTTTAAATGACTTTAATTTGTGGGATTTTAAATTTTTTGGTTTGTTTTAAATAAAAGAAAGATGTGCCTGGAAATAGAGGAGCAGTGGGACGGAGTAGGGGGAGCAATCACAGTGGTTCAGGCTTGAGGAAGGAATGGTGTGGGAAGGTGGGGCTGGCTGGGTAAGGGGCACACAGCACAGACAGTTGGTCATTGTGGCTGTGTGCCAATCCCTCCTCCAACCTGGGGAACTGTAGAAGAAGAAGAAGAGTTTGGATTTGATATTTCGCTTTATCACTACCCTAAGGAGTCTCAAAGCGGCTAACATTCTCCTTTCCCTTCCTCCCCCACAACAAACACTATATGAGGTGAGTGGGGCTGAGAGACTTCAAAGAAGTGTGACTAGCCCAAGGTCACCCAGCAGCTGCATGTGGAGGAGCGGAAGCGCGAACCCGGTTCACCAGATTACGAGTCCACCGCTCTTAACCATTACACCACACTGGCTCCCTGTCAGCCAACCCTCGTGTCTGTGACTGCTGTTGTCAAATGCTAGGTCGTTTCAGAATAAGACCTCCCTCATCTACAATCTGATTGTGGATGAAAAGGCTGATCTGGTCTGTATCACCGAGACCTGGGTGAGTGAGAAGGGTAGAGTTGGGTCTCACCCAACTGTGGCTACCCTGGGTATTTGGTGCAATATTAAGACAGACCTGAGGGTCAGAGAGGGGAAATTGATGTGGTTTATAGAAATCACCCCCTCTGTTTCTAGGCTCTCTGTCCAGGGGTGGGGAATAGGATAGACTGGGGGTTCTGCTGGTTTACCGCCTGAGCTAACAGAGCTTTTCTTGGAGGTGGTGTTGAGGACTACAAGACTGCTGGTTTTGTGCAGATTTAACAATCTCTGGACTATCTGAATGGGTCAAGCTATTGACAAGATAGTCCCTAAGCACCCTCTCCCACTTCATGGAGTCCGACTGACTCCCTGTTATACTCCAGAGCTTAGGGTTAGGAAACAGGTTGGGAAACTGCTTGAACTCAAGTGGAGGAAAGATTAAATCAAATGCAATCATCATCGAGCCTACCTAGTGGCAGTGAAAGCAGCAAAAGAGGAATACTTTGCTGCCTCCATTGCATCCTCACTATGCCATCTGGCAGAACTTCTCCAGTAGCGTGGGACCACTTACAATCTGGCCTGAAGGAGGAGGTGGAACAGACAGTAGCTCGCTGTGACTTATTTGCAAAGCATTTTCATGACAAAATTACTTCCATACACCAGGATCTTGACTCCACTGTTATTACAGATGAATCTCAAAGAGTGTCCAGAGCACTGTCTAGACCTGTTGTGCTGGTTTCAGCTAGTAAGGATTAAGGAGGTGGACAGGGTCTGCTTGGATTAATGAGGACAACCACTTGCTCTCTGACCCCTTGCCCCTCTTGGGTAATAAAAAACTAGCAGAGAGGGGACAGCTGGCTGGGCCAGAAAGGTAATTAATGCCTCCTTGCAAGTGGGGGGTGATCTCTGCTTGCTTGACAGAGGCAATTGTATTTAATAGAAAATAAAGATAAGGTATTGACTAAGATGTATAAATGTCTTTTTGGAATAGTAATAAAAGACGAGCAGGTGAAATCGGCGATGATACACTGGGCAAAAGACTGGCAGCGTTGGAAAGCTTGTGGAACACAGATTTGAATTTCACAGCATGTTATACACTGAAATAAAATTATATGAAAATGACATACAGATGGTATTTAACACCTAGTAAATTAGTGAAAATGTACAAGTCAGATATATGCTGGAAATGTAAAGAGAAAAAGTGTACATTTTATCCCGAAGGAGCATCTCCACCCCCATCGTTCAGCCCGTACACTGAGGTCCAGCGCCGAGGGCCTTCTGGCGGTTCCCTCATTGAGAGAAGTAAGGTTACAGGGAGCCAGGCAGAGGGCCTTCTCGGCAGTGGCGCCTGCCCTGTGGAACACCCTCCCAGCAGATGTCAAGGCAATAAACAACTATTTTTCTTTTAAAAGACAACTGAAGGCAGCCCTCTTTAGGGACGTTTTTAATGTCTAATGCTGTATTGTTTTTAATATTCAGTTGGAAGCCGCCCAGAGTGGCTGGGAAAACCCAGCCAGATGGGCGGGGTATAAATTATTATTATTATTATTATTATTATTATTATTATTATTATTATTATTATTATATATGGTGGTCTTGTAAGATAGTAAAAAACATCTGGGAAATTATTTACAATGAACTGGAGAAGAAAAAGTTGAAGGTATTTTTTACTAAAAACAAAACAAAACAAAACCAGAGGCTTTTCCTTTAGGGATAATAGGACAGGATACACTGAAAGACCAGGAAAAAAAACCTGTTGATGTATACAACCATGGCTGCCAGGATGCTTTTTGTGCAGGGATGGGAAGAAGACACTGTCCCAACCAAGGAAGAATGGAAAGCAAAGTTGATGGACTATGCCAGTGGTGGCAAACCTATGACACGTGTGCCACAGTGGGCATGCAGAGCCCTTGGCCCATCCGCGCTGCTGCTTGCTGGAGTGGAGGTAGCAATGGTGGCGGCCACGGAAGAGCCGCCTGCTCCACCCCCTCGGCTGTTTTCCGCTGGTGCGGCCACTCCTCCACCAGCCGAGCACTCCTCAGGCGGCTCCTCAAGTAGACTGAGTATGGCTAGCAGCCGCCCGTGGCGGCCCCAGCCACAGCTGCCGAGCCAAATTGGGAAGCGCCACTGACCGCTGTATGTCATCTTTACTGTGAGGTGACAAGCCAGAGGGTGGGACCGTGCCGTGCCCGGGAACCTGCCTGGTACACAACCCGCCCTTAGGGACCCTGCAAACACGCGGCTCTCACCCAGGTTCTGGGGCCCCACCAGAGCGCCACCTGGAGCCTTGCCTGAACCATGGCTTGCCGCAGCAGCAAGGAAGCAGTGGGAAGCAGGACAACTCAAAAGCCCAGTTGGCCTGTGTGGCATAACTTTGGGCAGCATGCTCAGAGCAGGATCCCTGGCTGGGGCAGGCCTTCAGCTTCACTGGCGGGGACCACAGCAAACGGTGGCAGCAGGCAGGAGCAGCAGCTGCTCCTGCAGCCGCCCTTGCGAGGATGCCCACCCGCCGCAGCCTCCTGCAACGGGACAAGGGCAGCAGGTGCAGCGTGGCTGGAGATGCCGCAAGGCGGCCGCCTCAGATCAAGAGAAGGCGCAGGTGTGGCCTCACTCATGTGCCAAAACTTAGCCTGGCGGCAAAACAGCAAAAATGGTGCTTAGAGAAAAGAGCCTTCTGGTGGCGCACCCTGCTAGGCCTTTCTTGTTTCTAAAGGTGCAAGGCCAGCTTTGTCTTGCAACTGGAAGCCTCCACTTCACCCCCTAGCAAGGCTGCTCTCTTGTCCTCCTTTCTGGGCAATTCCCCATCTGCACTTAACAGGGCTGGTTAAGAATAATAAAGAACTAGCAAGTCATGTATGGTGAGCTATTTATAGAAGTCTCCCCCAAAAAATCCCCTCCGAAACAACAACTCCGGGGAACCCCCACCCCAAAAAAAGCTCAACAGCTCTGGGCACTCTGTGATAAATAAGTGGGTTTTGGGTTGCAGTTTGGGCACTTGGTCTCTAATGAAGAATAAGAAATCAAGAAGCAAAAACTTTTAATCAGGAATGGGGGAGATATTTAAATTACTGTAAACAATTAAATATATTAGCAGGATTAATTTAAAGTCAAGCAATTAAAAGGTGATTTTGGAAGAAATGCAGAGAATAATTAAATAAAAGGAGTTAAGTGGGAGATGCAGTTTTGGAAACTATTTTACAGGAAAAGGGAAGAGGATTGATTATTTGCTGCATATTTTTATTTTGTTTGTATATATTTTCCAATGTAATGTACTGCAGTGTGTGGAGTCTTAAATTGCAATCCATCTAAAGGGGTTTAGTGCTATTTAGTTTTAAAAGGAACCAACTGGTGCATGGTTTAAACAGCAACGTAATCCACTGATTCCACTCTGACCTTGATATTAAACCTTGGACATACATGGTTTGTGACTGAACTAAGATT
Source organism: Podarcis bocagei (assembly GCF_964188305.1). Classification (NCBI taxonomy): domain Eukaryota; kingdom Metazoa; phylum Chordata; class Lepidosauria; order Squamata; family Lacertidae; genus Podarcis; species Podarcis bocagei. Next base: position 57,517,439 of record NC_138127.1, on the reverse strand, counting down.
AAGTGAAGGATGGCAAGATTTGTTTCACAGATAGTTAATTGTGAGATTTTCTAGTATCTTAAATGTTTTCAAGGATAACAGCTTGTGACAATAGGGCACGGAGAGAAATACCATAGTTGAAAAAGTTTCTTATATTATTTCAAGCATCTCAAGAGTTCCTCTTTCAAGCAACTTTTTAGTTGCAGCAGCACAACACTGAATTCCACAACCAAGTCATTGTCTATTTCAGAATTTAGTATGTAGCTCAGAGTTTGCCATCATTATCCCCTGAGATCACCAAATTTTATATTTTAACTAGCTGGAGCTTTGTAATTTGCACCATTTTCAAAATAGGAATGTCATGTGCATCTTTCCACATGTCACACTGCATTCAGCATGCAGAAGATGAAGCACAGAAAATAATTTAAGCTGTTTACTCAAGTAACCTATTATCATTAGGACTCTTGCTGTTGTAATCAACCACCCAGTCATAATATATCTACAATGTCACCAAAAGTATGAACTCCAAGCCATGAAAACACTAACGGCCTTAAGCAAGTTCCCATGTCTCAACTCCTCAATTTGCTATAGGGATATTAGTACTGGCCTATTTACAATGATGTTGAAAGGATTATCAAGATATGCATTTGAAGCTCTTTGAATACTTGATACTGTAGGCACAGTTACGAATTCTAGAGTCCACTCCAACAAGACACACACCCATATAACTAAAAGCCTCAAGGTTTATTTAATCAGCATAAAATAATCATATGTACAAACAATGAAGAACATATAAATAGCATAAACAAGCTCTTCTAACAAACTAGGAGTTTTAAAATTATCTTTAAATTATCTTACCTTCTTTTTGTCTCTCATGGACCCTTTGCCTCGGACCATTATCTTACATCCTGTTTCAGCCTCAAGCTGTTTAGCTGTTAGCCCTCTGGGCCCAAGGATTCTTCCAACGAAGTTGAACTGAAATTTAAAGAGGGGGGAAATCACCATTTTCTTCAAAATATAGCAATAAACATTCAGATAACAATCAGCATGACTGTAGTTTAAGTACAAACAGAATCTTGTCCTAATTACTGCTACTCAATTTCCCACAGAACAGAATATCTCTCCACCCTATATTTCACTGGTCTGTTGTCATGCTGTAGTTTGCATGACCGACCACAGGTGGCACTAAATCCTGAAAACTTTAGTGTGACAATTAGGAAGAGGATGCAGCAAGATGAGGCAGGGACTAAAGGAGAAGACTAAGAGGAGGAGGCAGAAGTAGAGCAACCAAATTTAACCTCCTGGTGGGCAAAGATGGGTCCACAGACCGGAGATTCTCCACCCCGGAGAGAGTGGATCCTCTGACCTCTGGGGCGTGTAACTATTCCTGCCCGCAATAGTTGTCTTCCCAATTCTAGAGCTGGAGAGGGGAAGTGGGCATCATCCCCACAGTTGCACTGGGCTTCCAAGCAGATTTGGAGATTGCTCCTGCAACCACGCTGCACTGCTAAGACACTTGGAACACCATTACCAAGCACTATGCTTGCTGGGTCAATCTACTCTCCCCAAATTCTTAATTAGAGACAAGACATACTGTTTTGGGAAGTAGTTCTAGAAAAGACCGATTTGATTGCCTATTAAGGCCAGCCAAACATTATGGAGCCCCCATATTTTACTTAATGCAAGCATCATTGATCACTCTTGAATGTGTAATTACTTTTGCTGCAATTCTTTTTGCATCACTGTATGCAGAGCTTTGGGAAACAAATTACAGAATTTTAAAACAAGCTGAGCCACCTGCTAGCTATCTTTTCCTGCTTAATACACAAATCTGAGCTATATGTTAATTTTATATTTTATTCTGTCAGCTCTTAAATGTCAGTCAAATGAAAACAATACTACTTTTACATCCTTCACACATCTTAACCATGAGAAAAACTAAAAATCGATAGTCACTTCTCACTATGCTCCATGAATAAAGACTAGCAACTACAAAAACACAAATGTAAGAACAGCGTCAGTGATATACTATGAAGTTAGCAGATGTTCATTTGTTAGAGAATATTATATAGCTACTTCCAACAAATAACAAATACATTCTGAATTGTAAAGTTAAATAGGTCTAGTAAACATTTCTAAATAGTGAATAATCAGATCTGATTATATCATTTATATACAATGCACTGTTACATGAGTTGTCACCTTCAAAAACAAACAGAGCAGAAAACTACATACTGGAAACACTAACACATTACTATTCTTAACTGTGATACTAACTCACATTAAAATTAATCTACTGTATATATCCAGTGATTTTTTAAAAAAATTGTGAACTATTTCAACATTGCACCTGTCCCACAAAGGCACTCTAAATAAAGAAATTAAAGGATGTGGGGGGAAATTGTCCACTATTAACAATAAAACAGTAGTTACATTAAACTTCATATAACCATAGGGCAAATTCTTCTGAAACACTGTCCAACTGCTACATTTAACAATAAGCATAATCCAGTCAATTCCACTTATTTCAATAGCTGAAGCTTAGACACTTAGTACGTCAACAAATCAGACAGTGCCTAAATCAAAGTAGATAGTACTGAAGATAAAAGTCTTTTACTATAACTGAATTGCAAAAACAAAATAGTTTTAAATAGGCATATAGTTTTATGAAAGCAGCTGATGAATATCTAAAAGCAATGATAGTGGGAAGTCTTAATTGCCTACATGTAATGTTGTTGTTTGTTTCTCTAAGCTCAATACCAAGTATTAGCATAAAACAGGTTTGGGCACAACAGAAGAAACAGTGCCCTGCCATTTACTTCCTGTAGTTATCATGATATGTTCCTCAAAATGGCAGGAGTTAAGCGACCTCACTGGTTGCATGAATATCAGTTTAACATTCCAATTATGTGTGTAGCCTGTCATTATGTCTAGCAAGTAGTAGCAGCAACAAATTCTTTTGCTTCGTGCCTATATGAAGAAATAGTTAGAAATCAATCTTCACAAGGGTGCCGAAGCTTAAAGCCAAATAAATCAGGATTGAGGCAAATTTACTTTCATGTTAGTACGAATTCATATTAAATATCAGTGACTATCCCATCCACACATTCATGTCAATGCAAATGTGTCCACTTTTTCCTATACAGATTATCTCTGTACTAAAAAAAAAAAAAAAGTGTCCATTTGTCTGTGAAATGTAAGGAATCAATGTTTTTGGAAAGCATAACTTGGTGGCTATGATTTATCTATAGACTTCTGGACTATTCCTCCTGCAGAGGAATCTGCTAGAAAAGAAGCAGATAAGAATTGATAAGAATTCCACAATTAACATCTGAGTTGAGAGTGGGATCACACTGTCCCATTCCATTCACTGGGTGCATTTGTCCCATCTCTGAATTTATGTGTAGCTAGGTAAATGGGAGATTTTTCAGTGCTCCAGCCTCAGGGCCATAATGCATTGTACACTCCAGGCAGCTGAACACTTGTAGGTACAATCTACAGTTCTAATATTCTACATACAAATCCAGAAACATTTCAAGGCCAACACCTCCTCTCCAACGTGAAATCAAAATAAGACCACCTAATCAAAATTGTATTCCAACAGTATCAAGCTAAAATAATTTACAAGTACTACTTTACAAACCAATTTCATTTCTAATTGGTCCTGGAAATCTGCTGAAAAGCTGTTCAAGTCCCTCCAACTCTTGAATTATCAAATCATATCTATCTTTAGAAATATCACTGACAATCAATTCCAAAAACTGGATTACTGTTTATCACCGCTTCTTTAATCTGGACTAACCAGATTATCTCTGTGATCTCGATAAAATGAGTATTCTAGATAGCAGCAGGTGCTCTGTGCTTTAAAAGGCAAAAACCTAGAAAAACTAAAAATGTAGTACGAGGTTTAGAATGAATTACTAAATCCTTTAAATCCACATTATTCACCTCTAATAACCCATGTACCAAAGAGTTGAAGCGTTTAACTGATGAACAGCTTTACTATCTAATGTAAATATAACAGATCAAATGGAAAAAGCCTGAATGGTTTTCCAGGTCAATCATGATGACGATAACAATAATAAGGGAACAGTGGTAGTAGTAAATAAAAGTGCATGGCTTTTTAAAAAAGACTGGTGGCGTTCTTTAGGAGCAAAGTAATAACCTTCTTACATTTACTTATATCTGTATGAGGTAGCCCAATTATGTGTGAAATATGTAGAGGGGATTTCAGAAAATAATAAATAGTACTTCCCCATGCAATAACTCCTAAGGACCCCTTCCTAACAAAGCCCCAATTAACTCTCCCAAACCTGCTCCAGAAGGTTGGGAGATCTTCCACAGCAGCTTTCAATCTCACATGAGGAATTATGATTGCACAAGGTCTATTTTTATTTAAAATATTTCTATCTCACTTTTTAATACTGATTCACAAGGTAGCTTTCAATATAAACCTAGAATAATTAAGAACAACAGGATAAAAAGAGGAAAACAGCAGTGTTTTAACTCTTTATGGTAAAGGGACAAGGTGCCACAAAAAACCAGAAAGGTCCTGCTACCTGTTACCATCTACATTAATTCAGAAAGTGGGACCATTCTCAAGGCCTCTTAAAATGTTCTTAAAAGTTGAGCATGTACGTGTGAGAGAAAAGTTGGGTGCTCTATTTCTATGTAAATTAGGAACCAATCTGATCATTTCTCAAATAGGATTATTTACACTCTACCTACCAAACATAGGCATGTCATTTTCATCTCATGAAAATCTTCTCTAGTTTGCCCATTTACTCTCAGACTTTGGTTCAACCTATCAGTCTTGGGCATTTCATTTTGTTTGCTACTTTGCTTTTTTGAGGGTGGAACAGGGCCAAGGCAGAGTGAAGCAGAATGGAACACCACTGGAAAGAAGAAGAGAAGAGAAAATTGTCCGTTGCTCAGATTTCTTTGTTCTCACAATTAACACATACTGTCATGGCTGCTTTTCATAAGACCCTATATGACTATATTTCAAAAGCCTTCCTTTTTTAAGAGAAAAAGGGAAGCATTCAAAATGCACATATATAGTGCAAAGAGATGCAGGACTTTGTTGAAAGAATCAAAGTGTAAATAACATTCTAGTTGTAAATGAAGATTATTTGCACCATCATTCCAGAAAAATGAAGAACTTTCAGTGGGTAACTTAACTTAAACCAATGGTTTAAAATCAGCCTTTGCTTGCCAATTTTGATTTTTACTATTAGTGGTTGCTAACCTTTGGCTCTCTAGATGTTGAACCTTGACTTACATCATCCCTGACTCTTGTTATGCTGGATGAAGCTGATGCAGGTTGGAAACCAACAACATCTAGAGGGCTACAAATAAGTCATCCTCAATTTAAATTGTTGTTTTAAATCACAATTTAAATAAAGCCACCATCTGCCTGTAGGTCTCCCGCTACCACAAAGTACACCCCAGGTTTCCGTCTTGTGTCCACCCACTCCTGTAGTCTGCTATCCGTGGATTGTCTGGTCCTCCCCACACAGATGGAAGAGAGAGAAGAAAGGAATATACAAACCCAGAGAACTTAACATTGAAGCTGGGAAGGAAGATGAGGCAGTTGTGAAGAGATGCTGGGTGGCAAACACTTGCCAAACAGTATCACTGAGCCTGAAACCCATTTCAATTGTGACCAAACATCATTTGACAAGCAGTGTTCTTTAACAGCTCGTAACATATATTATGTAAGTCTTGCACTAGTTAGCAGCTTCCCCCAAAATTTAGTGCCAACTGTGGTCTCTGAGCTACAAAGACAGGCCAAATCAGTTAATTTTTTTCACTTACTGAGGAAAAGATTACTCTAAAACCAGAGAGAGAATTTTAAATATACAATGGTACCTTGGGTTACATACGCTTCAGGTTACAGACTCTGCTAACCCAGAAATATTACCTTGGGTTAAGAACTTTGCTTCAGGATGAGAACACAAATCGTGCAATGGCAGCAGGAGGCCCCATTAGCTAAAGTGGTGCTTCAGGTTAAGAACAGTTTCAGGTTAAGAACAGACCTCCAGAACGAATTAAGTTCTTAACCCGAGGTACCACTGTATTCAAAAATCTGTTACAGAATTATACTCATAACCCTGGAATCATTTAAAAGCATATTATTACTTTTTGACAGACAGACCAGCTATCACTTTTTCTTCTTTTTTTAAAAAAAGAAACACTAGTCTTCCACAGATGATTTGAGACCCATTACTTTGCCGGCATCCATCTGTTTTAAAAGACAATGGAGTACACTTCTGGGGGTGAAGTCAAACCGCTGCATTAGCAGCACTGAAGTGACCTCCCCAGGGCGCAAGCCTGGTAGTGTGTATGGAGGTTCTGGGTTGCCCAGATGAGAAGGCCACCCTCTCGGCCTCGCTGGTGTGGTCCACAGGAAAACGGAGAAGTACATTTGGCATCAGTTTGGCTGCAGCAGTTGCTGGAAGGAGGCATACAAAATTTACTCATTAGGCTTTTCTTCTCCCCAGGATATCCTGCAAGGCAGCGGAGGTTTAGGATCAGAGTTCCCCCCCCTTCTACATGGGCTACCTTCTCAGGTTGACGAGTCCCATCTGCCCCTCACTTTTCTCTGCAGCACATGCAGAAAATGCACTTCCCAGAAGTACCACAATGTGTCCCTCAACAGAAGTACTACCCCTCCCCTAACACCCTGACCCATTGCTATCACCATATTGAGAAATTAAGAAGTGAGTAACTGCAAGTTTGTGTTAAAGATGGGGAGCAGGTCTAAAAAAGTTTAAGAGTTTATTTTAAAATCTTAAGTTATTTCCACCCTACATCCTGCATCAGTGTGAGAGATCATCCTAATAATAATAATAATAATTTATTATTTATTCCCCACCCATCTGGCTTGGTTTCCCTGGCCACTCTGGGCAGCTCCCAACCGAATACTAAAAAACACAATACAGCATTAAACATTAAAAACATGCCTAAACAGGGCTGCCAAAGTAAGATAAAAGCAAGCAAAGATTGCTTATTGCTTTGACATCTGACGGTAGGGCATTCCACAGGGCAGGCACCACTACCAAGTAGGCCCTCTGCCTGGTTCCCTGTAACGTCACTTCTCGCAGTGAGGGAACCACCAGAAGGCCCTCAGAGCTGGACCTTAGTATCTGGGCTGAACAATGGAGGTGGAGACGCTCCTTCAGGTATACTGGACTGAGGCCCTTTATGGGTTTAAAGGTCAGCACCAACACTCTGAATTGTGCTTGGAAACATACTGGGAGCCAATGCAGATCTCTCAGGACCAGTGTTCTATGGTCTCGGCGGCCACTCCCTGTCACCAGTCTAGCTGCCACATTCTGGATTAACTGCAGTTTCTGAGTTACCTTCAAAGGAGCGCATTGCATAGTCCCACATAGAGCACATTGCATAGTCCAAGCAGGAGATAACCAGAGAATGCACCACTCTGGTGAGACAGTCTGCAGGCAAGTAGGGTCTCAGCCTGCATACCAGATGGAGCTGGTAAACAGCTGCCCTGGACACAGAATTAAACTGTGCCTCCATGGACAGCTGTGAGTCCAAAATGACTCCCAGACTGCACACCTGGTCCTTCAGGGGCACGGTTACCCCATTCAGGACCACAGAGTCCTCCACACCAGCCTGTCCCCTGTCCCCCAAGAACAGTACTTCTGTCTTGTCAGGATTCAACCTCAAACTGTTAGCCGCCATCCCTCCTCCAACCGCCTCCAGACACTCACACAGGACTTTCACTGCCTTCACTGGTTCTGATTTGAAAGAGAGATAGAGCTGGGTATCATCTGCATATTGATGAACACCCAGCCCAAACCCCCTGAAGATCTCTCCCAGCGGCTTCATGTAGATGTTAAAAACCATGGGGGGGGGCAGAACTCTGAGGCATCCCACATCTGAGAGCCCAGGGGTCTGAACACTCATCCCCCACCACCACTTTCTGGACACGGCCCAGGAGAAAGGAGCGGAACCACTGTATAACAGTTCCCCCAGCTTCCAGCCTCTAGACGGTCCAGAAGGATGTTAGATTCCATACAATTCATTTTTTGTGAAACTAACAGTGGAATCCTAGCAATATCTTACCCTTACATTAGTCTGTATCTTCTAAGGCTGCAATCCTATCATAGTAGATGGTATGAACTGAAATAAAGTAAATTCCCTTCTCAGATTATGCTTAGTAATTTTTGATAAATAATTTTCTGGACCTAGTTTATGAATGTATCTTATTGAATTTCAATAAACACAAAGTTGAGCAACATGAAATGAACAAGTATTAGTGTCTTACAGACTATTCTATCAGTCATATTATGTAAAGGGGGTACAAGGGAGACAGGATTAGTGCCAATAAAGTCACATTATTTCACATAGCCTCTCCACAAACTTGCTTGCAAGCCTGGAGGCTTGGAGCCTTCCTGTAGCGTATTGATAAATGTGAGAAAGGGGGCCTGATTTATACATGAGTAATATTCTAAAGAGGAACTACCTTTACAGACCTATAAAAATATGTATGGGCAAATATAAATTCCATATTTAAACTTCTTAGGTGAGTCACAGTTACCCTGAAGAAATTGAGTATCCAAATATGTTGATTACCGTTTGCATATTAAAATATAATTTATCCAGTTAAAGAATTTTTGCTGAATACCCAGCATATCTATGAGTAGAATTCTAAATTTCACTCTTCTAATGATTGAGTCCACACCAGCATTTCAAATTAACAGACAGAATGATCCCCCCCCTCCTCCTCCTGTGTGCTGTTCTGGGGGGGCGGGAGGCACCATTACACAAGCAGAAGTGCTAGGCTTCTGCTGACAGGATTAGTTAGGTGAATCCCACCCTCAAAGTTTACAACAAACCCTAAAAGTTTACAAAGTCTGCTAGCAGATTTTCTTAGACCATAGAGTTAATCCTGTTTTGGAACCAAAGTACAACATTAAAATATATCTAGCTATCCCTAATACAATATTTAAGATTCTATTCTGAATGCAACATAAATCCCCTGAGCTCTGGAAGCTGTAGATCTTTTCCATACAACACTTGTGGCTCAACTTTAGACTTCAACAAGTTCAATATTGGTATAGCTAGCCTTCTTCCCAATAGTTCAGCAACGTTTGAAAACCTTGCCTACTCTCAGATAAGCTTTCAGGTTCATTTCTTTTACACGAGGGTTCCATGAATACAAGGCAATGAAGAATACTCCAGGTTATCTATAATTTCACAAATCTTCACAGTTACTATAGTTTTCATAATTAAATTATTATTTGTTTACAATATAATCCTAAAAATGTGAAAAGCATTGAGGCCTATTTCTGCATGAGCAAATGCGAGCATACAACCTGCATTCAATAAAAGCAAAATCCTGACAACACCATGTCAGGGGAACCTCTACAGTTTCACCTTTAGTAGATGTAAAGCACTGAGTGTCATCAGCATAATTATTGTCAGCCACTCCAAACTATTTCATGCAGAAGTTGAATTGTATACAGCAGATAAAATGGACCACAGCTTATGCAACACCACTCCTCTTAGCCAGCCAGCCAACAAGTCAGGAATCAAGCCAGCAAAGTGTTGCTCCCTCAATTCTATCTTGGCAACTGGTCCAGAATGATACCAGGGTTAACAGAAGAAACATTTAGTAGGCCTCAGTCCATCTGCAAACTTCTTGAATACTTCTGTTCCGAGTTCTAGTCTCAATTTTTCATATGGAAACAGGTCCTTACATATTTTGCTAAACTTATTTCCAAGAAATGGCTAATCTCTGCTTCTTATATGAAAAAGTTAGTCATACCTCTAGTTGCGTTAGGTTCACATTGCGGATTTTTGGGTTGCGAACGCTGCAACCCCGGAAGTGTATACTCCCGGGTTTTGCTGTGTGCTTCACGCATGAGTGCTCTATTGCATCACATGCAGAAGCGGCGCTCCACTTACGGACATTTCAGGGTGCGAACGGCACCCCAGAATGGATCATGTCCATAAGCAGAGGTACCACTGTACTAGCAGTAATTTGAAGAACTGCAACTTGTAAAGGTAAATCAAATTCTTCTACATTAAAAAGCATGCTATAGTAATACTATATTTTATTCTGCAAAACAGCAAGCAAGAATATATAATCATCTGAATAAATTGCAAGATTAGAAGGCAAACCAATCCATTTACAGTGGGACATTTCACCTAACAGGTAAAGGAGTGGACATAGAGGTATCTTACCACTTACGTTCAATTTCTCCAAACTGTCTGACCTTCACTGTCAGTAAGCAGAATGACAAGCCCACCAACTGTTTCCCTCCCTGGGCTACAATGCATTCTCCTCCTTTTTAAGGCCAGTGTACCACTGCAACAAACAGCAGAGCTTAAGCCAGCTGCTAGAATGTCACACAAATATATTTAGCTCTGATCTCATTTATTGCCTTCCCTTAGTGACAACCATGTAGTAACCTTCTTGCTCTTGCCTGCTGACATTCTTTACCAAACTGGCACCACCACAGTGCAGCAAGATTATCTGTCATCAAGACACATGCATTCGAGGTAGAGTCTTAATGTATTTATTACTTTTTATTTGCTTGAACTACCTAGGACAAGCTGAAGTTTGGCAAATACTTGGGCACATCCTTTCCTCACTAATTTCAGTAGAGCTGTGTACAAGTCATAAGTGAAATTCTCATCCTGAATTTTTATAGTTTTGTGTTATTACAGATATTGTCATACTATTCATCAATATACTGATCAGATATTAGAAAAGCTACCATACCACAGCTGCATGGGTGCCTTAGGTTGCTTTTGTTTTTTAATTTTTTTTAATTGGATCAAAAGTGTTGTATCTCAATGTTCTAAGTCATTATTTTGGATAATGTGTTATCCACGGTCCCTGTTGGGTCATGTATGCAAGATAACTGACTGTTTAGTTTATTTTGTTTATAGTGAAATAAAATTATACACACATACACAAACACAGCAATTTAACACATTTTATTTCATTTGTGGAAAAACTGGTCCTTAGAGACAAACTGGAAAAGGTTTGTGGAAATAGAAGTACCGTATTTTTCGCTCTATAACACGCACCCGACCATAACACGCACGTAGTTTTTAGAGGAGGAAAATCCGTAGGCATGCCACCCGTAGGCATTCCCTCCATAACACGCACAGACATTTCCCCTTACTTTCTAGGAGGAAAAAAGTGAGTGTTATGGTGCAAAAAATACGGTACTTTTATTCCCATCTGAAGATTGCCAGATATTTCTGTTGTCATTGTTGTCCCCCCGCCAAAGCTCCTTTTATCTGACATGGGGGAAATTCACAGAACTACATTGGAGGATAATTCCACCCATAACATCCAATTACAAAGTCAACCACAAATAAGGTTTTTTAAAAATACATGATTTTAATAATAGCCCGCATTAGTTGAATTCTCAATACTCAAGACTTAAACCTGCTTCAGACATCATTCGATTGCCAGGAACATGTTTTGAACTTTCACTTCTCCCAAATTCCCTCAATCCCTAACTTCTGGCATGCTTCTTTTGCCATGACATCTGAATGAATCAAAGTATGATTCAAACCTTAGGGAAACCCCAATAATGTCCAAGTACAAATATACTTTTATCTCCCTTAGGCTACCCCTTCCTAAACAGCTAAGTGATGAATGAATGAGAATGCTTAAGTAGGCACAGAAACTCTGATGGAGGCGCTGGGGGTGGGGGAGAGAAAAGGCAAGGAGAAGCAAGGGAATATCATGGTAAAGGGGATAGCTGGTTAATTGTCATTCCCAAGCAGGAATGCTTGCAGGTACTACATGTCTGACTTAGCTGATCCACAGCTAATATTCAGTACCCTTTTGTTTAGAAATGCAAGGCATCTACAGATAGATGATGGTCAGCTCATTCAAGTCCTCAAGTACAGTGGTGCCCCGCAAGACGAATGCCTCGCAAGACGGAAAACCCGCTAGACGAAAGGGTTTTCCGTTTTGGAGGCGCTTCGCAAAACGAATTTCCCTATGGGCTTGCCTCGCAAGACGACAGCCCATAGGGAAATCTCCGGGACAGCGGGGAAGCGCAGCGCGTCTTCCCCACTGTCCTCGGACCTCCTCCCGCCGCGCGGCATCGGAACGAAGCTCCGATGCCGGGCGGGGGGGAACGCCTCCTCCCCCCCCGCGCGGCATCGGAACGAAGCTCCGATGCCGGGCGGGGGGGAACGCCTCCTCCCCCCCCCCGCGCGGCATCGGAACGAAGCTCCGATGCCGGGCGGGGGGGAACGCCTCCTCCCCCCCCGCGCGGCATCGGAACGAAGCTCCGATGCCGGGCGGGGGGGAACGCCTCCTCCCCCCCGCGCGGCATCGGAACGAAGCTCCGATGCCGGGCGGGGGGGAACGCCTCCTCCCCCCCCCCCGCGCGGCATCGGAACGAAGCTCCGATGCCGGGCGGGGGGGAACGCCTCCTCCCCCCCCCCCGCGGCATCGGAACGAAGCTCCGATGCCGGGCGGGGGGGAACGCCTCCTCCCGCCGCGCGGCATCGGAACGAAGCTCCGGTGCCGGGCGGGGGGGGGGAGAACGCCTCCTCCCGCCGCGCGGCATCGGAACGAAGCTCCGATGCCGGGGGGGAACGCCTCCTCCCGCCACGCAGCATCGGAACGAAGCTCCGATGCCGGGCGGGGGGGACGCCTCCTCCCGCCGCGCGGCATCGGATGGCTTTCCTGAAGACTTGGGGTGGGAGGAGGGTTTTCCTTCCCACCGCCAACATTCAGAATGCTGTTCTGAATGTTGGCGGCGGGGAGGAAAAACCCTCCTCCCACGCAAGCCCCGGGAACAGAGGGAAAGCGCTGCGCGCCTTCCCCTCTGTTCCCGTACCTGTCCTGAAGGCTTGCGGTGCGGAGAAAAGCCCTTCTCCGCACCGCCAGCCTGGCAAGCGGTTTCCCTAGGAACGCATTAATTGATTTTCAATGCATTCCTATGGGAAACCGTGCATCGCAAGACGAAAAAACCGCAAGACGAAGAGACTTGCGGAACGAATTAATTTCGTCTTGCGAGGCACCACTGTAATTGATCAAAGAACTGAAATATATATAATTCCAGCATCCACTGAATGATAAACTTATTCTCAACTGGGAACTAAAGAGAAAAATTAATAATCTAAATCACATTAAGGAGCAAACACACCATGCAGATTTCTGAAGTTCAAATTGGTCTAGAAAGAGTAGCATGCTCCATGTTCTCTATCAGGATACCTTCATTCTTTCAAAGTCTGGGTTTCATTGCAAAAGAATTCTGTCTTCCAAACTAGTCACAGAAAATTCATATGCTATTTACAATCAGCCATCAAACAGTGATTTGTTGCTGTAAAGGTACATCTATTTAGCATGCCCAATGTATAGACCGAATTAAAGAATTTCAGCAATCCCCAACCAGATTCCAGAGAGTCCTGACTGCAGCTCTTTCTAGTGATGGCATTACTCCATGCTTGAGTACTTCTTCATTTGTTTCACTATCAACTGACAGGATATTCAAACTGTAACCTGATGATCATATTTGATGAGCTCTCTTATTCATAGGAATCTGATCTTATGCAGTCTTTTATTGGCAAGCTGGATTCCGGTAAGGTGCATGAAGTCAGCTTGACTGATTGATCTATCACCCAGCTGATGGCAATACTTGTCAGGGATGTGTTCTTTCTCAAGTTAGCAACACACTGACCATGCTCAACCTCTAAAAACACATTTTTGAAGACAGGTATTCATGCTATCTCTCTTCTCTTATCAACCAGTAAGTCTCTGCTTCCTTACCCTCTTGAAACCTAGCACAATAATATAATTAAGGGAAATTAGAAAAGAAATATAGATATAAATATCCAAAGCACTGTCAGAAAGAAGTTCACCTTGTTTAGTAGTGTCACAACTTGGAATTAAAAAATGAGACAGATTCCCTATCATATTTTATAAAAAGGAGACACTTTCAAAGTTTTTTTTGGGGGGGGAAAGACAGAAGTTCAATGGGCATGCCCTGACATGACTTTCTGGAGTATTTTACATAGCATCATGTCACTGAACTTCTACACAGGACTAATAAACACTACTAAGGGGGTGGGGGGGGTGGTGAAAGCCAGTGTAGTGGTGTAGTGGTTAGAATGTCAGACTAGGACCTGGGAGACTAGGGTTCAAATCCCAACTCAGCCCTGAGCATGGATGCCCAGGTCTCTAGGGTGGCACAGTTAAAGCTAGTGCACCAGCTGCGCCTGTTTCTGGGCACAATTAAAAGTGCTGGTTATGACCTATACAGCCCTTTATGGTTTAGGTCCAACTATCTGAAGGAGCGCATTTCCTCATATGAACCTGCCCATGATTTAAGATCTTTCAGGAAGGCCTTCTCTCATTCCCACCACCCTCACAGGCATGCTTGGTAGGAACATGGGAAAGGGCCTTCTCATTGGCTGCACCCAGTCTTTGGAACTCCCTCCCTAGCGAAGTCAGACTAGCTCCCTCCTTGCTGTCCTTCCACTGGCAGGTGAAGGTTTTCTTGTTCCAAGAGGCTTTTGAGAACTGACTGCTTTTAATGAGAGGACTGGTGCCGTGCTGTTTTTATTGTAATTATCTGTATGGTTTTAATAGATTTTGCATGCATGCATGTGTGCGTGCGTGCACACACACACACTTTTAATTTCAAATTCCATCTAAGTTTAATTTTTAAAATGATTGTTCATAGCTGTTATTATCTATAAGCCACAGTGAGCCTGTCAGTGAAAAGGGTGGGATATAAATAAATATATGTACAACTACAACAGCCACATAAAAAGCTGCCTTAGACCAGGTCAGATATTTGCCCATCTAGCCTAATATTACCCATTATGACTGACAGTAGCTCTCCAGGGTCTCATCACTTCCTGCTGCAGGAATGGAGAACCTCAGGTCTGGCGGCTGAATGTGGCCCTCCAGGCCTCTCCATCTGGCCGTCAAAACTATCTACAGCTCATACCCCTCTCGGCCCTACTTTGCACCAGAAGTGCTTTTGCCTGACTGGAATGTGTCCTTGAACTCTGATGATGCCTCTTGCAAGTCTGGATGGAGGATAGGGAGGGCTGTGTGAGTACATGTAGTAAATGTAGTGAGTACATGCCTACTATACAAAGTTTCACTAGCAGCTCTGTCCACTTTTGCTTTTGGTCATATCCACCACTGGCACAAGGCCCTTAGAATATTGCCTAGAAGGGAATGTGTCTCTTAGCTTGAAAAGGGTTCCCAATCCATGCCTTACTAGATACTTTTACCTGGAGTTATCAGGGATTGAACCTGGCAGCTTCTGCCTACAAAGCATGTGCTCTACACTATTGAGTAATGGTTTTCTCCCCTGGAAACAGATAGTAGTTTGGGAGGGTGGGAGATTTAAACTGGGAATAGTGTAGATAGCAAGAAAATGGCCCTATGTATTTCAAAGGATTTCGAAGTCTGAAAGCAACAAGAACCAGGAGCTAATAAAAATAGAAATATGACATTCTCATCAGCCCAAATCAGCAAGCAGCACGGAAAGCGATTTCAGAAAAAGCAGCAACTTGGCAGAAGCCGTGTCCCAGGGTTGGTATTTTTTGTTTTGTTTTTGAGTGGGGTGCTCCTCTCCCCCCCCCCCGGCCGCCACCGCATTTTCTGGTCCCATGCCCCATTCACTGTATTAAGGCAGGAAATGCTACCCTATCCTGCATTTTAAAAGGTTTTTGAATAAAATTATACGGACTCTGAATTCCTTAGTTTGTTATGTCTTCATTCCATAATTTACTCAACCATTATTAATTCAGGAAGAGCAATATCACAGCTTTCCATTTAGTAGTAACTGTTTTATGTACTAATCATAATTAGTCTGTTACTTAACTGAAAAAGTTACCATTGCTCCTATCAGTATAGTTTCTTTTCTTTTTTTTACTAAAACATGCATGTATAGACGCTCAACATGCTCAGCTGTGACAAGTATAAAAAACCTGAGCACACTTCCCAAACTCAGTTCAATGTGCCTGCAAGTGCTGTGCCCATAATAGGTAGGGCTCAATCAAATCCCAGATATTCTCAGAAAAGCAACTGCACAGATTGTGTATAATTCCAAAAGCATAGACATAAGATTGGACACTTCTCTCAAAACAAAATAGTCAAGTCAATCACATTTTAACGGTTGCTTTCCGTTAAACTATACTGCCACTGTATAAAAAATGAAACTTGCTAACCACATATTTTCCAACTATTAGCAAATCAAAACTTATTACTCAAGATATTTCAGTGTAGATTTAGATATTTAAAGAGTTGTTGTTTAAAAAAAACTTTAGAGCTTTGCAGAAGTTCATCTAATATGAAGTTTCAATTGTTATTCTGTTGTAGAGGCAAGATGTCATGTATTCTGAAGTGCAATCTCATACGTTACAGAAAGAAGAGGGTTCTACCAAATTATCATCTGAGCAGCAAGCTAGCCTATGCCTGTTCTTAGACGTAGGAAGGCTCATATATGGGAACATTTCAGAAACATCTCATTGGAGACAGGTGAGTTGATCCTGAGCACACAAACTGCAGGTGCTGTGGGGATGAGTATAAATGGTCTTACCCCTTGGCATCATGATAGAATCACGTAGCTTCCAGAACAGTATTGCTTTGCCAAGCATTTGACAACAGCTAATACCGTTAACAGCTCGTTATACTTTGTGAAGTGACCACTTTCTTAATCTTAGTTTAGTCCAGAAAAATAGCAAGATATAAGCCATAAAATAAAAAATAAAGATTGCTCTATTTATCAGACCTTACACCTCAGTAGTATTCTTGGATCTAGAAAACTGGCAAACATGAAGCCACACTGAGAGGGTATTACACAAGCTATAAGCCAGAAGACAGATTCACCAAAAGAAGGTACTTACATCTGGATATTCTTTTACAGGCACATATAGTTTCTCTTGTAACTGTACAATAGGTCCCACAGCATCAGGTAATTCTGCACTTCTCTTCTCCGTGCTACCATTTAACGTGTCGTTATACATGTCTTTCCGTACTCTGCTAATTTCTGTGGGGGAAAATGTATACTTTGTGTTAATCTCAAGAAATTACAATTTCTAAAACATTTATTTATCAATTTTATTGCCATCTTTATGGGACCCCAAAATTTATTTCAATTATAAAACAATTGGAAACTGAATACATATATGCACCTTTTAAAAGCTACTGCCAGTTATACTCCAGGGATGTTTCTTTACATTAAAAAAGGCTGTTGTAGTAAAAATTTATAGATGTATTGACAAGGAAAACTTACAAATGTACCAGAAGCTGTTAACTGCTCTTTATTACTGAACTATGTAAAGGGGAATAATCGAAGTATTTCATGAATTTCAGAGGGTCCATTATTGAGCACTATGACAAACCATTTAAAGCAACCAGAGTTTATCTTTATCTTTATTCTCAAAGTTACTAGAAAGTTACTAGAACTATTACTAGAATAGATTATGTTTATAATGTTCTATTAATGCAATTAGAAGGTAATCTGAGGTAGGAGAGGACATTCTGCTTTATAATTGGTGCAGGAAAACTCATCAATCCCATTTACTACTTCATCATTATATATTTACTCTCTAAAAAATACTCAAAATTGACTCACTACAACTGGAAGTAAAG
This sequence comes from Podarcis bocagei, assembly GCF_964188305.1. Lineage (NCBI taxonomy): Eukaryota > Metazoa > Chordata > Lepidosauria > Squamata > Lacertidae > Podarcis > Podarcis bocagei. The sequence goes on along the minus strand of NC_138127.1, from coordinate 57,499,834 downwards.
CTATCAATACAAAACCTCTTAGTTATTGTTACCATAATATTTTACTTAAGTCCACCTTCAACTTTTGATTCAAGCAAAATACTGAAACCTTGTGAACTATTTAAAATTTTCCAAAATAAAAGTGTTTTTGCTTGCTTTATGAAATCAAATCCAGGACTGATAGGTATCATCCAACATCACACTCTTCCTCTCCTTATCACCGTGGGCCCCCAAAAATCTGCTTCTGAGCGGCGGGGAGCACTCCAGAATAATTATGGGAGATGGGAGGAAAGGAAGTTCCATTGCACAAGTGGAAACTTCATTGCACAATCAGGTGGGAATCATAGGATGTTACGGTAAGGGTTCAATCTCAGAGGAAACTACAGTACAGCAAACAGAAAATTCCTAGGAATTCTAGAACCTCGTTGGGTCCATTGACATACACATGATCACATAAGGTCTACTGCTCAAGAAACAGTCTAAACAATCTTCTGAAACCTCACCTAGTAGTGATCCAATCACAAATGAAGGAACCAAAGCCAATAACCTATTTCCAGACCAATGCAACAAACCAAATATTCCAAAAGAGAAAATAACATCTACATGCTTCAAATGTGGGGCTGGGAACTCAAAAAGATAATACTGACCAAATAGAATTGACTATTCAGCTCTAAAGTAATTCATGTCACACCTCACATCATGATGAAGTCACAGAATATCACTGCTATGACAGAAATGAAGCTTGCATTTACCAAGATCAATCAGCTAGATTTTCAAGCAAGTGTTACTGAGGACTGCAGGCTTGAATGTGACTTTACTTTTCTTTTTAAAGGTCCACATTTTGGCAAGTTAAACAGACACCCATGTGTAACATTAAGAACATAATATGATACAGATCTCAATAGCAGCCTCACAAATTCAGGGCACAGCAATTATTAGACAAAAGTTTCTCTAGCTCACCTCCCCTTACAAACCTTACATCTGCCATTAGGGCACACTGGCATTTCTCAAATTCAAACAGGCTTTCTTGCCTTGTAGTATAGAGAATTCTTCGGTGCCACAGACAACATATATGACTACTTACAGGCTACTGAAATAAAGGTAAACAAAAATGAAACTTTAAATACATGTACAGGGTGGAGGGGCAGGATCTTCCTAAGTTACTAAACCAATGTTTTGGAAGCATCTCTTAAAGAATAATTTTCTGTTCCACTGTCCTATTCCATTTTATATATATATTGTCTTTCATTAAATTTATACATTCTGTTGGTATTCAGTACAACAGAATCTAATTAACTAGTAGTCACTATAGACTGTGGTGTAGAATATTTACTATTGTACCCAAAATGGAAAAGAATTTCAAAGAGCACATCCAGAAACATTTAAGCTTAGTAACAGTAATTTCATTTCTCTACCACAAACTCACATAAAAATACACCTATGCAATGTGCAGAATTCTCAACTAAAACCAACTTTAGACTGAATAGTAGTCTCCCCATGTTAAAAACCAGTGAAGTTTCTAAAGCAGTTTGACATGTTTTAAGAAAGGGAATTCCACTAGGTAGCAGAAAACTGTTACATTACTTTAAGTAGCTCTTTGGATCACATACATTAATAGGATTCACTGCAAATTACTGTTTTCCTTCACACTCATTTCTCGTACACAGCAGTTCGAAAGCACACCAGTGCAAGTAGATAAAGAGGTACCGATGCAGCGGGAAGGTAAACAGCGTTTCCATGAGCTCTGGCTTCAGTCAGGGTGTTCTGCTGTGCCAAAAGCAGTTTAGCCATGCTGGCCACATGACCCAGAAAGCTGTCTCCTAGGTCCTAGTCCAACACACTAACCACTACTGCACAACAGATGTGGGTTTTTACTTATTTCTGTGTTCTCTGCGATTTAATTTTTTCCTTCCATCAATTTTCTTTGTGAATCCAGTTCATAGTGGTTAGAATGATTGACTTGTCATATGAGACTGATAATATATTTTTAACTATTTGGCAGCATTTCAATTTGGCAGCAAACTCAATTTCATCATTTTCTATTATAAAAATGGACCTGCGGGGTTGCAAAGCCCTCACCCCAACTGCAACACTCGTATCAAATGGCTTCAGCATTTAAAGCAACATCTTCCATACACAAACAGGTTTGAATCTAAACAGCCTTTCAAACTAACATTTCAAAATTGGTATAGCATTCAATTCACAATTCATAGCAGAATATTTTAAAACTTGAGCACACTGATTAGTTGCTAAAATTCCACAAATTTTACCCAGGGCCCACACATTTTGGTGGGAAAGTACACTTTAACAGGGCCTGAATGAACACGACACAACTGAGAACCAAAGACTCAGATGTTATGCAGTACAAGGCCTTATCACCATATTGCAGCAGCAAGCTGGTCAGCAGATGCAACTATGAAGCTCTGTTTTATACAATTTTGAAACAACTTTCAAACATCAGTCCTGAAAGTGCTACTTGTTTAGTACTCTAAACACCAGCATTGCGAGCATCATTACCCGTTGATACCACTGACTTTTTTATATCTGCAGTATATCTGACAAGATTTTAACATACTATACTTTAAGTAGCATTTCTGACAGTAGTAGCAGAGCAGGTATTTCATAAAACATAAAGCATTCTTCTACTAGGACACCTTGTAGAAATGTTTTCCATATTTTAGCTTTACCTCAAGCTCCTATTGGCTATTACTATTCTCCTTTTTAGTACTAGCAGATACAAGTGACACAATGAAAACAAAGCAGGAAGCAAAAACTCAAGCCTCCATTCCTACAAAGAACTAATAAGTCTTACAACCTCAGCCAAAGTTCATGGACTGATAGTATTTTATTGCTCAGGAATCTTTTTCTTAGGGAGAGGATTGGGAGAGGGATCTGACACCGATGTGAAGGGATAATGGGCATTGTAGCTTTTTTTCAGAGTGACAAATACAAGAACTACCACCATGACAATACATATCAATGATTAGCTATTTGTGACTATCAGTCCCTGCTCACTTTGCTCTCAAACCCTACTCCCCTAAGACCCCGTACCCTACCCCCACCTTACTCCTCACCAAAGCACCACAGAGCAGACTGCCAACACATCTCCCCTGTTGACTGACCCACGCCACCTCCACAAGTCAATCTCGCTCACCCTCTCCAGCCCCTTACTTGAATTACCCCACTGCCACAAGTCCACCTCACTCACCTGCTTGCCCACCTTGCTCACCCCACTCACTGCCATCAGTAATAGGAGGATGCTTGGAAAAAGCTGTAGCACGATCTGCTTTACATTAACACTGAATGGTTTCAGACTAATGCAGCATGCTTTATTTTGATACACACATGCTGGGCTGCAACCAAGAGATAGGCAAAAATGCTGAGCTATGCAATAGCCCAATAGCACTCAGATCTGACCTAAATGAACCAGCACCTAAAACCAAATCTACCTAGAATCAGTGATGGAGAACTTCAGACCCACCACACCCCTCAATCTGGCCTGTCAGGTCTATCTCAGAAAGCCTCACCCATCTGCCAATCATTCTACATCATTTTATTGAGTTTGGAAATAAGCCCTTAAAAAGCAGACAGAAGGATCTCACACCTCCAGTCTTTGTACTGAGCAACAAGATGCCAAAGATCAGGTTTAAGCCCTCTGTCCACTCCGCAAAAAGTAAAATGCACCATTTCCACCCAAACCAGTGAAGGTGATGAGAAATGCTGCCATTTACTTTCATTTCTGATCTTAGCAATTTGCTGCTTAGCACTAACACCAAGTAAAACCCCTTTGCCTCTGTGCCTGCTCAGGCAGAGGGAACTTTCCAGCCACCCAAATCTCACTGCTGGAATGGAGATGAGGAATGAGTGGGCTGAGCATTTGCTAGTGGCCAGGAGGAAGAGAGGAAATGTGTGCAGATATATTTTAATTTAATTTTTGTTTTATGCCAATGGAGAAGAAGAAGAAGAGTTTGGATTTGATATCCCGCCTTTCACTCCCTTTAAGGAGTCTCAAAGCAGCTAACATTCTCCTTTCCCTTCCTCCCCCACAACAAACACTCTGTGAGGTGAGTGGGGCTAAGAGACTTCAAAGAAGTGTGACTGGCCCAAGGTCACCCAGCAGCTGCATGTGGAGGAGCGGAGACGCGAACCCGGTTCCCCAGATTACGAGACTACCACTCTTAACCACTACACCGGAGAAAATTGTATTTATTTTTCTTTGTACTATTTGAATTTATTCCACTGGTAGGAATTTTATTTTGCTTTGTTTCTGTCTTACCCACCACTGAACACTTGGAAAGTTGGCCATGTTTGAATCCAGCTCTCAGAGTAAGTGTTTCCCTACCCCTCACCCCTAATTTGAACCAAGCTTAAGACTCTTTTCCTCTATAATGAATGAAGTATAACAACAGATGCCCTCATCACAGCAATATCTTATTTGGTGTAACCTATATAACTGTTTTTTTGCTCACTTCTCAGTTTATGGATATTTATCACTTGACATGAATGTTTACTTTACATTTCATGCAAAGTTAAAACACTTATGTAGTAAATGCCAACTCTGAGCACTGACCTAGTCTTGCTCAGTGACTTATCACAGAGATGTAAACTGAAATCAAGGTTCTGAAAACAGTTTAAACACCAGGTGCTGAAGGTTTCCATTTTCCAGCATGTGGGAGTGGGAGAGGTGCCATATGAATATCTACAGGGCTGCTCAATGTATCCACCCCCACATTCATCTTAAAAAGTCAAGTAGAAACAGGGTCACATTATCATAAGCAACCTTCTTTGCAGTTAGCAAGCTTCTAACAAAGCACCTTGTCTTCACTGCACAAGCTGCCTTGTGACAAGTAATTACAGCAGCCTTCCCTAATATGATGCCCTCCAAAATGTTTTGGACTCTGTTTCCCTGCAATCCCAACTAGCAAGACCAATAGTCAGGAATAATGACAGTTGCAGACCAAATACCTAGAGGGCACTAAGTTGAAGATGCCTGGTTTAGACGTGCAAAGGCACACGAGCTGGCAAGAACACAAAGAACTTGACCAAAAGATGCAAAGAATCGTAACTGACTTTAAAAGAATTCTTCACAAAAGATAATTGTTTTGTTTGAGAATAACTGTTTTCATTATGCTTTATAAGGATGAAAGATTATCACTTTTCTCATTTTTGTAAACCAACATACTTCACTATGGGTAAATGCAGTTGATACCCAGGAAACAAAACCTACTTTTAGGTACTTACACCTATGTAACGCAAACCAGTATGAGCTGCTAAAGCAACTATTGTTGAATAAAAGCATATGTTCATTTAAGCACAAAGCTGTAACTTGATGGCAATGTAAGCATAGAAAATATACATTAAAGGTAAAGGGACCCCTGACCATTAGGTCCAGTCGTGATTGACTCTGGGGTTGTGGCGCTCATCTCGCTTTATTGGCCGAGGGAGCCAGTGAACAGCTTCCGGGTCATGTGGCCAGCATGACTAAGCCGCTTCTGGCGAACCAGAGCAGTGCACGGAAATGCTGTTTACCTTCCCGCTGGAGTGGTACCCATTTATCTACTTGCACTTTTGACGTACTTTCGAACTGCTAGGTTGGCAGGAGCAGGGACCGAGCAACGGGAGCTCACCCCGTCGTGGGGATTCGAACCGCTGACCTTCTGATTGGCAAGTCCTAGGCTCTGTGGTTTAACCCACAGCGCCACCCGCATCCCCTAAAATGTACATTACAAATGCAGAAATACTGTATTTACTTGAGCCATCAAATCTAACATACACCTCAATTTTCAGAACCTTGAATCAAAAAAAAGCATTTGCTGTCAAATGTAAATGTGCCATCGAATCTAATGCACACCTTAATTTTCACAACATAATTTGGCCAAAAAAATGCAAGCATTAGATTCAAATAAATACGGTACTTGCTGACAAAACCATTTGCTTCAATCAACTATTGCATAGCATCTTTACTTCTTGTTTAGAATGCCATATGGACTACCTGATATTACATGCTTTATTTAATCCATTTAAGGCCCTACTGGTCTAAATGAATAGTTTAGCTCCCTATGAAATAATTGAGATATGCAAGAAAATGTTATACTGTGGAGGACTCCTGTTCTGATTCCGAGGTAGCCATGCAATTTTTTCAGATAGAAAAGACAGGGGTTCAGGCCAGCATACAAAGACACAGTATTTGTCACAATGTACCCACTATTACAAGGCATACATTACATGCAAGCAGTACTCCAGAATCATCACAAGAGAATTCGTGGGAGCGGCAAAGCAGTTGTAGCAAACAGGACTGGAGCCCAGTGATCACAGTTTCAAAGAGAAACTCCTCCTTCAGCCTATGAAGCTAAAAAGGTCCCACTTCAGGCACAAATAGAGGCAAATGCTGTGTGCTGGCTAGATCTCTTCAAAACCGTGCTGGATTATTTGGCAATAGCCTATTTATATATTGAATATACTAGCATTATGGTCACTGCTCCAAACTTGTTCAACAATGGTTAAGAGCGGTAGTCTCGTAATCTGGTGAACCGGGTTAGCGTCCCTGCTCCTGCACATGCAGCTTGGGCTAGTCACACTTCTCCGAAGTCTCTCAGCCCAACCCACCTCACAGGGTGTCTGCTGTGGGGGAGGAAGGGAAAGGAGATTGTGAGCCGCTTTGAGACTCCTTAGGGTAGTGATAAAGCGAGATATCAAATCCAAACTCTTATGATCCTCACCATCCTCCTGGTCAGTTTCATGACCAACTGTTATTGGGCACAGTCATTTATGGCATCAATATTTTTTACCTCTTTGTCACATCAGGAACACATGTAGCCAGTTTATGGAATGATAGTTGAAATCAATACTAAATTTCAAATCATACACTCTCCTTTTCTTAATTTATGTGTTAAAGACCCCCTTTTAAAACTGCAATCACTAAAACTGAACACATTTTTATTATTCCAACCATGACACAAATACATTTTTGCTCGCCATGCTCTGTACACAGTCGGCATTAATAAATATCACCAGTTCAGACTAAATTCAGAAAGTTGGTTGTGAGGGGGGAAGATTCTGTTGCAGTTACTAAGCCTCTCCAGAGAAATCCCAAGCTATCTACAGCCTAGAACTCAGGAGAGGCAGCTGGGGCCTCCCACTTTTCATAAGCACCAGTGTAATAGTGGTATGTAGCTACTCTGCAACTTCAGCATGGATGATCTAGCAGCATGTACCCCTCCTTCTGGCCACACAAAAGAACTGTGGGTGTCTCCAGATGATGATTAACAAGCTTCATTGCCTCCCCCCATTCACTCTAGATGTTTGCAAACCATGTGCTAAAATGTACTTTGAATAATATCTGTGCGCTAATCAAGCAGCTTTATGTATTCGTTTAGCAAGATGGCTCAGTATTGACCACTTCAGTCTGCCAACCAATTCACTTAAAAATTGAACTGCAGCTATGACTAGATAATTTTCTAAAAATGGTCTAGTACTGAGGGGGAAATGACTGCAATTCTAGAGACATCAGGGGTTTAAAATTAGCTACACTTAGTAGTAGTCAATTGAGGGCACAAGGAGAAGGGGACGACAGAGGACGAGATGGCTGGACAGTGTTCTCGAAGCTACGCACGTGAGTTTAACCAAACTGTGGGAGGCAGTGGAAGACAGGAGCGCCTGGCGTGCTCTGGTCCATGGGGTCACGAAGAGTCGGAAACGACTAAACAACAACAGTAGTAGTCAAACATTATGCAAGCCAAAGGCTCTTTTCAACTCCAAGATGGGCTTCTTTCATATGACATACAGTGGTACCTCAGGTTAAGTACTTAATTCGTTCCGGAGGTCCGTACTTAACCTGAAACTGTTCTTAACCTGAAGAACCACTTTAGCCTGATGCTGCCACGCAGCCGGAGCCCGATTTCTGTTCTCATCCTGAAGCAAAGTGTTTAACCTGAAGCACTATTTCTGGGTTAGCGGAGTCTGTAACCTGAAGCGTATGTAACCTGAGGTACCACTGTATTCAGAACACTCCTTTACTACTCTCCTCACTTCTACACAGCTGCAAACCAAGAGAGGGAGACAGAGACTCTTCGACGTCACACTAAGCCAGGGGTCAGCAACCTAGGGCCCATAGGCCGGAAGCGGCCCATGGAGGTTGTCTGACTGGCCCACAAGCCGCCCCCGAACCAAGTTGCCCATTCACGTGTTGCACTAAACTGGCAAAGCGCGGTGCCGGAAATTGCGTCTGTGTACATGTAGATGCTGGAAATCACGGGCGTGTGCACTCTCACACATGTGTGATCCAACCCAGGGAGGGATCTCCACAGGACCAATCCAGCCCAGGCAAGATAAACCTTGCTGACCCCTGCACTAAGCTGTTCTGAAGCCCAGGACTCTCCCCAGACTTTGCACTGATTTTAAAAAGGCTCAGAAAGTAGCAACAAATTCAGTGGTAGGCCTGCAGCTGTGGATGGAAGAATTTGCATGGTATCACTGCTTAAGACCTCACTCTCTCGGAAAAGGAAATAAAATATACATTTTTTTACTGGGACCATGGAGGACGCTAGCTCCAACCTCAATATATACTAATCTTACTTAGCCCAGTATAGAGATAACATGGCCAAATTTACTAAGCACAGGAATGTCCAGGATATGCCCCCCCTCTCCCCCACCTGCATGTATAATTTCCCCCTCCCCTTCCCTTTTGGAACTAACCACGGGTAACATCATGTGTGCTAACCCTATTTGGAACCAACCATGGCTTTAAAAGGGACACGGGTGGTGCTGTGGTCTAAACCACTGAGCCTCTTGGGCTTGACGATCAGAAGGTTGGCGGTTCGAATCCCCGCAATGGGGTGAGCTTCCGTTGCTCAGTCCCAGCTCCTGCCAACCTAGCAGTTCAAAAGCACACCAAAAAGTGCAAGTAGATAAATAGGTACTGCTCTGGTGGGAAGGTAAATGGCGCTTCTGTGCGCTGCTCTGGTTTTGGCGTTCCTTTGCTGGCCACATGACCTGGAAAAAACTGTCTGTGGACAAACGCTGGTTCCCTCAGCCTGTAAAACAAGATGTATGCTGCAACCCCAGAGTCATCTGCGACTAGACTTAACTCTCAGGGGTCCTTTACCTTTACCTTTACTGGCCTTAAAAACTCTGGCATTAGTATCAATCTGCATGCAATAAAAGCAAGAATCATCTCCAAAATGGGGGGAGCCCCTGGGGCATTCTTATTCTCATAGCCTTCATAGGTGGTGGTGGTTGAATTTATATACCGCCCTATACCCGGAGGTCTCAGGGCGGTTCACAGAAAAGTTCAACCCAAAAAACCACTATATAATCAAAATAAAAACAACCCAATAACACCCCCCCCGGCAAAAAAAGAGCCGCATTTTAAAGAGCATAGGGTGTCAATCAGATCAACCAAAGGCCTGGTTAAAAAGGAACGTTTTTGCCTGGCGCCCAAAGGTGTACAATGAAGGCACCAGGCAAACTTCCCTGGGGAGAGAAATTCCAAAGATGAGGAGCCACTGCAGAGAAGGCCCGTTCTCATGTTGCCACCATCTGGACCTCTCAAGGAGGCACATGAAGAAGGGCATCAGAAGATAATGATCTCAGAGTCTGGGTAGGTTCATATGGAAAAAGGCAGTCCTTGAGGTATTGTGGTCCTGAGCCATTTAAGACTTTATAGGTCAAAACCAGCACTTTGAATTGGACCCGGAAACTAACTGGTAGCCAGTGCAGTCGGACCAGGATCCGTGTAATATGCTCAAACTGTCTTGCTCCGCTGAGCAACCTGACCGCTGAATCCTGCACTGGCAGAATGTGAGGTGGGACTTCCTGGATGCAATCTGCCATTAGCAGTCCCTAGACTTCTACAATGTTGAGAAATAAGTTGACATTGTAGCTACAGTATTCTATCCAGCTGCAAGAGAGGTGGCACTATTTTTTTAAATGAAAGAAATTACTCCTTTATAAACTGGGCATGGTCAAACCCAGAAAATCTGGTAATGGAGTACCTTTAATACTATTCCAAATCTTAATTTGTTTCATGTTTTACTTGACTCTCCCAATTTACAGTCCCGACTAATTTTAGAACTCTTTGTCAACTTTATACGTACGGAGATCTTGAAAACCTTCATATGAAAAATGTTACAGTGTTGCTTTACAGCCTCCTGACATTTTCCCCAAGAATCACTGAAGTTCAGTATCAAGAAAGACCCTTCAAGTCTATCTTGGGGTTAATCTTTAATAACAAATGTTATATTCCAACAGCACTTAAGTGTTGGAAACTTTTTAAAAGAAAACCTGCAGGGAATGAAATTGACAATTTTTGACAAAGCAACCAGCCGGTGTAAATATTTGTTGCCACAATTCTGCATGTTTAAAAAGGACTCCTGACCATTAGGTCCAGTCGCGGACAACTCTGGGGTTGCGGCGCTCATCTCGCTTTATTGGCTGAGAGAGCCAGCGTACACTTTATTAAAGGAACATTTTGCAAAGTTTCCCATTTAGCAAGATGATTAATATGTGAATCAGTAAATTGCACTGTTATTTTTACTAGACAGCATCCAGAAAGGATTTCCAAAGGTAAGCAACTGACTTCAAGTATTAACTTTTATTTGTGGAAATACTACCTAGGGCACTTTTTACTTTAACGCAGGAAACTGTAACAAGTACTGGCACTACTGTGGCTTGTGCAATTTTATACACAGTATCTAAACATGCCTTTCAGAATATAAATAGCCATTCTCCAGCTGTTATCTGTTCTTAAATGATTTAAGTAGAAAAGCGTGTTAGCCAGTAATTAAAATGCTGTAGATAACCTGTTTGATTTCGAGTAAGAGCTATTTCACACAAACTATTTAACCTGCAAGAAGAACAGCAAATGTGAATAGATAAAAAGATACTGCAAATTTAGAGATATTACTCAAACTCTTGAATAGAAACATAGAATTTAATTTCTAATGGACAGCAGATATTAACTAACTTAGCCAATGTTCATCTTCCACTCCAGTTTGCACCAATGCAAACTAGCACTAGGTTACAGGAAATACAGGGAAGAAATGGGGAACCATGAAAGGCCACGACTTAATCCAGATTAGACAGTTGCCCACTGGCCACATTTACTACTAGTTTACTACTAGCCAGCTCTCTAAGGAACACATGCGGGCATTGGAAAAAGCCAGTGTGTGTGCTGCCAAAGTAGGCATTGCCACACTTGCCGCCGCCCCCACCCCGAGAGAGAGAGAAAGAACGAACATATGCAACCGACTGGGCACTCACCTACCCTCCAGGAAGACATACAGGCTTTGTTTCAAATCCATCTTCATCAGCAAAGTAGTGGAGCAGAATTTTCTTCCCCACATGCTGGACTGGGGGGAAGAAATTATGACTATTCTTCAGAGATGAATCACTAAAGAGCAGCCAGCATTTTTCCTCCCCCTCACAGCACTGGGAAGAGACGGACCTCTCCTCCCTGCTTAGTACTTTGATAGGGAAGATAGCTTGAAAATGCACCTTTTCTCCCTCTTGGATGCCGCCATCGCTAGCAGTTCAGAGGTACTCCTTCCTGTTTCTGGAGAATGTGACAGCATGCGAGAGGGAAATCATGTGTCTGCCCAAGGTCAGGAAATGGCATTCTTTAAAATCAGCAGACCTGATCCAGCCCACAAACCATCTCTGATTTACACAGTATTTGTTTTTATGTTGTAAATTGCCCTGTGATCTTCAGATGAAAAGTAGTATATAAATTTAATTAATAAATAAAAATCCATTTGAATGAATGAATGAATGAAGTGGTCTCTCTGGAGTTAATATTACCCATAGTATCAGTTTGTGTCCACTGGCATTATTGTGTGTTGAGACTGAAATCAACACCTATCATCATGGCGTGTAAAGCCATTCTTGTGCAGGCATTTTTAGCAGTGGTACAACAGTTATGTGTGTAACTTTACACATATTAAAAGGTGCTGATAAACTCTGTATTCAGCTTTGGGGAAGGATCATAGGAAGAACCTATAGTAACACTTGTAATATATGGAAAATTTACTTTCTGAATGTATGACCAAGGTGATTTCACCTAAGTTTTTTTTCTCTGGTACTGACAGCATTTGTTCACTCATTTATTTCTAAGAATCCAGACATTTCCTTCAAACTACTGCATTCCTGTTTTTTCTCCAGGTATCATACCAGCCTTCAGGTGTGAACTAACATCAAAGTGCTAATGTTTCAACTGAGTTGGAAATATGGGAGAAGAACATACTCACTGCAGCCTTATTCCTGCACCAGTCTGTGCACTGCTTCTGAGGAAAACAGTGAAAAGAGATTTTCTCCCTTCACTCACCAAGTTTCTTCTAGATAGTACTCAGTGAGTAGCTTCTCACCTCTAGGTAGGAATAAAACCAAACTTGGTTGCCCTGGTGAATGACTTCTGCCAGGAAACTGAGCGGGGTTGCAAGCTTATTGGTTCTCTTACACCCCTCAACAGCTTTTGATACCATTAACCATGGTATCCTTCTATATAGTTTATATGAATTGACATTAGGAGGCACTCATCTCCAGTCCTTCCTAAAAATCTGGTGACAGAAGGCAGCCCTGAAGGATTAATGTGACACGCCAGAGAGCTTCCCAAGGTTCCATCTTGTTCTCTACACTATTTAATGTCTACATAAACCATTGAGGAAATCATCTTGTGGTTTTGTCTGCAGTGTTATCAATATGTGGATGTAATCCAGCTCTCTCATTTGTATCTAATAATCACATGGAGATTTACAACACTTTAAATTGTGTTGGAAGCACCTTTGGGCTGCATAAGAGTGAACAAGCTAGATATTAATCCGTACAAGATCAAGGATAAACAATCTATGCTGGATGGATGTTTGCAACCATGTCAGACAGGATTGCACTCTTCCTGAAGGTGTAATAAGCAGTTCAGAAGCTCTCCTGCATTGGGCATAAACTGAGTAAGTGCAGGGGGTGCTTTGCTACTATTCTTAGGCTGGTGTGCCAACTGCAACCCTATCTGAAATAAGCAAACCTCAGCTTAGCTATTCATGCTAGACTACTTCCTGTAATGTGCTTTATGTGGTGCTGCATTTAAAGAGGAGTCAAAAACCTCAACTGATGCAAAATGTGGCCACCCAGGTACTGTGGGGGACCAGGGGGGCAGAACATGTTTCAGTTACGCCAGTTACCAGTGCACTTCCAGACCTATAATTCAAAATACTGGTATTGCTTTTTAAAGCCCTAAACTCTGTGGGCTGGTTACCTGAAGGACTGTTTTCATCCATTTAAACACCGATAGCCTTAAAATATATATATACACGTTTTTAAAAATTCAGTGTTAGAAACTGGGGTATGAATGCTAGGAGCCATGTAGCTGCTGGGATCTAGTTGTGGGCATCAAACCAAAATGTCTAGGTGCCTTCTTTCTGCCCTGTTACTAGACCAGGCAGCCCTGCAGCAAAAAATAAAAATGCTGCCAAGTGAAAATCAGGGGGTCTGTAGGGTAGTGCTACAGCAACCCTGCCAAACACCTGATTCACCTGGCAGCATGTCTTTTGCTGCTGCACTGCTGGGCAAATCAGGTGTTTGGATGGAGGCAGATGTGCGTCTTTTACTGCTGTCGTGCCCAGCAGATGAGCTGACTGCAGCCAGGCAGGTGGAGATGCTAGCAGCCAACAGTGGCTCCTGGACATCTCCAGCCAGTTGCAAATCCCCATTCTACCATGTTGCTCATTGGGAACCTGGTGCTATGCAATTTCTTGGACTAACACACTGCACAGAATTATTGTGATGATCAAGTCAGCAGACAGAGAGCTTGTACACAATTCTGAGCTAATTAAAGGATGGATAAAAGTGTAATAAATCTATAAAAATACACAATGATCTGTGAATGATCCAAAGCTAATCAGCAAATTTGTGTACCTGAAATATCCTTAAAATGTCTCAGAGTGAAATACTAGTTTCTGAAACCTTGCTTGGAAAAATCGTTAGCTACCCTAAAAATTCTTCAATATACTGTTTTATCCTTTTTCAACTTATATAAGCATTGCAACTGTAAACTGAGAAAATAATGGGAACACAAGGAACAGGCCTTCACTTGTAATATACACTTTCATTCATGATTATTTTGAGGCCTAAGTATTTCAAAAGCTTTATAAATAGATCAGTTTGCCAAACGCCTTACACACAAGGCAACAAGGTCATCTTTTAACAAACTCTCTCTAGTTCTTAAATAAAGGAAAAATGAACCATCATCCATCTAAACTAAGCAGGCCCAGCAAATACCCTGCAATTCCTACCCTCTACTCAATGTCGAAATGGGTGGATAAATTTAAAGCCTGCTCTCCCAGGAGTTGCTTTATAGGCAATTTTCTTCTAGTATCAAGGACTGCAATTTCCATTCGACTGCCAGTTTGCGATTAAATTCATCATCTTTATTATAAAAATGTGCTGCACTCTATGGCCTACTGAGCAAGAATAGTAGGAAATATATTTTTCACTTCTAAAAGCAGCATCATTCTAAAATATCCACCACATCCATTCCAACATTCTCTTCTTCAATATGATGGTAACACATATCATTCACAAAAAGATGCATGTTTGAAATTTTCATGCATGTAACATCTTTCCATGCAGATCTAAAAACAATTTATTCTCAAAATCGTCATAATGAATATATTCATTATCTTAAGCACCTTTTAAAAAATGTTATCTATCTGAACAAACATGCTCTTGAACCACCACTCCCATACACATTACTCTCCAGTTTGATTTTTGAACAGGTTCTTTTGAAGGGCTACAGGTATATTTCAAAATACGGAATATTATTTACATGTATGTTTGGGAAAAGCTTATTACAAGGCACATTTATCACTGAATACTAAAGGATTTCTCAAAAATTATGTTGTTAGATAAAGCATTAACTAGCACTTTAAAGTGATATTTGCAATTCTAACACACGATCAGGTAATTTTTGATAAGGAATGTCCACACAAGGAATGTAGCACAATCCCAGAACTATGTTTAAAAGTTCTTGATCAAATTTGTTTAAGGGTTATTAAACACACAGAATGGAACCCGTTTCAAAGGGGGACAAAGAGCCCTTTAACACTAGGCTCAACTAACCAAGCACTAGGCTCTACTTTGAACACTAGGAACAAATTAGAAAGGTACTCAAGCCACCTAATGAGTTTTTAAATTCAAATTATGAAGTAAGAAAACTTATCAGATCCCAAAGCTATTCCTTTTACCCCTTTAGGCCTCTTCCAAAAAATCTGTGGGTAGAAAATATGTCTCAAGCAACACATCACATTCTCTCTCTGTTAACGTTCAAAGGACTGGCATCACATGACAAGTTGGAAATGTAATGTGAGTGCTGCTTTGAGCTTAGTTTTCCAGTGCATATTTGCAAATATAGCAATCAAATGAGCTCTGCAGCTCCCTATGATATCACAAGACCAAAGTACCAGCAGTGAGGTTACCAGATATCTACAGCCACTTGCCATGACAACTATGAATTTCATTTTGGCTATTAAAACAGGGATGCTGTCATGAGTAAGTATCAGCTGCACTTTGCCACTTTGAGGGGCGAGAGAAATGCCAATATTTTTCTTGTCAAGGTAAACTATGCTTGCCAGATCTGCCTGTCATTGTCAATCCTGCCACACTGCTGAAATCCCCTACAATAGACTAAAAATGGTGCTGCCTGCATCTGCCTATACTCTTTTTATTTCTCACTTCCACGCATATCCTTTCCTCAAGCTCTATCCTGCTTCTCCATTTCAAGACCCTTTCCCAAGCCTCTTCCCAAACCTGTCATGTCTGCAGAAGAGTACACTTCCACTGCAAATAAAGAGTTAACCTCTCTTCTGCCCAATCTCCCTCCTCTAAAAAAATAATAATTTTTACACCAACTTAGCCCTAAAATATGCCAGCTATTTTATCCTCCCTACTTTAAAAACAAATTAGCTTGTAACAGAATTGCTGCAAGTAAGGTAGGTTGGCAGAAAGACCTGGACTATACTTCTTGGGAAAGGAGAGTTGGGTTTATTGGTCTTTTTGCATTAATACTGAAAACGAATTTCTACTGCTCTATGCCAATGCACCAATTGGAAAACTGTACAGTGGGCAGGCACAAACTGAAATTCTGCTAAGGTAAGGGAGTTCGTGTGTTGGGAGAACTCGCATTTTTGGTAGAGCTGCTGGGAGGAAGATAGTGCTCTTTGGTTGCGCTGAGTATAGAAGAGATGGTGCAATGTTCATTTTCTTCAAAAAAGTAGTGCACGACTTGAGGCTGGGGGAGAATGTCATCTATACTGTTAGCAATTCTCTGATTCTATTGAAAGATGGGACAGGCTGCGCTTATGTGGGCAAGTGGGCTATCAAAAACATTTGAGACTAGTTTGTAGATACCTACAGGTGGGATTCAGTATTCATTAACAAGCTGTAACTTAAGTTATATTAAAAAGTATGTTGCAAGTATGCAAATACAACAATTTAATTTGGTATTCTACACCTGTAAGGAAACATGTTCAAAATTTCAGAAACTCACTTAAAATGGTTAGCAAACTCCTACATGTCCAGATGAGGAAAAGAAGAAAGCTCAACCATCAAGCACTGAAAGTCAAACATACAGTATTTTGCCTTTTGCTTGCAGTGAAATGCAGGGCAGTCACTCCAATTAAAATGAATCATAAAGGGACCAGCTCACTGGAGATTTGTTTAAGAATAATGTTCAGCAGGTTAAGTTTGCATTACTCTATTAGTATGCAGGCATTCAAATGTTATATACAACACAGAACTTGATTAGATTATAGCTGTTCAGTCACTCTACCATACCTTATTCAGTGAAAGCCATAAAAACAATAAATTGCTTTCATCCTGATAAGACCAATAGTAAAGTGTGTACGCATACACATGGATATTTTGAAGGAGCTAGTGGCACAGGCATTGAAGAAAAAAGCCTCCCCGGGGTATCTGAAAACTACAACCTGGTGGGCAACCATACCCCTCTTTGGACAAGGTGTTCATGTAGGCAGCAGTGGGTCAACTACAAGAATTTTTGGAGGAAAAAATTATCTCTGGACTCATTCCAATACTGGTTCACGTCTGACTTTGGCTAGAAATCAGCTTTGTTCACACTTATGGATGTCCGGGGGGGGGGGGCACACTGGATTTTTTTTTTATGTTTATGACCATTTATAAGAGTTGGGGATAGAAAAACTGTTCTACAATGATTCTGGCTCCTACCTGCATGACTGGTCTCAGAGAAAAGCATTAGGGAAATATGTGTCTGTTATTGGCTTTGATATTTTGTCACTCGCTTAGAGGACTACTTTGGCATTTGTCTGTTAATTGTAATTATAATCCCACCTATCAACACTACCAGACCCACATTTAAGACAAACATTTTGCATGAAGACAAACATTTACATCTCACTTCTACACCCACATTTAAGACAAACATTTTTCCCATGTGCTGGTATGTTTCACCAGTTTTGCTAGAACACTGAATTCTAACTAGTAGATTACTTCGAAGGGCATTTAAAGGCATTTAATGAATTATCCAGGGTAGAACTAGGCATAAGGTCTATCAGAAGATATCTGCTCCTTTTCATAAAGAAATTTAAGTGTACTAATTTGAAAAACTCATCCTATGTGCCTCAAAAAGCATTCTAAAAAACTGTCAAGCTTATTATGTTATTGTTTAGGAATCCGCTTTTTAAAGAAAGCATTATTCCAAATACATTCAACTGAATGGCTTTACTATTATAAATGTATAAATGCATAAATGTATAAATACCACAACACATGCATCTGCCTAGTGAAAAAGTGCTCTGCCTCTCCTTTCACATAATTTTCTTTATCTGGGGCAATTCCAGTTTAGCTGCATTCAAAAGCCAGGCGAGAGTATCGAGGCACCTCCATCAGCATAGCTGGGACCAAGGCCCATTTAGTTCCTCCCCCTGCCCTCAGTAGCCTCTCTTGCACTGGCTATTCTACTTGATTATTATGTAAAAGTGGGCTATCAATGTACTTCTTTTTATTATGCCACGTTTTCCTTTTGTATCAAGTCTACCTGATAGTGAATGTTCAGTATTATGATTGCTCGCTATCTACTGCAAATAAGTTTTATTAGTCTAAATAGCCCTACTGTAAAACCATTAAAGCAACGTTGTTTGCCTAGTAATATGAGAGTTTTACAACCAGCTCGTACTGTCAAACAAAACAAACTAAACATGGAACTCAAACACGTTTATTTCAAGTTTTAACACAACCCAGCTACACAATAAATATTGCTATTATTCTTCACCGAGAGATTTCACACCAGGCCAGCCTTCCAGATAAATCTTAAAGCTAACCACATTCCCCTCCCCCTTCATTCATCCTTCCATCCTTTACTTCTGTCTCCCTCCTGGCCTCTGAAAATACCCCACTATTTCCATACCTTCCTATTCAGATTTCTTTTAAGCTCTGTAATATTTAACAAGAGCTGCAGTACTTTTAAGTCCAAGAAAGAGCTAGGGACAGAAAAGAGATATACACAGCAGCAACTGGAAGCACTCAATCTATAGACCAACATAAGACAGGATGAACATAAGAATAGCCCTGCTGGATCAGGCCAAAGCCCTATCAAGTCTATCATCCTGTTTTCCACAATAGCCAACCAGATGCCTATGTGAAGCCCACAAAGAATATATGAGCACATTGGAGATATATGATGACAGATTCCTTCCTCAATATTTTCTGCTTTAACTATATCCTGCCTCAAAGCTTTGATTAGTAGGTCTGTCAGCATTCTAAACACAGGTAATTTATATCAGCATAGGACTACCAACAAGCAACAGCAACTCTGCTCTTTAAAGGCACATTGTCATGAAAGTTGCAAGAACATAATAGCGTCCTCATTCTTCCTTCTGGCTTGGTAACAAAAATGGAAGACCAGCTTACCATTGGGGATGATACAATCGTGCCTTTTCTTCTAAGAACCAAATGAAACTGAAGCTTACTTGTCCTCTGCAGAAGCTTGTGCCAATGGATCCAATAGGGTCACTCAGCAGAATGGGGAGAGAAGCAGGTTTTGGCAATACTCCCATCTCCATGCAGCTCCTTATACCCCATATATCTACTCTGGAGATTAAAAGACTCACCTTAATAGATTTAAGGAGCACGGAAAGCTGGAAGGGGGAGGGAAAGCACCAAAAATGGCTTCTCTCTCCATTCTCCTGACGAAAGCCTTACTGTCAACAAGGTTAAACACACTGGGTTGTATCCAATTGTGTCATTCAGCTATTTATAATACTGATGAACTCATTTTGAAACCACTGTAATTCTGGTAGTCTGTATTTTAAATGAGACTTATTTTAAACTTATAATTTTTGGAAAGCTATAATATTTTCACTCAAATAGTGGGAGCTTCTGTGTATTAAATCACTAAGAAGAAACTCCCTCCTCCTTCATACTATAACAAGGAATGTTCTTTGAGAATTTAAAAGATGTAAACACGTGTTAACTATCTTTTTTTACAAGGAAAGAATTAGTTTACAGTCCTGTAAATTATACTGGGGACAGCAACTTCAGAAATAACTGCTGGTTTTAGAAAGAGGAAGGGCACTGAGTTGGTTTCATTTACAGTGGTACCACCTCATGTTACGGACGGGATCCATTCCAGAGTCCCGTCTATAATGTGAAATGCCCACAACTGGAAGTGCTGCATCTGCATGCGCAAAGCGTGATTTAGTGCTTCTGTACATGCGAACGGCGAGACCAAGAAG
Source organism: Podarcis bocagei (assembly GCF_964188305.1). Taxonomy (NCBI): domain Eukaryota; kingdom Metazoa; phylum Chordata; class Lepidosauria; order Squamata; family Lacertidae; genus Podarcis; species Podarcis bocagei. The sequence continues at coordinate 57,480,101 of NC_138127.1, read as the reverse complement.
TAACCTGTGAAGTACTTCCGTGTACTTCCAAGAAGTACTTCTGTGTTGCTGCGGGACATAACGCGAAAAGACACAACATGAAGCGGACGGACCACGAGGTATAACTCTACTAATATACTTGGAGGGGTGGGAAGCATATCTTCAAAATTTTGAGTTGCAGATATTAAAAGTATCTGAAGTTGAATAACCAAAGTAGCAGAGCTGGCTTTCTGTTGGCCAAAGAGTACATATCATTATGTGGCTGGATGACGCACTAACAAAGCCCTGGATACTAACCATACACAACCTGATGATACTTACATTGTTAAATACATTAGATAATACAGACCCCATAACTTTCTGAAAAGCTTTGTGTAGTTGACCTCCTTTATAATGTTTTGTTTTGAAATATTCAAGGTAATATTTTAGTTTCCTGTTAATTATGTTGCTTTGAATGTATACTTTATTCAGTAATGTTTTATTCTGGATTGTTTTATTTGATGTTTCAATGCATTTTAAACTGCTTTGAGATTTTTTCTTAAAAATATAAAGAGGTATAGAAATGAAATTAATCATAATAAACCACTGGTATCCTACAGAGATGAGAGAACAATGTGATTTGCTACCTCCTTCAATAGCCTCCCTAACAAACTGTGCGAACACAAGAAGATACAACTTTGCTTTAATGCCTATAAGTTTACAATATTTTTAAGCCATTCAAAGATTCAAAGGCAATGTAAAAAAAAAAGTGAATTACTAATAAAATCCAAAATTTGGCAACATACAAAGACTCTGTTAACACTTCCCTAGGCCCCAAAGGTTGGGGGGGGGGTATGAGGAAAGTTATCTGCTTAAAAGGGGAGTAGGCAAGATAAATAGATAAATCTGTTATATTTTTATTTGTTAAAAATCCGCTTTTGTTCCAACTTTGATTCTAAGACTGCAATTCTATTACATATTTACTTGGCAGTAAGCTTGACTGAACCCTTATAGAACTTGCTTCTGAGTAAACAAGCATATGTTCAACTTACAGAACACACTGGGCAACTGCTTAACAAACTCTTCAACAAACTGAAATGAAACCTTTAGCTTTAGTAAGTAATGCGAACTATATTATAAAGGAGTGTTTATCATTTAAACTGCTAGTGCAAAGTAAGAGCCCTAAAGAAAAGACCCTTCCAGCTTCTGCATAATTGTTTCTCTCACTCTTTTATTTCTATGTGGGGCCTCCCTAGAGCTTAACCTGGAAACTGCATCTGCTAAAGAATGCAGCAGCTGGATAGTTGAATGGGGCATCCTGTGGACACCATATGGAAAGTTAAAGGTACAGGATGCCTGGACAGTTAAGTCCAGTCAAAGGCAACTATGGGGTGCAGCGCTCATATTTGCAGATATGTTGCAGATTTGTTTTTCTTGTATGGTTTTATTCTTTTGTGCAAATGATTTTATTGCTTTTTGAAACTGTATTGTGTGTTTCTTACTTCTATCTCGTACACCACTTCAATGGCTTCTGGCAATTAAGTGGTGTAAAAACTAAGCAAAACTAAGTAGAACTGAGTGACTTAAAAAGGTTGCAAACGTACAGAGGATCATGTTCCACCCTCTATTCCTTCTGTTTTCTTTTTAAGATGGAATCCTTCTTTCCTTCAACTAATTAGTATAGGTAACTAAACAAGCATTATTCTATGACTTGCTTTGTTGCCTTCCAGCTCCAACTGAAAAGGTATCATAACTATTACAACAGTAAAACCTTAAGGGCCCTGTTATCACTTGCATTCACTAGCCAGAGTAGAAAAAGTCTGTCACTAAGAACTTAATTCGTTCTGGAGGTCTGTTCTTAACCTGAAACTGTTCTTAACCTGAAGCACCACTTTAGCTAATGGGGCCTCCTGCTGCCGGAGCACGATTTCTGTTCTCATCCTGAAGCAAAGTTCTTAACCCAAGGTAATATTTCTGGGTTAGCAGAGTCTGTAACCTGAAGCGTATGTAACCCAAGGTACCACTGTAATTACCCTAGGCAGCAGATTTGACAAAGCCTAGATACTGGCTATCTAACATATACCCAAGGACCTATCGTTATCCATCAAAACCAACATTGGTCTGTAGCAACTTTCTACTACAGTGGTCAGATAGACAAGCATTTAAGCGGAGGCCTCCTGCAGATTGGCAACTGCAACTTTTTAACTGCCAACAGTTTAACTGTTATATATAAAATATTTTCCATGTTAACACATGTCTTGTGTTAACAGTCCATGGGTTACAGCCGGTAAATGAACTGACCACCTGCCCATTTTGCTCTGCCCCCATTATTACTATTGTGTGCCTAGCTCTAAAGACTGGATGTCAGGGTTCTAATAGTAAAAAAGAAATAGACCCCACAGACCTCAATCTGCCCTCCCCTGTACTGAAGTAACAACTTCATATCTAGGTACCCTAAAGTTTCAAATTCCATTCAAGGTCCCTTCATACATGCCCCTTGCTTGCCCTCCAAAATCCTTTCACAAACAAATGCCTTACCCTCCTTTTATTAATTATGCTTTTCCACTGAACCATGGTCACTCATCCACATATTTTCCTTAACAAACTGTCAATTCCACATGCCCCTATAGCTATAGAGCTATCAAGTGGAATGGAAGAGATGCTTATGTTGTGACATGTAACAGTTACTGGTAGCTCAGCCTTCTAGTCTCTAAAAATGACCATGCTCTATGGAATGCTTTAGTAATGGAGTGAAACTGTGGAGACCTAAAGAAGAGGACTGCGTAAGCCCCTGAATCTTACATTCAACAGCCTAGGTTAAACAAATCCTGACTGCACTAAATGGTTTGTTTGTTTATTTAACACTGACACCGCAAAGAATCTATCACAACTTATTGCATATTTTGGATATAGCCTTTTGATGTATTTTGGAAAAGTGGCACCAAACATCTATTTCACACAGCTTAATAAAATGCTACACTAGAGCACGCATGTCCAACTCCCAAGAGACTGTGATCTACTCCCAGTATAAAAAAGCTGGCAGTGATCTACCCATTGTCATTGGAGGAAGGAGGAGCATATGTGGGGTGGGTGGACTGCCCAGAGTTGTTGAGCTCTTTTAGGAGGGAAGTGACCAGAGTTATTGGGTTCCCCCCCATAACTTTTTGTACACGATAAGGATCCCACGATCTACCAGGATCAGCTGGGGATCTACCAGTAGATCACAATCTACTGGTTGGACATCCCTGCACTAGAGAACTCTCAACCAATACTGGAACCAGCAAGGTCAGCTGCCCCTGTCACGTTGAAAGCAACAGGTACCAGAACAGAACAAACTGCTGCAGTGTTCAGTGACTCCTGTAAAGCCCTCAGTTACAAGGGGGGGGGGGACAGTAGCAGCCACAGCTGTTCTTACAACAGTCCCCTTATTACTCAACCCTTTGTGTTGGTTCAGCATAACTGAAGTAACACACCTCTTCATATCCTTTAAACTAAACTTGAAACCTGCAAGGGCAAGAGGGTCACCCTAAACCTGCCTGGGCTTTTGATACAGCCAGAGTACTTCCAAAGCTGAGTGTGACGCCAAAGGTAATATACAACATGTCCCCTGGATAAGGGGATGTTTCAGTGGCAAGCCCCAATTTTAGCTCATTACCAAGACTTGTATAATCAAACTGAAATACTCCCAAAGGATTACTCCAAACCTGGATGTCATTCACAACCATGCCTTTAGCATCCAAGGAGAACTAGGCAATAATCCTCATTTATTAAGTTAGCAGCACCATCCTGTGTGCATGTTTTGCCTAAATGTTTCACTGAGTTCAGTGGCTTTTATAAAATAAACAAAGCATCTAGGTAGTGAACATAACACTTGCATAGAAATATTTTACCAACAATGGGACAGTGATACACAATAACCAACTGTTGTATTCATCAGAATATGCTGTGTAAATAGAAGATTCTTAAAGTAGCAATGGGGCTTGCTTAATAATAGTAAGAAAGGAGTTCCGCATCCTAGACACAGACACCTGTGTCATATAGAAACAAGATGAACATCATGTAGTATCGTTAAAAGTGACTTTCTGGCTAAACCCAATGATAAGGCAGGAATATGGGGCAATGCAGTCCCTTAAGTAAACTGGTTCCAACCTGTTCACAACTTTATATTTTAGCCATCATATTTTAAGTACGTCTACTGCTTAACATCAGAGTTAATAAGCAAAGAGTGCATACCAGAACAAAATAAACCTATCTATATTACACAATAGGAACCTCCAAACTGACTCAAACCACTTCTGGGGTAACAGAAGGCTCACTGAGAAGATTAGTCCATACTGCGGCACAATAACTATTATCTATAGTGATTATTATTATTGCCATGACAGAAAAAATAGGCAACATCACAGAAAGAAGTGCCTAAAATCAAGAGAGCAAATCAATAGTACCTTACCTATTAACACTGAACAGGCTGACAATGCCACAGTATTTTTTTACCAATTGCCACAAAATAGTTGTGAACACACACACAGGGTGGACTGCAGTTATTTGAAAACACTGTCTGGACTGAACTAGATATGGAAATTAAAGAAAAAAGGGTTAATGTGGAAGCAATCCTTCAAAGCAGATGAGCACCTTAATGTCAAACACAGAAGTGCACTCTTAATCAAAGTCAGCATGCACAATCTATTTGCCCTCTCCCCAGACCCTGAAACAGTGCCCCTGACTCTGAATGCTGAAGTACTGAGGTAAGATTCTACTTGCAGCAGTTGACCTATAAGCAAATGCATCATTGCACAGACATTCAAATTAACTTTCTCAACACCAGAAGTTTCAAAGAATCGGCTACATCTTTCAGATTCTACTTGAAGTCCACAATTATGTGTCCGTTGTAACAATTATACATTAATACAAGTAACTGTTACATATTGTCATACCACTTGCATCTAATCCTGCATTGTCTGGTATTTTTTATTTCCCATTTCTGCATTGAAAGCAACACAACTGGGACTTCCGGGTTAGCGCCTCCGGTAATGGCTGAATTCCTCTAACCGGGAGGAATTCACTTCGTGGAAATTAGGGTCTGACCGCCACGGCGAAGGCGGGGACCCACAAAAAATCACAGGCGTGTGAAGCCTGTGAACGTGGGATTCGGCTGGCACCTTTTGCGCCTCCCCTACTCACGGGGAAACCCGGTTTTGGGGATCCGGAGCGACGTGGGGTGAGTGGCGCAGTGCTGCGAATTGACTGCTTCTTTCACGGAGTGAAGCCGCATTGCTGTTGCCGGAGAGTGCTGACTTTTTCCTGTGGACAATTCGATTTTAAAACAACTACCTGTGAGTAGAACGGAAAATTGGATTTTTAAACGTCTTAATTTGGTACCGAAACGGGGAGGTTTCAAACAGGAAGTCCGCCTTCCCCTTTTGTAAATAGACTGGAGCAAAAAAAACTGCAAGCTAAAGTCTTGGAAAGCTTTCCATAAAGGATTAAACTTCCATCGGCTAAAATCATCAAACCCCCCTTGGAAGCAGGAGGAGAGGGGGGAATTTTTAGACTGCACAAGCCTGCAGGAGTGAAGAAAATCAAATTACCACCGCTCTGAACCTGGAAACGGGCTGCTAGTAGGACTGAAGTTTTGGATATGTTCATTGACTGTGAATAGATCGTTTGTTGACAGTAAGTTAAAGAAGAGAAATACATTGTTTCCATTGTCTCCTTCTGCGTTTAAGAAGGAGTAAATGTAATTGAAAATTGAAACTAACTTTATTGTTTGAATTGTGCTTAAAAGGATTGACACAAATAGAAATTGTTTCCCCCTAGAGGAAGCCTTTGAAATTGTTACATGAGCTGAGTGGGGAATTTCCAGCTGTAAGACAAGACCGTGAGAATCTGGGATTGACCTTGGACTGTTAATAATGTTGACAGAAGAAGCCTTAGTGGTTGCATTATGTAAGATTAATGACTCACTGGAACAGCTCCATAGGAAGACGGATGTGACGATTATAATTTTGGACAAAAAGTGAATATTAATACAGAAACTATTCAGGAATCGATACAGGGATCTACCTTGACATGGCAAATTGAGGAGAAGGCGGGGGAGAAAGTTGTTAGAGCCCCAGCCTCACAGATGCAATTTGATGATTATAAGTGGATCCCTTTTATGACGGAATCTAGAGAAAGCCAGACTTTGAGGATTGGAGCCCCGCTTGGACTGGAGAAGGAAAGTTGGATAGATCCCTTCATGCAGGGATTCATTGACTTTTGGGACTTGGACTTGGGCTAGGAGGAGACTGGAGTTGTGGGGAGTGCTAGACTTGGAGGAACTTTGAAATACGACTGGAAATACCTTGTGAATTTTAGTTTTAACTATGGAGATCTGGCTGATTTGTCGAGAAGGAATAAAAACATTGCTAGGTGGGAATTTCCTCGAGATTTACTTTTCAACATCAGAGGATGGAAAATAAGAACAAGATCAGGAGAAGACAAAGTAAAGTGCATGTATAAACATGAAGAAGACTCGCAGAAGGGACTTGGAAAAGAGTTAAGAGCCTCGGACAGAAGATCACCAGGTTGATGGACTATATGGAATTGATGGAAATGACTGGCAGAATCCAAGACCAGGGAGAGGAGACGGTGGAAGAATATTGGAAAAAGTTTAAAATCTATATATGGAAATAATGTAAAATTAATGAATGTTAGGAAAATGTTGGAAGGAAATTATATGGCTTTAGTAGAAATGCTTTAAGGAATTAAGCATAAATAAGTATTATAATTTTAATGGGAAATAAGGTTAAAATATGCTAAGATAATCATATGACAGAAAATAGAGAAAGATGGAAAGGATTTGCTGAAACAATTAATAGAAATGGAATACAAAAAGGGAGGTGAGAGGAGGTCGATGAAACAAGGGAATGAAAGAGAGGATATCGAGATGGTATGATGTGTGTTTTTTGAACTGTTTTTGTTTTTGCTTTGTTTAATGTGTTAATGTTGTGTTCTGTATTGTTTATATATTGTATTGTATGTTTTTCTCTTCTTTTTTCTTCTTTCTTTATTGTAAGGTTTAAAAACAATAAATATTATTTTAAAAAAAATGAAAGCAACACAACTAAGAACTAAATGGCTGGGCTATTTGCTTCATTCCCAATACTGTACACTCAACTTTTTAAAAGTAGTCTGCTATGTGCTGCATGGTAGACTGTCATTCAAAAAAACCCAAAAAAGCCTACGTCACCTTACAGTTTAGTACAGTGGACCCTTGGGTTATGTTTCCTTCGGGTAACGTAACTTTCGGTTTGTGAATGCGGCAAACCCGGAAGTGTATACTTCCGGGTTTTGCCCCGCTCACGTGCGCAGAAGCGGAGCCTCTAGGTGCAGACTTTTTGGGGTACGTACGGACCCCCGGAACGAATTAAGTTCATACTCAGAGAGTCCGCTGTAGTTCTTTCAATCCCAGTCAAAAGCCTGCAGTACATGAAAGGAGAGGCTTATTGTTATTGTTACCAGCACTGTTTCTTCAGCTGTTCCTTCACTGTTATACTCCAACCACTTCCACCTCACGCATCAGAGCGACAATACGCTTAACCTATGAAAGCTCTTGAAAAATGACTCTTTTTCACTCAACAACCAAACACTGTGACATCAAACTGGGAGGTGCAACATTTCATGTTTTAAGGCCTTTAAGCCTTCTACACAAGCTAGAAGCAGCTGTAATGACATCATATATTTTTACACATATTCTACAAAGTAGAACTATATTTGATATTTCAACAGGACAAACAAAATTAATGTATGCGTTGGAAGCAGCAAACATAAAATTTACTCAAGAAAATTTTGAAGGTCTTCATATACTGCAAATTTAGCATTTTGTTACCACTTGCACATAGAGAACATGAAAATTTATGGACGATCTAAAACAACAGGCAAGTAAACTGAAACAGAAGTTTGCATGTTTCACCCTCAGAATTTGAATATTTGGGTAAGGGAAGCTGAGATTCAAAGTATGCAGTATGATGTTTACAAATCTGACTATACCCTCTAAACTGCCCCCCCATAAGTAATGCATTTTATATTAATGGCAATGTCCTATAGCCATTCTACACTATACAGTGGTGCCTCGCAAGACGAAAAGAATTCGTTCCGCGAGTCTTTTCGTCTTGCGATGTTTTTCGTCTTGCAAAGCACGGTCCGTCGCAACTGCGCCTCTTCAAGCGGCTTTTTAAAAAAAGCGCAAGACGTTTTCGTCTTGCGAAGCAAGCCCATAGGGAAATTCGTCTAGCGAAGCAACGCAAAACCGAAAAACCCCTTCGTCTAGCGAGTTTTTCATCTTGCGGGGCACCACTGTAAATAAAAACAATTTTGTATGTTTGATTGCACCTTTTATTTGCTTGCCTGTGTCAGTGTTTCTTTTCATAACTTCATCAAAGCAAGGAGTTTTAAATTATCAGCTTCCTGCTTCAATACAACTAATGTAGTGAATTAGATTCATCACCAATAGCCTTTCTTACCACAACACACAGAACTATTGTATTTCTTACTCTAGCAGTACATCCAACATACAAATTGGACTTAATGAAGTAGTTCAAAGCCATGTCTTTCAAATTACAATCATATTCCAGATTTGTATCACTGAAGTATAAACAAATTTCAAAAAGGGTACCACATGTAAAGTCTCAATGAAAAGTTGTCAACCTAAATGGACTTTATATTATTTCAGAAAAACAGCAAATACGTGAGTTTTAAGAAACATATTCCAATCACAATAAGGTGTCAGAATGACCAAGCAGGTTAGAATATAATGGGCCTGACTGAGTTACCAAATATCAAATTTCATGCTTTCTTAATAATACAGCAGTTATGCTGGTCACAGAATGATAACTAGTAGGTTTATAAATATAAAAGTTTCTTATTTGAAAGAAAAGCATAATAATGTATACTGACATGAAATTTGAAATACAATTCTGTATTTTAATAATTTTCAATTACATATTTATAAACCACTTTAAAAACAGAAAAGCTGAACAAAGCCACACAGTTAATTGCAAGTCTAACTTTCAAACACAACTCTTACATCCTATTGTTTGAATAATGAGAGCATTTAAAATACTAGCCACATTAAAATTTTGCATCAGAATTCTAGAATAGTCATTTAACTGTAACATGCACGTACAAAATTCTTCATTAATGTAATCACACTTCTCTAGATAAAGGGTGTTTCTTCCATTTAACAATTATATCAAATATTTCTTCTCAATTTAGGAAAAGCATTAGCAAAGGATAAGCCATTTAGGGAAAGCATAACCACTCTGTGAATTTTGTTTAAGAAGAGGTAAGTACAAAAATAAAAAAATAACATGTATGCCTCATAGAATGTTTGCATGCATCTGGCAAATTACTCTATACATCAAGCAGCCTGAATTTATAATGTATAACACTAGTAACTAGAGGAGCAAGTCTAACTTTCAAACACAACTCTTACATCCTATTTAAATCCCACACATTTCTTTAAACAGAATGTAATAAAGAGAAATACTGTAAATGCAGGAAAGAGTCAGTAATGTAGAAGTCAGAGCTAGGTAAGTTTGAAAAATGTAAACAATGTTGTTGTATTTTGTTTCATCCCAAAATGTATGAAAGCATTTGTAATTATAAAACATTTTAAGTTTTTTAAAAGTTTTAATTACAAATGTGCTAGCATTGGTTATTTTTGGAGCAGTAAAAATGGCTGCCTATAGCTTGTAGCCAATAGGCCACTAACCTCTCTGGGCCAGGGGGCACCATTTGGAATTCTGAGTAAGTGCTGTGGACACCAGTCACAAAATGGTTGCTATAGGGGCGTGGTATAGCACAAAATGGCTGCCACCTTTAAAGAAAATGAGAGAGCCACAAAAAGTGTAGGCATGTCCACCCTACCATCTTCAGAAATGGCACCTTTCTTATCCATTGCTGCACTGACAGAGCTCTTTGCACCTCTCCTATGTTCAGAACACAAAAAACATGGGTGTCCAGGCCTGGCTTTCAATTGAAACATAGAAATATTTTAGGATACGTGTTCAATACAGAACCCGCTTCCAGTAGAAACGGGATTGAAGCAGGAAGGCAAACAATCTCTCATGCGTTAAAGATTTTTGATGGGCTATTTACCTAGACCTTTCACAGGAGCTATAACAGGGACTGGCAGACACACTGGCACCCACGAACACAGTGTGTCATTATAAAATTGTAAAAATATCTGGAAGTGTTTGGAAGCTTGATTGCCTATCAGCTTCCTCCCCTCAAAACAAAACTGGTACTCAATCTCACTTTCTTATAACAGAAAGTGACTAAAATGAGTTATGCCAAATGAAACACCAGAGTTTTGCAAGGGTCTTATGCCACTTTAAGAATCCAGTTAACAGTATTTAACAAACTGGTACATAATTCTTTTATTTTGTTTTTGTCTGGTTTTGCTCCTTATAGTGGTTCAAAATCTGAACTCAGCCTAGATAAGGTTGTATTCAACCAAGTTATCCCAAGTCTGTTTGCGCAGTTTTAACTTCTCTCTATACACATAGCCCAAGCACCTCCAAATCTGCTCTGAAGAGTTAGAAAAACTGCCAGAACAGATTTGTCGGGGCACACAGTGGAGGAAAATTTCTGCTCTACAAGCACATAACAGGACAAAATTGTTGGACACTATACACTTAAAGAGGCTTCATACCTCCCTTTCACTGTATTCTTTTTAAAACTTCTGCTGAAGACGGGATGTGAACTGGGAGGTATCAAGAAGAGAGGTATTCAAAGTTCTTTACAGTTTCTTCAAGAACACTTGTTGACTGAACACCAGCTGCAGACCTGACCTTCTGCATGAGTAAGAGGGATCAGAAAGGCTGCCAAACATGCCAGAGGGGGGAAGGGCAGAGACTTTTGTAAAATACACATGTGCCAAGTATACACACTATCAAAGTTTGAGATAATCTATCTGAGAAGGCTGCTACTGTTTATTTCCATGTTTGCCTCCAATGAAGCTTTTGAACAATTTTTACAAAAGACATACATGTTGCTATGCCAAGGTTATAGAAAATTTGGGGGCTACTTCCTACAGATCTTTTCAGAAAAAAAATTCTCCTGAATGTCCAGTTCTGACAGCGAATATATATGTTTCCGCTTGAAAACAATGCCAAAAGTCCTCCCGGCCACTAGAAATATTGGTGGAAAATACCCACAAAGAGTTCCAAAAGAGTCAAGGCCAGAGCTGTACAGTATATGCCTCACTGATCCCAAAGAGCAAATACATATTAGGTTAAGTCTGTGAATAGGAAAATTCCAATCATAATTTTAAATTCTGTTTTGCAGGATGGGGGGCTTTGTTATCTCTTGCCTTTATTTATATATTTGAATTGTACTCCTAATTTATTAAAGCTGTAATTTAATCTTCCAATTCAGTTGAAGTTTCTACAGAAAATATTGCATACAAAAAATGAAAACAAAAATCCTGCAGAACAAAGTTCCAAGAATACTGTATATGTAAGAGACTGAGAACATACTTCACTATCAAGTTAACAAAATCATTTAAGGTTAAAATAGAAGCCAGTTAAAAACAGCATTTTCTCTAAAATAAGCTTACTAAAGCTTGCCTGGTGGCAAGCTCCATTGAGTTCAATGGAAATTAATTCTTAGTAGACATGCTTAATGCATAGAATTTTGTTCACACACACACAGCACGCTTAAAATAAATAAATACACACACAATTGCTTTATAAATTGAATAGCTTTTATGTAGTGGGATGGATCCAGACTCAGTGCAATCCATTGCATATTTTCTCAGAAGCAAGCACTAGTTTGCTGAGTGAAGCTTACTCCCAGATAAATGTGCACAGGATTGCAGCCTATTAGTTCAACATGGGTCTCAACATCCTATTGTTTTCAGGTTAAACATCAGAGTAGACTCCATAATTACTTGGGATTCAATCTAATATTTGTAATTGGTTAAAAAAAAAAATCCAAATGGCTATTTTTATACTGAATACTCAGAACCAAAAGCATACCAAGTTTGGCTCCAATTTCTGTTCAGAAACCTGTCTCCACTGTGGAAGGTTGTGCGGATCCAGAATTGGCCTCCACAGTCACCTACGGACACACTTGTTAAGACCATATTCATGGAAGACAATCTTACTCGGCTACGAGTGATCGCCAAAGAAAGAAGATATATACATTATGCGGCAGTAGCATTAGTCATGATGCGAAGGTTAAACATCTTGCTTCTGTGACAGTGCCATTCTGTACTCATTTTAGATTTGTTTGGTTTTTTTTTAAAAAAAATGAGCATAGATGTCAATGAAACTTCATCCTACCTGGATATGGGCTTCTAGTAATAATCTCACATAAATGAACTCTGAACATATCTTTGCTGATCTCCAGTTGAAGCGTGATATTTGGCTTGCTCAGCATCATCTTTATTAAATATTTAATCCCCGTGTACTCATAACACAAGGGGAGACAAACAAAAGGAATTCAACAAGTTGCTATTCACATAAAAATATACTTTTTCCTTTCTTTAAAAAATGCATACATGACTAAAATTTGTGGCAATACTTTCAGCAGACAACTGCTGGAAACAAAGGGTTCTTCTAACCTAAGAAAAGCCCTTCCCTCCACTTCCTACAGGCTCCCATAAACCAATAGAAAAGCAGCTTTATATTTATTAAGTTAATTTACATAACTTTGTTGCTGTTTATAAATAAAACAAAAATCAATGATTTTGAGAATCTACACTATTATTGAAGCTTTATCTCTGTGTACCTTTGAATATGAAAAGGTATACACATGATTAAATGTAGAATATTTTGGACGGTATTGATATTTACCCATACAATCAACTGACCTATAAAAATACAGACGTTATCTGCAGTTTTCCACAAATACGTATAGATTCCATTAGAATGCTCCAAGCCCTAATATTACTAGCTATCTTTTACACTCTTTGAGCTTGACATAACCGCCAAATACCAATAATAACAGATGGTGGGAAACAAACTTTCTGCCTCCTGTTCTACAAAACTATCAAATTGCCAGAATATTTTCTTAGTTTTTGTTAATGTGAATACAATTTAATAAATCCAGAAGTAAAAATGTTAACTGTTTCATGATTAGCAAGCGACTAAACAGCAATTGTAATTACTTCACAGATACTCATTTACTGCACAAACCTTTCTACAATATTTTGAGAAGGGGGTGGGGATTATACCACAATCATAAAACCTAAAGGCACAGTATATGTGAATATGCTTGCTTTAAGTTCAACATCTCACATACTTCTTAAATTTTCTGTTTAAGTTTGCCAATTTTGGCAAAAATGTTTATTAAAAGCCTTAAAATCTTCAATCTTTTTTTTCCAAAAAGAAAGAACTGGCGCCCCTTAGTGTTCAAATATTAAAACATTTAGATCATTCATTTAATTTGCATGGAACATTTTTTCAACATTCCAGAAAGTTTTCAGCATTTGCAGTTCTTCCACCCAGGAGCCAACACAAACAGGAAAAGGCAGAAAGAATTAAAGGGGCAGCTGAACTTTTGCCTTGAGCTATCCAGAAAGTGATGGGGAGGGGAAGAGGGGAGAAAAATAAGGGAGGGACAAGAAACCGCTTGATTGTTGAATTAGATAACTTTCAGATCTTGTTTTGGACTTGCACAAAACAGGGGACGGGAGATGCCAGTTCAAAGGCTTCCGAAGTTCCAAGGTTATACCACACTCAAAAGATTCAGTGACCTCACATATTCTTCTTGAAATATCCTTTTGACACCAGAGATGTTCTGCTCTTTTGTTCTTGTGACAAAGTCGCTGTGCCTCTCTTTTCCAGATCAAACTGATGATTCAGTAACTTTTTCAATCCATTGTTATATCTGTGCTCAATTTACTTTAGAAGCTACTGCTCAAATTCGTATCTTAATTTCATACTACGGAATCTGAAGCTGCTTCCTAAATAGCATCCTTTCAATGTCTGTCTCATTTATAGTAGTGTTATCCCAACAAGAGTCAGAAATAAAATTCCAGTTTGTAAATCAACATCCCACAACTATTTACATCAAACAAATACTTAACAGCGTTTCCAATTCAAGTGTAGACAAACCCTTCAAAGGCCATTTTAAACTATGCATAAACTTTTCTCAATTGGAAAAATAAAATACCCAAAACCATGACTGAAATTAGATGTCAACATCTTTCATATCTAACTACTGAAGTTTTAAACTACCCCCATAAAATTCATAGGATGCCAAAACTCATGATTTCTCGGGACAGGGTTTTGATTTGAGGGGAAGGAATCAGGTTCAGATCCAAGTGAAGTCAACACGTGATTAAAAAATAAGACAAGAGAGCACTGTTTTGCAAAGCCTTTGGGTGTAATCCTCAAGCCATTTGAAAGCATACAATTAGGATTTTTTAAACAAAAAAAAAAACAAAAAACTTTTAAGTGTGCTAAGAGTTACACCACAGATTACAGTAAAAACTTAGGTCTTAATTCCACAAAAGTGACTTTACAGACTGGGAGTGGGAACAGGAGGATTAGGTGTATGGCCTGGAACGTGCGGTGGGTATTTAACAACGCCACTGGCGTTTTGTTCTTGACACTCGAGTCGCTTATTCTCCAGTGTAAACTCTTCCAAGGCAAAGCCTAGTAAAGTTTGGTCTGTTTACTCACAAACTTGAAGCACAAACTCCTTTTTTGTGACGGAGAAACCACCCAACAGGGGAGGAGAGAGCTAAGCCCTCCAGTCTCAGCAATGGGTTTGCACCACCTCCCTCCCAGTCAAATCTCGACAACAAGAGCGCCCCGTTCCTCATTTCTTCGGGCTGCAAACTCGTTCACAAGTACTTCTATGAATCATGCCACCCGGCCTACTTCGCCTTCGTACTTTTTTTTCCTACCGTAATCCTCAGAACTCTGTTTTCCCACCCTTTCCAAAATAAAACAACCTCCTGGGCTCTTTCGCTCCCCTCCCCCCTTCTTTCCCCCCTCAATGAGGCGGCGACGTTTCCCCCTCGGTTAAAAACGCAGCTACGCAGAAAAAACGAGGGAACGCAACAAAGCCACACTTTATTCCCTCCCCGAGCGCCTCGTCCCCAAAGGCCGAAACTTCTGCGAAGGGACTTCCCGCTTCTCTCCCCTTTGTTTACGGGGGAAGGAAAGGCCGAAAGACGCCATTGAAAGGGAGGAGAGTCTACCCCCCGTTTCGGGACGGGAGAGGGAAGGGCAAAGGGGATCCCGTATAGGGTGTAGAGGCCCAATAGAGAAACAACCGTTTTCCTCTCACAGCCACGACTAAAAAGAGAGGGCTGCTCTTGATTTTTCGGGGGTGGGGAAGTGCATTTACCTTCGTCCAGCAGCCTCTCGAGGTGGTTGAATATCCCGCAGAAGTTGGGGAGGCTGCTCATGAGCTTCTTGTCGTTCATCAGCTGCATCAGGTAATCGGGGCTCGGCTTGGGCTTCTCCTTGGTTTCCATTTCCCCAACCATATTCCAAGCGCAGGGAGAGAGCGAGCGAGCGCCCGCACCAGCACTCGCCCAACCACCGCACTGGGCGCCCGCCAGGCGGGGAAAGAGACGGGGTGTGTGTTATGTGGGCTTGAAGCGCGAGGGGGGGAGGAGGCCTTTCCCCCCCTAAAACCGGGGGGGGGGAGAGAAGGAGGAAAACGAGGGAGCGGGGAAAAGGGGGCGCCGTCAACGAAGAAGCCACCAAAGCACACGCCGCTGGGTCCCGGGCGAGACACAGAGAGGAAGAAAAAAATAAGAGGGGGAAACTCGGTGACCCCCCCAACCCCTCCGCCTCCACCACCACCACGGAGGGCTGCGCCCTAGTCTTCCTCCGCCGCCGCCGTTTCTCCCTGTTTCCAGTCGCCGCTCCCACGGGAAGCCTTTCCCCACAGCGCCGTGCGCCCGCGGCCGGCGCAGTCTCCGGTGTTTCCCTCTCCGCCGCCGCCCGCTTCGCCTCCTCTCACCCGCCGCCGCACACGCAGACGTTGGCCGCGGTTCCTTCTCCTCGGCGCGGCTGCCGCTGCTGCTGCTGCCCCCTGGTCTGTCTCCGCGGCGGGGAAGGGAGGGAGGGAGGCGGGCAGGCAAACGGGGGGCGGGCTTGGCTACTGTTTCGCGAGGAGTCCTCTCCGCCGCTGCCGCCGCCGCCGCTTGTAAGGCTGTTCCCGGCCACCGGTGGTGCTGCTTCTACTGCTGCTGCTGGTGGTGGTGATGCCGCCGCCTCGCCTCCCGCTCCGCCTGCCTCCCTCCCCTCCCGCTGGTGCCGTTTGCTTGTGGCTGGCGAGTCTCTGTCCTGCCGCCGCCGCCGCGGTGCCTCCTCCTCCTCCTCTTCTTCCTTCGTCTTTCTCCTCCTCAGTTCGCTCCGGAGTTCGCTTCAGTTCAGCGCTGGCGGCGGCAGTAGCAGGCAAGCAACGGCGGCGGCGGGAAGGGGAGGGCGCGGGGGAGGGGCGGCAGCAGCGAAGGAGGCAGGGGCGGGGCGGCCGTTAATCAGCGAACGGCGGCGGCGGCGGCAGCGCCACTTGGCGGACTCAGGCCGCCCCGCCCCTACTGAGAGACTTGGGGACTCGCCTGACGAAGAACAGAGCGGAACCCGGCGGCGGGGGGGGGGGGAGCTCCAACTACCGCGCGCCAAAAAGAACGCGGCGGCGCTGCGCACACGGATATATACACACGCAACGCAATACTGTATATGTGCCTGCTTCGGTGTGACGGGGGCGCGCGCGCGCACGAGCAATCTCGTGCCGCCGCCTTAAGACTACTTTTACGTTCGACATGTATATGAGGGGAGGGGGGGTAAGGTGTTGTTGCTTTTAGCGCGCGTGCGCGTTACCATCGGCTGGCGCCTCTCCCCCCCGCCCCCGAACCACCGCCGAATTTCCACGAAAAATCGTCTGAGCGCACGAGATTAGAAACTCCTTAAAGAAACTCTTGTTACTTCACCGATCTAACATTGGGGCGGGGCCCGGTCACGTGCCGGTGGCGGGGGGAAGTCCTGGTTGTGTCGCGGTTCTAAGACGCATGCGCCTAGAGGGATACGGATACGCGCGCTCCCTCGCGCGCGCTTTCAATTGTGCCGCGGCCCTGCCCCTCTCCCTGTCTCTCCCCAAGCGTTGGAATGGAATGGGAGGGGCGAGGCTGAATGGAGCCCCGGGCGCCTGCGCAGAGTAATTTTGTTCTATCCCCTTGAAGCGGCACGGGGGAAGAGCGGCTTCTCCGTGGGGGAAAAGGAGCTCGAGGCACACGCGCCCGTTGGCGAACTCTCCTTTGCTCGGCTCGCGTTCAGTCCCCACCGAGGTTGCGATATGTAGTGTGCACGTGTCGCCCGCTGGCTCTCCTGACGCGCGGAGCCGTGTCGTCCTTTTGCCACAGGAACGCAGCACCGCCGAGCCAGCCGCTTATGGCAGCGCGATGCTCGGCAGTTGGCGCGCCTCGCGGCCACCTCAACCCTCCCGCGCGCTGCTCGCGGGCGCCCTCAAGCTCCGCCCCGGTCGCCTCACGCGGGGACTTTCCCCGCAACGAGGCTGTCTTTTGCTCCCGGGCCTGCTGGCCTCTGCCTCGCGGGATCCCTCCTCTCAGGAGCACCTGTCCTTCCCGCTGTTGTAACGGTCTCGCCGCGGCCAGGCGGGGCAAGCATCCTTGTGAATGAGGCGAAGGCAGGAACCTTTGTGTGGCTCGCCTGCCCCCCCCCCCGGGCCTCGGTTCCCCCCTCCATGGGCGCTCTCCCTTGGGGGCAAGCCCCGTGCGGAATGCCGCGGGGGTCGCTCCCAAGCACGGCACGGGCTTCCTCTTGGTGTCCCTGAAGTCTGGCGTGCCCGGCGGCCGCCGCACAAAAACACAAGCCGGCCGCGGCCCGGTTGTCTGAATCCCTTAAAAGGGGTGGGGAGTAGGCGCGGACCGTTGCTTTTCCATCCAGGACCGCCCTCTCCCTCCAAGCGCAGAAGCCGCGGCCGTCCTCGCCTTCCTCCCGGCTCTTGCATGCTCGACCAAGGAGACAACTTGGCATACGAAACGAAGCCCGGCACCTGCTGCTCCCTCTCCCCCCCCCCCGCGAGGTTTTCAATGCTTAAACCTCTCCTAAGCACCCCCCGCTTCTTTCAGCCAAGGACGGGTGTTACCTGATCCTACAACTGTCATTGTGGTCCGCGGAATTTGCAAGCCTCCAGACCGCCCTCCCTCCACCCACCCAAACGGGCTGCGCGGATTCTCCCTTCTCTTCCCCCACCCGCTTCTCTTTCTCAGGGTTTTCAACGCGTACCGCAGCGGCATCGATGCCACAGTTCTCTCTCCTTTTAAATTCACCCCTATTTACATCAAATTTACGTAAATGTGAATGTAAGCAGTATTTCAGAGGGCAGACATTGTCTTTCTTTCGTTGTTCCAAGGTGGACGCCTTTTTTGCTGCTTGTTCAGCCGCAACCCATGTGAAACAGATCATAGCGAAGTAACCGGGTTCCTTTTCTTTTTCAGTCGTCACACCCACATACCTCTGTCTGATCATGTACTACTTTTTTCGGTGTTAACATTCATGTTGGTTCCCTCCTTATATAGTGTATGTTCTACCTCCTCCCAAAAAAATTGCCTTAAAAATAGAATCGATCCCATACACACTTTCATGGAAGTGTTTATTTACTTCTCCGAAGCATTCTGAGAAAATGTACACAGGATCAGACTGCAAGACAGATTTCTATTCTAGGTGAGGCATATTTTCCTGAAAATAATTCAGAGGGACTTGCCAAGCACATGTCCCCTATTTATTCAAAAGCATATTGCACTTTGTTCAACAAGTCTTGCCCTACAGAAGTGTGCTCAGGTTTAGAGTGTTACTCAGAAATTCCTACTAAAATTCATGTGTAAAACACATTAAGGTAAATATGAGAGAAGTTCTTGTTTGTTTATGCAGTTCTCCATATTTAAACAAAGGGATATTGATAACATTTATTACTTGGCAAAGCTATTTTAAAGAACTGCATTTATACAGTATTATCCTTATGAATGCATCCAATTATTTTGTGAATCAAAATATTATGGTACTTCCCCCAAGAACTGATGTGAGTACTAGTGCTTTACAGGGCTAATGTCAAATTCAATCAAACATCTGCCCTGAAATTTAGAGGGAAGTTGTGTCAGCTTCTATTAATAATGTTGGTTCTACTAAAGTTATATATATATATATATATATATATATATATATATATATATATATATGGAATGTTATTTGTGTTCAAGTGTAAGGTACTATTTTTTCCTTCTTTTTGCATCTGTGCTTAATATATATGATAGAAAAACAAACTTTACAAATGTATAGGCTAAACTTTTAAAATCCTTTCTTTCAACGTGGCTTATTTTCAGATTTAGAAAAAACAGTATCTCGTAGCCCCATCCTAAACATGCTTGCTTAGAGGTATGTTTATAATGGAGCATGGTCTAGCCAGAGATAAACACTTTAAGAAAATCACATGTTAAAACATGTACTACAGCAGTGTTTCCCAACCTTTTTTGGGCAAAGGCACACTTGTTTGATGAAAAAAATCTCGAGGCACACCACCATTACAGCCCCGTGACGTCAGCGCGCAGCGTCACGCCGGGAGGGACGCACGAAAGTGTAAGTTTCAATTTTTTCCCTCCCCCTTGCCGGGGAACCTCCAAGCTTTGGGGGTGGGGGGGGAGGAGGCAGCAAAGCGAGGCAGGAAGGAGAGCGCGGCTTGGCTGGGTGAGCTTTGGCAGGGGCAGGGAATGAGAGCCGCGAGGCAGGCGCTGCGGACGGAGGCGCTGCCCGCCGAGCTCGCAGGCAGCCAGACAGGCAGACGGCGAGAGCCCCGCACTGGGCGGCCTCTCCTCACCGTCGCTGCCCCACCTCTCGCCGCCCGACTCGCCCGCCTCCCTCCAGGCAACATCTCGCGGCACACCAGGCAACATCTCGCGGCACACTAGTGTGCCGCGGAACAGTGGTTGGGAAACACTGTACTACAGGACCAAACTAGATGTGACAGTAGCAGCCACAGCTGGCTATTCATGTCTGCCCCATTTTCATCTAAAACCATGAGGGTCCACTTTTTACAATGAGAGGGACCCGTGGGTGAAAATAACATCCCTACGATTGGTTACCATCATCACCACCACCCACTCACTCTCCATCACTTCAAACATTGTTTCTTTCCATCGTTTCTCACATGTTTTGTGATTGCAGCCAGGCTGGGATAAAAATGTATGTGGCAACAGAGTAAGATGGAGCATTCAGCTCAACTTTTGTTGTAAAACCCACTTTGCATACCCTGTTTTCAGACATGAGCCGTTAGCATGGTGGATCCCATCATGTCTAGTTTGGCCCTTTTTGTTTGTAGCTTTGGAAGTATCTGAAGAGGCCTGAAGCACCAAACAGAAAGTCTTTGAACTGATCCTTCAGAATGCAGCTGATTTAATACAGCTGGGATAGCTCAGCTAGTACAGCATGAGACTCTAAACCTCAGGGTCATGGGATCAAACCCTACGCTGGGAAAAGGATTCCTGCATTGCAGAGGGTTGGACTAGATGACCCTTGTGGCCCCTTCCAACTCTACCATTCTATGATTAGTGTGATCAATGATCATTGTTTAGGCTAAAGACCTCTGTGCCTTGAAATGCACAAGTACTTCTGCAGGCAATCTAAAAGGCATTTGTTTAATCTAGAGTTCTGTTCTTTTTACCCCTCTGTTGCTTTGTTTATGGATCCAATGGCATATTCTTTCACTCTCCTCCATGTGACTACTCCTCATTTACACATGTGCACAACTTGCCTGCTCTCATGTTCTTTTCAGGAAGATCCTGATGCTTTCATGAGTCTTGTTTAATATTGTCACTAGGCAACTGCTCAAATTGCCATGGGATTAGTCTGTTCTTCCCATTGAAATGGCAACAAAGGGGAGACATAATTCTCCATGTGACCTTGTCGCATCAGATCTGGTGATCACACATTCCCTGGGTATGACCCAATCTCATAGCTTAGCTTTGCTAGCTTCCTTCCTTTTCCTACCCTAAAATAGAAAATGGCTCTGGTTTGTAATAATCTTTGCAGAATTTGCCAGCTAGCTGAGACATTAATAGTGGCAAAGTGCAGGTGCCTTTAGGGCCACATTCTGCACCTACCTAGTCTATCGTATTCTGCCTTCTTTTAAGTGCTTCTCAATAGTGCTTTTTTCACTGTTGCAACTCACAAAGGGTCACACACAAAAATAAAAAAGGAACTGTGAGCATTTCTGGCTTCATTTTGATCATTTCATCTGCCAAAAGTCTATTGACACTCTTGAAACATTCCTCTGACTTACTACAAGTGCTGACCTGATTTTCAGCTTTGTTCCACATTTGGATGGTCAAATTTTTAGCAAAGTGGCAACTCACTTCACACAGGCCGCCAAATAAATCACCTGCTAGGAGTCTTTGCAAAAATGTTTATTGTTACTGTGTGGAGACTTAAATATAAAAATTTAATTCTATAGAAAAAAGATAGAGGCTGTTCTTTTTGGATGAGAAAAGGGAATACAATATATTGCTCATATAACAAAAGAACCAGCTTCTAGAGTTCAAATTTAAATTGAGTGTGTGTTGTGAGGTCCTTCCTGTTTGTTTGCTTTAAGCAAGGGTTTTGTTTGTTGTTTGAATGTATGCCTTTCGAGACTTCCGGGTTAGCGCGATCCGACTAATGGCGGATTCCCTCCGAGCTCCGGAGGGAATCGGCTCTGCTGGGGACGGGTCTTGCCGCGACAGCGACGCGGAGACCCTTAGAAACCGCAGGCGCGGATGCCTGCGGACCTGGTGACTCGGTGGGCACCTTAAACGCCCCCCCGACCCACGAAGAGCCTTTTTAAAGGCATCGGAGAGGGTATGGAGTGTGGCGCGGTGCTGAGAGTGGACCGCTACTCCAGTGGAGCGAAGCCGTGTGCCATGGCCGGAGAGCGCTGACTTTTTTCCCTAAATTTGGACTCGGAAAGAAAAAAACCCATGAGTAGAATGAAATTCGGACTTTAAAAAAAAATACCTATCTTTGAATTCGGCAAGACCGGGGGATGTGTTAAAGGGAACCCCCCCTCCTGCAGACGATCTAAAGCAACAACAGGAGAACTAAGGTGGAGTCTCTACCTTTCTTGGTGTGAGCTAAAAGATACTAGCTTCCACGATTTGACAGAAAAAAGTTCTGAGCTGGAGTGTGAGAGTGGAATTTTAGAAGCTTTATTTTGTGCAACCCCCCCCCCCTCCCGGACCCGGGAGCGTCCTGTGTTTGAGTCTGCTGAAGAGGAACAAGGAGTTTGACAGCTGTCAAAGCTGTCAAACGAGCAGTTTAAAGTTAAAAAAATTTGCTATTTAAGACCTCTCTGAACTAAATGTGTTACAATTGAATTAAAGTTGTTGGAAACAAAGAAACAAACAAAGAGCTGAAAGACTGTTGGAAAAAGATTACTAAGTTACCAGAATCCCTCTAGGGGGATTTCTGAGACATTACAATGGCCGCAGATGGAAAATTACTAGCTGAAATTGAAATAATGTTTTTCCTGGTGGGAATTTTACAAGAACAGAGCTTAGCTATGAATAAACAACTTACGACCTTGACTTCTGGAATAAGCAGTTCGGCTGAATGTACCAAGGACTTGAAAGAGAAAGAATCTGCAGCTGAATTGGAGGAGATATCTCAATTGAAGGAGACTAAACAAGGAATGGAGGAAGTACAGATGGAAAGTACCAACCAGAAGCCTACACTAGTGGAATACAAGGAAGAAGACTCTTGGATCATTTGGATTATAAAACTGCAAAAGATGCGAAAGAAGAAGGAGGAGGCCCCTGGAGTATCTGAAATACAGGAACTTAAAAGAAAAATGAAATATGATTGGGGCCTCCACTCTGATTATGAAGGACTGGTGGAGCTTTTGCAGCAGCTGTTATCAAGCATTCTTCTGGGAAGGAAGCCTGGTTTGACTGGGACAGAATTCTTTCGAGATCTGAGGACCAACATAAAGGACTACCAACAAAACCGGCAGAGGGGCTGAAAGAGACTTGAAGGCCTCGGACGTGAGGAATCCAGGCTAAGAACTGTTATTGTGGACAATTACTTGGGAAGGGACGGAAACCGGGGATGGGGGGGAAGGGGAAAAAAGAATCTTAAAAATGACTAGGACTTTTGGGTTCAGTTAGTATGATCTACATTTAAAGCAAAATGGGAAATCGATGGAAGGGAACCTGGGTCCACCTTAGGAAAGAATTTAATTTTTCATAAGAGACATAAAAGCATACTAATATGGTAAAGAGAGAAATAACAACTTGCTGACTTAATTGTGATGTATGAAGGGGGGTGGGGGGGAGTCGAGGAACAAGGTTAAGAAAGTAAGGTCTTGAAATTATACATGTTTTTGTCTTTGTTGTGTGTGGTGTGTCTTTATAAAATGTGAAAACCTAATAAAAATTTATTTTTTTAAAAAATGAATGTATGCCTTTCACATGGTCATCTGTTCACTTGCAGAATTAGGAAATTGTTTTAGAAATCCAGTCTCCTGTATGATAGTAATAAAGGTAATTTTATACCACCCATCCCCACCAATTGATGCTTGGGTATATCACAAAATACAATTATCAAATACAGTGAAAAGCCCATTTCTACTTGTTTATTTAAAAAATATTTGTACCTTATAGCATCCTTCAGTTTTATAGTCTCCACCTGATGCAAAAAAAAAATAAAAAAATGAGTGTTTTCACAGTTAGCCTCTATAGCAATAAAGTTCCACAATTCAGTGTATCTTCTCCACAGGCACTTGCTTCAGATGACAGAGGCACCTGAAAAAGATAGTAATGTGCAGACAGGTTAATGCTCCCTCAGGTGCACAGGTTCCCACACCATGTACAGTTTTAAAGTTTAGCATCAGTGCTTGAATAGTGTTTGGAGATGAACCTGAAGCCAGAGGAGGCAAGTTATATTTCTAATGTTCAGTTCCATTTTTGTTGCCTAGCTGCTGTATTCTGAACGGTGCCATATCAATCTTCAGTGGCAGCTCCAAGTACAGAATACTGTAGTACCTAATTTGGAGATTACAAAAACATGGCTTATATATTTTTATCCTGGAAGCATAGCAACTGGTAGGACAAAGGTAAGGTAGAGCCAGTGTGGTGTAGTGGTTAAGAGCAGTGGACTTGTAATCTGGGGAACCGGGTTCGAGTCTCCGCTCCTCCACATGCAGCTGCTGGGTGCCCTTGGGCCAGTCACACTGCTCTGAAGTCTCTCAGCCCCACTCCCCTCACAGAGTGTTTGTTGTGGGGGAGGAAGGGAAAGGAGAATGTTAGCCGCTTTGAGACTCCTTCGGGTAGTGATAAAGCGGGATATCAAATCCAAACTCTTAAAGAACCCCTGGACGGTTACATCCAGTCGAATTCAACTATGGGATGCGGTGTTCACCTCCACTTTCTTGTCATGACTGAGCTTCAATTTGTTCACCCACATTGAGGTCATCTGGGCACTAAATCAGTACTTCCTTTGCCTCATCTGAATCTTATATAAAGGAGAAAGAGAGTTGAATGTTACCTCTCAAAGATTTTATGTAGATGAGGACAAGATAATCTCATGGGATGCCATAGCATAAATGCCACAGCATTAAACAGTATTTCCCCAGCACCACCTTCTTGAATTGGCTCTGCAGGTATTATTTTTATTATTAAAATAAAAGTTCCTGGCACCTGAGAAATGGAAAGAGAACCACCAGCAAAACACCATACCATCAACTCCCTGTATAGAAAGCCTGCCCAGAAGGATTCCATGGTTGATAGAGGTTTAAGAATATTCATAATGTCCAGGTTCAAGCACTAAATATGTAAGTAAGCAGCTTGGATTTTTCCAGTCATGTGTAAACTGATTCAGAATCAAGAAATCAGCACTCCCATTCTGATTGATCTAGACATATACTGCTTTTTCTGAGAAATGCTGATAGCAGTACTGGGCAAATAAATAGAGTTTATTTCTGTACCGCCTTTTTGACAAAAAGACCCCCAAGGCAGCAGATGGTTTATGCACAAAAACAAATTTCAAATAAAAAAAATGCAGCTTAGAAAAGTTTAGGATAACAAATACATTTTTAAAAAAACTACAATCAAAATACATTCATATTCCTGCTAAAGACAAAGTTTAGTTCCCACAAAAATGTCAGGGAGAGCAGGAGAAAACCCTTAGGGAGCTGATCTTTCTTATTAAGGCCCCAGGCAAGGGGTGGGGCAGACAGATGGAAAATCTTGCCCCTTGGTGGTCCAGAACAATCTCTCCCCTGCATATTCCATGATGATTCAGAAAGTTGTGACTTGTGACCTTGAATACAACTTAACTACATGTGTCTGCTACTCCCGAGTCCCAACACAAATGAAGAAAGACTTCTTGGACTTAACTATAAGTCTCTCTCCATTCATGTTGGACTGTGGGTAACAAAAGCACACAAAGTGGTATTCAACTAAGTTTTAATCAGAGTAGACCCACTGAAATTAATGGACCTACTTAGCCATTTTTCATTCATTTCAGTTTGTCTGATCTGAGCAAAACTTAAGTTGAATATTATCCACAAGGTGAATCCAGGCATGCCCTCCTTGTGCAAATAAGTGGACTCCTCAAATCCAACATGTTCCCAGTGGCAGAAGGGGAAGGGATTATTTCCTCTAAATTCGTCTTGCAGACCCAAATGCCCCTCCCACTTACAGAAGGTTCTCTTACATTCCAGAATAGACTTTCAGAAGCAATGGGTTGCATGGAGAAGGGGGAATTCATGAAAATATGTTTTTCAAAATCATCTCCTTTCTTCCAGTGGGAGTGTCATGTAGCAGAACTCCACTGCTCTAATGTCTGGCTCCAAGTATTTGTATAAAATCTGTTTTTATACTAATACGAACAAAAAAACCCATGTATCTTCTCCACTGCATTTGTCAGTTCTCTTTCCATTTTCCATCATGCCAAGAACTTGGATAGTCCCTTCAACAGCTTTGAATCATTTTGAGGTGGTTTCTGTAGTCCCAACACTGCTGAGCAAAATGTTTTCCTGAAATAAAAGAACTATGCAATCAGTTGTATCAGCTGAAGAGTGCTCTAGACTTTGTTTTTCTCAAATACCTTATGCCGCATAGCAAACTTCTTTTGAAAATGAGAGGAGTTTCGAAAGCCGTGACATTGGGGTCAGCTATTCAAACAAGGATGGAAGTCCTTTGCATGAATCTTAAGCAGCTCTTTAGATTCCAGCCATTGTACATAGTGACAAAATGAGATTTGCAAAGGCATGTATAACATCACATTCCTACACATATAAAACTCGAAATGCACAAGTACAAGATGGGGCATAATAAGCGAGAAAGCAACACTTCCAGAACGATTTTAGAATTCTAGCAGATAAAAAACTGAACACGAGTTAGTGATATAGTGCTGTGGGGAAATGGCCATTGCCATTTAGATTGTATCTATGGACAGGTGACTGTGGAAGTAATAGTACAGCACTACTGAAAACTGGAAAGGGCTAATTTGGACTACTGTGGTGTGTGTGTCTCCTGCTTTCAGTTCTGATTCAATTTGTCTCCCAGGCAGTAAACATGGAAGTAATATATTTGAACAAGGGCTGGTCTTCACATGCACATTCATCATTCAATTGTAACATCAAATACTGAGTTCCTTTGTGTAAATCAACCATCATGCATCGTCACAAATAGAGTTGACAACCTCTGTGGTGACAGTTCACATACTCAGTTCAGAGTCTTCACATTATTTATTGCTCTATCACAGGCATGTCCAAAGTCCGTTCTGGGGGCCTAATCCAGCCCCCCAGCTGGTTTTATCCGGCCCCTGTGGCATATTTATCCTAAAAAAAGCTCAACAAGTTTGATCAGCCCCCATGCATGTTCACTTCTTCAAATCTGGCCATCTTTGAAAAAAATTAGGTACCCCTGCTCTATCACATCTGTAGGCCACCTAAGATATTTGAGACAGCATATAAATAGTTATTGTGCATTTTATCCTCAGAGCAATCCTGCAAAGTAGGTTAGACCAAAAGAAAGTAATTTTTCAGAGAACTTCACAGGCAAGCAAAGTTTTGAACCCTGTTCATCCCAGATTGCAAGAGAAACCCTGCAAATGCTTTTGGGCAATTTGAAAGTTTTGAATATATAGAGCTAAGCCAATTCAGAGTATAACATAAATACAAATTGATGTGTGCATTAAGTATGTTTCATGCTTACTATCTGATTTATGCAGTGGCATTATTCTACTGTAGCATGGCACATATTCTTAGAACAAACCCTCATTAATCCTCTGTGTGAAAGCAGAATATCAGTTCATGTTAATTCTCAAATAAGCATAACTATTTGTTACTGCCTTTGTTTTCTTGTCAGTACCACAATAAGATATAAGTCACATGAGCTAACTAAGGTTTCTGCAAAGGTGGATATTATTTATTGCATTTTTACTTATTTCACTGTGAGAGAAGAACTACCTGCATTTTTTGTAGTTTTGTTTCATATTATAGATAACAGTCATTTCTAAGTTGTTTTCAAATTGTACTCATCAGACCATATGATCTAACTTTTACCCCCCCCCCCTTCCAGCATTAACTACTAGTGTCCAAGAATTTCTTAATTTGGACCCTTTGGGTTGATGTATGTGCAGTACTGGGCAAAGATGCCAATTTGCAGAGGAAGAGGATAGTAAGCAAAAAGAGGGGGCATGCAGTAAAGCCAAGCAGCTATTCCCAAAATGTAAAGCATTTTACTTTACTTTTTTTTTTTTAATGCCCTGCACGATGGGACAAAATACACAGTCCTTTGCCATATTGTCTTTGCAAAGCCTGTCTGTTTGGTCATGCGCAGAAAGCAGCTAGGCAGTGAGAGTGGGATGTATTGACAAGAACAAGATGAATGACCCCCTGGAGACTGCGGGTTTGTATGCTAGTTTCCACCACCTTTTCATCCCTTTGTAACCCATTTTGGTTCACATGCAGATTAATTTTGACCAAGTCCTTACCAAATGCTCTCTTCTTTTCCACCCACTTAGCTTTGGAAGGTAGACTGGAGAATCTAAATATTTATGAGGTCTTCTCTCTCTCTCTCTCTCTCTCTCTCTCTCTCTCTCTCTCTCTCTGGTTTATGATGCACCGTTGTTGAATGTAGAGGAATTACGTTAATGAATGCATGCCTGCACACACAGACACAGAAACCAAGCAAAGGGGGAAAACACACACAAAGCTTTGTCAGCTCTAATGTCGGCTCTTACCAAACAGTTCCCATGGAAAAAGAGAGAGAGAGGCAAACAGATTCAAAATCTTGCCAGGAGAAAAGGTTGTACAAAAGATGAACAAAGTTGCATCTTTGCTTTCCTTGGCTATAAAAGTGCCTTGTTTCATATCGGGGCGGAGGGTGGGGGGAAGCCGAAATGAAACACATTCATATACAAATTAAAAGTTTGTTTAAAATGCTGTAACTGA
Organism: Podarcis bocagei; assembly: GCF_964188305.1. NCBI lineage: Eukaryota > Metazoa > Chordata > Lepidosauria > Squamata > Lacertidae > Podarcis > Podarcis bocagei. The sequence continues at coordinate 57,451,685 of NC_138127.1, read as the reverse complement.
TTTGAGCTGCTCAGTAGCACAGAGAGAAGTCCTATATTGTGCTTGGATCAATGCAACCCCGAAACAAAAAGTTAACAAATGGCACAGATCTTGTTTGCTTATCTTCTTGCATACTTTCTTTGTCTCTGAGGATTTTGTATACAAATAAATATCAACTGGACAGGATTGCATGACATATGGTGTATGCTGATGTTCTTTCTTTCCTTGTGCAATGTTTGTGAAACTGGTCCATGCTTGACTAAGACTGTCATTCTGTATATACTTAGGTACAAGCCTCATGGAACTCAATGGCTCTTACTTCTGAGTAGACATGCATAGGATTGGGCTAGAAGCTCATGCTCTGGACACCTCCTGCCTTGACTACTGCAAGCCTCCTTTCTCAGACTTTCCCTTGTCGTGCATCAAACCTCTCCCTGCCTCAGAACTCTACTGCCAAAAATGATAAACCTTTCTAGTCACTCAAACTATAGGAGACTATATTTAACTATATTTAAGTTAAAATACTTAAATTGGCTTCCCATATCACTTATGTCCACAACAAACACCTTCACCTGCAGTCCTGTCAGGCTTCCTGTGTGTATTCTCAGGTAGATGGGGAACAACTTGCAGTAACTAGTCCTGTGTACACAGTTTCTCACCTGAATCAAATGGCTGGAGCTACTTAATGGGAAACTACCCCCCCCAAAAAAGGAGGTATTTTCTAATTTGACAGCATAACATGTTTAAAAGAGGTCTTCTATCTTTGTAATTTAATTTAAACATTTAATATGGGTTCAAAACCATATATTACAATGAAATTGCAGAATTTTACACACAGATGAATGCATTTTATTAAAATACTGGAACTGAAATATAGACTGCTTTACTTTATGGCAAAAGACTAATATTTTAAATCTTTAATTCTCACTGTCCTCCCTACCTCCACCCTTTTTATTATTTGGCCTTCACAAACTTAAGCAGAAGGTTGGACAAATTTTCTCTGTTTCCTTTCACAACAGAGCAGTAGGACATGGAATTTTAAAACATGCTGTCTGTGTTAGCATTTTAAAAATGGTTAGGCAATGGCAGAATGTTTGCTTGTTCTTTGAATACAATAGGATTTTTACTATCTAACTCCTATTTATATTTATGTCTGTTGGGATTTCAAAAGCAGTTACCCTAATAAATGTGTTCCAGTTTTTATTGTGCTTTGTTTTCAAGTTGTCCAATTTGATATGTAATTGAATCCAATAAAGCGATCTACATTTCATTTGTTCAAAGGCTATCATTTATGTCAGGCTCAATATTGACACTGCCATTTACATTTACATTGCTAGGGACTTTGTAGAATGAAAATTCGCTCCAAGCTAGATCCGATGCAAAATGAACTTACTGTGCAGAGTTTGCTGCACACCAGGGGCCTGCAGTGGAACTATTGCAATGCCTGATAAGTCTTAGCAAGATGGGCAAGAACCGTTACAGTGGCCAGGTTCACACATTACACTGAGCCAATGTTAAGCTACAGTTTCTTAAAACAAATCTTGTTTAAAGCACCAGCTGCCCCACAGAGGATTAAAAAAATCAATGTACATTCACAAGTTGTAAGTGAGGTTTGAAGATGGTGGTGCATCATTTAGCATGTAGGAGTTCAGAATGTCTGCGGAAAGAAGTCTGCTGATATTCGGAATAAGTACTAGTCAGTGACCCCAATGAGAAGCTGAGTATTACAAAAATAAAAATGAATAAGCAGCATGTTTGTTGGGACTATCACAGCAGGGGTAGAACATGGTCCACTGATGGACCACTGGGCAACTTCAGGTGGGCCACCTGGTGCCTGCTGGTTGCTAAAACTCTTGCAAGGTGTGTTGGACAATTCCCTTGATCTGATCCAACAGATAACATCTTAGGTTCTTAAGCAAGAGTTCATTCTTGGAATCTGTTAATCCAGTTCAGCTAAGCATTAAGTGTACAGATATCATTGGTGAACTACAGGGATTCTAGATTTTTTAAAATTATTATTATACAATCTAATTCCTGACATCAATTCATGCTTGACTTGAATTTAAACATATTTTTCTGCATTGTACTTTTCCCAATTGAAAGTTTTTATCGGTATTCTCCCATATATATGTTTTCCTAGTTTTTCTTGAGTTGCTGAATACCAGAGAGAGAAGTTTGCATAAACCTCAATTTGAGCATTATTTTTCTATTAAGAAAGAATTCAGTCTTTCAAAACTACATGAGCAGAATTTGTTTGCATAAATGTAATTCCACAAATGTCAGTGCTCAGAAGCTGAGTGCTAATTACGTGATCTAATTTTGGTGGTTTTTTAAAAGAAGAAAAGTTAATGTCAGGAGTCACCCATATTTCCTTTTTACTAACGATTTATCTACCCAGTTATTTGTATCCCACCCTTCTACAACACAGCTCACAGTCTGAATAAAATCACAATAGAACAATAGCAGCCATAAGAATTATGAAGGGAAGAGATAAAAGGACTGAGGCGGCAGCAATCAACAACAGATGTCAAATCAGGAATACACTACAGAGGAACACATCTGAACAGGAGGGTTTTAGCTGACTTCTAGAGGGAGATTTTAAAAACGTGCTTACCCAAATATACAGCACGCAGCTTCCTTAGCTTGGGTACAATTGTTAAGAAGTTATGCTCTCTCATGTCCACCATGATCAGTCATACCTCAGGTGGTGTGGAATACAGAGTAAGGGCCCCCTCTAAAGTATGAATCTGCATGCAGGCAGAATCATTATCAGTGGCAACCCTTCTGGTGGATCGTCTTAATTTTCACTTAGACTCACCAGGCAGAAACAAGGAACTTTTAACATTCTGATGGTGGCCAGAGAGAGAAAATATTCAGGAGACAATGTTGAGCACCTTTCGCCATGCCTGTTCAACGCCATCTCCTATCTTTGTCCATATTCCTTTAAAGCACAGTGGGGAAACCTCAGATCTGGGAGTCAGATGTGTCCCTCCAGTTGTCTCGGTCTGGCCCTCACATCTCCTCACAGACCACACAGTTCACTGGTCCTGTTTCACACTCTCCTCAAGTGTTTTTGCCTAGCCAGAATTGTTTGTGACCTGTGATAATGCTTCACACCTGCCTGAATGGAGAATGGGCAGGTATGTAAGGTGGGGGTTAGAAACTCCCGATTTTGCATGGCTGGAATGAGACTTGTGTGAAAGGTCACAAGCCACTCTACTCATATTTCCTTCTGGCCCTGCCGCCTTTGCATCCAGCCAGGCCACCCACTGGCATGTGCCCCCCCCCCAAGTTTCTCATCTGTGCTTTAAAGAAATAGATATGAAACAAAATACTCCGTATACAGTTCCTGAACCTCTTAAGCATGTCTTTATGAGCAATTACACACAGTACTCACAGAGCAGGGCTCCCAAGTTTTGTAAGCTCCAGTACCTATCTCAAAGTACCTATCCCGCATTGTTTGATACTAATCTCCAAATGTCTTTGAAACATTAAAAGATCATTTCCGCTACAGTTTTACAGAAGCCATTTCAAAATAATAGCACAGAATTTAAGAACGCCTTCGCTAAAGCAGTGGTAGCCAATGTGCATTCCAGATGTTGTTCTATAGCTCCCATCAGCACTGGCCATTGGTCATTCTGGCTGGGACTGAGGGGAGTTGGAGTCTTGAAGATACCACATTAGCTACCTCTGTGCCAAGGCATACAAAATAGGGCTCACAGCTCATACTCAGCTCTTGGTCTTGACAGAAGCTTTTACTTAACCAATCACAGAAAATACTTTGGCAAGGTAAAAAGCAATATGGCAGACCCAGCATATAAATATTTTTCTGTAGACTACTTGGAGGTTTTCTTACAATCAATCAGTACATATATGAATTTTGTTAGATAAACAAATAGAATTTGAGGATTACATATCATTGAGTATCTTTTGGGGGTCCTTTTAGAATATACTGCCACCATTTCATCTGGGCAAACATTTGTCTTGGAAGGTAAACTTTTTAAATGTCTATTTTGCTATTATGTCAGCAAAATCCAATTCAAGTGAAAGCTTCCAGACCCTCATTAAGACCCTTCAGACATGGTTAAACTCAAAGGAGCAGAAAGCATTTGCTTGGCTTTAATGTAAAATATGCAGAGCAAACCTATCCTTAATTAGACACACATGTCTTTCAAGATATCAATAAATGTTTCCTTTTTTGATAAGTGTGGTTTAATAAAATGTAATAACAAGAGAGTGAATGCACCGAAGACATAATTTAATAGAGATTAAAATTAACGGACACAAATTTGCAAACCTCAGCAGTGGCTAACAGTCCATTTATTTAAAGAAAATAGCTTAATTCCAGTTTTACTGTCAATTGGTCAAACAGGGATGGGGAAGAACTCTGGAATTTTATTGTAACTCATTTTGGAATATCAAATGGTACTTCCTCCTCTGCTTTATATACCATATTCCAAGTCTATAGAAGAGTGCACCAAAATTTGATAAGTTATGTTCATTTGGCGTTCAGTTTGGAGGCTGTCACATTGCTGCTGCCTAATGTGTTCTGACTTCCTACAACTTTTCCAGGGAGGTTTTGACCCAGGGGTTGCAAACCCTTTTGGGCTTAAGGACACATTGGCAAGGGGGGCACTTGTATGTCCAGAGTAAAATAGGGACAGTCAACATGTTGTCCTCCAGATGTTGCAGAACCACAGTCGCCATCATCCCTGACCATAGCCATGCTGGCTTGTGCTGATGGGATTTGGAATCCAACAACATCTGGAGAGCACCACAATGGCTAGCCTTGGATTAAGCACACAAGTGTCCACTGTTGAAATTCAGAATGGAAACTCCTTGGACAGGGAGCTTGTCTCTCTTGCTTACACCAGCCTCTAAAGTGGTTATTAGATGTTTGAGACTGATTCCCTCTAGGCCTCCCATCCAAGCACAGTGTTGCCTTGCTGGGTGCAGCTGGTGGGAGTTGTAGTCCAAAACATCTATGAGGGCACCAGTTTAGGTAAGCCTGGTTTATACTCTTCAGCAAACTGTGAATAATGGTGCTATCTAGACAAATACATAAATAGATTTATTTCACAGGTTAATTTAGGGCAATGTGAAGCCATTCCTAACATTCTGTAGCCCTCTCAATTCAGTAGACTATACACTGCCAGGCATCAATAGAAGAAGTGCTTCAGTGGAACAGCTGCATAAACAAGAATCAGAGGGAGAGTTTATATAAACAAATTAATTACTGCTGTAAAAGGGAGGCATAGCAGTCTGACCGTGCCGGGTATAGCTTTATCTAAGCAGGTATAAATCAATAGCAAAACATACATTTCATCTTGCATACGGTTTGCCTCCTCCAGGACAAGTTGAATCCAGACCACTTACTGTAGCCTTGCCTGTTACTCAGTCAGCGTGTTGTTGATGCCATTTACAATTTCCAGGGTTTTTGCCTCATAACACTTCTCAAATGTCCCCCTGAAAATTCTTTTGCCAGCCACACATTCACCGAAGCTATAATAACAGATGGAGTTTTATGCTCAACTGGCTTTTTTCTCTAGTTGATCAAACTGAAAAGCCAGACAAGATGGAAATTTGCTGAAATTTAGATTTCTTCCTGCAGTTTTACAGATCTTATAAGTTATCATTCATTGATTATGCGAGCTCCCTCGTCTCTGGCATCTGTTTGCTGCATATGGAGGAAAGACGAATTCATTTTTAAAAAAACACCAGAGCACAAGATGGAACACAAATACATATCTCAAACAAACAAACAAACAAACAAACAAACAAACAAACAAAAGCGGCAATATAGAAAATGTGTGCAGCTTTCTCCATTCTCTTCCCTCCACCTCACCCAATGATTCCCAAACTGTGTGCTAGGGCACAGCAGCATGCTATAAGAAGGGTTGAAGTAATAATGCTCAACTTTTGTATAACTTTTGTATAACTTTCAAGTCCTCACAGTGCATCACATGCATTATCTAGCTGTAATCCTGACAAGAACCCTGTAAGATCAGTCTCCAATGTTGTCTCCCATATTGCAGATGGCGTGGGGGGACTGAGGGAGTGTGGCTTGCCTAAGGCTACTCACTGGGTTCATGGTGGAGACAAGATTCAAACTGGGGACTTTCTGATTCTCAGCCCACTCTCGAAGCCATTATGTTACATTAAGCTACCATCTCTGAAGCTTCCATAGCCCTTGGTCTTCCATGAATATGGTTTTAACAGTGTGTCCGTAAGTGGGGTGCTAGGTGGAAACATGAATAGACAATCCCACTATTGCAAGGCGAGTGCCTGGCCATTGTGCTGGAGGGGAGCCTCTGGTCTTCCACATGGTGCTGCACTACAACTCACATCATTATTGGGCATCCTGGCTAGAGTTAATGGGAGAGCCAGTGTGGTGTAGTGGTTAGTGTGTTGGACTAAGACCTGGGAGACCAGAGTTCAAATCCTCACTCAGCCACAAAGTTCACCTCGTGGCATTTGGCCAATCACTCACTCACTCACTCTCAGCCTAATCTACCTCAAAAGATTATTGTGAAGATAAAAATGGGGAGGAAAAGGAACTATGTACCATCAGTGTGGTGTAGTGGTTAAGAGCGGTAGTCACGTAATCTGGGTAACCGGGTTCGCGTCTCCGCTCCTCCACATGCAGCTGCTGGGTGACCTTGGGCCAGTCACACTTCTGTGAAGTCTCTCAGCCCCACTCACCTCACAGAGTGTTTGTTGTGGGGGAGGAAGGGAAAGGAGATTGTTAGCTGCTTTGAGACTCCTGAAGGGGAGTGAAAGGCGGGATATCAAATCCAAACTCTTCTTCTTCTTCTTCTTCATCTTGAGCTCCTTGGAGGACAGATGGTATAAAAATATGAATGAATGAATGAATGAATGAATGAATGAATGAATGGAGTTGGCACCCAACAGCATCTGGAGGGCTGCAGGTTCTCCACGCTGATCTATCTTTTTTGAGCGCAACACAGAAATATGCCTCCAGTTTTAAGCTGGGGTGGGGCAATGGGATGACAACCTGAGGAACTCTGATAATGCAGGGACCATGGCGAACGTGGTTTTAAAAATCCCCTTCAGACCTTTCTCAATCAACAAGAGGTAGTCAGGGACTGAGTAGGTGGAGCCAAGAAACATTGCAAGGTAGGAAGCTCCCTTATAGCGAGCCAGACCATTAGTCCATCAAGCTCAGTACTGCCTACATTGGGTGACAGCAGCTCTCTAGGGTTGCTCAGCCCTAAGTAAAGATCTAAGATCTTCTGCATGTGAAGCAGTTGAGCTACAGGGCCAGCATATATGGCCCTGTGCCTCCTGCCTGCAGAAGTGGCTCTCTGGGTGGTGTGGAGTCACTCTGATAGCTTCCAAGCAGGGGTATCAATGCTATTTACATGGACGAGCAGGAGCACCAGGTGGCCTCTGGTGATGCACCAACCTCCCCACTACCTCACCCCTCTGTCTCAGTGAACAACAATGACTCACCTACCCAGAAGCAAGTGCAGTGGTTCTGCACCAGCCAGAACTGCTTCTGCCTCCCAGTGTTAATATTACTTGCTCATATTTCCTATACAACTGTGATGGGCCGTCCATGTACAGAAATACGGTGAGCCGGCAATCTGTAGAAAGATTCTGACATAGTTCGCAAGAAGTAGCCAAGTCCCTCCTTTCCAGCAATTGTTCCATATGTTGTACAGATAATCTAGCTCTTTGGGGTGGGTAGGCAGGAACTGTAGACCATGTATATTTCAGGATCCTGAAATTCATGGATTTATTCTTCGTCATCCCATGGCATGCTTCCGCATTGCAGTACTTCATTATTCCCACTCCAGTTCACATGTTCTGCCTTAAAGACTCAGCTATTTGTTTCACCTTATCAACTCTGTGGTCATCTGAAAAGCTGAACTAAAAAAAGAAGAAGATTCCTCTCTCCTCTCCTGGCTACTAAAATGCCAACAATTGCCATTTAAAATGTAACATTTATTTAAGAAAAAAGTTATGCTAATCAGCAGTAGCAGTAGCACACCTGCTGAATATGTATTTGTGCAAGTAGAAGAAAGGTGGTCATGGACAATTCAAGGATTATTCTTTCCATTAGCGAGATTCAGTTGACAGTGTTCATAATAATAATAAAAGTAAGCACGGATGGTCCTTTATCAGAGTAAATAGGCCTCAGAGACCTGCCATGTACTCTTGTTATCAGCACTGCTTCCTTCTCTGCCTAAAGGACTTAGGTAATGTGCTTGGTACAGCTTTTAGACACCCCCCCCCCCGCTATGTTAGAAGTCCTGTCTCTACTCATTCCCTTTACAAAGCATTATATCATGAGTCGGATCCAGGCTTAGTTTGTTGAACTTAAGTCCAATTGAAACTAATGGAACAAATTAGCTTTGACTTATCTTTAAGGCCCATTGATTTCAAAGGGAATCAGGTGCAACTAAAGCTGTGTACACATTAGCGGTAGGGTTGCCACCCATCTCTAGAAAAGCAGTGGCAACTCTAAATAGCGGCTTAAAATGCAGCAAGGTAGTTCTCTCCTCCCCCCAAAAAAACCACTACTAGTAGTAACAGTAAATTTAAACTATGGTAATAAAATAAAACAATAGCAGCCAGAGTATTTCAGCGAGGCCTTTGTTGTTGTTTAGTCATTTAGTCATGTCCAACTCTTCATGACCCCATGGACCAGAGAGCACCAGGCACTCCTGTCTTCCACGGCCTCCCGCAGTTTTGTCAAACTCATGTTGGTAACTTCGAGAACACTGTCCAACCATCTCGTCCTCTGTCGTCCCCTTCTCCTTGTGCCCTCCATCTTTCCAAACATCAGGGTCTTTTCCAGGGAGTCTTCTCTTCTCATGAGGTGGAAAAGTATTGGAGTCTCAGCTTCAGGATCTGTCCTTCCAGTGAGCACTCAGGGCTGATTTCCTTAAGAATGGATAGTTTTGATCTTCTTGCAGTCCATGGGACTCTCAAGAGTCTCCTCCAGCACCATAATTGACTGCACCCTTAAAACAATACTGGTATGTCTAAGGTTGAAAGACAGTGGCTTGCTGCATTCATCACTTAGGTGACATTTGAACTAGGGACATTGTAATTCACATTCATTACCTGGGAGTAACCACTGCAGAAATCAATCTACCTAGGTTGTAATGCTCAGTAGGTATGTATAAGTTTGCACCTTTAAGTCTCTATCCTATACATTCTTTTAAATTGCAATCCTAAATGCCATACCTAACAAGGGAGCAAATCCCAGTGAGCAAAAAAGGGTTTTCTAAGTACCCTTGCATAGCATTGCACTATCATGCACTGGATCAGGTTTGCAAATGCTCTACTGCTAACCTATGGCCCTCCCAATGCTATGGACTCCAAATACTATCAGTCCCAGTCAGCATGGCCAATGGCCAGGAATGATGGGAGTTGTGGTTCAGCTACATCTGGAGGGCCACAGGTTCCCCACTCCTGCGCAAGCTATCCCAGCAGAGTAAAACTTTTCTCTCTCTTTAAAACTTACATTATGAAACAAACATAGCTCTCTTAAAACAGCAACGCTGTAGCTCTAGTTTAATGTAAGCTACCAAACGTCTGGGCCTTACGTATTCCAATTTTAAACTAACCCATCAATTTAAAGAAGGAAGAGAGAGATGGCAACAGCAAATTACTTCCCAGTGCCTATTTATATTTACTCCTATGAACAAGACGGTCTTTTGCAAAACCGGCAAAAGGGGTGGGGGTGGGCTGGGGGGCAGGGGAGAGATGAGCTTTTGTATCTAGAATCTGCTGGGTGCTAATTTGACATGGCAATGAGATGAAAGTTGGGCTCCTGCTAGTTTCAACATCAGAGGATTGGAATGTAGCCTACTTAGCATAGAAGTCAAACAATTCACTGGCAATAGATTGCTTTCCACTTCTAGATCTGCTAAATAAATAGAAAACTAATTAACAGTGTGGTACAGCAGATGTAGCAGGTTTGAATTTCATTAGAGCCCTGGCTAAGAAGAAGGGAAAGAATCAAGAAACCATTCTACGTCTGATGGATCTTTCTCTGCTGAGGGACAGGCAAAAAAATGTTATCTGTGCAAGAAGAAGTCACCCCTACTTCCACTTTTCTTCTTCCCTCTTTTAAAGAAAGCTTTCAAAATAGCTTATGCTTTGGAAAGGAGTCTACACGCTCTTCTCATCTAACTCCCTAAAATTCTTTGGAGTTTAAAACATCAAGATTGTGTTTCACAAGCAGTTGCTTGCCCTTTTCTTCAGCTTTGTAAAATACTTTACTTTTGGAATTGGTGGTGGGGTGTCTGGGGAAAGGTGTTTGCAAAACTCTTTCTGTGTTCTGTTTGTCTCTGTTTCTTTTCCATTGATGAAATGTCCATAGGTCACATCCTTCGCCACAGTTGGAAACAAGAGTTTTAACTAAGGAAAATGTAAAATGATGTTTGTATGACATTTCTTTTTAGCCAGTATTTCCCCACTTACACATTTCCCATATCCAGATTTGCATAACCAGATTTGGCAGCATTTATTAACAATCAAAGTAGTGTTTCTCCTCATAAGGATCAATAAGATAATTATGTTTCTTAGGAAATGGGAGTCATATGATTTTGCTTTTGGTGCATAACGAACAACGCAAAGTTCTTTGTAGCAAAAAAGGGAACTTACAAAACAAACTGCCCTGCCACAGAAATGGAGTGGGCACTTAGACGCTGCCAAGAAAGGGGAAATTCATAATAATAAAAAAGAGAGCAAATGAGGGTATGTATTTGCATGAAAAGAACATGCTGATTTGTATGCAAATCTAAAAATAATTACTATAATTTAAATAGAGATACAATACGTCCCAGCACAGTGTGGTCTAGTGGTTACAGTATCAGACAAGAACCTGGGAGACCAGAGTTTAAATCCCCACTTGGCTGTGAAGCTCCCTGGATGACCCTGGGCCAGCCTATCCTACCTCACAGGGCTGTTGTGGGGCTTGAATGAAGAGTGGGAGAACCATATACTCCATGTTGCTCCTTCTTGGACAGGCTTCCTCAACCTCGACACTCCAGATGTTTTGAGACTACAATTCCCATCATCCCTGACCACTGGTCCTGCTAGCTAGGGATCATGGGAGTTGTAGGCCAAAAAAATCTGGAGGGCCGTGGTTGAGGAAGCCTGTTCTTGGAGATAAAGGAGGGATGCTATAATAGATGGTGAAAGTCTGGGCCCAGGTGACTTGTGTGTCAGCCATCCAGGTGTTAATGGACAATTTCAAAGCTCTTGCATTTCTTGATATTCCATGATATTCCATATGGACTTGTACTGGACAGCCCTTCAAATAGAGATTTCCTTCCAATGGAGTGCTGCCCTCTGAAAAATGGGTCACATCACAGACCTTCCCTGAAATTATTTAGCAAAAACATACAACTTCGGCTACTGAGCAAGAACCTCCCATTACTAGGTCAGTATATGAGAAGTGCACACAACTGCTTAGCAAGCAGTGCCTAAATGCCCACCGCCACCTACTTTGTGAGATGCAATGTTCATTTTTTTTATTTGCTGGTATGTGGGAGGTTATCAAAGGCACTTCTGATATTTGGACCTAAGAGTATTTTTTGCCACACTTCACATAGCTTCATTTCAAGTGGCCATTATCAAAGCAAAGCACTGTACATAAATATGCATGAGAGGCCATTATGGCCTTGAGATGATACTTAAAAGGGTCAAGTGTCTCTTACCAAGATTTTTCTACTTGCTATAAGACAGGAAAGTGAGCGCTTCATGTTCTTAGCCATAAGCCATCCAGATTTGTTTTCCTAAATATGACCCATTTCTCTACAAGAAGCTGTGATGCATCCCCATGCAGCATCTTCCTAACCATACGCAGTGCATTAGTCCCCAAATAATGTCATGTCTTCAGCCCTCAAAGCTTCCCTTTTTATCCAGATGTGTGAGGAATGGGGTTGGTCTTTATTCAAGGTTTATGAGGCATTTAACAACTTGGGTATCGCCTGATCCTTTGTATATCCCTGCTCAATCACTGAGGTCTTCTGGGGAGTCACTCTCAGTGGTGGCCCATGGTTGAGGCTGTGGTTGTTGTTGTTGTTGATAGTTCAGATGCACAACTCCTATCTTCCAGGAGTCATGCCTTTTGAGCCCAGTTGAGCTCCCTTCCAGTTAAGAAGAGACCGCTCCTCCCCCCCCCCCACTTCCAACACTTATTGAATACTTTTATTATTCCAGTGGACTCAAATTTCAAAGTTTTGACGCATATTTAGCCTTCTTCTCATAGACACCTCTTAGGAACAAGTGTGATTAAACGGTATACAAATTGTTCAAATGAATGGCTAAATATTTGCCCAGTGGTAAAATGAAAGCGTTCTACACATGCTCAAAAGCCTGTCTCAATTTTATTACAGTTGTACCTCAGGTTAACTACTTAATTTGTTCCGGAGGTCTGTTCTTAACCTGAAACTATTCTTAACCTGAAGCATTACTTTAGCTAATGGGGCCTCCTGCTGCCACCGTGCCACTGAAACACTATTTCTGTTCTCATCCTGAAGCAAAGTTCTTAACCTGAAGCACTATTTCTGGGTTAGCAGAGTCTTTAACCTGAAGCGTGTGTAACCTGAGGTAGCACTGTATTACTTTCTATGTGCAGTAGCATTGAAAGGAGTTTCCAGGACAAAGCTATCATCAATCTAGCACAAATTAACCCCTGTCCCTTGCTCTCCATTTTTGACATTTTCCATTCTGGATGTTTATAGTCCGCATTATTCTTTCATATGGATAAACCTGGTGGTTCAGTTATAGCCCAAAACATCTGGAGGGCACCAGGTTGGGGAAGAGCTGCTCTGTTGTTTGAGACAAAACATATAATGGTATGCGCTCACCTACACTTTTCCACTAGGTGCCCAGCGGGCCGGCCAGCTACACAAGGGCAGGAGAGAGAAATAAAGGTTACTCCAAAAGCTGTGTTATTTTCAAGAGTCTTCTTTGGTTTATTAATTTCCTTGGAGAAATAAAAGCATTGGTTTAGCCCTGAAACCCTTCTTTGAATGCCAAGATTCAGCCTCGCTCTGCGAAAAGTAATAATAAAGAACTTGTCTTCAGCACCAGAACTCAACTCTTGAACATATAAAGTAATAAGGAAGAGTTCCTTTTCCTCCCTGCTGAGGCATTAGCAGCAGCCAAACACATCTCAGATTAAAGATAAGAACTCCCAAGCCACAACGAATGGCTGCTAAGGAAGCATTATTTGTTAATTACTCTACTGACATCCCACAGAGGAGGTTACAGGGGTGTACAGGGATACACAGCATTGCCTCCCTGCCCACACGTATTTCAAGCATGCTGGGGGCAACACATACATCTCCAGCCAGCCCACTAGTTGTTAACAACTGAATGTCCATTGTTACAAAAGAAGAACTGTGCAATCCTATGTAGGTCTACAGAGAAGCAAGTCCCACTGAGTTCAGGGGAGCTTGATCCCAGGTAAATAGGCAAAGGATGGCAGCCTAAACGTATGGTGGCCATTTGAAGGCACCCTCTGGTTGAAGAGTTGTCTTGGCCAAGTCCAGTTGAAAGGTTAAGAACCCAAAGAAAGAGGAGGAGGAGGAAGGGCCTTGGAGTTGCCCACCCACCGTGATCACCTAGACAGCAAACTGAGCAGGGACACAGCCTACCTGGTCAAAGTCTTCTAAACTGGACTAATTATTTCTAAATTTGCATTGATACATGCAAGTTTGCTTCTGCAGACCTGGTGTTCTCTTTCTTGATGCAGTTCCTGTTTTTTGGTTGCCCCAAACAAAAGCGGCAATTTAACAGTTGAAAACTTTCTTTTTGGAATTTAATCTTTAATTTGTCCAAAAGCTAGCCTTTCCGCTCAGCCAATATTTCTCTTCTCTCTCCCTTCCTGCTCCCATCTAATGATGCCCCAGCCTGAGGATGGCTGGACTACAGCAATGCCAAGGTAACTCCACATGCCTTCAGACTATAAACAGGGCACATGTTCAGAATCTGGCATCTCTCTTTCTGAAAAACCAGCACTGGAAACAATCTCTGCTGATCCAGTTTACAATGACGCAACAATTCTAAATGCTAGAGGGTTGCTTTCTCCCATCTCTTCTTCTCCTCTTCTCCTTTCTTGGATGAGGGTGATCTGCGAAATGCTTAGAAAGAAGAAAGGTCTGAACCGCAGGTGCTTGCACTTTACTGAACATATTGGGAAAGCATTTTTTAAAATATGCTGACCATGAGCAAGCTGTTCCCCAGCTGATGCTGTTCCTATCCCTTCAAGCCAGTTTAGTCACATCCTCAGCTAACAGATGACTGACTAGGTATGGGGACACCTTTGGCATTAGTAACTTCTTAGCTCTTGCTGGGGAAGCTGTATCATTAGCTCACCACTCTGAAAAATCTCTTATGAAGTCTCCTGAAATATCCATCTCTTTTGTCCTGAAAGATCTTCATTGGTTCCCAGTACGTTTCTGAGCACAATTCAAAGTGTTGGTGCTGACCTTTAAAGCCCTAAACGGCCTCCGTCCTGTATACCTGAAGGAGCATCTCCACCCCCATCGTCCACTGAGATCCAGCGCCGAGGGTCTTCTGGCGGTTCCCTCACTGCAAGAAGTGAGGTTACAGGGAACCAGGCAGAGGGCCTTCTCGATAGTGGCACCTGCCCTGGGGAATGCCCTCCCAGCAGATGCCAAGGGAATAAGCAACTATTGTACTTTTAAAAGACAACTGAAGGTGCGGCCCTGTTTAGGGAAGTTTTTAATGTTTGATGCTGTATTGTTTTTATTATTTGGTTGGAAGCCACCCAGAGTGGCTGGGGAAACCCAGCCAGATGGGCGGGGTATAAATAATAAATTTATTATTATTATTATTATTATTATTATTATTATTATTATTATTATTATTATTATTATTATTATGTAGCCTCCTTAACTAATTGAGATTTCTCTTTCTTTGTCATGGATCAACAGTGCAACTAGACAGGACATCAGAGGGACCCAAACTGAGTACTGCCAATTTCTTGTCAAGTGGTGTGCACATATGTGCATGTGTGTGTGCATGGATGAATTCAAGTGAAGCAAAGGCAGGTAGAATTGGCAAGCTGACCCCTCCCATGCCTTTCAATGGCTTTTTAGACATTGCTATCCCTGGTGACTTTCAGGAGAAAAACGGCTAAAAATAAGTGTAGGGAGCATTGTGGTGAGGACTCAGCTCCCCTCCCCCCACCTATGCTGAACTTTAAGTCGCTCTCACTCACACACACACACCCACTCTACAGCTTTACAGTTGCTTTGCATCTTTATTATTGCCATCACATCAAAGACACGTCAAGATGGTCTGCTTAGTGACCTTTGATCCTGATTTGCTTGCCCAAAGTTCTATGGAGGTTCTACCATATCTGGTCTTGATTTTTTAAATATTTATATTGATTTTAGTGCAAAACAGTATAACACAAAAAGAAAAAGGAAACAGGAAACAATAAGGAACCACAGGGGAAAAGGTTGGCCCCAATTAAATGTTGCATTCTGTGACAAAAGGAAAGTTAACCCAAAAGTTCCAGATCTCACAAGAAGCTGGTGTAAGTTGTTGTTGTAAGTGGTATTCTTCATGGACAAAATAAAATTCCACCAGACATCATAAACAGCATCCATTATAGTTGTGCCTTGCAATGTCAGTCCTCAAAACCTCAGTTTCAACACAGTCCCATAGTCCATCTCTCCTTAACAACTGCTGCATTTTAATTGACCAACTCAGCCAGTTGCTCTCTGAGAGAAGTTCAAAAGGGATGCCTCCCCCACTATTTACAACTTGGGAAGACTGGAAATCTGCCATCTCTGCTGGTGCTTGCTGAGCCCCTTCTGTGGGGCTGTCTCCAGCAATCTTTCCTGACTCTCTCTTTAGAGTCCAACTAGATGGTCCTGGCTGGCACTCACCGGCTTCTAGCTGCTGCCTCTGTTGACCCTCAGGTCCCGCCTGGCTCTGCAACTGGTGTAGCCGCTCTGTGAGTCGCCTACTGTGGTCCTCTAGCAGTTCAAACTGTTCCAGTAGCCGACGCTGAGTGCTTTCCTGATCCTCAGATCCTAGCCGCTCCAGCGTCGCTGCAGACAGTTACAGCTTGCCACCAACTGCTCCAACGCACAGCCACTGGCTCCAAGCACCACCAGGACTCACCAGCTCCTTACTGAAATGCTGTTAGTCGTTTTGCACTCTGCACATGCTCAGAAACACTGGGCCCATAACCTGTCAGTGTTTGTAAAAAAGCAAAAAAAAAAGAAGGAAAGGGTTCTGACCTCCCTTTGTCTCCTCAGCCTGGTCCTCGGACCCTTGTCGGCACAAAAGAGTCCACGAGAAAAGTCCTTGCAGAGTTTTATTCTTAAAAGTCCTTGTGCAAAACACGACTGAATAACTATACACACCAGCACCAACCAACCCAAACACCAGCCACAGCCCAAACTAACATTTCTCACTTATATATACAACTTGGTTCAGACCGCTGAGTCATGCTGACCCAGCTTTATTTGCATTAAAGAAACAGCGGCCATTTTAGCCGTGACAGATGGAGTGTAACTTTTTCCAAAATAACAACATCCCAAACAGTCTTGTACCAAAGAATAAGCTTGAAGACCTGTCATGTTTTCCATTTCTGAATGATGGACAAGTGTGCAGCAACCATTAAAAAAATTACTAGATTGTTTAATGTAACCATTTTATTATTATGTCCAAAAATAGGAGAGGAAGAAGTGGGGACAACTGAATTGACTCCTTAGTAACTGCAGCAATTTCTTTGAAAACCAAGAACCAAAACATACAGACCTGTACTCACCGTAGGTGGAAGTACATTTCCCTAGCATCACATGCCTATTAGAATTAGGTTGAACATTCAGAGATATTTATGTACTTTAAGAGCAGTTTGGCAATGGAACCAATGACCTAGAAGGGTTGTGGGCTCTCCCTTCCTGAAGAACTTCAAGTAGAGGTTGGACAGCCATGTGTTCATGATGCTCTAGCTCCAAATTTCCTGCATCAAGCCTCTCCAACTCTATGATTCTATGATTCCAATCAGCTTGTCAAATAGCTGACCTTGAATTGACCTGTGTCAATAGGCAGACATTTGGCTAAAACCAGTAATCCATCTAAGAATAGTCTTATTAACATCTCTCTTCTCCCCGACATCTCTCACTCTATTCCTCCGATTCAGGGACTCCTGCCTACAGAGTAATCTCATATTATGCTGGCCTTCTTCACATGGATGGCTTTTTATGGTTATCCAGTATGAAAAGGCATCCTGCAGCTTCTAAAAAATGGAAAACATAAGTTACTGAAGCTCCTCTATGTCAGCTGACAGGCGAGGGAGTTGGCACATTCATTTAAAGAGGAAGCAGATTATGTCCAATAATTGCTTAAAAAACAGCTCATGCCCTTTCATCTGAACAATTACCTGCTTATCCCGGATATCTTAGAACAGACTTTAGTAACTTGGTGAGTAAAGGATACCAATGGTTGAAATATATGTGGTCAGAGCAGGTGTGACAGCTGCTATAATTTGTGACAGTATTCCTATGTATTGTTTTTAGAATTGGGGGTGGGTTGTGTTGTCTAAATGGAAAATGAGGGTTTAGGACTTATGGGTATCACCAAGGTCTCACCTTTGAGCACAAAAAGGAATTCCAGACATGATGAAAGACATTCATTTCTTTATATGAGCTGCCCATAAAATTAACTCTTGCCTTTAGTAATGGACCACCCAGCAAAGGTGCTTGGATCTATCTATAGAGGAATATTCTCTCAAGCCAATAAATCCTGAGAACGGTGCTCAGTAACGAGACTGTCAACTGATCCGAGTTTGAAGAGCAGTGATGATTTTATGGGTTTACCCCTGAGCAGCTCAAGTAACTGCTGACAATTTCCTTGCTGCCGCAAACCAGTTGTCAGTGGATAAGGCCAATAATATACATTAAGGTCTGGAGAAAGAGGAAATGACACAATCTGTGCAGGGACCTTCTTGTCCTTTTGCACAAAGGCAGTGTGGTTAGCAACAGAGGGTGAGACAACACTGCACAGGCAGCAAAAGGTTCATTAGGTTTTTGAGTATGCAAGCCCAGCTTTCTCCCACAGAGTAGCGAGGTCAGCCTTCATGGCTAAAGCCATGAGAAATAAATCTTGAGCCAAGGGAGATGGCTCCTAGCTTCTGGCTCCAGGGGGAAACGACATCCTGTTCTTTGCACACTGTTCATTTTAAACGCCTCTGTGGGCTCATCACTTGAGCCAAGAGGGAAACTCTTGACTGAGCACTAGGTGCATTTTAGGGAAATGAGATGTTGACACCCCCTCTCCCCAATAATAAAAAAGGGAAATGAATCTTGCCAGCTTTCATTTGCTGCCGCTTTCTGCCTGTCTGAAAGAAGTTTAAAGCAAGTACTCAAAACTTTTTTTTAAAAAAAACCATGCTTTTAAGTGGAGCATTATGGCCTAACTGTGCATGATGCTGACTGCATTGCTGCCAACCATATTGGCTTATTTAAGAGTTGGTTTATTTGAAACAACCTCCTGCCCCAGTTTTATCAGGACCACAACATACAGGAAGCATAGGATTTCTCCTTTCCTCGCTATCTATTCCCGCAGCAATGGGAACTTTTAAATTATTATGAATTGCCATGTGAGACGAGTCACAATTTTCCTTAATATCACAAATGGGGGAAAGAAGGGTAAAACTTTCTCTAAATCCCAGCATGCTGTGATCATTATAAAAATCCTCCTTCTCCTGTGCTTACTATTAGATACATTAAAACCTATGCTGCAATTGGCACTGACACATTTACCATCACATGTTTTCAAGCCCGAAAAATGTGGGGCAATATTCATATTTCTAGGGGTACCCCTGGCATCTTAGGTCAGAAACTAATTTCTCTTATCATGTCTTCTGCCAAGGAATTGGCGGTGCTGTCTGCTCCACTCTTTGTATTGCCTGCATCCCAAATTAGTGAGAATAAATGCCTGATCTACAGGGTTGTGCAGTGAATTAATGCATTTCTTGTTTGAGAATGTGCTCGGATAATATGAAATTTCCCAGGTTGAAATCAGCCAGAAGGTTGAAAGCACTTTGTTGGTATATAACTAAGCACAGGATTTCAGGTCAGTGCCAAGCAAGGGTGGGTGAACTATACTGACCTCAAAAACTACCAGGAGGGCTGCTAGCAAACAACAGTCCATTCCAACAATTGGGCCTTCATTGTTTGATGAGGGGAAAGCTCCATCTTCACCTATAACCATCTCCATCAGTGGCCAGCCCAATGATCCCGAGGTGAGAAGCTTAAAAACAAGGCAATATGTTGACGGATCCTGCACACTTAAAAAAATAAAATCCACGTATTTTTATGTATTCAAATGCCCCGACCAATGCAAGCTTGACAGTGCCTTTGTTCCCTTTGAGGAAAATGAGAAGCTCCATTAAAAGACTGTTTCAAGGCACACAGCAGCTGACCAGAGCAGGGGACAGAAATGGAATCAAGTGCCGAGGGTTGGAATGCTGTTGACGGCTGGAGGGAACACGACTGGGATCGAAAGCCAGCCGATGAGTCAGACCAGGGCACAAGCAATGTAATCTGAGCTAGCCCAGACGCTGTGAGGTCAGACCTCACGCCAAGGTCGGAAAGCCAAACCATGTCAAGAAGGCAACAGGAGACAGAGCCAAGAGAGAAGTGGGAGCCAGGAAAATGGAAAGAGGGCTGAGACAATGCAGAACAGAATCGGAAGGCAATAGTGAGGCAGAGAACATAAAAACTTGGGCAACAGGATGGGCAACAGATGAGGCCACAGCTGCAATTTACCAGTTCGCTGCAGGCCCAGTTTCAAAGTTCTTGTGTTAATTCATGAAGCCCTAAGCTGCTTCATGGATCACCTGATGCCTTCTGCTGTTCCTCAGTCACTGAGAGCATCTGATGGAGCACTTTCAATGGCACTGTCCGTGTCCCTGAGGTTCACTCAAACTGCCCCAGGGACTGGTGCCTGTAGCATGGCAGGCCCCGCTCCACAGAACTCCCTGCCCATAGAGCTCCAGCAGCAATAATCTCTGCCTTCTTTTAGACATCTTTTGAAA
Source organism: Podarcis bocagei (assembly GCF_964188305.1). Taxonomy (NCBI): domain Eukaryota; kingdom Metazoa; phylum Chordata; class Lepidosauria; order Squamata; family Lacertidae; genus Podarcis; species Podarcis bocagei. The sequence continues at coordinate 57,431,632 of NC_138127.1, read as the reverse complement.
ACTGTATTATCCAGGCAGGCTTTTGAAATGGGAATTTCTTTTTACCAAACAGTATTTATCAGTTGTTTTATTGATCTTGTTGTACGACATAAAGACAACATTACATCACCTTCCTGGCCTAAGAACAGATAATTAAATCCTATGCACACTTACCCTGTGAGTAAGCCCCGTAGATCATAGTGGGACTTACTTCCAAGCAAGCATGCATAGAGATGGGGCTGCACAAACTTGATCCCACAGCCACTTAGTTTCACTCAACAAGGCTGTTTATATAGTGGCCCATGGCCTCTCAAGCATGGATTGTGATCCAAGTAACTATAAAAGCTGTGGTGATAGAGTAACATCCTTTGTGCTGAGGAATGGCCTACCCAAGTGTAAAATCAAAGTGTAATCCTTTATAATAGCTAAACTTTTTGAGATATTAAGATGATTTTTGGAGTTTCAGGCTATGAAATAAACCATTCAGAATGGGAATAAATGAATTACAGGCAACTAATGAAAATTAGCAAAGAAATATAGAATTAAAAGGCTGATAAATGAATGTAGTATTTGGGAATTTGGCTAATATCAAATCTTAATGAGTTGTTTATTTAGGAACTATTACAGCAGTCATTGGCAAAAGCCCTTAAGAAAGGGTTCCAGATTGAATTCTCCAGGTTAGGAAAAATTGCATTTAAAATTAAAGCTGTGAAAGGGTACACTGTTTGTTTAAAAATGTCACTGCAAAGATTGATAAAACCATGCTGCAGAAGTGGCAAAAAAATGCCACAAAATTTTCTGTGGGACAGCCAAAGATCTTGAATTCCCATGACAACCTTAGAGAAAAGTTTTAAGGAAATAGGAGTACAAAATAATTAATAATAATAATTTAAAAAATAAAATTCTCACAGATATTTAACCTGAGCAGAGGCTGCATCATCCTCAGAGCTTCATTTGGAAGCTACACAGAGAAGCAGTCCCTTATACATATGTATTATATGCACACAGGAACCAAAATAATAGCCTAACATATGCATTCCAGAAGATAGATGGAAGCAGGTCAGCAGTAGCGCTAGAAAGACAAGTTCCATTAGAAAAGTTGACACTAGCAGAGCTAATGAAGATTCTGGTATCTGTTTTTGCACAGGATACAAAATATCAAGTAACTGGATTACAGAAACATAGCAGTGATCATGTATTTCGTTTTTCTGTCTTTTCACGACAAGGTAATTACATTTGCAGTTTAATAGTAACAGTGTTTGATGGCTGGGGTGGGTGGGTGAAGGCCATGTGATTATTCCCCTGCTGTTTCCTTTTGCTTTAACTATGTCTGCTTCATTCCCTTCCTCCACAACAGACAAAGTAGCCACCTATTTTCCCTCACTGTCAGCTCTAGAGTTCTGTCTTGGGCCCGGTCTTATTCAACATCTTTATCAACGACTTGGATGATGGACTCAAGGGCATCCTGATCAAATTTGCAGATGACACCAAACTGGGAGGGGTGGCTAACACACCAGAGGACAGGATCACACTTCAAAACGACCTTGACAGATTAAAGAACTGGGCAAAAACAAACAAGATGAATTTTAACAGGGAGAAATGTAAAGTATTGCACTTGGGCAAAAAAAATGAGAGGCACAAATACAAGATGGGGGACACCTGGCTTGAGAGCAGTACATGTGAAAAGGATCTAGGAGTCTTGGTTGACCACAAACTTGACATGAGCCAACAGTGTGACACGGCAGCTAAAAAAGCCAATGCAATTCTGGCCTGCATCAATAGGGGTATAGCATCTAGATCAAGGGAAGTAATAGTGCCACTGTATTCTGCTCTGGTCAGACCTCACCTGGAGTACTGTGTCCAGTTCTGGGCACCACAGTTCAAGAAGGACACTGACAAACTGGAACGTGTCCAGAGGAGGGCAACCAAAATGGTCAAAGGCCTGGAAACGATGCCTTATGAGGAACGGCTAAGGGAGCTGGGCATGTTTAGCCTGGAGAAGAGGAGGTTAAGGGGTGATATGATAGCCATGTTCAAATATATAAAAGGATGTCATATAGAGGAGGGAGAAAGGTTGTTTTCTGCTGCTCCAGAGAAGCGGACATGGAGCAATGGATCCAAACTACAAGAAAGAAGATTCCACCTAAACATTAGGAAGAACTTCCTGACAGTAAGAGCTGTTTGACAGTGGAATTTGCTGCCAAGGAGTGTGGTGGAGTCTCCTTTTTTGGAGGTCTTTAAGCAGAGGCTTGACAACCATATGTCAGGAGTGCTCTGATGGTGTTTCCTCAGGGGGTTGGACTCGATGGCCCTTGTGGTCTATTCCAACTCTATGATTCTATGATTCTATGATAAACCCTTTTTGCTGGACTTTCAAGTTAGTAAGGCCAGTTTTATTCAGTCCCCCCCCCCCCCCGGAATTTTATTTTGAAATGAAGTTAAAAATAAGGGCACAACAACAATAAGCATAACACACATGCAGCAATACAGTAAGATCTCCAAAGAAACGAAGAAACTGACTGATTAAAGTCCTTAGCATATCACGCTTGTGGGGTGAGACAATTGGAATAAAATAACTTCAAGCAGTAGTTGAGAACCTCTGGCCCATAGGCATAAATCAGTCCAACGAAAAGCTGAATTTTGGCAGTGAGGTTGTTTCCCCCGAATAATAATAATAATAATAATAATAATAATAATAATAATAATAATAATAATAATAGTATTATTTATACCCCACCCATCTGGCTAGGTTTCCCCAGCCACTCCCAGTGGCTCCCAGCAGAATAGCAAAAACAGGATAAAAAAAATCAAACATTAAAAACTTCCCTAAACAGGGCTGCCTTCAGATGTCTTCTAAAAGTCAGGTAGATTATTTCCTTGATATCTGAACCACATCCATCTGCCCCATAGCTAACACCATAAGCGATGTGAAGTGCGGTGGCAAGTAATTACCAGATAGTTAAGATAATATCACATTATGGTTGAAATTATTACGAAGCTGCTCTGTCCTATATGTTACCTAGAGGACTGTGGAAGTAAGAAATGTTCTGCGGAGGCGGCAGGGGGTGGGGTTACACACTATTTGAAGAGAATGTGGCAATTTTTACATCAAAAAAGCTTCACTTGTCAATGCAGTCAATGAACATCCGTTGAAATGATGGCAACATCATTAAGGATTTGCAGATAACAATTAAAGCAATTTTCATGTCACTTGTAAAATAAATCCCCACCGTTTTACATTTTTAAAATAAACATAGGAAGAAGAATGCATTGTCTAATTTAGAAACCAAATTCAGATCACCCAATGAAGGTGATCCATACGAGGTTCTGGTGATGTGCCATATTTCTTCACACTACTGGGTACCATTTTAGATTTTTACTGTGGAGGGGGCAGTTTTAAGCAGAAGCCTACAGGCTGGCTCTCGCTTGGATTCTTTTAGAGTCTGAATATGAAAAGTAATCCAATTGTGCAGAGCTAGTTTTTGCTCTAATTTATTTTTATTAAAGGTTTTCTTGGTTTACAAAAGTACATGCCTTGTCTCTTTTTTCAGGTTATACAGTCTTTCTTACAGACAAGTTACATTTGTTGTGAGGCCTTAGTGTTGAGTACAGTATAAGGTTAGGGTTAGTTTTTGTTGTTCTTTTTGAGGACACTACCTGATGTGGAAGAAAGGGAGATGCTTAACAGGAATATTTAAACACCCTCTGTACATCCAGATTTTAAAAGCTCAACACAAATGTGGGTTTCTGAAGGGACTTTCCTTATGCTGCCTGCTTTGAATAAACATCCATTTAAAAAAATATATATAAAAAGAATGAAAATGCAGTAGCCCTTCTGAATGGAAGAAACTACAATAATACTTTCTATTTTGCTTTAATATCTTCTTTTAGTGGTGCAATAGGGACAATAGGGGGCTTGTCCACCCCAGAGTTTACTGTTCTGAGTTCCCATTTAATTTGCTTAGTCCACATGACATTACCCTCAAACAACAACAATCCTGATGCTTGCCCCCTGTAAATTCAGGTTTATCCAGTCAGTTGGAGGAAATTGGGCTCCAAACTGTTCTGGGGTGACAGACTATTTGGGTGGGTGGATCAATTGTCACTTTCTGCTACTCCCCTTTCCACACCCACTGCTTAATGCTTTCATTTCTTTTCTGGCTGTGCTCATTACTATTTCCAGTGTGCAGCTGAACAGAGCATGATATATATTTTCTATTGCTATAAAATACAAAACCAGTAAACTGCCCAAGCAAACCACATTAGAAACTGTGTGCTGAGAATTTATAGTTATCTGACTTGGTGTTTTTGTGCATTTCCTGGGCAGGGATTTATTTATTTTTTTTAAAGTGCCCCGTGCATGCCCTCTGGGTACTTAATCAACAAAGTATAATCAAGCAAATTAGAATGTGGGAACAAACACAAAGGAAAGACTAGAGCTGTTCCACATACTACATGGAGATTCAAATACGTGCAGGTTTGGACCACAGCAGTCTAATTCAAGTTCTGAGGGGAAGTGGATTAACAGCTAAATAGTGCTCAAATGCAGACAAGTCTTGATTCCTTTGGGTGCTGTAGCTCTGGGCTTCAGAGCGCAGAGAGAGAATTTAGTATCTAACAGGGGTTTTCTACTCCACCATGTCACACCTGACCTGGCCTTGATTAGTTAAACTCAAAGGTCCACACACTGATTCCAACAAAGTAGTAAGAGGAGTTTTGAAACCTTGCAGGGCCTAGAATAAGACAAGGGAGAAAGGGACCATCTGTTCTGAAGGCTGACTTTGTAAGGCTGTAGAAATCCTTCCTGCCACTCCTGGGACTCCAGGAGCTTCAGTTCCACTGTACACTTCTTTTGATCAATGCAAACTAAGGTTGCAATCCACATCACAGTTAATGGCAAAGCATACATTGATTTAAATCTCTGGATTTCACTCTAGATGCAGGGCAAAGTTTGACCTTTGCTATTTATTGCGCACCTCAATTGCTGGTTGAGATGTTAATGATAGATAATGATGCACAATGGTGTAGCTCAGTCTCTTGGACACAACACACTGTCTTTGCTACATCTGTCCAAAGAAAGTGACACCTGGGAAAGAGGATGTGAGAGTACTTCTTCACTTGAAGCTCCTTAGATGAAAGGCAGTATATAAATGTAATAAATAAATTAAATGCCGGCCTAGTATTTCCCTTATGGTGACTTTCTTATTTCTCAGTAGTTCCTCACTCTTTCAAATAAGGCTCAAAGCACATTTTACTCAGAGTTCTGTATTCCTCCCCTCTGTTTTTCTTTTTAAAAAAAGGAAGGTCAGCACTTCATGAGTTGGGGAGAGAAGCTACTTAACCCTTTCCCCTGCAGCCTTTTGCTCAAAAGCACCCTCTCCAACTTGCTTCTTCAACAAATAAGGAAAATTTATAGGGTAGGGTCCCACTCCTTTTTCCCTGCAGGTGAAAAAACAGTTTTAGGAAGGTGATTAGAGTTCATTAGCTTTAATATTTACACTATGATTTTCTATTAAAAGAACGCTCAAAGCGACGTACAATATAAACCAACAAAAATATAAACTACTAAAACTGCATATTCAACATAATAATGTCAACAACAAATTGTAGCTGCTGTTCCTCTTGCTGCCCCCAACAAAGCAGAGTCTCTGGGACTCTGACCCTGACCCAGATCCCCCTCAAAAACCACCCTAAATTGCTGTCCTTTCCCTTAGCATCTGTTTGAAGATTCACATTCATGGTCAACCTCAGGCCACTCTGGTCATTGCCTGGCCTGACAGTCTATTCACTATAGGGAAAAGGGTTAAGGCATCTCTCTCTATCCACCTCACCTTCCATCAAAGTGTTTTCAGGTTAATTTTGCTTTTTTAAATACATGCAATGGAAGAACAACACTGAGCTCTCTTTGGGTAATTTGAGCTTAAGTTTAAACTCATTTCTAGTTTGGAAGGGGGGAAGTGAGAGAGGCCTTGTTCCAAGTGCAAATCTTATGGACACATTTAACAAGGTTTGTTTTTGTAGTATCTCTCCCCCTCACCCATCTCTATAGGTACAAGAAGACAGAAGTACAGCGGTACCTCGGGTTAAGCACTTAATTTGTTCCGGAAGTGCATTCTTAACCTGAAACTGTTCTTAACCTGAAGCACCACTTTAGCTAATGGGGCCTCCTGCTGCCACCACACGATTTCTGTTCTCATCCTGAAGCAAAGTTCTTAACCCGAGGTACTATTTCTGGGTTAGTGGAGTCTGTAACCTGAAGCGTATGTAACCTGAAGCGTATGTAACCCAAGGTATCACTGTACAAATAATTCAATTATTGCAAGTAAATAAATATTAACTAAGTAATAGGTACTTACAGTGCATAGAGAGATTTTGAAGGGCTTGTTTTTAAGAGGAGATAGAAGAAAGAGGGGGGAAGAGGGAGAAAGGAGAAGGACAAAAGAGTAACAGAAGGAAGAAGTTGAGAGACATGCTCTGAAAACCTAAATGTGTTGTAGGCTAGAGTTTAGCATGGGTCCCAGGTCTGAAAAGTATGGAGTACAACAGAAACCTCTCAAGCCTGATTTAATGCTAAGGCTCCCTGCCAAGTGATGAGCTGTTAATATAAGGTTCTGCACTGCTCTCTGCATCCTGTGCTTGCATGCACAGACAGGAACAACATGTTTGCATAAACAGTTATTTACAGCCTAACCTTGTGTACTTAAAAGGGATCCCCACTGATCACAATGGGGCTTCGACCCAAGTAAGTGTGCAATAAGACTGCAGCCTTTTTCTGTTCAGCTGTCGACAAACAAGAGACAAGAGCAAAGGGAATATGCTACTCCTGAACATTTTTTGTTCCTGGAACTGCTACAAGACTCCATCCCACTCCGCCTCTCCTAAACTGCCTCTGTTCACCACATAGCGGGGTGGAGAATCTGTAGCCATCCAGATGTTTCTGGACTACAGGTTCCATCATCACCACTCTCGGGGCATGGCAGCTGGGGCTGACAGGAGTTGCAGTCCAACAATATCTAGAGGGTGACAGGTTCCCCATCCCTGACATACAAAGGAAATTTTACTTCCTTTATGAGAGTGGAGAGGTTGAGAGTTGTTAGCCTCCATCTGTCTCAAGAGATGATGGACAGCGCCTCGGGGGTAATGCAAACCTCTGGAGAATCACAGCACCTGCTGTGGCTGCAGAGACTGGTAACTCGTAACTACCTCCTTCATTGTTTTTGCCATGTTAGAAGCACCCAAGGGTCTTTCTCAGGGTACAAGCCAGGATGGTGTGTACGGAGGTCTTGGACTGCCCAGACAACAAGACGCTCCCCTTCCACCAGCTTCACTGATGTGGTTCAAATAAGATATCCCACGAGGCAGAAAATGGGCTACCCTCACAGGCTGATGAGCCCCATCTGCCCATCACTACTCTCTACCACGTGAGCTGATACCACCTTCTTGACCATTGGACCCACTATTGGTCTTTTCTGCTCAATCCATCAGAGCCAGTCTTTGCATGCAGGGGAAGTCTCTAACTCACTGATGGTTTGAGACCTATCGCCTGCCTTCACCTGGTTTAGCTGGCCAGTTGAACCATTCCCATGCTGATGGTTTCTAGGGTCACTGGTGAGAGCTAAGTGGGGAGCAAATGTTGACAAACTACCCCAGAAGGAATATGGCATGGCCCCCACCAGGTGTACTACCCCTCCCCTAACACCCCATACACCCCAGAAGGCGAGAACTCTGAGATATTACTGCATTTGCAGCACAAACCTAGACACATCAACTGAGAAGTAGGTCTCGCTGAATCCTGTGGCTCATACTCCCAGGTGAGTGCATAGATGTCTCTTTTTGTGAGAGAAGTTCTAGACCATGCATATAGACCTTGTGTGAACAGGACCAAGCCATGACACACCCTTCCAAATTAATAATACTTAACATTTATATAGCATTTTTACATTTCACAAGCATTATCTTGTAACAAACCTTACCACAGAAATAGGAGATAAGTCCCAAAAGTGCATACAGTCTCAAGGGCAACACTAGAGAGGAGTCAGGCAGCCCAGTAATCCAATACAGGCTCAGGTCCAATGCAACGTGAAAGACTCAAAAACAAATTTAAGGCCAGGTTCCCATCTCCAAAGAAGATCCAGGGTTGGCATCCCAGGGTGAGTCCCAAAAGCACAGTCCAGTGGAGTTCCCAAAGCAGTCAAGCTGTAGTCCCTCAATGGTGAAAGTTGAGCAGACATAGAGTCTCTGCCTTCTCTTTTGTTCCTTTCAATCTTACTTGATGCACCTGAGCTTGCTCTAGCTGAGTAGCTGAGTCTGTCCACTTACTGAAGCATGCAATCCTCACCTGCTCTGAGCTGAGTGGCCACACACCTCCTCCCAGACCAAACAAGCCTAGTGATCTTCATCAGATCAACTAGTAAGCTGGGCTGTATTCTCTTGCCTGCCTCAGTCTCTTAAGGTGCACTGCCCACTGCTTTTGATGCCGCAGGGGCACCTCTGGTTCTGGTGATGTGACCATTTCCCTTGGCTCCTGTGAACTGGCAGCTGACCCTTTGACATCCTCTGATGTCCCTTAACTACCTCCTAAGTCTCCAACCTCCCCTTTCCCATCTTCAGCTTGTCCTGATGTGTACCAATCATGTGTGGCTGGACAAGCCTTCCCTGATAGCCACAGGGTCCCTGTCCCCGAAGCTCCCATGCTGAACTTAGGTTTGAAATAAGAACTATATATAGCCCCTAGAGGGGGTGTTGTTGTTGTTTAGTCGTTTAGTCGTGTCTGATTCTTCATGACTCCATGGACCAGAGCACACCAGGCACTCCTATCATCCACTGCCACCTGCAGTTTGGTCAAATTCTAGGAGTCTTGGTTGACCACAAACTTGACATGAGCCAACAGTGTGACGCGGCAGCTAAAAAAGCCAATGCAATTCTGGGCTGCATCAACAGGAGTATAGCATCTAGATCAAGGGAAGTAATAGTGCCACTGTATTCTGCTCTGCTCAGACCTCACCTGGAGTACTGTGTCCAGTTCTGGGCACCACAATTCAAGAAGGACACTGACAAACTGGAACGTGTCCAGAGGAGGGCAACCAAAATGGTCAAAGGCCTGGAAACAATGCCTTATGAGGAACGGCTAAGGGAGCTGGGCATGTTTAGCCTGGAGAAGAGGAGGTTAAGGGGTGATATGATAGCCATGTTCAAATATATAAAAGGATGTCACATAGAGGAGGGAGAAAGGTTGTTTTCTGCTGCTCCAGAGAAGCGGACACGGAGCAATGGATCCAAACTACAAGAAAGAAGATTCCACCTAAACATTAGGAAGAACTTCCTGACAGTAAGAGCTGTTTGACAGTGGAATTTGCTGCCAAGGAGTGTGGTGGAGTCTCCTACTTTGGAGGTCTTTAAGCAGAGGCTTGACAACCATATGTCAGGAGTGCTCTGATGGTGTTTCCTGCTTGGCAGGGGGTTGGACTCGATGGCCCTTGTGGTCTATTCCAACTCTATGATTCTATGATTCTATGATTCTATGATGGTATGAGTTTGGTGTAGTGGTTAAGAGCAGTAGTCTCGTAATCTGGTGAACTGGGTTCATGTCTCCGCTCCTCCACATACAGCTGCTGGGTGACCTTGGGCTAGTCACACTTCTCTGAAGTCTCTCAGCCTCACTCACCTCACAGAGTGTTTGTTGTGGGGGAGGAAGAGAAAGGAGAATGTTAGCCGCTTTGAGACTCCTTAGGGTAGTGATAAAGCAGGATATCAAATCCAAACTCTTCTTCAAACTCTTCTTCTTCAAGGACACTGTCCAACCATTTCATCCTCTGTCATCCCCTTCTCCCTGTGCCCTCAATCTTTCCCAACATCAGGGTCTTTTCCATGGAGTCTTCTCTTCCCTTGAGGTGGCTAAAGTATTGGAGCCTCAGCTTCAGAGCACTCAGGGCTGATTTCCTTAAGAATGGAGAGGTTTGATCTTCTTGCAGACCATGGGACTCTCAAGAGTCTCCTCCAGCACCATAATTCAAAAGCATCAATTCTTTGGTGATCAGCCATTTTTTATGGTCCATCTCTCACTTCCATGCATCACAATTGGGAAAAACATAGCTTTAACAATACGGACCTTTGTCAGCAAGGTGATGTCTCTGCTTTTTAAGATGCTGTCTTAAAAGAAGGGGAATAGATACCTTTAAATCAATATCAGTAGTGAAAGTGTGGGGTGATAAGAAGGGGGAACGGGCTGCAGTGAAACAAAAAAACCAATCCATTTTTTCAATTGCATTTATTTTATCACTGGGCCCCCTTGCCCCACTGCTGCCATGCTTCTCCCAGTAGTAATACTATGGGATCCCTTGTGTCAGAGGGACACTTTGTTTCATTTCTTTAAATCCTAAAAAAAAGTTTTTATTTGTTTATTGCAGCCATAAGTTCAGCACTTGAAAATCTAAGTTGGCGCTACACCTAAGCTTTGCTCTGTATCTCTAACCCAATAGGCTTGGCTGCTATCTCTGTGACAATATCCATAGATACTCTTCTAGTGAGTCACCCTAATCTAGCAAGTACTTGGGATCCAAATGGAAAGAAGACTTTCCGAACAGGAACACACAGAAAGAAATGACACCCGGCAATTAAATCCTAGCGGTGCATTTGAAAACGGCATAACGCAATCCGTTGATAGCATCATCAGTCACCAAGACCTACAAAGTGCTGGTGTTTAGTACACAGTATTTATATTTTATGAATGTTAACAAGCAAGAAGCCCCACACAACCAAGCAGTTATGAGCTCAAAGGCTTTGTGAGATATTTTCTCTGAGGGCTCATTAATGTGGTCTTTTAATGGAGTGCTTGCATATCGGAACCTTTAACTGTAGCTATAAATAGAGTTTATAAGTACTTGACAGTGTGTGGCAAAGTAGTATTAGCAGTGCTTGCCCTCCTTCTCCTCCCATTGCACTTGCAAAAGAGGATATTCCCACCCCCCCCAGGGGGAGACAGGAGAGAAAGGTGGCATGAAAATGCTTTTGGAAACTTGTTTAAATATATGAGCATACTAATACTGATGCATTTCTAGGATCCTTACCTAATGCTAGCTTAATTTTGGGCAAACATTGCTTACTCAGTATTATTGTTTTGTCCCAGGCTGGGAAACCGAGGCGCTGAGTTGCAAGATAAATATAGGCATTGTCATTTAATTTATTCATTTAGCGAGATTTATATACCACTTAATTATCATAAACTGTTTACCGTTTAAATAAGATATCAAATATACATTAAAATGATTGGTAATTATGAAAATTGCATGTGCATATAATTTCAGGCGTGCTCAAATTGCACCTTTGTATACTTTGAGAAATGCTCGTGTTTGGCAGCCCAAAATCACTGCCACCAATAAACTGCAGAAAAGTTCCCATAACCAGTTTATTCTCTTTCGCATTTGTAAGGCTGAATTCTGCTGTCAGCTACCCTGATGTCCTCTAGAAAGCATTCCATGAAAAAAAGAGGGATTAATCTGGAGCAGGATCAGCTGCTCGTGACATCTTTGTATTTATCATAGTCTATTTATCAGTCCTTTTCTCACCTTTCCCACATGTCACATTCTGAAATAAGAGTCAGACATCTCCAGCTGTCTAATCTTGGTGGCCAGTTTAGAACAGCTTCTTTTTCTTTTCACACACGGCTCAAAACAAGAGACTGCAGTGAGCCCAAATAAGCAGCAAACAGAATATTTTGGCTTAAAGTACTCTGCAGAATTGTGTTTTTATGATGATACAGTAAAAGCCACTGGAGCATCATGACCTTTCATAAATCAACATATACTATTAGCCATTAAAAAGGCAGTTACTGTGTACTAGAGAAATTGTGACAGATCTTTTATTTATTCTGATCTGTGGGGAATGTGAAGACTCAGTACCCCTACAGCCTCTCTTCATTCCTGCTTCTCACCTATCTATATATGCTTGGATCATCAGTATGTTCTGATATACTGATATTGTGCTTTCCAATGGAATAATAGATAACCAACAAGTAACAATCCTTATGCCTGTTGTTTTTGTCCATGGAGTTTTATTGGCAGGGATACTGGAGTGGCTTGCTGGTTCTTGCTCCAGGTGGATCATGTTTAGTCAACTCTCCACTATGACCTGCCCGTCTTGGGTGGCCCTGCACGGCATAGCTCATAGCTTCTCTGAGTTATTCAAGCCCCTTCGCCATGACAAACCAGTGATCCATGAAGGCTCTGGTCCATGGGGTCACGAAGAGTCGGATACGACTAAACGACTAAACAACAACAACAACAATCCTTATATAGTTTTCCCAGTTCTATTTGGCAGATTGAAAGGGCAGATAAATAAAAGATTAATTTGGGAAAACAGCAATTTCAGGTGTATTAAAAGAAAGAAAATGCAATTCCAGTAAACTTTAATAAACTGAACAGGAATTAGGATTATTACCTTTAAAAGTTTCATAAACTCATCCTGTATGGCACTTTGCCAGTCTGATGTAGCATTTCACAAGAAGCATGTGGTCTATGTGCCTGGTCTGTGAAGAACAAGAATATGTGCATGGCCTGGCATGACCTTCTGAGGAAGGACAGCAATACATAGTAAAGATGATATCAAGTGGGTTTTTTAAAAAAATATTGTTAGCATTGGGCACTTATGTATGATGTATGTGTGATGTGTCTTGTGAGCAACTATGCAGGGCAGGGCATATTTAATATTTAATTCTAGTTGGCACCCCTGCAATGTGGTGTTTAAAATGTGTCATAGCTGAGTGGTGGAGCTCGCAATTAAAATGTAGACAGGCCTAGGTTCAGTCTCAGGAATCTTCAGGGCTGTGCAAGACTCTTGTGTGAAACCCTAGAGAGCCACTGCAAGTGTGTATAGAGAATACAGGACAAGAAGGTCCAATCAGCCGACTTAGTATAAAGGCCATCCTATCAGCTGTCTTCCCACAGCAGTTACTCTTGTTCCTTCTTCTTGTCTAGGAGGCCAAAGTGCAGGGAAGATAACTGACTTGTTCCAAGGCACACAGCACAGTTCTTTCAAAGCCAAGACACATTCCTGTCTTCTGCTTCAGCCACTGGAGCTCTTGTAAATGTTGGTCTGTGGTTTCCTGACATTTCTCAGACTACCCATTGGAACATGACAGGGAAGTGAGTCTTTCATCAAGTAGCTTGGGCTGTGCACAGATACTAGCTTTTCATAGAGCTGGAAGGAGAAGAGCAGGCAACGTCCAGTTGCACACAGTTATGTGTTGGTTTGCTTCTGGTGTCCCAGCTTAGTGAAATGGATTTTCAAGGCTTTCAGACCAGTTCACCTCATTCAAAAACCAACAGGATTATCAAAGGATAACTGCAGAATTCTTGCTATGTGACACCATTTTTCTAGCACAATCCTGCCTCCTAAATCATGTACAGAACAGATGTATATTATTATTATTATTATTATTATTATTATTATTATTATTATTATTATTCCCTGCCCATCTGGCTGGGCTTCCCCAGCCACTCTGGGCAGCTTCCAACAAAATATTAAAAGACAGTAATGCATCAAACATTAAAAGCTTCCCTAAACAGGGCTGCCTTCAGATGTCTTCTAAAAGTCTGGTAGTTGTTGTTCTCTTTGACATCTGGTGGGAGGGCGTTCCACAGGGCGGGTGCCACTACCGAGAAGGCCCTCTGCCTGGTTCCCTGTAACTTGGCTTCTCGCAGTGAGGGAACTGCCAGAAGGCCCTCGGCGCTGGACCTCAGTTTCCGGGTAGAACGATGGGGGTGGATAATATATTTATTATTACTACAACCACAACAACAATTCCTGAGCATTCAGAATCTTCGCATACATTAACATCAGGCAACCTCATGTTCTGTAAGCTAAATCAGTAAAATGATCCCCAAATTGGAGAGTTGCAGTACATGGAGTCATTTGATAATCAAGTCCTCTTTCCCAGGAAACATTGGAGATTCTAACACTTATAAAGGGAATAGAGGTCTCCAACCAACTCCCAACACTCTTTACAGGTAATATTATTCATTACCTGCCCTTCACCCTAAGGTCCCAGGGCAGGTTACAATTAAAATGTAACATTAATATTGAAATGCATTATTAGACAATTTTGAAAACAGTTTAAAACAACTTAAAATTACAAGAATGAGGTGTGTTCTAGAAATATACATCTCAAGTGTCAAAAGCCATAAGCTGTATAATGAAGACGCACGTCTGTGTACAATATGACTTTAAATGTAGAGTGCATATGGGGCCTCAGATCGCAGCCTTAATGACCCCCCCCCCGCCCCGAGCACACCACAAACTAGTGTATCTGTGAAGAATAAATAACCTACCACCCAGCTCACAGACATAGAGCAAAGTTGTTTCATAAAACCCAGGCAGAGCAAATGAAAGTGCCTATATAATTCAGGAGCAATATTAAAAATTTCATGAGAATCTGAACTCGATAGGTAAAATTAAACATCAAAATGTGACTGAGCAACTGCTGTCCCTCACCTTCGCCTCTTTATGTTGCTCCCCTGGAAATTAAAAAGTGCTGTTTGTATAACTGCCTTCTATTGATCAGGTTATAAAACGACAAGTGGCTGAAAGAGGCAAGGGAGGGAAATCTAATATAAAGACATGGGAGACGCAAGAAGGCAGCCAGACACTACATGATGGCAATAAAAAGTCAGAAATATTTGTAAGTATGAAGGGAAGGTGGCAAGTGGAGGAGAAGTGACCAGATTCAAGGAATGCTGGGGGGGGGGGTAACAATAAAAGACGGCTGGGAATGTGGGTTGGGAATCATGGATTATCTGTTTGGTGCACTCAAGAGAGTGTGTTATTATTATGCTCTGGTATTGTATCCAATGTGGTATTCCTCCACTGTCACAAATACTCAGCAGTCTGGATCATGCCAATGTTTCTCTTGGTACACCAACAGTTAATTGGGGGGCAAAGTAGATAGTATGCTAATTGTGTGAATGCATTCAACATGTCTAATTCCCTCTTGTAAATAACAGTGGGGGGATTAAGACTGTAGCACAGAAGGAATGGGATCAAGCCTTTCCTCTCCACCACTGTACTAATAAAAATACTCCCCACAGAAGCTGCTATTAGCCCCAAGCTTCCAGTGGATGTGATTCAGTGGGAAACCCGACACTTTATATGCATTCACACGTAATGTCACATTTAATTTCATCCTAAGGCGGTTGTACACAATGTACCCTAGGGAAAGGATGGGCAGAGGTGGACCCGGATTTACTAGTTACACCTCTGGACAATTTGCAATAGATCAACAAGAGTTTCTGTCTCTGCTATTTGACAGTAACAACCAAAAAGCATTCCCCCCCTTCCCTTTTTAGAATTGTAATACCTGATCTGTAAGGACTGAAGTGTAGATTTCCATTTGTGTGTTAAGGGCATTCCAATGTGTGGCTCATAGGGTGTTGCTGGTACTGTGCTTTGTTTTGTTTTTGCAATAGGTGATGCCTCCCCCGTCACCTGGCCTGATTGATGGACCTTGGGCTCTAGTAAAAACACAGGAGATCTCACGAGTCTGAAATCTGGCCTGGACGAGAGTGTTGACATACAATGGAATGACAGGGACAGTGCCGTGGGCAACTGGGAGATGAGTGGGCTGAAAATGCAAGAACAATAATAGCTCTGCTCCTTTGGTATATGGTTTGGTATGTGGCACTGAGTGGAAAGATTCATGTGTTGGAATGACTCTGACCCATGTGGTGTAGTGGCTGGATTAGGACCTGAAAGACCTGTGCTCAAACTCCCAAGATTGGGTGAGTTTTGTCCAGTCGCTTTCATTCAGCCTAACCTATATCCCAGGCTTTTTATGAGAATAAAATGGGGTGAAGAGAACCGTGTGTGCTGTGTTGAACTCCATGGATGGACAGTAAATGCAATAATAAATGTAGAAAGAGAAGTTGTCTTGACCACCCACCAATGCTGTAGATGTAAGATGCATTCTGGACTTTCCCAATTGGCCTATGAAGGTGGATTTGCATGGCAATGGTAGTTAATAGTCAACAACCATCGCTGGTGGGTGGGTTCAAATTTCTGCTTTTGGAAACTCCTGTATCCACAATAGATGTTTCCACAGCAATTCAAGAATTTACTGTTGGACTGGGGTGATGAGCCGGGCGGGAGGAGCAGCAACACTAGCCAGATCAAAGCATTACATAAAGTCTACTGCTAACCAGTTGCATTGGAAAGGACCTGTGTTGTGTAGCGTTGCTGTGTGCTTTGGAAATATTTTGCAATATTTTGCTTTGGTTTAGCAAGCTGCAATAAAGGACGGTAAAATCTTGCAGGATCTGCGCGGCTAGATCAGTGGCAACAAGGTCACAGCAACATTGCAAGCTCAGATCTAAGGTATTGTGAGCAGGCCAGTCTAGATTAGCTCATATCTTGCAAACAGAATACTTAAAGCCAGTGCTTTTTTTCTGGGGGGGATGCAGGGGTACATATACCCCTAAACATTTTGTGAATCTAAGTTTGGCCTCATTGAGGGGCAGTATTTCAATATCAGTAGGAAAATGAGAGTACCCCTAAACATTTTTTAAGGGGAAAAAAGCACTGCTTAAAGCAGGACCTCATGAAGCATTTGGATATTTGGGCTTTTAATAGAATTCATAAATCTTTAAATAAATAACTTTGTGATGTAAATAAAATGGAAACACCTACATACCCTGCTTTTCTTTATTTTGTCACTTAGTGGACTTTAGAGCTTAGGCACATCTGAGCCAAGTTGTGACCCAGAGAACTGGACTCTAATCACAACGATGTAACATTCCATCCAGATTTTGTGCATGTTTTGTTCAAGAAAATCTTACAGTGATCAACTGGCCTTAATCTTAGATAAACCTGCATAGGATCATAGCCCTCATAGCAGTCTTATGTATGCTTACAAAGAAGTAAGCCCCACTGAGTTCAATGGGACTTACTTTCAGGATTGCAGCCGGTTTTCTTCCCTGTAATGAAGATTTATCCCCTCTCCTCCTGCTGATAAGGGAGAGATCTTATTAATGAAGCCTCCGAGGTGGTTAGATTTCCTACTGTCACCCTCTAAAAGATGTCTACAATTTTTCCCCTGGAGAGGGTTTAACTGCTTTGTAGCTCCATAAAGATATTTCACAGAGAAAGCTTTATTCAATTGGGGTTCTTAAACCTCCTTTGTGAAAAGTGGTGGCATTTCGGGAGATATGTGGCCTTTGCCACGCATGTGATATGGCCGGGGCTTCTGAGCAGGAGAGTTCAAGGGCTGAAGATCCTTTTCAATCTATTAAGCCAACTGCCAATAGCAGCACTTGAAAAGGACAGGAGAGAATAAAAGTAAAGCAAAACATTTCCTGTATAAATTATAGTGCAATCCTACTCAAATGCAAGCCCTACTGAGATCAATGGGGCTTATTAACAGGTACATAGGTCAAGCATTTTAACAACTGTTTATTAAGAGAAGCCCATTTAGGTAGCAATTTGCAATCCTATACACTGTATAGGACAGCAGCCGGGAAGTTGACTGGGAAAAGTTGTCAAAAAGTTAGATTTAAAACCAAAAAACAAAAACCAACAATCCAAGGGTTTGGTTCTGGAATGTCTTTTCAGCCTTATTTGTCTTATTGGTACATTCCTTTGAATGTGGGCTGTGCCTACTAGCTTGCTAACAGGTCTACAAATGCAGCTTACTAAGCTGAAGCTGAATGCAGACTGGCCTACGTCTGGCTTGCAAAAAATGCATGCTTTTCAAAAATAACATTTTTGACAGATTTCTCTGCCTCTCCTCCATTCTTTGCATTGCATTTTTACATCTTTGCACACCCCAGGAACACGGAGGAGTGAACAAAGGGCCTTTTCAAAGGCAAACCTTTTGAATGATCCTATTGTGTTCCTTCACTGAATCAAAGCACACATGAGCTTGATTGTATGCAGAGAACATCTTCCAGCCCCTCTGTTGGTTTTCAAGTTGTCACACATACTTTAGGCCAAAGTCCTGCACAGTGGCAGCAAAAAGCTTTAAATCCCTGATCACATGACTCCTGGAATGATGCACAACAAGCAGGGAATACATGCAAGAAGTTCGCAGCACCAGATGTTCACCTTTGGATTCTGGAGGCACTGCACTAGCAATTCCTTCTTTCGTTCTTAAAAACAAAACAAAAAGGATGCTGCACTATTACAAATAGGGAAGATTTTGAACATACACTTCTTAGAGGGAATAGCTGAAAAATAAAACAAACTCTGTGAAATGTTGCATTGAGCACAAACGTTTCCAGGTTCTCTTCCCAAGAATACAATAGAAAAGGTTATAGATCATGCAGAGACAAATTTAGTTAAGCTTGATTTTTCTCATTGCTCATTTTCATTCCACAGCAGAATTCATCTAGGTGCCTCCCATAACAAGGGCTGGGGCTGGTCAAAGTGAAGTTTTTGCTGTGGGGCTTGATTATGCTACTGCAATCTGATGGCTGAGCTGTGGAGAAGTTGGAAGCCTGTTCCATTTTGCTCTAGGAAGGGATCTTTCTTCTACAACTGGTGGGAGGAGGAATTTGGGAGCTCTAAAGCAGAGTATGCAGGAAAACCCCCAAGTGCAATCCTTGGCATCTCAAATTAATGGGTTTCACAGGGCAGGCCTGGATAGGGCCCCTGCCTGAGTATCCCTGGCCAGAGTTGACAGTACAGAGCAAGATCTGGGCCTGATTCAGTATAAGGCAGTTCACACACTAGCCTCGCAATCTAGCCCCATATGAGTGCAGAAGCAAGCTTCCATGTTTGTATTGTTACCTGAATGCGGGATACCAAGTCAGACTACTGGTCTAGCTAGCTCAGTGTCTAGACTCAGAAGTTGCTGCTCTCCAGATGCCCACCCAAGCTTATCTGGCCTGCTGCCTCGGATGTGGTGGAGGATGATATCCTATTACCAATGTCAAAGTAAGCTCCAACTGCCCAACCATTCTGTACATGGAATTAAGGATGGGGTCCCATCTCAGGCAGCAAAATTTCTCCAACCGGCACAGCCTAAACCATGGAGAATCATGTGCACAATCTGAGTAGGCATTATCTCTTTTGTCTTGCATTCAGCCGCAGGAAATTAGCTATGCACTGTACCCTTAATCATGGTCCAAATTCCTCCTCCTCGCTCTCATTCCTAAGACTGGAAGAAACCCTGTTTCACTTGGGCCAGGGAGGTGTATAAAACCCGGTTAAATGAATAAACAAACCCATTTGTTACCCACATCTGTGTAGAATCCAAATTAGTAGACAAGGTTCAATAGACACCACAGTTGTGATTCCCCAGCCTTGTCCAGCAGCCAGTGTTTCATGCACATAGCTTTGTGAGCTCATAAGAAGTAGCACCGACCAGCTGTTCAGCAGCAAGAAGAAGGGGTTGGATTTAGCTCCCCCTAAACAGCTTATCTCTGTGATGGCCGATTATCTGACAGTGATATGCTGCTCACAGTCAGCTCAGGGCCTATAAGTATTATATCTGTTCAACCATAGGGAAGAGATGGCTCTACAATCCTGTAAAGCTGTGAACCATATATGAAAGGAGAGAGGGAATTGGAGGTAGGATGAATCATAGAATTGTAGAGTTGGAAGGGACCACGAGGGTCATCCAGTCCAATCCCCAGCAATGCAGGAATCTTTCTGCCCTATGTAGGGCTCGAACTGACAACCCTGAGAATAAGAGTCTCATCCTCTACCAACCGAGCAATCCCGATGCAAGAGGGGAGACTGCATTTGTACTCAGGTCCTTTCAGGCTTCCCATCAGCATCTGGTTGGCCTCTGTGAGAACAGGATGCTGAACTAGCTGAGCCTTTGGTCAGATCCAGCAGGTCTCTTTTATGTACTAATTGGGGGGGGGAGTGTGTGTGTGTGTGTTTGCACTTTTCTGGCATTGTGGTCTTTAACAGTTTCTTCTATTTTGTTATTACTAATTATGATCATTAATTTGTTTATACTCCGCCTTTTTCCCTAACAGGGACTCAAGGTGGCTTACAAAATAGTTCCTGTTGTCCACTGAGCGCCAAACTCAATTCTTCAATGGCTTCATAGTCAGTGGGCCACACTGACAGTCATGCTGCTAGGAACTTAACCAGCATGAATGCAACACATGCAGACTTGAAACAGGAAACTGAGCTCTACCTTTGTAGTAAAAGCTATGGGCTTTACTGTTGTTTCTGTCCTGATCTTGGGGTGGGGATCTAAGAAGGGATCTAAGAACATCCCACTATGACCTATATTCATCACAAGCAGCACTGTTTCTGTTCCGCTACAGTTCAGTTTCCATCGAGCACCACATTATCTGCCTCGCTGTCTACCATCTTTATCACAGCTTGTGTAACTATTTATGTAGCTTGCATTCATTTTAATATAAAGGAAATGTCAAAACGACATTTTAAAAAGCTGTTCATAATATATAATTTGTGGGCTTAAAAACATCACTCAATGATGTGAGTGAATACTGATCATATTCACTTAACTAATGTCCATTCCTGGCCACAGGTGAACATGTGAACTGCCACAATTTCCACTTCCTTCTCTGTTTTTGTTGAAATTCTCTGACATCCTTGTCCTGGAAAGGTGCCCTTAGAAGATGAATGCTCTAAGATTGTAGGTATGTTGAAAAATATAGCTCACAAGCAATTTTTAAATAGGAAATTTGGGTGGGACCTAGAGTGCTTAGTCTAAGTCAACTCATGGCAACTAACATTTCCTTTTCAACAGGAGAAGCAAGACCCAGCTCATAAGGAGCAAATGATGAATCAGTGTATTATATTCCTGACCAGCTCTTATGCATTTTATAGCATACAATGTGCACACTATTAAAATCATTTGAAGTACAGGCAACTGTTCACAGACCATATATTTATACTGGAATGCTTCTATAATATTGCATATGAATTGGTAATCTTGTACAGTCAATGAAAAAAATTCACCCTGCATTAAATGTTAAGTGTAAAAAGACTTTTGTTTCTAGCCAGAGGGAGAAACTGGTCATCCAGCAGATGAAGGACAGAGATAATAAATTCTTCCAACAACCAGAAAACATTCTGAACACTCAAGAGACAGAGAAATTGGAACCTCGGGCTACACCAAAAAACCCCACACTCACTCATTCATTCAACACGTTTTTCCATACAATTAAAGGAACATTTTTCTAGATGAGTAATTAATGTTATCCCACCACAAGGAACAGCCTGCCCATCACAAAACTAATGGTATTTGAAGTCTGTAGCTGACTCCCCTCCAGGGGTTTAGGAGGGTGGGTGGGCACAAGATGCCAAACCCAGTGGCCAAATGAGCTTGTTAGCACAGAGTTGATAAGTCAATGGATATTAATAGCAACAGTATAAATATATATATTGTCAATTGGAATATGTGGCCAGCGCAGGTCATGATGTCCCCTACCAGAACAGGTTGGAATGCACACACAGTCATAAGAAGATCAAGTTTCCAGCCCACTTAGATCCAGCCACAATAATGGATGCACTTGAGGCATGTGTAGCTGGGAGTGCAATTTCAATTGAAGTGCCCACTGCATCCATTTCTGGATAGAGCTGATATTGTGACCATCATTCATGCTTTGGTACTGCCTAGGCATGATTACTGCAATCTATGATACATGGTGCTGCCTCTGAAAAGTGTTTGGCAACTGCAGCTGACCCAGAATACACGGAGTACAGCAGGACCCACCATTTATACTTACTAGTGTTAAAGGTTCCTCACTGGCTTCCACTTGGTTTCTGGACAGTTCTAAAAAACCCATCAAGAGCATAGGGAAGACAGCAGAGGAAAGTCCCATTCCATAAGTGGAAGTCCTTGTGCCAGGCTTCCACTGACAGGACTCATTAGTCGAGTTAGTGTATAGCCATGATGATGAACCACCATTCAGGCCTGACCCCGCACCAAGCATTTCAGGGCATTTATTGGAACTAATGCCTTGCCTGAGCCTCCCTCCCTTGTGCCTGCTGCTGCTTGGACCGTGAAATCCAGAGCCAGGGCTACAGTTACTGATCACTGTATCAGCCATGAATTTGTGTAATCCTCTTTTGAAGCTGTTAAGGTTGGTGGCCATCACCGCTTCTTGTGGAGTGCCATAGTTTAACTTTCTGCTGTATGAAGAAGTATTTCTTTTTGCCTGGCCTGAGTCTGTCTCCACTCAGTGGATGACTCCCTGGTTCTAGTATTAGGAGGAAGGGGAAAACTTCTTTGTATTTACCCCCTGCAAATCATGCATAATTTCATCTTCTATCATGTCCCCACTTTCTATCACTTATTAGAAAGCAAATAGCCCCAAACATTGCAACCTTTGCTTGTAGGGGAGTTGTTCCAACCCCATGATTTTCTTGCTTGTGATTTGCTGTGCCTTTCCCATCTCTATTCTTAGATGCGGCAATCAGTACTTTAAGTGATGGGGCTCTATAGGTTTATATGAAGGCAAAGGCTTTGAACCAAGGTCTCTTTATTCCGGGTCACCCCTAAGAAGTTTATCATGATTTATAAATCGCCTCCCAGCTCACCAGGGCCCTAGATGCTGTTCTCATCTAGGCTGTAACAAAGTTTCATGGGAGCCCAGCTCCGTAGTGAAACACCATCTGGGCACATCACTCAAACCAGCGCACATCTCAGCTTTGGCAGTGCATTTGTTGAGAAGCACACTGTGGAGGAGAGGGACAGGCCTCTCTCTAGCCTTTCCTCTCTTGCTCATCAGTTCTATTTTTGTAAGGGTGATGTGTGCCGATTTCCTTCTGTGCTATGGAACAAAGGGGGGGGGGAATACTTGCTGAGGGACATACCAACCTGTGATTGTAATCCTCCCTGCCCATCAGAGTAGTCCAGCTGCTCGAAATTTGTCCAGTGGGCTCTTTCTATGCTCTAATATCATTTTTTAAAAAACAAACACCATTATACTTTTGACTTTGTCTGTCCTGTTTGTATCTTACCATAAAAGTGTTTTAAAGGACATTCACGAAAAAAGGCATAACTAGATCTGAGAGCCATTATTATAACTAACTATTCTCTGTTTGTCCAGCGGACTTAAGCAAATGGGTTCCTCCTGGTAGCATTATTGTATTTTCACAGACCAAAAAAATAAGCCTACAATATTAGTGAAAATGGAACAGTGAGGATTCTGCTGTTTTAGATGTGCAAGTGGTGATAATTCAGACAGCTAAGTACTTTTAAGTCCCTCTGACTTCAGTGGGAGAGTTAAAATATACTGAACACTCCCATTTGATTTAACAAGACTTTAAAATACTGAATGTTAACTGGCTTGTGTTTTAACTACTCTCATTCATTCAGGCACTGTGTGCAGGTTAAGCGGTGTTTTTAAAACAAACTTTGCAAGCGTACAAGGACCTTTCCTATTCTCATGTTTTCTTTAAGATTTTGGTTTAGTGTTAGTTAGGACTTTGATTCCAGCCAGAAATAGTTCATTTCCACACGTTAGTTATCTGTCATTCAAAATATTTTGAGATTAGCTGGGGGGGACAGTTCTCTATTGTGAGATCTTTTTTTAAGTTCTCCATTTGCATGTATGTTCCCCGCATGGGCCATCAGGGAAAAACTGCCAGAAAGGGTGTGCCCTGAGGAATGTTTATTGCTTTGGCAGCCCCAGCACTACCAGCCTCCATAATGTACATGCAGTTCCTCTGTTGTGAATGCATTGATTCTTCTGGGCCTGGAGGCTTTTAGCATGAAAAAAGAGCTCTGTTCGCAGCAAGAGCTGGTGCAGCACCTCTAGTGTTTTACTTTAACCCGCCCTGCCCAATATCAGAATCAGGAACTGGGGGCCCACCGGATTTACATGCATCACATTTTGAACTGGCACTTCTGTTGCAAATGGGATGGGCAGATGGGGAAAGGGGGCCAAAAGCTGAAACAGACCCTTTCACCTAAATACCAATGTGTGTGGGGGGGTTAGTGCCTAGCTTTTCCTATGGTTCTAGCCGTATACTCTTCTATAAACTGTGTCACTATGTAATATTAGGGCTGCGAATTTGTAGATGCAAGGGTCAGCATTCCTTGTGAGAAAGAAAGTGGGGGGTGGGGACTCCTGCATTCTTTTAATCAATTTTCTTGTTTTCATAGCAGAAGAACAGCTAAGCAATGCATGTGAAAGAAGCATTATGAAAAGGGGTTTTAATGTGTTAAGTACCTGAGCCTTGCCTTTGTACTTTGTAAAGCACCTGAGTTATGCTGTAATTGCTTAGGAAAACCCTGCCTGTCACAGTTACATAGACATTGCCAAGATTAGTTAGCAGTCTGCCTTTACATTACCTAGCTAGTGTATAATCCTTTAAGGTGTGGGGGGGGGGGAGAACCCTGTGGCTCTCGATGTTGCTTGACCATCAGCCCCAGCAAGCATGGTCAGAGCCACCACAGAATGTGGATGGGGCAGGATCAGACATGGTAAACTTACGCTTTTTGGATGTATGAAAGTGCAGGCGTTTTTTTACTCCACTGTGTTTAAAAATTTTGACGTGGCTGCCAGGTGCCACACAAAATTGCTTGGGGGTTTGTTCTAGTCTACAGGCTCTATCCTAGGCAAGGCTATAGGAGAAAACGATTGTGAGCACATTATGGGTACAAACCAAACCAAATCAGTGGCAGTGAGAGGGATCCTCTGGGGAGCAAGCACTACAAATAGCCGGTCGCAGAGACAGAAACCTCTTGAAAACGCCAACTGCCCTTTTAGACATATAATGGTGCAATATTTCACTACTATCACATTTTGTTTTAAGGCCCCCACCTTGCTATGTTTTCTTGTTTTAATTAAATACTGTAGAAGTAGGAGCCTATATTCTCTGCAGAAAAATACAAACATCTGGAAGCTTCGGTGGCACGTGCGCACAAATCATTAATTAAATTTATGAAGGCGCTTTCTAATGGGCTACACAAAAATCCCTCCTGTAATTGGTATATATGCTCAAAAGTTTTATTGTGAGTCAGAGACCATTACTCTGACCAGCTGCTAGAGAGTCACTGCTGAACCGCTGTTTCTCCTATTAAGCAGTCAGCATAAACTCTCCTCGTTACAGTCTCTGACATCGCCCCCAGGGCAAGAGGACACAGAAGAGCAATTGCCAAAATGTGTACGAAAATTATAGTTTTATTGTCCATACAACTGAAGGTTCGACTCTGGCTCCTGCTCCACTCCGCTTTTGTGATAAAGAAGCAATTCACAGGACAAATAAGCACAGTACACTATTGTAATCAAAGAAACAGGCACTATTTATGTATTGGAAAGACTGCTTCACAATAGTACCACACAGTCTAAAGGTCCAGAAGCTGCTGTTTTAGTAGATGCAGGGAAAGAATGAGGAACAGAACATTTGACAGAGCTGGAGAATGTAAATAGCCTCACTCCTTCTGTTTGTTAGTTTAACAAGCATGATTGGTAAGTTGGAACCATGTATTTAATGTTTATGTAGGCATCTTCACCGCCATAGCGCTCAAAGGCTTCCAGTGTCTCTTGAATCAAGTCTCCGATATTTTCACGCTTCTGCTGACTGTAGTCAATGCCATCTCCCGAATTAACTGATTGATTAAAAAAAGAAAGAATATATTAGGCTAGATGGTCTCGTGGAGATATCACAGCACAACCTTTGCTCTAGAAAATAATTACAAGCAGTGCAAACTAATGGTAAATTCATCTTCATCTGAAAATATAGGAGGTGCCCAACAACAACAACAATAACACCCTGGTTCTGCTGCACACAAACTTGTCAGAAAGCCTTCCATGCAGATTTCACCTTATCAGCCATACGTACCAGCAGGAGACCATGTTCTGCCAAAGTAGCTTCTCTCTGTACAGTAGACTGCAGATGCACTGGCATAGCACATGTGCCATTGGAAATTAGAGCCATCTCTATGTGCCCTAAGGCTGTAGATTTTTGCTGCAGCAATAATGTAAGGGCAGAATCATGAAATCTTAGGGATCTATTTACAAAAAGAATCTGAGCCTATTCTTATTTCCCCAGTTATTTCATCTGTCCACTGCTGGTTTCTATCTTTGGGGGACACTGCAGCTGGTGTGGTCCTACGTGTCTATGCCTATGACAGGGGAAGCCAATGTTCCACTTTCCTGATGTTGCTGGACTCCAGTTACAATCAGTCCAGCCAGCCTGGCCAATGGTCAAGGATTATAGGAACTGTAGTTCAACAAATCTGGAGGGGACAGTGTGGGCTACCCCTACTCTGCGAAGTCCCTGTTAGGATGATGAGCTGAGGTAGGCTAAGCTCAGGAGCCAAGAGAGAATGGATGTACTACTCTCTCATCTAGGTAATCACAAAAGGTAAGGTACCTGGTTTTAATGTCTAGTTTGGCCAATCAGGAGGCTGCCTTATTAACTAAGGGGCTTGTGCTGGGTCTACCTATTTCCTACCAGCCTGAAGAGGACTTGAAGGCCCGATCCCACACAGTTCTGGATAGCTCACCAGGCAGTCTTTGCCTCTCTTTCTGAAGCTGCATTCTAACTTGACGCTTCTGAGAAAAGGGCAAAGGGCTGAACACATTACAGATTATTCCAAGGGGCCGGTCCCTGCCAAACACAAGATCCATTTGCTTATTGAGACTGGAAGAAAGGGAGCTGTGGTTTGTTGCAGAACAGTCATTTTGAAGAAAACCACACAACACAAGCAATGTTGGGGTTCTGGGAAAAAATGTGTTACATTAAGTCAGCACCAATAGGGCAAATTATTTGAGTCCTTATATGGAATAACAGTCTTTTCCATTTACTCTGCTGCGAGGCAGCTTGGGAAGTAACTGGTAACACATATCTGAAGTGAGATAGTATATCCGTTCTTGCAAGAAAGAAAGTCTAGATGCCTGTGCAAATATGGAACAAATGTAAAACTTGGATACATAATCCTTTGCCCAGGACTTTGATGAGACTTGCGCTCTGATTCTAAACGTATTTATTTAGAAGTAGGCCTCACTGACTTCACTGGAATTGCTTCCAAATTATTTTTCAAGCCCTTACTTCAGTGTAATCTCAATGGAAAATAATGTGACTACTCTGGAGTAAAAGGTTAATATATCATGGCCATATAAGGGAACATCCTACAACCCCCTTCAGCATGAATATATTCAGAATCATACCAAAGATAATTTGGCAGTAAGTACTGGATGATTTAGAGGTTTGGCAATAAGACAGAGTTTTTTAGTCCCGTATATCTCTGGCTCTAACCCAGCATGGATATATAGTGACTGAAAACAGTGATTGCCTGAAGGTTATTTGATGGCTCATGTGACATTGGTTGGGCTCACTTTTGTTAATAGCAGACAGGTGTCCTCACCATAAAACTCAACGTCCCTCCTAACACTATTTATCCATTCTGTTGACAGTGTCAGAGAAGCCAGAAGAATCTTGTAGGAAGCCAAATAATCTTCTCCTTGCTTGACATTCTCTTCGAAGCCAAGGAGCAGTGAGGGTGCAAGGACAGTTTTCT
The DNA here is from genome assembly GCF_964188305.1 of Podarcis bocagei. Classification (NCBI taxonomy): domain Eukaryota; kingdom Metazoa; phylum Chordata; class Lepidosauria; order Squamata; family Lacertidae; genus Podarcis; species Podarcis bocagei. The sequence goes on along the minus strand of NC_138127.1, from coordinate 57,404,208 downwards.
TTCAGTCGTGTCTCTTGAAACATTAGCCCATTAGATCTGATCTATGAGGCTTCACTTCAGGGACTGTTCAGATGCTGCTTTGCACATTTAAAGCATAGGACTTCCCCTAAAAGAATCCTTGGAATTGTGGTTTCCCCCTATAGATTCCAATCACCCTTAGAAACTACAGCTACTGTGATTTTGGGGGGAAGTCATGTGCTTTAAATGTGCATTGAATGTGCTTTAAATGTATGGTGTGAAATTGCCCTAGGTCAGGAGTGAGAATCAGGCTAATGAACTCTCTTACTGTACTCAGAAATTAAGCAGGAGATTTCATGTCTATTTGAGCACAGGATCTTCTCAATTTATTACTTTCTTCCTTTGCTTGCACTTAGACTCATCCCAAGTAGAATGCTAGGAACAAAGCAGCATTTTAACAGTTCTTCACTCCAGCGGCAGCTGATTAGTAGGTTGATTCTGAAGTGGGTCTCTTGTTTGTGAAAGATAGCGCATGTAATGAGTTACATGCCCAAAATAAAACACATGCTTCTCTGCAAGGAGCTGAGCCACAATGACACATAGGGTGAGATTTTGCTATATTACATCAACAGTGGTTATTTCAATGCACTTTATTGGAGGCCTAGACCAATGGTTGCTTTGTTCCCTCCCAAACACATGTCCCAAGCATGATGTCAGCAACCTCTGATTCCCTGGATGTTACTGTTTTTCAGCACTCCAAACCCATCCAACACTTTCTGACATTACAATAAATCACATGTGGAGGAAATCTCATGGAATTATCCATTCCAATGTCCATGAAATAGGTTCTTATAAACCTCATGAGAGAACATAAGGAGGACTTGAACATTTTCACATTAAGAAAACACAACAATGTTATATCAAAACTGGGTCAGTGAGCACAGGCAAAAGGAATGAACTAGAACACCAGTCCGGAAGATAAACAGCTCACAGTTAAAAGGTGTAAACATAACATATAGATTCTATGCAACTCCCAGGTCTAATGTGACAAATTCATGATAGTGAGAGCATGACCAGATGCCATTTGAAATAAGCATTTATATGGGCTATCTTTCACAAACAATTTATGTCAACACCTTATTAGCGATTTTCCAATCCATTCCTTGGCTTTATCTGTGCCAGTGCAAGTCATGAGTTGCATCTTCATACCTAAATAGGGTCACCAGTGCAATGTAGAATTATGATGACATTCCCCCAAAGTTGATGGGCATTTCCATTCAATTGGTGTGTGCACTGCATCTTGTGACTGATTATGCAGGGTGGAGGTACCTGCCCCCCCATATTTTATTCAAGTTGGCACCCCTGGCATCTGATGATGATCGCAGAGTCCGGGATGGTTTAAATGTCACCCTTCCTTGAAGAGAAACTCTGGCAACTATCATTTATTATGTGAACTTTCACAAGGAAAATTGCTGGTCTTAATTCTTGAAAGGAAAGCAGTAAAATACTGGTATATTCTCTGTTTCCTTCACATTATTAGTTCTTTTTTTAAAAAAAGTTGAACATGGAATCCTCTCAGGTGCCACAAAACTCAAGCTCATGTTAGGCACTGGATCTCTGCACCACTGGAGCTGTGGAACAGAGGAAGGAAGGACAAAGAGTTCCACATTAGGGCAGTCCCACAACAGTGAAATCAGGTGCCACTGAAGGGTCAGTCTGGTGCCGCTGGCTAATTTTGGCCTTCCTGTCATCCATGGTTCTCACTGGCCCTTAGGCTTGACCACTGCATTCACCCTTAAACATGTGTCTGCCTTAAAAAATGATTCTGTTTGCTCTTTCAAAACATTTACCACTCTAAAATAGCAAAGACACAAAGCTAGAGATTTGGGTTAGCTCTGGGTAAGATAAACATACTTTGCAACTGTGCTGATGGTGAGACATGGTGATAGCTTGATCTGATGCAGACAAAAATCAGTAAGGATGCCAGGCTAGCAAAATAATTCTACAAGAGATGACGGCTCGGAGGACCGAGTAAAAAAAATACTCCAAAAGGGTCAGGCATAAGAGAATGAGCTATAAAGGATGGCACAAAGTGATGCACAGACTATCATTACTGACAATGCATGCCACATGCAGAGCTCGTATCCTCAAGACAGCCATTGTTCCTTCTAATTTCATGACACAGTTTATAAGTGACGCTACTGAAAGGCTATTTCAGCAAAGAAGACTCCCGCTATGCTCCACAATAGTTGCCCTACACAGCTACAGGAATTAGCAAATCTTTCAGGCAAAGATGGGGATGATTACCCATCAGGACAACATCCACCCCTGCATTTGCCAGCATTAGACAGATGAGTCATACTGATTTCCTCAGCACACCTAAGGCTAAGTATCTAGTCATAATAATAATTAGAATGAGTACATGGAGGGGTGGGAGAACCCTCGCCACTGGTGCGCAGCAGTCTCAGCCTGCCCTTCTCTAGCATAATGTTATTTTCGTGTTATTTATTGTATAGCGAACATGTGGGCAACCACAGAAAAAGCTGTACGTAAGATGCCAGAACCTGGATTGGATTCAAGCTGTTTATTGAAGCTTCCCTTAGTGGCAGAGAATTAATCAACATGAAGGAAATTTCAGAGAGCACATCTGTCATGCCACACTCCCCAAGTGAAGTGTCTTGCAGACGCAGCATGCAGCAAAGGGCTCTTGTCCTAGGAAGCAGCAGTGTTATTATTACTGTGCATAGGAAAAGATTTTGCTCAATGCTGGGCAGAACTGCTGATCTAGAGAACTGGAATTAGAAATGGTAGGAGCTAGAATTACAAGTAATTCCCAGATTAGGGCATCAGGCTTCTGTCTGTTATTATCCACATAAAGGTACTTATTATATTAAAAGGTGAGTTTGCGTTTTTATATCCCTTAAGAGCTCTTTCAGATGATGGTACCAGAGGTGAGGCAATTCTTCCGTTGTGATTGTGGACAGCCAGTATGATGCAGTGGTTAGAGATCTGGATGCAGGCCAGGAGACCCACACAGCCATGAAGTTCACTGGGTGAATTTTTAATATATTTATTTATTTTAGGCAATTCTATCTTTGGGCCATGAAAGCTCCCTAAGGTCCTTAGGCCAGTCATTGTGTCTCAGCCTATTATATATCAAAGGGCTGTTGTGGGGAAATAATGGGATAAACCCCAGGTATGATCACTCAAAACCTTTGAAGAAATGTAAGATTGTGTGATCAGAAACAAAACAAACAAAAGTTTCAGGACACACACACAAAAAGCAGTAGTTCTTCACATAGGACATAAGTAAACTATGGAATCTGCTTCCTCAAGAGGTAGTGATAGCCACCAACTTGGCTGACTTTAAAAAAAGGATTAGACAAATTAACGGAGGGTGGCTATGTTCTACCTCTGCTGTTAAATATGGGGAATTAAAAATGGAGAGAGTGCTGCTGTGCTCAGTCCCTATGCCTTCTTCTGGCAACTTTTGCAGGCAAGCTGGTGCCAAACATATTTCTCTGCTTTCCTTTAGACCACAAAAGTGAGGCCAAGAAGTGGGTCTTGTTGTCTGGGCAACCCAGGACCTCCATTCACACTGCCCCGATTTGAGCCCCAGGGAGTTCACTCTGGTGCTGCAATGCAGAGGTTTGACTTCACTGGCGGAGGCACACCTCATTGTCTCTCGAGACAGATGGATGTCAACAACTACTTGCTGGCTTCCCATTGGCACCTGATTGGCCACTGTGAGAACAGGATGCTAGGCTAGATTGGTCATTGACCTGATCCAGCAGACTGTTCATATGTAAACCAGATCAAATGCTTGTGATATTGCTTGATGTAGAAGGAGGACCCATTACCTGTCAGGCTAATAATGAAGGAGGATTTTAAATTGCTTCAAAATTTTCAGATTTTTGTCTTGGCATTTTTCTAAGAATGAATATTATTATTTTTAAGTGTTCATAAATACAACAAAACCTTGATTTCTGTAATATAGATCACCTATTATTGTAGAGACCAGAAATGGAATGTATCTGAAAAGTCTGGAAGGGGTATAAAGGCTCAACCCTCCAGTTCCATCACTATCCAACTACAATCCAAGAAACATACATGACCATATGAAGGCTATGGTTACCAAATACTCCTCTTTTTTCTATGGTTCCTATGCAAATACTACCCTGCTCTCAGTGCCACAAACCCTGCTCCTACATTCTCCTTTCTGGGCAATGAGAAGAAGCACTGAACAGCTACCAAGCATGTCAGTCTTCCCTTTGCCATCCCCAATAATAGGTTGGGGAGGGGGGGAGAGGAGTTTTTGTTTCACATAGCCCCTGGATGAAAAGTTCCTCCATCTTAGGGATGTTCCTATCCCAAGAGGAAAGTGACCACCTCTTTTCTTCTTCTTCTGGGGCAGAGTCATGTCTATTGCTAGAGACTCGATGGATCTTGCATTACACACATCTCCCCGGTCTTTCTTCAGACCATAGTAGAAGAGATGCATGCATGGCACTTGGCTGAGTTGGAGGAAACAATCTGCAGGAGTAAATGAGATCTATTCATATCTATGGAAGTTCTTGATGGTTATAAAATGTATTACAGACTTTTCTGTGGCTTATTAGCTTCCGCTTCTAAGCAGAGGCAGCCGTCTCTATTCAAGATGTTTTAATCTTTTGTATGTGTTCAAACACCTCTATTCAAATCAATGATACATACTTGCCCTTGAAAAGACCTTTCCTCAAGGTCTTATACTTCATGGAAGACATAAATTGAAACTGGAATGGCTGTGTAGCCAGAAAGGTAGAAAAAGTAACTTCCCAAGATTTTAATAGTTCAAATCTGCCCGGGGTCTTTTTGAAAAGAAAGAGATTCAAAGAGACTACTGAAGATCCTTTGAAGCAGGTGCTAGAGTTCCAGCTTAAATCCTTTTGTCAAAGGCCATTCAACCATTTCAATGGAGAAGGCACAAAAATTTGTTCTGTATTGGTCTTGCTCCTCAGAGGCTGTATTGATCGTGGTCATTATTATCAAAACTGAACAATTCTGTTCAAGGCATGTCATGAAACATGTAATTAAAACAAACAGAGATGCACACAAAGCACAGAGAAAGATCAATTCCTCAACTTCATGCATCAAATCAGGACAAATCAAAGCAATCTTTCGTGCAAAGATAACTGCTATCATCAGATGCTTCACAGCTTATGCCAGCTAGATTCTCTCTCTCCTCAACTACCTACTGGCCATGAGTACTGTTGCTGTCTGTGGCTTGGCTCCTAAGGCAAGGAGCTCTTACCTTAAGCAAGTTTACAGAAATGAAGTTCCCTGCATCCTACTGTACTTCCCAAAATTTAATAGCAGCTGAACAAGTAATGTTTTTGTGGATGTGTGGGAAGCCTTGTGCTACAGTTTTCAAGCTTCCACTCAAATTAGCGTGCTGCATAAATATATTCAATGAACAAAAAACCTTTCAGTTTAATGTGTTGTGTTAAGGGCTTTCCACATTCACTCAAGCTCCAAAATGCCTGGAAATTATACTCCAAGCTCTACAGCGCCTTCCTCAAAGTTTTTCTCTCTTTTTTTCCAAAAGTGATATCATGATACAAGATCAGGACTTCAATTAAAGTTTAGGGAGAGAAGTACCTTCTACTTATATCAAGTATGTTTAGTTGTTCATATACCTAATTTCTGAAAAGGTATATGATATAAAGGTATATGGTCTGAAATTTCTGAAAAGGCAAGACTGGTCAATGATACAAGCTAACACTGCCATTTTATGGAGAGCTATTCCCAACTCCAGTCCCTTACATTTAGTTTACATTTAGCACAGTCTGCATATTTCCAACGCAATTCAATAACCAATAAAATCCAAAACTTGAATCTTTCCTGTACTATAGACTTAAAAAGAACTTTGCCAAAATCTTCACCCTGCCAGGGAAATTGGTGGTCTTCCCATTTAGATGCTGAAAATACAAATACAAAACCGACTCATAATGTCAGAAGGCAATTCTTCCCTTATCAAACTTGTCTTTTCTCTGTAGAAACTAGGGAAACTAAGATTGAAGACATGATCAGCATTGTTTAAACCGATCCATTGTTCATGCTGATCAGTTTAAACTGGTCAAAGAATCAGTGATACAGAGTGCAAAGGTCAGCCCTAAATGCACAGTATGTCATGTATTTATCATCTAAAGGAGACAGATACATTTCTGCACATGCAACCTCCGTTCAAACAATTTATATGAAATTCTTGAGTCAGCCCAGGACACTAGGGGTTCAAGAAATAGGTTGTATGTGTTGGTACAGATACATTAAATATATACTGTAAATATACAATAATTAACTTTGCTTAGGCATACTTTTTCTCATTCTTTTTCAAAGTCACCTAAGCTAACAGACATCATCACACTTTGTTGTGTGTGGAGAAGTGTTTTAAAATTGTTTTTACTGTGAGAGTTGGAAGTCTTTATCCACCGTCTCTGAACTGTGCATACCTTTTAGAGATGCCAGTGAAGTTCTCCTGAGCCCAGGAAATAACTGAAGGGGCTCATTAAAGCCCAACTCAAAGGACATGAGCTTTATGACCCCCCAAATTCTTTGATTCACTTTAAAATTGGAGCAAGAGAAGAGTTGTCATTCTCAGGTTCTTAACCCCCATTAATGTAATGGAGGAATTTGCTCCATTACATTCAATAGGATAAAACCAAAAAGCTGCAAGGGCAAAATTCAGGAGGAGTAGGAGGAAGGAAATCCATATACAATGCCCTTGCCCTTAGGGTATTTATGGAGTGTGGAACATGTATGGAATCGACTCTTCTAGGAGGGAGAGACAGCAGAAAAAAAGAAGTTTGCCAAAATGGTCCATGAAGCTGCTTTATACCGTCTACCCAGTATTGCCTAGATCAACTGACAGAGGCTCTCTGAGGTCTTTCCCATTACTTGATCCTTTTAATTGGAGATGTCAGGGACTGAACCCATGATATTCTGCATGCAAGCCACACCCTGTACCACTGAGCTACCCCCAACTGTGAGGTCACTCTTTCTTTAACCAGACTTATAAGCAGGGTGGGGGAGGGAAGACCAGCAACTTGGTAAGGAATTGCAAAGAATTCTTGGTAAATAATTGCAATGCCTTATGGTGTTTTTTGGTAACAATGTGAGTGCACTAGGAATAGTTTTTAACTATTTGTAAATGGCTGCTGTTTAAACAAAAATCTTGAAAAGGAGCCAGGACAGCAGCTGTTATCATAGCTTTTCATTTCCAGGAAACATTAGCAACATCACATGCAATCCATTCTAAGCCCTGAAGTCCACCCCCCCTTCCCCCCCCTTAATTGAGATACTAAAATGAAAACAAAGCCACATATTTTTGTTAATGACACATGGCATATGCAAACACGTCTGTCCCAAGAAGAGACCAGTTGGGAGGGACAAGGTCTTCCTAAAATGATTGTCATTTAGAGTATTTGCCCTTCTCCAGCAATCTCAGCCAAACACCATGCTCAGCAGGAGACAGAATCATGAAGCAAAAATCTCAGTGGCCTTGGTGCAGCCTTTGTACTGTTGCAAAACAATGAAGTAAGGCACAAATCCCACTTAAAGGACCAAAGGGATCACGTTTTGTCCCTGTATGTTATCTGTTGGAATTCATACAAAAGAAGAAAAACCTCATATACAGAAGCTACACAATTTATTTATATGGACAAAGACTGAATGGATTTAATTGCCCATGGTTTGAAATGCCTTTGTTGCATATTATGTCTGATACTATGTTCACTTGTAAATGGAGCTGAATTAATTTGTAATTAAAAGCACACAGTACAAAAACAACACAAAACAAGCATTATTCATTTGATAATGTAATGTAAAGCAACAAAGCATAAGGTCCATCTAGGGCAATTGGTTTCAAAGGAAACCAGAATTGTGCAGAAACATTATAATCATTTTTTTAAAATGCAAGTGTTCTCCCTTGGGATTCCATAAATTGGTTCTTATAAATTGGTTAACCCAATGGCAGGTGAAATGCTGTAGTGCTGCTCCCTCTCACAGAGCAACAGAAGACGCCTCAGGCCACATGCCAGGAGACTATAGTGCAGTACCTCCTCATATCAATGTTACCCAAGATTCCGGAGTGCCATTGACACTCAAGTAACATAAGAACCTGCTTTAAGATGAATGGTGCCTCTTCTCTGTAGACTTTATTGTTCCTGTACTACATGGAATGCTGATGGAAAGAGTCCTTCAGTTTGGGCTCTGTTGTAGGATGCTGGCAGCTGATCAAGTGAGGAGAAGAAGGTGCAAACACTTAAAGTTATGGGAGCAGGTGATCTGGAAGCACTGATAGTTAAGTCATGCAGGGTGAGTCCAGAAGAAACTAGATGGGTGTTTCTGGAGCTATGTTAGAGCCAGGGAAGTCAATAATTCCCCTTATGCATTTGTTTAGCAGCCTCTGAGTGGCTCGCCACAAGGAACGGCTCTGCATAGATAGGAGTCATCTAGTTAAGAGTCCTAGCTAAACTTAAGATGATTTAGCAAGAACTAGTGTGCAACCTCCATGCCCTCACCCACAATGGAAACAGTAAAGGGGCCAGTACATACACTACTAAAGCAATTGGACTAGCAGATGGGTGCCTTGTAAAATTGAAGACATCTTCAGAAAACAGGCAAGATCAGTAATTTGTTTGTTTAAAAGGGGAATAAAGGTCCCATTAGCAGGGCTCCTCTGATTCCAGCCTATACACATAATTTTGATCTACTTCTCTCTCTCTCTCTCTCTCTCTCTCTCTCTCTCTCTCTCTCTCTGTGTGTGTGTGTGTGTGTGTGTATTACACACAGTTATTAAGAATTGCTACTATTTCCAATTTATCATTATTTTCAGATCATTCAGGGAGGGTAGGAGAGACATGAACCTTAAAAGCTTCCTTGGGAGCTTAAGGGCATCAACTTTCTGAAAGATATGGCTGCACAGAATTTGAGACCTTTTTTTTTTTTTTGCCAAAGCACAGGACCAGAATTGAACACTTGTACTTAAGAAGGTTAAAGAACTGGCAGCAGTAGAAATTTACCCTGCTGATTTATCTTCAAAGCAGGTATAGTCCAGACAGCTGCAATATGAGTTTCCTTATAAATCCACAGCATAACCTTAATTCTGACCTCTGTGGGTGGGCAAAAGGGATTGGCATTTAATTCCTTACACCGTTTTCCCTTTATATTTTGTTATGGGTTACTGCTTTTGCTTTTCAACAAAACCAGTGCATGTAATATGTCAGAAGTAGGCAGCCTTCACTAGTCTGGTTTATTTTGGGAGCAAGGCGAGAGTCATGATAAAGGGATGATGACTCAAATTTGCTGCTTTTCTTTTCTTTTTTGGGAAGACATTGATTCTCCTTCTAAAAAGCTTCCATTCCAAATTGCCTCTTTTTTTCAAATATAAACTCTGTGTATGCACACTTTACCTCTGAGTATATGACAACACAGTGCTTGTTTACAATGGTGGGTGTCAATTAGCAGGCTGCTCATAAATTACTGAGGAAACTCTTGTCTGTTGTCTATGCCAGTCCGCAACCCCTGAACCTTTGAAGCACTATGAGTGGAAGGGATGCAGCCCAAGTTCAAGCCCTTGTACTTCTCTATCCTGCATATCCCAGAGCAAGCTCCAGGCAAATCCTGTCCAATTAAGCTTAGTGGGATTTATATCCATGTAAGGGTGAGCTATGCTTTAGCTGTAATTTCTGGATATAAATATCCAAATATATATGGGGGTGGGATTGCATTTTCTACATTTCCCCACAAAATTAAATTAATGTTTAAATATATGCTTAGAGCAGGGATGGGGAAACCTGCAGTCTTCAAGATGTTGTTGAGCTCCCATCATCCCTCTGTCTTGGCCATGCTGGTTGCAGCTAGTGGGAGTTGCAATCTAACAACCTCTGGAGGGTCACAGTTTTCTGCACTCCTGCTTTAAACAATGCCTCCTTAATTACTGATTAATAGTACCTTAAAAAGTAAAGGTAAAGGACAGTTAAGTCCAGTCACAAACGACTCTGGGGTTGTGGTGCTCATCTCACTTTACTGGCCAAGGGAGCCGACATTTGTCCACAGACAGTTTTTCCAGGTCATGTGGCCAACATGACTAAGCCGCTTCTGGCAAAACCAGAGCAGTGCACGAAACCAGAGCAGCGCATGGAAACGACGTTTACCTTCCCACCGGAGTAGTACCTATTTATCTACCTGCACTTTGACGTGCTTTCAAACTGCTAGGTGGGCAGGAGCTGGGACCGAACAAACCACTGACCTTCTGATCAGCAAGCCCAAGGCTCAGTGGTTTACACCACAGCACCACCTGCGTCCCTAATAGTACCTTATTCCAGATTAATAGATTAAGAATTCCATTTATTATTTTATCGTTGAATTTATAAATGTGGACAGAAGTTGCACACTTTATACTTTAGGCTATGTGATCATGGGCTAAACATTACCATCACATATCTATGTTAGCCAATAACATTGATAAAATAATGGCTGGGAAAGAGGCATTGGTGCAAAATGCTAAAATAGACACTACTGCCCAATTCAGTTTCACTAAAATATATATCGCAGAGTTAAAATAAGGCTAAAACATGGTGAGGAAATGACAGAGGATGTTTGTCTTCTCTTGGAGGGAGCTGGCTGGGCTCCCCCCCCCCCATGACCCTCTGGGTATCATCCAAAACTGGCCTAGTAGCCTAGAGGACAAATTTTGCCACAGCTCTTCATCCTTATGAGAAACCCCATCAGAAAGGAGTCTGAAAAACTGCTTGGAAAACTGAGGTCAAGCCTCTGACCTGAACAATAAATAGCTGATTCCTCCCTGCACCCCAAAAGCTAGGATGTCATCATCACACTCAACGTGATAGAAGGTAGAAGAGGGTGAAGTGTCCAGGAGAGGTCATTGTAGTGTAGAAAGATTGGAGGTTGACTGTGCCATCCAAGTCCCCACCTATTCTTGGAAAGAAGGGAGGGTCTCCCCTCCCCCACTCCAGTGCGCACAGAGTTGATAAGCACAAGGAAGCATTGGGGAAGCTGCAATTCCTTCTGGCAACCCCGTACAGCAGAGCTTTCCCAACTTTTCACGTTGGTGACACATTTTTTAAGACATGCATCCTTTTGCAACACAGTAATTCAGTTACTCTGGGAGCCAGAGCAGCTTCGTCACGCTGGCCATGTGACCCAGAAGTGTCTCCGGACAGCGCTGGCCCCGGCCTCTTAAGTGAGATGGGCGCACAACCCTAGAGTCGGACATGACTGGCCCGTACGGGCAGGGGTACCTTTACCTTTTAATTCAGTTTTACTAGCCAACCAGAGGTTTCTAGCCACGGGAGGAGTGCGGGAAGTGTTTGCATGGTACACCTACACACTGCAGCCGACACACTAACATGTCACAACATACAGTTTGAAAAGCTCTGCCACAGCAAGAACCTGTGACCCCCTAGCTGTTGTCAGACTATAACTCCCAATATCCCTGACCACTGGCCAGGCTGCCGGGGACTGATGGGAATTGGAGCCCAACATCCCCTGAGGAGCCATAGGTTTCCACAAATTTTGAAATATATATTTGAACAACTAGTGCCAGGCCTGGGATCCTATTCAAATGTCAGTCTTTAATAGATCTCAGAAAGAAATGGTAGCCATGAACCCATGAGCACTGCTGAAACTCATCCACTAATGTGACCAGAATCAACACCTTCCTTCTTTGTTAAGTTTATGGAACCTTGTCCTGTCACAAGACATCATGTCATTTCCTCCCAGACACCGGCACTTGTACAGAACAACATACCACTCTAGAAATATTTCTGATACCAGAAGAACATATGCTTTGGCGTATAAGCCAACACACTGTGCCTATTGCTTTCTTTCATTTCATGTTTATGGAAGGGCCTGCAATTTACAAACTGGATCTGGTATTCAGAGACTTCGGTTCTGCCACCCATGATAGAGTGAAGATAAAATTTGTACACCCCCCTCCATACCCCATGCATTGGTGAGAAGCACAGAGTGATGTGGATGACTGCTTTAGGTCAATACTGCCTAGTTTCTAGCAGTCAGGAAAACCACTAAATAATACCACAGAGTGCAATCTGTTTGAATATTTGTCAGCTTAAGTTTTCCCATCGTATAACACACAAAAAGTATGAGCTGTCAAGGAAATCTACTGACTGGAAATATGCTTCATTACACTTGGAAGATCATCCTTGGGCATGCATAAGCCTGCATTAGAAGCAAAAGAACAGCTATTCGTGTAGACATTTAAGTTTTAATAATATATGCTAGTAAAGCAAGGCTAGTTCAAATGGTTTTTAGAAAGCTAATTCTTCTGATCTCTTCATGAGAATATTTAAAAATCATAATATTGTATTATACTTCCCCTGCCTTCTTTGGGTAAAATCTGCAAAATATTTATAATGCCCAAGAAAGACACTCATATTGGATGCAACTTACTAACAATGCTGGATTTGCAGTTCCAAGTCATTCAGAGGGAAGCATTGTATCGGAAAATATTAATAAAGATGAGTGAAGAGTGAATATAGCAGCTGACGCAGAATGGTGGCCTTTGGAGGCAAAAAGTCAATGAACGTTATACTAAAGAGGAAGGAACGAACTATGCAAGTCTCTATGGATTCATGTTACTAAAGCCAAACAAAGAGTCATAATTTCCTGACCACTCAAGACCAAGATATTTCAAGACCGTTCATCAAGATTGTTCATGTTACTAAAAGCAGAAACTAGGATTGCCACTTTCTCCCTTTGAATTTGTGTGTCTTTAAAAGGTTGTGTGACAGACAGAAATTCAACTGGATCTTTCTCCACCATTTTACCTTTATAGCTGGGGGGAAATGAAATATGTTGCAGAAAGTGGGTGAAGCATTGCTCTTGGGGTTTATTTATTTTATTAACTGCATTTATCTACCACTTTTTTTGGCCAAAACACCCAGAACAATTTACAATTAAAAATATCAGAATAAATAAAAAGCTACAAAAATATTGTCAGGGCAATTTCAAGAGTTGATTGCACAGGCTCCCTGAGCACGGCCTCTTTGGCTTTGTGGCAAAGTAATAAGATGACATGGACCAGAATGCTGCTGCCCATCACTGCCACAGGAGGAGGTCCAACAGACAGCATCTTGCCATGCCTGCCCCCTCAAACCTGGAGATGACCCTGAGCCTCCTATTGAATGAATCACTTTGCTCATTTCTGTAAATCAAAATGTTTCTTTCAAGAAACAGATTTAAAATGTACTGACAGAAGAGCAGAATCTATGTGAAGACACATGCATAAAAGAGAAAGGACTTAAATCCTTTTAAGGGCATTTAAAAAATAAAATTAAAGTGGTAATATATGGAGACCAAGGTCACGGCTCCCAGGGTAATAATTCTGTGGGACAGAAAACACAGCATCAGAATCCCATGATCACACAGTTTTCCTGTACAGTTTAATTGCTTTTCAATGTAAATGAGCCGGGGGGGGGGAGAGATAATGATTACACATCCATAAAAAGAAACAGCTACGCTTCCGTGAAGTTCTGCTTTCTTTGTACCGAGAACAACAATTCTAAATTTCAAAGAACCTATCATATAAACTGCAAGCCACTTAATGGTTAGTCTAAAAGAATTTTGAGAGAACTACATAAAAGTCAAGGGAAATGAAGAAAGAGCCGGGGGAAATAGACTAATACGATTTCATAGTGGCCAACCAGAAGCCTATCAGAAGCCCATAAAGGTAACAGCCTACTTCAGTGATCCCGATTCCCATTTCAGAGGCAGAGCTCAGTTCAGATGCTTGTACAGTATCTGCATACTATGAAATCAACAGATTAATTTTCAGGAGAAGCTGGATCAAGCCCAATGATGGTGCCTTGTGCTTCATTTTAGTGTGCATGGGTGAACATTATCCTTGAAGCTTGAGGTTCTAAAGGAGAATACCATTTGAGAGCATTTAAGTAAAAATAAAAGGAGAGGTAACTAATAGCCATATCCTTACAGGAGTCTGCTACAACTGGCAAACCCGGCAACCAAGACTTGGATGATGCCATCCATGATTAGATTACCAAATTTTCAAAGAGAGACACAGTGGTAATGAGAGGCTTCAGTTCAACTTGCTCAGGCTTGCAAGAGATGTTTACAAAAATAACAAAAAAAAGTTTATTTGGCTATGTCTGGAACAAGAGGAAGAAATGAACAGGTAGTTTTGCTGAAAAGAGAACATGGATAAATGTTAGAGGGTGATGTACAGAATGCTGCTTAACACCTCTGCTTTCTCCCACAAGGAAAACTGTGCTGAGCCTGGCAAAAAGAGACTGAACACCAAAAGGAAGCAGCCCAAATTAGGTAAAGAGGGGTCATAGGAGTACTTAGCCACTCTAACTTAATTCAAGCTTCATGGTCTGGTGAATCAAAGAATCATAAAATTGTAGAGTTGGAATGGATCCCAAAGCTCATCCAGTTTAACATCCTGCAATGCCGGAATCTCAACCAATGTATCCATAACAGCTATTTTACTTTTCAGAAACTCCCATTCATCTTGGACTCCCTTCCTTTTGAGTATTTCTCACCATCCAGTGGTTCCTTAAGCTTTTTGAAATCAGCTTTCCTAAAATCTGGAGTGCACTCAACTTTCCCTTGGCTCTGAATCATGAAACTCAAAATGACATCACTTCCTCCCAAGGTTGTCAGTATTTCCACTTTGTCAATCAGTTCTTCCCTTGTTGCTTCTTCCAACTTTTGGGAAATGAAACTGTCAGTAAGACAAGTGAGGAATTTGCTGGAACTTACATTCTTGGCAGAGTTTGAGTTCCAACAGATAGCAGGGTAGTTGAAGTCTTTCATGACTGCTATTGCTCTCCTTTTTGAATGTTTGGTTATTGCATCCTAGGGTACAAAAGCAACTTGCAGGTGTGATTTCAGGGTCTCTTCTATAAATTTTGAAGAATAGGTGAACTGCCACAATATGAAGTGCCATATAGATTGGCAAATGCCATCCCCATCTTCAAAATGGGGGAAGGAGAAGATCCAGGAAACTACAGAATGGTTAACTTGACAATTATAATTGGAAAGGTTCTAGGGTAGATTCTTCAGCAGTCAGCCTGGGAGCCTTTAAGAACCCCCAATGTGCAGTTATGAAACCAGCATAGGTTTCATAAGAAAATGTCATGACAGACTAAAATTTTCTCCCTTTTTAGAGTGACTAGTCTGGCAGATCAGTGGCAGATTCTTGATGATCTGGGGTGGTTGGTCATATGAGACCCCATTTTCAACACTATTTGTGCCTATCGCAGGAGAACCTGGCTATCTGTTAGCATCTTTCCAAATGGTAAGGAAGGCTTTTACCACAAGTCAGTTGCATTTGTGTGGCAAAATGTATTCACCTGATCCCTCTGAGCAAGCTGTGCTCCAAGCTCAACTGAGTGCAAGATGTAATACTGAATTTAAAGAAGTCTACTGTTGTTTGAGAGCAGAGAAAAGGCAAGAAAGTGAAAAGCGTGTTCATCAACGGGGAAAAAATGTTGTTTTACCACACAGATAATAGTTCCCAGAACTTATTTTATTTGGAATTTACTATATCCAATTTTTACCTGACAAAAATTGATGCCTAACTGGTATATTAAATATTTTTTATGCCACAGAAGGAGTAATTAAATTTTTCTTAAAATTACCATTACAAATGAGCAAGAGCTGTATACGTTTGAAACTCATTTTATACTGTGAATTACGAATCAGGACTAGGCATCAATTATATTCTCCTTGATTCCTTCCAATCCTATTATCTAATCAGTGTAGCATCCACAGGACTTTATAATTGATCTTCTGGAAGAATAATATTTCTGTAATTGTATTACTATAGAGCACGATGCGATATCGTTGTATAGAGGTACTTTCTTATTAAAATCTAACACTAAAACAGGGCAAACCAAAGCCAAAACCAAAACACCACCACCTTTGACAAGAAGTATTCATTTCCTCATCTAATTAACTGTTTAGGTAGGGGTACTAAGTCCAGAGAAATTCTAAGATGTTGTTTGTATCCATCTGTCTCAGGACACAGTGGAGGAGTGCGCCTTTGCAGGTGAAGTCAAACTGTTGGAAGGTTGCAGTGCCTGCTGTGGCTGTAGAGAATGATACAAGACAGACATGGGGCAGAAATCTGGCATCCAATTGTACTGCTGCAGATGCACCACAACGTTTCTGTGGATATTGCAGAGTATACGCAGACTTTCTGGAAGTATCTGGTTGCAAGCTGACAGGATGACCAGGAACAAAATGCTGCTCACTAGTAACTTGGTTACTTAGAGGTTTATTATTTACAGCAGACTCACAAGTTGCTATATACAAGATACAGACACGGATATTAACTCTCTCTCTGAACTCAAACTTCAGCTAACTCCAACAGACCAACCAACCACACAGAAGCCATGAGTCATCCTGCCTATATGGGTGACCACAACCAATAGTAGAGTCATTTCCAAGGTTCAAATATCATCTGGCAGAAAACTCCTCTGCTCAGACTTTCTGGCCTTTGGTCAACTCACTAATTGTTTCTGTGAGAAAGCTGGATCAAAGCACGTAGCAAAATCCCAACAGTTTCTTTTCTCTGTGCTCCTCCCAGCAGCCATTCCTCCTCTGGTCACTGCAGTGGATACATGATCTGACTGTCTGTCTCCAGGCACTGTGGTCATCTGCAAGGGATTCCCACACTGTGGAGTTGATGTCAATCTTTGTAACAAAAAGTGGGTCTGCCAATGGACCTGGTGCCTGAAGCCAGCTCCCTGTAGAGCATGTCCTTTGGGGATCCTGCCATCTTCCATTCTGTGGACATGACAAAGCCAGCATAGAGACTAAGACAGGTGTGTGCTGGGAATATGAGCTTGGGAGAGCACATATTTGTTTGAAACTCTGTCCTGCAATGTGATACCTAAAATCTTCCTGAAACAGCACATGTAGAAGGCATTGAGGCATCATTCTTGACAGTTGTAAGTTGCTCACGACTCACTTCCATAAAGCAGCATGTGCAACATGGTAGACCTTCACCTTGGTATTGGTTGTTAGCATCGCATTCTCCCATACCTCTTTGGAGAGGTGACCCATAACTGTAGCTGACTTGCCAATACACTTATCCAGCTCAGCCGTGATGGAGAGGCTACTGGTTATAGTAGAACTCACAGAGACAAAATTGTCTACCACCTCAAGCTTGTGGTCACCAATGATGGCATTGAGCAATGGTGACATCCTGACCCAGGTCGTTGGTCTTTGTCAGGCTGATAGTAAGGCCAAACTTCCTGAAGGCTTGGGCAAAATGGTTGGTGAGTCTCTGTAAAGCTTCCTCAGAGTGTGCTGTCAAGGCTGCATCATCTGAAAGCAATGTTTCTCAGATAAGAACCCGGTATACTTTTGTCTTGGTGTGGAGACCAAGGTTGAACCAGGTTGAACAGATCTCAGTAACTCCTTGAATGAACATACACAGCATCTTCAATCAAACTGAAGGCATAGGAGAGCAACCAGAAGAAGAATACGCCAAAGAGATTTGGGGTGAGAACACAGTCTGCTTCACACGACTCTTTATAGGGAAGGCATCGGAGGATGAGCTTTCATATTCAACAGGTAATGTTGATGGGTAGATTTAAGTGCTCTTAGTATGATTGAGCAATAGCTCTGTGTAGGAACAGGTCTTTAATTAGTTGCCAGTGTAGTATAGTGTAGTGGTTAAAGCATGTCAAATTAGGACCTGGGAGGCGAGGATTCAAATCCTCACTCAGCCATGAAGCTCACTTTGTACAAAGGTGATTATGACAACAGCCTAAAATTAAGGCCCATGTTGATTTTTCCAAAAGGGGCCCCTTCCCCTGTTGAGGAGTAATGGTAATTAACAAGAGTTTAACTTTCTTTCCTTATCTGTATTTTATGGCCCTGTAAATCTGCAGAGCGCAGGGGAAAGAGACAGCCAGATGTGAACCTCTTTTCCAAGAGACTCATATTTTTGTCATCAACACAGCATAATCCCTACATTTAATTAACTCCTTCATTCTCTTCTGATAAACTATGAATTTTTATTAGATAATAATCTCCTGTACTTTATGAAAGTCACACACCTATTAGCATTATCCCCTCTTGTCTTTGTTCTGTTTTGATACTTTTAAAAGTATGTGTGTTAGCAAGCAAGTGTCTTGTTTTGCCATCATCCTCAGAATATTTCTTGGACTACCTTTACAAGATAAAGATCAAAGAATGATATGCTGAGCAAATTATATTCAGTTCCTTTGTTTTCAACACATTAAAGTTTGATGTGGTATTTATTCTATATCTACAATGAGAAATTAACATCTCAACATATTTATTTACAACTGGCACTGAAGTTATTTCTTTATAAAAGGGACTTTATTAATTTGGTTAGGAAGGGTAATGGGCATTTTATGGGTCTAAACCCAATGCTGTCCATTACCCCATAACTTCTTGGGATTCCTTAGACTCCTGTGCTTACAACTGGAGACATTGAACAATGTCTGTTACTACCAGAGACTACCTACATTATGAATTTCAGACATCCTCCCAAGCTGGGTTATTGATCTTATTCATGTTTACTCAAAAGTAAGCTTCAGTGACTTCAATGAGACTTACTTATGGGTAAGTGGGTACAGGACTCCAGCCTGTAACTTTATTTCCCTGGAAATAATCACAAGCAATTTGAAGCCACTTTCTGATTGCTAAGTAGCCAGAAGCTGTCAGCTCCCCAGTTAACTTAAATTCTATAATCTTATTACTCTTTAAGTTTCTAAGCTCTCCATGGAGCTAGTCTTAACCCTAGAAAACATTTCATTTTTAATAGTGAAAACCCCTACGGAAGCTCTGTGCTTCGATAACAACTGAAGCCATTCCATGTGCTAATTCTTTTTGAGGGAAGATTATAAATACCATAGAAGAAACCACCGCATAAAACTATCCTGATCTTAAATAAGATGGTATAGGAAGAAAACCACATTAAGTCCCAAAAGGTTTGTGAAATTTTGGGACATAGACTAATGTCCCAAAACAGAAACTATCATTTTATTAATAGCTGTAACATGCAATCTCTCTCTCGCTTCCTCTCTCCCTCTGTATTTTAGAGATCTGCATCATATACTGGTACATGACAATTGCTAGGGTATGTTGTATATGTTTGAGAAAACCATTACAACACTTTGAAGCTACTTCTGTTAATGGAAAACCTATTAGTGCTGGTGTTCTTCCATTAACAGGGTAAAGCCCAGTTCAGACATAAGAAGATACGATGGCATCCCACTTTATGAACAAGAAATGGGAAGCCTCAGGTTTGCCCTTCCCCATTTACTTCTTGTAACCACAGAGAGGAAGTCAGAAACGTTTGCTTCCAATTTTGCACAACTATAGTTCTCTTCAGTACCCAAACTTGGAAACCTATGCAGTGGCGTAGCGTGGGTTGTCAGCACCTGGGGCAAGGCAAGTAATTTGCGCCCCCTAACCCGTGGATTTTAGAGAGCTGCCAGTGCGAGCGCCCCCCCCCCCAGATGTTGCACCCGGTGCGGCCGGCCCCCCCTGCACCCCCCACGCTACGCCACTGAACTATGGTTTGTTTGATTAGCGAGAATAGGTCAGGATCAAACAGTGGTTTTTTATAGTGGCTTTTTCTGGAATTTTGTTTAAATAACAGGTTTATCAAAAATAACTTCAGAGAAAACAAGAAAAAATGAAACTGGTGACCCTTTGAAGACCAAGGTACAAATGTTTTTGTATGGTTCATTTAACTAGAAAATAATCCATGTAACAGAAAATGAAGTACTTTATCAGATTTGCATTTAAATAATAGGCATTAAGCAATTAATATACTGGTGAGTGTTTTTTTTAAAAAAACTATAATCACAACTGAGCACTTGATTGCAAACCACAATAACATCTTTTTTAAAAGAGTGCTGTGAGGTACGTAAATGTGCTGTTTAAAATGCACGTATATATTATTTGGCGTTTGTAATAAGATATGGATTGCAACTGTATAATTGACTGACATTCAATTAGAATGCTTAAAATTAAGTGAAGCTGGTTGTTTACTGAACTGTTTCATTTTAGTGAGTTTTTCTTGGAAAATCATCAGTTTGTTGCAACAGTACACTATGGGACCGTACAGTCATAAGCAGAGAAGGACAGTCAAGGGACTATCTATTCCTTGGTTCTGCTCCCTTGGGTGATGCATAGTCATGTGGTGGGACTGGACTTAGCAAAACAAAACAAAAAATATTGAACGAGAGGTTAGATAGAATTTGTATAAAGATCTCCACATAATAAAAGGTTAGGTCAGCTGCTAATGTAAGTGCTCCTAGGTTTCCATTAGTCATGCTTATTTAGGCCCTGCTGCACCTCCGGTCTCTTCTCATGGATGTCCTCTTTGGGCTCCAGAGAGGCAGTGGCAGAGCTTCATGCTCCGGCACCGGGGGGCGGAGAGCAGGCGGGGACAGGGCTGGCGTGTGTCCTGGGGGCATGTGTAGGGGCGCTTGTCCTGGGGACGTGGCGCCCAGCACAGACGGGGGGGGCAGCCGCAATGGCACCCTGCCGGGATCGCGCTGCTGGGGGCGGTGCGCTCCCCCCGCACGCCTTTTCCTCTGCCAGTGCAGGGAGGCTCTCCTCATAAGCCACAAGGACACTCCAGCTCTCCCTCACCATTTCCGGGTTTGAATTGATTTATTTAATTATTTCCTGGTGCTGCACATATACATGGTCGTGCACAAGTCAATCATGCATAAGTACTTTAGATCTAGGTATCTTAACTTAAGTGTTTGTTAAAGCTAGAGCTGCAGTCATAGAAACGATTATTTAGTAAATATTATACTCATTATTGGCTCTAAATTTGCTCCTCTGCCTCTCCAGTGTCTGTGGCTTATCAGGGGCTAGTTGATTCATGTGTTAGTTTGGAAAAGTGAATTAATGGAGGAAATTGTGCTGCTGGTTTTTCTCCTTCTCATCTACTGACTTCAGAACTAGTGCAATCCAAATCTATAGTTAAGCAGCGAATAAAATACTTAGATGTGCATGAGTCACACAGGCTAGTGGGCCACACCCTCCACTGCCATTGAGAGCAACTTAGTTTGCTTCCAATAACTGTACACCATACTTACATTTTCTATTTCACTGGCCCATTTTAACCTCTGACCTTCAAAGATTTTAGACTGCAGATTTGCTAAAATTCCCTTCAAAGGCAGATGTAGTCAATGTCAGGCTGCCGCCAGCGATGCCCAGCCATTGCCCAGGAATAAACCAAGACAAGACAATGTTTCTTACTGTCTGCTATTTATTCAGTATTTACACAGAGAGGCTATAGAACCCAGCCTCTTGGATAATGGTGTTGTCCCGAGTGAATCTCCACCGCCTGTCTCTCCCACTTCCTCATTCGTCAATTTCATTGTCTCTCCTATTGTCTCCTGTCTTTGAGCTCTTTGCTCTCCTACTTTTAAGGCTCACCAGGCTCTGGCGGGGGTGTGTGTGTCTGGAATTCTTTCTAAAGATACTGTGTCCATAAGCTGTAGCCCCTCTGGTGCTTCCTCCTCCTCCTCTTCTCTCATTATTTCCCAACTTTCCTCCTCATCTGCCTCTGAGCTGAGACCTCCCTCAAAAACCCATGTTGCAAATCTAAACTGTCTTCCTCTTCCTCCTCCCTGGAAGGGTCAAGCTGGGGAGGCGGTTTCCACAATTCCTCCTCTGCCCAGTCCCTGATAGTCAGGGCTTTAAAAAAACAACAACCCTGAAAAAGCCTTTCAGGGGCTCAATGTTGATTTAATAAGTATGAAACTGATAATGTTTTTTGCTAAGTAGTGGCCAATTTGACTGATGATGTTGCAGGAAAAATTTGATCCCTGTTAGCAGACATAAAAAGGAGCCAATAATTATATCATAAGATACATAGATGAAACTAGTGCCAGTTGCACAGATCCCCAGCCTATATGTTGTCCAATCTGAATATTTTACACTTGCCTAGCTCAAAATTAGCTCATCTAATTTTATCAGTAAGTATTCTTACATTTTCCACTGTACCGAATGATACAATGCACAGGTGGCATGCATATCACCACGTCAACAGTTTTGATACCCCTATTTATTGTGCTTAACAGAGGGTTGAAAGAGGTTAGCAGATATTGCTTCTGGGGGCATGGGAAGCAATAGTCTACGGTAAGGCAGTAGGAATAATTTGAGTCGGAGTATAACACAGATATAAAAATGTCAAATTCTAAAGTAAACACAATTTATAGTCCAGATATAATATAGTCACTGGATTATATTGGAAAAATTACCAATGCATTCTCATTGTTATGAGAAAACAAAATGATAGGGGGAAATTGAACACACTGTAAGCAATAATAACCTCTGGCAAGAAGACAAAGAAGTATGTCCTGACATGTAGGGATGGATGGACCTATTAAAGTCTGATCTGTCCCACTTCTGCATGGGGATGAGACCAAGTCCCTCTTGTACACTGGATAATACAGTCTGATGGCCGCAGCATTGCCTCTGTCTGGTAGCAGGGTGTTGCTGTTGCTGTTGTTTGTCTTTTCAAAAGGTCCAAACAAGTCACCCACAGCCTGGAGCTCCTAGCATATGGGGCTGTTTGTTGCCACAAGCAGTTTGAGCTGCCCCCCTGAGAACTATGGGAATTATGTTACATCCCGTTCAGTGATAATTGTGGGGTGGTGGAATGGCTGCCCTCAGATTTTACATGGCATCTGTGGGTGAGCCAGAATCCTGACCTCTTTCTCATTCATAATGAGACTTTTGTTGAAATTTAACCAGTTCCCTTTACTAAGATCTCACCTACATCATTCTGAAAGCAGAACCACCTGTTTTATGGACAGCACTTTTTATCAATACTTTCAGGATATCCCAGGCAACTCCATTTATTAACTCTAGAAGTAATTTCATTATGTGAGGTTAAAGGTGGCAGGGGTGGGGAGTCTGTTTAAAAATTGATGCAAATATTAGTCAACTCTCAATTTCCTCAATGTAGTTACAGCTGACGCAGTGTCCTAGACAATTATGAATACCAAAGATCTGCTGCTGCTTTTCAATGCAAGATCAAGTCAGAGATGTTTGCATGGCTTCATATCCCAATGTGATGCAGCATAAACATCATCTTGGGAAAATAACAGAAGTTTAATCGTTCAACCTCGCTAATAGCCCTTGAAATGTATTGGGATCTGGAAAACTCAGAAAGTGTGTGAATAACTTTTAGTTCTGATTCTATACCTACTGTTTCCATGGCAAAAATGGGTAGAAAGTTTTTTTCAAATTTTATAATGAAGATCAAATGCTGCATTAGAAACCGTTATTGATGTGGGGGTTTTTTAGTGCTTCCCATATAGCTGCTAGCTTCATGCTGCTCTTGAAGTTAATGTTTCCTCGTTTTCATTACCTACATCCTTTTTCAGCTTGTCTCTGAAATGTTGCCTTTTTAAAAAAATATGTAACAGTACATGCATCTGTCTTATCTTTGAAGCTGCATCTGCAGATCACAGGTAACAGAGCTGGGCATTGCTTCTGTAAGTCCTTACCCAAAGGCACTTCTTCATTCCCAATTACAGTGTGTGGGTTAAAAGCACATAGGACTTCAAGTGTTGCTTCTATGGACCTTTTGACACGCCACGAATACGCTGCATTATTTTGAGATGTTGCTGTGGTTTCTTCCATAGGCCATGATAAGTACACCTCTCTAGTAGTGACATCTACATCACTTATGTATGTCAGAATCTGATCATTCTTCAGCATATTTGCAAAGCTTTTGATGTTCATTTCACCTAAATAACTAGTGCTTCACTCCTTCATATGTCTAGTCTTCTATTAGGCAGAATATGCCTTCATTTTCAACTACACCTGTTCCTATTGAGTTCCTATGTGCAAGGGGGAGAAATATTTGCTACTTCAGAGTATTTACATGTGTTGGAAGCTCCTGTAGTTATATTTCATGTATTTGCATGTCGAGGTCCCCAAGACACCCCCCCAAAGAAAAACACAATTGACACTTAATTTTTGTTTAAGGTTTTTGGCATAATTTTGGCCACAACTTTATTCAAATTACAGCAATGTGAGTGGTTGCTTAGGCATTGGTAGCACTAACTGACCCCGCGCAGGGACAGCTCTGACATTTGCACCCCCCACGAAGTCAGCAAGGGTAAGTCACCTGGGGAGAGAGACAGGACTGGGAATCATGCCTCACCTCTCCCCAGAATGCTCCCAGGGGCTTGTGTGGCCCAGTGGCGTAGCGTGGGTTGTCAGCACCCGGGGCAAGGCAAGTAATTTGCGCCCCCTAACCCGTGGATTTGCGCCCCCTAACCCGTGGATTTGCGCCCCCCTAACCCCCAGATGTTGCGCCCGGTGCAACCGGCCCCCCCTGCACCCCCCACGCTACGCCACTGGTGTGGCCCTAGCCCCTTGCCAGCGGGTTTCGGACAAAAGCATGGGGAGCCTTGAAGCAGCAGCAGCAGCATTTTGGAGGGGCAGGCCCAGCCAAATCCATACCCCTCCACCAACCAATTCCAAGACCAATGCCTAACCGCCAACCTTACAAGTTGTGACGATTTGCTACGCAGTAGGCAAAAAACCAAGTGGCACACACTAATCAGCCAAATGGACAAAATTCCTACCGGGCCCCTGCCCCAAAGCAGACGACCCCATGACAGGCATAGCAAGGTCAAGCAACAGCCTAAAATTAGGGAAGGGAGGGCGGGTGATCCGAAGCACGCAGCGAAAAGAGGAAGCTCCTCGCTGCAAGCATTGTATTTAACAAATAGCGCTGTCAATCAACAAATGGCAAAACATCTAGATTTCCCCAGTAACAACCCGCCCCTGCTTAAAGGATGGCCAAACCATTTGCCTAGCAACAGTGAGGTGTCTCGTCAGCCCCGCCCACAACCTGTGCTCTCCATGAGGGAGAACACACTTTCTAATATAAGTCACCTAGGGAATCCTCGGGGGTTGAAAGGTGGGATAGAAATCAAATAAATGACTAGAACAAGTGCTTACAATGAAATAAGTTGAGTAGCAGATGTCCATGTCAGGTTGATTGATGGAAGTTCACAAACTGATTTTTGTAGCCATTTTGCTACAGTCTTTTGGAACAGACCGATGGTTCTGCAGTGATATTCCATTATCAATGGAACATTATCTTAGCATGGCATTTTGGTCTGTTGAGGCCATAGCCAAATTTGGGTCCAAGATGAAGCTTAAGTATCTGAGATTACCTCGGTGTGACCCTATGCTGAACCTCGTTCTTTTAAAATTCTGCACAGCTCAAAACAGTTGTGTTTTCTTAACATATTCAGGAATAAAAAATCCACAGTATCTGTTTCAGGGAGTTAAACACTGGTAGCCTGGTCAAAATGTTTGTGCCTGCTATGCAAGAATATCCTGACAAGAGAATAGTATTTGCTTCTTTGTCTTGTGGGAAAACTAGAAAAATGACATTTGCTCAGAAAGGCAGGAAGTACCATAATATGTTTCAGTGGACAAGACTTGTGTCTTTTATTTATTTCTGAAGTAAATGCACAACTCAAGATGTCCAGTGAAGGGAGGAAAGACACTCTTCTTTGTTAGAGAAGGTGCCCAACATGCATTTCAAAACAGTAATTTACCACCAAAAAGAACCCTTCTGGTCTAAAAGTATCCGCCATATTCACACCCTCCTAGTCACACTCTCCTTTACAGATAAACATCAGCTCTACTCAGGCATTCAAAATATGTTTGTGTAGGAGAGAGAGGTTGGGAGGGACTGCATTAAATGAGTCTAGGGGTTCTTGTGGTGACTACACTCACCAGGGCTGGCCCAATAAATTTTCATACCTGAGGCAAACCATAAAATGGTGACCCTCGCCCCTACCAGAGAAGAAGGGGTGAGCAAAGATCTACATCAGGAAGAAAGGTGGGAGGAGACCAGTAATGCTTCCTGTTTGTCAAGATACAGGCAGCATGGGGAGGCTGCTGAAAATTTCATTAATTTAAAACGAAATCTTCCAACTAAGTACTTTGTGGTTGTGTTGGACCATTTTTCCTCCTAAAAATGCCCACAAGAATGATGCAATGTCATTACTTCACACTGATCCCATGGGGTATTCTGTCCCAGGAATGTTTCAAGCTACAGAGGACAGTGAAACCTCTGTTGGTAGTGATGGAAAACATTTTTTTTTAAGGAAGGAAAGAAGGAAAGAGGCTGACCCTCAACCACCTTGTCTTTAAATTTAAAACCACATCCTGAAAATTCTTAAAATTAGCCTGCCCTGAGAATTGGAAAGAGTATTGCTCCAGTGGAAGGGAGGGTATATTCAGCCCAGCTTTACTCCATGACCTCGGACTATAGATATCTGAACTAATACAAAATTCAAACTCTTTCAGCATCTCTTTCAGCATCAGCAACATTCAGCATGACTGAATTTGGCAGAAACCCACATTAAACTGGCTGCTCAATAGTTCTTATGGCATCAGTGCTTTGGCTGCAAGATTTGGCAGATCTGAATTATGAACTCTTAAAGCTCTGTTACTGTAGAGCCTCCTCCCAGTATATCAAGGCTCTGTTGATGCTGGCAAAACGACAAGCCAGCCTACAGAGAAATTTTGAGTGAGGAGACAATTGGAAAAGACTAGCATCCCATCTGATACTGCTGCATCCAAAAAAGGAGAATAACTGTTACAGGTTTCCTCTATTTCACAGACACTCTGGAGGTTAATGAAACACAAAAGCTGACTCAAGAAAAATATTACTTAACTAGCCTTGAGTATTTCCCAACAATATGAGATGAAGTTCACCAAAGCTTATTCCCAAGGCCAAATCTCATTCACATAATGAAATCAGTCACCTGTACGAAAAGGTAAATCAATGCCTGGAGGAAGAATATGGTTCAGCATCGCTGTAGACTTCTGATAGAATAACATTAATATGAAGCGGGAAGATATAAATCAGAGAAAACAACACAGGTGGCTTATCCAGTATATTGATGGACTGTTATTAGCCTTTCATGCTGCAAAATGGGAGAAGGAATTGTTCCTCCTCACCCTGGGACAGGTATGACCACTGTTAATACCAAACAGGAATTAATTTACATAGACACAAATATTAACACTATTCACAGTGGAGCACTGAAGCTAGGTTTTACCAAAACAAAGACAAAAACCAAGTCACACACAAAAATGATTTGTAGCAACCAACAATATCATATTTTCTTTTATTTCACAGAATTTATATACCACTTAAGCATCCATGTCCATGTGGCATGCCTAACTACTAAAGTAAATTCTAAATACAGCATGCTTTAGTCTAATTTTTGTTCATTTTTTAAAATACAATAAAATAACCACAGCTTTCTCCTCATTCAACATGATTGGCAACTTTCACTTGAGCATCAGCTTGTAATATGGAAGAAAATAAATTTCAGGCCAAGACTGAAAAGACAATGTCACAACATACGCAGCATGGGATTCGGCCTTTGAATGAAATCTTAAATATGCATCTCAGCATTTTTGCCTGGGGCTCCATTGTAAGATGCCTCCAATGTTGGCCCAATATCACATTCTGTGCACAGAAATATACTCCCTGTTAAGTACATTTTTATGCAAAAGTTCTTTCAGAGTCTAGTAACACCTGAAACTGTTGTACTGTGTTCTATGTGACATGTTTCCCTTCCTAAAGGGAAGCTGCCTTTGCTGCTTTTATATATGACAGCTCTCTTCCCTTGCCTCCTAATAACATGTTTTTCACCCTTCCATAGAGTGCATAGCAGCTTTCCCAACCATCTGTGATATGGCAATTATTTTATCTTGTCCCTCTCAAGCCACAATGGACAGCCTTTCATTTCTCAAAAAGCACAGACTGCCCATTCACAGAAGAGATATTATATATATTTTATAAGACAAACAGAACAAGAAATGCAACCCACAAAACTGGGAGGCATAAAAGGCACTACAAACATAAACTGCTTTGTTTTTGAAGTTTGTGGACAGTATAAAGGGAAAGATGGGTAATGTGATTTTAGCAAAGAAATAGTAAAAGAAAGCACCTACACAGTAAAACTTAGGGGACACAATGATGAATGCAATATTGGTTGTGCTGTATACTTTTGGCATGAGAACTCTCAAAGGGTCAATCTACCAGAAATGTTCATTTCACTGGAGACTGCTGAAGAGATGTTTCTGGTGGTTTGTGTCTAGAAAAGTTCCACTAAAATATTATTTATGTGTATTTCCTATCTAGGACACAAAATGAAATCATAGAACTCTCATGCCATAATCTTCTTTTGAAAGCTTGATCATTTAACATTCTCAAGTAGTATTCTTGGTAAATGAGCATTAAAAACACCAGTGACTGCACATTCACAGGAAGGTGTAGGAAATATACACAAAAAGATAATAAGGCAGAGTGATAAACAGTTGTATGTTGGTCAGTCAATATGAACAATCACCAACACTAGTCAAAGGCACTTTTTTAATATTGGCCTGGTCAATTACATAGACTGCCTAAGCAATCTGCATAATTTCTAAGCAGAGAATTTGTACACCAAATGGCCAATGCACATATTATTCTCCAATAATAAAATGGGGGGTAGGTTTTCAATCTTGACCAGGCAAAGAGCAAAATTCCTTTTTCACTGTGTTGGTTTGTATTATCAATGCCTTTACATGAATGTTCATGGTCACCAGCGTTTATTTATGTTCAGTACTGAACATACATTAGTATTGACATACGCACTGGATAATTATGTAAATCAAATGTGTGATTCCAAGATTCTGGGTCACTGATTCAGTTTCTAGTAATCCCTGGCTACCAAGGCTTGCAACCATGCTAATCAAGCAAATGAAGCTAAGTAGCAAGTTTACTTGACTGGAAATGTAATCAAAAACAACAATTACATCTATTACACACAAACTGTTCTAATAAGACTCAGCAAGCAAATGTTTTCCCATGTGAAGATAATTAGAAAAAATAATACCAGAGCATTTTATGTTAAATAATTAGCAGGCATAGCAATAACTGTTTAGATACACGAATAAAAATTACTATCTATATGGGGAGTGATCAAAATAAATCAAAATACAGATGCCGTTTAGACATTCTTCCAGTCATGTGGGAGCCACTTATTGCAAGAGGAGCTCCAGTGTGCCTAGGAGAACATTTACAAGAGCCAACCATGAGGATTGGAGATTCTGCCTTTCCTACAGAGCCAGCAAATTCTCCCAGTACAGTGGAAAACCCGAAGGAAAGAGCACAAGACTGGCTGCTACCCACATGTCAAGGTCAAGAATGAACATGGCAGATAGTTAACTCTTTATTGTCAAACTGACACAGTCATTTCTACAGCTGTGAATATTCCCCCCCCCCCACACACGCCACACTAGTCTAGTGTCTAGGCACTCTATGGAGCAGTTGCAGCAACAGCAGCCACTCCACCAGTTTATGTAACCCCCCGACAAGCTGCAAACACGCAACAAGAGACTACGCATGTGTGGAAGCTGTCTCTGCTCTTCCCTATTCAATCTCTTCCTGGTTCTGGGAGACAGCAGTGCAGGAGAGGGTAGGGAAGCACCAGGCCCTTCTCTTGCCTGACCTGCTTCTTTCTCTTCTTCTGACCCATCCTGTGCTCCACCCTTCATCTCTGAAGTTTCCCCTGCCTCTGACTCTTGCCTCCTGGCTGGTATAAGTCCCCACAAATAACTAAGCCCCTTTCCCAAGTCAGGCTCCAGACCCCCTTCACCAGGTGTACACTTGTCAGCGTCCTGCCAATCAGTCCCTGACATCACATTACAGTGGTGCCTCGCAAGACGAAATTAATTCGTTCCGCAAGTTTTGTCGTCTTGCGATTTTTTTCGTCTTGCGAAGCACGGTGTCGGAAAAGTTTTGGAAAAGCTTCAAAAATCACCAAAGTCTTTAAAAACCTCAAAAAAGGCTACCACACCGCGTTCTATGAGTTGCTCCTCGAAGTCAAGTCGCAACTGTATTAACGGTGTTAAAAAAAAGGAAACAAACTTGCAAGACGTTTTCGTCTTGCAAAGCAAGCCCATAGGGAAATTCGTCTTGCGAAGCAGCTCAAAAACCGCAAAACCCTTTCGTCTAGCGAGTTTTTTGTCTTGCGAGGCATTCGTCTTGCAGGGCACCACTGTATAGTATGAAGGCAACATCCTCTATTACATGTCCCCCAGCATTGAAACTTAAAAGTAAGCTCTTCTCCAAGCAAGCCTCCTCTTTTTATTACCAAGGCTTCACCTTCACAGATATAGCAGATATCCATCTATACCACGTAAATGCCCATGGTGCAATCCTGTAATGTCTGTGAATTTCATACCTGCATTTATTCTACTGTGTGTTCACACTCACCGTTTTCTGTTTTCCCCGGCATGAAAGAATGCATGGATCCACCTTTCACATTACAGGATACAGATGTAGTATGCTTAGTGTGAGGTGTGAAAGTATATATACAATACAATATACAATATACAGTACCACTGTATTGGGACATTTAAACATTTTCTGAGCTTTATGCGACATATTCATGGACAAGCAGCTTCCAACTAGGTAAAGGTAAAGGGACCCCTGACCATTCGGTCCAGTCGCGGACGACTCTGGGGTTGTCCTCACTCTATAGGCCGAGGGAGCCGGCATTTGTCCGCAGACAGCTTCCAGGTCATGTGGCCAGCATGACTAAGCTGCTTCTGGCAAATCGGAGCAGCGCACGGAAATTCTGTTTACCTTCCTGCCGGAGCGGTACCTATTTATCTACTTGCACTTTGACGTGCTTCCGAACTGCTAGGTGGGCAGGAGCAGGGACTGAGCAATGGGAGCTCACCCCGTCACGAGGATTCAAACCACCAACCTTATGATCGACAAGCCCTAGGCTCTGTGGTTTACCCACGTTCCTTTTCCATCTAGGTAGTAGAGATCTAAAAAAAAATACCATATATTTCTTTCGTTATTACACCCCTTTGCTTCAAGGAACTCCAGTTGGCATTCATGGTTCTCCCCCTCCTCATGTTATCTTTGGAACAACTCTTTGAAATAAATTAAGCTAAGAGATGGTCCCAAGGTCACCCAAGGGGCTTCTGGCTGAATGGGATTTGAACCTGGTCTCCCAGGTCCTGATCCCACACTGTAACTACTACACCAGACTCACACCATACTAGCTCTCATGCTGGTCTGTGATCTATAGGACTCTCAACTTAAAAAAACAACACTGGCATACCCAACAGCCAAATTGCCTGTTCAACTAAACCACGTGGGACAGCCCTCCTGGCTACCATGCACGTCCATTATATGTGGCCTGGAAGTTGTGCTATTGTTCCTGAATCAGGGTCTATATGGCAAGATTAAAATATCATTGTGCTAAGCTTTGATTGTCTAGAAAACCCCTAAGAAGAGTCACACAATCCTTTAGGCTGTCAGTCACAGACATCTGCACAGAAGTGAGGAATTTATCAGTCTTCAGACATTTTTCCAACTGATATACAACCCAGTAAAGAGTTAAATGAAAAATGCTGGAATACCTAGAGATTTTATTGAGACTGAATAATGCTCTCAAGTGCAGGGACAATATTGTTTTATGACACATCCTCTTTGATGCCTTGAAGACATGGTGTGAACTTAAGTGCAACAGCTAAGCACTGAATGCTATTCAATAACATTGTTTGAAAAGGATTATTGGGGTCCCCTGTTGGGATAACACTAAAAAGAGCTACACCATACAAAGCAACAGACTACAGAACCTGCAGTTCAGCAAAGGACACATACTTGGTCTACTTATATGGTCCAGCAGCCCTGACCTATGAGAAAACAGTATCAGTCCTGAATTAGATGCTACCTGGTTTTTAAAAAGTCTTATAACTCAACGGCTCCCACTCAGTTCTGTAGGAGAAAATAAACAAAAGGCAATCAGGAGCACTGTTAAGGAGGCAGAGAAAGAGAATCCAGAAATTGTCTGTATCTATTTTTATACACATACACTTCCATTTAGCAATAGCTGAAATTGTGAAAACTATTTCTGAGCATTTATGGAAAAAAGTCAAAGTGTTGGGTTAACTTATAAAGCCCTTTGTCCCTAGAGACAAAAATGTATTTAATAGACCACCTGCTCGCCTAAGGATCAGTCCATTCACTGAGCTCACATTTGGAGGCCCTTCTCTGAATCATAGAATTGCATGGCTGGAAGAAGGGCTTTTTTCCAGCCAAAACAGGACACAGTACTCCAGGTATGATATGACCAAGGCAGAATTGAGTGAGACGCAGGTGGCGCTGTGGGTTAAATCACAGAGCCTAGGACTTGATGATCAGAAGGTCAGCGGTTTGAATCCCTGAGACGAGATGAGCTCTGTTGCTCGGTCCCTGCTCCTGCCAACCTAGCAGTTCTAAAGCACGTCAAAGTGCAAGTAAATAAATAGGTACTGCTCCAGCGGGAAGGTAAACGGCGTTTCCGTGCACTGCTCTGGTTCGCCAGAAGCTGCTTAGTCATGCTGGCCACATGACCTGGAAGCTGTACGCCAGCTCTGTTGTCCAATAAAGCGAGATGAGCGCCGCAAACCCAGAGTTGGTCACGACTGGACCTAATGGTCAGTGGTTCTCTTTACCTTTATTACTGTCCTTGATCGGGACACTGTACTTCTGTTGATACTGCCTAGAATAGAATTAGCCTTTTTTTGCTGCTGCATCACACTGTTGACTCATGTTAAGTTCATGGTCTACTAAGTCTTCTAGATCCTTTTCACATGTACTACTGGCAATCCAGGTGTCCCCCATTTTATATTGGTGCAGCTGGTTAATTCAGCCCAAATGTAGAACCTTGCATTTGTCCCTACACCAAAATTTAGTTTCGTAGTTTTGGCCCAGTTCTCCAATCTGTTAAGGTCACCTTGAATCCTGATTCTGTCTTCTGAGGCATTAGCAACCCATCTCAGCTTGGTGTCATCTGCAAATCAGATGAGCATCCTCTTAATTCCTTCATTCAAGTCGTTTATAAAGACTTTGAACAAAGGGCCTAGGACAGAACTATGTGATACCCCATTTGTCACTTTGTCCAGGGGGATGAGGAACCAGTAATGGGAGGCCTCGGGACCACACAAAAATCTCTTGGAGAGGCTAGATACGGCCCTCAGCCTAGCCACCCTTCTCTTAGAAGAAACAGCTTTTAAGTTTTTTAGCATTCTTTCCCAATTGGCTGGAAACCTTTACAAATAGACGATCACCAAGGCTGTCAGAAGTTTGATGGAAGCCTTAGAAATTTATTTTCCCTCTTTCTGGTACATTTATGCTTATCTAGTAAAAGACCTGTCTCTTTTTGCGCTGATTAAAGCATCAGCAACCCAGCTGCCCTTTGCACTTAAGCATCCTATCTCTACAACTGTCCTCTGGATTCAAGTGCTCTTTGAATGTGGATCCTCTACTACACCCCTTCATGAATCTAGGCTGGGGTAGCCAACCTGTTGCCCTCTGTAGCCTGTTGGGCTACAACTCCCATTGTCCCAGACCAATCACCATGCTGGCTGGGCCTGATGGGAATTCTAGGTGAACTGGGTGGTTACCATGCTAGAGGCCTCAGGAACTCAGTGTTCCAATGTGTACCTGTTGAAGTGGCAGCAAGACACTGAAATGAAGCTCTGCAGATTCCGTGCCAGGACAATGAAGGGTCCCCCGTGCCAGGAAGATATTCTGGGGAGACTGAAGCTTATATAAAGCAGTGTTCTATCTTGAGGCAGCTAATTCAATGTCAATTTATAATGTTATCTCGAGGAATCCCAGCAAATGCACAATCTATAATCCCGCTGTCTTCAGGTGACAACTAGCTGTGCATGGAGTTCAGTGTTATCCTGAGTAATCTAGGCTCATATTAAATACCTTTTGGTAACTTACCTTATTTCATAGGAGGTAACAGCTCAAACTACTGGTGTGTATGTGGCTCCCCACTTCCATGAAATAAATAATGAATGCCAGGGACAGCTACTCAAGAGTCTCTTTCCTTTCTTTGTGAAGAGACATAACTGGGGAGTTACGGAATTTATTTACATTCATGGAAGAGGGGTCCAACACCCAGATATGCTGGAAACAGCACCAGTATTCCCCAAAACAAGTAGTACCTACTTTAAGCTTACCCTATTCTTCCAGATAGCTACAAAGTTCAAAATTTCCATCTCCTTTGTTAGCCATGTTGCAACTCTCAATTGCTTCCTCCCTTGCACAACTTGTGTGATGTGACCTACAACCATCAAAAAGCATTGAACAAGCATTGCTGGGTTCGAGAAAAATGTAAATTCACCAAACTGCAAGCAAGCAAGTTATTAAAAATGTTCTGTCTCCACTCAGTGACAGAGTATAACAGCATTTCTATTATGACTTAACAGAATAGAGGTAAAGTGGCAGGTATATTAAATGACCTCAACTGATTTTCGGAAGATGCTTGCTGAACATCTTCCTTTCCTGCCAAACTGTACACATTTAAATGTTTGGAAGCAGAATTTGTTAATCAGGATCCTATAAAATATAACAAGATGAACTGTCAATCAAAAAGTTCATTAATGGCGCTTTGGGTTAAACCACAGAGCCTAGGGCTTGCCGATCAGAAGGTCACGGTTCGAATCCCTGCGACAGGGTGAACTCCCATTGCTTAGTCCCTGCTCCTGCCAACCTAGCAGTTCGAAAGCACGTCAAAGTGCAAGTAGATAAATAGGTACCGCTCCGGCGGGAAGGTAAACGGCGTTTCCGTGCGCTGCTCTGGTTCACCAGAAGCAGCTTAGTCATGCTGGCCACATGACCCGGAAGCTGTACACCGGCTCTCTCACCGGCCAGTAAAGCGAGATGAGTGCCGCAAGCCCAGAGTCGGCCATGACTGGACCTAATGGTCAGGGGTCCCTTTACCTTTTATACATTATATTCAGCCATCTCAGATTTAAGTTCTTTTGCTTATAGTAACACTAATGTTCAACCACTGGCTTTAAATTAAATACACTATCAAAATTATGTATTCAAAAGAACACATAAAAGAAATGGGTTACGAACATACTAATCAAAGACAAAAGATAGAAAAAAATCATGATCTGCTAAATGAAAGAACAATTAACAGCGAACATATTGTTGCTGGGCTTTTTTATATACAACAATCAATAGGCTTGCTTAATTTTTAATACTTGGGTATTCGGTAGTTCAAATGCATTTTTAGATAAGCCGATGTTTAAAACCACAAATAGGTGTTCTGTTCTCTAATTTGCCAGCATTCTGTTTTGCTTAATTAGCTTCCATTTTAATATACAAGGCAGTAAATTTCATCATATTAAATGATATTAAATAATATGAGTGCTCCTTCCTGCAGTAGATAAGGAATAAAAAATAAGCTTGAAACTTTATGGCTTCTGGGAAGTGATCTGCTCTTTCAGAAACAATAAAAAACATATATACTTAAGGTGTTATCTTTCCTATCCCCCATGGCTTAGAAAATACATCTGCTGAAGGAAAGAGCGTGTCATATGATTAGCATTTATAAATATACCTTGCCTCATACCAACCAACTGGCATCACTTCTCCTCCAAAAGGAACACAAGAGGATACATGTAATTCAGTCACAGTATTTCATTAACTTAATGATGTGGCAGCCTGTTCTCTGTATTCTCTCAAGGTTAATTCACACGCATTCCAAATTATTAATGGTTTCAATCTATTGTATATATAATTTCACACCTCACACTAAGCATACTACATCTGTATCCTGTAATGTCAAAGGTGGATCCATGCATTCTTTCATGCTAGGGAAAACAGAAAACGGTGAGTGTGAACACACAGTAGAATAAATGCAGGTATGAAATTCACAGATATTACAGGATTGCACCATGGGCATTTACGTGGTATAGATGGATATCTGCTATATCTGTGAAGGTGAAGCCTTGGTAATAAAAAGAGGAGGCTTGCTTGGAGAAGAGCTTACTTTTAAGTTTCAATGCTGGGGGACATGTAATAGGGGATGTTGCCTTCATACTATACAGTGGTGCCCCGCAAGACGAATGCCTCGCAAGACGGAAAACTTGCTAGACGAAAGGGTTTTGCGGTTTTTGAGCTGCTTCGCAAGACGAATTTCCCTATGGGCTTGCTTCGCAAGACGAAAACGTCTTGCAAGTTTGTTTCCTTTTTCTTAACACCGTTAATACAGTTGCGACTTGACTTCGAGGAGCAACTCATAGAACGCGGTGTGGTAGCCTTTTTTGAGGTTTTTGGTGATTTTTGAAGCTTTTCCAAAACTTTTCCGACACCGTGCTTCGCAAGACGAAAGATTTGCTAGACGAAAAAACTCACGGAACGAATTAATTTCGTCTTGCGAGGCACCACTGTATTTGTAAGCTTCCCATAGGCTTGTCACTGCTGCAAACAAAACACTGGGCTAGAAGGGCCTCAGCCTGATCTAGTAGGGTGTTCATATGTTTTTAGGTTGACCTTCTTTGCAGTGACAATGACATCTGACAAGGCAGTATATAAATAACTTCTATCACTCCAAACCCGAAAACTTGCACTAATGCACTATTTTGTAACTCCAAATGCCCTTGCCAGAGTAACATGCTAGTCCTAGACATGGTCATGCTTACAGTCAATCCACTGAAATCAATGGGCTTAAGTTTGCTAACCTGGTGAAGCAATCAGTGTTCCCCATCCACAGTTCTATTAGTTTATGCTGCATAATTTGCTTTCACTTCCTTTAAGGGTAGCTTAAAGTGGTGGAATGAATGGAGAAAATGTGATTAAAAAACATCAGATTTAATGACTAACAAAACTGTAGAAGAGGCATGGCCTTCTAGATGTTATTGGACCACTGCTCTCATCATTCTCACCAATGGTCGTGCTGGCTGGAATTGATGGGAATTTGTTCAATATTTGGAGGAACACATTAGGGATGCGGAATAATTTGGTGTGGTTCACATTTTATGTCAAGCCTACCTAATAATTCACCCTATCTGAAACAATACATGAACCAAAATGTGCCTATCCTTCAAAACACACACATTTCTGAATTTTGCAATGCAATAGTCCAATCAAAAATGTGAAATAAAATCAGAATCAGAATTTATTACAGTTACAGACCAGAGATAAAAATGTGTATAAAATGTGTATAGCTGCTTTAAAAACTGCATTAAAATGTACATAATAGTTGCCATAGAACCCTCTGAATTTCACTGGGTCCATGGCTCATAGTGAGGGGAAGGGTTGCCCCATCTTCCCCGACCACAGTCCCAACAAAAATGCCCTCTCACATCTATTACTAGCTGTACAAAGCAAGGACTCATAAGTGCCCATGAGAGCTTGTCTTCTGGGGCTCATAACTGCTTGTAGGGGAAAGAGAAGATTTCCTTGGGGAGAATGGCAGGTGAGAAAGGTTTAGACCATGTGCACTGCAGTCCTGATGTAAATCTCTCCCTTTAATTAACAATTTAATTAAAAAATTAAAAAAACCACAGCATTTCAAATGACATATTCACCACCACACCTAGTTTGGCCCTAAGAGTAGTAGTAGTAATAATAATAATAATAATAATAATAATAATAATAATGATGATGATGATGATGATGATGATGATGTAGAAATATTGGTGACATCCAATATAGTTAAATATGCTAAAGGTCACTGACCTCATTGGGTTCAAGCACACCTAACTAAGTGCTGGCCTTTATGTTTACAAGCTGTAAACATATGTAAACATGAATTGAATTTACAAGCTGAGTTATGAACTATCTGATGAAATATTATTATATTGCAATAGAAAAACTCAAAACAAACAAACAAAACCAAGAAAGCAACCAAGAGACTTGAGCAAAAGAGTTGGCTTTTTCTCATTGAGTATAACTTTAAGTTTTTCTAACCGTCAGAAGTACAAATGGACCTGAGTAACCAACATACAAGTCCACAAACATATTCCTCTGAAGTACTTTTTCATACAATTAAAAAAAACCCTTGGTACAAAAATAGATCAGTGATTGTTGGGGAAGACTCTCCACAGGAAGGATGCACACTCCTGGGGGTAGGGGGAAATGTTCAAGAACATTGCAGATCTAATTAATAGGAGATACCACATTGATTTTTTCGAATGGATTCATAACTTTGTCGGAAATTGGGTGTTTGGCGGGGTAATGGAGCAGGCAAAACTGTGATTACAGTAGCTTTTCCTCATTTTTATAACCTACCGTGTGGCTTAGATAATAAATTACATGTTTTAGCTTCATATGTTTAAAATTGGCTGTTCTACAGTCTTATTGAAGATCTATTATGCCAGCTATTTTACAAGTTAAAACAGCAATAAAATCTATTGATGATAAATAAAAGCTTTTGTAGGCATGGAGTATGCATAAGCCGGAAGAGCTGGAAAAAGAAAACGAGGAAAACTCCCCCAGATCATTTCAGTATATATTTTTAATGACATGAAGAAAGGCCGTGCAGGGGAGGGAAATGAAATCCAGAGCTGCCGTTCTACTTTCAGAACTGCTTCGGATGTGGCAGAGACACACACAAGAGAAGAGATGTCGTTGTTTCCAGTTGCTCCCGCAGCCCCCACCCCACTTGTGCCATCCCCACACTGTTCTGGAGGGTCCACCAACTCTCTGAAACTGATTTTTTGAGGCACAGAGGGCTGCAGCAGGAGAGACTCACTGCTAAATCCAAAACACCAAAAATGTAGGGAAAAAACAGGGAATACTCTGAAGCTGACATGCAAGCCTAAGCATTCTTACTCAAAAGTAAGTGTCACTGAGTTCAATGGGATTTATTCCCAAATAAGTATGTTTAGGATTGCAGCTTTAAAAGTAATAAGTGGGTCTAGGGAATCTCTAGCATTGTCTGGAGTTAATAACTAAAACAGTGTGAGATGGAGCATCCTTGAAAAGATGTTCATGCAACAGCCATGACTGGTTGAACACTGTTGTCCTATGCAGAAAGAATTTGCCTATGGAAGGTATAAAGGCAACAGGAACTGTTAGGAAGATAAAGCCTGCTCTAATCTAGATATAGATGGAGATTAGCATCCTTGACGCCAAACTTCTAAAAGGAGAGGCATGGAACAGGAAAGTTAATTTTACCATAGTTAAAGCTTCAGCTGTTCTTGAAAGCTTTGATGATCTTTGAGACTGAAATAGCTCATGAGCCAAAACTAAACTAATAGGTTCCAGTGGAATTTAACCCCCCATTTTTTTGTTTTCACTGGCCGAATTTATGTTCCAGTGAATGATTGCTTTGAGTCTCACTCATTAGTTATAGTTACTGAAATCAGATGGCCCCATCTCCCTTTCTCCTTCCAGTTTGATAGCTTTCATTTCAGCCATATTCCTGATGATTTAAGGAGTACACAAGAAATAATAGTATAATAAAGATGTCAGAAAACTGATAATCATTACAAGCTCAGAGTTATTTGGGAGAATGAGGCATATGCAAATCGGAATATTTAGAAAGACAGGAAAATAGCCTTAAACAACAATACTAAGCAGGTGAAGTGAACAGGTCCATAATAATGTTTGGTGCAAGGCAATTTAAAATGTTGCACATGCACACCACAAGCAACAAAATCTGTAATCAAACCCAATACTCAGCTTAAAGACTCCCACATTAACCATAATGACAAGCATTTGCAGAAAGAGGGGGGGGGGGAGAGGAACATTAGCCTGCATTTCAAGCAGAGTAGCTTATCCTATGTCTAAAATAAACAACCTAGCGTTTTTAGGCAATGTCAAATGTTGACATTTTAGATACTGATACTTTGCATTTTGAAAATGACAAATGTTTTCTTAGCAGAGAGAGATAATGTTTTTCTCAGCTCAATGGCCATAAACTCAAGTTTAGATGTAGTGTTTTTATTGTTTATCTCCAAGAAAACAGTTTTAAAGCATGCACCTGTCAGTTATAACCTTGTTTCCTCTAACTTGGTGTTCCCTTCCATCGCCACCTTTTTATTCTGATAAAAAGCTCATCAATGGAAAGCCAGTGTGGGCTGCCAATTATGCTCACAACATTTCCTATTCCAAACTCTGCTGTGTACAGTGAGATTGGATACTTTAATTGCAGCAAGCTTTGGTCTTATCAAATACTGTCTACAGGCACACTGGAGCCTCCATATTTGCAGGTGAACTCTGAATCACAGCTAACACTTCTATTTGGGCAATGC
Organism: Podarcis bocagei; assembly: GCF_964188305.1. Taxonomy (NCBI): domain Eukaryota; kingdom Metazoa; phylum Chordata; class Lepidosauria; order Squamata; family Lacertidae; genus Podarcis; species Podarcis bocagei. The sequence goes on along the minus strand of NC_138127.1, from coordinate 57,364,089 downwards.
ACTCTTTAAAATGCTGAAACCACATTTTTGAGCCACTCAGAACACTGGATATTGAAGGGAGGAAAATTAGTTGTTGCTGGGTTTATCCATCTATGCAATCTTGGCTTCACTTTGGCGTATATGTGTGATTCTTAGCAGCAAAGATAGAGGGAAGATTGAATTTCACATTGTTGCCACAAACCCATAAGCCTGTAGAAAACCTTATGCATTGTGATGATTCTATGTAGCAGTAATAGTTTTATTGTGAATGAGTAGTAAAACCACTTAGAGGGGTTTTCTTTAACAAACATGCAGTATATAAATTTTGTTAAATAAATAATAATATTCCTTTTTAAGTGCAGGCTTAGACTCTAACAGTCTCATTGGGTGGTCATTTTTTCCTCCTTAAACCAGTTAGAATTGGATAGGGTGTGTTAGTCCGTAAAGTTCAAGCTGCTAGTTTTCTCTCTGTTTTGTTCCTGAATAAGGAAGTTTCCTGTTCCTGCTTTTTGACTGTAGGGCAGGTAAGGTGGATGGTTGGTTCACACAGTGAGCATTCTCCTCCATATGCATGTAAACAAAGGGAACTACCATAATGCCTCAGAGAAACTTACCACATGATGTGTGACTCTGCTGGAGCATAACTGCTGCACAGAATGTCCACTGCATAGTAGAATTTCCAGAGACTGGCACATGGTGATAATATGGGAGTATAGATTGGGCTGGGAATGTCTCCGATTTCATAAAGGCCCTCTAAACATAAATCTGTAAACTACAGATATATTCTCCCCTTGGAGACAGAACCGAGAGTAAGGTATATATGTCTCTCCTGCACCATTCAAATCTCAGGAAAACCCCCAGAAGACAAAAAAAAGTATCTGTAAAAGTAGTTATTAATTCTGAAGTAGGTACAGAGTTTACATACCAGCAAATTATTCTCTACTTTAATTAATAGAAGTAGTCACGCTCTATTAGAACAAACTTCTGCACAGAAGGCTTCAATTACACACGCATCCAAGCCTATATATAGTCTTGAAATGCTATGCCTACCTGGAGCAGTTTTTCAGCAAGAGGAGGAGTTAGAGCTCAGTGGACGAGCAGGTGCATTGTGTGAAAGGGTTCCAGGTTCAGACTCTGTGCATCTCCAGCTAAAAGGATCGGGAAACAGATGGCTGATCCCTAGACTAGACAGCCAGTCAGAGCAAATAATGCTGGCCTACCTAGACCAATGGAACGCAGGTGGAGCTGTGGTCTAAACTACAGGGCCTAGAGCTTGCCAATCAGAAGGTCGGCAGTTCGAATCCCCACGATGGGGTGAGCTCCTGTTGCTCTGTCCCAGCTCCTGCCCACCTGCAGTTCAAAAGCACATCAAGTGCAAGTAGATAAATAAGTACTGCTCCAGCGGGAAGGTAAACGGTATTTCCGTGCGCTGCTCTGGTTCCCCGGAAGCGGCTTAGTCATGCTGGCCACATGACCCAGAAGCTGTCTGCGGACAAACGCCGGCTCCCTCGGCCTATAGAGCGAGATGAGCACACAAACCCAGAGTCGTCAGCGACTGGACCTAAAGGTCAGGGGTACCTTTACCTTTACCTAGACCAATGGCTATTGTATAAGCTATGGTCAGCCTCAGAATTACAAAATGCTAAGAAGCAGTTTAAACAGCAAATGGTTTGTGGCACTTTAGGTTAAAGCTGTGAGTCTATGTTTATTTTCCTGAGAGTAAACCCTGCTTGAATATTGCAGGATTTACTTTTGAGTAAACATGCATAGGATTTGAAGTTTCTCAAACATATCATGGCATAAGATTTCAAACCCTGTTTGTCAGGTGTGTGAAGTGGTTGCCCAAATGTATACACCCTGAGGAAAGAGAAGTAGAAAACAAATGTTTTTTCTCATTGTCACTTTGTGAATTATCTCCCTTTTCTACTCTCTCAGTACTCTGAATATATATTTATATATACACCTATCCATTATGTGACCACTTCATGCATCTGAGCAACTGCAGCCCAAGGCTTTTTGCTGCAACAAACACACACAACAATAAAAAGCAATTATAACCTTCATGCTTTGATACCAAAGGAAACGTGGAAATGGAAAAAGGCATGTGGGGTTTCATTTCCAAAGGTCTTAACATTATTACATAAAAGCAGCATGTGTGCTCAGCTAAAAGTATAACTTTTGAGAGTGCAGCTATGTCTTTAAAAGCAGCTATCAGTGTGCTATCAGTGTGGAAATTCAAGAATGAGGGAGGTGTTAAAACTCATTCTAGACAGTTGCTTTAAAAGTCCTCTAAAATAGACAATATTCATCTCATCCAAATCTGGTTTGTAAAAGGAGGCATTCCTAACAAAATGAAGCATTTTGCTTTCATTTGCCTGATATCCATGAATAGTTCTGTGCAGATACAGGCACTGTTTATGGTGAGGACTGAGTGCAACCACACTGGCACTGATAAAGAGATACATTGAAACACTAAACAGTAAAGCTTTCAATAAAAGAGCCCTTTGTAAATTATGTATATTTTAACTCACATAATAAATCCCATTCTGTTTAGCTAGTCTGGGGTGTCAAATGTGACATTTGTTTGATAAAATGTGGATACTTCTCAAACACAGCAACTTCAAATTAAAATTAAAGCAAGTATTGTGATGCTTAAACCCCAGCTTGTTTCAGGTATCTAATGGGCTCCTTTCCCAATTCTCCAGTGGTGTTCATTGTGGCGCTGATACTATAGACAACTGTTTGGATCTAGATGAAAGTTAATTGATTTTTCTGGGCACTGCCACCTGGCAGAGTCATCTCGTTTCCTGATTTAAGGCAAAATATTATGCACACCTCAGATAATGTGAATGTGTTCATCTAATGAAAGGAACAAAGAAGAAGGCAGGACGAGGGGAAACCCTCATAAGGGATCATTTCCAATATTTTACTTTGATGGTACCAAATGTTAAAGACTGTTCAAAACCCAAAGGAGATGCTCATGCAATTAATTCATTTATCCAAACAAGTGTTTCCTTGTTAGGACAAAAAAGGCATTTAGTCAACTATTCATACTACTGATGTGAATGGGACAATTGGATTTTCAATAAACCATTAACAAAAACAATACTCATTTCATCTGCAGCTTGCAATTCATGACTGAGTTGCATTTAAATGTTAGTGCAGGTCTGAATTCATGGGAACACAAAGAAAAACAATTCCCTGTAATATATTAAACTAAAAAAAAGAAAACAAACAATAAAAAAATAATTTTCTCTCTTGTAGCCTGAAAACACTTAGCATTAAATGATACAACTCAGTAATCTGTTAAGGATTCTAAAGATGGCATGCCTTAATACATATTCAAATTTTCTGGTTACTTTATTAAATGAGTCTGTTGAGATAACATTCCATTGGCAATACTAATTTTCTGTATTTGTAAATGTTTTATGTTTAAACCGTGGGGGAATTTGACACTGCCGTATCTGTTTGAGCATGATAGCAACAACTGTATCCTTCACTTCCTTTCCCTTCCTTGGACAGGCAAGACATTTCACAGCAAGGTAAAGGTACCGGTAATTAGAATTTATAGGTCATGAAAATAAATGTCACAGATATCGTATTCACAGCATTTTCCTGGATATGTCTCAAACTGCAATCCTATACACATGGATTATGTCCCACTGAATTCAATGGAACTTACTTCTGAGCAGATTCAGTATTCTGCTGTCAGATACTTTTCCTCAGCTGCACCAATACACATGCAAGCAATGTTCAAATATATAAACATTCCACGTGTAGTGATTTGCATTAGTTCCACATAATCTGTAGCAGCATTAATTAATAGAGTGCATAGTGCTTCTACATCTGTTAGCCATTAGTCTTTACTCTAATTTATTAAATCCTTATAATTTACTTCAACCAGTCGCAAGGACAGGCAATGAATGAGTGATTGGATCAGGATGTCAAAATAGTAGATGGCAAGGAATTTTTAATTTTTTTTAAAAAAAAGAATTGTTGACAAAATAACTTTTGACAAATTAACTTTTACTATGTTTTGCTGGCTGAGATAATGTGGGCCACCACTATTAACCCAGGTCTTAATATGTCACACTTGTCATTACGCCTTTGGTATGCCACAAATGCTCAGTGACATGGCTTTCGAGGAACACAGCAATTAGAATATTATGATCTAATTCCACCTGAGTAAATTTAAACAATAGTAAAACATTGTGATTGTTTTTAATGTAGTAACTTTAGCTAAATACTGTATGTAGGAATGAAATAATTTCCAACTTTATTTACCGTATTTTTTTGTGTATAACATGCCCCCGTGTATAACACGACCCCTATTTGGGGGGACTCAAATTTAAGAAAATGGGGGGAGATGGCCCAGAGTTGCTGAGCTTTTTTCGGGGGGGGGATGCTGAAAATCACTAACCCGACTGACATGCACTGACAATCGCTCCCGTTGCCTAAGCCAACAGCAGCAGGCAATCACATGCCCAATTGCCGCAGGGGCAGCCAATCCAAAGAAGCCCTTGCAGCAACCACAAATCACCAACCAAATGGCTGCTGACAGCTTCCTGCTCGCGGCTGCAACCAATCACACCCCCCCATGTACTATTCGTGTATAGAATGCCCCCTGTTTTTTAACATTAGTTTAGAGTACAAAAAAACCCTAGTCTTATACACAGAAAAGTACGGTATATTTCTCTCATTTACAGTGGTACCTCAAGATGCGAACGGGATCCATTCTGGAGCCCTGTTTGCATCCCGAACGGAACGCAAGACACAACAGCGCGTTTGCGCGTGCACGGGTCACGTTTTGCTGCTTCCGCGCATGCACATGACGTCACTTTTTACTGTCTGCGCATACGTGAGTGGCGAAACCCGGAAGTAGCGCGCTCCGTTACTTCCAGGTCACTGCGGAGTGCAACCGGAAAGCGCTCAACCTGAAACATATTTATCCCGATGTATGACTGTATACGCAATATAAAAATCCAAATCTCTCTCCACCAACCACTGACAGGGCTTTACAGGGTGGCAAGGCCGCCACCACATCTGTAGCCTCCCTGTTCATGATGGCTAGAGTAGAAAGTGGGAAGATAGTAATATTGCCATGCCAGCCTGGAGCTGGCACAGCGATAAGGCACGATGTAATCACATTAAAGCAGTGAGACTTGCTTGAGATGCAACAGATCTGAATCCACTGCAGCCCCACCTCATGCCTGGGAGGCCGTGTTGCACAGCTTCCTTCCGGCTACCAACAGCAAGGCATCTTGTCTCAGTGCTTCTGCCTACATGTTGGGTGGAAGGGGGAGGCCAGCCACCAGCTTAGGCACCTCCATTCACTTCAACATTTTAAACAGGAACATTCTCAAGATATTAAAATCCCCAAACTATACTTGCAATATAAACTATATAGTGTTCAATTATATTCTAGTATTTGGGGGGAAAGAAGTGACTGCTACCAGCTTACAATGATAGTTTACACCCCGCAACTAGTAGGAGCATTTCATCTGGAACTACAGAAAAGAAATGCTAGCTTCCACAGCTGTTTATGAAAGTATCTGTGGCATGTACCCTCTTCCTGAACACTTGGAAGATGTTTGGAATTTTAATCAGACATACAATGCATTTGTCTTCAAACTAAAAGTGGAAGTAATCATTCCTTCTATGAGTTAACTTGGGTTAGTCAAGGGAATGTCAGTCTGGATGTGAAATGGGACAACTCAAAAGGAAGGCAGTGGGGTCTTGAGGTATGCAGGAGTATATAAGTTTATGAAATCAAAAGTTTGTAAATCACAAGAAAACAACATTTTATCTTTTTTTAGCCTCATCTCCCAACAAGTAAATTGTTAACAATCTCACCTGACTGTTTTCCTGTTAAGCAAAAATGTTTAAAAGCACTTTGCACAGTAATAGTGCAAGGGAGAAGACTGTTGTTCTTGATAATCATAAAAACAGCAGCAGCAAGCTAGCTGAAAATGTATTAGATTGTAACCACAAACATAAAACAAGTAGATAGTGAGCTTGTTTACTCCCAAGTAAGCATGCTTAGGATAAGATTACATGTCTGGGCAGCAATTCTCACCTCTCACTCTAGCAACCTCATCCTGCATAATAGTGGGGCCAGCACTGTTGCAGCTTAACAATGACATTGGTTAATAACATCTGAACAAATACTTTGATATACAAATAGTTTGAATATCTAGGGCTACCCACTTATCTGGGCATATATCCCAAGGAACATAGTAGGATTTCTGTCGAAGCTAAATTTCAGAGTACAAAGTATTGAACAAGTTCCCTTTGTTGCTTGAAGTTACTTTACCAGAAAACCACATACAATTAGAAAAGAAACCCTCTAGCTTCCCTTCCCCCTCCTAAACAATAATAAGAGCATTCCAGGAATACTCCAGATAATTTTCTGTCTAAATGAGGATTACCGCACTCTTGGGATTTTTATTTCTCTTAATTCCACTGAGTGCTCCACGGCTATTAGAGTATTAAGGAGTCATAGTTCTACCAACCCAGTTCCCCCACAGTCACAGTCAACAGTTCTAGTTACAGGTAGGTAGCCGTGTTAGTTTGCCGTAGTAAAAAAAAAAAAATCCTTCTAGTAGTACTTTAGAGACCAACTAAGTTTGTTATTGGCATGAGCTTTCATGTGCATGCACACTTTCAAGTGCATGTACACTTTCAGCAAAAGGAACCCGAAGTCTGAGGAGCGCAGCGGGAACTTGTGCTGCGCTCAGAAGGCTTCAGGGATAGCCGCGCGCAGCCCCTCCGGCAGGGAGAGGCTGCACGCGGCTATGGCTTCTTTACCCCGCGCAGCCTCTCCCTGCCGGAGAGGTTGCATGCGGCTATGGCACAAGTCAAGACAGCGAGTGGGATGGATCCCGCTCACTGTCTTGGCTTGTGCCATAGCCGCACGCAACCCCTCTGGCAGGGAGAGGTTGTGCGGGGCTAAAGAGGAAGCCAAAACAGTGAGGGGGGGTCCATCTCGCTGTCTTGGCTTGTGCCATAGCCACGCGCAACCCCTCCGGCAGGGAGAGGTTGTGTGCAGCCTGTACGCTGCTCTTTGGGGCTGGGGGGGAAATAAGATTTTTTTTCTTGATTTCCCCCTCTAAAAACTAGGTGCGCCCTATGGTCCGGTGCGCCTTATGGAGCGAAAAATACGGTATATGAATGCAGGCCTCATGTTAAAATTTCTCTACATGCTGAAATCTTCCATGTCAGGAAGATGTCCATCTAAATGCAATGTGGAGTGCTACTAGCCTAGGCAACAGTGGCACAAAGCTTTCGAAATGTTTGAATGGGCTCCAACAGGTAATTCATTCTGTAATTGAAAAAAGAAAGACTATACCAAGTATAATTTCTGTCTTTCACTGAAATAAAGCATGTGAAGCTTCTGTAGCCAGGACTGCCTATGCCCAGCAATGCCTGGTTCATCAGAAACAGCTATTTCTCAGTCCATACACAGTTCAAGCTACAGTAGTGCGTGACACAGTAACCTCTTGCTTAGACTACTACAATGCATGCAATATGAGGCTGTCCTTGAATCAGGTTGAATGCTGTAAACTAATGCAGAATGTAGCAGCCAGGTTGTTAGCTGGTGCCACAAATAGGATTGCGAGTCACCAATCCTCAAAGCTCTACACTAGTTGGCTGTTTGCTATCAGGTCCAATCTAAGGTGTTGGATTTATAAAGTTCTGTGGAGCTTAGGGCCTGAGTGTTAGAAAGAGTGTCTCTCCGATTAACTGCCAGCCCAGATGGCAAGATCTGCTGAAGAGGTTTTGCTTGTAGCTCCAACAACAACTGAAGTCCTCTGTGTGACAGCACAAAGCAGAACCTTCCCTGTTTCGGCACTCCAGATGTGGAATACCTTCCCATTGAAATGGCTTTCCTTCATGTTAACTTTTATTCAGATGTTCAGTTTAAGATAAGATCTCTGTCTGATGTACAGAGATAACTGAATTTAAAACTGGAATTTTTCCTGATGCCTGTCGTTTTATTATGTTTACAATTTTTATTGTTTTTATGACAGTGGGTGATATTGTCGTGTGTATTTAGGTGAGTTGTTTGGGAACCTTTGGGCTGATGCATGGGTTGCAGTGGCCATATTTAATGGAAAAAAGTTCCACTGATAACCATTTTTTTAAAAAGTTTGGGATATTATCAAAGCAGTTTACTATGTAACACATGTGTGTCTGAGATGCACATAATAACCAGCAAACCTGCATTGGGTCCATGCATGCCCTAATATGCACAAGATGATGCATACTGACAGGTCAAAGAGGCTTAGATGAGTAGCATGACACAGCAGGGCAAAAGGTGCAGAAGGCTCTTTTTGCATGCAGCTCTCCCTTACTGTAGCTTTTGGCAGAATGGCCAATATGCACAGGTCTGGTGTGTTACTATGATTATTATAGAAAGAACCACAAAGAAAAAGAAGAAATGGAATGAAAGCATGATGCAGACCCTGACTTACATGAAAAGAATACCAAAATACTTCTGGTCAGGTCTGGGAGAAAAATAATATATATTAATCCAGCACAATTCAATACATTTGAACTTCCTGTGAGAACTGATGTTCCTTTTGTTTGAAAAGCAAAGACAGCCATGAATAATGCCTAAGAGAAAAATTGGACCAGAAATAAATGGCTTTTTAACATGTGACCTTTGATCTCAATTCCAGTTCCCCAGAGGCCATCTCTGCATTCTTCTCAAGTATTGTTCTCGCAGATGACTAATGTGGATAAAAAGACTGAAGGAGGAACCTCTGCTTCAGCATGGGACCTTACAAGGATTCTTGATGCTGGAGAAGTCAAAGGTGGCATCTGTCTGAATATCTATTTTAAATTAATACAATGGAGGTCACTAATAGCGAGTCTTGGAACCAGTGAGTGAGTTACACAACTGAACACCTAATTTAATCAAGGCAATTGTTAGAGTAAGTACTTGATCTTCACCAATCCATTACTTTTATTTCAGTGAACAGCACAATGTATTTCAGATCAAAACACTGAATAGTGTTTGTTTGGTTTTCCCAGGTGAACTTATGGTATTGGTCAAAATGTGAAATATGTTGGAATCTTAGTATGTAACAGATATTTGATTCCTGACGGAGCTGTTTTTAATAAAGCAAATACATGTAGATAATACATATTACAGGGAAGCTTGTTTCTGTGAATTAAATAGAATATAACATTTCTTACATCACATTATTCCTTGAAAAGCTTAGATGCTAATAATTGTTTATTGATGCTAAAGCACTGATCAAGTTCAAACCCAAAATGGGCCTGAGTAATGTAATATAATAATCAATAAAAATTAATACCTTATAAATGTAACAGTTCAATGCTAATTCTCCCGAACACTGACAGTTCCACAGTCTAGAAGAACCCAAGGAATCTCTTGTACAGAAAGGGCAGTGCAAAACAATGAAACTCTTTAGTACCAGACTCTGCAGTGCCTTCTATTTGCATTTAAGAGAAGCAATATAAATTTGGTTAGTGATGGCATGTCGTAGGAGCAGGACACCTAGAAACTATAAAACTCTACTCTGCCACTTCAGTGGCATTACAGACAAAGATGCTTACATAACTGTTTAGGAAAGGGGCGAAGTTGGAAAAGAAGAATGACTCAAATGTTTATTGCCACATAGATTGATACTGAAAGGTATGAAAAAACTTCAAAAGATTTCCAGGTATTAAAAATAGCTACTCAGGGGAAGGGATCCCTAAATAACAACAAATTTATACAGGTATGTATAATAAATATATTTGACCATAAGCTGAAAACAATAAAATCCAGAGTGAACAGCACTTGTATAGAAATGTCATATACAGATTTGTCTGGACCCTAGGTCATGCCCAAAGCTATGTCTTAGATGAAATGGTACCATATTTGAGTGGAAAGGCATTTCTGCTTTCATAAGGGGAATTAATTTCCCCAAACACCCATAGTTGCAGCCCCTCATGCAGCATCAAATGCATTCCAGACTTACAATTCCCTGGAGAGGGGGCTGTGTCCAGAGCAAAGAAAGATATATTCTATGAGATTAATTTATGGTTCGCAGGATCTAACACCATAGTGTGACAAACAGGAAGCAGAAGAAAAGAATGTAGAAATTAAACAATACTGAACTGACGAAAGAATGACATGGAAATATATTTCAACAAAAATCACAGTGACTGACAAGCCTAATTTATGTAATTTGAAACTGATATGAAATGTAATATTCATTTAGAATATGCATAATGTTTAGTATATCTTAAGCCATGAAATAAAACACTTCTTAAAACATAACTGGTTGATATTAATTCACTTTTGTACTTGCACACATTCTCTAGTACATACCAATTTATCAATTTACTCAGAAATCACAAATGAATGAAATATTGACAGTGAAGATCTGCCTATTTTATTGTACTGATAAAAATTCACAATGATTATTAGTGTTAAACACGATCAGGTATTACAAGTTGCTAAATGGCTACCGAAGTATCCTATGAATGAAAGCTAAACAGAGCACTGCAATCATTTAAAAACCTTGTGAACTTGTTTTCTCAAACCTGCCATTAGCTGCAACTAATGGCTCATTCCTTCCAACTCAGCATTGCTTTTTAAGTCTCACATGGTAACAATGGCTCATTACAGGCCTCCATCAGCAAACTCACCAGTGTCCTTGAGAACAATGAAGGTTATCAGAGGAATATGCACAAATCCTAGTCACACACCCTTATTTAGTAAATGAATGCAAGACGTGTTTGTGTATGGATTATGTTCAACTGGCACTTCTATTTGTAGCCACACAAAGAGGCAGCTTGCATTTCCAGCCATTATATTTTTTTCTAAACAGAGCCAAAGATCAGGGAAATAAATTAGCCTGTCTTACTAATGAGGGTATGGATTGCTGACAGGTTAACGCAACCACTTCTAAGAGAAAATAGATAATCTTAAAACAGCAAATGCAAACTCTCAGCCTATTTTTGGTCGCTTTATCATAGCACTGTAATGTTAACTTTTAAAAGAGGTTGATACAATGCAATATGATGTATTTCAAAGAATAGTTTGTTGCAACAAAGTTTTCCTCAGCTTTACTGAAATACTTCTGGCACAATTATAAATGCACCTACAAATATTCTCAGATTCAAAGAAGATGCTTACTGTATAGAATATTGAAAATAAATGGAAAAAACTTAGGCTTTGTGCATTGATCTCTTCCACTAACCATTTCATGGAGTATCATGATGACCCTCTGGGTGAATTTTCCTTGAAAAATAGTTTCCATTCCCAACATATTACAAGGATAGAAAGAAGGAAGTCGGCTTCCTCCTAATCTAGCCAACACACAAAAACAAAGAAACTCTGAAGTGAGTGTGAAAAAGATTAAATCACAGAACTGAACACTATTCTCACAACTAGCATCTGAATTGCCAAGATCTCTGAGAAATACATTGCCATTATTGAGCATGTAGGTCCATGTTATTTTTAGTAATTTAGAGAGGCAAGTTAGGCTGCTAATGCAATTCTAGATAGCACAACTGAATTCCACACTGTCCTCATGCTTCAAATCACACTAAGATTACCATTGCGGGAGACTGCAAAGGTCTGAAGGGTGCTGAAAAAGATACAGAGTGGTATGGAAGAATCTCACTGACGTTATGCTCAGGGCTGCACAGACAGAGCATTCCATTCTTGTTCTATTGTTACCCCTGAATGTTCTACATATGGCAGGAAACCAAGGCTGGCTGAGAGCATGTGATCATCTAAAAACGCTTCAAACAGACATGCCCTTGGGGCTAAGAAGATGACTGAATGCTGGCCACTTACTTTGCTGGACTCTAGAGACTATCAAGATGACAGTTTCATTGTGCTGATACTAACTTGGCAGACTTCAAGGTCCCCCAGACAGTAATACAGTCCAGATATCTGCAGGAGGTAGGGGCAGGGGACATGCCAACTTAACCACTCAGGCACCTTGGCTGGAGGAAAAAATGGGCACCTGTATCCTCCAAAGGTCATGACCTATAGTTGTGCATCATGCATCATCAGTACATCCTACACATAACTTTGCATGCTTCTTAACACTATTGGTATTTCATAAAATTGATACACCACTTCATTGTAAAAAAAACCCCCCATATTATATGAATTATATGAAAAGGGATAGACCTGTTCCATTCCAGTTCAAGCTATAATGTTTATTTGATATTGTCAGGAAATGGAGCAGGGAAGTAATTACACTTTAATTATGAATAAACAAGCAGTGACAAGGCTTTGCTTGTATTCCTCACATCAAAACTGAGCCTATGTAGCTTCCCTCTTAATTGCTCACTCCAGAAGTTGTAACTATGGTGCACTAATGAATTTATTAGCATTTCCATGGTATGAAAAATAACAATATATTTAATTGGAGTAGCCTGCCAGTTGCAGCAAATAATGCTTAGGATAAAGCACAACATTTTTAAATGCTGTGCTAACACCCAAAACACAGTAAATAATACCCAGCATTTATATATGGTGTGTGTTTTTAGTGTTCAAAGTGCTTCACATACATTATCTCAGTAATCCTCACAACAGTCAGTATTATTAGTTTTGACATATCTCAATTTTGGGCTGAGCTTTTATGGTTTTTGTGTAGTCCAGCAAGGCAAAAATTGTCAACTTTTTGAAATTTCAAACCCTCTAACTCACAAATGGGATGAAATAAAAATAAAATTTTTAATTTAATTAAAATTGAAATTTTAGATTTAAACAGTTTTGATCATTCCACAAGTGTACAACATATTTTTAAAAAATTGGATGACATGAGGTAAAAAGGTTGGCTCACTTGATATGAAATGACCCTAATATTGAATGAAGTTCAAATCCCAGCTCAACTGTAAAGCTCTGTGAATGACCTCCAGCCAGACACAGGTAATGATAAATTTCCTGCAGAAGGTGCATATAAATAAAAGACAAAAGAGCCTAGTCCTCATGGTGGAGGCTACCCAGTGCTGAATAGAGAGCACGAATAGTTCAATTTACCAAGTGGTTTTTCTTCAAATTTATTGACAACAGCTACTAATGGCATAAAAAAAAATCTCTAGGGATCACTGACGGCAATCCATCATGCACTCTAAAAGCTACCCATGTGCTGCCTTAGAGTGCTGGATTTCTGCAAAAGATTTCCATGTAGCTATAAAATATTAAAATAAGATACCTGTTGACTGTGCATCTAAATGGTTTTACATGGATGAATTATTTCAGCTAATGTCAGCAGTAATTTACTTCAATGGTTTGATTCAATATTCTTCTTTTTTCCGCCTTGCAGTTGTAAAGCACCACAAATGTCAAAACCAGAGAAGAGAGTTCTACTTACTGGGATTAGCCTAAGAGCTTGAGGCACCATTATATGATTTAAGTGACATGTGGAATTCTAATATTGAAATTATTCTGCAGAGGGATCTTTAAATATTGCTTGAAAAGTATCATTTTTTTGTTTTCCTTGATTACATGCAAATGCTTGCGGAGCTCCAAGAGGGTGTTGTGAGGGGCACAGAGAAAATGTCACAAATCTTCAAGTCACAGACAGCCTTTGTGTGCGGTTTAATCAGAAATGACATATTGGGAAATTACATAAAACATAACTTGAACAAATAGCACACACAGCCTCATTCAGCCGTAACCTATAATAAACCTTCAACTTGGGGGCGGGGGAATCAAGCCCAGGCTTTGAACAAGAAGATGCCACCCCTGTTAAGTTTAAATTGGGCTTTGATTCAGAAGTAACCCAAATCAGAGATCAGAAACACATTTTGGGATGCCAGATCATAGCAGCAATATTGTACAGACAAACTCTGTGTATCACACAGAGCTGGTTCACACTGGCTTCAGCAGCACAGGCCCCTGCAGTCTTTCCTTGGGGCTACCATTTAGCTTTTCAGATGGAGCAGACCTAGCATGAACTAGCCCTCTGTGTGAACTCTGCATTCCTAAGTGCAGCGCCTTTCAACAGGACTATGAATCCTGTGTGATAGATAGTATTTTACAGCGCCGTGCTTTTTAAACGATTGCGAGCGACTCTGAGTAGATCATAGGCACAAGAAATCGCTCTAACTAAATAAAAAAAAATTGGGGCAACAGGTTCTATATGCACATACAACAATTCTGCAGAGGGTCGTCGGTTCCCTTCAAATATCAAACCAATCACTGCACTCGGTAGGCAAGGGCCTCTTGCAATTATAATCTCATTAGGAGGCCCATTCCATATGATGTAGGAATCAGGCCTTTAGCATGATGGTAAAGACTTTGGAACTTGCTCCTGTTATGTATCAGACTACTGCTGTCTGTCTCTATTATCATTTCATTGCCTATTGAAGACTTTCCTTTTCAATCAGTTCTTTTAAATGGAGATTTTCATTTCAGCCTGTATCTGTATTGGACTTGATATTGTTCTTCATATCTGCTTTTGTTGTCAATATCTTTATTCTTTAATTGCTTTGCCATGTTTTATAGGAAGCAATTTGTAAATGAAATGAATGAAACACCAGACGGCATATCAGGAGACAAATGAGGATGGGGCTTGCACAATAATCTGAAGCGCATGTATTGGCATGGACAGCATAAACTAGCCCCAACAATGTCACTCAGCAATTCTACCATCAAGCTCAACAACACATTAATGAATTAGAAATAATCTGCTAGGCATGGTTGCCATAATGCTTTTAGAACAAGCCTACACAACTTGTAACCCACCAAACTGAGCATAGCTTATCAATATATAGCAATTTGACCCCCTACACTACACAGACATTCCTAAAGAATAAGTCCCTAATACACTGGAAAAGAAAATGCTTGACTTCACTTCTTAAGTCTACTTAGGAAGGAAGGCACTAGTATAATTCTAGTTATGGAAAGTATTTTTATTTGCTCTTCTCATTTGATTAGCATATGAAGGTACAGTGACTGTGTGAGTGCTTCAGAGTGCCTTCTTACTAAGGCAATTGCATCAGATCACATCAATCTTCATCATTCCGACATAATAGATCTTAGCATCTCCTGACATATTCAACATGCTCATGATTAAAGTGGCTTTGAAAGAGGCAGAAGACTGGCACCTTTTTGAAGATTTTATTGTTTACTGACAGTAGAACCTTCTGACAATCCCTGATTTGTTTCATAATTAGAAAGCAAATCAAGGACTCAAGTGAGGAAGTGATATCTCTTGTTTTTGTACCTTCTGTTCTTTGATTGCCACAGTACACTGCTGGTGGGCTTCATGCAGCTTAGTGGTTCACAAGTAGTGCAGGCTTGTGGTAGAAGATGAATGACCTTTCAACTTGCTGTCAAAGGTTAAGCCATAACTATATATGCCATCTTCTGAAAACAGGGTTATTTTTCCTGTGTTACATTTGCATCTGCAGGTAAACATCTGTTATTGATTTAAAAGACTTCCACTGATGCAAAACCATAATAGGTACCTTCTCCCTAAAAAGTCTGCAACTTGCATACTCCAGGACAATGTGATTATCATGTCATCTGGAAGCCACAGCTTTAAAGACAAGTGCAGAACGTAAACAGGACCCATTCAGGGTTCTAGATTCCTACAAAAGAGAAATCCAGAGATGGGAAACACAGTTGAAGCTTCAGTGGCAATGTGCTAAGAGGTGAGCTCGTCTATATTCTGTGATTATTTTCCTGGACCATGCTATCAAAACACAGGAACATATGGGGAAATCTGTTACACAGCTGTTGTCTCCCAAGAAACATTTATGTCAAATTTAAAGTTACAGATAGGTAGCCGTGTTGGTCTGCCATAGTCAAAATAAAAAAATTCCTTCCAGTAGCACCTTAAAGACCAACTAAGTTAGTTCTTGGTATGAGCTTTCGTGTGCATGCACACTTCTTCAGATACACTGAAACAGAAGTTGCCAGACCCTTCTATATAGTGAGAAGGTGGGGAGGGGTATTACTCAGAAGGGTGGTGGGAATGGGAGATTGGCATTATCTCAGCTATCTGCCAATCTCCCATTCCCACCACCCTTCTGAGTAATACCCCTCCCCACCTTCTCACTATATAGAAGGGTCTGGCAACTTCTGTTTCAGTGTATCTGAAGAAGTGTGCATGCACACGAAAGCTCATACCAAGAACTAACTTAGTTGGTCTTTAAGGTGCTACTAGAAGGAATTTTTTTATTTTGTCAAATTTAAAGTAAGCATAGGTGGTAAAGAGTGGAAGCTTTGCCAATAACAAACACTAAGAGATCAGTGGTTTTATCAAGCACCCAAGGCAACGATCATGTACAGAGCTAGATGGAAACAAAGACATTAATATATGATAACCAGCCAGAGCAAATGGCACAACACTTGAAAATTACATTGCAATCATGCAACAAAGCAACATGACACGCAGCACATGAAGCTGACATCTGAAAGTGAATCATAAACAGTCAAGAGATATGTACTCTAGTGCATCATTAAAATATCCAGTGGGGGAAATGGATTGCATTTCTGATTGATGCAACTATTTGATGCAATTTGTCATCAAATCTTGAATGTCTGTTTCCTAGGTTTCTTACGTATAAGTATTGTTTTATTATTTTTGTTCAATCACATAGTGTAGTTACATTTGGGCAACACAAGGCACATACTCTGTCACAAAGTGAGCCAGTAGAAAATCACACTATTCAAAGTCAGAGTTAACTCTTCATTAGCAAAAACATTATCTTCACATACTTCATGAACAGAGCAGTTCATTCCTGGTGGTCTTCCTCCATGGAAATAAGTTGCTTATATTTTTATAAGCAACATTCCAAAGAGGTTGTCACTATGCTGATAAAGCTTTCAATGAGATTTCTAGGTCCAATGCAAAATTTATTCTTTTTTCAAAATATATTCTATTAGTTTTAAAACAAATTAAAACAAACAGTAGTAGACAAAATAGTATGTGCAATTTTTATTCTTATGTGAACTAATGATCTCAACAAAAAGTCTCATCAAAACCCTGTGGGTTTTTTCCCCTTGCATGGTCAAACTATGCCTTAACTACCCAAAATGTAATTACATAATAATGAATGCTAAATCCTTTTTGCTTATATCAAATGTCTGATTTGCATGAATATACACATATAAATTCTACCCAGAGCCCAGCACCAGTAATTTCTAGTCCCGTGTGCTTTTGGAAACAATTCAGTTGAAATCCTGGGGATTACTCATTTGCTAAGGATGATCAAGATTTTGTTTCTGGGTAAAGATCTAGGCCAAATGGGCTAGACCCTAAAAAATAAAATATTCTAGCTCTATTTATAATCATCATATGCTGACATCTCTTGCTAGGAATTCTTTCATGACTTAATCTACAAACTTTTAAAAATGGATTAATGCCTAGGGGGAAAATATTGATATGGTTTTCATGAAGTTTCAGAGGAAAAATGCATTGCTTTTAAAATGCAGCATAGTGATAACCAACATCTATGCAATGAGATGCAATAAATAAGGATTAAAATGTTACTTTCCAATGTGGTCATTAGGAGTTTTAGAGCAAGGTATCATTGGTACGCAGGAACTGTTATCATGTAAACAATGCAAATAGAGTTTTTAAAAGCAAAATGAATATCTCTGGGACATTTGCTGCTAAATCTGATTGTCTGCCAAAGTAGCACATACATGTTTAGGTTGGGAAGTGCCAGCACAGCCTCACAAAATATGGCATTATAGCAGTGCTGCAGGCAGAAGCGCCAGTGCAAATGTTTATATTTGAGGCCCTGATAAGCCAAGAGAGAGAGAGCCAAATGGCTATTCATTCAGTGTGTCTTTTCCCAGAACAATAGTAAATAAATCTGGGCTGTGTAGCAGGAACTGCAGCAGAATGAGGGAATAGAAAGAAAGAATGCTTCTCTTACATTATTTTATTTTGTGAGTTATACAGATGTTTACTTGAGATTTATAAAAGTAATAGAGAAGACCTCTATGAAAGTCATCTATGCATATTTCCAGAAACTGGTGAACATGAAGTTAAAAGAGAGCTGAAGACACTGGCAGCTGAAGACTGAGCCCTTAAGCTAAAGTAGATGTTACAATTCCATGTTACTTTGCATCTGGTTTTTTAAAAAACCCAAACCAAGCCAAACCAGCTTCATAGACTATAAGGCTGAGCAAGAGGAATAATGGGGCAGGCATGGGGAGGAGAAGACTACTTAACCTCTTTCCCTCCACTGAAATGAATGGCAGCCATTTATTTCTGTGAGATGTATAAAAGGAAAATTATATACTTAGGGACACCATTTGGGCAAGGGCTAAGCCTGCCGCCTGCCCCTGGTGACCCCAACCATTGAGAGCAAAACCTACTCCTGTCTTGCTAGCTCATTCTGGGTTCGGTTTCTTGGTCATGCTACAGTGCGATGAAATGTTAGGGAACTGACTAGATAGAGGGCAAACATCACAGCCATCTGGACCAATAACAGTTACCAGAGCCAAATAGCATAATGTCACCTTTTAGACAGGATAACGGACATGTTATTTCTGGTCAGGCCTTTTGTTTACGACTTTAGATAAAAAAGGCAAATGATACAATGAAGGTTGCTGTTGCCCTTTTGGAATACAAAAGAAGAAATCAAACAAAGAGGACTATATAATCTGGAGAGAAAACAAGAAGTGTAGAAGGTTGTGAATATTTTGAACATTGTGTTTAAGGAATGAAGACAGGATGTTCCATTTAATGACTATTTACTAATTTACTGTTTTACCACTGGTCCAATACATATGAAAACTATTACATACTTGTACTCTGAAATGGAAATATCCACACGTTACTTCACAATTTGATGTGAGAAAGCTACATAGCTTATGGCAACTTTGTTGGCAAGAATAATCTTGTTGTTAAATTCGCACAATGTGATCTCTGTCTACAATACATGCTGTTCTCAGGTTTGCTCAAAACTGAGACTCATGGACACTGTGCACTTTTTGAAAGTGACAGCCCTTTTGTTTTGAAACTCAATATAGTATGTCTTTCTTACTTAATGTTAGGGGGAAATGCAAAACATCCATTGTTATTATTTCTTAGATTCCTTACCCACCTTTCACCATGAAGTTTCTGAGTGAGTTATAATTTAAAAATACAATATTAAAATCAGTTTTTAAAAAATACCATCAAAAAATAGGATGAATCCTAAAATGTATGGTACAATCACTGAGTGCTAACCTTACTGAGGCTCAGTTTATCTTTAATATCCATGTGTCTGTTCTCTTCTTTGTTCCCATCTTTTATTCCCATGCTGGATTTAAACCCCCCCCATCCATATCTCCTCATCTTGTTTTTGTTTTTGTTTAACCTCCTCTTCCCCACCCAAATCCCCACCCACAGCATCCTGCAAACATGCTGAAGGAAATAATGATTGGGAAAGGTCAAATTTTCATCCCTGTGAGCTATAAATAGTTCCTACAAACTTGGTGAAATACAAGACCATTGTGATAATGCTAATAAAGGAAAGTGACAGATCCAATGGGTAAATACAATAAATCTTGGGCAAGATGCCATCCTTACCAAACAGCGTCCTATAATAATAAAACACTGTCAAAGCGGTCACCAACTTCAGTTGTCTACAAGAAAAAATAAAACACCTTTCATGCATTTTGTAGTTTGCCCCATGTACTCAGGGGTGTAGCAGGGGGGCAGAGGGCTCTGGCTCTGGCACAGGTTTATGAGGGGGCAAATGTGGGAGCAAGCAGACGCCCCCACAGCAGGCTCCCTCACTGATGCCAGAGCTGCAGAGAGGCAGTCCAAGATGCAGCCAGGCCAGGCCTTTGCAGCTGGTGTGGCAGGCTCTGTTCACCCTCTGTGCCCCGCCCTTGGCATGTGCCCCCAGTGCGTGTTTGCCCACCCATATAGAGCACTGGCTAAGACCAGGTTGGCGTAGTGAGTCTTTGGCCCAAGTACCTCCAACTTGATAAAGACCTCTTTTGACCATCACTCCTACTGCAGTGTGTATGGAATAAGGTGTTACTAATGAGATGTTACAACAAACGAACAAAAAACAAACCCCTTACCTCCTTCTCCTCTCCTCTGTAGCTTCCAGGTATATTGACTGTATAATCCGATGTACTAACAATGTGAGGTTCTTCCACTGATCTCATGCTTTACTGAAAAGAGTTATTTTGGGAGGGTGGGATGCATGGTGTCATGTCATGTGTTGAGCATCCCAATATATTATGGGGAGATATGGAGAAAGATGTGGGGCTTCATTTTTTGGAAACAACTCCATGTTGTTCAGTAACAAGTTCTGACCACAATGCTGTATGCTTGAGAGTGGAATCTTGTTATGAAGTGTAGTATCACAACAATAAATCTTTTAGTGCCACAAAT
Organism: Podarcis bocagei; assembly: GCF_964188305.1. Classification (NCBI taxonomy): domain Eukaryota; kingdom Metazoa; phylum Chordata; class Lepidosauria; order Squamata; family Lacertidae; genus Podarcis; species Podarcis bocagei. Next base: position 57,343,774 of record NC_138127.1, on the reverse strand, counting down.
CTTTGTTATTTTATATAGTAGTTTAACTTGGCTTTACTCCAGAAGTTGAAATAGGACTGTTTTTCAGCAAGTGCCTCAGAGAGATTTGAAGATCCAGTTACAGGGAAGGCTTCCTATTAGATGTTATTTTATCAGCAAACAACTGATAAACAAGTCAAGAGAACTGTCTTGAGAAAGAGATTAACATTATTTCTGCTATTTTATTTAAAAAAGGAAGTTTGTGACTGAGGCTGCAATCCTAAACTCACAATGAGCACATGTAACACATGTTTGAGTACAGATACAGCAATTCACATGATCATTTTTTCAAATTGCTATCATCCAGGGAATGTGACTGTATATCTAAGAACAGCTATTTAAAGAAACTCAACAAGGTCAAATCATTTGTAGCAGGAAAATCTAGATCAGCTGACAATCTTAAATAAGGAGGACCTACATGCTGCATGTAACAATTTGCCAAAAGCCTGTCTTTCCCTAGGGGAAAAGCAGCTTTGGAGGGGGGAAATTCAGAGCATGCGGGGGAGTCCCCTCTTCACACATCCATGAGTGTTTTACCTCAACATTTTTTAAGCCATTCGATTCCTCTTGTTGTTTGGATATTTAGTCCTTTGCTAGTTTGCCACTCCTCTGTTTCAGATCTACCCCACTCGCTGGGTTCCAAATTAACCCTCACAGTTGACCAGTTTTGAACCCTTCAAAGGTACAGACGTAGCTTGGAAAGCTACTTGGAATGTAGAAACTGCAGGTGCAGAAAAAGTGAAGAACATCACTTCTCTGCTCCAAACTGTCCCCTTGTTGAGCTTATGTTACACGCACTTGTCTATTCCTTGTAGTTCTGTCTTTACCAAAGGCTGTTAGCCTCTAAGAGGTCCCATGCTAGAATATTTTGTTTTAGATGGATGCTATTTTCAGGGATGTCAGCAGAGGAAGGAAGGGCAGTGGGGTAAAAAAGCTGTAATGTGTACTGTTTGTATCTAAAGTGTAGTCAAGTCTTAAATTTAAAAGTTTTATATGCACAGTACCCCGATCTCCAGCAAAATTGCCATCAATCAGCCATTTTAAAGATGACAGAAATGTTTTACAAAGTCTAAAAGCGTAGTTTTGACTAAAGCAAGCCAGTACTTTCTTCACAAAGGGCTATGTTATACAAAAAGGTACATTGTGTTTAGTGTTTCACCAGAGGAAGAAACACAGCTAGTCCCACATTCTCAGCTATGTGTTGCTGTGATTATAGTTCTGAAACAATAGGTACTGTGTCAGTGGAAAGCAAAACAAACAATAGGCCTATTAAACAAAATATCAGTAGGAAGAACACACAAATTAGTCAACAAGGGAGTTGGATTAATTCTTTGAATTCTTCCAGTGATAATATTCCAGGGCTCAAAAGAAAGGATGTTTTGTTTATCCCTGCTCCCCCCATCCCACAGAGTATGTGCTTCTGCCTCTCCCTTTTCATCATTGAGGAATTTCTGTCTGCCTGCACCTGGCCTGACCAGCAGTCAGCTGGGTTCTGAAGATCACTGCGTACTATTTTACTCTCACTTACCATTCAGTCTCTTTCCCAACAGCTGCAGGAGCTATACTGTCCCTTTGATCTGGAAGGCAAGCCTGTAATCTCTATTGCCAGCATCAAATAATATCAGCCTGCCTTAGCAACTTAAAATTGTCAGTTGTTCCACCAGCCAAGAAAGTGGAGAACTCAAGATAGCGCTCAGGCAAAGGAACCCCAAATTGGAGCTTTGCTCCCAATCCTCAGGATTAATAAATTTAGCAATTTGTGCAATCAACTACATTGCCCTCTAGCTGTTTAAATTAAAAGACAGCAAGAAACAAGATGTAAATAGTTGTTACAGGGCTAATACCAAGCTCTAAATAATAGTAAGTGGATACCGTTCTGTATCCACTCACATAGGAGTAAGCTTCATTGAACTCAGTGGGACTTGATCTGAATAGTCATGTGCAGGATTACACAATAGGGTATTATTTATTGACAGTAAAATACAATACTATAAATGGCTCTACAAATACTATGAGCACTCAACAACCTATAAAACAAACCCAGGGAAAATTACATTCTCTGTTCTCGATAAATCAGTTCATTCTCCAAAATATCTCACAGAATATAATTTCAAATAATAAGCTAAAAACATGGGTAAAAGATGGAGATGGAAAAACTGATATGACAAAGAAGAATTAAGAGAACTCTGCACTCAAACTTTGAAAGATTGGAAGGGCTTAACACACACACACACACCCCGCTGCATTCTCAATATGCCTCATCAGTTAAGTTTTGTACATTACAACCAAATAGAGATTTTTAATATAGAAAATGAGTAATTTTAAAAGAATAGAGTACATGCAATCTGCAAAAGGGTTGCAACTCTGAATACATGTTAAAAGATCATTTAAAAACTTGTTACTATAGGGGTTGCCGCATAAATCTACACAAACAGCAAATTCACAGCATGTAGTTCAAGTACACCTAAAAATTACATTCACAAATGGCTAAAAATCAATGTGCCACTAAAATGTTTAGAAATGTCCAAAAGCATACCATATACTTTTCAATTTCTACTCTTTTTCAGTGACTTAATTGCTGAGATATCAAAAGGATATTTAAATTAGCAGGGCATAAGCACATAACCATAGCCAAACTATGGTTTGGCTTGTGCTTGTGACTAGTTGAATGCTTCACAGAGTGTAAGCCGTTTAAAAATAGATTAATCAATGCACAATCCTAATGTGTTCAGTAAGTCTTTGCCTATTAAGACCATTGCTGCCCATCAAGGCATAACCTAGTGCTAGATACTGTTGCAGTCCAAGAATTTATTGCACAATTCTATCCTTGTAAAATTTCTCCCGTGGGCATTCATTGCTTCTTTTACAATGTAAAAACACTCCCCAGAGTGTTGATTGCTTCCACAATGTAACCAAATTGCTCTTCATCTTGTCAGAACTTAATTGGTTTTCAATAGCTTAAATCCTCAGAACTGTGAGTGGTGTTTTGGGGGTTGTTTGCTTTTTGCAGGATGGGAGTTCACCACACTCCTCCTCCTTGCCTTGGTCCCCAATGCCCCTTGAACAGCCAATTCTGAGACTCAGGGGATCCTCGGGAATGGTGTGGGATATGTCATGGGTGGCTGCAGATGGAGGAGACATAAGGAATCATGGATTCCTGCCTTTCACTTGTGCTAGATGCTTTTGAATGTCTGCCGTGATGAGGCTGGAGGAGATGCTTGGGCTGCTTGCCTCCCCATGTATGTCAGCTCTTTGTAATCTAGCCCAGGTCTACTGAAGGAGTACAGATGGAGAGGAAAGAACAGGGGTGTAGGGGGACAGTTTCTACTTCATAAGAAAAAGAAGGGTGTGGAAGGAAAGGACAGGTTGTGTATATGTAGGAGGAAGCGGGGAGGGAGAAACTGTCCTTAAACATATCCAGTGATGACTTGGGACATTATAATTTTAATTTCTTAGTTCCTTGCCAGATAAACAGAGTAGGAGGTATGGCAATGGGGCTGAAGATGAAAGCAGGGACATGAAAGGCTCTGCAGAACCGGCAGCGATGGTGGCTTAATAATTGGACGAAAGGTGAAAAGGGTGCTTAGTAATTGCAGTGTATGGGAGGAGGAAGATGCAGAAGGTTACCATGGGGTTGGTTTGTGTGCAAAGGGATTGCAGAAAGGGAAGGGGAGAACATAGGGGTGAAGGTGAAAAGAGCTTCAAAATGGGACTGCAGAATAGAAGCAGCAGCTTCAGAAATGAGCTCTGGGAAGGTGAAGAGCGAGCTTAGTAGTTGCATGGTGTGAAAAGGAAGGGGAATCTCTAGAAGATTAAAGTGGGAGAAATAGCAGGGCTGGTGTGTGGAGTGAGCAGGGATACAGCCCCTAGCATTCCATTAACTTTTTTTTCTTCTTGAACAGTTACAGACTTGTAAGAAACTTCTGCAGCCAGACCATAGCTCTGAATTGGGTCTCCAGGAGCTGGCTTCCTAGGTCATAGCTGTTTCTCTTAAAGGGCCCTGTACCAGATACTTAGTTGATGATGCACACATTACAGCACCCAATAGGAATTATGATACAGAACACTGTAAGTTTTGATTGTCACTATTATTGCTTACTATCTAGGAAGCCATCTTATACACAGTGAAACCAATCACCCATCTAGCTCAGAATGATCTACACCTAGTAGAAGTGGCTCATTTGGGATTTCAAGCAGGAGTTTTCTGAGCCCTACCTGGAGATTCCAGGAACCTGAATCTTGGGCCTTTTGTTTGCAAAGCTAATAATCCACCCCTGAGCTGTCATCTTAAAATTTCATATCCAGAAGGGACCATTTGAGGATATGAAGCTGTTTAGAGGAGTCATTAGAATTAGAGTTAGGTTTCATCATTTTGTAATTTGTTAAATCCAAGATGGAGCACCTTTTACCAACTTTAGCTATATGACTGTGCCCCCTCCTGGAGGATAAGGATCTGGTCAGTGTCATACATGGTATCTTCTCAGACTGACTACCAGGCTATTCTAACGAAATAAAACTTAACTGAGTACTCTGATTACAACAGTCTTATATTTTAGAAAAGGGACACCTCAATACTTTCATTAGTTATTTCTAGGATAACTGTGGCCTTTTCAGAATCAATATAATACTATTTTACATAAGAAAATGATTCATTAAAAAACCACCACAAATTATTTATTCTCTCAAATATTCTGTTTTCAGGAATTCAGTTTTCATAACTCTTGCAAAGTCCCACTTGAAATGACTTTTCAGCTGGCAAATTGCAACTCTTGATTGGGAAACCTGATAAACATTTTTAAAGGCTGGATTTAAAAGCAAATGATAAAATATTGTAACACTGAAATGCAACATTTAAGCTTATCGTGAGAATTAAAATACAAATCATTTTGTTTCCTCATACATTTCAATAATACCATCTTTCCTTTAAGAGGCCCATCTATTTTTTTCCTAATGATTATGAGCTAGCAGGACAACCTAATGAATATATTCTGGAGGTAACTCAGTTCTGTATTTGAAGCTGCCTCTTAAGACTCATAGTTGGCATTAAAAAGCATTAAAAAGAAAAAGAGATGTGGGTGGGAAAATGGTTAACAGAAACAAAAACAAAAAAAAACTGATTACTGACCTTACCTTTAAGAATGAATAGCTAGATTCTGAAAAATGTCCCCCACTGCTTTAATATTATTCCATATCCAATAAGATTTTCTGGTTCCTAAAGCTATTTTAGAACTAATTCCTGGCATAAATGGGTGGTTGGATGAGCAGGAACAAAAGTTGACCTTGACTATAAAGGTGTTCTGGGATAAAAACAGATTGAAATACTATTTTCAAAATATTAAAGACTAAGAACCCTAATGCATTGAAAGATATCTGTTCTGTGCATGTTTTGAAATGTGGACAAAATGCAGGAGAATGCAGAAAAATATGCATTTTATGAATAGTAGGTTCCACTAATCTTAGAAAATTACAACAAAATCAGCATGGTGCAGAGATGTACGACGCTCCTTCTTGTACGAAGAGTAATATTAAATACAATAAATAGGAATGCAATGTGAGAGATATACTGTATTAGTATAACAGATAGTCTGAAGGCTGTCGACAACCACCACTGCCCCAAAAAGGATCCACAGCGCTAAAAGGTTTGGGCCTTGCTTATAATTTATTTTACGCTGTGCCCCATCCTGTTATCAGTACTGCTGAAGTCCAGGCTATAAATTACTTTAAGTAAATAATAACTAATTCACAAAATAACAAATGAGCAGCGTATAAAATATTGGGGGGAGGGCTTCATTAATGAACACATTCTCAAATGATGCATGCTTCACAGATTTCAGTTTCTGCACAAAACCAACTTTTAAAATACAAATCAAAAATATCTGTTTATGAATCTATATCTTACAGAAGGGAGTAATTACCTACTAAATTGTATCTCCCATCAACATTAATTTCTTTTCAGTTCAACTTACTGCCTTTGCTTACACAAAATTAAACAAGAAGAGGAACTCAGTTTGATAGCTAAAATTTGTTTTGATTACAAAGAGGTAGCAGAATTATAATTCATCAACCTAACATACCTCTGCATAAATCTTTACTGCCATAGTTAGGAATCTGTTTCAAACATAAGTTTGAAAGTGACTTCAACCAAAGAAATGAAACAGGTGTGGGGGTAGGCATAATAATGTTATTAAGAATTTTAAAATATACAGTGGTGCCTCGGGTTAAGAACTTAATTCATTCTGGAGGTCTGTTCTTAACCTGAAGCACCACTTTAGCTAATGGGGCCTCCCACTGCTGCTGTGCCGCCGGAGCACAATTTCTGTTCTCATCCTGAAGCAAAGTTCTTAACCCGAGGTACTATTTCTGGGTTCGCGGAGTCTGTAACCAGAAGCGTCTGTAACCCGAAGTATCACTGTATATAAGAATGTTATTCATTCTACTATCCTCATCTTGTTAATCTAGCTTTGTCCAGACAAAACCAGTGCAATTAAGTGGCAGGAGTACTGGGCTGGCTCTTGATGCTCTGGCTCCCAGTCTCAGACAAAAGACTCAGACTCTTGGCTTGGGAAATCATAAAATCAGTATACAGATCTCAACATCAGCTCCAAGTACAGGATACAAGGTTCAATGATTCATAAGCAGGGTTCTAGGACACATGACTTGGCGTAAGCAAACACACTGTGCCAAAACTTGACATGAACCTTCTAATCTGCTTAAAGAGTATGGTGGTTCTTGTCCCAAGCAAGGAGGCTGTGCTTGGAAGCAAGCACTCCTACAGGGGATCACGCTGGTGCAGACAGCAGAGCACCTTTTATGACAGGAGCTGAGTCTCTCCCTGCACCTCCACCACAGCAGGTTTCACCAGGTGGGCAGTTGCCTCTTTGGCTACCCTGAGAACTTTCATATATACTTATACACATCATTCTATTTGTACGCCACTTTTCCATAGTTCAAACCATGCTCAAGGAGGTTTAAAACATGAAGAAGAAAAAATACATTATTACAACATAATTAGTCATAAACATTAATTGAAACATCAAAAAACACACAACCAAACTGAACAATTTCCACAGAAAGCATAATAAGATCCCATTTCTTGGTATCTACATCAATGTGCACTTATTCCAGACACTAACCCATGAACAAATGAGATGTCTGTGCTACATACCAACATTCTTCTCCATATTATTTTTTCAGCTTGTTAATCCAAGTTGGCTTTGAACCCTGCAGGCATGTCTGTTAATACTTGATTTCTGCAAATGAAATCTAGCACGTTCAACAGGTTTATCAGGGTTCAAGCTGTAGTTGAATCTGTGTAGTACTGTGGCATTTTAAAAATGCATTTTAAAAAAACACAAAAAAGTACCACTATATATTTCAACTGACCTAAATCCATAGTTGGCTAACTGCAAAGTTATGAACATTTAAAAAACTTAATTATAGCTGTTGTAACAATATTCAACAGAGACAGTCATTAAATAAGAATCCAAGAGTTCTTGTAGTTCCAAGTTACTTTTTCATATAATCACAGAATTGTAGAGTTGGAAGGTACCCCAAAGGTCATCTAGTCAAACCCCCTGCAATTCAGGAATCTCAGATAAATTATCCATGACAGATGGCCATCCGGCCTCTGCTTAAAAATCTCAAAGGAAGGAAAGTCCACAACCTCCCCAGGAAAAACCATTTCACTGTCAAACAGCTCTTAATTTAAGAAAGTTCTTCTGAAATTAGAACTTCCTTGGAGCTTCCTTGGTTGAACAGACCTCTGTCACTCCTTGAATGGAGGTACACATCATCTTCAGTCGAGCTGAAGGCATAGGAGAGCAACATGGAGAAGAATATGCCAAAGGGAGTACAGGTGAAAATATACCACTCTTTATAGGGAAGGTGTCCAAGAATGACCCATCATACTGGACAGTGCCATGCATGTTCTCATGGAAGGACACAATCATCTTATGAAGCTTAGGTGGGCATCCTATCTTGTTGAGCAGTGATGAGGTTGAAGACCTTCATTAGGTTTCTGAAGGCGGTGTACAAGTGCCATCTCTCTGCCCTTAACATTTATTTCAGTTTTGGAATAAAAATGGCTATAATCCATTGGGAAGTTCTCCTGCAGAAGCACAGCTGAAGTGAATGAGAAGTATGCAAAAGTACCCAAATGCTTCTATTCTAAATGCATCGGCTTTAGATCCATTTCAGTCCGGTTTCCGTCCTGGTTTTGGGACCGAGACGGCTCTGGTCGCCCTAACAGACGATCTCCGTAGACAGCTGGATCGAGGCGGGTCAGGACTGGTGATCCTTTTAGATTTGTCAGCAGCCTTTGACATGGTTGATCATGATCTTCTGGACCATCGCCTTGCAGACGTGGGGATACAGGGCATAGCCCGTAACTGGCTGTGCTCTTTTATCTCTGGTCGGGGACAGAGGGTGGCACTAGGGAGGGAAATCCTCTCCCCAATGGTTTTTAACATCTTTATGCGCCCCCTTGCCCAGATTATCCGGAGCTTTGGGCTGGGCTGTCACCAATATGCTGATGACACTCAGCTCTATCTGCTGATGGACGGCCAAACCGACTCGGCCCCGAACACACTGACCAGATGCTTGGAAGCTGTGGCTGGATGGTTTCGTGGGAGCCGATTGAAACTAAATCCTTTGAAGACAGAGGTCCTATGGCTGGGTCGGGATGGCATGGGGATGAGGGACCAACTCTCTTCTCTTGCGGGGGCCCAATTAGTGCCACTGCCTTCCATTAAGAGTTTGGGTGTAATCCTTGACGCCTCCCTTTCCATGGAGGCGCAAGTTACAGCAACAGCCAAGGCGACATTTTTCCACCTTCACCGCATCAAGCAGTTGGTCCCTTACCTTTCCTGCCCCGACCTGGCCACAGTGATCCATGCGACGGTCATCTCCAGGCTTGACTACTGTAATTCGCTCTACGCGGGGCTGCCCTTGAAGCTGTCCCAGAAACACCAGCGGGTGCAGAATGCTGCAGTGAGACTCCTCACAGGGTCTCTGCCATGGGAGCATATTCACCCAGTGCTTTTCAAGCTGCACTGGCTCCTGGTGGAGTATAGGATCAGATTTAAGGTGCTGCTTTTGACCTTTAAAGCCCTTCACGGCCTAGGACCCTCGTACCTACAGGACCGCCTCTCCCGGTATGCCCCACGGAGAGCCTCAAGGTCCATAAATAGCAACACCCTTGCGGTCCCGGGCCCTAAGGAAGTTAGATTGGCTTCAACCAGAACCAGGGCCTTTTCAACTCTGGCTCCAGTCTGGTGGAACGCTCTGCCTCACGAGACCAGGGCCCTGCAGGATCTGATTTCTTTCTGCAGGGCCTGTAAGACAGAGTTGTTCCGCCTGGCCTTTGGCTTGGAACCAATTTGATTCCCTCCCTCCCTCTCTTTCTTTTTTCTTTTCCTTCTCCTTCTGCGATGAGGCTATATATTAATGTTTCAATATTTTAATGTTGTATTTTTTAATTTTGTTTTTAAGTTGTAATCACTTAACTTGTTTTTATTATTGCTTGTAAGCCGCTCTGAGCCCGGCCTTGGCTGGGGAGGGCGGGGTATAAATAAAAATTATTATTATTATTATTATTATTATTATTATTATTATTATTATTATTTATTTGGATCCCATTCATTTTAACGGGGCTTGCACAGGAAGCCTTCCAAGTTGTTTCAGTCCAGTCTCTACGTTTCAGTTTATCAGAAAAAGGGTGGATTTGATTTAAATCAAATCAATTTAAATCACGATTTAAATCACTAGTCAGTAAGACTTGATTTAAATCGTTTTTTTTACAGAAAGACACATTCTTGCTGGTATAATCTTAATATTTACAACCAGAGGAAGGTTTAATTTTTGGAATAATAAATTTTCAGAGTAGTTTTTACAGTTATATCAAAAATTACTGATTTGGTTATATTATTAGAAATACGTAGACAGATAATTATGAAATTATTGTGAGGTTTAATAAGTTAACTGTTTATATTTGGACAACTTTTTTGCTGTACTTTATTGGAAGGAGAAAAATAATCATTTCCTTAATAATGATTTAAACAATTTATTTAACTAAAGCAATAAAATAGCATATGTATCCATGTTTATTAACTGGCGTGTTGTTGTTGTTTAAAAAAACAAACTTAGACTGAGTTTTAGCACACATGAAAAGCTTAAATCCTGAATGTAACACAAACAGAAAACTATCTTTAGAAAGATTTTTCCTCCAAAAGCATTTTACAGTATTTTAAAAATCTGATTTAAATAAAAAAAAACCTGATTTAAATTTTAAAAAAATCCGGGTTTTTATTTTTATTTTTTAAAAATCATTAATTTTTATCTACTCTGATCAGAAATGGTGTTATTTACCCATGACCTGGGTGAATGTACGTCTAAGTAAACATGAATAGACTCATGCTGCATGTAACTCTGTGACCATTTTCTAGTAAAAAATTAACTTCCTTATCAAACAGTAATAATCAATGTTTGATAAAATTAAACACTGCATTCCATTCCATGTCATGACAGCAAGTTAGAAAAAGTTAAAGAGAATACTTCATTTTGAAAATGGTGTATTTTTTCTTATGATATATGTGAACGGAATGTCTAAACCAGAATGATATATCAGCTTACTTTAGAAGTTCTCCACCTGCAGTATCATCTGGCTTTGATTGTTATGAACGTTAGATTGTATTCATATCATTTTAGGTGCATATTTTCCTTTTCAACACATTGCTTGATACACAGTTTGTGACTCTCAAACTGAGCCTGATTAGAATGGTCTCTAATTTGGCATCACATATTATTTTGGGTTGGACCTGGAACAGCTCAGTCAGTAAAGCATAAGATTCTTAATCTCAGGGTTGTGGGTTCAAGCCCCACATTGGGCAAAATGTTCCTGCATTACAGGGGGTTGGGCTAGATAATACTTGTGGTCCCTTCCAACATGTCTATGTTTCTATGATTTCATTCTTTTATCTATGGCAATTTTTCCATCCTATGTTTTATAGGTGGCACTTTTCTGCGAACTAGTTCCTTAGGATGAATCATTTTCAGAAAAGGGAGACAAACGGTGTCATAAAACTTACTATTGCTAAGAAACTCCTATCTGATATCTTTCTTGCAGACATAGTAAGATTCCAGAAAAATACAGATCAAATTGAATATGGATTTCAGAAATTCCAACAGTAAATAACAGGGGCCAAATTGCCTAAACAAAAGCAGTGTTAACTGATACAGAATAGATATAGCAGTGTTATCCAAAGACAGAATAGTTAACAGTTACTCTGACATCACATTTCTAAGCGAAACACTTCAGATGTGTAATCTCAAGGACTTGGGATTCAAACCAATGTGTGACTATAAAATCATGTGGAATTCTCATGACGCAATGTATTTAAGCAATGACAGATAATTTCATCTATTTCTACAACCCTCTTTAGCAAGGGGTTCAGTCAGCCAAAGAAAATAATAATAATAATAATAATAATAATAATAATAATAATAATAATAATAATAATTTATTATTTATACCCCGCCCATCTGGCTGAGTTTCCCCAGCCACTCTGGGCAGCTCCCAATCAGTGTTAAAAACAGTACGGCGTTACATATTAAAAACTTCCCTGAACAGGGCTGTCTTAAGATGTCTTCTGAATGTCAGGTAATTATTTATCTCTTTGACATCTGGTGGGAGGGCATTCCACAGGGCGGGCGCCACTACCGAGAAGGCCCTCTGTCTGGTTCCCTGTAGCCTCACTTCTCGCAATGAGGGAACCGCCAGAAGGCCCTCGGCGCTGGATCTCAGTGTCCAGGCTGAACGATGGGGGTGGAGATGCTCCTTCAGGTATACAGGACCGAGGCCGTTTAGGGCTTTAAAGGTCAGCACCAACACTTTGAATCGTGCTCGGAAACGTACTGGGGGCCAATGCAGGTCCCGGCGGCCACGCCCAGTCACCAGTCTAGCTGCCGCATTCTGGATTAATTGCAGTTTCTGAGTCACCTTCAAACGTAGCCCCACGTAGAGCGCATTGCAGTAATCCAAGCGTGAGATAACTAGAGCATGCACCACTCTGGCGAGACAGTTCGCGGGCAGGTAGGGTATTAGCCTGCATACCAGGTGGAGCTGGTAGACAGCTGCCCTGGACACAGAGTTAACCTGCACTTCCATGGACAGCTGTGAGTCCAAAATGACTCCCAGGCTGCGCACCTGGGGCACAGTTACCCCATTCAAGACCAGGGAATCCCCCACACCAACCCGCTCCCTGTTCCCCAAAAACAGTACTTCTGTCTTGTCAGGATTCAACCTCAATCTGTTAGCCGCCATCCATCCTCCAACCGCCTCCAGGCACTCACACAGGACCTTCACCGCCTTCACTGGTTCTAAATTGTTCTAAATACTTAAGCTATCTACTGATTAAAGAATTTTATGTTTTTTAATCATCTGGCTGGTTAATTAATCATATTTAAAAACATTTGCAAATAATTACCTCAATATGTGTTATTTTTTAAGATACTGAAAGAAGAACAAGATAATGTTTAATGAACAAAACCTACCTACCATACATCTTTAGAAGTAAAAGCTATTTTTAAAGCCCTTTTTGATTCCTTGTTATACTAAACTATACCACATATACAACTAGGCCTTTAAAAATAATGTGTGCCCTTGACTCCCAAGACCACCAATGAAAATTTGTTCTTACTTATTAATCAAGTGATTGATTTATTGAATTGAACTTGCAGACCTATGAAATCAGTCAAGTTCAACATAGCATACACATCTACACACACACACACACACAGAGAGAGAGAGAGAGAGAGAGAGAGAGAGAGAGAGAGAGAGAGAACATTTGTGTTTTCAGATTTCCTGCTTGACTGTGGCATAATGGGGATATTTAAATAATGGGTCAGAACTACAAACCACTGAAAGTCATGTACCTGCATTTCTGTGTATCTATCACTAATTTAAATGGGGTTTATACAGGACAACTTGCTGATGGATTGTTCCCTGGACCCAAGACTTTACTACCACCACCACCACCACCACCACTACTACTACTACTACTACTACTAATGATAATAATATTTTTTTATTTGTATCCCTCACCAGCCAAAGCCAGGCTCAGAGAGCTAACAACAGGTAAAAATAGCACAGTGTACATAAAATTGCACTATCAATTAATTAAAATGCATTCTAGAATCAATTCAGAATCAAATTAATGGCAACCATTGGGTTAGAGTTCTATGAAGATTACAGAAGGAGAGAGGGGGGTCAGACTGTGCCTTGGCCAAAGGCCTGGCGGAACAGCTGCATCTTGCAGGCCTTGAGAAAAGATGTCAAGTCCCGCAGGGCCTTAGTCTCTTGCGACAGAGCATTCCACCAGATCAGGGCCATGGCCAAAAAAGCCCTGGCTCTGGTCGAGGCCAGCCCAACCACCCTGTGGCCCAGAATCTCCAAGATGTTTTTATTTGAAGACTGTAAGGTTGTCCATGGGACATACCAGTTCCATAGGTACGAGGGTCCTAGGCGGTATAGGGCTTTAAAGGTTAAAACCAGCACCTTAAACCTGATCCTGTACTCCACCGGGAGCCAGTGCACTCAAGATTTTACTGATGTGCCAGTTTGCCTTAGCAAATGGGAAATTTCTTTCTTAGCTTATCTTTTCCAACATATTTTCATTTGTTAAGGTCCGATCAGCAGCCTCCCAACTATTAAAGATTTTCTTATTGGGAGATGTCATAAACGAGACCTTGAATCTGGTCATTCAGAAGATTATTAAATAACACTATCAGAAGAAGAGGTGGGATATTTAAACTAATTGAACTAATCTGCTTTCTCTGCTACAAAGTTATTATGGGCTAGTTCCAAGGTTAAAATACTATCAGGGTAGTAATACGTAATATGTGCAGAGTTTGAAATGATCACATCTCAGGGGAGCTTAGCTCACGTGGCTGCCAATACAGTCCCACCCTTGAACCAGCAGACAATACTCCTATCTAATACCCTCCATGAATAAGTTTCTCTATGGCCTCTTCACACATTAGGTTTTTTATATTTACACATACCATTTTTAACACGTAACCAAAAATGTAAAAGTGTGAATGTGATAAATCTGTATATCACAGAGGTATATGTCAGAGTAGAGGATCACTGTTTACTTTCACAGAATGTGTGCGACAGCCCTAAGTTGGTCTGATGGAGGTTACTGGTGGCTTGAGTCAGTTCTTCCACATCTATAAAGCCATCATACTGCAACCAATGCAAGTTAACACCCCCTGCTTACAGTGCAGCTCCAAGGCAAATATTAATGTAACCTTTTTCAGTGCATGCACTTCCCCAAAGTCTCCTTGTGATTCATTCACCATGGTAGAAGCACTGGGCTGAATGAGCAGAAGACCTCACACATAATTGGATTTCCTGCCTTCTTCTTCCCACTGTGTCCTTCAAAACATTTCCTGGTAGTTGGGGAAAGGCCTGAGATACATGCAGTGGGAGAGGGAATCTAGAAACTTGCATAAGTAGTAGTAGTATAAGGCTGATGTGGAGAGGAGGGGCAATAAAATCCTGTTGCACAAGCAGCGTAAGGTCAGTACAGTGGTACCTCTGGATGCGAATGCAACCTGCATCTGCGCGTCACGATTTGCTGCTTCTGTGCATGCACATGACATCATTTTGCACATGCACGAGCAGTGAAACCCAGACATAACGTGTTCCGTTACATCTGGGTCGCCACAGAGCGTAACCTGAAAATGCTCAACCTGAAGCGACTTCAACCCGAGGTATGACTGTACAACTGTTGGATATATCCCACTGCAATGGACAATGTCTCCATGGAACAACCTGAAATACACCCCATGGAACTGGAGAAAACATGGATGCACTTTCCTACTTGGCAAATATTCCCGAGGAAAAAGCAAAGAAAATGATGAATTTGCAGATAACATTCAGAGTGTGATTTTCACTTCCATTCTGCTGCTTTTGCTAAAACTTTCAAATCACACTATATTCATCCTTAAGTTTGTCATTGCCATAAAATAAATAACAGGGCCTGCCCTTACAATGTTTTGGTAATGATGGAGCAAAATGGAAGAGTACAAACCTACAGATAAAGACACAAACTTCAAAAGAGAACTTGAAAGGAGCAATAATCAGTATCTACTCAGTAAGCAATCAAATACTGGAAGTAATAATTCAGTGAAGATACTGGGATGCTTCCAGTGGTGTCACTTAGCCGATGGTAAGGCTTCCATTAGCAAAACAGGGAGGGAAGGTTTTCACCCCACCCTTGTCTCCCTGAAGCCCCAGCCAGCTGAATTTGAGTTGGAGAAAGAATTGCCATCTGCTGAGCAACATCATTGGATACAAACTAATATGTATTACAGTGGTGCCCCGCAAGACGAACGCCTCACGAGATGAAAAACTCGCAAAACGAAAGGTTTTTTCGTTTTCGAGTTGCTTCGCAAGACGAATTTCCCTATGGGCTTGCTTCGCAAAACGAAGCTTGCCCCGCAAGCTCCAGGGATAGCGGGAAGCGCAGCGCATCTTCCCCGCTGTCCCCGGACCTCTTTTGAAGCAAGGGGCAGCGGGGAGAAGATCGCTTCTCCCCGTTGCCAGCCCCGCAAGCTCCGGGGATAGCGGGAAGCGCAGCGCGTCTTCCCCACTGTCCCCGGACCTCTTTTGAAGCAAGGGGCAGCGGGGAGAAGATCGCTTCTCCCCGTTGCCAGCCCCGCAAGCTCCGGGGATAGCGGGAAGCGCAGCGCGTCTTCCCCACTGTCCCCGGACCTCTTTTGAAGCAAGGGGCGGCGCGGAGAAGATCGCTTCTCCCCGTTGCCAGCCCCGCAAGCTCCGGGGACAGAGGGGAAGGTGCAGCGCCTTCCCCTCTCTCCCCGGATCCCTTTTGAACAAAGGGGCGGCAAGGGGGAGAAGCGATCTTCTCCTCTCCGCCCC
Source organism: Podarcis bocagei (assembly GCF_964188305.1). Classification (NCBI taxonomy): domain Eukaryota; kingdom Metazoa; phylum Chordata; class Lepidosauria; order Squamata; family Lacertidae; genus Podarcis; species Podarcis bocagei. The sequence continues at coordinate 57,327,816 of NC_138127.1, read as the reverse complement.
TTGCTTCAAAAGAGGGGACAGAGCGGCGCTTCCCCTCTGTCCCTGGACTGTCTCCATAGGAACGCATTGATTGATTTTCAATGCATTCCTATGGGAAACCGTGCTTCGCAAGACGAAAAACTCGCAAGAAGAAAAAACTTGCGGAACGAATTAATTTCGTCTTGCGAGGCACCACTGTAAATCCCTTTTTGAGTCTGGCTGCTTTGTATCCATTTTGTTTGCACTGCCAGAGGAATAAGCAATATTGGTGGAAGAAGGCGGAGGTTTCAGTCACATACACTAATAGGAAATTAATTTACAGGACTCATAAATCAGGAAGTCAAGACTTGCATATGAATTAAACATTGACTAATGGCATTACTATGTTTTCCTTTCAAAGAAGGTTCCTGATAAAACTTCTCCTATATAAACTCCGGTAAATTCAATCCAAGAAGACTTACAGCTGCTTGCATTTATGATTACAATAGTTTTGGGTTTTCTGTTTTGTTTTAAGGACCTCTGATCCTTATCCAGTCCACTGGTTGTGCAAAGCAATTAGGTGAGTTTTTCATGTGTAGAATGTTTTAAAAGCGTCTTCATCTTTTACCAATTTAAGCCTTTTAAAATTCTTTAAATTCTCCAGGGCAAAAGGTCATTTCCCCAGCTCCTTCTTTGGAGGCTGAATGGCATGCTTCAAAGGCAATTTTATCACAAAATGGCAGGTGCTTAAGCTGAAATACTTTCATTCAGGTAAGAGAAAACAACTTTAGAGACTTATCTGAACTACAGCCTTGTACCAACTGTGTAAGCACAACAGAATGGGAATGGGGGAATGTCTGAAAGATAGGGATCATCACAGAAAAACAACACTTCATGTACTTTCCCCATGGACATGGATATTTTAAGGTATTTCAGAAGGGTTCCTGATCAGGTAAACTGATATCTACTGTCTTCACCAAAATGCCAACTTATGTGTAGATTAAATTAAAATTCCCAAATGATACTTCAGGACAGAGACACTTCATAGGATATGCAGAATTTTGCCAGCTCCAGTTAAACCTCTTTTGCTACTTATGTAACTAGTGCTCAAATTATGGGGTGAAAGGTATGGAGGCTTCTAATTAAATCCACAGCTCCCAGCCCCTGACTCCCCCAATTTTAGACAAACCATGGTCCCCAGAGCCTTCTACAAACAGTAGCTAAGCGATCCATCACATCATTTGGGACTAAAATGATGTGAGGCTGGGTGTGTAGGGATGGCTTTATGTAAAGACATATATACTGTCTTCTTTATTTCCTGATAAATTTCATTTATTATTGAGCTCCCCTCTCCCCATTAAGAAGAAAATCTGCAGCTTATTATCTGTAAAACAGTTTCTAGCAATATTCTGTCAATTTGTGCTGAACAGTAAATGACACAAGGATGTTCAAGTTCTTTCTGAAAAAGCAAAGGTAGTTGAGAAATTGATTAAATGGTGCTAAGTACTAATGGCTGTCTGTCTTTTGTGGGCTTTTCTGTTTAGACAGTTAAATGAATAAGCAGTCTATGTGTAATTCATAAAGGAATATTTCACAATGACATGGCTTTTAAATGTATATCCTACATGCACAGATGGCATAAAGTACTTAGTGATGTTTCTAAGTCTACATGTCATGCTGCGGGAGGATATGGCTCAAATAAATACACTTCATTTTGCCTTGTGACACTTTTCCATATGATCTAATTATGCTAAGGAGTCTAGAAGAGAGAGCTTTACTATTATAAGTGGGATCTATGACTTGCTCACAAGCAAATTCAAATCTTTTGTCAATTGCTTTTTTCCTTTTTTTAGAAGATAAATTGTGTGTGCTATATAAATGTGACATTTGGTGGTGGCTGTCATTTTGGTTTATGTAATTTGCCCAAAGGAACAGGTGATTCCAAGTTAATTTGCCTCTCATCTACTTATACTTAATAACTTGGCACAGTAAGCAATTCTTTGGATATCAACATGCCAATTAACAAAATGATTCTACCACTGTGCAGACAAAAGGTTGATTCTAATCTGCAAAAGCAAAACACTGATGGAGAAAAAGGAGAGAGGAAAGATTCCATGTCAGCTCTGTGCAGATGCAGAGGGATCAAATACAATAACCTTTTACATGCAGTGCAAAAGAAATGGCAGTGCACAGATTTCCTCCCTCCTCCATGCAGAGCAAAGAGTCTCAATTCATGCATCACTGAATGCAAGGCATCAGCTTCCCATCAGAGATTGGCTCTTAGGGGGCCCACAGGCAAAACAACACACACTTTAATCAGAATATTTCCTCCCCCCATTCTGGGACTGAACAGTCTTTTTGTTCATGTTTACATGAATACCAGAATGTTCAGTCCCACTGTAGATATTGTAGAAACTTGAGAGCAATGTTGTTGTAAATAATATATATGCCAAGGTAATTTCATTTCGTTTTTATAAATGTGGAAATTGTTTGAACACCAGAAACCTCCTAAATTACACAAGCGTGCCTCCCCATGCAGCCTGTGAATCATATTCCACAACACCTCCTCGTGTTAAGCGTTTTCAGTGTGAAGATGTTAAGTAAAAATAATAATAAATCCTGCAGCTCAGCTGTGTAAGTCTTTGAACTTTAAATTAGCTAACGTGCTATGATGGTACAATATATTGGTAAGGAAAAGCCTTACTGATTGTGTGTGTGTGTGTGTGTGTACACACACACAAAAAAACAACAACAACAACAACAAATTAATATATAATACTTTCATATATAATAGAATCAGATATATACCATGTGATGAATGTTATTTGGAAAGCAAAGAAACTAGTTTTTTTCCTCTCTTGCGTTCAACCCAGAAACTTATCAACCTGAAATGATTATAAGATAGAAATCACAAAATAATTACTGTGGTAGGTGGCTGCTATGGCAATTTACAAATAGCTAAAATGTTTATTGTTTAAAAAACCCAACATTTTGAGTATTTTTCATGGCTCCAACATACATATAGGGATGCGGGTGGCGCTGTGGGTTAAACCACAGAGCCTAGGACTTGCCAATCAGAAGGTCGGTGGTTCAAATCCCCGCAACGGGGTGAGCTCCTGTTGCTCGGTCCCTGCTTCTGCCCACCTAGCAGTTCGAAAGCACGTCAAAGTGCAAGTAGATAAATAGGTACCGCTCCAGCGGGAAGGTAAACGGCGTTTCCATGTGCTGCTCTGGTTCGCCAGAAGCGCCTTAGTCATGCTGGCCACATGACCCGGAAGCTATACGCCGGCTCCCTCGGCCAATAAAGTGAAATGAGCACCGCGACCCCAGAGTCGGTCACTGGACCTAATGGTCAGGGGTCCCTTTACCTTCAATATACATATAACACAGTAGAAGGGGGAATCTTTCTTATTTGTCCCTCACTCAGGCTTTCTAACACTTCTCTGCCAATATTCATCTTGCTGAAAATCACAAGGAAAACAAAACATCTCTATGGTTAGTGATGTGGCAGGGCTGGTCCAAGATGTTTTGCCACTTGAGGCAAAACAGAAAATGACCCTCCCCCACTGCTGTCTCCTCCTCCAGGATGAGGGATTGTAGGAACCTAGGTTGGGAAGTATGGGATCTTCTTCCAAACTGGCTTCAGTTGCTATGGAAGGAATGTTGGCTCTCCTCTCCTAATTTTCTGTGGACTGGAGGGCCTCAGTAGAAACTGGGAATGGTTTGGATCAGCTGAGGGAGGAAGTAAGAGCTGTTCGACAGTAAGAGCTGTTCGACAGTGGAATTTGCTGCCAAGGAGTGTGGTGGAGTCTCCTTCTTTGGAGGTCTTTAAGCAGAGGCTTGACAACCATATGTCAGGAGTGCTCTGATGGTGTTTCCTGCTTGGCAGGGGGTTGGACTCGATGGCCCTTGTGGTCTCTTCCAACTCTATGATTCTATGATTCTATGATTCTAAGCTGAACAGAAGATAGCTGCAAATGAATAGGAGACTGAACAGCAGGCTGGAGCCTTGTTACCTAGAACAAGGCACCATCTTCAAAGATGGGTGCAGAGCCATCCATTCTGAAAGAATGCACACTTGCTGCCTCACTAGTCCTGCAAGGCAAGAGAGGCTCACAAGTAAACACAGCGCGCTCCATCTCGACTTTAAAAGCTAGTGGGAGGGGCAGGTGAACTTGTAGGGACAGCTTTATTGCTTCTGTCCAGTTCTGAACTTTTTACCCTGATGCAGAATTCCTGTTTCATGACTCCTCTGCTGCCCATCATATACAATCACTTGCCTGAATAAAGAGCTCTACCTTACTTACAAATAAGAATCCATGACACCTATTTTTATTACAACATCCATAGTTTTTTTAGGAGGAGTATTGAGAAAGAGAGTGCAAAAACTTTGCAGTGAAGCCCATGGTTATTAGCCAGTGCCCCAGTGTCCTTGTACTTGTAATCAAAATTACCTCAGCCATTTCCCTATCCATCTATTGCAGTGAGGAGGGACAAAGATTGACGACGAAAGATGTATGTAGTGGCTCACAAGAAAAATGTAGATTCCCTACTTCTCTTTTGCTGTTGCGCCAAACAAATTCACAGCCTTGTACTGCTGCTTTTCATAGTAAAATAAAACACCAGGAGACTGTTACACCATTCTGCTGTGTGGGCCATTGAATTTGATCGTCAGGAAAACATAAAAACAACAAAAAAGTGCTGGAATAAAATCCGTCAATTTCTGCTTCCCTCAATTTCTCATTTTTCAGTCTTAAGTTCAGTTCTCCACATTATGGTAATTTTAAATAAAAGTTCTCATGGAATTTCATAAGCATTCCAGTGCAATTTTGTCCTAATATATGGGTTGGGATGCACTTTTGCCTAATATACACCATTTGCAAAGCAATTTTTTCTGATATTATGCATTTTTGTATGTTATATGCAGTAATATATGCATTTTCAAATTACTTGGCTGTAGGACTGCATTGGAGAAGAGTGATTTTGAAAGGATGGCTGTGCTTCAGTTCTTGTATTTCAAAAAGTGTGAACCAAATCACATTTCTTCTCCATCCTAGCTGTAGCTTATATGACTAGCCAAGCCCTCTAAAGTTCTGCTTTCTCTTCCTGCTCCAATGTTCTGTTTTCCTAAGTGAAGTTGCCGCTTGCATATTCCTCAAGTGAGCATGCCCATCATCACTGGTAAATTAATTATCCAGACTTTCATATACACTTGAAAACTGATCCCAAGGCAAATATAGGCCACAGGATTAGAAGCACTGTTAGAATGTAATGAGTCAGCTTTGAGGTAGATGGATTTTCAATATTTATTGATACAGTACAGCCTCACCTCAGGTTCTCAGTAATGAAGTTGGTACTGTCTCTGACAGAACTTCATGAGTAATTTAACTTTGATAGAGTTAAGAGAACTTTTAAATGCATTGATTCCACTATATTTTTTTAAAATGGTAAGTAAATCTATCATAAGACTGCTTCAGCTAAAGCTATCTCTTGGTGTTTTTCTATATGCTTCCTTGAAAAAATAATATTACAACTTCATTCTTTCACTAGTCACACTGTCACTTTAGTAGAAGAAAAAACTATCTCTGTTCCTCACTGCTTTGTTTCCACGATAAGAAGAAAAGTGAGTGGCACTTTCGTGTTCCTGTATAGACAATATACTCTATTTGAAAGAGGCACTCATCCAACATTTTCTGTGAAGGTGGTCATAAAATGAGTGGAATACACTCTACTCTAAAACTGTTCACACTGTGGGTACACAATTTGCACCCACCCTTTCAAACAAGACCTGCTGATTTCCACACTGCCGTCACAGGAGCCTGTCGGTCAGTAACCACACAGTTCAAAGATGGAGTTAACTCTTTATTAGAGTTCTGGGTTCTGGGAGACAAGGTGGGGGGGAGTAGCTTGGCACAGGAGGAGGGGGAGAAACCCGTGCCTCTTCACCAGTCTGGCAACTAATCTGTGCCTCTTGGCTTCCTTCATCCTACTTGCCTGCTTCAGCTTCTGATTTTTGACTGCTGTCTGCCACACATTCGCCCAACTCACTAAACCCTGTTACATCTTCAGCTTCTGACACTTCCTCTTCCCAGTCTTCTCTCTCTTTTTCCTCTGACCGCATATCATTGTCCCTCCACCATTTCCTGGGCTCTGAGCCTTCTTCCATTGGTGCTTTCCCAGCTGGTTCCTCCTACCATTCCTCTTCATCCAAACATTCCATGACAACTGCTGAGTATTATTTTTCCACACTCAACTAGAAACAGAATTGTAATAGACCTATATTATCCAGTAATGTCCCTCCAGTGGTCAAGATTCTCTAATATTGTCTATTCACAAGTTAAGTTCCATTCAGTGAAGGCCCTTTTAAACATCAACTGAAAGCTTCCTCTTTGCCTGTTAATCCCATTTTATTGCTTTCTGATGAGCATAGCTGGGGTTTTAGTGATTAACTGCACCTATTATTATTTTTGTGACTGATTTACTTGTTGATAACCATGGAAGGGGAATATATTAAATTACTGTAGCCAAATTCACCATTTGCTTTTCAGATGAGGATGTAAAGGATATTTACTACATTAATAAGAGTAAGATTTTTTTCTATTAGAGCAAATTTGGTCAGCTGTGAAAAGGGCTATTTACTTTTCTTGTTGCTGTTGCAAAGAATAATCAGCTACTTGGCCACACATTCTCTCTACAAATCCCAATGAGATGTTAAAGAAAAGCTGCACTGCTGTAAGAATGCTATATGTTAACAACAAGAAAGTTCGCTCCTGTGTAACTGAACAGTTACAAGGCAAGTTTCAAAGAATTGGTTTTGAGCACCAAGGCATAACAGTGCATAGCTTTTTGAACTTTCATCTTGGAAGCTGACCGAACACAGAGAAGAATGACAGCTGGATAGCTCAGCATGAGACACTTCATCTCAGGGTTGTTGGTTCAAGACCCATGTTGGGCAAAAAGATTCCTGCATTATAGGGCGTTGGACTAGATGACCCTCATGGCCCCTTCAACTCTACAGTTCTATGATTCTATATACCCTGCTTTACAGAGGACAGTCCTCTATGATTCTAAGTTTTATTGCAAAGCATTGAATCTCCAGAGTTCTTGACTTTTTGTTAGGCTTGACCTTTGGTATGCCAAGACAAACATACATAATCAAAACAAAACAAAAACAAATGAAATAATGGAATTAAAACTGTATCACATCATCTCGTTGACTGATATGAAGCAAATTTATTTATCCACAACTTGTCAGCTAATGTAATTTTAGACTCTAAAATGATCTTACTCTCTTTAGAGAGTAATGTGTATTTCCACTCAAGGCAAGAAGCCAGTCTGCTGTGTTTGGGGGTCATCCTGGTTGTTTTGCTGAGTGTGGTCCTTGATGCCTTTCCCCAACACCCTGAACTTAACAGCAAAGCAAAAGCATCATGATCCCATTAATTGTTATGAATGCGAGTCCTGAAGAATATTTGTTGGGTTTCCTGTAAATTTACGCCATCCCTTTATTTGATATTAGTAAAAAAACCAATTTAAGGCATTTTGAAGACTATGGATTTAAGTCAGATTAAGCATATACAGAAGATCCAGAACTGTGTCCTAAAAAATGTTTCATTATAACCTAGTTGTGATCTGTGAGCTGGGGTGCTGCCTTCCCAGCTGCTGTGGCTCTGCCACTTCAGAGGGCCAGGATGTGGTGCATAAGGTCAGTGACTGGTGGGGGGAGCACTAGGTTGTTGTTGGTGCTTTGGTTTTTGTGTGCATACTTGTGAACATCACCATCACCAAAGTGAGGTCCAGCTCCGAGGGCCCTCACCGCGAGATGTGAGGTTACAGGGAACCAGGCAGAGGGCCTTCTCGGTAGTGGCACCCTCCCATCAGATGTCAAGGAAATAAACAAATATCTGACTTTTAGAAGACATCTGAAGGCATCCCTGTTTAGGGAAGTTTTTAAAGTTTGATGTTTTATTCTGTTTTTAATCTGTGGGGAGCTGCCCAGAGTGGCTGGGGAAACCCAGCCAGTTGGGCGGGGTATGTATGTATGTATGTATAAATAAATAAATTTCCCCACCCTTGTCCTGCCCCATCTTGGTCCTAGCAAGCACAGCAGTGCTATAGCCACGAATGCAGCGAAATGGCCTGCCTCATGCACCACAGCTAATCACTAGATGAATGAAGAGAGGAAGGTGTTACCTTCTGATGCTGCTTAAGCGATCTTCTAGCCAGCCTCCATGATGTATGGATCCATTTACATAATCCACTTACATAATCATATCAGTCTTAAAAAATTGTATTAAAATATCTTATATAAATGCAGTTTTTGAACTTTTCTAGACTTTTACTTTCCTATTCAACTCTCAGTTCTTCTTTTCCCCTTCAGTCTAAGGGAGAAAACCATATTCCAATTGGAGCTAATGGCAAATTGAAATTTATGGTTCTGGGTCAAAATTGCATTTCAATACTCTTCAACCCTGTTCTCTTCTCTACAAAGAATTGTCACCCATCCATTTTTGTGCATATATTTCAGATAGGCAGTATGTTTCTAAATTTACTAACAAATGGTACTGAAGTGTGATCATGTTGTAGCCCAAAGGGGTTGGCCAGCTGTTGTTGCTGCTGGTACCTGAGCTGTAACTAAGGGGCAAGCCACATATGCTGTAATTGTGCACAAATTGTACTACTGCAGAAAGAATTTGAGATTGATTGTTTGAACGTGCCTCAATATAAAATTCTCCTTCCTTGAACAAAGCTAGTAGATGAGGGGAACATATATGCTAGAACCAGGACTTTTTTTCAGCTGGAACTCACCAGAACTCAGTTGTGGCACCTCTCATGTGGGCAACACTGCCATTATAAGAAAACAAGAGAGGCATTCATGGTGAGTTTCAGCACCTTTTTCTAGAAAAATAGCACTGGCTAAAACCTTTCTCCCTTGTGTCCTACCTCTGCAAAGGCACTTTCACATGACTTTGTCAAGTCCCTAAGCCAGCTCTGAAATGGCTCAACTGAATTATACTTGAGCAGGAGTAATAACTTATTGCAAGGGTTCCAAAAGCCATGACCGTAAAGTCTGAACCAAAAGAATCTTTGCATATTTGTAATTTGGTATAACTTTGTGGGAATTTTTTGGGGAGTCTCTTCCCCCTACCCCACCACCCTCAGGCAATCTAATATATGGGGAGAAAATTTGGATATTTGGAGATACGAAGTGATTTATGAATTAATTTTCAATACGTTTTGTTTTCAGAATAAAGTAACAATATAAACAAAGAATAGGAGCCCAGTCATACATGGTAGCCTCTTTAGCATTATACCACAGTATTCCTCCAAAAAGTGTCTTAATAATAGTTAAACATACATTACAGTTCAATACATCCTCTCCATGGACATTCCTGATTGGTGGGCAGAGGAAGGGTTTTTTTGTATATGAAATGATCTGAAATGATATGAAGTGTTCTGTGTGAACAAAGAAAAGTTTGACTAAGTATAATCTGAAGGGGGTGGGTAAAACTTTTTAAATTCAGGTTTGTCCTTGAATGTGTGCAAAGTAACAAGGAGCAACTTAGATTCCAAACCACAAAATATAAAAATTATAAACATGGCAGTCAGGGACTGGGAGATAACCCATGCAAAACTTCACAAAAGGTTCTCCCTTTTACCAAATTCCATTTACTCCTAGAAGAGTGTCAATAGTGTTTAACAAGGAGTGATATGTCCTTCACTCATCTAGGTTTGTGACAGTGCAGGAATCTGCCATCTAGAGAAGACCCCAAATTCGTCCACATCAGATTAACCAAAATCCTTTTTAAAGGGCTCTCGCTCTAATGTGGTTTGCATCACTCTGTACCTTGATTACTCTGATGTAGTAGAGCAGATAATAGGGGAAGGGAGAACCAAATAAGATGAAACAGGAATAAGATGAAATACAGAAGTTTCAGAAAAACTCATATAACTGTAGCTCAAGGCTGCTTGACGCTCTTCATGAACTTCTCAAGCACAGACATGCAATTTAGTTGAACCTTTTTTATATAGTTTGGGGGGGAACTGCAATAAAGATGTGTTTTTTTAAAAAAGTTTCTTCAATTTGCCAGCAAGAAGAATACCAGAATTCAGTGTTTGGTGGTGGTAGATCACTATGTGACCTCCAGTAACCCAGTTAGTTTACTTTTCCTGGTTTGATTTTAATTAATTCCTATGATGTTTTTATAATGTTGCACTATTTTAGTGTTGTTAGCCGCCCTGAGCCCGGCTTCGGCTGGGGAGGGTGGGATATAAATAAAATTTATTATTATTATTATTATTATTATTATTATTATTATTATTATTATTATTCAGTCTTTCCATCAGCAGGGAAAAGTAAGCTTCACCTTCAGCCTGTGAAGAACTTCTGCACAGAGGCGCAAAAAGATTCTAATCAGAATTACACTTTCAATTTATGCATTGGCTGTCACATAGTATTCATTAAATGTAGATCCTTCCAGTAGCACCTTAGAGACCAACTAAGTTAGTTATTGGTATGAGCTTTCGTGTGCATGCACACTTCTTCAGATACACTGAAACAGAAGTCAACAGACCCTTATATATAGTGAGAGGGTGGGGAGGAGTATTACTCAGAAGAGTAGTGGGAATGGGTGACTGGCTGATAGGTGTGGTAAACCTGTTGACGACTGTTAACGACTACATGTTATTTGGCTATCTTTAAAAACCTAGTCCTCCACATCAGTGAGAAGAAAATAAAAGAGTGTGGGGTGCAGTGTCCAGTATGTCTACATAAATGTGCCATGGTGCCAGCTTTGTAAGTGAAATTAAGGTGTCATGCCAATAGCATCAATCTGTAGATAGGAATGTTTATTACCAGAGGGACCATGATCCATGTTAATGCATCACATATAAGTGGACAAAGTCAGGTTGTTACGAAGTACATCTAGCTACAAATCCTCCGTAGGCCATCCCAAATAGTTTTTAAGCCACTATGGAGTCAGTTGTAACATGGTGAACAGCCAGAAAGGGATTAGTGAGAAAGACTTCTCCCAATTTGCGGCATACTCAATCTCTCTATGCTAATATCACTTTATAGCATCATAGCGAGACTATCTTTAGGAGGGGAGATTTATATTTGAGAGAAAATAGATTTTAATGTAATATTTCATATGCTACTTGTTTTAGACCATGGAAGCTGTATAATTTATATAATTAATTTGTATCCTACTCTTCCTCCCTGAAGAGTGCCCAGGGTGGCAAACAACTTAAAATTCAACAAAACCAAATGAAGACTAAAGCTAACAAAAAGTATTATTTTTAAAAATGAAAGTATAAATTATTTCATTTTTTCAATCACAAGGAATCAGTTCATATATTATCTTAACATTATGTGAAGGTTTTGGAGGGAGGGAATTGGAATTTTTGCACCCCACATTTAAGAATAAATCTTAAATTGAAGTATTAATTAATTAAGTATAAAGCATAGTTAATTTGTCCACACATACTGCAAACTGCTCTCATTTTCCTTTATTGTCCTCTAACGATCTCATCAAGACTCTATAATTAGTGCAGTAGACTGCACAACACTGGCTTTGCCCCAAGCACAGTTCTTGACTAGTTCACTCTCCCATTGGAATGTAGTACTGATAATGGGCTAGCAATGAGGACACCAAGGGATGTGCTCAATTTTAAAAAAAGCTTTTGATCGCCAGCTTGCAGTGACTGTTTTGGGGCTATCAACATCTGGCCTGAAAATCAAATGACTTTTGTTGTTGTTTAGGTTAATGCTGCAAGGTCAGTTAGTAATTACTTTGGATGTATAAAGGGGGAAAACATTTGAAGATGATATTTTTAGACCATTCATTGTTTACCATATGGATTTCTAAATGTTATTACATGACTCTCCATAATGGGACAATCCACCTATAATTAAACCTTACCCTGATTTTAGCACAGGAACTAATATTTCCCACTGAAGTAAGTGGAACCTAAACATGTTTGTCTTTGGCCATACTGAACAGTAATGTAAAATATGCTCATTTATATTGCATATGGTCTGTGTATTAGAACAAAAATGAATATTTACAAATTTTTGAAAATTGCTGGATTTTCTAACTTTAGTACATAAATCTTCAAGAGATTTCAAAGTACGTTTTGAATTTGCATTCAAATGAATTTGAATACTTGATACTTGATGCATTGCTTGATTGTTTTGGTTTTTGCGTCTTTCAGATATGAAATTTCTGAAGCTGTCAACTGGCAAATATTGCTTTCCTTAGCACAGCATTTAATTAAATACTGTACTGTCAGATACTAAATATTATCATATGCCAACTATCATCTACTAGCTTATATTAAATACTATTGCATGCCGCACATTGACCACTGTCAAATATGATATATCTGTGGTTTTTGTATTACATTTGTGAGTACCTTAGGTTCTTTGCAGGCTTATAAGGAGTTGCTCAGTGAGAATAGCTGAAAGACAGCTTGCTCACTACTACTGGTCTTCCTCTAAAATGTACAGTCATAGCAAAATATTGCATGCATTCTAATATTCACACTCAGTTCATATTAAGTGGTGCTGAGGCCCAAAAGGTGAGCTCTGATAGGGTTGCCAAATGTCCTCTTTTTCCAGGACACGTCCTCTTTTTCATGGGTAGAGCAATTAAAAGTAGAAGTCGGCAAATGTGTCTACCTCTAGTAGGTGCCAACTCTTAGCAGCCCAGTCCTTTTGGGCCATCCCAATAATTTTTGCTGGTCTCCCCAATGTTCAGAACAATCAAGGAGTGGAGCAGGCAGAGTGCAGAGCCAAGCACAGCATGGCGCAGCTTCAGTTGCTGGCAGTTTTTCTTCTTGTTCCTCCTCCTGCTGCTTTATAAGGGAAAGACAGGAGAAGCAGCCCCCAGCCAGTGATGGTGGGGGAACCGGAGGTTGAGGGAGGATGAGCCGCCGGCCAATGAAGCTGCACTGCTGCTGTGTTTGGCTCCTCCCCTTGGCTCCTGTCTCCATGTTATGCATGTGTCTTCATCCCCCTCCCCAATCTTCTGTGCACGCTGGTGCCTATGCTGGTGGGCGCATGTGTGTGAGGCCCATGTCAATTACAAGGAGGGGCAACCTTTTGCCCCATCAGCCACAAGCAGTGGAGGGTTGGTGGGTATGGTTGCATGGCTGATGCTGCCAGTGGATGAGGCCATTAAAACACAAATATGCAACCCATCTGCCCTCACACACACTCTCACCACCCACAGTTTAGGCTGCAGTGAGATTGTAGGGAAGGAGGTTTAAACCTCAGCTTCCCAGTGCTCTTGATGTTCTAAAGCCACACACACACATCTGGAAGCAGCCTACGTTGCTGTTTAGCACTGCAGAAACAGCAATCGTTCTCCCCACTGGGCAGCTGCTGGAAACCAGGGCAATGAAGTGGGTCAGAATAGAGGGCTGCTGTCACTGGCTGTATGCTAGGTTTTGAAGGGAGGGAACAGAGCAAGCTACAGAGTTGAAATCGGAGGCAGATTTAGGGGAGTCCGCACTGGGCACCAAGCCAATAGGACGCCACAGGGGGCACTGCAACAATGACAAACAACTGAAGGTGAAAAGCGGGGGTGCTGAATTCTGGCGTCACACAGAACACCGATGAAATTTTAAAGCCCAAATGGAATTCATGACCTGCATAAAGCTACTACAATTCAGAACTTCATAAAGGTCTTGATAGCCCACCTGTTTTCACTGGTTTATTTATGAAGGATGCTCTATGCTACTGTTAAGCTCCTTTGGGTAGATGGACTTTCAACTGGCTATGTATTTATTATTGATGGTTTTCCTAATGTTGCAACCTTTTTATGGGAGGTATTGTATAGTATTGTATTCTTGTTGAAAAGTGTGTTATTGTGTATTGTATTGTGTGTTATCTGTTATTGTGTAAGCCACCTTAAGTGAGCTACTCATAGAGGCAGGTTATACATCTTATCAGTAAATAAAATTGTACATGTAAGAAAATGGTGTGCCTCATCTCTGTACTGCCCCCTTGAAAAAGACATTAAATATCTTTGAAAGGGGGTGCATTTCACAGGCAGAGAAAATGTTAAAAAATGCAGCCCCTCTTCAACTCAGCCCTAGTGAACTGCTTAATTTCAAGCATAACGTCTATAATTTTTAATTCTCTTTTCATCCAGGGGAGCACAGAAATAGCTTTGCATTTGAAAATGAGGCATCAAAGTGACCCTTTGAGTGCTTTTGCACTTTACGTATGGATGCATGTATTGGTCACAAGGACAAGATAATGATATGGAAATGATGCCTAAAACTGGCATTTCTAAACCAGAAAAAGTGGTGATCATTCAATTGCTCAATATCTTATATTACATACTAACTATAGGTATCCTTTCTAGAATGTCCATTTACCAGAAAGAGATCCTGAATAACAAAGCACTACACAAGAGGAATACTTGTTCAATCTTTGCTGCCTCATATCACCCCAACACTGCAGTACTGAAGGGGGCAAAACAGTACTGAAGGGGGCACTTGAACCAACAATTATTAGCACCATTATTCCACAATACTCCACTACGGTGGTACCTCAGGTTAAGTACTTAATTCGTTCCGGAGGTCCGTTCTTAACCTGAAACTGTACTTAACCTGAAGCACCACTTTAGCTAATGGGGCCTCCTGCTGCTGCCGCGCCACCGGAGCACAATTTCTGTTCTCATCCTGAAGCAAAGTTCTTAACCTGAAGCACTATTTCTTGGTTAGCGGAGTCTGTAACCTGAAGCGTATGTAACCTGAAGCGTATGTAACCCAAGGTACCACTGTATTTTAGAAAGCCCAAAGTATGTATTGTTATATTTTATTTTACTTATTTTGCCACCCTTTCTCCAAAGAGCACAGGGCAGCTCATAACATAAAAATACAAAATGAGAACACAAAATACATACTAAAAGAAAAACACATTTAAAAGGTCAAATAAACGGCCTCGGTCCTGTATACCTGAAGGAGCGTCTCTACCCCCATCGTTCAGCCCGGACACTGAAATCCAGCGCCAAGAGTCTTCCGGCAGTTCCCTCATTGCGAGAAGTAAGGTTACAGGAAACCAGGCACAGGGCCTTCTCGGTAGTGGCGCCTGCCCTGTGGAACGCCCTCCCAGCAGATGTCAAAGCAATAAACAACTATTTTACTTTTAAAAGACAACTGAAGGCAGCCCTCTTCAGGGAAGGTTTTAATGTCTGATGCTGTACTGTTTTTAATATTCAGTTGGAAGCCGCCCAGAGTGGCTGGGGAAACCCAGCCAGATGGGCGGGGTATAAATAATATATTATTATTATTATTATTATTATTATTATTATTATTATTATTATTATTATTATTACCCCCTCCTATAATATAAATATGTGTGAGTGATATAAGCAATATAGACCACTAAGGCATGAACAAATACACAAAGCTATTATTTCTTAGGTATTAATAATATTTGCATTGAAATGTATCTTGGGGCGTAATATGTAGCAGCACATTATGAACTTGTGCTACTGCAGGTAAAGAACAAATCAATGTCGTTTCAACATAGTTCTTGATTATTAGATATAATACAATTTATATTTTTCCTATGCATATCACAAAATGTAATGTTGGAGGTGTTTAGGATTAGCTTCATTACAATGATTAGGTAGCATGTCGGACATGACTAAACAACTAAACAACAACAATAAAAACTACAAGTGAATATAATGAGATACTAACCATCTGAATGCGGTTTGCCTGTATTTTTTTATTTTAAAGTCTTAATATGTAGTATGGCCACCCCAGCCTAATAGCATGGCATGTGACAGAACAAATATAAAGGTGGAAGGAATTTTAGAAGGCAAACAATTCAAATAGCAGAAAAGGAGAAGGAAAAATATTTGGCACTCATTCTGTTCAGAACTGGGACAAACAAATCAACAAATTGTGTTGATTATTGAGTTGATATTCAATTATTTTAACTAGTTGTTCTTTGTATATATTTCCAGGACAAAATTATAGAATGCAATTACAAAAGCCTGCTTGTTCAAGCAAGCACCATATAAATGTGTGTGCAGTCTTATGTTTTCCAGTGGGATGTTTCAACAAAATGCATTTTTCAAGAAATCAGATTTACTAGCTGAACTTCTACAGCATCTATAAAGAGGGCTTTACCACAACTTAAGATCAGACAATTTTCAGGCTTTGTTGCTGTTTTTTTTCATTGGTGCTGTTGAGAATTTCTCATAACCTATTTATTGTTCCCAGATTCCTGGTACTTATCAAAAGAGTGCAGATAGGAGAATTCTTGAGGTAAATATGTACATGAATATCAAAGACAAATCTCTGTTCATACTTGTTAATATAACAGTAGGCACGATCTTATATATTCTTTAAAACAAAACTGAGTGGAGAGTGAATGTACATATGCATGCACATACAAAGAGGGAATAAGAGGCTAAGAAAGTATGAAATGCACTGTAAGGTACTATGGAAACTCGCATCACATTTCCCCCTCTTGTGAGCCATCACAGAATATCAAATAGGCCTAAACAATAGTCCTAAGAGCAATGAACAGAAAAGAATGCCAAAACTCAGTACCCAGTTTCAATTCATGAACAATCCTGGCTTGTTATCCTGACTGATGACTTCCCCCCACTCCAGCTTTAATGAAGCCTTACAAAACTAAATATTCTATTTATTTAATCCTTTCAAAGTACAGAATTTAAAATTAACAATTTCCCCCATAGTATTATGGAGAGTAGAATCCATAATACTACAAGCAACTCAGTACACATTATCATAAGGGTCTGTGGGTCATGTTTTTGCTGTCAGTAGGTCCTGAAACAGGGCATTCTGTGGATAGGGTAAAGGTAGGATATAGATGGCCTTGAATCCAAAGCCCCTTCATTACTCTGAGAGGCCCCAGGATCAGATGTACCAACTACATAAGTTTGGAGCTGGCATAGTTAATTTCCTTCTTCTTGGTTTCAACTGGAGGGTTTTAAAAAACGAGGACATGCACAGACCTCTCGCTCTGGCTGCTGCAAACTCACAGTGGTTTGGAAATGGCAGCTGACACTACTTAAGACTGCTCTGCCATCTTTAGAAATGGCAACCTGACATGCCTATAGTCAGGCTTAAATGTTATGTGTTCACAGTGGCAGCAACCCATAGGGATCTAGATATTTAGAACCACGGAGTAGGAAGGACATGAAAATCAGATTATCAGATGTGTTGATAATCTGTATGTGAATGGGATATTAGGGAAGGGGTAGTGCCTGTGGTGGGGGGCATATTGTGCTCCTTCTGGTCCACACCCTGCACTCAGGTCTCACCTGTGGCTCCTAGAAGCTACCAGCATGCCACAGCAACCACACCCTGGAAAGAAGAACCCAGAGTAGAGTAGAGAGGTTGAATGGTGCCTTGTATGCCTCCTTCCAGCAACTCCTGCAGCAAAGATGGTGTCAAATGGATTGCTCTGCTTTCCTGTGGGCCACATCAGCATGGCTGAGAGGGGGGTCTTGTACTCTGGGCAGCCCACAACCTCTGTACACAACTAGTGCCCCTGGGAGGTCACTTTGGTGCAGCTAACACAGTGGTTTGACTTCACCCCTGGAGGCACATTCCATTGTCGCTCCAGACAGATGAATACCAACAATGACAGCAAGGCTTGACACCTTTTTTTAACCAGCCCACAGAAACTTGATCTGCACAGATTAGAACATAATATTGCTTATCTCCATACTCTGAAAACCTTCACCTTATGATTTCAGCAATTGAGTTGCAGTTAAAGGCAATCTCATTAATAATCCAAAGAAAAAGAAAACCCAGCATTTACATGTGGCAGTGTCAGAGTTTTTTTTCTGAATAAAAATAAGATATATTTCACCAATACTATCTAATAATATTAGAAACTCTTAAAATGGTTTAAGGAATAGAAGGAGGAGGGAGGTACCATTCTATTAGGTATAGAAAAGCTTATGCAATTATTCCCTGTATTACATGCAAACCAAAGGTAAAATATGAGCATTCATTTTTAGTGCTTTTAATCTCTCTTCCCTTCTCAGATACACTGTAATAGATCATATGCTGTAATGGATCATATACAATGATCTATTACAATTGAAGTTTTAAAAAATCTGAAGAGAATGAAAGGGCTAGAAATGCAGTTACTAGTTTTTGAAAAAGACCGTATCTTTGAAGATAGCATTTCATTTCCTGTACTGTATCTTGAATGCCACAATATATTTATTACAGCAGTCCTTTTAAAAGATGTCTCTTCTTACACAGTATCTGCATTTGTGTGATTCTCTAGTTTTCTAAACTAAAATGATTTTTTCAGCAAATAAGATCAAAGGTTGAAATTACTAACCCAGTAGTTGTGTGTATATATCACTCTATCACAAAAAACTATGGGTATTATATTCAACTGAGTCATAGTAAATCCACTGAAATCAATGAACAAGTTTGTCATGATTAACTTGGTCCACTGTTTTAATGGATCTACTCTGAGTATGACTTAAGTCAGATACCACCCTGAATTAGGAGTTAATCCTACCAAACATATAGTAGTTAATTCTGCCATTATGGCACCTCTAAAAAGTGGTAGTACTTGCAATTACATTCACACACGACACACGATTCCCACATAAAATTAGCATTAGGTCAACCATTTTAGAGAAAATATTTCAAGTTACAACAAGCATTAAATTTGTTTTTCTCACCTCAGAAAAGTACAACATGGCCATAATCTAAGAAAATATAAGTGGAGGAAGGCCATAACTCTGGGATGAAATTGCTTATTTTTACTGTGATTGACATGGAATTAGAAAAACACACCTCTATGGCTTGATTCACTTAAAAACCATGTCATAATAATGCTAAATACCCATTGATGATCCAGTAGCAAGCAGGGCAGGTACAGCAATGCTCTTCTGGTTTCCCAACATGACATGTTGCTCCCACTTACCGAGAGGAGAAGCAGCAAAGCAGTGGGGAGCTTGTTTTCTAGAGGTGGAAAGAGATAGTGGATGGTCCTCTGTAAAGGACACATGAAAAGTCTATGTGGTAAATGGCTAATTTTAAATGTCTCATTCTTGCGGTGGTTTCACCATGGAACACACCACTGACCATGTGAATTCTGACGGGCTAAGGCCTCAGCACTTAAGATATTATTTATCTGGATATACTTACCACTTCAAGTCAAAGCAGTTCCCATAAAATAATAAACATACAAAATACAATAATAATATACAGGGTGAATCTTTTAAAAGAGGCCCCATGGAACATGTGTACTCTGTATCCATGGGGCCTCTTTTAAAAGACTCACCCTGCAATTACTGATACAAAGTGTATAACTATGTAAATGTTGTGTGGCAATAAATTACAATTGAGTCAAATCTTGTGAGAAATAACTAAGCGGCACAAAGGATTGCAGTATCCTAGTAAAGAACAGCTTATACAGCATTTACTAACAAAGCATTAAATTGAAGGCCAGCATTATGGTGATGTAGGCTACCTTGGGAGGTAATAATCAAAGGCCATAAGCATGTAAAAGTTTTAATAGATATTGAATAGCCATTTTATGATCAGTTTAATTTCAGAGTAGAGGATAACAGCAGATGGGAATAAAGAGATGTATTAGATCCTTAACAAAACTAGACATGACCTGCTGTGCGGGCAAAGACTGTTCTATATTAACCTTTCCGAAAATCAAGACAGCCAGGTGCACTTTTATGTTTACCATCATTTAATTTAACTAGACAATGTAGAGGAAATATTCCAATGCTGGTGAATATAGGTATGACATTGGTTCATACAGTTAACATTTTGCACCTGAGAGGGGAAGGAATTCCAGAGTAGAGAATGTCCCCTCACATGTCACCACACCCTGTATGTCAAGAAGATTGTGACACCATCACCATGAGAAGTGATGATGATGTCCCCTGATGATCATAAAGTCTGGGGAGGTGTATAAGGGAGCTAGAGACTTTACAGGCATCTGGGTCTCCAGCCATCTAGAGTGACAAACTGAGGCAAACAGTGGTGACAAGTTATGAAATTCTTGCCCTTATTAACAAGTTAAAAATGACAAATCACTCAGTCCTTATGTCAACCATTCAAGAGTTTTTAAAGAATTCAGATGAGAAAATGCTGATCATATAACAAAATAAGTAACTTGTCCCCAAGTTCCTTATTTAGTATCTAAGGACTAAAAGTGACCAATGAAACACCAAACAACACCAAAAGAAGAGATCCAAAGGGGAGTCAGGAAATTACAAACTGGTTAGCTTAATGTCTGTGAGAAAAGCATTGTTAAAGATAGAATTACCAAGCAGTACAAGTCTTGCTGAAGAAGTCATGCCCTCAAAGCAGGAACTGAGCGCATGTTCCCATCAGAGGATATACAGTGGTACCCCGCAAGACGAATGCCTCGCAAGACGGAAAACCCACAAGACGAAAGGGTTTTCTGTTTTGGAGGCGCTTCGCAAGACGAATTTCCCTATGGGCTTGCTTCACAAGACGAAAGCCCATAGGGAAATCTCCGGGGACCTGTTTTAAATTGCTGGCGGTCGGGAGCAAAGACTTTCGCCCACAGCCGGCCTTCAGAAGAGGTCCTGGAAGCGTTCGCTGCCGACCCCCAGCATTTTAAAATCTCCCTGGGACAGCGGAGGCTTCGCTCCCGCCCGCCAGCATTTTAAAATCGCCCCGGGACAGCAGGGGCTTTTAAAATGCTGGCGGTCGGCAGCAAAGCCCTCCTGTCCCCGGAGCTTGTGGGGCGGGAGGTGGGAAGAAGGGCTTTTCTTCCCACCGCCAGCCTTCAGAACAGCCTTCTGAAGGCTGGCAGTGGGAAGAAAAGCCCTTGTCCCCCCCCCCAGCCTTCAGAAGAGGTCGGGGGACAGACTGTCCCCGGATCTGGTCTGAAGGCGGTTTCCCTAGGAATGCATTAATTGATTTTCAATGCATTCCTATGGGAAACCGTGCTTCGCAAGACGAAAAACTCGCAAGAAGAAAAAACTTGCGGAACGAATTAATTTCGTCTTGCGAGGCACCACTGTAGATATTGAATAGCACTGGGGACAAGGGACTGATGAATCATCACCAAACACTATTCTCTGAAATGGCTTTGGGAACAGGAGCCAAACCACTGTAAAATAGTATCCTCAACTCAGATTCCCTGAAGGTGATATAGAAGGATAACATGGTCAATGGTACAAAACACCAATGAGAGATGAAGGAGAACCAACAGGGTTATACGTCTCCTGTCTCTCTCCTGATAAAGGTTATCCATCAGTGACCAGACTGATTCAGTGCCATGATCACAGAATCATAGAGTTGGAAGGGACCCTAAGGGTCATTGGTCCAACGTCCTGCAATGCAGGAATCTCAGCTAAAGCACCCATGGTGTTTAATTGTCCTTTATATATTGTTCCCCGATCAAGGATTCTGAGTTCAATCATTTTGGAAACTGTTGCTAAACCACCTGAATTACATCTAGCCTATCTACTCCAGGACATTGACTCTTATAGAATATTACAGGTTGCAAGATTCCTGAATTCTGTTCTTTCATATAAAAGACTTCATGGAATGCTGCATGACTATTAAAATCTAGTAAATTCTATCCACCATCTTTATATTCAAGGCCACAATATGGTACATCTAGAGACTGTATGCAATGTGAACGAGACTATGCGCTGAAATATTTTAGTTGATATTTTAGAATGTAAAATGCTATTTTATTTACCGATTGGTTTTACCTGGTGGGCTTATAGCCAAATAAAGTATTATCTATCTATCTATCTATCTATCTATCTATCTATCTATCTATCACCCATGGCTGATGGCCATCCAACCTCTGCTTAAAAACCTCCAAGGAAGGAGAGTCCACAACCTCCTAAGGGAGACTGTTCCATTGGTGAACTGCTCTTATTGTCAGAAGGTTTTTCCGTATGTTTAGTCAGAATTTAAACCCAGAAAGTTCACATCTGCCAAGAATACTTGGAGTTGAGAGGTCAACCCCCCCACCTTGATCTCCTTCCTGAAGTACATATACTGCAACAGTAATATTTCTGCCCACCCCCACCCTTTCTCTATCATAGAAACATGTCTAAGCCATTGCTCCAGGTTCGGGTAGCCAGTGTATTGTTTTACTCTAATGGAAACTTCTCTTTAATGCTATCTTGGTGCAGTATATAAATGAACAGAGCTCTTCTGAACTCAAATTGGGACTCAGTGGTTCTTGCTAATTTTCTTTTCCCAAGAAATGGGGGGAATTTCCACAATGATTGATCTAAAATGTTGATTTATAAATAACTGTCATTATATTCCATCAGCCCATCAACTATGCAACGCTTGTACACATATCACTTGTAAAACACACTTACTTGTAATGTAACTGTTTAGCAAAATGATGTTTTATCAAAGCAAAATGTAACAAGAAAAAATAATTATGGTCCTTAAGTGCCGATAATGGGGGGAAAGAATTGCCTGATAGCAGCAGTTTCTTTAGTCTAATAGAGCTGGAACAACAAAATTCAGTATTGGAAAATAAAAGAAAGGCAACATGACTGGAAATTACAGAATGTTGTATTTTTCTTCCAGCAGTGAAGGCAATTGACCATGGGACAAGATTAGCAAGGGATATAGTAATTTCTCCATCACTTGTGTCTGCAAACCAGAAATATTCTTTATTTCACCCATAAACTGTTGACCTGGATACATGGATCACCAGGTGAGGTTTCAGTCATAAATAGTTTATGCAGTGCACTTGCTGATTTAGTGGTATGGTTCGACGATACATCAGAATTTTCACACATAGGTCAACAAGGGGCTGCGTGTGTCATGTGGTTAACTCCAGCAGTATATCAGCCAGTGAAAATTGCAGTAAGCACAAATGTACTATGTGTATGTGGGTGTGTGGGTGTAAAACAAAGACAAAGGATAGAAAGCACATGAGGTAAAAAAAGAGCATAATATGCTTTAAAAGGCATCTGGATAAATTATGTTTCATACATGTGTTGGTATACCAATCAGAAACAAAGCAATAAACAAATTGTTATGTGGGGTTAAAACAATGTAACAAGTAGAATAAAGGTAAAGGTAAAGGACCCCTGGACGGTTAGGTCCAGGCAAAGGCGACTATGAGGTGCGGTGCTCATCTCGCTTTTTAGGCTGAGGGAGAAGGGGTCATGTGGGTCAGCTTTCTGGGTAATGTTGCCAGCATGACTAAACCGTTTCTGGCGCAACAAAACACCATGATGGAAGCCAGAGCACATGGAAACACCATTTACCTTCCCGCCGCAGTGGGACCTACTGTATTTATCTACTTGCACTGGTGTGCTTTTGAACTGCTAGGTTGGCAGAAGCTGGGACAGAGCAATAGGAGCTCACCCAGTCACATGAATTCGAACCACTGACCTTCTGCTGATCAGCAAGCCCAAGAGCCTCAGTGATTTAGACCATAGCACTAGCAGTTCCCTTTCATGAGTGAAGTACAGTAACAAGGGTATGGAACCATTTAGGTTCTCTAAAGTCTTTGGTCGCTTATTACACTGAGAGTACAGATGATGCACTACTCAGTAGACACAGTCCTGCGGCCACCTTGGATACGTGATGAAAACAAGGACAGGAGTGTCTCCCTGTGCAGAAAGTGAATGATTCTCTCCCTTCACACACAACCTGGAAGCAAGAGAGAGAAAGCACCCTTTGTTCCCAGTTCTGTTAAATGTTCAAAGCATCTTTATTCATGTCCCCATTGGCAGCCATGACTTCACTGGAGAAAGTGATGTCAGCATGAAATATCTAGCAGCATCTGGAGTTATATAAGGGATATACTACTTATATGTACTGTCAATGTGACCAGCTATGACAAAATTTAAAGACTGTCTGTAACATGGAACTGGAAATGAGGAGAGGTGGGGCATGTTCCTCCCTTGATGTTCCACAGCTTTTAGAAGCTGTTCTCATTTTTGTTCTGTAAAATCTGAAAGCCAGGTGCAGATACAGCAAAACCAATTTTTCAGAGCATAGCAATTTTGCACTGTCTTTCACAGAAATATTCTCCCTAGAATAGAATTTTAATTGAGTACATTAATTCAAAATATGTGTGACAAATAAATACAACCCATTTGAATCATTAGACAACTTTTTGCTGCACATTTAACATAGAAATATGTCACTTTAAGTAGTGAAACAAATTTTAAACCATATGTCCCCTTGAGATGTAACATATTTGTTTACAAACATGCAACAGAAGTGAAGAACCATTCTGAAAATAAACATAACTTCCTGTAAATCACTTAACCTGCTTTCCAAAAGGAGTCCTAAGAAAAATGTGCCAGCCTATTCCAAGTATAGAACATTCTTAAAATCATCATTGGCAAATCTTCTCCTAAGAAACACAGCGATGAACAATACTAAAACATAGAATCATCTCTTACTTGCCCCACACCGTACATAAAAGCAAGTGTACGGCTGGTAGGGATGGCTTGTGTGAAACAGACTTGTGGGCTGAGTTAACTGGGCCCATGAACTGGTTATCTACACCCCTGTTCTATGCTGATGCTCCACAATCTAGATGAAATTACGCTGTTTTTAATTTAGCAAATTTGCTTTGCTGAGCCAGCTCTACTGAACAGCCAGCAATCTGGTCCCCAGCATTAATAAAGTCAGAACCTGAAGTTGGAAGAGGTTATCTCAGCACCAGACTACTAATTTCCTCAGTCAATTGTTATTTCTGAGGGACTCCTTCAACTCAGAGGTAGGTTCTGATGCATGTCCTCAAGCAAGCATGGTAAGAGGCCAACAACATATCTAACAAGTTCAGGGAGCACCAGTGACTCTTTTGATCGCTATTAGAAAATCAATCAACAGCACAAGTACACTTTTCAGACCCAGTGCTGACCAAAAAAAGTTCTGGAAAGGAGGGCAGAGCTACATTCTATTAAAATGGCACTGCCACCAAAAACAGTAAAACCTTGTTGAGTTTTCTCCTCCGTTATGTGTCCTTACATCATTGTGCTGAGTAGTTCTTTACCTCTGAGAGCAGCAGCCAATGAAAAGGAGTAAGAAAAAAATATGTAGTGTAATGATATCTAGACATTTAAGTTTTACCACTTGAGGAGTGTTCAACATGGAGCTGTTTGTTTTGACTACAGTACCATGTTTCATGTACTACATAGCATTGCATTCACTTTTCTGGACTTCTGGGTAGTCGCAGAATACTTAGGGATTATGTAATTACATTTTATCTGATGTATACTTTATTTGGACAGTTTTTAAAACATGACTTGTTTTTAAAGGAAGCAGAATTCAGGATTCACGTCTGGCCATATAGTGTTTTATATCCACTAGCCAATAATCATTATATTGGGTGGATATTAAATGCCTTGATGTTGTTACATTTGTCAAAATGGAGCACATCATCTGACTTGGTGAATCTTCTATTTTCTTTTTTCAGTCATTTAAGATGCTGAACTAATTAGGCTATTAACACATCAGAAGGAACTGCTAAGTATTAATAACTTTTAATTAATCACTGCTGAGTCAGTTCTATTTCACACAGGCTAATACTGCATTTCCATCTAAGAAATTAAGTCAGTAATTACAAATTATACAGCAATAATAAATAGGAAGTGTTATAGTTTTTCAAATGTGTTAGACGGTATGTTATAAAAACCCGAATACAGATGGTTAGGAAAGCTGATGAAGGCTGCAATCCTATTCGTGCTTATCTAGGAGTAAGCCTCATTGAAAGCAATAGGACTTTCTTCTGACTAGACATGCATAGGATTGGAATGTAAATAAATCAGCCATAGAAAATGCTTGTAACTTTGGCAGAGCTTTCCTGTTACAGCTACAGTGGAACAAAGGGTGGAGAACCTCTGGCCTGCAGACCAATCTTGGCATGCAAGCAAGTCCAATTTGGCCCACCAGGTCATTTCCCCAAACCACACCCATCTACCTATCAGCTGATGGCATGGATCCAAAATTCTTTAAAACACAGAAAACCAAGGGCCAAAAGTGCAGGTAAAAAGGAAATGTGTTTTTTAAAAACAAATGGTCAGCAATCTAAGCATATACATTATTATACATCATTTCAGATCTGTTTACACACACACACACACACACACACACACACACATACACACAAAACTTTGTTAATATATTTAGAAAGGTTTATCTGAGCGTCTCCACCCCCATCGTTCTGCCTGGACGCTGAGGTCCAGCGCCGAGGGCCTTCTGGCGGTTCCCTCATTGTGAGAAGCAAACCAGGCAGAGGGCCTTCTCAGTAGTGGCGCCCGCCCTGTGGAACGCCCTCCCATCAGATGTCAAAGCGATAAACAACTACCTGACATTCAGAAGACATCTTAAGGCAACCCTGTTCAGGGAAGTTTTTAATGTGTGATATTTTAGTGTATTTTTTGTTTCTATGGAAGCCGCCCAGAGTGGCTGGGGAAACCCAGCCAGATGAGCGGGGTACAAATAATAAATTTATTATTATTATTATTATTATTATTATTATTATTATTATTATTATTATTATATTGTTGTTTTATTTTAATTCTCATTTTATGTAGCTGTTGCAGGTCTTATATCTAAAGGAAATAATATTTAAGAATAAATAAAAAGGCACCCAAAACTTGACAAGGATGGCACTAGGCAAGCCCCCTAGAGGAAAACCTTTTTACAAGTGGTGACCCACCACTGAAAAGGCCCATTCTTATGTTTCCCCTCTCCAGACCGCCTGTGGTGGGTGCACATGGAGAAGAGGCTGGGTCAGTTCCTATGGAGAGAGGCAGTCCTTGGGAAAGGGCTGTAGTTCAATGGTAGAGTATCTGCTTGCATGCAGGAGGTCCCAACCCCTGGCATATCTAGGTGGATCTAGGAAAGAACCCTGCTTGAGGCCCTGGAGAGCTGCTGCCAGTCAGTGTAGACAATACTGAGTCAGATGGACCCAATGGCCTGACTCAGGATAAGACAGCTTCCTAAGCTGAAGTACTGGGGCTCTGAGATGCATGATACTTTATAGGACAAAACCAGCACTTTGAATTGAACCCCCAAAAAATTGGTAGCCAGTGCAATCAGTGCTTAGTCCAGCGGTTCTCAACCTGTGGGTCCCCAGATGTTGTTGGAATACAACTCCCATCATCCCCGAGCTCTGGCCTTGCTAGCTAGGGGTGATGGGAGTTGTAGTTCAACATCATCTGGGGACCCACAGGTTGAGAAAGGCTGGCTTAGACCGTCTTGCATCAGTGAGCAACCTGGCCACCAAATTCTACACCAGCTGCAGTTTCCAAATCATCTTCAAAGGCAGCCCCACATATAATGCACTGCAGTAACCTAGTGGTGGCTGCTAAGTATTATGGCAGGGATAGCAAATATGGTGCCTTCCATATGTTTTGAACTGCAGCTCCCATGAGCCCAAACCACTATGGCTAATGGTCAGAACTGATTACAGTTGCAGTCCGATATTTATGAAGTGCACCACATTGACTACCCCTATATTAGGGAGTGGAATCCAACACTGCATGAGCAGAAGGTAAACTCACATAGTAGATATCCACCCCCATCGTTTTTTGGCCCTTGCAACTGCTGAAAAGTCCCTCCAGAAGGGCGGCGGGTATACCAAAAATTGTGGGATGTGTCATATGGGGGTGGGATTAGCTGAAAATGAAGGAATCTTGTGTTCAGATAATGCTACCTTATAAAATAGCACTGTCAGATACCTTTAGACTACAAACTACTAACACTAGAATACTAATTCCACCAATTTAGGCAGGATTTCAGTAGGCAACAGGTGGCCTTAACCAGATTATTGAGATGTGTGTGACTTACTTTAATGTGTTTAAATCCAGACGGTTAGTGACTAGACTTAAGATTCTGTGAGTGGTTCCAGTTAACACTTAATACGCAAAGTAAGTTTGTATTGCATAACTGTGATTACAAGTCTTATAGTTAACTCTAGTGGTTCCCCACTAATCTATAGATAAACTGTCAGGAAGTATTGCATATGTTCAAAGTTCTGATTCCAGAAGTTAATGTCTTTTCATGGGATGGTTTTACTCACTTTTACTCAGAGTAGACCCAGTGAAATGAAGTAACATGACTAAGTTTGGTTCATTAATTTCAATGGGTCAACATTTTATTGACCAACAATGATGGCCTTCTATTACAAAAGAAGCTTTTAACGCTTTAACTTTTAGCACATCTGGGCTTACAGATATCAAAATGATTAACTTAATTTAATACATCTTAAATCTGTGCCTTTACTCTGTATGCTGCAGAGGTCAACAGGGTTTTGTTTCAAAATATTCTGGGCTGTTTAATCTGCACAGCATTCCACAAACAGTTATTGATCACTACTGAATAAGATAAATTGATGACATGAAAATGTTTTTACTTTATAATGCATATAAGCCATTACAGTCGTTTTCACTTGACAGCATATAATAGTTGTTAAAGCAGATCAATGGCATTTCCATTTACCTGACTATGTTATGCAAAAAGCATTTACTTGATACAACTGTCTAACACTTATCAAACTAATTTCCACTTCCCATGCTTTATATAATATCCATAGAATACAACACATGACAGTGCTAAGCTTTGAAGATTCCCTTTGGTCCTCCTGCATCATAAATTCTGTCTTCTCACTAAAAAGCATAAAATGCATTCCTAATTCTTTTAAGCATTTATTTACCTCAGGCACCTTCAGAAAACTCCATTTATAATATGAACTGCACAACAAGGGTTCATTATTTTAACAACAAAAATAAAACACTTTCAGATACTAAAAAATGGGTTTTTCTCCCCCATTGATTTGTTTTAAAATGCACCTTGTAAAGAAACACCAAATTTTGGTACTGTATTGAGTTCCAGAAGGTAATAGATTCAAGTTGTGTCACAGGGTTGACAACAGACCTAAGCCATGTCACAGACATTATATTTTTCTTATTTTTTAATCTCCAGAAATATTTAACTATTGGGTTCTCAATGAATAAGAAGAAAAACCAGATACCAGAAAATATGGCAGTGCAACTTCAACAGACCTATAGCCAGGGCTTTCTTTTTCAGCCGGCACTCACCAGAACTCAGTTTCAGCACCTCTCAGGTGGGTGCCATTGCCGTTATAAGAGAACAAGGGAGGCGCTCATGAGTTTCAGCACCTCTTTTTGTAGAAAAATAGCACTGGTACAGCAATTATAAAAGCTTATTGCCTCAAATATTTTATTCATAATTCTAATAGTCTGACCAGTGTAGAAGTGTAATTTACTTTTACATGGTCCTCCATCTATTTAAAGCATAATTTTATAATGTTAAAAACTACAAGAAAACCAGTTTGATTCAATTCTTCCCTCTCCTTAGATGAGTTCTTAATATGATTCTGGAGAGAATAGCCCCAGACTTAAGGGGGGGAA
Organism: Podarcis bocagei; assembly: GCF_964188305.1. Classification (NCBI taxonomy): domain Eukaryota; kingdom Metazoa; phylum Chordata; class Lepidosauria; order Squamata; family Lacertidae; genus Podarcis; species Podarcis bocagei. The sequence goes on along the minus strand of NC_138127.1, from coordinate 57,298,459 downwards.
AGGTTCTACTGGGTAACCCCTATTTATTTAAAATTTTTAATTTGCTTTGTATTTCGCTTTCTCAAGAGAAGGGGCAGCACCACACATGAAAAGAGATGGACACAGAAAGTGGTTGCATCCATTTAAGAGAATGGAGAGAAGCCTGCTTGCTCTGAAATTCCATGTATGTCAGAGCAATGAACTGTCACATTTCATCGACATTCCACAATTCTCCATACCACCCAGAGTGCCTAGGACAACCCAGTTAGATGGGTGGGATACAAATAATAAAAATATTATTATTATTACCTTGATGCTGCTCATTCCCATTCTTCTAGCCACATCAGATAGCATTTTAATGGTTAATTGGCTAACAATACACAATTTGCATCGATCAAAAGTCCCCAACTCATTTAATAGCCCTTTCCTCCCCAAGTAACAACTACTGTTGCTGTATCACCTAAACTTTATGGGCCATGAAGTAAGTTACAAATTAATAAGATTATGCATAGGGTGGCAATGTGAGTGAAAGGTAAGGCTTGTGAATATGTTACTGAAATACCAGATTTTTATTTCTATTTTTGACATCTCGCAAATTGTATTATCTTAATTAGCCTGGCTTCCAGCAAACCCAGTTAGTTTCATCTGCATTGCTATACTAAAATAATAGAACAAAATGTTAAGGTAATTACTTAAAAGTGACCCATCCAACAATATATCAAGCGGTTTTGAAGAGGAATGGCAGTTTGGTTGAGGCATGCAGAGTTTATACACTAATTCTTCATTAAGTAAACTTCATTTTTAAAGACATAAAATGAGATTTTTAATGAAGTAAAAATACTTCCCTACTGAAATGTTTAAACTGCTCAACAGCAAGACTACACAGCTTAGCTAGAGCAACTTTATAACAACAGGAATATAAAGAATTTGGAATAACAAATTCCTTTAAAACTAAATTACCTTTCAAACTGAATAAATCAGTTTAAAACTTTACTTATATTGGGTACCAAGGCAGGAAATAATGACACCAAACTTTGCCAATTAGAAAAGTTCTGAGAAGGATCAAGAGGTAGAGTCTTAACTTGTCAGGTGAAAGCAGTGCAGGGGTGTGTGCAATCTATTAATGAATTAAGTGCTACAAAACTTTACAAATTAATTATTGGTAGATTACAGAGCTGCTCCAGTGCTTCTGTAATGTGTTGAATAAGCTCTACCAGTAAGAAGTAATAAATGAAGTTGTTAATTTTGCTCCATCCCTGGAGAACAACAGGAGAGGGTGCCAAATGTATCTGAGTTTATATGCAGTAGTAAAATCTAACTGTGCTGTTAATTAACCCTGCCTCAAGCCCCTCCTGGCTGGAGGGCTTGCTAGGTGCGGTAACTGCTAGGATCACTCACCATTCATATTCTTAAAGATGTTTAAAATGGGGAGAATCTGTCGATAATAGGGCACTAAGGCTTCCCCCACCATGTCAGCTGACACAACCAGGTGCTGGAGAACTTTGAGCGTGATGCAGATGACCTGTCGGTTTCGAAGGTTCAGCGCATCTTTGATAAAGGAAAAGAGACAAGCAGAAAACAGAAGAATTAATTTCAGGAATGTACAAGGGAGGGGGAGAAATCCTCTAATGGACAAATTTAATTAAACTGTACTCTGCTGGGGATTGTAAGTGGGCCTTTATTAGCCCAGCTTTGAAGGAACCCAAAGATGGATTGCAGCCCCAATGTTATAAAACACTGCCTTGTCTGACTGTTATTTGTTCCCACAATTTGTGCTGACTCCTCACTAACCCCAAGAAGGCAGCTCATTATTCCTCCTTGCTGCCTATGTTACTGTTTCCAAAAAAGAAAGAAAGAAAAAAAGCTATCAGTAAGTACCACTGGGACTAATGGAACCGCGAAGGCAACCCGCAAATGTTGACAATAGAGACATTCTAATGCAACAATTAGCCTGTTTGTATCTGCTTGCTTAGCAATCACTTTATTCATTTCAATTAACAATTCTTAGTATTTGAAGAACCAGCACAATGAGACAAATGTTTACAGAGAAAAGCTTGTAGGCTTCTTTTAAAAGACAAACAATCTGATAAAGAATAAGGATTCTTGCCTACTTGAGAAATTTTTGTGTAGTTTTAAGCAGCTGAATTTTGCTATGGCTTTCAATAATACCTTTTGTCTCCATTCACTTGTTTTATGTTTTATTTTTAAAGGAAGAATGTTGTATTCTCCCTTGTCTTAAAAGTCAATTATATTTTCAAATGTATAATTTGAATACAAATTATCCAAGTTATTGGCCTCCTCCTCCAAAATGCTGCAGCCTTGGAACAAATGTTAAATACTGTAGGTTTAAATGTTTACCATGCGTTCACATTTTTGCAAAGTTGTAGCAGAATTTTTAAGCCCACTTGTACAGTTATGGAGGACTGTCTAATACTGATGGATTAGCATATTATGAAGCCCAGCATTGTGAAATCCTTTTTCAAAATAACAACTAAATTTGAAAATATCATTACACTACACTGTAATGTCAGAAAGACAATCAGAAGGGATTTGCTATGTATATATGGTTGAACTTGAATATTGTGAATACAGAATGATTTCCATGTGAAGGAAATGTAGATGCAAACATCAATAATCACGATTAAACAGCTCACAGCTTTATTAAATAGAATGTGGAGTGATACATGAACTATTCAGGATAGCATGGAAGAGGTGTGACTCTAACTTTGTTGTATTACCAGGGAGACTGGCATGGACAGACTAGGGGAGATATCCCCCTGGCAAAATCAGTTCACCCTTCAGCTAACCTGAGATCGACATTTCCCTTGTAGGTTCCTTATTTGAGGCAACTGTAATCTCCAAGGGTTGAACTGCTGCAGTTGGCATGCCGTTTCTTACAATTAAAATATCATTTTATACCCTTCTTTATGAAGTAAAAAAACCTCCACTTTCCCAGTAACAAAAAAATTTCTCTGCTCCACTAAGAAACTATTTTATATAAGAATGTAGTAATTTAATTATTATAAAAATGCCAGCGTTAATAATTTAATATACATAAGGATTTAAGTAAAGATAACCCTGTCAAAGCCTAGCTTTATTTTGACTTATGGGAGCAAGAGAGGAGCTACAACAAGCCTGCAAAACCGTATCCACTTACCTGGGAGTAAGCCCCATTCAGCTTAATGTGACTTACCACTGAATGCATAGGATGTGTTTATTAAGGTAAAAAAGGTAAAGGTAAAGGACCCCTGGATGGTTAAAGTCCAGTCAAAGGCAACTATGGGGTAGTGGCGCTCATCTCGCTTCAGGCCGAGGGAGCAGGCATTTGTCCACAGACAGCTTTCTGTGTCATGTGGCCATCATGACTAAGCCACTTCTGGCGCAAGGGGACATGGTGACGGAAACCAGAGCTGTTTCCCTTCCCACCACAGCGTTACCTATTTATCTACTTGCACTGGCATGCCTTCAAGCTGCTAGGTTGGCAGAAGCTGGGACAGAGCAACAGGAGCTCACCCTGTCGAAGGGATTCGAACCACCGGGCTTCTGATCAGCAAGCCCAAGAATGGTTTAGACCACAGCGCCACCCGCATCCCATTGTTAATGTATTACTCAACATAATTATACATTCCTGTGGCAATTCAAAGCCTTATTTATGCCTTGTAACTTGTTTTGTCAAAAGAAAATGACCAGATGTTCCACTTAGGGCCATATGAGAACATTAACCGAGAGGAACAGCTTGAGTGCATAACCTTTCACAGGGCTATTTAGTACCAAACCTTCCAGTTCTTAACAGGCCAAAGGAAAAAAATTAACTTATCCCCATATTTCATTATTTGTTGCTGTAAGTCACTGACCAAAAGCAGTTTCTCTTGTATATATACTCTAACTCTAACAGTTCCGGATCATTTAAGATTCTTCCTTTTCCTTGAGTAATGGTTTTGACATCTAATGGATAAAGAGACAGAAACCAACCAGAGCAGATTTTTTGTTGTTGTTGTTGGATAGCTTGAAGGAATCTGTCACTCTCTAAGATGCCAAATACTGTAAAAAATAATGATGCTACCTTCCCTCGATAAACAGAATTTTACACCAGAGAATGTGTCTGTGTCCTGCAATATACAATCTCATTAAAAACGTAAAACATTACAATAGTGATAGTGGTGGTGCTGGGAATCTTTTTAATGAAAACAATTTTATGAAGGCTCACTTTCCCTCAAGGAAGTCATAGAGTATATAGACAATGCCAGATCAAATTATTTTTTTTCTTCAAATGTCCATATTAAAGTTCTATGTGATTAGCAAGAATCCTGACAATACTATGACTTACTGTGACTTTATTGAATTGTATTGTTTTGATGAATTTGTTGCTATTTGCTTTATGATACTGTCTTTGATATTATAGTGATTGCAAAGTTTGTTGGGCTTTTAAAAAATACTATTGTGATTATTATTTTACCCAGGATGCAGAGCACATGGATTTTCCCTACCCCAAAATTTATCCTCACAATAACTTTGTGGTGTTAAGAGATGGCTAGTGAGCTTCATAAAGTCCTGGACTAATACAGGACATCCTGTTATGTAGTATTGAATCAATACATTTATCGTCACCAAACTATGCATTGATACTAAACATTTTTATCACATCAGTCATCATTTTCAAAAAATGCCCTGCAAGTCCTGGAGTAACATTTTCATTTGGAATATTGCACTGATGGAACAAAACTGTGCTACACCCCTATCTGGCTAATTATTTGATTGCTTCTATTTATTCTGCTCCATCTTTCCATTCAATCTCCATGACCATATGTTTCTCCAATCCAACTCCCCCTCCCCCTGCTAATTTGATCTCCAGTTGTTCTTAACACCTGAATTTTGTTCCTTCTGTTCCTCATTTCTATAGTAGACTTTTCTTCAAGATTATCCAGCCCCTTCCAAAAAATTCCATGCTGAACAGTTGTTTCCTACCTTTTGTTTCTATTTCGGCAATTGTTAGAGGAACTAGGATTTAATTAACCCTTCAGACATGGTTGTGCAGAAGCATTAGTTTAATATACTTGTGACAGTAGCTTCATATAGTAGCTATGCTTGATGGGAAATGATAACAGGAAATTCTGCTTCTTACAACACTAGGAATTGCTGAAGTGACTTTTTCTAAGCTACAGAATCCAATTTAGACATGGTAATTGCAAATGCACTTTTTCAGCTGTTGAATGTCAATGCTCCAGTATTTCACAACCTTTGATAAAAGAGATGGTTACTTCAAGATAAGTCATCTAGGTCAAATTTGTTTTTTTTAATAAAAACACCCCATTGATTTTAATGGAGCCTGAATTCCTTAATAGGGAATCGATTAAGAATTTAGGGTGGCACTTTAAGTCACACCAGTTTCTAGTGCCAGCTTTGAGAGGGTCCTGGGCAAGGAGCCCTAATGCACCACATTAGTGCTCCCTGCAATCTTACCAAGCAGCATCAGAGGCTTATGTTGGCAGGTAGCAGCACTGAAAAAAGCAATGCTAAAACAATTTTTTATGGCTCAGCACTGAACTGGATGGTGCAGCCACCAGGAGCTAGGAGTCTGATGGCGGTGATCAGAGGATGAAGCAGGTAAGCAGGGAGCTCACTGAACCAGATGGCACAGCACCAGGGCTTCTAGAACCAGAGTTGGAACCATTACAGTGGTCTGCTGGACCTTAGGAACCAAATGCCTCCCAGGCTCCCACATAACCTCACCAGTCCAGCAGCACAAGGAAGCAGCAGGTGGGACACTAGGGAAGGTAAGAGGAATGTCCATCAACAGGCCAGAGAATGGCCTTTGAAGAGACCTGAGTTCTCCAAAAGTGAGTAGAACCTAGAAGAGATGGAATGGAGGCAGAGGCTCAAAAGTCCTCATTTCACTTGATCACCAGGAGGTCTCCTTGGTGCTACAACAACCAATTTGCCTTGTTCTGTGTGGTCATTTGCAGGAAAATAACAATTCCAATCTCCTGGACAGACATCAACCCTTCCAAATGGTTAAAAAAAAATATCACAATTTTTCAGGCACAATTGGGGAGGAGGAGTTTGGTCGCTCAACAGTGATGTCATGGGCACCCATTTAATAGTTCTAGCATGCAACCACTTTCCACATGAAACTAATGAGCTCAATCTTAGGACACACTAGCTAGGAAAAATATGATGTGAGTATTGAGGAAATGCAATACTCCTACAAGAGAAGTACATTGTGAAGGAAAGATATTAGGACACCCATGAACATATGGCAACTGTGAATTTAAAGTATGCAGGGATTGTCCAAACCATTAGGTTATATGGGCAGTATAATTTGAGGTTTCTGTAAATCCCTCAGTAGGGAACAGAACCCCAATATATACACATTGTAGAGTCCAGGGGTAACAGATCTGACATGTGGAAGCAATTGCGTGTTGCTACCCATCACCACCCAAGGTTTCTCTGTTGCAGGTCCTTTTGCCTTTCACCACACAAATGAATGGACCGAAGTGTCTATCTATTACAGTACAATATCTTTGTTTATACAAATATGAACACTTGACTTCATTTAGCTGAATGGAGGCAGTGCAAAAGGGCTTCAAAAGGGGGTGGGTAGGATAAAGGAACCATGAAGGGAGCAACTTTTTTTTGGCACTTAGAGCCGCAAAGTAGCTTCTACTGGTCCTTCCTGTGTGAAACAACTTTTATCTGGAAAAGCTCAAAGGCAGAGAGAGCTGGATTTCAAGAAATTCCCAGATCAATCTAGATTCTGTTAGAAAGGCATCTTGTCTTGATTTAAACAGTTAAGATAAAGTAAAATATCTACCTCCCTAGACAGTACATTTACAAACTGTTAACATTTGCACTCTGTAATCTATATATTTTAACCTTTCTTGATATATCAGTCCCTGCAGGCCATCCCCTGAATTTCTTCCCTGTTCTTGAGCTGTTTTCATGTGTTCTAAAAATACTTTTACAAGGCATTTTGAAAGGCCAGAAAGGCAGTGGAGTCTTACAAAATGTGAAACAATGTGAGCTGATTACATGAAGCCTAAAACACATTTGGGTGTAGTTTAATTGTCTTATCAAGTTTTAACTGCAAGAGCTGAATTAATCCTTTGTTATTCCTTTCTTGTTTATCTTCATTCCATAACTATACTCTCAACCACCCTCACTCAAAAAACCTTCCAGTGGGAATCAGCTGCTTTAAAGCTACTGGAGGCTGGTTCAGATACTTGCCCAGAAGGGGTGAAGCTCTTTCGTTCTATCGTTTTTTTTCTCAGGCTGCCCTTGGTGGGGGGGGGGGTGACCCAATTATTGTTCCCTATTTGTGAGGTGGAAGAAGATGGGAGTCTCCCTGCATTCAGCCTTGGTACAAGAAGAGCAAAATGGGGTGAGGGGGAGAAAGATGAAAATATTCAGATGGTCTTCAACTGACAGCAGAAGAATGTTTTGCAACATTTGTACATTTGACAAGCACTCTGGAAATTGTTATTATCTGTGGATATAGGGAGCTGAAAGAGAGGGATATCTGAGAGATTTCCAAAGGAGACTTACCTAGTAATCCTATGTCAGCAGATTATTTGGGTGAGATAAAAATGCATATTGGACAAAGTTCACAAATATTTCAAGGTAGCAGCATTTCAAGGTAGAGCAGCAAGGTCAGCGCCACACAGATGCACCAATGCAACTGCTTCTGCCAATCTTATGCTTGCAGTAGTGTACAAACACTACCCTGATCTCATCACCATCCCTTTGCAGTCCCGTTCATGTAAGCAGCAGTGTGGAGAGCACTGCCACACCATACATACCCTACTGTTCTCATTGAGTTCTCATCTTAACACTTACAATTCTTGGTTTAATTAACTCTCATTCCCCATTAGATCTGAACTGGAAAACTATGATTACTAGGATTGGAACAAGCCAGGATCTTAAACCATGGTTACTTCTGATCCTAATAAGTATAGTTTCAGGGTTCATGTGTAATTGGAAACTATGGTTAATTAACCCAGGAAGTGCTGAACTGCAGTCCACCTTTAAGAGAGAGAGGAAGGAAAGAAGGAAGGAGAAGGAGAAGGAGAAGAGTTTGGATATGATATCCTGCTTTATCACTACCCGAAGGAGTCTCAAAGCGGCTAACATTCTCCTTTCCCTTCCTCCCCCACAACAAACACTCTGTGAGGTGAGTGAGGCTGAGAGACTTCAAAGAAGTGTGACTAGCCCAAGGTCACCCAGCAGCTGCATGTGGAGGAGCAGGGACGCGAACCGGGTTCACCAGATTCACCAGATTAACCACTACACCACACTGGCACACCATCTTTGCACTGGTGATGCGAAGATGAACCATAAGAGAACCAAGTCTCATACATATCTGTTTAATATATACAGCCAAACCAGGCCACTATCATGCTGATGTGAAAGGACATGACGTTAGGAATAAAGATGACTAATGTGCTTAAAAATAGCAAAGAAAATGAAGATAAAGCCATTAAAAACTTTTTGGGGGTACTTTTTCACCTTTCTTTTCTGAGTGCTTTTCATACGATGGCTGGATGAGGACTAGAAGAAAAAGGGAAATCTGGTAATTTAATTTATTATTTACTAAGAGCAGCACTAGAGTCCGGGAATTCAGACAGCACAATTTTATGGGATTCAGGTACCAAATGTGTGATTGAAGGCAAAAGGCTTCTGGTCTTCTATCTCACAATTGATTCAGATTTGCCATCATCCACTTGAAAGCCTGTCATGCTTTATTGCTTAATTAGTAACTTGTCAAAAAGCTTGAATACATAACTTCAATGTTAGCTTTCCTCCATATGCACACTTACTTTTTATTGGGATAATGAGCTGAGGAATGACAGGAAGGATCTTGTTCCCTCCATGCTCCAGCATGTCATGGATGCCTTGCCGAGCAAAAAACTCATAGGGAAATTGCATTTCACACAGACCATCGAAAAACAGTGGCAGATAGTGATGATAGTCCAGCTTCTCTATCTCCACCTGGAAGTGCACACAGGGGGGAAAAAGAAATCTAAATTAAGCCTACATGATGTCCAGGCAAACCAAAGGACTCATGACACAGTTTTATTCAGCAAGACAAAATTTAGTGTCCACTAGAATAGGGCAAGATGCCAAGTGTAATGTTTGCAGAATGATGGATTCCTTAGTTCCTGCCCAGTAGAATAAAAGCAGTGATGTTTAGAAATTTGTTTTTTTTTTACATTATTATTTCTGAATATTATTTGACATGATTGATCCAGAGAAAAAGGCTCTGAATCAGTATGGAGGTATCCTTCTAACGAAGAATAAGGTTGAGTCTAACAGGTAACTGATTCATCAAATGCAAGTCTGACACAACTGAAAGGCCAAATTAGTTATAACTATAAGAATATTCATGATATGCCCACAACAACAGAAGATTCAACCAGAGACATTTAGATGCTTACTTTGGTAACTCTTAAAGTACACATCTGAATTTTTGATCTCGTATCTCCTCTGGGAAGTTATCAGATAAAGAAATGAGCTGAAAACATAATGATTAGAATAATAATACAGGTTTAGGCTGGAATCTTAACCCCATTTACATAGGAGCAAGCCCTAATGACTTCAATAGGACTTATTTCTGCATAGACATGATTAGAATTGTGCATTCAGCAACTGTGGTCAGGATAAATTTTCTGTGCAACATTCTGCAACATGAAATTGGATATAATGTCTAGACCAATGCCAATCCTTCCTTTGGAAAGGATAAATGCAAATATTGAGAATAAACTATGTATTTTATTGAAGTTGACATTTAAATTATGAGATAAGTCATTCATTGAAGTAAAAAACAACAACCCTGCATTCTTCCATTTTTTCCCAGCATCTTGCAGAACACCTTTTTAATAATGTTGACATCTAAGAATGCTCCCTCTAGATTAATAGTTTCAATGCGAGAGAACCAAGTCCATCAAACACAACTTTGAAGTCAAGTTTAATTTGGCTTTATTTCATTACAACAGACTATATTGCTTCAGAACTATTATCAAATTTAAATTATTGTCTATTGTTTTCATTAATACACAGAGTAATCCCACGGAAGTAACGGGGGAGGGAGACTCCTTGGCAGAGCTACTACCATTTCTTAAGCCTGTTGGCTCAATGTGGGAAATGGGATAGCTTTCCCCTTTTTATTTCCCCTCTATCAAAACCCACCCACCCAATGACACCAATGGGAGGGAAATTACCTCAGCTACAAGGTTGATAAGAGTTCTTGGCCCTTTGGGAGGGTGTCAAGGAAATAAGGGTTGGAGGGATCATAAATGTTTTTATTAATTAAAGCTTTTATAATTTTACACTAAGATGAAGAAAAAAATTTTTGGGGGGAGAGCCAGTGCGGAGTAATGGTTAGAGTGTTGGACTAAGACTTGGGAGAGCAGGGTTCGAATCCCAACTCATCTGTGAAGCTCACTGGGTGACCTTGAGTCAGTCACCATCTCTTAGCCTAACCTACCTCACAAGGTTGCAGATGTGAGGATGAAATGGGGAAGAGGAGAACCATGTATGCCACCTTGAGATCCTTGGAAGATAAAGGTGGTGTATAAATAAAATAAAATAAAATAAAGTAATAAAAACTAAAATTATACAGAGTTAAATCATGATTACAAAGCATCATGGCACAGCTGAGGAAAGGAAACCAAAATGTGACAAGGTGGGGGTTTTTTTTTATACTGAGTGCATACTGCTAGCATACCTCTGTCCCCCGTGCAACAGAAAACTATGAATGGTACTTCTATGCTTCAAGCTTTCCATGGTGGTACTGGAGACACCTCCAAGGATGTTTGTGCCATTTCAGAAGCAGAGCTCATCTCATCCAGCTGAATGGCAGCTACATTCTAAGGGCTCTTCAGCTGACCATAGGACTGCAGCCATAGTTGGTCAATAATTCTCCTGGTTTGACCCACATTAAACTAGCTTGCTTTTTCATGAGAAATGGCCAATCTTGGATTAGATTTGCAAAACCTCTTTGAGAGTTGTGTTTCCAAGATACAGCTGTCCCCAACGTTTGTTGTGACTAGCAACTGGTACCACTTTGGTAACGGTTTAAATGATATTGGATTTCTTGAAGAATCTGCTGGGCGGGTGTGAAGCCAACTGTTCTTTATCTCGCAGTGTTTAATGTCCTCCCACAACATGGAATCCAGAAATATTTTAGCATTAAATTCCACAGTGTGAAACCTTTTACGTTTGTGTTTATTATTTAGCTTTGAAAAGTGTCTATTAAGCAAACATGCCAAGATAAATAGGATTTTTTGTTAACACCCACAACAGGCTTCTACATTTTTCAGTTCTTCCCACAAAAACTATTTGAATTAAAACTAAAAAAATCCTTGGCTGCACTTAACTGTGTCTGCTGAGACACTGCTAACAGCTGTCTGTAGATACACCCTCTCATAAAGAGAACAAAAGTTACTACAAACTATGCATATAACAAATGTATAAACCACAAAGCCAAACAGTAAGTAGATGATCAGCAATTGCCCTTTCTCTGAATTTTCTGACCATCATTTATTTCCAAATTAAGTTTTCCTGTGCTTCTGGAGCTGTGGCCAAAATAGCACCAACCACCCACAAGACAGAGGTAGCAGCAGACTCAGCTGATTTAGCTGAATAGCTATAGAATAATTTGTGTAAATTTCATTTGTTGTGATTTTTTATAAGTGTAAATTTTAATATTTATTATAAAGTGAACTTCAGTACATTTTGTATCCTCAGGGTAGCTTCCAGGGTCATTCTTCCAAGTACATACATATCACTAGAATGAGTCATTCATGCACCTTCCTGATAGATAGTTTCTTGGCTATTTGTCACTGATGGAACTGTCTCCAATCCAATTGCATGAATGACCCATTTGTTTTTACATGAGTGCACACATGGGAATTGCTCTAGGATGCAAATGCCACATCAAACTTGGCTTTTTATATTGGTATCATAGGAGAAATTGTATTATTACCCCTTAGCACCTCAACTTTTTAAAACAATAACAACAAATATTTCTACTCAGTAAATACCAGAAAAGAGAATGCAAGCCCATTTTGTGCTAGAATCAAAGGGTATATATAGATATGTCTCATAGTACCTAGAAATATCCAGAGAGAAAGATGCAGCTCAGGACCACAAAGGCATGGTCACTGGGTGTATAAAGATGTTATAGAGGTGTATATACTCTAAGCAATTATTTATAAAATTACCTTGCTCTCTTGGCAGAGATCCTAATGTGATGATATTGAAAAGCATGACTTGTATTTTCCTCTACTCATATGTGAATGCTAATGCACATTATATATGTCATTGCCTATTTCTTTAGAGTGAGAATTCACAGTAGGAAAAAATGTCACTCTTTTCTGCTGGTTTCCATTTCTTTTTCAGTATCTCCCTAAAGATCCCCTGAGGAATCCCTTAAAAGCGAGCCATAGAGCATGGTTTACATGAAAGAGAGAGACATGCAGACTCTTTTTAAGCAACAACAGAAAAGGGCCACGGTCAATGGAGGTCGACAAATAACATACTTTGTGGCAGATGAGGACCTGAAATCCTTCTTGGCTGTCAGATTCTGAAGGCAGATTCTGGAACTGCCAGCCACTCACCCCCAGCTGCAAATCTCAGAACAAACCATTAATAGGCCAATCATTTGAGTCCACAATACCAACCAGCCCAATGAAATTGTGATCCAATGCTCACCCAACACCAAGTACAAAACAGAAAGTCTGGACTCCGTGGGCGGGGAGAAATCAGACTACTCATACTAGGCAGCAGCACCCAAACCACACGGTTCTGCTACTGACATATTGAGAGAAGAGATATACAGATGCCTTTGTAATCTTCCAGGGGGGAAATAAAAGCTCATGACATGCTGCTTTGTCTCCCCCAGATTCATGCACAGAGATCAGAACTTCAGGCCCAGAATTCAGTACTGAAGGGGTCCTCTTTGGAGCCTTGACTTAATGGAACTCTACATAGAATATTTTTCCAAGTTTAACCCCAGGCTATGTATGGCCTCCCAAGAGAAAGGTTAGTTAAAGCCTCGCATATTTGAGATGAAGGAGCAAGTGGCTCAGCAGCAAACCAAGCCATACAATAAGCAAACTTTGGAGATGAGATCATTCCATTAATCAGTGTAGCTTGCTACTTAAATTTATTTAAAAACCATATTTTAAATCTTACAAGCTTCCTGATTTTCACCTACAAAGTGTAAGAAAAACAAGCTGACAGATACCCCTGAAGAGAGCACACTACCACCAGCAAGAAGAGGAAGAGAACTGACTAATAAGCAGCCAGCTATTTCCTGGTTATTGTAAAGAAAATTACTGTATTTTTCGCCCTATAGGACGCACTTTTCCCCCTCCAAAAATGAAGGGGAAATGTGTGTGCGTCCTATGGGGTGAATGCAGGCTTTCGCTGAAGCCTGGAGAGCGAGAGGGGTCGGTGCGCACTGACCCCTCTCGCTCTCCAGGCTTCGCGGACCTCTCCGCAAGCAGCGGGAGCCCGTCGCTGGGCTCCCGCCGCTTGAGGAGAGTTGCCTGCATGCTGAAGCCTGCGTGCGCTGAGCTCAGCGTGTCCAGGTTTCGCGGACTTCTCCGCAAGCAGCGGGAGCCCGTCGCTGGGCTCCCGCCGCTTGCGGAGAGTTCCCTGCATGCTGAAGCCTGCGCGCGCTGACCTCATTGCATCCAGGCTTTGCGCACCTCTCCGCAAGCAGCAGGAGCCGGTGATGGGTTCCCACGGCTTGCAGAGAGCTGCCTGTTGGGGGGCTGGGGTCGGGGGAAGCTCGGGCTTCCCCCGCCCCAGCCCCGCGCCTGGGGGAAAAATAATTTTCCCCCCTTTATTTCCCCCCATAAAAACTAGGTGCGCCTTATGGGACGGTGCGTCCTATAGGGCGAAAAATACGGTAATAGCCTTCTTATGGAACCTTAAGATCTGTATTGTTATTTGAGTTGGAGATCAATCCTACACCCATAATGTTGATGGCTGGGGGCAGGGTGGTGGTAAGATGAAACATGGACCCCTCTGCTGGTGAAGAGGAGCACTACTGAAGAGTGGGGCTCCACCATGATAGAACAGGCCCCTAAATGGGGCTTTTGGGGAGATAAGCCATTGCCAGCTGTGCATTGCCCCTCGGCTGTGCAGCCTGCAACTGGCCTAGCAAAAACTCAATGAAACTGCTCCCTCCCATTCCACCCTGACCAGTAGGAATCAGCCACCATCCTACAGAAGCAGGTCTAGATCAGGTCAGTGCCTGGAACCAAGTATATGCTACCATGATGGGTGGGATAAATGTAGTAAAACAAAATAAATTAACTATTGTATGCTTTCTAGTTTGCAAATTTGGAGAAAAATGTTATAAAGTGCCTAAAGGTCTTACTTTGCCCGCTTCATTATTAAAAAGAGAAAGCAAGTTACTCCACCAAAGTTTCTTTATCAAAACATACTTGTGTTCAGTTATAACTCTATTTCCCTCTAGATTCGTACTGATTTTAATATTTCTTGTAGTTTATTTCCAAGTGCGGAAATATTGGTAGTAGATATGTGTTGCATCAAATCTTCCTGTGGCCTCTATATGTAATTATTCTTCAGTTTTGTGGGATGGTGTCAGTATTCCATGAATTGCCCACTATTCTAGGTTGTGAGATTTTTCAAGCTAACAGCTTCAGGATCATAGGGTAAATGATTTAATGTCCTGTTTACAGAATATCAAGTATTCTGTGACATGCTCCTCCCTAGCCCTTCCTGACAAGGAAAGATTGTTTTGGAGTATATCTGAGTAAACAGTGAACATTTACATTATAGTCTTAAAAGTTGTCATTTATTCTACAATAGAATTGTGACCTAGGTAGTGGTAAATCAGATTTTCCCCTTCTACCAGCACTTTAATAGGAGCTAATGGGGAATTTTCAAAGTATATACATTTGAATAAAATAGAACACTAAATGAACCAAGGATTATTCCTCCACCCAACTTGCTGCCAGCAGACGCAGCAGTCCTATTCCACACAGTGTCATGGTTGGATGGTGAAAACACAGATGTACAAATCAGACAAAAATATCCTATTGCCTGGAGCTGTGTATTAATTCAGATAGCCTTCTTAGATTGATTTAAAGTAGTAAACTACTGTACTATTTAATTTCTCTTCCCCCTTCCATCCCTCCAGGGCTAAAACTTGTTTTAACATCAACTACAGAGCAAATAAATTAGAAGCTATTTCAAATGTTGTAGCTTTTACATGTTAGTTTATTGCTTACAAAGCCCATCTGCCTGTCGTTTCAAATACGTATAGCTGTATTTTTCTCCATTCAACTAGTAAGGAATCCAGCCCAATTATGGGGCTGAACAGGTTGTACTTGGGCTCAATCTCAATTTAAGTAGTATATTAAATTGTATGAGTTGGAACCAGAGTTGGGCTGCTTCCATCCATGGAGGGGAATGAAACCCAGCAAAGGCTCCCAGTGCAGGAAGAGAGGAAGGTCAAAGGGAGCTGCAAGGAGAGGAGGTCGGCCTCAGTGGGAGAGATAGGAAGCAGGGCTTATTTAATCAGCTTTGCTGGAGGCCCAGTGCCGTTGGGCATCTCCTGCCAGCTGGTCATTTTAGGAACAACTGTTTAGAAATTGGAGCCAGAGTTTTGATTTTTATATTCCTCTTCCCTCCCTGTCCCTTTTCCTTTGCACATCATGTTTTTTCCCATGCCTTCTTGTTTTGATTGTATGTAAGCCCCTCTAGGAGACTTTTGGGCTGACCAGCAGGGTACAAGAACTCAAAATAAAGAGTCTTGTCAATATTTGACTTTTAAGGCACATCAAGAGTTCTTTCTGGAAATGAACACTGTATTTTATTTTATTTTATTTTATTTTATTTTATTTTATTTTTAGCAAAGAAGGTATAGATTCAATCCTGTGTTTAAAATGCAACATTGACTTATGGAATCCATAGCTTAATGTTTCTAATAATTTGAAATATTTCAAATATCTGGAAAATATCACAAATGAAAATTCATCTTAGTATCTCCTCCATCAAGGAAGCAGAAACAAAATTATACTTTTGCTTTCCAAACTAGGTCAAAGACTAGAAGAATTATAATCTATTTCTGTTAACAGTATATCTTCTATGTAAAGAATAATCAGAGCTCATTATCTTTAACTGCAATCATTCACTCAGTTATGCACTTAAATCCCACTGAAACATGGCTGTGAGTTTGGTGCTCTAAATACATGACTTTTTAATAGCATTTCCTTCACTGGAGGTTTTTAAGCAGAGGTTGGAAGCCATCTGACATGGATGTTTTAGTTGAGATTCCTGCATTGCAGGGGATTGCATTAGATGATCATCAGGGTCACTTCCAGCTGTACAGTTTTATGATCCTATGAATTCTTACACTAAAAACAAAAGGTAACAAACTGAAGATAATAAATTAGCATATTAGAAAGAAAAGGTTTATACCGTCTTCTCCCCTCATGTGTTAGTACACGCAAAGAGCTTGGAATGTGTAAAAAACCACATTCAGAAATCTACTACCATTTTTCATGTGTAGAACAGCTCACATACACATACGTGCACTGCTCTCCAATCTTAATCATGTACCATTTATCATTCTCCAGTTACCGTATTTTTCCATGTATAAGACCATGTTTTTTGCTAAAAATTATTAGTCAAAAATTGGGGGTTGTCTTATAAATAGATGGTGAATGCACAGGGGTTTGGGCTTGGGCAGCCTTGGGTTCAGGCTCAGGAGACCTGGGCTCAGGTTCAGGCTCCAGCTTTGGGGGGCCACGCTTTGGCACTGGTGCAGGCAGCCTGGGCTTGGGTTCAGGCTTGGACTCTGGTGCGGGCGGCCCAGGCCCTTTAAATATGGCAAACCTAACTTTGGGTGACCCCCCCCCCCAAAAAAAGCTGAAAGTTGTTCTGTTTCATGTTTAGAATACAGTACTGCTTTATTAATTTTGGGTTAAAAACAAATAGGTCATCTTATACATGGGGGCATCTTACACAGAAAAATACGGTATCTTTTATCCTTCTGCAGCTCTTCCAGCTAAATCAGAGGCTCCTATCATGAACCAAGGTGAGCTGGTACTCTCCACTTCTTTTTATTCTCAGCCTCCCACCCATAAATGTATATAAAGAAACTCTGTCCTTTGCTTTTATATGCAAGATTTCCAGTAGTGGGCAGGGAAGAAAGAAACAACATTTTTCCTGGGGTCATTATGGTGGGCTGTACAGAGATTTCCCTTCCAATCTTATGCACACCTACCTGGAAGTAAGTCTAATTTAATTTAGTGGGACTTACCTCTGAGTGAGGTTTTTGCTATGAGATACAAAGAAAGTTACAAAAGGGGGGGGGGGAGGAACTGATTCTCTTTTCCATTGCTGCTTTGCCAAGACAAAACTTCAACTGGATTCGATGCAAAAGGGAGGGTATTTAATATACTGCTAGGCAGGCAGGCAGTCAATTTGTCCCTCCTTGTAAAATATTCATAGTACAAATAAATAGTGATAGCCTTGCAGTAGATCAAGCATTAATCAAGCTAGTATGTAAAATGGGCACGAGTTAAGTAACCTTTGACCTGCAAAGACTACTGTGGAACCTGAAACTTTTTTGAATTCCCTGGGTGCTTGAAGCTTTTGTGTAATTTGTGTTTTCTTGCTATTCAGCTTATTTTAAGCATTTTGAACTGATGTCACCTCCCACCTTGCTCAATTAGTCACATTTTCTTTGCACAATAAACACTGATTACTATTAAAAATGTGAAGAAAGAACGATAAGAAATTATTATTTATTTCCAACATTATTAATTATAGCTTTGTTAATGTGTTGGTTTTGGAACTATCGCTGGGAAATGTTTTAGATACCAAACGGGAAAACTGAAAACCATTCCAGAACTAAACATAGCAAGCTGGCGTGGGCTATATATATATATATATATATATATATATATATATATATATATACACATATATATACCCACAAAACTATAACTGGAGGATAGCAAGAATGCAAACATAAACTTACATGCACCTGTACATATGTGTGAGGTAAATCATGATCGTAAGTTATGGGCTCATCCCTTGCTACACCCAGCCTCCAAAATGCCGGCATAGTAACCTACGCATAGAATCTTTGTACATACCATCTAAATTCCTGGAAAATAAAGGGTATACACTGCATGTTTGGATTCCATACGTGTTGGCATGTGTATTGGTAGCCTCCTGCTACAAACACCCACTACAAACAGCTGGTGCTACTAACATCAAATATGCATTGGTCAGGTGTCATAAGGGTGCAATTCTGAGCTCTCACCATTTACACATACAGATGTATACAGCATGACCATTGAACTGGGATATGATTACTGTTGGTCATAATGCAACATTTTATTGTTTTTGGCATTGGACAAGAAATCTTAACTCACATTAGATACATTTTACTTTAAATAAGAAAAGCAGTGACTTCAGTAAGAAACATACAACGTGTACTCTGACCTGGAGGAAAAAATGATCATCCCCACATGAACAAGAACTAATACAGTTACTTTAAATTGTTAATTGCAGCATTGGAGGCTGCAGGGAGAAAGTGATTATCAAGAAAAACATTTGAATCATTGTATTTTATCACATTTCCCAATAATTTAGTAGGGGGGGGAAGCAGCAAGACCAAGAAGTAATCACAATCGCAGTCCAAAATAAAACTGTGCCAATATTATTCACTAGCCACATATTTCTGTGCTAGTAATTCTCACAAAAATGCATCTGCCCTATTGTCTTGTTTCTTAGAGGACATCAAAGAGATACTAAGAGAGCTGAGTGGGGGTTGCTCATGTAATCTCACTGTATACAAGTTGTACAAGTGACAATAAAGTATTTAAAGTATTTCAATTTCAAAGTAAAGAGTGGACAATAGTGGAATCAATTCAGTACAATAGTACCTCGGGTTAAGAACTTAATTCGTTCTGGAGGTCCGTTCTTAACCTGAAACTGTTCTTAACCTGAGGTACCACTTAGGTAATGGG
Source organism: Podarcis bocagei (assembly GCF_964188305.1). Lineage (NCBI taxonomy): Eukaryota > Metazoa > Chordata > Lepidosauria > Squamata > Lacertidae > Podarcis > Podarcis bocagei. The sequence goes on along the minus strand of NC_138127.1, from coordinate 57,279,461 downwards.
GCCTGCCGCTGCGCGATTTCTGTTCTCATCCTGAAGCAAAGTTCTTAACCTGAGGTACTAATTCTGGGTTAGCGAAGTCTGTAACCTGAAGTGTCTGTAACCTGAAGCGTCTGTAACCCAAGGTACCACTGTATATCTTTGTGAAATAACTGGCGCGCCGGGCGTGGGGGCAAGGCCATAATTTTAAAGTGGTGCCTTCACTTTCCAAGGAAATGGTGCCATATACAGTGGTGTCCCGCAAGACGAACGCCTCGCAAGACGGAAAACCCGCTAGATGAAAGGGTTTTCCGTTTTGGAGGCGCTTCGCAAAACGAATTTCCCTATGGGCTTCCTTCACAAGATGAAAGCCCATAGGGAAATCTCCGGGACAGCAGGGAAGCGCAGCGCGTCCTCCCCACTGTCCTCGGACCTCCTCCGAAGGCTGGCAGTGGGGCGGAGAGACCTTCTCCCTGCGCCAGCCTTCGGATGGCTGTCCTGAAGACTTGCGGTGGGAGAATGCTGTTCTGAATGTTGGCGGTGGGGAGGAAAAACCCTCCTCCCACCGCAAGCCCCGGGAACAGAGGAGAAGCGCTGCGCCCCTTCCCCTCTGTTCCCGTACCTGTCCTGAAGGCTTGCAGTGGGGAGAAAAGCCCTTCTCCGCACCGCCAGCCTGGCAAGCGGTTTCCATAGGAACGCATTAATTGATTTTCAATGCATTCCTATGGGAAACCGTGCTTCGCAAGACGAAAAACTCACAAGAAGAAAAAACTTGCGGAACGAATTAATTTCGTCTTGCGAGGCACCACTGTATAATTCTGAAGCTACAGCAAGTATTTCAGCCCCAAACCTAGTCAAGAGCAGACTTTTTAAAAACAGCAAATGGTTTATTAATAGGTGTACAGTTGCTCTGAGGCCCCACTTCCTACAATGGGACACGTATTGTACACAACTTTCTATACCTGAGCAATCTTTCTTTTTGCAGAGGGCATGCAAACTAAGAATCTTTTCAACTTGCTGAATTCTCAGTGCAGAGTGATGGTGCTGTTGGGCAGGATCTTGCTTAATTCTAACACTCTCTGGAACCAGCCCTTCTGTAGTAAAAAAAAGCATACCATGTACAGAACACACTGGGCTATTCCAGGTCAGCCCAACTATTTCTAAGGATGTATTTATGGGTGGGTTTGGGTTTCCTCCCACACTTAAAAAAAGTCTCTAGGGGAAACTGCAAATTTGTGAAAAGCTGGCATGGCTAGTAAATAGGCAACTAGCAAATATTCTGCATTGTTTTGTTTTCATCATGAAGACAGAATAAAGAAAAGAATAGAAATGAGAGATTGCAAACACTTCTTGAACTAGGGGAGGTAGTTGATGGGGTGAAGGGATACGTGAAATTTCAGTTCACGTATAGACCCTGGATTGATGCAGCCTCTTTCTCACATTTCATTTGTTTTTTAAAAAGGATATTCTATTGGTGCAGGATTCAGTTTTGTGTGTCACCTCCCAGGGGTGTCAGGGAAATGAAAGATATGTCACACACCTGTTATATTGGCTTTTGAGACTAAGATTCTATGTTATAAACTTAAGGCAGGTGTGACATATGATGACATGCCTTTTCCTTCAGAGGCACACATGCCATTACAATGATATGACCTTTACTGTCTCCTTTGGAGACATCATGTTGATAGTAAATATAACTTGTCACAAAGTTCAGTATAAACTTTACCCAAACTTTCGTTCTCTCTCTCTCTCTCTCTCTCTCTCTCTCTCTCTCTCTCTCCCTCTCTTTACTATATGTGGAATAATTCATTACAGAAGAATCTTTTGAATCATTGGTGTTATCCTGGTCTCCAAACACAAACATAATGCCTCAGATAGCAGATATCATGTTACTCTTTTGATGACTATATGTATACACCCTTCACAGATAATTCTGTTGACAGTACACCATATACGGCAGAAATGCTTAAAAATAATTGTAAGCTATATAAACCTTCTGAAATAAAAGCAGCTGTGTGAAATGGTGTGCTGTCTGAGAGACAGTCAAAACTGTGGAGTTCTGGATATGGATTCTCAGTGTTCAGTTCACTGCTTATCTGTGACACTCTGTGCAGCTGGACAGCTTGAAGGTCTAATGACCTATTTTTATGCTAGTAAAATCAATGCAATGTTTCTTGTTTCAAATTAAGTTTAAAGAAACTGAAATTATTACTTCTCTTTGTCTCTATTACATTCTGAGAGATGTAACGAAATCACCAGTTGTTTACAGAAATATGAAGGAAATAGTTAAAAATCATACCCTTCGTTGTAACAATAAGCCCATGTCTCCCTGTTCTACTTTCAAGCAAGGACTCCATCCACTATGCTACACTCAAAAATGTTTGGTAGCTACAAAAATGCATGTTATAAACAGGAGTGTTTGCATCCTTTGCCCTTGCATGAACTCCACACAGCACTTAGGCTCTTGATTAAAGGCTGCTTTTGTGTTTCAGAGGCATCGCTCAGATCCATTCCCTCTTTGTGTAGAAGTCAGAGCAGAAAGGTTACATGCACACTCCTCCATGCTACACAGCTGAAAGCACCCAACAGTACGCCACCTCCTCCTCTGAGTGTGGAGCTACTTACACCAGGGACTCAGCTAGACTGGTAAAGAAAAAACAATTTATATGCGTTGTGTGTGCAATATAACATTATGCCACCAGATGGTGATGTGGAGTTCTGTTTTTCTCTACCCGTTTTCCCTGTTTAAATTTACAACGCTTTAAACTGAAACACTTTGATGCGTCTAGATCGAGCCAAGGTTTTCAATACACCAGAGAATCAACAGCTTTATAAGCTAATCTGTAAGAGATCGCTGCACTGTTCTATTCCCTTTTTCCTAACCCTTGACTAATTTGCCTCCATTCCTGTTTATCAAATACCTTTTGTAGCCAAATTGCAACTTCAAAAATAATATAGTAGCAAACGTAGGTTTATGCCTGAGTGTAAAAGCACCTGCCTATATCTCTTCTTCTCATTCATCAGTCATCCAGCAGTAGCCATTCCATCAGGCTACTTGAACTATTTCCATCCCAGCTGGTCATTACAAGAAGAATCAGTGTATGACTTTGTTTTTTCTCACTCCTCCTCACCTGTTTTTCCCTTTGCATCGTGTCTTTTAGATTATAAGGGCTGCATTCCAAATAAGTCACTGCATGAGCAGAATGACTCCCCCCCCCCCACACACTACAGTATTTCCTTCTCCCTTCTTTTTGGCAGAAGAACAAACAAACAAGGTGCTGCAGCTAACAGTCACTCTCTGCTGAGTAAACCTGCAAGACATAAATGTTTTCAAAAACCTGCTTGTATTTTGAGATCTACAATTAAAAACCTTAGACATATCTAAAAACTGCAGTGTTGGAAAATGCCCTTTGTTTTTACCCGCATGGTTCAGAAAAGAAAAGCATGTGAAACATTCTGTGTGAAATCCATGTATCACTCTGAGTAGACTTAACTCTCAAGAGTCCCATGGACTGCAAGAAGATCAAATGTATCCATTCTTAAGGAAATCAGCCCTGAGTGCTCACTGGAAGGACAGGTCCTGAAGCTGAGGCTCCAATACTTTGGCCACCTCATGAGAAGAGAAGACTCCCTGGAAAAGACCCTGATGTTGGGAAAGATGGAGGGCACAAGAAGAAGGGGACGACAGAGGACAAGATGGATGGACAGTGTTCTTGAAGGTACAAACATGAGTCTGACCAAACTGCGGGAGGCAGTGGAAGACAGGAGTGCCTGGCGTGCTCTGGTCCATGGGGTCACGAAGAGTCAGACACGACTAAACGACTAAACAAACAACAACAACAACAGACTTAATTGCCTTAAGTCCAATGATCTGAATCTACTCTGAATTGCCTTAATGTTGGATATCAGCAGTGCCATTTTTTCTAGAAAAAGAGGTGGCGGAAATGAACACCTCCCTTGTTCTTTTAGAATGGCAATGGCACCCACCTGAGAGATGCTGGAACTGAGTTCCACAGAAGTCCTGCTGAAAAAAGGCCCTGGATATCACCCTCTGAAACCAAATGCATCTTTAGTAAGTTTTCATCGGATAGTGTTTCACTGCTGTCCCTTTCCATCAGCCTTTCTCCACAGTCCTATGCCATTATCTCCTGGCTTCCTGCTTATTTGTACCCTGGCAAAATTATCTGTAATTCTGTGAGTGTATATGTAGTGCAGCCAGAATAATTACAGAAATTCTATCTCTGTGTTCAAAATTGCATAATACATTCTAGGCACAAAATGCACCTATCCTTTAACAAAGCTTGCTTTTTTACTTGGCTTTCAATGTAAAATGCTATATATGCCCTTAAGAGACAGCTTTGTTGTTACTACTTTTTAAATTGCTAATTTAAAAAGCAAGTTGTAGGCACTTCTTGTGGAACTCTTGGTCCAAATCAGCTCACACCAAAATGAAGTCTCCTTCCTCTCCCCCATTGCTTTAAATGGATGTAAAGATACCCTAGCGCCTTCAGGGTTATGCAGATAAGAAAAGTTCATAGAATCATAGAATTGTTTTAGCTTTCTCAGCTTGTTAGTTTTACCACATAGGAGAAAAGAATGCTAAAGTTGTTCACTTGACACAGAAAAAAAAACCTTTGAAAACTACACACAATAACTTTTAAAACACTGTACAAAGAAGCAGGAGAGAACCATCTGGTCCTAAATTTACTCCACATCAGCGACTGCAAGATCTTATTCCTCCTGCTCTTTGCAATGCCCAGTCCTCTTATCCACAATGAATTCATCATCAATGAGTCTCTGCATTTTATGTTAAGCAAAAATCTTTCATGAAGTTGATTTGCAGGCAAAATTAACACTTTTTGATTGACTATAAAACCAAATATTTGATGCATCTTATGTTGTATACCTACAATTTAATATCTTTAGAGAAAATATACACTGCTATCAAACCAAACACTTTCAATGCTGCTCCACTATATCACTTTTAATGTGGAGTTCCTGTCTTCTTCTACATGGTGTATTTTAAACAAAAATCCCACTAGGAAAAATATGTAAGGAAATTAACAAAGTTTCAGCTAGGTAGCTGATTTTACATTAGAGACACCAAACAAAGCACATAGTTAAAACATCTTCTAGATGAAAATCAAACATAACAGTAGAATGTATGTACATTCAAAAATAACTTATCAAAGAGAGCTTCTTATTAGCTGTCAGTTCAGAGAAACTTCAAAAGCAGTCCCTGAACATCCAATGGTATCTTTCTGACAACCTCCTTATCTCTTACAAGTTGTTATGAGAGCTGAATTAAATTGGCATGTCACAAATTGTGTTTTCTACCACTGTATATCAAAAGGATGAGATACTTCTGATCACATAAGTATTCCTTTTCAGAGAAGGTAAGTTTTGCAAAATAAAGAAAAATCTCAAAGGGCCAGATTGTCTGCAAGTGCTGCCTTAGCTGTATATTTCTGATAAAACCAGGCACCTGTCTATATGTACCAATACCCTGTTCAGTGGATGGGTTGCATTTTTATATTTTAAGACTAAATTGAAAGAGCTGGATTAGGGAACTTCCTTGGGATTAATCCTTTAATGTGATAGATCACCTTGCCTTTGATGACACCTGTTTGTGAATTTATTTAATGTGAATTCCCCTTTTATTAAAAGGACTCCAAAGGTATAGATCACAAAGTGTAAGTTATCCTATGCATATTTAGATATTTTTTCCACAGAATCTGTGGAAATGAAAAATCACAAGTCTTGCAATATGTTATAATCTTACATATTCTTATGGCATAAACTTCAATCACATTTTATAAGATCAACCAGAATATCCTATAAATAAAAGACTAATGATGAGACATAGAACCATATATAGTTCATGAGTTCTGACTTTATAAGATCCACTGTGTGGTATGAGAACTTGCTGGCATGTAAAACACGTATTACAAGACCATAAAGAGAGGTATATACAGTGGTACCTCGGGTTAAGTACTTAATTCGTTCCGGAGCTCCGTTCTTAACCTGAAACTGTTCTTAACCTGAAGCACCACTTTAGCTAATGGGACCTCCTGCTGCCGCCGCGCCGCCAGAGCATAATTTCTGTTCTCATCCTGAAGCAAAGTTCTTAACCCGAGGTAATATTTCTGGGTTAGCGGAGTCTGTAACCTGAAGTGTATGTAACCTGAAGTGTATGTAACCCGAGGTACCACTGTACCTAGAATTTATAGTTGTGTTTTTGTATCGAATATGTGCAGTAATCTTGTGTGTGTGTGTGTGTGTGTGTGTGTGTGTGTGGTGAAGCTAGAAATATGGTGCTTAAAGCTTAATCCTTTCCTTGTCAGCTGTTTTTTTCTGCTCCACCCCAATTTCACGTCACTGCCACAGTGGTCCAGTTGAATCTTGCAAATGTAAATATCTGCACCCAGAGGCGTAGCAAGCCCAGGTGGTACCTGGTGCGGATTTTTTTTGTCACCCCTCCCCCCACATCAACAGCTTGGGGTAGGCTTGGGAGTCATGGGCGGGCGCTGAATGTCCGCTCCCCCTTCCTATGCCTCTGCGCCCCCACCCCACAACTCCCAAGCACCCCAAGCCGTTGGGGGAAGGGGGGAGCTATGCCGCTTTGTTGGGGTGCTGGCAAAGCTGCACAGCTCGTCCTCTTGGGAGTCACGGCTCCCATCCATCCTCCTCCCTCCCTCCCTGGCTTGCTGTAAAGCGGCAAAGCGGGAGCCGCTTACAGCAAGCCAGGGAGGGAGGGAGGGGGAGCCATGGCTCCCATCTGCCTCTCCCTGACTCGCTGTAAAGCGGCAAAACAAGAGCCACTTATGGCAAGCGGGGGAGGAGGGATCCTATTGCTGTCCATATGGTGCTCCAGCGGCGCCGGTGGCAAACCACTATGTACAGTGCATGTGCGGCATTGTTACGCACAGTGCATGCGTACAACACCGTGCATGTGTTGTACATAGCGGTTTGCCACCGGCACCGCCCAAGAGCTGTACGGACAGTGGCAGGATCCTCTGCTTGCGGCTGCAGCGGCGCAATGGCTGCTCGCGCCGCCGCGCCCGGGCCAGGGCGGCAGGGTAAGCACCCCACAGGGTGCCTTCTTGTCACCCTCCCAGACGTGGAACCCAGGGCGCACCGCCCTCCGCCCCCACCTTGCAATGCCACTGTCAGCACCATCTCCCCGCAAGCTTCCAATCCATTTTACACTGTTCCAAAGAAAGCTGCTTTTCATTTACAATTTTTATTACATCAATTTGTGTGGAAATGTAGTTCCTTTACAACTTCTATAAGTTATGAGAACTAAAGTGCGACAAATATATTAATTAATCACATAGCTGCACTGTTCTGTGACCCTCTTCCCATAACCAGAACAGGCACCTGAGACCAGATAAATATCACATGTTCCTGAAGGCTGCTGAAACTGACTGGCACAGTTACAACAGCTTTCAAGCAAACATTGAAGCACCACTGGTGTGTATACACACTTCACATATGTCTTTGTTTACAGGATATGGAAGTTTTTGAAGTACCTCAAAAAGCCTACAAAGATTGTTTGAGCAAAGCTGGTAGCTTTGACAAATGAAATTAGTGTGTATATCACAGGACACATTGCCTCTATAATTCTGCTTTCAACACTCTGAAAAAGCAATTGTCGATCTCCAGTCTTTTTGTCAGAAAGTATGCAATCACTGTCATTTCCCTAAGACTTCCCATGCCAGCAAATGAAAGGTTAGGAATTGCACAGGGCATGTCACCTTTTGCAACAGATCCACAGAACATGGTATTAGCAGTGCGGTCCTCTACATGTCTAAGAAGTCAGTCCCATTGAATTCAGTGGGGCTTGCTACCAGGTAAGGCCATATACGACCAAAGCCAAAGTTGACATCAGAGGCAGATATGGCAGCATACTGTGAAAGGTTAATATGATAGAGATATGAACAATGTAAAGGGAATGAGTTTTAACCAAAAAAGGGGGGCATTCGATGTTTTGGAAATATTGTAATTAAAGCGAGAAGTTTTTCTTTTTAAAATGTTTGTACCCAAATAACCTTATTTTCAGGCCAAGCAATGATAGATTAACTTTCACAAAGAGAAATGTTGCATTTGGATTGCCTCTTCACTTCAATCATTTCCAAAAGATATTATCGCCAAGTCTAAAATCCAGCACCTATATTTGATTTACTATGCTAACTAATACTGCACTTTGGCCACTGATTTGCCACTGATTTCAGTGGCAAAACTCTGACTGCTGTAGAACAGGTTCTGTACTCTTGGATCCCAAGATACTTCCTTGATCATTTATAAAGCAACACATCCAAATATAAAGCCCTTTCCTGATTAAAAGGGTCTCTAACTAGCGTAATACTGCATTTCACTGCTATGTTCTTACACTATATAAATGCCAATGTTTTCCAAACTTTTGTCACCTCATAATACCATTTCCTTAGCCTAGATTTATCCATATTTAAGAGCTGCTCAGAGTAGCTTAAAAATCTGCATTAAGATTTAAGAACAGACAGCATTGCCATTACTATTATCCTGTTTAACGTGAGTGATTGACATTCACGGGCGTAACAACAGCAGGAAGAGAAAGCAGGCATGTTGTCAATCATGTAACCTTACAGCTCCAGGCAGGCTATTAATGTCTTAATTTATTTTTCAAAAAACTTACATCCTTTTCCTGTATGTGAAAAGTATAACGAAGCATTTTACAACAATAAAACATACATGCAGAAAACCAAATCCACAAAATGCATTAAACAAATCAATACTAACTGAAGTTCTTTTAACCATCAGCTGCTGAAAAAAATCTCAAGTGCATCTCTAAACCCTAACAGCTCTTGTGGCTGTAATTATATAGTTGATTTTATGTAACCATTTTAAAACTGTAAAAGTCAAAGTATTTTTTGGGGTCTTCATGTTGTTCTTGAACTTCAAGCATATTTTCATATGAAATATTCTGTCCTCTGCAATTAAACTGCCTTTGCAGGTTTTACTAATTTTAGAAGTGTGTGAAGATAATTATAGGAGATTTTTATATAAACCAAACCTTTTCATATAAAGAATGCAGTGCAGGTAATGATACACTGATGCACAGAAGACTTTTCAAAGAAGGTACTGCTGGGTGATGTATTAGAATGCAGTAAGACATAAGGAAGGAAACTTATCTTTTGGTACACTGATTTCTGAATAAGTTGATATTTCTCCCCAAACATTCTGCAATTTAAACGAAATATGCAAATATTTAAGAACTCCACAATGCTTTTGGTCTTTGACCAACAGGAAAAAAAGTATTTTCTTGCATGACAGTTGTGAATAAAAACCAAATACGTGCTACATGAGTTATATGTTCCAGGCTAATTCTGTGTGCCTTACTGTAAAATTTTATATGTCAAGTTATTATGTTTGTGAGTACAATATAACACCACTTTATATGGAGAGAGGCTTGTGTTTCTGTTGTGTTTGTAAATAAGAAACTACAATGTCAACTAGTAAACAAGACAACTGGCGATAAAACTTGACCACTTTCCAATAAATTGAGAATCTAAAATACAGCTGCATTATAAATGGGTTCATAGTTTTGTGTAAATGTCCTTCTCTTCCCACATTAAAAATTATCCCATCCACAAATACTTTGGCTTTCATGCCTCCTTTCTGTTATTCATAAAATACAAATGAAGTGTACATAAATAATATGATGGAACTTACATATTCTCTCATGAAAATGAAAAGATAGTAAAGGTAAGAAAGAAAAAAGGATGAAGTTCCACACCCATTTGACTCGCCTCCAACAGCATATCATTTATCGCTGTAATTACTTATTTTATAGTACTATTATGGTATATCATCAAGTCACCTTACAAGCTTAGTCTAAACATATCAGCATGTTATCTTTAGAGCAGTGTTTGTTCACATATTCTTCGAACCACAACCACTGTGTCCTTAATTTCTGGTGTGTTTGTTATCTTATTACCGCAGGTGGATGAGCGTTTCTTAAAGGCAAAATATTGAAGGCACAAATGCAGACAATTCCAACTAGAAAGAAAAATGGGAGACAACTAAAGAAACCCATGTGGCTAAATAAGGAGCTTACAGATGAGCTGAGATTTAAGAAGGGTATGTATAAGAAATGGAAGAAAGGGGAAATCATGAAAGAAGAGTATACACAAGTAGCCAACAACTGCAGGGAGGTGGAGCAAGCTTGTTTTCTCCTGCACCAGAGGGTAGAAATGAAGCCAATGGCTTCAAGCTGCAAGAAAGGGAGAACTTTCTGATGGTAAGGGCTGTTCACCAGAGGAACAGACTCCCTCAGAAGGTGGTGGACTCTTCTTCCTTGGAGACTTTTAAGCAGAGGTTGGATGCCCATCTGTCATGGATGCTTTAGTTGAGATTCCTACATAGCAAGGGGTTAGACTAGATGACCCTCATGGTCCTTTCCAGCTCTACAATTCTACGATTCCCCTATGCAAATCTGTTGTTACAATGGTATTTTGCTGTAGGTGGGCACCCTACAGAAAGGAAGGAAGACACACCAAACCAGAAATTCAGTGTCACTAAGAGACATTTATGTTTATGCATGGAGTGAAACATTATTGGGGTCAAAGTACCAGAAGACAAAGCTCTTAATAAAGATGAATGGAGCTACCACATGTGCATTAGGGAAGCATCACATATACTTCTTCATTCCTGTCTCAAGCCCAAAGAAGTTAAGTACTACATTGTCTCTTGCATTACTTCATTTTAAAAAATGAATTAATGAAGTCATTGGTTTGAACCCAATTCAAGTCACATTCAGGCTATACCTACTGAAATCAGTGAACAAGTTAGTCATGACTACAGATAGAAAGAGCTGTCAATTTTGGTTCTCTCAAGTCCTCATTTTCCAATCTTAAATTCAGTTGCCCACATTTTACAGCAATTCTACAGCAATTTGTGGATTTTCTTTTTTAATCCTCATGAAAATTCACCAGAATTTTAGTGCGAATTCCTCCTAATAAAGAATTATTATATAACTAATGTTCATGCAAACAGATTTCCCTAAAGCAATGCCATTCTGAGTATTATTTTCACTAAACATTTCCCCTATGGTATTGTTGTAACCATTGGTTGGAGAAGTGCATTGCAAAATATGGGTAACTATGGATAGTTAAAACACTGAAACAGATATAACAAATAACAGTACAATCCTATGCATGCTTTATAAAAAGTCAGTCTTACTGGGTTGAATGAGGCTTACTCCCTTGCAAGTGTAGGTAGGATTGCCACTTCAATAGCATTTAAAATGTCTAGCTCATTACACCATCTTTTAGCAGAAAGAAAAAAATACTCCTTAAAACATTCCCATCCAAACAGCTCAAGTCAGAACTTCTGTATAGCCAGGCCACCCAAAATGTAACCCTCATCAACGTCCTACCATGGATGCCCCCTGACCATAACTTCAGTAAGTGTTATAGCCTCAGAAGCTCCCAGACCATTCAGTAGACCCTGGGGGGGGGGGGACTTATTTAACTTTGGCAAAGTCACAAATGGAACCTTTGAATGTATTTAAGTTTCCACCCACACTATTCTCCTGCCATGATCAGAATTACTTCTTGACATTGAAAACGTTATTGGTATCTCTCTACTTGCACAAACCTACGTTTATGTAGGTGTTAGAACTGAAGGAGGAAATGTGAAGTATCATTACAGCTACTAACCAGTTCAGGCTAATGGAAAGTTAAAATGTTTGAACTGTTGAATCCTGTAACATCTTTTCTCTAACATTAAATTTTTTGTTTTTATTCAGTCTTGGTTTAACTCACTTCCTTTGCGAGAGATCCTGAGGCCACAGTGAGAAAGGATAGCAAATCACCTACAATGTGAATATGGTTTAGGGCAGGAGTAGCAAATCTTTTGGAGCTCAAAAACCACATTGAGAGTTCACCACGACTTCAAGGTCTGCATGCTAGCAAATGCACACACACACAGGGTAGGGGGAGAGAAAGCAGCCTGTGCATGGCTATACACATACTTAGCAGACTGGAAACATACATAGAGGCACAGGTTTGGGCGCAAACACACATTCAGGCAGGCAGACACACACCCAATACACAATGAAAATGTGTGATCACTAACAATCATTCTCAAGATGATTGCCCCAGTCACTTTGGGTGGCAAGGGGTATCTTGGGTGAAGTAGGGGGAAATGCTGGTGTCCCACAGTCACCTGCCCCTAAACTCTGATGTGTCACCAAAATATTAAGCCTTGTTAACGTCATAGGGATATTTTCCTTGTGCCAGTTGTTTTCAATTCAGGCTCCAAACATGTTTGTGGTGAACTTGTCAAATGAATAGGCTGAGCACAAGGCAGACCACAATTTTGCAATCCAATCACAAACCTTCCAAATGTTGGTTGCAAAGCTGTGGTCATGATGAAACGACTCACAATCACAGGGCTGCTTCACAGTAAATATATTTTGAAGTTAGGACTGAAAACAAGGAGGCTTGTCACAAGGACAAGGGTCATGTGAATTGGCCTTTAGTCAGGATGGACTGAAAAGTAAAGAACTTGGACACATTCCATCTCTCAGAGGATTAGTGGTGTAGGCTAAATTAGCCTTAATTGTAATTAGATTCTGTGGGGCTCTGCAAAGGAGAAAGCTCTGAAGTATGCCATCGTGCCAGGAATTTCAGACAAACAGCACTCACAAAGAGGGGGAAGAGGAGAAACAGATTCACAAAAATCAGCAGACAAAATAATTTGCGTACGAAAGGAAAATGGTAAGAAATAGTTCTTAAATATGAAAAAGAAAACATTTACAGGACACTTTAGATATAATTGCCCAGCAATTTGGAATGTAAAGTTCTGTAATCTCTATACAATGCAGCATATTTTATTGTTCACATTACAATGCGGCATTGCTACATTCCAAGAGAGACTAAAATTAAGCACTTTCCTTAAGATGTTCTTTCTTGAATTTGATTATTCTGGTAAATACTGCAATATTTCATGGCGAAGAGTATGAATACAAGCCAGTCTCCTCATCTTGGAAATCACCACATATACAACTTGATTCTCAAAGGAGGCTGCATGGTCACGATCTTAAAGGCACACATTCATTCCAATGTGGCAACATAGCTTCAGAGACTGAGAGACCTTAAGAGCTACTGCACAGCAACACACTCCAACAGACCTGCAGTTTCATCTCCAGAGTCAGTATAAATATCCAATCTAGCACAAGGGATAGGTGGAGGAAGCAGGATGGAATCATTGCCAAATGGCAGGGGGCAGCAGCAGGAGATCTCTTTGGCCAGGGTCTCAGGCCTCAAATTTAGCTCAATATTTGTTACTTTTTTGGCATTTAGCAACCTTTCTTTATGCACATTGGACGAAATTGTGACACACATTCCAAGCTTAGATCTGCAAATTTAAATAATTAAGAGATGCATTTGCTAAATTACATTTTTTTTGTTAACCAATATAGATTTTGTCATATGTTTAGTATCAACTCTATTACATGAAGCTCACAGCCTTTCAAAGAACTAACCATGTTTTAAGAACCAAACAAGAACACAGGCTGGTGGCAGGAGAGCAAAAGGGCGTATAAAAACTGCTGGCATAGAAGAGGAAATAAATCTCACCTGCCTCCATTAAATTAATACTGTCCACTTCCTAAAATTACTGTGTAGGATGTCTAGCAACATTCTAATTTTCTTTCCTCCAAATCTGCTTTGGGCCTATTCCAATCCATCTACGACATTTCCACTCTTTTCGAGTCACCCTCACAAATATGATGTCAAATATTAAGGCATCACAGAAACACACAGCTTGAAAGGAATTCCACAGGCATTCAGTTTCATCTGTTCTTAACTACAGCCAATGAGTACATAGGGTGGAATTCAATGACGCGCTAAGTGGGGTATGCACCTGGAAAATGAGGTCCACTCATGAAACGTCACTTTTCCACCCTCTCCTTTACCCCTGTGCCCCTTAAACCTGTTCTGGGCTTTCCCCCCAACCTTCCAGAGCAGATTTAGGGGGAAGGAAGAAGGAGAAAAGTTCTGTTGTGCAAGTGGACTTCATTCCATGCAAACAACAACTTCGTTGAATCCCGCCCGTAGCATCCAAATTGTAGCATGCCACCATTACAGAGAAGAAGCAGTGTGTCACTGCATAAGAACCTTTGTCAGACAGGTGTGCTCTAGATATTTTGGACCACAAGTCCCAGCATCCCTGGAAGTTGAAGTGCAAAACATTTGGAGGGTGCCAGGTTGATGAAGGCTGCTGAAAAAGCTACAGCAGGGCAAGAAAAAGCTTCAATGGCAAACTGAGAAGCCAAGAGCCACTGACCGAAGAAAAGAATGAGGAAAATGACTGATTGGTCACCAGGCACAGATGCAAAACTATGTCTATCGATGAAAACATCCTCAGCCCCTAGGCACTATCCACACCACCTGATACCTACCGGTAATTTCCAACTTTGCTCTTATGAAGCAGCTGAAAAACAAGAGCTAAAATGCTGAAATAGATGTTACAAATAGCAGTACAATCTTATGCATGCTTCTTCAAAAGTAAGTCTTACTGGGTTCAATGAGGCTTACTCCTTTGCAAGTGTATGTAGGATTGCCACTTCAATAGCATTTAAAATGTCTAGCTCATTGCAAATCTTCCCTGCTTGTCTTTCAACTTTTAAAAGTGTGGGATGTGTGGGATGGAGCTATATTATTATCACTCAAGTGGAAATTGTCAGAGAAAATTGTGTGGGAAGTCTACAGTTTTGTCCAGATAACTTTAAACAAATAAGAAAATTTCATCAAGCTCAAACTACTTTCAAGGATTCTGTTGCAGAAAGCGGTATTATAAGGAAAGACTGATTTGCTATATAGGAGCATAGTTACTTTTTTGGACCCTTCAAAACTACCATCTAAACAAACTACAAACAAGTTATATAGTTCTGATTTTTAAAAATAAAGTACACACAGTGTAAACAGGTTATAATGAACTATTTCATTCCTACTCCATTATTATGCTGTGGCTCCATTCTTCTCCCCAAAACCAAATGAAGCCAATTTCACAGCCACTCTGACTTCGAAATGAATGAATGTACACAACATGACTTCCCTTTCCTTCAATTACAAGACTGGAAGAGGTGAACACACTCATTCACAATTGTGCTAATACAGATAAACATGAGCACTAGCATGGACAATGGCAAAGCGAGATATTTTCCTCACTCCCATTTCACTAAGTATAGGAGAATAGGTCTGCCTTATCTGGCACAGGAAATTGCTGGAGCCTCCCTTTTGCTCATTATTATTTTAAATTGTAGGTGAAGCATTGTGCTGTCACTTGGGATCCAGGACTTTTCCCATGGTTGTCTGAATCTCACACAATAGGTTAGTTGGCAGTCACAAATAGATGATTTAGTCCTGCAAAAAACTCTTAGGGAGCACAAAGGATAGAGTCCCATTTCAGTAGGGTTGCCATATTTCAAATAGTTAAATTCATGATGCCCGCAAAGCTTTTCTTAGGAAACCTAACCCAAAAATAGTGATTTTAAGCTTTCTGAGCTGTTTCCACTGCTTTTTCCATCGCGTTGTACATCTAGGTTTACCCTGATATTTTGCCAATTTGGCATAATTCCCCCGACGTCATTTTTCCACCCGAAAACCAGGACATGTCAGGAAGTATGGCAAGACTACATTTCAGTAACAATGCAAAGGGAAAGTCATTGGTTCTGTTGCCCACAGACCACATGGCAGAGATCCACATGACAGGTGCTCAGAATCGTGCATTGGCATTCCAGTTCACACAAAGATCAGAGTCATACTGGTGTTCCAAGTCCCATGCTGTATTGTATGTTCTTCACATTGGTTTCACTTCCTCAACTTTGTGTGCTGAAGCATGAATTGGGGAATATGGGAAACTCCTTTAGCAACTCCCTTAATGTCTCCAGTAATAAAAAGGATTGTTCTGGGTGGTCGCTGTCAGAAATACATGTCTCCTTTTCTATGCCTCCTTCTTGATCATATCCTTTTATTTGGTTCTCCTCATTAACCCTCAGTACATTCTGTGTGTCCCAAATTTTCCTAAAATATTATCTTAAAAATCACAGCACTATTAGATTTGAGTCAAAGATGAAATCCCTAGCTAACTGATTTGACCTGCTGTTACGTTGCAAAAATAAATCCTAAAAGTTTTTATTAAATCGCAGTACTTATACATATCTGTTTATATTAGGGAAAAGTCTCTGTCCAAAATACAAGTAAATTCACTTTCACAGAATCATAGAATTGGAAAGGACTTTGAGGATCATCTAGTCCAACCCCCTGCAAGGCAAGAATCTCAACACACGGTACCATCCAATTTGAAACCATACCCGACCAGACTCTGCTCAGCTTTGCAAATGTGCTTAACAGTTTTACTGCTGCACCACTGGGAGGTGGTCATTTTCATTTGTTTATAAATAATTTAAATGACTTTCTATTAGATTGTTAACATTACCACTTTACTTTCTTATTTGTCTTAAAAGAGTGATATGCTAAAATCAAATCCAGGCTCAGATTTTGAAAGTGCTATCAAAGGGCCTCAAAGATCCTAAAGATACAACAGCTTATAAAAATCAATGGGAGATTCAGGTGTGTTACAGCTGCAGGCATAAACCCTAATGAATAATAAGATTCAGAAATGATAACACTGCCTAGAAGTGCAGTGACAAAACCAGTGAAGGAAGAAATAATCTTAACTCACACCTGCATTACAGGCCAGCTGGTTGCATCAGGCATACAAAATATAATCAGGGCAGACAACCAGGTTTAAATTTGTAAGCCCAACATGAGGTTCATGACAAAATCATATCTCAATATGAACTGCAGTGTAGTTACACCACCTTAAGTAATATATGCATTGGCTTGTTTTTTGTTTTTTTTTGGGCTTCACTAAACACTGAGGTTCATGAATAAGAAATTATTATTTATATCAATTCCAGCAACAAATCATTGACAAAATACTCTCAAACAAGAGAAAAACAAATCATAACTGAAAAACAAAAAAGGCTCAGAATAAAACGCTCATTTTAAAAATCATGCTCTTGGACTTACACATCTTATGCTGCTATCCAGGAAATTCAGTGACTGGCTCCCCCAGAAGCCCAGACCTGGAAAACTGGGTCATTCTCATCTGCTGGAGGCTTAGAGACTTGAACTCCTATGGTTTGAATTATTCTCAACAGCTGCTCCTTATAACAAACTACTGAAGAACTTGCAGAGATTGGTTTCTGATCTTCCATTTCATTTGGAGATCTGAGGCCATTTCTGAATGCTCAGAGTCTGAGGAGCCCAGTCCACTCATGCCTTCCTACTTTGCAGATTCTCATAAAAGAGGAATGTTGCCCCTTTCCATGTTAAGTCATGCTTCTTACACTTTGAAATGCCTGTCACCAAAGTTTGCAATTACCTGGTTCAGGATATGAATGTATCCTGCTTGTAATGCTTAGATAAACTGTGGATCAAATGTCATCCTGCCCCTCAAAAGAAGTTTAACTCTCTAGATTGTAATGTAAAACAGAGCTTTCCAAACTTTTCATGTTGGTGATGCACTTTTTAGACATGCCTCATTTTGCGACACAGTAGTTCAGTTTTAAGAGCAAACAGGAGGTTAAACAAAACCCTTATAAGAGTGTTGTGCGACACACCTACACACTGGAGCCGACACACTAATGTGTTGCAACCGTTTGTAAAGCTCTGGTGTAAAATGAGATTCTGCACATGCAAGGTCAGCATTAGTAGCAGCTACTATGGTGGGGCAGAGCTGCACTCCGGACACCAGCATTGCTAAATATTATGAGGACTGGGTTGGGGCAGGGCAGCGTTGAGGTCATGACTGTGCAGGAATACTGGCACAGCCAGTCTGGTGCTCCCATTGCTGCCATGCCCACGGAAGTTTGTCCTTCTAAGCTGCATTAATGTATTCAGTCCTTCCCACTGTCTTCATCTTTCCTCTGCTGACCCAAGAAATAATGAACCACTTCAAGCAGTGCCAAGCACAGCTTCACTACACTGCATCAAACGCACAGGAACAGACCACATAATATTTTCTCATAACACTGGATTTTAAGAGTGAAAGGTGACTTAAGTAAAAGCAGAAACAGCAAGCTTTTCATCTTTTGCATCTGGTGCATTCTATTTTCTGCCCATTTTGGCAGCTGTAGCTTTATGTACTTAGTGAATACAATTTCAAAGCATATTCTTACCCACTGACAACAATTCTCTCTCTCTCCCCCCCCCAATTTAAGCCATTTTTAGTAATGTGCATCTCTTGTTATGTCTTTGATGTTGTATACATTTCTTCTATCTTCACTGTGGGGTGAGTAACACATTTCACAGTGAACAAAACCCTGATGTATTTATTTCCTCCTTATTTTGAGTCCCTTTAATGATACTTCTGAATATGGACTTCTGGATTTGGCTCTGCTATTTAGCACAGATAAGTAGCACAGCAATAACCAAAGGAAAGGATGCTTAACGAGAACTGGAAGATTGGGACTTTGCACTGGGACTAGATAGGGTAGCAGGCAACACTTTTCATTTCTATTTCAAGAAAAGTTAATTCCAAGCATCTAACATTAAGTGTTTATGACAATTCTTCCTCAAAGTAATATACATTTTAATCTTCTAATTTAGTTGGATATCTGAGCAATTGTGCCCAGTAATTTTCTTCTAAAAAGTCTGCCAATTCTCTGACATTTACTGGGGTCTCTTTAATAGGGTTTTATAACTTTTATTCAGTGCCATAAAATTTTGTGCCACTGTTAAGTTGTTTATTGTTGCTGTTTACATTCACACAAAAATACCAACAGTTGATCTGTTTATATTAGCACATGTAGTAACAAAGTACTGTATAGCAGCACTTCACAATATAACAAAATCATAGGGCAATTTTGGTGGGAGTGCAAGAAATGCAAAAAGAACATCATAAAGTACTTTTTTAAAAAATCACCATGGTAGCTTTGGGAGAAGAAATAACCCCTATAATATCCCATCAAAATACCTGAGGTATGTTGATATAAGCAACAATCACAGGCATGATATAAAATGTTCATAAAAGCTCTGATGAGTGTAAGCTTTGTTACTCCTATTCAATATGCAGCTATACGAAGGGAAACAGCCGTTCTGGACTGCATAATCAGACAACATAGCAGAATGCTTCCCTTCAGTCTGACGTTAAAAAATCACTAGAGTATTTCTCTGACAAGTCTGATTTAGACAGTAAACAGTCTACACACATTATTACTGAAAGGATATCCATGAGATCCAGGTTAACAAGCTATAAATCACTTTTTTATTGCTTAAAGCAGCAGGTGAGAATTGTTTGATGTAACCAATTTCTATTTTTAACTACTGGCACAATTTAAACATGCTGCATTTTCAGCCTTTACATGCAAAGAAAAAGGAGAGATTAAAAGACTGGTGCAAAGAGGGAAAATTATAATTGGAGAGCTGCAGGTGTTTTAAAAGTGTGTAATATCTGATGCACATTTTATAATTGTGTGTGTGTGTGTACACACACACACACACACACACAAAATCAGCCTATAATAAAATATTTGTTGTATTAATGCAACTACTGTTTTATGAGCAGAGTAATCAGTTTAAATTCCTTCTCCAACTTCAATTCCATGTGATTTAACACAGCAGCCATAGCATTAGATGCCCACATTTGCAATGTCTTGTCTTTAGCTTCCCGCTCTCTCAAAATGGATCAAAGATGAAACGTTGGCATAATAATAATTGTTGATGATGGGAATGAAATTATCTTACAATAACTATCTCTGCTTGTCAGAAGCCTACTTACATATTGAAATATTATTACTTGTAATAGCAATTTTCAGTTGTTGAGTTTGGAAGAGAAATGGATCTACCTAACTACAGTGGTAGTTTCTAGCTACACAGGGGACTTCTTAGGTCTGGAGAAACACATAAGATTGTAAATTTAAAAACAAACAAATATTGAACCCAACTGCAAAACCACACTGTGAGATTCAGGACCTATTAATTTTATTACATTTATAATTCATTTCCCCATCCTTCGTCCCTAGACCCAGTGCTTTTTTTTGGTAGAAATTTGACTCAAGAATTTTGACTCAAGAAAATCACCATTTTATAGTTCAAATTGGGAAAAATAAATACAGTAAATGGACAAAAGTACAAAGATTCCCAAAATGTTTAGGGGTATGCATACCCCCCAGGAAAAAAGCACTGCCTAGACCTTAGGGTGAGTTACAATGGAGAAAGTAAATACAACAATCATTATTAAAATTGCAATGGACTATTGTGGGCAGATAGATAAGAAAAGACTAGAATAACTCTCATTGTCTGGGGAAGGATCTCTGGGGTCACTCTGAATGCTAAAGAGAAGAATGTCTGCCTTTGTTCTTCCTTTTGTGAGGTGAGTAGGAATGGACATGCAGCTGTCAGTACCAGATTTAGGGTGCTGCAGAGGGGTACAAAGTAGTAGTAAGTAGTAGCAGCAGCAGTAAAAGGTAAAGGGACCCCTGACCATTAGGTCCAGTCGCAGACAACTCTGGGGTTGCGGTGCTCATCTCGCTTTACTGGCTAAGGGAGCCGGCCTACAGCTTCCGGGTCATGTGGCCAGCAGAAATGCCATTTACCTTCCCACCAGAGCGGTACCTATTGTACTTTGACATGCTTTTGAACTGCTAGGTTGGCAGGAGCAGGGACTTAGCAATGGGAGCTCACCCCGTCACAGGGATTCGAACTGCCAACCTTCTGATCGGCAAGCCCTAGGCTCTGTGGTTTAACCCACAGCGTTACCCCCATCCCCGTAGTAGTAGTAGTAATACCTATATTCATACAGGTAAACTATACCAAAAGGAATTATTATGAAAATTTGGAGGAAGTGCCAAATGTCCTCTCTCAGGGCACCATATTACCAAAATCCACCCCTGCAGTTGTCAAGTCACAACTATGCTATAACCCTAGATTTATCCATGGTTTGTTATGAGCAGCTGTCACTTTCACCCTGGGACAGAGAAGATAAAATGAGGGTGAAAAGAACACGAAGTCAGGAAGGACTGAATGAGTGTAGAAATTAAATACTCCATGGCTCAGCTTCTCTTGGTCATAGATTTAAAATCTCAATTGAAATGCAGGGGTAGGGAAGGATGAAGGGGGAGAAGGAGGGGTTGGCCTGCTTTTGCCCTTAACAGCTTAGTATCCTCCAGGAGAGCATTGTGATAAGTGGGATGTGCATCATAAAGTTAAAAATAGCACCTCCCATGCTATACTTAGCTAATATACTCAATATATATGACCAACTATATACCAATAAACCAGGTCTGCAGCTCTGCAGCTAGACAGCACAGCAGGAGAATATTACAAGCAGATGGGGAAATATCATCTGTGGGCCCCAAACAACTTTATATGACTCATGATCCAGGCTGGTTAAAGCATAAGGAGCTGCACTTCTGTTAGGGGGCTGAGGACATGCTACAATATTTGTTGCAGGTCCTCACTTGTCATCACCATTTACTAATAGTAAACTCAATTCATTGAGTGCAGGTCCTTATGCAGCCAAAATGGCACCATCCACACCTACAGGGGGGATGTACTCTATCAGCAAGATTGAAGAACCCTAAAATGTGCAGGTGTACATAAGAAGAAGAAGAGGAGGAGGAGGAGTTTGGATTTGATATCCCGCTTTATCACTACCCTAAGGAGTCTCAAAGCGGCTAACAATCTCCTTTTCCCTTCCTCCCCCACAACAAACACTCTGTGAGGTGAGTGGGGCTGAGAGACTTCAAAGAAGTGTGCCTAGCCCAAGGTCACACAGCAGCTGCATGTGGAGGAGTGGGGAGCGAACCCGGTTCACCAGATTACGAGTCTACTGCTCTTAACCACTAGACGGCACTGGCTCTCAAAGTACTCAAAAGTACTCAAAGCAGCCCAATGAGGGTTGAGCATGAGACGCTGAATGTCTGGTGTATGTTGTGCTGGGGAGAAAAAGCTGGCAGGGAACAGGAATAGAATGCTGTATCCTGGAGGATGGCATTAGTGACTGGTTGGGAGCCTGAAAAGAAACAGGGGAGTGGAGAAGCCTATGGGACACTAAGTGTGGTTGAGTTAAGGAATGTTGAAGGTATAGTTTGAGGGAAAGGGGCAGGAGAATGATCTGCCAGATCCCTAACTACTGAGGCTGTCCTAGAGAGAGATTTATGGTCAGGGAGCAGTATGCTATAAAATTCAAAAACAAACAAACCTCTCCTCCCCATGTAAAATGGAAAGGTTTCAGGAATGGAGAAGGAGGCAGTTACATACAGTTACATACATACCAGTTTGAGGGAAAGGGGCAGGAGAATGATCTGCCAGATCCCTAACTACTGAGGCTGTCCTAGAGAGAGATTTATGGTCAGGGAGCAGTATGCTATAAAATTCAAAAACAAACAAACCTCTCCTCCCCATGTAATATGGAAAGGTTTCAGGAATGGAGAAGGAGGCAGTTAAATACAGCAACATGACATTTTGCCCCTTGAGGTTGTACTACATCTTGAATATTTTTCTGAAGGTCAAGTCAGTTTCTTTCAAGTACAACTAGCCTAAGACATTTATACCCTGGGTAAACCCTGAACTTATTATAAGAAAATACCTTATTTTTAAAAAGTGCTTAAAATGAATTTCTAAATCTCTATCTACTAACAGAATCCCATTCCCAAGAATAGCACTGATCAATCAAAACCTGTTGGTTCATAGTTCTAAGAAATGCAAGATATAAAATCTATTTTTACTCAAGAATCCAAATTTCATTCTAAAAAACACACTTTAATCTACTAAATCTGAAGCCTATATGTGAATCTGTCTTGGGACATACATACCTGGGGAAATTTCCCATTGAACTTAATGATAATTATTTCTTGGTTGGATTGTGCAGTAAATAAGGTGTTTGTACTTCCCTACAGTTGTGGTTAACACACAAACTTGCGGGGGGGGGGGCTTTAGCTTCCTTTTTATATACACAATCTAAAGACCTCTAGACTATACAGAAAGAGTCATTCTGTGGCCTACTACTGCTCAACAAGAGGGTTTTTGCCATTAGAGATGTACCAAATGGTTACTCCCACAACAGACAGGCACATTATATAAAATTATAGTAGAATTATAATTGACAAATATAAAATAATCATGTCAATGTCAGAGTACAGATATAAAAGATTAGTGAAGTGGAACATGAAAGAGGAGCTTTCAGTATCAATGAACAGAAAGCACTATTGAGATTAGAGTAGGAAAGATCAGGAAGATGGGTCTCTGGTGGCAAGGACAGGGCAATTTTACTTTATTAAACAAGCCAACGCATGTGGAAACTCAATGGTTAAAGCAGTGAAAAAAGGTGACTTTCATGCTCATGTTCAGGAATCCAAGGATGCTCGGATGTACAAAAATGACTCTTGCACATACAAACTGGATCATTTCAAAAGGGGAAGCTGTGGGCCCTGACTCAAATATGTACGCTTAAAGCTGTCATGGCTGCTGGCATTCAGCTCAGTCAGACACCTGATAATTATGCTACTCGGCTGTTTTCTAGAAGAAGGAGGAACTAAGTCCAAGAAGAGGGAATGGGCTTCAGCCTTCCTCCCACCTTCAAGGATTTTGAAGAGAGCAATCACAGTTTCAGTGCTGGATCCAGGGAGCACTTATAAGCACAGCACCTATCTGAATGTGTGTTTTCTCATCCAGCAAGTGATGTTTACTTATGCTGCCTGATTGGAACAGGGACTTAACATGAAAAACCAAAATGTACTGTACTGGAATAGAAGGCTGCTGCTCTAAAAACACACACACCAAAACACTTTTGAAAAATTATCTAGTTCAATATATCTCTATGATCAAATTTATTAGAGTTATACAGAAATGTGATATCAGAAGTCACATTAATCTGTATGTGCCATATGTAGGAATTGTCCCACTTAAACTTAATCCATTCTTCCTACTGCTGAAAATAAATGCATAATTCACCCTTGTGCCACAAATTATTCTAAGAATTCTAATATATTATGTCACAACAAATGAAAATGACTCAAATATCATCCTGTTCTGTACTGTGATTTTAAGAATGTGTTCCTCAATACGGAAATACAAAGGAGCATTTTGTGTATACTTATCACAGACAACAATTTCCTGTTTCTTTTCCTGAGAATATGTCTAATGGGAAATTAAAGATTTTAATCATGGCATTATGACAATTGCTTTTACAAAGCATATCACCAACATTTATTTAATCGCCATTTTCAGAAGCACATTTCTATTGTGATAGATAATATCATGTATTACATAAAAAGTTTGGATACAAGCTTTCCGATACGACAGCCTATGGAACAACAAAAAGGAGCTCTTTCTATATTTTCCATTCCACATAAGTTCTGTTATCTCAAAGTTTTGCTCGTTTTTGGTGGTTTTATTGAGGAACTAAACAGAGAAAACACATACATACCACAAAACCCAAACAGCTGCTTTTGTTAGAGAAAAACCATTTCAGGAGAGGGCAATTTGGAGTGAAGATGTTGTTAGGGGGGAGGGATGCTTCATTCTTTCCCTATGACCTTCTGATGCAACTCTTCTATTAATTCATTCCAGCCCTGAAGTTAGAGTCTCCATTGGTGCCATTTTATCTACATCTACTAAAAGGAGCCAGTGTGATGTAGTGTTGGAATGCCAGACCATGTCCTGGGAGACCAGGGTTCAAATCTCCACTTAGACATGAAGCTCACCAGATGGCCTTGGGCAAATCACTCACTCTCAGCCTAACCTACCTCACAGAGTTGTTGTGAGGATAAAATGGGAAGAGAAGAACTTTGAATGCCAACTTGAGCTCCTTAGAGTAAAGGTAGGATGTAAATGTGAAAAAGTTGCTATTTGTAATGCTGTAGTAAGGTGTGGTGATTCAAAAGGGGCTGTTCACATAGGAAAAGGTGGCAAATGTTAAGTATTCTTTGTAACAAATTTTGCAAGGCAGCAAAGGAAGATATTGGCCAGCACTGTGGACTGGCTGAGAGCACTTATATAATATTGGCCCAGTCACTTTCCTTCCTTCATTATGCCGTTGGCTTCCCTAGTTCCTAGTTCTCTACTCAGTGATGACAAACTCTTTCTATATGATTTGTCTGCTCCCGGCTTTAGTAGAGTTTCAGCAGAACTAACTCACTTTCCACTTGACCATGCTTAAGACTTCAAGATGCCTTTACTTCTCATCACTGGCTAAAGGATATTCTTATTGGAGCAGCTGTAGGTTACCATGCAACCAGTGCATGTCAATTCCTGTTAGGTTGTGTAACATACATTCAGTCATAAGGGAAAATTCAGCTGTTGGTCTTCTTAATTATCCTGGGTGGAATGCTGTTGCACATGGCTGTTCATGCCTTCAACAAGTACAGCAACAGCTGGGTATGACACTCCACACTGAGCTGTCAAAATAGTATTCATTCTCATTAATTTTCAACATTTGTCAGCTGCAGCTCTCTACTGCAAGTGGTACTTGGAGTGGTATACAAGCTTCAACACATATATAATAAAATGTGAGAAGAAGGGACGACCCAAAATGATCTAGTTTCTAGCCAGTAGAACATAAATAACAGTCTTCAAGACCCTTAGGTGGAAAATATGAGAGAATGAAGCTGTCCTGTTCCCAGACACATGTACCACTTAGTATGCACCACTCTCAGTGTGTTCTATGGCAGGAGAAGCTGGTCACTTTCCCATTGGCATTATAATGTGGGGTGGATCTAGGTAAAGGTAAAGGGACCCCTAATCATTAGGTCCAGTCTTTGCTGACTCTGGGGTTGCGGCACTCATCTCGCTTTATTGGCTGAGGGAGCCAGCGTACAGCTTCCGGGTCATGTGGCCAGCATGACTAAGCCACTTCTGGCGAACCAGAGCAGGGCACGGAAACGCCGTTTACCTTCCCGCCGGAGCGGTACCTATTTATCTACTTGCACTGTGTTGCTTGTGAACTGCAAGGTTGGCAGGAGCAGGGACCGAGCAACGGGAGCTCACCCGTCACAGGGATTCAAACCGCTGACCTTCTGATCAGCAAGTCCTAGGCTCTGTGGTTTAACCCACAGCGCCACCCACATCCCTGTGGGGTGGATCTAGGATTCTCATTATTGGAGTTCTACTCCCAGGACATCTGCTGGAAGAAGGGGGAGAAGGTAATATTCTCCAGCCCCTGCTGCAGCTCTCTGAAAAGTTGCTCCATGGTAGGATGATCCTCTGAAATGCATTGTTTTACCATTTTGTTAGGTTCTGCTCTTTATTGTGTATCTGGCTTAGAAATAATTTTAGTATGTTTTTCCCCAAATGATTTTTATGATCCTTTTTTGTTCACTGCTTTCAGCAGCCAAGAAGTGAAACAGAAATGCTAAATAAATAAATAAAGACTATCAAGAACTTACACCTTCAAGTTAGTTTCTTTGGATTTAGTGGAGTGTACGTGTTATTGTTTTTATAGCCTCGGACTGAGTTTACACATGAAGTATTACTGTGGCATGGCAGACTCAAGCCCATGGGTAGGGTGGGGTGTGCAGGAGAAAGTTTAAAAAACAAAATACTTGGAATAGCTTCCAAGTTCAGTGAAAGTGCACATGTCCACAAATATGCGTATGAAAAATAAATAAATCCTGCCCTCCAAATGTCTGTAACATGGAAAAACAGGTTTGCTTGTGACATAATCACTTAACTGCAGTTGTTGTATGACAGCCAAAACTGCAGATATATGACATGAAAAGTTACCATATATGATTTTTTACTGCTGTAAAAACATTCAAAAGACTAAAATTTATGAGCCTTTCCTTCACTATCAATTGTGTTATTCTTCCTTTACAAAGTATAATTATATGTTGATCTAAATACTAACGTTGGTTTTTTTTTGTTCAAACCTTAAGTCACTGGTATGATGTTCAGCCTATAAAAGCTAAAGGACCAAATTACGTTATGAAACCCCTTCGTTTATTATGAGCAGTCTGCTCACAAGTGCAGGCTAAACCCTTGACTCTTCCATGATTGCTTTGCATTAAATGCAAGCACCATGCATCCTTTTCAGTAAAGAGAGGGTGGAAATTCCAATGTTTGTTAGGTTCTAGATCTGTTCCAAAACAATGACATGTATGTACATGTACATGTACATGCTTGATCTGTCTGAAAGTTGCTGCCACACAATTAAGCAAGCAGACACCAAACCACCAATTTCAGAATCTGCATGAAACAACACCCTCATAGGAATATAATTGATCTGCTTTTGTTCTCCCCTAAAGGGCATTCTCCCACGTTTCCAGATTTGCAAGGGGCTGTGCTGTGCTAGCACACCCCCTGGTGGATTCCACTGAGAAACATGTAAGCAAGACTTTACATAGGGACTAGATTAGAGACTTAATAGTTTGCTTAAAAATAAGACCTTGGTTTTTCAGGATTCTCTAAGGAGTATATGCTACAGAAAGTATTACACTTGTTTCTAGGGTGTCATATTCTATATTTGAGACCCCAGGCCTCAGAAATTCTAACAATCACCCTAAGAACATCCAGCTTGACTCAGATCAAGACTACTAGGTACTGTACTACTCATAGCTAGCTGCCTTATAAACACGGTCAGAGCATTAGTCCACCAAGCCCAGTACTATCTCTACTGTGGCTCTCCAGGGTTCCAGACAGGAATCTTTCACAATCTTAGCACTACCCAAAGACGCCAGAGATTCAACCTGGGGTCTCTTGCACAGAAAGCATGTGTTAGACTGTTGACCTATGTATGGCCCTTCCTCTTACTCCAGTTATTTATACAGCATTAATAGTTTGCCACAATAATACTTTGGGGCACAGAAGAGTTTGGCCGAGCAGCCTGTCAATCAGAGAGGCAGGTGTTTTATAAAATAGTCACGGAACAACACCTCCACCACATGTAGCATTCTGTCTTTCCGCAACTTATTAATAGCCACCGTAAAAAAAAAAAGGAATGGCCACTTTAATAAACCTGACTTGGTTTATACTGAGTGTAGCATCAAACCAGCAACATAACTCCTCCCTTTTCTTCCTAGCCAATTTTATTACCTTAAACCTTGGCTGAAAAATGGCTATCAATTATTCTGTGAGGCTTCAGTAAATAACATTTATGAAAGGCATTGTCATGCAGACACAGAAGGAGGAAGCATTTTGTTCAGATTGCTTTTCAGTTGGGAAGATCAGGAGACAGCAGCTTTACAGCAGCAAGATTATGAGTGGGTTGTATAGGTCATACCATATTTTGGGGGAGAGAAAACATAGAGGCTTTAAAAAAAAAGTTTACTGGACCTGTGCTTTTTATTTATTCCTGCATCTCCAGAGTCTAGAGCCTTCTCATTTCTGGCCCTGACAGTTCACAAGATTGCAGAGATAAAAAAAAAGGAGGAGAGGGAGACTTCTCACTGAAAAAGAACAGATAGCAAAAGTATAAATTTTCAATCCATTTTTATCTGATCCACATATTAGCCAAAAAAAAACCTCCCCTCTCCCCCCTGCCTGTGGTATATAAGAGATTTGAGTGAAACTGCTGACATGTATGGAATGTTAGAAGTAGTCCCAGAGGAGATTAGTGGACAGATTACTGGTCCAAAGGTTAAAGGTTGAAAATAAATGCCATTTATTCTGCAGCTTACAGTCTTTTACATAGCTGGACAGAAAAGGAGCTTATCCTAAAATTTGTATATTTACAAAATACTGCATTTTGTACAAAATTTAATTAATTAATTACCTTTGTAGGCAGAAAAAATGAGAACCAACGCTTAAAATGTTTGAAATGAAGATAATACATTGTTTTTGCTGCTGACTCCATGTGCTCTGTCTGAGTGGCCAAAATACTATCCAAGGCGCACACCAGATAAATGGAGGATCTATATTATTTGATATAAATACTATCCTGGAATTTCTGTTACTTTCTTCCCTCTATTAACTGCTCTCAAGGACTAGAAAAATCAGAGTTTTCTGTGAGTGGCCTGGTTTGCATGTAACAGTACATGCAAAACCATGGCTCCAAATGAACACATGAGCGTGTGGCTACTTACAGTAAATGTCCATCTACAGTCACACTGTGGCTGTGATATTTTGGGTTACATCTGAACCAAGGCTTGTGGTTTATTTCACTCCAGACAAACCAAAAGCTGTAACTAAGGTATGTTCTTGTGTTTACAGCTTGTAGTTCATCTGGAGTAGACAAACCACAAGCTAAGCCAAATCATGGTTTAGCACAGTAACAGAATGGTAAGGGGAAGGAGTGAAGCATCCTCAGTTTTTATTCTGAGTGCCTGCATGCTCATGCATTCACATGTACCGTAATTATGGTCTGCCTTCGTGTTACATATGAACTGGACCACTATTTGTAATCTCATCAACACAGGCCTAAATCTAGAGATTCCCTTCCACCATCAGAAATAAGCTTTTTCCTCTTGAGTAGCTTGCACAAGGAAATTGGACATATCCAAATAATAGGTTTGTACATGCATCAGCCTTTTTGCACCAAACTGCACAAGCAGATTTCTTTCTTTCTTATTCCTTGATTCCAGGAGAATGAGAGCTGGTTCCACCATTAGGTATGGTCAGATTCTGGAGTACCATAAAAGGGCAGCAAACAAACAGTTATTTTGGGGAAATGACAACCACTGAGCACTATTGCACTCAAATTGTGCTTTCAGGCTTCCTATAAGCATTTAATTGACCACTGCAAGAACAGGATGTTGGACTAGACTGACCTTGTGCTGGGATCCAGCTTCTTATGGTGTTATGACTAAGATAATGACATATCAGTGTAGCATGTGAACATGGAAGGAGGAGGAAGCTGAATGATAAAGCAGACACTGATGCATGCTCTTAAAGTTTTACAGTGTACTGCACTACATGTCTACTTCAGATGTAGACCCCATTGAGTTCAGTGGAATCTACTTCCAGGTAAGAGGTGGGTGTAATATTGCAGTCTTGTGTATTTTTATTTTAAAATGCAGTCCTAGGCAAAAGCCTTTAAAAAAAAATCAACTGCAGGAAAGAAGGTTTCTTTAAAAATGCAGCATCTTGTCTATCAATGATTTTATTAGTCATTCGAAAAGAATGATACATAGAGTATTTGAATTATTTTAAGGAAAAATCAAACTGACAATGAGGGAAGAAATCTGAAACTGGGAACTGAGGTATCAGAATTCCTTAAAAAAGAAGCAGCTTACCATCATATCTAATTAAGGCTGTGATATATATATTTACCTAGGAGTAAATTCCATTGATTCAATAAGATGACTTCTGAGTAGACATGTAGAGAATTGTGCTGTAAATGTTTTATCCCTTATCTACAAGCCTGCCTTGATTTAAAATGTAAATGTTGTATGTGACTAAATTTATGATCTTAAAATATCAGAAATTATCTTTATGAATATAAAATATAAATATGACACTGTATTTTAATACTTCGTTGGAAGCCGCCCAGAGTGGCTGGGGAAACCCAGCCAGATGGGCGGGGTATAAATAATAAATTATTATTTTTATTATTTCCCATAGTGTTCTAGTACTGAATTCAGATACATGGCAACATGTATCTTACTACAACATACTAGAAACACAAATTAAATGGTATATTCGAAAGAAAAAGGCAAAACATTCAGCTGCAGCTGAACAGAATTCTACACTTTCCAAAAGTCTCCTCCATTTCACACTGAAATAAATGTCAGATAACATCTCACAGTAACATTACCTCCAATACACAGCAAATATTGCTGTGTTTATTTTTCTAGCATTCCATCTCCTAGCTGTAAAAATAGTTTGCAGTACAAATGAAAGCTCCAAGTACTTTGAAACAGTTGCATTGCTCTAGCCGGCAAAAATGTAGGCAGTAAGGAGGGAGGCATTCATCTCCTGTAGATGGAGTCTGGTAAAAGAGCACCAAAATGAATAGAGCATGCTGATCATCTGGGAATTCAGAACCTAGAGTGATTAATTAGGCCTTATTTTGTCTTGAATAGATTTACTAAGCTATTTTCAACTCGCCACACTGTTTGTAATTACCAAAAATCACACCTCCATTGGCTGGCCTGAGTTACCTCATGCATGAACAACAATTTGATTGAGCGCTCTTTTTAGTATTTCATTCGGCATTGTAATTAGCCATAATCATAGACTTCCTGGGTGCATGAGAATGTGCAAACGACCAATTCACAACCCTATCCTATTTGAATATGAATCTTCTCACTAAGCGGCAATTTAAGAAAGGGAAACAAAAAGCGGTTTTCTCTAGGGAATTTTGCAAAGCAGTCCTGATTTAATTCTTTCTCTTTCTTTCTCTCACTCTTTATTTTTTTTTTAAAAAAGTTCCCATTTCAAGCATTTGGATTCTGTTTGCTAAAACAAGGCTTGCTTAATGAAGACAATGGCTTATTATTTCTTGAAGTGGCACAACAGGACCCAAGCCTTACAAGCCCAGTTCTTTCAGCTTCTGCCAAGGACACAAGAAACAAAGGAGCCAGCAGTAACAGGAGGCAAATAGAACTCTTTGCTTTCGGCTGCAGTTTGGGAACACTGTCCCTGGAGCAAGACCTGGGTCTCTTACTATTCTAGAACTTGGGCATTTTTCCTGTGAATGAGTCATGCACTGTCAAAAACAATCGCCACAGCGGGGACTTCAAAAGCGGGGGGGGGGGGCATTACTGGTGCCATCAGAAGCACATTCATAGTGAGCCATCTAATGGTGACAAAGTCTCCCCTCCTTTAATATTTCTTATCAAAGCTCCAGCGGGAGAGACTTAAAAACAAGCACTGAAAGGAATCCAGATAAATTCTTTGCCAAAGCAGAGGAAATTAGGTGAGAAAATATGAGTTTTGAAGAACAATGACCTGAGCTGGATCCCACTTTAATATCTGAATGTGTTTTACAACCACTTGGATTAAGAATAGAAAGTCTTAGTGGCACATTAAATGTCAGGTATGGAGAATTTTTATTTAAATAATCACATATATTTTAAGACCTTTGTCGTTTAAAAGGTAAATGTTTACTTTTAATAATGTGTTTCTAAAAAGAAAAAGCTAAAAAGAGACAGCTAATATAGGAGTTTTAAAAATATTAACCACTGAAATATGGAAAACATGCACCACAAAATCAATATTAATTGTGATTGTTTTGATAGCCTTCATCTTTTCTAAAAGAGTCCTATTTACAAACATCAGGTATAGACCCGGATAATTATGTTTAACCTCAGAATTGTATCTATAATTGTTTTTAAAAGAAAAAGAAAGAAAGAAAATCTGCTCCCATCATATTTAGGATCCAAAAAAATAGATAAAATTATGAGTATTCTTCTCTTCATTTTTACATATTATGAAGCCTACATATAATCCTCATGTAGCTGACAATGTCAGTGAGCTGGCTTTCCTGAATTCTGAAGGGATACTTCCCCACTAATATTTTAAACAGTCTTGGGACAGGAATAAAAAGATGATGCATTCACAGCAGTCTTTGGTTAGATTGGAAAATCTCTTAAGCCTGGAGTATTTTTACACTTAACATTATACCAAGCATATCAGAAATGTATATGTAAAAATGTCAAGTAACTACTTAATACCAATTACACACAGAGAGGGGGAAGAAACTGTATGTGATTTAACACAAGCTAAGTTCAACAGGTTGACTATCCTTAGCTTTATCAACTAGTGTCACTATAAGCTGCATTATTAGAATCATAGAATCATAGAGTTGGAATAGACCACAAGGGCCATTGAGTCCAGCCCCCTGCCAAGCAGGAAACACCATCAGAGCACTCCTGACATATGGTTGTCAAGCCTCTGCTTAAAGGCCTCCAAAGTAGGAGACTCCACCACACTCCTTGGCAGCAAATTCCACTGTCGAACAGCTCTTACTGTCAGGAAGTTCTTCCTAATGTTTAGGTGGAATCTTCTTTCTTGTAGTTTGGATCCATTGCTCCATGTCCGCTTCTCTGGAGCAGCAGAAAACAACCTTTCTCCCTCCTCTATATGACATCCTTTTATATATTTGAACATGGCTATCATATCACCCCTTAACCTCCTCTTCTCCAGGCTAAACATGCCCAGCTCCCTTAGCCGTTCCTCATAAGGCATCGTTTCCAGGCCTTTGACCATTTTGGTTGCCCTCTTCTGGACACGTTCCAGTTTGTCAGTGTCCTTCTTGAACTGTGGTGCCCAGAACTGGACACAGTACTCCAGGTGAGGTCTGACCAGAGCAGAATACAGTGGCACTATTACTTCCCTTGATCTAGATGCTAGATCCTATTGATGCAGCTCAGAATTGCATTGGCTTTTTTAGCTGATGTGTCACACTGTTGGCTCATGTCAAGTTTGTGGTCAACCAAGGCTCCTAGATCCTTTTCACATGTACTGCTCTCAAGCCAGGTGTCACCCATCTTGTATTGGTGCCTCTCTTTTTTTTGCCCAAGTGCAATACTTTACATTTCTCCCTGTTAAAGTTCATCTTGTTTGTTTTGGCCCAGTTCTCTAATCTGTCAAGGTCGTTTTGAAGTGTGATCCTGTCCTCTGGGGTGATAGCCACCCCTCCCAGTTTGGTGTCATCTGCAAATTTGATCAGGATGCCCTTGAGTCCATCATCCAAGTCGTTGATAAAGATGTTGAATAAGACCGGGCCCAAGACAGAACCCTGTGGCACCCCACTAGTCACTCTTCTCCAGGATGAAGAGGAACCATTGATGAGCACCCTTTGGGTTCAGTCAGTCAGCCAGTTACAAATCCACTGAGTGGTAGCATAGTCAAGACCGCATTTTACCAGCTTCTTTACAAGAATATCATGGGGCACCTTGTCAAATGCCTTGCTGAAATCAAGGTAGGCTACATCCACTGCGTTCCCTTCATCTACCAGGCTTGTAATTCTGTCAAAAAACGAGATCAGGTTAGTCTGACATGACTTATTTTTCAGAAATCCATGCTGACTATTGGTGATCACAGCATTCCTTTCTAGGTGCTCACAGACTGTTTGCTTAATGATCTGCTCCAGAATCTTCCCTGGTATTGATGTCAGACTGACTGGGCGATAATTATTTGGGTCCTCTCTTTCCCCCTTTTTGAAAATAGGGACAACATTTGCCCTCCTCCAGTCTGCCGGGACTTCGCCTGTTCTCCAGGAATTCTCAAAGATGACTGCCAGTGGTTCTGAGATCACATCTGCCAGTTCTTTTAATACTCTTGGATGCAGTTCATCTGGCCCTGGAGACTTGAATATATCTAAACTAGCCAAGTATTCTTGTACTATCTCCTTAGTTATTCTGGGCTGTGTTTCCTCTGCTGAATCATTTGCTCCAAATTCTTCAGGTCGGGCATTGTTTTCTTTATCGAAGAAGACTGAGGCAAAGAAGGCATGGAGGAGTTCAGCCCTTTCTGTGTCCCCTATTTGCATTTCACCATCTTCTCCTCTGAGTGACCCCACTGATTCTTTGTTCTTCCTTTTGCTACGGACATACCCATAAAAGCCTTTTTTGTTGCTTTTAACCTCTCTAGCAAGCCTGAGTTCATTCTGTGCTTTAGCTTTTCTGACTTTGTGTCTACATGTGCTGGCTATTTGTTTGAATTCCTCTTTGGTGGTTCCCCCTTTTCCATTTTTTGTACACATCCTTTTTTAATCTTAACTCAGTTAAAAGTTCTTTAGATAGCCACCCTGGCTTCTTTAGGCACCTTCCATGTTTCCGTCTCATTGGTATTGCCTGAAGTTGTGCTTTTACTATCTCCCTCTTAACAAACTCCCAGCCATCATGAACTCCCTTTCCTTTTAGTATTACTGTCCATGGGATCTCACCCAGCACTTCCCTAAGTTTTATGAAGTCGGCTTTCTTAAAGTCAAGAAATTGAGTCCTAGTATGCTTGGCTGCTCCTTTCCGCTGTATAGTAAACTTCAGAAGAGCATGATCACTCGCGCCTAATGATCCTTCCACTTCTACCCCACTAACCAGGTCATCAACATTGGTTAGGACCAGATCTAAAATGGCTGTTCCTCTTGTTGCTTCTCCCACTTTCTGGACAATGAAGTTGTCTGCAAGGCCAGTGAGGAATCTGTTTGACCTTATGCTCTTGGCTGAGTTTGACATCCAACAAATATCCGGGTAATTGAAGTCCCCCATTACTACTATCTCCCTTCCTTTTGCATGCTTGGCCATCTGTTCCAGGAAGGCATCATCTATGTCCTCCGTTTGGCTTGGGGATCTATAGTAAACTCCCACAATGAGGTCTCTGTTATTCTTCTCTCCCTTAATTTTGACCCAAATGCTCTCAGTTTGGCTTTGAGGTTCTAAATCTTGGATCTCTTCACAGGTATACACATATTAGTTCAATTGCGTTTCAAATAGCTTACAGTAAAAATATTTATCCATGAATACTCACACAATAAGGTAAGGTTAGCAAACAAGGTGGCATATCAAACAAATAATATGATATTTATACTGCCAGTTTGTGTTTTTATATCTTCTTGTGGAATATATTAAAGAAATATGAACTGCAATTATATTAAAGGTAAAGGTAAAGGACCCCTGACAGTTAAGTCCAGTCGCAGACGACTCTGGGGTTGCGGTGCTCATCTCGCTTTACCGGCCGAGGGAGCCGACATTTGTCCGCAGACAGTTTTTCTGGGTCATGTGGCCAGCATGACTAAGCTGCTTCTGGCAAAACCAGAGTAGCGCATCTGTCCAATAATGCTTACCAATATATTTTCTTTCTTAAGGCCTCCTTCCTGAACTACTCCAATGCACTTGCATGTGCCCTTGAAGATGGTCCAAGTCCTAAACAGCTTTGGACCCAAGTGCTTACAACAGTGCCTCCCTCAGTATGAACCACCTCAGGCCCTATGACTGGCAGGGGAGGCCCTGTTGGGGACACTGCTGTGGGGGCTACCCACTTGGCACTGACTCAAAATAGGACCTTCTTGGGGAATTGTGAAATGCCCTCCTTGGTGAAGTGTACCTGTCATCCTCATTATTAACATTTTGGAAGAATTTCAAAGCATTCCTGTTCACCCATACATTGGATGACTGTTTCAGGCAAGCATGAAATGATTAGCTATGAGGATATGTGGGTGCTTTTAAAATGTTTTTAGATATTCTTAATGTTTTTGTAATTGTAATTATTTTACTGCTTTGCTGTATGGTGATCTGGGCTTTTTTTAGAAAGAAGGGTGATGTAGAAAATACATACGTACATACTGTACATACATACAGTGGTACCTCGGGTTACATACGCTTCAGGTTACAGACCCAGAAATAGTACCTCGGGTTAAGAACTTTGCTTCAGGATGAGAACAGAAATCGTGCTCTGGCAGCGCAGCAGCAGCGGGAGGCCCCATTAACTAAATTAACTTCAGGTTAAGAACAGTTTCAGGTTAAGAACAGACCTCCAGAACGAATTAAGTACTTAACCCGAGGTACTACTGTACTAAGAAAGTGTGTTTCCCACATACTCACCCAGACTACCTGTCTTCCCTAGCACTCCAGTCTGCAAGCTAACTAAGAGTTAGCAATGGCTAGCTGAGAAGGTGGCGAGGGGTCTATTTAAGCTGCAGGTGTGCAGGAATGAGAGACAGATTTCATCCTTAGATTATACTAATATTCCATTTTCTAGCAATCAGACGTGAAACAATCTGACACGTGACTCCTGAAAAGATGAAAATGTATTGTTGCATGCCACCCCAATCTCTGAGCAGTGAGAGATTCCAGGAGTTCCAGGCACCTACCTAGGGTTTGGTTTCCTTAGAATGGTGTCATTCGGATATATAGTTTATTTACACATATATACAACCTGAGCCTAAGATGGAAGGGCTCATGGCATTGACACTCCAGAAGGTCTCAATTCTCCCATGATCACAGCCTTGGAATCAAACAGAAATCAAGCATGGCTCTCACTCTATGTATGGCTTCTGCCTGCTTCTAGCCCTCATCTCACAACTGCCCTGGCTTTTGTCCTTTCCACTAACTACCAGGCAGGTGGGAAAGGGGAGCCCACCATTTGCTCTCTAGCACAGAGCAGCTTCCTTTGTTATACTGACAACCAGACTTAGGTGGTAACTACAACCCTTGCTTGGCTATCAACAATTGAATTCTCCATTAGATTTTAACCCTTACTGGATCCAGGAGCTAGAAGTGACTCAGGCATCATACAGACTAATCCCCCAAACTCACAACAGTATTAACAGTTACTAATTAATGTGTATCATATCAACAGATCTGAGATGCAACTGAGGAACAAATACGGCCTTTAACTTGTGAGAACACTACTTTCTGTCTGCTGCTGCTTTGATGAAAACTAAAACACAAAGTGTTGTATCCAGTTGTACCCTTCTACTCAAGGAAAGCTCTTTCATTCAGTGGAGGCTTCCACAAATGGAACAGGAGGTGATTTCTGCTGATTCACTATTACTCATTTGATTAAAGACCCTTTGGGAAAGCATGGGAGGTAACAAGGAGACAAGTGATACAGAAATTATCTCCTGCCTTCCTGTTCATGGAAGCTTGTGCTAGCACAAAGAGCCAAGAGTGAAAGGACACAAATGGAAACAGCCCACTATAGTTTCTAGCCAACAGACAACAGAGGCTTCAGTTCAAGTGAACTCCTGTAAAAAATAGTCTATATTTTAATCTAAATCCTGCAAAGAAGGAATCCAACATTAATTTAAAAACTAGTGTAGAGAAAAATGCCTCTTTGGGCTCATTAAGGTTATTAATTTGGACAGTTGGATTCCGCTTAACTGGGAAGAAATATCTTGATTATTCAACAACCTCTTGCTAACTATGCTTCATTCACTTTGGTGACTGAATGTAACAATTTTCTAACCTGTCCTCTGAGAGATTTGTTTAAGTGAGACAAGATTCTTTTTCTTTCTTTTTTCTCTGGGATCAAAAGAGTGAGATCTTAAGAAAATGCAGAAAATGTAAAATTTAACTCCTAGTAATTGCTCGGAGAAGAGATATATCTTTTAGAATTACTACGAGGACCAAAAGATTGTTAGAAAAAATATAATTTCATAACGGTATCTATAATAAATGCATATGCTGCAATAACTTTCATATGGTATCATGAACATTTAGTCAAACAAGGACGCTGACTGAAGACATTTGGGTAACCTTGTATTGCCCTAGAACTCAATTTTCTTCCATAGGGTTCAAAGTACTTTTTTGCACATTCTTGACTGAGGTTCCTATTTTATGTTTAGCCATTCACGTCTCAGTCCTTGAGCTGAGATTGCATACTTTGGTCTAGGGTTTGATTCATTTATACCTTTTCATAGCCATACAACTTTTTATATATTTGTGTGCAGTGTGAAAGTGTCTGAAAAGTTCTGATGTTGTATAGCTGTCAGACTTCACAATAACTTCATAGTCTTTTAAGCAAAATGATATTGTTCTATTGTTGTACCTAATCATATTCCAGAAATACTCAAATCTTCAGGTTTTGATGTCTAGATTTTATTCAACTATGTTCCATGAATTGTCAAAAATGCTGCTCAAAATTGTTGGCTTATTTCATTTGCAAATTGCTAGCATTTATAAGCTGTATTACAAGCTTGCTAAAATTGCTTTGCTTTAGTCAAGTTCATCTTTAAAGCTAAGCCTCTGCTTACTTCAATTTAATTATTGGATGTGTTCCACACTAGACATAATGTTGTTGCTGATGTTGTTGTTTTAAATCAGCTGGGTTAAGCAGATGTCATCATTAAAAGTATCACTGACATGACTATTCAGAATCTGAATTTGCAGAATTTAATTAATGTGCAATGCAGCATGATGTAAATGTCAAAGTTCTTATTACATTCATTTACTTTGTCACTGATTCAACTATATAAAATTTTGTGCTTGTGTGTTATCATTCTACATGTACTGAAGTATAAACATCAGTGCACCTGATTTGTATGGATTCTCTAATGACTAATTAATTTACATTGATGTACAATTTACAGACTACTGAAAAGTGAATTCATGAATTGAAAGATTCTGGATCAACTCCTTGGGGCAGGGAGATTACTTTTCACCAAAATAGAATCATTTATCTTCTTCCAATACCAGTATGAAGAATTTTTGAGATACTTTATGCACTTGCAATAATCCTCTTTTAATGTTATTTTCTTTATGTCTCTGTTGCAGCATTCTAGTACACTGAGTTAGATTCCCTTAATTTCCTCTCCCCACATAAGACATTATACTTGCTACATTATAATGGATGAACTGTAAATATAATGGTAATACATTTTCATTGAATCTTGGGAATAATGAATGGGCATCTTAGAAATGGATGAAAGTACTGTAATTGCTTCTAAGCCTGCTTTTCCCTTAGTGGATTGTATCTGAATCGCTTGAAGTGTGTTGGTTAGTATTTTTGTGAAAATCTTATATATAACTGGTAAATGACTTATTGATCTAAACTTCTGAAAGTGACTTTTGTTCCATTCCTTGAACAAAAGTATGATGGCACAATTCAATTTTTGAACTATTTTTTGCTTAATGCATTTTGGGAATGGCAACCGCCATGTCTCCAATATTCCATATGTCAAAAGTCAAGCAGGAAAAAGGCAGGTCAGGAAGGACCTTGAAGCATCACAGCTAGAACAACATATGCATTAGGCACTTTATGGATAAAGCAAAGTTAAATTCAGGTGCTAGTCATTCAAAAGTATATCACTTGCTGGCTCTAGCTACTTTGAATGTTAGAATACAGGGCACCACCAAATACATATAAAGAATATATATAGTCCTGCTATAATCCCAGCAGAGCTGTCCCTAACTTACCTATCCCTAACTTACCTATGGCTGTGGGGCTAAGTGCACACAGTGGTAGCACAATGTTTGCTGGGTTCCTGAAGTTGTTGTTGTTGTTGTTGTTGTTGTTGTTGTTGTTGTTGTTGTATTAATGTTGAATGGTCTGTGTGAAGGGACCAGTGGCCAGGTAAAAACAG
This sequence comes from Podarcis bocagei, assembly GCF_964188305.1. Classification (NCBI taxonomy): domain Eukaryota; kingdom Metazoa; phylum Chordata; class Lepidosauria; order Squamata; family Lacertidae; genus Podarcis; species Podarcis bocagei. Next base: position 57,239,528 of record NC_138127.1, on the reverse strand, counting down.
TATTTTAAATTAGATGCAAAGTTTTCTGCACAACACAGAGTTCCTCCTGCTACCCATATGTCACACAAATCAGCTCTTAATGCAAGCCCAGACATTAAGTACAGTAGCAAAAATCACACTCAGACACTGAGAGAGAGAGACAGCTTGTTGCATTGCACACAGTACCACCTAATAGCAGCCACATAACTTGCAATGTGACCTCCATGTTTCCTATTAACTAAACATGACCTCTGGTCCAGTTATGTGCTTCTAGCTGGAAAGAGAAGTATCACAGCAATCCCATGCAAGTGACATTATTGATTTAGCAGATATCAAACATAACTTTTAGGGGGGAATGTTCATTGAACATTAGTGATCATTATTGTTACCAACCATTTTATATTTCTGGCCACAGACCGTTTTGCAACACTTTGTGAAAAAATAATACAAAAAACTCCTTAAACAGGGTACACTTCCCTGCCCATGAATAATATCCTTTTTTAAAAAAAATCACCCACAGAAACAGGGCAGACTCATGACACTTTAATTAGAGCATTTAATTTGAATATGTACTTAATTAAAATATAACTTGTTAATTCATTAGCCTTGGGTTATAACTGTGATACCAATTTTCAAGCATCTAATATGTCCTCCAGCACATAATTTATTTCATTACACTAAAGAAGTTTTTAGTGATTATGCCTTAAAATTATTGCAAACACATTTCTTGTTTGATACTGCAACAAATTAGAAGAAAGAAATGACTGATCAGATACCCTGCTATACAACTATGCAGAAATATAAAAAGATGAACATGTACAGTTTTTGTCAAGGATTGTTAGATGGTTGTTGAATGTAGAGATTACCTTAATCAATCCTTCAGTTGTTTTCTTTGTAATACTGCAGTAAAGTTATGCTATGTTTAATATCACATAAAGAATCTGACATACTAATAGCAAACGTTACAAACAATATAAAACCACAAAACCATACAGTCAAATAATAAAAAATTAAAAACAGGTTAAAAGCAAAATAATTAAAAACAAACCTCAAACATCAGTAGACCATTGTGGGGGATGTGCTGCTAATTGCATGAATAGGAGGAACAGAAAAGTTTTCATTTTAAAATTTGACATGGAAGGCACCTGCAGAATCTCTACTGGCAGGGTGTTCCACAGGTTGTAGTATCACAGAATTGTAGAGGTGGAAGGGACCCCGGGGGTCATCTAATTCAACCCCCTGCAATGAAGTAACTGCCCACAGAACATTGCACCACCAATGTTCTGGTTAACAGCCAGACACACGGACCTATTGCACCACAGGGTGATGACACTAAAGGCTCAGTTTCTCATTGTGGACAAGTGAACCTCACCAATTTGGGGAACAAATGTGCGTGTGTGTGCGTGCGCATGCACACATGCACGCATGCTTCTGCACTCAGAGCATAACTAAGTTGCAAAATGGGATGGTAACTGGCAGCTGGAATATTTTATACAAGAATTAGACTATGATTACAAGCTGAAACCTCCATGCTCAGAGGCAGTATACTTGTAAGTACCAGAAGCTGGGGACAAAACCAAGGAGGGTGTCTATTGCCTTTATGTTGTAATTGTGAGCTTCTGAGAAACATTTGAATGGTCCACGTTGGAAACAGAATGATGGACCCTTGGTGTGATTCAGCAAGGCAGTGCTTACATTCTGATGCCTGCCCAGCAAATTGCTTCACAGCAAGGAAGCAATGCACCAATCAACGTTTTTTTGTACATTCCTAGGAAACCAGACGTGAATTGCACTTATCTTTTTGAACAGCAGTAGTTTAATGTAGCTATAATGTCTGTAGTAAAGCCCTTCACTTTGCCACAACAGTGGGAAGCAAACCATTGCTATCCCTTTCGGCCTTGTTCTCAGGCTAAGAATAAAACAGTGAATATTTCATTTTCTTACTGGGGGAATATGGGCCAGACTCCCTTTCTAAAGAGGGATTCTAATCCCATCTTGCTCATGAAGACAGAGGTAGTTTGACTCTGTCTCTCTCAAGCAACAGCAGTGGCAAACTCTGTGGTACTTACAGCATTAATTTAAAGATGCACTGCCAGCACTAATTATGTAGTCTTGTACATACTATGGCACCTGCTTACACTCTCAACCCTGGTCAAATGCATCAGCAGCTGTAATTCCAGCAATAAAGTGCCAGTCCAAATGTCCTATATGAATGATGAAGAGTTCAAGGATAGGCAAAAGACACCTGCTCTAGGCAGCAGAAAAGTTGCCATGAAATGGTGAGAATCAATGTGGCCTCGTCAGTGATAATGGATTCTCTTGCTAATTGTGCTTTCACAAGTCTGAAAGTGGAAAGTAGGATGCTACAGTCATTGTTTTATGAACTCGGGGGGGGGGGTGAGAAGAACGAGGGACAACAGCCTTTCCATGCTTTTCCCTGATATCCGCGAAAATGAATTTAACACATAATCCTGGGGGACCACTCCAACATCAGGACAACACAGACTAAGACTCTCAAGAGGCTAAATGATGATGCTGTCTCCTAAAAACTACTGCACTTCGGGTTGCCTGGTAGCAGTGCTGGCACAAAACATTTTGCTGTCTGAAGCACAGCCCAAATGGTGCCCCTGCCACTTTAAAAAGGCTTGCTACACTATTTAGACACCAATTTCTTCCTTCATCTCTACCCGGCCATGATCTTGTGTGGAAGGGCCAACCCTGCCCAATAATAAAGATAGTATTGTATCTAAGTGAATGCATTCATTTGAAGTCAACATACCTGCCCAGTTTCTTCTTTACTAAGCTACACTTAAAAGAGCATTTGGAAATTATCATTGCCCAAGAGAATAGGGTCTGGATATCTACTGTTGTATAATACAACACTATGATTGTAGACTGCAACAATATAGAAGCAGTTATGGTATCACATTTCTCTTACATGCCTTTAGAAGAGACACAATGTGGCTGATTAAAATCTGTTGTATGTATGAACACCAGGAGAGCATAGGGTGATTAAAAAATATAAGCAGTATGAGATTAAAGTGATCTGGGAAGTCATTCTTCCGCTAATAGTGTCACATCAGAATAGACAGTTTTGCACCAGCGCAAATGAAAACATCAAACACACATTGATTTTCCTGATGGTCACATTGTCAATTTCATTTGGTTTGCTACCTGCCAAACTGCTTTCTTTCTTTGTAGCCCTTGAGTAAAAGGAAGGGGGATGATTGCTGATAGGACAGAGACCAAGCCATTCATTATGTTTCTAATTGGGACAGGTCTTTGGATTCACCTCCAAGGCAGAATCGAAAAATTTATCAAAGCTCCATAGGTAGCACTGAAGAGAAATTTACTTCCTGACAAGCAGCAAGCAGCTCTTTCAAGACGGATGCTTCCATGTGCAGTTTAAAGATTAGAGTGCAACAAGCTCAGACACTTGTAGATGGCAGCCTTTGTAGCTGGGGGAGAAAAGGCTATCAGGTCTGAAGCACACTGCGATAACAAGATGTCGCCCCAATGCTACCAGTTACCTGCCAGGCATTCTTCCTTTTTGGAGAAGAGGTAGCTGTTTTAACTGAAAGAGGAGGGGCCATTTGTTTTCCTCCTGGCTGCCAATCTACCACATTTTGAAGCTTATAACACTGCATGTTTCCCCTTGGGTCCATAGTAATGTGAATTGTCTTTATCCAAGTGCCTAACAAATCATTGTCACAGAGCAGCAGCCGACCTTTCTTTTCAATCTATGCACTTTTCAGGAGTTATAAATCAGTTGACTTTCAAGCTCGATGAGATGGCATATGCCCCGGTTTGAAGAACAGATGGAGGCTTGGGGGGAAATTGTTTCTGCAGGCTTGCTACAAGCAGCACAGCTCCATAAAAGTGAACCATTTGCACTAATTTCTCACATAAATTATACAGGCAGAGAGCACCAGCCCATTCAGCAGAAGAAAAAAATCATCTATTTTTCAGAGGTCATTTAACAAATTTAAATTAAAGCTATTTCTGATACAGGAGGTTTTCACTCTGTGCAGTTTCAAGAAATGACAATTTGCATCAGATAAGAGGATAGATTTGAATTCTGTAAACAAGAAACAAAACCACAGAATCGGCTTCTAAAACACTGCAATTTCTCTACAATCCTAGTTATGTATTGATGAATACAGAAGAATTAATAATTGAGAAAATGTTGCTGTTCACTGCAAAAGTCAGGTAAACTATCCACTTCCCTTTACAGGCCATATACATATACATATACATATACATACACATACACATACACATACGCATACTCACACACACACACTCCTACCAGCCAGAAGTCAACTTTTAACAGAGTCCATTATTAAAAGAAAAAGAAATATAGGCATTTCCTAGGCAACATCCTTTGGTCTTTAGGAGAAACAAATTATTCAGCTGTTAAATCAATGCATGTGTCACTATTTTAACAAATATGGTACTTTTCTTAAGGAGGTAGGAAAGACATTTCATTCAGTGTTTTGAATTATAAATATGAAAGAATGGGAAAGAACGAACAGCGTGTTGCAACTATGCATGCTTCCTTGAGGTCTTCCCCCTGTGCTGCCCCTGTTGAAGGGCTCCTGATGGGCCTGGGGCAAGCAGGGAGGGGTACAGGTAGACCCAGGGCCTCTCCCAGTCAGACGAGCCACCCAGAGGGAAATGGGAGCATCCCAGGGGGGAAAGGCAGTCCCCCTTCCTCTCTTTTATGGCTTACCACATTTCTGGGAGCACTGGAGCCAACTTTTTAGGTCCCCCAAACCTCCCCAGCCAGGGTGACTGGCTGCTGGATTCAGGAAACAGGTCCCCCTGAATGGGCAGCCTGAGTTCCCAATCATTTTCCCGATGAGACTAAAGAGATCCATCTCCAAAAACAGTTCTGCTTTCCAAAAAGAGGCCCTTTCCACCTTTCTGAAGTCCTTTCCAAGGCGTTCCCCTCCACTTAGATCATCCAAAAGCCAGTGGACCCTCCAAAGCCCCAAACTGAAAGCCAAGAAAAATTGGATGCCAAGAGGAAGAAAGGGGAGAGTGAAAAGCCAGCAGGAGTAGCGGAAGGAAAGCCAGGAATAAACAGATAAGGAATAACAAATGGGGGCGAAATCCCTTCCAATATGGCGTTCTCGCCTCTTTTGCCGTGTCTGCAATGCAACATGCAGTGGAGCTGGCAGGAAACAGAACTTGAAGTGGTTGTCTCAGCCCCAAGGTGCATTCTCTAAAAGAGATAACTTCCTGCCAGTGAAGAAATGGGCGAAGACAACCCATATCATATCATGGATCACATTCATCCCTACAGAAGAAGAGAAAGTTCTGTGAGCCTCAGACAGCAAAAATGATGGTGATCTGATGAATAGTTATTTTTTATTTTTTTAAACCCTCCTGTGATCATTAGTGCCAAGCATATAATAATAATAATAATAATAATAATAATAATAATAATAATAATAATAACAACAATAACAACAATAATAACAATAACAACAATAATAACAACAACAATATATTATTTACACCCCGACCATCTGGTTGGGCTTCCCCAGCCACTCTGGGTGGCTTCCAACAAAAAATTAAAAATAATTAAAACATCAGTCATTTAAAACCTCCCTAATTACTCTGAATTCTATAGATATTATAGAATTTTTTTCAGTTATGTCAGAAATATTCAGTTTGATGGATTGTTCCCTCTTCCATTGTATAACAAAATTGCTGGGACATGTAATGAAACATCCACTCAGAGAATCGCCACCATCATCTGAGGAAGATAAAAACTATGAATGCTTTATCTATTGACCTTAATATTATATATGGGAAAAGATAATATTTCCAGGAACTGAAGCAATTAAGGGTTTTAACAGCTTAAGTCAAGTCTACAAATGGGGCCTTCCTACATTCATTATACATTAAAAAACAAAACAATGATGCACTCTTATCCACATATAATTGCAACATGCACTTTTAACGTGTATCTTTATTGTGCATATTTGCTGATTTGCTTCATTTATTTATTTGCCAATTTGTTTTTAAACTTTGATTTCATTAGAATTTTTATAGAATATTTTATATTTATATGAAAACTGCTTAAATTGTTTTTGTTGATTAAGCAGTATATATACATCTTGTCAAATAATATAGATAAATAAAATCTAAATTTGGCCCTTAGTTATCTTATTCAAGAGTGGATTGATAATTCATCCATACTGAATCACTGTCGTTTGATTTTGCAAGACAAAAAATAAAATAAATTGATTTTACAATACAAATTACAGAAGTCAGGGAACTAGCCAGTTTATGTGCTAAAGTAATTTTGGTATGCGTGAAAGAAAAAAAGATACAGCAAAGAAACACCAGGACGTTGCAACAATTGTTCATAGAGCAACTGCAGAGAATTTTGTTTGCATGGACTGACACTATCAAGCACTCTTTTCAAATCTGCTTATGTGTGTTTGCTTACACAAGGCAGCATCTCTGAGGCAGCAGCTCTGAGGAAGCATCAGCTAAAGGCAGAGGAAATGATACATTGTGTTCCACGGTGAAGAAACTGTATTTATTCTAGCATTTCCCTTCCTGTTGCATTACAAGTCTTGTATCTCTGTTCCTGTGGATCACAGCCTGTTTTTATTATATCTGAAGAGGTAAGAAAATACTGCTGCTGAGTAAGTGCACTGCTTCATTTCTTTTCTTTTTCAAAAGACTTCTGATCTGTTAGCCTTTCAACACCATTTTTGGGGGAATTCACTTCCAGCACTATAAATCTCTACTCATGTGTAAGTCTAATTGAGTTCAATGGGGTTTACTCCTGAGCAAGTGGTTATAGGATAGCAGACTTTGGTTGCAATATCCTAAACTCAGATCTGTTTACTGGGGCTAACTCCAGGTAAGTGACTATAACCTAAAGGGTTAAACCAAATACACCACAGGAGAAGTTATGAGAACACTGGAAAATAGACGTTAACTTTCTATATATATTCGTGTTCAATTATGACATTATGTGGAAATTTGCAAGGGAAACAACATAATTTATCTAAAACCAAATTAATTAATAGCTAATTCATATTGTGCGGGGGAAACCACATTAGAATAAAATCAGTTAGCTTTTAAGGGGGCACAAGACTCTTGTTTTTGTTCAACTAAATATTCATTTCAGGAGCTTTCAAGTTATTTTATATTGGAAACAGGGTTCATAAATCATTGAACAACAGTGGAAAGTTATAAGAATCAATAGATAGTGATTTTCAAAAATTGATCAACACATACAAAAGCACTTACAAAAGTAAAAAAGAATTGATTAGAAGCATTTTACTTTGAACTAAATGGAAGAGCATGCCCTTTGGCTGTATTTACAGCCAAAGGGTGAGGGAGAGAACCCCACCGCCTTTCAACTCTATAAAATGTCCCACTGATCAGCAAAAACATAAAGTTAATAAGGGAGGGATATTTGATGGTTTGTAGTCTCTCCTCAGAGCCACTCAACATCCTACCACCCTTGAATGAAAAGGTTTTTGTAGCCACGCTATTAGTAATGTTCATCTTCTTACAAAAAAATCACTGCAGGAGCTAGATGGCAGGTGGGCGGGGGACCACTGACTTACCAAGTGCAAAATGAATCATGAAATGCATCACATACAAAGAGAGTGAAAAAATAAAGGACAATAACAAAATGGTGATATATGGCATAGTTATGTGAATCCTGAAATATTTGTGGCAAACGTAGTATCATTTTCCCCCACCTACCCCCGCTAGTCCTTCATTTCGTAATACTAACTTCTACAAATTAATGTGGTTGTGCAAATGCCGCTTATCCAACTTCTTACACAGAACTCTACACATCATGTCAGACACTCTATGGTGCGTAGATGATCACTGCACACATGTACCCATGCACTGGTCCAGCTGATGGTCCACAAATTTACACAGCAGCTTCCATTTTCAGAGCAGGTCTCACAGGCAAAACAAGTTATGTGCATTTATATTTCTGTAATGTGATTTATATTGGTTTTGGAGCTTTGTGGTTGCTGTTGCCTTTAAAAAAAAAACCACTTTCTGTTGCTCTTTGCACCCTCCAGAACCCATGACTGATCAGGCACATATTCACACCTTCATGCCCACACACAAAAGACAAACCAATGTTCCCAAAATATGAAGGAACTCAAAAGCTTAGATCAAGATTTACTGAGAGTGAAACTCCACTCATAAGAGAGAGGGGAGACTATTTTTATTGATTCTTGCTATCCCCCCTGAAAATCTGCTCTGGAGGGTTTTCCTGGAGTGAGGGAGGTTGAATGGGGTGGGGGGTGCAGGTGGAAGTGAGAATTCAAGAAAATACCTCCTCAGTTCATGAGACTTTGCTAGTTTGAAGTTACATTTTATTTGAACACTAAAGCACAAGGAAAATTTATGCATGGCTCAAAAGCTTTTTAAAAGTATTCTAGGGTGATGGGATAGGGGAAATGTCAGAGAATACCTTGTCCCGCTGCTGCCTGTGAAAAGTTGCCCACTCATATACTGCCACTCTTAACACATTCTCCAACCGCTATACAATGGGCAACAAGATGCACATAACTTGTTTTGCCTATGAGGCCTGCTCTGAAAATTGAAGCCGCTGTGTAAATTTGTGGACCATCAGCTAGTCCAGTGCATGGGTACTCTTGTCATCATCACTGCCCATAGGATCCAACTTCATTCCTCTTTAGTGAGGTCCCATAGGACCAGAATATCTTTCTTTTCCTTTTTCTTTTAAAGACCAGAATATTTTTCAACATTACATTAACATCCACAAAAATAAAAAATTTCTCTAGAACTAGATTAATGCATGTGCAGACCTATGACTAGAATAGAGTTACCACTGGACAGGACCACATCATGTGTACTTAAGGTGTTGGAGATGTGCCACAGTAGCAGCATTTGTCCACACTTGAAATGTGTTTTTAGTAAAGTCAGTGAGGGGTCCAGTGCACTCTGAATACAATTTTCTGTTGGGTAAAGTGCAGTTTAAAGTCCAAAGTAATGACTCACACTGAAGCTAAAGTTGCCTTCCACTGTTGTTCCCTTACTGCACATTTCAGGTATATGTTTGTATACACATATGGTTAACAACAGCATGTCACACCACAAAGCAAGGGCTTGTAGAAGGGAACTGGTTAGAAAGCAACAGAAATAAAAACCCAGCACCAGGAAACGAATTGTCCAGTCTAATAACACAACTCTCCTCACTGCATTGCACGACATCAACAACGGAATGAACAGAAAATGTGGTCATGTGGATAACACAGCTCTCCTCGTTGTGTTGCTCCACAGTGACAAGGGAAAGAACACGGGAGAAAGAATGCTGTCCTAGAAATTCCCTCACAGCCCTGCAGCCAGCCAGGGAAGGCAACAGAGGAGCAAGTAAACCTGTTAACATACACACAAAGCACACCCTGAAACAGGTGCATCACATCAGCGAAGTCTCTGCTATCTCACTCTTCAGTCTAGATGTGCCCAAAGTAGATTGGGAGTTAGCAAACAGTCCTCTGCAGCTGACAGGTGTCTAAATGTCTTAAGCCTTCTCTTGTGACTCAGACAAAAGATACTGGTAGACAACAAAAGAGGTTTAAATATGCTCTCCAGGCCAATCTAAAAAAATGTAGTATAAGCACTGATGACTGGGAAACACTGGCCTGCGAATGCTCCAATTGGGGACAGCCTTTACCAGAGGTGTTGTGGACTCAGGGCACAAAGGACAAACATGCTAAGAGGAAGGCGTGTTTGACAAACCCTCGCCATGATCAACTCCCACCCAAAAACCTATGTCCCCACTGTGGAAGGACGTGCGGATCCAGAATTGGCCTCCACAGTCACTTATGGACTCAATGTTAAGACCGTTTTCATGGAAGGCAATCTTACTTGGCTATAAGTGGTCGCCAAAGAAAGAACAGCGAACTGAATGTAAGGTCAAATTTCTTTCCTGTGCCATTCATTCTTCATGCCCCAGTGAGAGCTATTTGTGCCTATTATGCTAATCAGGGGAAATCCTAATTATATCATTAAGTGCCCCCCAAGATAACTCTTCTATTACACCCAGCTCAGCAACTCCTCCTTCATAAGGGGAACACAAGAATTTCACAAGGATGGCCCTAAGGCAAATTTTGCTTCTAGACAGAGGAACCAGGGCATACTCTTAACAGATATCTCTTCAGGAGAGCAAGCACCTCTCAGACAAAAGTAGTAGAGTGCCCTCTCTCTGCTCCTTGTCTCACCTTCACCAAACAAAGATTATTCCTGCAGCTTCTTCCTTCAGGTTTGCCATCTTGGAATGCAGGCCTGTAAGGCCTTCAAAATAGAGGAGGCTTGCTGCTCTCGGTTCTCCACTCCCACCTTGTGCTGGATATTCCCCCCTGAGAATTGCAGCACATTAGTTAAGGCCTTAATCTCTGTCACATGCATGGATAAATTATGCAAAGGAGCTAGAAGCTCATCAGATGATGTCAAGGGATCCCCTGGCCCGCCATAGGATCAAACGGTAGCTTGTACATGGCGCTTCCCACTTTATTGCCTTTTGCTGGCATTTGCAGCCTAGGACAAGGTAACATAATATCACTGTCAAACAGTGACTAAATATACTGAAGAAACCCATTATTTCTTATTGTTCTGTACATCTCCTTGCTCCCCCCTTTAAAATAATACTTTAAAAAATCTTAAATCTTATCTACTTCAGTTAAACTGTTTTCATACTTGTATTCCTGTTTCTCTCCACTTCTCCCCTGCATTCCCTTTCCTTTATGTATTCATTCAAATCAAATGTATTATTGTATTGATCATAAGCCTTAAGAAAAAATAAAACATATTGGATGTATCTAATGGTGGCTCTGCCTTCATTGGAAAATGTTTCTGCTCATTTAAGCCATCACTGGATACAACCAATTAAGCATAAATTGACAGTGTCATATAAATATTCATATAAAACTTTATATAACCAGTAACATGCAATCATACAAGAAAGCATGCATTACAATTCTCAGTTATATCTTCAACGATCTACTACATGACTATTCTTATAAAATGGATGGCATGTTACCACCATGAAAGTAAATACGCTTTTTTCTGTTGTTACTGTTACTAATGTCATGCAGAAATTCAATTTTCTGTTAGATCATTGGTTGTGCCCATCTAAAAATGGAGCCAAATGCATCCATTAAATTATATTAAAAACTTGCAGGTAGGATCTAATTGTTTGATATGTTTTGTACATAATTGTTTAGTCATTTCATAAATAATAAATATTATTCACTCAGTGACCCTACTAGTCATATCTGTTTTTGTTTTTATTAACAAAACTACAGCAGCTTAAATTAAGGTCATTTTCAACAGGACCCACATAAACATCCAAATAATAGGTCTTTTCTCCCTCATTCAAAGAATGCCCAATTTTTTGGTTATCCTTTATTCTGTTTCCAGAAAAATCTGAACCCAGCCCAATAAATTGCATACAGAGACACACACAGTCACCCCAACGCACACACACATACATAAAAGGAAAGTCATTCTTTGATAACCAAAATAATTAAATAGAAAGAGCAGGTTAAAGATCAGCATTCATTTTTCAAATTAAATTTAAAAGCCTGCTCTAGTTACTTAAAAGATTGGCAAGTTTTACAAATAACATCACCAAGCCTTTTAGAGAGAAACACTGCTGCATTAGAATGAAGTCATTAGGCAATACATTTATTTTGAAGCCAATTAACCTTTTGTCAGAGATGTCGGAACCATAATGGTTTCAGCAGTGGAGGTCAGCCTCTAACAGGGGCACGTATGACAGCGATTACGCTGTCTGACATATGCTGCAGACTGGGAGTGCAGCCGTGGAATGAGAATCTGCCTTCGTTTGTATTCTGCTCTGCATTTCAAGGGAGCAGGCAATCTTGACCTATCCATTTAGGTAATTAAAGCTTCCATTTGGAACTGTCCTGCAGGAAGGTGAAATTTGGGGGGAGATAAATGGCTGCTGCTCACTGTATCCAGCCACTTCCATCATTTGATGGACTGCCTGAAATAGGCTGGGTTGCCAGGTCCTCATAAAAATAGAGATGAATTGAGCAGGAGACAATTCTCTAAGGCAAAGCAACTCTGTCATTTTCCTTTTTTGCAGCATATAATTTAATTGTTAGCCAAGGTAGATGGCTGACTCAGGAGGCCACTCTCTAACTGCTCTCCCACCATCTTCTATTTGCTAAGAAATTACTCCACTTTATTTACTTATAAGCCAACGTTTTTTTGGCAATGAGAGATGTCACTTCAATAAGCGCAGCTGGCTGTCACAGCTGCGCCCTGACTTACCTTCCAGGCTATTTTGTTTCCTCTTGTATCGTGCTCAAGGGCGATTGGGAAGTCACCTCGCTCATAAAACTTGCGAAATGCTGTAGGCTTTGTTGGTCTTTCTTTAAATGCTCCTGCCGCTGGGGGACCTTTCACCTAAAAAAAAAAAATTAAATTAAAAACCCATCACACAAAATTTGTCTGTATCAAGAAATACATTTGTGATTAAATTAGAGATTTAACCAAATTGGCTAAGAAATCAGAGTGCCACATGTCACCAATGTCAAACATTCACTGTCAGTGTTTTCTATGGAATATTTGTCCCAGGGTTTTTCTTGATGGAGAATTAGCGGGTATAGGAAACACAAGGTGGTTTTCAAATGAATATATATGATTTTGTTTGCAGTGGCATTTCACTTCATGAGCAGTCTTAAAACAGACTTAAAATGAAGATGTTAACCATCAGATGCAAAATCTGTGAATAAATGTTCATAAAATTTAGCATACATTGGAGGTGATATACCCATTGGGAATTGGTACTAAGAGAGGAGGTAAATTATACATTGGGATTTGGTAGTACAGACAGTGCTTTTTTCTGGGGGTACACAGGGGTACGCATACCCCTAAACATTTTGTGAATCTAAGTTTGGCCTCATTAAGGGGCAGTATTTCAATATGAGTAGGTAAATGAGAGTAACCCTAAACATTTTTTTTAAAGTACTGAGTACAATATATAATTTCAGGGTAAAGGTAAAGGGACCCCTGACCATTAGGTCCAGTTGCGGATGACTCTGGGGTTGTGGTGCTCATCTCGCTTTACTGGCTGAGGGAGCCGGTGTACAGCTTCTTGAATCACAAGACTGTATTCACATGGTTCAAAAATCTTGTGAGTAACTTGATCCCCCCCATAACAGGTTATTCATTTTTATTTACTTTAAAGTATCTATGTCCTGCTTAATATTTAGAAATGTCAAAGCATTATAAACATGGTTAAAACATGAAATATATAATAAGAGTATAAAAATAACCAGTATAAGAATACAGTTCCTGATTTTCCACAGTGATCAGTTATATATATATATATATATATATATATATATATATATATATATATATGCAGGTTTTGGTGTTTTCGGGTATCTTCCCGTGTAAGAGTTGGGGTGTCTAGGCGACGTTTCGACGAGGTCTCACTCGTCATCTTCAGGCTGGTGCTTTCGGCTTCTTGTTACTAGAACAGAGCAGGATCTCAGTGTATGAGTTCCTATAAATACTGTTGAGGGGGTGTGGTGTATAGCCTCCAACGTTCTGGGCAGAGAGGAAGTTCCCAGGTTATTGTGCCTTTTCTTCTTTTGTTCATTAATTACTTGAGGGATATCTTGAGTGATTTCTTGAGTGATATTCTGAGTACCACTTAGGAGGGTCATTAGGTGTGGATTAGTTGCTAAAGCTTTCGTGTCTTGACCTCTTGAGCTTGTGAAGAGTTTTTCTGAGTTTTTCTGAGAAGAGTTTTTCTGAGAAGATGGCTGTACTGCACTTAGTTGTGCTCTGGCTTGGCTTCGTGTATAGGGGCGAGCTGTGGTTTTGTGCCCTGTGCCAGCCAGATCTGTGTAGGGATTGCAGGGGGGTGCAGCATCCGGAGGTGCCACTATGGTTTGGCTACTGGATGGTATCTGTAATTTATCTGTGGAGAGGGTCTGGGTTTGGGTCTGGTGTGGTTGATTGGAGATGGCGTTCTGTGTGCCTCTGGTTCTGGTGTCGGTTTTTGTGGGGAGGGCTAATTTCCAGATGTCTGGCAGGCGGGACGTGTCGTCACGCTTGTTCCTGTTGTGAGGGTGTTTCTCTATCTCGATGGCTTCCATGATTATTCTCTTGTGGTGATGTTCCATGTTAAAGAGCAATTTGGAATCTGCAAAATTAATTTCGTGTCCTGTTTCTTTCATGTGTTGGTAAAGAGAGGAAGTTTTTTCTTCTTTTTTGACGGCATTCTTGTGTTCTGCGATACGTGCATTTATTCGTCTGTTTGTTTGTCCAATGTACGTGGCTGGGCAGACTTTGCAGGGTATTTCATAGACCCCTTGGTTTTCTAACTGGATTTTATCTTTTGGGTTTCTGAGGATATTGGCTATTTTTTGGTTGGTGCAAAAGGCTGTTTTGATATTGTGTTTATGGAGGATTTTGCTAATTTTATCTGTGGTGCCCTTGATATAAGGAAGGAGGGCCATGCCATTGTTTTCTTCTGTGTCTTGGTTTTTGGGGGGTGTTTCTTTTTGGATTAGCTTCGTAACCCTGTTTTGCTGGTATCCGTTGGCGATTAACACATTTGAGAGATTCTGTAACTCAGTTGTCAAGTGGTCTTCGTCAGCCAGGCGTTTGGTTCTGGAGATGAGAGTCTTGGCTACGGAGTTTATTTGTGCAGGGTGGTGGTGTGATTGTGCATGTAAGTAGCGGTTGGTGTGTGTTTTTTTCCGGTAGATAGTGTGTCCTAGGGAGCCATCAGGTTTTTTGTAGATTAGGACGTCAAGGAAGGGAAGTTGGTTGTTGGCTTCTATTTCCATAGTGAATTGTATTTTGGGGTGTAGGCTGTTGAGATGTGTGAGGAAGCTATCTAGTTTTTCCTTCCCGTGTGGCCAAATTACAAAGGTGTCGTCAACATATCTGAGCCAAAGTTTGGGTTTGTGTTCTGACTTGTCTAAAGCATTGGTTTCAAAGTGTTCCATGTACAGATTTGCGATGACCGGTGAGAGGGGTGATCCCATAGGTGCTCCTTCTATCTGTTTGTATCTTTGTCCATTGTGGATGAAGTACGTGTTGGTTAGGCAGTGGTTGGTCAGGTCCAGGATGTATTCGGGGGGATTGTATTTGTTTTGAATGGCTGTCAAGGCTTCATTAATGGGCACTTGTGTGAAGAGAGATACAACATCGAAGCTCACAAGTAGGTCATCGGGATGTAGGTTTTGCTTCTTTATTGTTTCTATGAACTGGAAGGAGTTTGTAACGTGTGAAGCGATAGATTCTGCATAGGGCTGAAGTTGCTTAGCGAGAAATTTAGCGAGATTTTGTAGAGGTGAGCCTATGGAGCTGACTATTGGTCTGAGTGGTGTTCCTTCTTTGTGTATCTTGGGGAGACCGTAGAGTTTGGGGCATCTGGATGATTTTTCTCTGGGGATGATTCTTAGCTGGATTTCTTCACTGATAGGAGAGGCTTTTATTTTGGATTTGGTGGTTTTTTCCAGATAGGTGGTGGGATCTGTTTTTATAGGTTGGTAGGTAGGGTCTTGGAGTAGATTTGATAGTTTTGCTTGGTAGTCCGATGTGTTCATCACAACAGTGGCATTACCTTTGTCTGCTGGGAGAATGATTATGTTGTTGTCTTTCTTCAGGTTGGTGAGTGCTTTCTGTTCTTCTTTGTGTAAATTGCTTCTGGGTGGTTTGCTGGAGCAGAGGATGTTGGTGACTTCGAGTCTGATTTTATTGGCTTCATCTGGGTTGATTTTGGTTAGGCTAGCTTCGACTCCGCATATGATGTTTTCCGTGGGGATGTCACATAAGACAGACACACACACCAACAAACTCCACAAACTAGAGAAACGCCAGAAGCCCAGCCACCCTCCACAACAACCCATGAAACAAACAGTACATAACATATCAGACAGGATCCTCACCTCAACTGAAACCAAAGTACTCTCCAAAGGCTTCAACTTTGCAGTCGCCCCGAGACGCATCCCCACGGAAAACATCATATGCGGAGTCGAAGCTAGCCTAACCAAAATCAACCCAGATGAAGCCAATAAAATCAGACTCGAAGTCACCAACATCCTCTGCTCCAGCAAACCACCCAGAAGCAATTTACACAAAGAAGAACAGAAAGCACTCACCAACCTGAAGAAAGACAACAACATAATCATTCTCCCAGCAGACAAAGGTAATGCCACTGTTGTGATGAACACATCGGACTACCAAGCAAAACTATCAAATCTACTCCAAGACCCTACCTACCAACCTATAAAAACAGATCCCACCACCTATCTGGAAAAAACCACCAAATCCAAAATAAAAGCCTCTCCTATCAGTGAAGAAATCCAGCTAAGAATCATCCCCAGAGAAAAATCATCCAGATGCCCCAAACTCTACGGTCTCCCCAAGATACACAAAGAAGGAACACCACTCAGACCAATAGTCAGCTCCATAGGCTCACCTCTACAAAATCTCGCTAAATTTCTCGCTAAGCAACTTCAGCCCTATGCAGAATCTATCGCTTCACACGTTACAAACTCCTTCCAGTTCATAGAAACAATAAAGAAGCAAAACCTACATCCCGATGACCTACTTGTGAGCTTCGATGTTGTATCTCTCTTCACACAAGTGCCCATTAATGAAGCCTTGACAGCCATTCAAAACAAATACAATCCCCCCGAATACATCCTGGACCTGACCAACCACTGCCTAACCAACACGTACTTCATCCACAATGGACAAAGATACAAACAGATAGAAGGAGCACCTATGGGATCACCCCTCTCACCGGTCATCGCAAATCTGTACATGGAACACTTTGAAACCAATGCTTTAGACAAGTCAGAACACAAACCCAAACTTTGGCTCAGATATGTTGACGACACCTTTGTAATTTGGCCACACGGGAAGGAAAAACTAGATAGCTTCCTCACACATCTCAACAGCCTACACCCCAAAATACAATTCACTATGGAAATAGAAGCCAACAACCAACTTCCCTTCCTTGACGTCCTAATCTACAAAAAACCTGATGGCTCCCTAGGACACACTATCTACCGGAAAAAAACACACACCAACCGCTACTTACATGCACAATCACACCACCACCCTGCACAAATAAACTCCGTAGCCAAGACTCTCATCTCCAGAACCAAACGCCTGGCTGACGAAGACCACTTGACAACTGAGTTACAGAATCTCTCAAATGTGTTAATCGCCAACGGATACCAGCAAAACAGGGTTACGAAGCTAATCCAAAAAGAAACACCCCCCAAAAACCAAGACACAGAAGAAAACAATGGCATGGCCCTCCTTCCTTATATCAAGGGCACCACAGATAAAATTAGCAAAATCCTCCATAAACACAATATCAAAACAGCCTTTTGCACCAACCAAAAAATAGCCAATATCCTCAGAAACCCAAAAGATAAAATCCAGTTAGAAAACCAAGGGGTCTATGAAATACCCTGCAAAGTCTGCCCAGCCACGTACATTGGACAAACAAACAGACGAATAAATGCACGTATCGCAGAACACAAGAATGCCGTCAAAAAAGAAGAAAAAACTTCCTCTCTTTACCAACACATGAAAGAAACAGGACACGAAATTAATTTTGCAGATTCCAAATTGCTCTTTAACATGGAACATCACCACAAGAGAATAATCATGGAAGCCATCGAGATAGAGAAACACCCTCACAACAGGAACAAGCGTGACGACACGTCCCGCCTGCCAGACATCTGGAAATTAGCCCTCCCCACAAAAACCGACACCAGAACCAGAGGCACACAGAACGCCATCTCCAATCAACCACACCAGACCCAAACCCAGACCCTCTCCACAGATAAATTACAGATACCATCCAGTAGCCAAACCATAGTGGCACCTCCGGATGCTGCACCCCCCTGCAATCCCTACACAGATCTGGCTGGCACAGGGCACAAAACCACAGCTCGCCCCTATACACGAAGCCAAGCCAGAGCACAACTAAGTGCAGTACAGCCATCTTCTCAGAAAAACTCTTCTCAGAAAAACTCAGAAAAACTCTTCACAAGCTCAAGAGGTCAAGACACGAAAGCTTTAGCAACTAATCCACACCTAATGACCCTCCTAAGTGGTACTCAGAATATCACTCAAGAAATCACTCAAGATATCCCTCAAGTAATTAATGAACAAAAGAAGAAAAGGCACAATAACCTGGGAACTTCCTCTCTGCCCAGAACGTTGGAGGCTATACACCACACCCCCTCAACAGTATTTATAGGAACTCATACACTGAGATCCTGCTCTGTTCTAGTAACAAGAAGCCGAAAGCACCAGCCTGAAGATGACGAGTGAGACCTCGTCGAAACGTCGCCTAGACACCCCAACTCTTACACGGGAAGATACCCGAAAACACCAAAACCTGCATTCCTGTACCCGTGAAAATCTACGAAAGCATATATATATATATATATATATATATATATGACTAATATCAGAATTCAAAGACTTCATAGATGAAACACAAAATTGTCAGAGTGAGAGAGTATTCCATTTCCACATGGCAGGTACTATCACACTGAAAGCCCTATGCCAGATGGCACAAGACATATTTAAGGATCATGCAGTACTACCAGTAGGGTCTCTCTGGGTAATCTCAGTCAACCAGCAGGTCTGCAAGGGAGTGTCTGCACACTTTTTTACTACTACTGGTACTACTACTACTACTACCACTAATAATGATGATGATGATGATGAACAAAATGATATTATACTTGACATAAACAAATTAAGTGCTAAATATGTGCTAAGGGGAATGGGCAAAATTATACATTCTTAAAAATATATATATTGAAGCTTCCTGTTATGAAGCATGTTCTACTTTTTAACATTAATCATTCATCAGATAAAGGAAATGAACTAGGAAAACTTGATTATCAGAATTTATTTTGCATCTAAAATTTCCAAGAAATTATGGTAACCTTGCAACATTACATGGATCCACTCATCTAGTGAAAGGCATAAACCCCCCTAAAAATAATAGATCTGAAAACAAGATATTGAAAGCAATTTATAATAAGCAAACCACATGTCAATTCTTCACTGTTGTAACAGAAGATTAAAATAATTGTTTCTTAATTACAAGTGACATTTCCTTATAATGTCTCTGGAAAAGAAACTCTAGAAAGTAAAGCTTAATGCTCATTTATAACACATTTTATAGGTTGACAATTAGTGTTAATGTACTCCAGAGGTACTCCGACAAGCATTTTATTATTCAAGCTCTGTATTTGCTCCTTTGGAATCAAACATATCATCTGAACATTTGTCATGGAGAAGTATGTGATTCAAGAAGGGGACTTAAATACAATTGATTTTCATAGCCTTCAGTTACTTGGGCTACTAGATCAACTATGGTCTTTTTTGTTAATTTGAGGAAAGGTGAAAAAAGTTAAAATGGGTATCAATTTCTGGAGATAAACTGAAGAAAACTTAGCGAAAACAGCACTGATTACTACAGTTTTAGGACATGCAAGGAAAAAGAGAACGGAACTGTTATGTTGTAGTACTGGAAGCAGTTGAGGTACATCCACTGTTTGTTCAGAATATTCTTTTCCTGTTTTCCTCCTCTAAAAACTAGGGGCATCTTATGGTCAGGTGCGTCTTTATGGAGCAAAAAATATGGTATGGGTTCATTTTAAATATTCAAATACGTAAAGGAACGCAGGGCAAGAATAAATAAAACTAGAACCTTGGTCCATCACATGAAGCTGAATGTTGAAAGATTCAGGACAGATGAAAGCACATAGCTCTGGAATTTGCTACTACAAGATGTAGTGATGGCCAAGACTTTAAAAGGTGTTTAGACAAATTAATGGTGGGTAAGGGTAACAAGGGCCTCTAGCAATAATGGTTGTGCACTACCTTTGATGTGGTATGTAAATAAATACAGTGGTACCTTGGGTTAAGTACTTAATTCATTCTGGAGGTCCGTACTTAACCTGAAACTGTTCTTAACCTGAAGCACCACTTTAGCTAATGGGGCCTCCTGCTGCTGCTGTGCTGCCGGAGCACGATTTCTGTTCTCATCCTGAAGCAAAGTTCTTAACCTGAAGCACTATTTCTAGGTTAGCGGAGTCTGTAACCTGAAGCGTATGTAACCTGAAGCGTATGTAACCCGAGGTACCACTGTACTAGTTACTGGGAATCACAAGTGTTGTTGTACTCATTTCCTGCTTACAGGCATCTGGTGGGCCAGCCTGAGAACAAGTTGCTTGATGAGATGGGCCTTTGGTCTGATGTAGCAGATTGGCCTTAGGCTTAGACCATCATGAATGTCTTTAACATGGTGTTTTGGGGTTCCCACTATCATGCAGTGTTGGCAGTGTAAACCATAGATTGGAAATGCAGTTAAGGAATCATAGAATCATAGAGTTGGAATAGACCACAAGGGCCATCGAGTCCAACCCCCTGCCAAGCAGGAAACACCATCAGAGCACTCCTGACATATGGTTGTCAAGCCTCTGCTTAAAGACCTCCAAAGAAGGAGACTCCACCACACTCCTTGGCAGCAAATTCCACTGTCAAACAGCTCTTACTGTCAGGAAGTTCTTCCTAATGTTTAGGTGGAATCTTCTTTCTTGTAGTTTGGATCCATTGCTCCGTGTCCGCTTCTCTGGAGCAGCAGAAAACAACCTTTCTCCCTCCTCTATATGACATCCTTTTATATATTTGAACATGGCTATCATATCACCCCTTAACCTCCTCTTCTCCAGACTAAACATGCCCAGCTCCCTTAACCATTCCTCATAAGGCATCGTTTCCAGGCCTTTGACCATTTTGG
The DNA here is from genome assembly GCF_964188305.1 of Podarcis bocagei. Classification (NCBI taxonomy): domain Eukaryota; kingdom Metazoa; phylum Chordata; class Lepidosauria; order Squamata; family Lacertidae; genus Podarcis; species Podarcis bocagei. The sequence goes on along the minus strand of NC_138127.1, from coordinate 57,218,686 downwards.
TTGCCCTCCTCTGGACACGTTCCAGTTTGTCAGTGTACTTCTTGAACTGTGGTGCCCAGAACTGGACACAGTACTCCAGGTGAGGTCTGACCAGAGCAGAATACAGTGGCACTATTACTTCCCTTGATCTAGATGCTATACTCCTATTGATGCAGCCCAGAATTGCATTGGCTTTTTTAGCTGCCACGTCACACTGTTGGCTCATGTCAAGTTTGTGGTCAACCAAGACTCCTAGACCCTTTTCACATGTACTGCTCTCAAGCCAGGTGTCCCCCATCTTGTATTTGTGCCTCTCATTTTTTTTGCCCAAGTGCAATACTTTACATTTCTCCCTGTTAAAGTTCATCTTGTTTGTTTTGGCCCAGTTCTCTAATCTGTCAAGGTCGTTTTGAAGTGTGATCCTGTCCTCTGGGGTGTTAGCCACCCCTCCCAGTTTGGTGTCATCTGCAAATTTGATCAGGATGCCCTTGAGTCCATCATCCAAGTCGTTGATAAAGATGTTGAATAAGACCGGGCCCAAGACAGAACCCTGTGGCACCTCACTAGTCACTCTTCTCCAGGATGAAGAGGAACCATTGATGAGCACCCTTTGGGTTCATGAAGTTCCACCACTGAAGAATATTTGCATCCTCCATTCTAAAATCTCTTGGCACATTTCATACGTTCTGCCAAGATAGTGAGCATTTGGGAAGCAGGATTATAACTTAATTATGTAAGACGAACAAGGCACACTGGCTCTCCAATCAATTTTAATCAGTTGCCCTTAATAATGTTATCGATATTGACCATAATATACCCATAGCTGTCAACTTTTCCCTTTTCTTGCGAGGAATCCTATTCGGAATAACTAAAGTTATAGCTCTGCAAACTACACACTTCAGGGTCATGCCCCATAAAAAGTAGCGAGAGCAAAAATAAATAAATCCAGTAGTTTCATTGAAATATGCAACCCTATCCTATATGCAACCCTATCCTACTCAGTAGTAAATTCCACTGAGGTCAGTGGGATTTTCTCCAAAATAATGCGCACATGATGGCAGCATTATAGTGAAATCCAAATCATGTTTAGTCCTATTGGATTTAATCAGGTTTACTCGCAGGTAAGTGGGGATAGGATTGCAGTCTTAGTCATGATTGAAAGTGCAAAATTGGTGGCAAAGTCTGGGATTTATTGAACAGAAAGCTGAATAGTATTCTTCTTTTAAAACAGAGGATTTTCAAAACTAGTTTGCAATATGTCATGGGAGGGGAAAGTTGTGCAAGAGGAAAAACCCAACAGTTTTCAAGATTGTGGCTGACAAAACTATATAATGAAGCATAACTAGAGCAGTTTACAGTTAAGCTGTTCACTTTGCAGAAAGTCACAGCTAAGAAAGAGAGACGTGACTTGATTCTTCTGTGAATCATCGCAATTGCAAAATGGAAATTATAATACTATTCCAGTTAATGCAAATTAGATTAATTGGAAGTTAGTGGCTAACAGTCTTAGAATCACTGAAAATCTCACACATCTGGTTAGAAGCTAAATGAGTGCAAAGAACAAACGTTAGCTCATTTTCTTCTTATCTCCTATACAATGAACCCTAATGGGTTGGTTTCAAATGTCATATCTCAAATAAGCAGACGGGCCAGTGTGCCCAAATGAGGACATAAACTGAGGGGCAGAACTAGCCCTTGAGAGAGAGAACTGAAGAAAGCAATACAACACAATGGGACTTAATCATGTGAAACATGAGGTTCCTTGTATGCATGTCTCCCTTCAAGGCAATAATTTTACAAAAGCTTATAACATTTATTTTTGTCCTTTTTTTTTTTTGGTAAACCACTGTGTGATCCTCAAATGAAGGGCAGTACAGAAACTAAATAAATAAGAATTCAGTTTTGCACCCACATTAGCTAGTATAGTCCTTATGCTTTTTTTTCTGGAATATCATTAGTCCCTTCATTTAAAGAGACTAGTACTAAAGCATTTTCAAAAAAATACAATGTTATGTGACTACATACTCTAAACCATTTATTTAATTCCATACTTATAAATGAAACATTAAAATCCAGGAAGCAAGCTGTCTCAGACCGATTAAGCATAATTTACACCACCACTAGTTTTACTTGATGAATATTTCTCACATGTTAATGACTTTAAATAGGCCCACCAGTCACATGTATTGCAGATATTCCTATAGGCAGATGTATGAAACAGCAAATAAAAATATGCTCCCGTCTAAAAAGTTATAATGGCGACTCAGGGGTCTCACAGCAAATATTTAACAGGTGTTCAAGGAAGTTTCACAGGGCATTGCATTTTTATAGAAGTTAGCATATTTCTTTGTTATCCAAGCGCTAAAAAAATGATTTATTTATTTTTACATGTGTCTGTTTAGTGTTTTGCCTTTATTTACTGCATATGGTATAAAGGAGAAATGCTACCTTAAATCTTAACAACAACAACAACAACAACAACAACAACAACAACAACAACAACAACAACAACAACAAATTTTAAAACATGATTTGTAAGGTAATACTTCAATATTAAAAGAAATGATAAAGGAAGACAAGTAACTAAGGGTACAATACTAAACTGAAAATCCCTGGCTGAAAAGCTATAGAATTCAGTAGAAGCCCTGCTATGCTGGCAAAATGTCAGAGATGCTGCTACTATGATACATATATGGGCAAAACATGCCATCAGCAGAGCCATTCTGTTGGTGAAGATGTGGTGGAACATGTGGCTGACATGTGGGCAGCGTAGGGGAGGAGCCCTTGTTTGCTTATACTCTTTGTGTTCACTGCTTGGGTTACCCTTTTATATGTGCTTTTCCTCTCTGTCTTCTGGGTTCCATCCCTCTGAAGTTCAGACGAGGCAGATGTGGGATGATTCCTCTTGTGTAGTTCCTAGCCCAGAGGGCTGGTGCATTGTCACAGGGAGACCTCTTCCACTCTTCTTACTTTGCTCATCACCCATTATCTCCCAGGGGCATAGCTCTGCTTCATCCTGAATCTTATGTGCAAATATCAGAGGTATATCTATTTGGGCCAGTGACCTTGGAGCATGTGGGCATTCGTGCTCTCTCCAACTGTTGACGGCATTCCTCAGTTGTTTGACAAGGGCAAGAAAGCTGTATTTGTTGAGTTGAACCAACCTACATTTGTGAGCATGCATTGGTGTCTATGTGTTTTATCAGAGCACACCACAAGATTCTTATGCTGGTTGCTTCTGTCTCACTACATGCCTGGGCCTTCTGGTGGTTCCCTCCCCAGGGAACCAGGCAGAGGGCCTTCTCGGTGGTGGTGCCCACCCTGTGGAATGCCCTTCCATCAAATGTCAAGGAAATAACAACTATCTGACTTTTAGAAGACATCTGAAGGCAGCCCTGTTTAGGAAAGTTTGAAACGTTTGATGTTTTATCACATTTTTAATATTCTGTTAGGAGCCGCCCAGAGTGGCTAGGGAAATCCAGCCAGAAGGGTGGGATATAAATAATAAATTATTATTATATTACTATATGGGGTGTGAGAGTTTCATTCATCAGTTAAACCAGCTCTGCCTATTGATCCACTAAATTCCTTTAGCCCTAAGCATTAGCTTAGATTGTCATAGCTGCTCAGCACTTAAATATGACAAAGTTGCCTGAGGGCAAGTGTAACTTACAAAACAAACTGTACAGGCTATTTGTATTTGTGCAAGTTTCCATTTGTGAATCAACTGGCTTGATTAAGCTGGCTTTACTATAGAGTCACATTTGTCAGCAAAGTTATTTTTCCCTCCATCTGGTGTTCTTTAATTGTGTAACAGATAAACATCCATTTGGGAACCAAACAATCTCTTTAATTAATTGCATTTTGAATAGAACTGTATAGAAGATTCATGTGCAAGTGACACAAAAATCAAATAAACAGTGAAACATACTTGTATATCAGATTTTTATTAATCAGATGGTCCCAAAAGCATTTTTATTACTTCTTAAAACTCAATTAAACCTGAACAATAACAACCCTTAAACTCTAATACTAACCATGTTTACTCAGCAGTCAGTCTCATTGATTTAAGTCTGATTTACTCCCAGATATGTGAGTACAGGGCCGAAGAATTGTTTGATATAGAACATAAAGAAAAAGATCTGAAACATCCAATATTCCTTTCCTAAGCTTTGGGTTCCCACTTACTTTACAGTGAGTCCTTGGGTTAAGTACTTAGTTCGCTCTGGAGGTCCATTCTTAACCTGAAACTGTTCTTAACCTGAAGCACCACTTTAGCTAATGGGGCCTCCTGCTGCTGCTGCCGCGCCGCCGGAGCACGATTTCTGTTCTCATCCTGAAGCAAAGTTCTTAACCCAAGGTACTATTTCTGGGTTAACGGAGTCTGTAACCTGAAGCGTACGTAATCTGAAGCGTATGTAACCCGAGGTACCACTGTATTAAGAAAAAGTATTGCCCCTGATCCAGTTGTAGTCCTGTGTAACTAATGATGCACACTAACATATATGGATGACTTTAAAAGACAAAGCCAGCCAGTTCAATATGGTAAAGATGAGCATGAAGACTATATATGTTTCCAGGTCTTTCCTGCTGGATCAGGGGAGATGTATTTTGTGTCCAAGCATTTGTAAACAAAAAGGGATGGGGGGATCTGTTTATTTGAAACTTCATTGTAATACTTTTGTACAAATTTAGTAGCACCAACATTTCTTTTACGTGGTGTTATGGCATTCTACAAACTAAGTCATGGTTTGTATAAGGAATACTCACAAGTAGTCCCAGACAGTCAATCAAACCATGGATTGTGCCCAACTAAGTTCCATAGGAGCCAAATCCAGGGTGCCGTGGGTGCTTGGGCACCCACAATAATATAATTGTGGGAGCCGGACACCCATGAAGTCAATGAGAAAAGCTGGCAGGCGGCAGCGGCAGTGCCTCCAGGAGAGAAGCAGTTCAGCTCTGCCCTCTGCAGCCAGCAAATGAGGCATCCTTTTCTGGAGAAGGGGGACCTCGGATGCAGAAAAGGGTTCCTTGCTGGCTGCAGAGAGGCAGTGGAAGAGGAGTTGCTGCTGGCCACCGCAACACGGATGTGTGATGTCACACACACACAGCTGCATATAATGCATGTGACATCACATGCACTACGTGCAGGTACGTGCATGTGACATCGCACGTCCATGTTGCAGCAGCAGGCACCCACAATCCTGAGAGCGAGATGGTACCCTTGCTAAGTTCTATTCAGAATAGATCCATTCAAATTAATGGACTTAAGTCAGTGATGTCAATTGATTTTAATGGGGCTACTCTGCCTATGATTTATGTGGGTTACAACCCCATTGTTTCTCCAAAGTTCATTTAGTTTTGCAACTATTGTTGCCTGTTATTGCAAGTTGGTGAGCATCTGGGATGTGATGTCCAAGCAAGCCATTATTAAGGAAAGATGTTGGGTTTTGACACAATCCCAAGCCATAGATAAAACAAACCAAGGCTCATAAGCCAACAGCAAAGCATGGCTTCAGAATGCTGTTAGCTAGCAGTAAGCAAACCATCATTAAGCTGCTTGGCAGCTTTTGGACAAACAAACCAGCCCCATCAGCAGAAGCACTGAAGAAGGACTTCTGTGTACACAGCTTGACTTCCCCTGTTCTCCTCCTTTTTCAATTGGATTCATGGTTGGGTCTGGAGAACCTACAGAAAACTATGCAGGGGGAAGAGAGATGGGATAGTTTCATTTGGCAAGCTGCAATGCTTCCACAAATGGAATAATTAGACGAGTGGAATATTGAACTTCACCCCATGGCTTAACATTATGTTTGAGCGAGGCCATTATTTGTTTGCAACTTGCAAATGAGAATATCATTTTTCATTAAATGAATGAATAAAAAAATAGTTTATTCTATGTACTTCTCTTGGAGCAAGTCAAAAGAAGTATGGTGGGATTGACTTCTGAGTAAAATGCACAGGACTGCACTGTAAAACAAGTATGTAAAAAATGTAAACCATAAATATCTGAAGAACTCAGTTATGTGTCCTAGGTGTAGCTTGCAAATGCTGGATGTATTATTCTAGCAGAAACCTAACATATGCTGAGAAAAATTGTACTATTTATGATGTGCTAATGACATTTCCAGTACATTTGTCCATGCAATGCAGAAGGACATTTATGTTGTTGTTTTTTGAAACCCAAATAGTTCAGATTGCTGTCCACTAAACATAATCTACTTAGCAAACCATATTCCCATCTAGCATTTTGTGTTTCCTTTATAAATTCTACTTTATATAACTTCTTCCCAAGTGAATTACATTTAATATTTTTCAGTCCAAGTCTCATTTTGAATTCTAAGCTTATCCTCAAATATTCTTCCAATCCCTCTAATATTTGTGTCTGTGCATCTCATGCTACAAAGAAAGGAAAGAACAAAAACAACATAAACTATTGTTGGTATTTTGAAGCAGAATAATTTGTCTTCTACTAATAGGTTTTTTATCCCTTCTTTACTTCCTGAATATTCCTGAATATTCTTCTCTATTTCCATCAACATGCCTACTCAAACTGTTGAAAAAGAACTTGAAGAGCAATCCTAAAACCCTGATCTGTGATGCTGGAGGAGGAGGGCTAGGGAAATGTGAAGTCGTCCCTCTGCTAGGCTCTGCCAGCAGAGGGGGAGTGGGGGGTTGTGTCACTCTGTGGGGCATGCTGAAAATGTAGGTGGTTGAGAAGCTACCACCAGTGATGCTCTACCAGTAAGGACAAGTATAGGGCTCCCAAACAGAGAGTTACAGGGCAGGGCAGTGGTATAGCTAAGCCAGACATGGATCTAAAGATACTCCATTGGTCTATCTCCCTAAAGGGGGCTTGACTTAGGGCACCCAGCAGCACCAGCCTGGAACTTATACAGCAATAATTAACCCCCCACCTTCCAACCTGGTCAGCATAAGTGGCAAGAGTTGAATTGCAGCAATTGAACTGATGCATTGCCTTGCCCAGCTGCTTCCTCAGCTGGGAATAGGAATGTTCTGTCAATCTTGTGGCGTACTGCTCATAAGGCTATAGCAGTCGTTTTCTGCACCTTTATTTTACCTTTTTAAATTCCATTACTGTCAGTTTTCATCTGATTTCCGTTCATGAATAAAGCCAAAAGGAAATCAATTTATAAATAAAATCCTTAACTAACTATTAAGCACAAATATTGCCAAAGCAGCAGCCACAGAACACAAGAAAAAGATAGCTACTCCAAAGAATGGTGGGAAAATTCAGTTTGCAAATTAGTAAGGCAGAAGAGGAGCAGTCCTTTGAAGTGGTTGGTAGCACAATCCTATGTCTTATATACCCTAGCAGGTTCCAAGAGACTTGAGATGGGATAAAGGTAAAGTGTCTATATCGGATTGCAGCCTAGGAGTACATAGATAAACATGAATCCCTCCACAAGTCTTCTGTCTGTTAAACAATAAACACTAAATATCTAAAAGCCTGGAAAGGATCTGCTGCAAAATGGACTCACTGGGTAGCACTGGATAAATTATTATCTTGCAGTCTCAGATTTCCAATAGTAAAAGGAAAATACCGAAGAATAATTATACTTTGATTATTTAATCTTGTGGCATTGCATCAACCTGTTGAATATCAACCTATTCAAATGTTTATCAACAACATACTGATGCAATTAGTCATATATAGATGCTCTTTCTAAAAATAAAAAGTATAACTGGCTTTGGATCAGTGTGAGAATTTGTGAAGCACATAGCAAATTAAAGGGCTACTGCAACATTACTGATCAGTGTTCATATTGATCAGTGTTCAGTAACAGTATTTTCTTTTGGACTAGGATTATGGAAGGGAACTACTTTACTATATAGGATTTGTTAGATTATCATATTGTTCATATATCACTCACTTCATTAAAAATTAAGGATACCACTTCACTAGAAAGCCCACTGAGAATAACAAATCAAGAGTTTCTAGGACAAATGATTTTGGAGAAGCGACAAAAAGCGCAAAATATGGGCAACATTCAAACGAAATGAAAAAACTTCGGTGGGCATCCCTAGAATTCCCAGAGAAGCGTAGGTTCTTTAGCATTACAATCCCAATTTCCCATTATCCCTAGGAGACAGGGGTGGAAGATCTTGGAAAGTGATAGTGTGCATAATACCTCTGGCCACATTAGCACATATCTTCAAATAAAGCAGCAGGAGTGGAGTTGTTTTGTGTCTGAGATCAAAACCTTTGCATCTACACTACTGCAAGCCCTGATCCTCAAGCCACCTTGCTTGTTGTCATAAAGGGCAGTATTTTGTCCATGTTTGCATGGTGCCCATTTTTACTGCTTGTTTGCTTGGAACAATCTATAATAGGTGGGAGGACTAATGTCAAGTGTCTTTGTTTGCATTTATGTCCTGAATAAACAGAATGATCATACAATGTTACCAATATTAAAGTAAGAATAAACAACTAGGGTGGGGGTGTTCCTTCTGGACTCTAGCATAACTCCCAAACCCAATAACATCCTTCCTCCATCTGCAGCCACTTTCCAAGAGCCCTTTTCCTGAGTTGGTGTCTAAGGGCAATGCTCAATATTGAGGTTTCTGCTGCTCTTCAGAATGCAGAGAAGATTAACGAACCCTTTGCCAGTGTCCTGGCTTTCTTCAGAGTGAGCCTACAGACAGGGCCCATGCTGCTGGCCCGTTAGCCCTTGCTAAAATATGGTCCATATTAAGAATTATTTCTTGACCAAAGCAATGCAACCTCAAACACATTTAAGAGGTCTTCTTCTATGGCTATTCTGAGTGATTGGTATGTAATATTAAGGCACTAGGGCACAGGCCTACCTGCACGTGACAGTTTCTGACTCAGAAACTTTCCCTTCATTTTACATTGGAGGTCATTGACCATGGCACATACTTGGGGGTCATTCTTATGTATTAAAAGTATCTTCCAGTCTTAGCTCTGACACTGATAAAAGTTCTGTGTCCTGAAAAGGTCTGTGTCCTGAACACTCTGGGTCAAATTAATCCTTGGAAATGTGTTACTACTTCAACTATAATGTAAATATCAGTGGCGTAGCGTGGGTGTCAGCACCTGGGGCAAGGCAAGTAATTTGCGCCCCCTAGAGTGAGTGAGCCAGGTAGGGGCAGAGAGCTGCGAGTACAAGCGCCCCCCCCAGATGTTGCGCCCGGTGTGGCCGGCGCCCCCCTGCACCCTCCACGCTACGCCACTGGTAAGTATTTCAACTCCATGCTACAAAGATGGAAAAGATGGAAAAATGAATATATCTCCTAGTATATCACTTCTTAAAACACTATTCACTTCTTCCTCTTAAATGTAAAAAGGGTCACATTTTTTATTAGCACCAGTGGGCTTCTTTTTATCAACTCTATCTCGAGAGAATCAAAGATCTCAATTTAGTACTTACTATTTAGCATCTGTCTTAGTGCGTTTGATAAAAGACCTGAGCAGCTGAGACAGCCAGGCTAATGCACTGTCACATCTAGCAATTAAGGCCACAGACATGTGTGTTGGCCAAATGAGAAAAGTTGGAAAGGAATAAAGCACAGCATTTAAATGTATTCTGTATTCTTTTTCTCTATAGACTTCAACTGGGTAGCAGAGGCAGAGTCTGTTCCTGGGCTCATAGTGAGATGGCTTTTTCTTTCTATCCCTTGCAATGGTGATCACTTTCACCAGTCTTCTATTGTCAAACACAGCTTTGAGATTTCCCCCCATCAGAAGATTATTACAGCTCACTTTCTCTTTCACTCAATGAATATTTTAATGTGAGAGCTCAATGCCCTTTTTAAGCACCCAATGTTCAGAATATATGACACTGGCACACAGTAAAATTCTTTAGAGAGCGCAAGCTCCTACATAATAAAGGGTTTTTAGAAGTATATTCACATTTCTTTCTTTTAACTTACTCCTCTATTGCCTGTGAAATGTCAGCATATAATGTACAGCATACAACTGAAAAAATATTAACAGACAAACCTGTAAAATATAAATTGGGGAATAATCATATTAAACTACAACTTGAATGTAGTAATGAAATATGCAGAAATATATAGCATACCTTTCTGTCATATCAAATATATTTATTTCTGTAACATTGGGTGGTAACCAATGCTGGTCTTCTGTCAATGGAGGGGACAGAACTGGAAATTGCCCTATATCTCTATCAATCCAGTGATGAATTAAAGTGGTCAAAAAGACAGCTAGTTAGAAATCTACATTTGACTTTGAGTTACTACTAATATTAGTGTCAAAACACCTGGTGCTCTCTTGCTCATGCCCTCTCTCCTGTCTGTGTGTGCGTGTAATTGCAAATGGTGGTTACAGGTGAAGCTACTGCTTCTACAACTCAATAGTAGTTAAAGAATGTGATCCACTGCAATGCTGACAAATTTTGTTTGTGACAACAATCTAAACAATAATTTGTTGGAAAGCAATTTTGTTGATTATTGAAACAGTAAATTTCAAGACAATGTTATGTACTGTGCTTATTATTATAAGGAATCTATTGATTTTTAGAAACACTGTTAAATATGTATTTGAATATACAGGGTAATAAGGAGGTGTACGGGAAATGTCTATGGCCCAAATTGCATACTTATCCAGGCTATGGATATTGTGCCCAAAATAAAGCTATAGATATTCATTTCATTTTTTTTAGGATTTCTATACCACTTTCCACAAAATGCATCCAAAGTGGCGCAATTAATAAACCTTTATTGTATATTGCTCAGAGAATCATTATGATGTGATTAACAAGTAACATAATAATAAGGGGGCACATTGTGTCCATTTACAGCTAGGCTACGGAAGCACCAATTTAAGGGTCATAAGGAGGACTACATCACTAAAGTTGCAATTACTTTGCACTGTCACAGTATCTTTTTAACCCTTCTGTTGCTTATATAAATCTGTTGGCATCCTTTTGTGCTGTAACTTGCTTTTGCAGTCTGAACAATATTTAGAGGTACCTATGATTTTGACAAAGTAATACATTATGGCTCTCCAAGCAAGTTTGCATAACACTTAACTTTAACTTAAAGTTAAAAGGAGGCATGTTGTTTTTTCAGTTTTGTTTTTCTGCTCTGCTATCCAGTAAAACTGGTGACATATTTTTTTAAAAAATTAAACTCATAATCTTAAATCGTAGGTAGCTATCCAATTCATAGTAATAAGAATTGGACTAGCATGGCACAATATTTGATTGTACAGCCGTCTGACTGAAAAGAACTAATGGTAACTTCCCAGGGGTCTTGAAGAAAAGAAGATATTGTAGTTAATCAGTGCAGCACAGAAGGAAGTCGTGATTCAAGTAAAGTGTGTGTGTGTGTGTGTGTGTGTGTGTGTGTATACACACTTGGAATCACATAAGTTTTACTCTAACAGCCTTGTGAAATTAGTACCTCAGAACCTTATAAAACGCACAGTAGGCTTCTATCAATCAAACAGAAGGTATTAATCTAAGAAATTTGCTGACATAAGGAAACATCAAGTGCTTGTTATTAAAGAGTGCCAATATTTTGTAGCTTCTCAAACTGGTAATAAAAGTACAAGTATGGAGTACATCACCAGGTTTAATAAAACCGGTAGTTCTTTTCAGTCTGACAGGATCAGAAATAAAACACAGATGAGCCACCAATAAATGACTAACCTAATATCAATCATTCTCTTGCTGCTATAATGCAAAAGCTAAGGACAGATTACATATTTATTTTTCTTCATAGTATGCAATATTTTTATGGCAGAAATGCAAGGCACTGCTGTGTGTATGTTTTATTTTCAGTGTCACTCTGCCTTGCTATCTTTATTAAGCCATAATGCGTAAAAGGATAGCTTTTAATAGTACCAAAAACGAATGCAAAAATTCCTAATTAAAGTTTACCTTACCAACTTAAGGGATGTATATTTATGGTACTGCATAAAGACAGTTCTGCCACCTACCATATTCCATGGCACACACTGCAATGGGGGCAGAAATACAGAGGCCTGGAAAGTCTTTTCCTCAGAAAAAATCTACGTGTACCATGTGAACAGAGGGAAGGGGACAGGTACTGAAAAGAGTTACTAGCCCAAGTTATGTTTTGCATTTGCCACATTAATGCTTATATATAAGATACACAGAGATAGACTCACCTCCCATTTATCTATTAAGATCCACCACAAATTTGCAGGGTATTTTGTTTCTTAGGCTGAAATAAGCTCTACCCATTTGCATTCCCTCCCCCCCCCAAAAAAAAGTGCTGGTTGAAGGTTTTACTGCAGTAGCCGCACAGAGAGGAGGGTCATGAGGCAGGGCACAGCTGTGCCCATGAATGAAAATGCAGATGTGCCAGGCAACTTGATGCTCAAGTGGCAGCACACGATATGACAGAGAGTAGCTCCTCACTCTAAGCAGAATAAATGAGACTGAAGAAATAAGTAATATTAGAAGAACTCAGTTTCTAGTTGGTTATTTGAAGTCTGCCTTCAAGGCTATGGCCCCAGCTACACTTTTATGTTATTATAGTGGTAGTCTATTTGATCAAAGTAGCATGGAGCATAGAAGTCACATTTTCCCCCTCATGACAAGGCAGCCCCACCTTAAAAGTGCCACAATTTATCCTTCTCATTCTTGTTTGAATAAAGTACTAAATAAACATTCACAAGAAATTAAACACCACAAGTGCATAAAAGTGAGGGAAAGTACCCTAATTAATTGCTAGTAAATAAGAACAACTCTACAAATCAAAGCTCTGAAATGCAGTGTAAAAACAGGAACAATGCAGATTTACTATGAAATATGCATTCTGCTCTAACATAAACAAAAGAAAAAACAAGGATGGCACCATTTTAAGACTGTGATTACTCTAGATAGATATTGTGTGACTTTTATTAGTAGAAATTATTATTTCAAGTTGGTCATAAAACAAGTTCTAAAAATGTTGGCATAGTGACTAATTAGGATATAGCTTAAGAAACAACTGCAGAATTTCTGTCAGTGGCTACTTTATCATACAGTGGATAGAAAACAATTCGAAAACTAAAGCCTCCTGGCTGAAGTTAGCCATCGCACAACCCCAAAGTGTGTCAAGTGTTATATGGGAAACAGGGTTTAACCTGGTTGACAAAAATTGTATTAACTATATTCTGAATACCACAGAAGTAAATGTGTTTCACATTGCTGTTTATCACTTCTTTATTACCAGCTCTTGTACTGTAAGCTTCTCAAAGTCTTGCAGCTTATATACTAGAAAGCCTATTCACCTCTCTTCATTCCACCAGCCTCAAACAACTCTTCATTGAAGCTGATGAAGGAAAGCAATGCTCATCCAACACAGATCTAGTTCCAGCCTTTACAATCCCTTGACTCATCTCCATTACTGCTGTTGAATTTCTGCTACTGTTTTAACTGCTTTTTCTGGTCACGGGGTGGGCTATATTGCATTTGCTGGTATACGTGTCTGCTTGGTCTACTATGGGATCCAATTAATAGCCTCAGCTTCTTCATGAACTCACACTGAAGGAAACCCTCAGCCAGCCCCAGGTATGATTTAGCAACACCAAAATCCATACTACAAGTTGATTTTTAATAGCATTACCTCTGTTTGACAAATGTGTCAATGTGGTATAGAAAGCTAAAGGTAAAGGACCCCTGGACGGTTAAGTCCTGTCAAACTTGACTATGGGGTACGGCGCTCCTTTCTCATCAGGCCAAGGGAGCCGGCATTTGTCCACAGACAGCTTTCCAGGTATGTGGCCAGCATGACTAAACCGCTTCTGATGCAATGGAACACCGTGATAAGTGCCAGAGTGCATGGAAACGCTGTTTACCTTCCCACTTCAGCAGTACTTCTTTATCTACTCACGCTGGTATGCTTTTGAACTGCTAGGTTGGTAGCTGGTATAGTATAGTGGTTAAAGTGTCAGAATAGGATCTAGGAGACCAACCTTGAAATCCCACACTCAGTCATGAAGCTCACCTTGGGCCATTCATTGTCTCTTAGCCTAGCTAACCTCACAGGGTTGTTGTGAGGATAAAATGGAGAGTGGAGAGATCCATGATGTACACTACTTTGAGATCCTCGAAAGAAATGTGGACTATAAACATAACAAATAAAAATTAGGTTGCAGCAACAGAAACCACTTTTTGCCACTACAGCTGAGAATAAATATTTAGAGAGGTACTGTCTTCCTGACAGTAAGAGCTGTTCGACAGTGGAATTTGCTGCCAAGGAGTGTGGTGGAGTCTCCTACTTTGGAGGTCTTTAAGCAGAGGCTTGACAACCATATGTCAGGAGTGCTCTGATGGTGTTTCCTGCTTGGCAGGGGGTTGGACTCGATGGCCCTTGTGGTCTCTTCCAATTCTATGATTCTATGATTCTAAATCAGAATGATCTAATTAACCATGTTTAATTTCCATTGACTTCGGTCAGAAAAATCATAAAGATGAGTAAATCTAGGCAGGGCAGTGGTTAAGACTGCCCTGTATGAAACAAAAAAGATGAACTAAAATCTGTCACACTTTATCTTCCTAGCTTCTAAAGAAACTTTGCAATCATGACATATCATCATGCATTATTGCATTTAAGTAAGAAATAGTTGTTTATAGGTGATAGCATATGTTTCCAAGAAGTTTACTGATGGCAATCTTTCATATATAATACATATAATAGAGTATATGATTTCATAATCATTTGTACTAGGTGAAAATATAGTGAACCAAAACATCTAACAGTCATATAATATATTATGTAAATAAAGTAGAAAATATTGGCTAGCAGGTTATTAAAGTTATTTTTTCATTAATATTTGAAAACCATTATTTAATTTCTTTCATGCAAGGTTGGCAAGGGCAGCTATACATGAAACAAGTAAGAGAAAGAATATTTATTTTGAAATTGATAAGTCCCCATCAAATACAGACTATAATCAACATTTTTGTCCTAAGGAATAAGGATATAATTTCATGATTGCTTAAATTACATCATGGAAGAAATGGTTATTGCAGAGTACATGCATTTAAAGTGCATGTTAAAACTGCTAATTAGACTTGCTTGTTTAATATATTGCTTTGTTTATTTCAGATGCTTTGCCTATCGATTCATTCTAAACATTAAAACTGAAAGAAGCAACAAACGTATATTAATGATCTTCAGTTCTCATGAAGAAGTATGAACCTAGTCAGAGGACATAATGCATAAACCTCTGAAAAGTTTTTTTAATAATAATAAAAATGATTAGTAATCCAAAGTACTGATGAAAATCAGCCTTCAGATGTCATTTTCCCCTTTAGATTGCAAAATGGGAGGGATGCAGAACAGACTTGGTATATTACTCAAGTGAGCAAGCAAACTGCAAGATTATGAGTGTGTTCACATTACCTCCGAGTGTAGTGCATTCACAGATCTTGCCCCACCCTCAGCTGTTCACATCAGCACAGCTTCAATTAGTTGATGTTTGTGTACCCACCAGGGCAAGTTGATGAG
Organism: Podarcis bocagei; assembly: GCF_964188305.1. Classification (NCBI taxonomy): domain Eukaryota; kingdom Metazoa; phylum Chordata; class Lepidosauria; order Squamata; family Lacertidae; genus Podarcis; species Podarcis bocagei. The sequence goes on along the minus strand of NC_138127.1, from coordinate 57,203,236 downwards.
GTGAACATGTCTTTACCCTCTGCAAAGGTGGTCAAACCTTGGCCACAGGTGAACTACTAATGGCGTAAGGATGCCGATAGGTGTGAAACTGGTTTGAGAAACAATGCATTAAATAGTAGCATCTTATAACAAAGTACAGGATACATATGCATTGTGAACAACGTCATGTGAACAAGGATTAAAAACCCAGAACTGGAAACATGAACAGGAGTGTGAACATAGCCTAACAGTGCACATGCCTACACATACATCTTGTTACTGGTGGGGTGCAGAGGATTTAGGATGGAGCCTATTTGCCACTACACCAGCTTCAGCCAGTGAGGGAAACGACCTGTAGGAACTTATTGCCTGCTTGGGTCAAGATGAGGTCTTGGCAAATGCAGACTGGTGAAGAGGAGCACTACTGGGGATGGTTCAGCCATAGCAGAGACCTCAACTTTACCCAGGCAAGCAATAACCCCATCAGGAGGTTCTCCCTCTGGCAGTAGAAAATGCAAAGCCCCTAAATGGGATATTTTAGAGAACAAGCTGGCCGTTTGGCTCCAATGGGTTGTGAACCCCCCAAGCAGCCTGTTCCTTGTGTCCATCAGCTCCACCGGCCTGGAGATGGCACAGTGAAAACTCGGGGGAAACTGTCCCTATCTTCTGCCCTAGATGGTGTGAGTGTTGTATGTAGCAACGGATCTAGTGCCCTTCACCTCCCCAGCCCCTCACTAGGATTGCTCTATAATTTGCATATGAACCTCCCCTGACAAGAGTAAAGGGACTTTAATTTTGCAGAGGTTTATAGAAAGGCTCCATGGATCAAATAAGAATGGGAACTCTTGATCACATTATTCACTTCTGCCACTAGTGAAAGGGGCAGGAAAGTAGCCAGCAGCATCCAAGCTTAAGACTTGCTTGTAAGGTTGCTCTGTGCAACCCTGGTGGGGGTATGATGCCTTACAAGACCCTCTAGTACTTAGGGGGGAGGGAATTCTAAGCTGCAGTTGCAGTTGCAATTAAATGTGATCAGAGAATTACAGGATTCATAATAGACAATTGATCATAACTGATTTAAGCTCTTGTAAAGCTTGTGAAAGCAATGTATTTTGGCAAATGGCAACATGATAATATGTATGTCTGTCTGTATTTTGCTACGTTTAAGGATTCAAGAATACTAGGCTGAGCTCATACCATTACCATAGATTTTTAGTGTGCTTTCATTGTAAACTGCTTTGGAGTCAGATACAAGGGGTGAGAGAGAAGAGATTTCATTCTTGCATGAATATAAAGTTTTATGCTATTGCTGGATTTTACCATTTATTTTTGTATATGGTTTTAAATGTTAAGTATTGCAAATCATGCTATTAGTATGTTTTAGAAATAAACAGTTTTGCAAAACTCTTCTTGTAATTCCGATCCTTACTGACATCTCTTCATCCGGTGTTAGAGAAAATGACGACAAGCCATGGCTGTAATGCTGTGCACCCTTACTCGGGAGTAAGCTCCATTGAGATAAATGGGATTTAGGATTGATCTGTTCATTGCTTTTTGCCAACTAGGATTGCACAAATTTGGACTACAGGTAAATGAACTGAGAGAATAATCTTAGATAAGGGCAAAGCCTAAATGCCATTTCCACTGATGTCATTTTCATTATTTTGCATGCATGATTTTTATAATACTAGCTGGGTGTTACACCCTTTGCATATATAATGACTGACCTTGTTTTAACTGAAGACAGATAACCAAGCATTTTATAACTATCACCAGAGACTTTTAATATGGCATATTTTTACATTCTGTTTGCAATAATTTAGAGTTTCTCAAATCTGACCTTTTCACTTGGTATGGTAACTATTATGATGGAAGTGCAATTTGTTTAGAACTTGATTTTAACCATTTTACCGCCACTGTTTATTATGAAAAGCTCTACAATAAATGTCATCAATTGTTGGCCCACTGTTCAAAGACTTGGCAATCTGAAAGCAAGCTGGTATCTGTACATGTAATATGAAGTGTTGATCAAAGCGATGTAATCTGGATTTTATTAATACTGTTTAATGTATTAACATTGTTAAATCGTCTTCTTATATATAGTTTTGATTTTATCAATGTTCAATTTTATAATACTTGCTTTTTCTATGTTTTAGCAGTTCTTGCTTTTATTTGTAATCCATCTGTCAGGGGGAAAGGCAGGGTATAAATAAATAAATAAGAATAATATAGTTTATATGTAATTGAGACATGGAGGGGGAAAGCACTTTACAAGTTAATTGCTATCCTCTTAGGACTTTTCACAATGAAAAAGTTTCTGGGCATGTAAATTTACAAGCACAAATAAATTTCTGTTCAATACCAAAAAAGAAAGAGAAAAAACCTTGCTTTATTGATTTCTTGGAGCCAAAGCATTCAGAAGGCTTATGTGCCACTATGGAAAAGTAAAAGGGGAAAGAGCTCTTTGAAAAGCAATAAATGATTCTTTTATTTCCTATTCTTTTTCACTTGAGCTGCTATTACTTTGAAAGTCCTCTTACATTTTTAAGAATTATAAAGACACAACCTGTTTTTCCTCTGTCTATGTGTGTGTGTGTAAGGGGGGGTGCAAGGTAGGGGAGAGAGAATATCATGGGTTTATCATGTCCAGCATTATTCCTGGAAACCAAATAAATGTTTTTGGATTCCTTACGCTGGATTAATTCTATTGATTTCAGTGGAACTGCATCAGTGTAATTAATGGGTTCTCTTTTGAGACTCCTACATGTATGTTTGCATGTATGTATACTGTATTTGAAATGATATAGCACGAAAAGTCAAATGGACTTAAAACTTTTATACAGCAATATCTCAAATCTACTTTGTGTTATCTGTTCTCCTTTATATTAATAATAAAAAAACTTTACTGTAACTCTGTTGCTGAGAATTGCTATAATATTAATATTATATTAATATTACAGTGGTACCTCTGGTTATGAACTTAATTCGTTCTGGAGGTCCGTTCTTAAGTTGAAACCATTCACATCCTGGGGCAAGGTTCGCAGCCAGAAGCAGCTACTTCTGGGTTAGCGGTGCTCGTAACCTGAAGCGTTCCTAACCAGAAGTGTTTGTAACCAGAGGTACCACTGTACAGTCATACCTTGGGCTGAAGTAGCTTCAAGTTAAGTATTTTCGGGTTGCGCTCCGCGGCAACCTCGAAGTAACGGAGCACGTTATTTTCGGGTTGCGCTGCTCGCGCAGGCGCTCAAAAATGACGTCATGCGCATGCGCAGAAGCAGTGAAACACGACCTGCGCAGACACGCAGTCGCGTCTTACATTTACTTCAGGATGTGAACGGGGCTCCGGAACGGATCCCATTCGTATCCAGAGGTATCACTGTATTAAATTTCTATACTTGCCCTTATTTGAGGATCACAGGCCAGGTTACAATATAAGAACACAAAAATACACACCACGGTAACAAACAAAAACAATACCCCCACTCCCCACCACACACAGTATTAAGACACCATGTTCCTAGCCCTCATTTTCTGAAACAGAGAATTGTAGTATTGGCTCTGGGTAATAACAAGATCAGCATGAATACCAGGGATAAGTGGTCTCACTAGTAGGACACATCCAGTTGGTGTGGCTGTTTGAGTCTTGTTGCCAGCCTCATTTTTGTTTTGTTTTGTCATAATATGGATCAATTTTCCCAGACTGTGTAAATGGAGTTCCCAGGCTGCACCTTTGAATAGTTTTTCTAAGCCTTTGGCTCTGTAAATTTAGCCTGCCTCAGCAATCCTTGAGTGGTAAACCTGGAGACTTCACAAATAAAAGCATAAGGAGGTGCTACAGCTATAATATTTCCAGTGACCACTTGCCACTATCAGTAAGTTAGGAGCCAGCATCAAACACTTAAGTGCTAGCCCTGCAGAGATCTGAATAAAATATGCTAAGTTCTTAGGCAGAAGAGTGCTCAGGCACTTCAGATTTTTCCCAGCCCTGTCACTAAGTTCTGGAGGTAGAGTTAGCAAAGATCAAACTGACACACTCTATTAGCTTCCTTGAAGAGGAAGAAAAGAACATATAAAAAAGGAGCATTACAGGTGAGTGTAATTTTAATCAGTAAAATGCAAAAAAAGGTTGTGACTTTCTGATATGAAATAGTCCTTGACTTTCATAATTCTTAAGCACTTCCTTTTATCATTTTGCTGATGTATGTTCTATTTTAAAATCAGAAGGATAATGGATGTGCTTCTTCAACAGTAAATTGGGTTTTATATCAGAGACGTGTCAGCTTCACGACAGGTTGACCTGACAGTGGTCTTGCATTTGCAGCTCTCCTTCATGTCTGCTTTTCAAGGTGAGAGGGTCAGTCTTAAGAAAAGAGCAGAAGATTGCTTGATCCCCAAGGAAACATATTGGAGCCATAACAACATTTACTGCAAGCTATAATCATTTTATCTTCTTCTTAACAGCTTAAAAACAGAGATATGCTGCACTGTCACATGGATTTTTATTAATCAAGGGCAGTTAAAGTTTGAATGAATACCATAAATTAAAATATGGTTCCTGTTTCTAATGACTGCCCAATACGTGACAACTTTCAAAGGAAAATACACCACCTGCTACTATCTGTAATTAATGCCTTCGTTTAATATGGCACCTTTTTTAAAAAGAAAGCAAGCAAAAGGTCATTTCTCTCTTCTTTTGTTAACTTTAACAATGAAGATAGGAGATTGAAACATAATATACCATGCCAGAATAACAACATATGGCACAATCCTTCCCCTTTCAAATGTCAGTAAAGCCCACGACACATTTCTCTGCATGGGGTGAGGATCATCCTCAGGGATTCACTGAGGCCCCTTGTCCCTAGCAAATCTCTGCCAATGACACTGTTGTCCACGTGTAGTCTACATTAAGGAGGTCTGGTGAGGAATAGCTGCTAAAATGCTGTATCTGAAGGTATCACCTTACTGGCAATAGCCAGCTGCATTGAGTTGCACTTCCCACAGCTGCCGTCGCCAGATGACGACTGGCAAGGAAGAGCAGAGGCTTCAGTAGACAGTGTGCCAACTCCAGGGAGCCCATGTGTCTCTGCTCCCCTCAATCTTTGTTGGAAAGGGATTGGGTGCCCTCAGTATTGAGGGAGCCTGGCATGTGTCATGCGTGTCATACATTGCTCATCATAGCTTCAGCGGCCGGCTACTCCAGAGCCCTCAGCCTTCTACAAACGATGCGATGTTGCACTCACTTCGCTCACATGACATCCCACACACGCATCATGAAATGTTTTGATATCACAAGTGCATGACGTGCACCACTCGCATGACATCACACATGCACGCAGCATGCCAAGCCGCCCCAATACTGGGGACAACCTGGTGTCTCTGTCAGAAGAAGAGTCTCTGCAGCCATGGGAGGTGGAGTGTTGGCTAGAATCATTTTCATCACCAGAAGACTATGGTCAAGGCATACTCAGTAGAGATAACTCATGCTTGATAATGTGGTTGTTCACATTTGATGCTAGAAGTTAGAATATCAAATGCAAAGCTATACTTACATTGTAGCAAAAAGAGAGTGAAGTAAATTTTTTACACCTAAATCATTCAAATAATATATTCCGATTCCAACATTAGTACTTTAAAAAATGGCTAAAATGCCAATATAACAGAAGACTGGCCGAATAGCAATGATGGGAGGACAGGGAACTATGCAGAGCAGCCTAGTCCTTGTACAATGGTGGCTCTCTCAAGATTCCTTTCATTCCTCCTTTTTTCCTAGCTTTCATCAGTTACTGTCTGCCCAATTTTAAGCAACAACACAGGAACCACCACCGTTTGAGGTAAGATGAATCCGTAATTTGAAACTGAACTTTTGTAGGGAAGTGAATCAGCCATGCTCTGTTTTTTCATTCCTTTGGGCTGAAAAAGGACCTTCTACCTGTTTTAGCAAATGACTGACACTGTGCGTGTTTTTTCAATAATTTTATGAACTAATATATTAATGATACGTATTATGCTACTACTATAGCCTAGCCCTGTAGCCCAAATGTGGCCTAGAATTCTAAATATATAAATCTTAATTCAGTAAAATGAAAAACAAAACAAAAAAACAAGAGATTGAATATCTATCATCTTCAGTTTCAGGATGTGGTCAAAATACCCACATCAGAGAAGAATAATTCTTCCAATTAAAACAATATTACAGGCTACAAATTAACTACAATTGTAGAAGATTAAAAACATTTGAAAATTAATATATTTTAAAACAGAGATTAGAAGCCTTGCATATCATTATTAAGGTTGATGAAAACGATTTTAACAAAATTATTACTTTCAAGCTTTTATAATTTACTGAAAAAATTACCTTTGAGGATAAATTTTTCTCTAGATAACCTTTTAACTAAAAGGTTAAGTTCTTTAAGTGACAGTTGTTAAAAGTCTCTCCAGCCCTTTTTTATTATCTAAGCACTGCACACTGTGGTTATCACAGGCATGCATTTCATTTTCACATGCATTTACATTCAGATGTGTCCAATTTTTTTCTGGTAGGCAGTCCTGAAGAATAGGCTTTCAATCTCTCTGCCCCCATGAAAGATGATAACATATTTTGCATATAATATAAATTGTTTGTAATTATGCAGATTGGTAGACAATAATACCACGTCTCATTCATGCGATTGCTAGCAGGTGCTTTATCTCTGCACCTGCCAAACACCAGTAACGAAGGGGCAAAGGCATGCCTTCCTAACAATTTTTCACTGTCAGAGAAGATAGGATTCCTATACTGCCTGTGCAATTATCTTCTCTTCTCTAATACAGTAATTCATGTTAGAATGAAAGCAAGTTGGTTGGTACAGATGCCCATAGAGAGAGAGATAGTAAAATCAGCAAGTGGCCACCGAAAGGGAAACATTTTCTAGGGTTCGGCAGAGGTAAGACTCCCAATTTCTTAACCATGGTTAAAGAACTGAAAGCTGGTCCTAGAATTGTGTAATCTTACTCTACCCCAACTCCCAACCCAAACATTTATCACATTATGTCTCCTCACCTATACAATGGCTAAGGCTAAGCAGCACTCAACATTAAGCAGTGATCTGAAAATAGTTTTGAACCGTGTTTCAAATCCCTGATTAACAGCAATCTCCAACTAGCATAAACCATATTTAAGATCGCTGCTGATCGTTTCAATCAAAGAATGGTGGAAAGACAGCAATGTCTAAGATGATAGCTGCTCTCCAGAGGGCCTGAAAGAGGAATGTTTGCAAATGTTACATGAGTCTAGATCTTCAAGGACACCAGGCAGAAGTGAGCTGCTAGTCTCACTGACCTTTCTAGAGTCAGGCTGCACAATATTCAATTGAAGAAAATTGGAGAGGCAGTTTTTCGAGGCAATTGTGGGTAATCGCCACAAGGGAGCACAAAATCCTGTACTGTGTGTGTTTACTCAGGCCATCAAAGAAGAAACCCTTTTCTCTGTACAAGAATTTAATACCAGAAAGATACCTTGAGGACAACATTTATCGTAAGGTAATAACTGAGAAAATTAGAAGCACTTGACTTCTGCCATGTAGCTCCAGGGACATTATGATTAATACATAATCTCTATAGCCTGTTGTTCAATTATTTTTTAATTCATTTGTTACCGAGGCCCTATTACTTAAGAAAGCAGGCCAAATCCGTCATAAAATTTGAGACAAAATAATGAACTCTCTCATTAGTATTTGTAATATAAGTCTCCAGTTTATGAAGCACTGTAACACTCTGTAAAATTTCAATGACTTAAACAAAAATATGTCATTCCATTTCTGCATCTGCCTATAGATATAGAATTCATTTTAAATGAAAGTACTGAAAGAAATATTTTAAATTGAAAATTATTTGGACTTTGTATTACTGGTGAAGGATTCAATAAATTAGGTCAGAGTGGACATTCACTATGCAGAGGTAAGAAGACCAAGAAGGATTAATGGAATCTGAAAATAAATATATAGACCAAATTTATGGATTATCCACACATATGAATTGTTAACATGTCACCATACTAGACTTACAAATTTATTCCTCTATGTTTTGCTTGATTTTTTATTACATTGTACTTAGGATTCCCTGGCATGTTCTCTGGATGTGTCCATTTGTTGTTGTTTAGACGTTTAGTCGTGTCCGACTCTTTCTGACCCCATGGACCAGAGCATGCCAGGCACTCCTATCTTCCATTGCCTCCTACAGTTTGATCAAACTCATGTTGGTAGCTTCGAGAACACTGTCCAACCATCTCATCCTTTGTCATCCCCTTCTCCTTGTGCCCTCAGTCTTTCCCAACATCAGCGTTTTTTTCCAGGGAGTCTTCTCTTCTCATGAGGTGGCCAAAGTATTGGAGCCTCAGCTTCAGAATCTGTCCTTCCAGTGAGCACTCAGGGCTGATTTCCTTCAGAATGGATAGGTTTGATTTCTTGCAGTCCATGGGACTCTCAAGAGTCTCCTCCAGCACCATAATTCAAAAGCATCAATTCTTAGGCGATCAGCCTTCTTTATGGTCCAGCTCTCACTTCCATACATCACTACTGGGAAAACCATAGCTTTAGTTATACAGACCTTTGTCGTCAGGTTAATGTCTCTGCTTTTTAAGATGCTGTCTAGGTTTGTCATTGCTTTTCTCCTAAGAAGCAGGCGTCTTTTAATTTCATGACTGCTGTCACCATCTGCAATGATCATGGAACCCAAGAAAGTAAAATCTCTCACTGCCTCCATTTCTTCCCCTTCTATTTGCCAGGAGGTGATGGGACCGGTGGCCATGATCTTAGTTTTTTTGATGTTGAGCTTCAGACCATATTTTGCGCTCTCCTCTTTCACCCTCATTAAAAGGTTCTTTAATTCCTCCTCACTTTCTGCCATCAAGGTTGTGTCAGCTCCAGGTCTTGTTTTTGCTGACTGTATAGAGCTTCTCCATCTTTGGCTGCAGAGAATATAATCAATCTGATTTCGATGCTGCCCATCTGGTGATGTCCATGTGTAGAGTCGTCTCTTGTGTTGTTAGAAAAGAGTGTTTGTGATGACCAGCTTGTTCTCTTGACAGAACCCTATTAGCCTTTGCCCTGCTTCATTTTGAACTACAAGGCCAAACTTGCCAGTTGTTCCTTTTATCTCTTGACTCCCTACTTTAGCATTCCAATCCCCTATATTGAGAAGAACATCCTTCTTTGGTGTCATTTCCAGAAGGTGTTGTAAGTCTTCATAGAATTGGTCAATTTCAGTTTCTTCAGCACCAGTAGTTGGTGCATAAACTTGGATTATTGTGCAGTTAAAAGGTCTGTGTCCATAACTAATCCTAAAGCAGCAATACCTGCCCTTGGGATCACCATATGTGGAAAGGTGCTGGATATTTAGCCAGCTTCTTAAAGCAGAGCTTTCCAAACTTTTTATATTGGTGACACACTTTTTAGACATGCATCATTTCACGGCACTGTAATTCAGTTTCACTAGCAAACCAGAGGCTAAACCAACCCCTTTCTAGCCCAAGGGAAAAAGCTCAACAATTTTGGGGGTTTCTTTAAAAAATTTTAAAAATTTCGGGGTGTCCTGGTTTTTGACTTTTTGAAATATAGCAACCCTAACTAAAGCCTACTTAAAGCCTTCATTGAAAAGAATGAAGTAGCACTACAGATGTGAGAAAAGCTTCTCATTCTGGGATAAGATACTCAAAGGACTGTTACTGAATTCAATAGAGTTGCAGGAATCAGGCCAGATATAACACTAACAAAGGCAAAGATTACTCAATAACAATTCACTTTTCATTTAAAATTATTCCCATTTAAAATAATCTGTTTTGATCACTGTTAGAAACTGGATGCCCAGGTACTGTTTCAAGTATATATGGCACCTTATCCACTGTATTTTTCCACTGGGTGGAAAACTCACAAAAGAAAGTAACACTTATATTTTATTTTCGTTTACTTCCATTTCCACACACCCCCAACATGTTAGCCAAGTACTAAAATTATATTAAGATTCTGCACTTTTCATAGCTTATTTTCTTTATAATAATTGTTGGCATCTCTCTGTTTCAGAAGACAATGGAGAAGTGCACCTTTAGGATGAAGTCAAGCTGTTAGAAAGTTGCAGCACCTGCTGTCACTGTAGAGACCAGTGTAGAGGAAGAGACATGCTTTGTTGCAGCTGGGGCAGATGAAGGCATCCGGTTGTGCTGCCGCAGATATACCACAGTGTTTCTTCTCCCTTCACTCCTCCCAGCGGTCATTTCTCCTCTGGTCACTGCTATGGATACACATCTTGACTGCCTGTCCCCAGGCACTGCAGTCATCTGCATGGGATTCCCACATAGCATGGTTGATGTCACCAGCCTTCATGTCCCATTTGCAGACATCTTTGCAACACAGAGTTGGTCTGTCCACAGTCCTAGTCCCTGAAGCCAGCTCCTCATAGAGCATGTCCTTGGGATCCCCCCATCTTCCATTCTGTGGGTTTGACCAATCCAGTGTAGCTGTTGCCGAGACAGGAGTGCGAACATGTTGGGAATGTGGGCTTGTGAGAGTGTTACCGGTGTCAGCCGTGAGTTTAATTCTCTGACACAGGTTTGGCCAGTAGTCAATGGCAAATTGTCTTGCAATCCATTGGCACTCCACTGGGCATATTGCCTTGCCTTTCTCAGTGTAGCAAGTGCCTTTTCACAGGGTGCACACTTGTAGTTCACAAGAGCCTCACACTTTGCAGCAATAACAAGCTCCATGTCCTTTATGCCAGCCTCAAACCAGTTGGGGATCTGTTGCTCTCTTTTGCCAAAGTAGGACATAGCTGTGTTGTGGGTTGCCTCTTTGATGTTGTCCTACCTTGCTTCAACACCTATCTCTGAAGCGGTTCAATAGAGCATGTTCGACAAAACCAGAGCAGCATTCACAAATTTGAAGCATGGATGTTCTGGTGGTGTTGCTTCAAGGCCACACTTTATGCGTTGTACTATGGGCCCTCTTTGGCTGGAGATGGATCTTGCTTGCCACCAGGGAGTTATCCATGTCTCAGTCGGCACTACGGTAGCTCTGTGTAACACGAGCACAGTTCGGTGCTGATAGCCTGGTGACAATCACGTCCAACTGGTGTCAGTGACAGCAAAGTTAAACTTATCTACATCCAGTTTATCACACTATGCTTACCAAGTCCCACATATCAATACTTCACTATTTGAGAAGATATTAATCTTCCTTGACAAAAGTAATCTAGAATCTGGTTGACAAATTGTGGCCTTTGTCCTATTTTATTTTATTTTATTTTTATTTTGCAAAATTTGGTTAACTCTGTAGAATGAACCTTAAATAACTATATAAAATCTTACCTGCATTTTAGCTGCCTTAGTGAAGCAATTTTATAGCATGGATCATTTGCTAATAGTTTTAAGCAGTCATACCTTGGGGGAGGACAGTATACCAGCAAACTTGAAATTTTCTTCTACTACAAAATACCATCTTAGTCTGAACTTTCACTCCTTCATCATCTAACATCTAATTATTTCAGTCTTGGAAAGTCACCAAAAAAGCTGAGAGAATGCCATCTTCAGCACCACATAATTTCATTGCTGACATTCTGAATTCTTCACAGTAGGGCTTGAGACATGGTTCCCCTTACTAGAGCTGGCACTGAGAAAAAGGGCTTATTTTGTTAGACCAATGCTAGCATTTAATGCCAAAGACCATGATGTATGCTAACTTCCATCATTTCTTCCTCAGACATCTGACAGAAAGCCAAACCAATTCCAGTGAGAATATTCATTCATTTCAAGCTACTCTGAGAACTGAGGTGGACAAATATGCCTCAAGAGTATGCAACAGTAGGGTTCCACAAATTCAATTATACCCTTCAGTTATGCACTTAAGCTACTGTGAAGCACTATGATATACAATGGACTTCCAAACTAATTCTGTGCCACTAATATTACACTGTACATGCTAAATATGAATAACATTGCTGCCAAACTCCAAGCGTCTCTATTTCCAAGGGACGTCTCTGATTTAGAGAAGCCATCCAGGTTTCTGATTTGATCCCAGAATGTTCCACTTTTCCTCAGGATATCCCTATTTTCACTGGAGAAATGTTGGAGGGTATGAAGTTATTCGACCCACAAGCCATCTGAAGGCATTCCTGTACAGTGCATGCTAGAGTTGTGGATGTGATCCATGTGGGATGCACATTCGCAACCCGCAGCGTTCGCAACTCACAGCGGCGCATCTGCGCACACGCACGTTGCGATTCGGTGCTTCTGCACATGCGCAAAGTGTGATTTAGCGCTTCTGCACATGCACGACCCCCGAAACCCAGAAGTAAACTGTTCCGGTACTTCCTGGTTTCAGCGGGCCCATAACCTGAAAAAACACAACCTGAAGCGTCTGTAACCTGAGGTATGACTGTATAGGAAAGGTTTTTAATGTTCAATGTTTTATTATGTTTTTCTATATGTTGGATGCTGCCTAGAGTGGCTGGGGCAACCCAGTATGGGGTGTAAATAGTAAAATTATCATTATGGAATGGGACATCCCTATTTTAATCAGATAAATGTTGCAGAAATGTTCATTGCACAAATAGAATTGTGCTACACCTCAGCTCTTAGACTGGGCTTTTAGTAAAAAAAAAATGTATGTGTAGCAACCCATTGCTGTGTAAGTAATCTAGCTGATCGAGGCCACTAAAGAACCGAGGAGGATTAACTAAAGAACCGAGGAGGAGAAATGAAGGAGATCTTGATTGTGTGTGTTAAGGCATATAGCTCACCCAACCCCAGATATGACTACTTACAAGTTACACAATTCATACAGATTACATGTTATTGCTGATACCCAGAAATTTCCTTAAAATCTTCTGCAGCGATAAATTTTTGCATTTATCACTTTAAACACACTTCCATTTTATCTAGGATGTGTTCACTACTAGAACTATCAAATAGTAATACTTCTACCACAAACACTAGTCTGTGAAAGCTACAGAGCTTCATTGATTGTACAAATAGGCTATTTTTGGGGGGAGGAGGTCAAACTATTATTTATGACACTTGGTCTTGCAGTCTCACTTAAAATTGTTTTAAAAGCCTCTCTTTTCCTCCCCACACTAAGCAAAGCAACAACAACAATCCGTAATATTTCAGATATCAGTTTAGTTGGTGAAATAACATGTTGGAAAGGCTTTTAGCTAAAGTAAAGCCTGACAATCTGGCAATTTGTTCCACTTTTATAAATAAGAACTCTGGCCTTTTGACTCAAAAAGGAAAACATCATTATATATGGTTCAGCTTGGCCTCATTTTCTACACATTTGTTCAAAAAACTTTACACATAATTGCCGTGGTCAAAGAGGGCAAGCCTTGCTCCTATACTTCTTCATATTTGATAATTCACACTGACCAATCTTGGCAGTCATTTTTTCAAAGCATAAACCAAGGGGCCAACATTAAGTACAAGACATGTCTTGCCCCCTAGTCTTGCTGGTGTCAAGATGTAAGTGCACGGTCAGTCAAGGCTGGTCCATTAGGACCAATGGAACACTGCTCCATCGAACTCAGCCTGCCCTCAGTCAGTGCCCACCTGCCTGTCTACTTACTTGCAATCAGCTCAGGATGGGGGGGGGGGACGGGGACGGACAACGACGACTACCTGTCAGCTCCCTCCTTCTTAGTCTTAATGTTGTCCTTGTAGAACTCAGCAGGGAAGAGGGTAGGGACAAAAGAACAACTAGTTGGCTCTACCTGTCATTGGCTCTAGCATCACCTACCACTGCTGGTCTCGCTACATCCTGCCCTACCAGCTCCAATGAGCACCAGCCACCACTGCTGTCAGCAGGTCCTTGATCTGTAAAGGCAGGAGTTCAGCTAGCACACCATCGCTTTGCTGAATCTCCTTTGCTACCTGCTCAGCAGGAGTCTTACTCTGCTGCACATCAAACTGGGGAGGAGGGTAGTGAGAACTGAGGATGAACAAGTTAACCTTTAAATGTGCATTTTAAAGTTGTAGGTACTAAAAATTTTATGGCAAAAACTTGGATTGGATGTTTTGTTTACTGCATGGGCATTGGAAAAACCAACTACTTACACACACATGCTTCACCCTTCAGAAATGTTTGCTGTCACATTTAAAAACTTATCACTCCAGCATGAGGGCTAAAAATATACTGTTAAGCTACAACTTGATATTCCCTGAATTTTTACTGTTAACCCTAATTCTTGCCAAGCTAGGAGTGGTAGACGCACAAGTGGGCCCATACAAGGGATACAGCCTCTAATCTCCCCAGCTGCTCAGACCTGTGATATGGTCTCTTTAGAGGGTGTGGAAGGTCAACTTTGACTTCAGCTCACAGTGCCTCCATGCCACAGCCCAAATAGTTGTAGATGTGGTCTGGTCAGAACTGGCTCAGCGTGGTGGCAGCTGGCTACCTGATACCCTCCCTCCACTGTTGTATAAAGAGCAGAGGTAGCCAAGGGAAGGGAGGCAGAGAGTGGCTAATAGTCTACATGAACGAGGTCAGTCCAAAGTGGAAGGATGTGGACCACTGGGGCACTATCTGTTGCAGAAGGACCATATTTCATCCCAATGTTGAAACTAGCAAAACAACTAGTGGCAAGGACTGCAAATTCCAGGAAAAGGACACCCATTGAGAGTCAGAAACTGAGAAGGGAGAAATAATGTATTGTGGAAGCTTTAAGCACCAAACTGGTTTGCTTTACGTAAAGTCAGTTGAAACTGTTACATAATTAAAAGACAGGTGTCTGCAATGAACTGGGCTTCTTGACTGAGGAAAAACATACACCCTCTATGTTATGTGATGAAAGATTTGACTGAAGGACTTCTTTTCTATGAAGGAGCAGTATCTCACAAAGGGGTATACCACTTGACCTGCTCTATTTTTTCATAACTGGTCTAGCAGGTTTTCCTGTAATTTAATGTGTTACCTGTATCTGAGGTAACCTAAAGCTTCTTACCAAGCACACAAGCACTCTTTTCTATAATGCAAGGCACCTGCAAGTGGTATCTTTAAGGCTCTTAGCAAGTTGTTCACCTGCTATCTCTTTGCTGGTGGCAATTGACGGAATTTAGTAAAATCAGTACACTTCTGCTTTGTGTTTATGAATGTGCATGCCCACACACTGAAATAAGATTACAATATTAAAGCTATGTCTATTTTTTAAACTGGAATTCTGAAACCTACATCACTATAGGAGAGATATTTGATTCTTTGTTGTCTTCTGATTTCTTACAACTACTTGGCATCAATGTATCTATTTAAAAGGCCAGAAACTATGTACTTTACTGTGTTCATTGCTTAGACCAAAATAGTTAGCAGATGCAGGGTTTAAGTAGGCAATTTAAGCAGCATGCCTTCAGCATACTGAGCACCTAAATGGACCCTTTTGAGAAAATACTTTGTTTGGCATGTATTTTATCTATTAAAAATGCAGTTATTAGTGAACGGTAAATTATTAAGCAAAAACAATGTAACCATCCTCTCAAACATAAAAACTTACAGCAAACTGCTTGCATCAATGTTAACTTTGTCCAAGGATTCTACTATTACTAGAAGAAACTATTAATTGTCTCACAACATTTAGCCTCTACAGTATTTTTCTCAAGGAATATACAGCAGGTTGTTTTTTTCTAATGCAAAGAACACTATTGGTTACTGAACAATATCTTTAGTTTTCTGGCATTACAGTCAATCTCACGTTATTATAATAATTATATAATTCATTACACTCAGAGTACCCATTAAAACATTATGAAGTCACACTGCTGGCAGAGGAGCAAGGTGGGTGAATGTACTATTACAAAAATGGGGTAAGAGACGCTATCGCCCATAATAACTTGCTGTCCCAGAGCTGTTAAAAACAGGCAGTGCAGGCTTGGGGAATCTCAGTATTTGGAAACTATTATAAGATTCCTTCAAGGCCCCTTTCAATTCTGCAAACTTCCCTCCAAGGACTTGGTTTTTGAAATATTTCCAGCTCTGCTCTGAAGCTTCTCTTTGGCTAAGGCATCAAATCATCAACCCATTTGTAACAGGAGTCCTATTAAAGTCAAAGAGACTGCTATAAAATTGATAGATGGCAAACTGATACTTATAGCTGCAAATCACATACTTCAAAATAGTCTCATTGACTTCAGTGATACTACTTCGGAGGAAGTGGCTGAATAGAATAGAATAGAATAGAATAGAATAGATTCTTTATTGTCATTACACAAGTGCAACATTGTACAAAGTGCAACGAAATTGGATGCCATCCCTTAAAACATCAAAAGCAAAACAACAACAACAACCAAACAAACCACATTCCAGCCACACCCACACCACACCCATCAAACTCCCAGGTCACACTATCGAGTTACAGCATTCAAAAAGGCCACAGCTCTTGGATAGAAACTGTTTTTCAGTCTATTTGTCTTTGACTTGATGTTTCTATATCTCCTGCCAGAAGGCAGTAGTGCAAACAGACCGTGTCCCGGGTGAGATGAATCCTGCAGGATGTTATTTGCTTTCCTAAGACAACGGGAACCGTACAGTTCTTCCAAAGATGGGAGAGGATGACCAATAATCCTACACATAACATATGTGCAGGGGGTGCAACCTACACATAACTCTGCACACAGCAGCCTTTACTCAATAATGTCCTGCCATCAAGAGCATTGTCCTATGCTTTTGCTTATGATGCCATGCCTTCAGCAGCTACAATGTTTCTCTTCCAAATAGAGTAGGCATAAAAATTAGTTTCACACCTCACATAGAGTGTCTCAACCAGAGGCCCTTGATTTTTATATGAAATACACATACATGAATTCTCAAATGTCTTTGCAATACAGGGGCAGGATCCTATTCAAAGAAGTGACTCATACAGGGTAAGGTGTGATGGGTGGGGTTTGCTGGAGATAAGAGATGAACAAAGATGACAGGACAGGCTGTTTCTGAATTGCATACTACACTGCAAACCTGCACAGATTTATCTGGGGGAAAGTCCCACTAAATTTAGTAGGGCTTGTTTCATATAGAAACATCCTGTAAGTGCTACAGAAAATATTATTTTTATTTTTAAATTTTTCTATGCCATCCTTCTTCCCAAAGGAGCCCAGGTTAACAGAAGAGATGGTGATGTACTGCACATGGGCTAGAGAGTGAGTCTCACTGAAATAGTAGGACTTACTTTTGAGAAAAGAGTAGGCTCAAACAATAATTTAGCCAATCCTATGCAGGTCTACTCAGAAGTAAATATTCTGCAATGGAATTTACGCCTAGGTAAATGTTACAAGCCTGCAGCCTAAGGCCTGTAAACACACTACAGTGTAAGCCCCATTGACCCATTGACTTTCTGAGTAAACTTGCCTACGCTTGCACAGTTATTCTCTACACTTTGTTCAAAATATTAGAATGTTTGAATGATCACATCTACATCAATGACTCTTCCTAAATGCAAGCAGTAGTTTGCCAAACTTTGTGAAAGTGTAGTTTAAGCCTAAAAAATTGATAATCCTAAAAACAACCAGAATAGCAATCCCTGTGAAAAACAGAATTCTGTGGGCTCAAGGGAAGATTTAAAAACAATGTTTGTGGTAACACACAGGGGAAGTACTGATTTACAAGTTTTGTCCTGATATCTACAGGTCTATAAGGTGGCATACAAATTTAATAAATAATAATAATAGAAGTTAAACAAGGCCCACAGCTCCAGCCTATAAGCAGTGAGATTTGAAAATAGAAATGATTCTAATTAAAACCAGAGAAAGAAAAGCGGCTTTGGCCATAGATCTAAATTATTATAGCTGTTGCAGGTGAGGTGATTTCCCAAATATTTGCCGTCACTTTATAGCAACAGTTGAAACAGTATGGTGTGGTGGGATATATTATGATGACAGGAGATTATGTATATATACAGGGCCGGATTTAGGTTTGATGAGGCCCTAAGCTAATGCGGCCCTTTATAAGTCCGGCTGTCCTTTGTCAACAACAAATTGTCGCTTTTTTGTGTTGAATATATGCTATATGGCAATTTATGGACCTAATATGTATCTAAAGCCATTTGCCACTGTTGCTGTATGTATGTATGATTTATTTTATTTGTTTTTTTATCTTATATTTTGGAAATGTACATCCAGTGTTTTTTCCTTTAATTTTTTTGGGGGCCCCAAGAGAGTGGGGCCCTAAGCTATAGCTTGTTTAGCTTGTACGTAAATCCTGCGCGCGCACACGCACACACACACACATATATATACAGTGTAGACTGATTAAAGTGTGGCTTAAATGGCATTGCCCACCGTAGTGGGTGACGTTCCTTTGGAGGAAGGTGTGTGCAAATGATGCCCAGGCGCACTTTGCCCAGGCTGGCCCTTCCCCACCTCTCGCGAACGAGTTTGCAGCCCCTTCCTTCCCGGTGTGGCTCCAGAGGGGGGGGGAGAGGGGGGAACCAAACGACCCGAAAGCCAGCTGCAACTGGCTGGGCACACATACCACGGTGTTTTTCATCATGGCTTTGACGGTGAATCCATCGCTGACCTGCTTCTTGCTTCTTCTGGCATGCCTCAGCGGCTCCTGCAGTTGTGGGGGTCTGTCTTTCTGGGGGCTGGGGCCCTCTTTCTCCGCCACCATCACGTCAGGCGGCTGCTTGGGAAATTAAAGAACTTGAGGACGGAAATTCACAAAAACAAAAAAAACGATAACGACCCCCTTTTTTTTTTAAAGCACTCCTCCCCTTCCTAAATTCCGTCCCCCTGCATCAGCTCTTCCTCAGCCCCCGCGCAGGCTTCTGTGCTGATTCGGGATGAAGGAAGGGGGAGGGGGGAAAGATTGGCCTGTTTCTAACACCAACTCGCTTCTAGGGACTCCGTTGCTAGGCGACGCGTCAACAACGAGCATGTGCAGCTCGAGAACGCTACCCGTGTCGGGAGCCTCGGCACGACCGCGAAGCTGGGCTCGAGGCGCACGCGCGGTAACAGCAGCTGAAGTCCGTCGCCTTCTTGTCTTGCCCTCAGTTGAGGCGAGGTTTTTCTTGCCTCTGGCTGAGAACCTACGAGTGACTCGAACCCAGAAGGACCTGAAAGGCGTGCAAAGATCTGCCGGGAGCCGAAGCGGGGCTCGGCACCGCTCCTGCGGGACTGGGGCAGGTTAAAGAGGACAAAGTATCCGGCGAGAACAGAGCATGCTCGATAATTCATATTGAGGTCGCTGCGCCCTCCTCACCTGCTGTTGAACGCCCCAACGTTTATGCCAGTTGAAGAAGATAGTGAAAATTAGGTTGTACTATTATAATGAGAGATCGTGTCTGCTCTTGGTCCCGGAGAGGGAAGGTTAATAGGATTGTGCTCTGGGAAGCACCGTAGAAAGGAAAAAATACAGGCAGAGATACAACCTCTCATGGAAATAGAACCACACAGAGCTGTAGAGTTGGGAGCAAAGCTGTCAACGTTTCCCTTTTATTAAGGGAAATTCCCTTATTCCGAATAGGACTCCTCGCAAGAAAAGGGAAAAGATGACAGCTATGGTTGGGAGGGAACCGACGGTCATCTATTCTAGTCCAACCCCCTACAATACAAGAATCTCAACTTGCGATCCCCGATCCATTTTGAAAGAAGAGTGGACCCCCCCTTAGCTTTGCAAATGTGCTAGAAGTTTACAGTGGTACCTTGGGCTAAGTACTTAATTCGTTCCGGAGGTCCGTTCTTAACCTGAAACTGTTCTTAACCTGAAGCACCACTTTAGCTAATGGGACCTCCCGCTGCTGCCGCGCCGCAGGAGCACGATTTCTGTTCTCATCCTGAAGCAAAGTTCTTCACCTAAAGCACTATTTCTGGGTTAGTGGAGCCTGTAACCTGAAGCGTATGTAACCTGAAGTGTATGTAACCTGAGGTACCACTGAACTGCAATGTGCTAGCAGTTTTATTGCTGCACCATTAGGAGGGTGCCTCTCCATCATCCCCACCCTGCCTCCACTATTACCTCTTGTGAATTATTTTTCTTTTCCTTTATTTCCAAAACATTGTTTCATATAGAATTGCTGATAATACAGACAGTGCAGAAATCTTGTGCGTGCTCCGCCGAAATAAGCAGGACTCCTTTCCAAGGATCTTAATTGATCACTCTACTCTCCTGCAAAAGCAACTGCATAGGTGGGAACTCGTGGGACAGAGTATATACTGTATTATCTATTGCTGACTTCTGTCTGTCTCGGGAGATAAGTGCCCTTTTAGGGGTGAAGTCAACAGAAGACTGTTGGAGAGTTACAGTGTGTGCTGTGGCTGTAGAGACTGATATGGGAGAGACATGTTTTGTTGTAACTGAAAAGTTGAAGGCTTCCGGCTGTGCTGATACAGATGCATCACAGCATTTCTGCTCTTTGCTCCTCCCAGATATCATTCCTCCTCTGATCACTGCTGCGGATAAACCACTTGACTGTCTATCGCCCAGCACTGTGATTGTCTGCAAGCATGGTGGGGGTGATGTTGCCAGCATTCATGTCTCATTTGCAGACATCTTTGCAAGAGTTGATTCACCAATGAGCCTGGTGCCTGAAGAGCATGTAGTTGGGGATCCTGCCATCTTCCATTCTGTGGAATATGTGTGTGTACACACACACACACACACACACACACACACCCCTACATATTATGCCTGTTTTACTGCTTTTGCTTGACTGGCATATTGTATTAGATTTTAGTACAATGATGTTAAATTTTTTATAAAGTTCCCATAATTTTTGGTAACTTGTGCTCTGAACCCACTTGATAAAACTAAACATTATTTCATTTGGTAACTTGGCGGCAATATCACTCAGAAGTGTAATTTACCGTAATTTCATAGGTCTTCTTCCCAGAGAAATGGGGTTGATTGCAGCCTTAGGTTATGTACATTTCTTTAGATATTTATTTACATTTCTATACTGTACTGCCTTTCATCCAAGGATGACAGGGCGGTTTGAATATAAAAACAATACATACCATTCTAACAAACAAAAACAATACCATCCCATACAGTTTAAAAGGCCAAAGGCTACCTGGGAGTGAGCATCATAGAATTCATTGAATCTATGATATGTAACAGGTTTGTGCTGTATTTGCCATAGGACTAACCAAGGCATATCTTTGCTGTTTTTGTGTTTTTAACTGATTTTAATTATCCAATATGTAAATCTCCTTGAGACTGTGGTTTAGAAGGTGGATAATAAATCGACAATAGTAATAAATACACACGTCTGTTCAGAATTCAACGGGGCTTACTTCCAGGTATAGGATTGCAGCTTAAATATCCTGGGAAGTTTTTTAAACTCACACTTCGTTATTGCTACTTTTCCAACACTTCAGTTCACACTTGATTCACCTTTGACACATTTCTTGGGAGTGGTGGAACCCAGCGGGACTTACACCTGCGTAAAAATTGCTATATGAATGTGCCGCACCTGCTCCAAATACGCATCCTCTCTCTCCACCTCATAAAGCTAGTGAAAGCGTGGTAAGCAAAGGCAAAAAGGTCATAGGATATGCCTGTGGAACGAAGCAGTAGAGGAATGCCGTGCTCAGCGCGCCCACTCGCCTCACAAAGGTTGAGGGCAAATTACCCCACCCGCCCTTTAGGTTGAGGTCCTGAACGCCTGCAGCGGGACTCAGGCGTCGCTTTTATTCCTGTCTCCTGGTACTGAACACAACAAAGCGGCGGCGGGAAGGCAGATACCAATATTTGCGTGTGCTGTGTATTATTGCTGTAGCGACGTCCTGTTATGTGCTATTTATAGACATTTATAGACACTAGCAGGGCGAAGCCGGGGAAGTGAGCAAGCAAGGAGACTACGTTTCCCAGAGTGCACTGCCGCAAGAAGCGCCTCACCTCGCCTGCGCAGTATTCGGGTTGCAGCTCCGGCGGCCTGCAGGGAGCGTTGTATCCTGAAGGTTGACATTGCTGTGAATGTGGACAGGGCAGGCTATGTGAGCGCCCCCCTCCTCCTCCGCAGGCTATGATAGGTGAGTGGGACCCGGATGCAACGTCCCCCTTTGATCCCCTCCCGGCACTACGGGGAAATGGCGGGCGGGTGAAGGGTGTTCGTGGTTTTTCAGGAACAGTGCAGTTTTGCTGAATATCCTAATCCCTATGTATGAACACAGAAATACACCCACGTGACACCGCAGCCTGTGAGCTCCAGTTTATATAAATTCTGTGTAGCTCGTACACTGCCAAAATACCCCCTGAACATTTTACTTTCTCCATATACATACATATATAGTTCCCCCTTTTTGCATTCTATCCCACTTAACAAATAAAAACGAACGTATCTTTCATTATAGTCAACCAAGCTTTTAGGTACTTGACAGGCTTCTGATCCAAACAGTAATGCTGTTCATATCACAGAAATGCCTTGGTTAGTGATGGGGGGTGGGGGGAGAGACACCTTTCTCCTAAAAAGAGCAGCCTACTCTTGTGTAACACCAAAAGCTCACTGCCTCCTCCATCTGGATGCTACTTTGCACACTCAGCCCTCCCCAGTGTGAGAGCCAAAACACCAGGTTAGGTTAAGCACCCCTTAGGGAGAAAAAGTTTTCACTGTGACACTTATTTTTGAAAGCAGCAGCAGCCAAACTAGCAGCTATTGCTGGTGAGGAGAGCTAATCAGCCAGTAAACAGCTATTTCTTCCTCCTGGACCTTTTTATGTTTAGTTTACCTTATTTCTTCCTCCTGTTGCCCTGTAGCAGAAAATGGGCACTGCCGCCCTGTCTTGCTGCCCTGCTGCTGTGGTTCTTGAGCTCAGGCAAGCTAGAGAAAGTGCTGTCTGCTTCTCTACCGTCGTTCTCCAGCTCATCCCCTCTAGGCATAGGCAGAAGAAAGCCAGAGCCTCTACCCATTCACTTGTAACCTTAGTGGTACAACATACATTACGGAGCACCCACCTCATCCTCTCACTCCCCTGTGGCTTGCGGCCCTGTGAACTCAGTCCTTCCCATCATACTGTCAAGAGAAAGGTGATGAATAAGGAGGCAGAGGTAACTACTCTTCAAAGAGCAGCCACTGCCTGCTTTTGCTGCCTCTGGATGGCTCCTAGTCTTTACTGCTGTGCCACTCTAGAAAGGGGATGCCCAGGAGCAGGCAGAGTCTTCCAGAGGGGTCTGGCATGTGACCTGTGGCATGCAAAGCAAGTGTATGAAATGGTCAGGCCACCCCCATTGCTGCCATGCAATCCCTGGAGGGATGGCTGGGGTGAATGTGGCCCTAGATCCAATAAATGAATAAACAGTTTCATAGAGAGAACTCAGGTGAGATCGCCAACCCTTTGTGGTATACTGCTCAGAGAGAAAGGGAAAAAGCAGAGAGTAGGCAGAAGCAGGTGTCCATTCTTTCTCTCTAGGCAACACTATGGGTGTAAACCTTCCCACTGTGTTGCCCTCAGAAGATGAACAAGAGAGAGGAGACAGTAGAAGCACAGTAGAGACACACCCTCCCTCTTTTAAAGTGAGAGAGTTCAAAAGAGAAGGTGCTGGACTGGAGGTTACAGAAGTTTGGCGGGGGTACCTCTCCCCTTCCAGCTTCTCCCCAATCTCTGTTGCAGGTCTTAAATAAGATCATTCCTGTTGGTGGAGGTCATTGGGCCAACCTAAGCAAAACAACTATTCTGAAACATCTGTTTTGATGAATTAAGATTTCCCATTAAGCAAAGGGGACTCTTTTTTATTTAATATTATTTATTTAAAGCATTTGCACCCCACTCTTCAGCCAAAAAAGAGTGGCTTACATACAATCAAATTAAGACAAATCCCTATCCGTAGGCTTACAATCTTAACAAAACACAACACCCAAGGGACAAGGAACAGGGAAGGAAGAACAAAAGCAAAAGCAGGCAGCAGTTTCTAAACAGTTTTTTCTATGATGACTAGCTGGCACATAAACATAGTGTTCTCCACATCCTTCATTGGTAAGAAGTCCATTAGCAATGCCGGACTGGAGGGTTTAGTTTGCTTTGGATGAGATAGCACTAAGACACATTTTATTTACAAATATAAACAATGGAAGCAACTAGGCTTTAGAAACAGCTAGCCGAGCTATTGGTTCCTAAAGAACCATTGTTTTAGCTACCTGGATGGGACTGCCCACAGCACAATTAAGCTACCTCTAGTGAAATATATTCAAACTGCTTCTTCCCAGCTTACAACTGCAAAATCAGGCTCAGACCATTTTTTCTTCTCTTCCCCTTAGCTTCCCAACTCTGATGTGTATTGCATTTCAGAAGCTGGAGAGAGAGCCCGTTATCAGAAATGTTCCTCTTCTTTTGGTCACACCCCTGTCCACTTGGGCCTGCTCATATTAATCAAAATAGCTGGACTCACAATAGAAGTTTCTGCCAACATGTGATCTGTCACAAATCATTCCTGCTATGATTCATAGCTATTGGACCTGAGTTGCCAATTCACTAGGAAGCAAGGCTTAAACAAATTTTCCACCACCCAACAGAGAGTTGCAGCACAATCCAGTACATGATTACTTGGAAATTAACCCCAATCGTGTTGAGTGAGGTTTATTCCTAGAAAAGCGTGCATGGGGTTGCAGCCTTAGGCATGGCTAAACCAATGAAAAAAACCAGATTAAACACAATATAGTCTGCGGTTATATTGTGGCCCAGACGACACCAGTGGTGTAACCATATTGTATTGGAAGGAAGAAGGAGATCATTCCCATAAGCCTCTTATTTTATTTATCCCAAGGATCTATATGCACCTCAACATAGTAATTTTTACAGGTTCCAGTTCAGTTATTTGTGACTTTATATAATTAGTAATTTATGGTAATTTATAACCTAAAAAAACAACAACAGATGCATATTTATGGTTTTTGCAGCTATATTTTTTAAAAATGCTTTCTGATACATTTTAATTGATCTGTATATTTTGCGATACATTTTGTGGTTGGTTGATTCATGGATTTAGGTGTTCACAAGTGGACTGGAATGTCTGTGAAGTGTTCAGAAAAGCTGTGATGGTTGCGTAGTGATACTCGTTTACTTCTGAATGATGTGTTTTTTTATATCTCCAAGAGATTGTGCATCCTTGGTCTGAATATCCAAAAAGCTTTTAAAAGTTAAGTTTGGTAGTTTAGTCTGTGTGGGTTTTTTCCTTTTTCTTTTTTTCTTTTCAGTCACTGAAAACACTAAGTGAAGTATTTGTAATAGCTGCCTTCATTTTAGTTCTTGCTACTATCTTGCATTCCAGAGGGAATTTGTGGAAAGTCTGGCTTTCAGTAAAAAGCTGTGTGTGTGTGTGTGTGTGTGTGTGTGTGTGTGTGTTTCTGTTCTTCAGTAAATAATGTGGAATACTGAGGAAAATTCTATACTCCTTGATAAAGCATACATTTGTTGAAATATTGTGTGCCAGTCTGCTGCATCTTGTTTTGCTGACAGTTATTGTTATCCAGGGTAGAAGCACTACTTCCTTTCTGGACAGCAGTGGAGAAATACTACCTGCAAAGAATATATTATCAGGCCTCTAACTCTATCAGTAGCTGTTATGTGCGGGGCGGATTGATCTAAATAGTCAATTTAAATCAAATTTCCAAGGTTCTAATGCATATATTTCCTAAACAATCATGCATACTAATTGGTTGCTATGAAAATTAAGTGGCACATGTTCACAACTGAATATAGCTTTTATACTACCCAGGAGAATAAGCCAAAACCTCTCTTCATGGATACTACTTGGCTTTTGCACTACAGAAAGTAGACTATACACACTTAAGGATACTAAGGAATATCAGTTATTTGAAGACTGAACCCTGCAATATTATACACACATAACCAAGAGCAAGTCTCCCTGGGTGTCAAGAGACCTAGATGTTTACTCAGAAGAATAGGATTACATGGTAAGTGCCCAGAACTTTTCAGACACAAACGCTGGTAGGAAAACATTATCCCATGATATGGAAACTCTTACCAAATTAAACTCAAATGAGCGCACAGTAGACAAAACTATGACTAATAAAAGCAATACATATAGTTTTGCTGAATTGATTCCGTTGTGAACCATAAACACAGGCTAGCTGATAATGTATCATGTTAAAACTCCACTTGCGCAGCTGATAAAATTAATCAAGTTAAACTACATATGCAATGTAGCAGGGTGGTTGATACCAGTTTAGATAACACACATGCTTTGTTTCTGGCTTAAATATGGGAAAGCAACAACAAAAAGCATCACCACTGTGAAAAACAATACCATATCATGAAAATTGTGGTGTGTAAACCATGCCACTGAGAAGAGCCCCTTTAACTGGTGTATTTTAAGGGACAAAAAACCATAAACATCACCAGTGCCTTGTGATGAAAATCATGTGCCCTGGGTTGGGGCCCTTTTAACCTATTCAGTAATCCAGCCCTGGTAAAAATGGCCACAATTTCTGTCATCATCAGAAGGTGCAGCACCAAGTATATATATTATTGACTGTTCTGTGACCTTTCCATAGACCACCAGAATGGATCTCACAGACCACAGTTTGAGAACTACTTAGTTTGCCTAGAAGACTGACATTGAAGCACAGCCATGCCCCATGTGATAAACCTCTGCCTTACACATTTTTGTGTGTGGAGAGTCCTTTGATGATTAAATGCAAAGCATTTTGTGTGCCGTTGCATGGAAGAAAGTGATTCAGCCTAATTGATCCGTTGCTTGCATTCTGAAAATGCTATGGCAAGTACAGTGGGTACTAAACTGCAGAATCTCATATGCTACCTTTCAGTCAGAAGGGGAGAGAGGCTGAGGAGGTTGAATCAAGTCAGTCTTGTTCATCCGAAACAGATGCAGCGCACTACCAAGACTGACTTTTGCAGGGCATTAAGTGTTCCAAACCAGCAAGCAGTGCTATTTTTCTATTAAAAAAAGATTCCAGAACTCATCACGAATGCCTCCCTTGTTCTCTTTTAACGGCAATGGTGTCCACCTGAGAGGTGCCGAAACGAAATTCCTGTGAGTTCCGGCTGAAAAAAAGCCCTGCAAGTAAGGAACATAATGCATGCATGCAGCCTCAGCTTTGGGACTGTGCGCACCAAATCTAGTGAAGGGTCTCATGTGTGGACACCTTATTTTCTGTGTTTGCATAAGAGGAAAAGTTACGAGTTTGGAAGCAAACTACAGGCTTGCATGGGCCTTCTCCCAACCCCTCCCAACCCCTTCTCTATAGGGTAGAGAGAGATGACCTGGGAATCCAGGATTTGAATCTCCAGTCAGCCATGAAGCTCTGTGGGTGACCTTGGAGCAGTCAGTACCTCTCAGCCAGTGTGGTGTATGAGGAGATTTCACCCCTCCCCTATCCAAGAATCTCCTGAGGAGTCTGCTTATTCTCCAGAGAGGAGGAGGCGTGTTCTGCTCTCTACTTATTCTGCTCCAGCACCACATCAAAGAGTCAGTGTGTCGGAGAGAGAGAGTGTTAGAGAGAGATTGTGTGTTTAGATAAGGTTGCTGCTAAGAGCAGCTGCAGACACTCAGTGCGGTTCAGCATTCATTTATGCTTAGACCTATTTAGCTCTGTATATAGTTGTATTATAGTTGTAGTTATAGAATAAAGAAGATATTCTACAGAGCTGCTCTCCGAGTTGTTTATATACTCTGCTAGACTCTGCTATACTCTGCTGTGCGACGACTCTCTACTTGTGGAAGTGAATCCGGTGCTCACAACTCTAAGCTGTGAGTCCACAGCACTTTGACCTGTTCCTGTGCAGAAGGTGGTCTCTGGAAGTGCTACCCAGCTCGCCTAGCCCAGTCAGGGCTGAGTGGATGAGTCCAGTTGGTGGCACTGGCTCAAGGGCGATGCTGACAGTGTAGTGGTTAAGAGCGATAGACTCGTAATCTGGTGAACTGGGTTCGTGTCTCCGTTCCTCCACATGCAGCTGCTGGGTGACCTTGGGCCAGTCACACTTCTTTGAAGTCTCTCAGCCCCACTCACCTCACAGAGTGTTTGTTGTGGGGGAGGAAGGGAAAGGAGAATGTTAGCTGCTTTGAGACTCCCTAGGGTAGTGATAAAGCGGGATATCAAATCCAAACTCTTCTTCTTCTTCTTCAGCCTAACCCTACCTCACAGGGTTGTTGTGAGGATTTAATGGGAAGGGGAGAACCACATACACCATCCTGACTTCTGTGGAGGAAAAGATGGTACATAAATAACTAAAAGTGTGGTTTCCCCTTGTTCTTTCTGTGCTGCCCATAACCATGGTTCAGATGTACATGGACACTGGCCTCTCTCCAGGATTCCTTCTGACTGCAGAAGCTGGTTAAGATATTTGGGGACTGTGTGTTTATATCCTACATGCTGCTCCTGATCATCAGCTTTATGTTTGTACTGCCCGGCTGGGTTCCTTTTTCAGTCTTAATTTTCTAATAAACTGAAATAATTTTGGGCACACATAAGGTTTGCATTTCTTGCCTTTGCTGATCTGGTATCCTCTGTGGAATACATTCAGTAGAAACATCTGTTCGAGACTTCAGAATAATTACAATATCACTAAAAGCTTCGTAACCAGATTACTGAAACTTAATGTTAAAAATCTGATTTTCATTGATCTAATCCTTTCAGGTTGTTTCTTTCTTTCTTTTTTTCTCCCCTCAATGAAAAAAGAAATGACAGCAGGACAAAACTGATTAGTATTTACATAATGTGAATTTTAGTAGGCTTCCCCCCCCCCCTGCTTCTTTCTTTTTTGCCTGTTCAAGTATACTTCTTTATGAAGCTCTCTTAAGGCCTTTTCACCTATGTTGACCCTCTTCAGTTATGTGCTATTAATTCATCCTTTTACCATTGTGTCATACAGATAATCAGCATTTAATGTTAGAATCTTCTGGGGAGGTTTTCCCACCACTTTTTAAGATGAGACTGGCATATATGCATTTGCGGTGTTGCCTTGGTTCTGGAACTCTGCTCAGTGCCTTTTCTTTTGTCACCCCCCCCCCCGTCTGATCCCCAGAGTGAGTTTTTTTTAAGCGATGTTGCTGGTTTCACTAAGTTGTTTGTTTGTTTGTTTTTTGAAGCAGCACAGTAAGTCCCACAGTGGTCAGTGGGGTTTTTCTCCAATTACATGTGCATAGGATTGCAGAATGGTGCCGAGGTTGAGATCTGGTGCCTTGCCCTTGCCTAAAGCTAACTAGTGAGTTGGTGACTAACTAGAGATTTGCACTACTTTCAACTAGCTGCTCATGCTCTTCAACTAGCTCTCAACTTGATCCTCTCCTTGCTGTTCATTCTGGAATTTTTGATATGCTATTCTGATATGCCCGGACGCTGAGGTCCAGCGCCGAGGGCCTTCTGGTGGTTCCTTCATTGCGAGAAGCAAAGCTACAGGGAACCAGGCAGAGGGCCTTCTCGGTAGTGGCGCCCGCCCTGTGGAACACCCTCCCATCAGATGTCAAAGCGATAAATAACTACCTGACATTTAGAAGACATCTTAAGGCAGCCCTGTTCAGGGAAGTTTTTAATCTGTGATATTTTACTGTATTTTGGTTTCTATGGAAGCTGCCCAGAGTGGCTGGGGAAACCCAACCAGATGGGCGGGGTACAAATAATAATAATAATAATAA
Source organism: Podarcis bocagei (assembly GCF_964188305.1). NCBI lineage: Eukaryota > Metazoa > Chordata > Lepidosauria > Squamata > Lacertidae > Podarcis > Podarcis bocagei. The sequence continues at coordinate 57,173,705 of NC_138127.1, read as the reverse complement.
ATAATAATAATAATAATAATAATAATAATAATAATAATAATTAAAGCCAGATTTGGTGGTACTAAAACAGAAAACTAAAAAGTGCTACCTGGCTTTGCATTGATGCAAAACACTTGTATATATCTAAGTGTTTAACTGTAACAACTGATGTTGTTTGTGTTAACCTAGCATTAAAGAACAGAACTGTTTGGTCATTATGAAATATTTACTCTGGATGTTTGATTATCAGATGAGCAGAATTCCAAATATGTGCTATTATTTATATTTAGAATTCCGCTCTTCTACACAGGCACAAAATGTAGTCAAAAGGTCCAAGTTTCCCTCTGTGCAGACATAATCCCAGTCTCTCTCTTTTTATATTAAATCATGACATATCAGTTTTCCTGAACCAAAAATGGGTTAGAATAAAAAAAGAAAAAGAAATCCAGACCCAGTACTTAAAACACATAGAATATAAAAATACAATAATAATTCCTTTTGAACCTCAACACACACAAATCCACAGTTGGCAAATGAAAACTATATCGCACGGTTATCATATCCAGCTCCCCAGGGTTAGATGGAATAGATGAGTTTTGTAACTCCTCCAGAATGCCATCAAGGACAAACAATATTTGATCACACTCTGAGGTCATTCAGGATCCTCAGAGTGATTGTAAAAACTCTTCCCTTAGTTGTTGATGATTTCATGTAGTGAGGTAATATGGAACAGAGTTGATTTGATGAGTGCAACTGGTGTGAGGGGTTTGTAAAGTGAAAGACAGGCCATAAAGCATGTTGTCTCAAGACTGTGGAGCTTTAAAGGTTAACAGTAGCACCTTGAATAGGGCACAGATGTGAGATAGATTTGTCACAGAACGGGTTGTAGACATTCTTGTCTGTGTTCTTCAGGAGATGAGCTGCTGCTAGGAATGGAATTTTCTGAAAATCCTGATTTGGAGCTTATTCACATGACTGTTTTTTTACTGTCCTTCTCCTTGATGTTGACAATTTTTTACCAGTTTCTCTAAAAAGATGAACAATTATTGCATGATTATATCCATCTACACACGTGTGGGCATTTGTTTGTTCATGGGTCACTTTTATTGTTGTTAGCCGCCCTGAGCCCGGCTTCGGCTGGGGAGGGCGGGATATAAATAAAATTTATTATTATTATTATTATTATTATTATTATTATTATTATTATTATTTTCACACATGAGCACTCTCAATTTTATGTCTTTGCAATCGTATCCCAGTGTTTCTCATCTACACTAGTGGGCAGTGCTTGATGGGATATCTTTGGGCTGCGTGTTGTTGCTCCCTCCCCTTGAGCAATTAATATTCCCCACCAACCTTAAGTTAGGGAAACCTGAGGTCCATTGTAGGCATGTGCACAGGTACTTTTTAGATCCTGCGTTAGGGAGGTAATTGGGCATTTAATGGCCATTGCACAACACACAATTGTAAGATTTGGGATATGGCTTGAGCTTAATTGAGCTGTTGGCACAGAACGGTAAAGTATATCACATTGTTGAGAAATGTTAACATTTAAATTAAAAGTACTCAAAGGTCATTGTAGAACAGATAATTTTATTTTGATTTTATGACCTATGTCTATATCCAATAGGATCCCTGAAGATTACTGTACAGTGGTACCTCGGGTTAAGACCTTAATTCATTCTGGAGGTCCATTCTTAACTTGAAACGGTTCTTAACCTGAGGTACGACTTTAGCTAATGGGGCCTCCCGCCACCGCACAATTTCTGTTATCATCCTGAGGTAAAGTTCTTAACCTGAGGTACTATTTCTGGGTTAGCGGAGTCTGTAACCTGAAGCATCTGTAACATGAAGCGTCTGTAACCAGAGGTACCACTATATATATTTTTATACTTGCTCAGTGTTTGTTTGTTCCCACAGTCCTTTTTATTATTTTATCTTTTACTTCGTTTTGTCAATTATTATTATGCAATTGATTTTGTGTTTAGGATTTCTCAAACAAACACATGACAAACAAACATACATGTACATTTCAGCATACATGTAAGTTTTGTGTCATTTCAAAAAAATAAATTTTAATTTCGTTTTTATTTTTATTTTGCATTAAATATTGGAAGGCAGGATAACTTTTCAGTGCTTTAGGGCAGGCATAGGCAAACTCGGCCCTCCAGGTGTTTTGGGACTACAATTCCCATCATCCCTGACCACTGGTCCTGTTAGCTAGGGATGATGGGAGTTCTGGTCCCAAATCATCTGAAGGGCCGGGTTTGCCAATGCCTGATTTAGGGCCTCTATTAGTCTTCATTTGTCCCTGTGTGAAAACCTGTGGACCTCCTTATGTAAGATTCAGGTCCCAAGCAAAATGCAGGAGCTGCATTTATTTCAGCTAGAGTTTACAATGCTGGCAGCAAGCACTTCAAATGTTTGTTTTCCATTAGAATATTTCTGTTTCGGCAAAATTGTTTTTATTTGGCTCTTCTATCTCTCTTTTGCTATTCCCTCCCCCCCTGCTTTAATCTCCTGAAATAGCAGATTAAGCTAAAAACTTTTCCCCAGTACTGCTAACAGTTTTCTCCAGAATTATCTTCTTGGAAGAAAATATTCCATCTGCTTCATTCCTTAACATAGCAAACCTCCTAAGTGAGCCTTGTGATAGAGACTGGCTGAATTCCACACAATGTGGTTGTTGGCCCCAAGCAAGATGAACACAATCTGTTTTCTTTAGTTCTATTAAAGGGAGAGTCGAGCGCCTTCATTTGCCTCTTGATTTTGTGATGCTTATGTTTTATGCCCTCCTTTCTTATAATAGCAGACTCCCTGCTGCTCACTCATGTTTGTATCCATACAGGTAAGCATCACACACAAATTTAAATACCTAGTGCGGCAGTGCTTTAGCATTTAAAGCCAAATCTTCATAGGCCTTTGGCTGCTTGACTTCAATTAAGCATCTGAAGTTTGCAGAGGCATTTAAGAACTTTGCATTATTCTTTCCAAGAGCATACCTGTTCTGTGAAAGTTTACCTGCGTAAGAAAGGTGCAGATTGTCAACCGAGCATTCTTCTGGTGGATTTTGCCCATATTGTGCACATTGTGCACAAAGGTGTGGTAGAATTTTCTTTTGCCTTCCAAATGCGTCACTATTTTTTCCCCCTTTATGCCATAGGTTTTTAATTTTCTGTTTGATAAATCTAATACTAAAAATGCAATAACTGAAATTGGGATAAAGCATCTGTTTCATTGAGTTTAGCATTTGGTTTGTTAAAACCCACCAAGACTTTTAGGTATAGGAGCCAACTCCTAGGGCCAAGGGGTCTTTGCCCCCCCCATAAAATATTTAAGGGAGCCAGCCCCCCCCCCAAGTTGATGGGCATTGCCATTCAAATGGTGTCTGTGCACCACATCATGTGATTGATTATGAAGGTTAGGGCTCACTTGCCCCCCAATATATTATTCAAGTTTGCACCCCTGTTCTTAGGGCTGCTATCTCAAAGAGACCCCATTCTGCAGAAGTAAAGAATTCCTCACCCTTGACCGACTCTTCTGGAATTTTCACAAGGCACTGTGTTTTATGGAGCTTTGATTTGATTTGTACCTGCCACTGTTTCAAGATGGCTGCTGTATCTGTCGGGGAATGCTGCTGGGAAAGCAAAAACATATGTACCTTGGTTCTCAAACTTAATCCATTCTGGAAGTCCGTTCCAAAACCAAGGTGCACATTCCCATAGAAAGTAATGCAAAATGGATTAATCCGTTCCAGACTTTTAAAAACAAGCCCTAAAACAGCAATTCAACATGAATTTTACTATCTAACAAGACCATTGATCCATAAAATGAAAGCAGTAAACAGTGTACTGCAGTCACACAATCAATCAATCAATTAGTAGCTGAACTGGGTTCCACACAGTCACAAAAACAAAATGAAAAGCGCCACAAAAGCAAAAACACAAAATAAATAACAAAAACAGACCTCACTGTAACACTCAAAACAGAAGTGTGACACTCAAATCGGTAGCAGAATACTCAAAACGGAGCACATTCGGCTTCCGAAAAAGGTTCGCAAACCGGAACACTTACTTCCGGGTTTGCTGTGTTTGGATTCCAAGTTGTTTGAGGACCAAGGCATTTGAGAACCAAGGTACCACTGTATATGCAAGTAGACCAGTTTAGATGAGTGGAAAAAAATCGTCCCCAGCCCTTTTGAGGAGTTGGCAAGGTTCACAGTGATACTGTTCTCTTGAACGAAGCACTGCGAAAATAAAAGATGATGTGGGAAGGGGAAAGCTTCATAAATAATATTGGGCAGAGCCGCACGCCTGAATTACCCCTTCTCTCTGCCGTCCAGATACCCATGAAAAACTCTTTTCTAATCAGCTGTTGTCATTTCACCCATTTCTGCTGGGAGGCAAGAGCAAGGGAACCTGGAGTGGATGGACCTCCTCCAGGTCAACATTCTCCTTCCTTAACTGTACCATCAGTAGGTATACATAGGTATATTCTATGGCCCTCCCTCAATATATGTCGGTATCATCCTTCACTTCTTTTCTTTTCTTCTCGTCTTGTTGGCTATTGGGGGATCTGTTCCCCTCCCCACTGCGATGCCATATCTGTGCATTGCTATTCTTAATAAAAGTGAAGTGCTGCACGGGACTTAGATAGCCATGGTTATTTGCATTGTCAGTCATTGAAATGGTTCTTGACAACTTGTGTCAGCATTTGTCAACATTTATATTAAGATTGCATTGTTAGATCTTACTTCATTCTGCAAATGCACCTGAACTAGGCTAAGAACTGGTTATAAACCAGTGCAATATGAGATTGTGTGGCACAGATTAGAAAGCTGATTTAACATGAATACAGTTTTTTAAATCTTAAATTTCTGAAAAGCAATATAATGATCAACCTTTGGAAGATAAAGCACATTCTAAACAGAGAGGCTTAATTTACTCTGTCATTTGCACAGATGAAACAGAAGTGGGGAAAGACAAGAGCTAGCAATATTGGCTGTCTTTGTTTCACTTTGAGTGAAACTTACACATACTGCATTGCTATATATCATAACTGTAAAATTAAGGTACTTTGAGCTTTGTTGCAATTATGTCAAGTACCTATGGGTTTTTTTGGGGGGGTGTTCTTGGTGGTTTTTGAAGCAGTGGGCTTTTTTCCTGCAACATCGATTTTCTTAAGCTAAGTGCGCCTATTATAATAAATGTGCTCATTAAATAGCACTGCCTGGTTTCCATCTCCTCCAAAACATGCTGGTTGACGCTTTTACTTGCAAGTAAAACTGCAGAGTGTGTAGGATACTCCTTTTGTTATTATTTTACCTGAATAGCACCTTTCATTTTTTAAGGCAGAACTCTGGCCAAACGGGGCTCCCAAGCAGACTACCTGGGAATGTTGGGTGTTCTCCCATTAAGAGTAAAACACACATATGAACTAATGTGCCAGTTTGACATTTTACTTTGTAAATCAAATCAGAGAATTCTCAGCGACTGTGTAATAGGTTGCTGAGCATAACTAGTAACAAAGTGTGAGGACGACGTAAACCCCTCTGACCTTTCCTTTAAAAAGAATGGGAAAAGCTCCAGTTATTATGGTGAAGAAACACAGGAATGTAGAGCTGGAAGTTCAGCTAATCTAGCGACCTGATGTCAACAATCCTACAATTTCTATGCCATTTTGTAGTCTTTCGAAACACGCACACAAATGAATCTGTACTGTCAAGATTAAAGATGCCAAGTTCTGTATTCTCAAGAGACACTGCCATAAAGTGGTCTGGAAGGTACAAATGTTGTGCAAACTGACATCCTCACAATTACACCCCCCTCCCACCAACCAGCAGTAGTCATTAGCCATGATGGCCAAATGGAGCAACCATAAGAATCAGTATGTGTCAATATCAGACACCAGGAACAAACAATGGGGGGCTATTGTCCTATGAACTTCCCAGAGACATCTGCACATGATTGGGAAACCCAGCCAGATGGGCGGGGTATAAATAATATTTTTATTGTTTGTTTGTTTGTTTGAAATGGGGACTTGGATTGGAGGGACTTTAGTCTTAGTTACCCAGGCTCCTTCTAATAACTAAACTAAGATTTAAATGTAATAAGGATGTAAATAAGCTGTAAGTGTAATCTGTGTACTGTTTTCCAAGGGAGTGACTTGTATCTCCATATATGGAGATTAATCCTCTGTTGTTACTTGGAACTTCTCAAATGCATTTTAGTTTTATTTTATTTATTTTTTAAATCCACTTATCCTGGGACTTGAAGCAGGATACAACTGTGAAATAACATTCTTTGTAAAAATAGACAATCCCCTGCAAAATGTTTCAGTCGGGTTTCTGCACATGTTTCAGCCTAGAAGAGGAGAGCAGCCCAAATTCACACCCAGAATGTTTTGCGCACTGCCTGGGGGTGACAGGCAGGCATGACAGTTGTCAGCAGGGATTCAACCTTGGATTTTCTCTGCCAGAACTACAACTCTCAGAAACGTAAGACTGTCTATAATCAGTGGAGCGAGTCTTTGAAACCGGGCCTGATCACATCTTGCACAGCTAGTGAATGGCAGGAAGACATCTGATAATAGAAGCCATGGCAGTTTGATCCTCAAAGCACCCACTCTCTCAGCCCATTAAAATGAATGCCTGAGCTGTAACGATGGCATCTTGAGAGACAGCGCCGTAATATATTTCTAAGGTGGTCAGAGGAGAACAATACAATAAATAAAAAAGACAATATATGTGTAAAGCGACCTTTTTTGAATGTTGCTGCTGTGGTGCTTTTATTTTAATCTCTGAAGCTTCAGGTAAAGAGTGTCAAGTACAGTTGTACTGAAAACTAGCAACCACTTGAGCATGACAGATTTACAGAACTTAAATGTTTCCACTGTGGATTTTTGTTGAATGCCCAGTTGCTTGTCTGCTTAGAGAACCACTTGTTCAAACAATAGCAGATGAAAATGCCCATACAGTATTGTAAACCAGAAATCATTATTTTTCATCCTATGGCTTTGCTACGACAGTCATTGCAAAAAGGTTGCCATTTTATTTTTATTTCCATTCAAGTGCCCTGTATTAATGTGGTTTTATGCACTTTTTAATCCTTGTTTAACACCTATGAAACCTATGTCCAAATGACCTACCTCTTCAGATTATGCACCCTACTTGTGGGCCGAGAGACTGAGGAAAACCTTTCATTGAACTTCTCCAAGGCAAAGTGAGCTCTTCCGTTGGATTCTCTGGGGTGGGACTCACTGTTAGCTGTGAGAGTAGCCAGCTTCTTTCCCTAACCGTTTTCTTGTGTTGCTGCTGGTGCAAGTGGCAGGAACAGCCGTGTTGGCAGCCTATCCACAATTTTGCACTTTCCACACTGCCTAGTGTAGTCCTGAGGGCAGTGTGTGTGTGTGTGTGTGTGTGTGTGTGTGTGTGTGTGTGTGTTAGGGAGGGCCAGAAGTGGCAGTTACTATAAAAAATGGTGGTGGTGTAGAGAAAATCCTGCAGATGGGGCTTCTTTTTCTACGGGGACAGGGAGGGTGAGTAAAACAAAAATTACCATATTTTTTTTTCTTCAGAAAAAACGTCTTCTGAAAAAATTCAGCTGAGCTCGAGTAAATACCATACTTTAACGGGCTCTGATAATAGGCTGCACTTGGGAAATGACATTGATTTTAGATGCTTTTTTTATTCCCATAAGCTGAACAGCTATAAAGTATTTTCAATTCCTTCTCATTTCTTTATATAGATTATACTGCCTTGCATTGCAGATGGCAGATGTGGACAAGATCAGCTAGTATTGACAGTTGTCAGTGTTTGACTTGAAAGCACTGGAGATGGGCTTTGTACCAAAAGAGTCAGATCGAATCCCAATCAAGGCCGCTGGTGTTAGCATGGCTTTTGTTGTTGCTGCTGTAAATATGATACCAGATAGGAATGGGTTGTACTAAATCCCATTGTAGGGATGTCCCTTTCTTCTTTCCTTGGGTCACATTTTTATTTTAATCAGCTTAGGTGCATTTCTTTTCTGCGGAATACAGTGGTACCTCGGGTTACTGACACTTCAGGTTACAGACGCTTCAGGTTACAGACTCCGCTAACCCAGAAATAGTACCTCAGGTTAAGAACTTTGCTTCAGGGTGAGAACAGAAATTGTGAGGTGGCAGCATGGCAGCAGTGGGAGGCCCCATTAGCTAAAGTGGTACCTCAGGTTAAGAACAGTTTCAGGGTAAGAACGGACCTCCAGAAAGAATTAAGTTCTTAACCCGAGGTACCACTGTACTTGTTCGTGAAATTAGTGGCTTGTCACAGCACTACTGCTGCAGAGGAGCAGTTTCAGTTTATTTCCAAGGTGGATGCAAAGGCAACTCAAAAAATCGGACTATTCTGGATATTGTTGGTGAAATCTTGAGCATGTTTACCCATGAATAAATCTTACTGAACACAGTGGAATTTACTTATGAGTAAGCATATGAGTTGTGTGTCCCTTTCATTATTTGTATTATTTGTAAAGCCAAAATGGTCACCCCCAATAATAATAATAATTCATTATTTATACCCCGCCCATCTGGCTGGGTTTCCCCAGTCAATATGTCACCCCTGGTTTGGTGGTAGCAAATTGGAGGAGGCCATATTGCTGCCTGGTTTTAGGGGCTGCAGTTTGAAGCCCTCCACACACACACTTTTAAAAACTTTTATGCCACTTTTATGCCACTTTTCAAAACAAGGGTTCCTTCCCCCCCAAAAACCCCCACACAGTCAATAGCATATAAAGGAATACAAAATGTCCCTCTGAATACAATTACTAAAACAGCATAGAAACTGGAAATTTAAAAAATGATTTTGGTCGAGGGAGATTTGCCATGGTGTGTCTCTCTTTTTCAAACACACACACGCAACCCCCTCCCCCAAAGCTTCTAAAAAAAGAAATACCCAGCCACTGCCATAGTAAGCCCCCAGTTTATATGACTTTGCATTGCTCATGTAGAGGCTACTTTAGCCCTTTGGGGGTTTTGCTTCAGATGCTCCCCCTTGAAATGAGGAGGCTGCTCTCTGCATGATTGCTTTGGAGCAAGCCCAATTGAACTTGCTGGGAGGTACTGCTTAATCAACATGTGTGGGATTCGGCTCTTAAAGTGTTTAGAAATGGGCTGTAAGCACTATAGAACTCTCTCTCCTTAGATTTGGTATTGGGACACGAACATAAGGAGAATGGTTTCAATCATTGCTCAATATGCTGCTTCTCTAGTGAATATTAATACTGTTAACACGTCATTCAAAATATGTGGAACATCCATGTCAGTAAAATCATATGATCGTTGTTACAGACAGAATTAGCTTTATCTTTGCTGTATGGGCAGTCAGAAGAGCTGAATTCCTAATCCAGTTAGTTTGGCATTTTTGTCATATGCTGAGTAACATTTGCTTTAGGAGTAAATAGAATTTGGTACCTGAATACTGACAGAATCCATTAGAAGTGCATGAAACACCCAATTTTTGACATTTCAACTTGAGATTGGTAAAACTGAATAGTCTGTTCAGTAAACTCCAATGAAAATCCTTGATATTTAATATTTTATATGGCTGTTTCTTTGCATATGTTTTTAAATTTTTCTTTGTATATATTTTTAAAATTTTATATATGGCCTATACTTTTAATGCCTAGTAACGGTTTGGCGAAGAAGAGTCTGTTCAGTTTGTTTACGACTGGTGCAGTGTTCAGGCACTACCAAAACATTCCCAAAGCCCCCTCTTCCCATAACTTCCCCAGCTCCCTTTCACCCTGTAGGTGAGTTGACCATCCGAACAGAAAAGGTGGACTGTGCCTGTTAGTTACCATCTACTGTGAGTGACCAAGCCATGCCAAAGCTAAAAGAGAAACTTTTGAGCAATAGACTGGCAACTGATCCTCTTAAATCTTGTCATTGGTGCAAGTGGGTTTCAAACTTTCTTTTGTGGAGCCCCAGAGTTCCTCAGTGAAAAAGAAAAGAGGATGTCGTTGACGAGCAGGAGAATGTTGTGCTGAGGGATGGTGAGACCACAACAGGCATGGCTTGTGCATTGTAGAACATCTCCTGGATCATCTTCAGTGTGCAGGGTTTCTTGGCGGAGAAGTCAGTGTGGAGAGGGTTACTTGACAGTTTGGAAAATTACTCATATGAATGCTGTTTTCCTTTCTTTCCTTACAAAGTTTTTTCTTCAGTACAAATAGTACACAGAGAGAGAGATGTTCCTGTCGTGAACCAAGGAAGTTGCCATTAAAAATTAATAACTAGCCTGGTTTCATGTGGCCTTGTAGTCTCCTGAAGGAGTGAAAATGGTACACTCTGTAAAAACCATCCTGTTTGTCAGGTCTTGACAAATCGGAAGCATTAAACAAACCAACAAACCCCCAAACACTCCACACACAACAGCTGCTTGTTAACAAGGGAAGAAAGGTGACTTGGATGCGTCAATATTTGAATCTCTCCAAAGGACTGGCAAATCATGTATCAGAAATAGTAGAGATGAGTATCTTTGAGCCTGAAAGTGTTACGCCAATAGCGAACTCCCCTATTAAGCTTCACTACTCTATTTTTTAAAAACTGAAAAACAAAACCCCATGCCATTGTGTTGATATTTATAGTAACTGGTACAAGAGGAGAACAACCTGTAACTGTTAGCCTGTCAGCAATCATCCCAGCAATTGGGCATTTATGTTCAAGTGTTGATAGAAACACTACAGCGTAAGTATGGCCTATGACAATCTGGAAGGGATATTGATCATCCTTTGTGTTTACCACAAGAGTGCTTAAGATGAAATAGTTACTAGAAGACAAAATTAAAGTACAAGCTTACTGTTACTTTTTATATATCAATGCCATTGCACACTTTTTACTTTAAGAATTGCAGAGTAAATTTGCATTTTCCCTCTTCCGTAGCATCCCGTTTCCCCTTTTGTGCATTATTTTAAGTAGCAAGCCTGAGGGCAGAGACTGCTGTTATCATTGATTAGTAAGCCATTCTAAGAACCCTTTGGGCCAAATAGAAAGGAAATGTTTTGGGTTTTTTAAGACATTAGAGGCCATAAAGCACTTAAAATATTTTAGTGCCCACTTATATATCTAATTCAAAATATAAGCAATTATGACCCGGAAAATAAAATTTTATTTCTGGAAGTGAATCAAAACCTACAGTAAGATGGAAAATAATGTTTATTTTTGTATACATCCACTTTATATTTGAAATTTTTTCTTACTTCTTCTAATTGCAAAGTCTTTGATCAGATCCTGAAAACTAATCTTACGTAGCACATCTGCTTCTATACTTGGTAGAGATAAGGCATCCAGCCTGCCTTGTTGCATAGTTGTTCTGTTGGGATTTTTAATATACTTCAGCTGAGAAAATGAACACTCAGCTAAGTCATTTGTGATCATTAATGTTAAAAATATACAAAAGCAAATGTCTGCATTTGGAAAGGCACACTCAATATTGTATTTTACCATTATTTTATAAAGTTTAGCATGACTGAATCTTGTTTTTACATTTTTCTATTGATGCACTAAACAGGCAATGGGAAAATTCTGTGGTGCCCCATCCCCTTGATGCCCTAAGCACATGCTTATTTTGCTTAATGGTTAATCCAGCTCTGGTTTACATGTTTTGTTTTAGTATTGTTCCACAAATACTAAATTGACTCTGACCCCCATAACATGGATGGTATTAATTTTCACATAGTTACAGACTTTTGGTACATACTAATGATTGGTTAGTTGTGGAACTATTTTGAGCCTGAATTAAGCTTACCCCCCCCCCCAATTCCAGACACAATTGGATTGAGTTCAGAATAGCAAAATAAAACACGCTGAAATTGGAGGAGCTGGCATACATCATCAAACATAATCTGTCTTTTGTAGTGTTTACAACATGTTACTAAAGGGTAGTTGGCTTATTTGAAATGAAGGCAGTCTATTAATTTAAAATTGATTGGAACATCATCAAGAAATGATGAGGGTAAATCAAGAAAATTAAATACATTGTCTAAAGGGAAATGCGTACGTAGTAAGTAATGGAACGCCAGCTGCGTAAGATCTTACAGTAGATGAAGTTTTCAGATCTGTATTATTCAGATGAAGTTCTATATTGTTTGATGTGCTTGTTTTAGTCACCAAAAGAAAAACCCAATACTTTTTTAGGGTGGGGGGAGGAACTATACACAAAAGGGAGTCACCAGTTAATGGCTGTGTTCACATCTGAATGTGTGGATACAATTGTTGGATACAATTACGTAATATGTCTGATCTGTAGAATAAGCAATTTAAAGTGGTCTCTAATGCAGTGGCTGTTTGATATGCGACCTTCTGATGTGCCTGATAGTTCCTACCTGATGTGCCCAGTAGATACGCTTGCATGATTTTTATTATACGATTATGCCTACAATAGCTAATTTTATGATGCTCTCCCAGGCTTTTTATCTGAAGCAAGTTTTCTCTTCTCCTGTCTGTGATTTGAGCGTGCATTACTTTTTACAACATTCTATTTACTGTTTCATTAGATAATGAAATAAACAATCCTTCATATATTTCTAGAAGTTTCATAAATGTCTGCAGTATATTCTGGTGTTACTACGTCCCGGTCTTTAAAAGGAAAACTGCATTAAATCAGGTATCCATGGTGCCTCTTTGGTTGGAAGGGTGTTAAAGAGGGTGTATTAACTTTAATTGGCTGTCAGATTTTTTATTTTTATGGAGATCATTATTATTTGGGGGAAGGTACAAAGGAGATATTGTGTGATTGGTGGCCGGAATAGATGGTTGTGACAACTGTACACTGGGTTTGAGATCTAGGGAGTAAGTAGGAAAAAACACAAACACAACCATGGAAGAAAAATCCAAGAACAACAACAAAAGGACAGCTGCCAAAATAGATATGGGGTTGTATTCAACGTAGCACCCCTTCTCCTTCAGCCCCCATAAGCCCCCTCAATCTGTCCTGGGGTTCTCTCAACCCTCCAAATCACATTTGGAGATGGCATGGGGTGTGCCTGGGGAAAGGGGAGGGGGGAATTTCCATTGCACTTATGCTCCAATATAAGGAACAGATTATGGATTATATCTAATTCTGGGCACTGAGGTTTGTTAAGGGTTGCTGGAAATTGTTATTCTATGAGGGGTACACTATGGTGCCCAGCCTTCTTTGAAGGAAAAGATGTGCTTTAAAGGGACACACAGCCTCAGAGTAGACCCACTGAATGACTTGCGGTAGACCTACTGAAATGGATGGCCATGAGCATGACTTTTTCAGATATCACGTATGGATTATTCCTATTTCCATAATGTTATTGCTTATATGTTATAAGCTCCCAAAATGGCTTTTGTCTGAATTTCTCTCTCCTTTTGCCCCCTTTGCCCCCGCCCACTGCCTGTCAAAGGAAAACTCTTCCTTAAATGTAAATGATTCTTGTGGAGCTGTACATCCCTAATCTCTCTATTTCTTTAAAACTTGTGTGAAAAGCACACATGTTACCAACGGAGTTTCTTATGAACTTTTCAACCAGTAGCATATCCAGATTTGTCACAGGCCTGGCAAAGAACTATAGCCAGGCTCAGAGTTTTGACAAGAGTACCTGCACAAATACCACAAAACAGGTGTAGCCGCAGAAAAATAAATGTAATGTGTTGACCCGGTCCATTGAGTGTAGTCAAGAGAATCTTTCTTGCATACTTTTTCACCATGATGACAACATGGAGAATCTCTGATTTAGAAGAACAACCAGTGACCATTCGGAAAGGGAAGTATAATATAGACTGGTATGTGATAGAAATCAATAGGTGTTAAAATGTCTTATGTGCTTACCCATGAAGCGTTTCTTTCCTTCACTCTCCTGTGACCTATAACTTACACTGCAGGGAGTAGGGAGCAAATGACAGTGAACATTCTGCTAGTATCCCGTGCTATAATACACTTCCTGAAACAGCATCGTGGACTGTTGAATGCAAGGTGCATGTCCTGTGCTTATGTTATGTGTGAACACTTTCAGAACAAGTTGGGGTCATGTTATTTTCCCCCCTAACCTACAAAGACAAGTCCTTATACCATAAATTGCCAAGAAAGGCTTGGTTAATCCAAAATTTGCTTTAAAAAATGTATTTGAAATCTGTGGGATAAGATTTCTGAGGATTGGATCAAGAGTCCATGTAGCCCATCCTCCTCCTTCCAGTGGTAACTAGCCAGGCTTGTTTTCCCCATCAACTGGTATTCAAAGGTACACTGCCTCTGATTGAGGAGGTTCTGTTATCAGGACTAAGAGCCTCGTCTCCTTTTAAAGTCAGATGGAAAGAGCATCCTGATGGGGGGATTGTTGGGTTGGTGTAAAAGCAACCACTTCCATGGGCCACTACACACCGACAGTGCTGCTGGACGCAGTACCCTTCCACAGAGCCATCATTGGAGGGAATTTCCTCCAAAACTTCCTAAGACCACGTCAGCAGACACGTCTGTTTACAGAAAGGCAAAAGGGAAATGAAGGAGACTGCTGCCAGTGGTTGCTCACCTACCCAAACTCTAATGTTTTTTCTCATGACACACACAAGGCCCCAAATACTTCCAAAAAAGCTCCAGCATAGCTCATCCAGTGCCTAATCCCAGCTGAGGAACACTGAAATAATGCATACAAACCAGGCAAAATCTAAAATGGCCAGTAAAATTTCCATGGAAGTCCTCTGCAGCGCTTGCTTTGACCAGCCATTCCTTTAACGTAGGCTGGCGATCCTTTTGGAATGAGGGCTTTATTTATTTACTTACTTACTTACTTGGTGGTGTGCCAAGCCCATGATGGATGGCGTTCAACAAGTAACAGTTCAGCCGCTGACCTTTTTGAAGGACAAGGTTTTAAAGGTGAGTGGAGGCTTTCAAATAGGCATCATATATTCTCACTCAAAGAGGCAAGCTCTTAAAAAAAAACTATTGAAGAGGTTATACATGTATTCTATTTCTGTCCTAACAAAATCAACATAGGTGAAATGAGAGGGGCCAAATGTTGCTCTTAATTTAGCCTCAAGCTCCTTTTTTTTTTTTTTTTTGGTATAAGAACCTGACCCCTTTGTGTTAGTTTACTGAAGTATTTGTCCCTTATGAAAACCAATACAATCAGCAGAGCCAGCATAGATAAAGAACCATATAGGGTTGTATTATAGTGGCAAGACTGTTTTGTGACCATGTTCTGCAGGCAGACTGGAGGTGACAGTATTATTTACTTTTGTTGCTTGGGGTCCAAAGAGAGAATAAATTGCTATTGATTTTTGGAACATTATAGTGAAGTGTCTGAATGCCTACAGAATAGCTGGGTGGCAGGACAGCTGCAGAGATTGTATAGAGACTGCCTTTTAAAATGAAAATTTGTTTTCTGGTTAAACTGTTTCTCACCCCCCCACCCCACCCAAATTTTAAGAGCTAGTAACAAGAAATCTTAACTATGGCTACTGTTTCTATTATTATTAGGAATGCCTCCATTGTAGAATCTTGAAAAAAATCCAATATGATATTGATTAATACTTCTGTACTCTGTTTGTGATAGTATAGTGCATCACAAAAAGTATTTTTAGTGTTTGTGTCTTATTAACTACTACCTTAGAGCCATTTCCCCTATAGATGTAATACTTGTAATAGTTGTAAGAAAGACAATAGAATGCTAATATTATGCATCTGGTGTAATATGTACATTTCTCTAATAAGCTGATTTCTGTTGTTGGTATAGTGCTGAAATCTCATGTTTGTCCTTGTAGGAAAAATACTCATTTTCCTTTCTGAATTTTGTTGTCATTTTTTCTTTCTTTCTCCCATTCTCTCACACACATTTCTCATTTCCCCCTCTTTATAATTGCACCCTTTACTTTTGGATCTATAATCCATTCTATCTTGTAGTGACACCTGCTGGGGGAGGTATAAATGGAAGACCTACAATTAGCCATGGCTGCTTCCTGTCAGCTCTCCCCCTTGAGTCAACAGTGTGCACCCTGTTTGGCAGCCTGGAATGAGTCATGCTTCTGAACTTCCCTGGAGGCCATCTGCTGTCATCTCTTTCTGAAGAAGCCGACTTCAGTGCCAAACTTACTGAGACTCACTGCCTCGCCAGAACGCCGTTGTAAATGTTGACTCCTGTAGCTAACACTCGGGCTTCCTGCGCCAGAGAAATCGGGATCCCTGTTGGTTGTGTGCACAACAATAGGTCTCCAAGTTATAACATTTAAGACATCAGATCTAAAAACCAAAACTTTGTAGAGTCCATTCCTTTGGGAGAGTGGTGTTAACAGCAAACACACAAAATAGAGTCCCGTGGCACTTTTAGAGGCTAGCAGATTTACTGTGTCGTAAGCTTTTGTGGACTAGGGCCCACTGCAGCAAGCGCATTGAATTTTATCTTCAGTTGACAGGTATACATGGCTAGAGAGGCAAAAAAATGCAAATAGTGGAGTCAAAGGCTATGAAATGCAAGAGGCGCAAAAGCAGGATCATTGACTCACAAAGCGGGGGGGGGGGAGTGAAATGTCAGGTAAAGTAAAACAAAAATTGTCTTATTATAGGGGTGGTTGTTGGGTTTTTAAAAGAGAAATGTGAGAGTGTGGATTGGGTTAGATGACAGCCAACCTGATCCACACCGTTAAATTTTCAGTCTTGGCCTGAGAAGACCATCTTTGAAAGCATGGGTCGGGCCTGCTAGGCAGCCTGCAAAGGTGAAAGTGCCATTCAGGCTGGCTGGATCTGTGCCTTCAAAGCTCCTGGGCCTTCTTACTGTGTACCTTCAAAGGTGAAAGAGTGGAGTGGATTGCGTTCGCTATCAGTTGGGCTTGCAGATTTGTACCTTCGTAGCTCTTCTCTTCAGCAGGGCCACCTGCTGCCTGAGTAGACCTTTGAAAATACCCCACAGAAGAAGAAGAACAAGAAGAGTTTGGATTTGATATCCCACTTTATCACTACCCGAAGGAGTCTCAAAGCGGCTAACATTCTCTTTTCCCTTCCTCTGTCAGCCAGTTTGATTAATACTCTCAACATGGGCGGGATGAAATTAAGCACCAGACCATAGTCTTGAATAAGCCCTAATTCAATGGAATCAAACTTGCTGATAATAATCATGCTCCTTTTGTTTGTTTTCTTATATTGCTTTCACTTCTAGATAAGCTAAGAGTTAATTGCTTAGTTTGCCTTTTGTTCTCACTTCTGAGTAATGGAATAAGTTGGCATATTGAAAGGAATAAGAATGGTATTGGAAGTTTCTTGATCCATGAAGGAGGTTTCTTGTTTTGTGATTGGATAGGGCAGTATTCTTTAAAACATACTTTATGGAAATCAAATGAGCTAATGTGGTTGGTTGGCAAGATAGCAATTTTTATGATAAGAAAGTAAAATTACTTTGAAAAGAAGTGCTTTAATTGAAATCCCATTTAAATAGTAAAATTATGTTATTGATTATGATCAAAATGTCCCTGATGCTGATGAATTAATCAATCCCCATATTAGTCATGTTATAAATCTTTTGGTGGTAGTGGTAATGGAATGTGAATGAGATGAATTTTTTAAAATTATAGTGGCACATTACTTTTTATGTGTAACTTCTTTTGCTCTCCGCATTGTATTTGAATGGAAAGAGCTTTTAAGAGCCACAATAGAATAGCTCACAGTGAAATCTAACCTGTATTATAAATCAAGTTGAAATCAAACTGGTTTATGCCAATAACAAGTATGTTTAAAAATCATGACAAAGTGCTTTGTGGTTTTCTGAAAAATGACTTTGGTAGTGATTCTGCTGAGGAACAAGGCTTTTAGTAAATAAATACTTACATGTATCTAGTGCAAAAAGAAAATGAAGAATTCAGTCAATATTTATGAAGCAAATGTTCAGTTGTGCTTCTAATGTGTACAAGAGCTTTTTAATACAGCAAATGCTATATGATATACATAGTATATTTAATATACATCCTTATAACAATGTCTAAATGAATAGTCCAAATACAGTGGTACCTCGGGTTACATACGCTTCAGGTTACATACGCTTCAGGTTACAGACTCCGCTAACCCAGATATAGTACCTCAGGTTAAGAACTTCATTTCAGGATGAGAACAGAAATCGTGCTCCGGCAATGCGGCGGCAGCAGGAGGCCCCATTAGCTAAATTGGTGCTTCAGGTTAAGAACAGTTTCAGGTTAAGAATGGACCTCCAGAATGAATTAAGTACTTAACCCGAGGTACCATTGTAAACTATGGATTAATATGTAGTTGGTCCCTGCATGGGGTAAAGGGAACTCTGGAAATGTAGTGTTTATTTTGTTTATTTTGTTTTTTCTTGGTTACATCTTAATAATATTCATTCCATTTATTTATTGGAATTTATTTTATTTTGTGGTAAAGGTTGATGATTTCTTATTTATGCAATAGTTATAAATGTCACTAAAAAGTTGTTGCCAGGGCCCTGGGTTCTGCCATGCCTGAAAACATGCTTGGTCCTCTGTAGTCCTATGAGCTGAGCTCTTGTCACTTAAGCAAGTCTGAGAAATCTCTTGAGGAGTGCTGGGCTGCAGAAGCAGATCCTTTCCACTGACTTTGCAGCATTCAGGACTAGAAACTTGTTTTGAAAACAAAAGCCCTGAAATTGTTAAGATGATGAAGTCTGCACCCAATTCTGAATATGGCTCTTGCACAATATTCTCGCATGAAAGACACAATTGTGAGGATAAGCCAGCAGTAAATGTGCATATAAGCATCCCAAAAGGAGACGAGACAACAACAGAAATGTGCTTTTTGCAGTAAAACCAGCCCTGCACCAAATCCAGGTGAATAAACCTGCAGTGTACATGCTGGTGGAATCTGTATGAAACAAATATATAGTAGAAAAAAGAATCTGTAATGCACTTTCAAACTACAACCAGGGAATTCAATTTTAAGTCATCTAATTCTTTGAGATGATTTACCGCACACTAAAAGAATTTATTTCTGTAACACTTTCTGTAATCCAGGAACTAATGAAGTTTTTTGCTTCCTCTGGGAAGGTGAATATATTGGAATGTCCTCCAAAACATAGCCTACGTCTTTCTGAATAAAACAATGTCTCAGCGGATGAATTTTAATTATTTGCTTCTCTGAATGCTAGCATATTGTATTTTCCCCTGATTTAACTGAGACAAGAAATTAAAGGTGCCAAATTCCTTCTGCATAATGCCTGTGCGATAGCTGCAAGCCTACAAAACTCTGTGAGAGCAGGTGTAGTTGAATTTAGTCCAGGCTCTCATTGTATCCTTGGATTTTGCTTTAACCTTAGCTTTTTACAGCAGCCCAACATAATGTCACTTTTCAAGATACCCACCGCCCACACATACTTTTCAGACTCTGAGCCATATAGATTAGATGAGCAAACTACTCCCAAAGAGCTCTGTGTATGATAGAATGTATGGTAAAATGGTCACATGTATAAGATTCAAGATTAAGCCCAGCACAGACAAAAGTAAAGGTTGTCCAGCGAGGACTATGACATTGCAAAATAAAAAAATTCCTTCCAGTAGCACCTTAAAGACCAACTAAGTTAGTTCTTTGTATGAGCTTTCGTGTGCATGCACACGAAAGCTCATACCAAGAACTAACTTAGTTGGTCTTTAAGGTGCTACTGGAAGGAATTTTTTTATTTTGACTATGGCAGACCAACACGGCTACCTATCTACTACTATGACATTGCAGTAGCTGTGCAAAGCTGTTCCTGGAGGTTGTGATGACGAGCTGTTTGGGAGCACACAGTTAGCATGGATGATGGGATGTGGGTTGTTCTTCCTTTGGATAAAGTGCAACAATACTATCAGAGCTAGAAGATTCACAAGTCATTGCTCAGGGTCTTCCGGGCAAAGTCTGAGGCTGTGCTACAATAAGTGGTGTTGTAGCAAAGCTTAACATTAGTCTTTTTTACTAACACAACAGTAATGACTTTCAGTCATTATTGACTCGGGCTGTGTTTGTAGTGGCTGACCTAAAGGTGAAAGGCCCCACATCTCATTTCCAGTCCCTTGAGAGATCTACTCCTCCACAATTTAATTTGATGGAATGCAATTATCGGCCAATTGATTTTCATTGATTGTGCTATGGGCCATAAACATGATAACGCTCCTGTAGCTGCCAGCCATTAATTCCTCTGGGAGATTCTTCAGGCAGCGTCCTGGGCAACAGAACAACCATTTAAACACGAGGGCTCAATCCAGGCAGCAGAGATAAAGCCTGCAGTCTGTCTAGCTGTATAAGAGCTTAAGGTTAGCACAGACAAGAAAAGGACGGAAGTTGGAGACAAAGACAGATGAGACATCAGAGTGCACTAAGAATGTTTGTGTTTATAGGAAGGACCTTTTGAATAAAAAATCATTTTCTCCCATCTTGGTATTATAGTTTTACTGACATTTTGGGTGCATTCTGTTTGAAGGGTTCATTTGTTGTAAGTTTGGAGACTTAGACAGGGAATGTGAATGGGGCAAGAAAGACGGCAAATGTTGTTTGATAATCAGTGGCAACACTACCAGGCACAGCTTCTGCTTGGTGGATAACTTCCTAAATGGTCAAGGGAGGCTTTTGAATAGCATAAAATATCTAAAGGTAAAGGTAAAGGGACCCCTGACCATTAGGTCCAGTCATGACCGACTCTGGGGTTGCGTGCTCATCTCGCTTTATAGGCCGAGGGAGCTGGCGTTTGTCCGCAGACAGCTTCCGGGTCATGTGGCCAGCATGACTAAGCCGCTTCTGGTGAACCAGAGCAGCGCACGGAAATGCCGTTTACCTTCCCACCAGAGCTGTACCTATTTATCTACTTGCACTTCGTGCTTTCGAACTGCTAAGTGGGCAGGAGCAGGGACCGAGCAACGGGAGCTCACCCCGTCGCAGGGATTCGAACCGCCGACCTTCTGATCGGCAAGTCCTAGGCTCTGTGGTTTAACCCACAGCGCCACCCGCGTCCTTGAGGAAATATCTACTGGGTCCTAAAAGATGGTGATACGGAGAGCGCAAAAGAGAGAGAAAGAAGGCGTGGAACAAAGGAAACAGCTTGCAGTTTTAAAGTAGGGGGAACTGATGTTTTGGGGCTCTGTAAACTAACAGCATGTGGGGATGCAGGAATGTCGCTCTCTGAAGATCTGATGGGTAGTGGATTTGGCTGTTCACTGAAGTGTTTAAGCCTCCACCTACCCTCAGTCTGTATACAGCATTTGTAAATAAATAAATTATTGTTATAATATTGATTATTACATTATTTTTATTTTTAAAAGCTCCAAGTGACCACCTTTTAAGGCAATCATATTTGGGTAAGTGCTACACCCCTGTAACTTCTCACCATATGGGGAAGTTGGAGCAAGTGTAATTAGTTTTAAGCTCCTGATTCAGAACCTGAATCTGCTGTGGAAGGAAGTGTGTCCTTCAAATTGTAGAAGGCTTTTGATCCGGCAAAAGATTCTGTGAACAGAAACGGGATGAAGGTATAATTTCCCAAATTGTTTGCTTTGCAGCCATTTGCAAACGAGCCCTCCTGGAAAATCCCTCCAGACTTTGGGGAACCCTTTGGAACAGCATGGGGAAAGCGAAATGTTGCAAAAAAAAAAAAACCCTCCCCCTTCTGTTCACAGAAGCCTCTGCTGGGTCAAAAACCCTTCCATGATAGAATTATAACATAAGATTGTTATGTTAATGGTGGTGGTGATTTTAACTTATGGAATCACATTTTATTCCTGATGTAATTTGCCTCTTCTCCTTTTTCCTCTCACACTGGCACTGTGAAAACTGTCATACGTCTTACACGTTTTTGAAGATGTTAAATGCAAATTTCACCTTAAATGTTTGGATGCAACTATACTTTTCCCACAAATATTTTGATAAAAATTTGGCACATTGACTACGTGTTCTGAAACAGAAACTTGACACTATTCTTTTTTAGGTATATACATGCCATTTCACTTTGTGAATATGTGTATAGCTTTATTTTTGATTCAGCATACCCAGTATGTAACAGATGGCAGCAAAATCTTGTGATTTTCAGAATGGGTTTTTTAATGTGGATACAAAGAAAAAATATTTTACATTTAAGAATTTACCACAAGTATTTCTGCGGATATACACAGTGCTGTAGGAGATTTCCATAGGTGTACAAGGCCTAGGGTGTGGCTTTGCACAACTCAACAAGTTGTGCAACAATTTGAGATTGTTTAAGGGACTTGATTGAGAAATATTTTCCATATAATTAATTTACATTGTGTGTGTTTGTATGTAAGTGTGTGTGTGTGTGTGTGTGTGTGTGTGTGTGTGTGTCTGTGTATGTGTGTACATACATATAATAAAGCACCTCCTAAGTTTTGTCATTTATTTGTAGAAAAACGAATGTTGATGACAGATACTTAAGAAACCTAAATAGAAAAGAAATGGACGAGACACATCTGGGCGAGGGGGAAATTTGTATTCTCAAACTGTTTCTGAATGTGTTCAAAATACATTCTCAATCTTTTCTCTGACATTGTAATTACAATGTTTCTAAACAGTTACATAATTTTATAGAAGAAAGATTTGAACCTGTAACAACAAAATCCCTTTGACAAAAACCTGTCATTCTGAAATTATGTACTTCTCAGTAAATGTGCCATCTAGTAAGAAAATGCTCTACAAGTGCTCTCTATTAATTACGTATGCGTTACCTTTCCTTTGTTACAGTGGAGTACAGAAATTGACCAGTATGGTCTCTGTCTTCAGCTGGGCATAAATTACTGTTTTAAGGACTGTGGCAAAGGATACAGTGTTTAGACCACTTAAGATATTTTCTTTTGAAGCTTTAGTTGAAAGTGTGGTACTTAAAAAGGGACTTCTTCAAATAAGCCATTTGGATACAGTGGTTTCGAGTTTTGTAAAAAGGGTCTGCTGGAATCTTCCCCAGCAAAGACAGCTTCCTTTTTTAAAATTTGTGTCTCTGTGTGTGGTGTTAATTGCAGCATCACAATGGCACTCAATTATTTTGATTTGTTTATCCAGTACAGTTCCTAATTAGTGAAGCTGCAAATCCTAAAAGCACTTACCAGCCCCACTGAACACAATGGAACTTACTTCCAGTTAAACACGCGTAGATTGGACTGTCTGATATCTGCCCTGCATAAAATGGAGAACTTACGATCATTTGAACAGGGGGCTGGGGTTGGTATGTGGATGGTCCTGCTTTGTGGTGCAGTACAAAATAGCCATTTCTTTGTGAACTATGGTTTGCAAAAGTATCGGAGTGTGTTCTCTGCATTGTCATTAGTTTTGTCACAGGGTCTTAGTGTCAATGCAGAAAGGGTGGAATCTTTCCTCCCACCTTAATAAAAAATGTGACTTCATCCTCAGAATGGATCTTTTTTCTTAGATAAGGTGCAGTTCCCCCAGCCTCTTCTGTCTTTATTGACATTCTTGGCAAAAAGCATAAAGGAGGTAATTGAGACTGCTGCTGCTGCTGCTGTTGTTGTTGTGGTGTGGTTAACTGTCCACTAGGATCCCTTGTTCATGTCGGCACACAAGCAATACTGTCACACTGTTCTTAAGACTCAGATTGATGACCAAGTCCCTGGGGAACCTGGTGCTAACAATATTTGACACAGTGACCTATTAAGTGTTTGCTTTGGGCACTTTTCTGTTTCTCCAAAGATAGCTACATGCAGCATGGGACAGGTTGTTAAGGGTAATTAGAGGTTTCAGACGGAATCTACTAGTACTGACAAAGTTGTCATTCTTGAAGGCTGACAAAACATTTTGGTTCTGCCTTCACAGCCTTAGCAGTAGAGGGACTTCTTCAGTTAAATTGCAGTTGACTGTTTTAAGTAGCGCATAACGGGTCTAGTGATAGCACTGCAGTCCATATTCACTATATGGCTTTGCAGTGTTGCAGTGGGGAAACTGTTGCACAAAGCAAGGGTAAAACAGCTTCATTGCATCTATTTATTTATTTAATAAACCTAAAGTTTATTAAGTAAGACATTTTAAGAAGGCAGCGGACAGAATTTATGCCTCAAGCAAGCATATAGCAAAAATATAAGGATTTATAACCTAAAATCATAATGCAGTAATAATACAAATAAATATCTACCACTGTGACTAACGTAGATAATATGTGGGCTAGCTGGCATACATCAGTTTACTAATCCACACAATTATTGTGAACTAGCAGTGCAGCCCTAGCCATGTCTACTCAGAAGCAAGAAAATATTGTCTTCAATAGGGCTTCCTCCCAGATAGGTAGGGTGAAGATTACAGTCTGTATTCTCAGCCCTTGTTGGCAGATTCCAGAAAAACCTCTTAAGTCTTACAAATCAAGACCATTAGTTACTGCATCTAACCTCCAGGCTGGAGCCAACATTTTCCATTTTTATGGCAGCTGAAAGAGATCTATTCAAAAAGTGTTTAGACCCCATTTTATCAGCAATGACTTCTGCAATGTTGTTGATAAAACATTTTTTTTTTTTTGTAAAAGATTGTAATCATGAAAGTGTCTTTGTATATGGTCCAACCCCCGCTCAAAAATCTTGAGATCACTAAGAATTTGAGGCCCTTGGTGCATGTGTAGACAAACCTGGTCCTGTAGCAAGAGTTAACATTTGCCTTCCAGTATTTTCATTTCCAAATAGGATTTCATGTTTTATCGTCAGAATACTCTTTACTAGAGTTTCACGCTGGGTTTTGTTCCATTAAATCTAGCTGGATGAGAAATGTGCAGCACTAATTTTTTTACATCTTAAAGAATGCCAAATAAAATATATATCCCCATATACATACTTGTGTTGATGAAAACAACTATATTGCCCCCGGTGCACCGAGCATTAGTCTCTTTTCCTGTACCAACCTTCCAGCACCTGGACCCTTCTGGAAGTTTTGGAGTGTGGTTCCCACCAGCCACAGCCAGCTCAATTGTCTGGATGTCCCTGGGATGGGAGGTTTGGCCTGTGCCTCTGAGAGCAACGGAGCACTTGTTTCTCAACTCCACCTCAATAGTTCAAGCTGTAAACGAGCTGTGTAGGGAACTAATGCTTTTTTGTTGTCCTCAAATATTTCTTTCTTTCTCTTTAAGAAACATTTCAGTGTGGGATAAACCGCCCTGGCCTTGGTAGATTTGTGGTGCACATTTGATCAGTAATCTTAATACTTGCGTTGTTCTTCTCTATTATGTGATTGATGGTATGTCTTACAGGTGCAGTCTAAAAGTAGCCTAAGAATAAATGGCAAACTGATAGATTGTCTGCCTTCAGTGGGCTTTTGTTTGCAGAGGTAAATTAATTTTAAGAATAAAACTGAAAATGCTTAATAGCTGCTGTTTTGGTCCTTGATACTGAGAGGTGTGTTTAACTATATGGTTTTGAGATTTATATCTGAGAGAAGAAAGCCACTTCCTTGCCAGGCAGCTAAAATAATGGACTGTTCAGTGAGTTTCTTTTCTGGGTAGATTCTGTGTGCCCTGGCAAATTTATAATTCTGCTACATCTAAGCTACTGGCTGATCCCTCTTGGAGCTACATTCCTATTTTCCCCTTCCTCTCATACCCAGGAACCTCTTTTCTTCCTTGTTTTGCCCAAGCCTCTTTACTTCTGATGCAGTTGCATCTATTCCCATCCACTCCTTTTTCTCCCCCTGCTTCCTTCAGCTTTCTTGCTATTTTGTTTACTGTATTTATCACCTATTCTATCAAGTCTACACTTGCTATTGCAGACCTTAATAATCAGTGATTTTTATAGAACAGTGGAATGACCAGATTCAAACTCTCCCCAGTCCTGTCAGCTTTCTCCCTTCTATGGGGCTATTCACCATATAGCATGCTTTTCCCTCTTCCTGTGTATCTGGTGACAATACAGGACAAATATCCCTGTAACTGAAGATGGCAGAACCAGAGAATTCACGTCAGAGGGTTGAAACAAAAAAGAATGGGGGGGGGGTAAAATGGCAAGCGTAATTCCATGTAAATAAGTGTAAAGTAATGCATTGGGGGGGATTCTTCATTTCATATGGTCTGAAGCTCAACATCAAAAAAACGAAGATCATTCCTACTGGTCCCATCACCTCCTGGCAAATAGAAGGGGAAGAAATGGAGGCAGTGAGAGATTTTACTTTCTTGGGCTCCATGATCACTGCAGATGGTGAAAGCAGCCACGAAATTAAAACACACTTGCTTCTTGGGAGAAAAGCAATGGCAAACCTAGACAGCATCTTAAAAAGCAGAGACATCACCTTTCTGACAAAGGCCCGTATAGTTAAAGCTATGGTTTCCCCAGTAGTGATGTATGGAAGTGAGAGCTGGACCATAAAGAAGGCCGATCACTGAAGAATTGATGCTTTTGAATTATGGTGCTGGAGGAGACTCTTGAGAGTCCCATGGACTGCAAGATCAAACTTATCCATTCTTAAGGAAATCAGCCCTGAGTGCTCACTGGAAGGACAGATCGTGAAGCTGAGGCTCCAATACTTTGGCCACCTCATGCGAAGAGAAGACTCCCTGGAAAAGACCCTGATGTTGGGAAAGATGGAGGGCACAAGGAGAAGGGGACGACAGAGGACAAGATGGTTGGATAGTGTTCTCGAAGCTACCAGCATGAGTTTGACCAAACTGCGGGAGGCAGTGGAAGACAGAAGTGCCTGGCGTGCTCTGGTCCATGGGGTCACGAAGGGTCGGACATGACTAAACAACAACAAATTCTTCATTTCACATGGAGTCTGAGCTGGCAGTGACTGACCAGCAGCAAGACTGTGAGATCATAATGCATAGCTCACAGTAGATGTTGACCCAGTGTGTAACGGCTGTGGGGGAAAAAGCCAAACTGAAGTGCTGATATAATGCTGTAATACCAATCTCTGGTGTGACCACATTTGGAATATTGTGTAAAGTTCTGGTTACCTCCCAATGAAAAGGAGCTGGAAAAGGTTCAGAAAGGGGTAATCGAAATAATGAAGGGGATGGAAGAACTCCCCTATGAAGAAAGGTTACATCATTTGGGGTCTTATAGTTTAGAGAAAATCTGAGTAAGAGGAGACATGATAGAAGTGTATGAAATTATGCCTGGCATGGAGAATGTCGATAAAGAGAAGATTTTCTCCCTTTCTTATAGCGCCAGAACTTGTGGCCATTCAGTGATGCTGAATGTTGGAAGATTCAGGACAGAGAAAATGAAGTATTTCTTTACCAGTGCATAATTAAACTGTAGAACTTGCTCTCCTGGGGAGGCAGTAATGGCCACCCACTTGGAGGGGTTTAAAAGAGTCAAAATCATGGAGGATAAGGCTATCAGTGGCAACTGGCTATAACGGCTGTACTCTGTCTCCACAGTCAGAGGCCGTATGTTTCTGAATACCAGTAGCTGGAAACTGCAGGAGGGGAAGAGTGCTGGTATCCCACAATATGTTTTTACAGGATAAGGTAGTCCCATCATTAGTTCTTTCCATGCTGCTTGTTTTAGTTGCTCTGCTTCTAAAATTCCTTTTTTATTAAATGTTTGGATTGATTTTTTGTGTGTGTGAAATGAAGATAAATAAGGTTGAAATGAAGCTAAAATAATAGAAAATAGACGGTATTAGTCATTTGGACTACTCGTCTGTCAATAAATTGCTTGATTTGGCTCATTAGTTAAGAAAATGGGAATTTATACTGCAATAAATTTTAGGAATAGCAGATCTACAAATATACGGCGTGTGAGGGTTAGATAATGACATTCTTGTTTCTTGCAGTAGTTTAATGTATGTAAGGAAAACGGAAACATGCCAGTGATAGCAGTTTATGGGTGTTAGGGTTTGTCAGATTGTAAAGGCAACATTAATGCATCATCCGCAGAAGGAAAATTTCAGTGATGGTAAATTAGTGGGAGGAGTCATAACGTAATGATGGAGCACAAGCTTTGCATGTACAAGGTTCCAGGTTCTATCCCTATCACCTCCAGATAATTTAAAGCTCCATTTTAGCGGTGGTTTCAGTATAAGCCATTTTGTGGTCTTGTGCTAAAGGCCTTACAGTGGTACCTCGGGTTAAGAACTTAATTCGTTCCGGAGGTCCGTTCTTAACCTGAAACTGTTCTTAACCTGAAGCACCACTTTAGCTAATGGGGCCTCCCGCTGCCACCGTACGCTGCTGCACGATTTCTGTTCTCATCCTGAAGCAAAATTCTTAACCTTACTGTTTCTGTGTTAGCGGAGTCTGTAACCTGAAGTGTCTGTAACCCAAGGTACCACTGTATTTGTACATCTAAGTATCCCCAAGGAAGAGGTAGCACCACATGAGCAGTTCCTAATGTGGTTGAGCTGCAGTTTTTCAACCATGGCAGCCCAACACCCCCCTCCACAAAGTGGTTATGTCAGGGTAAAAATACCCAAGCCATGTAAGTAGACATCTGTTCAAATGGCTTCCTATGTGGAATTGCCACCATGTAGCTTCTAGTGGCAGGTTGTGTATGAATTAGAATATAAGAAAAGTGGAACAAAGGAAGATTGTTTCCTAGTTTGGGTTGGTGGTTATTGTTACCTTCTTCTGTTCCATGTGCTTTGAGATCATCTTCAAAATAGGTTAGGGTAAATATTAAGGTTTCCTTGAGAGGGGAAACTCTTTTTTTTGTTGACTCCAGCTGACACTAAGGCTTTAACTAGAATTATGTCCAGCCTGGTCTTTCCTACTTGTGAGCAAGCAATTCTAAATAGCAACAATTTAGGCTTGAAAAGTGGATCTGCTGGCTTGTAATATAAAGAATGCCGGATCTGAACTAGCTGTCTAAAAATATTCAAGCTTGTACATCATGCATGTGTTTCTGCAGAAGAGCTGGTATATTTGCTGCTAATTTTACTTGTACTTAAGCACTTCTCCAATTGAAACAGAAGCTGGATGCATTTTACAGGGTGATATGTGTACCAATATTTTGGCATTCTAGAATGATGCGTATGCCAAGCCAAGGTTTTTTAAAAGTATATGGTTCAGAACTCGCTGCAGGCCACACTCAATACAGTTTATTAATGGTGGTTCTTGTGCTTTTCACTACTGATCATCATAGCCTCAAAATGACCAGATGTATCAGGAGACATCTAATCAATCAAAGCACTTCATACATTTATTCTTCCTATAAATTCATCCTATTTTATCTGCTAAGTCTACTGGCAGGAGAGAGGAATGTGGTAATACTTTAACAGGGACAGGGCCTTTGTTCAGTGCACTAAAAGCATGACTGGGAAGAATGACAGATGAAGAACTCTTGTTGGATGAAGTCCTTTAGATGGCTGACTGGCAGATCAATGCCAAGATCGGTAAAGAGTTGCTGGAGTAGTGCAGTTGGAGTGTGAAATCCAGCTGAAATTCCTTCCTGTAGGAAGGAAATCAACTTGTTAATGGACAAGTCACTAACTGTTAATAGATTTGTTAATTAGCCAGAGGGATAACCTCTTAATGATTTAGACAGTTTGATGTATTAATTATTTCACACTACTCCAATATACTCTGCTATACTGCCTTCCCTTACCCTTTAAAAAAAGTCACTACAAAACCATAAAGATACACTGGGAAAACTCACTTTTCTTGGTCGCTTATTACACCCAGGGCTCCTTTGGGAGGAAAGATGGGATATAACTTTAAGGAAATAAAACTTGGGGGATGATTGTCTTAACTTGAGGAGAACTTTCAGCAACAAAAGCTCGTACAGAAATAAGAGAATCCGCCTACGTCAACAGTAAGTGGAATCAATTTTGACATAATTTATAGAATCTAATTTTAAAAATTATAATATTTATACAGCATGCCTATGTGTATATTATTATATATGTCCTCTGTTTCCAAAGTTCATGGGTGAGTGCCGTTGTGTAGGTGCTCCAATACTACAGCAGCCCTGATAGTTGCTTACAAACTTACCATGAGAAATTCCTCAATCTTCCAAGGCAGTCTGTTAAAGAATGTGTACATACCATCAGGAACCTCTTAGTAGAAACCTTATAATTTTACACTGCTTGGTTTGGGGCCTACCCACTAGAACAAAAGAAAACACATTTGGTCCAGCATCTATGAGAGTATTTGAAGATTTCCTCTCACTTGTCTTTTTGCTAAGCTAATAATATCCAATCCCTTCAACTATTTCTCCAAGACATGGTCTTCGAACCTTCTTTGTTCTTTTCTTGGCATGCTGCAGTTTGTTGATATCAATGTTTTAAGAGGTGTTTCTTGAGCAGCCAGGAAAGTAGAACTACCAATCAGTATACATTGGAATACATGAACTGAAATATCCAGCTGATCCAAACAGAGATGCACAACAGTTTATATTGTGATAGGAATTTTATGGTTTTAGATATATAGTAATGTTCATAACTCCACATACATGGATCAGTACAGGAAGGCAGACCTGGAACCATTTTGATTCCTAAACTGACCAAATCCTTTCTCTGCAAGGTTAAAAATGGAAAAGCCTCCCCCATTGTCTCTTCCTTTAATCTGTGTTTGAATAAGGTGTGAGCCTGTGACCTGGCCCAGGAAATAAGTATTTTAGTATTACAAAAGAATGGCCAGGCTCCCCAGAAAATCCAATCAAGGAACCTGCTAGACAGGAGATAAACAAGGAGAAGAGAAAAACAACATTTAAATTTCTGTGATGTAGGTGGGATGTATCTGAGGGGTGGTCTTAGGTTACACCCCTTCTGTGATGTATGCATAATGTTTCTGGGGGTGGTCCTGATCTAGAGAAGGGGAATTTCAAAAGTCTTTATAAGGCCTTGCAGGCCATTGTTCTGGGTCCTCTTCCTCTCCTGCGTGTGAGGGGGGTACCCTGTTGCAACAGATCAATAAAGATCAAGCTTACTAGCTGCTTTGCTTCTCAATATTCTCTGGTTGGCCTCTGTTATTTTCTCCTACCAATAGGGAACCTATGTAAGGACTCTATATGGGCTCTTGGATACCCCATAAGGGAAAAGGGCATATTTTTATTTACAACAGATGGCGACCACGCACGAAGGGACTTTTGGTTACCCGGATTCTGGAGGCGAGGAAGGACTGGTTATCCAGCGCGCACCAGGCAGTTTGCCAGGAGGAATAACCAGTCTTCCATCGGTCCCAGGGTCTGGCAATAACTTGGAGTTCAGCGGGGCTAACCAGAGGAAGCAAATCTTGATCAGGCCGGCCTTAAACAACCAGTCAAGACATCGTGGGATCACCAGGAACAGTGCATGCGGAAGTGAGTATTAAGTAGGAAACACGGGTAGTGGGTTGGGGTCTCTAAACCACAGCAACCAAAATTCTTTAATTCTTCCTTTTCCCTTCAAATCTAAAATTTCTACTTTTTTCCTCATCTAAAAATTGCCTCCTTCTTTCTGTCCCCTCGATCTCAACACCAGCCCTAGCCCTTCGGAGTATGCCCAGGCAAAGGTTGTGTGTGATTTCTTCCACTTAATTCTGTATGCCAACCTATTCCTTCGGAGTTTTGCCCAGAAAGGTTGTGCAATTTCTTCTGCACTGAAAACTATAATTCCCAAAACTATAACTCCCAGGTGTAGCCGCACCTCTGCCATGGCGATCTTTGTTAGAGATGACCTGTGAGCAGAGAAAGCAAGGGCACCTGATTCCTTTCCTTCTTTGTCATTTCTGAGTCCCAATCTGGCACTGCGCTACGCAAGCGTCCAGTAGGGAACTCTCAGGTTAGATTGTAAGAGGCAGGAGGTTGCTGTGGGCTCCCTGGCTGAGTAATGACCAAAGGGGGGGGGTTGAGATCGCTGACCGCACTGTTAGCTTAGTAGCCAGGAAAGGCCAACAGCTGTACCAGCCTAGTAAGTCAGGCCAGACGAACGGCGGTGTGTCACAGTACAAATTCTCGGAGTTGTCCAAATTGAGTGTACTGTGGGTTATTTATTGTGTTTCCTGAAAAGTGGGGATAAAACCCTGACTGCAGTATAAAAGTAAAAGCTAGCGCTATTAAAATTGAAAATGGGTGCACCTCAGTCAAAAGAAAAATAGTCCCCAGACCCCTGGCGTGAAAGAAGCCCAGTTGGTGCTTACTTCCCGCCTGGACTCTGACAGTCCCCTTCAATTTGTGTTTAAGAAATGTTTTTCCTGTGTTTAAATTGTACTTAGGTAACATCCAGCAGCTGCTTATCTTAAATGTGCCATCTAAAATAAAAATGCAAGCTTGCTCCAAATTCTAAATCTAAGGAAGCCATGTTGAGCCTTATCAATCTTAAAGCAAGACAAAATGGAGAATGGAGTGTGCAAATGTTTGTTATTTGAGAGAGGCTCTAAAAGAGTTTTCCTCCCAAGTGGTAAAATCCTGTATACGTGCTACTTGTGTTCTGAAAGGGGAATTACCCCACCTCCTTCCTCTAGTTTAAGTGAGGAGGGCGATTTAAGTCTAATGGTAAATGTTTTGTTGTAACTTTTGAGTTTGCAAGTATACCTGTGTTCCAGTCTAAGTTAACCTAATGTTTCTGCTGCAAAAGCCTAGTTGAGCCAACTGCTCTCTCAAGCTAAGATGCAGTGTATGTATTTCATTAAGCATATGCCTATGAAAGTATGGTGTTCCTTCTAAGAAAAATATCTGAGTCCAGTTTTAACTTTGATCTGGTTGGACAGAAGAGTTATTGTAAGGCTCCTGATATCAGTCTCTATAAGACGTCCTGGCCTCTTTTCTTAGAAAATGCCCCCCCTTGTTTCATTCTGTCTCTTTCAGGGTTTTTTCCCCTTCTCCTTCTTATTCTGTGCCAGGTAAATTTACTCCCGAGTAAGCTTCCTTTAAAGGAAACTGCAAAGGGGGGGGGGGGCATAAATTAGGCTTACTATTCCTCTGCAAGTTCAGGAAAAATTGTTCACTCTTGTATTCCTTTTAAATCAAATCTATGGCTGTTTAAACTTTGCTTTATAAAAGATCCTCTCCCTATCTTAGGAAAAATGTTAACTTCAATCTTCTTTTAAAGATAATTTCTATAGGAATTTTCACTCTTTAGTCTAAGGAAGTAAACACTCACTCAAACTAGCTTCAAGATCTGTATAGAATTGGGTACTTTTATTTTCCTTTTCCTTAGTACATGATAGGCGCATGGTTCGTGATAGGCGCATGGCTTGTGATCTCTTCCCCAGTTGTGTCTGTGTACATAAGTATGTGTGTGTTTCTGGTAGTACAAATCTTGCTATGAACCCTGTATTTTAGGGTTGGACTAGATGACCCCAGGTCCCTTTCAACTTTCCCAATTTGTGGCTGACGAGTTGAAATCCAGCCCAGATTTGCTCTTTGTTTTTAAAGGTGAGAGGTGAATGTGTGTGTTTCTGGTAGTACAAATCTTGCTATGAACCCTGTATTTTAGGGTTGGACTAGATGACCCCAGGTCCCTTTCAACTTTCCCAATTTGTAGCTGATGAGTTGAAATTCAGCCCAGATTTGCTCTTTGTTTTTTTAAAAGGTGTGAGGTGAAGCCATGATGTTTGAAGCAGAACTGGTGATATCAGGCAGTTGAGTGATTACAGTATTTATCATTTTGTCTACTATTAAAAAAAAAATCAAACTTAAAAGTCTATTAAAAGTTTAAGCACATAAAAATTCATATAGTCAAGTAGAATGCGCCTTGACCAATCCTGTAAATAAAGGGGCAGTAAAATTTGTCTGCAAATGGTAAGGCTGAAATGACTGAGAATGTTAAAAAATCCTATGAATTCTAACGCTCTGGCCATTTTTACTCATAAATAAGAGAGCGGTTGATTGTTCCGCGAATGGCCAGAGGGATATTAGCCCTTTCCTGTACATAAAGGAAGCTTGGGCTGAATGGTGAATACTTGAATTGCTGAGTTTCTCTTTTTTGTTTTAAAATCTAACCCTATTTTAAAAAACCACTCCTTACCTGGCCATTTTTACTCATAAATAAGAGAGCGGTTGATTGTTCCGCGAATGGCCAGAGGGATATTAGCCCTTTCCTGTACATAAAGGAAGCAGTCTCAGTTTGCTTGGGCTGAAATTGCTAGCTTTGAGTTTCTCTTTTTGTTTTAAAATCTAACCCTATTTTTAAAATCTACTCCTTACCTTTCCCTTCCTTATTCTAATTGAGCCAAAAGATGCAACATTTTCAATGGTATAAAAGGTTTGCTGAGACATGAACTCTGCACATGCACAGAGGCTAGATCAGCTTAGAGAGAGAGAGAGAGAGAGAGAGAGAGAGAGAGAAAGGAAGGGGGGAGAGAGAAGGTTTGGAGAGCAGTGTGCTGCAGGGAGAAACCTTAATGTGTTTTGCTCCAAGGGCTACTTAATACAAAAGAGTGAAGTACTGAACATGTCAAATTCTTTTCACAGGTAAATATCAAAGCACTCCCACTGTGAGTTCCTCTCTTGAGTAGTTCCCCCCCCCCCATGGGATTTAAATTTTATAACAGTTTTTTTTTTTGTGTGTGTGTGTGTGTGTGTGTGTATGCCTATGCATTTTACGAACAGCATTTCCTGACAGACCTCTCACATAAAATAATTTTCCCTTTCAACAGGTGTGTATATGCATTTTACGAACAGCATTTCCTGACAGACCTCTCACATAAAATAATTTTCCCTTTCAACAGGTGTGTATATGCCTATGCATTTTAGGAACAGCATTTCCTGACAGACCTCTCACATGAAATAATTTTCCCTTTTAACAGAGTGTCCTTTCTTTTCTCCCACAGCACAAATGATAATGACGGGATGCAAACAGTGATTTAAATACTCTATAAAAAGTAATTGCATTTGTTTTTCTTTTTGTCTTTCTTCCCTTAAAGGCAAACAGTCACTTTCTTTCTGTTCAGCAAAACAAGTCTGAATCCCTGCTATATTATTTGATTTCCATCTATCTCTTTGTGCCTTTGACATTTTTTTTAAAGTTACAAATAATCTGTTTTCATTTATTTAATCAGTTTCTCCATGATGTCTATGAAGTTAATCGAAGCACAACCAAACATTGTTTGTGGAATGGTACTTGTTTACCTTTGGCCTGAGCATTTCTTACTAATTCTGTCATTTTGGCTAGTGCAAGGTACCTGCACAACTTTAAAATTGCCATTCATTTTTATTGGTATTAACTCATTTCCCAGTATTCCGCTATTAACATTACAGCTGATGTCACATCAAGAAACACTTTTATTTTCATTTGGGATGTTAGAATGCCAAAACAGATTACTTCAGGTTACTTCAGGTTGCTTATTAATTGTGTGTCTTAGCATTTATTTACTTTTGGTTCCTCATAGGTCATTTGTGTGTGTGTGTTTTACTTTGGGGACATGTTCATCACATGTTGAAAGTCAGTTTCATGAAGTCCTTTTATCAGATAGCACATGGTGAATTTTAAGTTTTCCCCATTGTTTTCCCATTTTTTTTTCCAGTCCAGTAGTAATATGTGTGGTTTTGATAATATCTTTGTACTATTTAATAATAGTTATTTTCTGAATCTGATGTCTTTGTGTCAAGTCTGTTTTCATCTAACTGGTAATCTAATTTTTTGCTTTCTTTTGTATTTTTTAACCTTTGTATTTTTTTTCAGTCTAGTAGTAATCTGCGTGGTTTTGATAATATATTTAATAATAGGTCTTTTCTGAATCTGATGTTTTTGTGTCAAGTTTGTTTTCATCTAACTGGTAATCTAATTTTTGCTTTCCTTTTATTTTTTAACCTTTCTTGTATTTTTACAGTTCTCTTTCTCTACATGTGGAGTAATTTTTTATTTGATAATATGAAAAGAACAACAACAACAAAAATTAAGTGAAGGAAGCAAACAAACTTAGCAGATAATAACAGTAATTATGTGGAAATGTGATAATAATATTGAAATAAATAAAATGCTTAATGTGCTAAGATTTTTTATTATTTGCAGCTTCCCATGGAAACTGGAGGACATCCTTCTTGTCTAACTGTGTTTTTAAGTCACCCCAAAACCCTGCCCCTTACAGGATATCACTTCTACAGATGTGCAATGATGAGCAGCAACAACCCCTCAACTCAGTCAACCCATCACAAGACCAGCAACAACAGAGTTTTCAAAGTGCCCACAGCTATCTCTTTCAAAGGATATAGACTGCCAAAGGGGGGAGTGGACCTGACAAAGGGGGGAGGAGTTGAATTGCAAGGACATTTTTTCACTTGAACCTTAAGACTGTGCTCCAGGATTCAAAAGATACATACGTAAAAGATCACAATTGTGTCAAGATATGTAACAGATATTTAATTATTATTTTTTTGTATTATGTGTTATTATGTAAGAATGTTGAAATGTGTCTGACAGTGTGATTTCCACAAAGGGGGGCAATTTATTGTGCGTAACTGTTTTTATATTTAATGTCTTATTGCTTACACACCAATGGAGAATTCTCATGCATTTTATACTTTCTAATAGCTCACACTATTGTGTAGTCCAATGTTTAGATCAATTTATAACCACATTGTTCCACCTGGCACTCTGCCAACTTTCCCTATCCATTTTAATATGTGTTAAACCTCTTTTTGCCAATGACAAACTTCTGGATCCATAAAACACCAGGTACATGAAGGTGGATATGCTTTGGTTTAGCAGGAATGATTCCTTATAGACTTAAATTGACTTATTTGGACAACTGCCCTTGTTAAGAATGGTTTTCTTTTAACAGATTGGTTTGAAGAGTTGAGAACCATGGGGCAAGATAAATTCAAATTGGACTCAGTTTGAATTGGGCAAGTGTATCCAGGCTGCAATTAGCTTTTTGGTCCTTTAAGTGCAAGTGAGCAACTTCTCATGAGCCCAAGACCACAGCCTATAATAAAATCCCATAGCTAAAGGCCAAGGCGAAGACCTCTCCCTCACGAGATGCCCAAAACCTGTGCCAGCTATGGTGAATGCCAGGCGACATGGTTAAATGAAAGCCCTGAGGGGATTCAACAGACAAGATGTGTTGCTGTAGCACTATGTCAGTGTGAGACCACAGAAGAGCTACCTTGACACCTGAGAACACAAAAATGGCGGGGGGGGAAGCAAACTGCACTTTTCAGTCATTAGTGGACCTTACCTTCCTGCTAGGTGTAAAGCATAGAACACTATTGAGTAAATGGTCTCTCCCAAAGTGTTAGAATGCCACAAGTAATTTAGTAGCAAAACGCAACATGTGTTATGATATATTCATACAAAGACATCCATTTACAACATACGATGTTATTATTTGTGGGGCAAAAATTTTTAAGAAAAATTCTAGCCCCAAAGGGGGGAAATTGTGATAGGAATTTTATGGTTTTAGATATATAGTAATGTTCATAACTCCACATACATGGATCAGTACAGGAAGGCAGACCTGGAACCATTTTGATTCCTAAACTGACCAAATCCTTTCTCTGCAAGGTTAAAAATGGAAAAGCCTCCCCCATTGTCTCTTCCTTTAATCTGTGTTTGAATAAGGTGTGAGCCTGTGACCTGGCCCAGGAAATAAGTATTTTAGTATTACAAAAGAATGGCCAGGCTCCCCAGAAAATCCAATCAAGGAACCTGCTAGACAGGAGATAAACAAGGAGAAGAGAAAAACAACATTTAAATTTCTGTGATGTAGGTGGGATGTATCTGAGGGGTGGTCTTAGGTTACACCCCTTCTGTGATGTATGCATAATGTTTCTGGGGGTGGTCCTGATCTAGAGAAGGGGAATTTCAAAAGTCTTTATAAGGCCTTGCAGGCCATTGTTCTGGGTCCTCTTCCTCTCCTGCGTGTGAGGGGGGTACCCTGTTGCAACAGATCAATAAAGATCAAGCTTACTAGCTGCTTTGCTTCTCAATATTCTCTGGTTGGCCTCTGTTATTTTCTCCTACCAATAGGGAACCTATGTAAGGACTCTATATGGGCTCTTGGATACCCCATAAGGGAAAAGGGCATATTTTTATTTACAACAATATGCTATAACAAAATGCATCTCCCCTGTCAGGTTATTTCCTGAGATATTAAAGTAAGCATAACTAAATTAAAAATAATTTTCATTATTATTCCTTCTCTTTATTTGCCTTATAATACTGTAATACTGGCTGGGAGGGTGTACAAGTAGACATATTAAAGCAGCTCCAATTACTCTGAAAGGTCACTTTTGTACTTTGAACACCAGGCAAATAATGGTAACATTTATGTGACTAAAAATTGCTTCTCCCCCCCCCCCCCAACTAATGCATATTGAAATGATGCTCTAGGTTTTGTACTATCATCACACTTCTTCACTGGTTTTCAGCTCATGGTACACCTGAATGAACTTCAGCAGAAGAAATGGCATAAATGCCATGTGGGATTTCAATTAAATGCCCCCCTCCCCACCACCAAGTTTGGTTCATCATTGCCAGTCATTCTTTCTTGTGCTTCCAAAGTCTGTCAAAGTAAGTGTGTGTGTGTGTGTGTGTGTGTGTGTGTGTGTGTTAGTTGAAATTGGGCATTCTCTTCCAATTCTGTTTTCTTTTATCAAAGATTTTACTACCCTGGGAGATATGTATGAATAAATTTGCCTATAATCAAATTAAATATTAATGGCTTCAAAATGGGCACAATAGAGATCTTGTTGTACAAGACTAATCAGGACTAATTAGTACATTGGCCCTTTGAAAAGCACAGAAATAGAAAAGGGGGGGAGGGTAACCCCCATGTTGAGCTGCCTTATTGCTATTTCCCAGTAGGCAGTTGAGAAGAAAGCTATTACAAATCCAGTTTTGTGTTTATCAGCTACCATAATTTATACTACCCGGGCTGGATTCAACTATCATGTTCCTGCTATCGGAAGCCGGCACAAGGACTCTCACAAGTGCAACAGGGCTACCCCTTCTCCCAGCATTCCTACATCTCCCCTGAATCCACCCTGAAGAGTCAGGACAATTCCCATAATATTAAATTCCCAAATATTAAATTGATGTAGTATTTATTTAGAGAATAAATTCTGGATTTGTATTATAGCCATTGTATGGTCACCTTGTAACTATTTAAATATTAAGTTGTAACTTCAGCTCTGGGCTGTAAATTTTCCACTTGTATCTTAGGGGCTTAATAAGTAGTGTACATGTATATAAACGCTTACAGCTTGAGCAGCAATGGTCATGTTTGAAAGTTCATATTTTGGGTTAATACTATGAATTAGACTTTTGCCTGCTTATACAGCCCATTTGCTCCACACTTCATGGTTTAGGATTCTATATTTCTGGCTTGTTCCAAAGCTGGTAACCATAGTTTCCTATTTTAGCTACAGGAAACAGAGAGTTCCTTGCTTGTTTAACAAGCCAGAAATATAGAATCCTAAACCATGATTTCAAATTAATGATCCCATCTTACTCTGATGCTGTAGTTTCTCAGTATGGAGTGAGAAACTATGGTTATTTAGTTGCTTCCTGGGTTAACTGTAGTTCATCACAAAGGGGCTCTTTGTGTGGACAAAAGATCTATGCAGATCTTGGCTTGTGAGATGATATCATTATACGAACCATTCAGATTTGTCCTCAAAGTGTTATGGAAACATTTTAGGCCAACTACCTAATTTCACTGAGGTGGACTGCCAGGCTTCTTCTGTTTAGGTATGGGTGTGTGTGCGAAATCACTATCAATGAAGTTACAATGAACACAGGACTAAGAATATGCTGCTAGTTGTAATCTTCTGAAAGAGAGATTAAGCATAACACTTAAACACACAAAGTAATGTTTAGGAATTTATGGCTCTGTAAATTTAGACCAGCCTAGCTACCAGGACAAAAACTCTCATCTACATTAGCATAAAGTCTGCTTTCATGAACATCTCTACTCCCTGCAAGATTCATTATCAGCTCTCTCTACCTCAGATCAACACAGAAAATATAAAGCATGGTAAAGATTTTCCCTTCAGTTTCTAACTATTTGCAGCTACCTCCAGTGTGAACTTGTGAAGAAGCCAAAAATAAGGTATCTGTTACGCATAAGTTTGCAAATGTTTGTTCTACATATTGATCCTTTATCTTTCCCCTTAGTTTCTCCCTGTAATTTATGCCTACCCACAATCTAAGCATTGGCACCACTTCGTGAAAGCTAATAAGTTGGTGGTTTGTTTTTCCAAACCTCTGCTTCGTGCACTAGACGGTTTGGGGTTTTATGAATATGCATCCCCTTTTGCTTTTAGAAATACTTTGAAGACAAAAGGTGTTCCTGACACATCTTTGAACCTTTGCTGTGTTGTTCTGCAATTCATATTTTACATTTGAATGATTTACCTTTATTACAGTTAATTGGTTCCCACGTGTACAGCAACTGAATATATCATTACATAGCAAGTAATTTCCCCTCATATTATACTGTTGCCTGTGAATAGAATTATATATATATTCATTCATTCAAAGGCATTGTGTCTTCCACCACAGAAAAGCAAAATTATTTCCTATGACAGTCAATTTTATCATGTTACCAAAACCAACCACCACAAGATCAAGCTATCTCTTTTCTTGTTAGCCTTGTGGCTCCCTAAAGTACATATTCATCTAAATGTGGCATAACTATGCTATTTTGCCTCCACATCCCAAAAAAACACACCAAACGTGGTGGTTTGGATTTTATCAGGAATTTCCTTTGATAATAAGAACTATTTCCAAGTGATGGCTTGTTCATAAAATGTGCCTTGGTCTCATTTGTGCAGAAGGTGACAATTTTGTATTCTTGAACTTGCTATTTGAAAGTGACCATTTGGCTGATTGTTTGAAACAGTACAGTGGTACCTCGGGTTAAGTACTTAATTCGTTCCGGAAGTCCGTTCTTAACCTGAAACTGTTCTTAACCTGACGCACCACTTTAGCTAATGGGGCCTCCCGCTGCTGCCGTGCCGCCGGAGCCCGATTTCTGTTCTCATCCTGAAGCAAACTTCTTAACCCGAGGTACTATTTCTGGGTTAGCGGAGTCTGTAACCTGAAGCATATGTAACCTGAAGTGTATGTAACCCGAGGTACCACTGTATGTGGAATTGTCGCATTCATCTCTATTCATCCATTTCTACAAACATTTCATGCATACTGTTCTCCCTAGGCTCTCTCTCTGTTTTTTCTCTTTCTGTTTTGAGCTCCCCAGTCTTCTGGAGTGTCCTTCTTCTCCCTTGGCTGATCTGAATAGTGCCAGCAGCCATATGAAAAAAAGTTCATAAATAGTTCAGTTGTTTTGATGGTTTCAAGAGCAGAAAATCTATAGAACGTAGCACAGCTGAACTCAGGGTTTAATAATAATAATAATAATTAATAATAATAATAATAATAATAATAACAACAACAACAACAACAACAACAACAACAACAACAACAACAACAACAACAACAACAACAGCAATACTCCATTTCTATACCACTTTATATTTTTAAGGGGGAAAAATCAAAGCTGTTTACAACCTACATTAAAACTTCAACTAAAATAACCCAGAAAGAAATACTGCAGAAGAAAGTCAAATATAAAGTATCTATTCAAAGCAACATAAGCAACAGAAAACTAAAATATTATCTTAAAGATTTCAAAATAAAACATTACAAAGGTCAACTAAACATTAGCAGAACATTGCCTTAAATATTTCAAAGGAAAATATTACTAAAGAAAGTCAGACATAAAATGTACATTTAAAACAGCATAATTAACGAGAATAAAATATCATAAGCATAGAAGATATCTGCTACTGTTGCTGCCAGTGGTGGTTTATGGTGGTCAGTGGCTGTGGAAGCTAAGGTTTGGTGACTTAGGTCTGCACTAAGAGGCAGCCAAGATCATCTCTGCCCTCTTCATCAGCCTAAGCTTTTGTAGCTGGAGTCAGTCAGGACCCTGCCCTCCCAGGCCAGGTGGAAAGAGGCTAGCAAGGCAGGGAGCAGGTCTTCCAGGTCTCACAGCCAAGATGGGTGTGATGACTCAGTGGCACCTCAATGAATGAATGTTCTCCACAGTTTTAAAATGACATCCTGAGTGGCCCTTGGTTGTTCTAGACCAGGGGTCAGCAAATTTTTTCATCAGGGGGCCGGTCCACTGTCCCTCAGACCTTGTGGGCCAGACTATATTTTGGGGGGGAAATATGAACAGATTCCAATGCCCCACAAATAACCCAGAGATGCATTTTAAATAAAAGGATGCATTCTACTCATGTAAAAACACACTGATTCCTGGACCGTCCGCGGGCCAGATTTAGAAGGCGATTGGGCCGGATCCAGCCCCCGGGCCTTAGTTTGCCTGCCCATGTTCTAGACTTTCATTCATAGCCCGTTTGGGTCTTTTTCTCATCAAAAAACCAGATGAGGAAAAACTTGGTCTAGAAAGTATTGCTTCCGACTCAGGCTGCTGGTGCAGCTCACACAGAAGAACACACACATGTTCACCCCAACATGGAAAACTACCATTTCTGGGAGAAAGAAACCTCCCCCTAGACCTGGGTTTATGCCAGTCTTCTTTTATCTCAGGAATTGCAATGCTTTGAATTCTGATTCTTATGTATTCATCCCATCTACTGCAGATACCTTTAACAAGTTGGGGGGGGGGGGGAGAATCACTTCATTTCAGCTATGTTTTTTCTCCAATTTCCCCCAACAATTTGAGACAACAAAGGAAGTGCCCTCCTGCTGAATCAGATCAAAGGCCTGCCTCATCCAGCATCTTGTTTCCTGCAGAAGCCAACTGCATGCCTGTGAGAAACCCCC
The DNA here is from genome assembly GCF_964188305.1 of Podarcis bocagei. Taxonomy (NCBI): domain Eukaryota; kingdom Metazoa; phylum Chordata; class Lepidosauria; order Squamata; family Lacertidae; genus Podarcis; species Podarcis bocagei. Next base: position 57,131,137 of record NC_138127.1, on the reverse strand, counting down.
AGGCAGGATATGAGCACAGTAGGCTTCTCACGCTCACGTTCCCCAGCGGCTGGTATTCTTGAGGCATGCTGTCTCTGATTCTGGAGGCAGCAAATAGCCATTATGTTTCTAAGCATTATTCTCCATGAATCTGCCTAACCCCTTTCACCAAGCCATCTAAGAAGGTGGTTGTCATCCCATCTCGTCTTAGTGGATTCCAAGGTTTTGACTATGCTCAGTGTGAAGACCTACTTTCTTTTGCCTGTCCTGAGATTCTCTCCCCATTCTGTTTTATTTGATGACCCTGCATTTTAGTATTATGACAGAGGAAGAAAAACTCTCTTTCCTCTTTCTCTACACAGTGCAGACTTTTATAAGGTTAGTTATCTTTTATAAGCTTCCTCATCCTTTTTCTAACCCTCCCCCCATGTTAAACTTTCTTTGCATGGGAGTAGCTATAGACCCTGAACATTTTGGTTGCCATTCTATGCACCTTTTTCAAGCGGCATCTTTTTTTGAGACACTGCGAAGAGGCTTCAATGCAACATATGATTAATGGAAACATGCAAGAATACAATTTGGGGGGCCCTGCACTGCATTTCAGAACCTCTATAGTTCATTGTCAAATTTAAAGATGAAATGCAAAGTGCCAGACATAATAACAACGTCCCACTCTGTCCTTCAGGATAATGTTGGCTAGCTGGCAGTGAATGTTGCACAGTGTTGCATTCTGAATTTTCCCATGAGAAATAATCATGGTCTTAAGCCTTGATATGTCACTTGATATGTTCCTTCACTGCTCAAGCTGATTTGCTGGGAACAAAGAATCTCATTTGTTATAGTGTGAGGAATCCTTGCAGCAAGGCAGAAATATTTTCTTAATATATGCTGCCAATTAAGAAGCAAAGAACCTCAGGACAGTACGGAACACCACTGTAAACATGATTTGGTCCACACATTTTTCCTTTAGTTGCGTTCACAATTTCATTAAACAACACACAGACAACGAAAGAACTAACATGACAGCACATGGCAAACCGAGAAAGACAAGAGCAGTAAGTTTTGTATGATGAAAACTTGACAGTTGTCATCTTATAGGCTGCACATGAAAGAGTCTGTTACTGTTATTTATTTTGTATTTGAAATCCCCAACCAAAAGATAACACTGTGATGAAAGCAGCAAGGCTCTGATGATAATAATAATAAAAAAATGGAATTATTTTGTGCTGTTGACGGCTTATACAATGTTTCCCATGTCATCACTGTTAGCTTCAGAAGACAAAGGGGGGTCTAATATGATGAATCTTGATGGGATTCTAACTGCCTTGGGAGACTTTCTTGGCTTAGCCTTTGGCAAGGCGCTTGTCATCTTCCCTAGTGAGAAGTTCAGGATGTTTCTTGGCATCCTTCCCAACATCAGAATGCAAGCCCCAACGAAGGAATCCTTTATGGGCAGCCATCCCCCACTGTGTTATCATTTCAACCCGATTCACTTTCATAGTGTTATGAAAAAGAAATACATTCTTCGGTGGCCCCTATGGTGAAGAACCAGCTTCAGCTGTTTCGTCAACAGTGCCTTTTCCTGGACAGGGATCATTTGGTCATTGCAACATATTTGTTGGGGACCTCTTATTTAGAATATTGTCATGCACATGCTTTGGGGCTTTCCCTATGGTTGGTCCAGAGGCTGCAGTTAGTATAGAATGCCATGGCCCAGGCAGTGAGTGGTACTCTTTATCGGATGCACATCACACCAGCGCTAAGAAATCTGCACTGACAACCTATTAACTACCAAGCCAGTTTTAAGATCCTGTGTGTGTGTGTGTGTGTGTGTGTGTGTGTGTGTGATGTTTTTGCACATGTTTTCCAAACATAACATCCCATCTTATACAATATAACAAACCTTTGGCTATCACAGCCTAGGACTTCTGTCAACCTTGACTAATGGTTTTCTAACTTAAGATCCTGTTACTTTCATACAAAGTCCTCAACAACTTGGGAGCAGGTCACCTGAAAGGCCATCTTCCCCTCCACTGCCTAGTAAGGGCATTAAGATCAACAGACAGAACTTGCTTAGTTTTGTCACAACCTAAGAATTATCAGCTTGTAGTAACATGGAGGCGGGCTTTTCCACCAGTGTTGTGGAATGCTCTCCCTGCTGAAATTTGGGAAATCCCATCAGTTTTAGGATCCCACCATCTCTTGAAGACACACTTGCTTAGACATTTCCTTGATCTTCTCACTTGAATCTCCTGCTTTGGTGGTTATTTTAACTGGTTTTAACTGTTAGTCTATTTTTAATGGGCTTGTTTATTATATGTTTTAATTATGAATGTTTTAATGAAGCTGTTTTACTATGGATTTTAATTATGGGCAGCTGTAGCTTTATACATAATTGGTTTTATTTTCGTTATTCTGCTGTGAGCTTTTATTTGTTTGTGAACCACCTTGGTATTTCTTCTTGAAATGAAAGGCAGTATATAAATTATTCTAATAGTAATGTAGTAGACAGGATTGTGTGTGGCTTGGTAAGACAGAGGCATAGTACATTAAATTCAGTGTGAAAAGCTGCAAGTTTGACTTGGAACCAGATCTTTCTTAAGGGCTGTGTTCTGATCAGCCCTGGGCCCACCAAGCTCATTCCTTCTCTCTGTATATGGGTGGGAAAGAAGAACTCTGGATGTACTGACAGGTAGTTTCAGCACAAATTCTGCTGCTGGAGATTGCACAAGATGTGAGGTGAGATTAAAAGCTTCAGAGCTTTTAATAGGAGCTGTGGGAGAAGAGGAATCGTGGGAGTAGAGAAATACATTTCCACTGACCCCTCAAACTGCTTTTGCAACACAGAAAGGTTTACAAAGACATGAAGCAAGAGAGGAGGAGGGCGATATGGGTATAGCTTTGTTTTAAGAAGAAATTAAAAGGGACGCGGGTGGCGCTGTGGGTAAAAGCCTCAGCGCCTAGGGCTTGCCGATCGAAAGGTCGGCGGTTCGAATCCCCGCGGCGGGGTGCGCTCCCGCTGCTCGGTCCCAGCGCCTGCCAACCTAGCAGTTCGAAAGCACCCCCGGGTGCAAGTAGATAAATAGGGACCGCTTACCAGCGGGAAGGTAAACGGCGTTCCGTGTGCTGCGCTGGCTCGCCAGATGCAGCTTTGTCACGCTGGCCACGTGACCCGGAAGTGTCTCCGGACAGCGCTGGCCCCTGGCCAATAGAGTGAGATGGGCGCACAAACCCCAGAGTCTGTCAAGACTGGCCCGTTTGGGCAGGGGTACCTTTACCTTTACCTTTAAGAAGAAATTGGGTACCTGTGCACACTAGTTTGTGCATGGATGCTCCCTTGGATTGACTCGAATGCAGTGGTTCATAACAATTGGCAATGATCTAGTTTTTTAGTGCTGTGGCCCCAAGGGCTACAGGGTTTCATTTGTTTATTTGCTTTTGTTTTTGGTTAAAGAAACAACTGTGATCTGCTTTTGACACAAGGAACCTTTTTTAAAATTAAAAATGAACACATTTGTTACAATGTTAATTAAAATCTCATTCCTGTTTGTTCTTCAGTACTGCATTATCAATTTAGTTTTGTTTTGTAATGATAAAATGGGATCTCTGCAGACTAATTGAAAGTGGCAACAAATTCTCTATCAAATATATTAGTTCATTCAGCTCCATTAGTTCCATTAGTGGATTTCCATTTCCCAGTGGAGCTCCCAGAACCTCTGGAGATGTCGCTGAATTATAATTTGTGTGTGCTATTTAATAATGCTCTCTCTCAAAAATTACACTGAGTTTAGTTATTGCATTATAAATAATAAGGCCTACATCAATGTGTTTCTGAGCTCTTTGAGTTAAATCATTTTCAAGCTTAATTGGTGGTTATGTTCCCTTAAAGCGACAGAAACATGGCATCCTTTACAAACAGGAGGACTGCTTGTCCAGGCCTTAGATAGCAAAAACTGACGTCCCAGGCCCAAGTGCATTTGGGCAAGGTCCAAACATCTTCTCAGGCTCACACTTTGGGCTTCCATCAGTCCTGTATAGGTTTTATTCTCTCCCTTGTTTCAGTTGCTTGACCACACCCCACCCTTTATGATATATCTCAAACTGCTGTCAGAATTAGCTTCAGTTTCAAGAGCAGATTGCTGTTCATTCATTTTTCTTTCAATAATTTATACTCTGCTTTTCAAGTCCAAAAATAAATGCAAAGTGGCTTACATATCGGGGTCAGTAAAACATAACTACACATTGCATTGTTGTAAGGCTAGGGGGGAAGGGTGCTGTTTGTTTGGGGCCTAGCTTGTGACATGGAATCCAGGTGTGACAGGTTAAGGGATGGACACATGAGCCAGGAGCAGGAACATGGACATGAAGGTGCTGGTGATCAGGTTATGGATCATACAAAAGAGATCAGAGGGCAAGAGGCAGGAGACAGAGACAGAGGTCAACTTCTGGATTAGTTGTATGACATGAGGAAACAGGGAAGGGCAAGGCAGGGGTCAAGAGAGGGTGTGTGGCATTACTCAGAATAGCCTAGAAGAAAGAGTTTTACAGATAGGATGGCCACTTACCTTTACAAAGAAGAAGACTGGGCATGGAAACACAGTGCCCATTTGCTTTCACATGATACTACTCACATGGGAGAATGAACACCTGAACAGGGCTTCTTTCTTTAATTTTTGTTAGGTACAGCTGAATGCAGAGAAGTTGGATTTTGAAAGATAATGCTGGCTGACAATTATATTGCGCAGATACATTCTTCTAAATTAAGAATGCTGACAGTATTCTGGATCCAAAGTGCTCTCAGATCATTGATAAATTGCCTGCCTGTTCTTGATTAAAGTTTGCTCCCGAGTTTTCTTTTGACTGCTTTCTCTACTGATGAAAATCATAAACAATAAACAATAAATCATGAACGTCCTGTAGAAACTTCCCATAATCCGTAGTGGAAAGTTTGGAATCCATATTGCTAAATTAGGAACTATAGATGAGAAAAATGCCCATTTGCCCTCTTAGAACAGAATCTTTATCTGCCCCCCCCCCCCGCCTCAAAATATTACCCCAGCCTTTCAGGTTTAATTGTGTACAACTTTTGTGTTTGGAAGCAGGCTGCAACATATTTGCTTTTCAGCATAGAAACAATGTGACCAAAATGATACATAAAATTAAACGTTGATTTGGAAAACTTGAAAAATTATCTTAAGGCACAGTTTATTTTTTTTTTATTTTGGAAATTGAACAACTAGAAACATGTGGTGTTTTTATTTTAAAAATGCAGGGCTTTTTTTTTCAGGGAGAACTCACAGGAACTCAATTCCTGAACCTCTCAGGTGGGTGCCATTGCCATTCTAAGAGAACAAGGGACGTGTTCATGGTGACTTCCGGCACCTCTGTTTCTAGAAAAATATCACTGAAAAAATGTACCGTATTTTTCGTCCCATAGGACGCTCCTTCCCATAGGACGCACCTAGTTTTTTTTGGGGGGAAACCAGGTCGGGGAAACCAAACCAGGTCGAGGAACAGCGGTATGGCGGCGCTCCGCCTAACCTGCTGTCCCCCGAGCTTGTGGGGCACGCTTCTCCCCAGCGCCAGCCTCCAAACCAGGTCGGGGAAGGTGTTACACCTTTTTCTGGCTCGATGCATAGAAGAGCTCTAAATGGGAAGCAGGAATGGGGTGTTTCATGTTTTTCATGTTTGCAGGATTCTCTTGGCTCCAAACCCTGTGGTATCAGAAATCCCTCTTCAAGACTTTGTGGTTTAAATTTAGTGAATGCTGTCCTTGTGAGCCAAGAATGAAAAAGATATGGTAGAGCTCAAAACAGCTAACCATTCAAAAATTAAAGAAATATACTTGTAGCTCTAGTAACTACATTATGTGAGGGAGGAGTTTTAGCGACTGCAAAACGAAACATGATCAGTCGTGAAGATGTTTATATTTACTTACTCATCTCCCTGCCCCCTGTCAATGTTATTTGCTTGCTGTTAAAGCCAAGGCATCTGCATCATGTAATGAAGTATCAATGGAGAAAAGGGGGAAAGACAAATATTTCCCAGGGTGCACCACATTTTATGTTGGGCACAGTCCAGTGAGATGAACCATAGTTCTGGTGCCATGGGCAATCCTCATACCTCTTAAATATAATTTTCCCAGGCCATCGCTCTCCTTTAATTAGATCCTGGCCCCCTGACAACTGTGTATCCCAGGGCTATTGGCTGCAGGGCCACTTCTAGAGCAGAAGTCCAGCAGACATCAAGGAAGGAGGCCTGTGGTGATGATCTCCTTATTGCCATTAGACCAGAAAGTGGCAATGAGCCAACAGGAAATTCTACATAGGCTCCCATGCGGGGATTGGACCACTAACTAATAAACTGAAACTGACACGGGGACAAACAGAAGAAGACGCCTTCACCCCAGTATGGCTCCCCTTTATCACATACACAGCCCAACAGGACAATGACAATAATCCACCAACAGCATACAAATCAATATGGCTAACCTGATCCAAAACACCCACCCACCCCACTCACACATGAAAACAAAGATCACCACAGCCAATCACAAACAAACAATCACACCCTAGGCCAACCCCAACCTCTCTCACCACCAAAGGAACACAAGTGAACAACACAAGCAACGCTGACACCAAACTCTACATACATTAAGCATAATAGAAACACTGCCACCCGACCCCACCCCCATCCATCTTCCCTCCCTCCACCCCCCTTTCTTTTTCCCCCTTTCTTTTTTTTCTTCTCCCCTTAATGCCTCAACAAATGAAACAGATTTGTAAAAATGTTACATGGAAAAAAAACACAAGGCATTACACTTACTTCTGTAAAACAAGAAAATCCTTAATAAAATATATTTTTTTAAAAAAACCAAAGTGTGACAGAATCTAAATTGAACCCCAGCAAAACTGGGTTATTTATCCTGCCTCCCATCCCTCAGACACAGTACTCAGACTCTTGGCTTGAAGAAGCCTGAAAGCTTTATTTTAGAAGTCAGCACATGTTCTCAGCATCAACTCAGAATACAGGATACATGGCTCAAAGGTCCATAAGCAGAGTTCTAGGAAACATGGCTAGGTCTAAGCAAATATATTGTCCCAAAACCTAACACAGGGCCAGATTTCGGTAATCTTGTGTAATATGGCGCCCTTTGTGAGGCCAAAATTTGGTGCCCCCAAATGGATCTTCTCAATTATGGATCTTCTCAGTCTGAAGGCAGCCCAGTAAAGGGAAGCTTTTAAAAAAATGTTTAATGTTTTATTATTTTATATATGTTGAAAACCACCCAGGCTGCAAATCATGGTTTAGTGTTCTTATTGCATTACTTACATTGAGGCCTAGTTCCTATTGACATGATATGCTTGTATCCCACTGTACTCTTGAATATTCTGCTATATAAAATTCCTTCCACACAGAAAAGTCAATGCCAAAGAAAAAAGTTCAAGCCAAGTCTTCCCCTTCACATGCCAGTTTTTTAAATGTAAGGATTCCATGCACATCTTCCTTTGGAAACATGGCTGTCATTTGAGCCACCTTGTACAGTCTGAAGTGGTACAATCTAGGGACAAGCTGAACACATCTCAGGAGTGTTAGGCCTCTATCGGGAAGGCTGGGAAGGGAAAAAGTTATTGTTGGAAAGAGGTTCCTTAAGCAAGAAACAGGCTGGCTGGATCATAGCCCAGAAAGACTTCTGGGAGCTTCACAGATCAGCTCCAGTAAAAATTCTAATTAGCAGAAACTATGGAAATTTAATTGAAAAAGATGAGTGATAAATTACATAATTGAAAAGGATTTTGCCTTTATAGAGGTGGGTGAATTATTGGTGCAGAGTGAGACCTGAACAAAATAATAAACCTGACCCTTTTCAGTATATATCACCCTTAGTACCTGAAGCTGTTCTGGCTATTAACTTCACTTAACCCCCCACTCCCTCCTAAAAATAATGTGAGTTAATCAATTTTTAATCAGAGTTCACACCACAAAAATTGTGGTTCAGGTTGGCTAGAGTCTTATCACAACTTGAGTGTTCCTATGCATAGACCGAACATATCATGTTTTTTCCCCCTGCTCAGGTTATTTTGAACTTCATACAGTTCAAAACATCTTCCCCTGTAGTGAGATGTGTGTCTCCAGATACATTAGCATTCACACTTCCCTAGAGAGAAATGCATGTTCCTTCCAAAGTGATTCACACATAGCAAGGAAGCATGAAAGAGGAAATACAAGTTACTCACACATCTTCTGCTGGACCTTGTTTAAATATACAGAGGTAGCCTAAGATCAGAATGATGATTATCATCTGAGAAGGGGCATAGCTCAGTGGAAGAGCATCTGCTTTGTATGCAAAGATTCAAGGTTCAATACCCAGCATCTCCAGGTGGGGCAAGAAATCCTGGAGAGCTGCCGCTATTCAGTGCAGACAATACTGAGCTAGATGGACCAGTGGTCTGACTCAGTATCAAGGCATCTTCCAATGAAAGGTAGAATGCAGGGGTGGGAGGTGGGGAGGAACTTCAGTTGGTAAAGATTACTGGTGAGGTTGAGTCTATAGAGTGGTACCTCGGGTTAAGAACTAAATTCGTTCTGGAGGTCCGTTCTTAACATGAAACTGTACTTAACTCGAGGTACCACCTTAGCTAATGGGGCCTCCTGCTGCTGCCGCCGTGCAATTTCTGTTCTCATCCTGAAGCAAAGTTCTTAACCCGAGGTACTATTTCTGGGTTAGCGGAGTCTGTAACCTGAAGCGTCTGTAACTTGAAGCGTCTGTAACCTGAGGTACCACTGTATCTGAAAATATAAACATTGCAGACCCTAAAAAAATAAAAAATGAAACCATCAAGCACCCAAATTCATTAGCTCCAGACACTGGTTAAATTTCCCTATGAATCAACAGTCCTTAAAAGAAAAGTTTCCCGCTCACACATATGCTGCATATTGTAGCCATATCTTTATGTCCAAATGTAAAAGTATGCTTTTGGGGTTTTAGAGAAGTGTGTGATTTGACACTGACATTTCAAGAAGACTCTGGCAAAGCATACAACCCGACTTCATGGAAGCAGTTTCTATACAGTGAACCTCCATTCCTAAGCATATTAGATTTCTTATGTCAAATGTTGGAAGCGGAGAACATGCTGCTTTCCATTTGAAATGGAAGCCCCTTGCCATAAGCCTTTTAAAAAATTGCAGGTTGGCAGGAACTATATTAGCAAGCTGAAATTCTTTCTTCTGGTCTGGAACGGTGTTCATCAAGAGCACAAAACACTGTCATGCTGGCACATTCCAAGGTTCATTTAGTCTGGTGTTCTGTGACCACCCAGACTGGAGATGCATAGGCAGATCTTAAAGGTTTCCTGCGGCCATTTGTCCCAGGCACCCAGTACAGTGGTACCTCGAGTTAAGTACTTAATTCGTTCCGGAGGTCCGTTCTTAACCTGAAACTGTTCTTAACCTGAAGCACCACTTTAGCTAATGGGGCCTCCTGCTGCTGCTGCGCCGCCGGAGCACGATTTCTGTTCTCATCTTGAAGCAAAGTTCTTAACCTGAGGTACTATTTCTGGTTTAGCGGAGTCTGTAACATGAAGCGTATGTAACCTGAAGCGTATGTAACCCGAGGTACCACTGTACTTGGAATAGTCCGGTAGCCTCTGGCAGTCTTCCAGGCTCTGAGACAGTGCAGAATCATGTAGTAACTTTTGCCTTATGTAATTCCACATTCTGCCACAAGGACGAGCAACTTTGATTTAATGGAAATAGTTTGTTGAATTTCTATTTTATTTGAGGGCACAAGTACTGATATGAAGGAAGTAATGAATTCAGAAAACTAATATGAGTTTTTTCTTTTTCTTTTTTAAGTACAATTAGTGGAATGTATAGCTGCTGCCTGTGTGGGTGGAAGAGAACATCTGTCTTTAATTAAAGAAAGCTTGCAGTGTTAACTGGTCCTGTGGAATACAGAATTGCTAGGGGGGGAATGATACTCCAGAGTGGCATGTGTTCCTGTAAGCAAACACGCTGAGCAAACACTACATGGAAGGCTCCAAGGATATATACGGATGCTGCATTAAATATGTCATTTTTATCAAGTGAATATTTTCTTCTAGAGGGAAAGGCTTTAATTTGCACTGTGCTGAGCAGGAAGCAATTAATAAAATGCAAGGATGAAGCACATATTGATGGCAAGTGTGACCAAACAGAATTTGTTCAAAGGGCTGTTGTTAGGCCTAGATCTCACTGAGGCAGTAAACGAATCACTGGACTATATTGCTTCAGGCTGCATGTGGGGCCTCACACAAATGCGCCTCCCTCCGTACAATAAGATAACATTCCCCCACTCTGAGGCTTCCTTCTGACATCTAAGTCGCCCTGTGGAGGAAAGGGTTTTTGTATGGATAAGCTTTCTGTTATAGGAGTCTCCACCTGCAGTCTCTAAGAGTACAGCCTGCACAGGTTTACTAACTGAGTGAAAATTAGGCCAAACTGGACTGATGATGCTATAATACACTTAGAAGGTAAATTGAAATCCAGAAACCATTGTAGCAGCAGGAATCTTGGGCTTGGGGAGTTGTGAACAGCTGTGCTCCTCCACCCACCTTTCCTACTTCAGAACATCTTGTAATCCTCCCAGAGAAAGCTTGTTAAATTTATACTGTTCAGCAAGGGATTTTCCCCAAAGGGAAAGCCCTCTAATGCTCAGGAGCCATTGTTATTCAGTTCACTCCTGGATATGTGATTACTAAACTCAAGGGTGGTTAACTGATCAGCATAGGATATGTTATTTGGCATTTTATGGGAGCAATGCAATTTCACGTGGTGTCTTTCAGAAGACAGTCCCTAGATCCTCAACCACGTTGCAAATTTCCAGACAATGGGCAATCTGTTTATAAAATTGCAGACAAGGCTAGTTCAGATTAGAAGCAGGGCAAACCTACAAGTATATGGAGTGTGTAGAAGTGAAAACATGTTCCGATTAGACAGGGATGCTCTGTTTACTGTGGAGTGGAAACCTGGGACCCAGGCCCCCACAATGAAAGATGACAGTAGGTTTTTGTATTGGGTTTCTTCCCACTTTCTCTGTGTAATAATTAGTACATTCATCAAGGCATATTAAGCAGTTTCAAATTATTTTTCTTGGAGAATACTCTTCTCTTTCATTCATGGAGCTGAGAATTAACAAACTTGTAAATCACGGGGACAGCAGCAAATGCTGGATGCTAGCCAAATTAGGAAATAAGCAATTCTACAGGAAACAAAATTAATATAAATAAATAGGATTGTGTTAAGTAAAATAGGGTTGCATTAATAACCAAGTGAAAGCATGACAGAAATCTGTACTGTCAGAGCACATTTGAAACGTAGCATTAAACTGACATTGCTGCAAGACAAACATGGTCAAATACAAAGTCACAATTTCAGCCTTATGGCCATGCGTGCGGTCCTTTCAAGAAGTGTATTTGCAATGGTATTGATGGGTTTATCCCTAAAGGGCCAGCCATTGCTACACTTGATTTGAGTCTTACACAGTCTGATTTTCCTGGTCACAGCATTAGAAGAGGCAGAACAGAAGAAAACAACAAACAAACCAAGGGAATGCATATTTCTTAATTTAAAGTTTTAGTATATTGCAGAAACTATGGACTGGAACAAAACGCAGCATAATGGGAACAAGTTTCAGCAAACCTCCGCCCCATCCTCTGACTATTAGCTTGGGCTGATGGGAGTTCTAGTCAAAAACACCGGAAAGGCACCAGGTTGGGGAAGGCTGTTTTAGTGCAATTGTTCAGTTGCGTTCCCCAAGCTTAGTATCCCATAATTGTGGCAGTCATTTATTAGTGTAACCCCACTCAATTTATTAAAGATAACCAGATTTGCCACAGCACAGGCAGACGCATAGTTATTCTTCTAATCTCTGATACGCCCACAAGCAGAGGCATAGTGTGTGTGGGAGGGGCAGAGGGGCTGTGACCCTGGGCACATTATTTTGAGAGGGCATGGCAAGGGCCTGGGTGCCAGCAACCTGCGATACACCACTGCCCATAAGTTCAGTATTCCAGAATAGCAGGCATATAATTATGAGAAGAAAAATAAGAAGCTGTGAGAGGGCTATGCCTGTGTGCATGTTCTTAACTCCAACATTGATGGGCCGTGAGGCCACAAGGATACATTAGGGGTATGACTAAGTTTGGACAAAGCCTTCCATTAGCATGGAAAGGAAAACCCCACAATCTAATAAGAGTGACATGTGAGCAAAAGTGGAAACCATCAGTTACAAAGTCACACTTAAAAATGTCTGCTGAATCAGCAGCTATTCTACTATAAACAGTAAGTGCGGAAAGACTATGCTTCAGCAAGAGAAGCATCCTGCATGAACTGAACTTTGAATCCTGGATGTGTATAAATGTATCGTTTACCATAAAACATTGTGGGTGAATATATATATATATATATATATATATATATATATATATATATATATATGCAGGTTTTGGTGTCTTCGGGTGTCTTCCCGTGTAAGAGTTGGGGTGTCTAGGCGACGTTTCGACGAGGTCTCACTCGTCATCTTCAGGCTGGTGCTTTCGGCTTCTTGTTACTGGAACAGAGCAGGATCTCAGTGTTTGAGTTCCTATAAATACTGTTGAGGGGGTGTGGTGTATAGCCTCCAACGTTCTGGGCAGAGAGGAAGTTCCCAGGTTAGTGTGTCTTTTCTTCTTTTGTTCATTAATTACTTGAGGGATATCTTGAGTGATTTCTTGAGTGATATTCTGAGTACCACTTAGGAGGGTCATTAGGTGTGGATTAGTTGCTAAAGCTTTCGTGTCTTGACCTCTTGAGCTTGTGAAGAGTTTTTTCTGAGAAGATGGCTGTACTGCACTTAGTTGTGCTCTGGCTTGGCTTCGTGTATAGGGGCGAGCTGTGGTTTTGTGCCCTGTGCCAGCCAGATCTGTGTAGGGATTGCAGGGGGGTGCAGCATCCGGAGGTGCCACTATGGTTTGGCTACTGGATGGTGTCTGTAATTTATCTGTGGAGAGGGTCTGGGTTTGGGTCTGGTGTGGTTGATTGGAGATGGCGTTCTGTGTGCCTCTGGTTCTGGTGTCGGTTTTTGTGGGGAGGGCTATTTTCCAGATGTCTGGCAGGCGGGACGTATCGTCACGCTTGTTCATGTTGTGAGGGTGTTTCTCTATCTCGATGGCTTCCATGATTATTCTCTTGTGGTGGTGTTCCATGTTAAAGAGCAATTTGGAATCTGAAAAATTAATTTCGTGTCCTGTTTCTTTCATGTGTTGGTAAAGAGAGGAAGTTTTTTCTTCTTTTTTGACGGCATTCTTGTGTTCTGCGATACGTGCATTTATTCGTCTGTTTGTTTGTCCAATGTACGTGGCTGGGCAGACTTTGCAGGGTATTTCATAGACCCCTTGGTTTTCTAACTGGATTTTATCTTTGGGGTTTCTGAGGATATTGGCTATTTTTTGGTTGGTGCAAAAGGCTGTTTTGATATTGTGTTTATGGAGGATTTTGCTAATTTTATCTGTAGTGCCCTTGATATAAGGAAGGAGGGCCATGCCATTGTTTTCTTCTGTGTCTTGGTTTTTGGGGGGTGTTTCTTTTTGGATTAGCTTCGTAACCCTGTTTTGCTGGTATCCGTTGGCGATTAACACATTTGAAAGATTCTGTAACTCAGTTGTCAAGTGGTCTTTGTCAGCCAGGCGTTTGGTTCTGGAGATGAGAGTCTTGGCTACGGAGTTTATTTGTGCAGGGTGGTGGTGTGATTGTGCATGTAAGTAGCGGTTGGTGTGTGTTTTTTTCCGGTAGATAGTGTGTCCTAGGGAGCCATCAGGTTTTTTGTAGATTAGGACGTCAAGGAAGGGAAGTTGGTTGTTGGCTTCTATTTCCATAGTGAATTGTATTTTGGGGTGTAGGCTGTTGAGATGTGTGAGGAAGCTATCTAGTTTTTTCTTCCCGTGTGGCCAAATTACAAAGGTGTCGTCAACATACCTGAGCCAAAGTTTGGGTTTGTGTTCTGACTTGTCTAAAGCATTGGTTTCAAAGTGTTCCATGTACAGATTTGCGATGACCGGTGAGAGGGGTGATCCCATAGGTGCTCCTTCTATCTGTTTGTATCTTTGTCCATTGTGGATGAAGTACGTGTTGGTTAGGCAGTGGTTGGTCAGGTCCAGGATGTATTCGGGGGGATTGTATTTGTTTTGAATGGCTGTCAAGGCTTCATTAATGGGCACTTGTGTGAAGAGAGATACAACATCGAAGCTCACAAGTAGGTCGTCGGGATGTAGGTTTTGCTTCTTTATTGTTTCTATGAACTGGAAGGAGTTTGTAACGTGTGAAGCGATAGATTCTGCATAGGGCTGAAGTTGCTTAGCGAGAAATTTAGCGAGATTTTGTAGAGGTGAGCCTATGGAGCTGACTATTGGTCTGAGTGGTGTTCCTTCTTTGTGTATCTTGGGGAGACCGTAGAGTTTGGGGCATCTGGATGATTTTTCTCTGGGGATGATTCTTAGCTGGATTTCTTCACTGATAGGAGAGGCTTTTATTTTGGATTTGGTGGTTTTTTCCAGATAGGTGGTGGGATCTGTTTTTATAGGTTGGTAGGTAGGGTCTTGGAGTAGATTTGATAGTTTTGCTTGGTAGTCCGATGTGTTCATCACAACAGTGGCATTACCTTTGTCTGCTGGGAGAATGATTATGTTGTTGTCTTTCCTCAGGTTGGTGAGTGCTTTCTGTTCTTCTTTGTGTAAATTGCTTCTGGGTGGTTTGCTGGAGCAGAGGATGTTGGTGACTTCAAGTCTGATTTTATTGGCTTCATCTGGGTTGATTTTGGTTAGGCTAGCTTCGACTCCGCATATGATGTTTTCCGTGGGGATGCGTCTCGGGGCGACTGCAAAGTTGAAACCTTTGGAGAGTACTTTGGTTTCAGTTGAGGTGAGGATCCTGTCTGATATGTTATGTACTGTTTGTTTCATGGGTTGTTGTGGAGGGTGGCTGAAGATGACGAGTGAGACCTCGTCGAAACGTCGCCTAGACACCCCAACTCTTACACGGGAAGACACCCGAAGACACCAAAACCTGCATTCCTGTACCCGTGAAAATCTACGAAAGCAAATATATATATATATATATATATATATATATATATATATATATATATATATATATATATATATAATCTGATAGTATAGGATCGTTGGCAAAACAAATTATTGAACATTATGAATAATATATCATTAGTCTCGACGGAAGCTACAAAGATGTGGAAAGGAAGTAGGGTTCTCTGGAGAAAACTCACTCCAGTTAATAATAACCAGTAGCTGTAAAATTGGTACAAAGATTTGTAGGTAATTAGCTAAGAGGATGATACAAGCATATGGCCAGGCATTATGCCTTGCTTTTTTCATGCAAAAATTGCTACAGAATAGGCTTTTCCCCTAATTAACTTGTGTTATCCTTTGATTTATGCAGTGTGTTCCATACTACACTAAAACGTAATTTGCAAATTAATGTAAATATATCAACATTGTTGGGCTATTTTAGTCAGAGTTTTCATTTCCAATTGGAAAAGCTTTTTGGAGACTATTCTTTAATCTAATTTGTAGGAGGCAAAAGGCCTGCTTACATGTCATTTTGAGTATGTTTCTGGGTATTTTTATTCATTTATCAGTGGCCTAAATTTGCACATTAAAATAACGTTTTCAGGAGTTAACATTTTTTTATATTTTGATTTTGTTCTGTAAACCACCCTGAGACCTCGGGGTATAGGGTGATATAATAATAATAATAATAATAATAATAATAATAATAATAATAATAATAATAATAATATAGCAAGCTAGTCACAATTTCCATTTAAAATCTTGAGGCGCTTTGACTGAATTAGATTCTAAGCTTGGCCTAACTTGTCATTCTTTTAAAGCACAGAACCACACGTATGAAATATCTTACCCTGATAACAGTGTTCAAACACTGTGAGTTTAGAGTTGGCCCTCTGCTTTGTAGATAGGAATTGGTTTCTCATTTTGTGGATTCCAGCTCTGAAGTGCTAGCCTAGTCCTCCAATTCTCTGACTTCTTTGTACTCCGTTAATCACAGTATCACTTGGAATTCACAATAGTGATGAAAAACACTATATGTATCTTTGAACATATTTTAGAGTGCATTATGACAACAGTTAGACAGTAGAAAAGCTGATAATAAAAGCCTTGAATTCAGTGCATTTATAAATAAATATCAATAATAATGCCCAGTGGGAGTTTGCTGGCTATTCAGATTGCATCTTGTACATTATCTCAGTTGGAGCTGGCCTCAGTGGCTGGTGTTGTCAGGCAGTTGCTGCAACCCAGAGGGTGCCAAGAACCTTCAGCTGATCAGAGGTGCTAAAAATGCTGCCAATATGCTGTGAATATGCTCAAACACAAACACAAAACTTAGGGACAGTTCACAGAGTGTTAAAATGCTCTGTGACTTTATTGACATGGTAACAGTGGGACAGCCAGTAGAGAGCAATGGGGACATGGCAAGATAGCAGAAGTCTGCAAATCTGGAAGACAGCAGCTGCCCAGTCTTCTTGGAAGCCCTGCATTGATTATGGTGCTCTTTTCAACTACTGACTTCAAGAGTCCATAGTTTGTTTTAAAATATTTTTACATTTTGATGCAGCTTGGCTTGTAATCTACACTACTCCAACATCTCAAGTGCCTAATACGAATGCCGTACTATCCAACCCTAACATATCACAATTTAAATTAGTAAACGAAAATATGGGCATGCAAAAGAAAGAACAAGGTGTGTGAAAGCTCTCACCTGTGAGCATTTTGTATGATCTTTTGTCTGGAGCAAACTGTGTTGAGTGATTAGCACTATTGACTGATGAAGCTGGCTGCGAAACCTGGATAATATCCGGAGAATCCGGAGGTCTCTATTTGGCTCCATTTGACTATTTGTACCACTTTCTCCGCAGGAGTGGTGAGGAGTTTTCCGCAACTGAGCATACATATATCACTTAGCTCTTCCAGCAAATGACTATTTGAAGAACGCTTTCTCACAACCGCTCCAACGTATATGGGCTTGTGCTTCCAGTGAAGAACGATTTTGCTCCAGCCGTGTAATGTAATACTTACTGCATACACAATTGGTATAGTAAAGAGAGAGACATTACTTCATCCTATGTTTATGAGTATCTCCAGGCTTGGCTATGCACACTGCACTTTAGTTTGCTTAGTGTTTAGTAGGTTTATGAGTTTGTATACCTATTCTAGTAAAATTGTCCTTTATATTCATAAGCCAGTTTTTGGTGGTGTTGGTTTGTTGTACCACCCAGTGCACTCATAAGGAGCACTACACAGATTTGAGAAAATATCCACCTTGCCATTTACCAATCCAGATGAAACACATCAACTACATATGGCCCACACATCAGCAGCTCAATGAACCTATTGTAGAAGACTGCTTTCTTGTCCCATGTGAGTACTCAAAGGGAGCAATTGCCTTCTGGAATATAAGGGTTCCAGGAGTAGCCATTCAGATGTCCAAGAACCCATTTCTTTTGCCTTGAACCAATTTTTAATAACACACTGCTCCTATTTATAAAAATGTAACCAATAAATTGGAGCAGAACATCTTCTAAACAAAGGGGATTTCCTGTCCCTTCCTTAGTATTGCAACCCTCTATGCCACACTCCTGCAAGTTGAGGGGACTCCCCAGGACAGCCAGAGGGGTGATTAAGAAGAAATGAATTCAGGGAGTTAGGAGGAGAGAGCGAGCACTTTGTACAAACAGAAGTGCCATTCCATCCACAGAAGTCACAGTTGAATCCAAGCCAGTGTTTTTTTAATGATTTTTTATGGTTCAATTATGCTTAATTGAAGAAAAGGAATATTTTAACAAAGTGAAGCTGGACAGCAAACGATGCTGTTTTCTGCTGTTACCTTTCCTCTCTGCAGTCCAGATGTCTGGAGTGTCTGGAGCTGAGCATTGTTGAGTTGCTTGTGAGCTCATTTTGAATCATTTTGCCGTCTTTCTTTAACTCCATCCTTTGTGGTTCATTTGTGAGAAGCTGTCTTTTTGTGGAAAGACACTAAAAGACATATTTTAATGTCACTTTCCAACTCTGATGAGTTTTACAATAGACTATCATGTCATACATTTTTTCTTTTTAAAACATTCCCCCAGTGATGGCTCTGATTTCATGAAGAGGAGCCAGTTATCCCTGCATTTTAAGCAAATGGTGAGCCAAGCAAGCACAGACACACCTTTGCTTCTGAGATTCCTGAGTGTCCCTGAAAGTGCTTGGTTTTCTATGTGGCTGGTGCCAACATATGACCCAACTTCCCCCATTCAGTCAGTACAGGAGACTTTAAAGTGGTGAGTGTGTAGTAAGTAGCTATCTGTTTCCACTTGTTTTCCTACATGCTAGAAATTAAAACTCCTTTTTTGGAATACAGGAATAAGTTTTTTGCTTAGAAATACTCTGCATAGCTCATTTCGTAAAGTCTATATAATAGCTCTGGTGTCTCTTTAACTAATGTTAACATATGCATGTATTGCTATTAAAGTTACAATGGTTTGTGGAAAACAGCATCACTGGATAATGGAGGAAAAACAGGCAAAAGGCTTCCCTCCTTTACTTTGAAGGTGCCTTGATAATATTATTTAATGATGAATGGAAATCCAATCTTAATGAAAGGACTATCTGTAGAAAAGAGAGCAGTGTCAAAACTCCAGCAGCAATACACCATTTTAATTTTAGGGACTTCAAAGGGGTTATGCAAGGTTGCAGCAGCCAGTGGCCTCACACATTGTTTTCCTGTCTCTTCACTCTCTCAGATAAATAAACAAAGACTTTTGTCAGTGCTGTATTCATCCTAGATGTATTGTATCATCTGCTATATTCAGTGGAGAAGTTCAGCTGCAGTCTGTGGTGGTTGGCAGGGTGAGGAATAGATTTTTTGTTTTGTTTTCTACCACATGTGTGCCATTCTTGCACACACAAGAATGAAATGACAGCTGGGAATTGCAAGCAAGCAGGAGGATTTGTGTGCATTCTAACCTCTTCAATAAGAAGGCCACTTCTTCTGGCTAAAAAGAAAGCAGCTCAGATATGTTGATGCTGTTCTGCTTTCCTAACACCCCCAGCCATTAACATGAGGGTAGGAGTGAGCTCTAAAATAAGAATGCTTCTGTGCTTCGAGTATCCTAAGCAAGGCCTTTTAAGATTGGGAGAAGGCCTTCTCCATCAGGGCGTGTGGCTTCCTAATGGGTTTGAGCCCCATCACCTTCCATGCTGACAGTTGCTCTTATCTCACATGCTGAATGACAGGTCTGGTTCACATGTCACAGTAAGCCATACCGTGGCTCTCCACGTTATCCTTGGCTACAAGCTGCGGTTAAGAACGGGACAGCATGTTTGGACAACATGCAAAGGCAGGCTTCTGGGGAATCTTCAGTCTGCTGTTGCCATGATACACTGACCTAAAAAGAACGGGGAAGAACAAAGCGGCTGGGATATCCTCAGGAGCCAACACATTTATGCATGCTTGTTTAGCCAATATATTGAAAATGGGCATACTCCATAGAACATAGAAAGCTGTGTGCACTTAAGACCTATTGGTGTAGCTTCTTTTTAATGGTATCCTGCAAAGAACTATATGCATGCACTCTGCTAATTTTTGTTTTACACATCAATGGACAGCCATAAAATGGGATGATTCAATAGTTTGCATACCGTATTTCCATTTGCTGCATCTAGATTATGTTTGCATTTCTCTTTTGTGTCTGGTGCATTCAATTGATTAATGAAGTTATCAGTAATTCAGATGAATATGCAGTTGGAATAAATAACCATTAAGAGGCCTATGTGCCATTGAATTTTAGGTTTTCCTCCCATCAGCACCTATGAATTAATGAGCAATTGTATATAAAGCCATATGTATTCTGATATTGCATGCATCTCTTATTATCAGTTAACTTTTGTGTCTATTTCCCCCCAGGAAATGTAACACCTTTTATTTATCAACACTCATTTCCAGTATAATAATTTAGTGTGATATTTATCTGCACATGCTATATAATCTATAAGAATATATGTTTCTCTGTATTAAGATATATAACACAGTGCTTCTACAAGAAATATTCACCAGGATTAGAATAGTATTTTTCTAGATGTGTCATTTTCTAGATGTGTCATTTTTCTAGATATGTCATTCTAATACATTTGCTTTTACAGGGCATAGCACTTGTTTTTCACTCAGTACAAGCTAAAAAATGTCCATCTGAATCGTTCTCTTTGATGCTACATTTTTCTGCAATGGGAGGAAGCCATGAGTAGAGTTTTATTGGCTCAACAAAAATTCTTGCAGGTTGCTTACTCTGCTGAGTATTTAAATTCTGCTCTAGTTATATAGCAGTAAATGGATTGAACTGTGAATTAGGACTTAAATAATTTTTAAAGAAAATAATTAAAGTTCTTACCACTTTACTTATGTTCCCAATAAGCATATATCCTGTAAGCTAATATATATTCTTGCACATTGTGCTCACTCACAACTTACTGTAAGCACATTGCTAGGGATGGAATTTTGTACAAAATCTCAATGTCAAGCTTATCCACAAAGTCCCCCCCCCCCCGCTTTCCTGCCTTGCTTCTTGAGCTCAGTGGAATGCAAGTTGTTCTTTAACTGTTTCTACTAAAAATATGAATATGAATATAGTTCTCACATATTCTAAGCATTATACTTGTTATGATATGCATTATTATTACTAGTATATGTATAATATTATAAACTGCAGGTTTGATAAACAGTATGGATAAAAACACAAGAATGTATATGACTGTATTTTTTAAAAAATCAAGTATTAACACTTATAAAAAGTCAAGTCCCATGTGGGACTATATTTCTGCAGCATAGAGTTATATTTTTTATCTTATTTTATTATTTTTACATTGTTGTAACCCACCCTGGGAACCTGTGGTGAAGGATAGGTAAGATATCTAATACATAATAAATAAAATATGCATAATATTTACATATATTTTGTGTTTAATTACTTTGGTGTGTGTGTGTGTGTGTGTGTGTGTGTGTATCATGAAGAACTCAGACATAAGCAGGCACTTGTTTAAGAAACAGTCCAATGAGGGCAAAGCTTGAACGGGTTAGCACAGGATAGCTCAGTTTTCCAAGCCCAAATATTATCTGGACCTGGATGAGGGGTTCACCCATTACTAGCTGGAATTAGAAAACATTGACAAAAAAGGAGATAGATTTACCCAAATGGAGGCAATATGGAATGGAAGAAGTGGGAGACAGCTATGGGGATTGCTTGGAATGACAGGAGTGCTCATCACAGTGCCCTATCCTTTCTTCTAATCACTTATTGCCCCCCCCCCCCATGAGGCATTCTATTTTTCACAACATTCCATCCACATCCTTCCTCTACAATCCATTTCTATAGTCTTCTCTTGTCTTTTAGCCATTCTACTCACTCTTTCTTAGCTGCTCTCCATTATACCCTACTCTCTTGCTGGCCGCTCCCCAGAAAGTCCCAAAGATGTATTTCTGTTCTGTTCTTTTGTTGTTGTTTAGTCGTTTAGTTGTGTCCGACTCTTCGTGACCCCATGGACCAGAGCACGCTAGGCACTCCTGTCTTCCACTGCCTCCCACAGTTTGGTCAAACTCGTGTTAGTAGCTTCGAGAACACTGTCCAACCACTTCATCCTCTGTCGTCCCCTTCTCCTTGTGCCAGACACTTAAAGGGACCGGCAACAATAATATGATGCATTTCCAGGTCTTCTAGTGGACATTCCATGTAATACATTTCAGCATGTAATCACATTCTCATTTGACGTCCGTAGCATTGATTCCAGTTTTAGTGTTGCCCTCATCCTGCAATATTAGGGTGGAAAGATGAAGGCAAAATGTAGTTGCATGGAATCATAGGAGGGTCCATTGTCTTAAATTGCAGAAGCCTTGACACAGAATTTCCATACTCCTTGGAGCATGGATAAATATGTACAGCCTTATCTGGCTTCTTGAACTGAAGGGTTTTTGTTTTAAAATCCTAGATCCTCTGTCAGTAATAGGTTCATTTATGCTTGGAAAGTGCTGTCCAGGCACAGCAGTAATCTAAACACATTTACTAATCTATGAGATTGATCCCTGTACATACTAATTTAAATGCCATTTAAAATGTTGCGTATCTTCCTTTTTGGAAGCCTTGTGTTTCATGTAATATAGTATTATACAATAATTTACAGCAGCATATGCCGCAAACATAACTAATGTCAAAAAGATGCCAATCAGCACAGTCAAGTTAAATCTCCTGCTGTGGGAATACTTTGCACTTTAAAAGTAGGCATATTTTATGCATAATGTAGATAATGTCTACTGTATGTTTGTAGTTTGAAGACTTTATTATTAGCAAGAAGCAATCAATTAAAATCAAGCTATAAACCTTACTGCTGTTCCCCGAGGCCCATGATAATATTTTGCAAAGAATGCACATTTTTTGTTTTGTTTTTAATCGTCTCATTAAGATATAATGATCTTCTTACATTATCATAGCTTGTTAATTGGTAGGAATGAAGTAAAGACTGATCCAAGTCCTGTCCCTGTTTATTTGCACTGAAAAGGTTTGAAGTTATATGGGAACATAGCTTGAAAAATGCAGCGTTGGTCTGATTAACTTTGTTGTTGCTATAACAATAATACTAATACTAAAGAACCGAATACTTAAATAGCAGCAGGCACGCTATTTATCATTGCTTTGATCATGTCACATCTACTTCATAATAAGTCCTTTAAAATGACTTAATTAAAATAGAAAAATCATGAGATTTGTATATTTCAATTAAGGAATTCCGTGCCCGAGGTTCTAGGAAAACGGGAAATAGAACAATTTATTTCAGCAATGACAAATGAGCTGGGGGGAAGGAGAGAGCTATTCACCATACCCTTTACTTTACCATTTTCTTTGTGCAATGGTGGTTGGCATGGCTGGCATTTCTTTGTGGTGTGACGGTGGAGACAGCTACACAGGTAGCACTTGCAGTAGATTTCAAAGGGGGAAATTAAAGTATCTGCAATCTCCTTGCCCCGGAAGCAAATGCAGGGAGGCTACAGAAATAATGACTGGCAGTGTTGGGCTTCCATCTTGCCATTCTTCTACACTTTAAACCATGCAAGGTAGTTCTGCACATCTCTCTGCAGCTTTCCAGATGTGTTTCTGGTTCCAGAAAAAAAAGGACCCCTTTCTTCTCTCACTGCATAGTGCCGAGAAATTGTTTAGAGACCATTGCTTCAGCTTTTTGATTAACCAGTTTGCCATTTCTTCCTGTATGGAAAATGTGGTTAACAAGAACTATGGGGGGCTTAAACAAGCCAGTCTCACAAACCTGGCCCTCAAATTGTCTTGTTTTGAAACCACATTTTGACTGTGTAAGGTTTAAATTGCAAAATGTTACGGATTTTTTAGAATATAAAAAAATGAATCACTTATAGAAAGCTTGGGAAAGTTAAATTATGTTCATTTGAAACTTAAAAGATAACAATGGGAGCACTAGGCAAGCCTCGTTGGCAAGAGTTTCTGCACCCAGGACACTACAACTAAGAATGCCGTCTTTTGGATTGCTGGCTACATCACCTGAGGGCAGGTTGTGGTAGGAGTAGACCTTCCATCAGTTACTTGGATCCTAAATAATTTAGGGCTTTCAAAGTTAACACTAGCACTTTGAATGGTGCATGGCGATTGGAAGCCAGTGCCGAAAATTCTGCAATAAAACGAATTGTAATTTCATCCATAGATTCCTCTAGGTTTAACTAGGTTTGGCAGTGACAACAAGAAAATTCCCTACATATTAACAGGGAGTCTAGTATAATGTTCCTTCCATCAATGGAATAAGAATGGATTTGAAGGAGAGAAAATATTTCCTGACTGCTAGTGCTTTAGCTGCAGGCTGATAAATAGTGTGGTTTGGAATCAATTTCAGCATTGATCTGAAAGATAATCCTCTTCACAACCACCACGTCCTGGGGTTTTTACTGTCAGATGTGAAAACGAATGGCAGCTTCTAAAGAGGGAGAAAGAAAGGAAATGAAAACTGGGTGTGTAGCAAAAGGCTGCTATTCTTCTGTCACATGTGGGATAATACATTGCCAAAGTTTGTGGGGATGAGGCAGGAGGAAGTAAGGACTTAAATATGCT
Source organism: Podarcis bocagei (assembly GCF_964188305.1). Classification (NCBI taxonomy): domain Eukaryota; kingdom Metazoa; phylum Chordata; class Lepidosauria; order Squamata; family Lacertidae; genus Podarcis; species Podarcis bocagei. The sequence continues at coordinate 57,106,953 of NC_138127.1, read as the reverse complement.
GAATAAAAAATGTGCTTTGTACATCTCCCCACAACCCCCCCTTGCTGTCTGAAATTGAAAAATAAAAATGTTTACATATAGAATTCGTATTCTGCATTCTGCAATAATTTAAGTTGCGCCGTAAAAATCTACAGTACAGCCCCTAGATTATAGTGGATTAGTTTAGTGATACATTGTTCCAGGGGAGAGTAGTTGCAGATATGAAGACATTAGTGGGGGTGTGGAGGTGTGGTGGGGCAGAACTGCCCTCCTGACTTTGCCCTTACTGCTACTTATCTGGTGGGGGCGGAAGTTAGGTTGAGGCCTCATGGTTGTACCAGTGGGGTCACTGCCACCAATCTGGTGCTCCCAGTGGTGCAAGCATAGCCTCTTCCTTTGCCTTGCTTAGGTAAGCACCGGTGATGCTGGTGTCAGGAGGGCGGCGCTGATTCACCACATAAGCATGTCACTAGGCCTCCCCATTTGGCCTGTGAGCCTGTTTCAACTAAGCCACATTCAGCTGCTCTCCACCTGATATCATATATGGGACAGGCAAGGGTGAAGCTTAGCTGAAAGGGGCAGAGCCTGCAAATCTCATTGCAGTTTCCAAGAAGAGACAGACACACAACACACATGAACCTGTATCTTACACATGTGTTCATGGAAGCATTGTTTTGGGGCTCTCTACAGGATATGGTTTTGGGCCACATATATTATTGCAATGGACACAGCCACATTTAGACATGCCAATTTAGGCTGCATTTACCTAGGAGTAAATTCCACTGAATTCAGTGGGACTTACTTCTGAGTAGATGTGGTTAGGATTTCAGCGTTAGGTTTGCTTATTTGAGGAAAGTAGTAACAACCAATAAATGCCAATATTATCCTGCTTGCTTATGGGAATTAGCAATAATCACACCAATTACCATGATTAAGGTATTTATGTACACGAAATGGTGAACAGCAAGTAAAATAGCTTTGCAGCTTGAAATGCCAATGCCTAAAGATAAAATAGCAAGATGGTTAGTGAATACAAACTATGCAGGCTACACAACCAACATTGCCTGGACCATAAGCATAGACAGTTTATTTCAGAGATATAAAATCAAATGATAGTGTGCTTTACATGTAGTTCTGGAGCAGGTGTTTACAAACCCCACAGAACTGCTGAGAATGATGCTACTTGTACTTCCTGGCTAAGAAGAGAGAAACAACATATAAAGCCAAAAAGCAGGAAGTTAAGAAAAAGAATTCTTGCTACTGTAATCATCCACAGGGTTAGTTCAGAACTGGGGAGGAAAGGTGATGGTGAAAAGCTTGAAAAATAGCCTGTTGAGCATCTCACAAGCCTGAACAAAATGAGGACTGAAAAGCACTCGTTTATAGAGAAGGAACATCTTGGGGGGCATGGGCTCTGACATAGAGAATGAACTTGCTGAGGCCAGGATGATTATGGATAGACTATTACATGACACAGGAAGTGAGCTGTCGTTAAACATCATAGTATAATTTTCTCACCAGAGAGTTATTTGAGGACTTAAAAAGGGCACTTGAGCAGCCAAAAAGAGCAATTGAGCCAATCACAGCATTCTTTCAGTGCACTGCAATAAAGCGGTGTTGTTTTCCAAAGAAATTTAAATATTGGCTTAATCCAATTACATGGAAAGGGGCTTGCTAGAGGCTGCCCCTCGATTACTATCCTGAATCAATTAATACTAAATAAAGAGATACAGGCATTATATGTGACAGAGGTTATAGGGACTTAGTTGTTGCACTTTAGCCATCTATTATACATATTAATTATTGTGTGGAAATTTCCCTGTATAACAGCTTAGAATCATAGAGTTGGAAAAGACCCCAAGCATCATTTATTCCAACCCCCTTCCAATGCAAGAATATGCAAGCTATTCTTATTATCAGCACCACCCTCTAAGCAACAGAGCTAATGTGTATGATATTTTGGCAAGAAACACAAGAGCTTTCCCTAAATAAAGGATCTTGAGCTTATGCTTCCTCTGATTGCTTGCACTAGCGTTATGCCCATTGCTCAGAGCAAAGCCAAAATGAACTGGTAGTCTTGGGGCAGGTTACTGCACTGCTCCCCAGTAACAAAAGGCAAGTAGTATCACACCACCATTTCATTCATTAAACAGATATTAGTGACATATTTAATATATTGCAAAGTTGCATAATAGCCATTTATTTTATATGCATATAGCTATATTATACAGATGGGACACGGGTGACGCTGTGGTCTAAACCACAGAGCCTAGGGCTTGCCGATCAGAAGGTCAGCGGTTCGAATCCCCGCGACGGGGTGAACTCCCATTGCTCGGTCCCAGCTCCTGCCAACCTAGCAGTTCGAAAGCATGTCAAAGTGCAAGTAGATAAATAGGTACCGCTCCGGCGAGAAGGTAAATGGCGTTTCCGTGCGCTGCTGTGGTTCCGCCAGAAGTGGCTTAGTAATGCTGGCCACATGATCCGGAAAAAACTGTGGACAAACGTCAGCTCCCTTGGCCAATAAAGCGAAATGAGCGCCCCAACCCCAGAGTTGTTTGCAACTGGACTTGCCAGTCAGGGGTCCCTTTACTTTTATATTATATAGAGCATGGCCACACATAGACAAATATGTACAAATGTCTTCTCATTTTTTTCTGCTGTTTTTGTAAGTTCCATCTATAACGTATTAAACAGATTAGCACACGGGTGGTTCTGACTTAGCCACTTAACCATATCTACATTTACTGAAATTAGATATCCACTCTGTTTATTGAAGAAACTGAGGTCCCAAAGCATGTTTTTAACAATATGGGGCGGGGGTGGGGGTGGCGGATCAACATTTCTGAATCTGCAGTCATAGTCAATGTACTATATAATAGCAGGATTTTCCTCCAGCTAACATGGAGAACAAATGTTTTTGTTAGGGCAAAGTATGGTTCAGTGACTACAGAAGGTTGTAGTTGTAATTGTGTAAGAGGAATATGGCAAAACCTGGCGTCAAATATGAATTAGACTTCTGTAATTCAGCAAGTCCCAGGAGTTACATGGGCAATCAGCTTTCTCTTTTGTGGTTTGTATTTATTGAGGTTGAAAGTTGTGTTTGGTTATAGAGTGAGAATTTATGACATTTATGTGAGAAAATGAAATCCCATTGAGACTGAAAATGTAGAAAGCATAAATTATAGGTGTGAGTGAGGAAACCCTGCCTTAATAGACACGGTTGAAATAATGTTAGTACCGGTAACTTTTTCACCACATACACACAAATGTATTGTAGAGAGCCACATTTACATTCTTTTGTGAGCGTTTAAGAAATACGACAGTAAGGCAATGAAAACAGAACTTACAATTGGATTGGATTGTGAATTGCTGTTGGTAGACATTTTCACCCCATGTCAGCAGCCAGGCACATTCCCCTGAGGTAGGCAGATGCTGGTGATTTTGTTGTTTTTAATGGCTTACACATGTCTTGCTTTTATATGATTTTAAAACCCTCCTCTTTTTTCACAGTTCACCTCTTAATTTATTAATTTTTTTTAAAAACCCCAAAGAAAACCTTGATAAATATATTAACAGACTATAGCAGTTGATTGTATGGTACAGAAAAATGATGATTGTGTCTAAAATATAACAAGGACTTTTATTTTTCATGACTGTGTGTTCTGATAATAAAGTATCTTAAACTGCCTGCAGTTACAGGCTATTTTTGGTTTAGGCTATATATACTCCAGAGGCACTTGAGAAAATTTTAACATGCTTACACTTTCTTATTTTTGAAAAAGAAACAAAAAATGCAGGGTAAAGTGGTGGCAGTGAGGCTGAAGGACCTGTAGTTTGTGGCAGAGCTATTTTTATGTTTAAACAAAACAAAATTGTTAATAAATTTACATTTTAAAAAACTGGGGAAATGCAATGGGGGGGGGGAACAACCTGTGGTTCTAAGGCCAGAATAACCATAAGACCAAGGAAAACTGTGGGGTATGTTGTATGCAAGCACTGTTTGCTAACATTGCATGACACAATGACTCCCTCAGTTTCTGTAGGTGAGTTAGTCTGACAAGACCTTTTAAAGTCCCCCTGAATCGTGCATTAGAGTTGATTTGGTGGCAATTGTATTATAGCTGGAAATTTAGTTATTTAGGGTAACATCCAAGGATTGTTCACACATCTGCACAACAGAACTCCACTTGCACAACTTGTCCCTGGGGTTTCCTTCAGTGCCCCCTTACTCTTGCAAAATCTGCTCTGTTAGGTCTTCTCGGGGATACCAGCTGGGCTCCCTCAGCCTCACTTGTATAAACCAAAGTTGAGGTATCTGTATTTCTTTTGCTTCTTTAATTTTCTGCTGTGACCAGTTCACCCAAAACGCTCTCGAAACTTCCTAAGGGTAGACTCTACCAATGGTAGAGACCCAAACACCTTTCAGCTAAGCTTATTAAGGGATACAGTGTGCAGGCCAGTGCAGTGGAGAGGGGCAGCCAAGTCCACTTGTCCTGGGCCTTGGAGAGGGCTAAGTTGATTGGGGGATCATGCTAGGGGCCTGCTGAAGTTACGCTGCCATGCCAAGAACAAGACTCCCACCCCGGGCCTCAGACAAGCTCTTCACAGGCCTGAATGTACGTAAGGCAGTATTTCCACCTCAAAGGTATTTATTGACAGTTTCTGTAGTCTCAAGGGACACTGCTACTGATACTAGCCTCTAAGTGGCTTTTACCTCAGCGAAATTGCCTAACCCCAGCCCAGTATTCCCACAACTCGGTCCAGCTACTGGAGACAATCTGCCTCTGTTGTATTCTTGGCTCCTTGGACAATTCAGCCAACATCCTTTGGTAAGACCTTTCTTTTCACAAGGCAGCCTCTCAGGCTAGCTCTGTCTCCATTATCCTAATCTTCACCAGACTAGAATTAATAACACACTGGGAATATATACCTCAGTTTTCCCTCAGCTTCCTCTGGTCTTATTCCTCACACAGCTCCAATCTGCTCTTTTCTCCCTTCCTCAGCTGTCCCTTCCTCAGGCTGATGAGACTAAATTTACCTGATCCAGGTCCGACCTAGTAAAATATTAAAGCAATTGTCGCTCTCTCCTCTGTCGGAAACTGTCACCAAGGTCTACTGCTAGTAGGTTTGCAACATTGTACCAGAATAAGGCCTTCAACTCCGTCACAGAGATCCCAGAACATTTTTTCCCTTTCAGACACAAGATTTTGAGGTATGTTGTGGGGCTGCAGAACAGAGGAAGAGGGAAAGCCCCATTGCACGTGCAGACACCCACTCATGTTGTGTTGGATCTCGACCCAAGTGTATAACTTCATTAACATACCGTTTTATGCTGCAGGCTTCAAATGAGAATGGTTGTCTCCTAAGTTAAAAGTAATTCACAATGCAACATTTGCGGCTGTGTGGATGGAGAATGTGAAGCCAGGACTCCGTGGCATTTCATCCTCATCCCATTGAATGGGTTCTGGCTGACATGGAAATAAAAGCTGAATTGGCATGACTCTCTGGAAGCAGTTGGGTGGCCATATTCCCCCTATCAGTGTGGTTCAATATGTATAATTTAGATTGGTACATTCCCTGTGGCAGCCATGCTCAGTGAAAGCCTGCTGTCTTCAGAAGCTAATATTGTATGTGGAGGATAGTGGCAGACAGAAAGCAAGCAAGGCCTACAGAGTGTAAATTATTTATCCACTGAAGACAATTTAATTAATGCAATATAAATGATAAATTTCTTATATATGAAATTTATTTTCAAAACGGTGGCTCTCTGAGACATCTGACTCTGTAGTTTAGTATGGTGCTGCTTGCATCTTGCAATTGTGATGAATGACATTCAGCTACCTATTTCTGCAGTCATGGTAAATGCAAAGAAGGAAAATAGCATATTTCCCTTAACTGTCATCTTCAATTTTAATGAGTATAAATACCACCAAAGGCTGCCATATTTAATTTTGTCAGTGCTTTATTCTGACCGCAGGCTTTTAAATGGTTTCACCATTTAGGAGACAAAAATTAGTCTTAGAAGCTGAGAAACTGTAGAAATCTCAGATCTGAGAAGGCATGGAAAGTAAGTGTAACACAAAAATGAAAATGAAGATCTCTTCCCCCCCTTCCCTGTAGGTTCTGACCTGACTCAAATATTGAGCCTCTTCAGACAGTTTTGTTCCAAGCAATAATAATAGAAAGTATTTTATATATCCCAGTTATACTTTATTCACATCATTTAATTAATTTCTGTGACCAATTGTGTCCCCAAGTTTTGATATTTAAGGTAACCAATCGTAGTTCCTTATGTTGATAGTCACCCAAACATCTTAGTAGTTCAGCAGGCTGTCCTGTAAGCACTGTCAAGAACCTATTTCATCAAGGGCTTGTATAAGCATATAATGAAGGTGAGTTAGTACCTCTAAAGGCCTGATGTGTTGGAACTTGCAGTAAAGAAGGTGTGCTTACAAACCTAAACTGGAATCAACTGTCAGTTATCTTAACAGCAGAGCAGCCAGTGCAGTGGGACAATGCTGTGGAGCTGTTTTCCCCTACAACACCAGCATCTCTACCAATTACTAGAAGAGTGCAGGGGTGCGGTTAAGATGGCAGCAAGTTTGGGGCTTTGGGGGTACACTGGTGGAAGCAAATCGTATGCTTGGGTTCAGACATAATGCTAAGACAGATCATTGCTTGTTCCTGGCAGGAGCAGGGGAAGAGTGAAGTACCTGCATGTATGTCCTTGTATGTCCTGCATGAAACCATAGCTTATTTCTTTATACTATGGGTTAGTGTGACATGCAAAGCATTAGGTGGCATGGGGTTGAATCACTCACATGGCCTGGCTGTATGAATCTGTGATTATACAGCTTTTTGTAGTAGTCAAAAAGAGAACAGTCAGCATCAGTGTGAGCTTCTTGTCATTGTTAGGAAATAATTATTCCTCAGTGTGATTTCTCCAAGACAAAGCCTCCTGGTTAATTCTAATCAAGTTGTGCCCCAAATTCATTCATTAATATCCAAACATCTTCAGTTTTGTTGTTTTTTAGAATTCATGATTTTGTGTAAGTCATAAGACCATATATAGTAGATGAAATGAATATATTGTTAGGAGTTTTGGGGTGAGGGGTGGGGTAGGCTGTATGCAGAGATCTTTTTAATCTGTGGATCTAGCACATGTTAACATCTAAGCAAGGATTCAAATTCCTGGAATACCCAGGGTAGCTTCCTGGTGAGCTAATGGGCCATTAAGGAAACAAAAGAAGTGGCTTAGCACCAGAAAACAAACGGGTAGGCCCCACTCCCTCAGCTCACTAGTAGTTGGAAAGACAAAGGCCAGAGCTGAGGGTTCAGTGATATGAGCTAGAGCAGGGGTCAGCAACCTTTTTCAGCCATGGGCCGGTCCACCATCCCTCAGACCATGTGGTGGGCCGGACTATATTTTGGAAAAAAAAAAAGAGAACGAATTCCTATGCCCCACAAATAACCCAGAGATGCGTTTTAAATAAAAGGACACATTTTGCTCATGTAAAAACAAGCCGATTCCCGGACCGTCCGTAGGCTGGATTGAGAAGGCCAGTGGGCCGCATCTGGCCCACGGACCTTAGGTTGCCTACCCCTGAGCTAGAGGCTGGAAGCAGCAGGCTCGGAAGCCAGAGACAGAGTGATGTTTGATTTCTGTTTGAATCCAAGTCTGCAGCTATGGGAGAAGCAAGACCCTCTTGGGTTGTAATGCTGTGAACTCCTCCTTCGTAGGCTCAGGTCGTACAGATGTGTAAATAAACCACATATAATAAAGACACCACAGTCTCTGCTGTGCCTCATTCCATAGGAAACAGGAACCCTGCCTTGATCCTCTGGAATCTCAGCACCGCTCAGAGATTGAGGTGGCATGCAACTATATTCAGTAACTGAGTGAAGACTGTTTCTGTCAGATCTCACCATACCCCACCAAATGTTTGTAACAGGGTTTTTCCGTCTTATCAATGTACATAATAAGACTTGGCTACTGTAGTAGGAATTAAAAGTTCTATTCATCATCTTCATCCGCTGTAATGGCAGCATTTGGCATGTGTTCACAGGGCTTCTCACAGTTCAGTTGATTTGAAAGAGTCTAGGTCAGATACTCACTAATCGTGGCTTTTGGTCTGGAACACATAGTGTAATTAGAAATCTCCTCAATTTGGTAGTTACTATTAAAGTCAAGCTGCTTGATCACTTCATACTTGTTATATAATTGTTAGAATTCTAAGCTGCACATGCAGAACACTTTGAAAACTCCTGTTATATTAATGTAATTAAAGATTAATTTAGATTTGCAGTTTTCAATGCCCTGTAGCAAAAGTCCTAGTTTTAAGTTTTAAAATATTCTAAAGTGGTTTGTATTTTTTTCCTATCCTTTATTTGCTATTGCAGAAACATATCACATAAGTGATGTATGAGAGCACAGGCAAGTTTATACTAAGCGAATATATAAATGTACTACTGTGTAAGTGTTCTTTTGTATGCTACATAGTTCTCAGATTAGATATATTCATTTGACAACTGAATTTCTAAGTAACACTAGCATAACAAAGCATAATTATTATCTTTCATTGCCTCTTCATAAGATACCATCTTTTAATGAAAGTAACCAAATTTGGATCTATTTCTGACCTTTTCACTGTTGTATTGTTTGAAACCACCAAAACCAATTTCTTTTGAGCAAAGGGGGAATTCTCTCTCCAGAAGAAGGTCAGACCTAGCCCCACCCCCAGATGAGATGATGCTCTGCTATCCTATCTACAACAACACAGACTAATATAATGCACCACAAGCAAAAAGTGCAGAACTAAAGCACATTATTTCATTCACAGGCTACCTATCAATGTACAAACAAATAACATAAGTATTTGTGTATGGTTTATATATATGAATTACACAATTGTAAAATGGGTCATTTTCCCCCTAAGCTGTCTTCTAAAATGTACCCATTATATAGTTGGAGTACATTAGCAACATTGACAAAGAATTGAGTCAAAACATACCCAGAGCAGCAAATCGGTCAAGAAAGGCAGACCAAGAAGCTACAAGCTATTGGTCAACTTTGCATGCATGCATTGGCAAAAGAACTGAACATGTCAATCTAGAGGCAGGAGCATAAAACTGCCCAAACATTTCAATGCCTGAACATTTTAACAGAAACCTTGGTCAGTGGGGTAAGAGAGGAAATCCCTGACTGGATGGGTGCTGAGAAAAGTGTAATTCTAGATGATAAAATACAGTGGTGCCTCGCAAGACGAAAAGAATCCGTCCTGTGATTCTCTTCGTCTAGCGGTTTTTTCGTCTTGCGAAGCAAGCCCATTGACGGATTAGCGGATTAGTGCTATTAGCGCTATTAGCGGCTTTTAGCGGCTTATCTGCTGATCGGATCAGCTGATAAGCGGCTTAGCGGCTTAGAAAAGGGGGGGGGGGGAAACCCAGCAGGAACTTGCAAGACATTGTCGTCTTGCGAAGCAAGCCCATAGGAAATTAGTTTTGCGAAGCACCTCCAAAACGGAAAACTCTTTCGTCTAGCGAGTTTTCCGTCTTGCGAGGCATTCGTCTTGCGGGGCACCACTGTACTAGGATAGTTCAACCAAAACTAATGCTGTGCATGCACTATACTTTTAAATAACATTCAAAGTACATTCTTTCCCTCAAAGAATTCTGGGCACTGTAGTTAAGGGAACTGCAACCCTGTAACCCTTGCTGAAATAAATAGGAATTTGAACTGCTTATCACTAGTTAAATTGTGCTCAACACGTGCTTGTCCCGTGCCTAGAAAGCATAGGTCTGCATGGTTTTCCACTTGATGTGCTTTCTAGGCATGGATCTGAGCTGATTTCCCCTTTCCTGGGAAAACCTGCTCTTTAGCTGTAAATTGGAACAAATGGCAATCTGTGGAATACCCAAGTCCCATTTGCTCCAACTGAGCACTAGAGAGTGGTTTTCCCCAGAGAAAAGGAGTGGGACAAGTGGAAGTGTGGATAAGCCCAACATTACCCACTTCAAAAGTAAGAGCACTTTGTTTTCCCCCCCCAAGGAGGCAAAAAACATACATGCTATTTGCAAAATGTTTAAAAGCAGAAATGTATTAATAAGCCAAAGGAGAAATCTGAAGAAAATGGTATGGAAGGAGGAAACTGGAAGTACATTATGCAAATTATAAATCTATTATATCTACCAATAATAATTAACACAGAACTGCTCAATGAGACAACCTGAAAAATAAATGCACTTAAATAAAATGAGGGACACATTCATTTTCTGAAGACAAGCAGCTTCCTGAAATCAGTGACTGAAAAGTTTAGATTAGTTAGCAATCTCCTGCAGTGTTTGAGAAATGGAATTGGTCACTGAGAGAACAAGTTAATGACGGTATTAGCAAAAGGATCAGAATGTCCACCAGCTGGAGTGCATTTGAGTGGTAGGGGCTAATTAAATACTCCCTGTTTTCATTGGCGCAATTAGTGTCTACTTAAATAATGGATGAATAAAATATGTTGTGTTCTACTTCAGCTGCTACCCTATCTAATACCGTTGTTCTTATTGATATTGTTAAAAATGCCAAAATGTTGGTGGGCTTTTCCAGAGCGAATGTGAGAAGCAGGCCGCCATATAATCTTAGCCTTACTATTTGAATCTGTGCATGAGAGAGGAAATAAGACTGCATATGAGGCCAGGATTGAAATTCCTACTTAGCCATGAAGTTCACTAGGTGAACTAGGTGTGTTCCATCTTGAGTTCACATTCCAGGGTTACATCACTGTTACATATTTAGGTCTGGGAAGTGATTGTTGATTTGACTGCATATTAAGAGTTGCATCCAGACTTAGTCATGCTTAGAACTGACACAATGAAATCAGTGGTGCTTGTTAGAAATTACTAACTTAGTCCAATTGATTTCAAGGGGCCTTCTCTAAGCATAATTATGTCTGAACCTAACACAAAGAGTTTGTTTTGTTTAAAATTTATAGCCACTATTCTTATACCATTTGTCATGGGAGCACTCCTTTGTACAAAGAATGAACTTCCCTCTATGGTAGAAATAACTTGATTTTATCAGGGGGGGGGAATGTATGATAGTTATGGAATATTTGAAATTCTCTGTTTAAAAGGAAATGACAGACGGAAGAAATGCACTATTAGCCAAATATACACTTGTAAGTAAATGGTTTAGGGATGCGGGTGGCGCTGTGGGTAAAACCTCAGTGCCTAGGACTTGCTGATCGTAAGGTCGGCGGTTCGAATCCCCGTGGCGGGGTGAGCTCCCGTCGTTCGGTCTCAGCTCCTGCCCACCTAGCAGTTTGAAAGCACCCTAAGTGCAAGTTAATAAATAGGTACCGCTTTCTAGCGGGAAGGTAAACGGTGTTTCCGTGTGCGGCGCTGGTGCTGGCTCGCCAGCTGCAGCTTCGTCACGCTGGCCATGTGACCCGGAAGTGTCTTCAGACAGCGTCGGCTCCCGGCCTCTTAAGTGAGATGAGCGCGCAACCCTAGAGTCGGACACGACTGGCCCGTACGGGCAGGGGTACCTTTACCTTTTTAAGTAAATGGTTAGTATTTTCAAACATCCTAGAATTTCTGTTTTTCTGGGGTTTTTCTTAAATTAAGTCTCTTGCTTTTCGTATGTTGTTGTTGTTATTTAATACATCTGGCAGTTTGCCACAAAGAGAGCCCTGTCAGTAGTCACCTAGCATGGATAATATTCTACCTCCCTAATTTGACTGACAGAAGAGGTCTCATCTTTACATTGCTGTCATGTGGTTTTTTTAAATCAGTAAATAACACACATTTGACTCTGGCAGCAGACATTAAGATAGACAGCAATGTCTTTTAAAATGCTTCTCCACTCCTGCAGAGGTGGAGTTTCTAAAATTATATTTTCATCTGTTCTGCCATTCTGGAATACCCCTTTCTAAAGTTTGAAATCATATTTGTTAACTTCTGAGTATCACAATTCATGTACTACACAGGCCAGATTTTGCCATTCTTCTGCCATGTTGGATACAAGATGCATTTGAAAACATCTGGAGGGCACCAGGCTGGCAAAGGCTGGCATAAGGTAACACTAGGAAGGTGAAATGAATCTAGCACTTACATGAACTGAACCACTGCTTCCCGTCTCTTGGAATAAAATCCATTTGATTAAATGATAGTATTATTTATGGAGTGTGTTTCTGGATAATATCTATATTGGGAGGAATTCAGGGTTATGTTTTTTTGATAGTTCAATTGGCACGAATTTTTCTGCTTGCCTGATGGAATTCCCCCTTCTTTCCTCTCCCAACATATGTACGTACAATGGCCAATTGTATGTAGATTAGCCATAAACTTGCATTATTCTTAAGATAATTTTCTGACTTTTGGGGGAGTAGACTTAAGTTTTGCAATTATATTTTAGGTACTTGGTTAAAAGCTTAACTTCCATTAAAGTGATCCAGAACCAGTGTGGTGAGAGCAAGTCTACATAATTCATCATATCCCGTCCCCAAACTGAATGCAGTGTGGCTGTAGTCACCATGGCCTATCGTTGCTGCCTAACTTAAGACTGGAATGAGGGGTATTTTAAGCATCTGGGAGGAACAGTGAATCACTAATGAGCTATGTTAGTCTGGTGGATCACAAATTGAGCAGAATTAAGTTAAAGGACCACAAGGACCTTGTCACAGTCATGGTCTGAAAATAAACTCATATGGTGGCTTCAGGCTATGCAAGTTATAACACTTTAGTGTTGACATATTTATTATGTATTCAGGATTTGTGGATAATTGTCTGTGATCCCATGTGCAGTTTCTGTGCATACACATGTAAAAGCTGATTCAGAGTTTGTCAGACTCCATGTTTCCGGAACAATTCTTATATTATCTATACAATGTGGTGCATTCTTTTAAATGGACACTCTCCATACTACACTTGTGATATTTGAAATGAGAGTCCTCAGCTCTTTTTTCACTCCTTGATCCACACATTTAATCAACATAGGGCAGGGCGTTGGGCCACAGTTCCTGACCCCACCCCTAACTTCTGCCTCGGAGTTCAGGAGTTCTGATAGCAGTGTTATCACACCAGAGTCTGACTGAGCCTTGATGGAGGCACATAACACCTGAGTGATTTCTCATAATTGCTAAGAAAAAGCTTGCAGTATCTAATGTGTGGTGTCTAACTTAGATAGTCTAAGTGTGGCTGTCCGAAGGCCAGCAGAGTGCGATCTCTCTCTCTCACCCTCTCTCTCTCTCTCTCTCTCTCTCTCTCTCTCTCTCTCTCCATGTTGCCATGATGACGAGGGTGAGGAACCTGGGTTTTGCCAGCAGAGTTCTTGTTTACATTGACATGAATGGTTTGCAAAGTGGAGCAGTTTCTTCCATGTGATTGCATTTTCAAGAGGCTGCTACACTAAATTGCATGTGTTAATTAGATATTAGTCTTTAAAAATAAATAAATAAAGAGGATTTCAAGGTTGCAGCTGTAGCTTCCAGAAATACAAATCTGTTAAAAGCTCATTGTTCAAGCGTTCTCCCAAAGCATTTATCACCAAAAAAAGTGTGTTTTTCAGTTTGCAGCATCATTTACCTTCAAAAGAAAACTATTATAAACAAGCCAACGGCATGTTATTAATCAGTGCAGTTATTTTATATATTTTATGTAGTTCAACGTTGTTGTTTTTGTGTGTGTGTGTAAAATTCTGTCCACTTTTTTGCTCAGAATAAATAACAGTTCTAGACAAAAACATTTGTAAGTCACAGAACTCTGGTGCTGCTTGATAGGATCATGATAAAATGATACTTTAATGGCTTTCAATGTGGGTGTGTGGACAGGAGTATAGGCTGCTCATGAAAAATTATATGTGGCATTTTATATCATTATTAAGTTGTCTTTTACTTTGAGAAAAATGATTTTTTATTACAAATTACAGAAGACTTCAGAGGCTTTTTAGCTAGAATTATTTTTTTATCACATCAAGAGTCGATATTCCCCTTTGAATTGGCGTTCACTAGGATTCTTATGCAATCCATCCAGGCAAAGCAGGTTGTAGAAGACATCCAAAAAAAACAGTAAAATGATGTCTTTGGAGGAGAGTAGTGTTGTCATATTTTAAAAAGTGAAAATCCAGAAACAAAAATTCGCCATATCCGGCAACCCTAGGGGAGAGCAACTGTTTGTTTCTTTCAAGACCCATTGGAGGAAGCATTCAGATAGCATGTGTTTTGCAGGACTATTGCAAATCTCTCTTGTTGTTAATATGTTAGAAACCTTTTCATGTGTCTGCTGTCCTCTATAGAGTAAAAGTAGCATCCATCACAGGTAATACATTATTGTACACTAATGATCACACAAAAACATCATGTATCTCCATTCTAAGAAGGCCTTCCCAATGCAAATGCAACACTTTGTGGCAGGCTCAATCAGGAAGCTTGAGTTTAAATCAGTGATGAAGATCACTGGGTGACCAGCTATAACCTGCAGCTTCACCTGCTTCATAGAATTATTATAAGGACAAAATAGGGTAATTTCAGCTTCTTTTGATAGGTTGCAATTTCAGTGTGATAGGATGCTGCAGCTAGGGAAATGTGTAACTTTTAAACTTCTACTCATTTAAAACAAATTATTTTTTTCTGATTGACAGAAACATTAGAAATTTGTCAAATAAAGGACCAAGTAATTAATCCCTGAGATGTGCATACAAAGGGCAGAAAAAGAAATCACATGCAAGTTTCTCCACCCCCAGTAATCCATAAATACAGCATCTGGAAAAGAAGCTTAACTTATGATATTGGTTTTCTAAGAGCATCATTTGTATACAATAAAGATATAAACCTTTAAACCTTTCTTAACTTTTCATGAAATAACATCTGATAAATAATCATTACAAACAAATGTTTGATCATTCTGTCACATGCAGAATGGAATGTCTAGATTACTGTCAAATCTATTCTTCTGCAAGTTGAAGTTGTTATGTAGAATCTCACAATCCTATCTCACTTTCCCCTTTGCATTCTTATATATAAACAATACATCATTCAGGCGTATTTTGCCTGGTTTCTCATTACAGGTATTCAGTTCTCTGCTCTGTTTTAGAGCAACAGCCAAGCCAGCATAAGATCTAGGGTGAAAGAGTGGGTGGTAGCAAGGAGGCGTGGAAGTAAGAAGGAACTCCCAGTTTGTTGGCAGTGGGCCCTGTCAAATGCCCCAACCATTCTGGTCACTGAGATCAAGCTAGCTGTTGATAGCCTTCCTCCATGAATAATAATTCTTCTTCCTCCTCCTCCTCCTCCTCCTCCTCTTCTTCTTCTTCTTCTTCTTCTTCTTCTTCTTCTTCTTGTCTGGATACATTATATCCAATTCAGCAATGTCTGGTAGGTTAAGCTGAAATTGCCAGACATTCACCAAAGAACTGACTGCTCTAACCTCATTGACTGTTAACTGCTCTGCAAATGGATTAAGTGTGAAAAAAAGCTGCACAAGTGTCTTATGAATGCATGCTTTGCATGAAACCTCACATGAACGAGATAAAACTATAATCTTCTTGGAGAATGAACAGCATATGCATTACGCAGCATTCAATAGGCACTTTTCTAATTTTGTTTGAACTTTGTGATGTATTTCAAAGTGCTGGTTGGTGATACTAGTCTGCAAAGGCATCTGCACCGAGTTGGCAGGCAGATGGCTGGGCTTATGTTTTGAAAGTTGGTGAGGAATCTTAGATGGCTGCACTGTCTGGAAAGAACAAGCAAGAGTTTAGAATACTTGCGCATATGGTAGATGGTGGCTGCTAAACACATAATTGTGAAAGCTACTCCTAATTGTGGAAGGGATGAGAGTGGAACAAGGGGGGGGGGTCCATAAAGGTGTTAATTGTTTCTGCTTTTGAGGAGGAACACTACAGCAGTGTAACAAATATGATTATATGTATGTTTATGTTTGTATACATTTTATTGGAGAGCATTGTTTGACAATACCTTAAATTAAGACTCCTTTATTATACAGTGGTGCCCCGCAAGACGAATGCCTCGCAAGACGAAAAACCCGCTAGACAAAAGGGTTTTCCGTTTTTCGATGCGCTTCGCAAGACGAATTTCCCTATGGGCTTGCTTCGCAAGACGAAAACGTCTTGCGAGTCTTGCGATTTTTTTCGCTCCCCCCTTTTTCTAAGCCGCTAAGCCGCTAATAGCCTTTTAGCCGCTAAGCCTTTAATAGCTGCTAAACCGCTAATAGCGCTAATCCGCTAATAGGGTTGCTTCGCAAGACGAAAAAACCGCTAGACGAAGAGACTCATGGAACGGATTATTTTCGTCTTGCGAGGCACCACTGTATAGGAGCCGAGTCAGATACTGGCTCCCTATCAGTGGACTCTAACTGAATCTGTCCTTCCAAAGCTGTATAAGGGTGACAATGAAGTTTAATGTTTTGGTCCTTAGACTTGATGCATCAGCATTGTTAGGTTGTGGGTAAACATATCAGACAACACAGCGGTTCTTCCAAAGCAGCTCTTTATTTGTAAACTGGAACAGAACTGAACTGAAGGCCTCAGTCAGCCTGCTTATATAGAGCTCCAGTACCTTGTTACTGTAACAACTTTCTAAAACTATCCAATCACTGAACGTCACTTTCGATCCTTCATTTGCATACAAACTATCCAATCACTGAATGTCACTTTCGATCCTTCATTTGCATAACTATCTACAGTATCCCCCTGCTGGCCCAGGGTGAGAACTTCAGTACATAACAAGCATGAAATCACACTGACAGTCTCCACCAGAACCCACGAGAGTTGAGGTGCAGAGGGTACATCAAACCCCTGCTCAAGGTCAAAAGGGGACCTGGGAACCAGAGATTTCCTGGAACCTCAGAAAATGTTTACATATTGTATATACTCGAGTATAAGCTGACTTTTTCAGCACATTTTTTATGCTGAAAAAGCCCCCCCCGGCTTATACTCAAGCAAGGGTCCCTGTCAGTGGCTGTCGGTGGCGGAGGAACGAGCAGCCTGAAAGCAGCCCTTTTGGGCTGCTTGTTCTTCCTCTGCCGCTGCCGCCACCATTCTCTGCCTCTCAGCAGTACTCTAGGTGGGCAGGGGGATGAGAGGGGCTGGAGGGGGGACAGAGAAGCCCCCTCTGCTGTGTGCGCCTGTGCGCGCACACACACACACACACACTCTGATCCACCAGGAGGTTTGTGGTGTGGTGAACCAGCTTATACTCGAGACAATAAGTTTTCCCAGTTTTTTGTGGTAAAATTAGGTGACTCGGCTTATAATCGGGTCGGCTTATACTCGAGTATATACGGTATATTGTGTGAAGACCAGCATTTACATTTTGTGTAAGCCTACATAAAACACCATGACACTTCCTCCCCTGCCCACTTCCTTTTCTTCTAATGTGCGTCTGCCTACTTCTCCTAGGCAATCCAGACAGGTGGTACTGAAGTCCCAGCGAAAGATAGCACTAGTGGGAAAGGGAAGAAGGTGGGCTTGCCTTGCCTTGCCTCTCCTGTGGGTCAGACGCTCTGCCTACTGAAGGGGCAGCAGGTGTCCACGCTGACAGCGGCCCGTCTTCCAGCAGAGTAGAGCAAAGCAGCTCATTGCCACCATTATTATCATAAACAGATGAGGAACTGATTACATCTGGTAAAATTACCATATTCTTCTGTGTATAAGATGCCCCCATGTATAAGACGACCTCTATTTTTTTAACCCCAAATTAAGAAATTAAGTTGTTTAGCTTTTTTTTGGGGGGGGGAAGGTCACTTCCGCCAATTGCTCACCTGCCTGCCCGCCACTGCTGATCGCTTGCCACAGCCACTGCCGATCGCATACCTCGCCACAGCCGCCAATTGTCTGCCCGCTCGCAGCCACCAACTGCCCACCCACCCACTTGCCACAGCCACCAATCACCTGCCCACCTTGCCACAGCTGCCAATCGCCTGCCCAACTGCCACAGCCAATCGCCAGCAGGCCTTGTTGCAGCCGCCAATTGCTGCTGCCAATCTCCTGCTTGCTGCTGCCATTAATCGCACATCCCCCCTCTGCATTCACTATCCATGTATAAGACAACACCCAATTTTGGTCTAATTTTTAAAAGCAAAAACATTGTCTTATACACCAAAAAATACAGAATATTTTCCAAACAACTATTCATACCTTTTTTGACCTTACAGGCTACAGCTCATGGCACGGTAGTGGGTAAAAACAGAATGACTAATAGAGAAGGGAAGGGGCCCCAAATAAACTTAGTACCCCCTTATAACATTCCTCCCAGAGCCCTGGCCTACACAGAGCAGTTATGGTTACCTAGTTTTAGTAATGTTTGGAAACTTAGTGCTTCATGTTATGTCTTAAACAGTGGCGACATGGGGTAGGAGCATTACTGAAGCTTAAGCACATTTTGTTTGAAAAAACTCAGAAAGATACAGGTTGTGTCATTTTTGGCGACTTCACTATACTCAGTATAACTCTCAAACATTTCAACCAAATAAGGAAATAAAATGGACTACTGAAGTGGTGGTTAGTTGATTGCAATATAGCTTACCAGGTGTGATACCATAACAGTGTACCTTCATTACAGGTCTTAAGATGCTATTGCAGGAAGTTGTACTGGGAGGCTGAGCTTTCCTCCACGCTAAGCACTTAAAAATTCATTTGAAGCTCTGGGCCTGATAATACTTCGTGGGCAGCGTGGTTTTTAGTTTGTTTCTAGGAAGTGTGGTATAAAACGTATTGTCTTATTTGTCCAAGGGCTGCTGTTCACCTTGATTGCATTATAGGCGGAACCTGTTTTTCATAAGAGGAAATTCTGCTGCTTGAGGTTGGTTGAATTTGCCTGAAGAAGGGTTTGACCAGGTCAACCTTTTTGTTCCAACACACCAGAGTGGTGTCCCCAGTTTCCCAGTGTAGGAACTGGCAACAAAAAGTGAGCTGTAGTGGGCTGCTATGTTACACATCCGCCATTTGGTTCTGTCACATCCCTTCCAGTGCTGTGCTGTTATTTTTAATAATTGGGGAGTACATGGAATTTCTGATTCCCAGACTTGTTTATAACAGGACTGTTACCTCAGGATTCCTTTCCAAAGTCCTCAGATCCCTCACGCTTACTGGGGCTTACCTGGTAGCGACTATTCAGCCTTGTGTGTAGTAATATCAAGTGGAAATCAGGTAAAGGCAACATTACTTCACTTTGGAGGTTCTTACAGACTATCTTTAAGACTTATGAAAATCCCATGGGTTTCTCGGTATCATGTATCCCACAATATGATGAGACAGATTCTAAGTCCCCTTTCTCTGCACACCATTTACTTTAAAACACATTTTTAATCTCGCTGACATTTAAATTGTGCTCCAGGGAAAACATTAAGAACTGCCATCCCATTGAACTGAGTAGGTGGGAACAAAATTAGACTTAAAAACCTTTGCCTCCAACAGGCTACCCATAGAATTGTTTTGTACTGGTTTCCTATGTGAAATATTTTCTCCATGCAACAATAATTGCTGTAAATCCATTTGATTTTTATTTGATCTTTCCCCCCAGTTTGAGAGAGACTGATGGGTTTTCTGTGGAACATACTTACAAAACAACTAAACAAGAAACACTGTTTAGTTGTAGCTCTGTTTTGCCTAAATGCATTCTTTGAAATTGAGTGATTTATCATTATCATTTAATTTGGGGCTATATAGTGTGGTTCTGCATGTAGTTCTGAGCTTCAAACTTTGATTCCAGTTAAAAGCGCAATTAAAACATGAAATTCGCTTCCACACCTTGTTATGATGGCCACCAACTTGGATGGCTTAAGAAGGAGTTGATACAAATTCATGAAGGCTAGGGCTACCGCTGGCTACTAGCCATGATGGCTGTGTACTTCATTCAGTGTCAGAGTCCGTGGACCAATAATAGTGCTGTTGCACTCAGGTCCAGCTTGTAGACTTCTTTCAAGCATCTCACTGGTCACTGTGAGAAAAGGATAGCGAAATAGATGGGTCTGATCCAGAAGGTCCCTTTTTATGTTCTAAAAAACAAAAGGTGAATGAGAACATTGCTCATACTAGGAGTGAAACACTTAGTGACTCTGGGATACCAGCAAGGAAAGAGCAAACAGCTTTACATCTTATTGATTACAGACCTGCAAAGAATTGTAAGTTATTTATTTCCATCTAATTGTTATCTTAAGGGCAAAATACACAGAAAACCCCAGTGTGTAATTGATTCCGCCTTTTAAGGTGGTAGGTGGGTAATTCAGGGTTTGGTTATTACAATAATCTGAGTGGAGTTCAACGTAGCACTACCTGTCAGCTCAAGGATATCTGCTTGCACAATGGAATGTTCTTCCCCTCTTTGCCCTGTGCACCCCCCAAAAAAAATGTTCTAGGGCTTCCCCCTACCCTCTGGTGTTGATTTGGGAAATGTGTGGGGCACACTCAGGGGCAGAAGGGAGGGCAAAGTCCCATTGCACAACAGAAGTCCTTGTGCTGGCAGGCCACAGCAGGAATTTCCAAATGCTCTTATTGAGAACCCCGTCCCTGTAATCCTCCTATATCTAATGTGTTCCTTTGATCGGCCCAAAGACTTAATTAAAGATTTGAAGGGAAGGAGTTGAGCTGGTATGCAGGTATTGAATGTTAAAGGAATCAATGGAGGAAGAGAAAGAAAGTGGAAAGGAAGCAGAGTATGCAAGGGAATGAGGCGGTGAAGAATAGGAATAAAAACAATGGGAAGAATGCAGGAAAGAGTGGCAGCAAAAGACCAAAAAGAATGTACCCTGCTCTTAAGGCTGTTACTGCATATGCTCCACAGGGATGGCCTGTCGAAAGGGCATCATATTACATGTGATTATTTCTTAGGGGCATTCACTGCTGTGGTATACAAAAAAGGTAGCCAAAAAAATGTTTTTAAAGTGTGTCACTTTTGACACTTGGTCTTGAATATTTCCTAAAGTAAACCTTTGAACCTTGCTGTGAATATTGCACCCTGCCACTGAAGTCTCTTTATCACCCCTTTGCTTAAACCGGAAATGGTACCTCTACCAGCTCTAAGGTTAGCAAAAGGTTCTATATTTTGTTGACTGTTCTGGAGGATGAAAAGGGAGAAGAGCATCTTTATCTTCGCCTACTTCCTTCCTCTGTTCCCATGTTGAATTGTTCAAATCAGTTTATTTGACCAACTGCCCCAAACTGGGATGTGGGCACCGTTTATGTTAAAGGAAAGCTCAGTTGGTAGAGCCCGGGACTCTTAATTTCAGGCTTGTGGGCAACAGATTGCGGGGAGCTGGACTAGATGACCCCCCCTGATCCCTTCCAACTCTACAACTCTATGATTCTATTGTCTTTATAGTGTTGCACATTTCACCTAGGCTGCATATGAGTGCTGGCACCCATGTTTCTAAGGTGATGGGAATGACTATTCCCAAGACTCTTCTTGGGAATCTTGCTACCAAAGAGAAATTGTTAAATTGTTTTGGTTTATAAACAAAACCATGACTGCTAGCGTGGCCACTTTTTACTAAAATGCTTACAGATCCTCATTTTTATCACTTGTTCCAAAAACCTCTTGGGGACAGAAGTTGAAGCTAGATATCTATAATTCCTCCATTCTCCTTTTTTAAAGCAGGCAATATATTTTGTGTTCTACTAGAACTCACCTGCTGCCTTGAATCCTGCTTCTGGCTATTTCCTTGTAATAAGATAGCAAGAAGAGATGTCTTAATGTAATCCTGTGCTCTTTATACTTTAAACATGTTGAAAGAACCTCTGTTACACAGTTTATGCCACTATTTGTTTTTATCAGTTTGACTGGAGATATAATACATTATTAATTCCCTTTTCATGTGGATTTTTGTTACTGTTAGCACTTCTTTTGTTTTTGGACTAAGGGTGCTTTTATTATTCATTGATTAAATTTCATACAGGCTTTCAGATAAGAACTTGTTTTGCAAACAGGTCATTGAGATTTTGCAAACGGATTTTAAAATTTAACAAATTTCCCCCAGAAATGATAAATCCGAATTAAATTGCATTGGGGAATGCAGGCTGGCATTTTATGTCAACAATGTCATGCGGACAGTGTGAAAAACTTGCTTGCGTGAGGAGCATTGATGCCATAGTAAACACCAAAAGGAAGAATCCCAAATAGCCTACTGTTGCTTAAGTTTCATTCTGCCCTGTTCTGGAAACTGCCAAGCTTAGATACAAACACGGGTTCATAATTTGTCACCCAGTTTTATATTGCTTCTGATACTTAAACAAATGTAATTTTATAAGAGAGATTTGTTTTTTCTCATGCCCTATCCCTTTCCTACCATTTCTTTACCTTTTAGTTTTGCCTTGCTTTGCTCCTTTTGACTTCTGGGGGCTTAGCTTGATGTATAGAGAACTGTACCATATTGTAGTCCTTTTAAGTTTCACTTGAATGTATGCTCACGTTGTGAATATCAGGGTCAAGGGAGGTTTGGAGAGGGATGACAAGGCACAGGGTTTTATAGGTTGCGGCCCTCGTTTACGGAACACTCTCCCAGTGATGTCTGCCTGGTGCTGACGTTACTATCTTATTGGTGCAAAGTTAAACTTTACTCTCAGGCATTAGATGGCATGTATATTAGAGTTTACTTATATATGTATTTATATTATTACGTCATATTTGAGAACGGTGACTAAGAAATGTAATTATGATTGTTGTCCTGCATGTAGGCTTCCCACAGGCATCTGGGTGACCGCTGGAAGCTGGACTAGATGGGTCATTAGCCGGATCCAGCAGCCTCTCTCTTCCATTGGCCTTATAGCTCAAAAGCTCCATGCACAGGAACTGACAACTTCTGTGTATACGCAGATGACTTTCCAATTGCCCCCTTCCAGCTGCGGCTTCTTGTGCCTCATCACATGTCACCCTAGGGAGTTGACCTTCAAGAGCAGCTTTCAGGAGTCCATGCATGTCTGCAAGCAGAGGGCCGAGATTACGGCCTAGATTCATGCGTCTTCCTAGTTGATTGGGGAATATAGACGTGAAAGAAAGACAAAACCAGAGCCAAGCAGGGATAATATATCTATTAAACATTTCCAAGGCCTGTGAAAAGAAAAGAAAAAAGATTCCATGTATCAGAAAACAGAATATTAAATATTAAAGTTGGTACCTGTGAGCCTCTCTGGAAAAGACATTCTCTGTGTGATTGTTGTCCCCACCTGGTATGTATTGACAGCTGGGCAGCCCTTCTTGCCTGTCAAATTTGTCCCACTGAAGCTGTACTGTGCAGCTCATCAGAGGAGTATGTTCAGAAGGTAGGCAGGCAGCTAAACTGGATAGCTTGCCGAAAACAAATAAGACTGGAGGGAAGATGTGAAAGCAACAACTTGTTTTTGTGAAGAGAAGCTGGCAGACACATAAAGAAGAGAAACCCTACTTCTTCATTCAAAGTGTTTATTATCCCTTAACTGTTATTTCGACTTAAGAATCATTTGCCATGAATGCACTCCCTGTGTCCCTTAGCTTGAAAACTGAGAACATTGCACTCTAAAACTGAAATTATATAAATGCATAATTCCTTAACAATATGATGTGTGTATTTTGTCAGGGTTTTTCTTCTATAGCCAAAGATGGTTGCAATGGATGTATTATGTATTTGTTTTGCCTTGATGTCTGTGGCTTTCTTCATTTGCTTTTTTCACTACCTGCTTGCATGCAGTTTTGCTTGCCAAGTTGTTGTTTGAGTCTGAATAGCTTTGGGCCCAGACTAGGCTCCCACACACATCTCCAACCCCCACCAGACATGTTCAGGAGTGTCCTTATTTTCACCACTGAAATGTAGGAAAAGAATGCCAAGTAAACTGTACCGCTTAATATCCAGCAGTATATCTTTTACTATAATTTTTATACTTGTAAACTCACACAACTGGGAAATAATTTAGCACATGAAACTATATATTACTAAATTATTCTAATACACTTACTCTGAGGTTTGTTCAGGGACCAAAAATAGCTCTGCATTGGGGAAAGAAATCAGAAGCCAATCTGGGATTTCTCCTTATGCTTCTTGCAAGCTTTCTCTCTTGTATAAAACGAAAAGCCGCAAGGCGGATTTACAGCTTTAACTGGACTTGAACTAACGCATCACAGTAATGAACATAATTATTGTGGCTTTTTTTTAACCTACAGCAAAGTGTGATCACTGAGCACTGAATTATATTATTCATGTATTTTTGTAACAGGGACACAACCATATGTGTGTGAGCACGCATGCATTATTCTTCTGCCAAACTCTAGTGATAATAATAACATTTTCATTAACATTAATGTCGCAACATATTTTTATGATTTATAATTAATTCAGTGTGGTTTTTAATTTTTATAAGCTTGATGCACCAGTCTTTATTTTTGGTTATGAAGAGGCTTTCATTCTGTCTGTCTAGACAAGCAGTGATGGACTGTACAGGCTGGACGGTGAATGGGACATAAGTTTTTTTCTCAGGCAGGGACTCTGTGTGCTTCTGTTTTTTAAAGGCCTTAGTGCAATGATAAATCAGTTTTAACTAAAAGCATCTAGAAAATGCAATTTTATGCATCTTAAATAGTGACTCATGTCATGCATGATAAACCATTAGGTCTTGCGTTGACAATGAAAAGGTTATGTTTTTGTAGTTTGTCTTCTGGTGCCTAAAAAAAGAAAAAAGAAAATATTGGAGATGCTGTTTACAACCTGGCAGTGCTTCCAGCATAAAACTGTTATTGAGCATAAAAGCATGAATTTTTCTACCACAAAGTGTTTCTTATTCAGATAAACCTGTCAAGTTGAGGAAACGAGCAATAATCTTGGATTAAAAGCGCATGACCCAGAAATCTTTACAAGTAATCTTACAAAAGGCTTCCCTCATTGATTAGTGTTTTAAGACTCTTATTTCCTTTGAATTGCTGTCCTAAGAGAACAGTACAAAAGATGTCAGACTGCAAGTTTACTTAACAGCCATGTAAATTCTAATTAGGTTGTCTTTGCATTCTCATATTTATGAGCAGAAAGTTTTAGATGCCTGCTGAAATATTCTCATTGATACATTGCTCCTCACTTTATTTTATAAAAATAGGTAGGCAGTCCATTGGTGTTTTTTTTGTGAGAGACGTGCATTGATTTGTAGTTTCATAGAATTCAATGCAGCCACTTGCATGGGGATGGCACCAATGGTTCTCTATTTTGATAAGTCTAGCTGGTGTTCCATGTTATCCAAATATCATCTAAAGGGACACCCAATTTTTGTTCTTTCATCTGCATCATAACTTGAATTTTAATACAGACTTGATGAAATTCTCAATGACATTTTTATTATAGTGAGTCAATAGATACTCTGTATTCTAGTTAGTTTTATCATGGCAGACTGAAAAAGTAGCACATGTTTCTCAAAATCTTACAATGTTAGAATGTTCCTGCATTTTATTTTTGTTTGTTTTTTTAAAGAAAATATCCTCACTCTTCTCAATTATTTGAGAATTTCCCATGCTCAATATAGTTGATTGGACCCTCTGACTGAGGGCCCAAATCCTGAAAGATGTCCCTATACTTTTGCACATAAATTGTAATTCTGTGGACAGTTTGGTGCTTTCAACTTCATGTATCGATACCAAATTTGTTTTGAACTTGATAACAAGGGATGATCTGTGGGCTCATCCATACCATAGCTTAAGTGGATTTTATACTTCTTATGTGCCCATTAATTCCACTCCACCCAGGAGCGCTTTACTGTATTCCAGTGCCATGGTATACTTTTCTTTACAAAATCCGAACTTGCCTGGTGTGTGGAAAATCTGAAGATAGATTTGCTCTGCTTCATGAACTGGTTTTCATTCTGCTTATGGCAATGTTTACCCACATTTTCCATGGATCTGCGGAGAGGGGTCCTTTTTCATTTCTTCTGATCTCAAGATTTACAGCTTTCTGTATGAGGAGCAAGAAAACAGTAGGGCATAGTAGAGGGGCAGCAGAGGGAAAAATCTGAGAAGACAGTTCACAAACTTGTTAACTCATAATTAAACCATCAAATGTGTTGGGACCTGGCATAACCAATATACAAACATGTACTCCTCCAGTTGCAATGTAGATCTGACTTTTTGACCTTCTCTGTATCACCAAGAAATTGCTATCCTTAAGCAATCCTCCCCCCTATTATCAAATTAGCATTTTGAATTGTGTTTATTGAGAGGAAATGGATTTTTAGAAGGCATATTTTAATCATGTTATGCAGCTTCTTCCATATTTCTTTCTGTGGCTCACTCCATTTTGAACTCAGCAAATAAGGCACCATCTATTGAGTAATGGTGATAATGACTTGACATTAATTTAGTGCATTTCATCTAGAGAGGTCCCAAATGGTTTTACAAACTGTCCCAACTGATCATACTAATTATGTACAGTATACAAGAAGCACTTCACTCAGCTTTAAATGGAAGTCCTAATGGGTCAGGTTAGTGCCTCGGCTATTTTCTTTCTACAGTTTTCCATTACTGGCAGCAATGGCGCACTTGGTGGCTAGATGTCGTTTTTTGCTCTAGAGTAGGAATGGACAAAACCTCAAGGCAAAAATTTGGGAGAAAAATCAGACTGGATTTTCCTGGAATTTGCTGATTTTTTCTCTGTATTATATATTCTTGTTATTTATTTCATTTATGAAGAGCTTCCTAAGAAGCATCTTGAAGCAATTTCAGAGTACAATAAAACAAAATTGTATCCTCCTTCCTCCTCCAGCTAACATAAAGAACTGAGCAGTGTTCTTGATGTTGTGAGAAATTTTGTCAAGCAGGCTGAATTCCCTTCTGGGTAGTTTTATGGGGCCCACATGTCAGTGATGGACAGAGCCAGAGGCAAAAGTGGGCACGACAATGAATGTGACTCTTACCTTTTTGCATTGTACCCATGCAAAATCCAGAGCACTCAAGGGGGTTATGGAGCAGGGCCAGTGAGGGGTGTGGCCTGAGGAGATGACATGATTAGAGTGAGTCCTGAAGGCTGGACAGAGAGGTCTGGAGGACCCACAGGCCTGAGGTTCCATACCTTTGAGTTATGTGGCAGTATGTAGAAGAAAGCATACAGCTTATCTTTGAGTCGCTTGGGTATAAGATCCACGTTGCCCAGAGCAACATAGTAGCAATGTCGACCAGGCCTTAGCTTCACAAACAGACAGCCACTTACTCAAGACTCGCCCATTGAGCTTTGTACTTAAATACTTGAATATAGGTTTCCACCATCTAAGATCATAGTTACTAACCACACTGGTCAAGGATCAATTCAATGCTTCCTGCAAAGTTTGTTGTATTAAAATATGCATAATTTATTTGCTCTGAGTTGAATATTTGTATGCCGAAAACAACTCAAAAAGTTTGCTTATGGGCAGCCCTTTATTACAAATGGAATTATTGTTTTGGAAGGCTGCGGTATTTACGGGATAGACCTTAGAAGACTTCTGTGCTGAATAAATACAAATGGCATAGTTAACAATTTCGCAAATGCATGCTATTTACATAATCCCTTTCACAGAGATATACATAATGTTGTCATGATCTGTTTGTGCTTAGTATTAATTAAAAAGCCAATTTGTCTTCTAATGGACCTTAAAAGCTCTCAGAGTTTTGTTTCATCCTGTCTTTGTTCATAGATTATGACCCAAGAGACTCATGGTAATGCTTGCTGTGCTCATCTAGGTGATCTGCCCAAAGGCTCCTCAGATGCTTGTTTAACAAAGGCAGCGACGTTTATTCGTACTCTTTTAAAAAAATGTCTGATATTGAAAGACAAGGACATGCTGGTAAAGGGAACAACTTCCACAGTGATGGCATGAACTTATTAGAGCCATCAAACCCAAAGGGTCTGTGGGGGCACACTTCTTTCATACATCTGAGGTGAGCAATTTCAGAAACACCACAGGCTGTGGTCCAGCTTTTCAAAAGGTATTTGCTTTTTAGGAGGAAGCTTCAATGAAATGTCTAATAGAGAGTGTAGGAATCTGTCACACACATACCTCAAATCCATGTTTCTATGTTTTCTCCCTCTTACCATCATCACTTAGATATGTAGGTTTGTGCCCCCAAAGCTTGCTTTGTCATGAGTGGAGCACTTTTAGGCTCTCTCAGTTACATGCATACGCATGCACACCTGTGATTCACAAGAGTTTAGTTTAGTTTAGTTTAGTTTTTATGCACAAGAGTTTTGTATGGCTATCTGGTGATGGCAACTGACTAATGCAGTTGCATTACCTAGATGACTGTGACAGACTATAGTGCCCCAGAGCCTCACTGCCAATAGAAACTAAGTCTTTTCTTTACATTATAGTGTAAAGTGCCATGCACACTGGATGATTATAGATAGAGAAATAGATCAGTTGAACTGAGTAAGTCCACTTGCAGACTTGAGTATACTCACTTGGTGGATAGATGAACAGCAGCTCGTCTGACCAGACCGTACCATTTTAATATGAATATCAAGGATACATTTGGATCTTTATAAGTTAATACAAAATTATTTGAACCTTCAAACTTGTTATCCATCAAATATAGTTTCTTTTACATTGCAAAGTTCTGTGCATGTTAAATCATGAGCGTTGGGATATTTAGAAACTTGAATTATACCCCCATAAAATTTAGATTTATAAAGTGGAGCTGCTGACATAGCTATACAGTATTTAATGACATGGTAATTTATTCAAGGAAATTAAGATTGTTTGACATACTATTTTTTTGTGTTGATGAATTGGAAAGGCTTGCTTACGTTTGGATTTTACTTCCTTTCTTCTTTTTTGCAAATGCATTTTTAAGCTATGCAAATACATGTTGACTTCAGTTGTATTTCATGGTTCTTTTCCTTTCAGGCCCTTGGAAGGCCAGTGCATATGTTTGGTTGTTTATAGGTTTATTAGGTACTGTAATGGTTCTAGGGGTTGCTCGTGCGTAAGCCAGTGCAAACACCTGGCTGGATTGCCTGAGTGAACCTTTTCTGTCCGGACAGCCACTCACCCGTGGCTGTCTCAATCGCTGGCAGAATCCGTCAGTGGGCGTTTCTTAAACTTCTTCCAGCAAAGAAGCTCTTTGACGCCTAGTCTCCTCCTACTTTCTCTGCGCGAAAGCCTTCTGCGCAAGGAGGGCGTAGGCAGCGGAGGAGCTCTACTCTCCCTGCTTGTCCCCGGCAAGGAGTCATGGGACCGCCTCGCCGCTTCCCCCATCTGCCCCCCTTCTCCACTCGTCCTACGCTGATTCTCTTCCCCAGAAGATGGGCTGCCTCTCCCAATTCCGGGACGCTCTCCGGAATCCCTCTGGATTTTGCTCTCTCCCTCCAGCACTGATGGCAGTTCCCTGACAGGTACTATGTTTGCTTTCATTTGAAATAAAGAGAACCCAGACTGCTCCTTCCTAGCAAATAAAGTTCATGGAAGGGCATAACTGTGTTGCTTCTTTTCTCAAACTACGCATGGTACCCTATATGTGGATCTCAGTATCCTTAAAAATTTGCCTCTTGTTCAGAATTCACCATCACTTAAGACAGGCTTGGAGAATGTTGGGTTGTGGGCTGAATTAGACCCATCCTCTGATCTATTTTGACCCACAGGGTTGTTCTTCACAAGCCATACCCACCACTTGCCTTATGTGTGATGCCAGGTGTGAGGTGAGTAAAGCCAAAACTGCAAAGGAACAATTGAGAGCCTTCAAGTTCTCTCCTGATCCTTCCTCTGCAAGCAGGGCTTGCATGGGACACCTTTTAGATTTCATGCCAAAGGCAAGTCCTGCTGGGATAGACAAAAGAAAACACTTTGTGAGATTATGGGAATAATGTAGATGAAGGAAGCCATGCTGGCATGGGTGAGAAGGGCAACAAAAAGGAAGAAGTTCTGACATGCTTAATTGTATGAGACAGTAGCTCATTAGGCAGTATGACACGGTACTAAGACAGTAGCTTTTAGCTATGCAGATTCCAGTTCCTGTGTGAGGCTTCTTCATACCAGTGCTTGTATGCAACCTTATATGTTATTCTGTAACAGCGGCTTAGGTGGTCCGAGTCCATCTTGAATTGAGCTGATCTGCTCACACAGATAAATATATTGGATTTGCAAACAAGATATAACACTATTATTATATTTATTCTTCCACATTGAAGACACAAGTGCAAACCTTTCAGGCACTGTTTCTGAAGAATGCAGTTAAAGTGCTGGAGTCCTGAGCAAAGAAAACTTGGCTGTTAGGACTGCTCCAAGTTGTATAATGGTGCTTGCTTCAGAGTTCAGTATTCAACCTCCTGTCAAGGTGACTCATGTTCTAGAGGTTCTGTGCTCTGCCTTTTTTCCTGAATGTTCAACGCTATCAACAGTATAGAGTTCTGTGGGAGTCTGGCCCACTCAAACCCATTTTGAGAGAATCAGCTTAATCATGTGTGTTTAAACGTCATCAATACTAGTTAGCAGCAAAAGAACACATCAGACAAAGAGGTGTCTCGACTAGCTGTTTCTCCACAACAGTCATGGGCTGGTTGCTGTTGATCTTGTTTACAAACCCTTTTTACAGTGATATTACAAGACATCAACTGTCTGGGCAGAGACTGAACTAAGAGGTTAGCCTGGAAAACTGACTATTGGAGATCTGTGTCTCCTCAGTAACATTTAGTAATGAAAAGTGTTATTTCATCACATCCAGAATTTCCCTGCAAACAGAAGTCAGTGAATTAGAGCAAGCGTGGGGAATCATTGAACACACTGACATGACACGACATATCTTTTATTACATATCCCCTGTAACATACAGTGAATCCCTGAATACTAAACAGTTTATACCCACTATCTCAGGTTGGCTTTACTTGGTGAAAGTGACCTTGAGATGTCCTTTTCACCCATTCTCCCCCTTTTTGAATTCCTAGTGTTTTGAAGTCAGTGGCTTCTCAGCAGTCGGTCTCCCTCACCCCTGGTGTGGTCATGGTTGTTGCCTTAATTCAGAAACTAGCAGAGTGTGGCTTTATTCCCTTACATTATAAAGAAGCATAAAAAGTGGTGTGGAAATAAAATTAGGGCATAGCACAGTGCACTTTTTTTTAAGTGCCACTGGCATTCCTTAAATTCTACATACTTGGGTTTGAGATCTTGTGAGCTACAGATCCTGTGAACAGAATTATGCTCAAAGAATGAGAGGAGGTGGTTTCCTTTATGCACATTCTGAAAGCCTGGTTGAGTTGAAGAACCTTTAGGAGCAGTGCAGAAGCTGGTCCAGGAGGCTGCAGAAGAAGCGGGAATTGGGTGAAAATCACCTCCACATGATCATAGCCCCTTCTGTGAACAGAGTAAGACTTCCAGGAACAGAAAGTCTATAGGGTAGCTTCACACCATCTGTACTGAAGGCAGATGTTCAGGCATTTCTCCCGTTCCCAATGAACACACCAAACCCCAGCAATCAAGCCCATAAATCTACTTAGCCTGAATGCCAGCCAGAACATAGTCTTGGCTTTGTTAGTGGAAGTGTATATGAAGACCAAATTAAGTCATTTCCATATGCATGTTTTGATTGATTATAGGGAAGGAGAAATGCAGGGGGGGATATATAATGGGACAAAACAATTTAGTTCTTAGATGTATGAATTAACAATTATTATTATTATTATTATTATTATTATTATTATTATTATTAATCACATTATGGTTTCATAGCTGTAATCACTTACAGTCATACCTAGGGTGACAGACTCTCCAGGTAGTGTTTTTTTTAGATTATGGACTGCCGAAACCCGGAGGTACCGGAATGGGTTACTTCCAGGTTTCGGCGGTCGTGCATGCGCAGAAGCGCCGAATCACAACCCGCGCGTGCACAGACACGCTGCTGCGGGTTGTGAACATGCATCCTGCATGGATCACGTTCACAACCCGAGCGTCTACTGTATATTGTTAGGTTATCAAATATGTATAACTTTTAAAAGAACAACTGTTCTATATTTCTCTTCCACAAAACAAATACTGACTTAAACATTAACAAAACATTCATTGTAACCCCTTGAACCTACTTTTTAAACATTCTGTTTAGAAATCTTAGACAATATTAGTTGCTATTTAATTCTGATTCATGATTGGATCAGGCCAGTAGCCAATTTACACCAGCATCGTGTTCTCAAAGTTGCCAGCTGAATGCCCGTAGGAAGTGTGCAAGAAGGAACTGAGCATAGGACCTAGTTCTAAGAATGGTTATCCTTTCATCTTAAACTTGTAAGCACATCTACTCTTTTGCTGTCGTAGTATTGTCACAAAAGTTTAATGCTATTGTTCCTAATTGCTCGATTGTTCATAGCTGACTTGCGCTATTTGTCTGGCTATGCTACCCACAAATCTAGAAATGTCACATTTTTCAGGCAAATAATTATCAACTCCTTTAACAAGCATCCAGCTGCAATAAACAGACCGTTGTTTCAATGAAAAGACATTCTAAATGTTAAGGCTGCTGAAATATTAAGACCACTTATATTTATAACGAGCTATTTGATAGTGTATGCTGCTGCTTGAACACACCAAGGTAGAGTAAATTAATTGCAGTACAGTCCTGTGTTTATTTACTCAGAAATACAGTCCACTGAGTGCAATTCTACTTATTCCCAGGCCGTAGTTATAAACACATTTACTTGGAAGTAAGTCTTACTGTATGAAGAGCTTCCAAAAAAAATTAGTATTTGGTGGTTGGCCCATAAAACAGGTGGGGAACTGGAGCCAGTTGGTGGGCCAAAGCCTTAAGTCCTGCCCCCTCACCTTTAAATCAACATTAACAGGTGTGTTATTCTACCCACCTGTCAAAGTGCAAAGTGACTCTCAGCAAGAGCCTTTGAAGTCTGTTTGCAGGTGTGGTTTGCATTCAAATGGCCACCTCCATACTGATTGGTTGCAATGGGGAAATGTCCACTTGCCTTTTGAATCCCAGCTGTGCCTGCAGATGACAAAGCAGGACTGGCTGACAATGCCAATCAGTTGATTGGCACTGACCATGATCTGCCTCATTTGCATGAGGGAGTTTCTCCTCACGAACTCCGTAGTGCAGCTTCATGTAGTCCCAGTAGAACTGACCTTGCCAGTCATCTGACTGGCAGCCCCACTTGCAATGGAACAATAGGGAGCTCACTTTAAGATCCTGATTGTACCTACCTCCTTACCTACTCCCATCGGTAAGGGCAGGTGGCTATGGTTGGGAAGTGGACATTGTATGAGGAAACAGTCTTGCAGGTCAGTTTGTTTTAAATCAATGTTGATTGTTTTTCAAACAAAATTGGGACCCATGCAATAGACCCCTTCTATAAAATATCAGAAGGTACTTTGTCCGCTTTTAATCTGTACCCCATCCTACAATAACCTTAGCAGTTGGCATGACAGTGGGCGCCTTTTTTCTTATATAATTTTTAATCCAATCTTGAAACCATTGTTCTATGAGAGGGGACTACTTGCATTATGTAATGGACCTTTTTGGCTTGTTCAAAAAGAATTAAACATCTGAGGGTAACTGTTCCTGACAGAATAAAGAAGTTACAATGTCCCAGTAACATTAGAATAATGTAAGCAGGATTTATTATGCTCTTCTTCCTTCCCTTTGTCGTTTGCTGGTAGAAAACATTATGCAAAGATGAATATTCTGCTGGGAGTATTATATGTTATGCAAATATGATGTGCGAGTATGTGTGTGTGTGATAGCATATATATATTTGCAAAGGTATTAAATCACTGAGCAACAATTTTTCCAGGTTTGTTGAGTAGCAAAAAGACCAAGACCTATGCTACAGTGCTGAAAGCACAATTAAATTAAAGAGAGGACGGTGGTGAATAATTTGAAAATGTATTACAGCGTTACTAATTTGAAGTGTATGAAAGATTTTTAAAAATAATTATAATGCTATTCATTTGTCAATGTCTTTATTTGCAAGGAATAAAGGCTTGTAGAGATTTAATCTTTTGATACATTGCCAAGCAATGCATTTTGTGTTATTGTGCTTTTGTTTCATTGTCCTTTTCAGTAATAATCCCTAGTATGTTTGGATACCTCTTTTATTGAATGTTCTAGCATCAGTGAAAATACACTGACATCTTTAACTCTTGGGTGGAGAGAGACCCCTTAAGTCCTGTTCTGTTCAAGAAGGTGAACAGATAGAAGCTGAACACATAGACCTGGCACTTTAAAGGTGACTAGATTTGTGCATATTTTTCTACATTGTTGATGCAGTGTTGTCCTCATCCAAGTGTCAGTCTGTACTTTACCTCCATAATCTGGTTAGGGGAAAAGAATCCAACATAAAATTGCACACTGTCCAAATGTGGACGTACTGAAGTGCATTGTGTAACTCTTGTCTTGTTTTTCATGTGTGGTGACGTGTTGCTCAGTGTTTCACCACATCCTTGACTTCTGTTGATGATGTGCTTCTTGGTGGACTACTGGTGGGAATGGGTACAATACATATGTATTTATATTACTATTTTTAGCCCACTGATTTGTGTAAGTTTGGTATATTGGTAAACTTGTATCTCAAAAATTAACTTTAAAATAGCCATGCACACAAATACCTGCACACCTGACCACAATGAACTTCAGGTTTCTGGAGGTCAGGGAGGGCAGGGAAGTGCCATTTGAGGATAAGGACAGCGACACACAGTGCAAATGCACTCCATCGATTACCACTCACTAGAGTCAATGGGACGGGATGCGGGTGGCGCTGTGGGTTAAACCACAGAGCCTAGGGCTTGCCGATCAGAAGGTCGGCGGTTCAAATCCCCGCAACGGGGTGAGCTCCTGTTGCTTGGTCCCAGCTCCTGCCAACCTAGCAGTTCGAAAGCATGTCAAAGTGCAAGTAGATAAATAGGTACCACTCCAGCAGGAAGGTAAACGGCATTTCCGTGCGCTACTCTTGTTCACCAGAAGCGGCCCAGTCATGCTGGCCACATGACCTGGAAGCTGTACGCCGGCTCCCTCGGCCAGTAAAGCAAGATGAGCGCCGCAACCCCAGAGTCGGTCACGACTGGACCTAATGGTCAGGGGTCTCTTTACCTTTACCTAGAGTGAATGGGAGCTAGAGTTCAGTTAACTCATGTGTTGATGAACATGCACAAAAAAGTAAACTGAAACATAGGACCTCTGTGCCCCATTCGTGCCTTAACACACTGGTTGTGTACACAGCCAGAATTAGGAAAAGATCCTAGATCCTAGTCTCTGGTTCACTGGTGGAGGAACGGGGGGGGGGGGGAGTGCACCGCCCCCAGTACCATCAGGGAGAAAGGTACCATCGCGGCTGCCCCCAGACACATGCCACACACATACCCCGCGCCGGGTGCCACGCCCCTGTGGATGGCACGCCATGCCCCTGGGATGCACACCCCGCCACCCAGACAACATGCCATGCCCCCGGGACACACGCGCCGCCACCGGGATGTGCTCCAGCCACGCCCCCGCCTGCTCTCAGCCCCCGGTGCCCGAGCATGCAGTTTTGCCACCGCTCACCGCTCTGGTTTGTTATGCATGCTGGACAGTATGAGTCCCTTCCTTCTTTCCTTTTTCCCAGCAGCACAGAGGCCTGGTTCACATATGTATCCATGTCATGACTACCTTAATGGGATGGAGGAGTCAGTGTGCTTTTTGATTTCAGCATGTCACAATGCGGAAGTGACATCCTGGTGTTGCTCCGCGCCTGGCTCCACATTCGGCCTGTACAATGGGGGCCCTGGCCCCCTAAAAAAAATGGATTGAGGGGGCCATTCTATTGTAATGGACATAGAATCTTAGTCATCCCCTCTGTATGTAATCCTGAACTCTCAACTCTTTTTAAAAAGCAAGCAAGCAAACAAAAAACCCTAACGCTTTTAATGTACTTAGTAAACCCAAACAAAAGTGTTGAGGATTTCATAGTGGTGTAGAGCTTAGTTATGAATTCATAATGTAGTGCTTCAAAAATAACTTGAGCTGATCATTAATGTGTATGAGAACAATATTTTAAGTATTTGAAATGTATATTTTACCCCTTGAAATTGCTACTCAGTTTTGTAGCACACATTGTTTTTCATATACAGTTTTCAGCAAACAGGTCATGTCACATAATGTAACATGGCAAAATTGGCCTCAGGCTATTTTGGAGGATGGTGGACTTAGCTTCTAAATCTCTTCTTAAGAGTTTGTTCCTTAAGGGAATCCTATTATTTGGGTATGAGGTGGATAACAGACAAAGACGTGGTGTATAAACTTTTTTTTTATAAAAAAAATGACTGCCACAGGGAAGACAGTGGCAGGTCGAACTGTGAAGAACTCACAAGGGACAGCTGCCTTTGAGATGCGGAAAATCTTCAAGATTGCTCTAGGAACCTTCCTTTAATGGTTCACAACGGAAGTCAAGGGTGGGGGGGGAGTGCTTCTTATGCTAACCTCTAACAACAGATTCCTTTATAGCCTGCCATAAGAAATGTCTATCCTCCTGGTGCTTAAATTGTATGCTAATTTATATCAGCAGAAATTCTGAGCAACAGTACAGTGCCAGTGCTCCAACTTCCTAAACCCAGGCCCTGCTTGATATGGATGAATATTACTGAGGCCAACCAGTCACAAAATGATGATGCAGGGGCACAGGCAGGCACAAAATGGAGTCAGGTGGAGCAGGGGCCATGTGACATGTCATGTGATGGGACACGCAGAGAGTGATCTTCACCTTTGCTTGCCCCGACTCCGACCCGGTTCCTTGGCTGCCAAGCGGGGGCTGGGGCTGGGGCGCATGGAGGGCACTCAGCAGCGGCAG
Organism: Podarcis bocagei; assembly: GCF_964188305.1. Classification (NCBI taxonomy): domain Eukaryota; kingdom Metazoa; phylum Chordata; class Lepidosauria; order Squamata; family Lacertidae; genus Podarcis; species Podarcis bocagei. Next base: position 57,070,245 of record NC_138127.1, on the reverse strand, counting down.
GGAGTGGCAGCCACCTAAATATTGGGGGGTATAGCCCTCTTCCCCAAAATATTGGGGGGGACTGGAATCCTTTGCACCCCATATATTCAGCGCCCCTGAGGTGGAGGCAGGGTTTAGTACATCCAGCAAATAATTACTGGCATCATTTTCTATTGATACCCAATCAATCTCTGCTGCCATGGATGGGCTTTCATAAACCAGGGGTGGGGTAGTGGGGAAAACCTGACAGGACAATGACCTCCATCAGTTTCCTTGTCTTTTGCTGTCTCCAGTTCAAAGGAAAAAGTGTGAATCCTGGATTCCCCCCCCCCAAAAAAAAAGAAAGTTTGAGGACTATGTGAATCTCCCTTCTGTGTATCTTGTTCCATGTTTTATAGCGTACAAAGATAGCAACTGAAACCAGAGGTGTGAAAGAAGAGATAGCCGTTGTGCGATTATGGTAGTGCAAATGAATGAATCTGTGTCTTTGTGAACATCTATGTTTCTGGAGTATTTATTATGTAAATAAATACTCAGGGATTAGGAAAAGAGGTTCCATGCCTTTCTAGTTAGTTTACATGGCTTTCCAGTTTGCCCCCATACTTTTTTATGATTACTGTCAGTCACAAAGTATATGATTGATTTGATATGGTCGATTTGATTGACACCCTATGCCCTTTTAATATGTGGGGTTTTGGGGGGGCTGTCATTGGGTTGTTGTTTTTGCTTTGATTATGTATTTTGTGGTTTTATATTTTGATTTTATTCTGTGAACTGCCCTGAGACCTCTGGGTATAGGGTGACATATAAATTCAATAAATAATAATGATGTAAATTATATTTCTGAAATAATGAACAAGCAACCCTGAGTTGTGAATGGTGGTAGTTTGTATCTTACATGCCAAATGTTGGTGTATGATTTGACTGGTTGCCATAGCTCTGAATTTTGGAGTAATTTTTGGCATTCCACAAATATGTCAACAGAAGTTATGCATTGCAATTATTTAAGTGAACTCTGAGAAAGACCACACTGCTCCAGAAAAAGACTTAAGACTCTGCATAAAATATACAATTTTCTCTCCATTGTTATTTTCTAGACAATTATATCTATGGGAGGCCAGTGTGTATGAATCAGTATTACTGTATTTTAAAAGCTTCCCTTCAAAAGCAGCTTGCACACAGCACACATGTGTTTCTTGCATTTGTTTGGAGAGAGAGAGAGAAAAAAAAATATACTGAGCATATATTTTGATCTGTCCCAAGGGCAAGGCTAAACTGATATTAGTGATTATTGTACATATTGCTAATAATGTCTGCATTTCATTCCATATAGTAAATGTAATTTAGGGTGACATCTGAAACATAATGCATGTTTAATTAGTTAAGAAAATTACATGGTAGAATGTCTTACTTGGAATTATCTATCAAAATAATAAACTGCAATGTAACACAGTTGCTCCTTTTAAAATGATAAAACACACTAACATTTTACAGTACCATTTTGCCCGTTGTCCATTTTTCTTAGCTGTTTCTTGTGCCATTCTCAGATGCTTCAGACTTCAAAATATTCAGGCATACACACACACACACACACACACACACACACACACACACTTAAAATATGTCTTGTTCTTGGTCAGTATTTGTCAGGTTCAACTCCAGCCATGGTTTCCCAGTGGAGGTTGATTCAGACACCAGCATCTTCCAGCTCAAGGAGGTGGTTGCTAAGCGACAGGGAGTTCCAGCTGACCAGTTGCGTGTGATTTTTGCAGGGAAGGAGCTCAGGAATGACTTGACACTGCAGGTAAGTCTCCCTTGGTAGTTTCCTTTCTGGGATGCTGCCAGCCTAACTGCTTCTGCCTCTAACATTGCCAATCTGACATTCACTCCTGAGATCTAATAGAATAAATAGTGCCTGGGGATTCCTTGAACTTTACTCCACACTGCTTCATTAATTCTGACCTTCTTAATTATGCATTAAAACAGCAAGGCAAAAGGATGGGGAGGGGAGGAAGAAGGAATATGAGAGGGGGAGGAGAAGAGATCTTTGCTTAGTGAATAAATGTTTACTGACTACAGGAGCAAGCTATGCACATTTTCTGTATCTGTTCAATTTCTACATTACTTATTCCATTTGAATCTTAATGAGGAAGGATGTGAATAAATTGTTCTAAATCAGGCTGCTCAGTCATCACGTTATATGAAATTTGTAACCCAATTGTGACCCCTGGAGGATAGTTGTAAGGCTGCTGTTGCTGCTGTGTGAGAGAGTGTGTAAGTGCACGTGCTGATGAAATAGAGTCCTTTTGAAGGCCTGATCGCAGGAGCCAGTAAGGTTCTCCCAAAGGCACCACACCAAAGTGATGATTTACTTGCGGGGGGAGGAAGGGGAGAAAAAATTAGCTGATAGGGGATGGGAGATGTAGAAGTTGCTGAGTTCATCACATCCTCATGGTTTAGCTAACGGTTGTGTTAAAATGTAAAATGGAGAAGAAGGTAGCCTTAGGGAAGCCCCTATTCTTTCAGCCAATGTCTGCCCTCCCCTTCTTGCAGAATGGGGATAATGATACTGGCTGGGCTCTCAGGGCTGTTGTAAGGATGGCTGACACAATGTGCACAAAGTGCTGTATCAGAATTAAGTATTATTACACTGAGAGGGAAAACAGCTTGACAGGACAGGTGTAGAATGAATATACATTTTTGTAAGGCTCCTTGGAGCTATGATCTTCCCCGGTGCCTTCGTTGTTACCAGCGTGTCTGATACTTTGTTCGATTGGGAGTTTCCTTTTGATCTGAACAAAAGATTGCATGTAACGAGGTTGCATTTCGGAAACCTCGAATTTGCCAGAGAGGATAAATTGCTCTGTTACTAGCAGCATTATTGTGTTCCTGCTGCTGCTGTCGTCACACCATCAGTACGTGGTGCTTTACAGTTTCATAAGCCAAAAAATGCACCCCTGGAAATTCACAGTCTAAATATGGTAGGGGGGGGATGCAATAAAGGGAGGGGAAAACAAGAGACAAAGGCAGCAAGAGATAAATGTGAGAAAAATCCCATTAAAACATAAGGTTTGGTTCCATTCGGGTTTGCAGTTGGGTAATATGATTAAGGTGTTACAGGGAACACTTCATAGAATCATCAAATCATAGAATTCCTGAGTTGGAAGGGACCCCAGAGTCATCAATTCCAACTCCCTGCAATGCAGGGATCTCAACTAACGCACACCTAACAAAAGGCGCAGGACAGAACCCTGCAGCTAGGTATTTGCTTACCACCTCTTTTCCTATTTGGGCTGCATCTCCCTCCTTGCATTGTTTATTCTGTTATCACCAGGTTGGGCCCTACTTTCCTTTTGGGAGAACAGAGGGAAAGTAGGTGTTGAGCAGTTTCACCTTCTCTCTGTCACCCAATAGCATTTCTCAATCTTCTCCATGCAGAGGACCTACTTCTTGCTTGTTCTTTCTGTTGCTTTGACCATAGCAGAATAAACCTGTATTATTATTTACATTAAACCTTTAGTGTAAGCCTGAGATCATTATGAGCTTTGACCCACTGGACCTGCTCCCTACAACTGCTGGCTGCTTGTGTATACCCTTCCTTCATGATTTCTCCCCTATTCCATTTCTTATATATGCCCTGCATGAAAAGGTGAAGTTCTGAGGGTGTGTGAGTCATGTATTCCTACTGTACAGCATCAGAGAACCAGGCACCTTCCTGTGGTCACCCAGGTAACTATCTAAAAGGGGAAAGTTTACCCAAAGGCAAACACTTCCTGTTTTCTAACCAGCACAGATTAATTGGCCCTCATGTTTACAGCTGTGTGGGAGCATTGCTATGCATTGAGTAGCTGCTGTGTCTGGTTGCACAGAGAGCTGCTACTGTATTGACATCCTATCACTTCTCCTAGCCAGGTATGATACTTATCGCTTTGCAAAATGCTTTAGGGAGTTTGGGCACACAAAAGAAACTATAGAAATGCAGATTGCTCTTGTCATTCCTCAGAGCATCTTCTGCTGCCGAAGCATACAGTTGCTTCTGTGTCAAGTGTCTCCTTTCCCTTTCTGATGTCTTACTGGAAAAAGAGGGCCTTCCTTGCTGTTGCATCCCTATCTTATATATGATGTTGTTTATTAAAATGCAATAAACTATTTATATGGGAAGCCTTTTGTTGACAAATGTTAGGATTGTAAGGTTTTGTTAGCTGTTCATATGTTTCTTACACCTGTCTGCATTGCTGTCTAATTCTGGCATCAAAGTGTTATAATTGTTGTTTAATTGTGTCAGGCTGTTTCTGGGTGAAATGCAAACTGTGACTTCAGTTTTCTTCAAATAGGGAAACATAGCTTCCTGCAGCTTGAAACAATGAATGTAAAATAGAAGGTTTATCTGTTTTTTCATAGTAACAAGAGAGGCTTCTCATGCCTGTGTCTAGTTCCTCACATTTATTCACAGTTTTCTCTTCAGTCATGAGCTTGCTGCTTTGTTGACAATGCGCTGAGCACACACATTAGCAATTGTTCACAGCAAAAACTAGTCCTGCCTCTTGCGGAAGGGAGAACATCCTGTGATATTTCAGCTTCTCTTCTTGCCAACTTTTGTCGTGAACATTTCACTTTCAGTTTATAGAGACGTAAGTCCACGGTTGTGTGAAAGAGAGAATGGGCAAGAGCATGTTGAGGGCAATGTGTACACTTTCGCATTCACATGTTCGGGCAAAAAGAATCCATAGCATAGCAGGAATCAGGTTCGTTGAATGGGCGAGTGGAAGGAAATCTGCTTGATAGCCTGTTGTCAACAGATTCCTCCAACATTCTTACATTTAGTAAACAAACATTGACACTGTCAGCCTTGCCTAATATTGTATTTGCTGTTGGCATCTGTTCATTCCTGCTAATGAAACAGAAAATTTTCTGTGGACATATCACCCCATATCAGGATGTGAATAAGTTTAGGTAACCTGTTCTCCTGCCTGACTTCCCTCTCTCACACACAAGAGCAATGGGAGAACAACACAGGGGAAGATATCACACAGTATTCTCTAGTCAGAAATGTATCTGGCCATTTAATTAATATATGCAACTCCCATTATTTTCTAGTTACATCTATTGCTTGTTGTGCTGCCAGTGTGGCCATATTTGCTCAAAGATGCTTTCCTTCTCTTGGCTTCAGCAGGAGAACTGAAGACTTTCTCCACTTGAAAGTTGAGTATAGAAAGCAAGGGAAGGAGTGGGCTGGAAAGGTTTTTGGCACAGGTGTGAAGAAGAGGGGTGCGTAAGGGAGATTCTGAGATGTGCTGTGACAATTTTGCTCAGTACTTTCAGGGTAAAATCACTATTCTCTAATGGTCTCTACAGGGATGTGAACACTACTGATAGTACAGGTCCAAATGAGATGTCCAGTGCACCATCCTGTCCAATTTTGAAAGCTGCTGGTATTCAGAAGCCATCTTGCTTCTAAGAGTTTGACTCTTGTCCATTGTGGCTTGAACTAGCGGGTAGTGGGTGGGTTGATAGGGTGGGTCCAGAGAGTGGTGAATGTGTATGTATGGAAGCTGCATTTAAGGTTTAGCCTTTCCTTTAAAAAGTCCTCTTTGGACCCAGAGGTTTACAATAATTACCACCCAGTTGCCACTACCTCTTTTGGGAGCAAGAGAGTACTGGTTGTCCATTTTCATGTGCTCTTTATAGAGACTTTATAAACAAACAAACAAACAAACAAACAAACAAACAAACAAGTAAGTTTTGAGGAATCAGAATAGTTGGTGAGAAAATTCTGAGATTCACAACCTTCAAGGATTGTGTCTCTCCATATGAACCCTATGACCATAATCTGAGGCCCTTCTTTGTGTGGCTCATCCATGAGAGATCTGGAGGGTGGTGACACATGAACAGACCTTTTCTGCAGTGGCTCTCCTTTTGTGGAATTCGCTCCCCAGAGAGGCTCACCAGGCACCTTCATTATACAGCTTTAGGTGCGAGGCAAAGACATTTCTCCTCAACCAGGCCTTTGGCTGATTAACATTCTATGTCCTTTTAAAGGTGTTTGTGGGAGGGGAATGGGGTGGGGCTGGGTGTTTATTGGTTTGTGGGTTTTTTTGGTTCTTTTTAAAATTATGTTTTTATCTTGTATTTTTATGTTGTGAACTGCCCTGAGATCCATGGATAGAGGGTGATACACAGGTTTATTAAACAAATAAATAAATTTTCCAGTGTAAAATTTAACATAATTATCTTATTTCCTCTGACATATTACTGTTTAAAGGAACATGTCAGGAGCAGAATGTGAAGTAAATCTCACTGCTTGTAACTTGTACCAGATATAATTAGTGATACAGATAGTTGTGCTATTTTTTACTGTATTCTTTATACACTCCTAAGAGGAACTGTAAATTACCACAATTTATGGACTTCTGTCCTTCCATGTAATTGAGTATTTGGGTGGGTGGGGGGTGAATTATGTGCTAGGAATTGCCTGAACTAATTCACCTTCATCTTGATTTTAATGTGAGAAGTGATATAAATAAGGTCTGACTGACTCCATATGTTGTAATTCAATTGGACTCTTTCTGATGAGAAAACTGTTGGGTTTAAACAGTAGGAGGCAGTGTGAGCGTCTGCTGTGAGTTGAAATTAACACGATTAAGCAATTTGGAAAGTTTATTTGGGAAGTTCATACTTTCTGTTAATGTTCCCTGTAAGTAGATCTTTTTCACAGCTTCATCCCCTGTAAAGGGCTGGCATTGGCACAAAAAAGACAGAGTCCAATGTCAGGACTGGTCATTGTCCTCTTCAGATCACCACACAAACGCTTCTTGTTCTTTTATAACTTCTTATTGCGTATTAACAAAACAATCTTATAAACGGTTCTTAACTATTATTCCTCAGAGTCACTTATTTCAGATACCTTCTGAGCTCTGCTTCTCCGTGACCAGCCACCCTCAAAATGGCGAAGGCGCCCTTCCCTTCCCTTCGCTTCCCTGCTCTTTTTTGTAACCTCCTCACTAGAGCTGGCTTGTATCTCCCCTCCTCCGAATCTGAGCTAGAACTTAACCCTTGCCTTTCCTATGAACATCCTGTCCCTCCCTGTTGTTCCTGTTGCTCTCTTCTGTTAGATTCACTGCTCTCCCCCCCCCCCCCCTTTGTGGAATGCTTTCTCCCTCTGAGAAACTGGAAACTTCTAACTCTTCCCTGACATCCAAATTGGTGTGATTACCCCTTCCCTGCATATAATAATACCCAATTTTCTGTGCACCAGTTGCGCAAACGTACTTTAATGTATATGTTACTCATCATACTGGGAAAATACAGTGGCCATGAAGGGCTTGGCAGCACTAACCAAACTGCTTGAAATAAAGGGCAGGATGACAGTCCCTTTTTCCATATGCAGCTGAATCTCTTTCCAACACTGGTGATGAGTCAGTGTTCTCCAGTGCAGCAATATAAGACTAGTTTATATAGAACAGGGTAGGTTGCATGGCATTCACAGCTCTGGCCGCCTGAGGTGGCTGTCCTGCTCTGCCCAATACAAGGGCCAGCCCTGGGGCTTAGAAAACTCTAGTAGATTTTTCAAAAACTATTATTTCTTTTGAACAGCAGATCTCCATGTCCAAATCACAAACAGCCTCTTTATTTCAAAAGATGCTTGACTGGAGCTGCTCTTGGAGAAACACATGTCCAAAGCTTCCTTGAGCACAGGGAACTTTTTATTCTTTTGGTCTAATTCTTTGGATAGAGCCCTAAGAATCGCTTAACTTTCAGGCTTAACTTCAGTGCAAAAAGTATCAGAAGCATATGCTACAGTTCCTTATTCAGCTGCTCTTTCCTCTAAGTGTCAAAAGACTGCTTTGAAAATAGCTAGGTACATTGATAATTACAAACCAAGAGAATCAGACCAGCTATATTATGCATTTTTAATTATTTTTTGCTCTTGAAATTAGCCTAGACCTTCTGCTCACATCCATCACTTTTGCAACGTAGCATTAACATAAGTGGACTTCCTGTGAGTAACAGGAAGAATTCACTCAGCAGAATTATAGAAGCTGTAACTAGCTTTTGAATTAATGAGTAACTAGTATGTCAGCTAAATTTTATATATACATGTTAAGAAATGCATAATTCTATTTTCATTACTTTCACAAATAGAATAATGACTAATGATACTATTTCTGACTGATATGACTCTTGTCTATTCCTTTGTGGCTCTAAAACTGCTGAGAAGCATTTTGATAATTTGGAACTGATCTAACCAGTGTTAGAAACTGAGATACGAAACCTAGGCACTACATGGCACCTTTAAGTCTAGGTTATGGGTGCAGCAACAGAATGTCTAGGCATGCTTTTTGTATAACTAGGATTTGACGCTGATAATGAATGAACTGCAGCTAAAATACTATGTTCATTTTTCACATGGTCTAATCCTTCCCCTGCCCATCCTCCTAATATTCTTAAGAGGGTCTCTTCTCCAGTCTTCAGAGAGTAGTTGGAAGTGCCTCCCCACCTCCTTCCATTCCACAGTTTTAACGTGAAATCTTAGGCGCAGTACTGCATCCAGGGCTCAGAAACTGCCTGTGCGAATGAAATTCTCTGTTGCAAAATGCACCAAGAACAATAGGAGTTTCGAACACTGCATGTATCTTGGTGATGTATGTTACAGATATCATTTATTTTAGATATTTAGAATAATAAAATTAAGTCTAATAAAACTCTGAGATAGCAGATGCCAAAGATACCTGGGGTAGTCCAATTGCGTCATTTTCGTTATGAAGTGTTTTTTCAAAAAGATCTTTAAGTTACATGACATTGTTTATATCAGCATTGTGTGCAAATGCACATTTTCCAACTGAGGTTGAATTTTCTTTTGTATTTTGACACATTTCCACAAAACCAGTGACTAGAGAGTCATCTGTCAGTCAACAATCTTGATTCACAGGTGATGAAGATTTTTATTTGTAGCTCTGAGATGTAGATTACAGAAGTGAATTGAAAGCCTTGCCTAGGAAAGGCAGTATAGATAGCAGCTGTCCACTACTAATAAAACTCTGAAGTGGATCACTGGCCATTTTAGCCTCTTCACTTGAAAGAGCATTACATGACGAAAGAGGCCAAGGGGTCATGCCATGCTGCTGCTGTAGTTTCATGTCTTTCTAATCCCACCACTGACATCCATGCATTAGGTGTGGACATCTGAGCCAGGGAAGCCTGTGTGTAGGCTGCCCTAGATAGTAGTCTTTTTTTCTACAGCCACTCTCCCTAATCTGCAGTTCAGGTTTGGGCCCCCTTGAAAATGTGTGGGAAATGGATGGTGGTGGCTGTAGATGCATTTTTTTTGTTTTTTTTTTGGGGGGGGGGAGTAGAAACACCTAGAGGAGCAATTTAGGAACCATATATTCAGTATTTTTTCCCTTAAAAAATATTTAGGGGTTCTCTCATTTTGACTCAAGAAAACCACCATTTTATAGTTCAAATCAGGAAAAATAAATACAGTAAATGGACAAAAGTACAAAGATTCACAAAATGTTTAGGGGTATGCGTACCCCTGCGTACCCCCTCCAAAAAAGAACTGCATATACTATAGAATGAAGATAAAATGGCTGCCACTCCAGAACAAAGAGAAAGAGGGTGGTGAAGGGAAGGCCAGATTATTAAATTAAAAAACAACACAGAAATTCCAGTTATTGCAAAGATAAATAAAAAAGAGCTAGTCTCAGACTGTGCAGCTCTTAGCAACTAAAATTAACAAGATGGCAGAAAAACTAGAGCTGGGACAAATTCATAGCAAACAAATAAAGCAACTCTATACTGCTGAGATAGCTTCTTGATGTAAGCAAAACTGTGCAGCTTCTTTCAAAGGGATAATACCCATAGCTTGGTTTGGTTTCAGGTAAGCTGTTTCCTGAGGTAAGGGTAAGAAGACCTCATTTGCGTTTGTGTTATTTCAGCCTGTCTAATAAGCTGCAACATTTCCCCTGTAGGTGTTCTGTGTGAATGGTGTTTGAACCTGCACCCTAGGAGATGGCTAGTAGCTGCTTTTTAGTCTTAAGAATTACAATCTCTCATATTTAGGAAAGGAGTACACAGTGAGTGAAATATTTGCATGATCCTGATGCATCTATTTATAGAATCAGGCACAGAGTACAGGTTAACAATGGTTTGTTTATGTCTGTTTTTAATTTTGTTTTGTTTTTTAATGTATGCCACTCTTCATCTGAAGATTTCAGGGTGGTTCATAGCATAAAAAGACAATATAAAAAGAAATACAGTGGTACCTCGGGTTAAGTACTTAATTCGTTCTGGAGGTCCGTTCTTAACCTGAAACTGTTCTTAACCTGAAGCACCACTTTAGCTAATGGGGCCTCCCGCTGCCGCCGCATCACCGGAGCACGATTTCTGTTCTCATCCTGAAGTAAAGTTCTTAACCCGAGGTACTATTTCTGGGTTAGCGGAGTCTGTAACCTGAAGCGTATGAAACCCTAACCCGACCCTGTACATAATAAAAACAAGAAGAAAGGCAAAACAAACCAATAACCCCTTCCTCCTATAAACAAAGTTAAAGGAACATAGAATGCTCATCAGCTAAAGGCCTGGTTGAAGAGGAATGTTTTTGCCAAGTGCCTAAAAATGTTTAATGAAGGCACCAGGTGAGCCTCCCTAAGGAGACCATTCCAGAAATGATTTTATGTTTTTATTGCTGTGAACCTTTCGGATATATGCTTTCTATGACACAGTGGTATACAAATATTTTTATAAACAAATAATATAAACATAACACACATCTAGCTCAGCTTTTGCTTATTTGTTATACTTATTTGTATTGCCTGGTAGCTTTGTCACATATCTTAGGAGCCAGGCAAAAGCATTTCTCATTCCCCATGCCTTTGCCTAATTAAGCAATCTATGGCCTTTTAAAACTGTATTTATTGGGGGGGGGTATTGTTTTTGTTTGTTACTATGTTATTTATTTTGGGGGTTTTATATTGTAAACTGTTGTGTGATCCTCAGGTGAAGGGCGATATAGAAATGTAAAAATAAAAATAAAAAATTCTTTTACGTTAGCCCGTAATTAGGAAGCGTATTATACCTTAACGACCCCTCTGTGAAACACAGTGATATGCCCAAGACCACCCAGTGCACATCATAGTTCAGCAGGGATTTGAGCAAGAGTTCCTCGTGTCCATTCTGGACCATACTGGCTTGCTGTTTTATAGAAATGGATATGCCAACTCAATGGATATAATATGCTTCTATTTGGCTGTTGCTGTTAATTTCCTAAGCATCTGTGCCGTCGTTCTTTTCTCTTAAACGGTATAAACAGACCATGCAGGATAAAGAAATGAGTAGTCTTCCATGAAATTGTTAGCACATTGTTATTAGCTGTAAGAAAATCCGCTTTTAGAAAAAGAAGAAGCAAGGAGAGGGACACTGAAGTCTTGTTCTGATAAACTTCAGCCAGACAAATTACCCTCATCTCAGAATGTATAATTGGTTATACATTTGACCCACTTATTCTTGAACTAATGAACTCAGCTGATATTGCTGTAATAATTCAATAATTCAATGGCATTTTGCATAAAATATTCTATTTAAATTTTTCATGTTCCTTCTTTTTCTCATTATCAGTCTATGATCTGTTGGTTTCAGATTAATTATTGTCTAGCACCAATTATTGTCTAGCTTTCCTTTTGGCTTCTTTTCACACATTAACTTGGATAAAGAATAAGGAAAACAGAATCTTGTTCTTATCACTTCTGTAAAATTCAGAGGTATTTGTTCTAAAATCAATCAGTATCTTCATCAACCTAACTGACTTGCAAGTTGGAATCAGCAACAAAACATTGACTTTAAACTTTTGAGACGCTGGAGTTTCTAGACATTTAAAATCTGAAGACTGGGCATGTCAGATATTTTTTTTGGTCACATCCATGAAGACCAGGCAATTGGCCTGCTACTTTCTAGTTGGGGTTTGATTTTTAAAACTAGGAAATGGTTAGGGGGTTTTTTCAGCCGGAACTCCCCGGAACTCAGTTTTGGCCCCTCTCGGGTGGGGCCATTGCCATTATAAGACAACGAGGGAGGTGTTCATGGTGAGTTCCAGCACCTCTTTTTCTAGAAAGATAGCACAGTATAACAATTCCAAAATGTCCCCTTTTCTGTGTACAGTGGTACCTTGGGTTACATACGCCTTGGGTTACATACGCTTCAGGTTACAGACTCCGCTAACCCAGAAATATTACCTCGGGTTAAGAACTTTGCTTCAGGATGAGAACAGAAATTGTGCTCTGGTGGCACGGCAGCAGCGGGAGGTTCCATTAGCTAAAGTGGTGCTTCAGGTTAAGAACAGTTTCAGGTTAAGAACGGACGTCCGGAACGAATTAAGTACTTAACCTGAGGTACCACTGTACTGATACAGTGGTGCCCCGCTAGACGAATGCCTCACAAGACAAAAAACTCGCTAGACGAAAGGGTTTTGCGGTTTTTGAGCTGCTTCGCAAGACGAATTTCCCTATGGGCTTGCTTCGCAAGACGAAAAACGAAAACGTCTTGCAAGTTTGTTTCCTTTTTCTTAACACCGTTAATACAGTTGCGACTTGACTTCGAGGAGCAACTCATAGAACGTGATGTGGTAGCCTTTTTTGAGGTTTTTGGTGATTTTTGAAGCTTTTCCAAAACTTTTCCGACACCGTGCTTCGCAAGACAAAAAATTCGCTAGACGAAAAAACTCACGGAACGAATTAATTTCGTCTTGCAATGCACCACTGTACTGTGTTGTAGTGCTGTATGGAGCCTTTAGTGTGATGCTTTGTTATCCTTTGGAATACACTTTTAATGAACGTCAGGCTCGCACCTACTGTATTGGCCTTTAGGTACCTGATTAGAATTTGCTCATTCATCCAGGCTTTCCCTGAAGGGTAATCCATCCTTATTGATGTATTGATCCGATCTACTGTGATGCATTTGTGTTTGTTTTATGGTTGAGATTTTACATTTGTTTTTATGCTGTTCACCACCATTATATTTTTGTGTTGTTGATATAGGTTGGTTGTTGTTGTTATTGTTGGTTTGGTCCCCCCCCCTCACCAAATAAATAAAATAAATGAATGGAGACAGGTGGGCTGCTTGCACTGTCTCCTTGTCCACCTAATATCTGTGTGATGGGTATCATGGTATAAAAGGGGCTTAAGCATGTAGAATGAAACATGTAGGTTCAGTAATATAAATCATACCTCTCTTTCCTATTTTATAAATGGTTGACATACTTCTGTATAGGGAGACTATTGAAGAGTGCCTTTGGGGGTGAAGTCAAACTATTGGAGAGGAGAGTTACAGCATTACTTTCCCATCTTCTCTGACCATTGGCCATGACAATTGGGGCTGATGAAATCCAACAACATTTGGAGGGCTACAGGTTCCCCATCCCTCACGTTAGAGGACTTGTGAACCTTATGTTCACATTGGATTGAGCAACAGAAAGGAACATTTCTCCTGTCTTTTTGAAAAAAGAATGATTTTTATTTTTATTATTGGTGAAGTTTTGAAACCAGTCCATCTCTATTAGCAAAAAAGTCTTCATTCTGCTCAGTCATCTCAGCAGGAGCAGAAGTAAACAGTGGGGAGTATTTCTTTCATAGGAAGTCTGTATACATGCTACTGCAAAAGAAGACATGCTAGAGCTGTCATTCAGCAGGAAATAATATAGCTAATCTGTTTTATTTTCGTCTTTGATTATATTTGGTTAGACCTGCTGAGTCAGTGTTAGTTGCTCAGTTGAAAACTTTTCTCAGGAGTGGGTGGGGGGAATTGGTTCAGGCTTCTGTTCAGTTACTGATGCCTGCTGTTCCGTGTCCCCTCCATCCCACCTTGATTGATCAAACCCCTCCCCAGGCTCCACAGAGGCTCTTTGCTCTGCAGGAAGGTCAAAGGGAGAGATGCCTCTTCACTTTCTCTTCCAAAGTGACTGATCCCCCCCTTCCTCCAACCCAGGTTTCCACAAGTTGCCCCTCTCTTTGTTTCTTCTTCTTCTTTCTCCTCCTCCTCCTCCATCAGAGCCTGCCAGCACAGGCCCGATCTAGGCAACACTGTGGGGCTCATGGCAGCCCAGAAGGCAAATTTAAAGCCCTTTTGGTGGCGCTGCGGGTAAAACCACAGAGCCTAGGATTTGCCGATCAGAAGGTCGGCGGTTCGAATCCCCGCAACGGGGTGAGCGCCCATTGCTTGGTCCCTGCTCCTGCCAACCTAGCAGTTCGAAAACACGCCAAAGTGCAAGTAGATAAATAGGTACCGCTCCGGCAGGAAGGTTCCGTATTTTGCGCCCCATAGGACGCTCTGGCCCATAGGACGCACCTAGTTTTTTGGGGGGGAAAGAAAGAAAAAAAAATTATTTCCCCCCCCAGGTGCGGGGCTGGAAGAACCAGGTCAGGGAACAGCGGGAAGGCGCGCTCTGCCTCCCCGCTGTCCCCCGAACTTGTGGGGCTGGCTATGGGGAGAAGTACGCTGATCCCGGGACTGCAGGCAGCTCTGCACGGCCACCGGGAGCGGGGCGGGACTTCGCACCCGGCTCCCGGTGGCCGCGCAGAGCTGCGCTGAGTTGGGGACTGCAGGCAGCTCTGCGCGGCCATCCAGAGCTTGGCGGGACTTCACGCCCCGCTCCCGGTGGCCGCGCAGAGCTGCGCTGATCCCGGGACTGCAGGCAGCTCTGCGCGGCCATCAGGAGCGGGGCGGGACTTCGCGACCGCCTCCCGGTGGCCGCACAGAGCTGCGCTCAGCCGGGGACTGCAGGCAGCTCTGCGCGGCCATCCGGAGTGGGGCGGGACTTCGCGCCTGGCTCCCGGTGGCCGTGCAGAGCTGCGCTGAGCCCGGGACTTCAGGCAGCTCTGCGCGGCCATCCGGAGCTGGGCGGGACTTCGCACTCCGCTCCCGGTGGCCGCGCAGAGCTGCGCTGATCCCGGGACTGCAGGCAGCTCTGCGCGGCCATCCGGAGCGGGGCGGGACTTCGCGCCCCGCTCCCGGTGGCCGCGCAGAGCTGCGCTGATCCCGGGACTGCAGGCAGCTCTGCGCAACCCTCGGAGCCGGTCTCCCGAGGGTTGCCCGGAGCTTCCTGAAGCCTGCATTCGCCCCATAGGACGCACACACATTTCCCCTTCATTTTTGGAGGGGAAAAAGTGCGTCCTATAGGGCAAAAAATACGGTAAACGGTGTTTCCATGTGCTGATCTGGTTCACCAGAATTGGCTTAGTCATGCTGGCCACATGACCCGGAAGCTGAACACCGGCTCCCTCGGCCAATAAAGCAAGATGAACGCCGCAACCCCAGAGTCGGTCATGACTGGACCTAATGGTCAGGGGTCCCTTTACCTTTACCATGTTGGTGTGGTCCCTACCAGATGGAACAATTTGTCTCTTATCTGTGCATACACCTTTGATGATTTTGTGGAATATCAGTTACATAAATCACGTAGGCTTTATAGTTGTTAGAAGCTCGTTGCTGGCTCAAGTGGTGTTTTCCTGGTGGAATGTGCTGTGCTTATTGCATTAATTACTTCTGCCATCCATTATCAAAGCAGCTGACTTCAAATCTTAAAAGCACACATGTTCACACACATAGGCAAAAGACTTGCATTCTATAATAGACAAGTCATCTGTTAAAATGAGAAGTTGGGAGACAAAATGTATGGAAAGTCCGTCACCATTGCACATTAATCTAATTACTCAGTCATACTGTCTTATTGTTTTGAAACTGAATATTCATGTTGCAACGTGGACAGTACAGGCGGCGATTGCTACTGTTTGGTGGGTCCGAACCAATTTGCAGTAAAATTCTATTTGTGGTTCATAAGCATTTTTACTTTCCAAACAGTTTATGAAAAATGATCAGCAGTAACCTGGATTCAGGGCTTGTTGTGAATGTTTCAACCAAACAACTTGCTTTGTTACATAACAATGTGGTAATTACATGAACAGATGATTCTGATTGACTCTTTGGGGCATTGAAGTAGACATTAAATAAAATGGTGGCTGCACCGCACATTTGCTATGTGATTTTAATGTGTAGTGATCTTCAGCTGAAACATCTGCTATAATGAACTTGACATTTGCACTAATGACAGCATCAGTTTACTTAATGTCCTGCATTAAATTTGCTTCCCCAAAGAGTTGTCCTTTTGTCAAAGGCAAGGGCAAATTTGCTGCTGTTCTTTAGAAAACACATGTTGTTGCTTTGGGAAATAAGAACAGGAAATGGCCGCATTTATCCATGCAGAGCTGTCCAAAGTGAAACATGCTAGATTTGGTGTTGAAGCGCAAGACCAACACACTCAAGAGTGAAGCAGTGCATGGAAGCAACTGATGAAGACAGACTCAAATCCCTACTGCTCTTGATTGATTTCTTTTTTAATGAGATCTGGAAGAGAAGATAACATTGTTAACCAAAAGAGAAAAGCCTTTTCAACCAAGGCCAAGAGCCAGAGTCCGAACTATTCTGGATAATAACTTTGGCACTGTCAAGCCACAGCTAAGCACTTTAAAGTCTCATTGATTTTACTGGTAAAGTTAAACTATTGTATTCATCATAATAGCTAAGTCAAGATTCTATGTTCAGAAGTAGTATATATCTGAATGTTACAGACTAAACAAAGATAGGGGAAGCCTGCTGCCTTCTTGCCCTGCCTAGATGCAACTTGCTTGCCACCATTGAGAATACAAGGCTGAATCCTTGTTCACATGCAGTAAGGATCATCTTATGTTCTGAAACATGTTGAAACTACTTCCATTGGAATAATGATATTTAAATGTCCTTCACTTTGGCTGGATTGTGCCCTTTATTTTTATGTGTGCATACCCAAAAAAATCCCAATCTCTAGACACATGCTAAATTTTACCTTCAGGGACTCAATAAAGATATGCGGTCGAATATTACATTGACAGAAGAACTGGCTGCCTGCTGTATTATTTGCAAGTGTTCTATATGGAAACATAGTGATTAGATGCATCTGCATTTGGAAACAACAGCAGCAACAGAAAATGTTCATTTTTCTTGGCTACTGAACCAAATCGTTTGACTGTCTGAGAGTAAAGGTTCAGAGCATAGAGTGCTGAATGTGAAATGATAGCCTGTTTTCCTTTTTTTAAATTCATAGTTGCATCATGTTTTCATATTGCAGTGCAGAAGAACATAAAGCACTGCAACATAACAAGATGTGATGAGGCAAGGAGAAAAAAACAAATAAGCCTTCATTGTGACATCAGTTTGATTGCTTGGAAGTTGCAGAGAGATTTTGTAATTGTAGAGAACATAATATTGGCAACCTTGTGCATAGGCTAGCAAATATATTTTTAGCTCAACTAACAATTTCTCAAATAACACTTTTAGCCAGCTAAAAGGCGATTATTTTAGCCAGAGTGGATTTATGCTAATATCTGCATGCAAATGTAAACTAAATGCAGTCTCTCAATTTTCTGGGTGATTGAATGTGCCATAAGGTAGGAGCTTGTGGATATCAGAGAATGTGTTGGGATTGATTCCTTGCTCCCTTTCGTAAAGCTTCCCTTTTTTCAGATCAGCAGATATTCTCTGTTGGAACTGATGAATATGTCAATCATATGAATGGCCCATCCTCTTCCTTTAAGGAAGGATCTTTAGTATATTTAAAGTTGTCGAAAGTGGCACAGGATCTTGGTGCTTATCTTAGGGTATAACTATCTGTGTGATAGTTTTAAGACTTCAAACAAGGCATCTGGTCCAAGCACTCAGCTAATAAGACAGATAATTGATAGTGTAGCAAGTCTACACATCTATAGTCATATTTAACCTTGCTGTCTGATTTGCAATTGGTACTCATCTTTTTAAAGTGTAGGGAAGGGATCTTTGTGTGAAATAGTACTACGTTCGTTTCATTCCTACTGTATGCTCAAAAAGAATTTTCTTGGCATGCTCTTGTTATACTCTCCACCAGTAAGATTTTGAAAATGTAACTTGCATTGTTGAGAACATTCTCAAGCTTACCAAAGGCTGGATACACTGCCACAATCATTCTCATCTCTTAACACCACTATTCTGGAATCTGATTTCCCTCTCTTTTCCCTAGAGTGCCACTAGGTTTCATTTAAAGGGGCAGTAAAAAATTTGGAATCAATAAAATCAAAGATTAAGGCAGCAGACTCCAATTAGTTTTCACTGTACCACAGCAGAAGAAGAGACTAAAACTATCTGAAGCAAATGCTAGGTTTTAATTAAAAAAAAAAGTAGTTGATCCATTCCTCAATGCTTCCATTGCACAGAATGCTTCTTATTCATCCACACAACAAACTCTTTGTAGAAGCTGTTGTTTTACTGATGAAGGGCTAAAGGTTGAGAAAGACTGCTTCTTGAGTTTGTGGCCAAAGTGGATTTTTACTTGGGTCTCCCAGGTTTTAATCCAACCACATGGTCTTTTCAACCACACCTTAGACATTTGATTAGCACTTACACATAACATTGCATATTGGATGTAACATCTGCACAGGGAGAGTCTGGCAACAGTTATCCATGCTTGGGTACCATCCGTATTAGAATACTGCAATGCATGGTATGTTAGGCTGCCCTTGAATATGGTTTGGAAAGTTTAGTCAGTTAGGGATGCTATATTTCAAAAACATCCACAAAGTTGTTGAGCTTTTTTGAGAACAAACCGAAATTGTTGGAGCTGTTTTTGCCTCTTTTTCCACCGCGTTGCCATACACTTGGGTTTTTCCTGATATTTTGCCAATTCAGCAAAATCCTCCCCGAAAACCAGGAGGATATTACACTGAGGCTAATAGAGAAAAAGTGTTCTGCCAGGCCTATTGACACATTTTAAACACCTAAACAGACAGATGTTGGAGATGCAGGCAGTTGCAGGTGAATTTGACAATCTCCTCTGGGGATGTCCAGTCATAGGCCTTTTAAAAATAAAAATAAATAAACTATCTTAACTTTTTTGGGGAGGGCAGTACAAATCAGAAACAGTTTGGTCCTGGACAAATCCTAGGAAAGGTTGGTTCTGAAATTGGCCACACAGCTATGTCAGAAGGGCAGAAGAGGTGTTTTCACAGGGCACACTAACAGTAAAATAGATAACCTTCTAACATCACACGCCTCAAGCCACACTGGGTACTGAAGGTTGGATGCAGGACCTTCTACAATTGGCAGCCCTTGAGAAACTCCTGTTTAACAAACTTCAAAAATAAACAAACTGCCAGGAGACTTGGAGTGAATTCTTGGAGCTCTTTGCCAATTACCATATTTTTCGCCCCATAAGACGCACCTGACAATAAGACGCACCTAGTTTTTAGAGGAGGAAAACAAGAAAAGAAATATTCTGAATCAAATGTTGTACTAAACTATTTAATAAACTACCAGTATATCAGAATAATATTTCAACCATGTAAAGTGAACAGCAGTCAACAGTGGCATCAAGAACCATCATCACTGTAATTAACAAATGAAGAGAGACTTTATCCCCTAGTAAGGGGGCAGGCAATGGAAATAGATGAGCTTCCCACACTGAGTCCTTTAGATCTAAGGACTGTATGGTTTGGCCCTACACAATTATTTTAATAAGGCCAAAAGAAGTGGGACTTTCTTCCTTTTTGTTCATTGCAAAAAGCTCTGGGGGCTTTCATATGAGGGAGGAATGAGGGAAAAATCTCATTCAATTCCCATTTAAAGTCAAACCTACCTAATTCACACCTTTGTACACAACACAAGGACCAAACCACAGCCACCCTTCAAATTTCACACTTCTGCAAAGGAAGGCACTACTGTCCTAGCAAGACCAGTGGCAGAGGGAGGGTCTTGTGTGGTGGCACGTCGCCTGTGGGGATGTGGGACGTCGCCCACACGAGCGTCATTCCAAGGAGGTGGTGCGCCCGCCCACCCATCCCAATGGGGTGGCCAAGCATGGGGGCGGAGGGATTACACGGCTCCCGCTGTGCTTGCTTTACACCCATGTAAGCGGCTCCTGCCCAGCTTTGCTGCTTTAAAGCGAGCTGCGGAAGAGGGAAGGAAGCGGAGCCATGGCTCCTGTCCATTCCTCTTCCATGCAGCATTCGCTTCATAAGACGCACAGACATTTCCCCTTACTTAAGAGGACCGAAAACATATAATCAAACCATTTGTTTATTTATTTGCAATGATTTTTCTAATTTTAATTGTTGTTTACTTAATTCTTTATATAACTAGTCAACCATTATTTAACTATTTGGTTACATGGTTAGATGAATGGAAGAATAGCAGGTATATGGATATGGTTGCAAAAAAGGGGTTGTTGGATTTGTCATGGGGTGGTAAAGGGTGTGACCGAGAGGAAGAAAATGTTAATAAACTATTAATAACAAAAACTAGATTAGGGGTTGCTTCCATTCTTTTGCAATAAAAAGCCCACCCCTTTATGGTGGGCCAGAAAGCAAATAAAGTGCTACGGGTTAGGTTGGCAAAAGCAAAAAATGCAGTTACTTTCTCTCATTAACATTCAGACATCTATTTGACAGGGAGGCCTAAGACATCAAAGAAGATATTAAGAAACTGAACTAATATGAGAAGAGAACCTGCAACAAAAAGAAATCAATTTCATTAATGGCTTTTCTTCTATTTTTATTGCTCTCAATGTTCATGTTTTAAGCTAGAACAATGAAAGCTGTAAAAATGAAAGACAACCAAGTGTACTTAGCTGATTAAAAAGATACCTATAAATTATACTCAGTATGTTCCTAAAAATGCAGCAGAAGTTAAAGTGTGAAGTATTGTATATGATGAAAAGTTGAATGTTCCTCAGGGATTTTATGGCTTTCCAAAACGTTTATCAGAAAATGAGAATTGGCATATTATATTTTAAAGTTTTGTAATATGATTTGAAGTACTCTGAAAATCTCACATGCTTGCATATTCTGACCACTAGTAGTCCAGTTTCCTTGACCTACTTTTTTTTCTATACAGTTTTTTATCTTAACAAATAATAGTAACATGGCAGCAATACCTGGAACAATCTTTATTTGGATTCTCCTTATTAGTACTTAATTTACCTTTAAACTTCAAACTGAAAAATGTGAGGAACACTAGAGTTAATTTGGGGTATGTGCTATTTTCCTAGCATCCATTTTCCTGGTTCTTTGGGCTGATCCAATTTCTAAACTTTCTTCTCACAGAACAATCCCTATGGGAGGTACATGCATGATTATTATTTGTTTGCCAAAACTCAGAATCCATGTTATCTTGCTATAAAAATCGGTGTGATAATTCCTTTCTTTCCACTGTTGTTATAAGAACATCCTTTTTTCTTCTCTTTTGCAGTGTTATATTTTTACACTACCAGACACTGCACAGTTGAGTGGCTTAATGAACGGGAATTCAACAGAAATTCTTGATGTTTACTTCTTAGATACAGATAAGAAGGAACAGGGAAAAGCATCGTTTCAAAACTTCTGGCTAATGCCAAATTGAAGCAAGGTCTGTCAATATGTTAATATGAAATTTTAGTTATTGTTTATAGTTACCACTCTCCGCTACACAGTATAGAATTTTAATTATTAGAATCCTGAGATTCCGTCTGTCTTGGGAGACAATGGAGGAGTGTGCTTTTGGGGGTGAAGTCAAACGGTTGGAAGATGGCACACCTGCTGTGCCTGTAGAGAACAGTATGGGAGAGACTTGTTTTCTCACAGCTGGGGCGGATGAAGGCCTCTAGTTGTGCTGCTTCAGGTGCGCCACAACATTTCTTCTCTCTGTGCTCCTCCCAGTAGTCATTCTTCCACTAGTCACTGCTGTGGATACATGATCTGACTGTCTGTCTCCAGGTACTGCGATCTTCTGCAAGGGATTCCCATACTGCCAGCCACATTTGTAGACATCTTTGTAATGTAGAGTTAGTCTGCCCACAAGCCTGGTGGCTGAAGCCAGCTCCCTGTAGATCATGTCCTTGAGGATCCTGCAATCTCCCTTCTGTGTATATGACCAAGCCAGCATGGATGTTGCTGAGAAAAAAGTGCAAACATGCTAGGAATGTGGGCTTGGGAGAGCACATGTTTCAGACTCTGTCCTGGCATGTGATACCCAAAATCTTCCTGCTGCACTGTATGTTGAAGATGCTGAGGCATCACTCCTGGTGGTTGTAAGTTACCCATGACTCACTTCCATAAAGCAGTATGCTCAGCATGCAAGCCTAGTAGACCTTCACCTTGATATTGGACGTTAGCATCACATTCTCCCAAACCCTTTCAGAGTGGCAAGCCATTGCCATAGCTGCCATACCAGCCATACCAATACACTTGTACAGTTCAGCATTTATGGAGAGGTTCCTGGTTATGGTGGAACCCAGGTAGACAAAGTCATCTACCACCATAAGTGTGTGATCATCAGTGCTGATGTGTGGAATGCTGGCAACGTCCTAACCCAGGATGTTGATCTTCATCAGGCTGATGGTAAGGCCAAACTCCCTGCAGGCTTGGACACAGTATGGAACTTTAGTTCCTGGAATCCTGAGAGTAACAGTGAGTGAAATAGTAAATTTCTTCCTACAACTAAATACACCTTTATGCACACCCTAAGCCACATAGGAATCCTTTGGATACTTCATTTGGCTGTGGTGTTTGGATATTGCAAATGTGTGGGCAGAATCTGTTGGGTTGGTGCAAATCAAGTAATAAACCACCATGCAATTCTGCATCCCGACCTGGTTAGAATATTCTTATACACATCACAACCACAGATGAGAAAGTACCACAGGAAAATGTTCTGTACGTGTGAGAAAGTGTTAAGTTAGTACAGATGAGTACAACATTTTGCTCACTTGGTATGAAAGTTAGCACTTATGATAATTGCTTGTATCCAAAGCAAAAAGCACTGCTACTTGTGCAAGGTGAGCCCCCAGTCTTTGCCAATCCCCCACCCACTTGCACTCTCCTGCACCGCTTCCTGTATTGTTCCACCAATCCTCAGGAGCAGCTTTACGAAGGTGTGGGGGACTGCAGTGAATAGAGGAGACGGAAGGAATGGAAGGTTGCCTTTACATTTGCTCAAATGTCTCTTTAGGTACCAGCCACCATGATGAAATGTTAAACGTGTGTCAATGTCAAAAATGGTTACTGCTTAATACTCAGGATTAAATGAGTCCATGTTGGATTATGCGTTTAACAAAGTGAAACTTTGTTACAGTGAAGGAAAACAAAGACAAAAGAACTGCAGAAAGGGCATGGTGTTTAAATTTGCATTAGACTCTGAGGGCAAATTCTGTTGACAAGTGCTACCTTTGTGGGCATAACCCAAGAGTTAGATGGGAAATCGAACATACTGGCAACCCTGAACCTCAATCACCCCTTGAGCTTCATCCACAGGAGGAAGCTTAGTTTAAATTACTGTAGCTTCCTCTGATTATTTTCAATGGAACTGCAGTCCTTGCTCAGACCAAAACTGGAATACAGGCATTGTTTTAAGGCATATGCAGAGTACCAACTGAACCGAGTTCAGTACTCTTTTAATCCCAAACACCGTTGAGCAAAAATATCCAACCCATTTTTCAACTTCTAAATATTTAAGAATGACTAGCCCTCTCCTTTTATACAGTTTGTTCCAAAAAGAGGCTTCTGTCAGTACAATTCCCACTGTTGTTTTCGTTGTTGTTAATGAAATAGAATGGTACATATATACATAGATATATTTTCTAACTGGCTTTGTTTGGACTCTTTTTGTTTTCTATCCCATATGTCTTCATGCATGAGACAGTGTGATTTGTAGGCAAAAAGAGGTGCAGTTAACAAATATGCTGTGAAATTGAATTTGGTATTTAAGTGTTACTATGAAGATACTGTGTACAGACTTTGAAAATGTTTCTACACAAAGCCACCCAGTCTCTTGTTAGATAAGAGCATTTGATGGGGGCGGGCGGGAAGGGGAGGAGTGGGAGACTCCATCCATTACAAGGACACTTCAGTATTTGAAAAATGTGGATAGATACATTGGACCACCTATTGATTGACATCTTCATGCAATCCTGCTTATTGGATTTAACTAAATCTTTCTTTGAAGTGTTTCTTAGGGGGGACGCGGATGCTTTTATAAAATTTCACATTCATTCATAATAGATTGTTGTGATTTGACAGCTATCGAATAAGGAGTTTATACCAGGCTATTTAAAATGTAAATAGAAATGTGGAGAAAATCTGTGTGCTGTTTTGCGAAAGCTTGCTTCATGCTGCAGTATTTTATAGTGTGTTCTATAGCAAAGCATATATGAAGGATAGTTTCTAAAATACAGGAGGCTGTTCCAAGCAGATATTGACAAAGGTAGAATTTTATCCTTTCTATGGGACCGAGTTTATGTATTTTTGGCAGTTCTTTCCTGTATATATAGTTCTACATAAGTTAACATTTTTCACTTTTCTTAGTTTTGCCACCGTGTATTATTTGTTATTTTTTTATTGATTGCTCTCCTTTCCCCCCTTATGTGTATATGTGTGGTGAGGACTGGATTTTTGTCTAGTTAAAATGTCAAATGCTTTTGCTTTATCTGTTCAGCTTATGCCATCCTTTTTGTGTGTGAAATTTTATCTTCTCATCCCCATAAAAGTTTTATATCCAATTATAAATGTGTGCTTTAGCTAAATGCTGCTTTCAGCTATAGCAAGAGGTTCCACCAACATATTGCGTAAAGCAAATTTGTAGGTGACACATCTGAGGAACTTAAAGGGAAGCCCAATTTTTTTTATAAGGCAAACCATTTTTTTTTATCAGGGGTGTTCGGCACTTCCCTGGGCTCTTACCAGATTATAAAACGAAAGGAAAATGATGTGGAAAATCCTCCTCAAGAATGTAGGAGAAATTTTTGCAGGGAGCCAAGGCAGATTAGGATCTGTGGCCAGTGATTTTCCTTAGGAAATCAATGGTTGAACTTGAACGTGAGACCAATTCACATGTTCTTATAGCTGGATAATAACACTGAATTTGAACCAGTAAATTCTTCCATATGTAGGCTAAATTACTATCTGTGGTTTTATATATGCCTGACTTGTTAGTTGACTCCAGTTTAGAATCATGGAACTGTAGGGCTGGAAGGGACAACAATGGTCATCTAGTCCAACTTCCTGTTTACCTAGTCCTAGATCTTTTCTCCTTCAACAGTTCATCCTATCCTAGGCTGGTAGCCAAGTAACATGTTCTGTCGGTGCAAGGATTTAGGCTTGTGCAGTTGAACTTTCCCCCCTCCTAGAGGTGCACACAGGGGGAGGAGGTGTTAGTTCTATGGCACAAGCATGAATCCTTGCAGTATGCGTTAGTTGGATACCACCCACATGTTTCTGTTACCAGTTGCTAATCAGTAAGTCATTCTCTCTCTCTCTCTCTCTCTCTCTCTCTCTCTCTCTCTCTCTCACACACACACACACACATCCTTTCATTCATTATACTGCATATAGATCCTATTGGAATAGGGGCATTAAAAGAGTGCTTGTGATGGAGAAGTAAGAAACTGTTCTTAACTAGAGGCGTGCTTTCACTAATGGGGCCTCTTGCTGCTGCTGTGCTGCCAGCACACAATTTCCTTTCTCATCCTGGGGCAAAGTTCTCAACTTGAGGTAACTCTTCCAGGTTAGCGGAGTTTGTAACCTGAGGCGTTTGTAACTCGAGGTACCACTGTACAGGGCTGTATTATTGAGCACACTTATTTGGAAGTAAAGTGCACAGTAACCAATAGTATTTAAGTATGAGTAAACATCAGCAGCCGAAATGGGGAATCTTATTTTCCCTTGGGAGTCATGATTAGGGGTTGCATGCCAGTGACAGGAGGGGCAAAGCCAGTGATTGACAGTTCTGAAGTGAGTGGTGGACAAAGAACCACCCTTCCTCTCTCGATCACCCACTCCCTTCCTCTCTCTACCTCTCATTTTGCCACCCCCTTTCCCCTCATTTCCCCTTGTCTTCATCGCTTGAAATTAGGGCAAGGTCTACAGGTTGCCAATCTTTGATCTGTCTGTATGTTTAGGCAAATGAGATCCTTATAGATTTCCCTATATTTAGCGCCTGTGAATTCCCTAAACCCCATGAGTCAGTGTTTTTTAAAAAAGTACTTTAAAAATGCATCCCCCCCCGGGCAAGCTGTGAAATAAGATGGCATAATATAAGATGGAATAAACATTAGGAGACAATACAGTAAAGCTGGAACATAGTGCAGTGCTCCAGCAATGCTCCTTTCCATGGCCTGCCCCCACTTTCATTGTTGTAGATGAGCAACAGTTACCTCTTACCCTCACTGCAAATTGGTCCTGAAGTGCCAAAGATTCCCAGAAGCTGGGTTCATATCTCATCGATCAAAAATAAATAGGCCGTCTCTATCTAGTTATTCGGAGCAGCAACAAAATACCATAAATAAATGTCACCCCGGATGACTGTGAAAGTAATGCAGAATATTTTATAGGCATCTACTGTATATTCTGAAATCCTATCTGAAGTCAGAGACAGCTGTGCATGCTAAATGCCATGTGGGAATTTTGATGTTAAATGTATGAATCAAAACAAGGGAAATGGAAATCTTCCAGTATTGCTTGGATATCAACATTTAAGACATGGCAGCTGGCTGAATACCCACCCTCCCTCTCTCTCACACACATTTTAAACATGGCCTTCTTGCCTCATGCTGAATGTGAAGAGAATTGAGGCTTCCCCAACATTTTTTATTTTGTTGGAAATGGAGTATATGAGTATTAATCTCATAGACTGAAAACTGACACAGAAATTTCAGAGTTATAGACATTGGGTGGTATTCAACTCTAGTCCTACTCAGACTAAGCCCATTGATGTTAATAGCCATGATCAAGATAGGTTCAATGGACTGTGAACAGGACTTACCGGTAGTTTAATACAACTCATTACATTTCCAACATGAATCAGGATCTCTATGTCACATTCCCCCTCTCCAAAATCTGTGCAGGAATGTAACTTTCCTTGCCAGGTTCAACAGTGTTCACTAGCACAGGGAGAGACCGTTTTCATCTGTTTGAAAATGTGAGCCCTCCCCTCAAATGCTTGTTTCAAATCTGGTTGAGACCTACGGTTGCTTTCCACTTCAATCTCCAGCCTAGGGCTGGAGAACCTGTGACCTTCCAGATGTTCCTGGATTGCAGCTCACGCCTTCCCCAACCACTGGCCATGCTGCTGACTACATCCTGGGGGTCTGCCCTAGTCCTCCTGTGTCAGTCCACCTTCTTGTCCAAGCTAAACGGAGGAGAGAATGAAAATGCACAAACCCCCTTAATGTTGCTTGCAAAGTGGGGTGGTGAGGTAACCAGTGGCTGGAGGGAACTTGAATCATTAGCCCAGCAGATCTATCTTGCCTAAAGCTGCTGAAGTAGAAATGATGCTTTGAACGTGATCAGGAATGTCTTTTCCTTCCAGGATTGTGGGAGTTGTAATTCTCTACCAAGATTATTACTAAACAACATTTATGAGCATGTTCAAAGCATCAGCAGCTAGAGACCTAACTAGCTAGTGAGATGGACTTCTACTTCTGGTTGCACACTGTCAGGGAACTGCCATCGGAGCCAGAGGGAGAGGGAGGGCTCCAGAAGGGTTCCGGAGAGCGTCCCGGGAGGGAGAGAAGCAGCACATCTTCTGGGGAAGGAAATCAGCGTAGCACCAGTGGAGAAGGGGGGCAGATGGGGGAATCGGCGAGGTGGCTCCATGACTCCTCGCCGGGGACAAGCGGGGAGAGCACGGGTCCTCCGCTGCCCACACCCTCCCTGCGCAAAAGGCTTCCGCGCAGGGAGACTAGGCGGAGACTAGGCGTCAAAGAGCTTCTTTGCTGGAAGAAGTTCAAGAAACACCCACTGACGGATTCTGCCAGCGATTGAGACAGCCACGGGCAAGTGGCTGTCCAGACAGAAAGGGTTCACTCAGGCAACCCAGCCAGGTGGGCGCCAATTTACGCACGAGCAACCCCTAGAACCATTACACACACACACCTACAAACGAAGGGGTGTGTATGTCTATCTTATTTTCTCCTCTCTCTTTCTCTTAGCTTGTGACACATTTTGGGAACGTTCCTGTTGAATTCTCACAAAATTGAATGTTCTGTGTGGGGTGGGGTGGATATTTATTTTTGAGAGAAATTGGGGAATGTTTACCTAGGCCTAGTTTAAGATCTAAGCCAGTTTTTTTAACGTTTTGCAATAGGCAGACAAGATGGGCTAGAGTGGGATGTCAAAGACTGAGAAGGAGAGGAAAGTGTGAGACACATGAAATTCAGAGATTTGTAAACAAATAGGTTCATACATGGATCAGACCAGTCCAGTATTGCAAAGATATAATCTCTAGTAACTTCCTGGATCAGAGGCGGATTTAGGGGTGTGTGACCAGTTTGGGCATGGAGCGCTGCAGGGGTCACCACAGCTATTATGTAGAATGGAAGGTGAGAGAGCGGGCATCAAATTTTGGCATTGCACAGGGCATCACTGAAATTTCAGACCCCAAGATCTTCCAGTGCCTGGATACTTCCTTAAACAGCACAAAGAATAATTGCAATAGTGGTTACCGTATTTTCGCTCCATAAGGCGCACCGGACCATAAGGCGCACCTAGTTTTTAGGGGGGGAATTAGGGGAAAAAATCTTATCCCCCCCCCAGCCCCAAAGAGCAGCGGACAGAGGTTGTGCGCGGCTGTGGCAGAAGCCAAGACAGCGAGCGGGATGGATCCCGCTCGCTGTCTTGGCTTCCTTTTTAGCCACTGGGCTGGGGTGGGCCCAAGCTTCCCCCGACCCCATCCCCCATAACAGGTTGGGGAGCGGCAGCAAGGTTGCGCGCAGCCTTGCCTCTGCTCCCAGAGCTCGCGGGGCTGGGGGCAGGGGAAGCCCGGGTTCCGCCCCCCCCAGCCCCAGGGACCACACATTCGCTCCATAAGATGCACAGACATTTCCCCTTAGTTTTTAAGAGGAAAAAAGTGTGTCTTATGGAGCGAAAAATATGGTAGATGTGAGAAATAAAGATACAAAACCAAGTCTGGAATAGAAACCAGCCAAAATGCTTGGCAAGAGCTAGAAAGCTGCACATGGCCTGCATCACCAATTAAGAATGAGGAATAATGCTGGTCAGAATATGTTAGACCCACATAAACCTAGTTTCTGACCATAAAATTTAGGTGTTGGAATTATAGACAGCACTGTGGTGTGAGGCCTTGAATAAACAAAGACCTCTTTTCTCCAAGCCCAGTAAGGACTCTAGCAGAATATCAGTTGAGAAAGACTCCTACTAACTTTGCTTATGTTATACTTCTTTCGAGTTTTGACGAGAGTTCTTATTTTATATAGTAGCCATTCGAAAGCACTAAGGTGCTATTCTGTGTTAACTATGAAGGAACAATATGACAGCTTGAACTGTGACAGAGGATGGGTGGCAGCCTTGGGAAAGGTAGCTTTTTGTTCACCTTTAATGAAAAGTTGGTAGCCAGTACCATAACAATAAACAAAGTTATCAGGAACAAAACAAGATCGGGCGAAAAAAACCAACTTCACAAAAGAAATGGAAAATGAAATCTTTTTGTTTAATGTGCACACACAAAAATAGCTTTAGATTCACTTCTCCCTGTTCCTCAAATAATGTAGCATGGAAAATAATGCATAAATGACTGATGGAGAGGTAGAGATGTCTTTATGATGAGAAACATTTTCCTTTTGTCAAAAGAAAGACAGCCTGCATCACAGATCAACCCCCACGCTCCACACCTGTGCATGGCAGGGAGGAGAAAGTGTCAGTGATTGCTTCTAAATGTATCATTTAAATCATTATTTCCTTTATGTTCCTTTTTTTGCCAACAATATAAATGTACATTTGTGGGGAGGAGAAGACGATGAATGTGAATCCCATCTCTGCTTTTTCATGCTAGCAAAACAAATGAATACATGGGGGGGGGGGAAATGACTTAGGACTTGAAAGATGTATTCTCTGTTGCCCTAGTTTATGGAGTAAGAGCGTTACATTGGAAACTGCAAATTGGCAGTCAGCTATCATAGTTGTGGCCTTTGAAAGTCAAATGGCTTTATATCTGAGCTTCAGCTTATGTTAGGAGAAATTTAAGCTGCCTTTCTTTTTCTTCCCCTCCCTCCCTCGCCTTTCCCCCTTCCCAACTTAAACATCAGTCATGCACCTTTTTTTTATTATTACAAATTTCAGAACACATCAGAGAGGGGCTGATTTCCCTGTGTGTTAAGGTAATCCTTTAAAGGTCACCGTCTAACCAATGTGAACTTCCAAGATAAGGTGCTGAGAGTGGGTATTTCTTTTCCTTGTGTGTTATTATGCGATAGGATATTTTGAGAGCTCACTTTGAAGTCTCAAGTCCTTGCCTGCTGGTTCCCAGTTTGCAAATGCTGACTTATTAATGGTTGTTGGTGAGACATGTACCTGTTCATGTTCCATTGGCACAGAACCAAGCCTTTTAGAGTTTATGATTGGCTGGATATGAATGGAACTGAGTTTGAGGACAAAGTAAATAAATTTAATGGATAAAGATCAGACTACCATATCGACAGCTGAGTAAACATGCTTTTAGATGCATTAGTGTGGAACTTCTGTTCTGCTGTTGTAAAATCAAGTATGAGTTCTTGTAACATGTTTCCATTAAAGCACAGCAAATATGAATCAGATGGAGAGACTGTTTGAAAAATGACCTTCCATTCCTAAGTTGCTAAGAAGAGCTAATATTGTGAGGATTAGTGGAGGCAATAAGAGCAAATCAGGTCCTTCTGAGTGGTTGGCCTACCAGTTGTCAACCTGGATAAAAAGAAGCATGTAGAGGGATGTGGTGGCCATGGCAACAGTATACTTTGGACAGATGGAGGCCAATCACTCACCATCGCTTCCTCAGTGTGTACTTTGCAGCAGTCATGACTACCGCTACCAATAAGATGCAACAGTAGATTTTGGGGGTGTATTTATGGGAAGGTGCCTGGCTTACATTCAAAAATAATGAAATATAAAAAGAACAGTACCAAAATGTAAAACTATAAACTACCATGTAACAGCATTTTCACACTCGCACCCAGATAGGAACATAATTCAGTTACCATCACGCCACTAATAAACATCAATCTTGAAAGACTAGGGGGGAGGTAAATAGTTCTTTGTGGTCTTCCCAAAGGTTTGCAATGTATAAATTTCATACAAGTCCAGTTTCAGGGAGTTCCATAGGTATGGGGCCACCACCCACCTTACTGACTTAATAGGTGGGCACACCAGAATAACCTTCCGAGCAGATCTTAAAGTGTGGGCAGGAGTGTTTGTTCCCTGTAGTGATAAGCTGAATGAACCTGTTTTCTTAAACCTTCTCCTGTACATTTTACTATTTTGTTCCATATTGAACAGGAATTCCAACAATATAGTCAGCTCCCCCCCCAAGAAAATCATCATTTTTGAAAAGTTAGATTTGAAAAGATTTGTACTAACACAAAGCTAAAATGAAGGATTCTATTGACAATTAATGGCAAGGAAATTATAATGATCAAAACTGAAAAATAGAAGTTACAGGGGTATAAACAATTATTTTATGCAGTCTGTCTTTGCCATTCATATCCAGAAGCTTGTGTTATAAATATGTGTAAGCAGAAGTGTTTCTAATGGCACCAAACTCACATTTATATCCAATAAGCAGGAAAATATTTTAAATGTTTATTAAAAAAAAGTCTCACAGTATCTCCTGCAAACGGTCGACCATATCGGCAACATATTACAGCCTTTAAAAACCCAGTATTTAAAATCCCTCATCATAATTACATGATATAAATTATGACAGTAAAACAGATAATTCACGCTACTGAAACAGGAAAGTGTTCTCTGGATTGGGTTTGAACCTGTGTCTGGAGGGTGTTACAGGATTTCACAGATTTTAATTGTCTGGCCACATGGAATGCAGACCTCTTTAGGCATGCAGAGCTTCATAATATTACTCAGTGATGATTGTTGCCCATATGACTAAGGTGATTATTACCCTTGTAGTAGGTCTTTGAGCCAGTGGGATGGATAAAAAGCTTTTGTGTAAACCATCCCTGATCCTCTGACTCATCCAGTCAGTCTCCCACCCCAATCCCAACCACCCAGCCCATTAAACAAGGAATTAGGAGGGAAATCTCCTTACAGTTATTCCCATCATGGCTAATAAGTGGCACTGCAATAAAAATGAAACCTTATTAAAACTGTAAGTGTTTGAGGAAAGAAATGAAAATGTGAAATTGCAGAGCCTGGCATACTTTTGGCATTACTAACACAAAGTCCCACTATAAAGAAAAATGGGAATATTTAGCATCAATTCCTTTACAAAAATCAGATTCACTTTGTTTCATTCTACTATAATTCCTCGGTATTAAAAGGAGCTTATCAGGGTAGGGTAGTAGACTTTGTAGCTTGGAGGAGTGCAGTAATATGTCTAGCCAGTCTAGAAATAATATATTTCTCCAAACATGAATGTAGCTGACATGTTCTCTTGACATATAAATATATTTACTACCAAGACAGACAGGATTTGTATCAATATATAGTAATTTATCCTTATATATTAATATTTCTTATCTTAATATTGATAATTTGTCACCTTTTTTTTTTACATGAGAGACACAAACGTTTGAGTGATAGCTCAATCAAAAGCATGTTCTTCAAAGTGAATTCCATTAAAATCAGTGGGGCTTTCAGTGGCTGGAATATGGTGTTCAGACAAATAAGGTAACAATGGTCTTAAATGTTTGCTTTTATAGAAACAAGCTGGAGTTCTGGGTTCCCCTCCCCCTTAGACATACCGAGCACAAAAAACAGCAGATATTAAGAAAATAACATTAAGGTGTATGAGTAATGTTTATAAGCAATAGTTTTGCCATTCTCTGAAGGGCATTCCTGTCCAGCTAAAAAGACAAATGGTTTTATTTTATAGCTGGTATCTAAAGACCCGGATGGCATGCCAAAGTTTCTGATGAGAATATTTCACTTGTGATGAAAAGTACTTTTACAATGTTAGCTGCTTACTTTTTTTTTAATTTTCATCAAAGCTCAAGGTTGTCAGGCTATTACATTTTAAAAGCTGGCATTTATCAATTTTCTCATGAAGGCCCAGCTTTCCATTTTGTGGACGGTGGAGAAAAACCAATGCAAGTGACATGTACCTTAGCAGAAGCTGGTTCGATGTTCTCTCTCTCTCTCTCTCTCTCTCTCTCTCTCTCTCTCTCTCTCTCTGTGTGTGTGTGTGTGTGTATAGAGAGAGAGAGAGAGAGAAAGATCCTTTTTGGATATGGAAAGTTGATCATTGAAACTTTTTTCCCTAGAGAGGAGGTGATAATATAAGCTGCTGCTGAGCAGTACAAGTGCACTTTCATAAAGAGAGAGAAAGAGAGATGTACACTTTTTAAAAGCCAGCTATATGCAGTAGCATTTGGGTATTAACCCTCTGCACCCAAACGTAGCCCTTTTGCTAGGCAGCTTCAGATTTATGATGAAAGGTATTAGTTCTCTAGAGATCATGTGAGTTGACTATTAGCCCTGGGCTTCAGAGCCTTGGATGCCTTATAGCTACACCAGCAGCTGTACGGTCATGGGAGATCTCCAGGGGTTAGGGGTTCTTGTCAAGAAGCCTCAGTAGAACAAAGACAGGAAATGTTTACCTCTCCCCATTCCTGAGAACCTTTGAACTTCAGACTAAGAATACTAAGTTAATACGGACAGGAGGTGTTGGAGATAGGAACCAACTGTCAGTTAGTGTCAGTGCTCTATTTTGCCCTCCGAAACAGTGAAGCAGCCTGTGTTCAGGAGATAACAGGGATTTCACATTGTGTTGAGATGCAGAGTAGAGAATGCAATGCAAATGTAAGTTAAGCACACATTCTCCACATATTTCTCTTCCAGGGGTAACTGTTTTTGCTGGGGAGGAATGGATGCACGTCCTAACTGTTGGTGTAAAAGCAAGCAGCAGGAGGAGGGGGCATCCTCAGAATGGCACCACGTGCACCTGAGCAACAGCCCCTAGAATACCCATGCATGCAATGTGTCTGCACAGGGGCAACTTGCAGACATGTCCCTTTCTCCCTTTTCCTACATTGTTGCAGGTAACTTTTCCACTGGGAGATGGTGGAGATGGAAGGAGGAATGTGTTCTACAGCTGGGTCAGAGATATGAATTGGACGCTATATAGTGGCAGCAAAAGCAACAGCACTTGTTGAGGATAAAGAGGGGAGGGGGTTAAGGGCAAGATAACAGCAAGCCGTATTCTGTTGTACCTTATCCCTGATGCTGCTGGATATGCTTATTTCCCCAGCAACAGCACTGCAAGCACTGTAAACTAGTTTTGGCTCTTATTTTATGATAAAAATGCTGCACCTGCTCCATAAGCAACTTTACTTTTTCTCCAGTTTGGCAAAGCAGGAGTGGGGGGCCTTTTTCCACCCAAGGACCACATTCTCTGGTGGACAATCCTTCCTGGAGCTGCCTGCCAGCAGTGACTGGGGCCAGAGGTAAAATTTTAGGTAGATCAGCAGACACTTCCACACCCCTCCACTCGCCATCCAGACAAAGCAAGAGGAATATCAAAGTTCAAGGAAGGATTCCAACCCTGTAAAACCACTCAAGTATGGTGTGGATTGAGTCTATAGAGAGCGGGTATGGCCTGGGGAGAGTGTCACAATTGACCCAAGGGGTGGTGATTCCTTTCCCTTGATACCACTAAAAAAAGCAGACGGGGGGGGGGGACCACCAAAATTCATCCACTGCCCAGAACTTTTCTTTCTCTACCTGGCACACAGAAAATGTGGAGATTAAATTAGCTAACCCCACCCCACCCCCAGTCCACACAGGTATACCTTTCTGGCTATTTCAGAATTTGGGATATGATGGGAGGGTATGTGGTACGTAACAGTGGGCTGAACTGTGGATATCTGAATTTTTCCCTGTTTTATTTTCACAGAGGAATGGGATAGAGGAAAGGTATATCATTTGGAAAACAACCTAGGTATCAGTTAACATAGATGTAAAAGGAACAGCAAAATGCTACTTATGTGTTAGGCTTATGTTATCCTAAACATAAACCCAGTACTCAGATACCCACATATTAATTTGCCTGTTGTGTTTTCCTTGCCCAGTTCACTTATTTTCTCAGCTGTGTATCTCATCTATCTCCTCTGCATGCAGTTCATCATATTCAATAGCGTGACTTATCTCTTTATTTGTTTTCCCTGTTTGGTCTGCATCTTCAAATATTTCAGTTCCCATAGGACTATTTTCAATCTCATTCATAAATGGAGTTGATATCACTCTTATCTTGCAAATATAAGAAAATAGCCCTGGCTATATATTCTAAAGTGCAGAAGCAGCCAGTTGAGCTGTCAGCTGCAGTGTGAGATTGCCTCTCTGGGAATGTTTGGCTGGTCATTTTACAAACTGTGAATTTTGGGATTGCAATAATGACAGGGATGAATACCTGGAGATTATTGTCACTACTTTTTTTGGGGTGGGGATGTCTTTCATTCCTATTTCCTTCTTAATAGAAAATGCAACTAAGATAAAAAGTAACATGCCATTTTTATATTGTGCTGTTTTTTACCAGATAAAAATTACAAATCATTGTATATGGTTATTGTCCCATACTAATTGGGAATACAATTTGTCTGATGGGTCTGGTACAGGGGTTCAAATACCCTTACAGTGCCTCTTAGCAGTGTAACTCATTGGAGCTCCTCTTGCAGTCACTCATTGGGTGAATATACATAAATATTTTGGTGCACTTGCAGCTATTCAGACAACTGGTCAACTTTTGTATCAGCCTGGTAAATGGTGAGGAGAATTTTACCATTACCAATGCAGTATTTTAAAACCAAGAAATAATCTAACAAAGATCCTTCTTTTGCCCACCGCATGTCCTCCATACTTGACTTCCTTTGTACTTTCATCTAGATCAGAAACATCTTGGGCAGCAAATCTCCTAGATGTAATCCCCTGCTTCCCATGTGTAGCATGTTTCAAAATTACATCTATTGAGACAGAATTTTGCACAGGATTTGGAACCAGCCACTATGTAAAGTAGCATTGAAATTGGCCTTTAAAATGTTTCGGCATTCCTTCATGATCACCATTTACCTGAGGCTCACCTATCTGAAAGGAAGTCAGTTGCAGTTGCAGGGAAAGAAGCTGCCACAGAACTCTTAGACTGCTATTGTTTCCTGGAAGATGTTTCATCAGTCTGTTCTCATAGGAATCTTGGAGCCACTTGTTCATTTATAGAAATCTGGGGTCTCAAAATGTAACCAAATGGAGTTCATTCATCATTCATAGGCTGTGTGAATAGTTACTTCATTGCATGTTGCAAAACCTTGTGGAACTTCGAGCAAGACCTCCTCAGTGGTGGCAATGCAGCTTTGGAATCAGTTGCCCAAGAAAGTCCATCATACCACCTTGTTACAGTGGTACCTCGGGTTACAGATGCTTCAGGTTACAGACTCCGCTAACTCAGAAATAGTACCTCGGGTTAAGAACTTTGCTTCAGGATGAAAACAGAAATTGTGCTCTGGCGGCATGGCAGCAGCAGGAGGCCCCATTAGCTAAAGTGGTGCTTTAGGTTAAGAACAGTTTCAGGTTAAGAACGGACCTCCAGAACGAATTAACTTCTTAACCCGAAGTACCACTGTATAAGAATTCAGGTGCTGTGTGGAAATACAAGGGGAATATTAAATCAAATACCTATCTAGTCCAGCATCTTGTTTCCCACTGGTCACAAGCAGGATAGAGACTTATCTAATTTTATCAGTCATTTAGAACTAAAGTGCTGAAATGGGTGGTTCTATTGCTTTTGCTTGTTCTTTATATTATTCTATATGTCATTTTCCTGCCTGCCATGTGTGCTTGATTTAGATTTTAGAAATTGTATATTTGGTGTTGGTGCCTTGTGGCAAAAACATGATGAAGCACTTTTAGAAGTAAAATAAATAAAAGAGACTCGTGCAGGTTTGCTTGCGCACCATATGCATGGTAGCTAAAATGTTATTTACCAAGGATTATCTTTCAAAACAGGATCTCTCTTTTTGAAAATAAAATCTTTAATAGAATGTGTGACCTCTACCCTTTTGAAATTTGATATGAAGATGAATTCATGCCTCTCACTCCTGGAGGACAAAGAGACATAGTAATAAATATATAGGTGATGGGACTTTTGACCAACCAGAGTTATTTACATTACTGCAGGGTCAAGCAATTGCAGTAAGTGTTGGGAGGGGATGGGTGAGGGCCACATTCAGACTCACTGAAATGCTGTGCTGAAGAGAGGCCTGAGAAGTTTTGTGATTAAAGTAAAGTGCCATGACTAATCCGTATCATACAGCTTGGAAGCTGCTGAAAAATAAATATTTTGAATGCTGTTAACATTTCCCTTTCAGGTGCTGGCATGTTATAAACACACATTT
Organism: Podarcis bocagei; assembly: GCF_964188305.1. Taxonomy (NCBI): domain Eukaryota; kingdom Metazoa; phylum Chordata; class Lepidosauria; order Squamata; family Lacertidae; genus Podarcis; species Podarcis bocagei. The sequence continues at coordinate 57,032,858 of NC_138127.1, read as the reverse complement.
CTATTACTTGTAAAATAAGGTTGGTTATCTTTTTCATCTAGGATGCTGATACAGATGATAAATTATGGTAAGGTCACATTCAAATCAGCGGCATAGTTTTGGGGAGCTGTACTGCATAAAACAACAAGCTTTTTTCAAACTAGATACTGCTAATCTATAATTATTCATTTTTTCCAAACCCATTTTCAGTTATTTGTAAAGCAGTAAAGCTACTCATTGCTTCAGTTTTAATGTTCCCCTGCTGACGGCTTAATGGTATTTACAATTCTGTATATGCCGACTCGGAAGTAAGCCACATTGAGTTCAGTGGAGGCTACTCCCAATTCAGTGTGTATAGAATTGTAGCCGTAGTAAGTTTGCTATCTTGATTTTAAGATGGAAGGTCATATCTTGCTGGTGTACCTTCACAGATGGAAGGTACCTGTCAGTGGAATAGGGAGAGAGGCAAGTTGTAGCAATCTCCCTTCCCCTGCCTCCCAAAATCTGTTCTGGAGGATTGGGGAACCCTCTGGACCAAATACAGTGGTACCTCAGGATAAGTACTTAATTCATTCCAGAGGTCCGTTCTTAACCTGAAACTGTTCTTAACCTGAAGCACCTCCTGCTGCTGCTGCACTGCCGGAGCACAATTTCTGTTCTCATCCTGAAGCAAAGTTCTTAACCTGAGGTACTATTTATGGGTTAGCGGAGTCTGTAACCTGAAGCGTCTGTAACCTGAAGCTTACATAACCCGAGGTACCACTGTATAGGGGAAGGATGAGGGACTGTGAGGGGTGGTGGCCGAACATGCCTCCTCTGTTCTACCAGCAGATGCCTTCCTTTATCAAAGGGACACAAAGTGAATATCACTCATTGATCAATACAATGAGCTGGTAAAAATATAACAGTGCATTCATACTGGTAGGCATGTGCAAAGCACCGGGGTGGTGGTGGCTATTTCTGAATTATTTTTCCTTTTGTGCCTCTTGCAATGCCATTTTGGATGATCTCCTCACCACCTGGGTGGCTTTAATTGGCTGCAAGATGGGGTGGAGAACTGCAGCAGAAAGGCAATGTGTAACCCTTTGAACCCTAATCTTAATAAACATTTTTTAAAAAACCAGTAGATTATGGCATGGCATGCCCAACAGGAATAACAATATCATCACTTACTCTGTGCATCAGATGCATTAGAAGCAGATAACAGAAGGCCTGGGTCAACCTAAACATCCTCCACTGGTCTTTGCTAGTCCTCTTTTCCTCTGCTGTAAGGCCTCCAGTATGCCACACAGTACACAAATCATCTCCATTGGATGAAATAAACAATTATTATGCCAGTTTTATGGATTAATGCTTTTCTCCCCATACTGGAATAGTTATACTCCTGGTGATGCTTAAGTGATTCAAGATTTTGCAGCTTGAACTAGTCATGTGACTGCTGTAAAATAAACTTGCTTCCTTAAGTTTAGCATGAAAAATACTGATGGACTTACAATATTGTTTGTATCCTAGCTGAAGTTTATTCTTTGCTTTGTAAATGTAATATTGAATTCTGTCTGGGAGGATTAATATAACTGGAAATTTTTATCTGTACATAACCAAACTACTGGCAAATCCGCAGAGCGTACTTAGTTCTACAGTAAGCAATTTCTAATCAGAACATTTTGATGTCAGCTCAGTGGCTTCTGAATTGGATTTACAGGAATTTGCTATGATGTGATAGCTTTCTTATTTTCAATCAGAAATGCAACAAATTTATGCAGGCAGTATTTTACTTTGAGTAATGAGGACAAGGGCAACAATTTACTTGATTGTACGTTAATACTTTTGAGTTCTCATATTATTCTCAGAGAAATAAAAGTGGGTTGCAAAAATTCACCTTTATGTTAAGATGTTAATTCTTCAGTTCTAGACCAGGGTGTTAGCAAGATTAAATACCAAGTGAGACCTGTTTCCCCAGCTTAGATTCTTTATGGACTGTGGACCCTGATTCAATCAGTATTGGTTTGTTATTTCCTAATTGCTTGAACATTTATTAAAGCAACCTGGGGAGCTAATGTGAAGGGCAACAGAATAAATTCTGTGGACCGTTTTAGTTCCTTTTGCATTTTTGCCCCCCCCCCTTACATTCTTGTCCATTCAGGTGCTTACTGTAGGCCAAGCAGGGATTTCTCCTAAGCTCATTCATAAGACTTTGCTTTGTACTGAGTCAGACCATTGCTCCAACCAGCTCATTTCCTGTCCATACTGCCTGACAACAGCTGTCCAGGTTTTTGCCTGAGTCTTTCTAGCCCTGTCTGGAGTTGCTGGGGATTGAGCCTGAAACCTTCTTCATGCACAACATTTGCTCTGCAATGCAAGCACAGTCTCAGATGTTTCCTGCTTTAAAATATTGAAATAACTTTAAAGATCCTAAATAGCTGTTACTGCTTATCATCACCCAAAATGAGCTTTCTTTTCAGCCCTTCAGGCTTTTGAAAATGCTTCAGTTTATCTTACAAACCAAAATACCTTTGTGTCACGACATGGTAGTAAAACAAGAACATTTAAGTTCATAGGCAGGCACTGAAGGTTTAAAACCATCGTCACATTGTGAAAAGATAAAAGAGGTTATTTAAATAGACATTGAAGCATAATAGAAAATAAGGTATACTAAATATGACTAAAAAGAAAGCTTCCTTTGTCCTCCTGGTGTATAAGGCAGTGTGTGGGGAACCTGTGGTTCCCCAAATGTTACCATCCATGCCTACTGGCTGAGGCTGATGGGAGCTGGAATCCAGCAACATCTGGAGGGTCACTGGTTCCTCACCCCAGATAGAAAGTGAGAAGCCACATGTTTGCTTAGCTGTGGAATTCCAGGAAGCAAATATCCATTTTCCTAAAGCTAGACCTAGAAAACAAGCTATCTGCATGAGGCCCAAGTACATAAAGCCAGATAACAAAGATGTTTACTCATTGTTACTGACTCCAAAACAAACTTTTCACCGTATCTCTTCGGCATCAGTACCGCTTGAATCTTGTCCTAGGGAGAATCTGTCAGCACTTGCCGAAGGTTGCCATTGAATCAGTCCGTATTGCTCAGGATTGCAATAGACCTAATTCTGAAAAGCAAATTGGAGAGGCTTATAGAAATAATACTATATTTACCTGAATGTAATGCACTATCAAATCTAATACGCACCTCAATTTTCAAAACCTTGAAACCAACAAAGTATTTGTTGGCGCCATCAAATCTAATGCACACTCTAATTTTTGCGACATAATTTGGCCAAAAAAATGTGTACATTAAATTCAAGTAAATATAGTAGGTTTCTATTCTCTGAGCCAGGAGTGGGTAACCTGTGACTTGCCAGATGTTGTTGAACTCCAGCTCCCATCAGGCCCAGCTGTCACTGCCAAGAGCCATGGATGTTGGGGACTGTAGTCCAACACTATAAGGAGGGCAACAAATTTATCCCTGCTCTATGCTAATGAGGTCTGAGTTGGATAACTCCGCATGGCTTGGAAAATCCTGCTTTCCTCTATTATACTTACTTGTGAAAAAGTGTTTTTAAGGTTGAAGGAGTATTCTTAATACGAAAAGTCACTGCTGGGACTTTTGTTCAGGTAGGAATACATTCTATGTGTGAGTTGTTAAGTCTCGCCTCAAATCCCTGTCCTGTGAAATAGGTATATAGTGATGTGTCCCTAAGGCTATGTTTTGAAGAAACATGATGTAGGGTGTATATTTTAAAGCAAACAAACCTCTATTGACTTTTTGTTTTGGTCAGCCTTTTTTTATTGAATCTTTATTGATTTTATTCGGGTTTGTTGTTGTAGCTGCTTTGTTTTAACTGTATTTTAAATGGACATTTATCTTTTGTTTTTGTTTTTTTGAAAACCACCTTAGTAGAGCTTACCCTGAAAGATGGGGTATTAATTAATTAGCAATCATGTTAATTGCAGTGATGAGTTGTAAAATAGCAATATGACAATTCTCAGCCACTAGGTCAGTTAGTTAGGTTACCTGTTGGCCTCTAAAATGTGCTACATGGGTAATTTATCCTCTCTTGGCTTTCTTCAGGGCCAATCAGTTCATTTCATCAACCCTTCCTTTAAAAGAATGTTAAGGCTCAGTTCTGCATAGTAGTCAGATCTGTTTACATTATTATTCATGCATGTATTTTGCATGCATGCAATTGCACTATTTGCTCTGGTCAACTTTAGCCAATGTTCATGAAAAGTAGTCCAAGCCAGTGCAAGATCAGGGGATTTAATGTCTAAAACCTGAAACTTGTTTTTGTGGTGGATTTGGGGGAATTATAACAACATATGAAGTACATTGCTGGATTAGACCAAAGGCCTGTTTTCCACAGTGGTCAGCCAGATACTGTTTATATAATTTTAACTGTTTATGTTAAGTTGCATATGAAATAGGAACTTTTAAAAAAAATGCACCACGAAAGATTTCTCCATCATTTATGCTTGGAGAAAACAATACAACTGCTTGTGAATTATCTCCTTAGTTGACATAAATTTGTTGCTGAGAAATCAGCAGTTCAGGAAGACTGTCTGCTTGAATTTATACTTTTACGTGTAAGCAAGAAGTCAGTTACTCCAAGAAAAATCTGGTAACAGAAAGCTGCTGAAAAGGTATCGAGTGATGTTCTCTATGCATGTAAAAAGCGGTGGCATTCATTACAGTGCCTACAATGAGTGAATACACTTTTCTTTATAGGAAGGTTACATTATATGGAGAAATTTCAAAGCAGCTCAGTAGTTTTTCTTAGGGAGAACAAGAAAAATCAGGCAAACAGCTTTTGAAAAGATAATAATGCTTTGTGTGATGTGAAACTGTACAGACAGTATGTCCAAAATACTTGTTTGCTTTTCCAGCCTCATTTTGTTTCCTCTGTAGAGAATGGTTGTCAAAATAGCACTGCCCTTCCCAGCAGCAACTGATGACTTCTAAAGGAAAGCAACACAAACTGGAACGCTCATCTGAGGGGGAGGGAACGCAATACACATTTTGTGGGAGATTCAGAGACAACAGACACTGAGATTGCCACATTTCATGCCAGTACAAAATATAATAAAGCTATTTGTTTATTCTTCTTTATGTGCTAATGGATTGTTTTACAGAAATATGATTTTCCATCATTCCCAACGTCTATGGATGCTGCCATTCATGCTTGCATCAGAGATCCTGCCTCCTTTGGATTTCTCCACCCCCACTCTGTCACCACCTCTCATCTTCAATGAGTTTGGAAAAGGAAAGCAGATTGCCAAAAGGGCTCAGAGGGAGCTCTTTTGAATCATTCTGGGCCCCGGAGTCTGGGCCTGATTCTAAATGATAGTAGACTCATTAAATTTCTAAATATTTTATTTAGAGGCAATAGGCAACACATTAGATAAATAGGCTTAATGGAATGGAGAGTATGCCTGTGTTTTCATGACTCTTAAAAACAAAAATAATCCATTTCAGCATATTTTCTTACACTTTGTGGATGCGCTCAGTGAAGATAGGAAAGCCTTGTCAATTTCACTTACTTAAAAAGATAATTAAAAAGCTAGATATTTTACTAGTAAAATGTAAAAGTGGCTGGGGAAACCGAGCCAGATGGGTGGGGTATTATTATTGTTATTATTATTATTATTATTATTATTATTATTATTATTATTATTATTATTATTAGGCAAGGTGGCCACACACACACTTATCTCTGCAGTTCTATCATTTCAAGGCAAATTGAAGGTGAACTTGAAAAACAATATGTCAATTTCAATTCATTTTTGTCTTTAAACTATAACAGCTCTCATTACACTTTTAACTCCAGGAATTCTGAAACTCCAAGAACTTCAGATTGATTGATGGCTTGCCACCCACCATTCCTATGGAAAAAGTGACACAGAGAGGCAGGGATACACACACAATCACCAAACATGCTGCAGACCACATCATTGGGCAAGCTGAGATAATTATAGCTCATCAGATCACACCTCAAGGGATTGCACTTCAGTTGCAAAAGGTCCAAATATCACTACAAAACGGCACTTTAAGATTGGTTCAGCCCTCGGGCGGCATGGGGACAGTAAGGCAACAGTTTGGGAAGAACAGCATCTGCAGTCTTGCAGAGAGCAAACTGTGTTGATGCCAGAAAAAAAGGTTCCCATGTAGAAACATCCTGATAGGACTGTCATAAAGTTCAGAAAGAAAATGAGTATGTCTAATTACATCAGTATACCTGGTTATCATGCTCATTATGCCTTTCAGTACCATGGATTTCTCCGTGACCCTTCCGCTCTGCAGGGAGGCGGGACCAATTCAGATGGTCCGCCCCCGCCACTTAATAGATCCAAATGGTTTCCAGAGAGCGGTAGGGGATGCTTTATCCCATGTTGACGGCCTTTCAGCTGATTCCCTGGTGGCCCGCTGGAATGTGGAGTTAACCAGGGCTATTGACTGTTTGGCTCCAAAGCGCCCTCTCCGATTGCATGGAGTCCAGACAGCCCCGTGGTTTTCCACGGATCTGAGGGCAATGAAACAATCGTTGAGACGGCTAGAGCGCCGGTGGCGGATAACCCATTCTGAATCTGATCGGACACGGGTTAGAGCTCAATGTCGAGCCTACCAAGTGGCGATAGCGACGGCGAAGAAGACTTTCTTCACCGCCTCTATTGCATCTGCGGAAAACAGCAGCAGGAGACTCTTTCAGGTGGTTCGCAATTTAGCGGAACCACCTGCTCCATCAGGGCCCAGTAGGGGCCACATGATCTCCTGCAATGACTTTGCAAAATTTTTTGCAGATAAAGTCGCTCAGATTCGAGAAGAGGTAGACTCCACCGTGGGAGCAGGGCCGGGGTGGGAGAGTGCTAGAGTCCTGTCTAGTCAAGTTGTGTGGGATCAATTCCAATCTGTTACCCCCGAGGATGTGGACAGGCTGCTTGGACGAGTGAAACCAACCACTTGTCTCCTTGATCCTTGCCCTTCCTGGCTTATAAAAGCTAGCCAGGAAGGACTGGGCGATGGGCTTCATGGGGTGGTGAATGCTTCCCTCCGTGAGGGAGCCTTCCCAGACCCGTTGAAAGAGGCGGTTATTAAACCGCTTCTTAAAAAACCATCTTTAGATGCGGCCACGATAGCCAACTATCACCCAGTCTCAAATCTTCCATTCTTGGGCAAGGTGATTGAGCGAGTGGTTGCTGAACAACTCCAGGCACGCCTGGAAGAAGCGGACCATTTGGATCCCTTCCAGTCGGGATTCAGGCCTCATCATGGGACTGAAACTGCCTTGGTCGCACTGGTTGATGATCTCCGGCGGGCTAGGGACAAAGGTGAGAGCTGTTTCCTAGTTCTGCTGGATCTCTCAGTGGCGTTTGATACCATTGACCATAACATCCTTCTGGACCGTCTTGAGGGGCTGGGAGCTGGGGGCACTGTTATACAGTGGTTCCGCTCCTTCCTCCTGGGCCATGTTCAGAAAGTGGGGGGGGATGAGTGTTCAGACCCCTGAGCCCTCACTTGTGGGGTGCCTCAGGGTTCTGTCCTCTCCCCCATGCTTTTCAACATCTACATGAAGCCGCTGAGAGAGATCATCAGGGGATTTGGGCTGGGTGTTCATCAGTATGCGGATGATACCCAGCTCTACCTCTCTTTCAAATCAAAACCAGTGAAGGCAGTGAATGTCCTGTGTGAGTGCCTGGAGGCGGTTGGAGGTTGGATGGCGGCTAACAGATTGAGGTTGAATCCTGATAAGACAGAAGTACTGTTTTGGGGGGACAGGAGGCGGGCAGGTGTGGAGGATTCCCTGATCCTGAATGGGGTAACTGTGCCCCTGAAGGACCAGGTGCGCAACCTGGGAGTCATTTTGGACTCACAGCTGTCCATGGAGGCACAGGTCAAATCTGTGTCCAGGGCAGCTGTTTACCAGCTCCATCTGGTACGCAGGCTGAGACCCTATCTGCCTGCGGACTGCCTCGCCAGAGTGGTGCATGCTCCGGTTATCTCCCGCTTGGATTACTGCAATGCGCTCTATGTGGGGCTACCTTTGAAGGTGACCCGGAAACTACAACTAATCCAGAACGCGGCAGCTAGACTGGTGACTGGGAGCGGCCGCAGAGACCACATAACACCGGTCTTGAAAGACCTACATTGGCTCCCAGTACATTTCCAAGCACAATACAAAGTGTTGGTGCTGACCTTTAAAGCCCTAAACGGCCTTGGTCCAGTATATCTGAAGGAGCGTCTCCATCCCCATCATTCTACCCGGACACTGAGGTCCAGCACCGAGGGCCTTCTGGCGGTTCCCTCACTGTGAGAAGCCAAGTTACAGGGAACCAGGCAGAGGGCCTTCTCGGTAGTGGCGCCTTCCCTGTGGAACACCCTCCCACCAGATGTCAAAGAGAACAACAACTACCAGGCTTTTAGAAGACATCTGAAGGCAGCCCTGTTTCGGGAAGCTTTTAATGTTTGATGTATTATAGTATTTTAATATTCTTTTGGAAGCTGCCCAGAGTGGCTGGGGAAGCCCAGCCAGATGGGCGGGGTATAAATAATAAATTATTATTATTATTATTATTATTATTATTATTATTATTATTATTATTGACAGTATATTTTGTACTCATGCTTGTTTTGCTGTGCTGCTGCTTCGTGACTGAAATTTAAGTGTCCGATTTAATACTTGGTTAATAAGTAGATATTAATTTGAAAACAAGACTCAACGGGACTTTTTGTAATTAGTACTTTGGATTTTGCACTCTTTTCCACTTTAGAACCTCAAACTATAAATTGCTTAACAACTTGGCTTTGAAGCTACTAAGCCTTGATGCCATTTTCAGTAGTTCTGCCAATATGAGCTGATTTCATCTAGTGAGCTCTTTTAATATATGGTTGAACTATAGAGAATCTTCCTTGCAGCTCTGCCAGCTTGCTTGGCAATTACCATGGGGCTATATAAACAGTATATAGGCTGGCACAGTTTTCCTGTTGTACTGGTCGCTTTATCAGACTTGTGTAACATATACTTTTTTTACCTCAATCAAAACCACCAAAAAACAGTTTCATTGAAGGGAAATCTGGGAAGTGTGTTTGTTTTGCATCAGGATATTGGCTTTGAATCAAATAAAAAGAAAGGATCCGTTTAAGTACCCACTCAGAATTAAAGTGCTGCGCTAGTATCGCTATTGTTAATGGTTGAGAAAACACTTTCATTATAAGCTGCTTTTCTGATGCACATGGCTTTTTGAAAAATTATCCTTCAAGCTGAAATCTATCATAGTTACTCTCCGTCAAAAGGTGATTAGGCTTCTTTTCTTTTTTTTTAAAAAAAATCAATATTGCTTAGTGGTGTCTGGCTGGGACATTTTCAGCATCATCACTTGGCTTATCCTTCAGGAAAAAAATAACTTAAATGCAGCTACTGCTCTTCACACTTAAAATACATTTTAGAATTTAACATCCCCGTCCCAAAAATCTCCAGTTTAAGAGAAGTGTTAAAACTTTCACACACACACACACACACACACACATATATATTTGTTCACGTACCAAAAAGCATATAAATGGTACATTAAGACTCTTCTCTTCATCCCTTGGAACAGCCTGCCCCATTTCTGATGGTATACTTTCCCCTGCCCTCTTCCCTCTGAAAAAGCCCATCCGGATAGTTTCCATTCTGTGAAAGTGCATCACCTTTACCTCTCTCCAACCCAGTCCTATGTACCAGGGAGAATGTTGAAACTGTGTTAAAAGCACAAAAATTGGCTGAATTGAGAGAGAGAAATTGCCTGTTTAAGCTCTTAACAGCTATATGTATTCTGTAGGTAAATATTAGAATAACCCTAACCCATACAGGCAAGCAGCCCTAAACTTTTAGCACTAATATAGCACAGTAGGAAAGAAAGAATGACAAAAAGGTGTCCTCTGCAAGCCCCAAACACCACTACAAGACTCAAGTTCCAGACTAGCTAGTGCTCTAGACAAAAGCACTGGAGATAAAAGGTAAAGGTAAAGTTACCCCTGCCCGTACGGGCCAGTCATGTCCGACTCTAGGGTTGTGCGCCCATCTCACTTAAGAGGCCGGGGGCCAGCGCTGTCCAGAGACACTTCCGGGTCACGTGGCCAGCGTGATGAAGCTGCTCTGGCGAGCCAGCACAAGCGCAGCACACAGAAACGCCATTTACCTTCCCGCTATAAAGCGGTACCTATTTATCTACTTGTACTTTGACATGCTTTCGAACTGCTGGGTGGGCAGGAGCTGGGACCGAAAGATGGGAGCTCACCCCGCCGCAGGGATTCGAACCGCCGACCATGCGATCAGCAAGTCCTAGGCACTGAGGTTTTACCCACAGCGCCACCCACGTCCCAGGTGGTGGTGAAGGGCTATTCCCATCACCCTTAGCCAGCATGGTCAATGATAATGAATGTTTGGCAACATCTGGCAAGTCACAGATTCCTCATACCTTAGAGGATTGCTTGAGTTGTTTCATGTGAGACCACACACAAAAATTTAATGCAAGTGTGTCCCTTATAGGTGCTTTTAATTTTCTATATATTACTCTGTAGCAAGTCACAATTCCTTTCACAATTCTGCAGGGTAGTTTAGGTTGAGAGTTAGTGGCTTGTCAAAAGCTAGTCTGAGAAATTCATAAACATGTGACTAGGAATGTGAAGCTGACCTTATATAGTGTATATTCAGCATAGTACACTTCATCAAACTACATCATCAAGGATGGGTGGTTCTGTAGGTATAATTATACCTGCCATTATCTCATTATCTTCAAGATGTGAATTTCAATTGTTGGCAGTGATAGAAAAGTACTTTTTTATGCACACACTCCACAGTAGATATTCATTTGTCAGCTTACTTTGGCAGATTCCTCTAAATATATTATTCCTGCTCCACAGTACTGGGAATAAAAGATCTGAATGTGGAGGTGCATGACAACCTCAGAAAACTGCTGTGAATATTGTTTATCTTCCGAGATGACATGGAAAGAGGCTTCAGAGTGTGTATTTAAACTGGTGTTGCAAGTCCAATAGATAAAGCTTAGGTCTTCATTCTAGAAATTGTGTGATAAGGTTGCTATATTAGTCAAACATTTATCTTTGGTCACCAGGGGAGGATTCCACAATATTATGTTTTATAATTGCAAAATTATAGTAATTATCTGAAGAGTGGATAAAAGGAATGCCATGTTTGCTTGAGAAGACTACTTTCTGCCTTCTGCGCAAAGCAGATAATTAAGATTTAGAAGAACCTAATTGTATATGATTGAAAAGATTTGAAACTCCTTTTATTAATGCCCTAAAGTGGGGATGCTTAAAGATCTGAATAATTTATTTTGGGGAGATGAATTATTAATCAGATTGTAGAACATATACTTTGAAAAGCAACTATATTGTGTTCATTTTTGCATAATCTATGTGGAGGGTGATGACAGTATGCTGAAAGTCAAATTTTGTTTACTTTCTGACAAACGCACCTCTTTTGCACCCATTAGCCATCTTCAGGCATTGTGCCCCACATATGATGTAAGGAAGAGCAGGGTTGAATTGTAACTGCACCCACTCTGTTTGCATTCTTCTCCCTGTTGGTGCATCCCTCCACTTGTCTGTCCATCCCTCCATACATGGATCAAGGATCTAAATAGTGCAGGGAGTCTACATGAGTACAACTGGCTCCCTTATGCAGATGTTTACCATCCAACACACACAAAAATTCAACGGGGGGTTGGGTCAGTGCCTTGTCCTTGCTCAGCCTAACACAAATGGAATTATAGAAGTGAAGCTAACACTTGAATAGGGCCTTGGCTGCAGTCCTAGTCACAAATAATTTTGGGTAAATTCCTTGGATATCCCTTGGATTTGCTCTCACATAATTATGCACATGATGTTTACTAATTATCCTGACTATTTTTGATGGGACACTGGTCTAGACTCCTTCCCTTTAAGTGTTGAATAGCCAACAGCAGCCACAGAGTGGTAGGAGAGCTGGTGGAATATATTATTGTTCCCTGAAACCCATTTCAGTGGCTACCTGGGTCCTTGTGTGGCATCACTTTGTAGGGAGAGCCTTCCATAATGTGGAAGGCAATGTCTGGTTTTCTCCAAGATTGTTTTCAGTGGGACACTGCCCTCGGCTCCTCCTTTCCTTTAAGCGACTGCTGGTGCCTGGCCCAGAAACACCATCCTCCCCCCATTTGTTTCTGGCCTAGTTCAAAGTACTGATGGTCATTTTGAGAAAAAACCCATATGGTCTTGGGTCTGCAATCTAAGGAAGCTCCCTCTTCTCTTGGTTCCCTCTCCACTTACTCAGGCAGGGTGGATCTGTCTCCCTGCTTTTACAGTACTGAAGCCAATGGAACAGAAACAAGTTGGGGAACACCCTGGCATTTGAAGCACATGGAGGCATGTGTGAGAATCATAATAGAATTGCAGGGTTGGAAAGGACCCTGAAGGGTCATCAACTCTAAGTCCTGATGCCCCCTTCCTTTTTTCTCCTTTACTTTTTGATGCTTTGCTTAAGTGCTTACTGTGCTTGTGTGCTTTCTACATTGTTATTCTGATCCATATTATTGTATTATGATGTACATCACTTTGGGTGCCGTTTCTGTGGCAGAGAAGGCAGTAATGAAGGTTTTTTAATGTTTTTTTTTTACTTTTACTCATCAGTATCTGAATTTTAAAATAATAGTAATAAAAATAATAAGAAAAACACATCTAAACTGCATGTTATATTTGAGTTTATGATCAGTTTCTGCCATGCCATAGTTTGGATGAGGATGCTTTAGTAAGTTAATTGAAATTCAATGTGAAGTGTACAGAACACAGCATTAAGAATCATTTCCTGCCAGCTGCTACCCTGGCATATGTAAACTCAGCTCCCTGTGTTTGAGAGCCTAACTTGGCCTTCCATCTGTGTTCCCAGAGCAAAGTCCCTCCTACACTCAGTAATAGCACAGGGCATGTTTGTTCCTTACACTGGAATCATCAAAGCTGCAGTCTGTGATGTGGATTGCAGCACCAGAAACCAGTAATTATGTGGTCCTAGACTTCAAATGTTGCAGCGGTCAATGTCAAGCCCAGCAAGTAATGATAATAGATCCACACCTGCTGATCTTCCAGCTGCCAGAGAGGATGTGATAGATAGATAGATACTATGGTGGCTCAGCTATGACTAATTTCTCAAGGGCGTATTTGATGCTCCTGTGGAAAATACTATTTTTGAATCTTCCCTTCTATCCTCATCCCCTTTAGATATAATGCAGCAATTTGTTTGAAAATGCCCCTATAAACTGTTATGTGAAAACTAACGCACATTTCCTGGTTCTTGGCCATTCAATTTTTCATAGTGCAGCTGAAATTTGAAAAGCCTAGAAAGTGCTTTTACTGAACTAACAACAACTGTGCTATGTAGTTAAGCTGGCTTTTAACACATTGCCCCACCGGCTGATTTCAGGTGTTTGTTTTTCGCCTCATACCAACATGTGGCAAATCAGCTCAGCATTCTAATGGTGTCAGCCACTGATTCATGGCTTGTGGTTGTCTTTCAGATGTCCTTTTAATATGGTATCCTCGGAGTTTGAAGTTGGAGGTTTCTCACGCATATGCAGATATCAACAACTTTGGTTTCTGCGCTTAAAAAGGAAATGCGATAAGACATGGATCTTTTCTAAGATTTCTATCACAAATTAAAACAATTACAAAAATCTTGCACCAGCTTCATATTGCCCATGCCGTGGACATGGTATCTGAAATACTCCTATGTAAATTTTTAAAACGTTAGAAAGATCAGAGCTAAAAGTACTCCAAATAATAAATAAATAAATAAAAATTCAGTGGGCTTTTGGTTGAGTGATAGCTAGCCTTTGGCTTTACAAATGCTCGAGGTACTGCTCTCGTCTCTCACCCCTCACCCCAACTAGCCTTGTTTTGTGTTTCACAATTTGTCATGATCCAATCCAGGCCCAGTGCAGGGGAGGAGGAAAGGCAAGGTAAAAGCTTTTAGCAGGAGACACTTGCTTTGAGCTCTAGTCTGCTGCTAATTCTGTGTGCACTGCAGAGTGCCAGGCATATCCTCCCCACAGCCTCCCAAATTATACCCCCCTCCCAATTCCAAATTCCCTGAGTGCTATTAATCTAATTTTTCCTCAGAGCAGACGCACTGAAATTTGTGTGGTTAAGTTACCTCAGGCCATTGCCGCCCACCTGAAGGAGAGAGAAACTGGTCAATTCTCTCTTTCCACATGTGCTTTATACCCACAGGCAATAGAGAGATTAGCCTACATGTGAGGATATTCCCAGCCAATTTAATGGGGAAAGTGTTGTTTGATTCCTTGACTAGAAAGGAGCATCTCAACATTTTCTCAAATATAAGTTTCACCTCTCCTCAGGCAAGCTGGGAATTACTGCCACCTGATGCTTTTTAAAACCTAGGATGACTGTCTGCTAACACCGCCTTGCTACAAATGCTACATCTCTCTGTAGTGTGTTTGCCTGCCACCTACCAGTTACTTCTCTAATGCAAGGGTGGCCCTCCAGAAGTTGTTGGGCTATAACTCCCAGCATCGCGGACCACTAGCCATGCTGGCTGGGGCTCACTGGACTTGTAGTCCAACAGCATCTGCAGGTACACAGGACAGCCAGTCCTGCAATGCACCATTTCTTGAATGGATGCAAAAAAGCGCCTAACCGAATATGCAGAAATTAAAAATAATATAAAAAAAGGATTGGTATGGATATAAATATTAAAGAAAGCAGGTTTGAAGAAGCTGTAAAAAGAAGTTCAAGAGACGAATAAGAGCATAAGAAGAGCCCTGCCAGATAAGACTCATGTAGTTAAGCATCCTCTTCTCACATTAGCCAACAACATGCTTCTAGAAAGCTCACAAATAGGACTTTTGTACAGGAGCTCTCTACCTTCTTGTAATTCCCAGTAACTGGTATTCAGAGGTATACTGCCTCTGACAGTGAATGCAGAACAAAATTATAATGGCTAGTATCCATGGATAGCTTTAGCCTCTATGAAATTGTCCCATCCTCTTTTAAAACCATCCAAGTTGATGAACATCCCATGAAAGTGAATTCCATAGTTTTAACTATGCCCGGTGTGTAAAAGTACTGTACTCCATTTTGTCTGTTCCAAATCATCCAACATTCAGCTTCATTGGATGTCCCCAAGTTCTAAACACCCCCTAGCCACTTTCCTTACATTGTGCATAATTTTATACACCTCAGTTCTCACCTTTTTGTCTATAAAAAGTGCAAATGTTATAATAATTCATCATAATGGAATTGCTCCATCACCTTGATCAATTTGGTTTTCCTTTTCTGAAACTTTTCCAGCTCTACAATATCTTTTCTGAGATGAAGCAACCAGAACTGTAGACAGTATTCCATGCATTTTTTCACCATAGAGTTGTATAATGGCATTATGATGTTGACAGATTTATTTTCTTTCTCTTTTCTAACAATCCCTAATATAGATTTCACATTTTTGACAGATGCCACACATTGGGTTGACATCGTCACCAAGGTGTCTACTATACAGTGGTAACTTGGTTTATGAACTTAATCCCTTCTAGAAGTCCATTTTTAAACCAAAGCGTTCTTAAATCAAGACATGCTTTCCCATAGCAGTGGGAGACGCAATTTACAAATGGAACACTCAGCAGGATGCGAAACATGTTCTGCTTCCAAGGCAAAGTTCACAAACCAAAACACCTACTTTTGGATTTGCAGCGTTCTTAATCCAAGTTATTCATAAACTAAACTGTTTTTAAACCAAGGTACCACTGTATCCCCAATGTCTTGTTCCTGATTGGTCAACAAAAGTTCAGATGCCATTAGCATATACAGGGGTACCTCGGGTTACATATGCTTCAGGTTACAGACGCTTCAGGTTACAGACTCCACTAACCCAGAAATAGTACCTCGGGTTAAGAACTTTGCTTCAGGATGAGAACAGAAATTGTGCAGCAGCAGCACAGCACAGCACAGGAGCAGCAGCAGCAGCAGCAAGAAGTGCCACTAGCTAAAGTGGTGCTTCAAGTTAAGAACAATTTCAGGTTAAGAACGGACCTCCAGAACGAATTAAGTACTTAACCTGAGGTACCACTGTACATGAAATTAGGCTTTACCAGAGAATGGTGGATAGCACCTCCTACTAGAAGAAACAGGCAGGGTCCCCTGAAGCATTTTGCCTCCTCTCAAGGGGAAGGAGTCATCCCTCTTGTCAGACCAGACCAAGTTTGCCTGTGGTTGGTGAAATTGGGTCCTCTTATTCTCTCTCAATTATTTGCCTTTTCTTGGTCTGTGCTCCTCCTATTGTGTATTTTGTGAGTTGGTGTTTTGCTTTTGTTTTTACTGTGCTGCTTCCTCTCTGTACTACAGTTTCTTGAATTGAGTGGGGTTTTTAAAAAAAAATCCTCAGGACATTACTCCTTCGTTTTCCCTGTGTATGTTTTGTTTCTTCTTTATTCCTTTCTCCCTGTTTTCCCCTTGTGGCCCCAGGGGGAATGGGGTCTTCACAAGGGTCGTTTTGACTTCATTGGGGTTCACTGAATGGAGCTTCTTCTTTGGTTGCTAAATTGGGCCCCCCTGAACAATGGAGTTAAGCAGGAGCACCATTTTCTATTTACTTGTCATGTCATCTGCCCAAGCTGCTCTGTTAATCAAGCATTTTTGCACACAAAAACCCAATGTGATTGCTAGATCGCTCCTCCCTCCTGCATCATCGATCATTGTGGCTTTGGATTTTGGCATTCTCTAGCCCTGTTGACATTTCTTGGGCTTGAGAACTGCTAGGGGATTGAGCAGTGTGCCAAAGGAGTTAGTGATGTCTTTGCCTTTTGATACCCAAACTGTTTTCATGCTTCCTCTCACTCTCTTAAAAAAACAACATTTAAATAATCATTGTCCAGATATCATGCCATGTAACATATTCAAAAGGAGATATTTTCTCTAATAGAACTTCTGTCACACTGGGCAGGGAATCTGAGTTGGCTGTCTAACTAGTTGCTGAAATATTTGGTTTGGCAATATATGAATAATGAACTGGAATGAAAAGTGGAAGACACTACTGATGAAATAGCACACATCAATCATTCCCACTTTTAACAGCCTGCATATTC
Organism: Podarcis bocagei; assembly: GCF_964188305.1. Lineage (NCBI taxonomy): Eukaryota > Metazoa > Chordata > Lepidosauria > Squamata > Lacertidae > Podarcis > Podarcis bocagei. The sequence goes on along the minus strand of NC_138127.1, from coordinate 57,015,764 downwards.
ATTTAAAAAACAACAACAAAGAATGAAAGAGAATTAGCATTTTATTGTGAATGTCTGTCAATTTAGTGCTTAACAGTTGGCAGAAAAATGATTACCAGATGGGTAACTTGAAGTTTTAAGGACAGGAAAGGCTGTTTGGAGATAATACTTTAGCCTTACACATAAGCATCTCATTTTAAATATGCTACAATGGGCTATGAAAGTGTACTGGGACAGGCAAAAAGGTTTTCCAGCCCATATCTTCTTTTAAAATCTAGAATTCATGTTTGTGAATTAATTTCGTATTTCTGTAGAAACTAACATATATACGGTTCTGCAATCACTTTGCTCCAAGGAAAAATTCAGGACATCTACCGTATTTTTCGCTCTATAAGACGCACCAGACCATAAGACGCACCTAGTTTTTGGAGGAGGAAAACAAGAGATAAAATATTCTGAATCTCAGAAGCCAGAACAGCAAGAGGAATCGCTGCACAGTGAAAGCAGCAATCCCTCTTGCTGTTCTGGCTTCTGGGATAGCTGTGCAGCCTGCATTCACTCCATAAGACGCACACACATTTCCCCTTACTTTTTAAGAGGGAAAAATGGAGTCTTATAGAGTAAAAAATATGGTAATTTTGTCCTGAATTTTTTCTTGGAGCAAAGTGATAGCAGAACCGGAGCTACATTGCACACAAGATGTATTTACTTTTGGTTGGTTGCCAGTACAATTCCTTAGATGAGTAAAGATTCAAAATGGGACAGTGTTGCTATGAACTCCTTACCTGGTGCCTTCCAGATCTCTTAGACGACAACTCCCGTCAGCTACAACTGCAAGAAGTTATTTATATTGTACATAAACTCACTGAAAGCACTGCAAAGGGGAAAAAATGAGCAAATGACCTCACTACAGGGTGTGCCTATGGGAAGCATGCAAGCAAGACCCGAGGGCAGGACTTTCCAGGGAGTGTGGCCCCAACTCTTCAACTAGATGATGGCTAGAATAATGTAACAAAAGAGACAAGTCTGCAGTGGTGCAGAGAAAATCATATGACCTGCGTGATGAGCTGCTGCACACAGATGGCACATCATGGCTTGAGTACAGTTGCCGCAAGAAGCTATTTAAAATGGCCTCCACTTGTCAGGTATATTTTCTGCACTGCCCCTGTATCCCAGTGATTTTAGAGAATTTTTCTTCTAGGTAAGTGTATCTGGGATCACAGCCTAAAGCACATTACAAATACAAAAGAAGCATTTGCCACTCTCTCATTTAGCTCCTTTTTATCTTTCCTTTTAATAAAGGGTTTTTCGATTTCAAAGGGGAGGAGAGCATTGTGGGTAAGGCAGTTATTTCTAATCTCTTGAAGTTTCATTCTAGTGACCTCAGGCAAAAATGATTCCCCCTATTTATCTAGACGATTAGAGCTCAGGTCTGAGATTTGCATAGCGTAAAAATTGTAGCTCTTTGTAAGTAATATTGATCGTTTTCTGTCCTTAGGCAATTAATACAAAAGGAAAGAAATAGTCTGCTTTGAGATTAGCCTTTAGGTAATATCTTTTAACACAACAAAGTCTAAAAATTTTATTTGTTTAATTAGATGTAACTCATGTTCCCTGCTTGTGGGGAGGGGACGTTCTCTTCCTGAAGGGGCCTTATCCAGCTAGCTATAAAGTCTCAGTTTCCAAGCGGTGCTCAGACTTCCACAATGCTTCTTTGTTACTCCACATGGCTTGCCTGCAATCTAATATGTGTATTATCAGGTGGTGGACTCAGGGCCATAGCTAGGGGGTGGTGAGGTGGCTCCCAGCCAGGGGGACAGGCGATAGGGGGACGCAAAATCGGCTAAAAATATGACCATAAATATAAATATTGATTATTGCCTCATAAGAAATGGTTTTAAATAGAAGGTTAATTGAATGGGGGGGGGAGGTTGGAGGAGAGGCAGAATGAAGAGATAATTTGTCTGTGGCTAGGGGGCGCAATCTGGACAGTTCTGCCAGCGGCGCAAGATCACCTAGCTACAGCTCTGGATGGACTGGATGAGGGCAAATAAACTGTGCTTGAGCCCTGGGGAAATGGAGGCTCTTTAGGTGGGTGGTTCCTGTGTCTGTGAGATTGGAAAATTACCGTATTTTTTGCTCTATAAGACTCACTTTTTCCCACCTAAAAAGTAAGGGGAAGTGTGTGTGCGTCTTATGGAGCGAAAGCAGGGTGCGCGGCTATCCCAGAAGCCAGAACAGCAAGAGGGATTGCTGCTTTCACTGCACAGCGATCCCTCTTGCTGTTCTGGCTTCTGAGATTCAGAATATTTTTTTTTCTTGTTTTCCTCCTCCAAAAACTAGGTGTGTCTTGTGGTCTGGTGCGTCTTATAGAGCGAAAAATACGGTACTTGTTCTGTTTGGGGTTGCATTACCCCTGAAGGAGCAACAAGTGCATAGCTTTGTCATTAGAAGCCCCAGTGGCTAGGAATGCATTTTACTAGTTTTGTCTGGCTCACCAGCTATATCCATTCTTGGTTAGGGATAGCCTGGCCACTAAAGTCCAGAGTTGGTAACCTCGAGGCTGCATTTCTGCAATGTGCTCTATGTGGAGCTGCCCTTGGGCCTGGTTTGGAAGCTGCAGGTGGTCTAGAATGCAGGAGCCAGATTGCTGGTGGGGTCACAGGCCAAACAACATGCTACATCTAATGGAACACTCCTGCAGGCCCCATGGCCTCCTCCGACAACTGGAACAGCTACACTGTCCTAGTGTTCTGGGACTCACAGCTGCTCTCTTGTGAGCACCCAGTATAGCAGAGTAAAAGCAGCACAGATGGAGGTGAGGAGGTATCTGGGCATACCTACCTTACTTCTACTAATTACAGATTAAAGAATATAACAAACATGTATGAGAGGAGCAGCCCTCATACAGACATTCTGTCTTGTCGCAAGACAGAGCAGAAAGAAAAAAATACAATAATACCAGAGGCGGAAATCACATAGATAGGCTTCCTTTCTCACGGAACAGAAAGTAAACAATAGGATCAGATGATCCTTGCAATGGGAGGAGTGAAATACTAACAACATCACTGTTAAAACATCTGCTAAACTTTGTTAAAAATTGTTAAAACTGGCTACTGCACCTTCGGGACCCCCTAAACCCTTATATCTCATCTAGAGCCCCGAGATCATGTGCAGGGATGTTTTTGGAAAGACTCACTTGACATCAGCACAGAATAGAACCTTTAGTGTTATCAGCTTACTCCTGTGGAATATTCAACCACTAGAGATTCAGCAGGCACCTTCTGTTTCAACCTTGAAACATCTGCTGATAAACAGATGGTGCCGTAGTTAAGGCTGGCTATTAAGGACACATCTTTCCATTATGGTTAGCTGATGGTCTCTGTTCCGTCTGCAGATTTCTCTCTAGTTCTGGATAGTATTAACAAAGCTCCACAAAGCTCCCATACATAGATTTATTGAAGATAATCAAGGCCCATATAGAAATATTACTCACATTCCAATAGGCTGTTCTATGGCACTGTATGAAGATGGTTAGAAGCTTTTTATTAAGTTCTCTGTGGAGCTCTGTAAGGACGAAGTGAATTCACCCTTCTTGGGTTTGCCATAACTAGATTGCCACTAGATTACAAAAGAGGAAGGGAGGTTTCTTCCCGCTCTGGCCAAAGTCAATAAAAGGGAGGTATTTTCCTGCTCTCTGGCAGAGCCAATGGAAAGTAGAATATTGCTGTGCCTACATTTCCCAACCCGGCTTGGGATCTAAAAAAGGGGGAAAGGCACTATCTTTTCTTAAAGGGCAGCATTGTTATTCCTTCTACCTAATATTAAAACACAGATTTGCTATCACTAAATAACTGAACCCTGTGTGGGCAGAACAGTCTCTGATACTAAATTTCTCTCTACCTTGCTCCCCCCCTCTCTGTAAACAACTTGAGAAAGTGGTATATAAGTTTTTTAATAAATGAATGAATGAATGAATGAATGAATGAATGAATAGTGCAACTCTTGTCTGTAAGGAGCATGTTCAGGTTATTTAGGTCAAATCAATTCACCAGATTGACAGCTGTGAATCAATTCACCAGACTGACAGCTTTATTTTGTAGTGGTGGCTGGAAGGCTGTGGTCATTCCAACTCCAGCAACCTGGTGCTGAGATGGGACAGCCTTGGCAACCCTCTGCCTAAAGAGAACATTTGGGCCCAGTAGAAGGCATCATTATTCCCTTGCCATCCCTGTCCTTTGTTTTGAATGCTGCTAACCAAGAAGGAAGCCTTGATTTGGCCTTTTCCCTGGGTTGTGGCTTCTGTGTCTTATCCTGGCAGACAAGCAGCCACTTGTAGTTTTCCTGTTGCTGTTCAAATGAAGGCAGAGAAATCTCTAGATCTGCTTCTCATCTCCATTTTTGCTCCCTGTGAGTTAAGCAAGTGGAAGGCTTTCTTATCCACTCAGACATTTTGCATGGGCCCTACAATATTATGTGATGGAAGATATAATGGATTATGGAGTTAAAGCAAACTACTGTGAAGAAGCCCTCAGCATAGTATTTAATACACGTGTTCATGCTGCTTTGCAATGTCCCACCCCCCAGTTTCATGTGAATTATATACACTATATAGCCATCATTATGTGACCTTTGTTTTTCCCATAACTTGGATGCTGGAGGGAGCAATCAGAAAATATAGGGATTGCATTGATATGCAAATAAGAACTCTCTTCCAAGCTCTACTCAGCTTGAATGGGCAGGGTGGCACAGAGCTCCAGTTGGTCTCCTGGGAACATTTTCTCTCACAGTGTGAAATTGCTAAAGTACTGGAAGAAAATGGAAGGTAGATATTATCTCCTGCTGTTGAGTCATGCTGAGCGCAAATGTCGAGGGATTATTCCACCAGTGTGGAAATGGTTCTCATTTGCAGTGATCTATTTATATGATAAAAACCAAAACATAGTTTTCAGTACTCTAAAAATGTGTAGATTTGATTGGGAGGGGGCCAGAGACCAGAGACAGATTAGGAAGCGTGCTTCTCTTAGTAGTCAGTCCCCTGTGGCTAGGAGCCAAAAATAGTTGAATTACTCATGGGAAATTCTTCCTTAATCTACCCTACACAGTGACTGATACAGAAGATCTAGCATTTTTATTAATTAGCTTGGTTTTTTTTTTTAAAAAAAACCACACTTTGCATTATTAAAATTATAGAAGTAAAATCGAAACCTCAGATATTATTTTAAACAAATGTTATTTTATTGAAGCCCTCTAGCTACCAATAAAGCAATGGATAAGTGCCACTTTTAGTCTCAAAAAATACTGCTAAAAGTGTTTGTTTGAGATTATGAGGTACCTACTGTTGAGGCTGCACCAGCGAATGGAATCCACAAACTTTCTGCTGCTTTGTTCCTCCCTGATCTGTTTTACTGTTTTAAATCAAGGTTTGGCTTAGCATGCCATCTGAACCCAGGACTCATGTTTAAGCTCTCGCCTTCTTAACTATGAACTGTAGTCAAGCTTTTGTCTTGTTCAAGATCAGTGCAGGCTGTTGAACCCCCAGGCCAGATCAGGTTCATAGAGCCCAAATCTAAATCTGTACTTTGTAAAGGTGCCTCTTCCCAGCCTTACAAAAGTGCTACTTCTTCCTTTAGACTAGAGCACCGTCAATGCTCCTTCCTTGTTTCCTGAGCACCTCCAACCTGCTAGTAAGGGCAGTGCACAAGAGGAAGGAGAGGTGCCTTTGCAAGATCATGATGAGTTGCCTTTGAAAGTTGTCTTCCGCCCCACAGCAGCACTGTGATGGAGAGGAAGAGTCTGTCCTTGATAAACTGGTTTCCAAAGAGCAAAATATAGTGTTTCCTCCCCATTGCAGCGAACCACAATTATTCCACAATTATGAAGCCTCCCGTTCTTTCCTCTCCCCTAGGCTTGTCTTTTATAGGCTGTGATGAAGCCTTTTGTATATGAATTTAGCACATCTTGTATTTTTGTATAATTTTCTTCCACGCTGTTGCAGTCTATGAGAATTTGGGTGGGATAGGCAATAAATAAATGAGCGTGATCATATTATATTCATGGTTTGTTTGTTAAGTGTTGTCATCAGTCTCAAACCTTTTAAAGGAAGCAGATTGCAAGCATAGGTTGTTTTCTTTCTATCGTGTTAGCTGATGTCAGCTGCTGATGGATTAATCAATTCTTTTTTCACAATAAAAATAGGTCCTATATTTTGATATATTTTTTAGACACCCCACAAAAAAAATCCCCACCCATTTAGCTTGATTATTAAATGGGCAAGTCGTATTAAACTGGAAATGACCATACTGTCACAGTAGAAAGAATCTTGGTGTATGGATGAGTGAAATCAATTTGTTGGCTTGGGGAATTAAAGTTCTCCAGAAAGTGCCATAAATCTTCATGATATATCTGAGTGCTTTAAGTTTTAGCATTTGGATATTAAATTTAGTTGAAAGATTATTTTTTTTTGAAAGCACAACCTCATGTAGTTAAACAGCTCTGATGCCTGTGTTTCTCTGCACAAGTTTATACATAAAAGTTCTTCCTGCTAATATTAGCAATAATTTGCACTGCTTCAGCACACTTCGTGATTTACGTCTTGCAAACAAAAAGGAAATTGGTTTGACAAAAAAAAAAGTATTGAAACTGTAACTAGTTGCTCCCATCCCGCCTCTCACACACAACTGTAATTTTCTGGTGTCCTTGGTTATCCTTCCAATTTGTATGTGTTTTATTTGCTTCTGTTGTTATTATTGTTGTTGTTAAGGGTGTATGGGCCTTCTTTGGTTGTAAAACAGTTAAGCCTAGTTCATTTGTGTTTAAAGTCCTGATAGGGAGTGTTTGTCTCTAAACCTCTAAGAGGCAATGGGATCATCTTCCTAGAGGTGATTCAAATGGGTACAAGGAGAAATGTGTTCTTGTGTTAGGGTGTCCATGCATCATATTTTGCAAAGGACAGACCTCTACTTGGAGAATTTTGTTTGAAAGGCTGTCTGATTTAAATATAAAGATCCACAAGAAGGGAGAGCAGGGGCCTTGAACTCACTCACCACCAGCCTGCTCAACAACAGCAGAGTGGGCAGGCACACCAATTATCTCGTTATAGTCTTCCCTACTATGGTGAGTTGCAATGTAGTCCTATTGTAGTAATCTTTCCCCCCTAAATTTGCACCTAGTCAAATACATAGGTATATGAAATTCTTCCACAAATTTGTGTCTTCTTTGGTCTTACTTTTTGGGTGTATGAATGTGTGTAAGCAGCCCAGATTCTGCATAATCCTGTAAGGATATATACATTACAGCCTCTGTGGTACTGTAACCACAGGACTTCCCCAGATGAGTTTTCTTAGTGTCTATAAACAAGCCCAAATGGACTTTTCCATTTTACTCTTCCCAAGTTATCTGACCAAGATGACAGTAGTTCTTTGTGTCTATTTTTCTGCCCCCCCATTAAATCATAATGTGAGAACTTAAGATGGTGAGGCTTCAATCATGTCTTAAGAATCAGAAGCACAGAGGTCAAGCTCTGCCATTCACATGACAATGCTGTCAGAAGAAGAGGTATGACCATGCATGGTATTTGGGAAATGTTCTCTTCAGCTTAGAAATAATAGCTGAAAACATCGCCTCATCATTCCAAGCTTCCGGATAAGCAAAAATTGTCACTTTCCATCATAGTGCTAGCAAACCTGTCTCTGCTTCCACATAATGAGATTATTTTTTCCCCACCTTCAAAAGCTACAGATTCTTGCTTGCCCAGGAATTAACTGATATCCACAAATTCGCCAAATCAGTTAATATATATATATTTTCTTATCCTCCATGTAGATAATGTGGAGGGCCAGATGTTTGAATGTTATTTCTAGGGACTCAAGTTATGGATTGAACTTTGCATCATAACAGCTGGGTGTATTAATTTGTCATGTTACGGGGCTCATAGCTCTGTAATTATGACAGCACCCCAGAAACAGAGATTCCAGGAGGCTTTCTGAGAATGACACAATGTGTAATTGAGTTTGCCTGTGATCCAAGGGCCTTTCTCAGATGGGAATGTGGTCCCTCAAAGGGTTTATCCTTTTACACTGAAGTAATAAATAAGGTATTAACGACAGTTTTTAAATGGCATGACTGTTGCAGCAGACAAACTGATTGAGCATAAGTCTGTTTGCAACACTTTTTGAGTTTAGATGCTATAATCACAATAGTACCCCTAGTTACACAGGGGTCAGATGTCTAAGTTTAGTAGGTAGAAATTTCACTGGGAGGAGACATCTCTTTTTTTAAAAAAAACAACAGAAAAATAGCTACATAGAGCCACTGCCATGTTGATGAGATAGCTGTGGCATCTCTTTGATAAAGTTCAACAGCAGAATCCTATACATGCATACTCTGAAGTAAGCTCCCAATTAGTTCAGGAGTACTGTTATTTCTCTGGGTTACAGGTTCAATTGTCACCCACAGAACTTATCATCACCACCTTTGGATTATCACCTGACTTCAATCCAAAGGCAGTTTGTGACTATTAATCACTTTTAAAAAGAAAAACAACAACAACAGTGTATTCTAATAGCGTTTATTACATTTCCAGAAATATAGGACTCCTGAGGAATGTTCACATAGCCAGGGCATTGTTTTTCCAGCCCCAGGAGATAAATAGAACCCTTGAAACCATTACATCTTATGTAGAATTTTCTCAAAGTCATCAGCAAATCCATGGAAAAATCTATTTAGTACGAAGTTCAGACCATGTTCTACCTCAAGAAGAGTGGTGATGATATGCAACAGCTCACTTAGATGTAACTGTGAATCCTATGTAATACTTTGCGTACAGTATATTTTTAGCGCTTAGAGATGCCTTGTTACAAAGTGTCTTCAATTCTCATTCCTATTACTTCTTAAACAAACCCACAGTTGCTTTGTGTTTTCAGATGTTCGTGGATAATTCATAAATGAAAGAATGCATGTTTTAAGTACATGTGAAAATTATTCCAGAAATGAAGAGAATGATGCCTCACAAACTATTATATCTTGCTGAAACTCAGGGTAGCACTAGCCATTGCCCACTGAATGTCCGGAAAATTAAGTTCATCTCTCTGTTGCTTCTCAATTTGGAGACAGTTTTAAAGCTTGGGGATGATAAACTGTTAACAGACAGGTCAGATTAGCAGAGTGGAAGTCAGATCTCTTCAGGAAGAATGCATGAACTCCCTGCCAGAGAGATGCAGATGATAACTAAAATGGCAGCCTTCAGGACAGAGTGAACAGACCTGTTCTTCTCTCTGACTTTCCATAAATAATATGTTCTCCTGAGCTCTTACAAGATAATAAGTATCCTTTTAGTTTAGTTAATTTATTTTACTCTGCTCTCCTTCTTGATATAGTGAAAAGCTTTGTATGTGAAAAAAAAATCAAATACAAAGTCATAAAATGAAATCATCATCATCATCAAACACTGAAACGTCAGATGAGACAAAATAGTTTTAAAGAACTGAAATATTTAAGAGCAGAAGACAGATCACAATTAATAAAAGACAGATCAGACATTGAAAGCTAACTAAAATAAAAGTCTTAATCCACCAATAAGTATTGGACTGATCCTATGATCTTTGGAACAAAAGCCTATATAGACTTTCTAGACCTCTGCAACTCACTAGCCCAGCTGCTTATATTAGTCTGCCATAACTATGAGGCTCCAAAGTGTTTTAGCTGAATTTTAGAAATGTTGTTTTATCCACCTTTCAATTATCATTGTGAATTGTTTATTTCAAAATAACTAAATTATTATTAACTGTTGTTGGATAGCATGCCTCCTTGGGCCAGGGTGTGCTTCATCTGACTTTGGCTGTCCCAGGGCAAGTTCATATGGCTTAGTTAATCTCTGAATAACATTACCTGTTGCTAAGTAATTTACCGTACTAGTTTTGTTGCAGGGAAGGGGTTAGTGCAGTGTCAAAAGAAGACAATGAATAGATTTTGATGTAAGGGGAAAATCAGTGTTTTTGTCATTTCTTTTTCTGGATGAACATGGCAAGTAATATTTTTTTTTCTTAAAAAGAAGACGAGAGAGCGGTTTTTCAGTAGCTGATTCTACTTCCTTCAGGTATCCCAAGACGCGGATTTTCTAAAACCTGCCAATGCAAACTGCCTACGGTCAGATCCTGGAGCTCTTCCACATGCACAGGAGGGAATGCCATTGAAGTCAAGTGGTTAAAAGAAAATCAAATGGAGGGATTATAAATTTTGTTTGCCTTCGGAAGGAATTAAAGGGGGCTTCAGACTTGAATACCATGATTTTATTTTATCTTTCCAAAGGGAGAGACATCTAATGCTTTATTGCAAGTCTAGACTTAACATAAATCTCAATGTACGGCAAATGGTATAACAATTGGGGGACAGGCTCAGTTAAACAGTTGCAGAACACATATTTCCTTCCAATAATGTCCCATATCCCTTTTTTTTTGAGGGGAGACTGATGTGCTTGCAACTTATGATATATCTGGATCTGCACATGTAAGCAGGCATTTGATCTTATTCAAGATAATGTTCAGACAACCAAAATGTATTAATAAATCAGATACCTGCAAAAATGTAGGTAGTGCTGATCCATATTACTGGTGTGTGAACAGCTCCCTCACTCGCTACAGCCTGTGGTGTGGAGAGAAGGACAATGTGAGTACAAAGTGAAAGTGGGGTCCCTATGTGTCCTGAATGAAAGAATGAGGTTACAAAATGCATTTGAAAGCTGTAAAGGTCTTTGCAGGTATATTTGATTTTTAAGGAGGACTCACAATGGATTCTTTATTGGCTGTGGTTAGCATACTAAAAAAATAAAAATAAATCCCAGCTCTAAGGCTCCCCTTTAGACAGGCATGACTCCCTAAAATGGGAAATGTGATTTATTTAAACTGCTGAGAGTTGTTAGGAGACCCCTATTCTCTGCACAGAGCTATAATTCCAAAAGCAGTTTAATAGTCTTCTTTCCAGGGAATTCTGGGAATTGCAGCTCTGTAAGAGGAATAGGGGTTTTCTAGGAATTCTCAGCACCCTTAAAAACTACAATTCCAGCACTCTTTGGGGGAAGCCATGGCTGTTTAAAGTGGTATGAGTCCACTTTAAATGTATGTTATAAATGGGACTACAGTGCTGATGTAATAGCCTTTTCTAAACCACCCTCATTACAGTTTATTAACTTTGGTACTTCTGTACTGCCCTTTACCAAATGGACACAGGGTGACTAACAAATTAAAATAGTATAAAACAATTAAATCAGTTAAAATAGTAAACTCTTCTGTAAATATAACAAATTCAACAATTTTCAACACATTATAGGTTTGATGAAACATATTATGACTTTGAGGTCAGGCGAGCTAGGTTGAAAATTCTGGGGTTTCTCAGTACGACAACTTTGATAGATGTTTGTTTTCTTTCAAGCTCAATGGGCATGTCAGGAAGGTATCAAGAAATTAAGTGCACTGTAAAATCTTCTTCTGTGTCCTTGCTTGGAGATGTTTTTCCATGGAAGTATCCCTTGGAAAGAAAAGGAGAAAAGCAGTGCAAACACATTTGTGGAGACATGCTCACATACTTCCCTCTTTTGTCAGCGTATCAGGCACAGTGGAATCATTACATGTGTTTCTGTTGTTTGGAGCTCTGCAGGGTCACGACACATCCTTCAAATCTTTTTTTATTTTGCTGATCGATGGAGATGCAGCCACAGTGGAGTGTAAAATGATATTCATGTATCTTTCGCCTAGAAAGACAGGGAGATGTGAAGAAGGAGCTTTTGTGATAAGAGAGAAATCAGAACAAGATTGCTTTTGATAAAAGATTGATGAAGAGGCGTTCAGAGCTTGCAGGAGAAAACATTTGTGAAAACAATTGATGTCAGGAGCTTTGATAAGACATGCAAAAAAAATTCATTTTAATATTTATTGCTTGTTTGGAAATTGATAGGCAGCTGCTGCATGATGAGGTCGTGAAAGGGGAGATTGGTTCAGGAAAATTCATTATTTCTGTCCATTGTTTTCTCTGTTTTGATATTAGATTGCCATCCCATCCCCCCTTTTTAATAATGTAATTTTTTGCCAGCCCACAAAATAGTTTGGCACCTCCCTAATACATAAGGAGACAGGAAGTAGCTTCCTGACTGAAATAGGTCTCAGCTAAAATGCTGTATCTCACTTCAGATACCATGCTAAACCATGGCTTGCACTAACCATAGGTTTGAACCCAAACCATGATTTAAATTTATAAATATACAATAGGCAGGCTATTGTTTAGAGCAGTATTGTTTAGAGTAGCAATGAGTCTCCCCATTGGTTCAATTACAAATTGCATTTTGAACTACAAGCCTTATTGGAGAATGCTCAAAAAGGTGTTATAGTTTATTGGTCCTAATTCTTTGGGCATGTGCACTTTATTTTGAAGATAGATTAGCATTCTAGCACTACTGCACAGAAAAAGTGATGTGTAAATAACCAGAGGTAGGCTTTTCTAAAATACAAGGAACTAAGATGGCTCAGTTATCTGGTAGGCCACATGCTGTCTCCATATGTAAGTTGGCTTGATGATGTGGAGAAACCTTTTCCAGACTTTAAAACTGATTAATTTGCTATCCACAGAGCAACCTCACCTGATCTCCACGGCATGTAAAACTGGCAGAATTGTTTTGTTTTGCATTCCAAGCAGAGTAAGAATTTTGGGCAAATAAGCCTCAGATAAGAATACACTTGGGCGTTAAGAGCTTGGGATCGTAATATTCACAGTCCATTATTTTTAAACCTCAGCAACATCAATAAATTAGTCCCTTGCTTTTATTTTTCATCAGTGCTTATTTTTATTAGTTCAAATGTAGGACAACAGTTCAAATTATGGTTTATTAATTGTTACATTATGCCAAAACACTTAGCACAAGCTATGGTTTGCAAACTAATTTCAAACTATGATCTATATTTCTGGTTTGCTGACTGATAACAGTCAGATACAGTGGTACCTCGGTTTTTGAACGTCTACGTTGACAAAAAATTCAGTTTTGGAACGCCGTAAACCCAGAATAAATGCTTCGGTTTTTGAACACACCTCAGAAGTAGAACATGCCATGCAGCTTCCGCTGAGTGCAAGATCCTGAGGTCTAGCTGTCGGCTATTGAGTTTTTGAAAGTTTCAGAACTAGAACAGTCTTCCAGAACAAATTACGTTCAAAAACCAAGGTAGCATTGTTGTATGCCTACCCATTGTTAACCTTGCTAAAGCATAGAGTGGTGTCTGAATTGAGGCCTGTGAATCAGTGTTTGTAAACCACATTAGAGGAGAAAGCTCAATAAGATCAGTCGCCTTCCATAGATTTTTATTAAACAACCTTGACTAGTGCTGGGGTAGCCTGCCCTACGTGAATTTTGTATTGTATGTGAAATAGAGTTTAAGTACTGGAATCAATGGAGTAAATGGCTTTTGTAGGCACTCTTGTAGAAGTATTGTGTGGCAGGGAACTGCATTTTATATTTCCAGCATAATGTAAAAACTTCATACCTGCTTTAAAAATGTAGGTATGAAAAATTAAGGCAGGTATGCATAATGGGAAACACTCTGAAATTGGATTTACTTTTGTTTAATTTTTCAAGCCAACTTTATCTCATACATGGGAAGCATAACATAATGGGGTAGTAAACAAAAGTATTTTTTCCCCTTAAAATCTTTTTGTATAACACTCCCTTCCAATAGCAAAAACAAACAAAAAAATGTGGATTTTTTAAAAAATCAGGTTTTAATGATTCTCCAAAACATATGCTCTTTTGTGTCCATTTGAAATGCTGACATAACATAGATGGAAAATTGGCACCTTTTTGGTCTGTCTGGAGCCCAGTCTGTCATTTGCTTCTGCAGCCTAATCTGTGGATTTGCAACCAGTTAAGTTTGTGTACTGGGTACAATTTTGTGTTGGAACTTGAATAACTACGGCTTTAAGTCTTTTTCCCCCTGGGATCAATGCCAAATGCCTCTTATTTGCTGACATTCAGTTATCCCCTAATTTTTTTTTTTGGCACCCAGGTTGCAGAAATGGGATACAAATAAGGGTATTATTATATGGTATGCTGACTTAGCAGGAAAAGTTAGGTAGGCAGATTTCCTTTGGCATGACTATGTTTTGCACAATCTGCCCTATTCAGTTGTGGAATTGTATGATTGAGAGGGGTATATTGACTAATGAAGACCCCTATGATTGCTCTTCCCATCCAGCACCTCTAGTAACTTAACCCATATACAGTGGTACCTCAGGTTAAGTACTTAGTTCATTCCGGAGGTCCGTTCTTAACCAGAAACTGATCTTAACCTGAAGCACAACTTTAGCTAATGGGGCCTCCTGCTGCCGCCGCGCCGCCAGAGCACGATTTCTGTTCTCATCCTGAAGCAAAGTTCTTAACCTGAAGCACTATTTCTGGGTTAGCAGAGTCTGTAACCTGAAGCGTCTGTAACCTGAAGCGTATGTAACCCGAGGTACCACTGTAATCTGGTGTGGCATAAGCAAAGACCCAGCAGTAAGCAAGGTTCATTAAGGCAAAAGCCATAGATAGCTCTAGCACAGAATACTCACAGGATCCCTTTCTGAACTTAAATTAGAGTTGCTCATAGGACTTGACCCTTTGTTGTCCTCTGTTGTAACCTTTTGTTATAATTCACAGTGGTACAATGAGGACAAAGTCCCGCTGCATCAAATGGCATGTTTTACATCCACTTCTTGTAGGATGAAGAATTGGTAGCATAACTCATGCACAATGCAAAATAGCAGAAAGCCTGGTCCATAGTCTTTGTCTAGGTTTATGGCAGTTCTTTTTCTGTATTAACTGCTGTAGTTAATACGTTTAGATGATTTAAGTTGCATCAGGGCATACAGTAGTGAAATAAAAGTGATAGTTGTGTTCAATCAAATTCACAAAGGAAACTGCCTTGATGAAGACAGCATACATCATAGCATTGCAACTGTGTTCATTTTTAATTTAGACCTATAAAACTGTCATTGATCGGTAGCCTTCTGCATAAATATTGAAATGAGTTAAGGTCTTATGGGCTGTTCTGCAGCATGCAGTGCATAATACTTCTATTGGAAAGGGAAATAATAAGTTTGCTAACTCTGCTTATAGGTTTCAAGTGAATTTAGTACTCATTTTACAGTTGTTCTGTTCCTTTTAGTATCAGCTTGATAAGTTGTTAATGTCATTGTCAAAACACTAATAGCTGCCATCATTCTTTAAATCTAGTGGCAGAACAGGGTGGGTGGATGGTCCTAGCAAGAGCTCTGTTTTAAAGCTGCAAATTGCCCGAAATGTTCTTAATATAAAATTCTCTTAAAAATTCTTAGATTTAATTTTTCATTTTGCAAATATTAATTTTGTGCCTATGAAAATGCCATCAATAATTGCTTAGGCATTTGTAACATGATGACATTCTAGTGGGGAGAACTTTAAAGTGAAAATAGTTTTTCAGAAGAAAAAAATAATGACTCTGCTTCTTTCCACCCCTTTTTTAAAAAGTACAGATAAAGTGCTCCAACTAAATAGAGACCGAATGTAGTATGGTTGAGAAAGTTGGACTTTGTTAAGATACCTGCCTGTGAACCTAAGCACAGATGCACATGAACACACCTCTTACAGATGTAACCACGGAAAAAAGTTAATGTGGGGTGGCACAAGTTGGTAGTATTGTTCTTGGAATCTTTACTTCCAAGACAATTACATGCTGTAGACAGGCTCCCATTGACCATAAGTATTTTGCTTACTTTGCAGGATTTGCCACTGATTAAAGAATAATATTATTAGTGTGCCAGCTCTAGTGAACGAGTAATAATCACACCAGGGTTGCAATCATAATTTTATTTTATGAAAATAAATAATGGTTTAAGAGTAAAAAAAAATAATATGGCTGTTGCGGTGTGCCATGCAATTACAGAAATATGTAAAGTAGAAAGGACTCATATGAGATTACACAAGCCACCTGCTCATGTTTCCTGCATTTCACTTACTGTTTTCAGTGGAGTGGTGATGGTGGGCAGAAACTATGGGTGGAGAGATAGATACCTTTTGTGGAAGTGGAGCAGAGGCCACCCCTTAAAGGCTCAGATAAACAGAATGAGGAAAGGAGGGAATTCACATGCAAAGTACTTGCTTTCTGGGAGAGATGAGAGGTACTAAGATTGGTGGAATGGTTGTTGTTGTTTAGTCGTTTAGTTGTGTCCGACTCTTCGTGACCCCATGGACCACAGCAAGTTCCAGTGAAGGAGAGTCCATCACATTCTGAGGTCGTCTGTTGCAGTGTTGAACAGCTCTTACTGCCAGAAAGTTTTTCTTAAGGTTTAGTTGGAATCTCCTTTCTTGTAACTTGAATCCATTGGTTCAGGTCCTACTCCCTCTGGAGTAGCAGAGAAGAAGCTTGCTCCATCTTCCATGTAACAGCCCTTCAGATATTTGGAGATGGCTTTCATTTCATCTCTCAGCCTTCTCTTCTCCAGGCTAAACATACCCAACTCCCTGAACTGTTCATCGTAAAGCTTGGTTTCAGTATCCTTTGGTTGCCCTTCTCTGTGCACATTCCAGCTTCTCAATTTCCTTCTTAAACTGTGGTGTCCAGAACTGGACACAGTACTCCAAGTGTGGTCTGACCAAGGCAGAATAGAGTGGTACTATTACTTGCCTCTTGATCTGGACACTAATTAGGTCAGGTTATATTTACTGGCTGGCTCCCATTCCCTTGCAAGGTGTGATTAATGGCCAAGTTGTAGTTGTTGATTACATCACTGAATTGCAGGGGATCAATTAGACAGTCACGACATACTGCTTTTGCCTGCCACGTGCTATAATCAGTGATGGTTTGCACCATAAAACTTTTCTTGATTACAACAAAACTTCCATTGCTCGAAGCTAAGCCAAATTACACACACAGCCTTTAGACATTTATAGCGTTCCAGCTGAACCAAACTACCCAGTAACCACTTGGAATGAGGAGATCTGGGTTCATGACTCTGAGCCAGTTGCAACTTCTCGTTGAATCTCACAGTTGTGGTAAAAATAAAATAATAAAATCCTGTTTAAGAGGCCATAAGCTCATTGAAGGAAGAATGGATGGGGAAATGTGATGGCAAGATAAGAATGGTTGCATATCCTGTCAATCATCATTTGTTGTTGTTTAGTCGTTTAGTCGTGTCTGACTCTTCGTGACCCCATGGACCAGAGCACGCCAGGCACTCCTATCTTCCACTGCCTCCCGCAGTTTGGTCAGACTCATGTTTGTAGCTTTGAGAACACTGTCTAACCATCTCGTCGTCTGTCGTCCCCTTCTTCTTGTGCCCTCAATCTTTCCCAACATCAGGGTCTTTTCCAGGGAGTCTTCTCTTCTCATGAGGTGGCCAAAGTATTGGAGCCTCAGCTTCACGATCTGTCCTTCCAGTGAGCACTCAGGGCTGATTTCCTTAAGAATGGCTACGTTTGATCTTCTTGTAGTCCATGGGACTCTCAAGAGTCTCCTCCAACACCATAATTCAAAAGCATCAATTCTTCAGCGATCAGCCTTCTTTATGGTCCAGCTCTCACTTCCATACATCACTACTGGGAAAACCATGGCTTTGACTATACGGACCTTTGTTGGCAAGGTGATGTCTCTGCTTTTTAAGATGCTGTCTAGGTTTGCCATCGCCTTTCTCCCAAGGAGCAGGCGTCTTTTAATTTCCTGACTGCTGTCACCATCTGCAGTGATCATGGAGCCCGAGAAAGTAAAATCTCTCACTGCCTCCATTTCCCCCCCTTCTATTTGCCAGGAGGTGATGGGCCCAGTGACCATGATCTTCATTTTTTTTATGTTGAGCTTCAGACCATATTTTGCGCTCTCCTCTTTCACCCTCATTAAAAGGTTCTTTAATTCCTCCTCACTTTCTGCCATCAAGGTTGTGTCATCTGCATATCTGAGGTTGTTGATATCAACAATCATCATTAGCATTAAAAAAATTAGAAAGTGTCTCAAAAGTGAAGCACTGTATAATGGTTACATTGAAAAGAAGAAACACCTAGCCATATATTTGCATGATCCAAAAGCATAAGACTATAATGAAAGGGGAAGAGACACAAAAGGAAGAAGAAAGGAGGAGAGGCAGAGATTAAAAAGTCAAAAAGCTTTTTTTTGTGTAATGCTGTAAAGAGGGGGAGATGTGGCTGGCAAGAGTGAGTTCCAGAGAAAAGGGAACAAGAGAATTAGGTGAAGGAACATGATGCTTAAACAAGGTGAAATATAACAAGGGAACAAATGGAGAGAAAGAAGAGGTTAGTATTAGTATGAAAATAAGCTCTAAACTGAATTTCTGAAATGGGAGTGTGTTGAAACTCGGATGAAGGAAGTTCAGGTACTGCCAGTTGGGTATATTTGTTATCTCCAGTAAATGATTATCTCATTATGAAGGCAGTTGACAGCGGCAAGCCAGGAGAGCAGCACATGTACTTAATGAGCAGCATTCATGCAAAACCTTTGTAATATGTTACCTTCGGCATCGCATGGTAGATTAGATTTTTGTAGCTCATTTTGTTCATCTATCTGCATTAATCCCATAGGTTATTATACCACAAGGGTGGACAATTATGTCAGCATGAATGTTGAATGAAGGGCACTCGTGTCTTGTCAGGATCACTGATATAAATTTCACTCCCCATTCTGTATTCTCCAAAGACATAGCAAATGTTATCACAGACTGTATGTGAGAATATACTTTCTATTTATGGTTGCCATATTGTGTGTCCCATTATACTGAGTGGAATGATAATAGTATTGATTGTGTTTGGAGTAGTGGCCAAAGGTAGGTTGAGGCCCCTCTCTGATCTGATGCCATCAACAACACTTTCCTGTATACATGGTACAACCAAATCTCAGTTCCATTAGTTTCATCAGGAGATAACAAAATACAGTGGGAGGTATATAACCGTAGCATAAGGACCTTTCCCTCATTTGAGCTTTGTGCTGTGGGAGCCATTAAAATACATTTCTTTGTTGCTCTATGAAATGGCAATATGGGAAGAGCCCATGCTGTGGCTCCTCCCACACTGGCATTCCATCCATTTTCACAAGGTGCTGGTGCAAGGAGGAGCCACTGTGTGATAAACATATTTGCAGATGGGTAGTGCTGGTGGTTTTGACAATTCTTCAAAAGGAGGTTAATTTTCAATATCTTCTCAATATTTTTTATTTTTTTTAAATAAAAATATAAACTAATACAAAAAATTGAAGCAATGTACAAGAGCATCTACAGGTGTAATAAAACATAATAACCATAAAAGCAATACAACATGATCTAAAAAATGACTGGCTGGCCATGAAAAAAATTAAACAACTGAATAGGCCTACCAGCACAAAAAGGTCTTCAAAAGATGTGTGAGTTAGCGAGGATGCTAATTTTGTCATTATGTAAATCTTGTCATGTTGTAAGCTGCCTTGAGCATTGTTTTTAACTGTGGAAGGGCGGGGTACAAATGAAGTGATGATAAGACAGGGTTCTGTCTTGGGCCCGGTCTTATTCAACATCTTTATCAATGACTTGGATGATGGACTCAAGGGCATCCTGATCAAATTTGCAGATGACACCAAACTGGGAGGGGTGGCTAACACCCAAGAGGACAGGATCACACTTCAAAACGACCTTGACAGATTAGAGAACTGGGCAAAAACAAACAGGATGAATTTTAACAAGGAGAAATGTAAAGTATTACACTTGGGCAAAAAAAATGAGAGGCACAAATACAAGATGGGTGACACCTGGCTTGAGAGCAGTACATGTGAAAAGGATCTAGGAGTCTTGGTTGACCACAAACTTGACATGAGCCAACAGTGTGACGCGGCAGCTAAAAAAGCCAATGCAATTCTGGGCTGCATCAATAGGAGTATAGCATCTAGATCAAGGGAAGTAATAGTGCCACTGTATTCTGCTCTGGTCAGACCACACCTGGAGTACTGTGTCCAGTTCTGGGCACCACAATTCAAGAAGGACACTGACAAACTGGAACGTGTCCAGAGGAGGGCAACCAAAATGGTCAAAGGCCTGGAAACGATGCCTTATGAGGAACGGCCAAGGGAGCTGGGCATGTTTAGCCTGGAGAAGAGGAGGTTAAGGGGTGATATGATAGCCATGTTCAAATATATAAAAGGATGTCACATAGAGGAGGGAGAAAGGTTGTTTTCTGCTGCTCCAGAGAAGCGGACACGGAGCAATGGATCCAAACTACAAGAAAGAAGATTCCACCTAAACATTAGGAAGAACTTCCTGACAGTGAGAGCTGTTTGACAGTGGAATTTGCTGCCAAGGAGTGTGGTGGAGTCTCCTACTTTGGAGGTCTTTAAGCAGAGGCTTGACAACCATATGTCAGGAGTGCTCTGATGGTGTTTCCTGCTTGGCAGGGGGTTGGACTCGATGGCCCTTGTGGTCTATTCCAACTCTATGATTCTATGATTCTATGATAATGATGATGATCAAATGTTGAATGGAAGAGTATTCCACAGTATAGAATCAGCCACATTAAATGCCCGACTTCTAGCTGAAGCCAGTCAAGGATAAGGATAACATCTCAACACATGCATTTAAAGCACTGCAGTGTGGATACAAATATGCACCTGATGTACCCCACAGATTTAATGCAATGAATTCTGATGCGAGGAGTAAAGATGCATCCCAGCTGGTGTTTGGTTAAGCTGAAAATCTGGAAATATTATCATCATTTCAAAGATGCCTCGAATACGCCATTATTAATTTTGCCAAATATTCATTTGCTATTTTAGCCTTCTGATTTTCTGAAATAGCAAAAGTCACTTGCCTTTAGGAAGATTGGAAAAGTTCTTAAATCTGAGGAATTCATTTGCATGTAGTACCTCATTGTTATTGAGAGCTTCATGATTGCCTATTTTTAAAGCTTGCATCCTTTAATTCGCTATGAATTGCTATTATAGTTCTTCAGAAAGAAATCTATAAAATTGTAGTGGCATTTTGAGTTTGAAAAAGCAATGAATAATTCCCACTCAGAGATATTGCACACATATAAAAACTTACATTTTTTCATTTTCTATCCAATATTTAAAATAAATAGAGTTACAGAATTGGGAAAGAATATCCAATGTGAAATCACATACAGTGGTACCTCGGGATGCGAACGGGATCTTACAACTTTTCTTACAACTTTATGTTATTGTTTTATTTTGTTAAAGCCACAATTATTTCTCTTTACTACACAAGGTCCCACTTCGGGAATTTATTTAACAATAAATTGACCATTGTCACTTTGGTCCCTGGGTATGTGTTGAATTGTATACTGTACAAATAAAGTAATTTAATGTAGTTTCTATTGAGACAAAAAAAATGTAATCATCTGTGGAAAGTGAATTCAGACCACCTAGAGATGCTGTGGTAGCATCGTGAAAATAAGCTGGATGTGAGTGTTAGAGCTCTAATTCTGAAAGAGCCTATCTATAATGTGTGTAATTGGGCCAAAGTCTTAAATTAAACAATGGGAAAACAACCCAGTGAACCCATAGAGAGACATTGACTTAATTTGGACTTTTGCACAGGGGCAAGTGTTGTGTCCTAATGGATTCTGATACGAGATACGGTGTTCCATTTGCTTCATTATTTGAGCTATTGGATTACTGTTTTCTCCACCCTAGGCTTTCTCAAGCAATTGGCTGTCTAGTAAGAAGTTTTTACATATATTAGAAGTATCCTATCTTAAACTAAATAATATCCCACCTTTCTTTTCCCGAATGAGGGGTGGGGCAGGGTGTAAACCCCCCCCCCAATTCAGGTTTTTAAATATCTTATGTGTCATTAGACCATGGAACTGATGTAATTACTTGCTTTTCCCAAATGATTTTCTCTCTGTGCACACAGCTTTTGAGAGATGGCAAGGGCTCCATGCTTTAAGTCCTGGGGGCAATAATAATCAGATATTGTGTGCTTAATTTTTCTCTCATGCAATGACTTCATTTTTGTCTCAGTCACCTTTAATGTCTCTATTCTGTCCCCCAAAATGGATTTTCCATTAAAACATTTGTGATGTCTTCAGTTTTACATAAAACCCATTTTGTGTATCACAGCTTTCTCTAGTGTTACAGTCTCAACAATGTAGTGGTCATCATTAATATGTCATTTATTCCTCTTAGTATCTATGGGGAACCCTCAAAAGAAAGTTAGTGTCTAGCACAAATTTTCTGCTATATTAGGTCTGGTGGACCTTCAAATGTTGTTGGACTGCAACTCTCATAATCTCTTATCATTGGCCATGCTTGTTGGAGTTTATGGGAGTTGGAATCCAATAACAGCTGGAATGCCATAGCCCCCCTACTCCTGAAATAGATATTTGTTTTACTTAAATTATTAATAATCCGCTCTTCGTTGGCCACATAATCCCAGAGGGAGGAATAGCATTAGAATGCAGTAAACCCATAATTCATTTTAATACAACTGAACATAAAATCAAACAATATGGTAACATCATAGCTACATCAGCCAAGTGTGGGCACTACTTTAACAACATGTTTTAGTGAATAGCAACTTTTTCAACTAGTGTTGAAACTCTGTTAGTGCTGTTGCTAATTGCACCTGGCAGGAGGGTGCATTCCAGAATTGGAATGCCACTAGATTAGCATTGATGTGCTTGTGATGCATCCTGTCCACAATAAACTGTTGTGTAAGCCCCCTTGAAATGAATGGGGTTTAGGAAAGATATTTCTGGAGGATTGTGCCCAGTACCATTGATTTAAGAGTACAGTGGTACCTCTAGATACACATGCCACTGGTTGCATATCCTTCAGGATGCGAACGCGGCAAACCTGGAAGTATTTTTCCGGGTTTTGCCACGCGCGCATGCACAGAAGAGGCATCTCCGGTTGCGAATTCCTCAGGATCCGACTGGAGCTCCAGAATGGACCCCGTGCGCAACCGGAGGTACCACTGTAGTTTCAGCATAATCATTAATATGCATTTTGCACTCATGGAGTCACAGTGGATTTGTGTTAATGAATGTACTTATATTAAACTATTTAACTATAATGTTAAAAAAGGCTATTTAATGTTAACATGGAGTTGAAAGTTAAAGCTTAGTATTAGCATTCTTTGATTAATAAGCCAGTAAAGCCATTGCTCTGACAAGTCTCTGTTGACTGGATTATTACTTCCTTGGGGAAAAGGTTCTTAAATTCAATTTCAAGAATCAAATGCATTTTTTCACATTTTAGAATTTTATGTAAGAAATCAACATAAATATTGCCTTTCTGAAAATGATCCAAGTGTGGTGGTTCTCCTCCCGCCCCCTGGCCAATTATAAACAAATGCCAGATGTGGGGGTGGATGGAGGAAAGCAATAGTGCAGAACACATTAAAGTACAAATATTCCTACTCTGTCCCTGCAAATGACCTGGTGCCCAAATATTTGAAAGAGAACATCTTTCAGAATCTGCTAACCCGGTTTTTAAGATCTGCAGGTGATGTTCTTCTAATGGTTCTGGTTGATAGATATTACCTATTATGCAGTGGCCTGGAAGACATCCTTCCCATTGGCGGCACCTCACTTGGACAACTCCCTGCCTCTCAAGGTGTGTTACACATCCTTGATGCAAAGTTTTCATTATATATTTTATTTTATGGGAATCTCTATTTAAATGTTAATAAGTTTCTTACCTCCCAGAGAGGTGGTCAGCCTTGTCACATTAGTTCATGCGCTGGTTACTTCAATACTGGAATACTGCAATGTGGTGCTTCCCTTACTGCAGTTAGTACAGAATGCTGCAGCAAAATTGTTGACAAGGCTTTCCTGGTCAACAAATGGCCGTAGCCATGGAAGTTGGTCAAAGGCACTTCTAGCCACTGAGACTTCCTGAACCTCCAGTGACAGAGCTGGATTCGCAACACCCCCAAATATATTTAAGACATGAATTTCCCTAGGCCAGATCTTTCCAAACTTTTCATGTTGGTAACACACATTTTAGACATGCATCATTTCACAACACAGTAAATAAGTTTTACTAGCAAACCAAAAGTTAAACAAACCCTTTTCCAGCCCTGGGAAGAGCATGGGGAGCATTCACGAGACACCTCTACACACTGCAGCCAACACACTAACGTGTCACAACACAGTTTGGAAAGCTTTGCCGTAGGCATTTGAGACTGTGCTGGGTTATTTGTTCCGATTTGTATGCTGCCATATTGTCAATTAATTGCATTTTTTTTAAAAAATAATATACATTGTGTATTATTTTTTATTATTATTTATTTTTATTATTTTTAGGGACGCGGGTGGTGCTGTGGGTAAAACCTCAGCGCCTAGGACTTGCCGATTGTCAGGTCGGCGGTTCGAATCCCTGCAGCGGGGTGCGCTCCCACTGCTCGGTCCCAGCGCCTGCCAACCTAGCAGTTCGAAAGCACCCCCGGGTGCAAGTAGATAAATAGGGACCGCTTACTAGCGGGAAGGTAAACGGTGTTTCCGTGTGCTGTGCTGGCTCGCCAGATGCAGCTTCGTCACGCTGGCCACGTGACCCGGAAGTGTCTTCGGACAGCGCTGGCCCCCAGCCTCTTAAGCGAGATGGGCGCGCAACCCCAGAGTCGGACACAACTGGCCCGTACGGGCAGGGGTACCTTTACCTTATTATTATTTTATGTAGTGTACACTGCTCTGCATAGGAGCCAGCTCCTAAAGGATGAACTCCTCCCCCCTAAAATATTTGATGGGGCTGGAGGACCCCAAAGTTGATGAGCATTGCCATTCAAATGGTGTGTGCGTGCCACATCTTGTGATTAGTTATGTGGGATGGGGACTTACCTATTTTATTCAAGTTGGCACCCCTGCTGCCCTGAGGACAAAGGAAAGTCTATAAATAAAATTAACAACAACAACAGGGTGTGTGGGGGTGTGGGGGTGGTATTTCTCCCACCCACTTTGTTGTTAGTCACCTTGAATTTTTGGAAAGACCAATTATAAATGTTTCGAATAAGTAAATGTGGGTTTGCAATCTTTATAAGATTTCAGAGAGCATATAGCTTTTCACAAAATATTGTTCAGAGCTGCTACTGACCCACTGTTTTCTTGTTAAATGTTTAGAACTGTCTAAGCATTGTGACCCTGTAGTGAACATAAGCAATCCTAATTTTAGCAGTTTGCTTTTTGTCACTTTTTCTTCAGCCCCATTATTATTCATTGAAATTCTACATGAAATAGATAAGGGAATCGCTCTGTATAAAAACCCCACCAACTGGAGATGGGAAATGCTTCTTTTATTTCAGACTTGAATATTGATGGAGACTTTATTCTTGTTTTTCAGAGCTGTGACCTGCCCCAGCAGAGTATCGTTCATATTGTTCAGAATCCACAGAAAAAGGATGAAGAGGTTGAGACGGAAAGCAAAAATGTCTCTGGCATTCTAACAAGCAATGGAAGAGAAGCTGAAAGCCTCACTCGGGTGGATCTCAACACCAACCTGCTGCCTTCTCACTCAGCTGGCCTTGCAGTGATTTTAGACACTGTGGATGACGGCATCTCCCCTCTAGCTGGCAATTCTGGTAAGTTGCTGAACCCACACAATCCAAAATACAGAGGGTTTCGTTTAAAGCTGATTGTGCAGTAGGGAAATCACAACTTTCCCCTGTCTTTTTGGTGAACCATATATAAAAACCCCGGAGGCTGGGGCACTGTTTTTGGTGTTCTTTGAGCCCTGTTGCTTATATTCAAGGGATGCATGCTGTGATTATCCTGAGTTTGCTTGACAAGGCTGCTGCCATTTTATAGTTCCCCAAATCCATTTGGGAATCAGCAGCCAGTCATGCTGGTGTGCATGTTTCTTTGTTTAATCCTCGCTGTCATAGACAAGAAGCACATTGTGTATTCTGTTTAGTCTGCCAGCCCTCCTGGGAATCTCTATTTAAATGTTAATAAGTTTCTTACCTCCCAGAGAGGTGGTCATTCAGCTCCGAGGCACAATGTCATTCAACACTTGCCAGGGATCTAGAGGCATGGAGGGATGATCTTCTTGCTAAAGAGGGATGTTTAGATTTAAGGAGCAAGAAGCACAGCTCTCTTCATCCTTTTGTAGCATTCTGCATGATGGAGAGTTTAAGGATCATTAGAGTTTAAGGGCTTTGTGGCCAGCAGTGGAACAGGCTGAGGACCACAGTCATAGTAGTATGTTGGTTGAAGCTTTCCTTCTCTGGCTGTCAGGGAACTGGTAATCTGATGCCATATCCAGGTTTTTCAACTCTCTTGGAATAATTTGGAAAGGAGATTTAAGAGTTGTGATGTGGAGAATTAGGTTCCATTCAAGCAGTGCCGTGAAAGAGTTGTTCAACAGTGGAACCAACTCCCACAAGAGGTGATGGAGGTTTTTAAGCAGAGGTTGGATGGCCGTGTCTCATGTATGATCTAGCTGAGTTTCCTGCATTGCAGGGGGTTGGACTAGATGACCCCCGGGTCCCTTCCAACTCTACAACTATATGATTCTATGGTTCTATACGTGTTTTGAATATCTAGTGGCACATCCCTTCTGGGACAATACCTGAGGAAGACTCTCAGACTACATGGCTGGGGGAGACTTGAGGGTTTGAACACTCTTCTACAAAAAAGAAAAAGAAAACCCTCAACACCTGCTCCATGGATTGTATCCAATTTATGTCATACTCAGAGCAGACTCACTGAAATCAGTTGACTTAAGGTAGTCATAACTTCAGTGGTTTCATGATTTCAATGGGTCCACTCTGAGTATGACTTAGTTGGATACAACTCCCTCTAGGTAGAAAGCTAGCATATCTGAGAAAAGGGCTGTAGCATAGCTTTCACTTTGATAAGCTCATTTTCTGTGGGCAAGGCCTTTTAAACTATTACCTACCATCACCATTAAGTGGTAGATCCAGGAAGGACTATATACCATATTTTTTCGTGTATAAGACTATATTTTCCTGCAATTTTTTTAAGTTTAAAAATGGAGGTTGTCTTATACACAGATAGTGCATATGGGGGATTTCTTTATTTGGAGTCCCAAAAAATAGGGGCTATGTTATACATGGAGACGTGTTATACACGGAAAAATATGGTAAGTTTTGAACATAAAGTTCAGTGCTTACTCTTCCCCAAATATCACCACCTAATATTTAGAAATAAATGGCAGTGTGTCATCCTATGGTATTACCATTTCCCTCATCTGAACTATGAATGTGGACTGCATTTACAGGATTCCTTCCCCTGTCCTGAAGCAGTGGTTCTGTACTGAACTTGGTAGTGAATTCTGTAGGATCCATTGATTTTGCAAATACACATATAAGAACATAAGAAAAGCCCCACTGGATCAGGTGAAAGACTCATCTAGTCTTCCATCCTATTCTTACAGTGGCCAACCAGATGCCTTTAGGAAGTGCCAAGCTGGACCTGAGTGGAACAGTGCTCCCCTCCCTTGGGATTCTCAGTAACTGGTTTTCAGCGGCATCCTTCCTCCCGAGGGTAGAGCTAGAACATAGCCATTGTGGCTAGTAGCCATTGAGAATCTTATTTTCCATGACTTTGTCCAATCCTCTTTTTAAAGTTGGTGGCTATCGCTACATCTTGTGGGAGCAAATTGCATAGTACTTTCTTTTGTCAGATCTGAATTTTCCACTATTCAGCTTCAGTAGATGGCCTCAAGTTCTAGCATTGTGTAAGAGAGGGTAGAAACTTCACAACACCATGCATCATTTTATCCATTTCTATCATATCCCCCCTCACTTATTTGCTTTTTTAACAAACTAACACTGATTATTCTAAGTAACTAAATAGTTTTATGTGATTTGAAAAGAACTGTAGAAAAGAACTGCAAATTGCAAGAGGGTTCCCAACTTCTACAATTGACTGGATCAACCTCATGCTGCCAACTAATGATGAATGAGTGCAGTTTAGGACTGAATTAGTGCCTCGCAATGCTCCACACATCACATTCTGAATGAATAATGTGGCAAGAGGGGTGCCTTGTCATTTCAATCTGATCAGCTCAGGTGGATGTAGCCCACATTTTATATTGTTTCTTTCTTCAGGTGTGTATACACCTGTATTCAGTATTTGATTTTTTATTATTATTTGCAGGCTGATGCTTGTGTTGGAATAGCTATCACATCTGCTTAGGTTTCCCACAGTGCATTAGTATTTGGTTCTGCTGTCTGCTACTCATAACTCCCCCAGCCATAACGAATCCCACTTTGACAAACCAAAACTTAGCAAAGAGTCCTGATGGCAGGCTGACAGCACAGCAGATGCAGATGGCCCCTGTCTTTCCAACTACTTCATTTTATGATTCAGCTCAACTATATCTTACTTGTCATGAATAAGACAGCCGAGCTGAGTGACATTTCTGCTTGACTGGTAGTTAATGACAAGGAGTCTCTGGTGGGATGTTTTCTTTTCCTCAGGATATTCCAAGTTTCGCTATGACTAAAGGGAGACAAAAAACAAGGTTTTAATTTAGGGTGTTGATGATGATGTAAGCACAGCCATCTGTACTAGTGATAATTGTGACACATGGTTTCCGTGTTCTTTGAGGTAGTTTATGGAGGAAGATGCAAAACTGACAGGGATAGGACATTTGATTGATTTACCTCCAGAACAGATAGCATCTTGTGTTGTTTAATTGTAGGGAGAAATGAGGGACACTCTCATTTCCACAGTATCTATATGTAAGGATGGAGAAAACTATGTATTCTGATTTTGATTATTTTGAATGATTGTTGGATATTTATATATTTGTTCTTTTGGCATTGTTACTTGTTGCTTTTGTAATGTATGACTGCAGAGTAGACGGCAGATTTAATACTTTGTCTAATAGGCAAAGAACCACCAAATATATTCAATTTGATGTTACTTTAGCGGTATACATAAGGGACAGGGAACCCTTGGCCTTGCAGATGCTGTTGGGCACTAGTTCCATCAACTCCTGCCAGCATGGGCAATGTCCATGGGGTTGTAGTTCAATGTTATCTGATAGGGCAGAAGGTGTCTGTCTTTGGAAACTTAGAGTAGTGTAATGGGCATAGGGTGGTTAGATGAAAAAGAAGATGGTTCTCCTTCCTTGCTTGACAAACCAATCGCTGCATCCAGAACAGAAAGGAGGGCAAGGGCCAGGTAAAGTGTATGGGAGGATGAAAGTATTTTTCTATTTGTTCTGTTTGCTTCACAAAGGGCAGGAGCAAATGGAGACAGCTAGCTGTCCGAGCACAGAGGGAATCCAAGAGCCCCAGAAAGCCAAAAAATGGGGAAGCTTAAGAGGTATGAGTCTCCCTTGGTTGGATAAGGAGAAAGCGCAAATAAAGCAAGGTCAAGACTCTAACCCAGGAGTGAAATAAACAATTTTTCTGTAGCCCCTTCCTGAAATGGTAAGAATGAAGGCTCTTTAAAAGGGCTAAGACTAGATCTTTATGTTGTTTAGTTGTGGATTATTAGAGAGCATTTTAAAAAGTGTTCTGTGTTCCACTTTTGCCTGAGGCAAATGAGAAACCAAAGTTTCTGAGTTGTTTGTCACATTTCTAAAACTTATACTGTTAAATTAGTTCCAGGTCAAGTAACAGTATGATGTGCCTCCCCTCTTCCCTATTTTAATAAAGGATTAGGCTGAGAACTCTTAGTCCTAAAATAAACTGCATTTTTATTTCTTTCATCATCTTCTTGAGAACACCATCTAATGTGAGCATTGATCCATCCAAAATGGTCTCCAACATAGCATGCACATCTATATTGATATTGTGGAACATGAACCTGCATAAACACTCAACAAGTGAACCAGCTAAATCTAAGACAAGTACAACGGCACAGTTATTACTGCTTATGACCCATTTTCAACCTCCTTCATCAAAAACAAAAACAAACCCTGAATGTCTAAGAATTTACCATTTTATATACAAAAACCAAGCCTTTATGTTCAACACAGATCTTTGTTTGTTTGTTTTGCAACCACACACACGTTGCACAAAGAAATAATGTCCCTATTAGCACAGTACCAGTCTTGGATGGCTTAATGTTATAATGCATTTTGCAGATAAATGTACTTTTAGTCCATGTTGATCAGTGTGAATCAATAAATGTATGGCAGAAGCGGTATCTTCTTCAATTTGCATACATTAATTAGTTTATCTTTTCAAAGCTTTATCATGTTTTATGGCATAAGGAGGAGCCGCAACAAAGCATTTATCATAGGTCAATCTTGGTTTTCCCCCCTGCAAGAATAGAGAAATATAGGTATCTATTTTATGAATATCATATACATTTGTTTGTAGCAATGTAATACAGGTTTGGAAATATTAAGTACTCACTTGGTAGGGGACCTATTGCTCTCCAAATACAGTAAAGAGATTAATTAATCCAGTACACAATAGATTCCTGTGATACCTATAAGATACCTTGGGGAGCCATGTTTCTCTGCAGGGAAGGAATAGAGATCTCTCTCTTATCCTAACAGAGGAACTGAAGGGGACTAAGAAGAAAAAACTGGTCAGGGCGGAGGTGAGAAAGTAGACACTCAGGCAGAATATTCTTTGTGGTGAGGGTATTGCCACTGTGATAGACATTTTTCTTTCCTTGTCATAGCCCATTAAACTTTAAAAGCCCTTCAGTTGTTACTGGTGCTTGGTAGCCTTTAGCACTGCTGAGGTATTGCTCTTCTGTAGTCAAGTGGGATTTGAATTAAAATTGTGGTTCCACACTCACAAAAATATCATGTGCTATGACACAATCCTGCAATGCTCATCCCCACAGCAGTGACAACAAGTGGGGAGCACATTACTGCCATAAGCGCATAAGTTACCTGTCACTCCTCTTTTCCTTCTCTGTCGAAATTTGGATTCTAAACTCTTCTTTTATTACTCTTCTGCAACGTACATTAATAGAGCAATACAAATGACTATTATTGTTGTCATTTTTCATTATTACTACTGCAACACGTATTTACGGCACCTTGCATGACACTTGACTCAGAGTGTTCCTGATGTTAATCCAGTTCCTTCTTTGGGTTGAGCAAAGCATCCATAATGAGCATAAACTCAGAGAGTGTTATCTACTTTAATAGGACAGTTGCTTCAAAGACCAGGAACTGTCATATTATTAAATTTGTATACCACCCTAAAAGGGCATCAGATGTCAATCAGCCAAAGGCCTGGTTAAAGAGGAACATTTTTGTCTGGTGCCTAAAAGTGTATAATGAAGGCGCCAGCCAAACCTCCCCGGGGAAAGCATTCCACAAACATATCATATTGGATTAAAAAACCCATTGCACAAACTCAAGTTATTTCCTCTTGCCGTGGTAACAATGTACAAGATTATATATTTCAGGGAAAATCACATTTGTTTAAATGCACTACACAGTGCTATCTTTGGATGGAATGTTTCCTTCTGACCCTCTTAAGTAGTCTGTTTGCATTGCAAGGAAATGTATTTGATTACCTTTTGTGTGTATATCTGGGCAATGTGCCACAAGGACATATCACACTCTTTAATTTGGTGTTGTTTGAAGCAAGGTTTTCTAAATAACATTCACTTTTAATTAAGTCATTACTTCTATTATCATCAAGGAACAACTGACTATGGGTGCACTTACCAAATCCCCTGTTGAATGCTAAACATACAAACTAAAACACACATTACAGTGGTGCCTCGGGTTACATACGCGTCAGGTTACAGACTCTGCTAACCCAGAAATAGTACCTCGGGTTAAGAACTTTGCTTCAGGATGAGAACAGAAATTGTGCTCCAGCTGCAGCAGGAGGCCCCATTAGCTAAAGTGGTGCTTCAGGTTAAGAACAGTTTCAGGTTAAGTACGGACCTCCGGAATGATTTAAGTACTTAACCTGAGGTACCACTGTACTTTTCTGTAGCTAGGATAGCAAAAACAATGCCCCCCCCAAAAAAGGTTTGAAAGTTGGCTACATACACAGTATCTCCTGCTGGCCTTAGTGATGATTAGTATGTCAGTCTTCCTCACTGACATAATTCTAAATATAAAAATTTGTATCTCCCCCTTGACCTTCTAAAAACAGCAGAAAGTGCTTTTCTGAGACATTAACATAATGGAACCTTTTCAGTAAAATGATAAATTGAGCCCATTTCAGCAAACAGAATGCATACTTGGTAATTTATTGCAGTCTTTGCCAATGCTGGGAACCTCATTCATATCATATGCTTTTAGTTCTAATGAGTATGGTGCCATTTCCCTACTTGCTTCACTTCTTTCATATTTGCCAAGGTGAGTAGCATTCTTTTGAGTGGAACCTGAGATGCTTTGGGGAATTCATTGCATCATGGCAACTCACCAAACATCTCTGAGAGCCAGTGTGGTGTAGTGGTTAAGAGCGATAGACACGTAATCTGGGGAACCGGGTTCGCGTCTCCGCTCCTCCACATGCTGCTGCTGGGTGACCTTGGGCCAGTCACACTTCTTTGAAGTCTCTCAGCCCCACTCACCTCACAGAGTGTTTGTTGTGGGGGAGGAAGGGAAAGGAGAATGTTAGCCGCTTTGAGACTCCTTAAAGGGAGTGAAAGGCGGGATATCAAATCCAAACTCTTCTTCTCTTCTTCCTCTGGTCATTTTAAGCAATGTTTTGTTTTCACTGGAATTTCTTGTTTCTTCCATAAGAATGTTTGCAGTGAGAGAGTTTATGGAAGAAAGGCACAGCTATATTTTCATTCGTATCTGAGAGTGAGGTTCATAGGGGTTTGCTGTTTTTAATTCCCCTGCACAACTTCAGTTAGTTGTGTGAGCAGACCATAGTAGAAATTGTACTAAATGATAAATGTAATCATGGCGAGGGAAATAAAGTCAGATTAGTGACAACGGTTCTGACTAACTCTTCTGTTTGTTCTTGAAATTATGGGCCCTGGGAGCCCACGGTGTATCTAATTAATACCCTAAAAAAATAGGTAAAGGTAAAGGTACCCCTGCCCGAACGGGCCAGTCTTGACAGACTCTGGGGTTTGTGCGCCCATCTCACTCTATAGGCCATGGGCCAGCGCTGTCCGGAGACACTTCCGGGTCACGTGGCCAGCGTGACAAAGCTGCATCTGGCGAGCCAGCGCAGCACACGGAACGCCGTTTACCTTCCCGCTGGTAAGCGGTACCTATTTATCTACTTGCACCCAGGGGTGCTTTCGAACTGCTAGGTTGGCAGGCGCTGGGACCGAGCAGCGGGAGCGCACCCTGCCGCGGGGATTCGAACCGCCGACCTTTCGATCGGCAAGCCCTAGGCGCTGAGGCTTTTACCCACAGCGCCACCCGCGTCCCACCCTAAAAAAATAATAATAGTTAAGTCTCAAAGGAGGTGGGAGAAAACTATTGTATACATTATCTACAGAGAGACCACAGTTGATGCTGATAACTGTTTATTGCAAGATCTCAACATTGCTTAACCAGTTTCCACCCTTAAATTTTCATGGAAACTCAGGGTCTATAGCAAAAACATATATGATATGATTTAATAAAGGTTGCTCACTGACCTTAGAATGCACAGCCAAAGTTTCTCCTGCTCCCCTGATCACTCAGGGGGTTGGCTCAAGATGGCTGAAAAGCTGTGTGGCATCAGAGCATCTAAGCCAATGAAAGCCAGAGTTTAGAACACAGTTGTTGGTTGGTGGTGGCTTGTAACTACTGTGGCTTGTGAATAAGCTACCTCACTGTTTAAGGGAAAGCCATGAATTTGGACTCTTGGGAGAAAAAATATTTGCATAAAATCATTGTCGATATTGCTCTAAAACAAATAAACAAAATTAATTAATCTGAGAACACTTTTGTGCTAATCTACACTGGGGATCATGAATTTATATAGATTTTTTTAAATAAAAAAGCAGAAAACCAATTATAAGGTGTAAACGGAAACAGATGTTTAGTTTGAGAGTCAATTTGCATTAGGTTAGTTATCATTTGCCTAAATTTCCCACTCTTTCTTTCATTCAGGAGAGGCTGGTGCAAAAGAGTGGAGTTGTGCTGTTGCCCTCCAGTCATTGTCCCTTACTGGGGTGGTGCAAGATCAAGGCAGGGCTGCAGCAAGGCCAGAGCCATGTAAGCACATTGGCAGAGCTAATCTGGTGCTCCTGCTGGTGCACTTGCACTGCCCCAACCTCACCCTCACCCTGTCCCGTCTCAGTAAGTGGCACAGCACTGTGATGCTTCTTTCTTTCTTTCTTTCTTTCTTTCTTTCTTTCTTTCTTTCTTTCTTTCTTTCTTTCTTTCTTTCTTTCTTTCTCATAGCAAAAGTTTAGAAATCAGTGTATTTTCTTCCACTGCTTATACAGCCAACCAG
The DNA here is from genome assembly GCF_964188305.1 of Podarcis bocagei. NCBI lineage: Eukaryota > Metazoa > Chordata > Lepidosauria > Squamata > Lacertidae > Podarcis > Podarcis bocagei. The sequence continues at coordinate 56,981,492 of NC_138127.1, read as the reverse complement.
TACCACCCATAAACAACTCCTCAGTCATGCCAGTGACTCAGCCACTCAGCTAGGTATTTGGTGCAAAAACACACATTAAAAGGGAAATAATTTTGTCAGGAGAGGTAATTTTGAAATGTCAGCGAAAGTACTGACTACAAGAGCAATTACTCTAGTAAGCACCATGTCAACACTCAAGGCCTGACCCATTTAGAGCCAGGCAATATCTAAATGGTATAGTAATGGTCTGTTTCCCAATTGTTTTTCTATCCATAATTGCAACCGAGTGTCTACACAGATTTCATTATGTTTTGTCCATACTGCCTGCCTTCTTCTCACCCCTTGTGGTTGGTTAACCAGTTCTGGAAGTTTGTTTTCTCCTTCTAATGTGGAAAGGTAAAGGTGTGTATGCCGTGACTTTCCCTTTGGCTGTGCATTCCCTGCATTCAAAAAAGAAAACTGAGTCTGTCATGTGCTGAACTACCCCTCCCACCTACCTTAACTTTCACAGGGGAGCAAATGTTTGATGCTCAACAACACACCTGCCCCTGTGATGCTCCATTCCCCAATGGACTGAACAGGATCTCTAAAGCAGGCTGCCTCTTGCAGCTGTTTTTCTTCAACCAAGCACAGCATTTCTCTAACACACACCCAGTACCACACAAACATTAAGACACTGCAACCAGGATTCCCTCTTTGCAGCCAACAGTCAAGAGAAACTCTCTGATTAGGGGACCAATCAGTTATTGGTGGAACGAGGAAGTAATGAATCAAATGGAAACCATCAGGAGGAAAAGGGGAGATGCTAAGAACTGTCTACACTTGTGACAATTAAGCTGCTGCTTTACTCTCTTTTTTTAAGGCTGGATTTTTTGTGGTAGGGAATAATACAACAATTGCTGGAAAAACTTGTGAAGATTACAGTTAGATGGCAGTGATGTGTGGAGCCATCACAAAAAGTGAGTGAACAAGCAGCTCTTGTAGCAGATTGTATTCCTTGTGGCAAGCAAGGTGGGATTCCACATTGCCTGTGGCAAATTGCTCAGACTGAAAAGGAGGTCTGCCACTTTCTAATACTATATATTAAAGAATGTCATGCTGTGATAACAAGGAATATCACAAAGGTGTGACAAAACAGTTTTAATAACTTAAAAATGTAAGCGTGAACACATTAACTTTTTTTGAACTAACTCAATGATGTCTCCCTTGTCTTTAATCTTCAAACGATGGTTCTAGCCTATTTTTCCTGTGAGGCATTGCAAAGGCAGGTTTCACATGCATATTCATGGAACAATACAGTCTCCCTGTGCACCTCTGTTCTCTTTCAGCGGTGTAATGCAAGGGTTGGAAGGGGAGGGTGCCATTTCCAAGAAGTAAGGAAATCTCTTGGTTTTCTCAGATACAGTGTAAAGTATGTGTACTGCTTTGAATTAGTGACACAGTCTTGCAAAATGAAATAACACACTAATGCCTGCATCTGAAATAGCTGCTGTGCATGAACAGCTGCTGAGTAGATATGATGATTTGTTGTACTGCATATATACTGTTGATGCATTTCTTCAAAAAATAGGTTTATTGAAGCCAATGGGTCTTTCCCAAGACTGTTATTCACAATACAATACAGAAGCATTTCCCTCTTAATGTTTTTTTTTTTGCTTAATTCTCTCTATGTTAATTTCCCCCCTTTCAGAATGATACTAATGTGAATTTCTTTTTTAAAGATAGCAGAGTTTCTTCTATTAGAGTTAGTTGTCCCATTACAAAGATTTGTGGACTGCCATTTTCAAAGAGGAATCTCAGGTTGTTTGTTGTCATGGCAAAAAAGTGGATCCTTCTAACCCAATATCACAGTTAAAAATAAATAAATAAATAAAAACTCCATTTGGTAGTAGCTTTCAATAGTATAATTGCATTTGTCTGTCTGTTTAGCCAACATTGTGATTTTGCATTGCAACAAAGTAAGACAACATTGACATACTGTGAAGATGTACCATGACAAATTGCCATGACATAGATATAGACATAATAATTTCTGTCTTGCTGGACATCTATTAAAGTGTCAGTCTAAATAAATGAAAGAGATATTGATGGCTACAAGAGGGATTTTTATAGAACAAGCAGATCTCTTTTTTAAAAAAACACACCGACAAAACTGTGTCTCTCTTATCGATACAGCATGGTCTTTCTTTCTTTCTTTCTTTCTTTCTTTCTTTCTTTCTTTCTTTCTTTCTTTCTTTCTTTCTATATTATAGTACAAAATGTGACATCCAAATGAATTATAGTTAAATCTCTCTTGGTCCATTTTTCTGAGCCTCATTATTTTCTTGAAAAGTAAATCATCTTTAAAAGCCGCTCATTTAAGAGAGGTTTTGTGTTAACAGGGCACCCTGGATGGAAAGAAATGCTGCAGATCAGTGTAAAATGCCTGTTATTGTCTAGACTTACGCTAGCATAGAAGGTAATGAAATGTTTTTGCCTAGCTGAGGTATTAGGAAATTCTGTAGTTCTCTGATGGGGAGCCCTCTTATCAATGGTCATTTCCCCCCTTGCCCACATAATGATGTGATTCTCATTGGGAAAGGGAAAAGCTCAAATTACTTCAGTGTGGCCATGTGTGCCTCAGGTGCACAATTAATATAACCAGTTCATGTGATTGCAGTTCAACTAGGCGCAAAATTAATTTAGGTAAAAATAGCTTTTCTTTGAAAAACAGCTGCTCTTTGGTACTGCTACTGGTGGGAGTCGGTGATGTCAGAGAGGGCAAGGGGGGCAAGTGTCCCTCTCCTCAGACAAGGAGTTTACCCCCACCCCCTGCCACTGAATCCCTGTTAATACTTTAAGGAAAGGCACAGTTCACATATACAAGTGCATTAATATTTTCAAGAGGCCAAGAGGCCAGTGGCAATCTACGGAGAGGAATGGGAATGCATCTGATGTGCAGGAGAGAGAAGTAATTGAGGAGTCATGTTTTCTTGAGCACCTCTTGGTGTCCGCCAGGCTGGGAATTGGTTGCTATTTTATTATGCAGTCACAGCTCCTCCTCCAATCAACCCGCTGAAAGGGTGGGATGCAGTCTCCATTGTCATATAGTGTAATCATCCTATATTTAATGCTGTACTGTTTTTAACATTTGTTTTTTTTAATAAAATATTTATTAAGGTTTTAAACAAAACACAGATTTACCAAAAACATAGATTTACAAAGTGAATATTACAAAAATCATAAGCTTACAAAATAGGAAAAATTTAAAACAAAACTTAACCAACTAAGAAAAAAAAGAAAAAGAAAGAGCACACATAAAGGGAATATATAGAGAGAAAAAAGAAAAAATAATAGCTAAATAAAAAAGAAAAAATAAAGTTTAAAATTAACTCCATCTTTCTGTAACCTTTCAACTCATTTCCTTAGTTCTTTGACCTCATCACACCTCCCCTTTTGTATTCCCATTTGAAAATCCTTTCAGCAAATCCTTACCCTCTGTCATTTATCTTTACTCAGTATCTTAACCTATTATAACCATGTGTTTATAACCATTATCAATCCATATTTACATATTCTTAATAATCTTTTTACCAATACCACTTATTTTCCATCCAACATCATTTTAACATTCCTTAATTTTACAGTATTTCTGCAAGTAGTCGTTAAATTTCTTCCAGTCTTCTTCCACCGACTCTTCTCCCTGGTCACGAATTCTGCCAGTCATTTCTGCCAATTCCATGTAATCCATCACTTTCATCTGCCATTCTTCCAGTGTGGGTAAATCCTGTGTCGTTTTTAACATTTGATTGGGAGCCGCCCAGAGTGGCTGGGGAAACTCAGCCAGATGGGTGGGGTATAAATAATAAATTATTATTATTATTATTATTATTATTATTATTATTATTATTATTACTCAAAGTTAGGAAAGTGTGCATAGAATTGTAGCCTTAGCTACCATGGTGAATGTTATCTGGAGTGAGACATAGTCAAATCCTATATATAAGCAAGAAAACTTACAGTTGATTTTTGTTTGTATTTGTCTTAGTGGAGTGTAGCTGGGGACACACACATTGTGGCCAGAGGTGGGGGGGGGCAGCATTTGGAATTCTTCAGAACATGTGTACTGCCTTGCAAACAGTCCACGCAGCACTCCAAATGCACCCCCTCCCTGCCTCCAGCCACAATGTGTGTGCCAACCAATTCCCTCCTCTGTGATCTGGAGGCCCCAAGCACCACTTTTCTTGCTTCTAGTGAAATCTCCCCAGGTCCCTGTCTAATGGCTTCTCCAACTGCTGTTGTTTGTACAAACAACACAGTCCCTTTTCTGTTTTCTGTTCCCTGCCAACTTTCCTCCGACTTCAGGTGTGAGTGAGAAGTCATGTGTCATGCATACACGCCAGAAAATATTTTGGAGAAGATTTTCCTGTCTAGTGTTGCCCTTTAGGGTCATGTACATGAGTGTGTTGCAGCTAAATTGTAGGATTTTTCTCATGCGCTTCTCTGACATGCATGTGTGAGCGCAATTGTTTTGAAAAAGTGATTCAAATGAAATTAAATGAACAAGAAAAGAAATCATCTATTCCTATGCCATATTTCCACACACATTCCTAACAGTTGATGGACATCTTGCTATCTACTAATAATAACATCAAAGGACAAAGAAGCCAAATGCTCAGTTTGTGTCTTGGTGTCGCCCTATAAATACATCTATATCTAGCTATGTCTACTGTGAAACTCAAATATATTGATATGCAGATGTCCTTCTTTATGACAGTTGCCATGAATAGTTAATGCTGTCAGTTACGGCTTATTAAGAGTTTATAATACCATTCATAACATACTAACTAATTTATAAGCATGTCTGTGGCTTTTATGTTCTATCAAGTATTTATCACTGACCCTTACGAGGAAGTGTTACAGATTTTTCTGAATAATTTATATGTTTAATATAAAATTTAATGCTCCAGATTTCTGCCATAGCTGCATTAGACTTTATGGCATTTATTTTCTTCCCCATATGAGTTATTCAGGGTAAGGAATATTTAAAACTCACTTAGATCGGTTTTGATCGTTCTCCCCCTTCCAATAATTTGCTGGGTGGTTTGCCACAATTTGATTCCCTTTAAAGTTCCTTCCCCTTTTAGGACATCTGCATAATTTTTCTTGTACAATATTCATTAATGATGTGTTAATACATACAAGGTTAGGTTTAAGCCAACTGTATGGTGCTATTCTGATGTAAGTCACTCCTCAAACCACTTATTCCCACCCCTGCCATTCAAGAGGCATAAACCTGTTGCTGGAGGGAAAGCTGTTGTATTCCATTTGTGTACCACTTCTTAATAAAAAGTGCTTCGTAGACAGTGTTAAATCAAGTTAAATTGTCATGTTATAACAATGCAAAATAACTTCTATAAAATCAAGAAGCCATTAACACTATATAACCAATTCATCTGGCAAGTATTTACAAGCAATCCAACAAACCTTCTCAATATACTTCTATGTTGAGCAAAGGATATCAGAAGAAGGATTTCATTTAGCTGCTCTAAGGGCCATTTAGAAGGTGGAAAATCTCACTTCCTTGGACAGCCAGTTCCATAAGGGATGGGGTGGGTGGGGCCTATCACCAAGAAGACTCTAGGTCTTATAGTCACCCGCCATATTTCAGGCAGTTGAATCACGTGTGGAAATACACCACTTTACTTTCAGGACCTCTCTTACGCTGTGAAAGTGGAGCAGCATTGTTGGTCTAGTACTCAAGGGACAGGATAATTTTTAATTTTTTTATGGAGGCTTCTCTGTTTCATTAACTGTTATTGACAGCTCGGCGGCCCACCACACTTTTTTTAAAAATTTTTTTATGAAGTTTCTGTTTGTATGAAGCTACATGAAGTTGCCCCTGCCCAATTGCGGGCTGCTGTATTTACCCACTCTCATCCAAATAATGCCTCTGAAATGACAGTACATCCTGACACAGCATAATTCATTTCTAGACATGGAGTGAATACTTGGACATTGGCAATTTCTTCTCCAGTTTCCGTCAGAATTCTCCTGCATCCTTACCAGGGGCCAAAATTAAAGGGAAATTAAAGGGAAAAAATCATTATTTAACTATGTGTGCATGTAGCCTATACAATGGTACCTCAGGTTACATATGCTTCAGGTTACATACGCTTCAGGTTACAGACTCCGCTAACCCAGAAATAGTGCTTCAGGTTAAGAACTTTGCTTCAGGATGAGAACAGAAATCGTGCAGCAGCAGCGCAGCAGCAGCAGGAGGGCCCATTGGCTAAAGTGGTGCTTCAGGTTAAGAACAGTTTCAGGTTAAGAACGGACCTCCAGAATGAATTAAGTACTTAACCTGAGGTACCACTGTACACTAATACCAATTTGACATCTTTCTGTTTTTGTCTGTTTGTCACCAAAACTACAGTGCATGCACAAGAGAAATATATCAACAAACTTGGGATTATCCTAAAATATGCACTACTACAAAAAAAGTCCCAGGCTACTGCAAGGGGTTGAACTAGATGACCCTTGCGGTCCCTTCCAATTCTGTGAGTCTATGATTCATGCTATATCCCTGCCTGCACCAAACATAACTGTGTATACTCTGTGGTACATTGCAATATAATCTGCAGTGTTTGGTGTAAGGATGATATGAAGGGCTATACTGCCCTTGATCCTTTTTGGCATCTTTAATTAAAGGCAGTGAAGAAACAAATTTAAATGTAGTCTGTATTAACGTTAAATTATTCTAAAAAGGCAGCTAAGAGACCATTTTTCAGGCACTGGTCTTGGAAGTTAATTGGGTCTTACCAGCACAACCTTGGTCAGTCCCAGGTATGGAAAAAACAAGTTACTTGTCCTATCATACCATAAGGAAACATGTGCTTGATTTATTCCAAGTGAGGAATATAATCTTTGCTTTAAAATAAGCATCTAGAGTTACTGAGATACTGAATATTTATAAAAACAGAAGTTCCATTTTTAAAAATCCTTATATTCTATTGTTTGATTACAGTGAAAAAATGTAAGAACAGCACTCTTCACAAGAGGAATGAACGTGCAGCTGCTTCAAATGCTTTAGGTAGCTGTTTCAGGGTGTGTGTGTGTGTGTGTGTGTGTGCGCGCGCATTCCTAGATAATACAGGCTCATTTTTTTCTTGTCTTTCCCCACCAGGTACACATTTATGTTTTATAACCATGTTTAGCAAAGTGTATTTAAACAGAATATCAAGGACAACCTCTTTATTGTAGTCAAAATAATTGAGCAAGGAAATGTGTTAGAAGGGACCCCAGGGGTCATCTAGTTCAACCCCCTGCAATGCCAGAATCTCAGCTAAAGCTTCCATGACAGATGGCCATCCAACCTCTGTTTAAAAACCTCCAAGGAAAGAGAGTCCACCACCTCTCATGGGAGTCTGTTCCACTGCAGAACAGCTCTTACTGTCAGAAAGTTTTTCCAAATGTTTAGTTGGAATCTCCTTTCTTGCAACTTGAAGCCATTAGTTTGAGTCCTACCCTCCAGAGCAGGAGCAAACAAGCATGTTCACTCTCCATGTGACAGCCCTTAAGATATGTGAAAATGGCTATCGTATCTCACCTCAGTCTCCTTTATTCCAGGGTTAACATACCCAGTTCCTTCAAGCGCTCCTCATAAGGCTTAGCTTTCAGACCCTTGATCATCTGGGTTGCCCTCTGCAAACGTTCCAGCTTGTCAATATCCATCTTAAATTGTGGTGCCCACAGTATTCCAAGTGTGGTCCGACTAAAGCAGAATAGAGTGGTACTATTACTTCCCTTGATCTGGACACTATTCTTCTGTTGATACAGCCTAGAGTAGTGTTAGCTTTGTTTTTGCTGCTGCATCACACTGTTCACTCATGTTAAGCTTGTGGTCCACCACAACCCCTAGATCCTTTCCTTTTCACAAGTATTGCTAATAAGCCAGATGTCCACCATCCTATATATGTGCATCTGGTTCTTCCTGCCTAAGTGCAGAACCTTACATTTGTTCCTATTGAAATTCATTTTGTTAGCTTGTGCCCAGTTCTCCAATCTGTTAAGGTCATTTTGAATTCTGATTCTGTTTTCTGTGGCACTAGCTACCCATCCCAGTTTGGTGTCATCTGCAAATTTGATGAGCATCCCCTCAACTCCTCCATCCCAGTCATTTATAAAGATGTTGAACAACAACAGACCCTGGACAGAACCCTGCAGCACCCCACTTGTCACATTTTCCCAGGATGACAAGGAAACATTAATGAGTACTCTTTGAGTTTGGTCAGTCAACCAGCTACAAATCCACCTAACAGTTGCCTCGTTCAACCCACATTTTACCAGCTTCCTTGCAAGAATATCATGGGTAGTGGTGTTAAATTCTTGAGAATAATCTTTTGGAGAATATTCTCGATTAATGGGAATATTAGAGAATTTTCATTTAAAATAGGAGAATATTTTAATGCATTGAAAATGATATAATTTTAATGGTCACAACTGGACCCAATGGTCAGGGGTCCCTTTACCTTTACCTTTAAACGTGTTCAGATGGCAACCAAAAACTGTATAGATACTTTTATTGAATGGGGCAATGCAGTGAATTTTTTGTACCAAATATGAAATTGAAAATTCAGTGTGAATGACTCACATTAATCACTAAGCCTGCCACTAACTGTATATTTACCATCAATTTTGAATTCTAATTATGTTGTGTATGTATGAAATGTAGCTTTTAAAGTAAAAGGAATATAAAAAAAAACTCTCAGGCCCACTACATGAGTACGTTCTTTAATAAGCATATCTACATGGTACAGTATTTTCAGTGCAGCACTAATACAATCAATATAATCAATATAATCAATATAAAGTTTAAAATGAATGCTATTATTTCTAGAAAATAAAACACAAATAATCTGTAATGACAAGTTACATAACATCAGAAATGCAAATTACTGTCTGCTTAGACAAGTAAGGCAACACACTTTTAAATTATAACTGATAAATTGTCACAAGAAAGAATTTATTTAAAAAATAGGCTTTAAGTAACAAGTCTCAAAATTATAAATTTATATTGACTCCTCAAACATCTTAAGAGGATGAGTCACCATCTTCGTCTCCACTGGTAACAGAGCTTTCAAGTCCACACTGATCATCTGGGAGATCATAGAACGAAGTTGATGGTTGTGTAAAATTCAATGAGCGTGTTAGAAGCTGTGTTTTCTTCTCTTCTAGGAGTTATGAGCTACATATGTAAGCTTTTCTGCTCTGTCTACAGTAAGCCTATTCCTTTTTGCTGAATGAATAACTCCATAAGTACTGAAGCTACGTTCTTTTGCAGCTGTCGTTAGTGGCATATTTAAAATGTCCATAGCCACTCTGCTAAGCTTTGAGCCAAAGCATGTTCCCTTCCACCAAACCACTGCATCCACTTTTTCAACCAACTTCAATACATATGACTTGCTAAAAAAATCTTCTTTAGCACGATATGCTGCCAGCTCAGCCAAAATATCTTGTGCATCATTTGGTGCACCTGCTGATATTTTGAGATCAATGAACTCGGTACCTTGAATTTGTTCATCTCGTGATAAATGAATACCATTATACTTGGCATCAAGTTTATTTGCAGCAAAGTGGATTATGCTTACACGTAATTGTATAGACCTAGGTATTAAGGCTACTTTCTGTAAAAAAACACCACACTGTATGGCCAAGGGTATAGAATTGCTAAGAATAAGGTCGCACCAAAATAGAAAAAAAAGCTATTACATATAGTTGAAGTACATGGATTTCCTCCTTAATTGGAAGAAACCTTTGGCTGGTGAGACCCCCAAAATAAATAAATAGTAACTAGGAATCATGTTTGAATTTTATCGGTGGTAGTTGATTACCCTAATTCCAGAAGGTAAGCTTTTTGTGGAGGCATCTGAAAAGACAGAAGGTGGTATGCTGGCCTGTGAATACATTCTAAGTGTGATGAATGAATGCAAATAGTTCTATATTCATGCCAGAGGTGCACTAATATGTTCAAAGTAAATTGCTAAAATTAATGAAATAACGTTTTCTTCTGCCTGAATTTGACATGCTGACATCTGTTAGGTGCTTTATATAGACAAATATATGACTTTGGCTTCATGTCAACATGTCCTTTCTGGATGAGGCACCAATATGATTAAATAAGATACCAGCAGATACTTTTCTTGTGCTGCTATGTTTATTCCACGCTAGATCGTATTCCCTTACTCTTACCATAAGTACACTTTCTTTTGTTTATGCACACACTTGTTGTGTTGATTTTTACAGATAAAAGCATGACCTGGTGATGCTGAGATGCAGTAGTTAAACAAAGTTGCATTGACAAGATTGAGCTGCTCAAAGTTTATTTTAGTAATGCAACAGAACCTGAAATAAGCCGACCAGGCAGCTGAAGAGTACATCACTTTTGGTATTTAGTTGTGACTTGTCCTGAGGCCTTAGAGTGAAGGGTGTGTTAATAGTAGTAGTAGTAGTAGCAGAAGTATGTAATAAGTAGTAGTAATAATACATCTGTGTGAGCTGTGTACATTGAAACACTTTCATATACACATCTCTCTGATTTGATCTAGTTACTTTTATTCTGCTCCACCACCAAAGAGCTCAGACAGGCCTCATACCAGCACCTGGTATCCTCAAGAAACAGACAGGCCAATGGCCTTATTGGAGCCCATTGGTGCTGATATATAGGCTGTGTAGTGAATAATGCCACATCAGGGTCACTATGGGAATTTTAAAATTTAAAATTTAAAATCATAAAGTAACTTACCAACGAGCACATTGCTGACTGCCCTCTGAAAGTTGGAGCTGGTCTTTAGCTCAGGGCAACAGACACGGTTCGATTCCTGCCTATTTTATCCTCAGAAGAACCTGTGAGGTAATTTAGGCTGAGAGACACTGACAAGCTCATGATCACCCAGACAACCTCAGCTCCTTCAAGAAGAAATTGGGTATAAATGTGATGAAGAAAATGAATGTGTTTTTTAAAAAAAAACATTTGGGGAAAAATCATTTTATTCTGTTTACTGTTGTAACTAACAGAGTCCTGGAAATTCAGTAATGAGACTCTGTGGCTATGAGTTTTGTTACTGATCTAAAGAGACATTGGTACTGAGGGAGACTCAAGAGAACACACACACACACACACTTACATACAGTGGGACCACAGATTTACTTCTGGGATATATGCTACTAAGCAGCTTATCCAAATGTGGATTTTTACTCAGAACTGACAAGGTTACGTGTAAAAGATGGTGTCATCCTCTTCCCCTCGTCACGTGAGCTCTTTCCTGACATTCATTTCTCCTACTTCTTTGGGCTGTGGTCTGTGGGTTTAAGTTTTGATCAAACAGGTAAATAATACAAATAATGAAGCCAACTCAGCAGAACAGTGTTTACCCTAACCCAAATCATTATATTTACAAAATAAGGAATTTTCTTTCTGTTTTTGAAAGATGTACAAAGGGATTGCTGTGAAGGAAATGATTTGCATTTATGCAACTCTGTAAAATTCAAATTTAGTCAGCCGAAGGATGGGGGATGGCTGGGGGTGGGGGGAGGTAGCCAACAGCAGTTGGAAGTAAATGGGATGAACAATCTGGATTCAAAAATGAAATTAGCCATGTGCATCAGAAACCAGCTGTTGGTTTCAGACTGAATAAATACAGCCCCAAACAGAGATTCAACATTTTCTAGCCAGTAACTGAGGTATTTGTACAATTCTTTCTCAGAAGTTTTAAAAACTAAATAGTTGGAGATGTGTTATCTCTCATGGCTCTCGTGTGCTTCGACCATATGAACCAAATAAAAGCTTGCTGAGGCTTGTTTATTGTTTAAATGATACCCACTTTTAACAGTGATCATTAATTGAATATTGTTAATTACTGTACTTCAAAAGGAATGTTGGAATTATTTTAATGTCATGGTGCTGTTAATAACTTGGAATCATGTGATACTTTGATTTAACAGCCGTCTCAGCATATGGTTTGCAACAATTTCTTAAATTAATTATATACCCATTCAAAAATAGTATACATTCTTACATATTTAATGTTACATTTAAAAAACAAAATAGAACTATGGAGACTCTGTGGGCGCAAAAACCAACAACCCCCAAACCAAACCAAAAACAGACTCAGTGGGTGCTAAACAGAAAAAAGAAAAAGAAAAAGTATTCCAATCTGATGCCAAGATCTGTGCATTCAGATTATATTAGATATATTTGCATAGAATATGTGGAGTCTGAAAGATGGTAGGAAGGCAAGGAAGAATGCAATGCAAGAGACTCACCATTTAGTCCCTTGGAAAGGGCTGAAATTAGACCCCTGCACTGGGTTGACAACAATTTTTCTACAGGGATGGGGTTGGCGCTATTCTCCTTCTGGCCACACATTTAAAGCATTGAGTTGTGGAGTCTCCTGCTCCATTTAATTTGGATGAATTGTGCAAATTGGGCATCCCCAGGGATCCCTGTTATCACAATGCCTTATATAACGTGGTGGGGAGAACGTAAAAAAAATCCCTGCTGGATCAGGCCAGAGGACCATCTAGTCCAACGTCCTGTTCTCACAGTGGCCAACCAAATGCCTCTTCATGCTTGCTAATTCCCAGCAATTCACAGGAGTGTACACACTTGATTCCTTCACCACAAAATGATCCTAGAAAGATGAAAGAATTTATATACCACCCTATACCCGGAGGTATAGGGTATAGGGTGGTACATACATAGAGGTAACAGAGTCTAAACCTAATTCTTCAACAGGAGACCTTATCTCCACAAGGTCATCTTTGGTTCTGTGATCTTTCACAAACTTGCCTGTGTGCCAAGATAGTCTTGTTTAACAGAAGCTGGAATTCTCTACTATTCCATGCTGCACATTATCAACAAAACACAGTGATATTGATGCATCTACAACATACACAGATTTTGTATATGTTAAGAGATTTCTGTCTTGCCCTCATCTCCTTCTGATCCAGTTCTATTTTTTAGCTCCTTTGTATATCCAAATCAGATATCAATCTTTGCTATCAATTGACTGTGGAATGCTTTCTCTAGGGAGGCTTGACTCGGGCCTATGCTGATGACATTTCGTGTCCAGCCCTTTTTAGTTCCCCAATTCTTTAATACAGACTCCTTTTATCTCCGAGAGGTTCTTATGCTGTTCTTCTTAGATTGTGGCTCCTGCTGCTTTTATGTTTTGAAATGCTTTTTATTGCATGTTTTATTTTGTGTTGGAAACTGCCCTAGGAATTGAAGGGTGGACTCTGCATTTCAATAAAAAACCCAAGTATCTATCTTTTCCTTTTGCAAGTATATGACATTGTATGAAACAAATAAGTGCTGCTTCTGGCTCTAAAGGCAAATAATTTCTTCTTTATTTAAACATGTAGAAAAGACTTTACTTCCATTTCAGTACATTGTATTTAATTAATCCAGTCAATGAAAAGTTAAGTTTGTTAATATAATGATGCTTTCACCCATCATCTGCTATGGACAGGCTGATTTACCTAGGGATGTTAATGTACCAAATTAAATTACTGGCCTCAGGGAGGATTGGTTTTGAACTCTTTAGTTTAAACAATTGAATCAAATTAGTTTCCTTTGCCATTTTAATACTCATTTTTAAATCAACTCCTCCACTCCCAAAGTTTGACAGCTTGGAAATAACATCCCTATTACATAGAATAATATATAATCTAGTTCAAACTAGAGCTCATTTGAAAGTTAGCGAAAACTTGCAATTTATTAAGGGCTTTTCCTAATAAATAATTGTTTTAATCATCATGAGGTACTGATGAATACAGTGGTACCTCGGGTTAAGAACTTAATTTGTTCTGGAGGTCCGTTCTTAACCTGAAACTGTTCTTAACCTGAGGTACCACTTTAGCTAATGGGGCCTCCCGCTGCGCCACCACCGCTCAATTACTGTTCTCATCCTGAAGCAAAGTTCTTAACCCAAGGTACTATTTCTGGGTTAGCAGAGTCTGTAACCTGAAGCATCTGTAACCTGAAGCGTCTGTAACCCAAGGCACCACTTTAATGCACTGAGGGACAAACTGAATGTTACACTGTAGAAAGTATGAGAATGGTCTGGTAGCATATTCTCCTTTCTTTACGAAGTGTCCATGGGAAGCATTGCTTTGACATGAGCTCTGGACATACATTTGAGAAGTAAACTTGGGTCTAGAATAGATCATTGGTAATCAACTGTGGGTGGGCAGAGGTGTCAGGGGGAAATGGGCTGGTAGGTGAAGGGTTAAGCATCTCCTTCTCTGCTCCTTTTGTTTAAAACACTCTGTCAGGGAACTGCCATCGGAGGAACAGGTGGGGAGAGGGCTCACGGAGGCTGGGAGGGACTCAGCAGCGGAAGCAGGGACCAGCAGGGGGAGAGATGGGTCTCTGGAGGAAAGTCTCACGAGGGCTGAGAGAGACGCAGCAGCTAAAGCAGGAACTAGCAGGGAAAGGGGAGGATCTCTGAGGGAAAGCGAGCAAGAGGGAGGGCTCAGGGACACGTCCAGCGAGAACAGTGGGGAGGTGTCAGAAGCTCCCATAGGGAGACCCATTCCTCGCCGGAAGCTGTCACGTCGTGAGTCCAGAAGACGTGTTTCCGTTAAGGAGCTTCTATGCTGGAAGCGCTTCCGAAAACAACCACTGTCGGAATCTGCAAGTGACTAGGGCAGACATGTCTGAGGAGCTCTGTCACACACAGAGGTTTGTGGAGTTGCACAAACTCTGAGGGACCACGATTTTACGCACAAGCAGCTAATCATCCCATCACAGCATTCCGACAGTCTTTGTAAGCTGCCTGTGCAGGAGAAGGCATCATGAGCGACCCAGCTGGAACCGGAGAGGCAGGAGTTGGAGCGGGTCCAAGCTTGGAAGAAAGGTACCGAGCGTTGGAAATCCAACTGGCGCTGCAGACGGCGAGGCTTGAGGAGAGAAGGGCTCAGGATGCAGACAAGAAGGGGAGAGCCACCCAGTTCACCAGAAAGGTACCAGGATTGGTGCAGAAGTTTGGGGGGGGACCCCAAGGACTATCATGCCTTTAGAACAGAGATGCAATATGCCCTCAATGTGCAGTTTGATGAATTCCCTGACGAGGAATCGCGAGTGGCTTTTGTGATTGGGCATCTTGAAAAAGGGGCGAGGGACTGGGTTAGACCCCTGATGGCAACGCACAATGACGTCCTAAACGACACCATGAAGTTCTTTCGTGCAATGGATCTCATGTTTTCCAGCGATATTGAGGAGGGAGTGGTGCGCAGACAGCTAATGGCTTGCAAGCAGGGAAGCCGATCTGTCCGTGAGTACTGGACTGAGTTCACCATGCTGGTTCACAGATTGGGGTGGGACTTATCGGCGGCACCCATTCAAATGCTATTTGAAGAAGGCCTTGCTTCGGCTGTGAAAGACGAACTTTCCCGGGGTCCTAGGGCGGATTCTATGGATCAGCTGACTAAATCTGCGCTGACCATAGGAGCGCGCCAGGAGGCGAGAGCTTTGGAGAGGCGGGAAGGGAAGGGGGAACGCTGGAAGGAGTTCCGCATTCCTGACATTCCAGAGACAACTTTCCCGCCGGCAGAGCCGATGGAAATTGGAACAGCGCGCGCGCGCGCAGTTTCAAAGCCCAGTGAGGGGGGAAAGAAGGAGGGAAAAGGCGCCCGGAAATGCTATCTCTGCCAACAGCCAGGTCACTTTGCCAGAGTCTGCCCCCAGAGGAAGGAATGGCAAGGGATGGTGGGAGCTGTTGAGGGAAGAGAGGAGGGAAAACCGGAGCAGGTAAAAGCCAACGCCTGGTTGCCACAGTCGGGGCACAGCAGCCAGGCCAAAGAGCAGTGAAAGTGCCCATGCCAGAAGCTCCTCAACCTGCCCTAGTGATTGAAGTGTCGCTAGAGCTGCAAAATGGATACCCCTTAAAGATAAAGGCGCTGTTGGACTCAGGCAGCTCCTGCAATTTCATGAGCAAAGAGTTTGCAGCTGAACACCAGATACAGACTATCCCTTTAAGCAACCCCCTGCAGGTGACCACGATCGATGGCAGGGAGTTGTTGGGAGGAGAAGTCAGCTTGCAGACCGTCCCAATGATAATGAAGGTGGCAAGGCACACAGAACTGATAGCGTTTAATGTGGCCACCTTGGGAGGAGCTCCTATTATTTTGGGGATGAGCTGGCTAGCGTTACATGATCCGCTGGTGGGCTGGCATCAGAGAGTGGTTTCCTTTGGTTCAGCACATTGCTTAGAACACTGCAAAGGGGGAAAGGGTTCAGCAGGGGCCCAAGCCACCCTAGCAGGGACGGAAGTAATGGAGAAGGTGAAGGTACCACCACAATACGCAGATCTCAGCGACGTGTTCAGCGAGAAGGAAGCTGACCAACTACCCCTGCATAGGCCCTTTGACTGTCAAATCAATTTACTCCCTGGGGCACAGCTTCCTGTAGGCAAGTTGTATGCCATGTCAGACAGAGAAATGCAGGAGCTAAGAGAGTTCATTGACAAGAACCTGAAGAGAGGCTTCATCAGAGAGTCCAAAGCAGTGGGAGGTAGCCCAGTGTTTTTTGTGGATAAAAAAAAACACGGACAAGCCGAGACTTGTGTGTGACTTCAGGGCCTTAAATGCAGTGTCAGAACCCTTGGCTTTCCCTATGCCCAGGATTGACGACATTTTGACCAGGGTGCGGAAGGGAAAGATTTTTACAAAGCTGGACCTAAGGGGGGCGTACAACCTGATACGTATAAGGAAAGGGGATGAATGGAAAACCACCATGTTCACCCCTTTGGGGGCATTTGAATATCTCGTGATGCCATTTGGCTTACAAGCAGGCTCGGCGTGCTTCCAATCGTTTATGAACCACGTACTGGGGCCTTTGCTTTACAAGAATTGTGTGGCCTTCCTAGATGACGTGTTGGTGTATTCTGAGAATGAGGAACAGCATGTGAGAGACGTCAGAGAAGTGTTGAGCAGGCTGCAAGCCAACAGGCTGTGGGTGAAACTGGAGAAGTGTCAGTTTCATACCAAGGAGGTGGAATTCCTGGGGTACCGCCTGTCAGACAAGGGATTAGCCATGGATCCCGGCAAGGTCCAGGCAGTGCTGGAATGGAAAACACCCAAAACCAAGAAGGATGTGCAGAGGTTCCTAGGGTTTGGGAACTTTTATCGTAAGTTCATCCGAAACTTTGCACACCTGACGGCGCCCATTACGGACTGTCTCAGCAGTAAGAAGAAATTTGTTTGGACTGAGGAGGCGGATCGAGCTTTTGAGGAACTGAAAAGGGCCTTCGCCTCTGAAGGACAACTTCTGCATGTGGATTTACAAAAAAAGATGAGGGTCGAAACAGACGCATCAGACAGAGCCATAGGGGCGGTGCTTCTTCTGCAGCCAGGGAAGGAGGAGTCAGAGTGGAGACCGTGTGCCTTTTTTTCGCGAAAGCTGAACAAATCCGAGAGGAACTACACGGTGTACGACCGAGAACTTCTTGCTATTCATGAGGCTTTCCGGAGATGGAGGCACTTGCTAATTGGTGCACAACATAAGGTGCAAGTGAGCACTGACCATAAGAACCTAGAGTATTGGAGAACGGCGCGAGTGCTCAACCAACGGCAGTTGAGATGGGCCCAGGAGTTCTCCAAATTTAACTTTGAGATTTGTTACGTGCCAGGCCCAGAGAACGTTAGGGCGGACGCTCTCTCACGCAAACCTGAATATTTGGAGGGGGAGGGAGCACCCGAAGAAAGACATGTCATTCCAGAGGACCGCTGGGTGTGTGGGGCGGCATTGGTGGGGCAAAGGGAACTGGTAGAGGGAACGGTGCATGATGAATACACCCAGGACAAACTCAGGGGTCTCAGGAGGGAGGGAGACAAACCCGGGGGTTTTGAGGAGAGAAACGGGGCGTTGTATTACAAGGGAGCGTTATATATACCTGAAGGTGATTTGAGGGAGAAGGTACTCAAGCAACTGCACGATAGCCCCACAGCAGGGCATTTTGGGCAACACAAAACCATGTGGCTGGTTACCAGGGAATTTTGGTGGCCCAAGGTCAGGGAAGATGTGCGGGAGTATGTGAGAGGGTGTGACCAATGCCAGCGAGCCAAGGGGGAGAGGCGGGCACCGGCAGGGTTATTAGAACCACTACCCACACCTGAAAGACCATGGGAAGCAGTGGCAATAGATTTCATGACTGATCTGCCAAAGTCCAGAGGGAAAACAGCCATCATGGTTGTGGTAGACCTGTTAACCAAAATGGCCCACTTTATAGCCTGCTCACATGCTGTCACGGCAGAAGAAACCGCTAAACTGTTTGTAGAAAATGTGTTTAGGTTGCATTGCGCCCCCTTGAGGGTGGTTTCAGACCGAGGGAAACAATTTACTTCCAGGTTCTGGAGGAAGCTCATGAGCTTACTGCATGTAGAGGTCAATTTTTCGACTGCCCGGCATCCTGAAACCAGCGGGCAGGCGGAAAGAGCCAATGGCATCCTCCAGCAATATTTGAGGTGTTATGTGAATGACAGAGAGAATGATTGGGTGGAGAAGCTGGCGTTGGCAGAATTTGCCTACAACAATGCGGAGAACGTGTCCACGGGGATGAGCCCCTTTTTGGCTAATTACGGGTGCCATCCCCGGGCTTTCCCAGGGGGGGGAGGGAAGAACTGGAGCGTTCCAGCTGCCGAACAGTTCGTAGAAGAAATGGAAGCGATCCATCGCCAGCTCCAACTTAACTTAGACAGGGCCAAGGAGGAATATAAGAGGCAGGCAGACAAAAACAGAAGAGAAGGTGAAACCATTAGGGTGGGGGACCAGGTGTGGCTGTCAACCCAAGGGTTACCATTCAAAGGGGGTTGTAAGAAGTTAAGGCCCAAAAGACTGGGCCCATTTGAAGTCACGCAACAGGTCAACCCAGTGGCTTTCAGACTCCGGTTACCGAACCACATGAAGCTGCACCCAGTTTTCCACAGGTCGTTGCTGTCACCGTATAAAGGGGACAGAGAAGGGAGGGTCACTCGGGGACCAGCAATGGAGGAAAGGGAACACAGCTACCATGTAGCGGAGATCCTCGATTCCAGGTGGAAGGGAGATCAAGTAGAGTATTTGGTAACGTGGGAAGGGGAACCGGAGTCGGAAAACACCTGGGTCATGGCAGAGGATGTCAATGACGAGGTTTTAATAGAAACTTTTCATCAGAGGTTCCCACGTAAACCTCAGCCAGTGGCGAGGTTCCGGAGGGAATACTTTGCCACCACCGACGAAGAAGAAGAGTTGGAGGGGTTCACAGATTCCGAGGAGGAGGAGGATTCAGCGAGCCGGAACGGCGACCGATGGAGGGAAATGTTCGAGACGTCTGAAGATGAAGAGGATTCTTTTTGGAGTTTTACCTCCTCACCGCC
The DNA here is from genome assembly GCF_964188305.1 of Podarcis bocagei. Lineage (NCBI taxonomy): Eukaryota > Metazoa > Chordata > Lepidosauria > Squamata > Lacertidae > Podarcis > Podarcis bocagei. The sequence continues at coordinate 56,962,115 of NC_138127.1, read as the reverse complement.
CAGAGGAGAGGGAATGGGCGGGGGTGAAGGGGGTCCTGGAGGGGAGGTGGATGTCAGGGAACTGCCATCGGAGGAACAGGTGGGGAGAGGGCTCACGGAGGCTGGGAGGGACTCAGCAGCGGAAGCAGGGACCAGCAGGGGGAGAGATGGGTCTCTGGAGGAAAGTCTCACGAGGGCTGAGAGAGACGCAGCAGCTAAAGCAGGAACTAGCAGGGAAAGGGGAGGATCTCTGAGGGAAAGCGAGCAAGAGGGAGGGCTCAGGGACACGTCCAGCGAGAACAGTGGGGAGGTGTCAGAAGCTCCCATAGGGAGACCCATTCCTCGCCGGAAGCTGTCACGTCGTGAGTCCAGAAGACGTGTTTCCGTTAAGGAGCTTCTATGCTGGAAGCGCTTCCGAAAACAACCACTGTCGGAATCTGCAAGTGACTAGGGCAGACATGTCTGAGGAGCTCTGTCACACACAGAGGTTTGTGGAGTTGCACAAACTCTGAGGGACCACGATTTTACGCACAAGCAGCTAATCATCCCATCACACACTCACTCTCATTGATGCCATGCAACTGAGAAGGGGCAGTCTAAGCTTTAAAATGTGGAGCTGCAGTCACCTGTAATTTGTCCCAGAGAGTGGCCAGAGCCTCACCAGACAGTGTGGATGTTTATTGCATTTTCCCATGTCAGGGTAGGGCTTCCCAGTCTGCTCTGAGCAGATAATTGTGGGGGACCTGTTTCCTGCACAAAACCAGGAAAGCTGTAAGTATGGAGTGCTGCAAAAGAGCAATGAAATTTCAGACAAAAATGAATATTACTGTTGCATGTAAACCAGAGTTGTTCTAAATACTGTTTGGGTAGAAATGCGCAGCAGGCATGGTCTTCTGTGAGAGAGTTCCATGAGGGATCTTGTCATATAATTGTCTAGTGATGGAGATTGCCCTCTTTTGTCAGATATTCCTTTAGCCACAAAAGGCTTTAGGAGCTTCCATTGTACTCCAGTATCCCTATGTCTAGGACTGTCACTCCTTTACATCTGTCCACTATGAATATTTTCTCTGTACATGTGCTACTGGTTTTTAGTGTCTAGTGACCAGGAAGGGTGATTGTCTTTTATATGTACTATAAGGCATTGAGTTATAAAAAAATCTGTCAAATGGAATGGCTGTGTGCTTTGGGTTAAAATGAATCTGGTGTGTTTAATAACAAACACAGTGGTTCTTTAACGCCAGTCTTATATATGATTACATACCAGACACACAGGGTTCAGTGTCGCAGTCTTCACTCTGAGAGGATGATCCATGATAAAGCAACAATTTATTGTTTTCCCATAAAACACAGACTCCCTCTCTCCCTCATGTGAAAAGAAACACTACCTTGTGTATAGCACGTGTCTGTGCATGCACACACATTTAGCACCAGAGTTTGCATGTAAAAATAAGATTTTTAGTTTTTAATTGGCCATTGCTGTATTTGCACATTTTAGCAGAGTGCCAGTACTATAAAATATTAATGGAAAACTCCATGAAAATCCTATAGTGCCTGATTGAATGAGGAAAGACAAGGTTGTAAGGTTGATACTGCAGCAGTTGTAGTGATTGCTGGTGCTATGCCATAATTGCAATTTTCTGCATTAATACCACTTCAGAGTTGGTGTTGTGTTTGAGGCAGATTTATTTTCACCTCCTTTTGCCCCTGAAAACAAAGAGAGATAATCTCAATCAAGGCTGTTTGTGAAAAATTAGTCCTAACGATTCTCAGGGAACAGGGGCTGCTAATGTTAGATTAGGATTTGTGCAGCTTCCACGGCATAGTACATTCATGTTATTTTAATTTATTCTGATTGCTCTTGTACTCATTGCTGGAAATATTGCTCTCTACAGAAGCCCAATAACGTGGCTACAGAAGTGTGAGATTGCTACCAGTCCATCTGCATAAAGCAGCAGATGGGTCGCTGGAAATGTCCATTTACTCCCTTCTCAAAGACCTGAGTGCGCCTCCTGTAGTGCTCTCACCATCTAGCAGCTATGCTGTGAGAAAGACAATTGACACGTTATTCCGGATCTCTGCACAGGTCCTGCTTGTTTGCAGGCTTCATCTACCTCTATTCCAGACATATTTCTGCTATGTTAAGTTTAATGCTTGTGATTTCTTTTTAATAGTATTCATGAAAGAGACTGATGGCGCTGGGGCTTGAGCTTAGCCCAGTGGTAGCCCAGTGTTTTTGTGTAGGATTTTACGATGTACAGTAAATTGGAAATATGCCATAATTCACATATACACCACTCTTATCTTGCACATTATTTTTTTGTCAGAATTCTGCAGCTTATTGACAGTGTCAATAAAACAGTGGTGTTCTGATGGGATAGAAACTACTCAGAAAAAGAAATAAGAGCGTAGATGTAATATGTACACTATTGACTTAACAAATTCATGGTGCAATCCTATTGTTTACTCAAAAGTAAGTCCTGCTATGTTCCTAGTAAATTTGTTTAGGATTGCAGCCTAACTTGAGGGAACAAAAATGGAGAGTATTTTGCATGCAAGGATGTTGTGAACAACCATAATACTACCCTTATTGCATGACAAATACTTTTTTAATTCTAAAAGACTGCAATTAATAGTTTTTGTTTGTTTTTTAAAAAATTGTGGTTCCCAAATAAAATGAACACAGTTGCCCCTCCTCATGCCCTCTTTTTATTCCACTGTTCGCTCAACTTAATGGCACCAGTAAATGTAGTTTACACCTTAAGCTACAGGTAAATTAATTACAGTAACTCTGAGCCGCCTCACAACAAGAGCTTACCAGTCATATATTTAATGCTATCACGTTTTAAATTAGTCCAATAAATTGAAAAACCTGTAACTTGTCAACTTTTCTGTTTCATTCTGTGTCTAATGTTGAAAGATTGCCTTTTCATTAAGGAAGCAGTAAATTAACATTTGATAGCCTGACAGCTTTCAGTGCACACAAATGTGATTCTAGCATATTTTGGTGTGCTGAATTAACAGGGCCTGCCTCAGGATTTTGGTTGTCCAAAAGCAAGAATACAATCTTAATCAGCAAAAGGCTAAGCCAGTGGGGCAGGCAGACTAAGATAGTGCTGCTGCCCACCACCACCCCCGCCAGCATGACTTGTGAGATCAAACTTAGCTGCATGCAAAATTATTGATTTTAATTTTTAAAAATTCATCTCCAAACTCTTACCATGGTTTAATAAGCAGCCAGCTTCACCAGTGTCCATTATAGTACTGCCCAGAGCCAGAGCCTTGCATGGCTTTGTCCAGCTCCTTTGGGCATCCCCATTGGGCCACTTTGCATCTCAGCCAACAATCCATGCACTACCAAAAACAACATAGAGGGTAATTCTGTAAGTTAGTTCACCACTGTGTCCATCCAAAAGGAAGATGGAACTGGCCACTGTCATTCATGTCCTCTTTACCTCCAGGTTGGACTACTATGTAGGGCTACTCTTGAAGACCACCCAGAAACCTCAGTTGGTCCAAAATGTTGCTTTCAGATTGGTAGCAAGGCCTGGCAGTGTGGGTGGCTTTTTTCAGCCGGAATTCACTGAAACTGAGTTCTGGCACCTCTTTGGTGCTTTCTAGCAGCTCTTTAGTTTGGGGCTGTGCGCCAGTGGGTGGCATGGCGCTTGGGACTGCGTAATGCGACAATCGGGTTGTTGTGGCAGTCGGGTTGGCCTTTTAAACTGTGTGTGGAAGGGGGTATTTTTATTGTTTGTTATTATGCTAGATCTTTTTGTACATTTTTTTATGTTGTAAACCACTCTGTGATCTTTGGATGAAGGGCAGTATAGATATTTAATAAACAACAGCAACAACAGCTGCCAGGTATACAGAACAAGAATGCATTTCATCATTCTGTTTTATAAGTTTCTTAAATAGTTGTCTACTTTAATTCCAGTAAATTTGGGGCATTGTACAGTGGTACCTCGCAAGACGAATGCCTCGCAAGACAAAAAACTCGCTAGACGAAAGGTTTTTTCGTCCGCGATTTGCCTCGCAAGACGAATTTCCCTATGGGCTTGCTTCGCAAGACGAAAACGTCTTGCGACTTTGTTAAGCCATTTAAACCGTGCTTCGCAAGACGGAAAATTCGCTAGACGGCAAAAATTGCGGAACGAATTAATTTCGTCTTGCAGGGCACCACTGTAATTCTCTCTGTCTTGATATTATGACAAATTAAGGCTTTGGCTTTTCTTTCTTACAAACAGGTGCTGCTAACTACAACAGGTTTTATGTTTTCTGCAAAAGTTTCTGCCAAGCTGTGAAACCTGGAAAGCTTCGGGTCCGCTGCAAAACTTGCAAACAAGGGACACTGACTCTGGCAAGGGTAGGCAAGCATTTGTATATTTTTCAAAAGCATATGGAGAACTTTGAAGTGATTGGCTAGTAAATATTGTGAAGAAACTCTGAATTTGGTGCATATAATGTTTTGTCTATCATTTGTCTATTTATAACATCCTTCCTAGGGAGGTCCTCCTGGTGCCTTTGTTTTTAGTGTTCATTAGCGAGCAAAACTCTTTCTAAACTCTTTCTTGTGCTCTTGTCCGATTCAGTTAGCTTGTTCAGCTCTGGTTGATGATTGTTCAGTTTCTCATATTTTGTTTCCAGTCTTTGTGATGAGTTTTATTTCCTTTTATTGCTTCTATGTTGTGATTTGGACTGTTGTTGTTTTATTGTAAGCTCCTCTAACCATTTCTTGGTAGGGGGTATAAAACAATATTTTAATGACAACAGCTCTTGTGGAGGTGGTGCTTCCAAGAAAATATAAAGGGATTTGTGATCATATAGCATACAATAGCATCTGGGCAGGCAAGGGGGAAGGGGGCTATAAATATTTTAATAAGGACACCTCGGTGGGTTGTTCTTCCATGAAAACACAAAGAAATTTGTGATCATGCAATATGCCACAGAATCCTGGAAAACAATTAAAGTTTGAGGGTAGGTTGTATATAAGTTACAAACCAGTAATTTTAATTAGATGTTTAAATGATAAAAGTTCTTCCCTTCCACGCCTATTCCAAAAATAAATCTTACTACAATGGAATATGTGTCACAATAATGAAGAAATAGATCCTCTGAGTATGTGCACAGAGTGTATTTCCATCACCATTAAATCAACTCTAAATTTTACAACTTTCCCCTGCAGAACTGGGTTTGGGAAGCAGGGGAGTTTGTAGGCTCAAGCCTTGGCATCATTTTTCAAAATTAAGCACCACAGTGTTTTCAGAAACAATAAACATCAAAAATTTATTTAAGGCATTTTAATAGGGCTCAGCCTGATTTATGGCACACAGGTGAAGATCACCAGTGGAAAAAACCATAACCACTCTTAAGCAGAATTCAAGAACATTGCTCCTCTTCAGCCAGACCAGCTATTTGGATTTTTTAAAGACTTATTTCTGCTTGAGGAGAAAAGAGAAAACTATGTACGTGTTCATTGCAACCAGACATGGATGCCAGCAGTTTTGTAAGCAAAAGTTAGTGGTCCGAAGCACAAAAGCCTCTCAAGAACTGCTAAGAGACTTCTTTTTGGCCGAATATTCTTATACTTTCTCCTTGTCATTTTCTACCTGCTTCCAATCTTTTGCTTTTGGGGAGGGGAATGCAGCTGCCCTGCTTACTACTCCAGCAAAGGAAAAGGGAGTGGAAATCAAAATGTCTTCATTTGAAAATATTCTAAGTACAGTACAGCTCATCCAAGGTGGCTCACATAATAAAAATTCAATGTAATATCTACAAGTTATAAAACAGGACATATAATATGTAGAAGTTTGGTTTCTATGTTTGTTTTTCTAGCACAAGGAATAATATGTCACTATTTAGTGTTGATATTTCCCCTCTGAATTAACAGAACTAGAATTGCTAAAGCTCACAAACGCAGCAGGTGGGATTCAACCGCCGAGTCACATCAGTGGAAGCTTTGCACAAGCACCTCTGCCTGCTCAACCCCTCCTTCCCCCTGAAATTGGCTGTTGTAGGAGAATCCCTAGAACAGCCTGTAAGGAGAAAGGAGAGGGGATCATTCTATCCAATGAGCTGCAATGCTTGCACAGACAGAAAGATTGTAGCAGCACAAGGTTGAATTCCAACTCAGAGGCCAAAATTCAGTTCTGTACATAAAAGTAAAACTGAAAGATGCAGTCTACATTGATTTTCTGTTTCTCTCATAGCTTTCATTGACTGTTTCAACTTTTGTGTATGTTTTGGTAATTAGAGGTTTCCACAACATCCAATACATCTATAGATTTACTGCAATCCTTTGTTATTGGCCTGTTTTCATGCCTAAAACCATCTGCTCAGCAGTTTTGCAATTTGAGTATTGGCTTGGCTTACTTTGAAATTGGCATTTGATTTCTTTTTCTTTTTTGTATTGACTGTGAAGCTGATTATTCCTAAACTCTACATGTAAATATTTCCTCATAAGAAAGGGACCTTTAAAGCAGAGATGGAGGCAAATTTTATCTGGTCTTCATTTCTAAGCTAATTTGCCTGATCCACATGTCCATAATACTCAGATCAGAATATAATTTTGGATTTCATGTTCCATTTAGTTTTATGATATAGTTCTTGACTCTAAACATATACTAAAACCTATTTTACAATGTGTATTTTAGGCTAAAGTATGCTTACAGTGTGTACATTAAAATAAAATGAGAATTTAAGTACACGTATTATTATTATTATTATTATTATTATTATTATTATTATTATTATTAAAAATGTTGACAGATTAATGCGGAAACCAGGTGAAATGATCTTATGAGAACATATGAAACTGGTACAGAAGGCAGCCTTCTCCAACCTGGTGCCCTCCAGATGTTTTGGGCTTTGACCTGCCTGTGGTGGCTGGGGCTGACAGGAGTTAGAGTCCAAAACATCTGGAGGGTGCCAAGTCAAGAGTTCCCCTGAAGAAGGGATCTAGGGAGGATACAGGAAAGCACAAATTGGTTGGCTTAACGTCTGCCCTACCCCCTTGTTAAAGTGGCCTTTAGGGCAGAGCTCCTGTTCCCCACCCCTATACAATGGCAAGCCCAAAATGCCATACTCAGTTGAGTGCAGCACCTTCTTAACTGATGCTGCAGATAGTACCTTTTAAGAGCAGTGTGATGGAGGCTGTGTTGCACATGGGGTATACAATTCATTTAACTATCATCCCTGGTTCAATAAAGATTGGCAGTTTTTTGCACTACAGTCATACCTCGGGTTGAACATGCTTCAAGTTGAGCGTGTTTGAGTTGCGCTCCGTGGCAACCCGGAAGTAACGCAGCGTGTTACTTCCGGGTTTCGCCACTCGCGCATGTGCATACGTTCAAAATGACATCACGCGCATGCGCAGAAGTGGCGAAAAGTGACACGCGCGTGCGCAGACGTGCCATCGCTAGTTGTGTTTGCTTCTGGATGCGAACGAGGCTCCGGAATGGATCCCGTTCGCATCCTGAGGATTCCACTGTACATGAAAAACCTGCTAGACCTGTTTGACCAGACACGATAGGATCTTACTTATTTCATAGAATCATAGAATCATAGAATCATAGAATCATAGAGTTGGAAGAGACCACAAGGGCCATCAAGTCCAACCCCCTGCCAAGCAGGAAACACCATCAGAGCACTCCTGACATATGGTTGTCAAGCCTCTGCTTAAAGACCTCCAAAGTAGGAGACTCCACCACACTCCTTGGCAGCAAATTCCACTGTCGAACAGCTCTTACTGTCAGGAAGTTCTTCCTAATGTTTAGGTGGAATCTTCTTTCTTGTAGTTTGGATCCATTGCTCCGTGTCCGCTTCTCTGGAGCAGCAGAAAACAACCTTTCTCCCTCCTCTATGTGACATCCTTTTATATATTTGAACATGGCTATCATATCACCCCTTAACCTCCTCTTCTCCAGGCTAAACATGCCCAGCTCCCTTAGCCGTTCCTCATAAGGCATCGTTTCCAGGCCTTTGACCATTTTGGTTGCCCTCCTCTGGACACGTTCCAGTTTGTCAGTGTCCTTCTTGAATTGTGGTGCCCAGAACTGGACACAGTACTCCAGGTGTGGTCTGACCAGAGCAGAATACAGTGGCACTATTACTTCCCTTGATCTAGATGCTATACTCCTATTGATGCAGCCCAGAATTGCATTGGCTTTTTTAGCTGCCGCGTCACACTGTTGGCTCATGTCAAGTTTGTGGTCAACCAAGACTCCTAGATCCTTTTCACATGTACTGCTCTCAAGCCAGGTGTCACCCATCTTGTATTTGTGCCTCTCATTTTTTTTGCCCAAGTGCAATACTTTACATTTCTCCCTGTTAAAATTCATTTTGTTTGTTTTTGCCCAGTTCTCTAATCTGTCAAGGTCGTTTTGAAGTGTGATCCTGTCCTCTGGGGTGTTAGTCACCCCTCCCAGTTTGGTGTCATCTGCAAATTTGATCAAAGATTTGCGCCATCTTTGCCTCAAGTTTTTCTTCTTTTCTTTTTCTTGTTCTTTTTCTGGTAAGCAACATATAACACCTTCTGTGTTTTTAGCTTTTACTACTTTATCTGTAAGCCACCTTGAGTCGCAGTCTGGGGAAAAGATGGGGTATAAGTAAACATAGTAACAAGAGCAACAAAACCCCTCCAGTGTCTTGTGCTCACCTTCATGTATGTCACCACAGTACACATTTCTTGTTTCATAGGTAACATGGCAGAACATAAGCCAGCATTTGTTTCAATTATGCTCTTTTATTGGCATGAAAGTAAAACCTGTGTAAAATCCACATAAAATGTTGGGCAGCATTAACTTTCTTAGGCAACTTAATCCCTTTTGGGCTGGTAAGCTGGGAACAGACAACTTAATTGAATTGAACTTCACGAACACGCTCTTTTTCCGGCAGGAAGACTGACATTTTAAACATTCATAAGTAACCTTACTTTAAAACCCTCTTTAACTGTCATGCCTATTTGCATATTATTATTTTAAAATATGTTAGGAATGAATTTAGCATTTACAGAATGAGAGGAAAGCTAAAGAATCTATTTTTATACAAGAAAATTATTGATGACTTGAAGGCTGAATTTTATGAGTATTTCATGACTTACTGCTGTATGAGAGATTTGTTTGGAACTGGGTTTCATGATCAGGAAGCATCACTAGCAGTGCAAAGAAAGAGGCACATTAAGAGTCCTGGATTATACCAAGAAATATTGATAGCTCAAGTCTTGCCAAGAGTATCCTCAGACATGCAAAGTTAGTCCAGAAGCAGTAAGTGCAAGTGAGTTTTCCTTCTGGCTTTCAAATGTATTCTTACGTTAAAAACTGTAAAATCATTGTGGCTGGTTTGTGCACTGTGCGCATTGTGTGCTGCTCATGTAATGTGTGCTGATGCTTGTTGGTATAAAGGCTACTTGGTATGGAAAGGCCACTAGGTCCCCCCTTGTGCTCCTTGCCCTCCCTGTCTATCTTGTATATTTGTAAGAAAACAAAACAAAAATTCCTTCCAGTAGCACCTTAGAGACCAGCTAAGTTTGTTATTGGTATGAGCTTTCGTGTGCATGCACACTTCTTCAGATACACTGAAACAGAAGTCACCAGACCCTTAATATAGTGAGAGGGTGGGGAGGGGTATTACTCAGAAGGTGGTGGGAATGGGTGATTGGCTGATAGGTGTGGTAAACCTGTTGATGACTGTTAACGACTGCAATTGGTCTTCTAGGAAAAAGCAAGGGGTGAGATCGGTAAAAATAGCTTTATCATGTATAATGAGATAAGAATCAAATGTCTCTATTCAGACCAGGTCTCTCCATGGTTTTAAGTTTGGTAATAAGTTGCAATTCAGCAACTTCTCTTTCCAGTCTTATTTCTGAAATTCTTTTGTAATATGACAGCTACTTTGAGATCTTGTATAGAATGTCCTGGGAGATTGAAGTGTTCTTCTACTGGTTTCTCTGTCTTGTGATTCCTGATGTCAGATTTATATCCATTTATCCTTTGGTGTAGGGTTTGGCCTGTTTGTCCAATATAGAGGGCTGAAGGGCACTGTTGACATTTGATGGCATACAGAATGTTAATAGATATGCAATTAAATAGTCCTGAGATGGTATGTTTGATCGGACCACTAATGGTGTTGTCCAGGTGTATGTGGCAGCAAAGTTGGCATCTGGGTTTATTGCAGGCTCTGGTACCAGCGTCCATGTTAAGTCTGGTTTTTGTATTATTGTGGATGAGGAGTTGTTTAAGATTGGGTGGCTTGATAAACTTAAAAAAGGATTAAACTCTTAAAAAAAATTCAACACCATAAAACTCAATGCAAAGCATAATTTGCAAAATTGAAAATTTCCCTGCAAAGCTTGACTGAATTGTATGTTAATGCTAGGTAGAACTCCTAAAGCTGCTCATATGCTCTTTTCCAAGCCATGCAGTTGTAAATCTATACCTGACTTGCAGGTGGGTGGGAGGTTGTGATCTAAAGGCAGTTGAGCATTGTACTAGTCACAATGCTGGTGTGTAAAAAGCAGAGGCATACATGTTGTTTCATAAGTAAAAAAAAAAAACCCTCAACAATCTACAGTTGGGTAATACCTTTTTAGGATCAACCAAAATGTCACAAAAGTGTGGCAAACTATTGGGTTTTCTAAAACTCTTCATCTGGCAAGATGTTACACAAAGCAAGGGGTGAGGGAGATGGGGTGTGGGGGGGGGATGCAGTCAAATAGAAAAAAATAGGTTGACGTAGCCATTAGGTCAGTTGTGTGTTCAGTTCCAAATTAGAGACTGCAGGTTGAATAAGTTCCTACCAAGTGCTACATATAAAGGTAAAGGGAAACCTGACCATTAGGTCCAGTCGCAAATGACTCTGGGGTTGCGGCGCTCATCTCGCTTTATTGGCCGAGGGAGCCAGCGTACAGCTTCCGGGTCATGTGGCCAGCATGACTAAGCCGCTTCTGGCAAAACCAGAGCAGTGCACGGAAACACTGTTTACCTTCCTGCCAGAGCGGTACCTATTTATCTACTTGCACTTTGACTTGCTTTCAAACTGCTAGGTTGGCAGGAGCAGGGACCGAGCAATGGGAGCTAACCCTGTCGTGGGGATTCAAACCGCCGACCTTCTGATCGGCAAGCCCTAGGCTCTCTGGTTTAGACCACAGCGCCACCCGCGTCCCAGTGCTACATATAGCAGTGCCTAAATCCATTCTGACATTTGTTCAAATTTCCATCTGATATTTTCCATTCTTCTGCAACTGGTTTATCGTCTTTCTTCCATTTTACCACCCACTGGTGCAGAAATATACATTTTTTTTACATATATTGTAATGCAACAGACATGCATATCTCTGCCACCAACAAATATAACAGATAGTTCGATGTAATGTGTGCTTGTTAAACTGCAACAAATTTTTGTGATAGGGCTAGAATCTTCTATTTGTGTTGATATGTTGTCTTGATTTTATAGGGTTGTGCCCTTTGGAGTCATAATTGTGCCAAAACAATTGCTAGCTAGCAGCATGATTGTTTAGCCAAATAGTTTTTCTTAACTCAAATACAGCACCAATATGCTTTAAGAGATTTGGGGTGAGGGAAGGAATTAAACCAGAGAAGCTTATTTGTTTCAGATTTGAAAGTTTTCACATCTTTCATCAACTTGATAGAAAACGATCATTTAAGCTGCTCCTCAACATGACTTAGCCTGTGCTTATAGACTTTTCACACTTCCTTTTCAACAACACACACTGATTTGTTTCTATATAACACTATGAATTGCAGCGCCATAAACACACAGATTGGGAAAAGCTGACTTGCCTGTCACTACCATTAAAGTGTGACGAGCATCAGTAGGAATAGACTAAAGTCTTCTCAGGCATAAGTGTGCCTGTGTGAGCAGCATTGACAAATTGTTTTGCATATGATATAACAGCAAGGGTTAAATGTAAAATGAAAATGGAAGAAGAAATCCTGGGTGCTGCAGAGCAGGATATTTTGTTTATAAAGGCTGTTGCTAAAGATGCAGACCTAGGTTATCAAACTAACTGTGGGAAAGGACATAGGGATTTGATTAGTCACTGTGGGAAACAGGAACATGGATTAGATAGGCCTTTGGACTTTTATCATCAGGACTCTTCTTGTGTTTTTATGTTCCTGGAGGGAACCTGCAGGACTATGGTGGCAATACCAAGAGTGATGGAAGTTTTGAGAGAGTAACAGGGCAGCTGCAGTATAACAAGTAACGGGTCTGACTTGCTCTCTCCTTTTACCCACCCCCCCAGACCTGAAGTACTAACTTTGTAAGTACAGTGGTACCTTGGGTTAAGAACTTAATTCGTTCTGGAGGTCCGCTCTTAACCTGAAACTGTTCTTAACCTGAGGTACCACTTTAGCTAATGGGGCCTCCCACTTCCACCGCACCACCGCCGGCGCGTTTTCTGTTCTCATCCTGAAGCAAAGTTCTTAATCCGAAGTACTATTTCTGGGTTAGCGGAGTTTGTAACCTGAAGCGTCTGTAACCCGAGGTACCACTGTAACAACTTGAGGAAGTAACTGATTAATTCACAGTTCCAGTCAATGCATGATGTAGATTCTCTCGGTCTTTCTCTCTCATAAGTGTAGAACTTAGTACCATCCTATGTTAAAAAAAAAGAAGGTAAAGGACCCCTGGACAGTTAAGTCCAGGAGATTTGGAACATACAAAAGGAACAATTTGTTCACATAGCACATAGTTAAGCAATTGAATTTGCTACTGCAAGATGCACTGATTGCCAACATGGATGGCTTTAAAAGGGAACTAAACAAATTCATGGAGGATAAGACTGTCAGTGGCTACTAGTCACAATGGCTATGTTCTACCCACTGTTGGAGGCAGTATACCAGACGTGCTCTCCTCCCAGAAAACGTAATACAAAAATTAACAATGACTTAGTTTGTTTCTAAGGTCAGAGAGCTCTTCCTCCGTAGTGGAAAGCCACCAAGAACACCTGTGTGCCCTCAGCGCATTGCTACTTCAGCGCATCTTAAAAGCTGCAGTAAAACACAGGACTCAGCTATACAGCTGTAAATAGAACGTTTTAAATGTGTTGTAAAGTGCAATATACAAATGTGACACTAGATGGCATGGTGAGCTATGGAAAATTCATTTTTTTAAAAAAGCATTTTCACAGCATTTTTTATATGTGTGTAGATTCCACCACAGTCTCTAAAGTTCCAGTTACAGATAGGTAGCCGTGTTGGTCTGCCATAGTCAAAATAAAAAAATTCCTTCCAGTAGCACCTTAAAGACCAACTAAGTTAGTTCTTGGTATGAGCTTTTGTGTGCATGCACACGAAAGCTCATACCAAGAACTAACTTAGTTGGTCTTTAAGGTGCTACTGGAAGGAAGTCTCTAAAGTGTTTATGCTTAAGTGAAGTTTACATTTGTTGAGTGGTTATGAAGACCACAGTAATGGTGTCTTTATTCAGTTTGTAGAAACCAAAAAATATGAATTCACACAACCAAGTTTTGACTATAATGCAACAATTTTAGTCCAGGTGAACTCAGTGAAAGTTACCTCTGAGTAAACTAGCACCACAAAGGCCTGCCTATTTATCTATACACTCAAAACACATGGCTCTTAAAATGTAAATGAAGCACTTTTTATGTACAATAAATCTTGCAGAGTAAACTATTCAAAAATTACTCAGAAGGGAAATCATTTTTTAAGCAAGAGTTGTACATTTTTGCTTGTAATTCATTAAGTGAGTTGGGTGAGCAAGTCCTATGAATGATTTATCATATGAGGCAGCTGAGTGTAACACTTGGGTGTGAACAAAATTATATACTTAAAAATGTTTCAAAATTTGGACAAATACCAGTTCTTTCAGGCAAAGAGAGAGGGGAGAAAAATGCATTTAGTATTTCACCAGATCATAACATACTGTGAAGCAAACCTTTATTGGAAGGAGCTTGGAGCAAGTTTCTCTATGCTAGGTGAAAACTGTCAAAATGGAAGAGGAGAAAAATTAAAGTAGCTAATTTACTTGCGGAATAATTTTTCAAGAAGCAAATAACATTTTGGATCCAGATGACTGGCTATATAAATAAAATATTTTTTTTTAATAAATGCACAGCCAAGAACAATGATGTGTTGCCTTTTTCTCGTGACTGTCTGAAGAGCGTGCTACCAATGTTTAAGATCATAGTTCCTAAGCTCACCAGTTTCACTGATAGTTAACTTCTAAAGGAATACTTCGTTCTATTCTGAGGGAGGAAATAAGTAGCATTTGTATTTTTATACTGTAAGTTAGTGTGCTGAGTGCTCAAAACGCCAGCCAAAAATCTGCAGCCACCATCTTCTGCTGGAGTCTAGGGTTACTAGACTCGTGCCTTTAGTGGCTACCTTTAATATACAGAAAAGTAGCATATTGTGCTTTCCCCATCATTTACTCTCCATGCTAAGCTGAGTTTCACTTCTCTGATTGTAGGGACCTGTCAGAGTGGACCATATCATGAGCCATTTGAAGGCTGTCTGCCTCTTTATGATAGATGCAGTCAACACCACCAGCCACTGATATGGCCTCTCCTCTCCTGTTTCCTTCAGAAGCCATTCCGGGATACCAATGAGAGGCTTACTCACAAGGCAGCATCAGGCAGCTCATGAGCCAGCTGAAGGGCTCACAGAGGAAATGGGTTTAATAACCCTGGACAACCTGAGAGAGTACATGAAGTTTCAAAAGAAGGATAAGGTTGTGAATGGCAACTAGTCTTGAAGGCTGGGCTCTACCTCTACTATGGGAGGCAGTAGGAATACCAGTTACAGGGAATAAGAAATGTGGAGAGTGCTGTTGCGCTCTGGTCCTGCTTGCACACTTTCCATAGACATTTTGTTGGCCACTGTGAGAACAGGATGCTAGGCTAGTTGAATCTTTGGTCTGATCCAGCAGGACTCTGATTATGTTCTTATGCAAGCCTCTGGATCACCTGAAGATACTATGACGGAGTCACCCCCAGAATCTAAAGAAAGATCTGCATCCTCAGGCTGGTATGGAAGGGAGCTGATGCCCCTCCCAGTCAGATGGCCTGTGAGTCATCTGAAAGTGAGCCTTGTGCGTATCTCTGTTTAATAACCCAAGTCTGAATACTGCCAAAGTTGTTTCTTTAGAAAGTTTACTTATGACAGTTGCTGCCGAGGTTCATATGTCCCTGGGCAAACTAATCGCCTAATTTGTTTGCTTCATTAAAGTAAAGACAGATTGATGTTTCATTGGCAATATTCCCTAGATGGTTCTGGACACTGAAAATCTATGATGTAATGGGGAAAAGGGGAACCAGCATTTTAATTATGAATGTAATTGCATTATAGAACAGGAGGTGGTCTATGTTTTAAGTAACAGTGGGGCTAAAATTAAAAATAAGCACACTGTTTACTTAAAGAGCAGTTTGCATTAATTCCAGTTAATCAGTGCAAAAGCATATGAGCATCTCTTGTCATGTGTTGCTGGCCTTAGGCAAATAGCCAGTCATTTTGAGAGGTTTTTGAAAGGTTGTTTTGCTCGATGATTGTCAGGGCCTGAGGGACAATCTAGCCTGAGATGGAAAAACCCAGTAAATTACATGGCATAGTTGTTTGGAAGGGATGAATCATGTTTCATTTTAAAATCCTCTTTAGAAGCTTCACCCACACAGAGGTATTGATATCAAACTAGAGCTCACAGTTTCACCTGGGGCTGATTTAATAAGTTTGTATGGGACAAAGTTTGGGTCCAGACAAATTAAACTTAGAACTTTTAAACCTTTTGGTTCTGTAAGTTAATGAATGAATACATATGCTTAGGACAGAGGTTCTCCAAAGACATTGGGGGGGGGGTAACTAATACAAATGCAGCTCAAACCAGAAGCTATTAGAGCCACTCAGAGTGATTCATAGGGTTATCTTTCAGTCATAGTACCTGTAAAGCACCTGCCATGATTCTGGCTTTGGAATTACGAACCTCTTTCCTGTATCATTCGCCATTCTGGGTAGAATCATCTCCAATATAATCTTGTATTAGTTATTAACTTTATTTCCCAAATTAATTTCATAATCATCTTTCTTATTCAGCTGTAACTTGCCAATTTTTACAATTTGCTGTAGTAAATAACCTGCAATTCGTTATTTTTATTTTCTAGTAGCCTATATGCTTTAAAATTTTACAGATTTTGTTATGTACATAGAAGTGATGTGTGTGTGTGTAGGTTGGGGAGGGAATAATGGCAAAGACTCAAGGGGCCTGCCATTAGGTATCCAAATGAACACACAAAGGTCAGGAGTGGAGCCTGAGGTTGCAGTGATGCCCAAATGACTTATGTTAAACTTTAACCTGATTCTGATGGTCCAGCTTTTGGCTATTTACGTATTGCAGCATTGAGCTGAGTGATACAGAATGTGTACACTGTGCCACCACCATTGGGGGCCATGGGGGTGCTTCCTGTTCACACACTCAGAAGGTAACGTTGAGCTTCTGTTCCAGTTGTATGAACATGACACACCAAGGGCCCTCACCAGGGGCCAATCATATTGGACCTGAGAGGACAGGCACAGGTGAAGACCTGGCAGAAGCCAGCTGCACCTCCTCCCTATAAAAGGGAATGGTGCCCAGCCTCTGGCCCTTCTTCAAGCCGGATTTCCTACCATCAGTCATTCTGCCCTGGAGTGAGAGGGTTACAACATTCATGGACCTTGCTATGGAATACTCAGTCACTATATTCAGGATCATATTCCCTCCAGACTAATTGGCCTGCCTGTAGGTTTTCACCTGCCTTATAGCAATGGTCACAATTGGTGGTTGAGACATTGGTTCTGGATCTTAACATCAGGGTACCCAGTTAAAGGGGTCTAGGAAGGGGTATTGCTTTCCAGAAGCCCATGTGGGGACAGATGGGCCATAGCACCCCCTTGGAGAGATGGCCCTGGAGGGAGCATCACATTCAATGTATGTTGGTGGGGGCGACCTTTAGTCTAGTGTTGACTATCCATTGTCAACCAGCAGGTGGGTTGATTGATCTTGGATACATACCCAATGCTTTCGCTAAAACTGGTTTACATCTGTAATCAATAAAGCTGTGGCCTATTTCATCCTAATACCGTTGTTCAGTGTCTCATTTAACATGATTCGTCCCCTGCTTCAGACGGCGCGCTTCTCGTAATTAGGCACACAATGAGCTGTTTGGGTTAGAAAAACTAGCAATAAATAAATGAAAGCAGCTTCAATGTGGTGCCCTTGAAATAGGTAAGTTTTTCTCTTACCTTGAATTTGCTTGTAACTTTTGACCTCATGATAGTTTCTCACAAGCATTCACAAATACTCAGTTGGTGTTACAGCAATGTAGACCTGTTGTACCCTGTTTGTACAGTCAAGCTAATTAAAAGGAATCCAAGAAAATAATTGCTTCAGTTATGTCCAGAAATGGCCAAGGCTCCAAGCAGTTTATTTGCGTTGCTGTTTCTTGAAACAGCAAAGAACCAAAAAACTGGTTCGTGACTTTTTCAGTCCCTGAGTATAGAATAGAATACTTTCCCACGTATTATCAGGTATATTAGCATCAACTTTATTTAATAAATTAAAACTTAAGGCCACAATTCTGAAAACAACTTATAACCTTTCCCTCCTCCTTGCCCTTCTTCCATTGAAGTTAGTGACACAGTGACAGGGAAAAAGTAACATTTGTGGTAGCTCTTGTCCATTTTTGTGTCCTCAGGCTAGAAACCTTGATATTTGTGGGCACCCATCTGTCTCGGGAGACTATGGAAAAGTCCACCTTTGGGGGTAAAGTCAAACTGTTAAAGAGTTACAGTGCCTGTTGAGGCTATAGAGACCAATATGGGAGAGACATGCTTTATTGCAGGTAGGGCAGATGAAGGCACCCAGTTTTTCTGCTACAAGTGCACCATGGTGTTTCTTCTCTCTGCGTTCCTCCCAGCATTTGTTCCTTCCCTGGTTGCTTATGAGGAACGGCTAAGGGAGCTGGGCATGTTTAGCCTGGAGAAGAGGAGGTTAAGGGGTGATATGATAGCCATGTTCAAATATATAAAAGGATGTCACATAGAGGAGGGAGAAAGGTTGTTTTCTGCTGCTCCAGAGAAGCGGACACGGAGCAATGGATCCAAACTACAAGAAAGAAGAGGAGTTTGGGTTTGATATCCCGCTTTATCACTACCCGAATTAGTCTCAAAGCGGCTAACATTCTCCTTTCCCTTCCTCCCCCACAACAAACACTCTGTGAGGTGAGTGGGGCTGCGAGGCTTCAAAGAAGTGTGACTGGCCCAAGGTCACCCAGCAGCTGCAGGTGGAGGAGCGGAGACGCGAACCCGGTTCACCAGATTAGAGTCTACCGCTCTTAACCACTGCACCACACTGGCTCTCGGAGGCGTCTTAAATTCGCTGAGGCCGGGCCAATTCCCCAACCCGCAACCCCCTCAGCCTCCGCCGCCACGGGCAGAGCACGGGCAGAAGATTCCACCTAAACATTAGGAAGAACTTCCTGACAGTAAGAGCTGTTCGACAGTGGAATTTGCTGCCAAGGAGTGTGGTGGAGTCTCCTACTTTGGAGGTCTTTAAGCAGAGGCTTGACAACCATATGTCAGGAGTGCTCTGATGGTGTTTCCTGCTTGGCAGGGGGTTGGACTCGATGGCCCTTGTGGTCTCTTCCAACTCTATGATTCTATGATTCTATGCTGCTGTGGATACACAACCTGTCTTCAGGCACTGTAATTGTTTGCAAGGGATTCCCATATAGCGAAGGTTAAAGCTTGATATATGCACAGGTACACATTACAAAAAATGAAGAGACGATTCTTAGCACTCTCTCTCTTTCCCTTTCTGTATGTGTGTATGGCTATATCTGGGAGGGTTCAGTTTGTTTTGCAGGGTTTAAAACTGAAATTGCGGTTGCTTCAATGCTGTCACCATAGTTGAGCTTCAAGAATGAACAACTTTACCTTCCAAATGAACATCTTGTACAAAAATATACGGAGTGTTATGGTGACTGTGTTTGACCTAAAAACAAAGCCCATATGGATTTGCTCATTTTCAAGTGCAGATTGTTGAGGCTGCAAGTCTCTCACTTAGTCACAGTCTCTCTCTCTCTCTCCCCCCCACGCCCCCTCCATCTGACCATATGGTTGCCAAACCTAGTGGTAGAATGGGAAAGAAGTAAATATAATACAGCCCAAAAAGAGACTTGGGAATTGGAGAGTATTTTCATTTTCCTCTCTGTTTCACAAGTGCTTTATCTCCAGGTAGTCTAAATTAATCTTGATGGGGTTAAGAAATAATCAAAATGTTTTAAAGTGTGAAAGAACTAACATGTTGAGATGTAGCTATACAAGCTTTTCATGTAACAATTGGATCAATTCAGTTTTCTTCCATGTATTAATAATGAAACCTGTGAAATTGTTTTCAGTAAAACATATAATTTACAAGAATATCTGACTTTGATCCAAGGGCAGTTCTCAACAGCAAATTAACCACTCTACAGAATCTTCACCTATGTGTAATACACATTTGTTTCTGTCAAAGAGCACCTGCTTATCTGGGGTCTAGGAATGGAACTAAGGAGCAGAAGGAACAGGCATTTTGTTTAATGATGCCTTTTAGCAGTAGAATAAACATAAATTATTCCCAACTTTTGATGGTGCATTTGTAACATTTACTCCCTTGATCTTTTGTTATTTGAATGTGTTACTTATAACTCGTTATCCCTGTGCTCCTCTTTGCATAGTTTCAGCCTGCATATGCACAGACTACATATAGGAATAATTCTGGGGCAAGCGATAGCAACAAGGAGCAAAGGGAGTCTATGCAGTTTACTCATGAGTAAATTCTCTCCAGTGTTCTCATACCAAACAGCAGCTTGAAAAACTAAGATGAGATGTATAATTGTGAGCAATATTTCTTCAAAAATATGTATTACAGCCTGATGTTTCAAGTAGTAGGCAAATGTGCCGCCTACACATGAGCAAATCAACTTGTTTCTGCTGTTCAACTGAAGCTATTGATGCAACTTGATTAATTGTTTCTACCTGTTGTCCAGCTTTACATATATGGACTCTCCTAGAGGAAGCTGCTTTTCCTTCTGAGGTCAGGAATAGGCTTCCCCTCCTCACTATGTCAGGAGACTCCCCAGGTTTTACACTATCTTTCTACCCTTACCCAGATTTTCCTTGGAGATTCTTTGAGTATTTCTGATTCCTGGTACATGTATGTCTTCCTTCAGATGGGCTGCATATGCGAATGATGGATGGATGCTTCTTTGATGCAGAACTTTATTTATTTTTTATTTTTTTACAGCCAAGAAAAAAAGTCCATTCTTTCTTAAGTACCGTATTTTTCGCTCTATTGGACGCACCGGACCACAGGACGCACCTAGTTTTTAGAGGGGGAAATCAAGGAAAAAAATATTATCCCTCCCCCCAGCCACAAAGAGCAACGGACAGGCTGTGCGCAGCCTGTCTGCTTCTCCCAGAGCTTCTTGGGGCTGCGGGGGAAGCCCGGGTTCCCCCACCAGCCCCAAAGAGCAAAGAAGCCAAGACAGCGCACGGGATCCATAGCCGCGCAACCTCTCCAGCCAGGAGCTAAACCTCTCCAGCGCGGCTAAAGAAGAAGACAAGGCAGTCCAGGGCAGGCACCCACTGCCCTGGCTTCCTCTTTAGCCTTGCACAGCATCTTTAGTCTTGTGCAACGGGATGGATTGCGCCCGCTGTCCACCGGGGCTGGACTAGATGACTCCTGGGGTTCCCTTCCAACCTTGCAATTCTATGACCTCGGAAGGTGTTTGGGGTCTCCACCACTGGAGGCTTTTAAGCAGCGGTTGGGGGACCATCTGCCTGGCGTTCTTTAGCTGTGATTCCTACATTGTGAGGGGGCTGGGCTAGATGACCCTCAGGTGGCCCTCCCAACTCTATACAGTCCTACAGTTCTGCAGCAGGAGATCCACAGCCACTTAGAATCATAGAATCATAGAATTGGAATAGACCACAAGGGCCATCGAGTCCAACCCCCTGCCAAGCAGGAAACACCATCAGAGCACTTCACACAATGCCCACTCCCAATTTTCATCTGAGAGACATGTGGCTTCAGTGTCTAGGTAGGTACCCCCCTACTTGCCACACTTCCCCCACCTCACTTAAGCTGAGGGAATTCCTGCCCAGAGAAGCTCCCAGGTGAGGCAAGGGTTAAGATCTACCTCTGGTAGATCTCTTGCGGCTGGAGAGGCACGCAAGGCTAAAGAGGAAGCCAGGGCAGTGAACGGGATGGATCGCGCTCGCTGCCCTGGCTTCCTCCCACCACCCCCCACCCCCGGAGAGGCGCGCAAGTCCAAAGGGGAAGCCAGGCAGCGAACGGGATGGATCGCGCTCGCTGCCCTGGCTTCCCCTTTAGACATGCGAAGCCTCCCACCCCCCCCACCCCCGGAGAGGCGCGCAAGTCTAAAGGGGAAGCCAGGCAGCGAGCGCGATCCATCCCGTTCGCTGCCTGGCTTCCTCCCACCCACCACCCACCCCCGGAGAGGCGCGCAAGTCTAAAGGGGAAGCCAGGCAGCGAACGGGATGGATCGCGCTCGCTGCCCTGGCTTCCCCTTTAGACATGCGAAGCCTCCCACCCCCCCCCCCACCCCCGGAGAGGCGCGCAAGTCTAAAGGGGAAGCCAGGCAGCGAGCGCGATCCATCCCGTTCGCTGCCTGGCTTCCTCCCACCCACCCCCCACCCCCGGAGAGGCGCGCAAGTCTAAAGGGGAAGCCAGGCAGCGAACGGGATGGATCGCGCTCGCTGCCCTGGCTTCCCCTTTAGACATGCGAAGCCTCCCACCCCCCCCACCCCCGGAGAGGCGCGCAAGTCTAAAGGGGAAGCCAGGCAGCGAGCGCGATCCATCCCGTTCGCTGCCTGGCTTCCTCCCACCCACCACCCACCCCCGGAGAGGCGCGCAAGTCTAAAGGGGAAGCCAGGCAGCGAACGGGATGGATCGCGCTCGCTGCCCTGGCTTCCCCTTTAGACATGCGAAGCCTCCCACCCCCCCCCACCCCCGGAGAGGCGCGCAAGTCTAAAGGGGAAGCCAGGCAGCGAGCGCGATCCATCCCGTTCGCTGCCTGGCTTCCTCCCACCCACCCCCCACCCCCGGAGAGGCGCGCAAGTCCAAAGGGGAAGCCAGGCAGCGAACGGGATGGATCGCGCTCGCTGCCCTGGCTTCCCCTTTAGACATGCGAAGCCTCCCACCCCCCCCACCCCCGGAGAGGCGCGCAAGTCTAAAGGGGAAGCCAGGCAGCGAGCGCGATCCATCCCGTTCGCTGCCTGGCTTCCTCCCCACCCCCACCCCCGGAGAGGCGCGCAAGTCTAAAGGGGAAGCCAGGCAGCGAACGGGATGGATCGCGCTCGCTGCCCTGGCTCCTCTTTAGCCTTGCGAAGCCTCCCACCCCCACCACCCCCGCTGGAGAGGCGCGCAAGTCTAAAGAGGAAGCCAGGGCAGCGAACGGGATGCATCGCGCTCGCTGCCCTGGCTTCCTCTTTAGCCTTGCGAAGCCTCCCCCCGGCTGGAGAGGTTGTGCAAGGCTTTTCTAGAGGAGGGAGAAGGGACTGACTGGCGGCGTCAGTCCCTTCTCCCTCTTGGGGAAAAGCCCGCAAGAGCCGCGCGAAGCTTGTGTGGGGCTCTTGAGGGCTTTTCCTGCCTGCCTCCTCCCTGCATTCGCTCTATAGGACGCACAGACTTTTCCCCTTAGTTTTTAAGACGGGAAAAGTGCGTCCTATGGTGCGAAAAATACGGTAATCTTTGTGCTCATTCCAGAAACCATGATGGAACCTGAATAACTCAATCAAAACAAACACTAGCAAAGAAGTTCCAAAAAAATTAGTTTCTAGCTTCTTGGGTGTAGAATTTGTCGCCTGTCTGGGTTTACTTGGGGGATTTTTTAAAAGTTTGTTTTTTCCTCTGGTGGAGAACAAGTGGCAGATTCTATTGCACTCATCAAATGTCCTACTTCAGCTTTCACTTGTTGTTGCCAGCAGTGCTTTGCAACCTTGGGAGTGAGAGGTGAACTACTAAATAACATTCAGAGAAGTGGTAAATTATTCCTCACCAGCGTACATCTGTTAAAGGTTGCTTCTGTGCTATCTGTTCTTCTCCCCCAAGAATAAGTGTGCTGTATTCACAGCATATGCTGTCCTCTACTGCCAAGAGCTGACCATGCTAAAGTCATCCCTGAATCTGCTGCATCTGAATTGCCTAGATGACCGCTTGTGTTGAGCATTGGGTGGCTTCTGACCCAAGTAAATGATTTGCCTTCCAACTGAACAGACTTCATGCAACTTTCTATACTTAAGGCAGCATGACAACACATTACATTAATAAAATATCAGTACTTTTAATGTCACCTTTCTAAAGGATTTGAAGGTTATCAGCAAATAAATACTTCTAACATACTATGCATTGAGGACCTGCTTCCAAAACATTCTAACTAGTTATGTCCATTAATTTGTCATTGAAGCCCTTCCCCCCATTTCCCCCTCCAAAAACATACTCACCCTTCTTCTGCCCTCTATGAGATCACTCTCCCCACCACAGGCTTTACCTCAGTCCCTTCGTTTCTCTGGTCCTCAGCTCCCCTTTTCATTCTGTGCCCCACACCCACACCCCGTTTATTGCCAGCTACATGCAGGCCCTCATATCCAGCAGGTGCATCGCTAGTCAGCATCCCATGACTTGAATCTTTGTCCATTTTGTGATATTATATTCAATTAATGTTAGCAAGGGAAAGGGTAGTAAGCGACAAGCAGGCTGACTAGCAGTTATATAAGAAAATATTCCAGCAGGACCACTGATTACACTCAGATATCATGTTTTGTAACAGCATCAAGCACTCTTTCTCCCACCCACCCTGCCCAATCTGTGCCTTCTTTCTGTTTCCACCTGCCTGATATTCATGCTGCAGCTGCCCCCTCCCACCACAGCCTTACCTTTGCTGGCTCTTTTTCCTCTGCCACAGTGGCGGCGGCTAGGCTTCGGCCTTCTCACAGCCTTCTCGTTCTTGCCACAGCCACCAGAAGTGGTGTGCCTTCTTCCAGAAGTGTGCTTCTGGATGCGCTGCACCCGCTCCCAGGAATATGGCAGTGGCGGAAGTTGGCCACAACAGCAGCAAAACCTGTGGTGGAGAAGGGGGCCGTTTCATTGAATCCATGACATGCTGCTTAATTTGGAACAGTTGAGTGGTGTGCCTTTGTATGGCTGCTACTGTCACATTTTGAAATCTATCTTTGCAACCATGAGGGCTAGAAGCTTGTAAGAAAAGGGGGGGGGGAGCCACTGTTTAAACAAAAGCTCACTGTGGATCTTGAGGCCTCATGCTGTTGAATATACCTAACCTAATCCAATGAAATATGTCCCAAATAATGAAATAACTGTTTGATAAATCAGCCATTAGAGAGAATCCATCTGGTACTTTTGTCTCATCACTCCTTCAGTGCACCCTCAGTCTCTCTCCCTTTCTTCCTTCTTTGTGTGTCTAAACGAAGGCGAAACAGAAATGACTGATTCTGTTTTCTAGCTCTTCCCATTAGTTATTTATTTATGTCTGCTCTGGGGCTATGGAAGACAGTGGGAGGTATGAGAGTGATTTTGCACATCAATGTTTCAGGACAGTATCAGTATAAATGGCATTGGTATAGCAGTCTATCTTCCCATAGGCACTAATTAAAAAGCAATAAGAACCGAGAAATGTTTGTTTCCATTTCTTTGTGTCAGTATTTAATGTGCTATAGTGTTGGTTTTTTTGTCATCCTTTCCCACTTGAATATAGCCACCCATTTAAAAAGCAGCATAATTAATAAACAAAACATTTTTTTAAACAACTGCCTCATGCACACACAAGCCACTGGTGAAAGCTGCATTTTGTATTCACATTTCAGTCCAAGTAAGAAGCCAGATTCTGATGCTTTGAACTCCCATATCAGTACTGGATTCAGTGGAAGTTCTGAATCCTCAAATCAGGTGAGAGTAATAGAAAACTCTGAAAACAGAAGGCCCTTTCTCTCTGTATAGAAGATAATTAGTAAATAAACTACATGTATAATGCTAAAAAAAATTAAATGCAGATGCTGGAAGTGAATAGAGCCTTTGGGGGCAAGCTGGGAAATTAAGTGAAGGTAATTTCAGATGCCACATTTTCTAAGAGACCCACATAATGAACATGTTAATTTTTGCTGTGTCAGGCACATATCTGTGTTCTCGGTTATTCCAAGAGCAAAGATACATGACACTGCTTTTAATGCTACAGATAAGCAGGTCTAATCCTGAGCATAGGTTGGATGAGAGGCCACATAGGAACAAAATGTAAAGTGCTTCAAGCCAATTGTGGGAAGCATGGAGAACAAATGAAATCAAGCCTGGCGCCTGCAGTTGATCAAGTTGAGCACTAGCCAAGGGTGGCAGTTGCTAGGAAGGCCTGATCTGCCCATACCACAATTCACTACCCTCCTCACCTGGATGCTTTTAAAAAGTGAGAGGCAGTGCCACTTATAATAGTGGGCTACAACAATTAAAACTCAGTTTTGAATTGGATCCAGCTGAGCTCCCATTGGCAGTGGTTGCATCCCATTTTAAATTACCCAAAATGTAGTGCCCCGGCCCACAGATCTGTTGAACTTACGATTCATTTAATAGATCTGTATTCCAGGTAGGACTGCAGATTAGGAGTGGTGAACTAGATCAGGCCCAAGAGCCTGATCCTTATCTCCCCCACATCCTGCAGGCCAAATTTGACAGGTGAGCAAGGACAGCTCCTCCAGCGTAGGAACCATCACACCATCTTGGGCATTGATATCTCAAGAGGTGTCTGAATGCATAGAGAACAGGCATACAGACAAATTAACTGTTTTCTAAAATATAGAATAGGCTATTGCAACTTATCAGAACTATGCTAATGCCGCTCTGGAAGCTCTGTTCCTGGTTCTCACAGACTCACCCAGTACTAGCTACTGCTGGTGAAATAGCCTTTGCTATGTTTCCTCTGTTACTTCAGTCTATAAGTCTGTTTGCTATGGCTAGGACCCTAAGATAAGTGAGCATAAGAAAAGCTTCCCCAACTCCTCTTCCCCCTACAAACCCCTGCATCCCTAAAACCTTCCCTGGTGTATTAGGGGCCTCTCTTGAACAATGTGAGATGAGGTATAGGGGGCTCCTAGCGGAGAGAAGAACTTTGGAAGCACAGAAAATTGGGTGGAGGCTACTGGTGATTTGTCCTTCTCTGGTTCAAGGATGTCCCTGGTTTAAATCTTTGCCCCTGCCACAAACCTATCAAGCCACAAACCTATCAAGCCACAAACCTATCAAGCCAGACTTCACCTTTAGAGAGAAACATGTTTACTCTCTTCAGAATAATCTAACAGACCTTTTTAAAATTTATTTACTACAATTTTCACTCTAAAATTAAAGAGGAAAATCAACTCTATAGCTCACCTATAATGATTAATGGACAAATGGAGTTAAAATAAGCTTCAGTTGCTAATAATATGGGTATTTCTCATCTCTTGCTCCCACAATATTATATAACTTAAATGCCATGCTGGTCTTGTAACATTGCTAAAAATGATCTAAACTGAACTTTCTCAGCTTCAGTGAAAGCATACCTGATGCCCATTTTTAAACTACTGAAAATTATGGAAATATTGACAGATAGATGACTATAGCACCACGAGTAACAGTCACATAATATTAACAGAGATAAAGTGGTGATGTTCATTTTAATTCACCATCTTGCCAGTTCTATTAGCACTGAAATCCTTTCATTGCTATTCTATCACTCTGTAAGCTTCTCAAATATTGCTTCAATCTCCTTTAAAAAGGAAGAAGAACTAGTGCTTGAGAAACACTATATATGGGGATATGTTGTGACAAATGTCATAAATTTTCAAGGCTTTCTAAAGTATGAAAAAAGTTGCCCATAAGCAATATTATCTGCTGTGTTTATTAAAGTGGCTTTACTTGAACATGCTGTGAAAGATGTTTATAAAATGTGAGAGAAGTTGTTTTTTGGGTGGGGTGGGGGGGATGTACAGCTTTACCTCTTCTTATTTTCCTGTCCAAATGAATTCTAAAAAAGGACTAGACATGTTCCTGCAAGACAAGAACATCAACAGCCTCTTTCCAAATATGTTTGCTATTTCAGTGCCTTAAGTATCTCCAGAATGGGACTGAGCGATAGGAAAAGAAGAGTCTCTGTTTGTGTCTGCGCTGTCTGTTTCTACAAGACTAATATGGGGTGAGCCAAAGAGAAGGGACATGGGACAGATTAGGTCTTTAGTGCTGGCTGCAGAGCTGAATTTGGCTTTCAGCATTTAAGTTAAACTAAATTTATGCTTGAAATTTTTATATCATTCCTCCCCATTTAATAAATTACAGATTGAGGTGCATTTTTAAACATCCAGGTAGCATCCATTCCATTGTGTGGATGTACCCAGCAATAGTAATGCTTTATTCCACCGTAAATGGGCTGATTTAAATTTTGTATTTTATTATGCATGTTGTCAATGTGAATTCATTTTGTGAAAGGAAAAAAAGTGCCTCCAGAGTAGAAAGCTCCACAAATCTCATTTGCTGGAAGAATGTTGTTGTTTTAAATAAAAGGTCGAACACTCTTTGTATCGGGGATGTTTCTTCAAAGTAGTCTCAAGGTGGGGTAAAAGTAAATGCTGTGCCTTCTGAATGCTGTCTCTGAAGCATTATTGGCAGGCATCATGCAGCATCGTTAAAGGCACCGTGTTCCCATGTAGCTGCAGACTGACCAGGCTGCAGATTTCATATGTGCAAACCAGATTCTAGTAGCTGAATCCAAAATTTCCCTTCCACAGACAGAAGAGTTCCTTCCACTTGTTGGTTCAAGCTATACAGGTTTGGGTAGCCTGTGCAGTGGCTTTCAACTAATTCCCTTCTAATACTTTAAGTGAATAAAGTGAAATGATCATGGTGATAATATACAGTGCAACATCCCCTGTGACATGATACACAGGCTCCCTTCCATCTCTACAATTCTATGATTCTGTGACTCTATGTAAAGTATGATTAGACATATGGCTAAGCCTGGCAACAATACAGATGCCCTCATGTGATGACCGGCATTGGCTACAGCTCTCTCTTGAGAGTATATTAAGTAAACTTGGTTTTGCCACTGGGTAATGTGTGAAATGGCATAGATTTAAGGCTAAGAGTTTTCTTCTGGAGACTTATCTCTAAGTGCTGAGTTTCCTGGAAATAATTGTTTCCTTTTGCTAGGCGCCAGCCTATTCCATAGATACCCATTGGGGATTTATAGGCAGCTTCATTTCAAGCTGTCCCTTTAGGGCTACACAATATTTTTTAGAAAGCATCTTGTGAGACCAGCTGTTTCCCATAATATCCTTGGGACTATTGACTACCTTGAAGAGACATCAGAAATTTCAGAATGCCTCGATGCCTGCCTCTCGGCTGCATGAGGCCACATGGTCCCCCTGGGGCTGCAATTATGAATGCTGCCTGGCAAACTGCTATACAGAGCATCCCTTGGAATGGTTGGGGTCCCTGGGGAGTCCTACACAGCACATTGCTCAATTGCTTTGACAGGTGTGCTTTGACTTCTGCAGCTTTTCTAAAGCATCACAGTCCTGGTCTATAAATCCTTGCTCCTTTATGCACAAAGACTGTGTTATCCTCTGATGTGTGAGTAAAGATTAGTTGAGGACTCCCAAATACTTTTATTTGTGACCCAGTGTCCATGTGACTGTTATATTGTAGGGGGAAACTGACATTTCTCAGAAAATAATTTCCTGTTTTCAAGCTCCTCTTGTTGTTGGATAAATTCAATCCCCACCCCCAGAGAATATTCAACAAAATGCCCCTCCCATTTCACTATCCATTAATTTTGGGTGCAGCCAGGAGCCCCAATAAAAACTGTTTGATGTTATTTTAATGTTATTGAAGGAAGCAGTAGATTCAGTCCTCTCTTAGACTAAATTTGGAGGCCATTTTCACTTATTCAAATTGCTCCTGTGTCAGGATGTCTTTGCTTTTTGAAGGTCTCCAAATGCTTCTTGGAGTCTTGGGGAACCTGCATATTAACCTCACTCAATTCCTGTCAGTGTCCATATACCAATTTCCTTTCTTTTGACTAGATCATACATAGGCAAACTCAGCTCCCCAGATGTTTTGGGACTACAACTCCCATGATCCCTAGCTAGCAGGACCAGTGGTTAGGGATGATGGGAGTTGTAGCCCCAAAACATCTGGAGGGCTGAGTTTGCTTATGCCTGGACTAGATGGAAAAGATGAGCTTGCTTATAGTAGCACTTAAATGTAATAGAGTGGTACTTCAGGTTACAGACACTTCAGGTTACAGAATCCCCTAACCGAGAAATATTACCTCGGGTTAAGAACTTTGCTTCAGGATGAGAACAGAAATCATGCTCTGGCGGCACAGCGGCAGCAAGGGGCCCCATTAGCTAAAGTGGTGCTTCAGGTTAAGAACAATTTCAGGTTAAGAACGGACCTCCGGAACGAATTAAGTTCTTAACCTGAGGTACCACTGTACTGCTTAGAAAGTTAGCTTTTTTCTCATGTTCTGTTGTCACAAAAATAGTGTTTTAAATTTGTGACATTACAGTTTCCATTTAAGCAATTAGAGCTAGTTTTTAGAATAAACTATTTCCAATTTTAAAATAAAATAAAAGCAGTGACAGCTGATGCCCTGTCCCCAAGTGGCAGAGGTCCATATGTCAATTACCAGACCTCCCCATCTCTGTCCTTCCAAGATTCTCCTGTGTTGACATGGATTTTTCAAGGCCTCAATTTCCTATATCAGACTTGTTAAACTGAAGAGATATTCCTTTAAGCACAATGACCATGAACATATTTCTTCCATACAGTCTGAGGTTTGTGCACTGCACCACAAAAGAAAAGATTGACAGAGAGTGAAATGGATGTTGTCCTTCCCCAGGACAGTATTGGCTGACATCGTTGTTGCAAAACCAACTTGTTTTTCAGGATCGTTTTGAAGATCATAGTCTTCCCCAGCCCCTTGCTGATGCACAAAGGGATTTATAGATATAGTCAGTGCCAATTATCTGTGTCTGCTTGTGGCACTCAAGGCACATTTTATGTGCTTTGATTGACAGTACCTTACATGTTCACCTCCCAGTTTTCTATAATTTATTTACATCTCATGCTTCCTTGTTTTCTGCATTATTAACTTAGAAAATGTATTAGGCAACTGGTGCTTTTGCTGGGTAAGGTCAAGAAGACCCGCTGTTCAAGCTGACTAAAAACAATAAGCAGAAGGTATGTAATAATGTAAAACAGCGTTCTCTCTACTTCGTAGAGTGCGCTATGCTGGCAACCCTATTGGTATGGATTTGTTTTTGAAAGTCTCATACTGTGTTATGGAGCAGCCTGGCATAGCTGTGTGTGCTATGATCCTTCTTAGGGGGTCATTGCTCTCTTTAAAACAA
The DNA here is from genome assembly GCF_964188305.1 of Podarcis bocagei. NCBI lineage: Eukaryota > Metazoa > Chordata > Lepidosauria > Squamata > Lacertidae > Podarcis > Podarcis bocagei. Next base: position 56,931,675 of record NC_138127.1, on the reverse strand, counting down.
TTTCTTAAAATTTCCTGGCACTATTTGCATAAGCATCTGAAGCATAATGCTGGGATTTTTTCACTCATCTACTTGAAGAGTTTTCTTGCTTGCTTCCTCTCCCCCTCCACCCCACTCTTTTCACCCTGAAGCTATGTCACGAATCTTGACGGCATATCTGCGAGTAGTGATGGATTTTGAGTGTTATTTTGGCTACAGATAAACAGCAGGATATGTAGCCCAACAGTATAGTCATTAGGAAGATGCTATGGGGGCTGTTGACAGTTAAAACACTGATTTTGATTAATGAGCAGTAAAGATGAGCAACATTTGCCATGGTTTCAGCACTTTACCATCTTCATCATCATCTAATTAATAGCCTTGCTTTATAAGTTAACAAATGTTGTCCACAGTTTGCTGAGCAGTTCACTTGCACATTTCATTAAAAAAAAATGAGAATTCTCTTATGTTGGGAGTCAATTTTTAGAAGCTGCTTTTGCTAATTGTCCGTTTTGGTACCTGCCATTAGTTCTCAAGAAAGCAAACAGCCACTGACAACCAACTAGTCTGAGAAACACTGTCTATACACTCAAACTTTACTGATAAGAAACTAGGCACTAGGGAATTCTGACAGCCAGAGTTTGTCTATTAGCCACTGGGGGAGGAAGGAGGTGCAGTGGGTGTGGCCCACCCCGGGTGTCATCCCTGAGGGGGGGTGACATTGCCCTTGCCCCCCGGGATGCTTGTACCACCCCCCGGGCAGCTAGCCCTGCCCCCGGATGCACAGTATGTGTGCCGATCCGGGTGTCAGAGCAGCTAGTTGTGCCTCTATTATTGGCACCAGCATGTGTCACGGGGGACATGTTTTATCAGCATTCTTATTTTGGTTCAACATTCTTCTGATGGTTCTAGGGGTCCCCTACAAAGCCCAGTCTCCCAGAGGTCACTCAGCTGGTCCACTGAGTCCAAATTCCCTTTAATATCCCATAAAAACCCAGCTACCGCCATCTACTGAGTTACAGTGAGCAGTAAGACTCTCATTTTATTTACTTGGTTACGTAATTCAAATCCACCACATGTGCTTTGGATGAGCCTCACCCTGGGAAAACCTCCTTCATGATCAAGGTGTCTCCCCTGCCAGGTAATTGTATAATCTGATCTTAGAGTGGGAAACAAAGGATGAATTGGTTAAAGCATCAATGATTAAATGGGCGCAAGATATTGGGAAAAATATTATGTTTGAACAATGGGAAAAATTGTGGAAAGAAGATATGAAATTCACTATGTGTTATATATTGAAAGAAAATTACCTCAAAATACAACATAGATCATAGAATCATAGAATCATAGAGTTGGAAGAGACCACAAGGGCCATCGAGTCCAACCCCCTGCCAAGCAGGAAACACCATCAGAGCACTCCTGACATATGGTTGTCAAGCCTCTGCTTAAAGACCTCCAAAGTAGGAGACTCCAACACACTCCTTGGCAGCAAATTCCACTGTCGAACAGCTCTTACTGTCAGGAAGTTCTTCCTAATGTTTAGGTGGAATCTTCTTTCTTGTAGTTTGGCTCCATTGCTCCGTGTCCGCTTCTCTGGAGCAGCAGAAAACAACCTTTCTCCCTCCTCTATGTGACATCCTTTTATATATTTGAACATGGCTATCATATCACCCCTTAACCTCCTCTTCTCTAGGCTAAACATGCCCAGCTCCCTTAGCCGTTCCTCATAAGGCATCGTTTCCAGGCCTTTGACCATTTTGGTTGCCCTCCTCTGGACACGTTCCAGTTTGTCAGTGTCCTTCTTGAATTGTGGTGCCCAGAACTGGACACAGTACTCCAGGTGAGGTCTGACCAGAGCAGAATACAGTGGCACTATTACTTCCCTTGATCTAGGTGCTATACTCCTATTGATGAGGCCCAGAATTGCATTGGCTTTTTTAGCTGCCGCGTCACACTGTTGGCTCATGTCAAGTTTGTGGTCAACCAAGACTCCTAGATCCTTTTCACATGTACTGCTCTCAAGCCAGGTGTCACCCATCTTGTATTTGTGCCTCTCATTTTTTTTGCCCAAGTGCAATACTTTACATTTCTCCCTGTTAAAATTCATCTTGTTTGTTTTGGCCCAGTTTTCTAATCTGTCAAGGTCGTTTTGAAGTGTGATCCTGTCCTCTGGGGTGTTAGCCACCCCTCCCAGTTTGGTGTCATCTGCAAATTTGATCAGGATGCCCTTGAGTCCATCATCCAAGTCGTTGATAAAGATGTTGATGGTATTTAACACCTGGAAGAATAGCAAAAATGAATAAAAAATGTAGCGATGTCTGCTGGCTATGCAACACTGGAAAAGGTACTATGATACATATATGGTGGAATTGTTTAAACATCAAACAATTTTGGGAAACAATATATAACAAAATGAAAAAAAATGTTCAGATATTCATTTAGGAAAACACCAGAAGGGTTTCTATTGGGAATAGTACCAGGAAGCCTAAAGGAAGAAGACAAGACCTTATATTTATACGCAACAGTAGCCGCAAGGCTATTGATTGCGAAAAACTGGAAAAGTGGTATTGTACTGACAAAAATAGAGTGGCTTGCCAAATTATTGGAGTACTATAATATATCCGAAACAATGGGAGAAATTGGAAGGATCTCAAAAGAGAAGATAGATAGGGACTGGAAGGTGTTTAAAAGATACTTGCAAAACCATATCGAAAAATCAGAACTCCTATTAGAATAAACAAGTTCCGTTTCAAATACTGAAATACTAAATAAGATGGATAACAATGTGTAATAGAAAAAGAAGTATGAAATTAGGCTAAGGGTGTGTGAAATAAAGTAATAGAAGTGGAAAGAAATTGCAATTGAGTAGATTGGAAGTCTAACACAAAGGTGGGGTGAGGGGTGGTGGATGGTGATGTGAAAAGGAATTATTTGTGGGATTGAATGTAAGTATGTTTGAACACTTTTAAGGATTGTATGAAATGTATGTTTGTATGCTTGTATATTTGTAATATATGTGTATTAATGATGAATTATTTTAACAATAAAAACTTAAAAAAAATAAAAAACAAATCCACCACATGTGCTAACTTAGAATCCCCTAGAGCAGGACACATCCATGAATTACAAAACCAGTAAACATATTTTCTTATGGAAATAACAGCCAAAAGAAGTAACAATTATTAAAGAATAACAAATAATAGTTTTAATGTCCTAACCTAGCATGCATGACTTCCCTCTGCCTATGGGCTCACTGTCTTTGATCCCTCTCACTCTTTACTTTTCTCCACTCCTAACCCATTAACACACACACACACACACACACACACACACACACACACACACACACGAGTGTCTGAACTAAATGTTTTTACATGGCTTACCTGCTATAGACTTGTAGTTGAAAAGCCAAAAATAAAAACAGCATAGTTGGAATCCATTTAATTTGTGACCTTTGAAATGGCTTTGTTGCATTCACTGCAGAAAAAAACAGACCTTTAATTCCCCTTTGTCTTTCATATTTCATGCTCTTGGTTATTGCGATGATGTTTCCCTGAGCTTGTAACTAGTTTTTTTGTTTTTTGTTTTACTTTTTAGACTAATAATAGATTAAGACTGCAGTCCTATACATCCACCATAGCTCAATTGGTTAAAGCATGGTGCTGATAATGCCAAGATTTAATCCCCATATGCATATTCCTGCATTCCAGGGGGTTGGATTACATGATTCTCAGGGTCCCTTCCGACTCTACAATTCTACGATTCTATGCTTACATGGGCATAAGCACCATTGTCCTTAGTGGGGCTTACTTCTGAGTAGATATTATTGATTTTTATTTTATTATTTGTGAATCACTTCCGAGAGGCACCCCAAAGTTATTTACAATATAATAACATATATAAAAGAGTTACATACAGTGGTACCTTGGTTTAAGAACAGCTTAGTTTATGAACAACTTGGATTGAGAATGCTGCAAACCCGGAAGTAGGTGTTTTGGTTTGTGAACTTTGCCGTGGAATAAGAAAACGTTGAGTGTGTTCCATTTGTAAATTGAGTCTCCCGCTGCTATGGGAAAGCACACGTTGGTTTAAGAACGCTTTGGTTTAAGAACAGAGTTCCGGAACGGATTAAGTTCGTAAACCAAGGTACCACTGTATATATAATAGTTTTTTAAAATTGCATATATGCAAACAATTTTTTTAATGGTCATGCTGGTGGTGGGATGAGCCTATAAGAAATCAAGCAAAAAATTGGAGCAGGGTTTAGACTCAGTGTTTTCTGAAATGTTGGTGTGCATCAACATTTTGCCCCAATTCTAAACTTTGGTGCTATCGCTGCTGTATTGGTACATACAAAGGGATAATCCTAGGTGAAGAATCCCAGGTGAAGGCACTGTTTCTACCAGTGCTGTTAACTTAATGTTTAGCAACAAGCTCTTCAGAGTAGAGAAAGAAATTTGCAAGTGTGATCATGTGAACATTTATAAACAATGCCCAGGAGCTTAGTACGGTATATCACAATGCCATATGATTGGCATGTATTTTCATTACAGATAATTATAGGCAGAGCAAAACAGGGGGTAGCATTTACATTGAGTATCCTCTTATGTGCATCCTGTCCTCATTCCCATCCACAATAATAAGAAAGTTCTTGGAAATAGATTATCAGTTTAAGAAAGTAATACTTCATGTGTTGTGGATGCAATAAATGAGTGCAATCTATTTTCAGAGAAAGCCACAAGAAATGTCAATACCTGTTTTGGTGTTTTGTATAAAAAGCATAAAATGTGGAAGCCAATTCTGAATTTAAGGGTGCTCTCAGAATCACTTAAGCGGGTACATTTCCCCGTAACACCTTAGAAGGTATCATAATGTATTATTATTAGTGTGTGTGTGTTGTGTATTCTGTTCTCACCATCAAGAGTATGTTTGTATATTGTCCACGGCTTTGTAGCTGATGCTTATGTAAAGGGAAATAGATTATGGTCCTTAGGACAAACTATTAAAATGGATTATAATGGATGTTCCAAATGGCATTTTTTTTAGGCTGTGACTCCTGGGGATTAAATGTGGGAGGAAGTGTGCTCGAGCCTTCAAATGGCATCTAATATAAATCAAATGCATTTTAAGTATCAGAGCTCTTTGGAAAGCATTCTGACGCATGGATACAGTAGAAAGTTTTGTAGTTTGACAGCTGTTATTTCAGGAGATGTATGGGTTACATTTTCTGTTTTAATCTCTTGTTCAAATTATAATGCTGTAGTTCAGGATGATTACTTGGATGCAATCCTACAGTTACTATACAATGGCCAGAGGTCAATATTTTAATCTTGTCACAATAACAGAATAGGACATCTTTAGTTGATTAGATCCACTTTTCATTTAGATCTTGACTGTTATTAATACAAGGATTCTTTCCCCCCCTCTCCACAACCTGGACTTTACTGATAATTGAAAATAAATCTAAGGGGCATGTTCCTGCTATTAAAGTAGGTATTGCTCTCCCCACTGAAAAATGGGTTAGTTGTCTGAAAAACTTTTTTGTCTTTCCTCAAAATTTCTCAGATGTTTTGCCTGAGGAAAAATGTTCACTTCAAATTTTGCCTGACAAGCTAGGCGTCTGAAAAATTTCTTTGAGGAAATTTTCATAAACTTGCCCAAATGGTTTTGTGATACTGAGTGTAAAACAACAGAATAGTTTTTACATGGTCTGGATTTTTATCTTTTTTATCTTAACTTCTGATTGGCCTGGTGGTGTGCACACACTCATGCATGCTAGGGCAAATCTGACTTTCTCTGAGGAAGAATCCATACCCGCTACCTGGTGGGACATCTTCAGGAGAAGAAAAGACTAAGGAGTAAACCCTACACAGATATGGAGCGCAGTCCCTAAGATGATTGGATGGCTCCTTGTACACTTCCTAACTCTTGCAGCCAAGCTGGTGCCAAATGTATTGCTCTGCTTTCCTTTGGACCACACTGGCGAGGCCGAGAGGGGGGTCTTGTCATATAGGCAGCCCAGGACTTCCTTGTGCACCAGATAGGTCACTATGCCTTCATCCCCAGAAGCACAATCAATTGTCTTTTGAGACAGATAGATTCCAGCAGCAATGTTGCATTTAGTCCCAAAAGGAATAAAGTCGTGTAGATACATGGCAATCATATTCACTCCTCTTGTTTGTTTTTATTACTATTTGCCCTTCATCAGACATAAGCTGTCCAATGAAGATGCCAGACACCTCTGCTGTTACAGGGAATGCCCTGTCCCAGGCCACACATACACAGCTGAACCTCTGAGGGTGGTGGAACTACCAGGAACAAAATCATGAACAAAATGGTTGTTTGAAAGTGACTTATGAATATTGAAGTTCAGCCTGTTATGTAAACTCACTACCATTTGCTTGCAGTGGGTCTTAAACATGTGTAACTGAATAAAGCCAGTTAGACTGAAACAACTGTAAAATACCTGAGATCTGCTGAGAGAAATTTCTTTTGCTTAGCAAAATACTTTCATATTGTGCTGAATCATTCCTTGTTTAAGCCACTGAAACTGCTCATAAGTGGTTTCAGGATTGCAGCCATAATCTTAATTGAAACAGTGGTTTTAATGAGGTTATTAGGAGAATGGAGGTTGTAGTTAGGCTATGTGATACTGCCAAAATATCCCTAAGCTTTTGGGTGGAATAATTGCAATTGGCAACATTCTCATTAATCATAGCTAATGGTAATGATAGCTCCCTGTGGTGGCTCATGAAGAGGTGATGGCCTTAATGAAAGCTGACTTACAAGGTAACAGATGGTGGCTACATTTTAGTATTTTTAATATGCAATTGCTCAGTTCTTTCTTCTTCTTTTTTTAAAAAAGAACTGTTTATTTTTATATCACGTAATAATGGAAGAATTAGGTTCAACTTCCTACAATGCTTTACGGCTGGTTTGTTTGTTTTTCATTAGGATATTGGCTCCAGCAATGCCCTGGAAGATATCTGAATAGATAGCCCTTTCAAATATGATATTCCCTCCTGATTTTTTTGTTGTGTATTGATTTGTTCTCTTGTAGACCAAGGAACTCTGTCCTATTTCCTCCTCCCGTGATATGTCTCTGCATATCTAAGTGACCTTAATGATGAATGCAATGGAATTTAAAATAATTATTTTATTTTCTGTACTGTCTCATTCTTCACAGACACTGCTTTTATACTGAGAACTTTATTTTATTTTCTCCTTGGAAGAAAGAATAGAAAATGTATAAACTTAAAGTTGGCACATTTCCTTTAAGGTATTTCAATACTGTTTGGGTTTATGTTTCTTAACACAGTTGTTTTCCTAGGTTTCTGCAGCCAGTTTTCAGGTGGTATCAGAAAAGTTGATTACCAAGCTCCTCTAAATTAGGAACATAGGGTCATAGGAATATAAGAAGCTGCCTTATACCAGGTCAGACACTTGGTGAATCTTGCTCACTATTGTTGACAGTGACTGCCAGTGGCTCTCCAGGGTTCCAGACTGGAGTCTTTGCCAGCTTTACATTGAGACTACAGGGATTGAACCTGGAACATTTTGCATGTGAAGCATGTTCTCTACCACTCGTTACAGTCCTAGTTTTGCAAATACAACTCCTGGGGAATTTGTATTTGGTCCTCCTTACTTAATTCCATGAATAGCAACTTATGATTTGCATCCAGTGTTAATCATACTCAGAGTAGACCCATTGAAATTAATTTGACATGACCAATGTAGGTCCATTAATTTCAGTGGGTGTCCATTGAAGTTGAACTTAACTGGATGTGACCCCATGTTGCTAAACACGAGTTTTACTAACTCCCCAAGGGAATGTGTTTGGTTTTCCAGTGATAGTTTAAAGTTATGTTGACTTACTTAGGAATTAAAACTAATAATTTTGAAGCAAACAACAAACAAACAAAATCACAGGCTTTGCATATAGTGTCTTGTTTTAAATAATTCCTTTTAAAACCAGTAGATACTTTCTGAGAGTGGGTGAGTTCCTATCTGAAGAAATTCAGACCTGCCTTCCCTGACCCTCCTTTTCCATTAGCAGATGCCTCTACTGAATCCAAAGCTCTTCCGCAAGCAAAAGTGTGGCATTAGGATCCTACCTACAGCATAACAAAATATTTGAAAGGGAAGAAGAGGAAAACATACAGAGGGAACATTGGCATAATGTTTACAAAACAGGAAGGCGAAGAGCATCCATCATCTGGATGGATGGCATCTCTAATTGTATTCCATTTTAATTTGGGCTGTTCAATAATGCATTGCGTTAGTCATCTAAGTTGCATATCTTCATGTTAAGTTGTGTCAAGAATAAGATAATAGTTTATTACATCTAATCAAACCATCACAGCATAGTCCTGTGTCTGGTAGATGAAAATAGTGCACAGGGTTCTAGGGAGGAATTCCTAGGGAGTAGCTCAGTACAGTGGTGCCCCGCAAGACGAATGCCTCGCAAGACGGAAAACCTGCTAGATGAAAGGGTTTTCTGTTTTTGAGCTGCTTCGCAAGACAAATTTCCCTATGGGCTTGCTTCGCAAAGCGAAAACATCTTGCGAGTGTTCCGATTTTTTCCACTCCCCCCCCTTTTTCTAAGCCGCTAAGCCTCTAATAGCCTTTTAGCTGCTAAGCCGCTAAGCCTTTAATAGCCGCTAATCCGCTAAACCGCTAATAGCGCTAATCCGCTAAGCCGCTAATAGGGTTGCTTCGCAAGACGAAAAAACCGCTAGACGAAGAGACTCGCGGAACGGATTATTTTCGTCTTGCGAGGCACCACTGTACAGTGGAAGTTTCTCTGGGCAAAAATGATTTCAAGTATCATGTATCATATGGTATTTAAGCAATGATGATACAGATTTAGAAAATTCCTGCGTTACTTGGTGTGTACCCAGACATATGGGCTTTTAGAACATCTGCTTGAAATATTTATTGTGTATATTTTCTTAGCTTAACAAAGAGGTTATGCCCAATATTCACCAATCTTTAGCAGACTCCATTGAAAATATCTGAAATATGCATATGTGTGAGGAAGAAGAGTACCCCTGGTTCTGATCTGATGAACTAAGTAGGCAAATGACCCATAATCCCCTCCACTGCCACCCCCTCCCCCACATATGAACAAAGTCCCATGCCCTGTCCTAGTAAAGTAAGCAGGAAACAGGCAGTTAAGATTGAGATTCCTGAAAAGAAGGGAATCTGAGGTCTTTCAGGGCCATGTACAGCAGGGTAGCCAATGTGGCACCCTCCAACAACAATTGGGCTACAAAATTCATCATCCCTCACCATTGGCCATGTTGACTGAGACTGATGGGAGTTGTATTCCAGCAGCTTCTAGATGGCACCACATTGGCTGCTTCTGATGCACTCTGCCTAGGTACCATCCTTTTTATGCTCCCTGAGCCTGAGAACACTCGTCCGCTAAGCAGTACAGAGCTTTAAAAGGGCAACCCTGTGGCCTGGAATCCCTCACAGAGTCATCTTTCCAGACGCACATTGGAGGGCTGCTGACTTCATTGGCACAATAGCTCAGTGGAATGTGAAGCCCTTGGAGGTACAGATATGCTAGCCCCTTGTTGAAGCTTGGGCTTAAGGGCTGCAGTCTTTGTGTAGTCTTGAGCAACTTGGGTTCAGAGATCTCAGGCTCAGTAGCAGGTGTTTTCTCAGCCAACATCACTGGCAACTTCACCTTTTCATGTATTCTTTTTCCTCTGCAGTTTTGTGTGACTGATTCTAGAAGATAGAATCAGCAGTTGTAGCTGGACACAAGGACATAAAAATGAGTCACAACAGACCCTTTCAGGCTGCTCTCTTCTTGATGAAGTCTAATAGAAACCACAGCTAAGTTTCCCCCTTTCACTCTCTCTGTCTGAGTGAGTGAGTGAGTGAGTGAGTGAGTGAATGAATGAATGAATGAATGAATGAATAGCTTGGCCACAGCTGTTATGGGGATGACAGGATAATGGTACTACAGAAAACAGAACTAGGAAGAGCTGGAAAGATGCAATAACAAAAAAACCCCCCAAAACTATAAGTAGGGAAAGCTTTAAGAAATTGTGGGGTGAGAAGCTTTTGGGACAGAAAGCACAAAAGCTGGAAGCTGAGGCTTGCTTATGTCCAGCATCAGATAATCAAAGGCAGTAGTAGACAGGTAGGAATGGTTTGGAGGGGATTAGGCTTGGGCTAAAGATAGAAGGTAGTTTTCTCAGAGAGTTGAAGCTTGAAGGCAGTTTGAAAAGGGGATTACTGCTCATCATGTTTACACTCATCCCCATCTTGCCTCTCATAAATAGTTTTTCTGAGTTTTAGCAATGTTTCAAATCAAAAGCAATAGTGGAACAAAATAAATGCACGTATATAATGTGGAAAGCAAAACCTTTCTCAAAATACTTTCAGCTCTCTCAGAAACTATTATCTGTCCCCAGCATATTCTCCTTGGTCAGCCAATTGCAGTACTGACATTCCACTCTTCCTCAAGGGACTTCCTGTTATCCACTTTGAGGCTTCTATGGTAGGGGAAGCTATAAATATAAATAACCTTGCTGAAGCAGGGAAGAAAAATGGCAGGGTGTGCATCCACAAAATGGTATGCCTCAGTGGCCTTCTTCAGCCCCTATTATAATTGTTGAAGCATTCCCAGAGCTTTGGAAGAGAGGCTCTTAGAGGAATTTATCAAGCTTTTTGACAAACATAGTTCCGTGATTCCTGAGAGAACCCTGCTTCAGTGCCTTTTCAAAGCTTTCTGAGGGAAAACAGAGAACCCCTCACACAGAGAGAGAATTCCCCTTTAGCATCCTTCCTCATTCTCTTCCATTGGCCCACTTCTTCCTCTGCCATCCCCCTCAGCTTCTCATCTCTTTCTGTTCACCTCTTTTGACACACTCTTATCTCTCTATCCCTTTCTTTCTGCATTATCTTCTTCACCCCACTTCCCTGCTGTGTGGCAGAAAGAGATTATGGTGGCCCACTGCAGACATACTACTACCCCTGCAGCTTTCAGTTAGTGGGAGGGAGGTCAACTGTGTGACCTCCAGCTAGACCTGCTGGATGCCTTGGGGCTGGTAGTGACTAAAAGCTCAAACAATTCTGGCCCAAATCTACTAGAGGGCTTTTTGGTTTGTTTGGACAGGATAGCTTGTGGCCTGGTACTAGATACCCATCCCATCAATTTAATGCTGCCCCCTGCAGAGGCAAGGCTGCCCTTTAAGTACTGTATTTACTGGAGTCTAATGTACCATCGAATCTAATGTACACCTCAATTTTCAGAACAGAAAAAGTATTTGCTGGCGAATGTAAATGTGCCATTGAATCTAATGTGCACCTTAATTTTTGCAACGTAATTTGGCCAAAAACGGTGAGCATTAGATTTGAGTAAATACGGTATGTGGGCTGGGACGATTGCACTGGCCAGAGGGAGTGCAGCTGTGCTCTCACTGGAACCCCACTGGAGGTCACTTCTGTGATTTGGTGCAGGAGATAGGTTTTATCAGACTGAGAACAAATGAGAGAACATATCAGCTGGATTCTCAAACTCTTTTATATTAAGATCAGGATTAGGGGATTAACAACTTCTGTTCTGTAGACAGAAATATTCAAGGAAGTGTTATGTTGTTGTTGGAAGAAAGGTAAGCTGGAGGGGATTTTTTTTTTTGGGGGGGGGAGCATGTTAGCAAAAATCCCTACGGTATAAAACAGTTGGTTTTCTAATACTCCTGAGAAAACCATTCTATAGTTATGAGTCACTGGAGAAAAACTTCTGTAGAAAATCATTTATCTTTAACTGAAAGTTATTTTGGGAAGCTGGGAAGGGTGGGGGAGACTGCAGCAAATACATAGAAGGAGAGCTGACATATGTTTACATCATATGCTTCCTAGGTTTGACTAAGCATGAAATTTCCCTTTTGGGAAGGTGCCCTTGGGTACTGAAGAATGAAGCGATGGTGCACCTGTTCAGTTAATGGCCATCCACATTCGGAATAACCCGCTGCAGACACTGTGGGCCAAATTGCTGCAGGGAGTTGATTTGCCCTAATATGTATTCTGTTGCAACTAAAAATACTTTGTAAAATATTAGTGCTGTTATCAGTTTATTTTATGTTGGTCTTTACCATTGTGTTCGGTGTTTCTTCATGATAAAAACATGCATGTGCCTGTCAAAAATGGCTTTAATCTAGAAACATATTAGAAGAAAAAGAGGAAAGGGAAAGGAATATATAAACACACACACACACACACACACAGAGAGAGAGAGAGAGAGAGAGAGAGAGAGAGAGAGAGAGAGAGAGAGAGTTCAATTTGGGATAAAATGAATATTCAGTGTCAGTTACAAAACTAAAACACTCAGCTTAAAGAGTAAGATGATAAGGCAGTGAGAAAGAAATAAGTTTTTAAGAGACTTGTTTATATTGAAGTATTAATTATCAGAAAACATGTTTCAGAGCAAATGGAGAAGGCAAGGCATGGGTGACAAACAGAACAAGAAACCTTCAACATGACAAAAGCAGAATCAGAAGGTCAATGGAGTGGTGCTTAAATATTAAACCAGAAAATGATAATAACCCCCTTACTGTCTGGTCTTGCTTCCTACCACCTCTTAAAATTGAATAGTTGACAAACTTTTTTGTCTTTCTTTCTTTTTATTCTGACATGGTATCCAGTTGCTTTTGTTATCTAATTTGCTGCTTACATGTCTGAAATTTTGTCCACATAAATACAAATGACAAATTTCAAATCAATGAAATAAATGCATTTGCTTGGATATTCTACTACTCTTGAGTGTGAATGAAATACTAGGTATAGATACAGTTTTTGGAGGATTTTTGCTAGAAACATATAGTTTTTCAGTAGTTTGAAGAGGCTGTGGACGATTGCACTCCATTCTGTTAACAGAAAACATGTGCTCCATAGTGGTGAGATTCTTTTTTCTCCTAGCTGAAAAAACCCAAAACCAGGACAATCCCTTTAAAAATTACTTTAAAACACAACAACCTGAATGCAATGTCAAACACGAGCAATGTAGCCAAAATTGAAAGTTGTTCGTTTTAAGAGATGCATGCTTTGGTGGTGAGGTTGGTGATTTTGTAGTAAACATGTGAGTGATGGAGGTATGATACAGCCCAGGAAGGTATTTTGATTAATTGGCCCAAACTTGAATTTATCTTTTCCCCAGTAACTGCTTCCTGCATTTTCCTGTATGTGGAGCAGAGCTCTTAGGTTAGAAGGGGAGGGAATTAACTTCTTGTAGCAATATATTTCAAGTGACATATTTCATCTCCGTGTGGTAGACTAAATTGCTTTCTTTCTGAGCAGCTGTTTGAAGGGATTCTTTTAGGAGGACTTCAGGTTGTTTGGCACCTTTCATAAACGTGATAGTTGTCATTTTGCTTCCAGTAGCATTGCTGTTTAAAGATGGCAAGAAAGCAAACCTAAAGCCATTCTTCTTTCAGGAAAGAGCCAGGGAAAGCAAACAGCTTTGTTCCTGTGTCTGACTCCCCTCCTGCTCCCCACACCATTCTTTATTCCTTTCTTTGCCAAATTGTTTTTCTCCTTTCTACCACACTGAGCTCTTCTGAAACCAAGCTCAATTTATATTGCCAAGACAGATGCTATAAAGTGAAGGGGGACATGGCAGACGTTGAAAGAGTTGTATGTTTGCAAATGATTAGCTGTCATCTTATGTTTTTTGGTGCGGATTTTTATATTACTGAAACACTGGGTTGCGTAGAGGGGAGCAAGGTGGCTCCTTGCCCTTTTGCAGCAAGATTTAATGCCAGTGAGTTTGAAGTCTTGTGTTGTACTTCTTGAGGGTACAAGAAATAGGTCAAATAATTTCATTCCAAAATAAGTATGGTGAAATCAAAGGAACTGAGGAATGATTCACCACTGTAAGTGACTCTGTATTACTCTCTTTATCTAGCCTGGGTGACCTTTACCTAAAACTGGTGCCTGAAGGCATAGGTGTAGAATCTCCAGATTAAGATCAGATTGTGTTTCTTCAAAGAATTGTCGTCTCCCCCATATATGCTTAGATCTAAACAAATTCCTGATCCAGGGAGCAGAGTTTGACAAGTATTTAACTCTAAAAAGAACAACTTTGAAGAAACTAAAACTTGAAGGACAACTGGGATTCAGAATTACTATTCTTTTTCTGAATGAGAATTTTAATTTCGTTGTTGTTGCAGGGCAAATCAGATGTGATGTGTTGCAACCCATCATGGCTCAGGCCAAATTCTCTCAACTCATGTTCAGATTTGAAATGCAGTATCAGTGGGTGATAGGGGAAAGTGAACTGCTTCCTATGCTTCCCCACCCGAAGGATTTTTGAAAGACAACTTTCAAAAAGAGTATTATTCTATTGGCATTATTACTAATTTGCTAGAACCCCAGCCACTCCCCATGCCCTCTGCCACAAAGCTATGCTGCATTCCCAGGGTTATATCAAACCAGGAGCAGTTGGCATAGTAGAGTGAGAGTACAGAGCTGTCCTCCTGACCGAGATGTTGCTGCCACTTCTGGGGGCAGTGAGAATTGAGGCAGGGTGTCATTGTGATGCTCCTGATGGCGCACCTGTGCAGCTCCAGTCTCTCCAGAGCCCTCCTGTCCTGGTAAGCAGCAGCAGTGTCAGGAGGTCCACTTCACCCACACCCTCTTCTTCTTCTTTGGCGATCTCAAAGCCAAGTAAGATTGTCTTCCATAAACACAGTTTTAACAATTAGTCCATAAGTGACAGTGGAGGCCAATTCTGGATCCACACGTCCTTCCACAGTGGGGACATTGGTTTCTGGACAGGAGTTGATCACAATGTGGATTTGCCAAGCGTGCCTTTCTCTTAGCATGTTTCTCCTTTGTGTCCTGAGTTCAAGTGTCTTCAAAGCCCATGACACCTTTGGTAAAGGCTGTTCTCCAACTAGAGCATTCACAGGCCAGTGTTTCCCAGTTGTCAGTGTTTATACTACATTTTTTTTATATTTGCCTTGAGACAGTCTTTAAACCTCTTTTGTTGACCACCAGCATTACGCTTTCCATTTTTAAGTTCGGAATAGAGTAGTTGCTTTGGAAGACGATCATCAGGCATCCGCACAACATGACCAGTCCAACAAAGTTGATGTTGAAGAATCATTGTTTCAACACTGGTGATCTTTGCTTCTTCCAGTACAATGATATTAGTTCGCCTGTCTTCCCAATTGATGTGTAAAATTTTTCGGAGACACCGTTGATGGAATCTTTCTAGGAGCTGGAGATAGCGTTTATAAGTGGTCCATGTTTCACAAGCATATAGTAAGGTTGGTAGCACAATAGCTTTGTAAAGAAGCATTTTGGTTTCCCTGCGAATGTCCCGGTCCTCAAACACTCTGCACTTCAATCGGGAGAAAGCCGCACTCGCAGAGCTCAGGTGATGCTGGATTTCGGCATCAGTGTGGAAAGATAACTGCTTAGGTAGGAGAAGTGATTGACAATGTTACACCATTGAGTTGGATTTGTGGCACTGCAGAGGGGTTATTTTGTACTTGTTGGTGCAGCACTTTGGTTTTTTGGATGCTGAATGATAGGCCAAGCTTTTCGCAAGCTTCTGCAAAGATATTTAGGATGGTTTGGAGGTCATCCTCTGAACGTGCACACACTACGTTGTCATCAGCATACTGAAGCTCTATGACGGACGTTACGGTAACCTTACTCTTTGCTTTCAGCCTGCTCAGATTGAAGAGCTTTCCATCCGTTCGATATATGATTTCTACTCCAGTGGTGAGTTTCCCTTCGACAAAGTGTAGGATCATGGCAATGAAAATAATGAAATAGCAATGAAAAACCCACACCTACTGCACCAGTTGCTCTAGCATCCTTCTAGTAAGTCCACCTGCGTCTCATGACTTCTCCCCTGCTTTTTGCCCCATGGACAATTCCATTACAGAATTAAAATTCTAGAGTTGGAAGGGACCCCAAGGGTCATCCAGTCCAATCCCCTGCAGTGCAGGAACCACAACTAAAGCCTTCCTGTGATTGCAAGTTGTTTAAAATTGTGTTTTCATGTTGTAATCTGCCCTGGGTGGTTTAGGGTGAAGGGTGGGCAATCAATCAATCAATCAATCAATCAATCAATTGTGCCTTCTGCACATTTCATTCTATATAAATAGTAGTTGTATAGCTGCAGTAATAGCATTTCTCCCTGTTGCGGCAGCATCTCATTCCAGCAGAGGCAAATCCCTGCTGTGTCAAACGTTTCTTCATGCTCGTATATGATGAGTCCTTTGGTGAGTTCTGTGAGAACATGCTTCCTAGTCCTTTAGTGTCAAGGTGCAGCACTCACAGTGAAAAAAGCCTTCCACTGGCAAGCATACAAGAACATCTAATTTTCCAATTCAGGCAAAAAGCTTTTCATGCAGCTTAATGTAATGCACATGATAATCATTATACATAATGAATACCAGCAATCAAGAAGAATTGATGTGCGGGGGCCTTAGGGAGGTCCACAGGATGCATCATGTAGACAGTGATCCATCAATCATTCTCGTCAGTGGCGGCAACTGAAATACGCAGTGAACGTGTGAGAGCAGGCCATCAGCTGACAAGGAACAGTTCAAGCAAAATGGCTGAGGGTTAATAACTTGATAATAGAAGGAAGTGGGATATGAGTTGTATTGAAGCTAAAGTAGAACACTGTTTTTCTGTTGTAACAAATGTCCATTGTCAGCTGACTAGTAAAAATATTTTTAAAATATTGCAGATTATTACTATTATGAAAAACAAAGCAAACTGATTCTGATAATAGGTTAGCTTGCTGGGGTGTTTTGAGCAATTTATGTATTTATTTATAGACTGCCTGTATTTTAGGACAAACACATTCTCTATACTTTTTACATCATACCTTTAAATGTGATAAACTAGCAGCCTCATACCTGGCATTGCTCATGAATTGTTTTTATGTTGATTATGTATTCTGTGTTTTCATATCGTGATTTTATCCTGGGAACCGCCCTGAGACCTGTGGTTAGGGCAGTACAGTGGTACCTTCAGTTAAGAACTTAATTTGTTCTGGAGGTCTGTTCTTAAACTGAAACTGTTCTTAACCTGAGGTACCACTTTAGCTAATGAGGCATCCCGCTGCCGCCGCCGCGTGATTTCTGTTTTCATCCTGAAGCAAAGTTCTTAACCCGAGGTACTATTTCTGGGTTAGCGGAGTATGTAACCTGAAGCGTCTGTAACCTGAGGTACCACTGTATACTAATTTCATTAATAAATAATAATAATAATAATAATAATAATAATAATAATAATAATAATAATTAATAATAATTCAGCTTAAAGCAAGCTGGGTTATGCTCAGACTGCCTAGTTGATGAAACTTTTCTGCAGATATGCTTTCTCCATTTGAATGAATAAGGCAACAATTGTGCATGTGAGGACTTCCATGCTTTTCACATCTCCCACACCTAGAAGAAATTGTTGATTTAAGATAAAAGTTTATATAAGGTCACAACAGCTGGATAGTCACAGAGAAGGCAAATTTCATGAATCTCATTTATATCAGTGAGACTTAATTCCACTGAATAAAGTTTAGTAATAAGATCAAAATTAGTGTAAGAACTGCATATATACTGGCCTAAATGATATAAAGATCACAATCTTATTTTACTGTTGGTGGCAAGGTTATAATTTATTTGAACTTTCTGCACGAAGATCAAATTCACATAATAGAGCAAATTTGTACAATCTGAAATTTTGGAAAGTTTGTTTTCAAACACCATAGGAGAACTTTTACTGTATACTGAGACTGGTATATAACAGTGAGAATCTATCCTTTTCCATTATTGAGTCTGTTGATTGCAGTTTAATTCTGGCATCCAGGAATCAATTAGGGGAAATATAAACAGGTATTTACATTTTAACAAGATTGAAAAGAAAAAGAGTAACACAATTTTTAACTATGTTCATATTTCATAAGAATTTTTGCTGAAACATTTTTAGGAATTAACATGGATTGTATTTTACTAAATGGTTTATTAGTGGATTTTGGAAATAGCATAGTGTTTATATATTTCAGAAGTCATTGAAAGAACTATCATACTGAAAAGGTACAGAAATATGAAAAATAATTTGAAACTATGGCTTTTTAGTAGAAAATATATAGCACATTGTTGCACGCCACCCCAATCTCCAAACAGTGCGAGAATCCAGGGATTCTAGGCACTTACCCAGGGTTCAGTTTCCTTGGAATATTGGACAGCAGAGACTGTGGTGTCTTTAGGATATGTGGTTTATTTACACATATGTACATCCTGAGCCTAAGATGGAGGGGCTCATAGCATCAATACCCCAATAAGTTGTTGCTTCTTCCATAGTTACAGTCTTGGATTCCAGCAGTAATCTGGCATGTGTCTGATTCTTTGCTTCCCCAGCTTTTAGCGCGCCCTCTCTCTCTCTCTCTCTCTCTCTCTCTCTCTCTCACACACACACACACACACACACACACACACACACACACACAACTTCTGCCTTTAGCCTTTCTAACTACCAGACAGTTGAGGGTGGGGGCCCCACCCCTTTGCCCTCTGTCCCAAAGCCACTTCCTTTGAGCTATAATTTACAAAATAATATTTCATGACAGGGAGTAAGAAAGCTAATCATCAATATAGATGGTGATTCCAATGACCAGATACGTTTCAACTTTGGGGAGATTATTTGAAGTAGGTCTTGACCTCACACAGCTATATGCCAGTGACGAGTAAGTGCTATGACTGTTGTGCTCCTCTCAGAAAATGCCTTTCAGAATCATTATGAAAATTTGGAGGCTAGTAAGCCTGTATGCCTTCCAAATGCAACTGTGTAATTGGAAAATGGCATTGGACCAAACAGGACAGGTGTTCATAATTCTAATCAATATGGTTTGAGCTCCTTCACATGGTATTCAACTATATACTTGATATAGCTTTATTGTGTCAATGCCTATTTTTTGTTTGTTTGTTTCCTCCATATCTTACTATGCTATTTACACCATGACTGAATGTTTGCACAAATACGTTCTGTGAAAATGCTGTCCAGATAGAATTAAGTTCCTGTACTCCATAATATTTCAGTCAAATGTAAATGGACATTTTGCCATGTAGAATGCTATTGCATGCAATGACAGATAACAGAAATACCAAACTGAAATTCATTTTGGATTAAATTCTGCTATGATTCCTGCTTATTATCCCTAGCCAACACAAATATTAAAGGATTAATGGGAGTATTCAATATGTGAATTGTTATAAATAACACCAAATTAGCCTTCAGAGAAATGGCATTAGAAAACAAGTGCATAATAACAATACAGGAGTTTGGAATGACCCAGATTCCGATCTCATGTACATTAAATCAGTATCATACACAGTGGAACTGGTGAAATTAGTAATTACTTCTAGTAAGTGAGAATATGTTTCCATCTTGAAGATAATGCATCTCACACTCAGCTGAATCAGAAGTGTCTGATTCAGCTGAGTGTGAGATGCATTATCCAGTTCAGGACAGGTGACTCCATTATAACTTAGAGGCAAGTAGTATGGGTTGGTATTCAATCTTCTCTCTTAGGTAACTGACCGTTTAGGTTTATCTCTGCATGTTTCATTCATCACTTGGGGTGTTCATGAGCCTTCATTTGTGGCCTTCCAAGTGCCCCCCCTGCTTTTCAACTCCTGGGCAGGTAGGAAGAAACATGAAGTTTCCTGAATGCTGGGTAGACAACTGTCTACAGCTGGTGAGCTACATTCAGTTGCATTCTGCTGGGTGAGCCTGGTTTGGTATTACATGTGCCCTGACATTAAGCATGATTAATGCTATCCAGGTTCCCTTGTCATAGATATTAGAGAAAAATAGATTCATATTTGTCCCATAAGCCTTTGCTCTGTTGCTTAAGCATTCTAATTGTGGCATGTTGTGCTTTCATGAACCCTGCAAGACTCTTGCTGTGTAAACAACTTGCCTTATTATTGCTACCTATTGCTTGTAGTAGAATGTTAAAGTATGCAAATATGGAATAGATTTAGTTTTGATTCAGTCTCTTGGGATTTTTGCCCTTTTCATTTTGCCAAGTGAGTATCTGAACCTTTGCCTACATACACCTGTGACATATGCCTTTACTTAGGCAAAGATAACATATGCTTCAGATAAGGAATTCAGGGGGAGCCTAGCTGATTAGATAGTCAAGATAGCACTGTTGACATTTTCTGCATATGATATAAATGAGTGAGGATAGGATGGAATATCTTTGGGCAATAATAGAATCCAAAGAGGTTTGTGGTTAGGCTAACCCAAGGAGAAATGGAGACAAATAAAGGGGGCTCAAACATGAACTAAAAGTGAAGAATCTTTGGAACTTAAAGCAGTCTGTTGTTTGGGAGATATTGGGAAATACTATTCCCAGCCTGTAGCTGGAAATTTGGTAAAATTAATAGCTTTATCTTAAAGAATGTTGAAATTTAGATTTTCTTAACTGTTACATATTGGTCACATTTGCTAACCAGATAAACTGTTGCGTGCCAAGGCACTCGAGCCACAAATTTCCCAGGAGAACAATAAAACGCACTGATACAGAGTATTTTGGTTTATGGGTGCAAATAAGCCACAACTTAATTGGTTACAGATGTGAGTGGTTTGGCTTAGGCACTGGGGTGAAGCCAGGCTATATCTTGACTCCTGCCCATCTGCAGGGAGTCCATTGAAGGGTAAACCACCGATAGGGGGTGCCCTATGACTTACATCAGATAGTGGCACCCTGAGGGGTCCCCGCAAGGGCAGTGACATGGCCCTAGGCTTCAGCAGGGCGTAGGAAGTGGGGGGTGGGGTGGTCCGCCCCAGGTTCCATCATGGAGGGGGTGACAAATTATTAAGGAACAATTACTGCCATACTAGGGCGGTTCATAAAAAAAAACTTTTTTTTTGAAAATGCCTGCTCCAAAGGTCTTATCTTACTATGCTAGGGATTATATAGCTATATATGAAATTTCATTCATATCCTCCACGAAAATAGCTATTTACTTGGCTGTTTTCCTATGTCATGAAGGCTGAAATTTCAGTTCAGTGGAGCACTTACTGTTCCCAACCCTAACCCTGCGGAAAAGCATCTAATTAGACTTTAATTTGATTTTGACATGTTTTTAGGAGGTAATTTAATTATTGTTTGATTTTATACCAATGTTATGTATCTGATGTTAGCCGCCCTGAGCCTGACTTCAGCTGGGGAGGGTGGGATATAAATAAAAGTTTATTATTATTATTATTATTATTATTATTATTATTATTATTATTACTTATTATTATTCCTTTGGAAGAAAATATGAAATAATGTAAAACCATTTTTGCAGGCAAACCCCCCCCCCAAAACCCAATGTGTGTGTGGGGGGGTGTAGATGTTCCTAATTGTACCCAGATTCCTCAGGGAAGCAATTTAAATAAAGAAGACAAAGAAAGAACAGTGGAAACTTGATAATATGAGTGGTAATGCTGTTCTGAAAGCTACATTAACTTGCTATTTTATCTAATATGTTTGCTTCTTCACTTGTCCAATTATACTTTCATTAGCAAACTAAATAATGTGTTACTTAAGCATTTAATTTCCAGTTGCATAACGCTGCAGTTTACGGAAAAGTAATGGGCTCACATCCCATAAGTTTGTGTTCTTTATATGATTTTTTACCCAGGTTAGGAGCCTAATTGCACATTACATTAGTGACCTAATGAGCAATCACTTGGGGGGAAAAAGAATCTCATCCCTAAAAGGAGTGGAGTGACACCTCCCCCAGCACATCAGTGAGGATTGAGCATGCTCAGTGGGCATGGAATGTTGAGTGACACTTAGCAGGAGTGAATAAGGTGGAATGGAGTATCCTGAAAGAAGACAGGCATGACTCATTGGATCCCTGAGCAGGAGCATCCTACAATCCAACATTTTGTGCTGGGTCCTTTTTTGTTCAAGCAAAATGGGAAACCGAACTTGATCCATATGGGTCTTTTTCTCTGGGCAAGGCAGGACACAAGTTGCAAGTAGATAAGCTAGTTCCACTCAGTTACCAGTAAGCAGCCTATAGTATTAATTTATTTTTCACCTTAGCTTCTTTTGTACCACAAAAAGAGGGTTTTGATATGCCAATTAAACTTTTATGAATAGGTTATGTGAGAAATAGAACTGACAAGCAAATCTCTACAATTACATAAGTGTGCTAATTTATTTAAATTTAATTGATTAAAAACCAGGTATTAATCAACTGGAAAAAAACATTTAATTTGTTGACAGCCCTAATTAGAATTAATAACAATAATGCTTATAAGCGGCATGTGAAACAGTAATCCCCGACTTTGTTTTGTTTGTTGTTTTACATAGGAGTCCCATCAGTGGCATTTTGTGTTTACAGTCGTACCTTGGGTTAAGAACTTAATTCGTTCTGGAGGTCCATTCTTAACCTGAAACTGTTCTTAACCTGAGGTACCACTTTAGCTAATGGGGCCTCCCGCTGCCACGCAATTTCTGTTCTCATCCTGAAACAAAGTTCTTAACCGGAGGTACTATTTCTGGGTTAGCAGAGTCTGTAACCTGAAGCGTATGTAACCCGAGGAACCACTGTATTTGGGTTGCTTTGCTCTCTCGGCACTCAAAGTCACAGGCACTATTTCTTGTACCACATATCAGCATGTGCTATGGCCACATCTTAAGCAGTCTACTCAAGAATAAGAAGGCACCTTAGCTCATGCACGCAAAAATTCAATCTCTGGTCTCTGCACATAAGGCTGAGAAATAATAGTTGCTGTCATCGGTAATGAGCTAGATGGATCAGTGGTCTGATTTGATATAAGGCAACTAACTGCCTATGCCCCAGATATTTGTCTGCCAACTCTGTAATAGTTCAGGTTGTTGCAAATTTTTGTGAGTACACGAGTCTGCCCACTTTCTCCCCATGAAGACCTTCACCAGCGCAGGCCAGAGAGGTATTGCTGAAAAGAATGTTTTTGGGTATCCTACAGCATTTCACCTAGGAGAGCTCCTTAAAGATTGCCTAGGGGAATAGGATTTGTTCCCCCTGCTTTAGAAGAAAATGTGAATTTAGCAGGCATTCAACTAACATCAACCTGCAACATAAACTTCCGTCAATATCTAACTATTGCTATCACCCAAAGAAACAAAAAGATGGGAGGTTGCTATAATGGCCACTGATGTCACAAAAGCTCTGCTTGTCACCCTCAGGAACATGGTTTCAGTCGCAAGCCACACCTGATTAGGACTGATGAGAAGCCCCTGGTCTAACTGAAGTTAAAGTTGCCATTCACCCACTCATGGATCTTCATAGTCATAGTTTCATGTGGACATTTTGAATAAATCTACTCAAGGTTTAAAGGTAAAGGTAAAGGGACCCCTGACTGTTAGGTCCAGTCGCAGACAACTCTGGGGTTGGGGTGCTCATCTTGCTTTACTGGCTGAGGGAGCCGGCATACAGCTTCCGGGTTATGTGGCCAGCATGACTTAGCTGCATCTGGCGAACTAGAGCCGCACACGGAAACACCATTTACCTTCCCACCACAGCGGTACCTATTTATCTACTTGCACTTGGACGTGCTTTTGAACTGCTAGGTTGGCAGGAGCTGGTTTAGTTTGACCCAATTAAGAGTTAAATCAGAGCCAAAAAATTGGAGACCAATCTCACTGATTTGTTGAGGTGTACTGAGAGTCATATCCTAAGAATCTCTCTTATTTTATTTTGTATATTATGCTATGTTTTCAAATTAATCAGGAGGCATTCAAAAGTGCTGGTTATTTTTAGATGGATAAAATGAGAGTCCTGGATCAACACATTTAAATCAAAATGAATATTCGGACACCTCTGCAATACTCCCCAAAAGTTTCTGGCTGCACTGCTGCTTCCCTTCACTTTTTGTAATACAGTGGTACCTCGGGTTAAGTACTTAATTCGTTCCGGAGGTCTGTACTTAACCTGAAACTGTTCTTAACCTGAAGCACCACTTTAGCTAATGGGGCCTCCTGCTGCTCCCTCACCGCCGGAGCCCGATTTCTGTTCTCATCCTGAAGCAAAGTTCTTAACCTGAAGCACTATTTCTGGGTTAGCGGAGTCTGTAACCTGAAGCGTATGTAACCCGAGGTACCACTGTAGTGCAAAGCTATGCATGTCAACTCGGGAGAAAGTCCTATTTGGTTCAGTGGGACTTAAACCCAGGTATCACTGTGAGATGCTCTACTGCCCATTTAGAAAGGGCAAGGTTCATGGGAGCATGGCAAGGGTGAGGAAAAAGTGAAGGTGGAAATGATGCAGAGGCAAGTCTGCAGTAGAGGATGGCAGCAAGCAGTTCCCCTGTTGCTTAGACTAGAGAACAAACCTGACCCCTAGGAGTCTTCATATGGATTGCATCTTATCACATGGCATGATGTGGCCTGTTGCTGTCAAAGAAGCTTCTTTGCTAACTTGGCTTGATATTCTGCATCTGGGCAAGAGCTTGGTGGCAGCATGTGGGCTGGAGCCTCACCTGATATCCTACAGGCCAGACATCCAGGGCTCACTGCAATCTCAAGTCCTGATGTGCAATGTGAGTTGGGTTACCCTTCATCACATTTTCAAGGCTAATTTCTCAGCTGAAACAAATGTTTTCAGTCCCTTCCATTCATATATAATATACATGATCCCTCCTCGTTCCATTCCTTACGCTTGGACTGATACTACTCTGTTTGTGTATTATAAATTCTGGTAACACACAAAATACATTTTATTTTGTTTTCATGGCTTTTTATTTTTAAACATATATTATATTTTCTTTTCAGAAAAAAATAGCCAAGATATTATATGGGTAAAAAGTTTGATCAGGAAGAAGCAGGCACTTCCTGCTTGCTTTCTTCTGCATGTTCATACTCCCCTTATCTTTGGAAAGCAAGCACTCAACATCCTCAGATTTGCCAAGAGAAACTCTTGATGAGCTTAAATCTGTGTTTGGCACCAGAGAGCAGAAGGTCTGGGCACCAAAGCAGGCATCACTAATGTGCAGAGCCCAGAGCCCTATTGACAAACTTTTATGGCTGTCGACAGTCAGCAGCCTTGGCTGAAGGCACTTGCCCAGGGGAAATTTAATTGCCTTGTGTACTTCATTAAAGGGATAACTGTGATGGTGGGGGAAGGGGGTGCATGAATCTCAGCCAAATCTGGTAAACATATTTCTGGCACAATGCTAAATTACACTTTCTGCACCCCCATCTGCATTTGAAGACTCTTGCTTCTCAAAAGGAACACTTAGAGCTGGCTATCTTTTAAAGAACACAGAAAGATGCTTAATTGGGACTCTTGCAAACTATAAAGAGATGTATTGGTGGGCATGCAGAGTAGCAAACTGGCTATAAAAAAAAGTACTGACACAATTTAATTTTCATCTATGTTGCAAGTAAAGATAGGCAAACTCTCCCAAGCTTGATTTGGATTCAGATTGATAATTATGAGCAAAATACAGAAACATTTGCAGAAAAAGTTCCTTTTACCCCCAAGGCTTCTGTCTGCCATGACTGTGAGCCTACAAATCCCATTTCCTCCTGCACAATGACTGCTGTGGCTGCAGCCAGGGAAGGAGGAAACCTATGGCTTCTCCTCTTCCTCTGTCCCTTTTTCCAGTCTCTTTCACAGTAAAGATACAGAGGAAATAGTACTAAGGTTGCATTTAAAGGTAAACCTGTCTAATTTGCCCGTTTTGGCGAAAAAATATGAGTATGGAAACACAAAATTTTCAAATCCGTGGCTTGGCTTTTGAAAAACGGGCTCCACAGTGCTTAGCTAACTGGGAACCACAGTATTATATAATTTATATCCAGTCCCTCATCTCAAGATCTGAGGGTTGGTAACAGTAATTAAAATATATAAACCACCCAGAGTTTGAACCACAGTAAAAACTCTTCCATCTGCCACTGTTTCTGAACAGCCCAGTTTCCCTTGAATATTCAAAAAGGCACCAAAAGATGGTTAATATTGGCATGCCATGCCTCAGAATATTCCATTTTTGGAGTGTCATTATCTAGAAGGGTCTTTGGAAAGTCAGAGAACCCTAAACTTTAGTATGTGATGGAATCTCAAAGCATAGGTTAAACAGTACAGAGAGAGGTGGTCCTTTGGGTAACAGGGCTGTATTTATATGTCAAAACCAAACCCTTGAATTGGATGTAGTAGCAAATTGGCAGCCCGTGTAAATCTTTAAGGGTCTGGCATGGTCAAGCCATCAGCATGCTAATGGCAGCATTTTGCCCTACCTGCAAACTCTCTGCAAACTATCTGCAAACTACCTGCAAACTATCTGCAAGGACAGCACCACCTGGAGTTCATTGCTGTTTAGTCGTTTAGTCGTGTCCGACTCTTCGTGACCCCATGGACCAGAGCACGCCAGGCACTCCTGTCTTCCACTGCCTCCCACAGTTTGGCCAGACTCATGTTTGTAGTTCGAGAACACGGTCCAACCATCTCGTCCTCTGTTGTCCCCTTCTCCTTGTGCCCTCCATCTTTCCCAACATCAGGGTCTTTTCCAGGGAGTCTTCTCTTCTCATGAGGTGGCCAAAGTATTGGAGCCTACAGTAACCTAAAAAGGGGCTTAGTAGAGTGTGGCTAACTATGACCAGACTACCCCAGGCTATGCATTATTTTGCAATACCTCCCATAGGGGACCAATAAGTTTCTATTGTGTCCCCTTCCTATTGAAAATAGGATCATCTGGTGACCAGTATTCCATTAATGAACAGATGACACCAAGTCTTTTCCCCGCTTTTGCATTTGAACAACCATGGCAGTGCCTGCCGTGGCTGAGGATGCCAGAAATAAAAATCTGGGCCTCGCATGATGCAAAGACCATCCCTTCCCCTGAGATTATTTTCAAAGATCTGCTGAGAATGTCTTAATTATTTTATTCATTTATTGATGTTTTTATTCAAGCCCTCCACAAAGAAGCTTAGAATATAAGGAAATGTAAATGTAATGCAGTCAATCAATAATGAAAACAGTTTAAAACATATAAAACACATACAAAAACATTCAGATAAGATAGTACATGAGAACATTCCAATCCAGACCAGCAAGAATAAAACACAGAGCAATAACAATAAAAAAACCACATGCATCAGCATCAGCAACTGAAAGCAGAGTGGGATTTAAAAACAACTCTTTAAGGCTTCTTTAAAAAATGTTAAACTGCATTTGTCAGAAAGGGTCAAAAAGGACATGTGTCTACTCAGAAGGAAACCCCAATGTGTTCAAGAGGATTTACTCCCAGCTAAGCAAATGTAGGATTGTAGCCATAGAGATACATTTTGCCTCACTTCTCTTTTATCCCCCAAATAAGTGATCATGTAAATAGCATTCTGGTGGAAACATCTTTGGTGTTCTATTAAAAAAACATGTGAACAACCTTGACATTTTTTTTATGAGTAGGTCAGAGTTGTTGTCACCTAAACCTCTAAATCCCGATTCTGAGAACAATTCCCTTAAGAACTCGTGTTGCCAAAGCTCTTATTTGTACTTCTAAAATGGGTTTTAAACTTCAGGAATTTGAGTGGTTGGGGTGTAAAACAGATAGAGCAAATAAAATACTTTTTATCGTCACATTTAATTGTAAGGATTCAAAGAAATATGAATCTAAACTATAATGTTACATTGATAGCAAAGGATACATTACCATCTAATGAAAAATATACCATGAATCATTCATAATTTGCTCAATAATAATTTTCGCTTGGCTGCATTTTATGATGTTGAACAGAATGTAATCAGGCTTGATGACCTTTAAGGACTCCTTACAGGTATCTCAAAATGTATTCTGTACTCTACAAGGTCTCTAAATGTTCTTTTATCCAGGACTTTGAAAGACAAAGCTATTTTAAAATGTATTTCATATCCTTTGATTTAACAAAACTCCATAGTCTCAGATTAGCATGCTTCTTATTTTACCTCTATTGAAAAGGATTGTGGCTGCAACCTTACGTACACTTGTGTGGGACTGGGAGGAAGTCCCATTGAGCTCAGTTGCCTTACTGCTGAGTAGATATGCACAGGACTGCATTCTGTTCTGTTCTCCAAGTATGATTTAAAAAAGAAGATGGTACTAAACTACTGTGAAACTTCCTGATAGCTGAGGGAAGAATATCATGAGTTTGTAAAGCATATTAGGATTATTATTTTTGAAATCCTTTGTAGGGTTTTGGCAGAGCGTATTAGTAACCTGGCTAGTAGAACTAATTTTCTTTAAGGGGAAGGGGAAATGATACATTATTTTTTAAAAGTATGTATGTGAATGGAGTGGGAATATAAATGCCTTGTTGAGTTTGAAGCTGCAGTCCTATACTCATTTACCTTGGTGTAAGCCCCACTGAGCTATATGTAAGGAAAGGCTTACATGTCATACACCACCATGATTGAAAGCTCTTAAAGTATTTCGGTTTATTGTGAGTAGTGTTTTTGAATGAGATGGATTCCAGTTGGACTGATTTTGTGTGTGTGTTTCAGTATTAGATACTTCTTTTTAGATATTTGCTTCCATTGCAAATGGGTCTCATTGCTATACATGCTTTTTCTTTAGTTGTATTTTGGAACTTTTTGCAAAGTGCTGTTTATAATGTTGGCTCTGAGTGCTTTGGAATGAGCTTAATTCATAGTAAAGACTTTTGGACAGCTTCATTCTGTCAAACCAGAAAGAGGAAGGTCAATGGTATATTAAAATCAGTTGAGTATGCACTTTGGAACATGATGATAAAATACTTAACCCTTTTTTATTTTGTTCAGTGCTGTCTTTCAGAAAACATCATATGATCCCCTGACCTTAAAGCAGAACAAGTATGAGACCTTTATAGAAAAGAAAACATTTTCTTGGATATATTTCAGCATATCAAATGAAGGAAGGAATAGGTTTTCACTTTACTCTTAACATATCTATTTTTTGTTATGTGCTAAAAATGTCTGCTTGTTTCTTTAATCCCTCACAAATTAATCTTTTTTCTGGTGTCATAAAATAAGTGCATGACAAGGTAGAAAATAAAATTCACAGTGAGCTGCCAGTGTCTGTGACTATTTTGAGACAGGGATTTTCACCAGCCTTTTCTTTTTCTGAATCAGAAGTAAAATTAATAAAAAGAAAGCAGAGGCTTATCACAAAGGTAGACACCTAATCAGGCAGGAGAAGCTACTGATGATCACAGTCCAACCGTGTTGTCTGGTCTAAAAGATGCTGTCCAAAAGAAATCTAAGACCATAATTAAAAGCAGAATGTGGGGGGCAGCGCCATTGATAAGAAAATAAGGTAGAAATGCAACTTCCTTTGTATGATTGATTTTGGACCAGCATCTAACATTTTCAGGCAGGGTGGTAGGGAGAGGAATCCTTTGAGCTTGAAGTTTCTGATGTGTATTCTCAGACCAGAAAAGAAACGTCTTTGTTGTTTGTACCATTTTTTCTTCTTTTCAAATTGGAAGTTAATCAAACAAGTTGCGTTGGAGTTCTGGGACTCGGGGGGGGGGAGTTTTTGCTCTATTTTCAGATTAAGATTTTCTTTTCGTTTGCCTCTCCTTGTACCCTTGCTGATACTTCCTCCATCAGATTTAGCAGAGTGAGCCAGGGGCTCAGTTTGCATTCACTCCCTAAACACACACTTGCCATTGAGTTTGTCTCAGCCCTTAGTATAATTAGTATGCAGCCTGACTTTGCTTGCAGCTCACTGCCTAAAAGCATAAACCAAAAACGCCAGTGTCTTCCACAGTCACAGTCACAGAATTAGAGCTGGGAAAGGACAAACAGGATCTATTCCCACCTTCTGTCCATACCTAGTACCATCTACCACCAACAGATTCAACTCCTCCCAAACCAGGTCATAGCTGGTTGCTCAGTGAGCTGTGCCTACAGAATAAATAACTAAAGATAAGACAAGCAAGACAGAAGTTAAAATGAAGTCTGACCTGTTAGACAAAGGAGATACTTATCTATCTCAGGCTAAATTAGGGTGGCCATGTGTCCTATTTTACAGTCCTCAATTTGAAGGGCTCTCCAGTCCAAGGGTCATAGGCCAGGAGTCAGCTTTGCGTGCTGAATAGCAGCCTGAAGGGGGAGAAGGCAGAATGGCTCCAGCTGCAGCTACTCAGCCTTGTAGGACACAGAGGAGGAGGCACTGATGAGAACCAGCTGGCTTCAGTCTTCTTAAGCAGAGCTTCCAGCAACAATCAGATGCTGGTAACAACGCTTGTCATTCCTGGTCCTACTTTGCTGCTTCCTGCCCATCTTGACCCTTGAATTCAGGATTCCTTGAACCCTGGACAGCCTGACCATGTGGATTGCTGTTTGTCTGACTAGACCTGACTTTGGATGCTGACTCTGCCTCCAGGCAAGTACACCTCAGAGATTCTTCTGGCCTCCCACTCCACTGAGCTCTGCACATTGTTGCTCTGCAATGAGACTACAACACCAAGCCTGATAACCAAGATGAGGGAGAGCAGGAAGCCTTGAAGTTAGCATTTACAAATTAAAATTTGTCCTGCTTTGTCCCTGCTTCTTTCCAGCTAGTTTCTTGTTTGAGGTTGAGAAATACGTTCATATCTTTAAATTCATTCAACTCATTGGTTTTATCAGTTAACCAATCCAAAACGTTTATTTGACAACTTCAGTTAAAGCACCAATTCCGTGGGTGCACAGCTGCCTACAATTAAGAAAAATTCTGCTCCTAGAAATGTTATTGTATTGTGATATGCTCTGATGTGCCTACAACTTCCAGGAGTGACACCTCAGTGCCTTCCACCTGCATTGCGTCAGGAAGATTTTGGGCATTACATGGCAGGATAGAGTCTCAAACAACTCTGTGCTCTCCCAAGTCCACATTTCCAGCGTGTTTGCACTCCTGTCACAGCAACATCAACACTGGCTTGGTCATGTCTACAGAATGGAAGTTGGCAGGATCCCCAAGGATGTTCTCTACAGGGAGTTGATTTCAGGCATCAGGCCCTTTGGCAGACCAACAAAGATGTCAGCAAATGAGATATGAAGGCTGGCTGGCTTGCTGACATCACCATGCTTGGTGACTATCACAGTGCCTGGAGACAGATATTCAGGTTGTGTATCCACAGTGGTGACCAATAGAGTATTGACTGTTGTGAGGAATGCAGCGAGAAGAAACTCCATGGTGCATCTGTAGCAGCAAAACTGGATGCCTTCATCTGCCCCAACTGCAATAAAACACGTCTCTCCCATATCTGTCTCTACAGCCACAGCAGGTATGGTAACTCTCCAACATTTTGACTTCACCTCCAAAGGTGCACTCCTACATTGTCTCCCAAGACAGACAGATGCCAACAACAACAAAACTATCCTGATGGACTGTTGCAGGACAGAAATTACTGAGGTTTGTCTGAACCATGATAATAAAATCTTAGTAGGAGTTGATCTGTAGTTTTTGGATATGCCTATTGAAGCATCCCATTTATAAATCTTAAAACAAATGCATCTGGTGGGAATATGTTGACATGATCGCATTATGATGATGTCTACATTTTCTCACTTCTGATGATAGGTCAAACCCTTGAAGGCCATGCTTTGTCAAACTAAATATAATTTGTGTTTACCATAGGTAATTTCATTGACACAGAATACATAGTAGAGGCTGAGAGGACCTCAGTTGGTGCCTAAGCAGTATATGTTGTTCAAGACCTTGACTGAGACCACAATTTGCTCACTGATTAATTTTTTGAGAATGTGTTTGGGATCTAAAGGGTCATTACATACTGAAAAATAGCTCTGGGGTCAATTTCTATAGCTCATGACAAAGATAGCCAAACAGTTTCTCTTGAGTTTTAAAAATTTAAGGAATTCATTAAACTGCCCGCTAATGGGCACACACATGAAGGCTTGAACATTAGAGCAACATTAGAATGGGATGGGGGAGGGGGAAAGAAACAGCAGAGGTCAAGTGGTGGCAGCAGTACTCTCAACAATGGAAGAAGAAAGGTGGAAGAAATAGTGGTGGTTATTAGGGAGGGGCAAGTGGTAGCAGAATCCTTAGAGAACAGAGACATATCTGACCATGTGGAGACAAGCCTGACAAAAGCTGGAGTTCTATACAGTGGTACGTCGGGTTACATACACTTCAGGTTACAGACTCTGCTAACCCAGAAATAATACCTCGGGTTAAGAACTTTGCTTCAGGATGAGAACAGAAATCGTGCGGCGGCACAGCAGCAGCAGCAGGAGGCCCCATTAGCTAAAGTGGTGCTTCAGGTTTAAGAACAGCTTCAGGTTAAGAACAGACCTCCAGAACGAATTAAGTTCTTAACCCGAGGTACCACTGTACCTTTTGGTTCTTTGTCATATGAAGATTTTAGTGCAGATAACTGAAACTCATGACTGGATATGTATCTCCTGACTGGATATGTGAACTACCTCTGCTGAAAAATACAGTATTTGTGATAATGTAGGAGGATAGGAAAGTTTATTCTGTGGTGTTTTATATGTGATGGCTGCTACCCAGAAGCAAATCATTACGCTGAGGAAGTTCACATATCCAGTCAGGAGATACTGAGTGATGTGAGATACTGACTTGCAAGCACACGTTTGAATCAACCCTTAGGCTGAAAGTAGATGTTGCTGGAGGCATAGGGCTACTGGCAATCAATCAATCAATCAATCAATCAGTCAATCAGTCAATCAATCAATCAATCAATCAATCAGTCAGTCAATCAATGTAGCACCCCTTATCTTCATCTCTTCTTTCACCTGTAGGTTTCCCATGTTTTTCATTTCATTGGCTGCTCCGTGGGCAGCAGAGAAGGTTGCATCATAGTGATGTCTAGTGGGGCTTCTGTCTTCTTCTCCCACCTACTGTAACTCTGTTTCCATTCTTAGACTTCAACAGTCTCTGGTCTAATATCTAAATAGTTTTTTTAAAGTTTCCATTTTTGCCCATCTGTGTGTCCCCCCCCAAAACCTAACACATTTGAAGGGGTTCTATTTGCTGAGATCTACTGTTTTGTTAATGATTTTGGTTCAAGGGTTTGCCAGTTTTCTCAGGTAAGCAGATTTAATTTCTCTATTGTTAATTTTTGCTTTGTTATGAAGAAAAATCTACCCCCAAAAAACCCAACCAGTTGGTCCTGGGCATTCAGCTATCTTGGTTTGATTCCTACAACTATTTCTCACCCAAAGCTGGCTTATCTTCTAGGCCTGGGACTGGATTATCTCATGTGCTTGTTTTAAAGGAAAGGTTGACAGCTTTTTAGAAACCTGGTCTTAGCAGTGTCCTGTGTTCTGATAAAAAACACAATCAATCAATTTCAGTTCCGTTTATCTCCTTTCAGAAGCACACAACCTGTTCTGTCTGTGGAAGTGTGCTGTGGCATAGTTTGATTTGCAAGATTCACTCTGTTGCTGTGATATACCTTATGGTCCTTTCACTTGATATTGCTATATAACAAATGATCAGAACTTCAAATTATATAGCAAACAATTTTTGTACAAACATCAAACTGTTGATTAACACAATGAGGGTTTATTTGTGGGGGTGGCAGGGAGGGTGTTATTCTGCTTGAACAAGCCCATTCCTGCATTTCTGTGTTGTATTCTCAGCAGGAAGCACACAACCAGAACCACTGATAGATGTTGAGAATGTTGGTGGGGAGGGAGAAATAGAGTTCATAATTGGTAGATATTTACACCGCTGCTGGTTTCTTTAGCGGTACAAAGGCATTAGTGAAAGTGACAGGGACAAGTTATGAACCATTTACTTGGGCTATCTGGAGGGATTTAATCTCACTCGGGTCATGAAGTTGAGTATTCACTGGGAATTGGTGCTACTGTGATAGGCCATATCTGAAGGCCTGGAGAGCAGAGATAAGACTTTAAGTCCAGCTGGAATTAAAAGCAATAGAATTAGCTGGATTGGCATGCTGTAAACCTTTTGGTTCATATCCTGAAATGCCTCTGGATAGCAGTTCAAATCTCTTCCAGGTGGAATTTTGGCTCTAGGGTCTTTGCATGAGACAAATATTGATAATGTCAGGGACTTTCCTAGGAAGTACGCAATAAAATCAGCCATACACAAATCATCATGCAGTCTCGTGGCTTTATTCTTAAAATGTGAATACTTTTCTTTTCCTTCAAGAAGGCTCATATTCCACTTGACTGCCACTCACATGCTTATCTCCTATAAAGGAAGGATTGGGGGGGATGTTTAAAATGTCTGTGCTTTTATAATGACTCAGGCAAGTTGTGAATGTGGCTGGCATATGCCTATCACTTGGAGATAACATAGTTGCAATCTGAAATAGCTCTAAAACATTCAAGCTGTGACAATTCAGCTCCACATAGTTATGGTCTGTTGACTATTTTTTCAACAGAAAGGTTTAAAATGATATCTGAACGTATGGACCAGCTTTATACTGGATCAGACCATTGGCCCATCCAGCCCAGCATTGCCCTCTTTGACTGGCATCAGCAGAGGTATTTCCCAGACCAGCTGCCAGGTTTGCTTTAACTACAGCTGCTGGGGATTAAATCTGGAACCAATATGCAATACACATGCTCTAGCACATAACTCCTACTCTGAGTGAACACTTAGTAAACAGTGAGGGTTTTAAGTGTTTTCTGTTTCCATAGACTACAAAATTTAGCATGTTAAACATTTCCATTGGGAGGCTAGAACCACAGCTACGCTAGCGTGTGCTGTTAGTTTAACTGACTGCACCCTCATGTGAAATTTGTTTAACCAGTGTCTTCTGTGTTGGGTGGCTTATTTCATTTCAGTTCATTTTTTTTTATAAGATATTTATTGCATTTTTTTAAAAACAACAAACAAAAACACCAGATACATAACATACCATCACCATACCACTTACAGAAAGAAGTAAAGACAAAATTAAGAAATAGATAAAGAGTAAAACAGAAATACAAATAAAATAAAATCCGTTGTTCATAAATCATATTTTCATAATCTTTGGACTTCCTCGCATCACCCTTCCCTGCGTTCTCGGTCACAATTACAGACAGCAATTTATTACCCTATTTCAGTTCTTATTTTATAGATCTCAAATATTATGTCCCAAATTTTAAATAACTTTTTCATAAATTGAGCTGCTCAACTTAAACATAATATTGCTTCAAGTTTCGTCATTTCCTTAAACATCACTTAATCTCATATATCTTACAACATAATTTACTGCTGCCTTATTACTTTCAATCGTGCACTCTCTTAACGTTCATACAACTTGTAATGTTTTTGTAAATAGTCTTTAAACTTTTCCAGTCCTCTTCCACCATCTCTTCTCCCAGGTCCCGAATTCTGCCAGTCATTTCGGCCAGCTCCATGTAGTCTACCAGTTGCGTCTGCCATTCTGCCAGTGTGGGTAAATCTTGGGTCTTCCAGTGCTTAGCGATGAGTATTCTTGCTGCTGTTGTTGCGTACATAAAAAAAGTTCTATCTTTCTTTAACACCCCTTGGCCGACTATGCCCAAAAGGAAGGCCTCTGGTTTCTTAAGGAAGGTATACTTAAATACCTTTTTTAACTCATTATAAATCATTTCCCAGAAAGCCTTAACCCTTGGGCACGTCCACCAGAGGTGAAAGAATGTTCCTTCAGTTCCTTTACATTTCCAACATTTATTATCAGGCAAATGGTAAATTTTTGCAAGCTTGACTGGGGTCATGTACCACCTGTATATCATTTTCATAATGTTTTCTTTCAAGGCATTACATGCCGTGAACCTCATTCCGGTGGTCCATAACTTTTCCCAGTCAGCAAACATAATATTATACCCAATGTCCTGTGCCCATTTTATCATAGCTGATTTGACAGTTTCATCCTGCGTATTCCATTTCAACAGCAAGTTATACATTTTTGAAAGTACCTTGGTCTTAGGTTCTAACAATTCTGTTTCTAATTTCAATTTTTCCACCTGGAAACCTGATTTTTTGTCCAAATTAAAAACCTCCCTAATCTGAGCATAATGTAACCAATCTCGCACTTTATCCTTTAATTTCTCAAGACTCTGCAATCTCCAAGTATCTCCTTCTTTTTCTATTATTTCCCAATATTTCGGCCATTTAGCCTCCATATTGAGTCTTTTATGGGCCTTGGCTTCCATTGGAGAGAGCCGCCTTGGGGTCTTGTTTTCTAATAAGTCTTTGTATTTAATCCAGACATTAAATATTGCTTTCCTGACAATATGGGTCTTGAAAGTCTTATGGATTTTTACCTTGTCGCATTTCAGTTCATTTTAATAAGGGAAAAACTGCTTTCAGAATGGTGGCAGATAATTCGTGTTGTGGAAGTGGAATAGTGGTTAGATTAACAACAGCTAAATGTGATTAGTATCTGTAGCTTGAACAGTGGAATGGCAAAGTTTTTCATACCAGTAGGGATTTGGGTGACCTATCCATTCTGAAGGAAATCAGCCCTGAGTGCTC
Source organism: Podarcis bocagei (assembly GCF_964188305.1). Classification (NCBI taxonomy): domain Eukaryota; kingdom Metazoa; phylum Chordata; class Lepidosauria; order Squamata; family Lacertidae; genus Podarcis; species Podarcis bocagei. The sequence goes on along the minus strand of NC_138127.1, from coordinate 56,895,267 downwards.
ACTGGAAGGACAGATCCTGAAGCTTTGGCCACCTCATGAGAAGACTCCCTGGTAAAGACCCTGATGTTGGGAAACATTGAGGGCACAAGGAGAAGGGGACGACAGAGGACAAGTTGATTGGACAGTGTTCTCGAAGCTACCAGCATGAGTTTGACCAAACTGTGGGAGACAGTGGAAGACAGGAGTGCCTGGCGCGCTCTGGTCCATGGGGTGACGAAGAGTTGGACACGACTAAACAACAACAGGGATTTGGGTGTGGTAAAGTAAGAGTGTGACACCTAAAACAAAGTAGAAAGGTGACCTCTTCCTGTGTTGTCTCTGCATATTTGTTTTTGTGAGTGTGCTGCTTAAATGTTGTGTTCAGTAAGTACAAAGCATACGTATGTGAAGAGAATACCTTTTAATAAACAAATGGAATAGGTTATATTATTGTGGCTGACTCACATATTCTCAGCTTCTGAATAGGACTCCTCTTGCTATTCCCCAGCAAAAGGTCCTGCACAAGCGCCTCTTTAAATTCAAGCTATTATCACATCTTCCCTCTTTTTTTAAAAAAGATATATTTTTATTGAAAAATTATCAATCAACATAACCAATTACACCCCCCCTTTTTTATTCCCTCCCCTCCCTCCCTCTCCCACCCCTGGAACAACATCTTCCTTCTTAGGAAATATCCTATTGCAGTCACTCGGGGTAAACCAAAGGAGATCTACAGTGAATATGAAGTTACTAACTGAGCACACTGAAATAGTCTTTACAACCCACTTTTCTAGTTCGGTCCCTTTTCAACCTGTGAACAAATTTCTATGAGCCTGAGTTTCAGGGTACTGCCTTCTCAGGGGAATTGGGGTAGTTCACAGGTTCATTAAATGATTCCTTTTGTCTTGGTGCTTTGTGAAGGACAGCTGGCTGAGAAAAGCACCTAAGGATAATGTGGGAGTACTTGTCATTTTCACAGACTATGGTGAAATATGTTCCCCAGATCCGTCTGTATGACATAAGACCATGGAACCTTCATGTCCTTGATAATTCATCCTTAACCTCATGCACTGGATGAGCGATCCCCTCAGGGAGATTCTTGTCACCTTCTTTCAGTAATGGAAGCTCCTAGGTCCATCTGTTAAAGGTGCATTTCTTTTTTTTAAGTTTCTTTTATTCTTCACATGGCCTGAGGTGCTGGAGATCTGTATCTTAGAAGCAGAGTGTTAACATACATAATTTAAAGTTTTATTTTAGCTTTCGCTGCCAAAACTATGAGGAGGTAACCAACTTACTGAAATACTTAGCATTGCAAATCATTCCATAATCTCTTCTCTGCTAGACAGTTGGAAATATTGTCTCTTGATCCAAACATATATTCAGCTAGTCTTTGTTTCCCTACAGTGACCAAATAGCTCACATGGTTCTTTTTTCAGTTGCCTGTGTGACTTCTAAAGGCTCCATCCCTGGCTGCCCTACCAGGAGTTAACAAGATAAGAAGGGTCCTCTTGGATCATACCAAAGCCCCATCTTGTCCCATATCCTGGTCTCCCAGTGGCCAGGCAGATACCTCTGGGAAGCCACAAGCAGAACCTGACTGTGACAGTGCATTCCTCACTTGCGATTCTCAGCCTTGAGTTTGTCATAGAGGTGAAACGGCATCATTCTGCCAGGGTTAATTGCTAGAGGGACCTGCTTCTTTATTGGGATTGCATGCTTACCTGGTGAGAAATCTGGTCTCTTAAACAGATTCTGAAAATGGAAAGTGAGCACCTTGGTATCCCTCATTATGTTCCACTGCAATAAATTATTTGCCCAGATTAACTTTTTCACTGTGCTCAAACCTGTGTAGTTATGAAGGAGCTTGAGTGTTTGTTTGTAATACAGTAAGCTCACAACTTGTGTTCATTTAACTTGTGTGTATTCAGCTTTACATGTGTGCCAAAATTTAAAAATAAAAAGGCGGCAGGGTTCTGGCAAAAATGACATTGTCAGTTCCACCTACCTGTGACCCCAATGGGTTTTGACTTATACACGATTTTGGATTTAGGCCCAATCCCAAGAATTTAAGTAAGTTGTGGGACTACTGTACTTTATAACACTTTATAACCCTGAGAGGCTGTCCAAGTGGCTTACAAAATATTTGTACAATGCCATTACTTTCCAGTGCAGTATAGGAAATATTAACAACATGCTGTGTCCAGATGGAACCAGGATTATTTAGGCAGAATATCCTGCCCTCATCCTTGGTTTTCCCTTCTATTGTCCTGCTGCCATTAGACCTCAAGGACAAGGGAGTGAGGCTGAACATCTGGAACTCAGCCTGTAAGTGAGGCAAGTGCTTCCTTGCTGGCATTTGCTAGGCAGGTCCCACTAATGGCCTCTTCCTTCTCATAAAACATCCTGAAGCTATTTAACAATAAAAGCTACATAAATACGATTTCAAATTGATGCTGGTAAAAACTGGGATGAAAATCTCACTGGGAAAGGGCTCTGAACAACTGTCATGGGCTGGCCAGGAAGCACAGCCGGGGAATCCCCAGGGGAACCCCAAAGGGATACCACAGGGGAAGAAGGCTCAGAGCTGGAGGATAGGTGGTGGGACAGCAATGAGTGGAGAGAGGGAGAAGAGGGGGCAGAATGGGAAGGAATAGGTGTCAGAAGCAGAAGAGGCAACAGGGCTTAGTGAGCAAGAAGAGGCTGGGACAGAGAGCAGTTCAGAATCAGAAGCAGGAGAGGAGCTGGGTCAGGTGACAGAGATGAAGCAGGCTGCTGCAGAATCCATGGAGTCTCCTTCTGCAACAGTAAGGTCCCCTCCCCCCCTGGTCTCACAAAACACACAGAGCAATGAAGAGGGTGGAGCAAAGAGGCAAGACAGCAGAACCTCAGGCTACCGGGGAGAGAAGCCTTAGAGAGTGGTGGGAAGGCAGGGACTCTCAGTTGCCTCATTGGGGGAAGACCTACTGGGAAGAGTTGCTGTGATCACTAGGCATGCCCTGTTTTGGTTTCTTTGAATAAAAAGTTAACTTCACTGACACTGGGTGTTTTATTACTGACCTGCTGCTGACAACAACTGGAATTCCCCCAGAGATTCTTGGAGAATGAAGATACTGTCAGCGAAGATATAGTGACTGGTCCACAGCCTCATGTTGTGCAGGTTTGATAGAGGGACCTGCCTGACTGGGTGGCCCAACTCTCACTGACAGGGATTCTGCAGAGGAAGATGCCGAAGTATTGTATGTTTATTTTTGTAGTTTATTCTGCTACACAATATACTGATTTCAGCAGCAAACCCAGATGATGATTCCTGCAGTATTGCCATGTACAGTCGTATCTTGGAAGCCAAATGCCTTGCCACTTGTACGTTTTGGCTCCTGAACGCTGCAAACCTGGAAGTGAATGTTCTGGTTTGCAAACGTTCTTTGGAAGCAGAACAACTGGCACGGCTTCTGTTTGGCTGCAGGAGCTTCCTGCAGCCAATCGGAAGCCGTGCCTGGGTTCCCAACAGTTTTGGAAGTCAAAGGGACTTCCAGAATGGATTCCGTTCGGCTTCCAAGGTACGACTATATATAGTAACCCTTTAATAATCTATAGACTTCTTTTGGAAACAGCACAATGACAATATAACAACATTTATACCAGCAAAGCACTCTCCCAATTCTTTTGTTTTCCTCCTTTACATAAAATTTCAGACAGGCCAGTTAAACTAGCTAGAACAATGTTCTTTTTATTATGTAAATAGGCTTCTATATTTTCATGAAGTATTTGCCTTCTCTTTTATTGTATTTTTGAAAAGCTAGATTTTCACAACAACAAGCCAAACATAAGCAGGCAAAACAGAAATGTCTTCAGAAAATAACATGATGATTTCTGGGGTTTATAAATTCAGATAAGCATGCTTTGGCTGTCAGGATTATTAATAAGATTAGCCCTTGTTTGTTTTTGATGTTCTAATTCAGGAGAAGGAATTAGCTTGCCATATGCTTATTACTGGTCTCTTCTTATTGATAAAGACTTGCCCATTGTTATTCGATATAGACAGTTCTGTATGTAGAGTGATTCATAAAGTAACACACACACACACACACACACACACAAAATTTGTGTTCCAACAGAGTTAAATGATATAGTATGTTGTTGACTTCCTTCTCTCTTCCCAGCCATAAATCACAAAATATTTTAGCTGGTGTGGATACTCTGATTTGAAAGGATGCATGTGCATGAATGCTGGTGTAGGAAATTAGGTTTTAGTATTAAGATTCAGGTATCAGGGACCAAATGTTTTTTCGTTGCCCCTTGTCATCATTAGGCCTTAGCTTGAAAGCTATTGACATTGATCCAAGATGAGAGACAATTCACCTGACTTCATATTTTTGGCTAGCTGCTTGCTCTCATCCTTGGTTCAAAATCTGTGTTTCTCATGAGCGTGTTTTAAGACCAGATTCCAAGGAAGCAGATAACAAGTTTGTAATGAGTACACAGGATAGGAAAAGTAAAAAAAAAAAAAAAATCCACTGGGAATAGGTTACCTCTCATAGTAAAGTAAGTTTCCTGCTGCTACACAAATATACAAGGGTTAAGGTTCACTAAAGAAACAGATAATCATATGACACTTTGGTGAAATGTGTGATTCATTTTAGGATGGAGCTTATATTATGCAGGTAAACACATGTTTCCTGAGGAGAGGAGACAGTTAATGTGAATGACTGGGTAGTGTGTTTGCAGTGAAGAATGTTGAGGAGAAGAGGAAGTCCTTTAACCTTCTTTCACCTACAGATTCTCCCTTGAAAAAAGCTTCTTCTGCTAAGGAGGATATAATAATGATGATGATGATGATGATGATGATGATGATGATGATGGATAAACCCAAGCAAACACACATGAGCTGAGAGAATAATTTCCAGGGAATAATTGACAGGTGGGGAAAAGATTTGGCACCTCCTCTCAGTCATTAGAGTTGGAACCCTCTCCTGCCCCCTACCCTTATATAGGTAAACAATTTGTCTTATGCATTCAAAGTAAATAATCTATGGGTCTTTGACTGCAGCTCTGGAGCAAATCTATCAAAATCTTTTCTTGGATGAATTGGGTGTTATATTCTTTATATGTATGTATTTCCTCTAGAATAATGTTTCAGTAACATATTCCAGGTGTAATTGGTAAACTTTATAAATAACAAATATGTATGCTAATCTGTTTTATGGTTTTAATATGTTAATGACATTTCTTGTTGGATACATATTTTTCTTTTTGAATTGATACACAGATTCTTTGCTTCTCTCTGGCACACTTGATAATATTTAGTCCCACACCCATGGATGCTGATTTTGTGCAAAATCAAAAATGGACTAGGTAGCAATCTGTTTTGTTCAGGTATTGTGTGAAATCTTGATTTTACGGTTTTAAAGTGCAGTATCTGAGGAGCTGTGATAGAGCATTTTCCAGAACTGGACCTTTTTGGGGGTCAGGATGGATTTTAACCTAATGTGTAGTGTGCAACTAATATTTTCCAATCTAGCTTTAATATATATATAGTATACAGAAAATTAAGGACTGTGGTATAGACATTTTGTTTCAGTGAAAGTTGGATTACTTAGGTGCTGCTTCTCTCTGCATGTTCATTTAGAAGAGACTTGAATTTTATTTATTTATTGGCGTCTTACAGTGTTAGTCCCACAAAAAAATGTTTTAGATAAAGTCATGCATATCAGTTACCATATTTAAACCAGTTTTAATTATTTGGGAATATTCATAGAGAGGCTGTGGGGATCTGCTTTCCCTACATCTTTGATTTATTACCTCTTGTGTATACTTCAGTGTGGCACAAATTATTTACATGGCAGCGCAGCACAAATTGTTATTTAGAAGACAAGGTTGCTAATTATTGTTGTTAATGGCAGAAATGCAAATCAAAGTCCTTGATTTGTATATTAAGTTGTCTTGGTGAGCTTATATGCAAATATGTCTTATTATGAGTACTTTAAGTTAAAATGTGCTCAAAACTGAGAATTCACATGCAGGGAGAGATTAGAAGACTCCCTCAGGGTTGGAGAATCTTTAGTAAAAAGGGTATTTTGTTGTTGCTTAAGCCAATTCACACAACAATACAAAAAAAATCATTAATATTAATAATTTAGGTTTCTGTGTATTTTGTTCCAGATAAGTAGCAAAATTTGTAGTTTGTACCAAAATAAACATTTGCACACAGATTAATGCTTCAAAGGTAGCCATTAATCATGAATAAATGATGTGATTTTTGCTCGTCCTGCCATCCAACTTGCAATCCAAAGGTGAAATGGAATGAGAAACCAGGTTCAATTAAGCACAGTTCCAAGTCACACTGAGACCATTTTTAGACAATTACATCTCAACACACTATGAATCAGCAAACCAGGAAGTTTGGATTTGGATTTGATATCCTTCTTTATCACTACCCTAAGGAGTCTCAAAGCGGCTAACATTCTCCTTTCCCTTCCTCCCCCACAACAAACATTCTGTGAGGTGAGTGGGGCTGAGAGACTTCAAAGAAGTGTGACTGGCCCAAAGTCACCCAGCAGCTGCATGTGGAGGAGCGGAGACACGAACCCGGTTCACCAGATCACAAGACTACTGCTCTTAACCACTACACCATGCTGGCTCCCAAGTATTCTGTTAACCATATTTTCTTGTTTTGTCCAAACTGGGAAACTAAATAATTCATAGCTTTGGAATGAGCCAGAATATTTATACAAGGTTTGTAGTTTACATAATATTCTGGCTTGCTCTGAAACTTTTTAAAGTTAGTTATTTGAAGAATTCCTGATTTGTTTGCTCCAGCAATAAAGGGAGGAGCAAAGGAGCTACTTGCACGGTCAGAAGGTTTACTCATATTTCAACATCTTAAGCCAATATATGGCAATCTGAAATATTAGTCTATTGCCTAAGCTTTCTTACATTAGCCCATGAATGAACTCTTGAGTGAACCAATGTGGCTGAAATCCATTCACTGCATGAGTGCTACTCTAGAGCAGTGAGCGAATGTCCCGGGACATTCGCAGGGAAACAAAAATGCTTGTTTACAAAGCTGTTGTACTACCAACCTTACTATATGCTTGTGAAACATGGACCACTTATAAACGCTATCTCCAACTCCTTGGAAGATTCCATCAATGGTGTCTCCGAAAAATGTTACACATCACTTGGGAAGACAAGCAAACTAACATCAGTGTATTGGAAGAAGCAAAGATCACCAGGGTTGAAGCAATGATTCTTCAACATCAACTTTGTTGGACTGGTCATGTTGTGCGGTTGCCTGATGATCGTCTTCCAAAACAACTACTCTATTCTGAACTTAAAAATGGAAAGCGTAATGCTGGTGGTCAACAAAAGAGATTTAAAGACTGTCTCAAGGCAAATCTAAAAAATGTAGTATAAACACTGACAACTGGGAAACACTAGCCTGCGAGCGCTCCAGTTGGAGAACAGCCTTTACCGAAGGTGTCATGGGCTTTGAAGACACTCGAACTCGGGACACAAGGGAGAAACATGCTAAGAGGAAGGCACGCTTGGCAAATCCACGCCATGATCAACTCCTGCCCGGAAACCAATGTCCCCAGTGTGGAAGGACGTGTGGATCCAGAATTGGCCTCCACAGTCACTTACAGACTCATTGTTAAAACCATGTTTATGGAAGACAATCTTCCTCGGCTACGAGTGATCGCCAAAGAAGAAGAAGAAGAGCAGTGAGCGAATTGTTTTGGGATTCAAATAATATTCGTTGTAGCTGCTTCTGAGTAAAATTTAATGAGAAGAGGCATGGCAACATTCCATTTTAAGAACAGAACAAGAGCCTCCTGGATCAGGACAACGGCCCATCTATTCCAGGATCCTGTTCTCTAACCGTGGTCAATCGGATGCCTGTTGGAAGTCCACAAACGAGAGTCAAGCACAACAACATTCCCCCCTCCTGTGGTTTCCTGGAACTGGCATTCGGAAGCATTGCTGACTCCAGCTGTGGATTGCTGTGTTGCTATATTTTAGCAAGTAAATTTTCTGGAGTAGAAGAACAAAAACACACTTCTTGAATCCTAGCAAGATTTATTTTAATATTTTGAAGTCCATATTTCTGTGTCACTAGAAGTGCCCATGTCAGCTAGCAAGCACCATTTGAAAATAGTTCAACTTTTAGACAGTAACTGTCAAGCTAGAGCAACAGATGCAAATTTCAGAAAGGAAGGGAAGCAAGGCAATCCAAGATTTTACATGCTCATCAAAATCAAAAGATTTTTTAACTGGCATCACAATGTCTGTGAACCGGGCAGCAGACTGATCTCTTGGGGAAGGCAGTAGCACAACCTGAACAGATTTGCAGGCTTGTATTGTAAGAAGCAATCCTTTAAGTATGTAGTGGTGAGTGACTCCCCACCAGCTTGTGTTGGATTGGAGAATAAGCTAAACAAAAGTCAGGGACAGTTAAGTTTATTTTCTGAACCAGTCTAACTTCAAAACAGAAGAAGGGGCCACTGTTGCCGCCACCTCTGCAGAAATGGTGAGGAGTAACATTCTAAAACTATTGAGCCAGATAAAATAGCAAATTTTTAAAACCTGGGCAAATGCTCTTGGAAATAGTTGTAGAAATTCCAAAAGCTGTTACAAAAGTTCTGCTTTCAAGCTTCCCTTTGTGGGAGCACCATGACAATGATACACATTTTAGTGTTGAGATGGGCTTATCAGACATATTATCTCAGATACTGCTGGACTGCTGGGTTAGCAATTACCTTCTTATTTATATGAAATTCATGCCACAGGCCATTTCTGAGATGGCATTGGAATTTTTACCTGGCCCCATTTTTGCTCAGCTTTTTGCTGTGAATAAAGCAAAACAATTAAAATATAAGATTTCAGTCCACAAGTGTCAGTTTTGCAAATCTCTTTTAATATTTAAACGTAGCATGAAATTATGTTAATGACCAACCTCCATGGACACTGCGTTAAAAATCGGCAGAGATGTCTTTTCTTGCTTCTGCTTCCACACGTCCACTGTCCTTCCACTCCCCCCAGAATAGCCTGCGATGGGTTTTGTAGACTAGAAGGGATACGTTTCCCAAAAAATCCAAGCAAATATTTGGGAGCAAAGTAATCATGTTTACATTATGATAATACCCAAGCATTCACTTGAAATCTAATGTGTGTCATCTCATTTAATAAATGTAGTCCAGTTGGATTAGCAATTATCAAGATATAAGGGCTGGTGAAATAAATGAAGCTTTACATGATAATATCTGTGGCTATTCAAATACATTTCCATGTTCTGAATTGAAATGAGATCTCCTATCACACAACAGTTAGCATATCATGTGGCCATTGGCTGACTCTAGGTTGCTGAAAGCCCCATTTGTGCCGCAGCAAGTTTATTCCTAGGAAAGGGTGTTTGAACAGATGACGATAATTGCATGGTTCTCCTAAATTAAGCCTGTTAAGAATACATTAAAAATTGGAAACCTAATTTGCCTCCTATAATAGTTTTGTATCAGAAAAAGATGGGCTGTTTTTGAATATGCTATTCCTATACTAGACATAGAGCTTGAAAATGGGGAAATTGTACATTGTCAATATACAAGGGAGGTACTGTTTTTGATAAAGGAAGTGGGGAAATGATCTGATGCCCTTTTTGGCATGAAGTATGTGATGCATGTAAATTAGGCACCTTAGGAACACAAGGATTACCTAGCTGGATTAGACAACAGCTCTGTTTAGTTTAGCATTCTGTTCTAGATGGGTTGTTGCCTTTTCTAACCTCGGCCTCTGTTATATTGTTTTTAAATAACCCTGCTAAACAGACTTGACCCTTCTTACTATTTTTTTTAAAAAAATCATCCTTTTAACTAACCCTCTTATTTTTTGTAATTTCTCCCATTTAAAATTAAAGACATCTGTGATGGATTTTCTGGGTACTTTTAATTAATACATGTGAGGAACTTTACATTTTCCAGCACTTTGGCGATATTACACACAAACTCATAGAACCATAGAATTGCAGAGTTGGAAGAAACCCCAGGGGTCATCTTGTCCAGCCCCCTACTATGCAGGAATCTCAACTAAAGCATCCATGACAGATGGCCATCCAACCTCTGCTTAAAAACCTCCAAAGAAGGAGAGCCCACAACCTTCCAAGGGAGTCTGTTGCACTGTCAAACAGCTCTTACCGTCGGAAGTTTAATAATAATAATAATAATAATAATAATAATAATAATAATAATAATAATAATAATAATAATATTTATACCCCGCCCATCTGGCTGGGTTTCTCCAGCCACTCTGGGTGGCTTCCAACAGAATATGAAAATACAATAGTCAGTCAAACATTAAAAGCTTCCCTAAACAGGGCTGCCTTCAGATGTCTTCTAAAAGTCTGGTAGTTGTTTCTCTCTTTGACATCTGATGGGAGAGCGTTCTACAGGGCGGGTGCCACTACCAAGAAGGCCCTCTGCCTGGATCCCTGTAGCTTTGCTTCTTACAGCGAGGGAACTGCCAGAAGGCCCTCAGCACTGGACCTCAGTGCCCGGGCAGAATGATGGAGGTGGAGTTGCTTCTTGTAACTTGAATCCCTTGGTTCTGGAGCAAGCCTTCAGAGCAGGAGAAAACAAGCATACTCCCTCCTCCATGGGACTGCCCTTGAGATATTTGAAGATGGTTATCATGCCTCCTCTCAGTCTCCTCCTTTCCAGACTAAACATACCCAAATCCCTCAACTATTTCTCATAAGACTTTGTCTCCAGACTCTTCATCATCTTGATTGCCATCCTCTGCACAAGTTCCAGCTTGTCAATATCCTTCTTAAATTGTGGCACCCAGAAGTGGGCACAATACTCCAGGTCTGGTCTGACCAAGGCAGAATAGAGTGATACTATTACCTCCTTTGAGCAGGACACTATGTGGCCTAGAATAGAATCATAGGATCTTAGTGTTGGAAGGGACCCAAGGGTCATCTAGTCAAAGCCCCTGCAATGCAGGAATCTCAACTAAAGCGTCCATGACAGATGACCATCCAACTAATAGCATTAGTTTTTTCGCCGCTGCACCACATTGTTGACACTGTTGGTGTCATCTGCAAAATTGATGACCACCCCCTGAATTCCTTCATCCAAGTTATTTATAAAGATGTAGAACAACAATGAGCCCAGAACAGAACCCTCCGGCACCCCACTTGTCACTTTCCCCCCGGCATAATGAGGAACCATTAGTGAGTGCTCTTTGGGTTTGGTCAATGAAGCATCACAACCATTTCATACCTTCTAAATGGTTCAAATTATTTGATGAATCACTGACTTCTTCTGCTGACCTGAGTTTCTGATCTTTCTTTGATTTTGCAGGTCAAAAACTCAGTTCAATCATGGCATTTGATTAATTTGTCAGTTTACTGAATTTCTCTAGTACATTTTCGAGCAGTTTTTTTTTAAAAAAAGTGACTGAAACTTCCTCATTTCAGCTGCAGTTAAAACAGTACAACTTCTGTCAGAGGTTCTTGAAATGGTGAGGTGGATTCCCCTAGAGAGCAAGTGGTACCTGGAGTAGAAGTGCAAAGATTGAGGGAAAGGATCTGGAAGCAGCTGACAACTCCTTTATCACCCAAGACCTGAGTAGATCGAATGCCCTCATACCAATCCACATTGGAATTGTAGAAACATTGCAGAGTCCTACACCTTTAGTGGCACAGATGCTTGAGCTGTCATAGCACATAAATAATAAGTTCTCGTGTAATTGCTTCTTCAGGGGTATGTGCTGCTCTGATGAAGTTTGAAATGCAGAAATTATGTGGGTGGGGCTTGTGGTGTGGTCACTCACTCTCTATGCCATCTGAAGGTCAGTAGCATTAGTGTGGAGTGTGTGTGTGTGTGTGTGTATAAAAAATATGCCCCTCCTATGCAGTTTTCCTGTGATCACATAGAAGTAGCAACCATGCTGCTCAGGCAAGATAAGGATTGGTTCTAAAAGCATAATCTATAGATAATCTAAGGTTACTAGATGTCCCCGTTTCCTGAGGACAGTCCCCGGATTTACAAATCAGTCCCCATACAAAATCCATTGAAGTAGAAAAGTGTCCCTGGATTCATTGAAAACAGTCTGGTAACCTTAATTTAATCAAGGCTGAGTGTCTGTGTGACCAAAATAAATATATGTTCTTTTCCTATTATTTACCCTTGTCTTCACTTTCCTTTCTCTGGTATTTCCCTCTGTGCTGAATTTTAGATTGTTTTGTTTGGGGATGAGGACTGAAAGGATGAACCAAAATGTTCACAGAGAAAGTGGGTTTAGAGGGCAGTTCTGAAGGAAGACACACACACACACACACATACATACACACACACACAACACTGCAAAAAGGCAATATTAATGTAATTGTATGGTTGCCTCGATATTCCTTTTGTGTGGCATTTTACCTATAAATGCATGTGTTCCTGTGCATTGTTTTAGCACTCTTATCACAGGGACTGTGATACTCTGTAAGATTGAGGAGGCACCTACACATAGCATCTGTGCACTATAACAGTGCAGGGACTTGGTTAGCAGATCTGAGAAGCTACTGGAGGAAGGGACCATCTCTTACACTCACAATTGGACTAAACACAAAGCTTCTCCATAGCTAGAAACCTCAAGTTGAAGCATGGCAGCTGAAGGATATTTGCAGCATATATAGCCTGGCCACTTCCCCTGAAGATAAATAATTCTTCCCTCCCCTGTATTCAGTTGTTCATATGTTAATAGTAAATTATTTGTAAGTAATAAGTAAAATCGTGACCAAATTTTAAACACAAAATCTATACCAACCTCTTTCTTGTGAATTTCAAAGTCTCAGCAAAATATCACTTAAGTCTGTGAACCTTCTATAACTTTGGAAATTTGTAAAAAGACTATTACCATAGTTTACAACTTGCGTATGGATGCAGTAAACTTGGGCTTTAATTATTCAGTTTTCCTTCTGCAATCCTCATTTATTTATTGCATTTGCTTTATGCAAAATACCATTTAAATAGATTCTGCTTCTAAGAATTGCTTTTTTAGAATAGAATTGTTGCAGTCACACAGATAATTCTTTCTCAGATGTTTAATAGTAAAGATTGACCATTAGCCCTCTTCAGAAATTATGCTCCTCATTTTCAGTGAGTGCATGAATAAATGCACTCTAACCATCTCTAACCTCCAAGTAAAGGTCTGATAGGGGAACCTGCACCTGGATGGTATTCCTATTTGGTGGTTTATATATCTTGCATACACTTTCCCCTTTTTCTTTATTTTAAAAAATCCATGCCTCATATTTTCATCAGAACAAGTGCTTAAGTTGTCTTAGAAACAGTGAAAACTGTCTCACAGTAAGATCTCATAATGAAACCAATTCTCTCCAAGCAAAACAACATACCGTACATAAGAGCAGCAGTAAAGTAACAGAAAGGTTCTCATCTTAGCTTCCTGAAGCACTGGGAGAATTCAGCTGTTTTTCTTGGTCATCTGAAAGACAAAATAAATGGTGCCTAGCGAATATGGAGGACATTCGGCAGTTGAGGAGCTGCCACAGAAAAGACCCTGCTCCAGATTTCTGCCTGCCTAACCTCCAACGGCAGTGAGGTCTCTGATGAAGATCTCATTGGGCAGGCAGGTTCACATAGGATAAAGATGTTCCTTGGATCTCTCAGACTCAGGCTCTTTTGCGCTTCATTGGTCAGAACTCAGCATTTTGCATTGTGCCCAGAAAGTGGAAACTGCTTAAGATCTTTTATCTCAGGTGAAATATGTTCAGTGTGGTGAGCCCTGGCAGCTGCTATACCAGAAGTAATAGTATCTAAAGTGTATTTGCATCAGTGTATTTGATTTATGGCAGTGGGAACTAACTCAACATGAATGCATTTAATTTCACATTCCTGTAGTTTTGAATCCCATATCTTTCTGTAATGTGCTTTTACATTTAATGTACATTTCACTGTATGTTCTGGATTTGTTACCTTTTTATTTTTATAGGGTTTCCTCTTTCCTTTTGTTATTTCTTGATTTAAGCAGTGTTTTTATTTATTTTCCTATCTCTTTGGGAAAATTCCAAAGCAGAGTAAGTGAAACTTTTCTTCTGATTTTTTTTAAAATAAAAAATATATCTCTTTTCTTTTTAAGGGTCCATCTTGCTGGGAAGATGTTCTGATTCCAAACAGAATAGCTGGTATTTGCCAGTCAAGAAACTGCAGTGGAGAAGTAGCGGTAAGAGACTGTCAAAATGTAATAACTATCAAAAAGCAACATGACTCACTTAGAGAAATTAAACAGAAATACTAAATTGTCTCAAATTGTATATTTTTAACATAACTATGATTGAAGAAGGTCATCAATTCAGGAAAAAAAGATAACATCAACATTTTAAAAGTGACATAGAAGTTAACTCTGTTGAGGTAGGAGTTTTCCCATGTGTGTTCTCATAACATGTCTACAACCTGCCTCTGAATAGTCACATCACTGCTGTGGCATGAAAATGACCCTTGAAAAATAAGATAAATGCCTCATTGAACATCTAAATACTATAAATGATCCTTCCAGCCCAACGACATGATGGAAAGTCAGCTCTTTTCTGCATAAATGCTGTTGTTTTGACTTGTCATTTGTATCTTGTCCTTGATTTTTAGCTGCAGTGCCACCAGTCCCCAGCCCCACCCCGAAGTGACATTTGAAATGCATTTGGAGGCATCTTCTTGGACCAAAACACCTGTGGAATTAGGAGGGAAGCTAAGAGCATGTTAGAGTAGCAACACTTGTCATGGGGATTTTACATATCCCTACTGCTAGTTTTGTTGCCTTGGTAAAAATCAAATTTACCCTGTTGTAGCAAACTAATTTACATTTTCATGGAATTATGCATATTGCGTGCTTGCCGGTTTTATGGCTGATGGCCAAAGTTGAACTAAGCACCTTTCCCATTTATTTTCTTAAGTTTATGAATGTACGTATAACTGTGTTAGATTGCGGTTGTTGTTGTTTTTTTCCACAGGAGGGCTGAAATAAACATGATGACATTGTTCACACACTAACTCTTTCCTTTCTGAGTATTAACATTCATGTTCAGAGACATAACATTTGATAATATTTGAATATTTTCACAGTAGCCCAGACCAATCCCTAAAGTTTTCCAAACCTCTCCTATATGTGCTGAAGCATGACTCATGTCACATGTTGTTTCAAGTCATGTTCTAATACGTTTTTGGGATCATCACTTCTTTTTGCCTCTAGGGTGCCTTTTACTTACAGGAAATAGGCAACCGCTGGTAGGTAATTTGATGGATTACTAAACTCTCCGTATTATGTTGTAATCATCAGGCTACATCACTTTGGATTATGTGTGCATTTATAGTCTCATCTATGATCATTGCAACAGTGACTGCATTTATAATGGGGCCTGGCACCATGCATAATTAAAAGCAGACAAAATAAATTCTGCTCTTGAAAACATCGTGGTAGCTGGTGGGATTTATAAGTACTCTAAAAAGGTTTAAAAGTTGTTTTCAATCCATCACTGGAAAGAAAATACTTCTGAATACTTTCTTCCAGGATTCATATTGAGTCCCGGCTGATATGGAGAATGAAGCCAGATAGCTTGGCTGCACCTTTTTCTGCAGCATTCTAGTTTTTTCTTGGGAGGAAAACCTGCTCCAAGATAATCCTTGATTATATCATGTAATTCTAACTGTAATTCTAACTTTAATCTATGATTAGAAGCCAAGATACATCTGGGTATTTCTCAGTCCTGGGAATACCCTTGCCTATGTTCTGATAACCAGAATCCAATTGCTGTAATCTTCTGAACATGTGATACCTTTATCCTGTAGGATTTTCACTGGGTATTATGATGGTAGGTTTTTTATTATCTTGTTGAGCACTTAAATTGATGAGGGGCACTATAAATATCTAGATTGCGATCTTAGACAACATGATTGAGTTTTACCTCAGGATTTTGGTGTTTCATGAAATAGTATAGTGCAGATCTAGTCATTAGAAATGCTGCTACCTTTGAATTCATTCTCTACATAAAATGCACATATTTATTACATTTTTAATCAAATGTTGGGAAATTGTGTTATCTGATTGATAGGCAAAACCCAGCCATCCTTTGAAATATGAAATTTAATGAATGTTTCCAATGCAGTTCTTCAGCAATGTTTACACAATTGTGTATACCTGGGTAAAATGTGTGTAAAATGTATAGAAATGTGTTTATTAGAAGAAATTTGCACTAAATGCTGAATATACACACACACACACACACACACACACACACACACCAAAAAAAATCACCAACAGAGGTGGAAATGTGGAGAATTTTAAGCTGGAAATATGAGAAACTGAGACAAACAAAAAAATGACAGATTTTCCCATTTCCAGTAGAGAACTTGCATATGATCAGGTGGCATCCCCCCAGCCCCCCCCCCCCGGCTTTGGAAATACAGGCATACTTCAGAGATATTGCAGGATCGGTTCTGGACCGAACAATTTCTCCCCCCCCCCCAATACATACAAAAGTTAGGTTTACAATATACTATAGTCTATTAAAGCAGCCCCCCTGCCTGCAGGGGTGGGAGAGGAAAAACTGGGTTCCAGCCCTAGCCATCTCTACTCCCATGGCCAGAAGAGGGGCGTGGGACAGGCTGTGCCCCATAAGGAACAATATCTGTAAAGCACAATAAAATGAGGTCTGCCTATAGTAGCTTCTATTTGTATCATGACCAAAGCAAAACCTCCTGTAGACAGATTCAAATAAAATCTTCTGGCTATTGCCTAATGGATATGTACTTTCTCCTCAAGGGTTCAATATTATTACATGCATTGTTCATTGGGGGGAAACCATCACTGTACTAATTTTTCAACTCTGAAATTTGTAATGGGAAATTATTTTTAAAAGGCATTGTCATGTAAGGGAGCAGAGCCTTCCTGATTGTGAAATGAATGGATATTCCTGTCTCATTTTTAAAGAGCCAGGCAATTAAGTAGTCTCTTTTCCTTAGTCAAGTTGTGATCGGCATGAAAGCATCATCAAGAGTCTCTTTCAGAATCACACTTTTGAGAAGGTGAGCAAAGAGACAGAACTATGACCTTGCTGAGAGTCACTCTGCAGTAATTCAACCGCAGGGGACTCATCAGCCCACTGTGATGCACTGGAGAATATATCAGGCTAAGAGATTTATCCGGTCTCAGTGGGAAAATATTAGATACAGGGTTCAGATCAGTCAGAAAATGTTACATTCTGGATTTCTGGGCTCATGCAAATGACATTATTATCTAAACGTGCTCTTGATCCTGTCTCTTAACTTGCTTCATGGGAAGTGCTTCAGTAATCCTGGAGGCTGCTGCTGGGTGTATCTGATTTAAGAGGCTCATAACATAGCACGTGTTTAAAAGGGTGATGGTACATAGAGGAGAAGGCAGTCTGCAAATCTAAGCGTTCCAGCTGCTTAGTTCTACAAGTTAAAACACTCCTAGCACTTTTAAGAAGCCAGAACATAGGAAGCAGCCATATCACGATATGGGTTTGTCTAGCTCAGTATTGTCTACGGACTGAAAATAGCTCTCCGGGATTTCAGGCAGGGGTCTTCCCCAGCCTTATCTGGAGACTTGAGTGTTACAATGTTCTGCATACAAGGCAGGTGCTCTACCAATGAGCTATGGCCCTTTGTGGAACAGTGTGCCTCTCCCTTAAACAGAAGGTACAGCATATGAGCTAGGGGTTCTTCGGAAACATCATGCAGGGTTTCATTGCTGTACTCCCCCCCTCTCTGCCTCACAATTCCATTCCCCCCCCCCTTTTTGAGTTAGAGAAATGGTGTGAATAGGATAATGGTGCAGTTAGACATTTATGTGGAGGCCCTGACATGTATGCTATCATCTACATCATGGAGAGGATTATATGCTGCTGCTCCACCATATGAGGACCCCAGGTACCACCTGAATTTAGGCTACATCTCAATTTATGTTGTACATTAAAATTATGTGCTTTTTGGTGCATTTGGCTGTCCATATGGTGGATCAGGGACACAGGATCTACCCCTCCTGAAAAAGCATTGCAGCACAGCCAACGCGTCCAAACCTCCCCATCAGTCCAGCTTTAAGCACCTGACCACCTGACCATGACTGTGTGTTATCTCCACTGTCTGGTCAAAGTACCTCCAGTCTGCTTGGAGGCATCAGTCATAGCAGAGGGTCAGATGGTAGGTGGGAAGGAGACTTTCCTTCTCCTTTTCTCTGTCCTTTGAAAGGCATGGGTCAGAGTGGAGTGGCAGAGGAATGCCCTGCCCTGGTCCCTCCCTTCCCTGTGGCAAATGCCAATTTGGCATTATTTCAAGTGGCTTAGCATATTCAACTTGGGGGGGGCTGAGGTTTGTAAAATACGCTAGTAACTCTGTTAATGTCAGTGGGACTCTTAGAATCATAGAATCATAGAATCATAGAATCATAGAGTTGGAAGAGACCACAAGGGCCATCGAGTCCAACCCCCTGCCAAGCAGGAAACACCATCAGAGCACTCCTGACATATGGTTGTCAAGCCTCTGCTTAAAGACCTCCAAAGTAGGAGACTCCACCACACTCCTTGGCAGCAAATTCCACTGTCGAACAGCTCTTACTGT
The DNA here is from genome assembly GCF_964188305.1 of Podarcis bocagei. Taxonomy (NCBI): domain Eukaryota; kingdom Metazoa; phylum Chordata; class Lepidosauria; order Squamata; family Lacertidae; genus Podarcis; species Podarcis bocagei. Next base: position 56,876,659 of record NC_138127.1, on the reverse strand, counting down.
CAGGAAGTTCTTCCTAATGTTTAGGTGGAATCTTCTTTCTTGTAGTTTGGCTCCATTGCTCCGTGTCCGCTTCTCTGGAGCAGCAGAAAACAACCTTTCTCCCTCCTCTATGTGACATCCTTTTATATATTTGAACATGGCTATCATATCACCCCTTAACCTCCTCTTCTCCAGGCTAAACATGCCCAGCTCCCTTAGCCGTTCCTCATAAGGCATCGTTTCCAGGCCTTTGACCATTTTGGTTGCCCTCCTCTGGACACGTTCCAGTTTGTCAGTGTCCTTCTTGAACTGTGGTGCCCAGAACTGGACACAGTACTCCAGGTGAGGTCTGACCAGAGCAGCATACAGTGGCACTATTACTTCCCTTGATCTAGATGCTATACTCCTATTGATGCAGCCCAGAATTGCATTGGCTTTTTTAGCTGCCGCGTCACACTGTTGGCTCATGTCAAGTTTGTGGTCAACCAAGACTCCTAGATCCTTTTCACATGTACTGCTCTCAAGCCAAGTGTCACCCATCTTGTATTTGTGCCTCTCATTTTTTTTGCCCAAGTGCAATACTTTACATTTCTCCCTGTTAAAATTCATCTTGTTTGTTTTTGCCCAGTTCTCTAATCTGTCAAGGTCGTTTTGAAGTGTGATCCTGTCCTCTGGGGTGTTAGCCACCCCTCCCAGTTTGGTGTCATCTGCAAATTTGATCAGGATGCCCTTGAGTCCATCATCCAAGTCATTGATAAAGATGTTGAATAAGACCGGGCCCAAGACAGAACCCTGTGGCACCCCACTAGTCACTCTTCTCCAGGATGAAGAGGAACCATTGATGAGCACCCTTTGGGTTCGGTCAGTCAGCCAGTTACAAATCCACTGAGTGGTAGCATAGTCAAGACCGCATTTAACCAGCTTCTTTACAAGAATATCATGGGGCACCTTGTCAAATGCCTTGCTGAAATCAAGGTAGGCTACATCCACTGCGTTCCCTTCATCTACCAGGCTTGTAATTCTGTCAAAAAACGAGATCAGGTTAGTCTGACATGACTTATTTTTCAGAAATCCATGCTGACTATTGGTGATCACAGCATTCCTTTCTAGGTGCTCACAGACTGTTTGCTTAATGATCTGCTCCAGAATCTTCCCTGCTATTGATGTCAGACTGACTGGGCGGTAATTATTTGGGTCCTCTCTTTTCCCCTTTTTGAAAATAGGGACAACATTTGCCCTCCTCCAGTCTGCCGGGACTTCGCCTGTTCTCCAGGAATTCTCAAAGATGACTGCCAGTGGTTCTGAGATCACATCTGCCAGTTCTTTTAATACTCTTGGATGCAGTTCATCTGGCCCTGGAGACTTGAATACATCTAAACTAGCCAAATATTCTTGTACTATCTCCTTAGTTATTCTGGGCTGTGTTTCCTTTGCTGAATCATTTGCTCCAAATTCTTCAGGTCGGGCATTGTTTTCTTTATCGGAGAAGACTGAGGCAAAGAAGGAATTGAGGAGTTCAGCCCTTTCTGTGTCCCCTGTTTGCATTTCACCATCTTCTCCTCTGAGTGACCCCACTGTTTCTTTGTTCTTCCTTTTGCTACGAACATACCCATAAAAGCCTTTTTTGTTGCTTTCGAATTAAGTGGCTGGCTTTAGGTAATGTGCCAAATAAAGCCTAACATTGTGGGTAAATAAGTGAAAATGACCCATTCAGAACGGCTTCCGTGTCACTGAGATCACTTAAAGCGCTGGCCAAGGAGCTTGAAAGGATACTTGGGAGTGCACCGAAGTGTTTCCAGTGTCACTATGCCTCAACGCATCCTTGAAGGGCTCTGCCATGGCTTGAAATTTTATAGTGAGGAAAGAAAATAGACTCTGGGTGGCCTGTTATCCACAGTCTATCATGTCAGTGGTCTGTAACAGCTGCTTTTGGAGCCTGGGTAGCCTGTTATGCCAATCTGCCATTAATCTCCTGATCAATGATACAGCTTACTGTAACAGCTCTTTCTGGAGCTTTTAAGGCACGGTGTGTGAATGAATGCTCTGGGAGTTTTGAAGTCTTGGAGCATTAGCAGGAAAAAGTCTATGTTCAGATTTTTGGACTGTGTTTGCAGATTATGTTTATCTTTCAAAAAGTATTTATGAAAGCGAGGTAGTGTCAACCTGACCTGCTGCTGGGCTGGGACCTGGAGACTGTGGTGCAGCTTGTTAATTTGATCTTGATCCAAGCTGAGGACTGGTGCTTAACATGTCTCATCTTATGAAAGGGCAGGAGTCATTGTGTTATTGTTCTTTTAGCCATCCTCACTGGCAAGTATTTGGGCAACTAGTTTAGGACCCAAGTCAAACTGGAAAGCTGTCATATGTCAGAAAGCTGAAACTAATTGGTACGCTCAGTTGTGTGTGTGCCTGCGCCTCATAATGTCCAATAAGCATTTTTAATGTGAAAAGGGATTTGGGCAGAGAATATTCCCTGAAAGAAAAAGCCCTAAAATCTTAATATTTTTTTCACACTGGTTCATTGTTGTTTGCAACAGTGAATGTCTGCAGCTTTGGCAATGGTTCTTGTTCCTCCTAGTAACAATCATCTGTTCACATTGCCAGTTAGATTTGACTGTGCCTGCCTTATAAATTAGCCCCAAGTTATCTGTCTGCTTCCAAAAAGGCAAAATTATATTTTTATTTTTTTTTATAAAATTTTTATTGGTTTTACAACATTTTTAGGAAAAACAAACAAACACAAAAAGTGACAGACATACATGTATAGTTTCAAACATATTTTCATAAACCTCTTTTCTTGAACTTCCCCATACCCCCCCTCTCTGCATCCCAATGTCCATAATTCAACAAGCAACTCCCAGTTGTTACTTTCTAATCTCTGTCATCTTAGTCTCTTTTATAGTCTAACCTTGTATCCCTGTACCCTTTTGCTTCTGGAAACCACAACATTTTAGCATTCATTAAGTTTATAGTAGTCCTTAAGATAACTTTTAAATTTTCTCCATTCTTCTTCCACCGTCTCTTTTCGTTGATCACGGATTCTGCCTGTCATCTCGGCCAGTGTCATATAGTCCATCACTTTCATCTGCCATTCTTCCAAAGTGGGTAAATCTTGTGTCTTCCAATACTTTGCGATAAGCGTTCTTGCTGCTGTTGTGGCATACATGAAGAAAGTTCTATCTTTCTTTGTCACCAATTGGCCGACAATGCCCAAGAGGAAGGCCTCTGGTTTTTTAGAAAAGGTACATTTAAGTACCTTTTTCATTTCATTATAGATCATTTCCCAAAAGGCCTTTATCTTCGGGCATGTCCACCAAAGGTGATAGAAAGTACCTTCAGTCTCTTTACACTTCCAACATTTATTGTCGGGCAAATGATAGATTTTTGCCAGTTTGACTGGGGTCATGTACCACCTGTAAACCATCTTCATAATGTTTTCCTTTAAGGCATTACATGCCGTAAATTTAATACCGGTGTTCCATAACCATTCCCAGTCAGCTGACATAATGTTATGTCCAACATCCTGAGCCCACTTAATCATAGCCGATTTAACTGTTTCATCCTGTGTGTTCCATTTCAACAACAAGTTGTACATTCTAGATAAATTCTTAGTATTGGGTTCTAACAGTTCGGTCTCTAGTTTTGATTTTTCCACCTGGAAACCGATTTTCCTATCCTGTTTAAAAAATTCCATTATTTGGCGATATTGAAACCAATTTTCTACTTTATGCTTCAATTTCTCCTGACTTTGTAGTTTGAATTTATCTCCATCCTGTTCTAAGATTTCCCAATACTTCGGCCATCCGACCTCCATATTGAGTTTCTTCACTGCTTTAGCCTCCACTGGTGACACCCATCTAGGGGTTTTATTTTCCAATAGATCTTTATATCTTATCCAAACATTAAATAATGCTTTTCTAACAATGTGATTTTTAAAGGCACTGTTAACTTTATCATACCAAAGATATGCATGCCAACCGAAAGCATTATTGAAACCTTCCAGATCCAAGATGTCCGTGTTCTCGAGGAGCATCCATTCTTTCAGCCAGCAAAAAGCTGCTGCCTCATAATACAATTTTAGGTCCGGCAGGGCAAAACCCCCTCTTTCTTTAGCGTCAGTCAATATTTTAAATTTAATTCGGGGCTTTTTGCCCTGCCAGACAAATTTCGAGATGTCTTTGTGCCACCTCTTAAAACATTCCATCTTGTCAAGAATCTGCAAGGTCTGAAACAAAAATAACATTCTAGGCAATACATTCATTTTAATTACTGCAATTCGGCCTAACATTGACAGTTTCAAATTTGACCATATTTCTAGATCTTTTTTAATTTCTGACCAACATTTTTCATAGTTGTCCTTATACAAATTCGCATTCTTAGATGTTAAATAAACCCCTAGGTATTTCACCTTCTTGACCACAGTCAAACCTGTTTCCTCTTGAAATTTCTCCTTTTCCATATCTGTTAGATTTTTCCCTAAAACTTTAGTTTTTTGCTTATTCAACTTAAATCCAGCTACCTGGCCAAATTGTTGTATTATTTCTAGGACCTTTTTCGTACTAGTGTTTGGCTCTTGCAAAGTCAATACTAGGTCATCTGCATACGCTCTTAACTTATACTGTTTAGCTCCGACCTGCACACCTTTGACCTGCTGGTCATTTCTTATCATGTTCAGCAACACCTCCAGAACTGAAATAAAAAGTAATGGGGAAATTGGGCACCCCTGTCGTGTTCCTTTTTCTATCTTAAGTTCCTCAGTCACAACATTATTTACAATCAGTTTAGCTTTTTGTTCAGAATATATTGCAGCCATACCATTCTCAAAACCCTGGCCTACCCCCATCCCATGAAGATTCTTCCTCATAAAACTCCAAGAAATATTATCAAAGGCTTTCTCCGCATCCACAAAGATCAATACTGCTTTAGTGTTTATATTCACCTCTAGCTTTTCCAGAATGTCTATTACATTCCTTACATTATCTGCTAGGTGTCTATTAGGGAGAAAGCCTGCTTGGTCTCTATGAATCTTCTCCATCAAGACTCTTTTAAATCTTTTTGCCAAAATGTCTGCAAAAATTTTGTAATCCACATTAAGCAGTGATATTGGGCGGTAGTTCTTAAGTTGGGTCTTTTCAGTCTCTGACTTTGGTATGAGTGAAATATATGCCTCTTTCCACGATTCAGGTGCCCTTTTTCCCTCAAGAATCTCATTACAAACTTCTCTTAATGGTTGAGTCAGCCATTCCTTCAGCGATTTGTAGTATCTGGACAAAAAGGCAAAATTATAGCCTATGCTTTGCTCCTAAATGAGGTTAGTGGAGGATGGATGGATGAAGCCCTCTTGTACAATTTAAAAGCACAGTGGTAAGAATAAAAATGGCAGGCTGGAAACACAGCAAGGTTATGGAAGAGGTGCAGAACACACCCTTCAACTATACTGTGGAAGTGCAGCATCTTCAACATAGTGTCAGTTCACTCCTAACTTTGAATCAGGGGTCTCCTTGGACAGGGAGTGCAGGAAGCAGCCCACTTTGCCACTTCCACTTGCATAGAGGAATCTCATTGCTGCAGAACTTTCGGGCTCCAAGATTCCAGCTGGAAGACAAGAGATTTCTAAACAAGGAGTCTGGGCTCACTTCTGGCTGTGAGAGCCTCACCCCATCAACCACAGGAGCAGAGGAGATAGGAGAGGCAGACAGGAGCTACCAGGCCTAGCTAGCTGGACAAGGCTACTGTTAATCTAAGATTACTCCATGGGGAAGCCTACTGCTCAGGCCTGCCTGAGAGCTAGGAATGGGCAGAGTATCCAGCTCAAATATAAGCTATTAGGAAGGGCTATTTGTAATTTTGAAAAATAGCCATGAAGCTGGAACAAACCATGCTCATGATGAAGATGTTCACACGGAGGTGGTGCCTGCTATTAATGCCTGAATGCCATGGGTGAATTCTATTGGATCAGCTAAGAGACCAGCTTCACCAATGCACATCAAGATATGTGGAAGGGTGTGATGAGTTTCCATTGGTACTGCTGAAAGACCAGTAACCTTTGGCTACTTCTTTCCGAATTGTTCCATCCCAGCTGGTCATTGCAGGCACTTCGTAACAGAGGCTAGTGTCTGAGCTTGTTTCTTCCCATCTTCCAAACACTCTTCCTTTTGTGCCATGCTTTTTAGACTGCAAGCCTGAAGGCAGAGAATCTGAACTGCAAAGTTACTATATTGAACTTGCAACATGGAGAAAAAATTGTGAGCCACTCTACCTATTTTCATCTGAACAGCAAGATAAAAAATAATGCTTTAAATAAGTAAATTTTAGTATTAACTCCCCACCCAGCTTGATTCAGAAATGGGTCTGCATCTTTGGAGAACACTCTTAAGAAGCCCCCTAGAATTCAAAATTTTATCCATAATGTTCACTGTAGTATATCTTATTAACTTAAATCTTCATATATTTTTTCATCCATTATTATGGTTGGTAATTGCTGCTCAAGTAAACACTTCTCCAAAAGGATTTTGAAGGCTCTAATTTACTCTGGGAAATGTCACAGTGGAAAATGGATCTGTGCTGTTTCTGAGCTTGCCGCCCATTTGTGGGAATGCCTTCAAATTGTTTTCTGGTATGTGTGGAAGCCCCTCTTCTTCTTCTTTTAAAAAATGTGTTTGTTTATTTTAATGGATTAATACTTTAGAATTTCCACTAGACCTTGCCTTTCTTTGCATACTTAAACTTCATTCATACATTTGCTGATTGGTTGTTTTGTCTTTAATTACTATTTTAAAATGTTTTGTAGTAAGAAGTTATGATTCTCTGGGAGCTTACCTCCTATAGGCATTTCCTTCTTGACAATGGCAGCAGCATTGGCTTGCAATGGCAGTGTTGCTTTGTTCCATGTGTGCTATATGCACGTTGCCTGGAAATGTTCTTTGTTCTGAGATGGGTGTGAACATGCAGGTGCGTGTGAGTTTGCCCTTGTTCTTTCCTCATTGGATTTCCCATACTTGGCAGTTACTTACTCTAAAAAGTAAATGCTACTTGCCTTAAAAAGAGAGAGAGAGACATCTGAGCAACTTTAAAGGGTTTGCTGTGATAGCCAAAGACTGCTGGTCTCATTCAGTAGCAGCCGGAGATTTGAGGAAAGGGATTTTGTTTCCACAGGGTGATTTCATTATATGTGATGGATAAAATATCTCAAGCAATTATATAAGAACCTGATACTATGCGTCTCAGCAGAGCAATGAGCTTATCTGTTGAAATAAAATCCCCAGTAAAATCTAAGCAGCAGACTACGTTTACAATTTATATATGAAGTTGAACTGTTCTGGTAATACACTTCCTACCTAATATAAATTACACATTGATTCCGTGCCTCCTTTCTCTAAGGATGCTCCTGAAAATCTGATCCAAAATTATTGCAGCATTCCGGAATTTCAGCTGGCCTTGCTTCTGAAGTGGAATATTAGGAATTATCCTTTGTTGTTGTTTTCCAATTTTTGTGGAAAACACTGTGCATGCATAGTTTGCTACAGTTCCTTTTCCTCCTTTGCAAACCTCCCCCAGTACATTACCAAAGCAGACATGCACAATGATAAACTGCAAGGGAAAAAGAAGAAATATTGATGCTGTATGTAGGATTGTATCATTTTTTGTGTGAGAGAGTGCATGCAGTTTTTACTGATATGAGCTAGAAAATAAAAAGCAAATTTGATGTGATTGGCTGCTATTGTATCAAGATTATATTGGGGTGGTCTTTACCAATGTGCAGCGGTATGTTTGAACATGACTAGAATCATAGAATCATAGAGTTGGAATAGACCACAAGGGCCATCGAGTCCAACCCCCTGCCAAGCAGGAAACACCATCAGAGCACTCCTGACATATGGTTGTCAAGCCTCTGCTTAAAGACCTCCAAAGAAGGAGATTCCACCACACTCCTTGGCAGCAAATTCCACTGTCGAACAGCTCTTACTGTCAGGAAGTTCTTCCTAATGTTTAGGTGGAATCTTCTTTCTTGTAGTTTGGATCCATTGCTCCGTGTCTGCTTCTCTGGAGCAGCAGAAAACAACCTTTCTCCCTCCTCTATATGACATCCTTTTATAAGGATGTCCTTTTATAAGGACTAACACAGTCTTAACTATAGGAAGCTGGTGTAACTTAGGCCAGTGTAATTTATACCGGTGTAAGTTACCCTTATCCCAAACTCCATTTAGGAGCCCCAGGTTGAGCCAGCAGGTGAGTATAGGTTTCAAGGATTGGGCCCTAGGTCACACAATCAAGCTGAACAGGGTTTGGAATAGGTGTAAGTCTCTCCTTGCCCTGTCCTGCCTTCACCACATCCCTTGAATATTCATTATGGGGTTTACACTGGCATAAATTATGCCATTTTAAGGAGCTTGCTCATTCAAAAGATCTTGATCTGTGCTGGAGTAAGAGACTTACAGCCTGGCTCAAGTGGGAAATGCCCAAGATTCACTAAATCAAAATCATCTCATCCCTGTGGACCTTGGGTTTGGATTGCGTTGTATAAGGCTACTCAGAAGTAAGCCCTGCTGAATTCAATATGACTTCCAGGTAACTCAGTATGGAATTGCACCCCAAAGGCTGCAATTCTTTGTACACTTACTAGGGCATAAGTTCCAGTGCTTTTTTCTGGAGGTACACAGGGGTACGCATACCCCTAAACATTTTGTGAATCTTGGTACCTTTGTCCATTTACTGTATTTATTTTTCCTGATTTGAACTATAAAATGGTGATTTTCTTGAATCAAAATGAGAGTACCCCTAAACATTGATTTGTAGAAAAAAGCACTGGTAAGTTCAGTTATATTCAGTGGAGCTTACTAAGTAGATCTGTATAGGATTTCACTGACCTAGGAGCACCAGATATAGGACAGAGTGAATTAGAATAATAGTAAGGGGGAAATATTCTTACCCCTGCTTTTCAACAAGAAAAGTCAATTTTGTTAATAATTCTAGGGTCTCATGATGTGCTATATAAAATGAATATTCTGCCATGGTAGAAATACACACACACCTTGAAGTAAGATTACTTCTGACCATATTGAAAGAAATCTTGGAAGAAAAGAATAAAAAGGGGAAGACAAGTAATACAATATTTTCCCATTAAGCAAAACTTTGATAGAAGTCAAAGTCATTCCCAGTCCAGCAAAAAAAGTATGATATAACAAAAAAACCCAATTTTCTCTTTCATAAAATATGCATTGTCTTTTGTACAATGCTAATAAATTTTGAAATGACAATTTTGAACTGTTCTAAGAACTGAAAAGAACATCACTGGGATATTTGTCTTTTCAAACAATCATACATGATCCCTACTATTGTAGGGTTTATCCTATTTTATTTATTAATTTTAAATTAGCAATATGGGTGGGTGGGTGGGTATGGGTTACACAGTTGAATAAAGTGAAGAGTTATTGGCATCAGAAGACATGAGTCAGATAGCCACTCATAAGGACATACTGAAAACCTTGTACCAGGTTTGAGTAATAACTTATCTGTCCCCCTAAGCTGAATGCAATCCACCTGGCATACTTTCTGGTTTATCTAGAACAGTAATGGGGAACATGTATAGTTGGACTCTTAACTACCACCATTCCCAGCCAGCATGGCAAATAGTCAAGGATGGTGGGAGTTGTAGTCCACACGTTTCCCATGCCTGATCTAGCAGAAAAACTCATTTTGCTGGAACTATGAAAACAGAGTGGTATGTCATCAAAGGCCACGGTATCAAAAACTGCTGGTTAGCATAGTCTGCAGAAGTTTCTCTGCCCATTTTTAAAAGGCATACACCATGGGTTTTTGTTTGTTTGTTTCCTTTGTAAACCCCTCTGAACTAGATGAAATAACACACCCTGAGTGTCAAATTAACGTAAAAGACTTTGAATTTATATGCAATCCTAGATTCACTGTCTCTGATACAGTTTGAATTATTGTGACTAGTTATTCAAGGGATACAAGGCAGCTGGGGGTGGGTGGAGGAAAATGGCTGGATGACATTGCATGTATTACCGGTAAGTTTCTTTTCTAGATTATGTTCACTTGAATCTCTTTGAGAAATATGATTATATGGATATGCGTTGTCGTGTAGATCAGTTCACCAATGTTATAGTTTCCTTTCCTATTTTAGTGTACTTGTTTAATTATTATGTGGTTTTGATCAGTGGCTTTTTCGTGAAGGCTTGGTTAGTTTGTTTGAAAAGGGAAGGGCGCACAGATCTGACAATAAAGTGTTTCTTTTCCTCTTCTAAGTGAGACATTGCCAGAGGACTCAGTCTGTTAGTGTATTTGAACTTTTCCTTCATGGAGCCCCTTTGGAGTCTTAAATTGGCATACAAATTCAAATCTGATTGCCTGTGGAAATTAAGCCTGGAGGAATGGATGGTTTCTCTACAGGAAACACTTGATAATAAAATTGAACAGTTGGATTCTACTTTGAGGGCTGATATATACATGTAAGACCTGAGAATCAGCAGCGATGTCTAGCATAAGATGATGGAGATACATTTTAAATAGCTTCTTTGATGCCAAGCTTTATTTGTAGCTCATATTAGACCATACATATCTTTAACAATCTATATGTTAATGCAGTGGGTTGGGTTCAATACAGCTAGGATGAATCGTGACCTAAATTTTATTGCTGGCACTTACCTCCTCAAATAATTCAGGCTGGATTCAACAAACTATGACCTCTAGCTATGGTTTTGCAATTTTCGTGTCATATTGCCCAGGTATGCAAAAGGAGGATGCGGACAGTTGAAAATGGGTTTAATCATGGCTTCAGTTTTTCTAACTACATCAAATAATGCTGGTAGAGAGAGGGGGGAATACATATTTGTGGTATAACTTGTCTAGAGAGGAGGACTGGGATGAACCATCACAGGATGCTTACACTAAGTAGGGCTGTTGGTCCATCTATCTCAGGATTGTCTATACACAGACTGGCAGTGCTTCTCCAGGGTTTCAGAAAGAGGTCTCTCTTGGCCCTTCCTGGAGATGCCAGGAATTGAGTGGGACCTTCTGCATGCAAAGCAGATGCTCTGCCACTGAGCTAATGACTCTTCCCCAGGAGAATCATGTCCAAAACCCCTCTGTAGCAGACACTTCGTTTATTTAAAAGGCTTAGTAAACTGCTTAATATTTCAGAAATATTCAATGGTGCAGAGTCTAAAATATAAGCAATAAATCATTCAAGGAAAAACAGAAGCTCAATGCAATAATACGGAAATATGAAAGCAAATGGAACAGAAATTCAGACACATAAACCAGGGTCCATTCTTGTGGATCAAGGAACGCATGGGCAAAAAGATAAGATGTTTGAAACAATTCACAATTGCTGCTTCACATAAGGCAGAGAGGGAAGAGCATTCTACAGTACAGGGGCCACAGCAGAAAATGCCCGTTTTCGGGTCACTGCCCTATGAGACTGTGTATGGTGTGACAGCACAAGTAGAATTTCTCCAGATGGTATAAATGCTGTTACAGGCCAGGTGGTCTTTCAGGTAACATGGCTGAGTTGTTCAGGGCTTTGTACATTAAAAGGATGTTGAACATGGCCTAGGAGGTGATCAGTAGTTGTCAAGTACCTCAGGGTCCAGGGAGGGCTTCCCAAAAGATAACCCCCACTCCCCTGCTAGCTTGAATTAGCCATGGTGGGCAGGGTTCCAGAGAGCATGGTTCAAAATGCAGCGGCAAGGTTGCTGACCAGAGTTGTTTTTTATTTGAGATCGTAAGCTGTTTTGAGGCAGAAGTATTTTTTTAAAATACTTGTTGCCCCAATACACTTTCCTTGCCCCATTGCTTAATTTGTGAAATTCCACAAAATTTCATTTGAAAAAAATGTAGGAAGGAACTAGGAAACCTCTGGTCCTCCTGATATTGCAGGACTCCAAGTCCCATCAGCATGGCCCATCATAACTGAAGGTGGGAGCTGTAGTCTGACAACATCTGGAGAGCACCAGATTTCCCATTCCTGATGTAGTGAGAGGGAATACAGTGACTCAGGTGGGCAAAAATGTTACATAACAAGTTATACTATTACTGCTGATAATAATGTATATCTCCAAGTTTAGTCAAAGCATTTCCAAGTAAACAGGCATCAATAAGTTCTTGGGTAGCTCAATATAAAGGCTTTGAAAGTGCACAAAAAATTGAATATGACCATCCGACAATAGAGCAGTGTGAGTGTCTCTCTCCAATATCTGCTTTCTGTCTGTGTGCTGACTGACTGAACCCACTGCCCTTTTCAGAATGCCTCTGGCGAAGTCGGAGAAAAGACCTGCTATTCATGATAAAAGCTCTTTGGGCTCAGTCTCCTTTGCCAGTTCTTCATCAAGGCTGTCCAGATCCAGTACGCTTGGTCTCAGTTAATAGATCAACTCTGACCTTTGTGGGAGAGAGCGAGCGAGAAGCGGGGGTGAGAAATGTATGAGAACACTTTAAAAAATATTTCTGAATGAGGTGCTAGGCCACAGAGGGGAAGTTATGATTCTACATGCAATTTAATCATACTTCCTTTTCCCCGACTCGGTGCGTGAGGCTTTGGATAATAAACTAAGTCTGAAAGAGACTCTTTGGGGGTCTCAGGTATGATGCCCCAAAGGTGACCAGGAGGGCTTGACTTCAGTGGTAGGTGGGGATGGGATAAGGGAGTGAGTCTTAGACTTGAGCCCTCCCTGTGTCTTAGGGATGGGAGCATGACAGGACTGAGTATTGGAACAGGCTTGAAAGTCAAACAAATCTGTTATAAGTGTTTCAAAAAATAGGTTGTTTAACAGCGGGTATTTTGAATCAAGCTAGAAGGAGAGTTGATGGGTGAGTTCTCTCTCTCCCTCCCTCTCTCTCTCTGACTGTCTCTCTCTCTCTCTCTCTCTCTCTCTCTCTCTCTCTCTCTCTCTTTCACACACACACACCACACACACACACACTTCTAGCGTGTTAGCCTGTTCTTCCAAGTACTGCATAGAAAATAGAGGGTTACTTCCTTGAAGCAAAATGCTAACTGCACACAGACCAAGAGGCTGGATAGTTTGAGAGTTAACTGTACTACAATGGATTAAGTTCTTTGAGGTTTGTATCCAGCCTGTTAATCAGCAAACAAATATTATCTGGATTTAATTTTGGGGATAAATGTTACTTGTATATTTGGTAATCATGCTTTTTATGGCAATATTGCCCTTTAAAAACAAACAAAAAAGGATTACGCATAGAGCGTACATCTATTGGCTGCTTTTCAAAAACTAATAATTTCCTTTCTGTTAATAACTTGCGCAGCATTCTACACAGAGAGCACACACAATTAGAATTCAAAAATAATTAGCAACATTTCCCCCCAAAATGCAGATTAATTACTAATGATGAAAGTTATAATATCTGGTCTCTGGAGACAGCAATGTAGCTAACTACAACTTAATGGAATATCCATGTGTAAGAAATGTGGTAGCTTCTTACGTGTCATAATTTCCTTCCCTGCTAATAAAAGAAGCTTGTCGGAAATAATAGCACAGGTTCGGTGGGAATTGCTTTGGGCATAGCAGGAAACTCCGCCAATGGTGTTGATGATAGAAAGGGCTTAATATTGCAGAATGAAACCTATCCAATGGAAAGGAATGTTTCTGATGGCAGAGGCCTCAGCTGTGCCCAGACAGGTGGAAAGTTACCGCTGGTGGTTCTCTTGCCAGCAGAAGTAGGCAGAAAGCCATTATATGGCACATTTGAGAGATGGGGATAGTATACTAGCAGCTTTGGATCTGCTGCACTCAAAGCCTTTGAATCCCCCAAGGGACTCAATTCTTTGTTCCCTCAGCTATGCCAGCCTGGAGCTGGCATAGTGAAAAAGAAAGAAAAACTGCTCTTACACACACCTGTTCTGTTTTGCCTGGTGCAAGCTCACAGGGCTTGTGATTCAGCAATGGATCCATCCCTGCACTGTTCCCCAACCCCACTTAGGATTGCTCTGTAACTCCCCAGAAACTAGACCCACATTATATCAAATTTAAACTTCATATCTAAATCATATTAATGATTAAATGCCTAGCAGTTCACCGTAGTTACAGCGTATTCTGTTACAAATCTGTTTATCTGAAAGGGACTCGAGGGCCATTAGCTCCACTCTTGCCATGGGAATGACATTAACAGTGCATCCTACAGTTCAAAAGCATACCAACGTGAGCAGATAAATAGGTACTGCTGTGGTGGGAAGGTAAACGGCGTTTCCATGTACTCTGGCACTTGTCACAGTATTCCATACGCCAGAAGCGGTTTTGTCATGCTGGCCACGTGACCCAGAAAAACTGTATGCGGACAAACACCAACTCCCTCGGCCTGAAAGTGGAGATAAGCTCCGCACCCCATAGTTGAATTTGACTGGACTTAACCATCCAGGGGTCCTTTAGCTTTACCTTTTACCTTACTCAGAAGTAAGCCACATCAAGTTCCATGAGAGTTATTCCCATTTAAGTGAGTTCATAGGATTGTAGCCTACAAATATCTAAATTATTCTTAACAGATGTATAATTTTAATAATAATGGCAGAAGGACAAATTATTGGAGAAAGTTGTCTTTTTAAATTCTCCAACTTTAAAATTCATATCAGGTTCATGATACAGAACCATATATTTACCAGTGGTATTACACCCCTGCAGTAATAAAAAAAAGATGTTCAAGGAAATGTAGGTGATATCAATGTGTGAACACAGATTTTATGTGCATTTTGGTGAAACTGCAAGTCATTAACCATTAGTATTGACACCAAATCCCAAAGTCAATGATCCCAAAGTTTTGATAAATATCCAGATAATGTTATTAGAGCAAAATAGAAGGAGAGGAAGAAATTGTGTCCTTTCATTCTTTTATCCTTTTTACTGGGTTTTCACAGCATTAGACTTTTTCTTAGACTCTTAGACTCAATTTCAAGTTGGAATTCAGAAAGAACAGCACAATAATAATATTCTACAATATTCTAAAACACTTCTTGTGGTCATGATTGAATCACCACTTTGCAAGACAGAGTTAAATTATCTGTTTTTATAAAATACTCAGAAAAGGGGGGGTGTTGTTTTTCACATCACAATATATTATTTTTTGGGAGAAGCAAATGTTCATGCGATGCATTGTCAGACTCCAGTAGTCAACACCGCTATAATATATCTGTTCTGGTCCATCAGTTGTTTACAATGCAACATGATGTAGTGCAGTTGGCAAGTTATTCATATCATGAAGAACAATGTGGGCATGAGTTTCTCCTGGCAATGGTTCTTGCTGTTTACAGATCTGACAAATTTTGAAAATTCCTAGTTGAAATGAATAGGATCAAATTATACCATAGAGCTGCATTCCTACTGTCAGGGAAGAGTTAGAGTTAGAAGTTTCCAGTTTCCCAGAGGGAGAATGTTTTCCCCAAGGGGGGGGGGGAGAGCAGTGAATCTAACAGAAGAGAGCAACAGGAACAACAGGGAGGGACAGGATGTTCCCAGGAAAGGCAAGGGTTAAGTTCTAGCTCAGATTCGGAGGAGGGGAGATACAAGCCAGCTCTAGTGAGGAGGTTAGAAAAAAGAGCGGGGAAGCGAAGGGAAGGGCTCCTTCGCCATTTTGAGGGTGGCTGGTCACGGAGAAGCAGAGCTCAGAAGGTATCTGAAATAAGTGACTCTGAGGAAGAATAGTTAAAGATAAGAACCATTTATAAGTTTGTTTGTTAATACACAATGAAAAGTTATAAAAGAACAAGAAGCATTTGTGTGGTGATCTGAAGAGGACAACGACCAGTCTTGACACCTGCTTGCTAGCTATACATTAAATGACTGTGTAAAAAAACCAAAAAACAGCATGGAGGCAGTAAACTATATATTGGGGGAGGGTGGACAGAATCCCTTTCGTCAAGAAAAGTATATTCCTTATTAAATGCAGCACACAGCACAGTGTGTCATGATAGTAAACTCTGTTCTTTGTTGCTGGGATATTTATGTCCTCTGTTTACACTTTGTCATACCCTTAGCAGTAGATATAATTCTGTTGGGTTTACAACACTTTGTACAGAACTGTACAGAAGCTCTCCAGTGATATACTTTTTAACTGGGTAACTTTTTATGCTTCTGTAATGTCTTTTTGGGAGGGGGGGTGTCCCCACTCCTTCTACAATAGTTAAACAGCCACATAAACATCTTCTTTTGATAAGCAACATTTCTGCTCATGTTGCACATTTCTGTTTGTATTTCCATATAAGGTTATAGATTCTTGATACTCTCAGAGCTTAAAGGTGTGTTTGGTGATGGTTTCAACAGAGTTATGCTTTACTCACAATGTATTAATAGAAATAGAGCTGGGAGTGTCTAGGAGTCTGGCTTTCTGTTTCTGCCTAGTCAAAGGGCAATACCTTCTATTCTTTGGATTTCAACTCAGAAATTCATTAATCCTGGACCAGGGTAGGGAATTGATGGCCCTCCAGATATTTTATGGGCCATAACTCCCATCACCCCTGAACATTTCCTATGCTGGCTAAGGCTGAAGGTCACTAAAGGCAGCAACATCTGAAGGGTCACAAGTTCTCATTCTCTGGTTTAGCTTCCACTGCATTCATGTACAGTGGTGCCCCGCAAGACGAATGCCTCGCAAGACGGAAAACCCGCTAGACGAAAGGGTTTTCCGTTTTTGAGCTGCTTCACAAGACGAATTTCCCTATGGGCTTGCTTTGCAAGACGAAAACGTCTTGCGAGTGTTCCGATTTTGTTTCGCTCCCCCCCTTTTTCTAAGCCGCTAAGCTGCTAATAGCCTTTTAGCCGCTAAGCCTTTAATAGCCGCTAATCCGCTAAACCGCTAATAGCGCTAAGCCGCTAATAGGGTTGCTTCGCAAGACGAAAAAACCGCTAGACGAAGAGACTCGTGGAACGGATTATTTTCGTCTTGCGAGGCACCACTGTACTGCCTTGCCCTGGTTCTAACATGCTTCCCAAGCTAGAAGTGAAAGTGTAGATATGTTACATTGATTAGCATCTGGATGTGGGGAAATCCACTACTCAACAACAGACTTTTGTGAGTAAGGTCTGAGTGAGGAAACAGCCTCCTGCATGTGGATAAATCCTTGTAGAACCCAGTACCTTTTTATTTCTGTACCAGTTTGGTTCTCCATTAATCCCTTATTCCTGCAAGAAAACCATCACAGAATCTATGCAAGTGCTAATGCATTCTCTTTCTTCAGATGATGTCCAAAGAGCAAAATATACACCTTGTACAAAGATACTGTGAGGCATCCTTCCTAAAGCATTCCTAATGAGCATCCCCTTTTTCCACTGGCAGTAGTGATTTATCTACTGCCTCAGACTTCACTTCGACTAAGATAAAGAGAGGACATGAAGTGCAAGTATGTAATCTTCCTTTTATCTCTTCTTCAATATTGCAGGAATTCTACTTTAAATGTGGAGCACACCCAACCTCTGACAGTGAGACATCTATGGCACTGAACCTCATTACAACAAATAGTCGGTGCATATCATGTATAACCTGTACAGATGTTCGGTAAGTCAGCTTGAAGAATGCCAAGCACAGTATCCTGGCAATACTATGACTGCATTTTTAGGGTGTGCTACTTAATTTAAATTCTGTTTTGTTACAATAGAATATGAATCACACTTTCCGCAATAGAGTTTCTGGGGTTTTTATAACAGAAATCATTGTGTTGATCCTACTACTGAATCAATTGGCAATATGCATTGCATTAATTTCCCTCATCCAATCTATTAGGGAAACAAATGTTGCGTACATATGCAATGATCATTTTTGCAATTCTGGAATAAAAACATTTAAATAATAATAATAACAAGGTCAAGTGGTCCACTTTTAAATCTGGGGGGAGACAGTGGTCCAGTTCAGAGAATCATTTTAAGTTTTATAAACCCAGTTTATGAACCTGGGAATTAGCATCAAAGCACTCTTTCCTCACACCATATCCTGATTTTGGTGTAATATTCAAGGCTTGTATTGTGCTAGAGTTCCCCATTAGGTCCATAAAGACAGCATGTTTATAGTTGTATACTGGAACTGTTCCATAGGTAAAGGTAAAGGGACCCCTGACCATTAGGTCCAGTCGTGACCGACTCTGGGGTTGCGACGCTCATCTCGCTTTATTGGCCGAGGGAGCCAGCGTACTGCCTCCGGGTCATGTGGCCAGCATGACTAAGCCGCTTCTGGCGAACAAGAGCAGCACACGGAAACGCCGTTTACCTTCCCACTGGAGCGGTACCTATTTATCTACTTGCACTTTGATGTGCTTTCGAACTGCTAGGTTGGCAGGAGCAGGGACCGAGCAATGGGAGCTCACCCCCTCGCGGGGATTTGAACCGCCGACTTTCTAATCGGCAAGTCCTAGGCTCTGTGGTTTAACCCACAGCACCACCCGTTCCATACTTAGTGTCAATTAACAAGCCAGGAAACCACAACTCTGGCCTAATATAAGCCAATATCTTCATGCTTCAGCCAATGTGTGGTAGGAGAGGTAGAGGGAAAGTGTTGAGCCCCAAGACATATTCCCAACTTTGTAAACCAGCATGCATGAAGCCTTGAATGATTAAAGTGGTCTTGAGCAGGGACAGGGAGAGATAATTTCTGGAAAGGCATACACAGTTTGAAAATAAATAGATGTTATTTTTTTCTTCATCTCAAGCACAACACAATATAGTCCATTAAACTGTTTCGCTGTGCTGCTGGTGCTGCCTTGACTGTCTGCTGACAGTACTTTGCTGTAGAAAATGAGCCTTTCTGATAGGTTAAAAGATAAGTCAGCTTTGAAAAGAATAGTGGGATGCCCATCACTTCACAGATATTTGAGAGTTATAAAACTGTCATCTGTCTCTCTTACAATTCATCTTTCAGGCACACTATGCTGAATCACTTCAATAGCTTGTGCTGTCCATTAGGTCTAGAGTGTCACCCAGCTGCTGGGACAAAAAATATTGAACACATTCCTTCTCTCTGCTTTTTAGGATGATATAGACAAAAAAGTTACCTTTGGGTACTAAAGCTAATCTTGGGATAATTTGGTCATCAGTGTGGGGTCTATGTTTTGGTAGATCTGATTTTTAAAAAGCAATATAGAGGGAAGGAGTTGGAGCTGTTGGTCTTTTTATAAAAAATAGTCTGCCATCCAAGTAATAGTGAGAGAGATTTTTCTTTCAAAAAGGTTCAGAAAAAGGTAACTACAAAGAACAAGGGGCTGGAGAACTTGAAAGCATGTAGTCCTATTCTCAGATTTAATTTTACAATTTCTATTAAGCAGGTTTGCTAAAAGTGAAAATCAGGACAAAGTTGTTGCTGTTTCTTGATTTTTTTATTTTTTTTTAGTAAAAGCTACAGTAATTTGAGTTTTGGAGCTTTTATGGCATTTCGGGCACAATTTAACCCCTGTTGCTGGTTTTCCAGGACATTTGCCTGATTTCCAAAAAATAATCCAGGATGCCATTTTTGGAGGCGAATTCCAGGACATGCCCTGGAAAATCAGGACGTATGGCAGCCCTAGCTAAATCCAGAGTTGGTATACCATGAAGTATAATGCCTTTTGGTGCTTCCTGCTTAACTGCAACAGAAGGAGAAACTGGGACTTGTCAGTTGTTAACACATGCACACATTTTCTCTTGCAGCATGCAAGTTGATGGATTGATATTTTAAAGATGGTCTGAACTGGTTCAGCAAACAGCAAGCACTTAAAACAAATACTGAATATTGTAGTCCCAGAGGAAATACATTTTTGTCAACTATTTCCAATGTTTTTAAATATATATATATTTAAAAGAAAAGCATCAAAAGAGTTTGGCATAACCCCTAGGCACTTGAAAATCAGACTCAGAAATCACAACCGTGTTAAGCAACATGAAAACAATATGGGAGAGCAAAAGGGCCTCATGCTATCTTTCAGGAACCAGGTTGTGTGGTGTACAGTTCCTCAAGGCATTATTATTGTTAGTGTTCCAAGAGATGCACAGGTATAAAATATACATAGGACCTACCCTTATTTACCAGAGAAGAAGAAATCCCTAGGAAGTTGAAGTTTTCATGGTTTTTTATTATCATGTTACCTTTTTTAAAAAAAAGCGAAGTCCAGAGCTCATAAGCCTGAACATGGCAGAAAAATAACATAAAATAAAATTGCCCCGATGAGAATTTTATTAAGAATTGTGAGAGCTTCTGTTCATCTTTTCTCAATTTGCCAAGTTTTAAGGGATCCTTACTTTACTAGTGATAATATAACCAGGATGGCAAACCTCAAACAGGTAGAAAGCTTTCCATAACTGCATAATTTCAGGCTGATTCATATTGTCTTTACAAATCTGTAAGGTCTGAATACCAGTTGTATGTTGATAAGAGAGCTCTAAGGAAAATGCAGAATGTCAGAGACATGTCGGAATCTTCTCAGGGCATTGATAAGAAGTACACTACCAGTATGTGGGGAAACATTTTACTGCCTCAATCTCACTTGCAATGTATATTGGGGTACTAGAATGTTGCCATGTGGTGTTTCAGGAGAAGAACATTTTTATCTCTTTCCCCAGATTTTTTTTTGCTTTTAAAAACAGTAATTATTAAACAAAAACTAAGAAAACGATATCAACAGTTTTAGACTTTATCTTTATAAACCAAACCAAATTGAAATGTGTCTCATGGTGGTTAAGTTTTCCCATACCCTAGCCATGTGTTGTGCTTGAGAAGAAGGGCACTTATTTGCTTCTCTAGGTTGGTTTCTACTTGGGGGGGAAATGCACAGGACTATTTTTTATCCATTTGCATTAACATAAAGGTAAAGGGACCCCTGACCATTAGGCCTAGTCGTGACCGACTCTGGGGTTGCGTGCTCATCTCACTCTATAGGCTGAGGGAGCCGGCGTTTGTCCACAGACAGCTTCCAGGTCATGTGGCCAGCATGACTAAGCCGTTTCTGGTGAACTAGAGCAGCACACGGAAACTCTGTTTACCTTCCCTATCTACTTGCACTTTGACATGCTTTCAAACTGCTAGGTTGGCAGGAGCAGTGACTGAACAACGAGAGCTCACCCCATCACGGGGATTTGAACCGCCGACCTTCTAATCGGCAAGTCCTAGTCTCACAGCGCCACCCGCGTCCCTTACATTAACATAGCCTGGTGTAAAAATAAAACCGAACCCATCCCATTTGTAAGATTCAGGGCAGATCCCAAGTATACATTTAAAGCATATCCAATGCACATTTAAAATACATGACTTTGCCCATGGAATCCTGGGAACTGTAGTTTAAGAGCACTGGAAAGTCAGTTCTTTGCAGGAAGCTAGATTCCCCACGATTCAATGGGGTGTGTGTCATGTTCTTTAAACATGCATTGAATGTCCTTTAAATATATGGGGTGGATCCACCCTGAGATAATCTTATATCTCCAATCGTGAACAGAATTAGAAGAAAAATCAGAAATCCACTGAGGTGAGGATGGATGGATGGATGTATTTATTTATTTATTTTATTGCCTTTCATCCAAAGATCACAGGGCAGTTTACAACATAAAAAATACAAAATGAGAACAAAAAATGCATAATAAAACAAAAACAAGCTAATAACCCCACTCCCACAAACACATTTAAAAGGCTATAGAATGTTAATCAGTCAAAGGCTTGGTCACTGAATTCTGCACCAGCTGAAGTTTCCAAACCGTCTTCAGAGGCATATATAACGTGTTGCAGTTAACCCTCATAGTTGAATAAGTTTACTGCCACTACACAAACGTGTAGGAGTTTTCTAAGTCATTGTTCCCTAAAGGAACAGATCATCAGTTGTCACTTCCTCTTACATTATGCCGGTAAACACGTGTTTCTTTAGCAGTTTTGATACAGTAGTTTATGTGAATGACTGGGTAATATATGCAGTGTGTTTGCAATGTGTGTTGAATTTGTATTGAACATACTTTACATGTACGGTATGGATCTGCCCTCAGTTGGTGTTCTTGTGTGTGTGTTTTGCCACTGGCATTTTTTGGGGGGGGGGTCAGTGTTTCATTTTCTTTACAGACTGCTTTACAGAAAGAAAACTATAATAGGTAAGTGGCTCAGATTTGTGGACATTGTTTATTAGTTTGCATGTGGCAATAGATTAGAAGGATTAAATTGTAGATCTACTTCTGTGTAAATTCTGTGAAGAAAAGTGCCCCTGGGTTGGATTTAAACCTTGTTTTTCATATAAAGGCTAGGGAGATCCCGACATTGCCATGGGAAGTGTGAATTACTTTCGATGACCTTATTTGCTTTTCATGGATTCCATTGCTTGCTTATTCCCTAACTGGAAAGAGACCACTACCAGGGCAGCTTCATTTGAGGAAACTCAGGAAATTCTTTTCATTCATGTGGGGAGATATTTGAGAAACCCTGAACTTAAAACATCCAGAATTGGCTGCTGATGGACATGGTATACTGAATGAGCTGCTCAAACGAAGACTTCTCTTGTTGTTAGTTTAGGATGTGATCCCACCAACATATTAGTCCAAACCACAACACATCAAGCCTGTCATCTCAACTCATCCTATTATCTCATTAAAAATGACTGACCTTTAAAGTCTGATTTTTTTGCCTATTGAATGCTGTTGTAAAAGTGAACAAGGAACCATTTTTTCTTTGGCTGGGTTCAGAATGCAGTGCTAATGAATTAAAAGGCTATCCACGTGTTTGGAAAGAGACATCTCTGCTGTAATTTCACTTCTGAGGGATTGGCTTTATAAGATTCAGTATGCAATTGCACAGATTAAGGGTGTGATACATTCAGAGCTTCTCTTCATAGGTGTGTCCTCCCACAGTTTCTCCACCCAGCATGGCCATCAAATTGTCCTTTTCAATTGTATATGCCTTACATGCTGCTGTGTTTGTTTTCCTTGAAAATTTCCAGAAAAATATTGTACTAAGAGCTTAGCCACTTTAACTAGTCTGCCTAGAGAAAAGCCAAACATATCACTTTTTATCCGCCTATGAAATAAATGGGATTTTTTTAAAAAATCAATTAAGCGAAATAACAAATTAAGCATCAAAGAATTGTTACTAATTGGTTTAGGTCTTAAAGACCTGTTCAATCAAAGCAGAGTGCACAGCTATTAATGCTTATTTTCAGTTACCTACAAAACCCCATGATAAGACCTTTTATTGATGCTGTACTTTGAAATGTGGATTTGGTATCTCTAAGTGACCTTCCTTTCTCCGTTGGCATGCTCTGTAGGATCTGCACACAAGCAGTTATATCAGCAGGGCTTCCCGAAAGTGTTAGAAGCCCTTGTGGTTGAGATGCGTTGTCGTGTCTTTTTATCTTACTTTCACTGCTGGTACATTGAAACGCTCACTGTCAGTGATAGAGCAGCATTGCCTTTCCTGCCGTTCTTTCTCTGAACCTCTCAAGGAAACGATCACACCTTCATCCCAATGCCAGACTTCTTAGTATCCACAACCAAACCTTTAAGAAAACTTTGGGATTAAATATTCATCTATTTTCAAAACCATTTTAACCTGCTTTTCAGCCGAAATAGGCTCCCGGAATGACTTACACCAGTAATAAGATGATGACATGGTTTGCTCATCACCAGAGGCAGATTTAGGGGAGTGTGACCAGTTTGGTTGCGCTGAGCCTTGGGGGTGCTGCAAGGGGCTCTGCAACCATTAAGCAGAATGGAAAGTGAGAGGCGAGGGGTGCCAAATCCACCTCTGACATCACATGGGCTTAGTGAGATTCACAAATGTCAGCTCCCAGAGAGGAGCCTGCAGCTGCTGAGCTTGTGGTTAGTGTGGAGAGGGTTTAACCATGAGCCTGGGTTCCAGCAACAATCTAAGCCAAATGTTTGAGCTAAACCTTGACTTGAGTCATCACAGCAACTAAAAGGGCCAGGGAGGAGAAAGCAGCTGCAAGCTGCTCCCTAGGATCCCACATATTCATGTGTTCACACTTAGTGTGGCTTGTGAATCAGGCCATTCCCTGCCCTCAGGCTTGCAATCTAAAACACATGGCACACAAGGAATATTAATTAGCTGGGAGGCGAAAAAGTGCAACTCAGGCACGCTTCTTAGTTTCACCTTCACATATTTGTGGAAGTGAATAATGCTTCCCAGTAGCTCATTCTTTGTTGGCTATAGGAGAAGGAACTTACCTTAACTATTAATTTTTTAACATGCTTCTCTGTAGATCTTTATAAGAATCCTGAAAAGACCCCCTTTGAACTTCTGCTATGTTTCTAAACTTGCAATTGATCCTGGGTATTTCACAGACAGGTATAAAGGATGGACTTTCTTTTGAAACCAGTCGGTGTGCAAGTAAATGTTTTAGTGCATTTCACTTCCACTCTGTTCACAACTTTCAGGAGAAGCCTGGCTTGTATTGTGGGCTGCCAGCTCCAGTTAGTTACAATATTTTATGCTTAACCATTTATGAACCTTGCTTTTAAAAAGTTTTTACTTAGGACTCAGGTTGAAGTGCAGTGTTTCTGAAGCATCAGTGTTTTCAAAGGAATGATTTCCACTTGGCGTTCTTGGGTAATGCTTATTGAAAGGTTCCTAGGCAATGGACATTTGGAGAGATCAAAGAGATGCTATCTGGTACCAATCATTGTGCTTGGAAGAATCATTCTACATAGATCAGTGAACTCTCTTAGTGGCATTGTAGTCCAATGGATAGAGAATAGGCATCAAACCCCATCACTGCCATTTTCTTATTGCATGGCCTTGGACAACTCATATATAGATCATAATTATAGTGATTTACCTCCCACTAAGTGCCTTGCAATTTAAATGCTATATAAACATTGTATAGTAGTAAAAGTTACAGAACTGTTTTAAAATATATCTACAACTCAGCACTAATCAGGAACTATACAGTTTAACAGTATCAAATATTTGGGCGAAATAGCACAGGAACTGCTAGATAATCTACTTTTAATTTTCATGTATAAATTACAATTTAATTGGCCTGGAAATTTGTGCTGGAAAAAAAATAACCCGATTAGCATTGTTCTATCTCCCTACCCACACCTGCATTTCCTGCTTCTCTCTCCTTGGATTAGTCACATGAGTTATCTTACCTAATCAGAAACTGCATAGCATTGCCATGATGCACAGCCAATCAGATATATCTATGTGATGATGTTGCTGAGAGCATGAGGAAAGTGCAAATAAATCATGGATCAGTACTGAAAATCACTGAAAAAGGAATACTTTGGGGGGGAAGGGTCTGCTGAAAATTTGGGGGGAAACAATCATAATCTCTGAATACTTTCTAATATCTGTTGTGTAGATATTTGAGTATCTGCTTAGGCTGACTCACATGACAGTGTTCATCATATGAATACTTGGCTATATGAAGCAATGGTCGCTGCTAGATGAAACTAACTACTAATCATGTTTCTTATCATGTACACACAATATCTTCATATCCATGGTGGTGATAAGCACCCCAAGTACTAGAGCATGGGTAGGCAAACTAAGGCCCAGGGGCCAGATGTGGCCCAATCGCCTTCTCAATCCAGCCTGCGGACAGTCCGGGAATCAGCGTGTTTTTACCTGAGTAGAATGTGTCCTTTTATTTAAAATGCATCTCTGGGTTATTTGTGGGGCCTGCCTGGTGTTTTTACATGAGTAGAATGTGTGTTTTTATTTAAAATGCATCTCTGGGTTATTGCGAGGCATAGGAATTCATTCATTTCCTTCCAAAAAATATAGTCCGGCCCCCCACAAGGTCTGAGGGACAATGGACCAGCCCCCTGCTGACAAAGTTTGCTGAGCCCTGGTCTAGAGTGAATTCCTCTTCTAATAACTGCTCATTCATCTAATGATGTGAATCAGCAATAGGAACACTAGCAGTTGGTGGCTTGTATCACTCAGCAACTTTGCACTATTGAAAAGTGCTTACATTCTTGCAAGATGGTGTGGTCCATTTTTGCCAAATCCCTTGCCTGCTGTAGCCCCCCACCCCCACCCCATGCCATATGTCTCATACTATGGGACCCCAAATCCTCGGATTTAGCTTTTGGGAAAGAGCACATGGAAAGTTGCATTTGATAGGGTGGAATTGGCAAAAATTAGATAGAACTGTTTTCCGCTAGCCCAGAACCATTGTTGGATACATTCCGTGTCAGATCAATATGGTCATTTTTATTTAACTAATTAATCATTGTTGCAGAAGTCCCAGTTTTAACAGAGTAAATCCTTTTAATGTGTCCCTGCTTCTTTTGCTCATGGCCAGACTCAAGGTGGCACATGCTCAAGTCATTTGCAACCCTCTTAATTGGTGTGTTGATTTCCAGCTTGTGGAATTAAAGCAATAATGAAGGCTGAAGTCCTAACCCCACTTACCTGGGAGTGAGCTCCACTGAATCCAGTCAGACTTACTTCTGAGTAGATTGCAGCCTCAGTTACATTTTTTGCTATCTGCTTAGCTTTTGTTCGTTAAGTTCAGTTGTCTATAATAAGAGAAGTAAGCTGATCTGAAAGGAAAAAGAAAGACAGTGACACAGAGAAGTTACAAACAACAATGGAAAATAATGAGCCTTTCTACTTAGCATCTAACTTTTTTGAAGCTGAGAAACGATTATCTATGGTGCACAATGCTATCAAAAAGCTGCTTCTTACAAAATGTCATGCTAGTGAACAAAGATAATTGATAATTGTGTAGGTGGCCAATTAAGCTGTTGCTTATCTAGCAGTCTTTCAAGATTGAACATGGCCATAACTTTCAATATATGTAGTGGAATAGTTTGTTTTCAGGGTAGGAAAAAGCAGCATTTTTTTTTTGCCTTGTTACAATAAGTAGCAACACTGCACAACCATGAAACAAAACTGCATCAGTATATTGAAAAGCAACTAGGATGCTAGTCAGGGAAGGACTTGCACTGTGGGCCCCTACCCAAATAGCTGAGAGCTTTTGAAGTTTCCAGAATGGTGCAGAATGGTTTCCAGAAAGGTCATGTAGCCACATGAGACCCCCATTCTGCAAAAATAACATGAGAAAGGGCCCTTAGTTGCTGCTTAACCTTCCTGGACCCTGTGATCAACATCTGAGGCTTTTCTTTGTGTGTCTCCTGCAAGAGATATTTGGGCCTTTCTTTGGTGGCTCCTCAGTTGTGGAAAGCTATCCTCAAGGCAACTTAGCCGGTGCTGACTTTGTTATCCTTTGGTCGCCAGCTGAAAATTTTTTTTATTCTCTTGGGCATTTGGACAGGACTAATGGTCTGATTTTCAATTATTTATTTTTGGTGTTAATTCCTATGTGGATGGGGTGGTTATTTCATGCTATTTCATGATTTTTAGTATGCTTGTTTGGTTTTAACTGATTTTTAAATTATATTTTGTGTGCTATTCTCACTGTAAATTGTTCCGGGACTCTTTTTATTTGTGTGAACCAATACATAAACTGAAATTTGTTTTAACAATGTGCCCAGGTTACTTAAATCCCATTGGCAACAATGTTGCCAGTGTTCTTTCTCCCTGTCACTTCTCCTTATCCAGTGTAAGGACTATGCACAAATGAAAGCAAGCTCCAAATGCATCTCTTTTGCTGTATGGGAAATCATCTGAACAACTGAATTCATTTTGTATGTTAATTTTACTATTATATGTATTTTTGCACACTTTAGGATATGCATTTATATATTTATTTCTTTATTGCATGCTCTGAGTATGGTTCATGTTGGCTAGCACCCTGCAGTTAGAGTGTGAGCCTAACCACACCAGGTAGGGAGTTAACACTATGGAGGACAGTGTGTTTTGCTGGTATGTAAAGTCTATAAATTGTTTTTTAAAATGTTGATCTTTTTACAGTAACTAAATAATGGCAGAGGCTGGTACAATACCTGCAAAAAACATTCAGAAGTATGTATTTGGTGCTTTAGTAAATTATTTTTATGATAGTCTATTAAAGCTTGGTCATCAGCAACATTTTAGAAAAACCACACAACTCAGGCAATTTGATAGCTACTATTCACTTTGCATTTGTTTTTGCTTGATTTTGAAGAGTAATTGTATGTTCTGAATTTTGGAACTACATTTTCAGTTTTGTCAGTTACAAGACCATATGGATGCACATTTTGCCCTGGCAAAGAAGGGTATAAAACCTGTTCAAGGTCTGAGCTTCTTTTTCATGTCACTCTGTCTTATAAATGAGTCTTTCTTTCTTTCTTTCTTTCTTTCTTTCTTTCTTTCTTTCTTTCTTTCTTCGTAAACCATGGCATAGAGTAAACTAGTGATATTATTGTACTGAGATGACAATGGTGAGAGAGGAAAATGTTCACTTAAGTTGCCCTGCTGTTACTAATAAACAGTCCATGCCTCACTGACAAATTCTGAGTTAAAATCCTGTCATCACACCAGTGCAGGTGACCCTCTATAATACCGGTATGTTGTTGCTCAGTATTTAAAAAAACAAACACCTGTAGATGATATGATACTGCATTTTAATTTTTGGAATACACACACTCTCTCTTTCTTTCTTTCTGGGACTGTTAGTCACCAAGTTCTATATCCCTACAAACAATGACTGAAATAGTTACTTTGAGGATATATGTAAGGTAGGTCTTGGAGTACAACTTTCATCAGCCCCAGTCAGCATAACCATTCAGGAATTATGGGAGTTGTGGTCCAGGAACATCTGGCAGACACCACATTGGCTACCCCGGACCTAAAACAGCTGAAGAAGCTTTAGACCAAAGTGCCACCGCTGCAATTCACAAGCCTCCCATTCCAATCATTGGGACAGCTCACAAGCAAGTGTACTGATGTTGGTGCATTAAATACTTCAACCAGGCACAAAACTGGCTGCAATCCTGTACACGCTTACCTGGCAATAAGTCCCATTGAATTCAGGGGTGCTTACTTCTGAGTAATCACATACCTCATTGCTGTTCCTTGCACAGTTGACTGGCTGAATGGAGTTGTAGTCTTGAACACCTATAGGGCACCCAGTTGTTGGAAGCTCTTGTGCAAGCAACTGTCTGTCCTTGCTGGCTTGGTGAGAACATAACCAAAAGTATGTGAAGTGTCTCCTTGACTACCCCTGAATCTAGAGCCCAATTATGACACAAGTGACTGAGAACATTGTGGCAGAACTTGCACGGAACCCAGGATCTTCATCCTAAACTAACTGTACATTGGCTGATGTCCCTTGTGGATTTTTTGACTGAGAGAATTAGACGTGCTACGCATTCAGTTCCCCTTGCAGGCATTCTCTAAGGTGCTACAGCACTTTTGCAGACTTCAAAAGCTAGTTTTACATAACTTAAATATCATCTCTAATTATTTTGGAGCTTTTTAGACTTTAGCAAATGTTGATGTCAGTAGGAGGTAGGTTTCCACTCAGTAGGGTTTTCCATTAAGAATTCTCTCTTTGTGTACACGGGCGAGCACACACAATTTTTTTGTCCAAATATCAAAGTGACAGAAAAGGACCAGCTTTTTTTCCTGCAAGTCACATACATTGGTATTTTCTTAATGGATGTTTCTTGGTTTTCCTACTACTGTTTTCTTAGAAGAGAAACAACACAGCAAATTCAGTTTCTTCCCTCAAGGCATATTCTCTGTGGCCTGTGCTACAATATCGCCAAGCATCTGGCAGGAAACAGAGCCAGACAATTAAAGAGCTTTGCAGAAAGCAATGCAGTCTGCACCGTGTCTTAGAGAAATGTTATCGCTGTGAAGCTGGTCAATTTGCTCTTGTGTTAGGATTTCTGAATTTTGCTCCTGGAACGGAGGAATCCACAAGTCAGTGCAGTGGCCAAGACAGAGGAGGCTGGTCACTAGGTCATCTCTCTTGGTACAAGCAGAACCAAAAAATACAGCTCTATCAAGGTATTTGATGCTGACTCCTAGAAATGTGAAATTTCACAGTGTCCAACTTTTTCCCTCTAATGCTTTTGTCTGAGAAGTTCACCATCCCACCAGCTTCAGTAGTTACCAGCTGACAGTGGGCCAAACGATTTGGCAAGATGGGCTCTCTTACCCTATTATTGGTCTGGCATGTGTATGACAATTGGAACATTTTTTTAAAAATCGCTCCTTGGGTGAGGCTGTGTGGTAAATCGTAATGTGTATGGACCCCCATTTGGTCAGAAGCATCCAGAAACTAGCTTTTGGTGCCCTAGTAATGGTGCATTACAAGTGCTATATGGTGTTCTAAACTGAAAGCATATCATGTAAGAATCAAGGGGCAGTTTGGCTCAGTTAGGCTAAGCAGAGATAAACTAGTTCATTATGCATTGACTTGCACTCCCCCTTGGCTACATTTGCACCATGCGGTGGATGGAAATCTTTTGTAAAACCAAGCTCCTGACTTTGGGCAGACTTTGATCTCACCCCCCCCCCCATAAAATAAATACAAGGGGATCTATTACAGCAAATTCTGTGTGAAGGCCCTTAATTTCTTGCTAGCAGCAGTCCAATTATTTTAATGTTTTCAGAATTAACAAAACTAGTAACGAAGTAGAATTTTTCTTTCACAATAAATGCTCCATTTTCAACAGCAGGGTAATATAATACAGTGGTACCTCAGGTTAAGTACTTAATTTGTTCCGGAGGTCTGTACTTAACCTGAAACTGTTCTTAACCTGAAGCACCACTTTAGCTAATGGGGCCTGTTGCTGCTGCGCCACCGGAGCACAATTTCTGTTCTCATCCTGAAGCAAAGTTCTTAACCTGAAGCACTATTTCTGGGTTAGCGGAGTCTGCAACCTGAAGCGTATGTACCCTGAAGCGTATGTTACTCAAGATACCACTGTAGTTTTATATTGAGAGATATGCTGTTCTGCAATAGATATGGTGTTTTGTGGAATCTTTTTAAAAATCACTTAATGAAATTAGAATTTATTTTAAAAGAATTACAGGCATGCTCAAGCAAAAAACCCAAAAAAACCCCAATCATTTTTCAGTTCCATCCATGTATTTTATCAGATGAAGTTGTTTAAGCACTTAACTTCTCCATTTGAAATAAATGAAACTCTGAAAGGATTATGCCTGGTGTAAAGAACTTTATTATCAGACTTTTTAGAAGTATGCACTAAGTATTTTTTCCTTGGCATTAATTTTCCAAGGCATAACAGAGATAAATATTTTTTTTGACTTTTACTTTCAAGATTCCAATGTATATATATATATATATATGCTTTCGTAGATTTTCACGGGTACAGGAATGTAGGTTTTGGTGTCTTCGGGTGTCTTCCCGTGTAAGAGTTGGGGTGTCTAGGCGACGTTTCGACGAGGTCTCACTCGTCATCTTCAGGCTGGTGCTTTCGGCTTCTTGTTACTAGAACAGAGCAGGATCTCAGTGTTTGAGTTCCTATAAATACTGTTGAGGGGGTGTGGTGTATAGCCTCCAACGTTCTGGGCAGAGAGGAAGTTCCTAGGTTAATGTGCCTTTTCTTCTTTTGTTCATTAATTACTTGAGGGATATCTTGAGTGATTACTTGAGTGATATTCTGAGTACCACTTAGGAGGGTCATTAGGTGTGGATTAGTTGCTAAAGCTTTCGTGTCTTGACCTCTTGACCTTGTGAAGAGTTTTTCTGAGAAGATGGCTGTACTGCACTTAGTTGTGCTCTGGCTTGGCTTCGTGTATAGGGGCGAGCTGTGGTTTTGTGCCCTGTGCCAGCCAGATCTGTGTAGGGATTGCAGGGGGGTGCAGCATCCGGAGGTGCCACTATGGTTTGGCTACTGGATGGTGTCTGTAATTTATCTGTGGAGAGGGTCTGGGTTTGGGTCTGGTGTGGTTGATTGGAGATGGCGTTCTGTGTGCCTCTGGTTCTGGTGTCGGTTTTTGTGGGGAGGGCTAATTTCCAGATGTCTGGCAGGCGGGACGTGTCGTCACGCTTGTTCATGTTGTGAGGGTGTTTCTCTATCTCGATGGCTTCCATGATTATTCTCTTGTGGTGATGTTCCATGTTAAAGAGCAATTTGGAATCTGCAAAATTAATTTCGTGTCCTGTTTCTTTCATGTGTTGGTAAAGAGAGGAAGTTTTTTCTTCTTTTTTGACGGCATTCTTGTGTTCTGCGATACGTGCATTTATTCGTCTGTTTGTTTGTCCAATGTACGTGGCTGGGCAGACTTTGCAGGGTATTTCATAGACCCCTTGGTTTTCTAACTGGATTTTATCTTTTGGGTTTCTGAGGATATTGGCTATTTTTTGGTTGGTGCAAAAGGCTGTTTTGATATTGTGTTTATGGAGGATTTTGCTAATTTTATCTGTAGTGCCCTTGATATAAGGAAGGAGGGCCATGCCATTGTTTTCTTCTGTGTCTTGGTTTTTGGGGGGTGTTTCTTTTTGGATTAGCTTCGTAACCCTGTTTTGCTGGTATCCGTTGGCGATTAACACATTTGAGAGATTCTGTAACTCAGTTGTCAAGTGGTCTTTGTCAGCCAGGCGTTTGGTTCTGGAGATGAGAGTCTTGGCTACGGAGTTTATTTGTGCAGGGTGGTGGTGTGATTGTGCATGTAAGTAGCGGTTGGTGTGTGTTTTTTTCCGGTAGATAGTGTGTCCTAGGGAGCCATCAGGTTTTTTGTAGATTAGGACGTCAAGGAAGGGAAGTTGGTTGTTGGCTTCTATTTCCATAGTGAATTGTATTTTGGGGTGTAGGCTGTTGAGATGTGTGAGGAAGCTATCTAGTTTTTCCTTCCCGTGTGGCCAAATTACAAAGGTGTCGTCAACATATCTGAGCCAAAGTTTGGGTTTGTGTTCTGACTTGTCTAAAGCATTGGTTTCAAAGTGTTCCATGTACAGATATATGATTCTTCTTTTCTACATCATCAGACCTTTGTGGTGGCTTCAGTTCAAACAATTTCATCTTCTCTTTTAGTTCACAGTTTGGTATAAACCTCAGAACACAATTCAACAGTTCTATTTAGTAGTTCCATCACAAGACTAGTAAATTAAATCAGATGTTAAATCCTGATGGTTTCCCATTTTCTTTGTATTGGTCAATGAGTCCAAAGGCAGGGAACAAAAAAGATTTACTGACGAAGTCTGTATCTAACATATTTGGGAAGATTTAATTAGCAATCCTGAAACACTAATTTGTTCTTAAGATGGCTTTTATTGCATGATTTTCACACAGCTTTGGCTTTCTTTCTCTATTCTCATTCATAATCCCTTTCTGTCATAGTAATGAGATGGAGGAGGAACACTGTAGAAGAATACAAAGGAGTGGGCTAGAGATCAGAGACCCTCTAGAGAAAAAATGCTAGTTGTATTGAAACTATTGTAGCATCTTTTGAAATGCCTCAGGAGTTTTGTTTGTTTTAGATTTTGCTTTGGGCTAAATTTGGGTGGTGGTTCCAAAGATGACGCACCACAAGCATCCTTACTTGGATTAAGTATTTTATTGTAAAGGGCTCATGACTTATCTTGCAGGTTGATTTCCAAGACTTTTAAGTTGTGCTTATTGAACCATGGTTGGTTACATTGATCACAAACCAAAGTTAATCTTTGTCATGTATGCATCCTAAGGATTAAGCGGAAAAAGCCATAAACCAAGTATAGAGCATCTCTGCTTTTCATTCCGAAAGCCTCAGGTTCAACCCTGGGCATCTCCAGGTAAAACTTGAGAGATGCCTGCTTGAAATCCTGAAGGGCCACTGCCAATCAGTGTAGACAATCCTGAGCTGCATGGACCAATGGTCTGGGCTCAGCATAACACAGTTTCCTAATATGTGCTCTTATTTTTTTGCTTTTTGTGGAACATTTATGACATGTGACATGTTAAAAGTAAAAAGTGCTCCTAATAAATAGGAAACACAAATGAAATGCAAATTAAAGCATCAACCCATTAAAAGGGGTAAGGTGTGTACCACTATTTGAATACATCAAAGCTTATTGCACCTCCCAAGTTAAACATGTTTTAAAAACAGTGGCCCATACTGTCTTAAATGGCTGGAGTGAACAAGAAGGCCTTTATCTACTTGAGGAAAGTCTACTACACAGATTATGCCAGGTTATTCCATAAGAGGTGCCACTGTTGAAAAGGCCCTGGGGGGGTGTCACCCACTTCACTTGGTACATTTTTACTTTTTATTGGCACATATGTGGATATAATAGTATAATAGTAATGGTTGTCTGCTTCTACAGTAGAAGACTTCAGTGCTGCTGAGGCATTGCTTTTGTGCAATCAGCTGGAAAGTATATTAAAATGGAAATTCCATGGAGCACTTAATATTGAGCTGATTTATCCGTGTGTGTGTGTGTGTGTGTGTTAAGAAATTTAGAAAGTTTCTTAACTCATTTATATTCAAAAGAATTTCAAAAGCAGCATGTGATATATGAAAAATCAGATTTTTGGGGGGAGGGGGGGAACCCTACTTAAATGATATACTATTCCCAAATGAACAGCAACCAGGCTAGGATAACCCATCTTGGAAAATCTGGTAGAAGAATAAAATGTCTTCAGTGGGTGATGAAATGCCACCAGAAGGGAGTTTCGTAATATTGGAGTTGCTACACTAAAAGGCCTGCTCCATGTCACAATAGTTCTGACCTTGGGACCATGTGGGACTACAAGAAGCTCCTCCCCTGAATACTATAGTGACTGAACTAGTTTGTGGAGATAAGGCAATCTTTCAGCTACCCTGGTTCTAAGTTGCTAAGGTCCTTATAGACCAATATTAAAACTTTCAACCTGGTATGGTAGCATATTGACAGCTTGCTCAGATCCCTCTGTGCAGGTGTGATGTGCTGTTGATAGGTCGCTCTAGTTAGCAGCCTAGCTGCCACATTCTGCTCCAGCTGCAGCTTCTGGACCACATCTAAGGACAGCCCCACATAGAGTTCATTATAGTAATTGGATCTGTTAGTCAGAAGTTAGTTCCATTCATCAAAGGCTCCTTCTCATTTACAGATTTTGCCCTTCCACTTGGAATCAAGTATGAGAGCCAGGGTGGTATAGTGACTAGAGTGTCAGACCAGGACTTGGGAGACCAGCCTCATATAACCAACATGTTTAAGTCAATACCATAGCGTAAGCTGTCCTGCCAGGAGTAGCTCACTTTGAGAGGGACTAGGTAATCAAGTCTTTGTTCCCCAAGTCTACCAGAGAAGTTCAGTGTGTGAAGAAGCTAAGCTGGTTGTTGCAGCTTAGCTACATGGCTCTTACAAGCCTTTCTTGAGTTCCTGTACCAATAATTTATTAACTTTCACCATTGTAACTAAGCCAAGTTTTACTGTTTATGCTTTCTGACTGATGCATGGAAAAGCACATGAATCTTTGAAGGGTTAGTAAGTAAATCATTTTAAACTTACTAAACGTGTGGTCTTTTTCTATGCTGGGGGAAGAGGGGAACTTTGGAAGGAAATCACAGGGGCATATCTTAAAAGTCTAACAGCCTATATTTTCATGCTTTACTTTGCTGCATATTTTATGGCTTTAACCAAAGAGTACTTGCCTCAGACTTGGATATTGGCATCCAGGAATTCTCCTTTTATACCTACTTTTCCTTGTCAACCACCACTATTCCTACTTGGCTGTGGAGTCCACTGGGTGACCTGAAGCCAGTCATAGCCTCTCAGCCAAACCTACCCCACAGGGTTACTGCAAGGATACAATGGACTGATTTCTACAGTAGATGCAATTGCTGGACACTTTTCAAAAGCAGCCAGATGTATGTTGCTTATCATAATCTAGCCTGGATGTTATTAGAGCATAGATAATAGCTAGAAATATTTCCTAGAGAATCTTAAATTAGTTCACCACTGTAATTCCTTTTTTAAGAAGGTGAAGTTTTCTTCCTTTGAGTAATGTTCTCACTTAGTTTAAACTAGCTATGAGCTGGCTCTGCCTTCTATGTTGATCTTAGATTTTCAAATGCATTATTACAATGTGTCACAATAAATGAAATGCTTCTTCAGATATGTGAGATATGGGGTGGGGGGAGTGGGCTGCTTAAAAGACAGAATCCGGTGTCCATGTGCCCCTTGCTTTTATGTTGCTCTTTTATTTTATTTTGTTCTCTTGTCTAAAGGAAAAGTGAAAAATATTGCTTCCTTCATTACCAAACAGTTCTTAAGCTCATGAAAAAAGAGCCAGCAGAGAGTCTAGAAAAACCTTTGAAATCCCTTTCACCCTATCTCTGCTTCTAATTCTCTGAAAGAAACTTAGACAGCAAGGTTAGGGAAAGTGAGGAAAGGGGGTAGCAAGGAGAATTATGACTTTAAATGAGTTTCCACTATCTGCTGTGATGATATAAAAAAGGTGTTTTGCTGTCTTCTGGCATCTTATTCCAGCTTTTCACTTTAGCAATGTTCCATGATGCTGTGTTTCATAGATATTGGAACAACAGTAAGATGGGGGACGGGGGACGGGGACTCAT
Organism: Podarcis bocagei; assembly: GCF_964188305.1. NCBI lineage: Eukaryota > Metazoa > Chordata > Lepidosauria > Squamata > Lacertidae > Podarcis > Podarcis bocagei. The sequence continues at coordinate 56,840,359 of NC_138127.1, read as the reverse complement.
ATCCTGATCCACACATTCAGTGCTTTCCCCTAAGGGTGCAATGTTCGTGTAGATTCAAGGTCATGCGATATGAACCGGATTGACCCAAAACATTTTGCTGCTGGAAGTGAAGCACAATATATCACTAATCCCATTCAAAGCTCATTGGACTAGTAGTTCAGTCCTACTTTAATACCAGGTTATTTTATCCTCACCAAAATAACCACAGATGTCTTACAGTACCTGCTGGTGGACAGCTTAACATGGTAGTGAATTAACATTTCTCTCTTGTTCATCATGTTAAAGTTCCAAATGTAGAATAGGAAACCCAAAGTCTCATGCTGTTCAGTCTTACTATAGCACCACGGGGCGGGGGGGGGGGGGAGACCTCCAGCATAAGATGTTGAGCCAGCATAAGGGTGATCAGGGTGTTAGAAGATGGCCCTTCCCCTTGTTTAGCCCATCCTCCAGCTACTGCTGTACATAACACACAGGCATGAGTCAACTCACAATAGGTTTCCTGTAGTAAGATCCAGGTGCTTCATAAGCCAATACAGGACCAGAACAATATGTGCCCTCCTGATATTCCACCACCCTCAGAGGTTCAGGGGGATGGCCCATGAGAGAGCATTCTCTGTGGCAGCCCCTAAATTGTGGAACACTCTGCCCACAAAAGAGCATCTGGCTGGCAACTTCACTTTGTTTGTTTGTTTGTTTGTTTGTTTGTTTGTTTGTTTGTTTAGTATACTGCCCTTCAACAGTAGGTCTCAAGTTGGTTCACAACATAAAGTTTACAGTAAATGCTGAAGATGCACTTCTTTGCCTTGACCTTTGACCCCCCCCAAAGATGTATGTTTGCAGTAAAGGTAAAGGTACCCCTGACCGTTAGGTCCGGTTGTGGATGATTCTGGGGTTGCGGCGCTCATCTTGTTCTATAGGCCGAGGGAGCCAGCATTTGTCCACAGACAGCTTCTGGGTCATGTGGCCAGTATGACTAAGCCGCTTCTGGTGAACCAGAGCAGTACACAGAAATGCCATTTACCTTCCCGCTGGAGTGGTACCTATTTATTTACTTGCACTTTGACGTGCTTTTGAACTGCTAGGTGGGCAGGAGCTGGGACTGAACAATGGGAGCTCACCCTCTTGCGAGGATTTGAATCACCAACCTTCTCATTGATAAATTGTTTTAAACTGTTTTTAACATTGTGCTTTTAAATTGCTGTACCCTACCCTGGAGCATTAGTGTGAAGGGTGGGATGAGAAGGAGGAGTATGAGTATGATTATGATAATAATATTTATTTTTGTTCTGGGACTCACAGTTTCTACAGCCCATGATAAACAAGTCCTCCTGCTCTTTTTATGTCCTACTATTACAAGTTGCCAGGAGTGATTAACTTAGTTCTTTAGTTTAAAAACAACAGTTTCCGCACAAGACATAATCCTTCATTCACCTGATTTTTATTTTCAGTTGACATATTTTATATGGGAAAATGGGTGACTGTGTTTCTGTTGCATCCCAGATTCCTCCTAGGATACCTTTGTTTCAATTCTCTGAGGATGCAATGTATGGGGTCCTTTATCCTATTTGGGTGAAGAGGTGTAGAAGAGCAGTAGATCAATACATACACCCCCCCAGTAATGTTTCTCAGACTGTAATCTTCTTGTTATGAAACATCCCCTCATGATGCTTAGATGTACCCTTCAGTGAGCTCCAGATCTATACAAAAAAAGGAGAGTATTCCACTTACCTTCTGAACAAGGTGACCTTGTAAATGGAAGGTGAGTGCCACACTGCAAAGTGGCATATGATTGGATGTCTGTAGTCAGTGCTATGGAATGCTGGGACTTGCAGAATCCCAACGTGTTGCTACAGCAACCAGCTGCAAGGGAGGAGGATTTAGTTGAGCCAATTAGGCAAGGAAAGTTACACTGCTGAGCAGGTCTGTGTGTTCTCTCTAAAAGATAGTGGGTCCCTGTGCACTACTGAGGAAACATGCATTATAGCTCTCTCATGCCAAGCACACCAAAACAAAGATGCTGCTCAGCATTTCTGTGCAAGGAACACACCTTTGTACTGAAAAGCCACACTCTTTTACTCTTGATTAATGCGTTCAGAATAACTATTGGCCCTGGTTCAGTATTCATAGTCACCAAAATAGATTGGAATCTCACTTTTACTCAAAAGCATAAATTGCAAATGGCAAAATGGTTTTTAGTTTACTGTACTTTTTCCTAGTGCTAATGTTAGAATAACAACATCTTCCGCTTCTGCACCATAGAATTGCTGATTGAATGTACTTTATGGTCTGTAATTGTATTTCTTTCCCCTACCTCAGCACTCTGGTACTCAGATTCATTTGAGAATTTGATTGACATTGTTACCCCCCCCCACACACACACTTTTCCCCACTCAGCATTTGAAAATAAACTTAAAAGGAGCTGGGAGGGACTGTTGCATGCTGATGAGCAATCTTTATCTGCAGCCAGGTGCAGTCCCCTCCCTTCTGTGTTCTTCACAGTATATTCAATAATGCCTTATAGAAAAAGGTAATTTCACATCAACTTTGGAAAATGGCAGTTTTGTTTCTCCTTTTTACTCTATACATTTTGAAAGTTAAGAAACTTTCATGATAGTTGTTTTTTAAAAAAATATGGGGAGATAACTAAAAAAATCATGAAATACAATGAAGTAAAGTAAGTCAGTGGGATGCGGGTGGCACTGTGGTCTAAACCACTGAGCCTAGGGCTTGCCGATCAGAAGGTCAGCGGTTCGAATCCCTGCAATGGGGTGAGCTCCCGTTGCTTGGTCCCTGCTCCTGCCAACCTAGCAGTTTGAAAGCACATCAAAGTGCAAGTAGATAAATAGGTACCACTCTGGCGGGAAGGTAAATGGTGTTTCCGTGCACTGCTCTGGTTCGCTAGAAGCAGCTTAGTCATGCTGGCCACATGCTGTCTGTGGACAAACGCCAGCTCCCTCGGCCAGTAAAGCGAGATGAGGGCTGCAACCCCAGAGACATCTGCAACTGGACTCAACGGTCAGGGGTCCCTTTACCTTTAAAGTAAGTCAGTATTTAAATTTTGGAGGATTTTCTTGACACTAATAGTTGTTTTATCTGGTCTCAATCCCCTCAACCCCGACTCAGAGAAAGTGTCAAAAGAGGAGGAGGTAATGCATTGGGTGATATTGCCCTCAACTCCAATGATTGTCCAGGCCAGGGAATTTGGCTTTATCTGACTTACGGCACACACACCCTGCCCAATGCAGTCCTTATCATCTTCACATTGTTGGAACAAGTCACAACATAATTGGGCAATGGCTGTTTGTAAAACAGAGCTCAGGAGAGGCAGGTTGAACAACAAATCTTGACCAGGTAGCATTCATGGGACCTCAGCATGCTGCTGAGACAACAGTTCTCCTTGGGTGAATTTCAGTCTCATTTTTTAAAAAACAACAACAACCCAACAACTTGTATTTGTGACATTGCTCTGTTCATTGTTACTTCAGACTGCATTTCAATAATTTGACTTCATGATTTTGAACCTGTTGCTTTGTTGCTATATTTGTTTATTATGCTTCTTTTACATGAGATTCCCAGCAGTTTCCTATCCAGGGGGTTGATTGGATCCATGCCTCCTTAGTTTCAGCCACACTGCTGCTTTAGGTCTTCCCAGTCCATCACTTGACCCTTGAAACTGGAGTTAATTCTATAACCCTGGAGGCAGAGAGCATTTGGAATCTACTACTGAATCTGAGGCCATATTTTATTTATAGCTTTTCTCTGTCAGAGTATGTGTAAATTCACTTCACACTCCTCAGGAATTTTGCTCATAGTATAAAAGTTTGATAGTGCCTAACATGGCGGCTTGGGGCTAAATTTGACTTGGTATAGAAGAACTGTTGACAAACGTTTGCCCCTAGTTCAGTTGAAATAATGTTATATACAGTATTCCCTGCTGTAAATATTTCATTCTTTGATCTTCAGATGCGCTTTTGGAAAGGGTTCCCAACTTCTCTCTCTGTATATGACTTTTGTTTAGATACAGAAGAGGTTACTTTGTGTCATTACTTCCAACACATTTGTGTATAATGTTTATTAAATAGCCTCAGTACTCATTTGAAAAGTTTTCAAGGTAGCCCAAGAGAAAATACTATCTATCCAAGTGGATAGTGATCTTAATCTTTTTTTATCTTTTCATAATGACCCAGACAGTCAAGTAGAATAAAAAAGGATGTTCAGGAAGAGAGAACAAGGTTTGTACAAGACAGGCTCATGCAAGGGTCAGTAATTGTGTACATCTCTCCCCCTTCCCTGCTGTAAAGCACCAGATAGATACTAAACTGCAGTCTGGTCCGTTAGTTACTGTAGTTTATGTTGGAATTGATAAGAGCTTGATGAAGATGTGTGGGCAGGCTTTTTAGCAGCATGATCAGAACAATAATTGGCAGCTAATGTGACAGAATTCTAATCGGCCTCAGGAGTCTCATAGCAAGACCAAGGAGATTAGATATGCCACCTAATCCTTCAGCAATAAGTCTCACTGTGTTCACTTCCGGTAAGTGCTTTAGAGGTGCTAATGCAGTGTTTCCCAACCACTGTTCCGCGGCACACTAGTGTGCCGCGAGATGTTGCCTGGTGTGCCGCGAGATGTTGCCTGGAGGGAGGCGGGCGAGTCGGGCGGCGAGAGGCGGGGCGACGGCGGCGGCGAGGAGAGGCCGCCCAGCGCGGGGCTCTCGCCGTCTGCCTGCCTGGCTGCCTGCGAGCTCGGCGGGCAGTGCCTCCGTCCGCAGCGCCCGCCTCGCGGCTCTCATTCCCTGCCCCTGCCAAAGCTCACCCAGCCAAGCCGCGCTCTCCTTCCTGCCTCGCTTTGCTGCCTCCTCCCCCCCATCCCCAAAGCTTAGTGGTTCCCCGGCAAGGGGGAGGGGAAAAAATTGAAACTTACAGTTTCGTGCGTCCCTCCCGGCGTGACGCTGCGCGCTGACGTCACGGGGCTGTAATGGTGGTGTGCCTCGAGATTTTTTTCATCAAACAAGTGTGCCTTTGCCCAAAAAAGGTTGGGGAACACTGTGCTAATGCACTCTCTAAGAGTATCATCTAAACTGGACAGGTTTAACTGGTATACAGAGTTATATTCTCAGCTCTTTGATTATAAGAAAAATCAGTTTTGTGACTTGGAATATAAATACAAACGAATTGACCACAATCTGATTTGTTGTGGGGGGGAGGCAGATTGATTTGACATCCAACCAGCTGATGTCAAGAAAATTAACCCAAATTAAGTTCTGTTGTCAGGTGCAGATTTTTGGGCTAAAATGCAGGACCTGTGAGCCTCTAGGGAACCTAAATTTGTTCTATTTATTTTATTTTTAAAATAATATTTATTGAAACACAAAAAAAATTAAAATTACACAGAAAAAAGATAACATTACAAAAAAGAGAAAAAAGACAGAAACACAAAAAGAAAAAGAGAAAATAAAGCCATCACTTTCAAATTCTCCAATTTCCGTTACCTTCTTTCCATGACCTCCTCCTCCTCCCATCTCTTGTATCTTAATTAATAATTGTCACAGCAAATCCTTTCCATAATTCATAATATTTTATCATTACGTTACCTTACTCTATTATCATCTTGTCTATAAAAACAACCTTAGAGCTTAAAACTTAAATCTTTTTTGCCAACTTCTCATAACCATAACCTTTTTGCCAAATTCTTTAGACATTTTTACAAGAGCCAAGTAGTTTCATCTCAACATTTTCCCAAAATTCATAAAACATTTCTAGTAGTAATAATATAAAAAAGATACAATAAAATAAAAGCAATCCAATCTTCTTCCAGCGTCTCCTCCCCCCGGTCCCGGGATTGTCAGTCTTTTTTTTGTCCCATTAGTCTGGCACATTAACCTGGTGCTCTTATATCCGAGGCCTTTAAATCTCTTCCATGTCCCTTTCGCAGCTCTTCTTCATATTTTCCTTTTACTCGCGGGAACTCCAGCTTAATAGTGTTTTTGACCCTTTTCAGCAAATCAGCCCTTTTCTCACAGTCCAGACTAAGCTCCATGTGATGTTTAAAAACATATTTCAAATTCCCTCCAAAATTGAAAGTCCCAACAACTCCAAACCTCTGATGGCCCATTACCAGACTCGGAAAGTCCAACCATCCCTGCAAAGGGGGTCAGTCCAACCCCCCATTTCCAGTCCAATCCAAACTTTATCTTTCCAAATCTGGTTTTTTCCAAGTTCATTTATAAGATCCAAAGGCTCATTTTCCTGCTGGGCCAAAAGTCCCTCCATCTCTGGCGTCCCAGATTCAGCAGGGTCCTCTTCTTTCAGTTGTTCTGTCATGGCACGTTCCTGTTTTGGTTCCTCAGTGGGCTCCATATGATTTCCCACTACCTGTTCAAAGGTTCTGTTTGAACAGGGAACCTAAATTTGTTCTAGACAATGTTTAGATTGACTGTGGATTTTTGAGGGTAAGGAAGAGGATCATTATTCTGCAAGATGCTGCAAAACTTGGGAACTCATATGAATGAGTCATTTGGAGAGCTCCTGCTAGAGAATTATACAGAAAGCCCATGAACGTGCTTTGGACCTGTGGATGTCATTGTCCATCTCTTTCTTCTTTGAACCTTGCTGCTATTATGATGTCAGTGCACAGTCTCAGTTTTATCTACGTATAATCTACGTATAATCAGCCAGAGAGTGTTGAACAAGGAAGGAGGATCAGAAGTGACATTCCCAGTTTTCACCAGTTCCTCACAGAGGAGATCTTTCACCTTGCTTCCACACAGCACTCCCAAGAGCCCTGTCTCAAATGCAATAGGTCTCCAGAGTTGTTGTGGTAGTATTGCGGCGGCTTCTTTCTGAATGATTTCCATATGATGGTTAGATTCAGATGTAGCCTCAAACCCTGATAAAATTTACTGACTTTTTCCTGGTAGGCTTCAGCTCTCAATGCCATGTTTTAACCATTTCTCATTTCACTGACGTTGTGCCACTGTTAATAGAATACCAAAGAACTTCCTAGCCTCTCTTCTTGTTCACTTTGTTTTCAAACCTAAGCTTGTGTTGAATTTTATGTTGGGAAATGAAGAGAGACAGACTGCAGAGAAGAATTAATTCCTTCATGTTTTTTCAACAGCTTGCAAATCAGTGTATTGTAACTTTCACACTGCATGCAAATAATCTAGCTTCCACCTTGGCTTCAAGGCACTCCTGCATCCCAGCACACCAGGAGATTTCAGACTGTGCTGTCTTAGCTTCATTTGAAATGCAATTGATAGTTTTTGACTGGAGGAAGAAGTGCAATGAGGCCATCAGAGGACTGAAATGCATCTTGATTCAACCTTATCTAGATTTTTTAATTCCTTATTTTTATTTGGTTCATGAAATATATTTTTTCAGTGCATGCCACTGGAGACAGTTATGTGAATTGGAAAGGCGACCATACGAGATTCTAATTTTTGGGAGATCTGTTGTTTTCTAGCTTGCTAGAAAATAGGCCCAGTAAGATCTCTTTACCAGTATGGTTTTTCTTCACGTTGTAGCATATAAGCTTCAAAGACCCATTGCAGGAGCTTGTGCAGGGATGTTTTACCCATGGTTAGAAGATTTGGAAGTGGGCACTGGGATTTCCCACTCCATATTCCCAGTCCCTGTCCAACATTCATTCTCCTTTCTCACCAGTTCTAACCATGGCTGATTACTGCATTGCTACGGATGTTGATTATGAGCTCATCCATACTGTTGTTTAATGTGGATAGTAAACTTCCTGTACATCCATTAATTTCCTGTTCTCCATATGGTGTTCTCTTCTAAATCACTGCCTTCCCACACTTTCCCCTCCACTAATTTGGATTTTCTCACGCCTCTCCTTTTCAGAGTATCCCTGGTATGTGAAAATCCAGACTGAGGAAGGGGAAACTGTAGGAAGGCAATAATTTGGAGAACAGCATATGGACAACAGGAAATTAATAGATGTACAGGAAGTTTACTACCCACATTAAACAACAGTATGGATGATGCTAACCATGAGGCAAACAAAGGTCCAGAATTCCTCAATGTTCGATCTGCAGTCCTGCCATAATTTATCCTACCAAATGATAAGAAAACTATTACCACACATTAAGGACAGATGTGTGGCAAAATGGTAATTTACATCTACCACAAATTTCCTTTTAACCAGAGGTGGTTAACCAGCATCTAGCCAACCTCCTCCTTGCCTGGGGAATTCATGCTGAAGAGAAATGAGAAGGCTTAATCCAACATTTCACTGCTGATATCTTAGCCATTTTGAAAGAGTGCCAGCATTACACCCAGGGACCTTTATTTTTTGTGCTGCAAATAGTTTGACATACCTTTGAAAGTATGTATATTCCCATATTGATTAAAATCAGTTGACTAAAAAAAGCAAAGTACCTTTCATGTTATGTATCACATATTCTATGGAGCCAAAACAGATGCTTTTCTGAGGGAGAAGAAATTGAAATGGAATTGTGGGTGGGTGGGTGTGGGTGTGCTTGTGCATGTAAGGCTTCTTGAATAAGTCGATTTCTGTGAATTCCTGTGTGAACTGACCTGATCTGCACCTACTGGACTAAGGTAGCACACTTCTCAGATCAAAGTACCAACATGTGTATTTTAGGAGAAAATGTCTTTTAGACATGTGTACATTATGGTAAAATTGTTATTTAAATACCTATTTATAGATTTTTAAAAACCAAGAATTTGGAGATAAATGCAGGAACCAGATGGAATGGACTTATGAATGAACATAAATAAATCTGTTGCAGGGTAGAAACAGGCTGATACATACATCCTTACAGGCATCTGCACTTGCTGGCTTGAGACATCAAGGATCCCCCTTTAGGAAATGTCTGGTTCACTTAAGCTGTTACTGAGTTTCCTCTGAACATGTGTAAAGCTGTCAGTGATTATGACTCAGGCAAGTCCAGTGCAACACAGGGTGAAGTGGACTGCACTGTGAATGAGCTTCTCAACAGCAGCCCCAAGTGTGAAGGATGTTGTTTGTTTTCTAATTTATACACATATAATGGTCAGTGTAGAGGGTGGGGAGATAGAGCTGCACTGTCAGTCCACTTGATGGGCTTTTGACTACCCATTCCCCCCCTAAGTACTCGTTTATTGTTAATTATGATGGAAACAATAATGCATTAACCAAACATAAGTAACTTGGATTAATCAGCTGCTTTGCAGGCAGACACTTGCTCAATTCCCTGGAGTTCCCATCAGCAAATTGTAGTAATGATGCTGATTTGCACAGTACTATTGTTTCAGCTGTAAATACCTGAATTGATTACCCAGGAGCCCCTGCCTCAATGTAGCCTTGTTTTTGCTTTGTTCTTTATTATGTTAGGTATCCTGCACAGCAGGGGGCCTGTAACCACGACAGAGTCACCTTGGGACTTCAAGTATGGTAATCTAAATGAATTCTTTGTTGCTGTAAATTACAAACAGAATAACAGCCGCCTGCTCCCACATTTATAAATATGTATGGTTTCTCTGCCGTCGTGAAATTATTATGGCCAGGGATAGATCAAAGTGAATTAGCACCTGCCAAGTAAATTTGATAGGTCATTTTCACTTTAATGTTATTGCTGTGTGTCATGACACAGTACCAAAATTAACACTGACGTTGTCCTTTGTTACAGAAACCATTGATAATGCTAAACTGGGTGGCAGAATTTTTAATTGGTTCATAAGAGTTTCAGCCATGTAAGCCAGTTGTTCTGGCATTAAATAGAGACATCAAAATGGTATTTATTGTATTGCTAAACTACAAAAAATCAATGGCAAAGTTGTATGTAATGATTTTGGTCTAATAAACCATGGTTTGACTGAGAATGAGAATTGTGCTTCCCCAACCCCTTCTCTCATTGTGCTCTAATGAAAGACTTCCAAGGTTGTTAAACCACAGTTTTCTGTTGCATCCAAACTGGAAACTATGGTTTAATCTCCGACCACAAAATTATATCAATCCAGCACTGAAAGGAAGAATAGAATCATTTTAATTTTTTTTAAAATTGTAATATCTCTATCCCATTTTCCTATACAACATACAAAATTAAAACCACAAATTAACAACATATAATAATTTAGGCTGATTAATGTTAATTTAAAATATCAACAATGCTATTTTGAAAGGCTCAGCTATTTTTAAAAGACAGTCTAAACATCCAGGTCCTTTGTCAAGCATACACTAGCTATGCTCACCAAAGAACTTCATAAGCAACCTGTTGTGGCTGTCTATTGAGAACACAAAATCAGGGTGTCGTCAAACTGTAAAGCACCTTTCAGGGCCCAAGACAAACTGTGGTGGTCTTTTTAAATAAATGTAGGAAAAAAACATTTGGATTTTTAACAGCTGCAGTTGAAAGGAGTTGGTTGACACAGAATGCCGTAGGGACATTTTGACTGTGCATAGCATATATTTAAATACACAGGGAAAACTGCTTTGGACCAATTTGCATCAGATTGAATCACAGAATCATAGAATCATAGAGTTGGAATAGACCACAAGGGCCATTGAGTCCAACCCCCTGCCAAGCAGGAAACACCATCAGAGTACTACTGACATATGGTTGTCAAGCCTCTGCTTAAAGACCTCCAAAGAAGGAGACTCCATCACACTCCTTGGCAGCAAATTCCACTGTCGAACAGCTCTTACTGTCAGGAAGTTCTTCCTAATGTTTAGGTGGAATCTTCTTTCTTGTAGTTTGGATCCATTGCTCCGTGTCCGCTTCTCTGGAGCAGCAGAAAACAACCTTTCTCCCTCCTCTATGTGACATCCTTTTATATATTTGAACATGGCTATCATATCACCCCTTAACCTCCTCTTCTCCAGGCTAAACATGCCCAGCTCCCTTAGCCATTCCTCATAAGGCATCGTTTCCAGGCCTTTGACCATTTTGGTTGCCCTCCTCTGGACACCTTCCAGTTTGTCAGTGTCCTTCTTGAAGTGTGGTGCCCAGAACTGGACACAGTACTCCAGGTGAGGTCTGACCAGAGCAGAATACAGTGGCACTATTACTTCCCTTGATCTAGATGCTATACTCCTATTGGTGCAGCCCAGAATTCCATTGGCTTTTTTAGCTGCTGCGTCACACTGTTGGCTCATGTCAAGTTTGTGGTCAACCAAGACTCCTAGATCCTTTTCACATGTACTGCTCTCAAGCCAGGTGTCCCCCATCTTGTATTTGTGCCTCTCATTTTTTTTGCCCAAGTGCAAAAAACTTCAAAGCGATTGTGTATTTCTAAACAATCAGAGCGAACCCTGGGCCTCCTACTTCTTTGAGTCACGTTTCTCCATATATCTGGCACCTGTGTTGGTGAACTAGCCTCCTTCTCAGGGGTGTCCCTGAGAAGGAGATTGTATCTATGCACCACTGTTGTTGTTTGTACAGCTATTTTGACCTACATTTTGTTCAGTGGCACATGCCTAAGTGAGGCTCAGCATTGTCTCCATTAAAAGGATAGGCCAAAAATATTCTGGGTTGAGTCTAGACACATCTGGGATTATAGAGAGAGGAGGCTTCATAACTGGTAGGATTTGGCCTGATGACACCCAAGAAAAGGGGAAGGTTGTAAAATGTGGTTTTTGCGCTTTATATGCTGCCGAGGCTTAAGCACCACCATATTGTGTTAATGGGGGGAGGGATCTCAGGAAAGGTATGTTTTTGTTTACTAGCAAAGGCTGTCATACCTGACCCACCAAGTATTTGTTTTTGTATGTCTTTCTTGGGATACCTTTGACCCCGATACCAGACCAGTACGGTTAATTTGTCCTATCAGTGGAGGCTGAAAAGAAGGTGTTCCACTACTACTTAATTTAAGAATTATACATTTACCACAGTTCAAGACATGCTGCCATTCATGCATACCACAGAGATGAGTCCTTGGGCTCCTTCTAGTCACATCTGCAGAAGCATCTCAAAAGACTTCCCTTCAAAATCAGATGTAACTGCCTAGACTCTACATCAGTTTCATTTCAAAGTGAACGATCTCCCAAGGAGCTATCTAGTATCTTGCCTGTCTGTTCCAATTCCTCAATTTTTTCATCACTCTTCAAACAGGGATCATTCATAACTGCTAGGATCTTTTCATACATAATGAAATGAAACAATCCGTGGGGAAGAGCCATGGTGCAGTGGTAGAGCATCTGCTTTGCAGGCAGAAGGTGCCAGGTTCAATCCCTCTCATCTCCATGTAGGGCAGGGAGGGACCCCAGTCTACAATCCTGGAGAACCACGGCCAGTCAGTGTAGGAAAATACAGAACTGGATGGAGAGCCCAGCTCTGGCTCAGTCAGTAGAACATGAGACTCTTAATCTCAGGGTCGTGGGTTTGAGTCCCACGTTGGGCAAAAAGTTTCCTGCATTGCAGGGAGTTGGACTAAATGACCCTCAGGGTCCCTTCCCACTGTATCATCCTTTGATTCTATAATTCTAAGACAATTGGTTTAACTCAGTTTAAAACAGCTTCCTGTGTAATCCACCTAGCAGGAATGAAACACGTTTTTTCCAGATCATCTTAAATTCGCACACAAAATAAAAACACTGTATATACTGTTGTGTGTATGTAATGTACACACATTTTGTGAGGTTGTGTGAAAAGTTTAAAGAGAAACCACTTAGACATTCAGAATAATCACCTTCAGGTTTGTACCCAGTCCATTACACACCAACACACACACACACACACACACACACACACACATACCTGTCACTAAAATTAACCAGTTGCAGATAGGTAGCCGTGTTGGTCTGCCATAGTCAAAATAAAAAAAATTCCTTCCAGTAGCACCTTAAAGACCAACTAAGTTAGTTCTTGGTATGAGCTTTCGTGTGCATGAACTCTGAAGAAGTGTGCATGCACACGAAAGCTCATACCAAGAACTAACTTAGTTGGTCTTTAAGGTGCTACTGGAAGGATTTTTTTTATTTTAAAATTAACCAAGCATTGCAGAATCCAGAAGTAAGTCACAAGGGAACAAATATTATTGCTTGCTTTTATCTCATGACATGACATAACATTTGTGGCTGGAGTATAACTCTTGTCCTTTGGCTGGATTGGAGTACGAAGCTTAAGTTCAGGCCTCAAAACAGATATAACAGTAGCAGGGTTTATATCAACTGTAAAGTAGATAAATGTGACTGGTTGTGTTCCATTTTTGTTTCCTTTGGTGGGGGGCAGGAAAAAAAATGAGAGGATGGAAACTGCCATGCAGACCTCAATTAAGGTTCACAAGTGTTAAGTTGTCCTGGATTGTTTCTGTCCTGCATGGTATTGATGATTGTTGTCGTGTTGTGTTACTGGTTTGTAAATATCACTCCAGGGATGCACATAGGCCATTGAGAGCTGCCTTATACTGAGTCAGACCTTGGTACACCTAGCTCAGCCTTTCCTAAGCTGACTAGCAGCATCTCTCAAAAGTTTATGGCAGATTCTCTCCCAACTATACTTGGTGATGCTGGGGATTGAACCTGGGACCTTGTGCATGCAAAGCAGAGTTAAGGCCCTTCCCCCAAGGAGTGGTCCAAAGGCCAGGTCCAGCTTTTGGAGCAATGGCGTTGTTCCTGGGTGCTCCTTGGCCAGAGTGAAGGGGTGAAGTTGTCCCAGCTGGAGTTGTGGGAGGAGGAGGCCAGGAGAGAAAAGAAAAGGGGTGGGGGAGAGAGAGAAAGAGAAGTGCTACCAAAGGTATGGTACAAAGATTGCCCACCGTTTTACTCATGAGGGAAACAAAATTACAGTGTTTTTTGCTTTTGTTTGTTCTGGCATTTTGGATGTAACTTAGATAGGAGCCTGTAAATTTGCATTTGCCACTGATGTTAGTGTGAGCCATATTCCTCTTAGGCTGTGGAATCTAAAGGCATCTCAAGGCAATCTGGCAACCCACCTCTAAATGTGTTAATTGGCTTATATATTTGGAGAGCAAATGTAAGATTCGGGAATAATGTTGTACAACTACACTAATAGGGGTGGTTTTTGTTTTTTTTAAAATGCATAGTAATTTAGAAATTAGTTAGCAATGATATCTTATAAAAATGGGGAAACGGTTTTATTTATTTTCACCAAAAGAGATGTCATCTGGAAATAGAGGCAAAGGCACTTGTCATCCTAATGGGAAAGAAAATAATATTCTGAAAACAAACCTCATGTGGATGCAATACATGCTCTGATTCATCAGTTAATGTGCCTTGCTAGGCTTGGCTGCTTACCCCATTATCATGGTTGTTCCCACACACTCTAGCAAAATTTGTAGGCTTTTTTATGAGCCCAAAGCATAAAGTCATATGCAGTGATGTTATGTAATGCACAGCAATGTTATTTGGTGGGCTTTGAATACAAATTCTCTCTCTCTCTCTCTCTCTCTCTCTCTCTGTGTGTGTGTGTGTGTGTGTGTGTGTGTTGATTTCCTTTTTATCAGTCAATTTTTCAGCTGGTTTGCTGCTCTTTCCTAGTCACTGTGATGCACATTACACAAAGTGCTACAGAGACTAGTAATGTTGAGTTTATTGGGTGGAGCCAGTAAATAGCAACCTTCCCTACCCCTGGCCAGGGAAAAGGTACACCACAGACTGAGGTAACCTAGCTGGCTTGAACACTGCAGAGTCTGTCTGAAACTTTAAGATGATGGTGCTTTCCATATCCAACCCTATACGTGTTCCTATTTTCCAGGGACATCCCTGATTTAGAGAAGCCATCCCGGTTTCTGATTTGATCCCAGAATGTCCCACTTTTCCTTAGGATGTCCCTGTTTTAATTGGAGGGTATGGAGTTATCCAGCCCCCAAGCTGTCTGAAGGCAATCCTGTATAGGGAAGGTTTTTTTTTTTAATGTTTATTGCTTTATTATGTTTTTATATATGCTGGAAGCTGCCCAGAGTGCTGGGGCAACTCAAGAAGATGTGTGGGGTATAAATAGTAAAATTATCATTATGTAATGGGATGTCCCAATTTTCATCGGAGAAATGTTGGAGGGTATGCTCTATTCCCCTTCATCCAAGGATCACAGGGTAATTTACAATATAAAAACACGATAACAGATACCATAGTAACAAACAAAAACAATACAATACACCCTAGTTTAAAAGGCCATAGATAGTTTCATTAGCCAAAGGCCTAGAAAAAGAAGCATGTTTTTACCTGTCGCCTAAAGAGATGTAACAAAGGTGCCATGTGAGCCTCCCTGGGGAGAGTGTTCACAAATGGGGAACAACTGTAGAAAAGGCCTGTTTTGGTACTGCCACCCTCCAGACCTCTTGTGGAGGAGGCACATGGAGAAGGGCCTCAGATGATGGTTGCAGGGTCTGGGTTGGTTCAACTGTTTTAGACCAGGCAAGGGGGCTCTGACAGGCTTCTAGAATCCTCCATTCTCCTTCCTAAAGCCTAGTTAGCACTTGCCTAGCTTTGGGAAGGAGGTAGAGGGCTCTAGGATCCTGACAGAGCCTCAAACCTCCTCCCCAAAGCTTGGCATATGGTGTGAGGACTGTGGAGGGTGTCAGATTTGGGCCTCTTGCAAGGCGCTGTATTACCAAGGTCCATGCTGACCCTGGAAGATTTTGCTTCTCCCATAGTCATAGTCTTGGATTTAAGCAGAAATCAAACATTTCTCTCTCTCTCAGGCATCTGCCTGTCTTCTGCCTCTAGCCCAGCATGCGCGTGCACCCCCCAACTCCCCTTTTTGTCCTTCTAACTACCAGCCATGTGAGGGAGGGGGCCCACCCACCTTTTCTTTGGCTCAAAGAGCAACATCCTTTGTTACCCTAATGTGCCATACTTTTTTTTTACATTTTTATTTATAATTTTAATTTATATACATTTCAGTAGATTTACAATCATTTTAACATTTTGAAACTTGACTACCTTCCCCTTCATTCTGCGGTTCCTTAAATTTACTTTATATATATATATTTCCTGCATATTCCAATTAACTTAACTTATTCATTTATTCATCTACTTTAAATATATACTCTTATAAAACTGCAGGTTATTACAGTGATCCTGCCAATGTTCTTATCTGTTTACAGTTTGTTTGTAAATATTCAGTAAACCATTTCCATTCTTTTATAAAAAGTTTGTTATCCTGATTTCTTATTTTTCCAGTAAGTTTCGCCATTTCTGCATATTCCATAAGTTTTGTATCCATTCTTCTTTCTTTAGGACTTCTTCTTTCCATTTTTGGGCAAGTGACATTCTTGCCGCTGTAGACGCATACACAAATAAATTTCTATACATTTTGGGTAGTTCTGCCCCTATAATTCCCAAAAGGAAAGCTTCTGGCTTAATGTCCCATACTTTGAGCCATTACCAAGACTCTGGCCTGGCTATTCCAACAATTGAACCCATGCTCAATCCAGAATTAGAAGAGACTCAGGCGTGTAATCTAACCCCCACCCCCTAAACTCACAACACTGTTATTTATCAGATAAAGCATGGTATATATTATTTTTAAAGTTTAAATTACAGTGCATCCTTTAAAAAAATAAACCCTTTTAAAATGTGCCCCAAATTTAAAACTCATTTACGTGAGTTAAAATTCGGTCTTCACTATAAACACCATTCAGGGTGGGAGTAAACCGACTTCAAAGATTGAACACAGGCCTTTTTTTAGTTGGAACTCAATGGAACTCAGTTCCAGCACCTCTCAGGTGGGTGCCATTGCCATTATAAGGGAACAAGGGAGGCATTCATGGTGAGTTCCGGAACTGCTTTTTCCAGAAAAATAGTTCTTAGAAGTCTGTCAACCCCCCCCCAAAAAAAACACCCATTGTTGTTTTTATAGTCAAGACCAGACTTTAATTGAAGCTTTTTAAAATGAATAATCTGGTTTACATTTATTTATTTTCAAAATGATTGTTTTTTTAAAAAAACAATGTTTGCTTAAAATCCACCTAGTTTAAAATAAAACAAACTTTGTTTGGAAAATGAAGAATCTGATTGATCCATTGAGTGGAGATTTTTAATCATTATATCAATCTTAAAACAGTGTAAACAGAAAACAAGGAATGGCAAATGACAAGTTAAGCATGTGGTTTCTTAAGCCCAATGAACTCTAGAAATCATTTTCTGAGGAAGTGTGTGTGTGTTTGTGTCTGTCTTTGTCTTTGAAGCAGTTTGGAGTGCAAGGATGTTTTAATCCTCTAACAGCTGTGGAGGTGATTCATCCTGTAGAGCTTTAGAACAGTGTTTCCCAACCTTTTTTGGGCAAAGGCACACTTGTTTGATGAAAAAAATCTCACGGCACACCACCATTACAGCCCCGTGACGTCAGCGCGCAGCGTCACGCCGGGAGGGACGCACGAAAGTGAAAGTTTTCAATTTTTTTCCCTCCCCCTTGCCGGGGAACCTCCAAGCTTTGGGGGTGGGGGGGAGGAGGCAGCAAAGTGAGGGACTGAGGGACCCTAACCCTAACCCTAACCCTCACCGATCACCCGGGAAAGCATGCGAACGAGGAGCCCCCGTGTCCTGCTCCCGGCAGCGGACGGCACAAAGCGAGGAGGCCTGGACAAGGCAGCACGCTCCCCGCTCTCGCTGCATCGGGGCTTTTCTCCTCCAGGCCGCTTTCGAAGTCCCCTTCTCCGCTCCCAAGAGCCGGAGCCGCTGCTTCCAGGCCCTGTCCGAGCCCCGACTTGTGGCCTCACTTCGAGGAGCGCCTGTTGCTGGGGACGGGGCTGCATCCCCCTCAGCCACCGCCTCGCTTCCTTCCAGGAGACCCGACGGCTCCCCCTCTCCCGCTCGCCCTCCTGCGCCCGCAGCAGACCGAGACCTCCCCGCACCCGCCCGGCTCGGCCCTACCTGGGCACCTCCAAGCCCGGCCGGCTCCGCGTCGCGCTCCACGCCGGGCAGCTGCAGCGGGGGCGCGCGGCGGCCCGGCTGAGCGCGCCCCGGAGCCGCCGCACCGTCGCTCGCGAGTCCCTCCGAGAGCCCTCGGGACTGACTCCGGAGTCGCGAGGCGGCGCGTCGCCCAGGGAAGGGGCGGCTTCCCACAAGTCCTCCGGGAA
The DNA here is from genome assembly GCF_964188305.1 of Podarcis bocagei. Taxonomy (NCBI): domain Eukaryota; kingdom Metazoa; phylum Chordata; class Lepidosauria; order Squamata; family Lacertidae; genus Podarcis; species Podarcis bocagei. Next base: position 56,822,362 of record NC_138127.1, on the reverse strand, counting down.
GCAAACGCCCTCGCCCGCCTCCCTCCAGGCCGCCTCGCTTCCTTCCAGGAGACCCGACGGCTCCCCCTCTCCCGCTCGCCCTCCTGTGCCCGCAGCAGACTGAGACCTCCCCGCCCCCGCCCGGCTCGGCCCTACCTGGGCGCCTCCACGCCGGGCAGCTGCAGCGGGGGCGCACGGCGGCCTGGCTGAGCGCGCCCCGGAGCCGCCGTGCCGTCGCTCGCGAGTCCCTCCGAGAGCCCTCGGGACTGACTCCAGAGTTGCGAGGCGGCGCGTCGCCCAGGGAAGGGGCGGCTTCCCACAAGTCCTCCGGGAAGCAAACGCCCTCACTCGCCTCCCTCCAGGCCGCCTCGCTTCCTTCCAGGAGACCCGACGGCTCCCCCTCTCCCGCTCGCCCTCCTGCGCCCGCAGCAGACTGAGACCTCCCCGCCCCGCCCGGCTCGGCCCTACCTGGGCGCCTCCAAGCCCGGCCGGCTCCGCATCGCGCTCCACGCCGGGCAGCTGCAGCGGGGGTGCACGGCGGCCCGGCTGAGCGCGCCCCGGAGCCGCCGCGCCGCCGCTCGCGAGTCCCTCCGAGAGCCCTCGGGACTGACTCCGGAGTCGCGAGGCGGCGCGTCGCCCAGGGAAGGGGCGGCTTCCCACAAGTCCTCCGGGAAGCAAACGCCCTCGCCCGCCTCCCTCCAGGCAACATCTCGCGGCACACCAGGCAACATCTCACGGCACACTAGTGTGCCACGGAACACCGGTTGGGAAACACTGCTTTAGAAGATGGCTAAAGACTTGAGTATACAGCGGAAGTTCTGTTAGTATAATGTTCTGCTCTGGTAGAGTAGCAACTACGCTTGGCACAGAGCATCCCCTGCAGGTACAAGCTAATCCCAAACCTGGCATACCTCCAAGATGAGGAATCTTCCTGGCTGAACTTTTTGCAAGGAATAGCTTCCCGCTTTCATTTGCTGCTATTTGAGGATATTGGCTGCGTTTCATGATTGTATATATTTGCTTTGGCAAAGGGGATAATTTTAAGGACCTCTCCTCCTCCTCATTTGCAGCTTTGCCATTTCTGGCACCCATTTTTAGTATGTGTGAGAAATGTGAAAAAGGAATATGTGCCACCTGGACGGCGTAAGAAGCTTTGCAATCATGAATGAGTTGAGATGTCTGACTTTGCCTGCCCTTGCAGGTGGCAGAAGTCTGCTGAGATGCCAGATGACAGTCTGAAAGAATAGAAATGGGAAAGAATTATTAGAATAGAAATAGCTTTTTTCCAGGCTGTGAGCATTTGAGGGGGGGTGGGAAGGAATATCTGTGATGTGAAAAAAAGAAAGAAAAAGATGGTGCTCTCCAGACTCGGAAATAGTCAAAATGTTTTGTGTACTTTAGAAAGTTTCTTTAAATCTGTACTGGAGCTGGGGAGGCTGAGGATTTTGTTCAGGAACCATCATGCATAACACTGGCATAGTCCACTGGGGATTTCTCCAGCATCAGCCATTTCAGATGAATGAGCAAGTGTAAAAGAACTGTAGAGGAACAACAGCAACTGGCTGCAGATCTGTAACAGGACACAGCCTTCTACATGACTACTTTGTGAACCTTTGGTAAGAGGCCTTGTTAAAGGCTAGTGTGAAGTCAAGTACCAAGTGACTTCAAGTGACTGAGAGCTGCTGTGGGTGCTCCCAAGAAGCAGTGCTTTTTTTCAGCCAGAACTCATCAGAACTCAGTTCTGGCACCTCTCAGGTGGGAGCCATTGCCATTCTAAGAGAACGAGGTTGACTGCATATTGCTTTATAAGTCTACAGTTCTCTAGGCAGAAGGAAGTTTGAGTAAGTGCTGAGTGGTATGTAATTTCCTTCTACTGTTTACAGTCATACCTCATGTTACGTTCTTTCAAGTTACGTCCCACGGCAACCCGGAAGTACTGGAAAGTGTTACTTCCAGGTTTCGCCGCTTGCACATGCGCAGAAGTGCAAAATTATGTCATGCGCAGAAGTGGCGAATCGCAACCTGCGCATGCGCAGATGCGCCACTGCGGATTGCGCTCTTCTCATGTTGTGAATGGGCCTCTAGAAAAGATCCCGTTTGCAATCAGAGGTACCACTGTAATGGCTTTGGGAGGAATATCGTGCCAAAGTGTGAGAAGACTTGAAATCTGTTGTTAGGAACATTTGTCTAGATTATTATTAATAATGAAATTATTATTTATTTATTTTTTGGTCTAGTTTGGCCAACTTAAATATCTACAATAGAAAGGCTAGATACACATTGTAGTGATGTGTAAATAACAGCCAGTCACAAAGCAAGAATAGAAGTCTGATGTGAGAGAACAGAGATATCTCCTGGTGCAGTCAAAAAGTGGCTGTGAGTGAGGAAGATGGCGAGGTCTGCAGATTCAGAGTAGCCTATGTGAATATTCTGGCCCATATGGTTTATTTTATTTCATTTAACAAATGTTATATGCTGCTTACTCAACCAAGAAGACATCCAGGAGAGCTCTATGTGGGGCTACCTTTGATGGTGACCCGGAAACTACAACTAATCCACTTCCGGGTTGGTGCGACCAGCTAATGGCGGATTCCCTCCGAGCTCTGGAGGGAATCGGCTCGGTGGAGGAGGGGTCCTGCCGCGGCGGCGACGCGGGGACCCTTAGAAACCACAGGCGCGGATGCCTGTGGACCTGGTGACTCGGCGGGCACCATTTGCGCCCCCCCCGACCCACAAAGAAGCCTTTTTAAAGGCTTTGGAGAGGGTACGGGGAGCGGCGTGGTGCTGTGAGTAGACCGCTTCTTCCACGGAGTGAAGCCGCAAGCCATGGCTGGAGAGCGCTGACTTCTTTCCTTGAATATTTGGACTTAAAACGCAACAACCCGTGAGTAATACGGAATTGGGAATTTGGAACTAAAAATCTCTTTAATTCGGTACGACCGGGAGAGGTGCTAAAAGGAAGTCTGCCTCCCTCCCCCCTTGCAGGCAATCTAAAGCAAGAATTAAACAACTAAGATCGAGAGACTGTCTTTCTCTTTTCGAGATAAAATTTTTAATTTCACGATTTGGACTTATAAGTTTAGTGCTGGAGGATCTAAACTGATTTTTGGAGTTGAAGTGCACCCCCCCCCCCGGATCCGGGAGTGACCCGCGAGGGAGCCTGTGAAGATATTTACAGAGTTTGACAGCTGTCAACTGAGCTGTCAAAATCAAGAAATTCTGTTTTTTGTCATTTGTGTCGGTTTTTCTTGTTACATTTGGACTGTAAGCTTTTAAAATTAGATTGGCAACAATAACAAAATATCCGGATTGTTGGAAAAAGAACACTTAGTAACTAAAATCCCTCTAGAGGGGATTTGGAACATTACAATGGCTGCAGATGGAAAATTACAAACAGAGTTGAATAGGGTCTTTGAACTTCTGGGAAAGCTGCAAGAGCAGAGTTCTGTTATGGCTACAAATTTGACAACCTTGAATTTTAAAATAAACAACTCTGCTGAAGTGGTGGACTCTACTCAAGAAGAATCTACAGCTGGGAAGCAAGATACATGTGCTGTTTTGGAGGAATGTAAAGAAGGAGCAGAAATGATGCAAGTGAAAAAGGACAGCCAGAGGCCTCCAAGGTCAGGATATATGGAAGATAAAGTTCGGATGTCAAAAATTTGGTTTGAAATTGAAATTGAGAGTGAAGAGTGGGGATTTTTCCCCATGGGGAGTCCGAAAGACTTATGGATTATAAATTTGGAGAAGGTGAAAATTGGAACGTTTGAAGCATTTGGGATATTTGGACTTGGAAAGAACAAGAAGCAAGACTCTTCTTTTGAACACGGAGGACTGGTTGGAAAAAATCTGGACCCTTTTGGGCCGAAGATGCTCCGAGATTGGATGTCCAACATAAAGGACTGTCAACAAAACCGGCTGAAAGGGACTGAAAGAGATTTAAAGGCCTCGGACGTGATAGATCCAGGCTGAGAACTGACAGATAGAAAGACAATTTTTGGGGGGAATCAAAACCGGGGGAGGGGGGGGAGGAACTTTAGAATCCAAAGGGTTACAAGTATATGCTCTTATTTGTTAAGATTTTTTGCAAATATATATAATTGGGAATTTCGTGAAAGGGAATGTGGATCGATCTTAGAAAAAGAGGTTGATGTGGGTATTAAAATAAGGTATAGAAGTTCGAAAATGGTTAATTAAGATGATTTAAATAAAATATTAATAAGGGATTAATTTGGGTATAAAGAACTTGCTGGGCTAAATTTTGAATGGGGATGCAAGAAGGGGAGGTGGGGGAAGTCTAGGAAAGTGGTTAGGAAAATAAGATTTTGAAATTATATGTGTTTTTTGTGTGTAATGTTGATGTTTGTGTTTGTTTGTGTTTGTTTTAAAAAAATGAGAAAACCCTAATAAAAATTTTATATATATAAAAAAGGAAACTACAACTAATCCAGAATGCGGCAGCTAGACTGGTGACTGGGGGCAGCCGCCGAGACCACATAACACCGGTCTTGAAAGACCTCCCAGTACGTTTCCGAGCACAATTCAAAGTGTTGGTGTTTTAAACAGCCCTAAATGGCCTCGATCCTGTGTACCTGTAGGAGCGTCTCCACCCCCATCGTTCTGCCCGGATGCTGAGGTCCAGCACCGAGGACCTTCTGGCGGTTCCCTCATTGTGAGAAGCAAAGCTACAGGGAACCAGGCAGAGGGCCTTCTCGGTAGTGGCGCCTGCCCTGTGGAATGCCCTCCCATCAGATGTCAAAGAGATAAACAACTACCTGACATTCAGAAGACATCTGAAGGCAGCCCTGTTCAGGGAAGTTTTTAATGTGTGACATTTTAGTGGGTTTTTTTTGTCTTTGTTGGAAGCCGCCCAGAGTGGCTGGGGAAACCCAGCCAGATGGGCGGGGTACAAATAAATTGTTGTTGTTGTTGTTGTTGTTGTTGTTGTTGTTGTTGTTATTTTCAAAAGACTATAAAAATTATGATTAAAAATACTAATAAAAGGAAGGCAATACAGCTATCTGTTTTATTTAACGTAACCTAACATTGCCCTTTTCCATTGTGTCCATTTCAGCTACTTGTGATCCTGTATTCCCTGTTCTTATAACTCTGCTTCCACATGATATACAGCTACATGAAAATAGAACAACCAGAATCAAATCTTGCATTTGGTTGAATTACAGTGTCAGCATGTGGTGGAGAAAGAGGAATTATGGGTGACAACAGCTTGAAAATATTTCTGCTCCAAGTTTTATTTCTCAGTGTCAATTATAATCAGTTGTTCTATTTTATTTTATTTTTCAACAAGAAGGTAGGAGGAATGTAAAAAGATACAACCAATATAGTGCAGGATCCAAGGTTATCTCAGCTGGGAGCAGATGAGGTTGACACAGAACATTCAAAGATTAAAAGGGGGGAAAAGGTTAAAAAAGACCAGCTGGCTTGGTAACATATTGCTGTTCAGTGAATGTTGCTACTAAATTGAAAAACAGGTTCAATCTGCAGGTTTCCAAGAAGCTACAGACAGGAATGCATGCTAAATGTGGGAGCTTCAGCAAAGAATGAGCAGACATGAACTGTGGAATGCTGTAGCTGCTGTTAGCAGCTGTTGATCTGCTTTCTGGGGCAGCAGTTAAGGGCAGCTGTAACATACACAGTTCTGGAGGAAAGAATGAATTAAATCAAAATATACTGCCTACTTGGGCCCTGGACACATGTTAGCTTGGCCACTCCTTCCTGTGCCACCAGCTTAATGTTTTCTAGGCAATGGTACTCTAACTGAAAATGGTTCCACACCATGATTTAGGGCAGTGTTTCTCCAACGTGGGTCCCCAACTGTTCTTGGACTACAACTCCTGTCATCCCTAGAGAGCAGGACCAGTGGTCTGGGGACCCAAGTTAGAGAATCACTGATTTAAGGTATGTAAGTGGGCTTATATAAACTCAGATGAAAACACTGATTTTTAAAACAAGCCTTTGGTACTATAGTATTCAAAACCTATCCTAGGCAATTGCTTCTTTTTGACATTGATGTTCTCCTGACTTCACTGCAAATTATCTCTAAATTCTTCTCATGATTAGTTCTGTCCGGATTCACCATTCTTATCCACATTTTGGCATGTTAGGTGTAATGCCTGCTTTCCAAAGTGGGCTGTTTATGGAATCTTTCTTTTTTTGCTTTCCTTTAAAACAGCTGTTCGGTTCCTTGTAACACTGTGTGACTGGCAATTTGAATGCCATTATTTATGCTTCTCATCTGTGCTGTCCTGGCTGGATGAAGGGCTCAGACTCTGATTATGTTATCTGCCAAAAACTTTAATGCTCAGATCAGTACAGTACATAAGCAAGGCAAGGGTCAAAGGCACATCTGGTGCAAGGCATATGTATAACTAGGGCTGGCCCGTCCATGAGGCAGCCATCTCAGACGGCAGAATCCCAAGGGGTAGGAGGTATATAAGAGGTAATACTGTACGTGAAAAGCAGTAGGCATCTGAAATCATAAAATGATTTTGTCAGAGCTGCTTCAAGATCCTAGCTCACAGAGGATCACGCTAGCCAGCGGTCATTAAGTAAAAGTCTTTATTGAATTACAGTTTCCATTCTCACGCTGCTGTCTGCAACTCTACGTCTACTAGCTAGATCGGCGAGGCTCCGTCTGAGTCTCCGCCCCGTGCGCACCAACTTAATATCCTAGCCTTGCTCCACCTTTTCCTCCTGACTGTCCTCCTCTGGGTCCCTCTACCCCCCGGGGCTTCTTCCTTCCGGGATTCTTCTGACGCTGACCCGGACCCTTCTGCCTCCTTGCGCCGGGCTTTAGGACCTGGTTCCCTTTCGGGGCTGCTCACTGCGCCGCCTTCCTCTGCATTTGAACTTGGCGCGCGCGCCCAACCTTCCACTTTCCTCTTAACCGTTTCTTCGCTCCCCGATGGAGGTGTGGCCACTCCTGACTCCTGCCCTCCCTCCTGTGGTGAGCTGCCAGCGCTTCCCCCCTGGCTCCTTTCCTCTTCCCTGCTTCCTGGCGGTGACGCTGGTCCCGATTTCCAGCTGCTCCCCCCTGAGTCTCCTCTGGCTCTATCTTCCTGGGGTGCCTCCCTAGACTCCCCCCTTGCCCTGGCCACTGGTGCTCCTTTCTGTGAATCCTCTGATTCACTGGAAAGACTGGGAGATCTCGGGTCGTCGTCATCACTCATCCTTTCCTCTGTCTCCTCCCCTTCGCTCTCTGTTTCCTCCCTTGCCCGTGCCTCTGCACCTAAACCCCTGACATCCATCCCCCCCTCGAAGCCCCCCATTCCCCCCTCCCCTCCTTCCGGTGCTGGAGCTGGGGGCTGCTGTTGCAAAGGGACGAACGTCGGATATCGGTCGCTTCCCGTGGCAGGCCTCCATCGGAACTCTTCCGGGTCTTCCTCTCTGCTCTCGTTGACGACAGTCACCTCCTCTTCCATCTCTGTGCCGCCGTGCTCGAAACCAGGGTCGTCCCCGAAAATGTCCATGTCCGTCTCTCCCGCACTTCCTCCAGGCGGCGTTGCTCGGCCGGAACAGTCCAGCCACTTCCTGCGGAACTGCTCCTCCGGCCTATCGTCCCACCAATACGAGGGTTCTGAGACAGATCCCGAGGGTGACCCCTCCGGGGAACGGACGTCTCGTGTTGGTTCCTTGTCCGAGTCGAACCCCCTGAACGTGCTGTCCGAAAGCGTGGGCGTGAAAAGCCAGTCGTCGAAAAAGTCTGCTGGCATAGGTCTATGTGGGAAGAGGGCATGAAACTCGTCTTTGAGCAGAGGTTCGTCTAAAGCGTAGCCCGGCACCCAGCTGTTCGCACTGGCCGGGGTGCCCTCCCTGGCGAGAAAGTATTCTACTCCCTCTTCCCCCCATCTGGAGTCCAAAATCTCCGTGACTTCGTTGATGCGCTCCTCCCGTGCCACTCCCGCGTGCCCCGTTCCTTCTCTGAGCGGACTCGGCGCCGTTCCGGGTTCCTGGAACCTGTGCGGTGCCTTGTAGGGAGTGAGCACCGATCTGTGGAACACCGGATGCATTCTGGAACCCTCCGGAAGCGCCAGCCTGAAAGCCACCGGGTTGACCTGCTCTTCGACTTGGTATGGCCCCAGTTGTTTATGCCCTAGTTTCTTCTTGGCCAACGACCTGGCCGGCACTGCGTGGGCTGCTAACCAGACCCAGTCTCCCACGTGGAGCTCTTCGCCAACCCTTCTGTGTTTGTCCGCTTGTACCTTGTATGCGTGTTTAGCCAGCTCCAGGTGGCGCCGCAGCTGATCGTGGACTTCCTGCAGCTCCGACGCGAACGCATCTGCTGACTGCGGCTCCCCTTCTCCCCTGCATTCCAGTCCCGGGAAGGTTCTAGGGTGCCGCCCGTTGTTGGCGAAGAACGGCGTGACGCCCGTGGATACGTGCTTCGTGTTGTTGTAGGCAAACTCTGCAAGCGGCAGGTAATCCACCCACGTCGCAGGCTGTTGGTTTGCATAACATCTCAGGTACTGCTGCATGATGGCATTGGCTCGCTCCGCTTGCCCGTTGGTCTGCGGGTGTCTCGCCGACGCCAGGTTGATCTTGACGTTCAGGAAGCCCATCAGCTTCTGCCAGAAGTTCGAGATGAACTGCCGCCCGCGGTCGGACAGAATAGACCGTGGCAGACCGTGAACCTTGAACACGTGGTCTATGAACAGTTTGGCGGTTTGCTCTGCCGTGGCCACCTTAGCACACGGAATGAAATGCGCCATCTTGGAGAACAGGTCCACAACCACCAACACTGCCGTCTTGCCCCTTGAGCTGGGCAGATCCGTGACAAAGTCCAGAGCCACCCTTTCCCAAGGTTCGACCGGAGTTTGCAGCGGCTCCAACAGTCCAGCCGGCGGTTTGTGCACCGGCTTTGCCCTCTGGCAGGTGTCACACCTCGCCACGTAGTCTGCGACCTCCCCTCTCATTCCAGGCCACCAGAAATCCCTGGCTACTAATTCCACCGTCTTCTCCTTGCCAAAGTGCCCGGCCGTGGGTGCGTCGTGCAGCTGCTGTAGCACCTTGGCTCGAAGTTCGTCACCCGGCACGTAGATGGCCCCTTTACGGATGAGCAATCCATCTCGTAGCTGGAAACCGTCGGCCGCTGCCTTGCCCCCTCGCACCTCTGCCATCTTCGTTTGCACGAAGGAGTCCCCCTGCAACGCTCGCCGCACCGCCTCTAGGTCCACGGTCGCCGCGGCGCACGCCCACACTGTCGGTGCAAAGATGTGCATGGCGGCCGCTGGTGTTGCGTCCTCCAGATACTGCGGCTTGCGGGAGAGAGCGTCTGCCATGATGTTAGTGTCCCCCGGGACATACTCTATTCGGAAGTCGAAGTCCGCAAAGAACTCAGCCCAACGTATCTGCCTCTGGTTCAGGAACTGTGCCGTGCGCCAGTGTTCCAGATTCTTGTGGTCCGTGCAAACCTGCACCGTGTGCTTGGCGCCGATCAGAAAGTGCCTCCACGCCTTGAACGCTGCATGAATGGCCAGCAACTCTCTGTCCCATATGGTGTAGTTCTGCTCGGACTTGCTGAGCTTCCTGGAGTAAAACGCTCCCGGCCGCCACACGCCCTGCGGGTCCTTCTGCAGCAGGACCGCCCCCACTGCTCTGTCCGAAGCGTCTGTCTCCACCCTCATCGGCATGCTGGGGTTGACATGAAGCAACTGCTCTTCCGACGCGAAGAGACGCTTGAGGGCCTGAAAGGACTGCTCCGCCTGCTCTGTCCAGATGAACTTCTTCTTCTTGGAGCTAAGGGTGTCAGTGATGGCCGCCGTCTGCATCGCGAAGCCCTTGATAAACTTGCGATAGAAGTTCGCAAAGCCGACAAACCGTTGGACCTCCTTCCGGTTGCGTGGGCTCTTCCAATCCAACACTGCTCGAACCTTGGCGCTGTCCATGGCGAGCCCCTTGTCAGACAGCTTGTAGCCCAGAAAGTCCACCTCCGGCACGTCAAATTGGCACTTCTCCAGCTTGGCGTAGAGCCTGTGTTGCTTTAGCCTGCCCAGCACTTCCTTGACGTGCTTGTCATGTTCTTGCTGCGACTCCGAAAAGATCAGGATGTCATCCAAGAAACAGACGCACGTCTTGTAGAGAAGTCCCGCCAACACGTGATGCATAAATGCTTGAAAAACGTGAGCGCCATTTTGCAGTCCAAAAGGCATAACTCTGTATTCGTAGGTACCCAGTGGCGTGAACATGGCTGTCTTCCACTCATCACCCTCCCGCATGCGAATGAGGTTGTACGCCCCCCGCAGGTCCAACTTGGTGAACACCTTTCCCTTCCGTACCTTCGCCAGGAGGTCGTCGATGCGGGGCATGGGGAAGTCCGACGGCTTGGTCACACTGTTCAAAATCCTGTAATCCACTACGAGTCTTTTTTGGGGCGTGTCTCGCTTCTTAACAAAGAATACAGGACTGCCCCCCGCTGCCTTAGACTCCCGGATGAAACCGCGCTCCAAATTATGATCGATGAAGTCTTTGAGTTCCTGCAGTTCGTCCTCAGACATGGAATACAGCTTCCCTTTAGGCAGCGCCGCCCCCGGCAGCAGGTCAATTTTGCAGTCATATGGTCTGTGAGGGGGTAGCCTGTCCGCCTCCTTCTCGCAGAAAACTTCCAGAAATTCTGCGTACTTGTGGGGAATCGCTTGCAGCGTGCCTAGCAGCAGCTGTGACTCCTCTTCCTCTCCTTCCTGCCTGGGTACGATGCAGTGTTCAGCACAAAAGGAAGAGCCGAAGACCAGCTGCCGCTGGAACCAAGCCATCGTTGGGCTGTGCTTGTCCAGCCAACTCATGCCCAATACAATGGGCGTGTCAGACAGTTGAGTGACGTTGAAGCTGATGACTTCCCTGTGATTCCCAAGTCGCATCACCATTGGTGGCGTCTGCTTCACCACTTGCCCCCCTAGCAGCTCCCTGCCATCCACCGTGACAACCTGCAGGGGCAGTGTGGCCGGCAGCAACTGCACAGCGTGCCTGTCGACAAATTCCTGCCCTATAAAGTCCGCGTTGCTGCCGGAGTCGATGGTGATTGGCACGTCCATGGTGATTCCATTGGGCAGCTGGAGAGATGCTGTGAGCCTCACTACTGGTTTAGGCGGGAGGGGGTTCACTGGCTGTAAAATTTCTGGGGACTGCGTCACTAACACGTCTGGCTGGGCCCCAGTGCCTCTTCCTCCAGCCAGACATCGTCGTTTCCCTGCTGTGGTCCTCCCTGCTGCGTTGCTGCAGTCACCATTGCTGAGGCTGCAGTAAGCTTGTGGGGCCTCTGGGGACACTCTTTCGCCATATGCCCTGGCTGCTCACAGACGTAACACTTCCTGGTCCCTCTAGGAGGCTTCGCCTTCACTGCTGCCGGTGCCAGGGCTCTGGTTGCTGACTGAGCCCTTGCACCTCCAACCTCCATAGGTTCGGCTCCTCCTCCTGGCGGAGGCGTGGATTGCGCCCGCGCTGCTTCTCTGGGCAAGAAGGAGGGGCCCCCGGCTGGTTCGCGCCCTCCACGTCCTTCGTCCTTGCTCCACGGACGTCCTTCCAGCCTCACTCCCACTGCCAGTGCCCTCTGAACGACCTCCTGGGTGGTCCGGGGTCTCTCCCCCCTCGCTATCTCATCTTTAATCGAGTTGTGCAGTCCCTCCCAAAAGAGGTCTCTTACAGGAGCCGAATCTCTGTCCCATTCCAGGGCGCTGACCAAGGCGAAAAAGCGGGCATGATACTGTCTGACGCTGGCCCTCCCTTGTCTCAGCCCATGCACCTCCTTCCGTGCAAGATCAATGTCAATACTTGATAAGAAACACCCATCCATCGCTTTAATAAAGGCATCCGCATTCTGGAGCGCCGGATCGTTATCTCTCCATAAATTGCGCAACCATGCTTTCGCCTCCCCATGCAGATGGGACATGATGAACCCCACTCTCTCCTGTTCATCTCTAAAGTCTTTATGCAACAGTTGCAGTGCGCACAGTACGTCGGCTATAAAGTTGGGATACTGTTGCAGGTTCCCATCGAAGTGAGAGAGCAGCCCGCCTGTCCGTCTCGCCAACCCAATTCCCTCCTGCCGGGGTGTTTGCTTTGCCAGTACGTCTAACCTGACCTGGAGATCCCTGCAGGCGGCAGCTGCCTCGTCCTCTCTCTTCCTGGATGCGAGAACCTCGGCGTTCAGTTGTGCCACTGCTTTTCTGAGGTCCTCTATCTGCTGCTCAGCCGTCATGTCTCCTGCCGTTCGTGAGCTCGCTAGTGGGCGCCTGTTTCTCTCCCCTCCTCGAGGCTGCCGATGCCCACAATGTAGAGACGGAGCCTACTGTCAGAGCTGCTTCAAGATCCTAGCTCACAGAGGATCACGCTAGCCAGCGGTCATTAAGTAAAAGTCTTTATTGAATTACAGTTTCCATTCTCACGCTGCTGTCTGCAACTCTACGTCTACTAGCTAGATCGGCGAGGCTCCGTCTGAGTCTCCGCCCCGTGCGCACCAACTTAATATCCTAGCCTTGCTCCACCTTTTCCTCCTGACTGTCCTCCTCTGGGTCCCTCTACCCCCCGGGGCTTCTTCCTTCCGGGATTCTTCTGACGCTGACCCGGACCCTTCTGCCTCCTTGCGCCGGGCTTTAGGACCTGGTTCCCTTTCGGGGCTGCTCACTGCGCCGCCTTCCTCTGCATTTGAACTTGGCGCGCGCGCCCAACCTTCCACTTTCCTCTTAACCGTTTCTTCGCTCCCCGATGGAGGTGTGGCCACTCCTGACTCCTGCCCTCCCTCCTGTGGTGAGCTGCCAGCGCTTCCCCCCTGGCTCCTTTCCTCTTCCCTGCTTCCTGGCGGTGACGCTGGTCCCGATTTCCAGCTGCTCCCCCCTGAGTCTCCTCTGGCTCTATCTTCCTGGGGTGCCTCCCTAGACTCCCCCCTTGCCCTGGCCACTGGTGCTCCTTTCTGTGAATCCTCTGATTCACTGGAAAGACTGGGAGATCTCGGGTCGTCGTCATCACTCATCCTTTCCTCTGTCTCCTCCCCTTCGCTCTCTGTTTCCTCCCTTGCCCGTGCCTCTGCACCTAAACCCCTGACAGATTTGTTTAACTCATTCTGTGCCCACATTTTAATGGGTGTGAACCACCTCTTCCTGCGATATAGTTCCACATAGATAATCTGTCCTCCACTGCCAGTACCCCAAGCAATCAGATGGGATATGTTGTTCAACTTTTTGGTTATGAGGAGATTAACCATGCAACAAATTGTTTCAGGCCTTTGTATGCATAACAAAACCATTCTCTGCCTTTTGACAAATATACAGTCTCACTTCAGGGATGTACTAGCATGGAACTTTAGCTGGCTCTCATTCAGAGACCTGCCATGCAGGTCCACGTGATTCTTCATGTCAATACCAGGAGCTGCTCCAAGTGCAATGAGTCCATAGACCTGCCCTTGGTACTGAAGTGTAAGGAGAAACCTAAAAAAATGCAGAAATCTACAGTAACGCTCTTACATTCATGGGATCGCCTGGATTGCACAATATGTGCCAGAGACAGCCAGATGATCTGTTATATACAATGGAGAGGGTCAAGTAAGATTAATATTCCTGCCTCCCCTATTTCCTTTACTTAACCAATATTTTTTCTTCCTCTGTGATTTTACATGGATTTTCTTGGCATCTCGATGTGTCCTTGTGACTTCTACATTTTTCCCTGTGGCTGTTTTTCAGAGGCTGTGCACTGAATGATGGGAGATAGGTGGGAGTCAGGAGGAGATGGAAATGCATCCTTCTTTTTCCTTTGCTTTGAATTCTTCTAACATAAGAAAACTGCTTTTCAGTGGGGAGAAAAATGTGCTTTTTTTTGGTTGGTATTATTCTTTTGAACAGCTGAAATGGTCTGAGTAGTCCCTCAGGGTTTCCGTGAACACAGTTGTGATTTCGTCAACAAAGGAAAAATAGCAAAGTGAATGCTATGTTTTTTACTTGCTGTGCCTGGATTTATGTAGTGGTGGAGCAGCTGCTGCTCCTTCTCTCTTTCCCCACCCCCCAACAGTTCTCCGCTTTCTGAGTATTATGGAGCGGTGAAACTCCCCCAATGTCTTCTTAAAAGAGCAGAGCCATTTAAAAATAATCCAGTGGAGCTTTGCTTATTATTAGTGTGAAACTGCACACTATGAAGAGTTGGCATGATATCCGGAAAAGGGGGATGGGGAGGACAGCAAGATGAGAAAATGCTGCTTCTTTTTATTCACCTGCATTTGGTCAAGCAGATCTAATGTTTGGTGTCCCAAGCAACCAAGCCTGTTTGTGTGGCCTTGGAAATAGCTGTAGCAACACCTGAGGAGCACAGAAAGAGGGCGATGATGCATAAGGCTATCAGTGGCTACTTGCCACAATAGTTATGTTCTACCTGTACTGTCAGAAGCAGGATATCCCTGGATACCAGCTGCTGGGCATCACAAGTGGATAGAGTGCTATTGTGCTCAGGTTCTGCCTTTCAGCTTCCCACAGGCATCTGGTTGACCACGGTGAGAACAGGATGCTGGACTAGGTGGACCTTGGATCTGATCCAACAGGCTCTTCTTATGGGTTTAGGCATTTGGATTTTTGAAGTTGCTCTTCTTTGGGATATGATGGGGTTTAAATTAACAGTGAAATGTAGGCAATAACAGATTGAAAACAATGATTGGTTGGCTGTTTCTTCCAACTTGTTCTTTTTTATTTAAAAGGGAGCTCTCCGTTCCATTTCATCAGTGTTCCTGCGGGAGATGTAGTCCAAAACTTCATCACAGGGTCAGTCTCTCTCATTGGCGGTAGTCTCAGGATGTGGCTTCTAGACTGGTTTGAAAACCAGGGTTCCACTGTCCCTCACAGCAAGCTGTTAAGAGTTTGTATCAATAGAAAAGTCTGTGGAAAGAAGTGCTTCCTTCTGTCTGTTCTGAATCTCCCCCCATTCAACTCCATTGGATGACTGTGGGGGCACTTCCAGACTGTCACTGTTTGTAGGGGAGGTTGGATTCAATCACATACCACGAAATTCCAACTGTGCAATTAAAGCTGATTTGGAGCTTTTGCACAACAAGTCCACTTCCCCGAAATATCAAGCTCTTTGCCATTACGAAAGCAATGGGGAAATGCAGTAGAAAGTGTCAGATAACACCTGTTGGATGTGACATCATATACTCTCCCCACAAACAATTCAGGATGAATGCTCAATAAACAGGTTGTCCAGAGACAACTTAAGTATTATGTAAGAAAGAGAACACAAAAATCTTTATCCATTTTCTCTGCGCCATGCATAATTTTGTAAGCCTCTATTTTGTCTACCCCCATTGTGAGCCTTTCCCCCCTCCCTAAACTAAAAGAACCCCAAATGTTGTAACATTTTCTCATGGGGAGCCACATCAGCAGGAGCTGCTCCTAATCATTTTAAAGATTCCCATCATAAAACTATTCCTAACTTGCATTGTTGTAGGAAAGGTATACCAGTGTCCAAAAGAAGAGCAAAGATGCCAGTCTGCTTGAAAAAGTACTAAGCACACAAGCAATTCATTGTGTAGTCTTTGCCATTTCAGCCCTTATGTTAATAATAGTGTGATACTTAAGCTTTCAAAAACCTGCCAGCAGACAGACTTTCAGCTCAAGTGACATTTATATTAAAGCAATGAAAAACAACAAGAAGTGTATTCTCCATCAAAGAGCACAGTGTGTCTCTGCTGTAAAATGTATCAAGTTTGCTTCATAAAATGATGGATGAGTCTTAAAGATATGAGTCATCTAGAAATAAAAGGATTCTGTACATGCTGAAAATCAAAAGGGTTACATAGCTACCTGCATTCCTACTGCAATATGAATAGCAAAACCTGACTGCTATTTCAAAGTACAAGAAAATGTTTTGAACAGAAATTTAGTTTCACTGGCCCAACATAAATTTAGGCAAATAAACCATCATCTTTGGAGATTTTTTTTTTTTTTGTAATTTGAAATATTCTTTTTTGACCATTAGTTGGTTCAAAGAAGATACTATTTCACTTACTCTGTGTTCCTTTAAAAATAATGATGCTAGCTTAATCCTAATCAAAAAGGCAGGATTACAATAGATTACAAGACATTACAAGGAGCCAAATCAGCCTTATGTATATTATTCTAAAAAGCTTTAGTATACTTTGAAGAAGTATTCTCTTTTATTCCAGTGTAAGTACAGTCCATATACAAAGCCATCTGCCAGTTTGTCTCATCTCAGTATAAAAATCCCTGCTATGGGATATATACTGGCAAAGCAGGATTTAATGATGATAGGAGTTATAGCACAAAACAACTGGAGGGCATCAGGTTGAGGAAGATTGATCTAGGAGAATGGGATACTTACAATTGGCTCGTCTTAATCAATGTTATATGTCCACTTGAGAAAGTAACATGTGGAATTGGGGATAATGTATTTCAAGCATTTTTTTCTGAAAAATGTTGTGTGTCCCCCCCAATTTACTTAAAGGCATGTCATCATTGTTTATGTAGCCATGTAGTAAACGGCGTTCCGTGTGCTGCGCTGGCTCGCCAGATGCAGCTTTGTCACGCTGGCCACGTGACCCGGAAGTGTCTCCGGACAGTGCTGGCCCCCGGCCAATAGATGTGAGATGGGCGCACAAACCCCAGAGTCTGTCAAGACTGGCCCGTTCGGGCAGGGGTACCTTTACCTTTACCTTAGTAGGCTGGTCTTTTACATTGCCCTACCAAGCTTATAAGGATTTTCGTACACATTTTCACCTAATCAGAAATCTGGATCAGGAGAGGAAGGCAAAAAATTCCCTCCTCACTTGGAAGAGTGATGCAGATGTTAAGCTGACCATGAAACTACATTCACTTTGTGGTAATTTTCCAAATGGTAGGTTGGTAACCAGAGTTCACCTAGATTTGTGCCTAGGTGGTGGTGACAGATTCTTGCAAACAATGCAAATTAACCCCAAGAGGAACAGTAGAGTTCGAAAGTTCAGTGCTTCTTGGAGGCTGATTTATATATTTGACATTAGCTCATCTCATTCTTAAAGCTTAATGGGTTAAATCCAGTTCTGCCTCTTAAATGTCGGAAGGTTTTTTGATCCAGTATGAGGAGAAAAAAGGAAGGAGATTATTTTTACTATCCTCACTTGCTCTTGCTGCCTCCCATGTCACATCTAACAGTGTTAGAGGGTGTCTCTGGAGCAGATGAGGGGGCACAAGGGGCTGTAGGGGGGAAGGGAAAAATCAGTGATTATTACTTCTGCCATTTGCAATGGATCAATGAGCCTTCCATATGTAAAAGGACACAACAGGATACAACCAAGTGTGGATAGCAGTGCCTGATAATGTTCTAATTCATTATGTCTGTTGATTGTGTTCTAAACCATAGACTTTAATCTCAGTCTGTATATACAAAAATGGCTCAGCTGGGACAGTCAATTCCTAGCTTACTAAACCATCACTTAGCAACCAGTAATGAGCAACAGGGCTGTATGCTCCCTCCTCACCACTGTGCTCACCGCCTTCCTTCCTTAATGCTACATCCCAGTTTAATTAAACCACAGTTAACTGTTGTGTCCAAAGCAGGGAACTGTTTTAATGTTAGTTTACTAACCAGAATCTCAAACCGACTTCAAACTGATACTCATTTTTGAGCATAACAGCTCGCTGCACTTTAATTAAACTAGGATGTAAACACAGAGGGAAAGAGGAAATAAGGAGAAGAGTGAAGAGGGAGTGCACCATTTCATTCTTCCATCATTCATTCAAGACAGCTAAACTATGGTTTAGCAAGATGGGGTTTTTTTAAATTGAAAATTTAAATGGGCAAATGCAGCCAGCAAAAGAAAGGCTGTAAGGTGTG
This sequence comes from Podarcis bocagei, assembly GCF_964188305.1. NCBI lineage: Eukaryota > Metazoa > Chordata > Lepidosauria > Squamata > Lacertidae > Podarcis > Podarcis bocagei. The sequence continues at coordinate 56,804,563 of NC_138127.1, read as the reverse complement.
ATAGTTACATTTTTCCTTGATATCCGAAAAGCCAGCTACATGTTTCTACATGTATGTCAAGCTCAGTAGTGCAAGTACAGTGACAAGAGCAGGTGAAGGGATTAGTTACTATTTTTCCTATTCTCAGCCCCTCAATACATTTTTGAAGTATCTCATGTGTGCAGCAGGTGTTCTTAGTTGTATATTGAAGCTCCCAGGATTTCTTTCAAATATAAGTTCAGAGAGGGATCAGAGTGTTAAATCAACCAGAAAAGGATGCCTGCTATTCACAGACTTTTTTAAAAAAAACAAAAAAGCAGTTCAGGTGTGTGTTTTATTAAATATATATTGCTTCAAATAAGCCATCATTACATTATTAAAGAAATAACTAACTACACTTCACTTCACAGTGGAAACAGTACTTATATGGGCTATATATAGAGAACAATACAAGCATTAAATCAATCCATAGTTAACATATAGCAGATACATTCATCACTGGCAACTGAAAGGTTTTGTATTTCCTTGGAAAATAAGTTGGATTTGTGTTCAAACTTCCAGTCAGGAGGGGGTTTCATAATCTAGGTAACACCATCCAATATTTGCCTCCATGATGATCTAATCTTGATGTTTACCTTCCTGCTCACATTTGACTTGTAAACAGTTTCCTTAGGAGGGCAGTGATGTCAATCTACAAACCCTGAAAACACTCTCCCCCTTTATGTCAGTTAAGGTTTACATCAGACCGAGTTCCTTGTTCCTTTCTTGTAGAAAGTCACAAACTGAGCAGGTAGTAGGACCTTCTTCATAAATTCCCTAGAGTTTTCCCAGAGAAACAACAATGGACATTTCTGGTAGTCTTTAAAAAGGATTGTAAGTCTTACATCTTCAAGATGATATTGGGAGTTGAGTTGGTTATTTGATTGTGGTTGTTCGTTACAAGGGTAGGGAACCTGGCCCTCCACATTTTGACAGACTTCAACTCACATCAAAGCCCAGCCAACATGGCCTCGAGTGATCAGGAATGATGGAAGTTGTGGTCCTAAAACAATTGGAGAGTCACAGTTTCCCCTTTCTTGTTCATTGGACATTCTATTGAGCGTGAAGATTTATTAGCAGTTGCATTTGTTTTACTTTGTTGTGAGGTGTGAGCAGGATAGGGCAGCATAAAGCTATTTCACATAAGTAGTCTTATCTTGGTCACTTGTATGCTCTCTTGGCACAAGGGCATGGTGAAAATCATTAGATCCTCATGATGGACTGCTGAAGTACTTCCATTTGGTTGGATTTAATTCAGCTTGCTCTTGTGCCTCTGCCTAACATGAATTCCACACAGTGGCAAGAAAGTGTAGCAACAGAACTGGCCCGTGCTGCAGAATAATGAAATACTGGGAACAGATTGAGCAGTTTTCCTAAACTGAGAATTAAATTTTAACAGCCCCTAGCTTGGTATCTTAAGCATGCTTACTTAGAAATAAGTTTCAGTTAAATCAGCAAGGCTTATATCCAAGTAAATGCTTGGGGCTGATGTGCCAGAGTCTTATGCCAGTGGCATAATAGCTGGGACAGAAGCAAAACCCAAGACAACGCTGAAATAATTGGAAAACAAGTTTAAATATGCAAAATTATACTTCTGTTTTTAGCTTTTAATTGCAGTGTATAAACACAGCATTTTCTGGGGGAAACCAAGCAGAGCTCAAATAATGCTGCAACCATCTTGCCTGTACTCCATATGGATCCACAGAGGCAAGCCTTACAGCTGTATATAGCTGGCTCAGCTGTTTTAATTTTATATTTGTTAGCTTGCAGTCAATTTTTAGGGGAAGATTACTCACATCTGTTTCACACAGAGACAATATAATGGACTGGCACTAATCCCCACTTGCAAGAGGCTCACTGCTTTTAGCCAGATCTAGCAGCATTGGCCTTAGGTAATTTGTGGCTCTTCACAAAAAGGTGAATAGCCATTCTTTTTTCAGTCTTCAGTTGCCCGAACAATAATCAGTCACTAAATATTACAGCCATAGGTGAATGTTAGTGCAGTCCAGAATCTGTCCCTGAGAGCTACTATTATGACACTTTGTATGAATAATAACCACATTGGTAGTTATACTCCTTGGGATAAAAATGATAAGTCAGAAACAAATTTCTCCCTGTAGTGCAGTCTGCCACAACAAGGTGCAATATTGAGCTTTTATACTTCACTTTCAAACATTGTGCATTTTTCTTTCTCCCTGTTTTTTTTAAAGATAAAGGTGGCTGGTGCATGCTTTATCCAAGGTAAATTCAAATTGCAGTGTTAGTGGCTGTTTTAATTTCGCCATACTTCTCTTCTGCATTCAAATTAATTTGTGCCTAATAATAATAATAATAATAAATTTTATTTATATCCCGCCCTCCCCAACCGAAGCCGGGCTCAGGGCGGCTAACAACAATAAAATAATACAACATTCTAAAATCATTTCATTATGAAATTAATTCAAATCAAATTGATGGCAACCATTGGGCTAGAGTTCTGTGAAGATTGCCAAAGGAGGGAGTCAGGCTGTGCCCTGGCCAAAGGCCTGGTGGAACAGCTCTGTCTTGCAGGCCCTGCGGAAAGATGTCAAGTCCCGCAGGGCCCTCGTCTCTTGTGACAGAGTGTTCCACCAGATCGGAGCCACAGCCGAAAAAGCCCTGGCTCTACTTGAGGCCAGCCTGACATCTCTGCGGCCTGGGACCTTCAAGATGTTTTTGTTTGAAGACCGTAAATTCCTCTGTGGGACATACCAGGAGAGGTGGTCCCGTAGGTATGAGGGTCCTAGGCCATATAGGGCTTTAAAGGTTAAAACCAGCACCTTAAACCTGATCCTGTACTCCACTAGGAGCCAGTGCAGCTGGTATAGCACCACTAAATTAAGCATTTAATGGCTGGTAGTCTACCCATGAAGTTAGAAATATTGAGATTAACCCAGCTAAACTTAATTGTCACTGTGTCCTGCTGAAGCCAGCAAATCACAACTAATTCGATTCCTACTCCTTTTATTCTGACTGCCAGTAGGGCTGAACCTACCATTAGGCAGAGTGAAGCAATCACCTTGGGTAATAGATGTTGGGAAGCAGAACCCCCCTAAACTAGCCTGCTTCCCGTAGGTGCTGTGGAAGATGCTATCCCATTGCCAGTATCAAAGCAAGTCATGTGGAGTGGGGAGAGGGTACTATATTGTCCTTTGACTCAGGCAGCACTGTCTGCCAGAACTATCTTTAATACTGAATCTTTCGTCTATGAAATTGCAGTCTTCCTAATTGTCTAGCAGCGTTTGGCGTACTCAAACACACCAAACCATGAGTTGGCTTCTGAAAATTGCAATACTCTCTTTGAGTAATAAAAACTGAATAATACAATACAAATCAGATTAAGCTACGGCATCAGGCTGCTAATAATCATAAGAATTAAAACAATTTTCTGCTGTTTATCTGATGATTCCAAGGCAAGGTAGTCTCACATCCTCTAAATCTGCTAAGAGACTTCCTGCAGTTTATCTCATTATAAGGCTTTGATAGCCTTCAGGTCCTGTGCACATTTAGATGTCTGCTGGGCTTGACCCTGGATATGAGCTTCCAAGATCATAATGTTGTTTTGTTTTTTGTTTTAATTAAAGACCTTCTTGGTTCACACAAAAATGTGTATTCTTCCCCCCCCAAAAAAATCGTAAAGTCTTTTTTCCAATTTGATGTGAGACATAATACAGAGTAAAATGGGGGAAGAAGGAGGAGGGGTGAGAGACGGGGGAGAGGGGATTGTGGTGGCAATATCCAGAATGTTTGTGGGGTTTTATGCCAGCGTCACTTGTGTAGGTTCTCTATGCATTTATTTTATGTATGTGTATATGTATGTATGTATGTATGTATACATATATATATGTATACATACACTTACACACATACATACATATTTCTTGGTAGTGAGAGAGGTGGGGGGCAAGGCGTGGTTGGTTATCTTTAGTTGACTGCAATGAGGTTTGTTTGGGGGGGGGGTTGTTGGGTCAGGTCAGCCGTATTGATTTGAATAATGTTTGTCTCAAGGAGGATTAGGAGCCCAACTTGATCTCCATCTTGGATTATAATTTGATTGGGAAAAGAATGTCAAATTGCTTCTCAAGCCAGCCCCATTTCCTTTACATTTAATATACCAAGTTGGCATATAGTGACAAGCAGCCAAAACAAGATGGAAGGGGAGGGTCTAAGGCAGGCTTCCTCAAACTCAGCCCTCCGGATGTTTTTGGCCTACAACTCCCATGATCCCTAGCTAGCGGGACCAGTGATGAGGGATGATGGGAATTGTAGTCTCAAAACATCTGGCGGGCCGAGTTTGAGGAAGCCTGGTCTAAGGAGTCTGCACTCTCAAAAACCTCTGGTGTGTGGATGGTGGAGAATGAATGAATGACCAGAAAACTTTCAGTGAATAGGACTGGACTATCAGAGTGAAACTGAGGGTGCTAAGGAAGGCAAATGCAGTTTTATAAGAAAAGGATTAAAAAGTAATTTTTAGTGTGTTTTTAAAATCAATTTTTATTAAGTTTTCAACATAAAATACAATAAAAGCTAAACTAATATGGGGAAAAGAAAAAAAGCAAGAAGAAGAAGAAATAGAAGAAAATAAAGAAGAAAGAGAAGGAAAAAAGAGAAAGTAAATACAAGGTATCAGAATTCTATTTTAGCCCTTATTCCACCTGGGAGCTTTACCCTCTTCCCCAGCCTCCTACCTTGGGATATCCTCTCTACCCTGCCCTTCACACAGGATCCTTCATCTTCCATCCATCACCTTCCTGTGTGTATCTTCATTAATCCAAAATAGGGAACCACAGGTGCAGCTACAAATTCTGTTGCCATTCATTATCACATGCCAATGAAACAACATGGTGGACTTGGATTATGTATTCTTTCCACGGGCACAGACTGACCTTGAAGCTTGATAGGACAGCATTTCAGAAGGTTAATTTAAATCACTTTATTTTCACTGTAGCCAGCTTGGCACAGCTTAAATAGCACCGACAGCATTACAGAAATATAGAAATATGGCTTTGGCCCAATTAGCTAACACATTATTATTTATGGACTTACCTAGTGCCATTTACAGGATAAGAGTGTGCTGGGCAATAAAAAAAGTTGGCTGTAATTACAATGTACTCTCAGATAAAAAGCGCCAGCCCATTAAAGGTTAAATCACTGAGATACTTAGGCATTACCTTATTTGCTTGATGATCACTGGGACTATATTAATACGTTATGCTAAATGTTTTGTCTTCTTTACAGTTAGGTACTATGTTGTTTACATTCTGCTTCTTTTTTGTTGTTCCTTTTTCTGTTCCTATTTTAAGAAAATCATGTTCCACAAGTTATAGAATTAAGGATTTCTTCATACAGATTCAATATGCTTTCAACAAAGATAGAAGGTTAGATCTTACAAATGCTACAAGGTACCTAACACATTGTCTGTGGGACCTTGTCAACCAGAGCTTTCCAGACTTTTCCAGACTTTTTTTAGACATGCATCATTTTGTGACACAGTAATTCAGTTTTACTCAGTAAACCAAACCCTTACCAGCCAGGAAGAGAGCGGGGAGCATTCATGCGACACACCTACACTACAGCCAACACACCAACGTGTCATGACACACAGTTTGGAAAGCTCTGTTGTAAACCATCATTCACCGTTAAACACCCAGTCCAAACCTGAGCTAAAAAAAAAAAGGACCAAAAATAAGGTGTTTCAGTGCCACAAACTGTTTAATGGTGTTTGCATGCAATCTTACTTTATTTAAAATAAAATAAATAAATGCAAAGTTAATTTTCTATTTTTTTCCTGTTAACCTAATGGAAGTAAAACTTTAAAAAACTGAAACTCCAGGTTAATAACTAGGTTGGCCATGCCCACTTTTTAAAAAATAAGGTTGACTGGCCCTCCTGAATTCTGCCCGCCCCCCTTGCCGGCAATAGCTTCTTGGTGCTACTGCCAATGATCTGATTAAGACAGTGTACATGCAAACCAATGAAGAGTTTCTATTGGGGGGGGGGGATTTTATATATATATATATATATATATATATATATATATATATATATATATATATATATGGGGAGTTTGAGGTGGATGGTGTACTGTGTTAGATGAGGTGACATAGAGTTTAATATTCTTTCTATTCTTATTATAAGCTTTGGCAAATAGCACTGTTTCCAAGGGCATGGTAGGGTGTTGTTGTTTTTTAAAGCTGCCTACCCCTCCCCCTTTCCTGACACCTCTGAATACCCCATTCATTCATGTTCCCCTGTTTTAGCCCATGAATAATTTTGTGCCTGCCATCAGCTGTCCTACTGCTGAGCTTCCTACTCTTAAGCTTTCCTACTTCCTGGAACCACTTCTATTTTCCACTACAGATCTTCCTGCTACCATCCTCTGATCATTTTTATCCAAGCAAAACAGGCCTGTCATTTATCTCACAGAAGACTGTTCATGAATACTACTATTGCCCATTTTATATTTCCTAACAGTTAGAAAGTGATTTCTCCGAAAGACCGCATGCAGAGTTTCATGATCAAGTAGGGTTTAAAATGCAGGTCTCAAAAATTCAGAGTCCAACTCCTTATCCTTTACATCACAGTCCATCTCTGCCCATTGTTCCTCTCCATTCATGTGTTCAGAAAGTATCATCACAATTGCTTGCTTGAGTTTTATTTATTACCAGCATTCAGAGGAATCAGAGAGCTAACATTTCTCCACTCTGTGACTTCCTATAATTCAGAGCATTCTGGGTTTCCCCCAACTGTTTCACCGGCATCTCATCTCATGCATCTCAAGCGGAAAGACAGGGTCAAATGTATACCTCTAATATTTTCTTCCAAAATCTTTCCATTACATCTGGCCTATCATCCTTTCCATTACATCAGGATATAAAAGAGTGCTTCACTGAAGCTGTGAACAATTCCTGCCTGTTTCATTTATATTTGAAAGTTAGATAACTTGTTCCCTTTTGTATTTGCTTCTAGTGTTTGACTAGGATGACCTTCCTCTTTTTCTAATGTTCTGGATGGACCGGCATCTTTCTCCTAATTTGTCCAAAACTGCTTCTGTGAAAATAACCTCTTTCATCCATTAGAATGTTAAGCCTAATTAATTTAGACAAAAGCAAGATATGTAGCTACTTAACCTGTTAATATGCTTTTAGTGAATGAGAGAAAATTATATAATCATTAGGAAGGCATATTTTTAAACATTTAAAGATGAAGACAGAATACACCCTAAATATACATTTTTGAAAAGCAGGGACCGAGGTAGTTTGCAGAGAGGAAGTGACAGGAATGCTTCCAAATCTTTTCCTTTATTTTCCCTTACTATTTTTTCTTCTTAGCAAAATCAGGCCAGTGTTTACTTTTTCTGCAACACACCTTTCTGTGCAATGCAGCACTGTTGGTGTGAAGCTCTCAGATTCACTACCTTATCTTGTTCCTTCCTTGCTCCCGGGCCTCCCTGAATATAGGGATGGAGAACCTGTGTCCCTTCAGCATTGCCAGTGGTCATTCATAATGGGAATTGCATTCCAATAACACCTGGAGGACCACATACGCATAGTTCTGCTGCATAGTTTATGCATGCGTAGCCTTTCCTTACCATCTTGTGTTACCTACTCCTCTCTGGCACATCTTACCTCTTTGGGCTCTTAACCTAACATTAGGCCAGCCTCCAGAATACAACAGATGCTCCTTCTGGCAATGGCAGAATTAGACTGAGGCCCATCCCTCCTCCATCACGCCAGATCCCAGACGCTTTTATTCTTCCCCAGCTTGGACCCACAGGGGGAAAAGCAGCACTAGCCCTGCTATGGTGTGTCTTTCCCCTACAGTTCTCTATCCTAGATCACACTATAATGTGACAGTTGCTGGAAGTCAACCCAGTTACTGCTGAAATCTCTTGTGACAGCTATTTAACACCTAATCAAGTGCTAAGCTGATAAATAATGCATTTCTTGGCATCATTCAGACCTTAATAAACATTGTAAAGAGTTTAGAGTTCCCAGCTTGTCTTTACAACTTTGCACCATTGCAAGTCCTGTTAGCTTTAAGTCAGTTGTTGATAAAATAGTTTATTCTTTCAAGAAGGATCAGGCATAATCAAGTATAAGCAGTCTGCTGGCTGTGATAAGCAGCCGGCATATTGCAAAAGCATTATTAACAAAATAAAATCGCAAGAGTCATATAAAGCAATTATATAAAATGTGGATGTTGCCCAGAGAAAACAGCTAAATGTTTCCAAAGAAGATCAGAAGTATTTTCTTACCACATAAGCTTCTAATACATAAATTGCATACTCAGGCAGCTCAAACTAGTCTTGTTTTGCCAGGCAGCTGCTACACCAAGCAAATGCCAGTGTTACTGAAACTCCTTTTGGCTTTCTTCAAAATTTATCCACTGTTTCCCCAAGCACGAGTCACTAAATTTGCTTCAAATGTTACTTCAGATAGAATTTTTTGGCTAATTAAGTATGTACAACTAGGGATGGGTGAATTTGTCATTTTTTTATTTCTCTTAGTTTCACACTTTTCCAGTTTTAAGTTCAGTTCCCCACATTTTCATAACAGTTTGTGATTTTTTTAAAAGAAAAAAGGCCTCAGAAAAAATCATCAATATTTTAGTGCAAATTTCTCCCAGGCTGCAGTAGCCATATCAGTGAAGGTGGCCAAGTGAGGGACAGACAAACAAATAGATTGACAGATGAGCAAGAAACATAGAGGGACCAATGTGTAAACACGTAGGAAACAAACCGGGGTGGGGTTTAAAAAAAACTTAATAGTTGAGCTGTCTCACAATAATGGTTTTAAAATGATGATGATGATGTGAAGACAAGGGAGCTTGAAGAATGATGATCTGACACATTAGACTCCCTCCACCCCCCGAGTTCTTATATGTCCCTGTGTTGAGTGAACTCAGATTAATAAATACACATTAGTGTAGAGAATATTAACAGCAAAAAGGCTACTGTTGGTTTGCAGCTTCTGAGAAGTGGGTGGGGCTATAAGAGAAGAACCTATCAGTCATTTTAGAGTTCACCAACAGCACATAATTAAAATGGGGCATTAAAACAGAACAAACAGCATTGAGGACAGATCCAGCCGCCCCATTTTTACAGTCACTTTCCCCCTGCCCCTGATTAGACCCAGAAAATATTGGTTCTAATAGCATAAATGTACATGTTTCAATCTGCAGCTCTGACAAGCTTCTTTCATCATGATGTTGAGAAATCCTGCTATGCCAAAGCTGTGTCTCTGCTGAATAAACTGCTAATTGTGTTGAACTGTGTGGTTTGTGTTGTGGTCCTCAGGAGACCAGGCTAAAATCAACAACCTCATTTTTCATTAGTGACCTAAGCTACTATGGGAATGCAGTTCTGAAGAACAGAAAGCTGTAATGCTTGAACAGCACAGTGCTGTAGTCGGCCATTTCCCCCTCTCTTTCATTTTCCCAATATTATTTTTGTGCATTCCTCAAAGAAATTGCTGTGCTCAAAGAAATATTTCCGTTATTTTTTAAAAATAGAGTAAAAACAAAAATTTTACTTCAAAAAACGAAAATCAAGAGCTTGGCATTAAAGAAATGCCAAAACTGTAGTGCTGATTCCATGAAACACAATGAGTATTTAATTTGCTTCAGTGGGGTTAATTAAATAGGGTTGGATTGGTTTTTTGGTATCCGTCCTTGGTTAAAACATTGTCCTTCATTTTCCCCTGTTAGCTTTTGGAGGAGATTTGGAGGAGATTTTTTTGGAGGAGGTACTATAAAATGAAATTTAAAAATGGGGGGGGGGATTAAATTAAGTATTTTTTAAAAAACGTGCACATTGTGCTCTAGCATGTGATTCCTCAGGTTTCATTCCCCCCCCCCCTTTTTCTGGCTTGCTAGAAGTTCAGTCTTTGAAATCAGTTGCTTAATTTTGGCAAGGATGTCCCTTTTATATGACCACGGTATTTTTGTTTAAGCATATAGACTGCAACTGAGCATAGCGTTTAATGTGCTTACATGTATTGAAATTACTTACACTGATTTTAACAGATGCAAATTGGAGCTGCAGGATATGAAAAAGAACTGAAGTAAGAGGTTTAAGTACCAATATCAATCAATGCTTGATTGTTTAACCTGTATATGTTAGGTAAAAAGCAGCAATGCCATTTTTCTGTTTTGATCCTAAATTTCAGTTGGGAGTACATTTGTAGTTAAAAAAACGCACCCTAGAAATGTTTTGTTAGAATAAATCCCCCGCAGCAGTTTATATGTGTGTGTCTACACATATATATTCCCCTTGTACCTTTTAACAGTGTCCTAGACAAACTAAAATAGACATATAAATGGAAAGTGAAGAGGATTTCCAGGCAAAGGAACCAGTATACATTATTCATCAGCTGCTTCCTCTTCTGATGTTTTGCTATTTCCTTTCTTCCTTAGCAGAATAAAGAATATTAGAAGTGGTATCCACACTGCCATTTTTGCTTTTGTAGCTTCAGTACTGCAACAGGAAATCTTTCAGTGAGGGTGGAGTCACAGTGAGTTAAGAAAATAACAAATGCTGGGCATTCAGAAGCAAACATTCATGATACCCAAACAGATTTAAGCTCTGCAGTCTTTTTCTCTGTTTGCACAGAGACCCTTGGACATTTATAGGCATCTGGGATAAGTTTTATTCTGTGTTATTGGAGCATAACAAGAAGACTATTTACTAAAACACAGCTCACTATGAAATTTTTTATTTCTTAACTTGAGGATGGGTCAGGGAGAATCCCAACTCTAATCTAAATAAAAGAGGCTTCCTGGTTCTGATGAAGCTACCAGTTCATCTTCTGGACTTTAGCTAAAATTTGCATTTTCTAGATTGTGCCTGTTCTTTTTGTTTCTGTTTCCATGTGTTCTGTCAATAACCTTATAGAGTAATTTTGCATGAGTAGGTATGTGATGATTTATTCATATAGAAAGAAGAAACACATAACAGAAACAACAGCTTCAGTTTCAAACATCAGGTGTCAGGGATAGATTAATGAGAATCAGAATCTTGAATTTAAGAGAGAGGACTGGTGACCCTGCCTCTAAATTTGGATTTATCAATCTGTTTTGCCTCCATTGCGCTATCTCTACCCACCCATTCCACTTCAACACTTCCCCCAAGTTGAAAGGTGTCACTTTTGGTGGTCAGAAAAATAGTCAAGTGAATCATAATGGCCCAGACTGAGCATCTCACAGGCTCACAGCAAAAAGCTGTAAAGTGATGCACAGAGAACCAATGTCAAAATAAAAAAATTCCTTCCAGTAGCACCTTAAAGACCAACTAAGTTAGTTCTTGGTATGAGCTTTCGTGTGCATGCACACTTCTTCAGATACACTGAAACAGAAGTTGTCAGATCCTTCTATATAGTGAGGAGGTGGGGAGGGGTATTACTCAGAAGGCCAAACCTTACGTCAAAGAATAAGCGGACATAAATCTGACATCAAGAATCACAAAACAGAGAAACCAGTAGGAGAACACTTCAATCTCACAGGACATTCTATACAAGATCTCAAAGTAGCTGTTTTACTACAAAGGAATTTCAGAAATAGACTGGAAAGAGAAGCTGCTGAATTGCAACTCATTACCAAACTCAAAACCATGGAGAGACCTGGTTTGAACAAAGACATTGGATTCTTATCTCATTATACATGACTAAGCCATTTTTCACCTTCTCACCCCTTGCCTTTTCCTGGAAGACCTATTGCAGTCGTTAAGAGTCGTCAACAGGCTCATCTCAGCTATCTGCCAATCTCCCATTCCCACCACCCTTCTGAGTAATACCCCTCCCCACCTTCTCACTATATAGAAGGATCTGGCAACTTCTGTTTCAGTGTATCTGAAGAAGTGTGCATGCACACGAAAGCTCATACCAAGAACTAACTTAGTTGGTCTTTAAGGTGCTACTGGAAGGAATTTTTTTATTTTGACTATGGCAGACCAACACAGAGAACCAATGTGTTATTTAAATGGCTAAATATTATGCTAAATATTAACATTTATATTTGTAATATTAATACAGTTTTCCATCCTCCGGGCTTAAGCAGTGAAGTGATCATTGTTATGGCAAACAGAAAAGTCACATCTCCTTCCTGCCTTATCATTCTTCTTGGACCCAGCCTGATTCATAGATTGTCTTGAAGTCAAAACCAGGTATCAGACTTATTTTCAATATTGATACCATTGACCATGGTATCTTTATGAGCAATGGGTATTAGTGTGATAGGTATTGAGGCATTTATTTTATAATGGTTCCAATCTCTAGGGTTGGTTGCAGAGAACAGCCACTTTTTAATTCATTTACAATCAGTCAGACTGCATTATTTGCTAGTTATTTTCTTCCTTGAGAGTACTTAGCTATATCTCTTGATGACTGACTGAAAGGGGTGAACCTAGGCCTCCCTTAGCACTATTGAGCTGTCAGGCATCCAACACAGCTTGGGTTCTGGCTGTCTCATGCAGGTTGCTCCCTGGACAACCAGAAGCTTCAGTGGTTGCTTTCCAGTTCTTACAAAAATGTGCCAACATGCTGGTCCCCTGAAACTGCCTGCTTATTAACCGTGATGCCCAAAATACCTTCTGGGGTGTTATTTCTAATTATTCTATCTACTTCTTTCCTTTCTTTGTTAAGATTCCTCACTTTGTTAAGAACCACTTTATCATGTCATAAAGTAGTTTTCCCATATCTGGGGGAACCTGTTGTTGGGTTCTCAACTCCCATTAGCCAAAGCCAGCATTTCCTAATAGAAATGATAGGATCTGCAATCCAAGAACATCTGGAATTTACATGCATAATGAGCTTATTAGAAACATCCTGATTCAAGTTGAATCTCACTAATGTCTCTTCCTCCCTTGAATACAATACTGTATATGTCATAAATATACCACAAAAATATAAATGTAAATATAAACATCCCACAGAAACTCAAAAAAATCTCTTCTCTATGAAGGTAAGTATACAATATGCTTAATAATAGGTTTTTTAAATAGAAATCTCTCTTTATAACCACATATAATAAATTCCAATCCCCATTATTCCCAGTTTTTTCTTAATATTCTTCTTCCTGGCTATTTTCTGATTTATCTGCTGATCACTTCATGAAATACAAATCACTGCTGTTTCTGATAGTTGTTTTTTAGACATGTACTTCAGTTAACTTCAGCAGCTTCCTTTAAATGTTTGGGCTGAATGTTGAGGAAAGAAAGAGAACAGGGAATAATTGAATTATCTGACATTAACTTCATGCTCTGTCAACTATGAGGAGCAGAGGTAATATGCATTAAAAGTATAGCGAGGTTAAAATATTTCACAAACCCATGATGTTTGATTTCAGGTTCCTTGGTGAATTGCATTTTTCTTTTTTAAAAATAAAACAGAACAATGTCTTTTGGACATTAGCCCCATCTAGAGGTAGAATTTAATGTTTCTGTCAACTTCAGTGCTTGGGAATACCATTGTACTAACGGGAGAAATAGTTTCCAACAACACTGAAAGGCTTCTGGCTATGGTGAGATGCTTTATTTCAAAATTGATATAGAGTTCTTGTTTCTTTAACAACTCTTCTGTCTGATGGAAGTTCCACAGGTGCAGTTTGCTCATTCTTAAGGGACTAGAAACCCCGTTCATTTTGGATTCTTATAAACCTAATGAATACTACCCTCCTCCCCCCGCAAACTAAACAAGCAAACAAACAAACAAAGAAGGGTCTACTTTAAGCAGTCACATTGCCTGAACACGTCATATTGGATTTGTAAAACACAGTAAGATTACTGGAAACTCAGGCACAGATGTGCCTATATGTGAAAGTCAGACCCAACCCTCACTTTTCACCTTTGCTGCCCACTTAGGGTTGTCAGGTAACAATGCTGCAGTGAAAGTGAAAGCAACAACTTTCCCTTGGCCTTTCAGCCCCATTGCTCTATTTTAAGTAAATGATATAGGGAATGCGTGCAGCCACCTTGAAGAGGCACAGCCTTCACACAATACTTGTCCCCAAAGAAGGTTTGCATGGTGTTCTGAACATCTTTTTGAGGAAGCTGGAACATGTGGATGCTTGCTGACACATATCTTGAATACTGTGGGAGGACACTTGTATTGCCATCCATATGTTACTGCGTACATTATTTGTGTCTGCTACAAAGTTTAACTATGCTTGTAGTGATCTCATCACTTTGAAATTCTCACCTCCTAAATAACCAGCAGAAAAGGAGCCAGTTGTATCTACCTGAACTCTTAAAAAAATAATCTAGTAAAATTTGAATGTTCCCAAGTGTGTTCCATTCTGCTGAGACTGCTAGTGCTGCTATTTTATATCTAGAGGTCTTGTGTTTTACATAATGATTTGTTGTTGTAATATTTTGTGTTCTAACATGTTAAGAGTCAGCTTGGGGCAGGAGGTGACCTGATAGGATGCTGATAAACGATCTCTGTGAGAAACAGCAATGCTTGAAATTAACCACAGCCCTAAAAGATACTTCCAAAGTGTTTCTCATTGGAGTAGCCAATATATAGCCTTCTATATGTTGTTGGGCTTCAGTTCCCATCAGCCTCAGTCAATATGGCCAATGGTCAGGGATGATGAGAGATGTAGTCCAACAATAACTGGGGGGGAGACCAGCTTGGCTGCCCTGCCTCTTGTTTCATATTCTTACCAAATGAATTGTGAATGTTGCAGTTCTGACCTTACAGGTCTTTTTCAAAGTGATGTGAGAAGCAGCTCCCTGCTTGACACTGGAATTGAGGACATTCCAAAGCTGACACCTTTGTTATAATGACACAAGGGAGAGGGAAAAAGGCTATTCTAATAAAACCCATCAAGTTGAGATTCATATGGGCTGCCTCTCTCCTGCTCTGTTCCCATGACATAGTCAAACTGACAGTTCAGAGCTCTGTCCTGCTTGCTTTGTGTCTGATATACATTCACTATGAAGCGCAGGGGACAAAAGTAAAACCTCTAGCTTCTGGCTGTCAGAATGATAGAAGCAGAAAAGCGTGGCAGCCTAAGGGTAAAGAGAGAGAGAGAGCGCAGGAAAACAAATGCAAATTGAGATTAGCTGTTTTTGAGATATGTTTTGAACACTGGTTATGCTGATGTACTTGATTTGGTTTGGGGGGGGCAGTGTCACATGAGAAAAGGTGGCGCCTTCCTATAGAAGAACACCATGCTTTCTAACAGCTGATAAGTTTGCAGGTGGGGGTTGAGGTCACTTATAGGGAATTATGAAAACGTAAATAATGTACAGCTTAGAGAATTTGGAATAGCGATGCCCATAGGGGAGTGCCAAGCCTTATGCAGCCAAATGGCACTACACACACACACACTTGGGGCAAACCAGAGGTTTGCAAAAATACAAGGAGACTAATCCCCCCTGAGTTCAATATGGCATAAGTTCTGGCACATCTGTTTAGGATTGCAGCCTTGATCAGTGAGTGTTTACACAGGTTTTGTGAAGCATAAAGAAACTGGCTTCCATGCTGTCCCCGTGTTCCCATTGTCCTGTTGTTTGTTTCCAACCTTCATTTCTAAATCTAAACTTCTGAAGTTCAGGCCTGATAGGATCATGCTCTCTGACATAGAAGGCATGTCTGTCTGATCTGTGTTGAAGCTAGTCATTACTTAGTGGTCAGGAAAGGCACTTTGCACATGCCCTTCATAGCTTTCACCAAAAGCCCTGGAACCTTTGATGGGAACAGACACTAATGCTATGGAAGGAAAAACAAAGCATCATTATTTATTTGTTGGTTTATTTTCTGTTCTTCTACACCTCCTTAATAGAAAAACAAGGTGGCTTCCAATCAAATAGCAGTGCAAAAAGCAGCAGAAAAACAATGCAAATACCGTATTTTTCGCACCATAGGACGCACCGGACAATAGGATGCACTTTGTTTTAGAGGGGGGAGAACAAGAAAAAAAAATCTCCCCCTCTCTGCCCAGCGCCCCTTCAGCGAAGCGGCAGGAGGCGCTGCGCAGAGAGGGGGAGAACTATCCCCCTCTTGTTTTCCCGCTCTAAAACAAGGTGCTGTTTAAGGTGCGTTCAGGCGGCTACCTTGGAAGCCTGGAGAGCAAGAGGGGTCGGTGTGCACTGACCCCTCTCACTCTCCAGGCTTCAGGTTCCTTTCGACCTGCTCTTTGGGGCGGGGGAAGCCCACCACCAGCCCCAAAGAGCAGGTCAGGGAGCAGAGGAAAGGCACAGCGGAGAGGCTCCTGCCATAGCCGCGCGTCACCTCTCCAGCCGGGAGAGGGTCGCGGGGCTATGGCGTCTTCGCTCCATAGGACACACACACATTTCCCCTTCATTTTTGAAGGGGGAAAAGTGTGTCCTATAGAGCGAAAAATACGGTAATCCTCAGCAATAAAACAGAACTTTAACAATCACATGATCAACTCAGGTTACTTAGTGCTTTTCTACATAAAAAGAGTTCCTAAAAACTGGAGGGTTTCTTGGGAAAGGAAATTGCATTAAACTGGGACAATCGGTGAACTGCTCTGTCCCTTTGTCACTCTAGTGCAGTGGTTCTCAGTTAAGTACTGCAGACCCCCCAATTTTACAAAACTCAAGCCATGGACCCTACTTTTAATTCATATTGCTATGGTAGCTTTTGTTATGTGAATAGTGCCACAGACCCCCCTGGGTGGGTTACGTGGACCCCCTGGAGTCCTCAGACCACCAACGGGGAATCACTGCTCTAGTGTAACACTCTAAGATTGAATATAAAAATCCTGGAAGGTTCACCCAGGGACTGGCACATGGGAGCTGTCCAAGGTTTGTAGGTCTCAGACCATATAGTTTTTTTTAAAAAAAAACAAACAGGGATGATTTTAATTCTAATGTGAACATTAGTAGTATGCATTTTCACTACCTGTGTGTATGTGTGTGTAAAAGAGTAGTGCAGCAGCCTGTTTGGCAGTTTCTGCTGCTCTCGAGTCTACATCACTGTCGTATTAGTCTAAGCAGAATGGAGCAGATTGTTTATTTTGGTTCAGCTGTGCTTCAGGCTGTAACATCAGATGTAGCTCCTACAGTGACAAATTCTAATTGCAGTGTCACAGATTAAACAAGGGCACAAAGGAGCCCCGCAAGCCTTTTTGCCCTCGTGGGAAGGAAAGGATTCTGTCGCTTTCTGTTTGCTAAAATTATTGTTGGTTGCATGACCCTGTGTGTAAACAGTCAAAAAAAAAAGCCTGGGTTTCCATAGTCAAAGCACTGATTCTTCAATCCTCAGAAATATATTATTTTCCCCCCTGACCCCCTCACAATCCCCACCCCCTGGATAAGCCTCTATATCCTTTAGATTAAAATTTTCTCAGAACTGCTGCACAGCATAACATGATGCATTGGTTGTTCTGTATGAAATTGTTACCATATTGCTAAAAAATTATGTGATTTCTAATTACCTTTACATATCAGCTAACACCTGAAAGTTTAAGCGGAGGATTTTTTTTTTTTAATAGCACTTGTTCATGCTCACCCTGTTGACATAACTGAAAGTGTTTTCTTCTTGCTAAAGAAAAGGCTTGCCAGTTCTAACAACCACAGATAAGCTTTCTGCCTTTGAAATATCTATGACTCGTAACGTGAGTGACCTTTTACTATAAAAGTTGTCTGTATAAATAACTAGAGTAAACATGAAGGGAAATGCTTTCAAGGTCTAGGCAGCAGGGGGGTTTTTGTGGGGGGAGCCTTGGCTGAGATTCCATTTAGTGCCTCTCAGAAGCAAACATACAGTATTAACTGTGGAGGAAGAACTATGGTCCCGTTCAGCAGACCGGGTTTACGCAAGTGGATTGTACTCAGCTATAGTATTACTTTCTCTCCGGGGATTTAAGCAGACTAATTCCACGCAGGTCTGCAAACTCTGACATTAATCAGTGCATTGCTTTAGGCGTGGTGAAACCTGTCATAGCTTCTGTTGGTTTCTCTTTCCCAATTCAAAGCACTTTCCAAAAGTAATCTCCAGAGAGTTGAAGGACAACCCCCGACCCACAGATCAGAGTGGAAGGAGTAATTGGCAGAAGTTGCCTCCTCTCCACTAGCAGCACATGTAGTAGGATGGAACCATAGAGCTGATCTCCTGACACTGGAATTGCTGCCACCTACCCAGACAGGCATGGGGTGGAGCAGCAGAGAGCTTGGTGCCAAGCAGGTGCAGTAATGGGAGTGTCAGACTGGCAGCAGTGCTCCTGCTGGTGCACCTGCATGGTCCCAATGTTGATGTTGCTTCTGGCCCACCTCAGTCAACAGTGATACTGATGTTGGGAGGACAGCTTCACGGTTCTGCCCCATAACACATGGTCCCTATCCTCTACCGTTAGTAGACACCTCCACTGGATCAAAAGCCCTTTTGCGAGTGCAAAAGCACCAGTTGGGTTCTACCCATGCAACAGAATGTCACCTACTGATGTCATAGATCAGTGCTTCAGGCTGACACTTTAAACAGCTCATCGGAACACTTCATATTGTGAACTTGTGATTTTGTAAACTAAAATTAGGTAGGAAGAACCAAGACTGGGGGTCATATCAGTGGCCAGAAGTCTGTGCTATTGGAAAGGTCCTGTTCCACAGTGAAGTTACTAAAAATGTGCACATTAATAGTGGCCTTCCATATCTGTTTCTAGTGAGGAACATGGAACTGAATAAATTACCAAGCATGGTAAAAGTTATTCATATTTGGTGGGGATACAGAAATGTAAAAAACAAAACAAAAAGCCACAAAACAGGACTTTTTTTAAAAAAAAAACTAATGTGGGTGCTGTGGCGGAGAGATACAGAAAATTCCCCACCCTTGGATGGCCTAGTCCCTTTTCCTTCCATTTCTGCCCCCGCCTTTTATGTTGCAGAAAACTTCCTGGCTTGGGGGGGGGGGACGACTGCAGGTGACTAGGTTGCTCTTTATTTCTACAGTGTGTCAGCTGGAATGATGATATGTCATTATTCAGCATCATTCCAGATGCATTGCTGGGGGGAAGGATAGCAGATCAGGCTGATCAACATTGTTCCAACAGATGCATTACTGGGCAAAAAGGAAGGCTATTTGGCCATCACCATCAGCTGCTTTTAGCTTCTTCAAATGGCTGGGGAAATTTCTGTGAAAATAAATAAATAGCAACCACCACCACCACCACAACAACAAGAAAAGCAAGTAAGAAATTGATAGGAAAAGTTTCTGTAGTTCCACCTTTACTGATACCGCGCCCCCCCCCCAATACTTTGACTATTTAAAAACTTTCCCCTATACTCTGAGAATTTTAATGAAGAATGCTATTTCACAGGTTGTAGGTGGGGTTGCAAAAGTCGGAATGCATGTCATATTTGATAGCAATTAAGTCTTTCACTGAAGCTTGCACAACTGCTTGTTTATTATGGTAAAGTTATGTTTGATTTCACTCCATGCCATGGGAATATATATGTTCTTCAAGTTAATACAAAAGCTCAGGTGCTAGCGTCTATGCTGCAGTGCTGTAACTATTGTTTTTGACTAGGGGTGGGATTTTCTGAAAATCTCGGTGTCAAACTTTTCTGCACAGATGTTTTCTAATTCTTAACTTGACAAGA
This sequence comes from Podarcis bocagei, assembly GCF_964188305.1. NCBI lineage: Eukaryota > Metazoa > Chordata > Lepidosauria > Squamata > Lacertidae > Podarcis > Podarcis bocagei. Next base: position 56,784,966 of record NC_138127.1, on the reverse strand, counting down.
AACAAGTTTTTTTTCAAAAGTTCCTCTAAAATTATGAACTATTTTCATTTATTGCATGCAGTATTATACATATAATACTATAATCCAGAGGTTTTCAACCTTTTTGGGTCCACAGCTCCCTTGACCAACTACATTCTTTTTGCGGCACCCCTGTGGGACTCAAGAGTCCAGTTATGTCACCTCTTACCTGCTGAGCCAGCAGCCCCTTTTTGAACCCCTCCCTTATGGAGCATTCCCTCAGCCTCATCTCCTCTCCCCTTTCATTGGGAGTCCTCTGGGCAGCCACAGCTGCCTCCACAGGGGCCTGGGAAGCAACCCCTGGCCAGCCCCAGAAGCATCATTCACTTGAGGAGCTTGTAGCCAGGGCTGCTGCAACAAACAGCTGTGCAAGCCTTTGGGAGGCAGAGACACGAAAGGACATCAGAGGAAGGGAGGGAAGGAAAGAGGAACAGGGGCTAGTGTTGCCCGCTGCACCCCTGACTATCATTCAAGGAACCCCAGGGTGCCACAGCACACTGGTTGAAAACCACTGCTATAAGCATTTATATTCCAGGTTTCCTAAAGAAACTAGCACATAAACGGAAACATACAACAATGCATACAACTGTTTAGAAAGATTTATGTATTAATACTTACAGAGTTGTGCTGCAGTACTACAAGGGGCTTGACTCTTTCATATGTAGTGTGTGTATATGTGTATGCATGTTTGCATACAAATTTGCAATCTTTATTTTTAAAGGCAGCACCCAAGCAATTTTGACAAAAGCGGGCACTTAAATTCTGTTTATAAATCCCTTTACAACTGATTTCTCCTCCATCCCAAGTTTTGATTTTGATTTACTTTAAATGGATATCTTAACAGCAGCCTTCAAGCTTTTTTAGCTTGTTGTTTTTATCTATCTTTCTGTGATTCCCTAGTACTGTAATATAAATAGTTTGCATTTTTAGACACTTGTATGGATTCCCCCCCCCCTTTTAAGTACTCTTTTTAAGCCCACAAACAATAAAGAAATACATTTCCCCACACCAAAATGACTAAAATAGTTCAGACACCCTCCCACTGTTTCTTTTTTGATGGTCTTGTCTTGCCAACAAATTTGAGTTCTGTCTTTGTAAGAACATTCCCTAATGCAAGGCAACACAAAGAACTGATGACTTATTGTAAGCAGTAGAGATTGTGTAGAATAGCATGGCCAGGGGCACAGCAAAGCTGATGGAGGATTTTTTTTTTCCAGCTGGAAAGGAAAGTCAATTGAAGCTACATTCAGCACATATGACATTGTGCCCCAATTATGGTAGAATTGCTTGTTGAAGTATTTCACTGCCAATTGCAGATATATACATATGGAGAGAAACCATGTTTTATTTCTTCCATTTTAGAGTCCTTTGTATTTGTAAAGAGCTTTCCAATCACTTTTTTAAGAGAGACACAAATGCCCCCCTTCAAATAGTAGATGTCACTATTTTCCCCTGTTTTTGTGATGCCCTGTAGAATGGAGGGTTGTTGAAAATACTGTTATCAATTGGAGGGACCCCCCTAAACCCTAAAAATTAATAAATGGTAGGATTTTTGATTATTTGGGATGTGAAGGGAGAAACACAAGCTGCAGAGGAATTCCTGAGCTAACCCATGCAAAAAACAACAAGGATCTGGCCAAGGTAGGACCATTAAGAAACAATACATGGCCATTGAGAGCCATTGGCAATGCAAGAGAACTGACTTTCCCCCTTTGCCCTGATGTGTGAACAGAGACTGGGGGTTTGAAAGGTAGCCAGGGTAACTGGGTGTAAGGTGACAGGAAGAAAAAAGACTGTGATCCATTTTGGGTAGGGCTGGGAGAGATGCCTTGAACTCCACGGCTGCACTGCTGTGGGGGGGGGGGCAAGCCCCTCTTGAAATGACCATGCAGTAAGCTCTGGACTCCCTCCATGCAGACTGAAGAGGTAAATAGGTGAATAAACCATATTTCTTAAAGCTATAACAGTCTCCGCTGTGTCTCAATTCCCCAAAGGAACACAGACCCTGGGTGAGTGCCTGGAACCCCCTGAGATTGCTCGGCCGAGAGTGGGGTGGCACCCAACTTTTGTAACAATACTTTTGTTCAAGAGGTTAGGGACCCAGGAGGCTTGAAAGAGTACATAAAATGAAGCATTTGTGATTCTTAAATTTTAGAGTTTACCGTTCTGCTTTACAGAAAATATTTCTTTTATTGCTTGTCTGAAGTTATTAAAATTGGGGCATCTCAGAAAATGTCTTTAAAAGAAACACATCAGCAAGCAAACTGTCAGCTGACAAGTCTGGGTAGAGGTGTTCTTTTTTTAAGCTGTTGTGTTCCCAGAGTGTGGGATACAGATATTTCTACACTTCTGTCACTTCATGTTTGACTTTAAAAGTAATATGTGAGGCAGAATTGGAGGGGGTGTAAACAGCTGACATGTCATGTGTACTTGGTGATGTGCCCTGAATACTAACAGTTTTGCTTCTAATCTGATAAGCCTCACCCCTCGTTCCATGGCCATCTATAGTGAGGCCAGCTCACAGAGACAAGGTCCTTTCCTTAAGAGCGCTGGAACCCCATCTTGGTGCTGTTTCTACCCCACCTGTGCTGCTTCAGTGCTCAAACAATTGATTGTGGTTTGGTGATTTAAGATGTTTGAAGGCTACTGTTGCTTGATAATAAGAGACAGAGGAAATGTCATTGACTTCTCACAAGTTTTAATAGACCTAGCTAGCTACTTTTTGAAAAAGGGAGACAGTCTGCTTCCTTCTTACAGGTTTTCTTTGGGGAGAGAAAACCAAAATAGGCAGCAGCAGAACTGTACAGTGGTACCTTGGGTTAAGAACTTAATTCGTTCTGGAGGTCCATTCTTAACCTGAAACTGTTCTTAATCTGAGGTACCACTTTAGCTAATGGGGCCTCCCGCTGCCACTGCGCCGCCGCCATGCGATTTCTGTTCTCATCCTGAAGCAAAGTTCTTAACCCGAGGTACTATTTCTGGGTTAGTGGAGTCTGTAACCTAAAACGTCTGTAACCCGAGGTACCACTGTACTATTGATTACCATGGGAAGCAAGGACATAATCATTGTTGTGTGATATAATTAAAGTGTATGGACAATAGATGGGACACTGTGAGCCCTAAGAGATGCCTTCCATCCCAACACCAGTGCAACAGGACACCACTGTGCTGTAGATTATCCCCTAGTCATGATGCACCTTGTAAGTGCCATGCAAATAATAATAATAATAATAATAATAATAATAATAATAATAATAATAATAATAATAATAATTTATTATTTATACCCCACCCTTACAGTTGAGGCTAGAAAGATATTTCAAGTTTTTAGGAGTCAAAATCAGCGTTAAGAGCCAGCACCTCACAGAACTGAGAAGAGATGTAAATGCCCAAGCATCCGTACCATAATTTTAGAAGTTTGGCCAACTGGGTTTCTTAGCTGCATCCCTGCTTAGAGAGCATGGGGAGGGAGTGGAAATGGGCCTGGGCCACAACTGCCTTTCCTACATGGACTCCTCAGGTCCTTTCATTGTGGCAGTTCTGAGCATTAAACATTGTCTTCCTGGGTTTTTAAGTCCCTTTTAGCAAGAGGTTGTTTTCTTTTTCTCAGTTCAGTAGGAAGTGAAGTACACTAGAGGACGACATTGTTTCACTTGGCAGTGATGGATTTAGCTGCCACATCGGCACATTAGCCAAAGTGGGATGGGCAGGATCAGGCTGTATAAATAAAGTGAAATTTTCTGTCAGGCACTGAAACAAAATTTCTTTAAAGGTTTTATAAGGCTGACCACTCTTATTGGGGGAAAAAACTTCTATTAGTTGGCTTATTGGTTCCCCCATGGCCACTTCTTTCTTTTAACAACAACAAAAAATGTCTATCAAACATAACTTGATGTGAAGTAGTCTTGTGTTCATTTGTGGAAGGACCATAGCTAAGTGGCAGAGCATCTGCTTTATGTTCAGAGACCCCAAGCTTAATCCCTGGCATCTCCACATAGAGCTGGGAATGTCTCCTCCTCCTAATGCATGTGTAGGTACATATGGGAGCAAAGGTTCAAGGCTACATTGTGGAACTGGAGGCAAAGGGGGATAGAAGCTCAGCATTTCTCCAGTGTTCCCAAAACTTTTGATCGTTTTCAGTAAAAATAAGATAAAAAGAGAGGATGCCCCAGCTTAACTCATATGCTCTTAAAAGGGTAGAGTTTGAAATACAGCATACTTTTCTCTGTCTTTCAAAAGATAAATTTAGGTTTTTCAAGGGACAGTTTTCTTCCAAAAGTAATGACTAAATGTCATCTAAGTTTTAAAATAAAAATATTAAGTCTACTGGTTTATTTAAGAAAGCGAAATTGGTTCCTATCCTTCAGGAAATAGCTTTAGAAATAATAAGGCCAAATTTATTTGCGTTCCATTTTCGTTTCAAAGGTGATAATTATAAACCATGTTTTATAGCAAATCAAACTGGTAAGGAATATGCATTTCATTTAGCATCACCTACCAATGTAAATATAATTAAGCTTAATGAACTGTTGTTGCACCTCATGCTCCAGAGATTTTAAAACAAATGTAAATGCCAAGAACCAAATATTTTTTTATTTTGAGATCAAAGAAATGTCCTTTTACTTCCATTTTAAAATGAATGAATTAACATTTAACAATTAATTAACATTTTAAAAGGTTTGCAGTATTTTAAGCTCCTACCCTCAGGTTGGAATAACCTGGGGGCACAATCAAAAAACAATTAAGCCCTTGTAGGTCCCATTGATTTCAGTAGTAAACATGCAGTGCAATCCTATGCAGTTTTGCTCAGTTATAAGTCCCATTGCATTCAAGAAGGCTTACGCTTTAGCAAGTTTGTTTTAGAATTCCAGCCGTAAGCAGGTACTTAACTCTCTCACTTTGAAACCAGTCTAACTTCCAAGTACTTAATTTTGGTTGGATGGCAAGAATATTGCATCACTCTCAGAGTCTGTTCTATTGGATAGAACCAGAGCCAGCTTTCACCTGAAGGTAGGAGGGATATGTCTTCCCATCTATCTCTAGCAGACACTGGTTCTTTTCATGCACATTGACCAGCCCTACCCCTGGATTTCCTCACTGCAAATGTTCATGCTGCATGTGCACATGCCAGGGGTCAGTGCTGGGCAACATACATGATGCTAGGAGGAGAGGGCTACGTGGCACAGCCACACTCACACATTGCTCTTGCACTTGAGTATAACTTCAGAACAGAGCTACTATATTATGTGTGCAGGACTGAAGTCTCATACCTTTATCCTGGCTCTGGAAGTATGCCTCTTTTGTGGTTTTCAATTAACCACAGTGTAAATTGGCACATTTCTCCAAATGAGCATTACTTGTTTCTTACAAGAGTTTATTTCATTGCTGGCCTATGATGTGACTGCTCATTTTTAAGTTGACATGGTAACCACAGCCAGCTGAATTAAAAGAGAGAGAAGTCTCAAGAGGAAATGACATAAAAAGTGCCATGAATAAGAACTTCTTATATTTTCTGCAGTTTCTCTCTCCCCATTGCAGGGTCATGGAGAAGATAGGAGATGTAATCCATCACCATCTAGAGGGCCAAAGGTTATGCACTCCCAGGCTAGGGATACCTGGATTCACATTCTCATGCTGTGCTGAAGCTCACACAATTGCCAGGGGGCAGGTCACACTCAGTTGCTAAACTAGTTCACTTGAGTGGTAAGGATAAAAACGGGAGGACCCACCTGCTATGTCGCTCCTATGAGCTCTTTGAAGATGGGCATCTAGCTCACAGTAGCCCACCAGCTCCCACATCTTGATCCTAATGTTTTGGTGCTCAGCATTGAGACTGGGAGCTAAAAAACATAGTCTGCTAGGGTGGTGATGACCTTTTAAGAGTGTTCTCTATGTGCATCCTTATGTGTATGTGTGTGAGAGAGGGAGGGAGGGAGGGAGAATTGTGTGCCTGCAGGAGTGGTGAGTGTGCATTCGGGAAATGCACGTGCATGCTACATGTCTGATGTCTCTCTGTGCGCACATACCATTGGCCATGTTCACCACCAGCATGTGTCCCTCGGGGGGGGGGACTGACCATCAATACAGCTGCCAGGTTGAAAAAAGTTAAGCCACCCCTGCTCTAGAAGAACACTGAACCAACCATAGTAAAGCCAACTGATTTCAATGGGTGGACTTATGTGCTGTTCTATTGAAAATCCATAGCGTCCTTAACATTATCTGGATCATTCCCCACTCCCTGGCATGTTTATGTTGTCTTTCCACCACTACCACTCTCCACTGTAGCTTGAATGGGAACTTTATGTCTTTGTGAAGTATCTGTTCTGAATCAAGCTGATTTCTACTGAAAATAGAAGAGAGGTAATGGAAGAGTTTAAAAGTATTTCATTCAAAACACTTTTAGTTATGTCAAGGAATCTTGGGGCATAGAAACATTTTATCTAGAAGGGCTCGAGATGGGAGCTACAATGATAATAGTAGTTCTATAACTTTTTATAGGCCACAAGGGGTGTTCTGTGGGTGATGGTTGGCAACTTATCTGATCTCTGGAAGCAACTGAACTATTGAAGCCAAGCGTAAAGTTTGTCTGTAAAAGACAAAGTGCCAGTATCTGCTTTGGTAAAACTTCTCCAAGGAATAGAGCAGTTACATAATTCACCTTGCCTTTCAGTTAAAAGATAAAGTTTCATACACACACTTCTGCTGCTGTGAAAATCCTTGGAATCTAAGGGCTCAACAAGACAGTGAATGCAAACATATGTAATAAAACCCTGATGAATGTTTCTTCTATTGTTAGTAGCAATAAGTGGGAACAGTTTGTAGTGGACATGCTTAACCCTGGCCTTGGCCACCACTTCCCCACTTCCAATCTCTGCACCATGCTGCTTCACACACTGCAGGCTTCCAGACATGTTTAACACCCTCCAACATTTATCCAATGAAAATAGGGACCTCCTAAGGAAAAGCGGGACATTGCAGGATCAAATCAGAAACCAGGATGGCTTCTCTAAATCTGGGACGTCCCTAGAAAATAGGGACACTTGGAGGTTCTGTCATGCTGAAATTTTCTCTTGCATACAACAAAGTTACAGAGCCCTGTCTTCTTTTGTATATTGTCACGATTTCTGTCATATATTTGTAACTGGAGTCCCATGTGCTTTTATGACCTATCACTAGGATGTGAAAAGGAAAGGTTGGTCAGATATAACTTGAATGGTGAGCTGGTAATTCATTCCCTATCCTCTGAACAGATGTACATAAGCAAAATGTATCCCCCCTCCCCCTTTTAAAAACAGCACTGTAAGTAAATGTAGGTTAACTTACAGCTGTTCTGAGCTGTTCATCATCTTCCATTTATGAAAATGTGTCAGATGGTACGAGGCCAAACTCACAAAATGAATACTGTTTTTAGCAGAACATCTCACAGTTGTGTAGTTTGTCAGATGTGCAATTTTACAGATTTAGGCTGTGTTCTTTGGTTTGCTTACCCTGAAGTAATCCCAGTGAAGTAAATAGGATTATTTTGGAGAATGGCTTTTCAGGATTCCTCTGTGAGATAGCAATGGAAAAGGCAGGGACATTAAGTCTTATGATTTTGAAACACCCCATCTGTGTGGAATGTGGCTGCTATTTTGAGAAATTCACTGAGCATTTGGTTCCTGTGTTGTATGAAACTGATTTAGACATTCATAAATAGAGCAGATGAAGTCTTCATGAGACTATACTGCTTTAGAATACATGTGGAAATTCATCTTTGTAGTGGCATTCTACTGGTTGTTGAAGATACACCTCTTTACCAAAGGCATCCCCTTGATCTCATGTTTCCTGTTTTAATTGTTGTGCTGTGATTTTTTTATTGTATATTTTAGTAATGAACATTATATTTTAATTTTTTCATGCAATTGTTGTATTGTGTATTTTAATTATGGTGTATTTTTTAATTATCCTGTCCTTAGCACTGTGCAATTGGTTTTCATGTTTTGTAAGCTGCTTAGAAGCTATCTGGGCATTAAGCAGTATATAAATAATATTTTATATTATGTTTCTAATTGTTAAAATCATAGGTTAAACTCTCATGGTTATGGGAAATATCTCAGGGAAACTTCCTTAATATTCAGAGAGGTAAGAGGTAATTTCTTTAGTGCAAGTATGAGAAAACTGTAGTGTTCAGATGTTGTTATGGTCTGGTATGCTGGGAGCACCATTTGGCAGGGCACACTAGCTAATCTTGCTTTATTGGCAGTAAATTTGCACAGATAGTGTCTGGCCTGGTCCAAAGAGGGGGGAGGCACTGGGTGTTTAGGTGAAAGCTGCCTTCAGGTATCACTGAGTAATGATAAAGAATGAAGTTGGGCTATATAAACAATTACCATGATCATGTAAATTGCTAAGGTAGAAATAAAATTTTAACTTTCACTATTGCTACACCGGCCTTTCTTCTCTATCAAGTATGAGAGAATGAATCCTCTGTTGAATGTTTATCATATATCCGATTTGGTGGTGATAAATGTGATTTTGAGGTTAACAAATGTGATTTTGGGGTTATATGTGTGAACATAGCGTCCTTGATTTTCTAGAGTTTGGGTGTATTTGTTCATTTGCAGATTTATTTCCAGTGATGTGTCTCATCTTGAAAAATGCTTACTAACCTCCTGTGGATGTTAACAGATAAAATTGTTTTGGAAGAGTATAGAGATCCTCCAAAATTGAAAACGATTTTATGGTGCTTATATGGAAAGCTTTTGAAGCTAGGAGAAGATTGCTAAAACCAATAAAAAATACGTTAATGGGAAACTCTTGGGCATTTTATAATAAATATAGCCCTCTTGGGCGAAGGATGAGCAGCAGCACATTTATTTATTCCACAGCAACAGACTCTATATGTCTATTTCTGCCTCACTGAATGTAATCCTTGAGAGTCAACCATATAGACATATCCCTCTTTTTTATTATTATTTGGTTAAGATATTTGATAGAGGGGTGAGAAAAATCCAATTGTCACCTACAAATAACCCCAGGGATTTTCACAGGTTCAATCACATTTTTTTTCCCTTTACAAATATCTGCAGGCTTTAGCTACTTCTGAAGCATTTCAGAATAGTGATGTCAACTTGCTGATTTTTAATGTGACATTCTCTTTAACCTCAGGTTGCTTGGTCTCTCTCTCTCACCCACCCCACCCCCACCCCTTCACCGAAACTGAAGGTAATGGACTAACAGGCGAGCAAGCTAACTCAAGGTTTTCATAAGCAGGCAGTGAAAGATGTAGCTTTGCAATCCTCTATTGTGTCTGCAGGTAATTCCATATGCTAAAAAGCTTCTTGCATTCCTAGCCACTGGACTGTCTCTCAATACATTAATAACACCTGTCACGAGATTTTGAGATATACTCAAACAATTTATTTCCCAGTGGGGCTCTTATCTAAACAAGATCGGTCTTCATATCTTTCTCCGTTTAGCCAGGATTCTGTAGCAGCAGCGTATTATCCATGGCTTGCTGTTCCTCAGCTGAGGGCCAGGGCTGGGGGTGGAAAGATGTACAGAATTATAATACCTCCCACCACAGCTTCTTTTTAATTGATTTCCCATCAAGTCCATACTGATAATATAAAGGGATGGGGAGAAAACACGGGTATTGAGTTTTACCTCTCCCCTTTTCTTTGCCAAGGTACAACAATAGTTTTAGTAGCAGGGGTAATGGGCAGTCAGGGGTGTCAGGTTCTGTGTCAGATTCCCCTGAAAATGATACAAATTTGCTTTTGAAAAACTAAAACAGAGGTAGTGGGTGTATTTCATAGGAAGCTTCTTTATGCCACCCTTGCATCATCTAGCTCAGTATTGTCAGCACTGACTGGCAGCATCTCTCCAGTGTTTCTGATAAGGTCTTTTCCTGCTCTTTCCTGGAGATTCTTGGGGCGGGGGTTTGAACCTGGGCCTTTTGCATGCAGAGAATATGTTTCACCTCTGAACTACAGCCCCTCCCTTCCTGTTTTAATCAGATGGGTCTATTTGCTCACCTGCTTAAAAGAACTATCCCTTGCTACTGAGGAATTGTCTTCAGGGAGTTAGAATGTACTAAAACAACCCAGTAGATGTTTTGTTGGCTAGGTAAGAAACACGGCATTATCCATCCTCTCCTGTGCTCAACTCTGCATGTTGGGCTGGTGAGATGGGAACCTTATGGGGAGTTTGTTGAGTGCGTTCAACCAAAAGCTGCAGTGTATGTACCTCTATGTCAGGCAGTTTTTCCAGTTGCATTCCTAGCTGAGGGCTGGAAATGCCTCAGCATATTACCTGTGAGAAGAAGACTCTCTTCATTCCATTTCCTAAGTAGATTAAACAAACGTGAACTGCTTCTTTCTCAAAAGCCTTGTTAACACAAGCAAATGTAATATTGAGTACAGGTGGTGGTGGTGATTTTGGTGGAAGGCCCTGTCTGCAGCCTACCCTTCATTCACGGGCTTTCTTCTTCTTCTTTTTTCTTTGCACATAAGTGTGTGTCATTAAAGAAAACCACAAGATGGGATGAAGGCCCTGTGTCAAAACTAGGCTATACATGTATACCTGCTCCACTTTCAGTCAACTTTAGATAGAAAGAAGAAGTGAAGCTGCAATCCTAACCTCACTTACCTGGGACTGAAGTAAGCCCCACTGAATTCAATAGGACCTACTTCTGAGTAGACATGATTTCAGCCTAAGTGTGTTTGAGGGCATAGCTGGAAGCATTTGAACTGTTGGCAGAGTTATAATGAGTTATAATGAGGCCCCCACAAGTATGAAAGTGGCTGTTCTCATTTAGTCCTCAACCTGTGTGCTTGGAAGTCAGCCCCACTGAGTTTAATGGCATCTGCTCCCAGTAGGTGAATGCAGCAGGATTGCAGCCTCGGTTCTTCAGGGACTACAACAGCTACAGTTTCTGAGATCTGCTGAGTATTCTGTCTGCTGCCTGTCTCTTTTTTTATATAAATCAGAACAGCAAGTGGTCAACTAATAAGGATTAGTAGTGGGGAGGTTTTATTTAATTCAGTTTGTAAGCTGCTTTATTCTGCGAAAATCCCTTAAAACACTGAGATTATATTTTTAATGGTACCAACACACTACCTTGAAATCTACAGTGTATGAGGCTTTTTAAGGATATTTTGAAAGAAGATTATGCACGGAATATTTTGCTTCACTGAAGACAAAAGGACACATACTGAAATAAGGGGGACTTGCAAGTTAAGTGTAATTCAGATATTACCCCATACGGTGACGTCCAAATTATACTGGGTGTTTTAATTTATTGAGTGGCTGATAAGTTTATTCTTGAAAGGAAGCGAAAGACTTGAGCAGTTCATCCCTAATGACAATGATTGCTACTTTCCATTATATGGCAGGACATTTGCCATTGTGCCATTGTGTAGCTTCCTCTTGGATGCACTGCCACTTAGAATCATAGACTCATAGAGCTGGAAGGGGCTTCAAGGGTCATCTAGTCCAGCCCCTTGCAATTCAGGAATCTCAGCTGAAGCATCCAATACAGATGGCCATCCAACCTCTGCTAATGGGAACCTAATGGGTAGAAGCTGCAAATGCCACTATCTGTGACTAGGTGTCCTTTGGGACTAAGCTGAGAGAGGATGTCCCGGTTGGTTGGTTGGTTGGTTGGTTGGTTGGTTGGTTGGTTGATTGACAGACTGCCCCATATATATATATATATATATATATATATATATATATATATATATCCCTTCACCCAAAGATCCTAGGGCAGTTCACAAGAGATAAATACAAAATGAGAATACAAATTACACAATGAAACAGAAACAGAAACAAGAACAAAACAATAACCCCGCTCTCACAAACACATTTTAAAAATCATAGAATGTAAATCAGCCAAATGCCTGGTTGAGGAGAAACTGTTTCTCCTGACCCCTTAAGATATGTAATGTGTTTTTCATTTGTGATGCTATGGCCAGGCCCCCAAATTGCTTGCTGAAGTAATATCTCTGGTGCCTATATTTGGGGATGCAGTTATTACAGGACATGGTGTTCACATTAAGACCATATACTGACAGATCCAAAGCATGGCATTACATTGCAACTCTGCCTGCAGCTGCTGTTTGTTTTGCTGTCACAGGCCTTTATTTTCATCCTGAAATGGATCATGAATGTTTGACCAGCAAGGCAATCAGTGGCATGCAGTGCTTGGTGTCCATCAATAAAAGTAGCTGTGTTTCTTATTGCCTTTCCTAGTGAAGGGTGGGAGCACACTTACATTATGGGGTTTATGGCAAAGAAGACTCTTATCCTGTGTCCTGTTCATGGTAGAAACTGCTGCAAGCTGTTTGGTCAGGGAAGGTTCTGAAGCTAGGTCACCATATTGTAAGGGTGGAAGAATAGACAATGTGTTGCCATGGATGTGAACTTGCACTGTTGTGCCAGTGCAGGGATTATGTCAATGTAGGCCAACACCATAGCTTTAAAGTAGATGGCTTCCTGCAAATAATCCTGGGAATTGTAGTTTGCCCCTAACAGAGCTACAATTTCCAGCATCCTTAATACATTATTGTTCCCCCAGGGAAAGCCATGCTTTAGATGTATGGTTGGAATGAGACTGTTGAGTTCCACTTGTGCAGCCGTTCATTCATCCTAAGGCTAATGATTGGGGGGGGGGTTTAGCATATTGGCAGCATGTCCCCCCCCCCCATTTACATTATCATTATAATGAATCTCTAGAAAGAGCTTTTGATGGTCTTAATTCCATATACCGTATTGGCCTAAATATAAGCCTCACATTTTCTCCAAATTCTGACCGTGAAAAGTTAAAGCGTGGCTTAAATCCTCAACCTTACAAAAATTGGCTTTTACGATATCACTGCTGAAACAGACATACGGTAAAACAGAACGGGTTTGAGTGCCTGCAGTATTTTAAGGGAGCAGCTTATGTTCGGGTATTGTCTTTTTTTCTTGTTCCCCCTTGAATTTTAAAGGTGCGGCTTATATTCGGGCCAATACAGTAATTCTGCTCAGGTTGAATTATGCATCGCAAAACTGTTTTTGGAATTATGGCATAATATCACCAATGACTCTGTGGTTTATGTCCCCTCTCCAGTCCTCAGAAACATGTAGGTCTTGGGGTGTAAGTTCTCTCTAGGCAGATGTTGTGTCTTTGTATGTTCCATATAAAGCATAGAAGACTGCTAGCATGAAGCAAAGCTACATAGGAATAGCATGGCATAATAAAGACAAACTGCTTTATGTTATTGGTGGAGATTGAATTACATATTGGCGTTCTTTCTCCCCCCACTACCCTCCAGTCCTTGCTATTGAATTATTCACCCCTCTCCTCTCTGTGCAGTCTGTCTTAATTTAATTACAGTCCTAAAAATCGGTGTCATCACGTCTCGCGATAATCCTGTACAGCCATTGGTAAGTCTCATCCTCCGTGCTAGCATGCTGATGTAGCAGATCTGAGAGGTCTTGGGGTGTAAGTTCTCTCTAGGCAGATGTTGTGTCTTTGTATGTTCCATATAAAGCATAGAAGACTGCTAGCATGAAGCAAAGCTACATAGGAATAGCATGGCATAATAAAGACAAACTGCTTTATCCTTTCCCCCCTTTCCTTTTAGGAGCCCCGTGTTGGTATTCCAGTGCATACATCGCCATGTCATTTGCCTGGACTGTTTTCATTTATACTGTGTCACTATGCTGAACAATCGCCAGTTTATCCATGACCCTGACCTTGGCTACTCCCTCCCATGTGTGGGTAAGTCATCCAATATTTTTCCCCTCTCATATTACTTGGCTTAAATAGTAGGCAGGAATTACTAGCTCAAATAACAAATATCTGTCACTCATTTTTTAAAAAAATAATAATCATGGAATAATGATTTGTCTTAGCATTTGCTTCTTTTGATGGACTGCCTGTTGGTTTCAGAAAAAACTCCTCTAGTCCTGTTCTGCCTTTGCAGTGCTATATCTTGGTTCTAAAGGGCATTTCTTTTATAAGCATATGCATACATATTTTTTCACATTAGTATTTCATCATCATCAAGTGTTAAATGATGATAGCTATAAACTGCAGGGGGGGGGGAATAGAAAAGAAAAGCTGAATGACCTCCACATGTCTTTTTTAGAGTCAAATAAGTTGTTAACTTCATTGGCCTATCTTCAACAGCTAATAGGAAAAGTATGTAACAGGAATTTCAAATAACCTTCCTGGCTGGTGAAGTTATCTCTGTTAATTACCACTGTGTTGAGTGCATGGCAGATCACCCGCAGCATTTGTTAGGTTGAGTATCCTTTCTGCTTGACTAGGGAGAGAAATGTGGATTAGAGGCATCAAAAATGGTTGATGATTATAGAAAAAGGTGACATATCAGAAAAAAGCAAAACAGCAAAATGTTGATTCTTACACGCTGAGCAACGAAAATTGCAAAACAGCTAATTTTCTTTCTTGCTCTCAGGTGTCAAATTTGCTGGCAGTACCATGCCATATCCATGTTTTTGTGACACATTGAGCATGGCAATCCAAATAATTTATTTAATGCTGGATGAGCCACTTCTGGCAATGGATTTCCATCCTGTTTCTTAGAAGTATTGGATCCAGAAGACGTGTAATGTTTTCTGTTTATTTTCATTATCTCCACTCATGTTAGTAATGGCCATGGTTGAATTTCGAGCAGGCTCATTCTAACATTTATCAGAAGAGTTCCCACCTTAGGCATCAGCTTCCAGGAAGACACATGTACAGTTCATCAAATTCCAATTATTTAGTGGTTATCCTGTTCTAACCACTCCAGCAGAGGAGAAGTCATTGGGATTTTCTTCCCTGTGCTAAGTTTCAAGCTGACACTACTATTAAAATGGTTTGGGACTCACTGGGAAATTACTTCATGACATTAAAGAGTCAATGCATTGCACTTTTAATTGAAATTTTTGTTGTCATCATTGTTGCTATTCATATTTTAGTTCTGGTCCTTTTGCTCTGTTTAGTTGGCTACTACTTTGGGACAAAATATTTCTTGATAAAGCTATCAGTATTCATTTATTGACATACTCCAGCAATCTATGGATTTTTTATTTTATTTTTTGCCTTACGTTTTTTATTCTCAGCTTGTTAAGTAGTAATTTAGTCTCAGCTATGTCTCAGCCCATGCATATCATCTGCTGTGGGTTTAACTAGATGTGACACTGAGTTCCAGGACACTTTCCATCATTTAAAAAGGAATAAAGAAAAACAGTCTTATAGGTCTGTGATTGAAAGTCTAGGAACTACTGGTGAAGCAACTGCTTACCCCACTTTTCCTCCTGCAGTTTGTTTGCTAGAAATACTGCCCTACCCCTGTTTTGTCCACCTTCAGAATAAAATATCTGGGGACCTCATATTTTTTTCTCTTCAGGCACAAAACTAGACAGCTGTGGGGATATTTTGTGTGGACAAGCAACAGAAGGGGAAAGAGTTAAGCCCACTCTGCCACTCTTCTGTTCCTGGCTGAATTTTTCAATTGCTGCTTTCCTTTAAAAAAAGGTGTAGTTGACACAATAGATTGATGCTTGCCAAAGTAGCTGAGACTAATTTATCTTTTTGCTTCCACATGGCTTCTTTTGTGGGAAATATAAACCAATATCTTTCTAAAGAGCATATGTCAAAATGCACCATTGTTCACATTATTCAGCAGCGGGGGGAAGCTGAAGACAGACCCAACAGAACTGATTGTTCCATAGTGAAGACTTTTCATTTCCATTACTTCTGAGTAGTTGAATATAGGATTGTAGTGTGTCAATAAAAAACCCTCTAAAATTAGTTGGTTATTCATACTTGTTGTTGTTTGTATACCACCCTATACCCGCAGGTCTCAGGGTATACTTGTGATCTTACTCCTTAGAAACACTGACACCATGGTTGTTGTTGAAATTTATATACCACCCTTCATTCAAGGGTCACAGGGCAGTTTACAGTACAAAAATACAACAGTTTTTTTGTATTCTGGACATTACTTTCTAGATCTGTTTGAATTAAAAATGGGGTTACTTCAGCTCCAGTCAAGCCACTGATAAGTCTTATTGGTGTCACTGAGGTTGGTCCCAGAAATGCTAAAAAATAATATTCCTCCGTTCTCTTCAGTGCATATGGGTGCAAATACTGGAGGCAAAGTATCAGCTTTGTGTAGTTTGCTTAAATGTTAAAATTAACACTGTTCATTCTGGTGTTGTTATTTTGGGGAAATTATATAACATCATTATCATAGCCAGCGGTTTCCATTAACATTTGACTCTCTGTTTTTGATGCTATCAAGGGAATGATCAGATCTTGCTGGAGATACACAGTCATGGGGAAAAGAAAGTGCACCCTCTTTGAATTATGTGGTTTTACATATAGCAATCATTTGTTCCTTAGCAAGTCTTAAAATTAGGTAAATACAACCTCAGATGAACAACGACATATGATATATTATACCATGTCATGATTTATTTAACAGAAATAAAGCCAAGATGGAGAAATCATGTCTGAAAAAACTAAGTACACTCTTACTGCTTCCATAGGAATTAATAGGCTAAGTAGCGGACAGGGGCTGCTAATCAAATGTCCTTGCTTAATTGATCATCAGCAAGTGTGCCCAGCTCTATAAAAGCCAAAGTTTCTGCAGTTTGCTGGTCTGGAGCATTCAGGTGTGTTTTAACACAATGCCAAGGAGGAAAGATCACACAGCGCTCTTAGGGAAGCAAGTGCTGCTGCCCATGAAACTAGGAAGGGTTCTAAGGCCACCTCCAACCAATTTTAAGTCCATCATTCTACAGTGAGAAAGATTATTCAGAAGTGGGAAACATTCAAGACAGTTACCAATCTTCTCAGGAGTGGATGTCCCAACAAATTCACCCCAAGGTTAGACAGTGCAATGCTTGGAGAGATTGGGGTGGGGGGGGGGAGTTACGTCTCAGGCTCTACAGGCCTTAGTTCGCATGTTAAATGTTAAAGTTCATGACAGTACAATGAGAAAAAAACTGAACAAGTACAGTTTGTTTTGAAGAGTTTCCAGGAGAAAGCCTCCTCTCTCTAAAAAGAACATGGCAGCACAGCTTTGGTTTGCAAAGTTGCATCTGAACAAACCACAAGACTTCTGGATCAATGTCCTTTGGACAGAATGAGACCCAAGTGGAGATGTTTGACAATAATGCACAATACCACATTCAGCAAAAACCAAACACAGCATATCAGCACAAGCACCTCATACCAACTGTCAGGCACAGTGGTGGAGGGGTGATGATTTGGGTGTGTTTTGCAGCCACGGGACCTGGGAACCAGTCATTGAGCTGACCATGAACTCCTCTCTATACCAAACTATTCTATAGTCAAATGTGTGGCCATCTGCCCAACAGCTGAAGCTTGGCCAAAATTGGGTCATGCAACAGGACAAGGATTCCAAGCACACCAACAGAATGACTGAAAAAGAACAGAATCAAGGTGTCGCAATGGCCCAGTCAAAATCCAGATCTCAGCCCAATTGAAATGCTGTGCAGAACCATAAGAGAGCTGTGCATAAACAAATGCCAGCAAACCTCAATGAACTGAAGCAACGTTATAAAGAAGAATGGGCCAAAATTCCTCCACAACAATGTCAAAGTGCAAGTAAATAAATAGGTACTGCTTTTATAATGAAATATTTTTAGATTGTGTAACTATTTTACTGTTTGATTATTTGATTGTTGTTAGCCGCCCTGAGCCCGGCTTCAGCTGGGGAGGGCGGGATATAAATAAAATTTATTATTATTATTATTATTATTATTATTATTATTATTATTATTATTATTATTATTGTGGCGGGAAGATAAATGGCATTTCCGAGTGCTGCTCTGCTTCAGCAGAAGTGGCTTAATCATGCTGGCCACATGACCCGGAAGCTGTACGCCGGCTCCCTTGGCTAGTAAAGCGAGATGAGCACCGCAACCCCAGAGTCGTCCATGACTGGACCTAACGGTCAGGGGTCCCTTTACTGCTGCTAAAAGTGGTTCTACAAGTTATTGAATCATAGGGTGTCCTTAGTTTTTCACACATGACTTTTCAATTTTGGCTTTATTTCTGTTAAATAAATCATGACACAGTGTAATATGCCATGTGTTATTGTTAATCTGAGGTTGTATTTACCTAATTTTAAGACCTGCTAAGGAACAGATGATTGTTATTATGTCTTCATATGTAAAACCACTGAATTCAAGGAGGGTGCACTTTCTTTTTCCCATGACCGTATATATATCTGGATAAATCTAGAGGTCAAAAACCCTTCAGGAAAATAACAGGATTTACTTCATTGGATCTCTGTAACTGAGAACAGAGATGTGTTTCATAGATGCATAGTAATTTGAGCATGAAATATGTAGTGAAAAATGTATTTTGTACAAATAGCATTTTTCAAATCAATTTTGTAACTTGTGTGCCTTAATGGCAGGGTCATTACACATAGCGTGCTTCCAGACATGGATGATTTAGTAGCACACAGTCATTTCGGTTCTGCTTTAAGATGGAAATGGAATAGCAACTCTTTTCCCAGACTTCTAAAATCTGTCACCAAGTGGACAGACCTTTTCCCCCTGCTCCAAATGTGAGGGGAGTGTAGGGAGGACCGGTTGGTGCAAGGAATACAGGTCGGAGTGAAACAATATAAACTGAAAGCTTTTGCAGATGACTTGGTTTTAACATTACAGGAGCCAGAATCTAGTACAAAAAGAGTTTTAGAATTGATTCATGAGTTTGGTTGGGTGGCGGGATTTAAGTTGAACAAGCAGAAAACCAAGGTTCTGGGGAAAAATCTGACACCTTTAGAAATAGATGGGTTTCAGAAAAAGACTCAATATGGAGGCCGGTTGGCCAAAATATTGGGAGATAATAGAAAAAAATTGGAGACAATTGGAGGCTGCAGAGCCTGGACAAATTAAAGAACAAGGTGCGAGATTGGTTACATTATGCTCAAATCCAAGAGGTCTTTAAAATGGACAAAAAAATAGGATTCCAGATGGAAAAATCAAAGTTAGAGACAGAACTACTTGAACCAAAGACTAAGGTTCTTTCAAGAATGTATAATTTGGCTGCCATTGGCTGAACACCCTCTGCCTGCTCCACTATTTGTGACATTAGGACAGCTGAAGCAATAATTGCCAGAGGCTTCAGTATCACCACAAATCCCTTACGGTGAATGTAATGTGATATATGTGTGTGTGCGCGCGTGCACTGTGCTCCATAACTGGCATACCTCAATGTGGAGATCAAAGTTACAATCTGATAGATTGCCTAGAAAAATACTACCTGGTGTAGGGTTGTTTTTTATAGATAGTCCAGCAAGTATTGTTTAGAATTTATGAGGACATAAGATGCTGCTTTATACTTATTATCCTTCTAGCCTACTATTGTCTACTCTGACTGGCAGAGGCTTTCCATGGTATCAAGCAGAGAGGGGTGCTTCCCATCACCTGCTCTCTGACTCTGTTGATGTGTGATACCAGGACTGAACCCACAATCTTCCATGTGTAAAGCATGTACTGAGTGATGAGCTCTACCCACTCCTTCGGAGGGTTAAAATTCATTAGACAATATCCAATCATGTCAATTCAGAATTCAATTCAGATGTCAGGGCTTCTACTTGCTGGAACACCAATATTTTACAATAGCTGGTCTGATTATTTAAAACAGAGCTATGATTTAAACCCATTCGGTGTGTAGATACTGAGACTTTGCACCTAGGAGCAAAACCCACTACAAAATAGTTTTCTCGTCTTATGGTAACTAAACTCTATCCCATTTCTCTTTATGGTGTCTTGAATTAATGAGTCTTCATGCATAGATATTTCCATGAGTACTGACCTCTAAATATCTTTGAAATAATTAATAAGGTGCTTAGAGGGATAGGCTTGCATATGCATGAAAGCACATTTATGGTTATTTAGCTAGTAGAAAGGGCACTGGAATTTCATCTGAAAAAAATGACACTTACAGAAAACCACACAGCGTATTTTAACATGAACCCTACCACTTTCCATTAAAAAGGGGTGGGGGAAGGATGATAACTATGTGGGGTTATAGCCCACAAGGGAGTATAAACATGTCATGGAGCAGGAATGCCAAGAGAAGAATGGTGAGGCTAAGAATTGCAAGCTTTTACATTGCTGCAAGCATTTTGCAAAAATGGCTCTACGTCCATTTACGCCTGAAGAGTTCATCATATTTTGTGACGTATTCTAAAGAGATCGGAGAAAAAGAAGCTATTCCCATCAGAACTGTAAAATGCTTTTTGTATCTTGAGGTGATCTCTATATTATCACAGATAAATAAAGTTGCTGTTGGGACTATTATTAAAAATTGTGAGGGGGGCGGCACACACACTTCTTTAAGAGCAATATAAGAAGACTCCTGGGAATTGGTTCCTATGTGAGTATCCTATAACAACAAGTTATAATTGGTGGTGGGTTCTCAAGCCCCTGGTCTCTGCTAACAGGAGCTGTCTTTGGATTCAGTCCAATAATTGCCATCCTCAATTTTTCACCATCTTACATAAGGACCTCATATATTGGGCAGTTTCACTGCCAGAAGAATTGAGAGGTAAAGTAGCCTGAGCTGATAGGATATAGCAAAGCCAATGAGGGAAAGTGGAAATTAAAATGCATGGTGCCACATACAGTTCCTAATGCATGATGGCTGTGGGATCAGAGGCATGGATACTGCATTCCCATTGCAGAAAAAGGTTAGTCATCAATAGGTTTGCAGCTAAGTCAATACATTGCTGAACCCATTGCTGAGTAACCTTAACTCTTCAACCTTCGTATTTAAATCATTGGGACACACTCCTCACCTATATAACTGTTCAGGATTAAACGGATGCAAAAGGGTTTTTAGCTTTCTTCCTGATATATTTCCCATTCTTTCCAGTGTTCAAGGGGTGAGGGTTGATGCTTACCCAGCCAGAATGATGCCAGTCACACACAAGAGGGAAGTAGGAGCATGTTTGGGAGAAACAAGAGCTTTGCAGAAATACCCAAAAGTGGGCAAAATCCTCACAAAACAGCTGAAACAGAACTATGCATGTGTCAAAATCTGTGTGTGACTATCTCCTTTCATCCAAACAAAATTAAATCTGCAATAATGTTCCCCTGGTTTCTCAGTGCATCCCTCCTTAGGTTGGGTATTTGTGAATATGGTCAATTTCAGTGCTTCTCTGTCTCTTACTTTTGCTATCTTAAATTTAAGTCATCCCATTTCCACAGCAGTTTGAATGTGTGTGTGTGTTAAAATTCAACATTTTAGTGTGAATTTCTCCCAATGTACACATGTTTGTATGCAATTGTGCCTAGTATACACATTTTTTGCAAAGGAATTTCCCCTAATATAATGCATTTGTGTGTGTTATTTTCACTGACATATGAGTAAGTTTCCAAGCATATGCATTTATGTAAACATTACTTGGCTGGAGAATTCATAGAATCATAGATCATAGAATCATAGAGTTGGAAGAGACCACAAGGGCCATCGAGTCCAACCCCCTGCCAAGCAGGAAACACCATCAGAGCACTCCTGACATATGGTTGTCAAGCCTCTGCTTAAAGACCTCCAAAGAAGGAGACTCCACCACACTCCTTGGCAGCAAATTCCACTGTCAAACAGCTCTTACTGTCAGGGTTTGTATTGCAAAATTCAGAAAAGTGCATATTTTGAAGGAAGGCTGTTTCAGTTTGTGTATTGTTTCAAAAAGAGTGAATTAGGTAAGCTGGTATACAATGTGAACTGAATTGAATTTTTCCCCATCCTTACCTCAGACCTGAGCAGTCTCCTGGCTGAGAAGGATGAGGTTTGAAGGCAGAGATTGGCCCCAATGCCTGCTTTCAAAGTATCCCTTTGAGCATTTTATATCTGCACCTTCAAAACCTCTCAGCGTGACCCTTCTCAGACAAGGAGGCTGCCCAGAGCTGAGTTCAGAAAGTACAACCTCCTTGTTTATGTATTATTTCAACTGTACAGTCCACCCTTCCTCTCCAAAGAGAGCCCAGGTAGCTCACAATAATAAAAAATGCATTAAAATTAAAATAACACTATAAACAAATTGCAAAAAACAGTTTGGGTTCAGAAGGTATCCTAACATGTGTTTTCTATGTGGTTTTCGCTCTCCCTTTTAATCAAACTGAAGATAGCCCACCAGCCATGTATGGTGGCCCAAAGGGGACTCAATAAGCTCCATTTTTGTTTCATGTCTGAAATTCATAAAGTTACGGGGGGGGGCTGTCAAATATCTGGCATAGCAAATGCATGGATAATAGGCTGTGTTTCATTAGATAAGGCACAGGCTATGGTATATGCAGGCCTGGTTTATATGCTCATTTTAAAAAGATATTTTTAATCACGAAATCCCTCGTAATTCTTCTGTGGTTCATGTTCTCTTGAATATGCTTCAATATGATGAAAAAGAAAATGTTCAATAGTATAAACCCAGAGTTTATCTGTTTTTCAGCACATGGACAAGAACACTAGACTAGACTGGAAATAATTTAAATGGTCATACTGTCCATTTTGCATTAGTGGTTTTTTTTTTAAAAGAAAGAAAGAAGTTTTTAATGACATATAAATATTTTTTGCATCATTTTATTTAAGACAGCTTAAATAATGGGCATTGTGGGAAACATAAAAGCAGAAGGAAAATATGCTTCGAGAAGAAGCAGCTATTAATGAGCAAATTCGCCCAACGTAGTAACTACATTTTCTTGAATTTATTTTGTTCACTTACTTGCAATGATATACTAAATTGGTTCACACGGATAAAAAGCAAAGAAAGGCATGGTTTTGAGGGCAATGAATCAAACTAGTATTAGTTGCCTATAGAATACTGTTTACAGCTCATCTAAAATGGCAGTTGCTGGCAAATTAAAACAAGTGAATAGAAGAGAAATTTCTACCCCCCACTACATTTGTGTTTTCTCAACCCCCCTGCCCCAAAACAGTAAGAGTGGTGGGCAAAAAATGGCATGGACATTTCAGTGGTGACACGTCTTAATGGAACTTCCCCCTATAGGGTGGGTCTTTGGCCCCCCTCTTTATATCATTTTAAATGAGCCTTAAAAACTTTCGTCTTTCAGTCTGCTTTCAGTTGCTGGCACCCATCTGTTTTTTAAAAAAAATATTATTGTTCTGTGTTTTATCCTTACTGGTCTCAATCAGGATGTTTTTATGCTGCTATTTTATTTAATGTTTTAAATATGTTTAATAATTCACATGGTTTTATGACTGTTTATGTTGTATTTATATTGGTTTGGTTATGTTTTATGTAAACCACTTTGTAGAAGCTTAGAAGCTTTAACCAGGAGAGTGGGATGTTAATACTTAAATAAATGATATACACAACCATAAAAAGTCATCCATTCAGACTCAGGTTTTAATTTGCCTTCTTTAATTTGCTGGCTTTTAATGAATGTGTCTTTATGTACAGTTAAATTACCATCTCCATTTTCTAAGTTAAGGTGAGCTCCTGGAAATTTATTTATTTAAATGAAGGCATCTAATCTTCCCTCTATTAGAATTCCTAATGGTTCATATGTGAGAGGGTTCCATAAGCAGGAATAGTGTTCAGCTGGGAAAACCATCACCAGGTGCTTTTAGTTATAACTTGTCTCCAGTAGACAAACTCCAGAGACCATTTGGGCTATGTGCATAGGCTTGTAAGCCTTCAATTAATATTCCTAGACTTACTTTTTGAGCTTTGGTCTCTTGCATGGCATCGTTGCCACATCTCAGAACTGATGAAGAATGTTCTCCTTTGACTATGAGTTGACTTTAATTAAATTTCTGTGCCTGGAAAGTGAAAATCTAATTTTCTTTTTGACATTTTCTATATTACTACTTAGACAAAATTATGAAAATAATTAATCCCTGTGAAGCAGACAGCAGCATTATAAGAGGTACAAAAATATTGCATATAAATAATACCACTAATCACCAATCTGTTATAATTTATTGATGTAAGTGCTTATTACAAATCTTAAATCAAATTTCTTCTTGATGTAGAGAATCTGCCAAACTACAAAAAGTAGCTGGATATCAGTAAATGATTTTACAGCTACTTTGAATCATTTTTACGCCTGTAAAAAATCAGTTTATGTGACTGTTTCCCATCTTCTTCCAAAATATAAGCAAATATGATTGATGAGTTGTCCCACATAACATTGAGGAAACATTTGAATGCTCACTTTCAGCTTTCTGTTTCAAATGTTGTCCAGGCTAGAAGAGGATGGGAATGTTAGCAGCATATATTTATGAAGCTAACTTATACTGAGGTAAATCATCAATACTTCTAGTAAAGTATCTTAAAGTATCTGCACCTAATTTGTTGCTTTAGCCCTAAATCAAAATTATTGCACATAGATATAATGTGACATAAAATACCTTTGGGGATCACCTTTTTGCACACAAACCAGCCTGCACATTAAGTCCATCTTAGAGGCCATTTTCATAGACCCTGAGGATCATCTAGTTCAACCCCTGCAATGCTGAAATCTCAGTTAGATCCTACATGGCAAATGGCCATCTATGTTCTGCTTAAAAACCTCCAAGGAAGGAGAGTCTACCACCTCCCATGGGAGTCTGTTCCACTGTCAAAGAGTTCTTACTGTCAGAAAGAGCTTTCTTATGTTTAGTTGGAATCTCTTTTCTTGGAACTTGAATCTATTGATTCTCCAGAGCAAGAGAAAACAAGCCTGCTCCATTTCCCATGTGACAGCCATTTAGATATTTGCAGTCCTCTTATTCAGGCTGTTGTTATTTAGTCATTTAGTCATGTCCAACTCTTCGTGACCCCATGGACGAGGGCACACCAGGCACTCCTGTCTTCCACTGCCTCCTGCAGTTTGGTCAAACTCATGTTAGTAGCTTTGAGAACCACAACAGGTTCTCTGTTGAAGGTACTAGCCAGGGAAAGGGTCCTTTGGGTTGTGGCCTGCTCCCTTCAGAACACTGTTTTCAGGAAAGCAATCCTGCTGCCAAATCTCATGTCTTTTTTTAGTGCTGGATCAAATAGTGCAGTAGTGGTGTGTTTGCACCTGTATTTGATTGGAATTAGAATTAGATAAAAAATGTGAAAGGCTTCCACCCACATAGGAGGTAAATGGGACCCATAGCACTTTCCTTGTTTGCTGCATCCTGGTTGAATTAGTTTTATTTCACTGTTATGATTTTATGCTCTTGCTGTTTTGCTGTTTTTTAATTGTTTATATGTGGTTTAATTGTTTGTTTCTGATTTGTTAGCTGCTCTGGGAGCAGAAATACAGAGGAATGAGACATATTTCCCCCATACCCAGTAAGCAAATAAACTATGCATATTGGTTGTATTGATAGTGCTCCATGCACTGGTCTTAGTCCCAAGCTGCTTCTGTTTGGGTATGTTGAAGGGAAAAGCAGTACTGGCTTCAGATCAGGACATATGTGGCTTTGTCCCTGGAAGAGCACTGCAGTCCCTAGTGGAGAAATGTTCACATTGCATATACATGCACGGCAAATGTTTTGAAATAAAAAGCACGTTGAAAGGCAAATCTCATTGATTTTAACTTCCTAAAGAGATGCATATTCAAGTGTACAAATGAGAAGCGATAGCTTTCCACTTACTTCATACTGATATATGAGCGTCAGAGCCATTAGCCCACTATTTAAGTACCTTAGAAAGTCTCTTTCTTAATTTCCAGTTCAGCAAGTACTCAGGTTCATGAGTGGCTCTGTTGAATATGCCTAAGTGTGTTTCAGAAGCAGAGCAGACAATGAGAGACTGGAAAAAATGGATCATTGTTGTTCCATGGGCACCAAAATGCCTCCTTAGCAAGTGTAAGGGAAAAAAGGAGAAAAAAGAAGAGCAATGAAATGAATTTATTTGAAACTAGGGTGTGTGTGTGCGCATGTGCACATGTTTTCAACAGCGTGAGGAAAGACATCAGAATTTGGAACAGAATTGTTGACAGGCATTTGATGGAACATAATATAATATAATAGGAGGGTCCAAATTACATGCACCTCCAGCAACAAGGGAGATGCTTCTGATGGGACAATTCCACATCACTAGGAAGTATCCAAATGAATAAGCTACATTCGCCATTCTAATTTAGAACATGAACATACTTCAATCAACAGAACCCGCACTGTTAACAGTGCCACATAATACCCATTCCACAATTGTAATAGTTTGAGCTTTTAGTGTGGCAGCACCTACACATTGGAACCCCCTGCCTATTGATATCAGGCAAGCTCCTTCAGTGTACTCTTTCTGGTGCCTGCTAAAAACATTCTTATTCAGACAAGCCTACCCAGATGTTTATAAAGTTGGTGCGAGTTTTAAGTCTATTGTCATTTAAACTTTTGAGAAGAATTAAATTATTACTGTTAATTTTTCTTAGTGATAATTTTCTTGTTTTATTTTGAGGTTGTCTTTTCTTTTTTAAAAAAAACAATCAAGCAGTGTACAAAATTTTATGAAATAAATAAAATAGGACAGAATGACATATTGTTTTATTTGAATCCAGTGGTAACTCAGCAACTTTCTTAGATTCATTTGGAGTGCCTGATGTTAGCACCTTGAAATTGGCTCTGTGTGACATTCTTGAGATGCTACTTTCTCTTCTTTCTTTAGATATATTCTGGCTCTGGATGTTGTTTGATACACAGATAAGTGGATACATTAATGCCTTGCATTTCCGCTATTTATGCAGCCACTGTATTTTCCAAAGCAGAATCCTCACAGGGAAGGTGTGCATGCAGCTTACACATCTCCCCTAAATGAGTTCCCCATTATACAATGCATTGACAGTGCAATTTAACATTAAGACTCGACCCTGGATTAGACCAAAGTGCATCTAATCTCCAGCATTCACATTCAGCAGTGGCCACCCAGGTAAATTCCCCTTTGAAAGCTCAAAACCAAGAAAGCATGAAACACTTGCACTCCCTCTTGGTGTGTCCAAGGCTGCTCTTTACATAGGAGAGTTATCAATTAAGCTTAACTCAAATGTGGGCAAATGTAACACAAACAAACAGCTGGCATTTAACATTTTGGTTTCTGCACACATAATGTTGACTAACAGAGTGTCAGAGACAAAAGGGAGCTCAGCTTTTCAGGTAAATAGAGTAACAGGAGTGGTGCTGTCATTAGGCTAACTTGGCAGCCACCTAATGCACAGACCTCAGAAAACTCAAACTAATAAACACTTATACACACTCAGCAATATTGCAAAAGAGACTAGTTGACTTGGCAGCTACCGTATATATATATTGAGGTCCAAGCATCAGCACTTGACCTCAAGGAACTGGTGATAAAATTTGCAAAGCAAAAGGCACCCAGACTGAAATTTTGATTCAGGTAGGTAGCCGTGTTGGACTGACACAGTCAAAATAAATAAAAAATTGTCCAGTAGCACCTTAGAGACCAACTAAGTTTGTTCTGGCTATAAGCTTTCGTGTGTATCTAAAGAAGTGTGCATGCACACAAAAACTTATACCCAGAACAAACTTACCGGTAGTTGAAATTTTGATGTGCCTGATACTGAAACTTTTATTAGACTTGCACTTTTAACATTTCAATTCACAAGATTATTCAAAATGATCCCCATGCTAAAACATTTATTTTGTATTTGAGAAACATTGCCTTACTTATTACTGCAATTTAAAGTAAATTTAGCAGTTTCAAGTTTGGGGCTTTTCATTTTTTCCCTACAAGACATGTGTTTTTGAAAATTGAAGTTAGCAATTTTTGGGGGGAATAGATGCAAATACTTAGCCTTGCCTAAGGTGCAAAATAGCCAGGCACAGTTGGATTTTGTTAGTCATGTTCCATTGTCCCAAGTAACATCATGCTGGAGCAAGGATTGATATTATGGGAGTTTATTTAGTAGTAAGTGCTAGCAGAGAGACAGTTTTTGCTAGGTATATTGAAATGAGACTCTAAGGTAAATAATAAGCATTTTAGTAGGGCAGGGGAGGGAATCCCACTTAATCATATATTTTAACTGCTTGAAGCCATTCCAGCCTCTTGAGGAAATAGTGGCTCTTGTAACAGCATCTAATTATTTCTTTTCTAAAGAAGACCAACTGCATGAATAGCAATTATTTTAAAGCTTTCCATAAAGGTATTTCTCACCTCAAAAAAAAAATCTTTCTAAATTTTAGGAAGAAAGATATTTCCAGGTCTATACAGCACAACAGAACAGGAAGGATAATGTTGAGTCTCTGAATTTGCAGTTGTCACTCATGGAAAATACTGTGTCTCAGTTTCAAAACGGTGATTATGTGGTGGGGTAATTTTTGGAATACTTCCTAGCAGTTTGTAAAGGCAGAAGTATTGGGGAAAGCATCCATGATGAGTGTCAGTAGTTCAATTTTTAGAAGTGCTGTTGAAGGACACAAACAGATACTAGTTATTACAAATAAATCCCTTTCCTAATGTTCCTTTAGCACTCCCTATAGTAGTCAGCATGCCACATCTTCCTCCTCTACAAATGGTCGTTTTCCTTTGGCAAGGATCATTTGCATAACCCCTCAAAGTGTATGAAATCCTTGGCTATAAACAGATACATTATCTCCCTCAAAAATTACTCAATGCAGTCATAAGAAATCTTGATGGATTCTGTGATATGGTGTCTCACAAAGCACAGCTGTTCTTTGTGAAAAGATCAAATTAAGAGATTTTGAAGCAATTTGATTTGTGATGATATGTGCCCCTGTTGTAGAGATGCGGATGCCCGATTCCTTAAAGAATATATCATTTCTAAGGTATGGTCTTACCAAAAGAAGGTATTTTTGGAAATGAATGCCGGGGTGTGCATTAGATACTGATTCAGCAGCCAGGTGAAAAGCTCTCTATAGTTTTTAAAGCATGATTTAAAGTGTTGCAGATCTGCTGTTGTTAAAACACTACTTGCTTTGGGCCCCAGTTAAAAGTTTATATTGAGTAGAACATTTAAATTGGGATTAGTAGAGCATCTCTTAGGTCATGTCAGGTTTAAAGCCCCACAGTGCAGCATTAGCTCCTCAAATGGGTGAGTGGGTTTTGGAGCACCAACAAGAGTAAGAGAGAGCATGGTTGTTGGAAAGCCATTCAAAGTCAGGCACTACAAAAAGCAGTTCAATCCAAGTGGCCAGCTGTTAGGGCAAAAGATACTGGCAGAATGTCTCAACTCTTTGGGACTGATTATTTAGGTTGCAGATATAGTAATAAGCTAATAATAAAATTTATTATTTGATTACTGCTTGCCAGTATATGTCTTTGATTTATTTTTATTTGCACCTGCTTTTGGATCAAGCAGGCTTGGGAATATGTTACTGCAGGTAAGTGAAAGGAAACCTGGGATGAACCCATTGGATTCTCAAAGAAACTTGCTATTCTGTAGCAGAATACATTTATAGTAGATCATTATACTTTCTCTTAGGTTTTGAAACAGTTGTGTAAGGGTACTTATCACACTGAATATTCAGGGGTTTGGTGTTCACCACTTATAAAAGTACACCTACAAATAGTAAAATTCAGGTAACATACTTAATAACATTGAGAAGAAAACATGGAAAATCCCCGTTATCTGCTAAACACAGAGTACACCAGCTGTCAAAAGCCCAGTATTAACAAAACTTACTGAACTTCTCTGACATTATGTTAAATACTCTGTGTTCTCTATTTTCATAACTGCAACCAATTTTACCCTGAATAGCAACTGATGCAGTGAGATGCAATTGCATTAATGCCTCAGTGACCTATCATAACAGTCGCTGCATAGATGTTATGATTTTATGCCAGATCCTGCTGCATTATGACAGTCATGGTTGGTTTATTGATGACTCCATTAATTTAGTTGAAAGGACAGACATTTCAGTATTGATTTTCTAAGATATTCATGTGTAGGTTTGGCAGGTCAAAAATATCATCTTGTCCAATTTACAGCTCTTTGGAATCAGCAGCCTTTCCAGACTTATTAGCTTTACCTATTATTAGGGGATAAAACTCAATTAGCACTTCCAGTCTATCCTACGAAAAGAAATTTCCCCAAGGTATAGATGTGTTGCTTAATAATTCGCCTAGCCAGTTATATCCTGTCTTTAGTCAGTATGTGAAAGCTTTGGGAATATTTAAGTAATACAAAGAGAATCAGATTGCACTTCACATTTCGCAACAAGTCAATATACAAATGCTTGGCTGTCCTTTTGAAATTTGGTCAGTGTTGTTGAACTATTATTCTCATTAATCATTGGTTGCTTTTAAAATGAAGTCAAACTTTTACATTATGTATAGTGAAAAGTACATCAGATGGAAAGAACAGTGTGTTTTACGGTGGCTGTGTTTTTAAAAAAGAAAAACATTGGCCATTTTTAATCTTTTAAAATAATGAAATTGAAAGAAACCAATGACACTGTTGACCACTCCAGTGTGTGTCATTAAAAATAAAATATATTGGAAAGACATACCTTTCCAATATATTTTATTTTTAATGACACAGTGTAAAAATGTGGCATGAATTTGACCCATATGTGTATGGCATATTACATAGGCATGCTCATCTGGTAGCCAGAAATGGATGGGACAACAGC
Organism: Podarcis bocagei; assembly: GCF_964188305.1. NCBI lineage: Eukaryota > Metazoa > Chordata > Lepidosauria > Squamata > Lacertidae > Podarcis > Podarcis bocagei. Next base: position 56,754,383 of record NC_138127.1, on the reverse strand, counting down.
ACTATGCAGATATTCCATCTATGTACTATAGATCAACAACACTGGTGAAGGTCAAGATCAGGCTTGTTCGCCATCTCTCTCTCTCTCTCTCTCTCTCTCTCCCCCCCCACTTAACCCTAACACTTTGAAGGTCCTTTTGATAAGAGCCTGTATGTGTATACCATATCACATGTGAGTGCTACAAAATTAATATGTATTGAGATGTAAGTGTAAAATGCAGACAACCCATTAAACACGTGGATGCTATGGACAACATGGAGTCATTTACAAAGTGGGTATGGAGTCATTACCCAACGTGGACAATGTGGACCCCATGTGGACAACATGGAGTCATTACCCAAAGTGGGTCCCACCACTGAAGCAGGTCTACACTGATTGTATGCTTTGACCTCATGTTAAATCCAGGTTTGCTGGATTTATAGTGGCTAGTGATTATGTCTCCCCCAGTTTAGATTGGTAAATATACTGCTAGCGACACTATACTAAAGAAAAAGCAATAGTGAGTGAGAAACAGCCAAGCTTGTTCTCATTGTGAGGTACCCAAAACTGACTTTGGTTGGATTGCTCTGTTAAGAGTTTTAAACTAGCTTAACCATTTAAAACGATTCACCTTTCAGAGTCAATAAAGTTTTGGAAGGTGTGGCATCATTTTTACTCAGCTGACCTTGACAATAATTTTTTTTTAAAAAGTGGGGTCCTCTTGAAACCCAGAGTTGTGCTGATATTCTTGAGAATGGTGACAATTGCAACAGACACTGACATTCCAGTGTGAATTCCAGAAGAAAAGCACATGTTGCTAATGTTTACTATCTGAATCTTTGTCACATTTTCCCAGTGGATCTTTTTCCTATTCCACAAATTGAACAGCTTAGTCACTGATCAGCTTCTGACAGTACTTGAGTACAACCACCATACTTCTATTTTTTTAACCACGACAGAAGTTGGATACACCTTTCACACACAGAGTAGATTTAGTGATGTTGACTAAATCATTTTCAGAGAAAAGGAGAGGGAAATTGTGCATTGCATGATTCCCAAATACATACAAATTGTTTTTATTAGCATGAAGCTTTATAGCACTCTCCAGATACTACTGTGTGAGGTTTCATTTGCACATATAAGCAAAATCTCCACATGATGCTGTACTGTCACTACTAATAACTTTAACTGTAAAATTGTCAGTTCTGTAGCATTTTCATTTTGTTCCTTTTGGAAGGAGGGCTTGTAAAACCTCACATTCTGAGTTTGAATACTGTAGACATATTTGTACATATTTGCAGGTTTTTTCCTGAATTGTCCTAGAATGTGCTTTGAAAGGGGGGGAAATCTTTAAAAATACCAATGTAAACATGCATTTTATTATAGTTGGGGTTATGTGGTACAGATCAATGCAGAAATGAGATGCAATAATCATGAGTGAACACGTTCAAAAGTGACACCAACCAGAAATAAACTAATGTGCCCATATCTATCCTGAGTATTGCGTGGACAGGCGGAGTCCCCAGATCCCGCTCGGTCCCCCCTCCCCCCCCGTCATGTGAAATAACAACTCATGACAACGTGCTATGGGATTAAATTGGCCACAACTTTATTAAATTTCAAATGTGAGTAGACCTTGGCTCAGGCATTGGGCGTTCTCCCTCCCCAGTCCCCAGCCGGGGTGGAGATCCTTGCCACAATGCTGGAAACTGGATTCAGATTGCCTTAGTTATCCTTGCAGTTCAACATGTTCATAAATTTTTGATAGACGCTTTTTGTTTGTTAAAAGAATTGAGTCAAGGAAATATACTGGTGAATGTAGTGGGGTTTCCGCTAGGTAGTATATTAGTGGAATAAGCCCTATGTAAGGTAATAAGCCCTCTTGGGTTAATAAAAAATGTATTTCACCCAGTGCACAAGGCTGAACTGTGTTTATGTGAGACAGATTAACAAAGTGTTTCTGTCTTGTGTAATAATTTACACTTTGGCAAAAGGAATGTCATTAGCTCCAGTGGAGCTGCTCCAGGTTTTGCCTTCTGCAAGTGATCATTTGCATAGCATTCAAGACAGCAAACTCTGTTTCTGCACAAGACTTTTAAAATGAATGTGGGTTTTACAGGATCAGTAGCAGAGATGGGCTTGGAACTATGGCAGAAATGGAGCACTGTGTTATTTCTGTAGATTCCATTTTAACATGGAAATACATCAGATACAAAAAGGACCTGCAGTTACAGGCATAGTTAAAGTTTTCTATTCTGTATCATTTAAAACACACTATTAATTTGCTTTGCATCCAATTGTCACAGGAGAGCACCACCAAATTCCATTAAGTTCTGCTATTTTGCACAGTAAATAGCCATGAAAATGCCATGGTACTTAGTACAAATCCTTTGTACCCTGCTAACACCTTCTATTACAACCGTCTAATTACTGTGTTCAGCAGTAACCTTTGGGGACTTCCATAGGTAATTAGAACTCCAGAGCTTTCCCACAATAATCCAGTAAGGACCTTTAACTAGAAAGGATTATGTGATACTAATATTTTCACAACCACACGTTCTCCACAGTTAATCATTTCAATTAATATTTGGCAGCAATGCCAAAATTCACTAAGGTACATGCACAGTCTATTCTCAGGGAAGTTTTGAGATGAATGAGTTGCAGTTATAGCCATTGAAAGAATTCCTTGTGGGAAGGAGGCAATCTTTTTTAAATGCAACATCTCATTTGTGTCTAGGGAACCTTCTCTATTTATAATCAACTTTTTGCTACGGTAGTTAGAAAAGTGCTTAGTAAGTATTTAGCTGTCATCAAGGTGCATGTACTGAAAAGTCTGCCTAGTTATGTTTTCACCGATTCAAAAAAGAAAAGAAAAAGACTCATATTCATGATGGTGTTTCTTAAAATGTTGTTGGCCTATTCTGTTTATAAATTCCATCCCTCTTCATTGTCTGCCTTCATTCCCTTTGTGCTTATTGATTCCCTGCAATCCAGCATTTTTCAGAATTCAGAAATGTCTGCAGATTTAAATTCCCCTTATTTACGATCTGCATAAACTCACTTGAGTTTCAACAGGTTGCCAAGTCACTTCTGTGACTTGAATTCCCTATACATTTGTTTGTGCAGAACTGATGAAATGCTTCAAAGTATCAATTGTGTAATCTCAAAGAAAGTGTGTATATAATATATTTTTCTTCGGTCTTAGAAGCATAATCATTTTTTTCCTTAGGTTTTGCCGTATGTCTAAACTTGATAATTGCTTAATTCCATCCCAGCACATATATCTATAACATATATCTATAACCATGTCATTTGCTCATTGTCTTCTGCCTCATATACTGCCTGATTATAATTCTGTTTTATCTCAAATAGTAACTGGGCTGGGGGACACATTTTAGAAGGGCTCATTCAGCATGTAGATTAAGAAAAGCATGCCATTTTCTTTGCATGAAACCGTAGATAGGGATAATATCCAATATCCATTTATCATAATATGCAACCTTTGATTAAATATCTTTTTTAGTGCAACTGTATGAGTGACTTTTTGCTTTGTGGCAGATTATGGAAATTAGAAAGAACTTTAGCACAAAATAAAAAGTCATTTTGTTATATGCTTATTAAATTAAGGAGAAATCCAATCTGGAACTTACGCTAATTAATGTAAAATAGGTGTTATTGAACTCCACAGTATTTCCAAATCATTGTTCAAAGTGCGTTATTTCTCTGAAATTTAAACACATCATAAATTGCCCCAATTTCTGCCAGTTAGCTCAACAGCTCAGTTTCTTTGAAGATTCACAGTGAGATAATTTTTTAAATGTTTCTCTGAAGGGGAGGCATGAGACTCTCAAAATGCTTATCTTCTTTTTTCATTTAATGACAGAATATGTCTCAATTAGATTACACGGCAAAACTTCTGAGTCCATAAGATGATCATTATGAAATTGTAATGAGAATAGGTTTATCACTGTCTTTCCACTAGTCTCAACTTTTTGAAGCACAACTTGAAATACTCCACTTAATCCAGAGATACCTGTAACTGATGAAAACAATTCCATGATGAAAGTAAGGTGGAAGCAATGTAAGAATATAAGCAAATAAGTGAAATAAGATAACATAAATAGTGTGGGCAGAGCAGTTGTTTCGTATTACGGGGTCACTGCCGTGCAAAGAAGTGAATCTAGGCAACTTAATTGTCTCTGTGTGCTCCACTATGTAGCTGCATTGCCAGATCTACAAATTTTGCCATTGAGGGTCAAAAGGCTGCACTGCTGCTCTCTATCCCTGATTGTGACGCCTCCTTGATGGGATTGGGTTCCTCTTTTGTCGTGGCCACCTGCAATGTGCAGAAGTGGTTCCTAAACTATAAGCTACCAAAATATTTAATTAACCTTTTTCTTTTTTTACTAGACATCTCTGTCCATTGATCATTTTACCGTTTCCCTTCCATCCAATCCCTGTTCTCTCTCTCTAATGCCCACACTCAGGTTTTGTTCAGTGCTAGTGCACTCCAGCCAAAGGAGCAAAGTTTTTTGTTCTATGTTTTTGAAATTAGCTTTCTTGAAGTCCAAAGTATGCATCCCACTACACCCACCTTCCCATTTCCCCCATACATAGAATTCCAAGAGGATGTGGTCATCTCCTCCCGAGGTTCCCAGTACTTCTGCCTCATTAATCAGTTCTTCCCTATTGATGAGGATCAGGTCCAATATAGTCAATCCCCTTGTTGCTTCTTCTACCTTCTGGAAAATGAAATTGTCAGCAAGGCAATTGACGAATTTGTTAGACTTTATATTTGAGGCACAGTTTGAGTTCCAACAGATATCAGGGTGGTTGAAGTCTCTCATGACTACTGTATCTCTCCATTTTGAATGTTTGGTAATCTGCTCTCGTAAGGTATCACCCAAGTCCTCATTCTGGCTTGGAGGTCTTTGTGGACTCCCACAATAAGTCACTGTTATTTCCCTCTCCTGCATTTTTTTACCCAAATACTCAACCTGCCTTCCATGTTCCAAGACATGGATTTCCCCACAACTTTACATGTCCTTTACATGAAATGCTACTAATCAGCCCTTACTGCTTGGTCTACTCCTTTTGATAGGTTATGCCCCTCAATTACTGCATTCCAGTATTGAGTCTCATCACACCAGGTTTCAGTAATGCCTTTTATATAATATTTGCCATCCTGTATTAGATGTTTTCTGTGTGCTGCTCTGGTTTCACCAGAAGTGGCTTAGTCATGCTGGCCACATGACCTGGAAAAACTGTCTGCAGACAAACGTCAGCTCCCTCGGCCACTAAAGTGAGTTGAGCGCTGCAACCCCAGAGTCGTTTGCGACCGGACTTAACTGTCAGGGGTCCTTTACCTTTACCTTTTATTAGGAACTCAAGTTCCTCTTGTATCAATGAAAGTGTTATCCCACACTTCCCAGTGCATTTACCCTTCACTTTCCCTATTACAAAAAATCTGATCTTTAGGTGAAAGCAGGTTTGTTGCACACGACCTTTCAGTAAACTTCAGTTGTGCAACCTGAATTTGCTGGTATACAATTGAATTTCAGTGGAAAATAGAGGCACTCCGGAAGCACCAGTCCTTAGTTTCAGATTGCTATACAAAGACAAATTGCAAACAGTCCCCCATTTTAAATTGCAGAGTCCATTTGAGGGCAAGCAGGTTGTTTACAAAGTTTAACTCTTTCATTCATTCTCAACTCCACTCTACCTTTCTACTATGGCTTTACCAGTGTCAGATTTACGTGTAAGCTAAACAAGTTATAGCTTAGGGACCCACTCTATTGGGCCCCCAAAAAAATTTAAAGGAAAAAAATATATATTTCCAAAATATAAGATTAAAAACAAATAAAACAAAACAAAACCTACATACAGCAACAGTGTTTGTGTTGTGTAGGCTCCTATGATGTAAGTAATGGGCCCCACATATAGCATATATTCAACACAAAAAACAGCGACAATTTGTTGTTGACAAAGGACAGCTGAACATATAAAAGGGATGATGGGAGTTGTAGTCCAAAAACAGCTGGGGGGCCAAGTTGGGCCACCACTGACTTAAGATACAGTGGTGCCCCGCAAGACGAATGCCTCGCAAGACGAAAAACTCGCTAGACGAAAGGGTTTTCCATTTTTGCATTGCTTTGCTAGACGAATTTCCCTATGGGCTTGCTTTGCAAGACGAAAACGTCTTGCGCTTTTTTAAAAAAACCGCTTGAAGAGGCGCAGTTGCGACGGACTGTGCTTCGCAAGACGAAACACATCGCAAGACGAAAAGACTCGCGGAACGAATTCTTTTCGTCTTGCGAGGCACCACTGTATTTACAAGAGATACAGGAATGATTGGCATTTTGTAGAATAGCAATCCAGTGTTCCATTTCATTATTATTCTCTCTCAATTACTTTATTGTATTTGGGAAAGCAGCACTCAAACTTCACACACCATTCTAGGTTAGTCAAAACCTCTTCAGTTACAATTTCTTTGCTATCATAAAATGAGCTCCAGTTTGTTCCCAGGATGGGCAAACCTCTCAGGCAGAACTTGTACTCTGCTTGGGGGCAAGATAGGAGAAGCTGTTGTTTGAAGGTGCTCCAATGTTTCTCAAGGGCTAAATAAACTCCTTTCTAGACACAGCTTTGTGAAAATTGCTAAGCTCACTGAATTCTATTCTTTTACCCTCCACATGCTGTTTTGTTGCTTTCAGAAGTACAGAGTAAGAGAATTGGCAGCTGCTCAATGAAATTACTGTTAAGCTCACATCAAATGGAAAAAGTGCAAATCTGCACAGCCAAGGAGATGTCATTGTTTTCCAACTAACTAGTGAAAATCTGAATTCATCCTGTCTGACTAGGTTAAGAAGGCTGCACCTTAATTTTACTTCCAATAAACATTTCTGCCAAAATACACAGAATTTGTGGAGTTAGGTCCACTTAAACTCAACAAGAGTGAGAGTCAAGGAAATATACCCTCTAACTCAGGGGTGTCAAACTCAAATTCATCGGGGGCCGCACCAGCAGTTTGGTCACCCTCAAAGGGCCGGTTGTATCTGTAGGACTATGTGTCCACTCTTTATTATCACTTTCCCATCCCTCCTGAAATTGCCTTCCCTCTGCATCAGCTCCGCCTCCGCCACTTCCACTGGCCGCTCTTCTTGCGCTTGTACTTGTCCTTGTACATCTTGTCTCTTGCACATCCAGGGCTTGCGCTGCTTGGCCACTTGCGTGGTGGTCTTGCTGCAGCCTTTGTACGTGCAGCTCTTGCAGCCGCCGCCTCCTCCTCCTCCCCCAACTGGGCGCTGCCCTCCTCCTCGTCGTCCAGATCCTCCAGGCCTCCGCCGGGGCTGCCGGCACTGTCGCCTCCGTCGCCGTCCGCGTCGCCCCCCGCCGCCGGGCCCAGCTCGTAGAAGACCATGAGGCCTGAGGGCGCCTCCGAGGCCCCCCGCAACGGTGGCTGCGGCTGCCGCACCACCTGTGGCTGCAGCAAGGCGCCCACTGCCTCCCCGCCCCCGCCGCAGGGCTGCATCACCAGCAGCGTGAGCGGCTGCGGCGGGGAGGGGGAAGGCGACGATGAGGAGAAAGTGGCCGAGCTGCCGCTCGTGTTCCTGGAAGGCTCCGTCCCTCCGGCAGGCCTCGCAGCCAGGGCCTCCCGCAGGGCCCCTCGGCTGCCACAGCAACGGCAAACGGGCGCCATGGGCCAGGCACTGACAGGTTGCCGGCTATCACGCATGCGCGGGGAAGGAGGCGCACACGCGACCTCCGCCTCCTTTCCCCGGAAGCTCACTTAAGCGCGCAAGCGCAGAGGCGGCGCCGGTGGGGCTTTCCCCCCAATCCTTCCCCGCCTGCGCATGCGCATTGCACGCCCGACGTCGCGCATGTTCAAAAAAGGCCGCTAGGGTAAGCGATCTCCTTTATGATATTGGAGTTAGCGGGAGGATTCGTCGCGCGCATGCGCCGTCGCGTTGGCAGCCTGTTCGATGGGCGGGTGGGAAGCGACTGGGCTTCTAATAGCGGGCTGGGGCTACACGGCTACACGGGCCACATGACGAGGTCTGGCGGGCCGGATTCGGCCCGCGGGCCTTGTGTTTGACACCCGTGCTCTAACTGGATCGCAGCCTTAACTGAGAATCCACAAAGTATGCAGTATCTGTTTTTTTTAAAAAAATAAATCTCAATACTAAGTGCAGGGGACTCTTGATTTTCATCAAGGTTACAGTTTACAGGGAGGTATAATTTAATCCTTCCTTCCCAAGCTTTGATTCTATTGAGAACCATCAATCTCTAAACACACACACAGAGAAAGGGAGAGCGCTATGAGGCTGAAGGGGAAATGCTTTTTTTCCTAAATGTCATGCTGAGGTTCCAATGAAAATTAGGAGGCTATGCATTTAATGCTAATTTTTTAAAAAACAGAGATGAGACTGAACACTATGCATTTAACATCATCTGCACCAGCTAGATTTACCATACTTGATCATAAGTGACAAAGTGTGGTTACATTGGGGAAGGAGACTGCTCCAAATTGTGCTATGGTACATTTTTAACTATGTGTGTATTAAAGTCAAATAATCAAGGATCATTCAGATTTAGACAGGAGAAATAAACCCATGTAATTCTCCAGTTCTTAACCTGCACTCAGATTTTGATGACAATTTAAACTTAGCAAGCCATTTGTGTAACTAATGTATTATGGCACCATACACCTGGCTTTTTATTCTAACCACAATGTTTATTTCATCTAAAATGGAGCAGCGAATAGAGGTGTGAGAGACTGAGGTGCCTATTAGAAATATATTGCCAATTTGTTGCTCTAGGTGGTAACTAATTTTAGGATAGCACAAGACATTATACTAGCAAATACATCCTTTCTAATCATGTGTCAGCTGATGGATGCTAATGTGGGGAAGATTCACAATGGAAGGAGAAGCTTAAACCTTCCCATGCCTGCCAGTTATTCTCAGCATATACCTTTGTAATAATTTTCCATTGCAGTTCAACTTCTTTCCATTTTGGACTTTAGCTTAGGTCCTAGGACAGCCATTTTACAAACAAAGAATGGCTATAGCATGACAGCATTTGCAAGGAAGTCTCAGCAGGCAAGGTAAGAGTTAAGCACACACATATTCCCCTGCCATTTTTTTCCTGCAGATTCCTCATTCCCAGAATTGTGTTTTGATGGGAACACAGGTTGAGAGCACCATATTCTCCTTGAAACATCCATTTAAGCCCTTGGGATGTTCTCCTTGCTTTCAAGGAACCTTTGTTCTCTCAGTTAATCACAGCACCACACAAGAAATTCATGCTCAATATCTTTAAAAAACCTGATAATGAAAGATTAAATTTCAGCTTCTCATCAGAGCATTTGGAACAGGGTGGTACAATAAATTTTGTGGTCTTCAGAAATGTTTTTTTCCCTTTTTGAAATGTTTTATTATAGTTTAGCTATGAGAAACGTTTTGTGAAGTTTTTCAAATAATTGTGCCTATCATTTAAATACAAGTTTTCAGCTTGTACTTTTAAATATATATTCCATAGCTTAATGAAGGCTCATATATATGGGTTTTTATCATGTTCTGAACCTCCATAGCTTACAAACCAGAAAACCATTTTTTATGTTAGACAAAATGATTGGTCTTCAATTCCTTTGTTTCTCTTTCTTTGAACCACAATCTGATAACTTATTTTCATGAGCAAGATTATAAAAGAAAGGCAAACCAGAAAGAAATATATTTTAAAAGTTATTTTCTTCCAAGACATGCATTGTGTTTCTTTTTTTTATTTTTTTTATAAATTTTTTATTGCGTTTCTTTTCATAGGTTCACAGGTTCAGTTACAAAGCAAAAAACAAGAAACATTTTTTAAAAGTATAGAAAAAAAAAGAAAAAAGAAATATATTTCAAATCATCTTTCAATAAGTTAATTTTCATTGGACCTCCCCACATTCTCCCAACATTGCATTCTTTAATCTAACAATGTCAGCAATTTATTACCTTATTTCACCGCCTATTGTACCTTTGAATTTATTATGTTACCAATTTCAAAAGTTTGTAATTTAGTTTTAATACCTTTACAATAAACATAATATATTTGTTTCAAATTTGTCTCCTTTTTTTGTCATAACTTACTTTATCATTCACCTAATCAAGTTGCAGAAGCATAACATTTCCTAATCGTGCACAATCTTAACATTCAAACAACTTATAATATTTTTGCAAATAGTCCTTAAATTTTTTCCAGTCCTCCTCCATTGTTTCTTCGCTCAGATCTCGAATTCTGCCAGTCATTTCTGCCAACTCCATGTAGTCCATCAACTGCGTCTGCCAGTCCTCCAGTGTGGGTAAATCTTGTGTCTTCCAGTACTTTGCAATAAGAATTCTTGCTGCTGTGGTTGCATACATAAATAAAGTTCTGTCCTTCTTTAACACCTTCTGGTCCACCATGCCCAGAAGAAAGGCCTCTGGTTTCTTGGGGAAGGTATATTTAAATACCTTTTTCAATTCGTTATATATCATTTCCCAGAAGGCCTTTACTTTCGGGCAGGTCCACCAGAGGTGAAAGAATGTCCCTTCTGCCTCCTTACATTTCCAGCATTTATTGTCAGACAGGTGATATATCTTAGCCAATTTGACTGGGGTCATGTACCACCGGTATACCATTTTCATAATGTTTTCTTTCAGGGCACTACATGCCGTAAATTTCATACCGGTGTTCCACAACCTTTCCCAGTCCTCAGACATAATGTTATGTCCAACATCCTGTGCCCATTTTATCATAGCAGATTTAACTGTTTCGTCCTGTGTATTCCATTTAAGCAGCAAATTATACATTCTCGAAAGTACCTTAGTTTTTGGTTCTAATAACTCCGTCTCCAGTTTCGATTTCTCCACCTGGAAACCAACTTTTTTTATCCAATTTAAAAACCTCTTGAATTTGAGCATATTGTAACCAATCTCGCACCTTACTTTTTAGTTTGTCCTGGCTCTGTAGCTTCCAATTGTCTCCAATTCTTTCAATTAATTCCCAATATTTTGGCCAGTAGGCCTCCATATTGGGCCTTTTTTAAAGAACCTTGGCCTCCATCGGTGATAGCCACCTCGGGGTCTTGCTTTCTAGCAAATCCTTATATTTCATCCAGACGGCAAAAATTGATTTTCTGACAATATGGTTTTTAAACAATTTATGAACTTTCACCTTGTCATACCACAAATATGCATGCCAACCAAAAGCATTGTCAAACCCTTCCAGATCTAGGACGTCGGTGTTCCCCAACAAAAACCAATCCTTCAGCCAGCAGAAGGCTGCAGCTTCATAATATAACCTTAAGTCTGGCAGGGCAAACCCCCCTCTTTCTTTTGAGTCAGTTAGTATTTTAAATTTTATTCGGGGCTTTTTGCCCTGCCAGACAAACCTAGATATATCCTTCTGCCATTTTCCAAAACATTCCATTCTGTCCACGACCTGTAGGGTTTGAAACAAAAATAGCATTTTCGGCAAAACACACATCTTTATAGCTGCAATTCGACCTGACAAGGTAAGTTTCAATCTTGACCAAATATCCAAGTCCTTTTTAATTTCCAACCAACATTTTTCATAATTGTCTTTAAATAAGTTCAAATTTTTGGTGGACAAATATACCCCCAGGTACTTCACTTTATTAACCACACTTAGTTCTGTTTCTTTCTGGTACCCCTCTGTTTCTGTAGGTGTCAAGTTTTTGGCCAAAACCTTAGTTTTTTGTTTGTTTAACTTAAATCCCGCCACCCGACCAAACTCCGAGATAAGTTCAAGAACTCTTTTTGTACTAGATTCTGGCTCCTGTAATGTTAAAACTAGGTCATCTGCAAAGGCTTTCAATTTGTACTGTTTCGCTCCGACCACTATACCCTGCACCAGCCGGTCCTCCCTAATCATGTTCAGCAACACCTCCAGGACAGAAATAAATAACAGAGGGGATAAAGGGCACCCCTGTCGTGTCCCTTTTTCAATTTTGAGTTCATCCGACACCACATTGTTCACTATCAGTTTTGCTTTTTGTTCTGAATATATTGCCTCTAATCCATTTTCAAACCCCCGCCCCACTCCCATCCCTTCCAAATTTTTCTTCATGAACATCCAAGAGATGTTATCAAATGCTTTCTCCGCATCAATAAAGATTAGCACCGCCCTTGTGTTCCTAATCCGCAAAAGCTCCAATATGTCAATGATGTTCCTGGTGTTATCAGACATATGTCTACCAGGGAGAAAGCCTGCTTGGTCCTTGTGAATTACTTCATTTAGTACTTTTTTAAATCTACTTGCTAAAATGTCTGCAAATATTTTGTAATCCACATTCAGGAGTGAGATGGGACGGTAGTTCTTAAGCTGAGTCTTTTCCGATTCAGACTTGGGTATCAATGTGATGAATGCCTCTTTCCACGTTTCCGGTGCCCTCTTCCCTTCCATAATCTGATTGCAAACCTCCAACAACGGTTGTATCAAAAAGTCCTTCAAAGTCTTATAATATTTGGAGGTGAGTCCATCCGGGCCTGGAGATTTGCCAAGCTGCATATTCTGAATGGCACCTTCAATTTCCTGTTGAGTTATTTTGCAGTTAAGATTTGATCTTTTATCTTGGCTTATTTTAGATAGTCCATTTGTCTTTAAAAATTGGTCTATTTCCAATTCTTTCTGAGGCCCCTATGCATAGAGATCTTTAAAATATCTGTGGAAGCACTTCCTTATTTCTTCTGGTTTCTGAACTGTTTTTCCTTGGATCTCTAGGTTTGTAACCGTGTTTAACTTTTGCCTTTTTTTCAGCTGCCAAACTAGCAACTTTCCACATTTATTTGCTGATTCAAACGATCTCTGCTTCATTTGTTTAATTTTCCATTCTATCTCTTGATCAATTTCGAATATTGTGCTTGATGGAATTTAATTTCTCTTAACACCTCCTTTGACTTTGGTTTGGTTCTCAACTTTTTCTCTCCTTCACTTATTTTCTCTAAAATTTTCTCCTTTTTTCCATTCCAGAATTTTCTCTTTATTGTGTTCTGTTGTATCAGAAACCCTCTCATAACTGCTTTACATGCATTGTGTTTCTTTTGAAATGAGGCCTTTTTCTTCTTTTTGCTAGATGTTTGAAAGGCATGTGAGATTTGCTTTGTCTCTCTCTCTCACACACACACACACATACCGAAAACAATTTTGGATATGGGTGCTCTTTTATTTCCCCAATTTATTTCCCAAATGGAATGGAATGAGCTGTGTATCTTCTCAGTTAATGCCCCCAGCTCAAAGCTCCCCTGACATAGAGCTTCCTATTTGACTGCACTTGCCCATTCAGGTCACTGGAGGTGGGAATGCTATTTGTGGAAACAGATCCATTTATTCCAAATATATACGAAGAAGCTTGCCTCTGGCCACATTAATTCATCATCCACCTTGACACAAAGTAAAAATAATAATAGGAGTTGTCTGATATGAACTTTTGAGTTTCTTCTGTAAATCATTTGGGTAACAAATGTTGATAGGCAGGGCAATCCTTTGCCCTTATGCTGGAAGTGTAGGAGTTTAAATAAATCCATGAAGGATAGTGCTACCAGTGGCTACTGGTTATGATAGCTGTGTACTGTATCCAGTATTAGAGGCAATATGCCTCTGAATACCATTTACTGGGTAACACAAGTGAGAAGCCAGCCCCAAGTGGCTGGCCATTGTAAAAACAGGATGCTGGACTTGATAGGCCTTTGGTCAGATCCAGTAGAGTTCTTCTTATGTTCTTGATCCACAACCTAACCAACTTCCCATCTTGAACTACATCTTCAACTGGACCAAACCTGGAATTCTGTATCCAGTTCTGGGCATCACAGTTTAAGAAGTATATTGACAAGGTGGAAGGTGTGCAGAGAAGGGCAACCAAGATGATCACGAGTCTGGAAACTAAGCCTTATGAGGAATGGTTGATGGAGTTGGGTATGTTTAGCCCGGAAAAGTGGAGGCTGAGAGGAGATATGATGTCCATCTCCAAATATCTAAAGGGCTGTCACACAGAAGATGGAGCATTTATCTTTGCAACAGCCCTGTGAGGTAGGCCACACTAAGTTAATTGATGTACATAAGTAGCAAGGGAATCCTGTTGACACCCCTGCTCTTCAGTGTATAAACAGTTCAGGTGATATGTCTCAAATTTTATATAATATCATCCATTTAGATTGGTTAACTGCATGAGTTAACTGTTCTTACAAGGCTGTTCATAAATATGCTGAAAAGAATTACCGTATTTTTCGCCCTATAGGACGCACTTCTTCCCCTCCAAAAATGAAGGGGAAATGTGTGTGCATCCTATGGGGCGAATGCAGGCTTTCGCTGAAGCCTGGAGAGCGAGAGGCGTCGGTGCGCACCGACACCTCTCGCTCTCCAGGCTCCAGGAAGCTATCTGCAAGCCTTGCGCACCCGGGGATCTCCCCCCGGGAGCGCAAGGCTTGCGGGCGGCAGCCTGCAGCGCGGAGCACGGGGCGCCCTCCGGAGGACGCCCTGTGCTTCACGCAGGTGTCCGCAAGCTTTGCGCACCAGGGGGGAACTCCCCCCCGGCGCGCAAGGCTTGCGGGCGGCAGCCTGCAGCGCGGAGCACGGGGCGCCCTTCGGAGGACGCTCCGTGCTTCGCGCAGGTGTAGGCAAGCCTTGTGCACCGGGGGAACTTCCGGAGGACGCCCCGTGCTTCGCGCAGGTGTCCGCAGCCTGCCGCCCGGCGCGTGGGGCGCCCTGAAGCAGAGTGCAGTGCTGCCATCCCACTGTTCCCTGATCTGGTTTTTGGGGGGAAATAAAGGGGGAATTTTTTTCCTTTATTTACCCCCCCCCAAAAAAGTAGGTGCGTCCTATGGGATGGAGCATCCTATGGGACGAAAAATACGTTAGCTTTTGTGTGGTGCTAAATGTGGTTGCATATGCAAATAGGCAATGTTATTCTGAGAGAAACAGCAGTGCAATATGACAAATACTTTATTTTTCGGATTCAGGAAATGTTAACAAAGCAGTTAAAATGCTTTGAAAACTCTGCTTTTTTCCTGTCTTCTAGCAAGGAAAATAAGAGAGTTCCCACTTCTCTTTTATTTCCAATGAGTTTTATCCCCACAGTCCCTACAGAAAATCGACGGATGCCACAATATGGCTCATAGCAATGTGTCTTGTTTGCAAGCATGTGGGGGAAATCAGCAGTAGCAAAATAGCACCTTTCCTCACTCGGGACATATGTTTTTCAAACTGCTTCCATTTTTCATCCTATCACTCTTGGCAAGCAAAGATATTTATCCTGTCATGTAAACTGGCCACAGGAAGTAGATCAGTGTAGTAAACTGGGGAGCTTACAGCATCATTCAAGTGATTAAATGGATTTTGCAGCATCTCTTCCTCCCACATGTCCCCGCTTCCAATCATCCTTATCTTCAGGATTAGATTCCATATTAGAAGTCAAGATAAGTCTGCTTTTAGCTTGCTGAGGCTTCACACTTTTCAGTACACAAGGGCACAACACTGTGCTTGGGTGACTTCAGAATGATTCAGACTTTTCATATAGTAAATTAAATCACCAAAAAATAGTTTTGGTAATGGTTAGAGCATAGCTAGAAAGGCAGGAGTTGGAATTCTCTCCTTAACTACCCATGCAAGCCTTGTACACACTGAGGTGCATTCAAGGAACTATGCTACAGATCTCCAGATATTGCTTATTGGACCTTGATTTCATTTTGAACACGAATTAGAAAATGGAAATAAAAAAACAGATGTAGAGGAATATATAAGGTCCCAGGTGAATAAAGGGTAAATGAAGCCTGGCAGGAAATAGAAATATACTTTATTGCAAAATATACATACAAAAAACATACAATATATAGGTTACTAGTTTTATTATTAATTTTATTTCTAAACCACCCTTCATTGGACAGTCACAGGGTGATATACAACAGTACTGTATATAAAATCTTACAAAAATATGAACACACACACTATTAAAATACCATAAAACATATTGTGCAGTAGCTTGCTATGAACTAGAGTTGTGAAATTAATTAGCCATGTTCCTTGTAATTTCTGATTTTCTGAATTGGGCCTTTAACATTGTCTAACATGATTTCTCTATACCATTTCTGTATCCTATATAAGCTGTTCATGAGCAATATGCAGGACTGATGGCGATAGTCAGCATCAACACCTGGCAATGTTAGGCAGAGTCCAGGCTCCAGCACCCTCTCATGGTCCCCTGATGATGCCAACCTTGGATCACTCCTTTCTTATTTCTTATTTCTGTCCAGGCACTCTGAGCAGTGCAAGGCAGCTGAATCTAGCCATTCTTTTGAGTCACTGCAATCAGGGACAGTGTGTCCCATTTTGCTGTTAAAGCCAGAACAGGAATTGCCATGCTGCGGCCTGCCCTTCTGCCTCCAGTGGAGAGGTGGCACTGGCATGGGCTCTGATTCCATGTTCTATCTGGCTGGTTTTGGCAGCCTCATCCCATCTACGTAATGGCCGTGCTGGCCCTGACTGCAATTGTGCTGACCTACAATTCTGTCTCTCTAAGATGCTATGGAGAGTTAAAAGGGTAACTAGACCCAGCTGTCCACTGCTGCTTGGAGCATTGCCACCAAGTTAAGCCCACCAGAACACTGGACGTTTTGCCCACAGCTCCCTCCAACCTGGAGCCAACCCCATCTGTATGTGCAGAATTTGGTAGGACTCAACAACTGCCCAGAAACCTGAGAGGCAAAGTTTTAAGTTTTTAATAGCAAGTTTCTACTATCACAGTCACACAGATATGGCCCAGGCAGCTCCTGAAAGAATATGGTGCAATCTCCAGCACTGTAATCTGCTTCCATGGAAGAATACCCTGGGGATCATAAGTAATCTGCTCTGAGGTCTTTAGACACAAAGCAGGTTATGCATGGAACAGGTAGTGTCTGCAAATGTCCCATGGATGTTCTGTACCCTGTGGATAAGCATGAGCTAATAGACACAGCAAACTTTGATTCCTGAGTAGAGGTTAGCAGTTATGGGATAATAGGTCAGTCTTCTTACTGATCATAGAAAGAACTGGTTAACTAACAGGAAGCAGAGATGATTGGACAGCTCCTGCAAGTTTAAACAGTGGTCTTCTCCAAGGATTTGTATTTGGACCAGTTGCCTTTTAACCTGTTCATAAATGGCATGGAGTTGGGGGGTGAGCAGTGAAGTGGCCACAGTGTCTGCTTCCCACCATATTTAGTTCCTGAAACTGGTGACATGGTATCATCGCATTGTGCATTTCCCTAAAATGTGTCTTTTTTGTATTTTAAATAGCAACTATGGAGGTAAAGCAACCAAGACTGGGACTATACTACGTTGGTCCCAACGAACAGTTTCCATTGGTTCTGTAAAAAGAAATAGTAGATTATGGTGCTTCCTGGTAAATCCTAGTGATCAAGCTACTATACCATGTATCTCTTGAAATACCTCATCCATTTTACTGTGGATATACTTGAAATAGAACAGGCTTTTCAGAATCCTAAATTAAATGAGAAGTTTTTTTTAAAAAAACCCAACTAAAATTCATATCAGCTCCTCTGGAGAGCTGTGCAATTTGAATTTTTGTAATAGTTTGAATAGCATAAGTAATCCACAATTTATTCATTCATAGTTTATTAATTTCCAGTTCATTAGTGCAGAGCTCATAATGTGTGAATGTGAAATTAACTCTCAAGCCGGGTGGTAGGAAATCTACTCAATCAATGAAACATTTCTATTGACATAAGTAAAGTTTCTCATGAGGAAATGGAATATTGACAAAGGTTGGATGATCCACTGAAGCTGCACAAACAAATGTTAGATGATTCCCCCTAAAGCATCTGCCAATGGTGAATCTGCTGCCACTCTGTTTTAGAGGCTTTTAACTGTAGAACCTTACTGTTACAGTTTTGCTGATAGCAATGATTCAAAATGGTGCTGCCATGTGGGCATAAGGCATCTTTTGCCTGTATCAAACTATCTCCAGCAATGACTGCTTTGCAGATCAAACCCCAAGAGCTGTAAATCTGCAACTCTTTGTTGACTACATAGTTAATATTTTTGGCCTCGCAGACTTATGATTTGTAGTTACAGGTAGGTAGCTGTGTTGGTCTGCCGTAGTCAAAACAAAATTTAAAAAATCCTTCCAGTGGCACCTTAGAGACCAAGTAAGTTTGTTATTGGGATGAGCTTTCATGTGCATACACACTTCTTCAGATATCTGTGCTGCAGTGCAAGCAGTGTAGCTGATACTACAAGATGCTTCCCTTTGTATCAGAGAGCGGGATCAAGCCCTTAGTTGATGGTTCTGGACAGAAACTCACTGCTGATTCATAATGCTGCATCTTACTGTCAACACAGACTAGAATTTTATTCTCCACAATGCCAAAGGCTATATACTCCTTTCTGTTCCTTGTTTGTTGAACCTTTTGCTTTAGTGTACTTTAGTATAAGCTGATAAATATCATTTTATGAAAGCTTCGTGTTTTCAGTGATCATCCGGTGTCCCTCCCACATGCACACATATCCACACCAAAACTTCAGTAAACAAAGCATCAAGCACTAATAATGATTTCAATTATAGGCATTCTTTCTCTTGTTCTCTCTCACACCTATTTTTACACCAAATCTAAATGACAGACAAAATATATTCCAGTAACACTATAGTCATGCATCTTTTTCCTCAAGCATTTTAAAAATCAAACTAGCATTTTATGTGCTGGTGAAAATATGTAAACCTAGATAGCCTTTGAAAGGCCAGTCACCTGGCTACATAAATGCAGCAGCAGAACTCAGCTCATGTAATGAAGCTTTCCTGCTCCACCTCTTGGAAAGCCACTCTGGAGTCTAGTATCTTTGGAAAGTAAGTATAAAATCTGTGCATATGTACATGAAATATTGGCAGCAAATCTCAAGTATGAATGTGTGTGTGTATGTATGTATGTATAGGCGGGAAGGTAAACGGCATTTTCGTGCACTCTGGTTTCCATCACGGTGTCCCGTTGTGCCAAAAGCGGTCTAGTCCTGCTGGCCACATGACCCGGAAAGCTGTCTGCAGACAAATGCAGGCTCCCTTGGTCTGAAGCGAGATGAGTGCCGCAACCCTATAGTCACCTTTGACCGGACTTAACCATCCAGGGGGCCTTTACCTTTACCTTTTCTTAGTAGAGGCATGGTTAGGGGGTGGCATATGGGACCTAATCCCTGAGTATTTTGTTGTGGGATTTGGACACCCTACTTGTTCCTCCATCCTTTTTAAAACTTTTTTTCTTGCTTTGCCTGAAGGACCACTGAGTGCACTGCAAACCATGGGAGACCTCATTCACCTGCTGCCTTAATTTGCAGGGTGCCCAAGCCAGACACAAAGTACAATACCAATAAAACCTTGCTTTCTCCTCATAGCATACACTAAGCTCAACAGCAAATCATTTTCCCTCCTAAAAACTGACCTGAATTTCCATCTCTACTTAGAAATTAGCATATGCAAATTCCATGCAAGGGTGTGTCATAGACCTGTGTCCTGAGTCTTCTATGTACTAAGCACCACCCCTGTTTCTAGCCCGCCCTTTCCACCTCTCTTCTGTCCTCTTCCATTCTGTCATGTAAGAGCAAAAAGTTATTGATTTTCTAGTCAGTGTCATTATCTGAAATGCAGTGCATGCCAGTTGTTGTTTTGTTTCAGTCTCTCTGACAAAAGCTGTTCTTAAGCAAGAGCAATCTGGCAAATGAAATTAATAATATGCGATGAATCATAGAATCATAGAATCATAGAGTTGGAAGAGACCACAAGGGCCATCGAGTCCAACCCCCTGCCAAGCAGGAAACACCATCAGAGCACTCCTGACATATGGTTGTCAAGCCTCTGCTTAAAGACCTCCAAAGAAGGAGACTCCACCACACTCCTTGGCAGCAAATTCCACTGTCAAACAGCTCTTACTGTCAGGAAGTTCTTCCTAATGTTTAGGTGGAATCTTCTTTCTTGTAGTTTGGATCCATTGCTCCGTGTCCGCTTCTCTGGAGCAGCAGAAAACAACCTTTCTCCCTCCTCTATGTGACATCCTTTTATATATTTGAACATGGCTATCATATCACCCCTTAACCTCCTCTTCTCCAGGCTAAACATGCACAGCTCCCTTAGCCGTTCCTCATAAGGCTTGGTTTCCAGGCCTTTGACCATTTTGGTTGCCCTCCTCTGGACACGTTCCAGTTTGTCAGTGTCCTTCTTGAATTGTGGTGCCCAGAACTGGACACAGTACTCCAGGTGTGGTCTGACCAGAGCAGAATACAGTGGCACTATTTCTTCCCTTGATCTAGACGCTATACTCCTATTGATGCAGCCCAGAATTGCATTGGCTTTTTTAGCTGCCGCGTCACACTGTTGGCTCATGTCAAGTTTGTGGTCAACCAAGACTCCTAGATCCTTTTCACATGTACTGCTCTCAAGCCAGGTGTCGCCTATCTTGTATTTGTGCCTCTCATTTTTTTTGCCCAAGTGCAATACTTTACATTTCTCCCTGTTAAAATTCATCTTGTTTGTTTTGGCCCAGTTCTCTAATCTGTCAAGGTCGTTTTGAAGTGTGATCCTGTCCTCTGGGGTGTTAGCCACCCCTCCCAGTTTGGTGTCATCTGCAAATTTGATCAGGATGCCCTTGAGTCCACCATCCAAGTCGTTGATAAAGATGTTGAATAAGACCGGGCCCAAGACAGAACCCTGTGGCACCCCACTAGTCACTCTTCTCCAGGATGAAGAGGAACCATTGATGAGCACCCTTTGGGTTCGGTCAGTCAGCCAGTAACAAATCCACTGAGTGGTAGCATAGTCAAGACTGCATTTTACCAGCTTCTTTACAAGAATATCTGTGATGAATAGCTGTGTGGAGTGGGAGGGGCAGGGAACAAGATCTTCTCTTAAGCTGAAAGGACACTTGGCATATCTATTCCTCTGCACTTCCTTCCTGACAGTATGAGCTGTAAAAAGTTTTGTCTCCCTAGCAGAGAGTGCCCATTGCTTTATTCATCAGAACGGCAGCCCGAGTTGAATACCGTCCTTGCGAAAAAGGCTTTGGAGATTCCAGCCTGTAAAATCATCAAATGTGTGAGCATATATAGGCAAACAAGGGCTTGAACGGTTGTAGTGGTGGTGTTTTAAGAAGGCAATTCGTTCACTACTTAACCCTGTAAGCACCTGAAATAACCAAGGGTGCAATGGTACATATTCAGTCATAAGGTACTGATCTCAGCAGAAGAGATTCTGCTTGAACCAGAAATGCTTAAACAGGATTAAAGATTTTTCCAAGAATATGTAGGTATTTCTGATAAAAAATGAGTGGTTTTGGTTATTAGCTTATTCATAATTAAATCCTTATATATCCATTTTGCCCGCTTTAAACCTACTGCCCCCTTATTCTGAAAAGCTCCTTTCGCCTCTTTTCCTCCTGCCTCTGTTATTCATAACGGATAATATTTAATGGTTTGATGGATGCTGCATGCCAGATAAAGGTCAGGCGCTTAGGCTCTCATATGCATCATAAGTACTCCCTCTTCTGTCGTAGGAGAGGCAGTGCAGTCCTTTTGGGGAAGGTCCAAGTACTGAACAATGCCAGGGTCACGAAGATCTCAGATCTCCTCCGCCTCCTCTTCCCTAAACCCACCCGCTCCCTTTCACCAATCTTCTCTTTGACATGAGAAAATAGGCCCGTAATTTTGTGAGGATTGAGGTTGGCCAGGCTGTGCTGACAGCTTTGTATGCTATGTGGCCGTGCGCCATTTCCATCTACAACTGTGTCTTACACTGTTGGCTCTGCTGGATAAAGAGAACATTGTGTCTCTTGGAAGTGCTGCTGGCTCGTCCCCTGCTCTCCGTGTGAGAAAAGGAAATGTTCTGTCTATTCATGACTTAGCAACGGTTGGCAAAAATGATGTCATATCCATGGCAGCAACACACACACACACACACACACACACACACACACACACACAGCAAAAGATCGGTTTCTAGACAGGGTTTTGCACACTGCACTCTGGGATGGCCACAATAGAATTCAGAAACTTTAAAGCTCTATTCCAAGCAGAATATAAGCCTTCTTTGTTTTTGTTTTTCCCATGCTGGGGACAAATGAGAATTGTTCAGCACTTGCAAATGCAGCCACTCTTTGATAGGCTTCCCTTTGAAATATTATGTGGGGTTTTCGAGCCAACTCTTTGCTGTATAGATATTATAAGTGTTAGAGACATGCCATTACACACTGAGTGGATTACCTGAGTTCCTGATCACTGAATCTAGTAAGATCCAGGTACATGTTACATTGCTGTAAAGCAAAATGTTTATTTGTGGGTGGGTGTAGGAATACAGGTCTCTAGGTTTTAATGATCAATTTCATAGTGGTGGTGTTGCTGTTGTTTCAATATTGCAGGGTTTTCCTTTCCTCAGTGAGTAATCTTCCCTCAGTAGAAGCAGCTCTTAAGTTATTGACTGGAGTTTTAAGAACATAGGAAGCTGCCTTATTATAAGTCCATCTTGCTCAGTATTGTCTACGCAGACTGACAGTGGCTCTCCAGGATTGCCAGGGGTTGAACATAAGGCCTTCTGTATGTAAACTGATGCTGTACTGCTGAGTTATGGACCTTCCCCAAAACCATGTTGAGTGGACTTTAGTTACGCAGGTATGCAGGCCCTAAATCAAAGATGGCCAATCTGAGCTGCCAGCAGCCCTTGACCTTATTCTGTGTGCTCCCCCCACTATAAAAGACAGTGGTTGCAGTCTAGAGAAACACACATGAGCTCAGATGCTCAGTCATAGAGTGCAGTGGCTAGAGCAGGGGTAGGCAACCTAAGGCCCGTGGGCCACATGCGGCCCAATCGCCTTCTCAGTCCAGCCCGCGGACGGTCCAGGAATCAGCATGTTTTTACATGAGTAGAATGTGTGCTTTTACCATATTTAAAATGCATCTCTGGGTTATTTGTGCGGCATAGGAATTCGTTCATCCCCCGCCCCCCAAAAAATATAGTCTGGCCCACCACATGGTCTGAGGGACGGTGGACCAGCCCACGGCTGAAATACGGTGGCCCACGGCTGACCCGTGGGCTAGAGTGTCATTCAGAAAGATGCTCTTGCCAATGCCACCAGCAGCCTCTGTGATTAGTCTGCTGAAGTTACCACTTAGACATGTGTCTTTCTGGAACTTGACCACTGGGTATTAAGGAAAGGAACAGAAGAGAGCCCTGAGAGAGGGATATGATGGTCATGGGAGGCTGAACTCGTGTCCTCCTTCTCCTGCCTCAATAGGACAGAAGGCGGGGCAGGCAAAGGTGTCTGCAGACATCAGGGGTGTGAGTGTATGAGCACACGTGCATGGCAAAGGTGAACCATATGTCCCCTTATTTTTGCATTTGGGGGTTCAAATACTCATAACTCTTCTTTGCAGGTGTTTCAAGGGGACTCTTGATACCCTGAAGAGTCCCAAAATGCCTGTTGAAATGTGCAGTTTGTTGCAGTTCTCATTCTCCTTCTTTGGCTCAGAAAGCACTGTGAACATGGAGTTCTTCAGACTTGCCTTCTGGCTTGTGTGGATTTAGGCAGCATTTCATACGAGGCAGGGCTGCTCACCAGTCAGTCCTGTAATTTGTCAGCTCGTTTAAAACATTTGCACACTGTCCTTCAGTTTAAACAACTCCCAGGACAGCTCATAACAATAACAAAAACTATATCAAATATTGTAAAATTCAATAGCTAAAGATTAAAACAGCAGAGGCAGAAAACTGATCAGAGAAAGCAATAAAAGGTTGATTTAAAAACCAGCTATGGTGACATGCTGGAAGGCCTGGGCAAACAATAAAAGAGTTGCCTGATTGATGCTGGAGAGATAGTAAGCTTGGTGCCAGGCAAGTCTCCCTGGGGAAGTCATTCCATATACAGCTGAAAAGGCTGATAACTGCTCATCTCAGTTCAAGAGGCTGGTGGATTCAATGGAGAGCCTCTGAAGATGATCATAACATTCAGTCAGGGTCAAGTAGGACATGGTATCCCCTTTGATACCAGAGTCCAAGCCAGTTTAGGCCTTTAATGGTAAGTACCAGCATCTTGAATTGTGCTAAAATGTATTCCCTTAGGGCCAGTCCTGGAAAATAGACTAACACCTCTGTTTTTAACTGACTTTTAAGTGTTGGAGAAGTCCTTAAAAGTACAATATTTAGCACATTTCAATAGTCTCATCTGGAGACTACCAAAGCATGGTTAACTGCAAATAGGCTAGTTCTGTCCAGAAGGGCTCGTGGTTTGCATATTGGCCTTAGCTGAAATACGCAGTCAGATAATATCCTTATTAGGGCTAGCCAAAATGCAATTGTTACCCAAGTGGTAAGGGTAGAAATGTGCAGCTATCATCTGGACAACTGCTGCACTGCAGCTTCCCTGGATGGGACAGCACACAACAGTGATGAAGTTGGGGCTGTATGCACATACAGGTGGAGCTAATTCAGTATCCCCCACTGGCGTGCATTTGGAGGCCTGATCTTGCAATCTCCCTGGTCTTCCCCATCCCTGTCCAGGTAAGCTTCAGTGATGCTGGTGCTAGAAGGGTGTCTCTGCCTCTATGCCCCACCTGATGGGCCAATACTGCCAAAATGTCACAATATA
Source organism: Podarcis bocagei (assembly GCF_964188305.1). NCBI lineage: Eukaryota > Metazoa > Chordata > Lepidosauria > Squamata > Lacertidae > Podarcis > Podarcis bocagei. The sequence continues at coordinate 56,729,754 of NC_138127.1, read as the reverse complement.
ATGAGTATGTGCTTGGGTTGTTCAGAACCCACATACATGCACACGAACGCACACAGATGCCAGAAAAAGCCTTTGTATGCATATAGGTTCACTAGGTTGAATCCACAGCCTTTATCATATTTTGCTGAGCACTTCTGAGCATATTTTCTAGTTATGAAACTGTTTGAAAACACATTACTTTTTTGTATTTATTCAACTGTAACAATAGTGCTCATCACTACATTGGGGTTCAATAATTCATTGTATAGATTCTAGAGAAAATAATAAGATTCAAATTTTAGTTCTGCATTATAGAGGGGGAAATGCATTCACTAGCTGCATTAGGAGACGAACATTAAACATTTGTGCAGCTGGCACATTGCTAGCTGCTGTGCCAACAAAGCAAAAGCCAAAATGAGGTGCAATATGCTTATTGTGGCTGGATGCTAATGAGCTAACAGTTTCTATCATTGCTTAATGCAGTGTAGTAATGGTATGTGTGGTCATTATAAACAAGATGGAGCAGTGAGACATATGGGTAGAATATGGAATGGCTCACCTATGCATCATTCAAAGGGCATTTTAGCTATAGTGGATCTAGCTGCAGTTCTGCATGTCTACAGGTCTAGTATATCACAGTAAGAGTTTGAAATGAAATTGCAACTGACAACCAACATTGCAAGATGTCACTTGCCTCTCAAAGAATGCCTCTGTTGCTCGGTGAGCTAATCCATCCCATTACAGTTGTGCTTGTGGTAGGCAGAGGCTTTAATTATATCTAATAAGTCAGGGTGTTCATCCTTCACAGGTACACATAAAGGGAAATACCCAGTTTGGGTAACCCATTGTGCAACAGCCATTCCGCTAACAAGAGTTTCATTCTTTTTTTAAAAAAAATAATTTTTATTAACTGACCAATCAAATCGAATTAAATCACATCACATAAATTCCGAATTACAAAGCCGAATTTTAAAATTTTGTTGAGGGGACCCATATTTCAAGTTCCGAAGGGGGATTCCGATCGTCATCTTGCTACTGCGTTAATATCCAAATCAGTCCAAATAAAGTTCATAAAGTTCATAATTCTATCCAGTCTTATCTTGCTGTTTCCACATCTCATCTTGTTCGTATATTTTTTCTTTTTTCTTTATGATCTCTTCTGATAATCTCCTTAAGCAGATAAACACCAATTATAATCCTGTGTGAATTTTTCCGTTCGTCCAATCCTCATATCAAGATGGTTTCAATATATCATCACTTTCATAAATAACATCGCTCTTTTCATCATTAATCTTGCAAAACTGTCGCTCTTAAGTCCCTCTTAGGAGTCACATCCACAATATAAAAGCAGCTCTATTTCTCCTCCCAGACTTAAGTCCTCCGACAGAACTTGCCAACATGGCGACGGTATTTTTAACTGTGTCATCCCAAAGCTCTTATACTTTGCACAATCTTCTTAAAACATGCTTTGGTTAGAAAGTTTATCTCCACACAGTCATAAATCCACAGCTTAAGTCATTAAAACGACATTTCTGACTTGTGTGTGTGTGGGGGGGGGGATTCTTGGTTAATCACATAGAAGAGAAAAAAGGAAAGTTCCCCCCCCCCCAGCCCTTTGCCGTACCGAGCCTTGGCGTTTCTTCTCATGATTTATCTTGTTCCTCTGACCCATCTTGTAACAAGAGTTTCATTCTTGGCCTTGCACAACAGTCAAATCCAATGAGTATCTTGAACTTGGAGAAGATGTGGGACAACACCTATTGCAACTGCTATTATTATTCTACTTGATGGCAGTTAAACTTGTGCTAATATTACATAGGATCTCACCCATACTATTTTAATTATTTGGAGTGGAATATCTATTTTAAAATATTATTCAATATGACTGGAGAGACCGGCACTGCTGGCTCAAAGGCTAATATTTCAAGCATGTTGGAATACACCTGGATTATCATTTGCATTAATTTCTAAGATAGGGACAGGGATAAGATAAGAAATTTGTACTGATCACATTTCTGGGTCAGCTAGATTGTTTTACTTTCACTTTTGTGAAATAACTTGCTTTTATCTGGATACACCTTGCTTCCTATCATTCTTTGTTTTCATGCATATGCAAGTTTACAGTGGAATGAAATTGAAAACAGTCAGATTATTAACTTTTTATCATACATTTTCCAGATCAGGTTTTCAATCAGTGTGCCTTGGCTGTAAGCAGATCTGTGGTTTTAATTCATTTGGATACAACTATGTACTTTTTAATGCTTCATATTTTGCACAGAAAGGGGGGCAGGGAGATAGAATATCCAAAAAGATATTTGTGGTCTCATTTTCCTACAGCATCAGTTTTCTTCAGCTGCATTTGAGCAAACTGAGCAGAAAAAGTTCCAGAAGTTTCCCTCTTTGAGTGTGAACTGCTTAGATGATAATTGCTGGCTATTCATTTTTGGTGTAAAACAGGTTTATTTGTTTTGCTTCACAATAACTTTAAAAACGTACACTTATAATAGCCTTACTTCTATTCAGCACAAGGTTTATGTCTTTTATGAAAAGTATGCATGTGAGTGCATGTGTTTTGTCTTCAGTATGGGTCCACAGGGAACTGACCTTCCTGTGATTTTACTACTCTGCTGCAGTCCAATATCCTGTCAGCTTTTAGCAATGATTTTCTTATGGAGGGAGGGGGGAAAGGGGAATGATCGTTTATAAGAACAGTGCAACACCACAAGTGCATAAGCCTATCAGCAAAGCCTACATTATTTGGCATAGGACTGCCTTTCAGTGGCATCAAGATTTGATCTTCATTTCCCTCCTCCAGCAGTTCCTAATATATTCAATTATTCATTTTCTGCAATGTACTCAGGCTTGATTATTTAAATATATTTCTCATGACTTCCAGTTGAATGAGGGCAGAAAGAGAATTGTACGGAAAGAGAGCTACCAGAGAAGGCTTTTTATATGCAATGAAATGAAAGCACCTTCCTTGTTTCTGTAATGCTACAATAATATTTTACATATTACTTTGGTCTTTCAATTTTTAGTGGTGCCCTGTGTGAGGCCAAAATTTGACGCTCCCCCCCTTACTTTTCATTCTGCTCAATTCACCATGTCATAGTTGTGATGCCCTGCAGTGCCCCCAGGCTTGGCACCCAGTGCGACAGAACCGGTTGCGCTGCTGTAAATCCACCACTGAATTCAGAGGGGTCCACTGAATGCAAAAGTACTTAGCTCAGAGTAGAAATAGGTAGGATTATGGTGTCTCATACCTGGCATATCCCAAAGCCACTGAGTTTGAAAGACTTCATCTCAAATGCATGTTTCTGGGAGGTGCACTGAAGTATTAGATTTGAATTCATTTCAAGGAAAGCATTTGTGAATTTTTGTTTTGGAAGTAACATGGGTCACCAAATATTAAGCATTGCTCCTATGCAGCATCCATTCATTTCAGTTGCCCTTGCAACTTTATCTCAGTAAGGTACATGTGGGCCTCTGCAAGGCTGCCATTTCACTTTACTTTTAGAGAATGTGTGCAGTGTAATTCTGCATATGCAGCACCCCTAAAAGTTGGTGTGAGTGGGGAGCCCTACTTCCATGGAGGCTGTGAGCATCTCAGAGCCCGTGTTTGTGTGCTTCCGATGACTGCTGGAATGAGGTTTCTGTAAGGAATGATAACACAACTTCATATATGCAGTTGTACCTCGGGTTACATACGCTTCAGGTTACAGACTCCGCTAGCCCTGAAATAGTACCTCGGGTTAAGAACTTTGCTTCAGGATGAGAACAGAAATCGTACTCTGGCGGCGCAGCGGCAGCAGGAGGACCCATTAGCTGAATTGGTGCTTCAGGTTAAGAACAGTTTCAGGTTAAGAACGGACCTCCGGAACGAATTAAGTACTTAACTCGAGGTACCACTGTACTTGGTCAAACCAAGGTGTCATCTCAAATATCTTTCTTAAAAATAGGTGTAAGAATAATCAGTTTTGGCCATGAAACTGTCATCTCTAGAAGCCTGTTATTTAAAAACATGTGTCTAGTACATTTGTTAGAGTACATATGTTAAAAAAAATGCTCACTTATGAAAAGTTCTGAAAGCACTGATGAAGTATCTAATAATGCATCTGGTGCTTTTTAAAAGGAGATGTTTGTTGGGGTTGCCACTGCTTTTTGCTTTTGTTTCTTTAAAGATCAGATGCAAATGAGGTTCCTTATTTTTACTCACCATTGTTCAGTTAGCCTACAGATACTACCATTTTCTTGGTTTTCAGTTTGGTGTTATACGTTGATAACAGTGGGGCAAGCAGTTCATAATCCATTTTGTCTGTATAATTAAGAGCTCACCTCTTTATTTAGAAAACCGTGAAATACAAAGTAAGCATTTGCTAATATTTCATCTGCTAACTAGTATTGGGAATAAATATTCATTATGGAGGTTGTTTTTTAAAAATACTATTTTAATTGATTGTAGCCAACAAAATGAGTTGCAGTTGGAAGTGGGCTGTTAAAAATGTTTTGTGATTTTATTGCTTGATAACATATTTTAAAATCATATGCCACCTCAAGATCGATGTAGCAAGTTGGATATAATTTTTTAAATAAATGAATAGTAGGCACCCGCCTGGGCAACATAATCTGGATCTCTCCATCCATGATATATCTGGCAGATTTCAAAAATTCAGATGGCTGGGCATGTGGTGTGGTGGGTGCACTGTGCAGAGTGGACCCAATGAAAGAAATTGTTTCCCACATTTTCATCTTATCTCAGAGTGGGTGAAATGGAACAACAATGGCTGCATGCGTTGGCTCTCTCTTTCTGATTATCTGGTGTCTGCCTTCTTTTCATTTGCAGCTATAAATAGGATGGAGGAAAAATTCAATTTTGTTTGCATTACAATGAGAAACAACCTAATTTGCACTTCTCAGACTAATATGCAAACAAAATGCCACCACCCTTCTAAATTCTCATTCCTCTGAATTTTGCTATGCACTTTTCTAACAAGTATGTAGAAACATGCATACGTAAGTGGAAGATGAGCATAAAACCCCATTAATTAATGGAAATAACATACAGAAATGCCTGATATTATGCACATTAGTAAAAACTGGATGTAAAAATTGTTTGCTAGAATAAATTCATACTAAAATTCTGACAAAATTTCATGAGAATTTTTCTTTTTTTAAAAGCCAGATAACTGCAGAATTATAGAGAACTGAATTTAAGTCTTAAAAAAGGACAGATTTGTGCCTCCTTAAATACTCATTTTTCATTTCAAATTAGTAAATTTCAGTATAGTATTAATTACATCTACCAAGCTATAATACTTTATTAAATACCTGGCGCATCCATATATCTTTTAAGAAATCTGAAAGAATCAGAGTCTGCTGATCCATTTTTCTTTTACACTCAGGCAATTCAACTGAATTAGTCGGTAAGTAGAAAAACATTTAGAGAGGTGGATGGGGATTTTGTTCCATAAATCCTACTCATATTAATTCTTGTGTGCTGTGCTGCAGCTGCTAGTCTTAAGTGCCTGAAAGACCTGGTATTCTTATGAAATCTCAAAAGCTAATTGTAGTGGTAAGTAACCCTTTAGGAGGCTAAAAAGCAAAGGTTATAGGAAAAAGCAAATGCTATAAGAAATCAAACTCATGCTTCCCACCTGTTTCTCCACGATCACTCTCAGGCTGTGAACCTGGCTTTTCAAAGGGAGTGCTACCTTATCCAAAACTGGCTTGAAACCTTGTCAGCAACAGTACAGTGGTATCTCGGATTACATACACTTAAGGTTACAGACGCTTCAGGTTACAGACTCCGCTAACCCAGAAATAGTACCTCGGGTTAAGAACTTTGCTTCAGGATGAGAACAGAAATTGTGCTCCGGCGGCGTGGCAGCAGCAGGGGGCCCCGTTAGCTAAAGTGGTGCTTGAGGTTAAGAACAGTTTCAGGTTAAGAACGGACCTCCAGAATGAATTAAGTACTTAACCCCGGGTACCACTGTATTTCCAACCAGAAGCAGAGGTGCCAGCTTATGAGGCTGGTGAGGAAGGCCAGTGTCGCATGTGTGACGTCCCAGTGCCCCACGTGTGATGTCGGGATACTGGGAGGAGCCAAAGGCAGAGCCGACCACATGGCTTCATTTAAAAAAAAAATTATTGAATTTTCACAAATTATAAGATCAAACACAATACAAACAAACACACACCAAAACAAACAGGTATAATTTCAAAACCTTATTCTCTTAAAACTTACTTCACCGACCTCCTCATACCTCCCCTTTGTGCATTCCAATTTCAAATGTTTTGTTCAGCAAATCCTCACCCTTAATTTAATCTAATTGTAATCCTTTCTTTTCCTTTAACCTAATCTTTACAGCTGTAGTACGCTTACTTCTATAACCGCAACATTTTAACACTCATTAATTTTACAATGTCTCTTAAGATAAATCTTAAATTTCTTCCAATCTTCTTCCACCGTCTCTTTTCCCTGGTCTCGGATTCTGCCAGTCATTTCTGCCAATCCCATATAGTCTGTCACCTTCATCTGCCATTCTTCCAGGGTGGGTAGATCTTGTGTCTTCCAATACTTTGCGATGAGTATTCTTGCTGCTGTTGTAGCATACATAAAGAATGTTCTGTCTTTCTTTGGCACCAATTGGCCGACAATGCCCAGGAGAAAGGCCTCTGGTTTCTTAAGGAAGGTATATTTAAATACCTTTTTCATTTCATTATATATAATTTCCCAGAAAGCCTTAATCTTTGGGCATGTCCACCAAAGGTGGAAAAAATTACCTTCAGTTTCTTTACATTTCCAACATTTATTATCAGACAAGTGGTAAATTTTTGCAAGCTTGACCGGGGTCATGTACCACCTATAAATCATTTTCATAATATTTTCCTTTAAGGCATTACATGCCGTAAATTTCATACCGGTGGTCCACAACTGTTCCCAGTCAGCGAACATAATATTATGACCAATATCTTGTGCCCACTTTATCATAGCTGATTTCACTGTTTCATCTTGTGTATTCCATTTCAACAGCAAGTTATACATTCTTGACAAGTTCTTAGTATTGGGTTCTAACAGTTCTGTTTCTAATTTTGATTTTTCCACCTGGAAGCCAATTTTCCTGTCCAGCTTATAAACCTCCATTATTTGATAATAATGGAGCCAGTCTTGCACTTTGTCTTTTAATTTCTCAAAACTCTGCAATTTCAGTTTATCTCCCTCTTGTTCCAAGATTTCCCAATATTTCGGCCATTTGGCGACCACATGGCTTCAATGCCTGGTGACTCTTCCTCTGCCTCCTCCTGAAACTGCCACCAGTGGGAGTCTGCCTTGACCCTCCTTCCCTTCCATGGCAGGAGGAGGAGTAGAAGTAGCCAGCCACTGGAGCTGCATTACATTTGGCTCTGCTCTTTGCCTCCATGTTTTTGGAACATTGGGGTGGCCTAGCCCTGACCCCAAAATATGGGGCTGGGCCAATGGGCTTGGCACGCTGGGGATGGTGCCCCTGAGCACATCTTGTCTGGATTGCATTTCACTTTGTCAGCCCACATCTGGTTCATTGCTCATCTCAAAATATGGTTGAGGAGTTATGAGGAGGAAGATGGAAGTCACTTTGGGGTGCTTTGTGTGCAAGGGGGGGTTGCTCAAAAGGAGGGTGGAAGAGGCATGGGCTCGAGGGTTAAGGTGAAAGCAGGTGCAATGTGGGTCTGCAGAATAGAGTTGTGAAGTGGCTTCAGAAATGGGGCTGGGAAGGGGGAAAGTGAGCTTAGTTATTGCATGGGGTGGGAAGAAGCTTCTCCGGGGGAATAACTGCAGGGGGTTGGTGAATGGAGTGAGCATCGGCAGAGCCATGGGTGGGGGCTTGTATGCTGAGAATGTAAGACTTTCATATACGTTGGTTTCTAATTAAAGCTCTGGACATTTAAGCAGTTGTTCTGAAATGCAATATAGACTTGGAAGTAAGAGTTGTACTGTGCTATAAAAATAGTGTAAAATGACAGGGAACCATGTTAAACGGAAGTGGGGAAAATGCACTACAAAGAGCAACTGGAAAAGTGATAGTAAATGATGAAACTATAGGAACAATTGCTGCTAAATTGGTCAGGCCATTCATCTCTGCATGATACTTGATTGTGTCATAGTTTAACCCAGTGGAATAAATCTTCTGTGTATACATGAAATTGCATTGGCAGACACTGTATCTGTCACAATAGCATTTTTCAGACACGGTCATGCTTGTTTCTTGTTTGATGTGTTCTTTTCCCATCACTTTATTAGCCATTTTGAGATCTTCATGTCACTACCAGCACATTACTTTTGTGTGACACTATCCAGATAATTTCCAGAGTTCTTGTGAGGGAGAATGGTATCTTGCAAAAGGCCAATATACCATTTATCTTGTTTTTCTTTAAAAACAACTATAAAAATAGGAGTTACCAAAGGAAAGTACATTTTGTTAATACCTGATTGAACTGAGAGTTACACAGCTCACATCAGAAAGTGCTTCTATTGTTGTTGCAAGCTTTCAGTTTACAAAGAATCTCAGGAAATAATGAAAAGGCTAGAGTCCTATACATACTTACCTGGGAGTAGGTGCCACTGAGTACAGTAGGACTTACTTTTGAATATATCAGGGTAGCCAAAATGATGCCCTCCAGATGCTGTTCATCATCATCTGGTGGTCCATCATTGCAGACCATTGGCCATGCTAACTGAGACTGATTGTATCCAACCACAGGGCACCATGTTGGCTACCTCCATTGCATAGGATGTATAGGGCTGGTCTGTCAATCTAAGTTATTCATGCACCAGTATCACCAAATCTTACCTTTATTTAAACATCCAAAGAAAACTAAATGCCAATCAGCAAGTGGGGGAGAGCTTTAATCCTGGCCCCGAGTCTCTTCTGCATTTCTTTGTTAGTTTTTAATCCACTGGCATCAATTTTTTGTTTTTGATTTGTACAGTGTTATTCTGCATCAAGTAAATACTGCTAAGCACTTTGGAGAGGGAGTCAAGGGAGGTTAAGAGGTTAACCTTACTGTGCATATGATTTGGGACCCAGGGAGGCAGGAAGAAGCAGATGGGGAGGGGGTTTTCAAGGGAAAAGCTATTGGCCAAAAAAGGTTTAAGCAATGCGACAGGCTTCTCCAACATGGGAGTTGGAGGCTCATCAGCACCTGGAGGGCTAGAGATATTTTTGCTCATTATTTTGTATACTTATGTGCAAGATACCACTTATCTATTGACAGTAACATAGTTAGTTTGTTGTCTGAATAAGGGTCGCTCACTTCAAATGAAGTCCATGTCACCCTTCCACCAGTGTGGAAAGATCCTTGATATTGGAGGCCCAATTCCTAGCCATTGTTCAAGAGCATACAAATTTTCAGTCAAATCAATGCCACCAACAAGAGCAAAAGGCAACTTTTATAACCAAATAAGGGTTCATAAGATTCTGAATTTTGTACATTTTAGTCAATGGCTATATGTAGTCTATGGCACTGGGCATCTTTGCATGGTCTAAAACATTCTAACCTCTTCCCAAAAGCCAGTAACCTAGAACTGTATAACTGCCATCTCTGTGTGTAGGCCATACATAATCACATACATGCCTTACCATGTGTGGCTGACATTGACCACTGAATTGACTTTGCAATGGCAAACAATGATTATTCCATAAAAAAAAAAGTAGTGTCTGCCCCAGATTCAGGTGCTCTCTTTGTCACTTTCACTACATTAAATGCATGCAAAATTATTGACTCTAAATGAGCAAACCTCTGAGCAATGGTAGAATACTAAGCTTGGATAAAGGACAAATAGCAGGCTAATCCTTTGATGCAAGAACTTGCTGATCACATCATCTGATAATCTTCTTCCAACTCTGTTATTGGGCAGCAGCATTTCCTGAGCCTATAGCAGTGATTGTTGAGCTAACCAGATTTCATTTTATGATTATCTGAACTGTTTACATCAGAGTGCAATTGAATATTGGTTGACGTTTCAGGGACTGCTCCACTGCCCCCCACCCACCAGGCAAAAAGGAACAAAACATTATAAAAATCCCAGACTCATTCGTTTCCTAACCCTTATTACCACCTTCCAAACATTATACTTCCCTGGGCCTTAGCTTGTTTGCCTGATTCAGTATCTCACATTGCCTTTGCACTTCACTGCCAGCCTTTCTTCCTGGAACTGGTCAATCCTTTGGCCATATTGCCACACTGGAGTAGGGAGTTCCTTTTTTTGGTTAGGCTCTGACACATCACTTGGTCCTTCCCTGAGATGACACACACACACACACACACACACACACACACACACACACATTGAACGGTTGGCACCAGATTGCTAACCAGAGCAGGAGAAGAGTGACTCTTCACCAGATTGCTAACCAGAGCAGGAGAAGAGTGACTCTTCATCCTGGAGAAGAGTGACTAGTGGGGTGCCACAGGGTTCTGTCTTGGGCCCGGTCTTATTCAACATCTTTATCAACGACTTGGATGATGGACTCAAGGGCATCCTGATCAAATTTGCAGATGACACCAAACTGGGAGGGGTGGCTAACACCCCAGAGGACAGGATCACACTTCAAAACGACCTTGACAGATTAGAGAACTGGGCAAAAACAAACAAGATGAATTTTAACAGGGAGAAATGTAAAGTATTGCACTTGGGCAAAAAAATGAGAGGCACAAATACAAGATGGGTGACACCTGGCTTGAGAGCAGTACATGTGAAAAGGATCTAGGAGTCTTGGTTGACCACAAACTTGACATGAGCCAACAGTGTGACACGGCAGCTAAAAAAGCCAATGCAATTCTGGGCTGCATCAATAGGATTATAGCATCTAGATCAAGGGAAGTAATAGTGCCACTGTATTCTGCTCTGGTCAGACCTCACCTGGAGTACTGTGTCCAGTTCTGGGCACCACAGTTCAAGAAGGACACTGACAAACTGGAAGGTGTCCAGAGGAGGGCAACCAAAATGGTCAAAGGCCTGGAAATGATGCCTTATGAGGAACGGCTAAGGGAGCTGGGCATGTTTAGCCTGGAGAAGAGGAGGTTAAGGGGTGATATGATAGCCATGTTCAAATATATAAAAGGATGTCACATAGAGGAGGGAGAAAGGTTGTTTTCTGCTGCTCCAGAGAAGCGGACACGGAGCAATGGATCCAAACTACAAGAAAGAAGATTCCACCTAAACATTAGGAAGAACTTCCTGACAGTAAGAGCTGTTCGACAGTGGAATTTGCTGCCAAGGAGTGTGGTGGAGTCTCCTACTTTGGAGGTCTTTAAGCAGAGGCTTGACAACCATATGTCAGGAGTGCTCTGATGGTGTTTCCTGCTTGGCAGGGGGTTGGACTCGATGGCCCTTGTGGTCTCTTCCAACTCTATGATTCTATGATTCTATGAGGAGAGTAATGACCTAGGAAATCATTTGTCTATCAGTTTGGGATTTGATGGATTAATGTATGTCAGATTCTCAAAAATTATTTGCATGTATACAGCACTTTGGGGTGTTACATGCATTCAAGGAGAGAATGAATATTCCTCATTGAATGCTTACAAGCAGAATTGGGTTGAGCAGAGCCATGATACATCTTGCTGACACATCCTCACTCTGATGCTGTCTGCCACTGCTGCTGCCTTTCTCTCTCCCAAGGCCAAAACACTTATTTCTGAACAATGAAAGGCAGAGGAGAGATTGCAGCGGCAACTGAAGGCATTCCAGGCCTTGGTGGAGTGATTTTCCTACTAGTTACTACCGTAGGATTTCCTAGAATACCCAGCAATAAACTGATAATTTTTTCTACCCAGAAGGCCCAGTTTTCTACCGGGATTTCTTAATAGAAAAGATACTCTACAAAGGCCTGGGGTACCTACAGCTTCCAACTTCTTCTTTTTTACCTACTTCAGTCCCAAGGTTTGGTTCTTGTCCTTGGGGCAGGGGAAGGCAGCTGCAGTAGTAGGCACTTAATGCGTACCCTCAACTTTATGCATATTCACTTGGAATGCACACAAAGTTTCAACCACTTTCAGGCCAAGGAGAGGGATGCTTGTGCATCCCTGCTCTTAGTGTTCAAAGAACTTCACAAACATTATTTCAGTCATTCTTACAGCAACTTTGTAAGGTATGTCAGTGATATTATCCCCATATTGCAGGAGCTTAATCTGAAAATAAAATTGCTTGGCTAAGGCCACCTAGTGAATTCAAAGTTGAGGCAAGTGTGGGCCCAAGGACTACTCTTCCTTACAGATTTGTGTTGTGTTATGAAGGTTATAATTTGTTCTTCCAAAATTGAGGCCAAACACATGAACCATACATATGCCAAATCCCTTAAATGGGAAATGGTTTTTCAATTAGAAAATGGCAAGACATTGATTTACAGTAATTGTTTAAGTGTTTAATTAAACAGCATACTCAATTTAAATTAAAGAGCATACTCCATTTAAAGGTCACAGCAAATTGAGTTTTTCTAGATAATGGTCTCTTGGAGTGTTTATGGAAACAACTATTGATAGGGGTGACTTAAAAGATTAAAAAGGGAAGCACAGCTGGCTGAGTTTATCGTTCATGCCAAGTTAGGCTTCACCTACTCCTAAGAGAGAGATAACTCTGTTACTCATACGTACTCCAAAATGTTTCAACTGTCTTCTCCCGCAGAACTGGAAATGCTCGCTGTTTGTAATCTGAAATAAACAAATCCGTGAGCTGATTGTTGAGCTTGTTTGTAGGAGACAAGACATGAGTTTAGGTTTAGATAACATGTGAAGCCAAACCATGGCTTAGCACAAACTTGAGTGTTCCTTGTTAGGTCCATGCAGTCACTGCACTTTTCCAGACAAACCATGAGCTGTAAACTCAAGAGCAAACTAGTTACAGCTAATGGTTTGTCTGGAGCAAGACAAACCATGAGCCCAGGTTTGAACAGTATAGTGCAGGCATAGGCAAACTCGGCCCTCCAGATGTTTTGGGACTACAACTCCCATTATCCCTAGCTAACAGGACCAGTGGTCAGGGATGATGGGAATTATAGTCTCAAAACATCTGGAGGGCCGAGTTTGCCTATGGCTGCTATACTGAGCCAAACCATTGCTTAGCTCACAGCATTGCAGCAGCAGCAGGACCAGAGGTGGAAAGTGGTTGTGATCGCCTCCCTTTGAGCCTGCACATTTAATGTAATTGCTTAGCATTACATGCCAGCCAACAAGGGTGGAATAACTGTGGTTAAAAGGACTATTGTATATTTCAAGCATCTAAAGAGAATTAAAATTTCAGACCTTGGGAAACTTTGCAACAGAATTGAAGTAAATTCAAAGAAAAGAATAGAGTTGTGATTCTGCACGTTGATAGAATTTTGTGTGAACACCACACAACAATGTATTTTTTTCATAGCTTTAATGAAGAACTGAGGTTTCACGGTCCTAAGTCTCAGACCTTCCAGTTTGGTACTGTACTATGAAACAGGAGAGCTTTGAAGGCAGCTTTTCACCTTCATCTTATGAGTATGGATTATCCCTCTTCGGGGTGGGGTGGGGGTTGTCTCCTTCTATATTTTAGGGTTGCCATATTTCAAAAAGTGTGGAACTTTTTTTGGGCAAAGTTGTTGAAGATATTTTTCAGGGAAAACGACACTGCCAACATGGGTTGCCATATGTCCAGATTTTCCTGGGCATCTTAGCGATTTTCGCCTGGACAGTGCTTCTGACTGCAGTATGTATGGGAAGTACTGTATTTACATTTTTACTAACTCTTGAATGTATGTGTTGGGTAACATTATTCTTCATTTGTCTCTGGAGTGGGCGAATGCACTCAACATTAGAGCTGAATTGCACAAAGAATGATAAAACATTTACCCATTTATTTTGTACTGTTATTCAAGAGTACAAAAGAATAAAGAATAGAGAAAAGATTATTATGTAAAAGTACAAAAGGCTATAACGAAGAAACGATTACAAAGAATTCTAATATGACTTGGCTACTCAGTGTGATCTTTATGCTCAGTAGGTATTGAGTTCAATCAGAGCCAGTGTGGTGTAGTGGTTAAGAGCGGTAGTCACGTAATCTGGGTAACCGGGTTCGCGTCTCCGCTCCTCCACATGCAGCTGCTGGGTGACCTTGGGCCAGTCACACTTCTTTGAAGTCTCTCAGCCCCACTCACCTCACAGAGTGTTTGTTGTGGGGGAGGAAGGGAAAGGAGATTGTTAGCCGCTTTGAGACTCCTGAAGGGGAGTGAAAGGCGGGATATCAAATCCAAACTCTTCTTCTTATGATCATTATATTCAATAAATAATTACTTTTACTGACAACAAGACTAGCATATTTGCTCTAACCAGCAATTCCTAGCTTTATTTAATATATTGACCACTGAGTCCCCATTACTCTGCACTTCTTTATACTTCTCTGGATTCTAGACACTGAGAGAACAATAAAATTATTTTAAAAATTTATGGGAACAATTTGGAATAATCAGATTACCATCAATGATAAAGGATGATTAAAGTTAATATCATTAATCCCAATTGTTCCCGTATTCTTCTATTTTAGTTCTTTGTTTTTTTACTTTATTGTCACTGCCTTAATGTAGAATATCAATGTATCTGATCTTGGTCGTGGACAATATTCAGTTTTTCAGCATTAGTTACAGGGCTACTTTGAATACACGCCCATGTTTCACCAAATTTAACAAATACATTGGTGGGTGACATGCATACAAAAAGATACACAATCTCCTGATATGAGGACAGGCTACACATCTTTCCTTGAGGGGAGCTGCGAAATTCTATTAATTCAGTAGCCCAGCACATCCTGTTTCCCCTGAATCTCTGTCATAATCCTTGTCAAAAGCCAAGGTACTTTGATTTGCAAAACTGAGGAGGAAAGAAGTAATGATTCTAGACTGAAATGTTCTCAAATGTTTCTCTAAATTGCACTAAAGTGATTTCTCCTACCTCCAGTCCCCCAAAAACCTTGCAGATGGTAAAGTGGGCAGCGTGTTTTATTGTTATTAGGTGTGATTTTGTTTTGGATGTATAGGATTGGGTGTAATTTATAACTCACAAATCCAGTCAAATATGACCCTGACTCCCTCATAATCAACAGTCAAGGGTTTTTAGTTATTAACAGCATATTCTACATCTATTAGCTGTCATTTAGAATGAAGAGTTCAGTAAATGAAAGAGATTGGAAGGTCTTTTGTGACCTTTATTGCATTTCTACTGTAGACAAAGGAACATTTCATGTCTCAAACTGCAAATATTCTGACATGGTTGTGATCCTGACTAGTGTGTTTTATAGGATGCTCAAGGTAACACCACTCAGTTCTCTCTCTCTGTTTTTGCTTACTGTCTATTGAGGGTGTCCTTCACAGAAATGCAAGGACCTTTAAAGTGATTTCCAGGCTTTCAATCCTCCTCTATCAGCTGCTTAGTGCCTCAGGCTCATCTAACTGTGATATATGGTAAATATTTTCCCTGGCAAGGAAAGTGCTCAGCGCTATTTCTGTGCATTGATTGAACACATTAGGCTAATATTTATCCATTTGAAACCTGGAGATTTAGCAGTACATCAATTAATAGTTAGGCACCGATTATACAAAGTAATTATACATGAGAATATCAAAGAATATTAAGCCTCTGGTGGAGGAGCCATCATAAATGGTTTAATGGTGATTAAATCTGGGAAAGCTGGAGTAGTTCATGCTTCTTATTAAATTTAAGCAGGCACATGACTCCCTCTGCATTGCAAATAAATAGGTGTTCCAACATCAATCCATCAGTTCAGTGACATATAGAAACCTTGAGAGTGGCCTCCTAATTCCTTGATACAGTCAATTTTGTGTGCTGCTGTTTTCTATGCATCAGGTAAACTACTGCATCATATATGAGAGAGAGAGAGAGAGAGAGAGAGAGAGAGAGAGAGAGAGAGAGAGAGAGAGAGAATAGCTGACTACATCCCTTTTAATTTTTGTGTCATTAGTTCATCGAATGTTTGCCTCAGTCCTGAGATAATCCTAAAAGTGCTTTTCAGCGTAGTATCCATTCACTCTCTCCTGGGGCGATACAGCATTTGTGGCCTGGTGCCTCTCCCTTGACCATCTGCTGTGCTGCTGTGGGTCTCACTTCCCGTGATCAGTGGGAAACAAATTTCCCTCTTCCACCAGTTGCTGAAATTCAATTTTGACATCCGTGATTCATCCAATCATGGACGAGCAGGGGTGTTTGGCCACTGAAAGGGGCGGGCCTAAGGCTGACTCCAATGAGTGTTCATTCAGGTCCACTCCCAGGGTTTTAAAGCCGGCATAGCCTCCACTCAAGATGGCAGTCAGCTAGCATTCTCCCTCCCCCCTCTACTAACAGTTTATAAGGTGTTGCTTTGCAATTGTGTTGTAGCTTTATAGACCTTGCTAATGGTTGCCATGGTTGGGGCCAGGTGGGAATTTCTGCCATCAGACAAATTGGGCCCGTCTGTGGGTTTCTCCTTCCACATAGCAATCATCACAACTTTGGTGGATATGGCATTGGGCCAGTTCCTAGTCATTGGTGGAGTGTTGGGAGTCTTTGCTTCCCCTTCCAGGCTGATGGGGTATCCCATTAAAGGGATCCTGGGGAAGATGCTTCTGTCCTGAAGCCCATGTGGGGACTGGGGGCCACAGCCCTTCATGACACAGCAAGACTGTGGGAGTTGCACCCACTTGATCTCTGTCATGAGTCAACCCCAGATTCAACCTTGACCCCCAGTGTTTCTCCAATAGGTGGGCTGGAGGTGATATTGGCTAACCCAAACCCATGCCAAACTCACTGACATCTGTAATCAATAAAGTTGTGGCATAATTTTAACCCATAAAATGCTATCTGTGGTTTTTTGTTTTACTGAGCTGTCCTGATGGGGTGGATTCATGGCACCTGGGCATGCAATTCTTCCATTATCCTACCAAAGTGGTTGTTAAGGTTGTATCTGCCATAGAGCTTCCCTCCACATCAGGCCAATATTTAGATACGATTGAGGGAAATCAAGATTAGCATCTGCCTAGAATGCACAACCTCTGTCAGGATTCCACAAAAGCACTCACCAGTCCTGATGAGTATCCCTTCCTTCCTTTCTGAATCAAGGACATAATAAAGACTCATAAAGACTGTGCTCAGGTGGTGTTGAGAAGCAAGAAGCAATTCACTCTGAAGGAAAGTTGAAGGCAGAGTGCCAATTATTTTATATTTGCTAACGGGAGCTAGTAGGACTCCAGAGTGAAGGAGGGGAAGGGGCGTGCTGGGCTCTTCTTTTGAGCTGCAGGTCATTGAACTAACACTTGAGACTCTAACATAACAAACTGCTAACGTAAAAAACCAAATGCCCAACAAATGGTATTGGAAAGGGAATTAAAATGGGGATTTTATTGAACAAAGTAAACAATTGTTCCCCACATTTTGGGAAATTGTGGCTGACCCAAATAAAGATTTTATCATTTGAAACAATGCTGTTGATACATTTATAATAATTGACAGAGGTGGGATCAGCCTTTAAAATTTGAAAGGGAAAAAGTCCCACAATGCCATGAAATATATCTGATGAATCTGATACCATTTCAAGTCTGCAGAAATATTATGCAGCTGCCTCGTTATGTGGGACTTGGTGCAAAGTCATCATGGGGAAAATTGAACCAGGGCAGTCTTTATGCTGGATTAGGTAATCCAGAGAACTATTGTCTCTGGCTCTGTCCACCTTTGACTCTGGTTCCACCTACCACTGACTTTTGAGCCCTGACAAATTACCCACAAGGGAATTCAGCCCTCCACAGAAAAAGGTTGCCTAGCCCCACAATAGGCAGTGCAGACAATCTCTTGGATTTCCACCAAGCAATCCTGTAGGCTTCTCCCATTCCAAACTTTTTGGCCAACATAGACTGAAGTAAATACAACCCACCGCTCTTTTTCTTTGTCCTTATACACTTGCGTGGCTCAAACATGTCTATTCACATGTAACAGGGTCAGGAGAAGGAGAACTGCAATTGCAAACTATAGCTCATGAAGGATACAAAATTCCACTTTGCTGCCTTCACATGACAAGATTGGGTGGGGGATGACGACGACGGGAAGCTAAATTAATTTTTTTGCCTAGAGCACAAAATAGCTTGACCTAGTTCTGCCTGTATGACATGCACCGCAATTCAAATGCACCCCACAATTAACTGCCCTGCATTCTGCATTGACCTAGTGTATGTCAACAGCACAGCAGTGGCACAGAGCAATGCAAAGCATGAGGCCAGAGTGTGAGTCCTGCAACTTTCCAGTTTAAACAGGACCATGATGCTATTCTCTCAACTTACTCAAACAGAGGGGGCCCCAGGTTTGAGGAAACCAAAGCAAGATGCCCTCAGGGAGCCGCACATCACATTCAGGATGGTAGAAGTGGGGGGTCCCTTTTTCTTTCTTTCCCTGCCCCCCCCAACAAAAGAAATTGTTCCCTGTTGGGAACAGACCCTTTACCTGTCATTCAACATTTCTCATGCATGTTGTCAGTACATTGCCTCCAGTTATCAAACTGCTTTTTTAAAGGAGATGTTAAGCAAAAGGTGGCATTTGATAGGAATAGATTAATCTATCAGTTTGGATTTCCCCTCAGACCTTGATATCACCACCTTGATATTTCATAATATCGTCTATGAGTATAGAATTTTTTTTATAAAGAAACAAATAATAGCAACACAGGGAGGTAAAAAGGGGCTGAAGCAACCCAAATCCTCTGGAAAGCCATCTAATTCAGATTTTAATTTTATCCTGACTTGTTTTTAAGAGGTGGTTTAATTACTGTTTGATTTTGTATCAATGTTTATATTTGATGTTAGTCGCCCTGAGCCCGGTCTCGGCCAGGGAGGGCGGGATACAAATAAAAATAAAAGATTGAGGTTGAATCCTGACAAGACAGAAGTACTGTTTTGGGGGGACAGGAGGCGGGCAGGTGTGGAGGACTCTGTGGTCCTGAATGGGGTAACTGTGCCCCTGAAGGACCAGGTGCGCAGCCTGGGAGTCATTTTGGACTCGCAGCTGTCCATGGAGGCACAGGTCAAATCTGTGTCCAGGGCAGCTGTTTACCAGCTCCATCTGGTACGCAGGCTGAGACACTATCTGCCTGCGGACTGCCTCACCAGAGTGGTGCATGCTCTGGTTATCTCCCGCTTGGACTACTGCAATGCGCTCTACATGGGGCTACCTTTGAAGGTGACCCGGAAACTACAACTAATCCAGAATGCGGCAGCTAGACTGATGACTGGGAGCAGCCGCCGAGACCACATAACACCGGTCTTAAAAGACCTACATTGGCTCGCAGTACGTTTCCGAGCACAATTCAAAGTATTGGTGCTGACCTTTAAAGCCCTAAACGGCCTCGGTCCTGTATACCTAAGGAGCGTCTCCACCCCCATCATTCTACCCGGACACTGAGGTCCAGCTCCGAGGGCCTTCTGGCAGTTCCCTCACTGCGAGAAGCCAAGTTACAGGGAACGAGGCAGAGGGCCTTCTCGGTAGTGGCGCCCTCCCTGTGGAACGCCCTCCCACCAGATGTCAAAGAGAACAACAACTACCAGACTTTTAGAAGACATCTGAAGGCAGCCCTGTTCAGGGAAGCTTTTAATGTTTGATGTATTAGAGTATTTTAATATATTTTTTGGAAGCCGCCCAGAGTGGCTGGGGAAGCTCAGTCAGATGGGCGGGGTACAAATAAATTATTATTATTATTATTATTATTATTATTATTATTATTATTATTATTATTATTATTATTATTATTATGTGCGGTGAAGGAGCATTCAGTGTCCACAGGGCTATGTTACACCTAATGTATGGACAGAACATTGTAAGTTGCACAGACCCAGGGGCGGCGCATCCCATTTTGTCACTTGAGGAGATATGGGAAGTGCTGCCTTGCTGCCTTGCTGCTGCTGCTGCTGCTGCTGCCGCCGCCGCCGCCTGTGCCACCCTCTCTGGTGGAGAAGCAGAACTGGCACCAGTGCTGATTTTGGGTGAGATCTTGTGCACTCCACAAGCTCTCACACAAACTCAGCAAGATTTGACCAGGAATCTGTGCTGATGCCACTAGCAGAGCACCTCCACCTTGGGGGCTCCCACTGCCTAAGGCAGTTGCGTCATCATGCCTAACAGCTGTGTCAGCCCTCTATACACCAAATAAAGCTCCAGGACAGAAATGTGAGAAGTCAACTGCATTTCCACTTGTAGTTCGCAGCGAAAGAGCAGTGATTAGGTGGCCCAGGAGTCAGAGGTGCCATCTTCTTGAGAGAATGGAGGGGACCCATGCATGAATGAATACTTTTTTGGGGGGGTGAAACTGCCTTAGCCCCTAGGGCCTAGGGGTTGGCGCACCGGCCAGGAAGCCTCCCTGTGAAAACAGCTGTGCTAGAACTTCCTTTGATATTATCTCTCTCAGAGCACTTCCTCCTCCAGAAGAGGCTATATAGTGCTTGATTCTAGAAAAGCTCAAAGTGGTTCACTTTCGGCTGTGAACCTGCATCCAATTATCTTATCAGCTGTGCACAGATAAGTTACAATTGGCTTTTTGTAATCTTCTTTGAGGTTCATGGTGGTTTTTTATTTTGTTTTGTGTTTTACAATCAAGCAGTATATAAATTTTATTTAAATAAGTAAATGCCCCCTTGCCCCCTTTATGTCTATATGGCCAGTGTGAATATATGAATGAAACCTGTTCCCTATCTGCAGTGTGTCCTTTTCATTCCCCTTATGAAATGGAAGATTCATGTTATTATAAATTAATTATGGGACTACCTGGGTTGTTTTGTCCTTGAATGCAGACTTAATGGCAGTGTGTCATTATAGCTGGGTATCATATAATAGAATGATCTCACCTCCACAATTAGTTTTATTTCTCTTTCCGATTTTGACACTTCCTGAAATTAATATTTCAAGCTCATATTTAACAAAATATTCTAAAATCTGGACAAGAGTTATCCATTTTCTTTCCTTTCTCTTTCATCAATAGGGCACCACTGATACAACATGCAACCAAAATGACAAATATAACTCCCACTGATGTTGGTATTGTATCATTACTTATGGAACTGGACATGTGCATCAATGTGCATTAGGGACAGGTTCCCTTTATATGCAACAAGAAATGCAATTATATAAGTGTTCTGGGTGTGGAAGTAGTTGTTTGGTGCTGAGTCTGATATAAAATTTAAAAGCCAGAATGTAGAAATGTTCCCCCGATCCTATGCAAAAAGAAGTGAACACTGTTAGGAAGAAGAGATTGGCTCTTCTTTTGCAGGAAAACATGATCATTTGCCATGGTTATTTACTTTGTTTTAATGTAAACTTCAATCACATAGCCTTCCTTGTAATGCATATAAACACCCAGAAGTCAAAAGTATATAACGAAAGTAAACACAGCATTAGAGAGCAGCTGAACCAGAGTAAGTAGTTCAGCAAATAAGCTTTTGGATTGATCTTCCATTTACATGCAGCTCGAATCTATATATTTGTTATTAATTGTTGTGCTTTCCTTTAAACAACAGTTGTTAAAAACAGATTTGCCAGAGCATCTGGAGCAGGAAAAGAGCAATTCTTTCATTAGCACTAGTACACCTCTGCCTCTTTAGTCAGAAGCAGAAAGCGACATAATTATGCCACTGTATACCTGGCAAAGGCAACACATTCCAGTGTGAGGGAATAAACCAAATTTTAAGAGAATGTCCATCTGCAGCTGAGCCCTGCAGTCAGAACATTCATAAGAAGGGAGACTCTTTACACCATGAATAACATACAAACTGTATTTTAAAACAATGTTTTAATTACAGTTGTCACTATGCAGCAAGAAAGCTGTCACCAGCCAGAGGCGTGAAATCACATAATTTGACAATGACAGGTAGGAAGCCAGATGTAAGAGACTGTAAACAAATTCTGAGCCTGTTTTAACAGGTGAAAGAAGAAAAAACAGCAACAACCCGGACGCTTAAAATTTAAGCAGGATGCTGAATATTTAAATCGTGAACTTTCACTAGTGATTGATTAATCAACATAAGTTAGTGTGGAAGGTTTATAATGTTTTATATTCTGCAATTGTATGGCTGGCATCATAAATCAATGCCCTTTCTAGCATTACCATCCCTATCAGGCAGTACTTGAGTAGCATATATAGTAAATAGCTTTGTTTTAAAATATATTTCACAGACAGTGGATATTTCCCCAGGTTTTTAAGTGACCAGCAGGGGT
This sequence comes from Podarcis bocagei, assembly GCF_964188305.1. Taxonomy (NCBI): domain Eukaryota; kingdom Metazoa; phylum Chordata; class Lepidosauria; order Squamata; family Lacertidae; genus Podarcis; species Podarcis bocagei. The sequence continues at coordinate 56,707,536 of NC_138127.1, read as the reverse complement.
GGGGGAACCTGTAGCCCTTCAAATGTTATTGAACTACATGTCCCATGAGCCCCAACCAGCATGGTCAATGCACCATGCTAAACTGTGTTTCAGCAGCCTCCCAGTGAAGGCTATAATATATGAAGCAGTCTTCATAATGTGGACAGTGAGCTATAGACAAAAGTCATCATTTGGTGGAGGTGCTTAAGCAACAGAGCTATAGTCATGTTCGATCCAAGGTGCAGAAACCAAATTGCCATGTACATAAAAATACGTCCTAATGCTTAAATCATAAAAAATGCTTCCCAGAACAAGATGACAAAGCCAGTTGGGTAATTGTGAGCTATGTTGGGCCATTGAGCCCTGAATGCTTCCAATTCCCATAATCCTCTGATTTCTGGTGATGAATTTTATGTTTCATGATGGCTTCTAACACCAAAGTTAATCATCTGGATGAAGATACAGAATACAGTATAAATGACGAATGGGCCTTCTGCTTAGAAAAAAGAATTCATTTTTCACTGCTTAATTGTAGTAAGTGCTTGACATTGTGGGGTATTGGGCCAGGGTACGAAATCCATTATGGGCTGTGGCAGTGCAGCTTAGGCTGCTCAGAATAGTATTTATGTGGCCTAAAATGCAACTTTACAGAATGATTAAATGTTTATTCATTGCATTGCATTACACACACACACACACACACACACACACACACACACAAGCTAAATGTAAAGCCAGTAGGAGAAAGTTGCAATGTAAGTTTCAACTTCTTGAATATTTGAGGTTCTAGGCATTGCTTGAAATACCTTCATGACATGTATCATCTTCAAAATATGAAATGGATTGTCTTCATGAGATATGTACAAAGAACCAACTATATGGATCAGCTGCTGCCTATATATGATTGCAAGTGATCTCCCTGTAGCAGCATCCTGTTTGTTGCTGCAACCAGACCTAACAAATTGATTGGCGTTGTGGTTGTGTGGACTTCTGAGCTCCCTCCACTTAGGGGTGGCACCATCACAGTAGTCATCATCATTTGGGAGAAAATGGGTGTCTAGACTGCCCCGTGTATTCAGTCCTGATATTATTACTACTCAATTGGGGGGGGGAGGGAATGTGCTTGGGCTTATAGTGTTGTGGGAACAGCAGAACAAACTGGTGCATTCCAGTGCTTTAGGAACTATTTATTGTTACAAAACACCTGGAAAATCCTAAACATAAACTGATGCAACTATCTTAACTTGGTTTGGGGCCTAGCTCCTTCTGTGCCCTTTAGTTGATGCAGCAGCAGCAGCCAACTTCTGCCTGAAAGCAGTGCCTATATTACTGAATTGTGTGCTGTGAAACTGCTTGAGCTCAGTGGTATAAGCCCGAAACATGGTATTTCTGCTGAAAAATTCTCTAAAACATGACAGGGTTCAATCCAAGTACCCCCTTTTCCTTCCTCACAGATTGGCACTGTGGTAGTGCTCCCTATAATTTGTGGGGTGGAGAATGAAACACTAAACTAAGGCTAGTAGTTTTACACATACAATCAGGCATTAAAATGACTGGACAAAAAAACCCCTCACATAGAATCTCTAGTGAGTTGCAGGTGGGGAATCTCAAACTCCACTAAACCACAGCAAAGCACTCAAGAAAACACTATGGCACTAAGGTTAAATAGCATTTTGAACACTTGCAATGTGGCTGGCAAAAATACCTTAGTACAGAGCCTTTTTACAAGGTGGATTTTGTTTAATAACTATAATTCTTTGACATTACATTTTACGACATTTCATTTAAAAGAAGAAAATGTTCTGCTTGTTCTGTACCCGCTAACAATACAGTGGAAAGGAAAACATTGCCATATCTCAACAAGAAGCCATATGCCTCTACAACCTGCTGCAGGTGATTGAAATAGTCTGATTCAATTAGCCATCCAACAGAAATATTTTCACTGGCTTAGAAGAGGGCAATTGCAAGGGGTTTAAAGGGGCTAGGCTCAATATGGCCCCTTGGAAGTGTCCAGTAGCTCTACCTGGTAATGAATTCCAGAAGAAAGACACATGACAGAGCCAGACCTGTTTTAACTTTGATGGGGATTTTTTTTTCCTAAGCGAATTGCTTGGGAATGGAATCCAGTTTGGGGTATTGGTGAGGAGCAAAGAGTTAAAATCTTCTACCCTCCCCCAACTGTCAGGGCTAAATCAGTGTTCGAAACTCCCATTGTTCTAGGCCCATTTTGCTGCAGTTCATTCCTTTTCAACATTGTATTCTTGTTGTAAAAAACACTGGGCTTTGTGTTTTTTACACACTGGTGATTTGTGTTTTTTAAATCTGCACATATTTTAAAGATTTACATATAGGGAGCTAAAATTTAGACTAGTCAGCCCTGCTGTGTTCATTATTTTCATCAAGGGTTGGCTATCTGGTGGTGTTTTTTTTTAATGTCTCATCACTTCATGTTTTTATTGAACATTCTTGTTTCTCTTATTCCTTTACATTCATGTGAATATTCACTGTGTGGCAAGCACAAGGTGACTTGAATTCCTCTTCATCCTAAGAAACCCTACGGCATTTTAAATATATCTTGCTTTGTTGAAAACCTTGCAAATCACATTAATCCTTCCCTTTGTTTCCCCTTGATGATGAATATCCTTTTGAGAGACAAAGTGACTCCACCTTGCACTCAAGTCTAATGACTTCTGAGATTCTAAATTAGCCACATGATTTTTAATGCATACTGTTGCATTCTACAGCATGTTCATTGCATTAATCAAAATGTCCCCCTATTCCCATCAGTGAAGGGCATCATCTCATTTAGACACTTACGGGAATAGCCTCTTGAGGACCAGTTTATGTGTCCTCCTCTGCACTGACAAACCAGAAATTCTTCCAGGGACTTGTTACCTGTAAAAGCTTGTTAGAGCATCTTAGAGGTAGAATAGTGAACATTCATTCCAGTGTTTTTCTGGTTCAGCTACACTCTCTCTAGCTTCCTGTTTCTAGACATTTCTAGAAAACAATGCTTTTGATTCTTCTGTTTAAAGAGTAACACTGGAGTTGGTACCTTTCTAAAGAACAGTCACCAGAAAGCATGTATCAGTGATTGTTTGCAGACATAACTTGCACTGATGTATTAGTTGTATGCCTTGTTATGATAACTGTTATGAAGTGTGCAGTTTGCACACATGTTGCAGTTCTCACATGCCACTCTGACGCCTCATTTTTCAATCTTTTGACATCAAGACCTGAGCACTTCCCAAATTTGGCACTTTGTGGAGCCCAAGTATATTACCAATTATCACTCAAGCAATTCATTATAATGAAAGAGAATTAGCCTATTGTTTAAAAAGATGTTAAACAGAAGCAAGTGACACAAATTTTCACAAACAGCACACTACCAATAGGCCTGTTTTAAGAGTTAACACTACTCATTCAACTGATCAGTTGTAAAAACATGCATAGTATACATAGTAACATTGATCAGGGAGAAAGAGTTGTGTGGGAGAGATGCTGGCTGGAAGAGGGAGATTTGACTGAAGGTGGCTGCATTGGTGGAGGAAGAGGAGTGAGGGGGGAGCGCACCACCCCCAGCAGTGCGATCCCAGTGGGGTGCCATCGCGGCTGCCCCCCTGCCCATGCTGGGTGCCACGCCCCCTCAGGCGGTGCACCACGCCCCCAGGACGCCCCCCAGCCCTGCCCCCGCCTGCTCTCCACCCCCTGGAGCTGGAGCATGAAGCTCCGCCGGCTTGGGCCAATTGCTGTAGAAAGATAAGGGAGCTTGTCAAAGGAAGAAGGAAGTCTGATCCTTCTTTCACATGCCCTTGTCACTGATGCTCATTATTTCCCATTCATGTACACCTTCACCCTCAGGCCAATAATTCTCACACTGAGAGTGCAAGTAGTACCTGTTGTCTCCTCTGACTTCTCTGTGATGCAGGGAAGAATGGAGTCTTATGAGTTTTATTAAATTATATATTCTTGTACCATGGTGTATCAAAACGAAAACATTTTAGAAAGAAAGATCATTGGAACATTTGCCATTCTCCTTATTTTAGCAGTCATGAGACCAGAGTCATGAAACATGGTATTCCCATTTTGTTATGCATTCTACATACACATGCATGCGCACTGAGAGATCTTCAGAGTTTTACTGATTCCTATATTCATAACTTTAAGTACAGTTCTGTATGGTTTTGACCTTTTCATGATTCCATGATTTGATTGACAGGCTACTCCCGTTTCTCCCCCTGTTTACAGTCTCACTAACCTGTGGGGAAAGAAGAGAAATGGTCAGCCAATGAAAATGCAGAATACTGAAAAGATCAAAGCAGTAAAACATGCTGCAGTCTTTCATAGGATATATTAGTCATTAACATTTTGCTATCACACCATAAAATATAATTTTTCTACATGCAGCTAAAGAGTATCGTGGAAGTTGAAAGATACATTACGTTGAACAATAAATTCGATTCACTTATGTGGATATACAAATTCAAAACTTAGCAAATATTATATTGGTTGTTAATTGCCAGTTAAATACAAAATAACAATATAATTTTAGCCCCTGCACTTGCAATGACATCCTGTAAAACAGCCCTTTCTCTGCTGCTGTGGTTAGATCCAGTGTGCCATAGACTCTTGTGTTAGCTTTCAGTACAAGCTGCTCTCATATATCCTAGGCAAGTTACCAATGCAGTATACAATTAATTAAACCATTTGTCACTAAAATGTAGATTACTTTGTAGGAAAGCCTGTCACTTCTCTTTGAACAAGTAATATTTAGGGCATTTACATGTTATACACAGGGTGCTTGAAGTGCCCGCAAGACACTTTATGTGGCATGATTAAAACAGTAGGCGCTGTCACCAAGGAAACAAAGACCTGAAGCTATTCACAAGCGGCCTTCATAGGCGAATAACAAATGTATAGTCTGGGATAATAAGAAGTTATAATATTTGCAAATAGGATAATAATGTATGTAATGAAACCTGTAATTTAATAACTCCAGCTTGTAAAGATGCCAGGACTCTCAGTACCACATTACTTGCTGTTCTGTGGTAGTGACCGTGGCTCATGGGCAATGACGCGGAGCAGCAAGAATGAATCTTCTTCATCAGCCAGTCACTCAGTTATATGGTCTCATGTCGCTTGCTATGCAGCTCTGCCTTTTGCCCTTCATCATGCATTATGCCGCTCATGCATCCTCCCGTAGTATTCTATTTGTTTTCCTCTCTTTGCTGCTGGTGACCTTCTTCATCCACTGTTCCCATGCCAAAGTGCCTTAAAGGAACTGCAAAGTGTTCAGCAGAACGTTTTGAAAAACTGAACACGCATTCATGCAAGAAAATTGTTTAGCAGAGGTTGTGAAAGAAAAAAAAGCCCCTATGTGCCTTAAATGTGCAGGAGTCACGTATATAAGGATTGAAGGTTGCATCCAACTAAATGGGCTTAAGATAGTCGTCAGTACTCTAAATATGACTAAGTTAGATACAGCCCTGAGTAACCAACTCCTGGGAAATCCTCCATCCCCAATACAAGCAGAACGGGAGACTGGCAGTGGTTATGCTGTGTGCACTTCCTCCACTTTTTCTTAACAACAGCAATGGACTCCATGTCGTTTTGCTAGCTACTTTGCAAATGTCCTGGCCACAGCACAATAGAGGCTTAGGCACACTTAATTCTGTATAGTGGTACCTTGGTTCCCAAACGCCTTGGTTCCCAAACACCGAAAACCCAGAAGTAAGTGTTCCGGTTTTCGAATGTTTTTCGGAAGCCGAACATCTGGTGTGGTTGTCGGCTATTGTTTTCAGGGCGTCTGCACCAATCAGAAGCCATGCCTTGGTTTCCGAACATTTTGGAAGTCAAACAGACTGCTAGAACGGATTAAGTTTGAGAACCAAGGTACCAATGTATTTGGCACTTTTGTTTTTGCTATTTATTTTGCGTTTTTGTTTTTGAGGCTTTTCAGTTAATTTGTTTTTTTGACTTTTGTTTTTGCTATTTATTTTGCGTTTTTGTTTTTGAGGCTTTTCAGTTAATTTGTTTTTTTGACTCTGTGGAACCCAGTTCAGCTACTTATTGATTGATTGTGTGACTGCGGAAATGGATAAAAGCCCCCCATCCAAACAATGACTATCATCAGTGCAAGTAAGAAAATAATAATAATTTAAATTTTTATCATCTACAATACTGTCTTATTTATTTTGTAGTACAGTACATTGATTATTGCTTTCATTTTATGGATCAATGGTCTCGTTAGAGAGTAAAATTCATGTCAAGTTGCTGTTTTAGGGGTTGTTTTTAAAAGTTTGGAACAGATTAATCCATTTTGCATTACTTTCTATGGGAAAGCACGCCCTGGTTTTGGAACGGACTTCCGGAACGGATTAAGTTTGAGAACCAAGGTACCACTGTACTGGATTTTAGTGCCTGTGTACATAGCTCCTATTTTACTGTGTTTGGAAGTCAGTTGCTGTTCAGAAGGAAAGAAAAAAAGATATCCCCTGCACATACATAGAGCTCTCTGCAGCAGGGCAATTGGGAGGGCAAATAGACACATCAGTCTGTTTCTGGTCCATGTCAGATCACATGCTCATTCATAAGTCGGCTCTGACGGATTTCCACATCAATCTGGACACACACCAAAGCACAAAAATTGCATTATTTTAATAGTTTTAATAATAATAATAATAATAATAATAATAATAATAATAATAATACACATTTCTGAATACATTTTATATTAAATGTGTATTTTTGTATGTATTTTAACAAAACATGGCCATTTATATGCAATAGGTTTTTTTAGGTTTTGTTTTGTTTTGTTTTTGAGTCAAGAATTGTATTGAAAAATTTGGAGGCATGTGAAAATGAAAGGATAATGGTGTTCTGGGCCACGTATTAGTCCAGGAAGTCTGACTCAGGTCATTTCACTTAAAAATGCAGGCTGAACCCTGCCACCCTAGCAATTGGTTGTGACAGGATAACACCTGCCTGTTGTATTTATTGAGTGGGCTTCTCTTTAGCAGTTTCCTCTCTGCCTGTCAAATCACATCATCAGTGGATCATACACATAAAGTAGTTATTGGTGATTGCTTAGCTGAGTTTATTGGGCCAATTTTGAAACTGTAAAAAAAAGGCACAGAAACTTTTTTATTTTGATGTAAGGTTTTTAAAAATAATGTTTTATGTAGTGTTGACCTCAGTGCATTTTATTATAATTGTCTTAAAAATATGTGACATGTCTCATAGTCAAATTTTAACAAGGATACTATAATGTGCCAGGTTAGAGTTTATTTCTATCTCTGATACATTTCATTTCCCAGTCTAAATTGCCGTATGTAGTTTTGTCCTAATTCTCGTTAAGGTTGCATGATACTTCATAGTTAAACAGCTCCCCACAGGAATTAATCAAGCTCTGCAAGAATTTGACCTGTGACTTTGTGTGCTCTTATTCTGTGAGGTTGATGTAGAATATGCATAAAAATAATTTAAGTTCAAGAAAACCAATTAAATTCCAACTGTTGAGCACTGTTGCTGACAATTATTTTGCCCACAATGTTAGAATCCAAATAGCAAATACCTGTTTGAAATGTTCTCTAGTAATTACCATGAATGTGAAATTTTGTCACATTTTTGAGGCTATTATGTTGTCTTATATATGTATATAGCTTTAATTCTATCAATGTTTAATTGTATTTTAATTATTGCTTTTGCTATGTTTCTAAAAGTTCTTGTTTTTATCTGTAAGCCACCCCAAGTCCTATCAGGGAAATAGGCAGGGTATAAATACATTACTACTACTACTACCCCCCCCCCCCGATGGTGCCCCTGGAGGGTAAGCATATAAATATGGCATCCCCTGTCCCCACTATCAGTATGTTCAGTAATAATTTATTTAAAATTTCCAATGGATTGAAGTAACACATGGGGACAATGTAATTGTTGCAAATATGACGTCTCTGGCTAACCTTCTGATAAAAGAGACTGTATTGTATTGGCCTCTGGAACTTTGAAAATAGTATAGTAAGGTGCAAATGGGAATGATGAAATGGTATGTTTAGCCACTTTTGTAAATTACAGATACTGGCACTGTTCAGATTTGGTGGAGATATAAACATGTTACAAATAATATCATTAGATTGATATATACCTGAGCCCCTTCTAGCTACCCCTCACAGATGTGTCTAAAGTTCTGATCTGCATCTCTGGCACATACATTTTTTCATAGAGAAACACATTCATTAATTTTGTCTTTTAAAGTGATCTATGGCATGTTTATAACAGGAAATTCTCTATCTTACAGAGAATGGATTCCTAATTGACATAAAATGGTGAGGATTGAGATGTGTGGTCCTTTTGTAAAGTATCTTTAGGGAAAATCAGTCAATTTTGTTCTGTTTGGTTTGCATCTATAAAAATCAGATCACTTAGCAGCCAAGTTGTGTTTTACAAATACGACAAGGAAAAAGATAACACGAAATAAAGTTACTTACAGTGAGCCAGTTTGAACTATCACATCTTGGCTGATAAGTCAATGTGTGAAAGGGCTCTCCCCCCCCCCCATATGCAGTGGTGAAGCTGCATGCTATGGTACCGGGGGCGGAAGGGGGCGTGGCTGCCTCATGTCCCAGGGGGTGGCATGCTGCCCATGGGGGCGTGGTGTGCGTCCTGGGGGCGTGGCATGTCGCTTGCGGGGGCGTGGTGCCCAATGCAGTGGGGGGTGCGCAGCGTGTGCTGGGGCGACGGAAGCGATGGTACCCCCCTCCCTGATGGTGCCGGGGGCGGTGCGCTTCTCCCACCCCTCCCTTCCTCCGCCAGTGCCCATTCATTTATACCCCAGGAAACTTGACCATGGTTCCCTGTTTCACCTGAACCTGACAACCGTGGTGGCCAGCTTTGAAATAAGCCAGGATATTAAGCCAACTTAAAACCATGGTTTAATATCCTGACTTGTTTCAAATCTGTTCACTATAACTACCCAATTCAAAAAAACCAAGAAACTATGGTTAATTTGAGGCTTCCTCATTTGTGTGCTTGCACTGCGAAGAGAGGAGCAGAGGAGCTGCACGCCTAGATAAAAGACCCATCCATATCTGCTGAGAACATTTGAACATAGCCAGTATTTGCATGAGTGCTCAAAATTCTTCATGGAAAATCCTATAAAGCAGTGTGCATGTGTGAATGTATGTGTTCTTTTATGGCAGTCTTCTGTATACAGTACTTGCCTTCTAAGAAAGCTCAGCCCTCGACCTGTGAACCTTTCTGCCCCACTGGAGATGGAAACTTATCACTACACTGAGCGGTGCAATGTCTGCTCAGCCTCAATTTATGTCCCATTTGCAGATCCGCACCACTACCACCAGCTCCCATTCTGTTGTTATTTCACTGTTCCATTATGCCTTTGGTTCTGCTCTACTTGCCTTCCTGCAAGAAAGGAGAATTTCAGAATGCTGATAATGGATTTAGTGCATGCACCCACAAGAAAGTAAGCAAAGAAACAAAAAAGATCCCACGTCCAAGTCAAAGAAATGTTTATTCTAAGGAGGGGGAGTTGCTCCAGCAAAGAGCATTTTTAAAAAAGGAAACTTAAAAATAATAATAAATACTCCACTCCTGGAAAAGAAGAAAATTTCATTATTATTTTTTTAAAAAAACCAGATAATTCAAAAGTACATTTTAAAACATATATTTGAGGTAAATTGGCTCTTTTAAAATAATAAGAAAGAACAATTTTTACAATATTTTAGAGTGTTGTACTCCTATAAAATGCAAAAATTAGAAAACCTCTTTTTTCTTCTGGGGAATCATACTTTATCCATGAATAGTTAAATAAAACATTTTTGTTCCTTTTATTTTTTTAAATTGCTCTTAACAGGTTTTTAAAATTGTTTAATTAAAAAGTAATGTTATTTCTTTGTTTTTACACCCACTGGATAACACCAGTTAATGAACAGGAGGTGGGTTTTGATCATGGGTCTATGTGCATAGGCCACTCTGACTTTCAGATTAAAGTGTGGAGGTTAGGTTTAGGGAAGGATGACTGAATACTGGGAAATGGCTTTCAGATTAAAGTGTGGAGGTTAGGTTTAGGGAAGGATGACTGAATACTGGGAAATGGCTATGTTGCAGACAGCTCTGAGTCTTTTAGGATTCCTGTATGATGCACCTGTTTCAAATGTGCTGACATTCATACTTTACATTTTAAGGATTACATTTAACTTAAGTAAACACCCCAAAAAACCTTGTAAATGTGTGAAGAGGAACCCGTAGAGTTTGCAGACTTGCAGAAATTGCTTTAGTTTCCTCCTGATACTAGGGGTGACAGTTGAAAATTTACAGAATGGAAGCTGGGAATTCTGGAGAATGAAACTAGGTAGTGCTTTTTTTCTGGGGGGATGCAGGGATACGCATACCCCTAAACATTTTGTGAATCTTTGTACTTTTGTCCATTTACTGTATTTATTTTCCCTGATTTGAACTATAAAATGGTGATTTTCTTGAGTCAAAATGAGAGTACCCCTAAACATTTTTTTAGAAAAAAAAACACTGCTCAAGGTACTAAATGCTTGTATGCTATTATCAGTGCTTACACCCTGTCTCCAAATTTTGACTCTAGCGGACTTAGATTAACCTGCAGTTGCTTCATCTCCAAGGCACACATCCCATTTTTCAAATGACAACCTTGAAATTAACTTATTAAAAATTAGGAGTCAAGTGATCATTATTATGTATACTGCATACAGCCCAGTCTATCAAATTTTACACTTCCATCAAAGGTCTGGCAAATGCAAACCGCTCATATCACATAAGTACCAGAGCATCAGAACTTTGGCTTTGCCCACTGTTTGCATAAATGTTAACAACAAAGGCAATCTATGCTGTGTGCCAAAAAATATCATAACCATTATAATTAAAAAGCCTGACCTTTATCAAAATTCCTTGGTACATACGCTTGCAATTTCTTCTTCTAAAGTGCAAACTCTCCAGCTGTTATTGTTATTAGGGCATGTTTTCCCCTGATTAACTTTTCAAGGATAATTTCTAGTTTTAAGTGATTAACTTTGTTACCCTGTTTAAGTCACTTGGCTGGATTCATGGTAATTTTATTTGAAGCAGAGACAAAGAAAAGTGATCCTTTATTAAGATTTGAGGCTATAATGTGCAGTAATTGGCTAGAAATGCCAATTAATGGAATGGCAGTCATGAATTTTGATGTCAGCCTTTTTCCGGATTCAGTTATATGCAGGAAGGGTATTCTACTTCTGAAAATACAAGTTACACTAGTTGTTATGACTAAGTGGTGCAATTACCTGGCTTTCATGGATGACTGGCTTGAACTATCACTCTGAAATGTAGTGTTGTGTGGAAACTAATTTTGTAAGCTGAAGTTTGCTTCTTCTTTAAGGGTATGAAAGGCTGCCCAAACACCCTTCACCTGCATGTTATTCTCCCTTCCTAAAAGTTGCCCATCCTTTGGTTTTCAAGAATGCTAATTTGCAAATTGCTTGCATGTTGTTCTGTCATTTTGACTGTTCTCCAGAACCTCACTCAAAAAGTCTCCATTCTGTCTCAAAAAGCAAGTTAATACAGGATTGGTCATGAAAGGCAAAATGGGTTGCACGCTTTCCTCCATTGTTGGGGTAGCCAACATGATGGCATCTACAGTGGTACCTTGGTTCCCCAACTCAATCCATTCTGGAAGTCCGTTTGACTTCCAAAATATTCACAAACCAAGGCACGGCTTCTGGTTGGCTAATTGGCCCCGGAAACAATGCTGACAGCCGAAATGAGTGTTCGGCTTCCAAAAAAACGTTTGCAAACAGGAACACTTAGTTCCGGGTTTGCGATGTTTGGGAGCCAATTTTTTCAGGAGCCAACCTGTTCGGGAACCAAGATACCACTGTATAGGTTGTTAGACGCCAGCTCCCAGCAACCCCAGCCAGTATGAGCCAAAACTCAGGGATGATGGGAGTTGTAGTCCAGAAACATATGGAGGCTACTGGTTCTCACCCTCCATTCAGCAGTCATGGGACCTGCAGAATGTGTGCATGCCCCTCCATCCAGTTCCAATTTAATCAAAGCCTCACAGTAGAGATGATGGACAAATCTGTTTGTTTCCAGTCTGTGTCAATTTTGCATGAAAAAGGCATGTCAATAGGAATAATTCACTTGTGCGCATGACTCAGTCATATTTATATGAAAGAGAATGAATAGAATAAAATCATAGTCCATCTGGTTCCAACGTGGTATTTCATGAGCTGGAAAGTGGGGAAAGCACTAAACAGGCCTGGGGCAGATTGTTCATTGTATCTGAAGGTGCCTTGTTTTGAAAATGCTTGGGCAAGGTTGCTCTTCTGAGAAGTAGGGCAGATCAATTCCTGGAGTGCTCACCTGTTGTGTTATCCTCTCACCTCAAGCAACACCTGGCACATTATGATGGTGGTGACATAACTGAATTTAGTGTACCTATTCTCTCATGTAAACGTGGTTTGTGTTGGAGATTGTGTCTTGGCATTTGTGATAAAAATGCATAATGAAATAGAATCCAGCATGTGAAAAGCATCTCAGTACTATGATCTGCAGCCCAGAAAGATGCCAAAATGAGTGATTAATTTTGCTATAATCAATTACCAGAAATGCTGTTCATAGGGAATTTATTAAATAGAAATTAAATAATGGAGGGGCTTCACTTACCATTCATATGATAAGCCAGACCTCAAGGCTAAAGGCAGAATCTTGACAAATAGGGAGAACATAATGATAGATGTTGACAGCTAGGATACATTTTATAATGGATCTTTTGCCATTTTGATTTGGGGCTGTTTACTACTTAGATTTGAAACTAGCAAGAGAGATGGTTTATTCAGTGCCTCTTATTTCTGTAAGCTGAAATATAGCTCTACAGTGTTGGTTACATTTTTATGCAGGATAATGGTGCCTAAAAAAATAAGAAATCAGAATATGCATTTGGGGTATGCACTCCAGTGCTTGATATATTATTTTGAATTACATTATTTTGAATTAAAAATAATAGTTACATTGGACTTGAAAGCAAAAGAGGACCTGAGGCATGTAATAGGAATTAAAACCATAGGAGTGAAACACTGTATTTGTTAAAGAATGCTGCTTAAATTCTAACTTTCCTATCTGAATGCAAGAACCCAAACAGATCATCACAATAATTCTGTATTGTAGTTTAGCAAAACAAAGCCAATATTAGAAAGGCTTACTTTAGAAAAACATAGCAACTGATCCATTTTACATTTTTCTCTGTTACATAGTGGAATCCTAAATGCTGGACAACTGGCGTTTACAATGGATCTCTGCAGGAATAATTTACCAATGCAAAATCTACATAGGCAACTTCAGTTTCTCTATTTTTGCATAGAATTGATGGGGGATAACAGAATGCAAAAATATCCTGGCCATTATTGATACAGGATTCCATTATTCTTAAAGGAACATTTAAAAATTCTTACGGTAATTCCTAGTGGTCCTCTGTTGAATCTGCACAGAGCAATGGTTGCTCTTCATCCTGGAGAAGAGTGACTAGTGGGGTGCCACAGGGTTCTGTCTTGGGCCCGGTCTTATTCAACATCTTTATCAACGACTTGGATGATGGACTCAAGGGCATCCTGATCAAATTTGCAGATGACACCAAACTGGGAGGGGTGGCTAACACCCCAGAGGACAGGATCACACTTCAAAACGACCTTGACAGATTAGAGAACTGGGCCAAAACAAACAAGATGAACTTTAACAGGGAGAAATGTAAAGTATTGCATTTGGGCAAAAAAAATGAGAGGCACAAGTACAAGATGGGGGACACCTGGCTTGAGAGCAGTACATGTGAAAAGGATCTAGGAGTCTTGGTTGACCACAAACTTGACATGAGCCAACAGTGTGACGCGGCAGCTAAAAAAGCCAATGCAATTCTGGGCTGCATCAATAGGAGTATAGCATCTAGATCAAGGGAAGTAATAGTGCCACTGTATTCTGCTCTGGTCAGACCTCACCTGGAGTACTGTGTCCAGTTCTGGGCACCACAGTTCAAGAAGGACACTGACAAACTGGAACGTGTCCAGAGGAGGGCAACCAAAATGGTCAAAGGTCTGGAAACGATGCCTTATGAGGAACGGCTAAGGGAGCTGGGCATGTTTAGCCTGGAGAAGAGGAGGTTAAGGGGTGATATGATAGCCATGTTCAAATATATAAAAGGATGTCACATAGAGGAGGGAGAAAGGTTGTTTTCTGCTGCTCCAGAGAAGCGGACACGGAGCAATGGATCCAAACTACAAGAAAGAAGATTCCACCTAAACATTAGGAAGAACTTCCTGACAGTAAGAGCTGTTTGACAGTGGAATTTGCTGCCAAGGAGTGTGGTGGAGTCTCCTTGTTTGGAGGTCTTTAAGCAGAGGCTTGACAACCATATGTCAGGAGTGCTCTGATGGTGTTTCCTGCTTGGCAGGGGGTTGGACAAGATGGCCCTTGTGGTCTATTCCAACTCTATGATTCTATGATCTTGTGTATATCCTGCACAAATCTGAAGGATCATCAGGAAGGGCTTAGACAGTATGCATAATGTGCACAAATACATTCCTTGCAAGGAATGAGATGCAATTCTGCAATTCATTAACTGAACTATAACAGGGCAAAGGTGTGAGGCTGCTAAAAAATATATATTGGACCCAGCTGTATACTTTTGTATCCTCCAACTCTGGGTTCAGGACATATTGTGCAAATTGAATGTAATTGCATCTATTTATTCTCTTTCTAAGACTTTTGATTTAAATACTACTACTACTACTACTACTACTAATAATAATAATAATAATAATAATAATAATATGTTGCTGTTGTTGTTATTAAAATTTCTGTACTGCCCTTCATCCAACAATATAATAACACAAAAATACACACCATAATAACAAACAAAAACAATACCCCCACAGTTTAAAAGGCCATAGATTGCTTCATTAGCCAAAGGCCTGGGAGAAGAAGGATGTTTGTGCCTGGCAACTATGCAACGAAGGCACCAGGTGAACCCCCCCCTGGGGAGAGTATTCCACATGTGGGGCACCCAATTTTGGCATTGCAGAGGGCACCACTGAAATTTGAGACCCTGGGATCGGCCACTTTTGTTTTGATATTGTATGTGTGCTTTGAATCTTGCACAAACGGACCTAGTGGACTTTAGCTATAATGTTTACTATTTGAACTCAGAATTAGATAGCTTTGATTTACAGTGGCAGCAGACAGCTTTTAAACCTGCTTGTTCTAATATATTTGGTGTGGAGGGTGACAAAATAGGAGTACAGTGGTACCTCGGGTTAAGAACTTAATTCGTTCCAGAGGTCTGTTCTTAACCTGAAACTGTTCTTAACCTGAAGCACCACTTTAGCTAATGGGGCCTCCTGCTGCTGCTGCGCCGCTGGAGCACAATTTCTGTTCTCATCCTGAAGCAAAGTTCTTAACCCGTGGTACTATTTCTGTAACCTGAAGCGTATGTAACCCGAGGTACCACTGTAAATGCTAGAATAGCCTGAGCCAGTGAATATGTAGGACACTATACAAACTACTTTACATTTCTCTGAAGGCAGCCTACTGTAGTTTGAACATAGCCCTGTTTTGGCATTCAGTTATTGCATGCAGTGAAATTGTGGAAGGCAGAGCAGGGGGACACTGCCAACCCCACCTCTTCTATCACATCCCCTTGATTATGCAGATCTCTAAATTGTGTAGGGAGTGTCTACATAGGAAAAGGTGATACGCCAGAGGGAGTGGGCCTTAGCAGAGTGCCTCCACTCTTCCTCATGCAATTCTTACTATTCAGGTAGGTAGCCGTGTTGGTCTGATGCAGTCGAAATAAATAAATAAATAAATTTAAAAATTGTCCAGTAGCACCTTAGAGACCAAGAAAGTTTGTTCTGGGTATAAGCTTTCGTGTGCATGCACACTTCTTCAGATACACTGAAACAGAAGTCACCAGACCCTTATATATAGTGGGAGGGTGGGGTGGGGTTTTTCTAAAAAGGGTAGTAGGAGATGGGTGATTGACTCAATGGGTACTGTATCAGAAGAAGTATGCATGCACACGAAAGCTTATACCCAGAACAAACTTACTTGGTCTCTGAGGTGCTACTGCACAATTTTTTTTTATTTTTACTATGTATGATTACCCAAACAGGGCTAATGAACAGAAGCCCTATTCACTTGGCATCAGAAACTTGCAAGGCTGCTTAGAGAAAACTTCACTCAAGACATATTCTTCACACAGTCTAATTATCCTAATGTAGAAATGCAGATCAGAGTATTTATACTGTGCTGTGTAGGTGTCAGAACAAAGCTTTTTACTGTACAATACGAAGCCTTTTCTTTAACAGTGTAGGAAATGTTTCTTTATGTGACTAAGGTACAATGCCAGTTCAGTGGTCACAAAGGATGCTAATCTTGTAATATAAAAAATTCTTTTTTTAAAAAAACCCCATCGTGTTTTCTAATGTTTTTACTGGTATTTCAGGAAATTCTTGAGTTGACAAAACTTTTCAGTAAGTTGAAACAGGTTATGGAAAATGCATCATTTGTCAAGCAGAAATGAAAACTGAGGGGGGAATACACTGTAACAACTGGAACAATAAAATATGTCTCTGCAAATAGCACTTGAGTTGATTACCAGTTTGTTATTATCATTTGGTCATGACTCCTTAGTACTGATAATTATATAAGTATAGTAATCATATAAATGGCCTGTTCTTTGTGTGCACGTGTTTGGTACAGGTGCAGGTAAAAGCCCCCTGCAGGTGTCCCTCAAGCATAATGCTCAAACAGAGTTTAAATCTCACTAATTTTGAGGGTAGACTGCAAAAGGAAACCATAGAACCATAGAATTGTGGAGTTGGAAGGGTCTCTGAGGGTCATCTGGTCCAACCCCTTGCAGTATAGAGGATATAGAGGTGTGAGCGGGGTAACAAATGGCAGTAAAGAAGTGGGCTTGAATTTTAGAGTGAATTAGGTAGAGGATGTCTGGGAAATGACAGGGTTGAAAGGGGATAATATGTATGAGAGACAGAGGAAAGGGGGGAATGAAATGAGAGAGATGGAGCAAATGTAAAATAAAAGAGTTGGAATACCGGCTATGAAAGTTAGGCTAGTCACTTATGCTAGGATGAGATATGAAAACTCTGAATACTCTGTGTAAAATGACTACTCGTTCTGGGTGTTCTGATCTCTAATTAAGTGTATGTTTATGTGTTCTGGTCTGGGTGGAATCTAAGATTAATTCGAAAGAGCTGTAGCTTTGTGTTGGAGCAGATCCTTTGCATGCAGAAGGTCCCGGGCTCAATCCCAGCCAGTGTAGACAGTACTGAGCCAGGTGAACCAATGGTCTGACTCGGTATAAGCAGAGGCAGAGCTAGCTGCTCCGGCACCCGGGGGCGGAGCCATGGGGATGGGACGAATGTCCTGGGGGGCACCACCTGCAGTGAGCTTCTCAGAGGGTGAGACACCCAGGGGGGCGCCGCCCATGGTGGGTGTCCGGGGGGGGCGCCACAGCAAGTGTCTGAGGGAGCAAGCCGCCCATGGGGTTGGAGCGAGCTGCCCATGGCGGGCTGCTTCCTGGTTGGAGGGGGAGGGAGCTGCACCGCTTTGCCAGCAGCTTTCCTCCCTTTCCTCTTCCTTTTGACAGGACAGGGGAGGCTTCCCCCCAGGAAGCAGCCTGGGAATGGGGGGCAACGGCGCACCGCCCGCCCGTGACTCCCCCCCCCCGAGCTATCAAAATGAAGGGGGGAAGGCCGCCAGCAAGGCGGCGCAGCTCCTCCCCTTCTCCCAACAGCTCAGGGTAGGCTTGGGAGTTGTGGGCAGGCAGCGCACCGAATGTCACCCCCCTCAGTGATGACACCCAGGTCGGATTGCCCCCACCGCACCCCCTTCCTCTGCTTCCTATGTTCCTAAGTATATAACACCACATGTGGCTTCTGTGGATTTACGAATATAAAGAGAGAGAGTCCTGCTGCTTTCTTTTAAGTGGTAGCAGCAGGTATTTTAAGGGAAGTCTGGACTCCCAGGATTTGTTGAGAGACTGACCAAGTGACCAGCCAGGGACAGGCTATTGTAGAGGGCCCTGGGGGTGTTACAACTTGAGCGTACGAAACTTCAGATGGGCATTTGCTAACCTTAACACTTGCTGCATGAGTTGCTCAGACACTTAAGGCCCAAACTCCATGTTACAGAGAGATAGCTAGGTGCTACTGACCCTCATCTCCCAGAAACACATGCAGGGGCAGCTGGCTCTCTTTTGCTTCATTGGCAGCTACTTGCAGGTTGGCACAGAAGTGTGAACACAAAGAATTTACATCGTTTCCTTCCACCCCCCACCACCCCCCCACAAAAAATGTGTTTTTCCCTAATGTATAAAGCGGACACATTTCCCAGGATACCAGTTCATAATGATCTGCTTGCCTGAATCCAAATACCACTGAAACTTCCAGTGGTCATTGTGTGCATGAATTAAAATGACACGGGGAGGAAATAAATGAATCTGAAACTTGATAGCCATCTTTCTTGATACTGTTCCATGTTGAACAATGCTATTCAGGCATAAAATGGTTAAGAATCTGCATAATTTTCAGTTGAATTGATCCTAAGCTCTAAAGTTTTATTGCCATCAGTTTTTCATCTGGAGGAACCACAGGGGCAATAAAAGCCTGAGAAAATAATGAGGGGCAGGGAACCCAAGTGCTTACAGTGGTGCCCCGCAAGAGGAATGCCTCGCAAGATGAAAAACTCGCTAGACGAAAGGGTTTTGCGGTTTTTGAGCTGCTTCGCAAGACGAATTTCCCTATGGGCTTGCTTCGCAAGACGAAAACGTCTTGCAAGTTTGTTTCCTTTTTCTTAACATCGTTAATACAGTTGCGACTTGACTTCAAGGAGCAACTCATAGAACGCGGTGTGGTAGCCTTTTTTGAGGTTTTTGGTGATTTTTGAAGCTTTTCCAAAACTTTTCCGACACCGTGCTTCGCAAGACGAAAAATTCACTAGACAAAAAAACTCGCGGAACAAATTAATTTGGTCTTGCGAGGCACCACTGTATTGATATAATTGTGTTCCAGTAACTCACAAAACATTTAAAATTCTTCAGGTGTACGGAAATATTGTGGGTTTTATTGTTCAATTAAGTTATACTTTTTATACATTATTTTTGCCTTTAAATAAAATGCTGAAAAAAAATAAACCAGAAAATGTGATCAAATATATATATATATATATATATATATATATATATATATATATATATATATATATATATATATATGTAGGTTTTGGTGTCTTCGGGTGTCTTCCCGTGTAAGAGTTGGGGTGTCTAGGCGACGTTTCGACGAGGTCTCACTCGTCATCTTCAGGCTGGTGCTTTCGGCTTCTTGTTACTAGAACATCATATATATATGATGTGCAAGAGACATGTCCCTGATCAAATGTGGTTAGAATTTGAACAAATAAACAAAGCAGACTTATTTGTCGAGGGAGGTTGGAAGATTGAAAAGCATTAGGTAAGCACCTCATCTAGAAGTTAATATCTGTTCGTGGATGCTATAAAAAGTTGCTTGCATCAGCAGTTCAAACATTTAAAAACCTTTAATATCTATACAGGTTTTAAAGCTATCTTGCATTTCATTATTCCACCCCCTAACACCACCTTTCAATCCCGCTTATAGCTGTTATCAACTGGAGTTCTTCGTTTTCAGCTGAGCTGTTTAATTGCCTGGATTACCATGTAGGTTCCAGTAGTTTCTATTAAATTTATTTAGGGTACTACATAGCCATCGATTCAGCTCACTGTTTACAGACGATTGATAAAACAGCCTCCAAGCTAATTGACAAAAGGCTCCTTGATATGATAAGTAGAAAATGCCAGCACTAGCTAGCTGACATTAACTGATTTATTGGTAGACACTAGACAGGCATTCTTACACAAATTTTGCAAGGTGTTTACTTTTATTAAACCAACATCACTTGATAAAAACTTAAGTGCATAAATTGAGACTTGAACAAGTGTTATGACAGCCATGGGCAAAGTGCTCTCCTTCTGCAATTGGCACATAGTTATGCTATGGAATTAACTACCACAAGGCGATTGCCAACTTGGACAGCTTTAAAGGGGTGTTAGATCCAATGGCCAATATGGCTATTATTGGCTACCTCCAGTATCAGAAGCAATCTTCCTCTGAACATCAGCTGCTGGGAGCCAAGAGTGAGAGTGCTGCTGTGCTCATGTGCTCCTTGTAGGATTTCTATTGGGGTCTGCTTGGCTTCTCCATGGACAGAATGTTGGACTAGATAGGCCTTTGGCTCAATCCAGCAGGACTTCTTATGTTCTTCTGCTGAAAATCTGCTTCAACAGCCAGAAAATGCAGGCTGAGCCTTAAGTAGGACTGCAGCATCTTCTGGGTTGCTATCCCCACCACGAGTGAGTATTTATCAAATGACAAAAGTGGGATGTGTGCACACATCAGAAGAAAACAGCCCTCTTTCAAGTATTATTCAACTCTCTTTTTTTCTCAAGTCTGCCTCCATTCTTATCTGAAGAAAAATACATTAATGAAGCTACTGAATTTTTTCTCTCCAAATAAGACAGAAGGAGGAAATTGGCAATTGGGTACATGAATATTTAGTTCTGAGCTATCTTTCAGTTTTGGCTTCTCTTTTGAGTATTTGAGTATTCACATTTTAATGATTCAGCCTGGAGATTAAAAAGTATGTTTCAGAGCCCAAATACAGTATGGCGAGTGCTTGACATTCAAAATGCAGAATGCAGAATTGGGGGGGGGGTGGGAAATCCCATTTAAGTTCTAGTATAATATTTGGCAATACGTTTTCAGTAAGTATGTTTACGTGGCATTCCACTCCACTGAGTTCAATGGGACTTACTCCCAGCTAAGTGTGCACAGGATTGCAGTGCTAGTAATGTTTTTTTTTAAAAAAAAATTTTTTTTTGAAAAAAGACCAGTTATGAATTTAAGTAATATGTTTAAATCCTCCTCCCTCAATTAATGAATGATTGTTTGTCTCAGCCACTGAGATAATCTCTTGAGCCCCAGTTGTTCTATTGGCAGTCCATTATTATGACTAAACCCCACCATGTTATGTATTTAGTGACAACTGAAAATGGGAAGATTTTAAATAAATAATACGCCAAGGAAATATTTTGGATCAAAGCCACCTTCAGAACTTTCAATATCTCATGCCCATCGCTTGAAAGTACATTTAAGAATTGGAGCACTGAGAGACAGAACGCATAGCAGACAGAATTAGAATTACAAACTGTGGTAGGCAGTGGAAGACAGGAGTGCCTGGCGTGCTCTGGTCCATGGGGTCACGAAGAGTCGGAAACGACTAAACAACAATTTTTGTATTGCAGGGGGTTGGACCAAATGACTCTTGGGGTCCCTTCCACCTCTACAATTCTATGATTCTGTGAACTGTTGTGCAGATGTATAATATGACAAAATATGAATATATTGCAGTAGTTTTATAGGCACCTGCCATTGTTTTGCCATAGCTTACTAAGGGTTCCCTCCAACTATGAAGCTGAAGTGGTCCACAAAACCCTTATTTTCACTGCATGCAGAACTCAATCCCCTTGACACATAACAGTCTCCTTGTAGAAGGGCCACTACACGTGCTTAGATGCAGACCTTAGAAGTGGAGCCAGTAGGTGTTATTTCCAGCCAGCCTGCTGCCTGGTTGCTGTTCAGGCATCTGTCTCTGTGTGAGCTGCCTCCACTGAGATGTCATGTTTGAGGTGATGTGAGTTCCCCCCATCCTTTTCCTTTATATTATCTTCCCAGTGTGGTGTAGTGGTTAAGAGCGGTAGTCTCGTAATCTGGGGAACCGGGTTTGAGTCTCCGCTCCTCCACATGCAGCTGCTGGGTGACCTTGGGCCAGTCACACTTCTTTGAAGTCTCTCAGCCCCACTCACCTCACAGAGTGTTTGTTGTGGGGGAGGAAGGGAAAGGAGAATGTTAGCCGCTTTGAGACTCCTTAAAGGGAGTGAAAGGCGGGATATCAAATCCAAACTCTTCTTCTTCTTCTTCTTCCCTTATCTGCTAGCCTCAGCCAAACATAGAGTTAAGCATGCTTAAGCCTACTGAAACCCATGGGTTTAAGTGTGCTTAACTCCACGCTGAATTGTGGTCTCTGTCCATATTAGTTTGCAATCCATAAAAGCCAAAAGGATAGTGCCAAAGTAAGTGGGGGAAAGCCATTTGTTTCCCTGGAATCTTCATAGGAATATACCCTTTTTCTGCTGTAAGTCAAAAAGCTGAAATTAGATATGATCCATTGATGTTGTGGGCATTCCTCTTTCTCAAACCCAGACAGATTGAAAATGTATTTTATCATAAAGAAAGGTGGCTTTTGTATGGCATTTATAGGTTGTATCCAACACTGCTGTTTCACTCACGCAGCAGACTTCTTCCCAACAGAACTCCCTCCCCCTCCCCCCCCCGCTTGCTCACCTGCAGCCACCCATGCACCTTCAAAATCTCCTGCTCAAGAGGATTGGAGGGCTCCCTCCAGAGCAGTTTTTGGGGGTACATAGGGAGGAGAGAGGAAGGAGAAATCCCATTGTACAAGCAGTGTTCTTCTTGTACAGCGTTGAATACAACCCAATATTTCTCTTCATTTTCATCCTTTGGGGAAAAAAATAGAGGTTACAAAAGTATGTGCATAGTTTCTTTTTCAGGTTGTAAAGTCTTTTCTGCAGATCAGTTACATTCGATGTGAGACATTAGTGTTGTACACAGTAAGAGGTTGGGAGAGATGGGGGTGGGGTGGTATAACTTTCATTCTGTGTCAGTGCCCCTTGGGTAGGTTCTTTCTATTCATTTGTTACTTTTCCTTGGCAATGAGAGAGGGTTTTTTTTGGAGGGGGGGGGGTCCAGAGCATGGTTGTTTGTTTGCATAAGTGGGTGGGTGGTGGGTTGTTGGGTCAAGTTAGCCATACTGATTTGTATGCTTTTGGTGGGTTCTTGTTGTCCTGTTGGGTTGTGTATAAATAAATTTCACTTTTTAAAATAGGAAAAAAATGTACTATAAAAACATACTGTAAAGGGGCTTCTTAAAACCCTGTTAATGACCTGTTCATTTCCAGTTGTGACGGATAACATGCTTTCCCTACAGTGGTGCCATCAGGGCAGGACTTTGGGGCAAACATCCAGGGCCCCACTCAGCAGCTTGAGAAGGAGGGGGACCCCAAATGCAGAAGGGTTAGTCTACTAAATACCATAGTGAGTGAAGTTATATACATTACGATCTAAGGTGCCCTTACCACCACTAAGCTCAGAGTCCAAAATTACCTAACTGCACCACTTTTCCTCTGCAGTTCAGTACAGAATGAGGTTCAGCAAACTTTGAGTTATTTTCCCAAAAAAACAAAACCCCAAGAGAATAGCTTAGTTTATTCCAAGCACAATGCTGAACCCAATATATTATGAACAACATCACTGGGAGTGCGGTGGGGTCTGAGTTGTATCTGCCAACCCTTCCTTGAGCCTCCAGACTCACCCATCTAGATGCTGTTGCAGCATCAGTGGTTTGTCATGAACACAGAAGGGGAGGTGAAAGCCTTTAGTTCAGTGGTAGGGCCCTTTTGCTTGATGAGCAGAGGGTTCTTAGTTCAATCCTCATTATCATAAGGTATGGCTGGGAAAGACCCCAACTGAAACCTTAGAGAACCACTGTCATTCAGTGCAGACCAGCGGTCTGACTCTGTATATAGCAGCTTCCTATCCAACCTTCAGATTTGTTAGCCATCCTGAGAACATGTGTGCTGAAGGATGGGGTAAAAATTGTTTAGATCAGCAGAATGACCAGCACGGGCTACAGGATGGTAGATGCCAACAAAAGCTTTTTTTGTGGGGTGTGTAGAAACTGACTCTTGATATCCCCCTCCCATAGAACAAGTTAGTACTGCCAAAGCCAAAGCAAGAGACGCCCTCTCCCAATGCAGAAACACGCATTCAACCTAGTGCTTCAACAAGGATCTCTGGATCAGGGTCATGGCCCCAATATTCACAACTTCATTCACAACTTGCTCTCCTAAACCTATTCATGGCAATGTCTCTTGGTGGTGAAACTTTGTGGAATTTAAACAAAACCTTTTACATGTTTTAAACAGCAAGTAAGTGAATGAATTCACGGATACATGCTTAGGCAGCATTTTCTGACAGAGGCAGCAATAATAGCTCTTGCACAAATCTACTTTGAAATATCCTTGGATATTCTATTTCCACAATAAAGAGCAACACGAGAAAATAAATTATTGATCAAGAACCACCGCTGTCATCTTGAAATTCAGATTACAGCCATATGCAGCATTTTTATTCTCCTTTTATCTCACCGAAACAATTCAAGGCTGAGCCATAAGGACAACCTCGCCTGCTGATTGCCACACAGGTCTTCAGAAAGTTGCTGTGCTGCTTTGAAAGAAGGGAGCGTTTGGGTTAAACTGAAAGGGAGTTTTCACTATGGGGAAAGCGGGGAGCAGACTTCATTACCCCGAACAAATATTTCCCTTCTTGTTTCGGACTAATATAGATAAATTGGTATTAATAATTTGATTCCATAGAGTCGTAGAGTTGGAAAGTGCCACAAGGGTTATCTAGTCCAACGCCCTGCAATGCAGGAATCTTTTTGCCAAATGTGGGGCTCTAACCCATGATTAAGTGTCTCATGCTGTACCAACTGAGCTATCCCTCAAGCTTGAATTGATTTATTATATTTCTATACCGTTTTTCATTCAAATGACCCCAAAGCTGCTTACAAACAATAAATAACAATAACATGATAGAACATAATAGAACATCACAAACACAACATAAATCATATAGAATAACTAATAAATCATTCTGTGATGCTATTTCATGCTCCCTGATCACTAATATTGCACTAATACTAAATTGCAATAAATGTATATACAGATCCATAAAATTATAGTGAAATGGAACATTAATGTTCCCCCTGTGGGACATACATGAGTGATGTAATTATGTGCCTGACATTGTGTTATGGGGGAGATGACTACCCCCCACTCCAATACCCGCCCACCTCCAACACTACCACATCCAGGGTGTGGGTGTGGGTGTGTGCATCTCACTGGTCCAGGAGGTGTGGAAAAGGAACATTCAGGACAGTAACGTACCACATTCTTGTGATTCTCAGTTTTCTGGACATAGCAGCAGATTCCTTCCTATGACATGCAGGTGCAGATATATACCCTGGCTGTGTTCAAACATCACACTAACCCATTGTTTTGAATATGATGAAAATTTGCCACAACTAGCCTTGGACTCTCATGCTCTCTCTTCACCACTTTTCCTCTGGCCACAAGAAGCTTTTGTTTCAATACTCTATTAATCACATTTTGGTGTTTTGTCCACAACAAATTGACTTGTTGCTTGTCCAGCTCATCTTTGTCATAAGCTCCATGAGTGATAAAAAAACTTTCAGTTACAGGTAGGTATCTGTGTTGGTCTGCTGTAGTCAAAACAAAATTTTAAAACATTCCATCCAGTAGCACCTTAGAGACCAACTAAGTTTGTTATTGGTATGAGCTTTCGTGTGCATGCACACTTCTTCAGATACATATTTCAGTCAATGGCTGATCTCATAGCCCATTTCAACAAATGTTTTATCTATGACTAAGTATGCAATAAGTTTTGGGAACTACTCACAGGTATATATGGCAATGAATGAACTGGTAGCTATGGCTGCAATTCTTAATCAATCAAGCCGGTTAATTAACTTGAAGACCTTCCAAATTAGTATCAAAAGTGCCCCTCGTTGGTGCCACACACTTCTATTTTTTTCCATTCTAAACTGGAATGTGCATATTTATGCAAATCTATTAAGTGATTATAAAAAAATAATCCATGGAATTTCTTTAATTAAATGGCACCCCAATATGTATGTATTCCACTTCTATGGCACCCTTGCATGGGTTTCTCATCATGGAACTTTGGAGTGTCAGGCATAGCCCTATTGGCTTTAGCCCAAACGTAGCAGAGTTTTCCTGCACAGCGAAGAAGCTAGTTGAGGCGGTAATGACTAGTCAGCTAGACTCAGAATAACTATTTACAGGATTTATTAAAGGAAAAATAAAACCAGCAGAGTTTCTGCATACAAATAAAAGCAAATAAATCCTCTCTTTCTTTCTCTCTCTCTCTCATAACCATACACAGCACTTCTAACTCCTAACACACCTCACCCGAAACTGTGCTAGCAATCCCAGATAACAGAGTTGAGTGCTGCTCGTTAACCAATCAGAGTGAGTAGTTTCTAGGTCAAGCAGACCTGGGCTTTCTGCCAAGAGTAAATTGACACCAGCTGGAGTTAATTGGTGAAGCTAGAATCTGCAAGTTTCCCACGAGAACCAATTAACAGAAACTGAACACCCCCTCACAGATTCTGCTGAACAATTAACTCCAAATACACCTATGTAGGAGATCATTTTTCCAGCAAACCTAAACCCTTGCACATTCGCTTGTTCTTTACCTTTGCCAATGGTTTAGTTAACACATCTGCTACATTTTCTTCACTTGACACATAAGTACAGGTGATTACATTGTCTTGTACACAGCAACGTACATTTTGGTATTTTACAGAGATATGTTTGGAACGCGATTTGAAACCCTCTGTTTTACTTAAGGTTATACAAGCTTGATTATCAATGTAAACTTGTACTGGTTCTCCACAATTCACATTTAAACCTGTTAACAAATGCTTGAAATAAATCACCTCGTTGCACAATTCACTCAATGCGGCGTACTCTGATTCCGTTGATGACACACTTACAATGTCTTGCTTGCGTGACCGCCAGCTGATTAAAGCTCCACCGACCATTATAACTAGTCCTGTGACAGATTTTCTATCTGGCAAATTTCCCCAGTCACTATCACAGTAGCAACTCAACATTTCATCCTCTGAAGAATTTAATTGTAACATATAGCCAATTGTCTGTTTGAGATACCTCAGAACTTGTTTTACCCCTTTCCAGGCATTTAGTGTGGGTTTTGAGACCAATCTACTTAATATGCCTACTGCATAGCTAATATCAGGTCTGGACCACTGTGCTATATACAATAAACTTCCAATTACAGAGTGATATACATCAGGATGTTCAAATTCAGGACTCTCATCTATGTGAAGTGTTTTTATGAAACCTGGATCCATAGGCACCGCTGCCCCTTTGCAATCCTGCATCCTGTATGTAGTCAGTAGTTGTTTAACTTTGTTCTGCTGACTAATTAGGCAGCTGCCATCTTGGGCCCAGCACACTTCCAACCCTAGATATGTCCTAACCGGGCCTAAGTCTTTTGTACACCCACCTGCAGCCTACAATCTTTGCCCCCTCAGGCGCTGCCACTGGTGTAAAAACCTTGTGCTCATTCAGAGAGGACATCTCTTCCTCCATTGCCTGTTTCCAGCGCTCTGCCTCCTCTTTTGGTAACTTTAACACCTCCTGAAAACTCTTGGGTTCTGCACTTACACTAAACACATTTGCAGTATCTGGGGAAAAACGCACCGGAGGCACTCCTTTGTTTTGTCTTTTAGATCTTCTGGGAGAAAAATTTTCTTCTGACCCACTTTCCTCCTCAGAACTATGACCTCTCTTTTGTTGCTTAGCAACTGGTCTTTGGCTAACTCTACTTCCTTGAGAGCTCTTATCTGAACTTTCCTCCCCCTCAGACTCTGATTCTCTGTGTCTACTTTCAGAGTCATGGAGCTCCTGGGAAGGTTCAAACCAAACCTCAGTATTGGCATGTAGTCTCTCCCAGCCACTATGTTCACAAAAACTGGCATTCCTGGAGATCACAATGCCATTTGTCCCTTCAGCAAAGCGGAAACCTTTTCCCAGCTCCTGGTAACCCACAAACACTAGCTGTTTGGTCTTAGGATCTCCCTTCTTCCTCATTTGTTTCGGAATTAATACCCAGGCTTTTGATCCAAACACATGCAAATGGTCAATTTTGGGTTTTTTCTGAAACAATTTAAAGTACGGGGTTGTACCTATTGTTTGATGAAAGAGCCTATTTTGGAGATAACACGCGGTGAGCATGCTCTCCCCCCAATAAGACATGGGCAAATCAGCATCATCAAGCATGGCAAACATCATATCTTGTAAAGATCTGTTTTTTCGCTCTGCAACGCCATTCTCCTCTGGGGAAAAAACGTTCGTTTTTCTATGCCCAATGCCACGCTTTTGTAACCAATCTCTAAAGGCATTTGACATAAATTCGCCACCTCTGTCCGTCTGAATCCTTTTGAGTTTAACAGACAGAAATCTTTCCACAGATGCCACCCAGCCTTTAAACTTAGTGAACACGTCACCCTTATTCTTCATGGGAAAAACCCAAGAATAACGCGTGGCGTCATCCACAATTGTTAGTGAAAAGCGCGATCCACCCCTGCTTACAGCAAATGGACCAATTACGTCCATGTGAACCAGCTGTAGCGGTGTCTCACTAACTCTGTCACTTCTGGGGTAAGAGACTCTGTGGGTTTTAACCTTTTTACACACATTACAATCAAGGTACTTGTTACAACTCTTTAAATTTCCCCCATCAGCCAATTCAGACATTTTTAGTACACTTTTCCAGCAAGCATGCCCCATTTTCCTATGCAATAAGTGCACACAGTTGTCATGTATAGCTTTGTTAGCAGGCTGAGATTTACTGACTGCTGCTGCAACTTGAGATCCTGCTTTAAGCCAAAACAAGCCTCCCTCTGACTTAGCAGTGCCTAAAATCTCACCAGCCTTCTTAATAATGCAACTGTCTCCTTCAAAATGCACTTTAAACCCAGCTTTTAGCAAACAATCTACAGACATCAGATTGCTCCTTAATGACGGCACACACAGTACATTTTGCAGGCATTCACGAAGACAAGGAACATAAACTGCACCCCCCGAAATCACTTCGGAAGTACTTCCGTCTGCTAGAGCCACCTGGCTGCGCTGTGCTGAGTTCTTGGAAACAAACAATTCATCTGAATTCACGATGTGGCGAGACGCTCCCGAATCGACCACCCAGACCGCTTGTTTCTCATCAGCACTCTTGACCTCGCCGGTCACCAGCTGAGCCGACTGTTTTCGTTTGAAGAATTTCTTTTTTACGCTGCTGCTGCTGCTGCTGCTGATCTCGTCTCTGCTCCTGCAACGGCAACTGAGACTTGACCAACTCCGGACATTGTCGTTTTAGATGCGCTGAAGACCCACATCGGAAACAACGCCTAACAGCAAACGCTGACTCCTCACCAGTACGCTGCTTTTGCTCCACCTCTGGCACGGCATGAGAACTCCTTCCAAACCGCCCACCTGTAGAAGCCTCTGCAGCCAACAACCTTTCTTGCCTCTTCTGCCATTCTTCAATCAAACGCCCAGTAACGTAACTGACTGATAAATCATGCTCCTGTATGCCTTCTAGAGACAAAACTAAATTATCCCAGCTTTCCGGGAGAGAACTCAAAATAATAGCCACCTTCTCCTGCTGGTCTAACGCACAGTCTCTTTCCTGTAGCGCAGAAAACTTTAACTGTAAACTGTGTAGGTGTTCCTGCATTGTAACCCCAGGCTGTAACATTGCCTTGTACAATGCCTTGCGAATGAACAGCTTGGAAACCGCTGTCTCACGCACATGGAGTTCTTTAAGTGCTTGCCACACACCTCTAGCTGTCTTGATTCCCCTCACATACGGCAACTGGGAATCTTCCAGCCCCAAGACAATTGTGGCCCTTGCTCTTTGGTCTTTATCGAGGTCTTCATCATCAGGCTTCGCAGGAAACTTACTCACCACTTGCCAGAGACGATCCCTCTGCAGCACTGCCTGCATGCGTTCCGACCACAGCAAGTAATTGGAGTCATTCAGACGCTCAAAAGCCATCTGAACTGGTTGTGAGGCCATCTTGAGAGCGATGTCCCTGGAACCCGGAACCAGCTACTCACGACCACCGAGAGAGAAAACAGGAACCACAGCACCCAGCACTCACACGCTGCAGCTGTTGTCCTTGTGTCCGCTGCGTCACCAGCTCACCACGGTCAGGAACCAGCCAGGAACAACAACCTCTGGAACTACTGGAACCAACGCCGTTGATGCTGACACCACCGCAACTCAGGCTGGCAGCACAATGCCCATAACCTCATGGAACTTTGGAGTGTCAGGCATAGCCCTATTGGCTTTAGCCCAAACGTAGCAGAGTTTTCCTGCACAGCGAAGAAGCTAGTTGAGGCGGTAATGACTAGTCAGCTAGACTCAGAATAACTATTTACAGGATTTATTAAAGGAAAAATAAAACCAGCAGAGTTTCTGCATACAAATAAAAGCAAATAAATCCTCTCTTTCTTTCTCTCTCTCTCTCATAACCATACACAGCACTTCTAACTCCTAACACACCTCACCCGAAACTGTGCTAGCAATCCCAGATAACAGAGTTGAGTGCTGCTCGTTAACCAATCAGAGTGAGTAGTTTCTAGGTCAAGCAGACCTGGGCTTTCTGCCAAGAGTAAATTGACACCAGCTGGAGTTAATTGGTGAAGCTAGAATCTGCAAGTTTCCCACGAGAACCAATTAACAGAAACTGAACATCTCAGTGGTCTCCCACCTACCTTTACTGATCAGGTCTGCACTCACTTAACTTCAGTAGCTCTGAAGTGTCGGTGTTCCTTCACCATTCACAAAGTCCAGGTAATTAACTTTTGGAGATGTAGCTTGGAGTGTTGTTAGAACACTTGTCTCAGAGACCCCTTTGCCTGCTGGAAAAGGTTCCATCTTTTCTAAGCAAATGCTCTTAGCTTCTCTTAAAAAGTGGAAAGGACAGCAAGGTTTCCTTTTTGCATGTGTAAGTTATCAGCTAGTATTTTATTAATCGTAGCTCATAACATGTTTGCTTTTCTTATTAGTTTTCTCTTTGAGTAAGAGGAATAAAATAAAAATCACTCTTCTTGTATGTTCTTGTCCTTGACAGTTTAATCACAGAAATGCATTTCAGCCTTTTGACATTTATTTATGGTAATGCAATTGATTTGGATTATGTAACCTCCCAATGAAAACCCAGGGAGCTAATGTTCTTTCTGAATTTATACTTAGTAAATTTAAGTGGATGAAAGGGGGGGGGGGAGATATTGGCAAAGCACAGAGACATTCAAGCATATGTCTTGCAAAACTCCATCCTATCTTTATTTAAGGATGCAGAATCCCATTTCCTGTTGAAGATGGTTATGGTCTGTTAGTGCTTCTAGGTGGTCTCCTGTTGTTGCAGCTCCTGCTTATTTCAGATAAGAAATTATACTATGTGCGGGGGTGGCCTTTTCAAGAAATTCTTAGTTAAAGTGTAAGGTAAGATAAAAACAAGCATGCCTACTCAGGGACTTCAAAACGTAGCTATTTACCTCACAAGGCTCTGCATCCTTCAAAAGCATTTGTTGAATCTCTTTGCATTTTGAGTTTAGCCACTTATTTTTCTGATAAAGTTAGCATGAGAAGTCATGGCCTAATTTGCCTTCTGATTGAGTGTAATTTGATTTTTTTCCCCCTGTAGCGATGGTTCAATAAAAAAAACAGAACACCTGTAGGATTTTATTTGATACTGAATTCATCCTTCTGTGAGTTTTAATGCCCCATCTAAAAAAGACAATTGTTCCAGAATTCATCAGAATGATTTATGGCACTGTAGCTAAAAAGGTTGTGCAAGATATGAATGTGTACATTAATTACATATTTGTCCTTTAGCACAGCCTGTGGAGCTACTGTTGGATCACAGGTTTCAGATGATCCCAAGAGAGATTTGTATCTAGCAAGCATTTTTAACATTTCAAAAGGAGTGGGTTAACTTGTGAGATGATTGCTAGGTAGAGAAAATAGAACCAGAGGGGGAATTCAGTTTTCTCATTGATACTGAGAGTTTGCCCACATACATTAGGAAAGGGGTTTTGAAGCTTGAAGCTTCGGCAGTGAAGTAGCTCAGACTGAGGTCTTATATAAGAGTTGGAGGCTCAGCCCCTTGAGCAGGACAAGTGTTGCATACACTTCCCCTCCTCCTGAATGGCATCATTCACAGCTAGCCTGGCACTTTGCTGGAAGCCCTGGGACTCCTACCTGGTACACTGCTCTGTTCTGCTTCTGTGGTGCTAGAGGTGACTGGGTGGGGCACAACAGATCCAAGAGCTGTCCAGGAACCCAAGCACCTATTTTTGAGACCTCTAGTATTGGGACAGGAATTTCTGTGGCCCTTTGGGTTCACTGCCAGTGTGAATATATGATGATGGGTCCTGCTAACAAATTCTCTCCTTCCAAATTTCTCCCCAGATGATGTGGTTCCAAATTACCCATTTCTCATCACAAAGTGGCACCAATACCGTAGTTATATGTCATTATTTTATATATTTTTTTAAAGATATTTATTAAAGTTTTTAAAGTATAACAGTAAAAATGAAAAATAAAAAGAAACATACAAAATAAAAACAGTTAAAAAACACATTGATTTTCCATAACATATCTTCCTTACACTTATTTCCCCGGACCTCCTCGTACCTCCCTTTTTTGTATTCCACTTCTGTTTGTTAGTTCAGCAAATCCTTACCATTGAGCTTTTACCCTTTTGTAAACCTTTTTTCCTATCTCTTAAAGCATTACAGCTGGAAACCACTTAGTTTCTATCCAACATCCTTCTAGCATTCATTAATTTTACAATATTTCTGTAAATAGTCTTTAAATTTCTTCCAGTCTTCTTTCACCGACTCTTCTCCCTGGTCTCGAATTCTGCCAGTCATTTCTGCCAATTCCATGTAATCAATCACCTTCATCTGCCATTCTTCCAGAGTGGGTAAATCTTGTGTCTTCCAATACTTTGCAATGAGTATTCTTGCTGCTGTTGTAGCATACATAAAAAAAGTTCTGTCCTTCTTTGGCACCAATTGGCCGACAATGCCCAGGAGAAAAGCCTCTGGTTTCTTCAAGAAGGTATATTTAAATACCTTTTTCAGTTCATTATATATCATTTCCCAGAAAGCCTTAATCCTTGGGCACGTCCACCAAAGGTGAAAGAATGTACCTTCAGTTTCTTTACATTTCCAACATTTATTATCGGGCAAATGATAGATTTTTGCTAGCTTGACTGGGGTCATGTACCACCTGTATATCATTTTCATAATATTCTCTCTTAAGACATTACATGCCGTAAACTTCATACCTGTGGTCCATAACTGTTCCCAGTCAGCAAACATAATATTATGTCCAACATCTTGTGCCCATTTAATAATAGCAGATTTCACCGTTTCATCCTGAATATTCCATTTCAACAGCAAGTTATACATTCTTGACAGATTCTTAGTTTTGGGTTCTAACAGTTCTGTTTCTAATTTTGACTTTTCCACCTGGAAGCCAATTTTCTTATCCAAATTATATACCTCCATTATCTGATAGTAATGAAGCCAATCTCTCACTTTGTTCTTTAATTTTTCGAAACTCTGCAATTTCAATTTGTCTCCTTCTTGTTCCAAAATTTCCCAATATGTCGGCCATTTGGCCTCCATATTGAGCCTTTTCAGAGCTTTTGCTTCCATTGGAGACAGCCACCTTGGGGTTTTATTTTCCAATAAGTCTTTGTATCTTATCCAGACTTTAAACAGTGCTTTCCTGACAATATGGTTTTTGAATGCTTTGTGTGCTTTGACCTTATCATACCATAAATATGCATGCCATCCAAATACATTGTTAAATCCTTCTAAATCCAAAATGTCTGTGTTTTCAAGAAGTAGCCATTCTTTCAACCAGCAAAAGGCTGCTGATTCGTAGTAAAGTTTAAGGTCTGGCAGGGCAAATCCACCCCTTTCCTTTGCATCTGTTAGTATCTTAAATTTTATTCTGAGCTTCTTGCCCTGCCAGACAAATCTAGAAATATCTCTCTGCCACTTCTTAAAACAGTCCATCTTGTCCACAATTTGCAGTGTCTGAAATAAAAACAACATTCTCGGCAATACATTCATTTTTATCACAGCAATGCGGCCCAACAGTGAAAGTTTCAAATTTGACCAAATTTCTAAGTCTTTTTTCACTTCCATCCAACATTTTTCATAATTATCTTTAAATAAGTTCCCATTTTTGGCTGTCATATTAATCCCCAAGTATTTCACTTTCTTTACCACAGTCAATCCTGTCTCATTCTGATCTCTTTCAATCGGTGTTAAATTTTTCTCTAAAACCTTAGTTTTTAACTTGTTCAATTTAAAACCTGCCACTTGACCAAATTCTTGAATTAATTCTAAAACCCTTTTAGTACTAGATTCTGGCTCCTGTAACGTCAATACTAAGTCATCTGCAAATGCTCTCAATTTGTACTGTTTGGCTCCGACCTGTATATGTCATTATTTCAGATTGCATCTCCAGATTTGAAAAAGATTGCCTCCGTTTACTCTTTTCACAGCTTTTCCTTTGTTTGTAGCAAAATCCAGCACCTCTCAAGCTTTCCTCTTTTGAGATTTCCTGTCCAATTTTTCACTTGCAAAAAGTATTTGGCTATTAGATCTTTGGCTTTTCATATAGAAGTAAACCACCTACTATTTTGGAGTGTGCATTATCAGGTGTTTTTGGTTTTTTTAAAAAAGTAGAAATCAAATTTACCATTTGCTTCATGGTTAGGAAGAGCACTTTTACTCTGTCATTCAGACAGAACCACAATATACATTTATTTAACAGCTGTTTTTAAAGGAAAACTTTCTGTGACAAATTGATATTCACCATAGCTTGGTTTAATAGCATGTTATTTTGTTGTGTGATTGGGAAGATAATTAGCTATTATGGTTTATGTATATCTAGGAGTGGTGTGCCTACACAATTTACACATGCATATGGTCACCTAAGAACCTTAAGAGCAGCTTTTCTGCTTCATTGCTGTGAGCCCATATCAGCTATGCATCTCTCGATCAGCTTGCTTCAAAGAGAAACTCTGCAGCCTTCCATTCATTCTATAGAACAGTCCAGATGTGTCTGTTACTTCCATGTAGTATTCTCAGATGCTCTTAACAGTCTTTGTTAAAAAGTCCATTGTGCTAATTTGTTTGATTAATTTTGAAAGAACCTGGCCAGTCTTCCCCATTACATTAATGCTACTAATTTTCAACAGATGTTTTAAATAGGAAATGTTGCTAAGGGAACTATTGCCAGAATTGCAATGGTCTCATAAAAGCTGGATTTTAGTTACAATAGTTTTAATGGCATGGAAGCTTTGTTATGGGCAGTTGTGCCTGATTTATCTCCCATTTGCCAATCCTCCCAACTTGTAAGTACTTAAGACAGTGCCTCAGTGTCCCTGAAAACATTGCAGAATTCTTTAACCAAATTATGTGCCAATAAAATATACACTTATGTGAACAACCCCGACGTCTCTCTGCCTCTTGTGTTGACCCCTTACTCACTGCAGCCAAGAAAGACATGAGAGATTTTGACCTTGCACTTGGTTCACAACTCTGCTGGACAGTTGGCTGAAGAGTTTAATGGCACATTTAAAACTGGCTTGCAATTTCCTCTAAGTGCTCAAATAAAATAGAATATTAGCTCAAAATAACTTTACAGTGAGGTTGCTGTTTTGTGGGACACTACTGCAAGTGAAGCTGGTGGCTTTGAAGTGTATTTGATAACTCTCATGGACTAGCATAGCAAATGGCATGCTAGGGATGTGCTAGCCCTATTCCAGGGTGTGTGAGCATGCCAGTTTCATCCCCACCCCATCCCTTTCTCTTTCCATGAGTACAAAGGCAATTGTCTGAAATAGCACTCATGGAAAATCAGAGTTCTGTGTTGGGCAGGGCAAGGAGTGCAGGGGGCTTCCTTGTTGCAGGCAGTCCCCTTTAAGCTGAGACTAGTGGGGCAGAGCTGTGTGCTTGTGCTCAATCCCTACTCCCATGTGTTTGCTTAACATAGATACAGTAGACCCTCTGGATGTGGATTTAATTCGTTCTGGGGGTCTGTGCACACTCTGAAAAATCTGTAACCGGAGGCACCGCTTCTGCGCACGCATACGACGCAATAGAGTGCTTCTGCACAGGCGCGCAGCGCGCAGAGTGGCAAAACCTGGAAAAATACTTCCAGGTTTGCCGCTTTCGCAACCCGAAGATTACGTATTTAGAGAGGTACATAACCCGAGGGTCCACTGTAATGAGTTAAAGGCACAGTTTAATCCCAGAACATGGATTTCAGCTGATTTACAGTACAATTCTATACTAGTTTACTCCGATGTAAGTCCCACTGAGTTCAGTGTGGTTTAGTCCCAGGTAAGCATGTTTAGGATTACAGCATTACGGGATTAGAGGACAATCACACACTGATGTTGGAAGATTCTTAATAACTCTTTTTTGCGGGGATGGTGACTAATAATTTATAACCCTGGTGAGCCTACCTAGTAGCAAGCTCCATTACATCCTCATTGTGCCATCCAGCAGAACTTTTCCAGGTTGGACGGGGCTTTTTACAGTCTGACCTGAAGGAGGTGACAGAACCAACAGTAACTGGTTGTGACTTGACTCCTGGGACCTTGACTCCCCTGATATAGCAGATTAATCTCGAGAGCTGCCCAAAGCACTGTCTAGTCCTGTTATGTTGGATGAGTTTCAGTTAGCAAGGCTCAAGGATGTGGACAAGGTGCTTGGATCAGTCAGGGCAACCACTTGAGTCTTGGACCCTTGCCTCTATTGGCTGATAAAAATCAGCAGGAACAGCTGCTGGGCCAAGGAGGTGATTGATGCCTCCTTGAAAGAGGGCGGTGGTCCCTTCCTGCTTGAAGGAGGCAGTGGTAAAACTACAGTGGTGCCTCGCAAGACGAAATTAATTCGTTCTGCGAGTTTTTTCGTCTTGTGATTTTTTTCATCTTGCGAAGCACGGTTTTAACGGTTTTAAGAAAAAGGAAACAAACTCGCAAGACGTTTTCGTCTTGCGAAGCAAGCCCATAGGGAAATTCGTCTTGCGAAGCAACTCAAAAAACGAAAAACTCTTTCGTCTTGCGCGTTTTTCGTCTTGCGAGGCATTCGTCTTGCGGGGTACCACTGTACTCAAGAAACCCTCTCTGGATTCTGAAAATCTATGTAATTACCGACCAGTTGCCAATCTCCCCTTCTTAGGCAAGGTTATTGAGCAGGTGGTTGCAGACCAGATCCAGGCATTCTTGGAGGAAACTGAAATTCTAGATTCATTTCACTCAAGCGTTAGGCTCGGTTTTGGCACAGAAA
This sequence comes from Podarcis bocagei, assembly GCF_964188305.1. Lineage (NCBI taxonomy): Eukaryota > Metazoa > Chordata > Lepidosauria > Squamata > Lacertidae > Podarcis > Podarcis bocagei. Next base: position 56,670,296 of record NC_138127.1, on the reverse strand, counting down.
CAGATTTGGTTACCCAGTATAATGACCTCTGTTGGGAAGGGGTGGAATATGTCCTTGTTAATTCTCCTCAGCCTCTCATTGGCTTTCAAAAACATTGACTGTGGAACAGCTGTTTACGTTAGGGGTGGGTGGCACCATTTTCCATTGGTTCCTTCTTCTCTCTTCCATGAGAGGTCTGGAGTGCGGCAACATGAAAGCAGGCCTTTTCTGTAGTGGCTCCTTGTTTGTGGAAGGCTATCTCCATGGTTGCTCACCTGGTGCCTTTATTACATATCTTTACACGTCAGGCAAAAACATTCCCCTTCTCCCAGACCTTTGTCTAATTAAACAATATATTGCCTTTTAAACTGTGGCTGGTGGCATTATTGGTTTTGGTTTTTTTGTTTCCTACTATGTTATGCATTTTTGTCTTTTTATATTGGAAACCTCCCTGAGATCCTCAGATGAGGGGCGGTATAGCAATTTAATAAATAAGTAAATATTCCCAATGAAGTTTTACTAAGTGGAACCACTTTATAATCTAGCCCTTGGAGGCAGTAAGGCTTTGATAAAGGATAGAAACCCTTTAAAGGTTGCTGATAGTGCAAATGGTATAGCAAGCAACTAGTTGCCAAGTCCAAATGCCAGGAACTTTTAGAATTGCCCAGAGGGAGAATTTCAGCCAGTGTCTAAGTTCTAATAACAGTGTTAGGCAAAGTTTCATTTTTATAACCCACCCTTCGCTGAGTCATTAGGAATCACCCCTTTACTATCTGAACTGGCAGCTCTACTGAGCTGATTGTATTAAACCAGGGGTCAGCAAACTTTTTCAGCAGGGGGCCGGTCCACTGTCCCTCAGACCTTGTGGGGGGCCCGACTATATTTTGGAAAGAAAATAAAATGAATGAATTCCTATGCCCCACAAATAACCCTGAGATGCATTTTAAATAAAAGGACACATTCTACTCATGTAAAAACACCAGGCAGGCCCCACAAATAACCCAGGGATACATTTTAATTAAAAGGACACATTCTACTCGTGTAAAAAATGCTGATTCCTGGGCCAGATTTAGAAGGTGATTGGGCCGCATCTGGCCCATGGGCCTTAGTTTGCCTACCCATGTATTAAACTTAACACATTGAGCCACAAGTCTTGTGGCTGAAGCACCACGTAGTTACATAATGCCAAAAAATCAGCTACATGAATTGGCCTTTGTCATTTGGAAAGTTCCCACATCAGCACCCACCACCCACTAGGGATGTTCAGCATGGGAACTTAGCATGCTGTTCTTAATAATATCAGCTGGCCTTATGTGAAAAAACATCAGAAGAACCTGGCTGGATCCGGCCAATGACCCTTGTACTCTGTCAGCCTGGGTTCATGGTAGCTACCCGATGCCTATGGGAAGCTCAAAAGCAGGACCTGAGTACAACAGCAGGTAGCTCCATGCTCAAATTATGCCAAAGCATTCCATTCTATTTCTTTCCAAGGTCACTTGACCAATTTGTGGTGCAGTAGCTAAAGTTTCAGGCTAGGACTTGGGAGACTGGAGTTCAAATCCCCACTCAGCCCTGGGCTAGTCACTGCCTCTCAGTCTAACCTACTGTCCCTCACACGGTTGTTGTGGTGATTGAATGAGGGGGCAGAGAACCATGTACTTCACACTGAGCTTCTTGGAAGGAAGTTGGGTTAGAAATACAATAAATAAATACCCTCCTTGCCAGTTTCCTATGCTGCTGCAGAAATATCTAAGTGCAAGAGCTATGTGGGCAGGGCAGATGGCACAGTTTCTTCCTACAAGAGGTCTGTTAAGCCTCCAGGAGCAAAGAAGTCAGCTAGAAAACAATCCAATAGAGAAGGGTAGCTGTGGGGCCTTTACAAAAATAGTAAAAACATTTTACTGTGCCTGAGTTTTCCAGAATACCTAGTCATAAAAAATAATTAGATGGTGTTGAAAACCTGAAAGTGGTATGATGGGCTAGACACTCCGGTATTCTAGCCTGACTCAGTAGAAGGCAGCTTCTTTTATTTATAGTTTATATTGTCAGTGGGTGCTCAGGTGCAAAACAAAATGTTGTTATTCTTATTCTGAAATGGGACTTTTCCAGAGGATATTATTATTTGGTTGTGATTAAGCATTCTGCAGTTTTCCTCACTTTAGGTTTCATCTATATTAATGAAGAGAATGTGTGAAGAAAGAGCTACAGTCAAACAAAATCTGTTAAAAAGAAAGGGGGGGGAACCAAAACATTTCCCTTCTAGGCTCCTAAAATAGTGGTGGATAGTGCTTTTCCATAGACAAAAAAATTTACGACTTTGAATTTAGACCCAGTTTTGCTCTATTCTAAGTTGCATTTAATTCTTGTGCTGCAACTTATCACATTTAGAATAGGTTTGGTTTTTGTACATATAATTCATGGGATCATAGAACTGTAGAGTTGGAAAGGGACCCCAAGGGTCATCTAGTCCAACCCCCTGGAATGCAGGAATCTCAGCTAAAGTATTCATAACAGGTGGCCATCCAACCTCTGCTTAAAAACCTCCAATGAGGGAGAGTCCATAACCTCCTAAGAGAGTCTGTTCCACTGTCTAACAGCTCTTACCACCAGAAGGTTCTTCCTGATGTTTAATCAGAATCTCCTTTCTTGTAACTTGAAGCCTTTGGTTCAAGTCCTGCCTTCCAGAGCAGGTGAAAACAAGCTTGTTCCCTTTTCTGTGTGACAGCCCTTGAGATATTTGAAGATGGCTATCATATCTCCTCTCTGTATCCTCTTTTCCAGGCTAGACATATGCAGCTCCTTCAACTGTTCCTCATATATATGCATTTTCAAAAACATTGCAGATTTGTCTTCATTTCACCATCCTAGTCTTACTGCTACCATGCTTATGGCTATAAAGCAGGATATCCTTGTTGGCTATATCTTTTGATGATTTTTTTAAAGGTCTACCTAAGATTTTCACCTTAATGAGCTGGGATGACAAAAATGTCTGGAATAATTGCAAATCATGTGAGAAAACATTTTACCAGCCTGAATTGTGTTACCTTTCAGTTTATTTGACTATTCCCTTTCTTTTATCTTAGAAGAGGTTAATAATAGAAAAACCCACTCTACCTTCTGTGTTCCATTCATCATTTCATATAATTTTATCATGTCCCCCTTCTTAGTTTTTAAGATAAATAGTTCCAATATTTTCTGTCTCTTTATAAAAGAGCATTCCAAGCATTTACTCGTTTTTATCAGCATTCAACCCCCTTATACATTTTGTCTCTCCTCAACCTAAATAAAGGCATGAGACAGAGAATATAGGGTATAAGGTATAAGGCCTACAAGTTCATTAAATGTAAAGGATCACAATGTGCATCAAAACATAACAATAACAACATCTTGCCTCCTGTTGAACAATGCTACCCCGGGTCTGCAATTGGTCAAAGTTAAAACAGCTCTTGATAGGAGCCTTTCATCACCTGCTCACCCCAAGGGGCACTTGGCTGTTCAAACCTCCCCCCACCAGCATTTGTTGGGTCCAAACCTCAAGAGGCCTGACCGCCTGGAGCCCACAAGTAGTAAGAGGTTGCGTAACTAGCCCCTCACCTTCTAGATATGTCATTACACTGTCTATCCCAGGGGTCAGCAGCCTTTTTCAGCTGTGGGCTGGTCCACTGTCCCTCAGACCATGTAGTGGGCCAGACTGTATTGGGAGGGGGAATGAACAAATTCCTATGCCCCACAAATAACCCAGAGATGCATTTTAAATAAAAGCACACATTCTACTCATGTAAAAACACCAGGCAGGCACCACAAATAACCCAGAGATGCATTTTAAATAAAAGGACACATTCTACTCATGTAAAAACACGCTGATTCCCAGACCGTCCGTGGGCTTGATTGAGAAGGCGATTGGGCCACATCCAGCCCACGAGCCTTAGGTTGCCTACCCCTGGTCTATCCTGACTTACTTCCCTCCCTGTCTGCAATTCCTTCTTGTGCAGTAGATGGTGTGTTGGGGCTGTACTGTTCGCCTGACTTCCGCCTGGCTGAGTTGCTGCAGATACTGAGAGGTTTGGACGCGGGTGGCGCTGTGGTCTAAACCTGGTTATGTTTTGACTAAATCTTGTAAAGAGTGTAATGGAAAGAGAAAGAATTGGGAGAATTAAATGAAATAAAGAATAATGAACACAGTAAGAAAAAGATATGTAAAAGCAAAGCTGCAGTGAGGTGGTAGGAAGTCACGGGTGGAAAAAGATTTGTATGGGAAGATGTATAATGTTTTAAGTTAAAAATTTATGCTGTAGAGAAATCAAGAATATATGTATATGTACAACTTATACTCAATAAAAGATAACTTACTTTCCAAGATTTCTGCACCATTCTCTGCCTTATGACTCACTCTTGATAGCATTGTTTGTGTTTTGTTCTATTTCATAGTAACAGTCTTCCTCTTTCATTACATTCTGTGCAAGACATTTCTCACCTACAAATGTACAGCTAGAATTAGCATGTGCTGAAGCCTATCTGTGTTGCTTGCTTTGACATGGCTTGTTTTGGCTTTTCAATGTCCTTAGATGATCGTTCCTTTGTTTATAGCTTGCAGTACCACACCCATGAAGAGGCAGGGCAGATTTCATTACCCCATGGTGGTACACCATGCAGTTACTTGGAAGTCTATGGCAATTCATTTTATAGCACCTTGGATACTGTGTGTGAAGAAGCATTGATCAGACTGGGACTATCTGAACAGCGCTCCTTGTGGCATGGGGGGGAGCAAGTGTCTTAGCACATAACTCCATGCTCTTACACAATATACCAAGCTTTGTTACTGCACTGCATATGCATGAACGACCCATTCCCCTCCTTCCCCCCAATCAATATCAAATGCAAAACTGAAATTTATGCACATGTCGGCATAATTTCATGACCACTTATGCCTGTGGTAAACACTGATCAACATGTCCTAACCTGGTTATGTATGTGCGCCCTCATTTGCAACTTGTAACCAACCTGTTTCGACTCACTAGGCAGAGCAGTAAAATATTACAACTTATTATTTCTCTTCTGAGAGCAAATCTATCACTGTACCCCACTCACAGCCAAGAAATAGTGTTAAGTGGCACATAAATTTGCAGGTGATGACTGGCTTTACTAATGGGCTTGGTTCCATTGGCTAAACACCTCATGTCATTAGAGAATAAGAGTGCTTTCCATAACCTAAAGTGTCTTGAATCAATTCCAGGTAATGTCTAAAATGCAAAGCCATTTATCATATCACTAATGATATGTATCCAATTTGCTGAAGTCCTATTCACAGCCATTTACTATACTATGTTTCGCCTCCCCAAACAAAAATAAGAACCAAACTAGTGCACTTTGTTTATCTAATTCAGGGACGTAAATTGTATGCAAAGTACTTCCATAAAACCAACACCCTCATTTTAGCGTTACCTGCAAAATTGCTGTATATAATAGATCATTTTTCTTTCCGTTTTCTGTTTTCCTTTAGTACCTATTTGATTTTTCTCATTTTTCCCGTTCTCCTTGTGAGTCATCTTTACAACCATCCTGTTAAATACCTGCTGTCTTTAACAAATACTTGATTTCAATAGCATTTTGTCTACAGCTATTATCTGCAAAGAATTTAGAATATCCAATGAATTTCTTTTAGGTGGGTTAAAATTAACATAATTTTCATCGTGAAAGGTTGCTGCTTCAGGATGCAAAAATTTATTTATTTATTTATTTATTTATTTATTTATTTATTTATTTATTTATACATCTTATACTATCAAGACTGCTGCTTCAGTGCCACTTTGATTTTTTGAAATTCTTCCTTAGGACATTTCCCCAACCAAACAGGGATCATGTAGCAAATACAATGATATCATGGTGCTGCATTAAAAATATATATTCCAACCTCTCCTATGTATGTTTCCCTAATGGTCCCAAAGAGTTACATTTTCCAACAGACTGTTTGGTGTTGCGGGGGGGGGGGAGCAACTAAGAAGGGCTAAGGCATTGTTCAGTATTGTAAATATGGTATGACTGTCTGAGTTCTGGTGTATGGAAGGTGTCACATTGTGGGGAGGGGGCAGAATAGCAACATGGTTGTAATTATTCATATAAACTGCAATGATTTATTTTTTTCATCAGCATAAAACTGTTTCATGAACAAAAACTGCAATAAATTGTATTTGAATCCTGGAAAGACAGAGGCTCTTTGGGTGGGTGGTTCCAATGTTTGGGAGATAGGCAAGTTACCTGTTCTGGATGGGGCTCCATTCCTTTGAAGTAGCAGGTGTGTAGCTTGGAGATACATCTGTCACTAGAGGCCCAAGTGTCCTCTGTGGTCCTTTTATCAGCGCTGGGAGGAATTCAACATCTTTCTCTTCTTATCCTTCCATCAGTGCAAGCATTTTGGCTTGCCAGACATAACAGTTCCCCTTCTTCCCATGCATGCTGTTCCAGGGGTTCTTCAGACCCTTGAACTAATTTGGGATGGGGCACACAAAGGGGGACAAGAGAAGGGGAAACTGTGTTGCACAAGTGGAAGTCCTTGTGCAGGGCTTCCACTGATGGGACTCATTTGAATCCCATCCTCTGTCTTATTTGCCAGCTACAACTATTCCTGTACAAGGATAGCCTGACCACTGCATTCCATGCATTGACCAACAACATGCGACACAACTGTTGGAACATCTGCACTGGTGGTCCTTCTACTACTAAGCCAAAGCCAAGGTCCTTGTATTAATATACAAAGCCCTGAACTGCTTAGGTCCAATGAACCTTAGGAACCGCCGGAAACCTTATATCCCATATCAGTCTCTGTGATCATCTGCATGAGTGTCATTGGTTGTCCCCTGAGTTGACAGTGCTCTGACAGTAACAAGAAACCATCATCTCAGTCCTGTGGAAAGTTCTGACGATAAAGATTCAGCAGGCACCTTCTGTTTCACCTTTTAAACACCCACTGAAAACTTTTCTATTCTGCCAAACTAATGCAGGAAATTAAGAAAACATCTTTCTACAATGCTTAGTTGATGGTATTTGATTGTAAATGGTTACATGTTATTATTATTATATATAGATATAGTTGTAAACCACTCTGATTTTTTAAAGACATAGTGGTATATAAATATGTTTTTATGAATAAACAAGTATACATTTGAAGATTTATTCTGAGACATAGGTTGTGACTTTATTATGACTGTGAATGTTAGTGTTGACTATAGCTGTTTATTCTATTCTGACAGTGGATTTTGTTTTTTCCTGCTGGTGTCCCCAAACCAAATTACTGTAACTAATGTACCACTGTAAATCTCCCAGAATATTGGAAGCAATAAAGAAAAATCCACCTGGGCAAAAATATTAACGTTTTAAAGTACCCTTCTTAAGCAGTAAGTGGAGGGGGAAATTTGCATGAAAACTTGACCATTTAAATCTTTTTTTAATGAAAAGGCTGGCTCAGTTTCTGGGTTGGCATTGAGGGGGGTGGGTTATAATGCTGGCATTGGGCAGCAGAGGCATGATAAACCACAATAGAAATGTGTTGCTTTGTTGGAAGCAAATTTAGCTATTGCTACTTGCTGTTGGTCTCCATTGCTACTGGTAATTATTACTTGGATTTTGCTCAGAGAAGCCAGAGGCTAAATTGGAATATCTGGATAAGGGCAGGATGCCATTTCTTTTTGCTTGGTAGAAACAGACTTTTCCCCATCTTTCTTGAGGCGGTTTGTGGCTGATTCAAAAAGAAGTGGAGGCTTGTTGAGGCATTAGGAAAATAATAGATGCAGGCTATGCCATCATTTTGAATGTATATGCAATCATTACAATAACAGATGAGAAAAGAACTTTTCTTCCCAATGCATACAGCAGAGGAATAATGTTACTGCATACGCAAGAATATGATAGAAAATGCAGCAAACATTTGGACTATTTGATTTGGATTTGTTGCTGCTGTTGTTTTCTAGCCAATTCAATTTGGCCAGAATTCACACTCCCCCTCCCCCCCATTACAGCATTTGTCTGTATCAGATTATGATGAGAGGTAATGTCAATATAATTTGTTTGGATCCATTAAATAAGAGAATTACCAAATCTGATTTATGCACGCCGCTTCTGGAATCTACCATGTCTTAATATCCATTAGTCTCTGAGATGGAAAAGACCATGGGTTGTCGGGATTTTGGCCACTTCTTTTTCCCTGTTAAATTTTGAGTATTTACAGACGCTGCTGCAGTAAAGTCTGCTGCAGAGGAGATGCCAGGCAATTGGTAATTGTAGTAAGATGCAAATGAGGGAGAAATTGCAGCAGATTTGAAGATGTTTACATACACACACAAGCACTGCTAAGGCAGCCTTTTCAGAGGCTTCTGAATATGCTCTAGCCTTATGAATTGTATCTGCCTCCCTCATATCCTTCCTATTTGCTTTCTAGATCACACAATGCTATTTTGGTGACAACATCTACATGCCGAAGCAGGTTTATCTAACATAAAATTATGTTAATGCTTTAGAAAGTGTTCAACATTTCAAGAAGGAAATTTGGCTGTACCATCTCCATTCACCTTAAGCAAAGGAAACATTTCTGTCGGCTGCAAATAATTATGTGCTCCTGGTAATGTTTGCCCTGCCCCCTTTTTTAAAAAATAACAAATCCTGGCCTGTTTTCATGAATAGCACTAGGTGGCTGGTATCAACCATTTTAATTTCTCATAATACCCCGGAAATAACATAGTTTGCGGCTTTGCTGGAAATTAAATGGCAGATCTGGTCACTCGGTGATGCTTGAAATGCAGGCGGTGACCCTCTCAGGTAAGCCAGCCAGATCCTACCAATAATAGAGGAGGTGTCCATCAGAGGACACTTTGCTGAAGACCCCTACAAACCTTGAGTCAATTCTGCCAATTCTGCTAAAGTGGGGAGAATGTGGAACACGGAAATCTTAAGCAAAGTTGATGTTGAGGTAAAGCTGAGAATGGTCAAAACAATGAGCCTTGCTAACTTGCAACATTCTTGTGACCTGGTGTTATATGATCTATTTTGAGCTACAGGTGAAACTCGAAAAATTAGAATATCGTGGAAAAGTTCATTTATTTCAGTAATTCAACTTAAAAGGTGAAACTAATATATGAGATAGACTCATGACATGCAAAGCGAGATATGTCAAGCCTTTATTTGTTATAATTGTGATGATTATGGTGTACAGCTGATGAAAACCCCACAATATTCCACGATACGAAAATCCCACGATTTTCCAAGATATTCTAATTTTTCGAGTTTAACCTGTATTGTTGTTGAAGTTCTTTTGATCTGGCAGATTTCCCTAGAGTTCCCTCCCTGGCCCAGAATGGTGATGACTGCCTGACGCCCATTCCCACTCAGATGCCCTCTTCAGGAGCCCTGAATCAGGACCAGTTGTGGACTCTTGATATTGTGCATTCAGTATTAATTGTGCATGCATCAATCTTCATACACTTTTATATGTATTTTTCCAGCACTTAAATGTGTGTCAGTAGACATATGTAGCTGATGAATTTGAGTGGAGAAACTACAAAGAGAAGTGATTACGAATGGCTAGTAAGCCCCACCTCTTGTCTGAGGTTTTTGCATGAGATGGGATTCTGTGTCAGATTCTGTGCATTCAAACTGATAGCAAAAGGTGTTGCTCATTTATGGTTGACTGGCATGAGTTTCCATCTGGTCCAGTAGTTAACCCTTGCTCGACGTCACAGAGCAATTGTGCATGACATAATTTTCCTTTGCACATGCCTATAATTATCACCTCTAAAGCAAAGTATGAAACTTCAGCTTGTACTTAAAATCATTTCTCAAAGTAGAGATTGGAAAATATCTTTAATTACACATAGTGAAGGTAAGTTGTGAATGCTGTTTTAATCTTCTGGATGGCTCTGAGGATTAAAATTAGATTTATGCATTTGCATAATAAAAGTAATGTTGTGAAAGAAAGCAGTTTGAGTGTGCGAGAGATAATTGCATTTGTGCGAGTTGCCTTGGGGCAGCCCTTATTGGATTGAGCTCAGCACTAGATATTACACTGCTGAAGCAGTTTGCATTTTTATGTAGCTGTGCAATAGAATTTAGATTTTATGCACAATTAGGCATGTATTGATGTATAGTATGTAGGCTTAGGCAATAAAACAGAGTGTGACTCTCCAGGGTAGCTTTTTTTTTTGCTTAGAGAGGGAGGGGGAGGGAAAAGAACAGGAGAAACCCAGTCACACTTCCCAAAGAGGATTCAGTGGGGTAATTGTAGCTCTGTGTTGGCAGCAGTCCAGGTGCCTGCAGCATCAATATTCTGTGGTGCATGGCCTCCTACTTTCTTGCAGTCTCCTGCTAAGGGTTCTCAGGTAGAGACAATGAAGGCGCATTGCAACTTTTTGACTCTGCAGATCCCATTGCTGCTAATCCTATCACTTGCCTCTCTGGTGTGTACCGAATTGAATCCACCTTGGACTGTTTACCCTAACATGCCTAATTAAAGGTACAGTTGCATCATTGTGCGTTTCATATATTTTTGGATGGTGGTAACATAATGAGTAGCACTTTATGGAACACTTGAGTGTGTTCAAACCTCTTCACATACATTAACTCATTAACCTTTGCAACAAACCTTTAAGTCAATTTAATCCTGTATTGCAGGTGGTGGTGCATGTGTGCTTCCAAGTACCTTTCCTTTCTTGACCCAAACCTAAGCAACCTCTGTGTAGTGTAGCTTCCACATACCTAGTCTTTTGTGCATGGTTACTTAATGATCTAACTCAGGCTTCCTTAACCTCGGCCCACCAGATGTTTGAGACTACAATTCCCATTATCCCTGACCACTGGTCCTGCTAGCTAGGGATCATGGGAGTTGTAGGCCAAAAACATCTGGAGGGCTGAGGTTGAGGAAGCCTGATCTAACTCTAACTCATTTGGAGGATCAGATCTGGCTGTGAGAGTCCAGAGGCAGATGTTGGTACAATGCAGGCATCTGACACTTTAGTGGCACATGCAGAGCAAGCTTATACGTATTTACTCCAAAGTAAATTCCACTTTGTCTATTGGGGCTTACTCCCTAGGAAGTGTGTTTTGGATTGTGGCCTTAGACTTCTAATGGTGCTAATATAACACCTATATAAAATTCATTCACTAGTTAGTCCCAACAAATAATACATTTTTCTGGTAGGTCTTTTGCTCTTTACGGAATTCCGGAATAGGTCCCCAGGTGTTTTGTTCTTGTATGCCGAGTTAAACCCAGCAAATAATTAATTGTATGCTTTTAGATGTGAGCCTATCTACACTTTGATGCATGAAAGAACGATTGTGGGTTTTTTGCTTTCTGCTAGGAGTAAGATCATTAATTGCATCAGGATCTCATTCTGAGAACAAAGAAGGGACACTGGAAAATGCTGACGCGTCCCACAGTGTGCAGGGGTAGAAAAGAGAGATTATAGAGGGAATAAGAACTGAGTAATAATAGAACTAAAGAGAACAAGCAGGGACAGTCTACAATAAACAAGTTTTATGTTATTTGAAAGCCTTCCAAACTATGTTCGCAAATACTTTCTGTTATGACAGGAAGGAACTTGTGAATATTTAAGGCTAACAGTTGTTTTTAAGCTGCTCTGTTATGCAAGTTTTGAGGAGCAAAGTTTTCCCAGGATCATGACATCTCAGTGGGCTCTTCCTTTCTCACGCAGCCTCTGTTCCCCCCCAATTTTGAAAAACTCTCCAGACAGGCGCACCAACTCTAGGGGGATGGAGGCACCTTGCCCCCCTTCATATTTGTTTTAAAGAGGCTGGGCCCCTCAATCTTCTAGCAGGCAGGCATGTGTTGCATGTTCATGACATGTGCGGCAGGTCCAGTGGCCGGCTCCTCCAGTGCGCTCAGCCTCGACATCACACACACACACAATGCACGCCAGACCTCCCCAATCTTGGGGGCAACCGAGCGCCTCTGACTCCAGACTAGTCTGGAGACGGAAGGGAGAATCAGCAAAAAATGTTTTCTCCTTTAAAAAAACAACTTCTGCTAGAATCAAAGGCTCTTTCGTTCACAAAAGGGCACTTTTAGATCCAAGCTGTTGTTGTAGGGTTGCCATATCTTGAAGAGCAAAAAAGAGGACAGCACAAGCCGCTGCCAGTCCGAGCCAAGGAAACAGGTGGGTGGGCATAGGTGGGTGGGGCATCCGCACCCGTGTGCCTCTTTCCCCAGCTTGAGCTGGCAGCAGACACGGTGTGCAGAGCACCCATGCACCTCTTTCTGTGGCTAGGGCTGGCTGTAGCGTGCAAAGCAGCCTGAGCTCAAGCCGCTGTCAGCCTGAGCAAAGGCATAACTCCAGCTCGTATCTGATCTTTGCTGTGGCACTTCCACTTCTGGAGTACAAATTCCTCCCCCACCCCAACCCCCACAAAACCAACCCCAGACAGTTCCTTTAAAATGTAAAAGTCCACCCAGATTGGCATGTTGGCCCCGCAAAAGAGGACATGTCTGGGTTTCCCCGAACATATGGCAACTCTATTACACAGTACTGTAATTGTTTTCAGATTGTAACTTGTTCTGGGTTTCAGGATAAGGGAGTACAAATGTCTGAATATCATCAAATACAAAGGGTTTACACATACAGGGGGGGAATTGTGGCAATTTAATTCAGGTTTCAAATCTTCAAATCAATTTCTGGAAAATCTTTTACTTTCTTGAAGAACTGATGTATTGTTCCTGGAAGACCATATAGAAATAACTACTATAATTTCATACATGAGTTTAAAATAGACATTTTCTGGGGGATAACTGAACTCCTGTTCAAGTATCACTGTCCTCTCTTCAAAACCCCTTAAAACCCACTTGATCTGTCTAGGATAACAGCTGTTAAAATGACCCTGCAGATAACAGCATAGTCAAAAAGCACTTGTATATAAAACTGTATCAATATGCAACTTTGTCATATAGTTTATATATATCAGACCTTTCTCTTTGGTCAGGAAATTTCTCTGTTAATGCAGTGCTGAAGTGCACTCAGTCACTATGCATACAAAACCATTTTTTGATCTATTTCTCAGTTGCAATGGTAAATCCAGTCCATGCAGTATCCGTAGTATATACAATTATGAATATAAAACACAAGTGTTTTATATATTTCAAAATGTATATACCAGTAGGCGTTGCATGCTGTTAATAACAGATTACATTAAATATGATGGATTTGCAAAAACGGTAATATTTTATGAGTTTTTTAAAATACATAGTGTGTGATCATCTGATATTTCTGTAGCATTTGTTCTCATCTGTCAATAAGTAATCACATAATTATATGTATTGAAAAACAGCTACTTTCACTTGTCAAACATTTGCTCATAAATCCCAATCTCAACCCCCACAGGCTGTTGTTGTTTTTTAAAAGGCTGGTTAGTGATGTGTGACAACAGTCCTGGTATTTTATGTACTTCAACTCACAAATCTTAGTAAAAATATGCATTTAACTTTTTGAGAGAGTTGAAATGGAAGTTTTAAATTGGGACATAAAATATTCACTTTAGGGTTTTATAGAGAATTAACTACCATTTAGTCTGCTCATAACAGGACATTGCTGAGTCTTTTGTGTCCAGAAGTCCAGTTGAAACGAAGGCCTGATTAAATGCAACCTTGTAAATTTCTTTGCTATAATAAAATCTTCCATGGCCAAGCTAATGTTAATAATTTGTAAGGGAAGATAATAAGTGCTACCTAGAACTAAGTAATGATTTCCTAAGTATGGCTATAAATCAACAGCAGTGGAAGTTGGTGTGGTCTCATAGGAAGGAGAACTTATGTCAAATAATTCATACAATTATTAGTAATCTGCTAAAAGTGTTGCACAATGGGCTACCATAACACCTCACATGCGCACAGTTTTATTATATCCAGTGATTTGTGTTACTCTCTTTTCTGCAATCTAGGCAAATCTCAAGGAGACCTTGGCAGCACAGACAGAGCTAGTCTATGAATAGGCCTGTGTGCAGAAAATGAAACGGAATCCTAGTGTTGTTTTAAAAAAGAGAAAATTAGCAAGGCAGGAATTTACAGACAGGTGACTTCTTGACTAGAAGTGAAGTGTTCATTCTGGTTCCCTTTTATCACCTGCTCTTAGCTCCCTCTTTCTATGACAACACAGTTATCCATAAATTATACATCAAAAACTCCCCATCTGGATACTCCAAGAACCATGCAACTTGCCACAGGTTAGTGTTTGTATGGTTAGACATGTTCTGCTCTAAGTAGCTTAACAACTGTTACTCTCTTTTCCTTTATGTAGCTCTGGTGATAGATTGCAGCAGGCACAGTCAGCAGGGAGGGTGGTGCTGCAGACCTGGATACCTTACAGAGCCAGGGGCCAGTGGTGAAGCTGGGGAGTGTGGGTACAGTAGCAGGAGTACCAGATTGACTCAACCAAAGTGCCCACACTGCCCCAACATCATCACTGTCCTGTGTCTGCACCATTCTTGTATGTAGCTGTGTTGCTACAGGGGCACTGTTGCAGGGAGGTGAGGCCCACAGCATCGTCCAGCAACGTATTGGCTGCTCCTGAATTGTAGGGATGGCTTTAAGAGTCCTCTACTTTACATCTGAAACATGCTCGTGCCCCTTTCAGTGCCCTCAGGTGGGAGGCAGAGCTTGCTGCTACTGAGAGAGAGTTGCAGCCTCTGCTTAAGGCTCAGCCTAAGAGTGACTGCTGCTGAAATAGTATGCGAGTCCTGCGCTTATAGAGGCTGCAGCCTGAGTCCTGTATGCAGCTGTCCAGGGTACTACTGAAGCCTTGCTTCGACTCTGTAGTGCTGAGGCTGCTGCTCCAAGCAGAGCACAATGAAAGGCAATTGGGGGAAATAATATCTTATAAACTCATTTTTTTCATGTCACAGATATCTACTTCCCTTTTTATAGTGTTACTTTGAAATTCAGGTGTAGTCACCGTGGCTCTGTTATTAAAGGGTGTTTATATTTGGCAAGCCTAAAGTTTAGGATAAATATGTGGTTTTTTTCCTCGGCTGGAGAAAAAGAATTTTAGTATGTCAGAGTATAAAATTTTGAATGGCTATAAAACACACAGCTGAGGGAGTTGTTACAAATAAGGCATAAGGCCAAGCTCTGGATCAATGATTGGATTAACAACCCAGGAGTCTAGTTTCATGGGTTCCCTAATGGCTTTGGAATGATCTTTAAAGGTAGCCACATTATTATAATATTGCTTTCCAACAATAAAAGTAGAATTTCATAATCAATTGAATTGTGAACCTATTCTCTGCAAAGACTTCTTGGCTATTTCTTTTCTATCACCAAGGGTAAGTCTTCTCCCCCACCTGCCTCCTGCTACACACAATACAAATTCTTGTATTCCTTTATATTACTAGAGTAGATAATTAATTTGTTTGTCAACTATTTTTTTAATGATCCCGTTCTGCTTGGAATTGTATGCACATGGCCTAGGAGCTTTGCCTGGTGATTATGTCACTGGATGAAGATTTTAGCCCTGTAGAAGCAGCACTGCACACTGCAACATGTTTGAATAAGAGTGTAGAAGTCAGAAACATAAAGGACAGAATCAGGCCAGGGTGGATCTGATACTAAAAGTGTGGCTACCGCCAAGAGCAGTCTAAGCCCCTCCTGCTCTTTAGCATCAACGGAAACTTGCCCATATATTGATGTCGAGGGCATTTTGTGTGTGTGCTGATGACTGGAGTCAGGGAAGTGCATCACATTTTGACATCAAGACACAAGTAAGTTGTTCTAGATGCTGAAAAGAGAGATAGTGAGCTAAATGGCTGCCATTTTTGGCAGCAGGCACACATTTATTATCCCATCTCCCTCAGGCCCATAGAGCTGCAGTAGAATTCTGAATGTGTCCACCCTAACTTTTACTATCAAATTTCAAAAGAGCAAATAATTTAAAATCACCAATATGTCTAGCATGAAAGTTCAAAATTGGCCCTCCTTTTGCATTAATACTGTGACATGAAATTTTTAGGGGGGCCTTTCTAACCATCAGTAGGAGCTTCTAGAAATTCTTGTTAAGGTGAAATGGGACTAAAACACTTGCGCTCTTTTTTCATTTCTTCAAAAGTAAATTCAAGTAGGTAGTACTGAAGCATCCACAAAAACAAAATTTCATTGTGTAATCTTGCTTTTCTAGCTATATTTGAAGATTATAAAGTATACCTCTAGTTCTTGTCAGCAATATATTTGATGTTTCTTTGTGTCTTACAAATGAATGCAAGAACGCTGATCTCATAGTTTTCCCATCGCACTCTATATTGGCCTTTGCACAAAACACATTCCACAAAATACAGTGGCATTTGAGGCTTCACAGAGTTAATTTATAGATCTAGAGAGAATGAGAAAGCAGAGCTGGTCAGAATGTCAGACTCAGCATTCAGTAGTGAAGTGCTTTTACCTGTACATTCATGACCTTGAGTGAGATCTAGGATTAAAGGTGAGGGAAGTGTAAATCAATGCTTTGGCACCAAGCTGGTCACCATGTCCCAGCAGTCTACTAAGCCTTGGAAGGATTTAAATTATCCTGAAAAATGCTGAGAGGAAGAACGAATGAGGTACCTTAATGTCTGTGAGGAGCCTTTTTTTTATGCTGCCTCTGCCTCTGTTATGGTTAAAATGACAGACGATGTCGAGTTCACCCGAGCTTTTAGTGGAGGCTCATCTGGGTTGGGTACATCATTGCTGCTAGCTACTTTGAACTGTGTGTGTTGTTGAAAAATCTCTCCTGGGACTTAGTATTGGCTTTAAACTGCTTAATTTTATTTTATTATTTAGTTGTCATTGTTTTTTCTGACTAGCATAAGTGCCTTGAATAAGTGTTTGGTAGATGGTTGTGGTATTCTTTTTTAATAAATATGAAGCTGCCATGTATGGAGTCAGACAACTGGAACAATTAGACCAGTAATATCTATTCTTCCTGGCAGCAACTCCGCAGGGTTTTGAGCAGAAATATTTTCCATCTCTGCTAACTTCAGATCTTTTTAACTGGAGACGCTGGGGACTGAACCAGGGATTGTGCTCTATTCTGAGTTATATGGCTACTTCCCAGATTTTGTAGGGTACAGGTCAGCTAGACTTGAACCCAGAAACCCAAACCTGTCAAGAATGCCAGGCCTAAGCTGTGGAACTGCCCTTTATGAGGTAAATAACCCCTTGAACCAGGCATCCTGCTTGTCAGCACAGCAGTTCCCCAGCACAGCCACACTGTTGCATGCTCCCTGACATCTTGCACATGATTGACATGAGTCAGTTTGCTATGAGGGACGTGTGATTAAAGCACCTTGTAGAAGGTGAGCCAAATAAGATTTATTTACTGGAAAATATTCGGAGTTGAGTGTTGATTTCATGCTCTTTATTTCAGCTCATGGTAAACAATGAGTGAGTGCTTTCCCCCAAAACCTCTGGCTATAGATACATTATTTACACAATGGGTCCCGTGTGACTGGCTGATTCAGTTCCCCTCCTGGAGCCTGACTGGAATGTTCCTGCAGGCCAATCAGGTTGCTGATTCACTTCCTCCTGGAGCAGGATTGGGTGGCTCCTTCAGACCAATCAGGTTGCTGCCTTCTAGGATCCTACCTACCTATTGTTCTAGGATCCAAGCTCAGTACATAACATTTACTCAATCAGAGACTAATTTATGTGCTCACTTCTTTCTCTGGTAAAAGGGTCAGCCACCTGTGTCCTTTTTTCTTTTTTTAAAGGTACAGCCCTTCAAAAAAATGCCCTTAAAAGATGGATCTGGAGCAGGTCTTGCATGCTCAAGATGATAAGATACCTTTTCAGTGGAACACACTTGAAAATGTTTTGGTTTATGACAATCCATTTACCTAAGAGATGCAGAAGTATATATTCCAATCCACTAAGAAGCTTTTGGTTTGGTTTGGCATTGAAGGACATATTCAAATAAAATGATTTGCACATGTAACGTCCCCTTTCTTTATTATGTAGATTTTTGTGTGGAGGGGTCTGGTCTTGGTAGCTAAATAGATGACAACAACAGTAATGAGAAAAACAAATTATGATACTGGCTCTGTGATGTTAGCTCTGTGTTTCTTTGAATTTTAGTTTCTTTGAACCTGAGATCCCAAAGGGAGTATATACCTGCAATGATTAAAAAATGAATTCAAATATTTGCCTGTATCTCTATAACCAAATTCATGGGATCTATCACAACTGGTAGTTTGTGATGTTCAGTGGACCCAGTATTGTTTGATGCACACATATAATAAGCACCTTTGTAAACCACCATGCTTTAGAATGTTCAGCTTTGAAGTTCATGTCCTGTTTGACTTTGGTCAAGTCTCTTCAATTCTGTACCATGATTGTACTGCTAACTTACTTAGTGCATCCAAAGTAATTATCAGCAAATACTTCCCTTGCTAAAATCAGAACTGTTTCAATGCTGTTTGGCACCCATTTGTTCCCCTGGCTGCTGCTGTTTCCTGGGGACATTTTTCTTAACTTTTGCCATCACCGCCTTTGCCCTCATTTGCCTTCACGGGCATTAAAATGAACTAGCAATGCCAACTGGTGTGATTTTGTCTGTGGATTTATGAGTGATTTTCCTTGTTTCAGACGTATGAAATACATGAGTATCAAAATCACTGCAAATGGGAAGCACCTGTTGATGTTCATGAGAACAGTCTAGCTGGCTATAGCTCAGTCCTATCATACACTTACAAAAAAACAACACACAAAAAACCAACGGGCTCAAACTTTCATGGAAGCCATGCTTCCTCCCCTGCCCACCTTCAGAAATCCCTCTCTTTAATTCAAGATGTGTAATTATTCAGAAATAGGTGTAATTATTCAGTGGTGTAAGGGGAGCCCACTATATATGTCTGTGTCCAAAGAGTCCTGGCAGTATTTGAGCAGAAGAGCCCTCTTCCCTCCTGTGGTTTCCAGCAACTGGTATTCAGAAACATTACTGCCTCCAGCGGTGGAGACAGAGCAGAGTCATCATGACTAGTAGCCTTTAATAACATGAATGTGTCCAATCTTCTTTTAAAGCCATCTAAGTTGGTGGCCGTCGCTGCCTCCTGTAGGAGTAAGTTCCATAATTCAACAGTACACTACTTTAAGTACTTCCATCTGTCCTGAATCTTGCAACATTCAGCTTCATTTAATGTCCACAAGTTCTAGTGTTATGAAAGAGGAAGAAAAAAAATTCTCTATCCATGTTCTCCATACCATGCATAATTTTATAAACTTATAACCAAAAAGTCCCAAACACTGTGATATTTTGTCACAAGAAACTTGTTCAGCCCCCCTTGATCCTTTTGGTTGCCCTTTTCTGAACCTTTTCCAACTCTATAATATAATAATTGTGTAGGTTGTTCAGTGTCTGATTTTAATTTTTACTTACCTGTGTCAAAGGCTAACAATACAGAGTCCTGAGCATTTTGCTTCATCCCCCAGAAGTTCTTCTACATAAGAGCGACATAGATTGGTGCACATGGTTAGAGACTTCCATATGGTAGCTCCTGTTCGCACTATCAGCTGTGGTACAGGTATGTCTTGTAAAATGAGATACTGGTAATTGCCCACAAACATACTTCAAGGTTCATACCCACATCAAAACCCACACCTTCACACACAACATGCATTTCTGTTTACTTCCCTTGGAAATATAACCATGTTTGATATGATGGAGTGAAACAGGAGTGCCATTAGAAGATAGCATTCTATAGTTCCTCTCAGTTAGCAAACCTAATGCCTTCCTCCTTGTTATTTAACATTATATTCAAAGGAGGAAGTTTCTTTCAGCTATTTTGTTTTTAAATTGTGTGTGTTGCCGTTCTGGCGGATAAGCATTTTTTTAAAGTATGGGCTGGAATGATTCCTGCATCAAAGCAACATCCCATTCTTCAGCATTGCATTAACATCATGAGCTATTTGAAGATTCTGCACCACTGCAGAAGCAGTGCATATTTACTGCTGCTCCAAGAACAAACTACATGCTGCATACAATTCCATGTAAAAGGTAAAGGTAAAGAGACCCCTGACCATTAGGTGCAGTCGTGGCCGACTCTGGGGTTGCAGTGCTCATCTCGCTTTACTGGCCGAGGGAGCCAGCGTACAGCTTCCGGGTCATGTGGCCAGCATGACTAAGCCGCTTCTGGCGAACCAGAGCAGCACACGGAAACACCGTTTACCTTCCCGCCAGAGCGATACCTATTTATCTACTTGCACTTTGACGTGCTTTCGAACTGCTAGTTTGGCAGGAGCAGGGAATGAGCAACGGGAGCTCACCCCATCGCGGGGATTCGAACCGCCGACCTTCTGATCGGCAAGTCCTAGGCTCTGTGGTTTAACCCACAGCGCCACCCGCGTCCCCACAATGGCATGTAGTGAAGCCCCAACCTCTGCTTCTCTCCAAAGGAATAGCAGCCCCCCCCCCCATCAGCTACTCACCAAGAGCAGCAGAGCACATAGGAGATATGACACAGGGACCAGTTCCTGTGGCAGATCCAGACTGATTGATTGATTTCTATACCACTTTTTATATTAAAAATATCTCTAAGTGGCATACAGAAAACTGAAGCAACAACAGATGCCATCTCTGTTCCTGTGTCTACTAGTGGCAACAGTATTACAAGACGTAATAATATCACCCCATCAAGAGTTAATTTGCCTGTTCATCTCCCAGTGTGATAATATATATCACAGGAGTGGGTGTGCAGATGCTATCATTTTCCAGCAGTGCCCTTCTGCTTCCCATGTAGGACAAACAGGCTAGTTTCAATGCAACAGAATAAATGGACACAAATCCGATATCCACAATGGCAACATTAAAAAAACCAGTATAGAAACATAACTGACCTGAACACACTGTAACTAACCTTAAAATGGCCATCCTTGAACAAGGAACTTCAAAGGTGGATAGTAATATAAAATCACTGAATTAAAATTCATCAAGATGTTCTTTTATCATCTGTTGCTCTTTTTCTTTTTTTTACATTACATGTGTTAATTGCCTTATCTGTGCCAGGAAGTCTGTGTTATCATCAACAACTGTTTTGCCTTGTAAATGGCCACTCTTAATAACATAATTATCACCATCTGTACTTTCTGCATTTCCCCCCCCCTACCTCACTATTACCGCCACCAACACACATACACATACACACATACAAACATATGTATATGTGTATGTGTGTGTTTGTGTACAAACACACACACAAAAACATACGTAATTGTAACTCAGGATAACACTTCGTGGATCTGGCAAAGTGGACTGTAGTCCAACGAAGCTTATGCCATAATACATAGAGTGCTTAGTCTTTAAGAAGCTTTGCTGTTCTCGGGAAAAGTGCAAATATTATTTAAGATAAGACAGCTTGCAATTTTACTATGTAGAGTTACAGAAATAGGTCTTAATGTGTAGGAGTGGGCGATGAAATAGCAGATAAAAGGCAGTGCTGGAACTTGCAAAGTGATACACCTGGGAAAAATATAACTTTAAGTATAAATGGCACACACTAAATTAGCAGTAGCTATTCAGGGCAGAAATTGTGGAGACATGTGGATAGCTCATTTAAAACATCAGTTGAATCTATTGCAGCTGTCAGAAAGAAGATAAAATACTGGATACAATCTTCTAAAGAAATGATAAAAAAGCAATGCAGACAAACTTATTGTGAGCCAGTTCAAATTCATAGTAGCCAAACAATTCTGGTTACTGGAGCTAAGAAAGCGCTTTAGTGAAAAGATAGGCCAACTTCCAAAACCACATGCAAGGGAGAAGTAGTGGGTCATGTGGTCATCCTGGATTACCAGCTGTGTCATCTAGTTTGGCCTGTGAGTTCATGGACTCATGGTGTCAGTTTCTTGGCATAAATTCTGCATCTCGCCCAGTTTCTTCACTACATACACGACACATAAACATTTCATAATAATTTCCATCTTGGGTTGATATGGGGCTGATTTCAGCCATGTAAAGGTAAAGGGACCCCTGACCATTAGGTCCAAAAGGAGTGTTAAAAGCAGGTGCAACTCAAAACACTGCTTCCTCCAAATTCACCCATCTGAAACCCCAAACTATACCTATTTAAAATGGTCAAGTCTCTATTTCAGTCTGTTCTTTGCCTTTTGTAGCACTTTTATGGCTCTCCCCACCATCTCCAATGTCTGATAGTTGAGAACATTTGTGGACAACTTTCTGGTACTTTTCTTGTCCCCCATCTCCTCCACCCCCTCCCCGTTTTCCTTTGTTAATTTCCATCCTTGAGTCTATTTCAGACTGATTACTAGGCTGTAACTTCAAAGATAGTTAGCCTCTCAACCATTTGAGTGGATAACTGGGTCCTGTTAAAGCAGGGAAAATGCGTTTTAAAAACAAGCAATTATCTGCTGATGTTTTTTTCCCCTTAGTTAATGCGCAGTTTACTGAAATAATGCCATAGCTTATAGCTAGCCAAAAGTACATCACTATTTTGAAAGTTCTTGGGTAAGGAGCACTTGCATCAAAATTAATTTACTGTCTGGAAACTAATTAGGTGCTGCTTCTCTGTTCTGTGTACTAGTTTATTTCAGCCCGTGTTTGTTCATGTGTGTTCTTCTGACTGTGACCTCTGCAGCACTTATTTAAATTACCTTCCAACTTGAGAGACTCTTGGAAAACATAATCACAAAACACTGTCAAAAAGAAGGCCACTTATCTCTTTGACTATCCTAAGCTGTCTTTAAAATTTAACAATTGTTTCCCCTTAAGACATTTAGTTGCATAAGGCTTAAAACCACACAGTGAAACCCTTTGTGTCTTCCTTTATTGGAAAAAATGTATTGGACTTTCCACCCCTCTAGAATAAATTTTGCCTAGATTGAAAAGAAGACGGAAAACACAATTGGCTAGAGCCATTTGAGATGTGGTTGATTAAGTGTTATATCATCTGAGTCACTTTTATCCTACAGCTCTTTCAAATCAATGGTAATAAGGCAAATGGATCATTCTGCATTTTAGAAATTTGGTGAGTTGATTTAATATCCTGATTTAGTAGGATAAAGGGCAAACAGTCTCTACTGGGCTATTATCTCATTCAGCATCAGCCTCTGAAACTATGAGAACAGAATTATAACACCAGACTTGGAAGCAGCCACAGGAGTGATTGAATCAAGACACCCAGACTCAGGTGTGAAGCTTTATGTGTACATGGGCAGCATAAACCTCTCTGACTTTGCAGAGTAGATTTGGATGTGACATCTCCATGCCGCCAACTAAATATATGCACAGTGACAGCCCATAATGAGTGATGATTCTGCACTTCCAGACAGATGCAGAAATGACCATGCATTTGACTGGCTACTCAAGATTCTCATGTTCAAAGTCACCCTTGCTTTAAAAAACAACCAACCTCTAGTGGCATAGAAGCTACTGGTTTACTTGAACTGGAATGACTCTCACCAATGACCTCTCCTTTACTCTGTCTCAAGATATCCTTTATTTAAACTTTGAATAACTTTTTGTGCACCTGGACTAAGCAGGATTGAACTCACAGTACACCAGTTGATGCTTGGGGAGTTCAGTCTTGCTTTCTACAGAGATCAGCTGACTGCACAGTTGTCATGAGTTCCATTGAGGGGTCTAGGTGTGTGTGTGTGTGTGTGTGTGTGTGTGTGTCCGTGTAGCAGACTCAGGAGGAAGGGTGTGAAATCAAAAAGCTAGAGTCTGATGACCCTGGGCAGGGTTGGGACAGGTTCCATTAAGTCCCCAAGTCTTGTAGCTCCCCTAGGAAGATGCTGTGGATCAGATCATGGGGAGGGATCAAATGGGCTGTTGGGGATGGTGAAATCTGGCTTTTGTGCTATCAGATAGTCGTACCTCGGAAGTCGAATGGAATCCATTCAGGAAGTCCATCCGACTTCCAAAACGTTCGGAAACCAAGGTGTGGCTTCCGATTGGCTGCAGGAAGTTCGGCTTCCAAAAGAACTTTCACAAACCAGAACACTCACTTCCAGGTTTGCGGTGTTCGGGAGCCAAAATGTTTGACTCGCAAGGCGTTTGGGATCCAAGGTACAACTGTAATTCCATTCAAGTTTTTCCTGTTGGTGAGCCTCCATCCCCAAAGTTAGTGCTGACTGGCAAGCCATGCACTGAAGAGGTGCTGTCTCTTCCTCTGCCCCCTAGGACATGGAGGCATCAATGCTAGCACAAAGAGACCACTAGACCCAACCTGCTCAAAGGAGTGCCCATTTGCTTGCTGTGTCGAAAGGCAGTTTGCTTGCTGTACAAAAGCTGTGCTTGCCACACTGTTCAAAAGCAAGGAGCATGGCAACATATCACTCATTGTATGGCTAGGTTATACAATCCACCTGCTGTGCCTTTTAGCTTTTGCCTTGCCTATGTACTGTACTGATTAGTTCATTAAAGATTTCAGTAGAAACTGAAATTCAAGTTCTTCCTCCAATGAAATCCTTGACAGCAGATGTTGTCACATATGACATCATATGTGGGGCAGGCACTCATGGTTCGGGAAAATCAGCCTCGAAGGCCAAATTTGGCACACAGGCTAGAAATTCCCCAATCCTGATTTAAAAGTTTCTGGACTATGGGTTGGGATGGGGTTGAGTCTTGATAGCAAACCCTCTCAATTCAGTATCACAGTTGTACATGACCTCAGGGTGATGGATGCTTAAAACTTTATTGTCTTATACTGTTACATTTTCCATTTGCAGCTTTTTTAAAGATGTGAAGTAATTACAATCAAATATGTATTCCTCAATGTTTTTCTGAAGCCACACAGTCCCAAGAGGGCTGGACCACATGTCTTTTCTGAAATGTGTAAGCTGTTGTTGAAACCTCCATCCTCTGGAGATGGGGGGGGGGGACCAAGCTAAAGCACCTTCTGGCAGCATTACATGAGCTTCTTTGTTAGGACTCTGTTTTTGCAACCTTGCTTAAGTTTATATGAAGGTTGGGTTTTATGTTTTATCTGTCTATCATCTATCTTTACTCTAACTAAGATGGCTGCTACTATGACAAAATTTGCAGTATCATAGATAGTTGGAATGTGCTTTCCACATGCGACATCAGAAGCAGTATAATAATTAGAATAAGCGTCAGGACCAGACAAGTAACCAGGATTGGCCCTGCCATTAGGCAGAGTGCAGCACCACCACCTCAGGTAGCAGATGGTGGGGGCAGCAATCCATGGCTATTCCTCCCGAGTCCCCCAACCATTCTCTCCTGTTGCCATGCAGCCTGTCCTTAATCTGGCCTGCTGCCTCAGGTACAGTGGAGAACATTATCCCATCATCACCAGTGTTGAATAAAACTCATTTCCCATTCCAGTCAGCTGCTGCCCATGGAAGGTGGATGCCATCTTGTCCACTGCTTTCAGCAGCAAAATATATTGCACTAGCCCTATAAATTCCATCTCAATGAAAACAATGAACTCGCTGTACAGCTGTCTTTTTAGACTACAAGTCCCTCAGGAGAGGAGGGGGAATTGGCAAAAACTGCTTTCCTTCTCTTACATTAGTGGACACCTCTGTTGGATCAAAATCCATTAACGTAAGAGCATAAGAAGAGCCTGCTGGATCAGACCAATGTAGTGTAGTGTAGTGTAGTGTAGTGTAGTGTAGTGTAGTGTAGTGGTTAGAGTGTTGGACTAGGGACTGGGAGACCAGGGTGCAAATGCCTGCTCAGCCATGAATCACTGGGCAACCTTGGGCCAGTCTCATCCTATTCTACCTTACAGGGTTGTTGGGAGCATAAAATAGAGGAGAGAGCCATGTATACCACCTTGAACTCCTTGAAAGAAAGGTGGGTTATAAGTGTGATAATTAATTATGTAATTAGTCTACCATAATGTTCTCACAGTGGCCAACCCAATGCCTAGGGGACGCTCGCAAGCAGACCCTGGGCACAAGAATGCTCTCCCTATCAGCAATTCCCATAAACTGGTATCCAGAGGCATATTGCCTTGACAGTGGAGAGAGCCCACCCCCCAGCCATGAGACAGTAGGCTTCTCCAGACGGATGGAAGGGGAGTTGTTGTTTTGTCCTTGTTTTTATAATGTATTTTGTCTCTCTATGTTGTATTTTTATGCTGTGAACCACCCAGAGATCAACAGATAAAGGGTGGCATACAAATTTAATAAATAACAAAATAGTAATAATAACCACTTACTTATGGAACCTTCCTGCTTTGCTTGCACAAGGTTTTGCAGAAGTTAGGCTATATTTGGGTATTTATTGAGCATTCAGTTTGATTTGCTACATGACAATAAGTATTCATCCTGATTCGCTAGTGGGATGTTTATATATCTTCCCATTAATCATTTGTACCTCCCACAATTTTCAATGCATTTCCCCCATCACTTTCCAAACCACAAAAAGTCAATAAAAGGGGGGGGGGTTTGTTGTGCTGGGGTGGCAAACAAATTTAAAGTAGGATTTAATATTAAAAGTATCTCACAAAGAAGAGCCCATTTTTAAATCATGTTAGATGTATTGACTTGTTAATCGGCAAGATGGGGCAGGGGTACTACACTGGTTTGGATTAGTTTGTTCTGATTGTATACCTCCCGTACATCCCATTAATGTAAGATAGCTTAGTGAGAAAAGCACTTGAAACTAACCCCCAAAGCCTCTGTCTATTCATTCAATTTATGATCCTTAAAAGGGGGAAATCCTGCCATGAAGAATATGTTTATCACAATTTACAATCTTTGTCTAGACGAGCTCACAGGAACTGAGCCACGATCAAAAGTAAATCTTAACAGCTGAAATGGGAAGCTAGTGTGAAGAAACTGTAATTGTGTCAACACTTCCAGAGACACAAGTCAGAATTCTCTGGGTAGTGCTGTTATGTTTCCCCCATTAGAATCAATAAGGGCTGTGCAACAACCACTCTCATGTTACCGTTCTCACTTGAGACATGCATCATTATACACTTCTGAATTTATCTTCTATGTTCAGGGGGGTAATCCTTCAGGAATATGACAACAGCTGGATGGAAGTGAGTGAGTGAAAATAGATGTTTCCAGGCCATGGCAGAGCTTTCAAGTATCTCAAGGATCGCCTCTCTCCCCATGAACTGAGGCCCTTCTTCATGTGCAAGATGTCTGGAGGGTGACAACATGAGAACAGGCCTTTTCAGTGGTGGGCCCTAGCTTGTGATATGTTCTCTGCAGGGCGGCACACTTGGCACTATCTTTATCTGTTTTTAGGCACTTCTTTTTCTTTGCCCAGGCTTCTGCCCCTGAATTTGAAGGGTGACAACTGGTGCTGTAATCACAACCTCTCTTTCACTGCCAGCTAGGCAGTTATGGAAAGGGAAGGTAAGAACAAGGGAAAGAAAAATGGCAGCATGGGGACAAAATGGAAGTGAGCAGGCAGTAGTCCTGTAGTTCTCTTCCACAGCATCCAGCCATTTCAACTGGGCTTGTACAAAAAAATGTTGGGAGGAGCTTTGCTTCTCAAAATATAATATGTGTATTCAACTCCACAGCTGCACACATAAAGGCATAAGTTAACCAAGGTGTGGCTGTGTGTGTGCGCGTGAATTTCTCTTTGAAATTGTATATATGGTTGTGGGTTCTTCAGGAAGGCTAGTGTCTCAATAAAACAGAAAGCTGGCCATGGAAAAGAGAAAAGTGATTGAGCCTGGGATGTGGCAGAGAAACCTTTTTTGGAATTATAGCTATTATAGTGATTTTGAATAAGTGTGTTCACAAATTGTATTCCTGTTTAGAAAGGCAAGTAAATCATCAGTTGAGTTGAAGTAGAGCCATGCAATCATTCTTATCACAGAAGGCCAGCAAAATAAAATAAAAAGCCAGCTATCTCCTTAACATAATAACGTATGTTTTCAATAGTGTATATTTTCCTATTATCATCATTTTGTCAGTAATGGAGAAGATTGGTAAGAGCTTTGGAAAACACAAAACAAGTTCCGAACCTGATGTGCTGGCAAATAAGCTCTTAAGATGAGGATAAAAACAACAGTACCTACAAAGTTTATTATGACCAGTTACATTCTTCCAGGGTTTTATGCTGCCCCGTGGTCATCATGTTTGCAAAATAGGATAATTCAGTGCTTGTGTCCCATAAACAA
Organism: Podarcis bocagei; assembly: GCF_964188305.1. NCBI lineage: Eukaryota > Metazoa > Chordata > Lepidosauria > Squamata > Lacertidae > Podarcis > Podarcis bocagei. The sequence continues at coordinate 56,642,231 of NC_138127.1, read as the reverse complement.
CCACCACCAGAAGTTACTTTCCTAATGCAGGGGGAAGCAGGGTTCTAGCATGAGAAGGAAATGGGCTCAGGTGGGAAGTGTTATGTATGGGACAAAGGTGGTACTTCAACAGGTCCACCTTTGCAAAATCCAAAGTACCAGTAGCACTGGCACCAATCAACAGTCCTACATGATAAGGTGTTAGAATGGGGATGCTGCAGCTGGCATGTGACAAACGAGAACGGATCTATCAAACTGTTCTGGCACAGAAGGTTGCTCTGGGTATGCTTTAAAACACACACACACACACACACACACACACACACACACACACACATACACACACACATTTTTAATACACATTACAGCTTCACATATCTTTAGAGCTAGATCACCAAGTAACTGCCTATCAAATGTTGGAAGAAAAACGAGGACAACAGCTGTTCTGGATAAAGCATTGGAAGAAGGCATGGACTGGACTTTTCACATAATGAGAGATTGCTGCAGGTGATTCTAATATGACAGGGGTGCAGAGCCTGTGGCCCTCTGAGTATAGTTACCCTCTATATGTGGACAACCAAAATTATTAAGGGGCTGAAGCAACTCTCCTTTGAGGAACAGTTAAATGTGGGGCTCTTTAGTTTAGAAAACAGACAACTAAGGGAGAGACGTGTGTAAGATTTTGCATGGTGTAGAGAAAGTGAATAGGGGGAGTTTTTCACCCTCTCATAATTCTAGAATCTGGGGCCATACAATGAAGCTGAATGTTGGAAGATTCAGAAGCGATGAAATAAAGTACCTATTCATGCAGCACATAGTTGAACTATGGAATTCACTATCACAAATTGAGCTATAACGATTGCATTTTTATCCTAATTATGGGTGATATTTAGCTAAATTATACACAGTAGACCTACTGAAATCAAAAGACATCCATTGATTTAAGTGGGTTTACTCTCAGGATGACTAACACTGGATAAGACCAGATAATAAAGTGTTTTGTTTATTTCCTATGGAAAGAGTAAATTTTGTGCCATAAAGAAATCCTTTGACATTCACTGACAGAGCTGAAGCAATACATTCTTTCTGAAATACCATTACATAACTAATAATGTGATCCCAGCAGTCAAGCTTGGGCTGCTTAATTTGTTTCCATGGAGTAAGACTGTAATTCTGAGACACTGAAAAATTTTCTCTTTGTGATATATATTGCCTTTATTTTTCAGGGTGTTTTGTATATTATTTGTTGTCCGAGTATATTATTTGTTGTTCTAAGGAAAAGAATCCTAAATTAAGCTGCATTTATTATCCAAATGATGCAGTTGATACTTAGGTCCGATTTTCAGCATGTGTCAAAGCGGTTTACCTACCTTCTCGTTGAAAGTCTGCTGTTCGACAAGATCACAACCTATTGGGGCTGGGTGAGGAAAAACATTGTGGTTTGCAATCCAAATCCCCTATTCTCATTGTAAGTTATTTTGCTGATTACACTCTCCATCAACAATGCATGACCTGCTTACTCTGAAGCAATCTATTACGGACTGCAGTGCAAGTTTCTACCCTGGGAACCACCAGTGGGTGACCTTTTTAATTTTTTTGTCTCTTTGATAAGCAAGCTACATTCACCATCTTCACTAATTATGCCTTCCAGGATTTTCATCAGCAGAGTATTAGTCATTGCTCGTAATGTAAGAAGCACAATGACATGTCATATACAATGTTATTTCATCTGTCATTATATTTTGCATGGAAGCAGGTTACATTCCGTTGCTGTTTTTTAAATCTCGTGTGCACTCAAGATCAAACCCTGTAAGGATAAGTTCAGTGACATCATTGACACTTTTCCAGTTTTATATTGGTGTAAAGGAAGGCGGAATATTCTCCTCCAGTGCGTTTCAATTCCAAACTGTCAGTTTAAAATGTACTGTGATGTCCTATTAGATTGGGAGGTTGTGGAAGGACAGTGTGTATTGAATGCTGGCATTTTTCATAATTATGTTGCCTGCAGGGTTACCACCTGTCCTAATTTGATCTGATTAAGGTGAAATGCAAAATTGTCCTCATTTTGCAGAAGAGGGAAAGAGTGCCAGGTTCTATCACAGAGCACAGAGGAGGAGAGGATGTGATTACGGATATTGGCGGTGAGGGCGAGAAAGGGAAATGTATGTTGTCAGTTAAGCAGCAGATCAGATGCATGAAAATAAGGCTGGTCATCTATAGGGCATTGCTTTGATTTTGAAAGGAGCAATCCATTGTCTCTTGTCCAAATATTTAATTAATTGTGTGCATAATATCAATGTTCTGTTTTTTGTTTTTACAAAATAAGTCTCTCTTGGCTGAATGTGTGTTTGTGAGCTATTTATTTGTAGACTAGAATCATTTAAGTCTGAGGCATTTGTGTAGCAGTCTAAATATTTGTTCTAATTCCCATTGAAAGGCTAATGCTGGATTCACAAATGTGACTCAAAAGAACTGCACATGATGAAGTGTATGTACTCCTTATCTCCTTTTAATACGTATCTTAGCAAAATAAGTGGAACATAGCTGCTAATGCAGATAAACGTGGGGGGCAACAGTCACGAGTTGCCGGTCTCTGCAGCCACAGCAGGTGCTGTGATTCTCCAGTGGTTTGTCTTCACCCCTGGGGGCACACTCCATTGTCTCTTGAGACAGACAGAGGCCAGCAACAAGGCAGCTGCCTTCTACTGAGTCAGAAGATTTGGCCAATCTAGCTTGGTATCATCTACAGTGACTGGCAGTGGCTCTCCCAAGGTTTCAGGCAAAGGACTCTCCCAGCTTCACCCGGAGATGCCAGAGGTTGAATATGGGACTTTCTGCACACATATGCTCTAGCAATGAGCTATAGCCCTTCCTCAAAATGAAGTAGCAACTGTGAACATTGCTGCTTTTGGATCACTGAAAATCACTTATTACGTTCCATAGTAAATGTGTCTTTTGAGTTTTGGCCAAGGAGTTTGGATCTAGGACCCAAAGCAACCTCAAAACCTACTTTAGAGGTCTGGAGCTTATTCCTGCTGTTTGCCACCTCCTGCCAACAATAATGTTTCTGGTGATAGTAAGCTAGAGCTCACAAATGCTTTGATTTTCCAGCTGAAAACAGAGTTTGGAGAGGTGATTAAATATTTTTCTCCTTCTCCAAATCACTTTAACCTGAGGCCAGACATTATTTTTTTGTAGGCTATTTGGTTAAAAAGCATCCTACTTCAGTTTCATTGCTCTTTCAAAAATGATTGTCCTTTTTGCCTTTTACCTGTTCATTCTAGCAGTCATTGTAACCTCCAGTAAGTTGGAAACAGAATTCTTAGACAGCTGTTTTTGCTCCATGATGACTTTTATTCAGCTACAGTTGGTTGTTGTTTTTTTTAGAAGACAACTTCCCCTCTTAGGATTGTTCTTCACCACATGCTGAAAACTCCTGACCTCGCTCTTGCTTTCTGAAAAGGGCCGATAATCATCAAACACCAGTGCCAGCATGAAGGTAGAAATCCAAGAGCAGAGCTTGCTTTGGAAATTCCAACTACTTTTTGAATAAAAGATGATGAAGAAAAATCCTTTCATGAACTGGGTTGATTGTGCTAAATATCTAGTATGCCAACCGTGCAAAAAGCCTTTCACCCTTATTCATGCCATGAGGGTTCCACTGCAATATTTATGGACAAAGTGCCAATAAATAGAGGATATGGACTAGAGGAAGATGGTTACAGATACTCCTGTAGTTTAAAAATATAATAAATCCTGTTTGATATTACTTTGTTTTCTAAGTCTGTTGTGCATTCAGTCTCGTGATGCAAACAGCAATGTTCAACCAGATTTGGTAAATATAAATTACACGGCTTGTAGAACCCAAGACTGTGATTTCTGTAGTGAAGGAGAAGTATTCCTATCAGAGAAAGGTGAGGAGCTGTCTAGCAGTGTCAACAGTCAGAGAGCAGAATGCTGAGCAGAAGAGAAGTGGTCCAGAAGTCACCTGCAGTAACAGAAGCTCTATGGTGGCTTCCAGGCAGCAAAGAAGGGCTAAAGTCAAAGGTAGCCAATGTGGTACTCTCCAGATATTGTTAGGCTACATTTCCCATCAACCACAATCAACATGTCCAATGATGGAAGTTGTAGTCCAACAAAATCTAATAGTTGCACAGGTCCTATCCATTAGAACGGGGTGGGAAACCTCAGGCCCAGTGACTAAGGTGGCCCTCCAGAATTCTCTGTCTAGCTCTTAGGACAGGCATAGGCAAACTCGCCCCTCCAGATGTTTTGGGGCTACAACTCCCATCATCCCTGACTACTGGTCCTGTTAGTTAGGGATGATAGGAGTTGTAGTCCCAAAACATCTGAAGGGCCGAGTTTGCCTTTGCTGTCTTAGGACTTTCCCTAAGCCAAACCCATCACCAGCTCTGCTCTGTACCCTTCTTGGGTGCTTGTATCTGGCTGGAATGTGTCCTTAAAATGTGGCCATGCCTCTTGCTTGGAGGATGGAGAGATACAACATGATTGTAGAAACCACTGACTTTGGTGTGGCCCGAAGTGCTAGGTGTGGCCATCGCCTATGCCTTCAATTTTAGGGGTATTCCGTTAAAGGAATCTGGGGGTCGTGTATTCCGTCCGATGCCTGCTTGGCGGGAGGCCATGGCACGACCCTCGGTGACATCTGGGGTGAGCCTATAGTTGGATTAGCATCAACAGGTGATGAACCCCTGGTGAATAAACCCACTTGTTTCGCGATCCAATGCCCTTTTCATTGCTGTAATCAATAAAGTTGTGGCCTTTTCTAGCCCATCAACCTTATATCACGTGTCCTTGTGTCTTCATTTCACTTCGCGGTGGTCGGGTCCTCGAACCACAACGTAGCCTACTCTACAAAGGCCAGAGTTGTGTTTACTCCTGTGTGCACTTTTATCCCTGTCCTTACCCACTTAACCACCCCTGGGATGTGGATCCTGGAGAGGTGCTCACAAGGAATATGGCCCTCGGGTTGAAAAGTCCCCACTGCCACATTAGGAAGTGATCATAGTATTACAAAGATTGAAGGCAACAATAACTCAGTGTAACTTTTGAGGAATAAGTACTCCATGAGTTTATCATTAGTTTCCCTTCCTCTAGGTTCAGAGTATGCTCCCATTTGCTTGAATACTACTTGTTCTCAGGACCTTCTGAGTCATGAATCAAGGTTTTCAGTGCTTTACTATTATATGTCAGCTTTCTCAACAAAGCAATCTCCCCCATTTTCTCCAGCCATTCTACTGCTGCTGCAGGGTAGGTTAAGAGTTTCCATACAAAGTTTTGCTGTTGTCAGTAAGGTCACATTTCCTGTATTATATTCAGAATTGTGGTCCAAAATTATTTTATTTTCATATGCATAAAATCTGCCTTTGGGTTGTTTTTGTTGTTGTTGTTGTTGTTGGTTGGTTGTTTTGCATCTCCAGCACTGCATGTCTTGTCTATAATTTTTTTCAGCTAGGTACCAATGAAATATGAACTTATCTCTTTCTTTTAGATCAGCACTTAAAAATGCTGCTGGGATGTTCTCAAACATCCAGTCCCATTCAGCTTGTGAGATGGTTAAATTAAAATTTGTTATATCCTGTTTCCATAGATTTCTAAGCACAAAAAGGTGGGGTTTTCTCAAACATATAATCATGAATTGGCCAAGATTTTCAAAAGTGAGATACCTGTTGTTTCTCATTGCCTTGCCTTTTTCAGAAGCTAAGTCTATTAAATCCACAAATAATTCACCACATTTTACTCCAAAATTAGACATCAGTCCCACAACTTGAGAAAAGGAGTATCATGGTAGCTTCATACTTTATGGTCCCCAATGTGTCTACATGGGTGCTTAAAAACATCATCTCCACTTTACTATACTACTTTGTTGTGGGAAGCACTATTCAAAACACCACTGTATGTGCAGTAGTCAGGTTTAGCATGTAAAGTGACAAGTGGCCCCTAGTAGCTAATCTAAAAATCTTGCACTACCAATCTTACTAGACAGGCTTGGAATTGGTTTTGGAAACATCTCTGCCCTGAGCTTATTTGGATAGTCTATCATACAGCAGAGTTTTAAAATATCAATTAAATTGTCAAAAGTAACAGCTCCTGGCACCATAAAATTCCTTTAATTTGGCCAAAACTGAGATTACAATAAAGCCCTGTGCTTTGAATACGTGTATAGATTTTTTAAAAAAATATCTCTCTAGAATGCAGACTTTTTCCCCCCTGCTGCTATTTTCTGCCATAAAGATTAGCCAGGAAGTATGTTTGAAGCAAATAGCTATAGCGGTTCATTTACTTTGAGTAATTTAGCTTTAAAGCATGCATTAAAATGAAAAGCGCTTCTGCTCGCGGAGGCCAGAGTTGCAGATAATCAGTCCAGCAGAATTTTCCCCATTGCAGCTGACACACTGTGTACATTGCCAGTAATGCATTTCATGTCATTTGTTTTATCTCTTCCAGTCTCTTGCGAGGCTCTCTTGGCAGTTCCTGTGCAAGCACATTAGATGTGTGCACAAATTGCACTCCTTTTGCTTGTGATGTGTAAGCTGTGAAGAGACAGGACAGTTAAAATCAAGTTGCCACAAATCTTTCCTAAGAGACTTTTAGGTTGGCCTCCTAGAAAGTGGAGAGCCAGCATAGACCAGTAGCTTCCGAGACACAAGCCCTGCTGGATCAAACCAAAGGACCTTCCAGTCCAGCGTTGTGTACTCACACATTCTCTTTTCAGATGCCTTGGGGAAAGTGACAAGCAGGACCTGAGCTTTGAGTTGCAGATTTGAGCCTAGGATACTGGGTTTTTTTTAAAAAAAAATGCATCATGGGAACACTGGGAGGCTTTGGGCAAGTCTCAAAATACCCATCAACACAATGGGCGTGATACAGACTTACTCCACAGGAATAATGTTCATGGAAGGGAACCTACAAGGACTCCAAAACTCTTGGAATTACTTAAATGCTGTCAAAATTATGAGAACAATTTGCTTATTAGAATAACCCTGTGCACGTTTACTAAAAAGTAAGTTTCATGGTGTCCAATGAGCCTTATTCCCTAGGTTTGCTGATGATTTCAGTCTGAAGGCTTTGTGCATTAATACACACAGTGGGATAGAAGCTGCTTCTGTTTGGTGCAATAATGTGCCATGGAAAGACTTGCATGACTTGTATATTTTTGGGACTACAACTCCCATCATCACTAGCTAACAGAACCAGTGGTCAGGGATGATGGGGATTGTAGTCCCAAAAGAACGGGAGGGCCAAGTTTGGCAATCACTGGGATAACACAATGAGGATATCACCCATTTCACTGCATGTATATCCAATGGCACAGCTTTAGATGCAGGGATGGTTTTCTGTTCTGTTCAGTGCTGCTACTCCCTGGGAAGTGTTAGAATTGTTCCTTTAAATATGAAATACAAAGGGGGAGCTCTAGGAGAAGGAAATGCACCTGAATGCAAACTCTTTGAATTCAGCTGTTCAGGCACTTCTGTTTCCGTCTTGGTTGGCTCCTGTTTTCTGCTTGAGAGACACTCCTAGTGTACCTGGAATGTGCCGTTCGGAACACAGAAAACTGACTTGCACTGAGTCAGAGTCAATAGTCTGTCTGTCTCAGTACTGTTTTCTCTGAATGGCAATGACTCTTCTGGCTTTTTCAAACCTGGGTCTCTCCTAGTTCAACTTGGAGATACCAAGGGTGGGATTCAACTAATGAGTCCCATCATCAGAAGTCTGTGTAAGGACTTCTGACTGTGCAACAAGGCTTTCCACTTGCCTCTTCCAAAATTGGCTAGGCGGTCAGCGGTCAGAGAATGTTCCTAACAGCACACAGGGGCATGAGGGAAGGGTTGTTCTGTCTGGCAAGCAGAAATGCTTTTCCTGATGGAACAATCAGTACAGCATTGAATTCCTTCCCTTGCATTGAATTTACGTACTCCCTTAAACATTTCTAAGCCTCATTTTATAGACAAAGGCATCACTTTGGGGCTTAGTTCACACAATGCAATATCATAAAAAATAGTACTATCATTGTCTTTCTGCTGTCCATCAGCAATAAGGTTTCTATCTATGTGTGAGCTGATCCCTTCAGCCAACTTCTTGTTTTTCACATGGTGGAAGCAAGACGGTTGCTACAAACCTCAAAGCATTTAATTAACTTTCGTACAATGAAGTCTCTATCTTTAGGCATCGCTGTCTGACACTGCCTGACACCTCAAGAGTAATTAGAGTGTCATGGAGGTACAATTCTTCTGCACTGGATCGGACTCAAGAACGATGAAGGTCTTTCATTTACATCAGTATTCTAATTAGTTTCAACAGTTTAGAGATCTGAAAATGACTGGAGGATTGAATCAGTATTTATTAGGGTATTGTGATGTCAACACAATATTTCCAGCTTTGTTTCCATTGCAAATCATTATTTGTGTGCTTTATATAAATCATCTCATTGCTAAAAAATTCGAGTTAATTTCTGTGTAAATCCCAAAGCTGGTATCTCTTAAAATTAAAAAAGAAGAATCAACCAGTATTGGGTTTGGTTGTTTTTAGAATCTGCAATTTCACTATTTCTGGGATTTCTTGCTAGTCGGGGGGGGGGGGGGCTACTAAACAGCCATGAATTTCTTTTTTATCCTGATCAGCATGAAAGGATGTATTTATATGTAAATTCCTATATTGTTATGGCGATAATATAATGATGGCATTAATGCATGGGAAAGTATATATTTTATCTTAAAGGAAAATATATTATTTAGATGGAATAAAGGATCCAGAAAAACAAAAGTCTATTTGGTTTCACTCTATGATTTGTTAGTCATCTGCACAGCCTGCTATTTTCATTCATTATATGTGCAGTAAGTACCTGTGGGTGTAACTATACATGAGAGATAAAGAGTTTTTAACAGTCCTTCCCTCATCCCAGAGAATTGCTGAAACAGTAGGGCTTTAACAGAACTTATGACTGCATAGATTTCTGCCAAGGTTGTGGGACTTTTAGAGACTTTTGGTTTTTGGATTCTGGAGCCAGGGTCATAGAGTATCCTTGGTCATGTCACTACTAGACACACCTAATAGCTTCATAGCCCACTGAAAAACATGTTATAAAAAATCAAGGGCAAAACACAGAATTAATAGTTCCTGTAAAACTACAGGAATTGTTTTGGTTATCTTTTTGATGCAGTAACAGTCTACAAAACCTTGCATAAGTTATTTCACTAATGAAAATCTAGGTAGAATTCATCTTGTTGGGATCATATCATCTGCAGTGGAGAAAAAATAAAGCTTTTTACTGATGTTTTCTAGTCTCTTGATCTACCTAATCTGAGATCTTACCCACACTTAGCTTTTGCCCTGTTCTTTTCAAGCACAGGTCCATGCTTAAAAGCTTTGTGTCTGAGCATTGTTGACTTTTTGCCCTGGAGTTTTCCCCACGAAAACTCACTCTTTAGCACTCAATCGGAGCAAACATCAATTTAGGTTACCCATGGATTGCTGTTTGCAGCAACTGAGCTTTAGAGAGCCTGTTTTCTAGAGAAAGCTCTAGAAAGAGTGGAGGAAGCATAAGTGTGGATAACACAATTGTTTAGCTATTATTTAAAGACACTTATCCACTTCTTTCCCCTTTCTCATTTCCTTTGGTTCCACCAAGTTTTCTTTTTATTGACTATGTATATTTGAGTATTTTCCTTTGTAGCTCAGGCTCCTTTTGTAAAGTTATACTTTACAGGGAGAATATAAGAGAGTTGCTATATTGAGGCTATGAGATAGAGAGAGAGAGAGAGAGAGAGAGAGAGAGAGAGAGAGAGAGAGAGATTTACCGTATGTGAAAGACTGGTAATTAACCATTAGTGCAGTCTATGCAAAATGGATGTGAGTGCTAGGGCTGCAGATTTTCCTTCTTAAGCTTTGGCATTCTTGGTTCATCATGAAACAAAAGGGTTTTTATTTAACCTTTAGTTGGTATAACATTGAACCTCTTGCCCTACTCTTTCCAAGCAAAGATGTGTGGTTTAATGTTTGAATGTTTTGTTGTTTTGTCCCAAGCTTTCCCTGTGAAAACTTGCTCTTAAAAGCTGAATTGGAACAAAGGTCAATTTGGGTTTTCTGGAGATTAATGTTTGCTCAGATTGAGCTTTAAAGAGCAAATTTTCATGGGAAAAACTGGGCAGGAGGTAAGGGCACTTGAAAACAGAACTTTAAATGTGGACTCTGCCTGGAAAAAGCAGAGTATTTCATGACAATGTGTTCTTTTAACTTTCCAGAATGGTTACATCTTTAACACTTCCTTCAAAATTTATAATCTGAGAGTAAACCATTCCCCCAAATCCGGGAGAGCTATCACTCTGTAAAATAGGTCACTTGATTTTTTTCAGGAAAGAAATTATGTTTGTGTGTGTGTAGATAATATATTGTTGGACACTGGTTATGGGTGCCCATGGCACTGATGGCACCATTCCCTGCCCTGCCCTTCAGGCCCCCAGATGCTTTTCAGTGGTGGGGCACTTTTTAAGGGGAGCCAAGCTTAGCACTCATCCATGGCGGCCCCCTACCATTATTAGTCAGTCAAAATGTAGTGCCCTGGGCATTGCATTTTGGGTAGTGAGATGGGGTGTGGCCACCATAGATGGGAGTCAAGCTTAGCCCCCATTTAACAGTGCTGCTGCCTGTTAACTGCTGGCGTGTGCTTGGTGACGCTATGGAGGGCAGCAAATGACACCACCATTGCCAAAGCAGCAGCAGGAGCAGAGAATGCATGCCACGCCATACCGCAGCCACCACAAGGCGGGCCCTGGTTGGGTTGGGACCATGCCAAGGGCCTCCAAGTGTGGCACTGGCCCTACGAATGCACGTGGTCTTTCCACAAGCAGCAGCCCCATGAGATGAAAAAGGGTGTTTCCAGGGGTTGCCAAATGCCAAATGCCATCCCCATTCACCCGACTCTAGCAGATGTGAATAAAAAAAAGACAAATGAATTTTCTTATTAAAGATAAACCCTTGTTGGTAGTGACAAGCTTAACCATCTCAAAGCTCCCATAATGTTTATACCTGAGTCCCTCTCATTCATAAGCCGCGTTGTTGCTGGTTGTTGTTGTTGTTGTTAAAAAAGATAATACCCTACAGAAAGTTTTCCCTTGCTAATCTCTTGCTTTCTCATCATACCACGGAGAGAAGGCCAGACTATAAAGATGAAGACTACAATCCTTCAAAGCATTCCTAGCAAGTTCTGAAATATGGTATAGCAGGATTGTCGGCTAATACTGTATATCTACTCCAGTTTTCAATAACATTTTACGATGCTACTTAAGCTGGGTATCCATCTCTGATGCTACATCTCTGTGTCTCCTCGCAGTATATCACACTCCCAGAGCCCATGAAAATAAGTTCTAAGCTGTATTTCTCTGTGTTCTTTTACTGCAGCTGGCTGTCCAGATTCCTTGATTAAAGAGCTGCATCACTTCAGAATTCTGGGCGAGGAGCAGGTGAGTTAACATCTGAAAGGCAGCGTCATGGTGTCATGAAAGATAGACGCTAATGAGACAGCTTCGTCTCTCTCTGGGGAAGCACCATGTGTCTCATGACCCTCTCTGCGCCCTGAAATTGGAATGGGGCACACGCAAACTCACACACACACACACACACACACACACACACACACACACACACAGTATATATGTTTGTCTGTAAGAGGCTTTTTTTCATTCTATCCATCAGCCTTGACAGGTTATTAATTGGTACATCTGCTATCTGCCACAGTTTTTCAACTCTGGGCTGCTGCAGTAAACAGGCAGTGTAAAATAGCAGACAGGCAAAGAGGAGAATGAGGTCTGCTTAAACTGAAGACATATTCTTGCTTGGTGTGATCTCCTTATGCTTGGATTAGGATTGTATTTCTGCCGTTTTTGAAAATCTGGTTACTGCCCTCACTATAGGTCAGCTTTCAGGCCAAGTCACAGCAAAGGCTGATTAAGTGAGATACACACATGCATTTTCCTTTTTAAAAATTGAGAACTACAGTGGGCAGATTCTGTACCCTTTGAATGCCTTTATAAAATCAGTCTACATTTGGAAGGAACTGAACTGCTTTTTTCAGGCTTGGGCTTGCAGAATGCATACCCATCTTAAATTTATGATTAAGAATAGCATCTATGCATTAAGAGAGAGATTTGGGGAGAGATGTTAGGAAATCTAACTGATCCCTTTGTCTTCCTTTTGCAGAATGACTGCACAACATCTGGTTGCCTCAAGGGGTTTAAAAACCTGGACAGAGAGGCCTAAATTGTATCCACTCACATCCACCTTTTAACATGTGTTCCCCACAAAAGACTTAGCCAAAACTAAATCACATATTCTTTGCTTTATAAAGAAGTAAAATATTTTACACCCAATACATCAGGGGTCACAAAAATGGGGCTTTAAACACGTGTCCATCCAGTCGGCAGAAAGATTCAGAAGGAGGTTCCAAAAATAGTTTTCAAGGGAAAAAAAAACCCATGAACAGGTACTCTCGAATTAAGAGCAAACCCCAGGGGAGGAAAGTAACAGCCATCCTTAACTGCCCTGCCTGACACACAAAAGCTGTGTGTCCTTTGGCAGGAAGTTCCTATGTCAGGAACCAAACATGAAGGAAAACAGGTTGTGTGTATCTCCTAGTTGGGAAGATTTACAAGGTGGTATTTTGGGAGCAGGAAGCCAGTGGTAGCCCCTGCTCTTGAATCTACATTCTTCCAAAAGAAAGAAAGTGGACTAACCTGGGGGAGAACAAAGCTTGCAACGTGCTTCTAAGTTCTTCCCAAGTGAATGAGTTCATAACCAAGGGACTTGCTGAAGGTGCTTGCTCAGCTGAAGCCTTGCATGCATGCAAAAGGTGAGGCAGAAACTATCCCACATGATGATAATGATTTCTTGGATGAGGTATTTGGTCACTGAACATTATTAGTATCAGAGTACAGTATATGCTATTTCATCTGGCCCCTGGGCTTCCTTCCAACCACCAGCTGTTCAGTGGGGAGCAGTTGTTAGGAGAAGGGACTTTTATGTTGTGCATAGTTGTACCTCTTTCCTCTGCGGGAATACCTGATAAAAGAAGAATAAAGTATGTGGGGGAAAGGTCTCAGCCCAGAGGTAATGTGTGTTTTTGCAAATATGCAAAAAGTAGTCATTTGTTTGGCGATTGCATGCTTGCAAGCTTCAGCATGCAATTGCATTTTGAAGTTTGAGGCCTTAAATAGCTGTAAGGCAGGACTCAAAGTTCAACTGTGATTTGACCTTATTTGTGTTAATTCTGCTAGGATTACTGAGCTACATTTGCCTTTTGTACAGTCAGAACAAATAAAGGATGTTGGAGAGCCCAACTTTTTTCTTAAAGTCTATGGAGAAAATGGAAAGTGAAGTTGTGTGGTATTATGAGGAATTAAAGATGTGCTTCAATTTTCAGGAGTGAGTGTGTGTTTGTGTGTGTTAGAGAGAGGGTGGGAAGGAAAGAGGGAGGGAGAGATTGTGTGTTTCTGTGGTGGGAGACTGGCCCCATCCACTACTAGGTGACTCACAGCGCCTTTCCAGAGGGGTAATGTAGCTCTTGGCTCAAAAAAGGTTCACTACTCCTGAACTATATTTGAGAGTTTTCTTTCATTATGGGCATGGGGGTCCTTATTATCATCCAGATTACATCTTGAAATAATTTGGGACAGTGACACCATGTTTTTGGAGAAGAGCAATAAATGTGTTTTTCTTGCCTTTGAGATATGCCATTCTTTGTAAGATGTGCTGTTACTGATATCCAAACTCCTTTTCCATTCTTTTTCCTTCCTTTATCTGGTTCCTTTGAGTGGACTTAATGACTTTGGATCTCCTTTTTGTGAACAATAAAGGCAGAATATATTCTCAAAGCTTTGTGCAGATATGATTTAAATATTCTTAGTGAGTTGTATAAATAAAAAATGTAGGAAATGTTCCCATGATCCTTTTTAGCAAAATTATCTTTTTACTAAAATATTCCAATTTGCTCCAGTTATGTTTACAGTGAGTAAAAGCCTGTCCCACTTAACTTATTTTACAAAAGAGTAGTTTTCAACATTGAGGCTTCAATTCAACACACACTTTCATGGTGGTAAATCCAATTGATCTGTGTGGGGCATACTTTAGATATTGCACTGCCAGTGATTCATCTGGACCAACAAAATATGCAGCAAACAATTTCTCAAATATATCTTTCACTCTTTAAGAGAGGGTTTTTGAAAGTTCAAGCTTATAAATGAAGACCTTTCAGGAATCCTTGCAGGTGTGCGAGCTTTATGGTATTTTGAATTTTGAGCTTTTCTACCCTATTGGTTTGTCAATGGGTTAACTCAGAGAAGTGTAGGGAAAGTGAAAGTGCTGCAACAGATATGACTGTGTTGCTTCCGTTTTGTAAGTACTGTACCGTATTTTTCGCCCTATAGGACGCACTTTTTCCCCTCCAAAAATGAAGGGGAAATCTGGGTGCGTCCTATGGGGCGAATGCAGGCTTTTGCTGAAGCTTGGAGAGCGAGAGGGGTCGGTGCGCACCGACCCCTCTCGCTCTCCAGGCTTCAGGAACACATCCGCAGCCTAGGCAGCCCTACGGGAGGTCCGGCAGGGATGTCTAGGCTGCGGATAGCAGCCTGCCGCCCAGCGGGCGGGGCACCCTGAAGCAGAGCGCCGCCCGCGCCAGGCAGACATCCGCAGCACGGGAGCCTTGCCGGAGTTCCCAGTAAGGCTCCCCACGCTGCGGATAGCAGCCTGCTGCTCGGCGCGAGGGGCGCCCTGATGCAGAGCGCCCCTCGTGCGGGGCAGACATCGGCCAGCCCCACAAGCTCGGGGGACAGCAGGGAGGCGCAGCGCTGCCATCCCGCTGTTCCTCGACCTGGTTCTGTTTCCCGGACCTGCCTTTGGGGGGGAAATAAAGGGAAATTTTTTTCCCTTTATTTCCCCCCCAAAAAACTAGGTGCGTCCTATGGGGCGAAAAATACGGTGTCTTGCTTCTGATTATTTGAATATATAGGGAGTAGGATCTAGAGATCTTTTCCAGTTTCTCCCCTTCTTTCCAATTTGGGAATTATGGTCAGTTCAGTCTACACCTCCCTGCTTTATTTAAATCCTGATCTGCACATGCAGCATAATAAGTTGGAAATAATGTGGTTGTATGTAGAGGTGGTGAATGGAATGTACTATTTTCAACTACAGGTGGGTGGGTGTGCTACAATTTTACAAGCTCCCTTGCATTAAAACAAAAACACAACTCCTGCAAGTACAAGATAAGCACAACAAAGAATGAGATGGGGTGGAATCTTCCTCCTGATTTTTTTTTCAGTTGCATAATTTATTTATTTTTATAATGTGGGAATTCCAAAATGCCATCCTCCCTTTCAAGGAGCATCTCCACCCCCATCGTTCAGCACGGACACTGAGGTCCAGCTCTGAGGGCCTTCTGACTGTTCCCTCACTCCAAGAAGTGAGGGTACAGGGAACCAGGCAGAGGACCTTCTTGGTAGTGGCGCCTGCCCTGTGGAATGCCCTCCCATAAGATGTCAAGGCAATAAGCAATTACCTTACTTTTAAAAGACATCTGAAGGCAGCCCTGTTTAGGGATGTTTTAAATGTTTAATGCTGTATTGTGTTTTTAATATTCGGTTGGGAGCCACCCAGAGTGGCTGGGGAAACCCTGACAGATGGGAGGGGTATAAATAAATTATTATTATTATTATTATTATTATTATTATTATTATTATTATTATTATTATTATTATTATTATATAAGGCTGTCGGAACCCAAGCAGATAGGGGCTGACCTGCCCGCCTCTTTTGGAGAACAACCTAAGAGATACTAGATTAGGATGTATGTGTCTATGTATAATTATGTTGCTAACAAAGCTGTACCACTGTTACTGTTATGTGCCAATTGTAAATAATTTCCTGTCTCTGTTTTCAGCAGTTCTTATTTT
Organism: Podarcis bocagei; assembly: GCF_964188305.1. Classification (NCBI taxonomy): domain Eukaryota; kingdom Metazoa; phylum Chordata; class Lepidosauria; order Squamata; family Lacertidae; genus Podarcis; species Podarcis bocagei. Next base: position 56,626,293 of record NC_138127.1, on the reverse strand, counting down.
GATTTGTAAGCCACCTTGAATCCCACCGGAGGAAAAGGGGGAATGATGATGATGATAAACAAACAAACAAACAAACAAAAAACAACTGCCATGCTGTGCATGCTTACATGGGACTGTTTTTGAACATTCAGTCTCAAAAATTATTATTTAATGCCCCTTTAAGGCAAGGAGGTATGATTGAAAGCGTGAATTATTCAACCCGTTTGAAAGTAGCTTATTTCACAACAGTACAGCTGTTTCTTACAGTGATACGCTGGGTCAGACAAGACTACATAATATTTGGGCGGGGGCAGGGAGGAATTAAAAGGGACCAAAATGAAAAAGAGGTACAGTGGTACCTCGGGTTAAGAACTTAATTTGTTCCGGAGGTCTGTTCTTAACCTGAAACTGTTCTTAACCTGAGGTACCACTTTAGCTAATGGGGCCTCCTGCTGCTGCCGCACCGCCGGAGCATGATTTCTGTTCTCATCCTGAAGCAAAGTTCTTAACCCGAGGTACTATTTCTAGGTTAGCATAGTCTGTAACCTGAAGCATCTGTAACCCGAGGTACCACTGTACCTTAAAAACATACTTCAGATTCAAAGGCAGGAGACAGCTTGGTCACTTGAGAGTAAAACCTGTGAATGCATTTAGCAGGATCTTCTCTTTTCAGATGCACCTGTTTAGTTGCCTTGGGTAGCACAATTTTTTTAAAAAAATCTTGACAGTGCAATAATAGTTTAATGATTTGGCATGATTTCTATACTGAGCCAGTAGAAAACGTCAAATTCCCTGACAAAATACAACTTTCCCTCCAAATCAAACCCAGTAAATCAATTTTCTTGCTTATAACTTACAAAAGCAGAATTGATTATTTTTTAAAGTATTGTTTTTACATGAAAATTAAAAAAACAAAACAGCAATGCCCTTTATATCACACTGGAAGCTTTTTACTTCGGGTGCAGAATGATAACAGAAATTTTGGCAGCTCTTTAGCTGCAGCATGTGTGGCGCAGACTTTCAGATGTGTTTGAGATAGACTTACACTATCTCCCCACCTTTAACCATACCCTTTCTGCTCTGTCAAAGCATGGGAGGCATTGCAGAGCTGGGGTAGCTGTGATTATCAGCCTTTCTGTTCAAGAGGAATAGTATGGCTGTGTTCTGATATAATTCTAAACTATGAGCTCCCTCTTCTGCTTCGCTGTGGCCATAAAGAGGGAATCAGAAGCTTCTACTTTCACTTTAGATTAACTGTAGCTTAGCATGTCATCTGAACCCAAAACTGTGGTTAGTTGAAATAAACCAGCTTCATAAACTATGGGTCAGAGCTGGGTAGTTTCAGCTAACCATAGTTAAGATTAACCACAGTTTTTCCAGGTTTGGACTACATGTCCCAGTTTGCACAGCGCAGTAAGCTAAACTTTGATTACAGGTATTAGTAACAGAGGAAAGAGCTTCACAATGATCCTATGTTCAGACAACACACTTTGGCTTGGTTTCCATGCAGTGCCGCTGAGCTAAAAGAACTGAGAAGGAACACAGCATCAGGGAACTGTGGGAGCCTGCGCTTTTGTGTGTTTGCAGTAAGCCATGGTTTGACTTCTCATGTGTGAACAGAGCCTGCAGCAAGCAATGGTTCATCTAAGAAAGAAGCAAAAGCTTCTGGAATGCTGCAGAAACAGAAACTGCACAGCTAGCAGGAAAGAGGCAAAAAGGGATATCTCTGAACTCCAAATCCTACTTGTGATGGGCTCAGAAACTCTTTACCACTCATATGCAGCAAGGTGGTTTTTCAGCACCTGGTTACCTGGATAAATTAGTGGAAGGTATGTTCAAAATGTTTAAATGCTGATAAAGCAGCACATATATTTTTTTTCTCCTTTGCAGTACAACCGTTACCAGTGCTATGGTGCAGAAGAGTGTGTTCTGCAGATGGGTGGCGTCCTATGTCCTACCCCAGGATGTGGAGCCGGTCTGCTTCCTGAACCAGAAGTCAGAAAGATAGTTTGTGAGCCAAGCAATGGAATGGGCTGTGGGGTAAGAAAAATTCCCAATAGTTCTATGACTATCAGTTAAGGTTGTGAAGTAGAGGAGGGGTGGAGGGGGGTATCTGAATTTCTCTGTCTCACTGGTGACTCTGAGCTGCTCTTCGTGGCAGAATGAGCAGATCCCAATAAATAATAATAATAATTCACTGCTGCAGCGCAGAAATGACCACTTTGTCATGTAGAGTATGTCTGTCCCAGAATGCTTTGCTTTAATTGGTTTGTGAAGTTGCTGATCTAAGTAGTTACAGTGAAGAGTGGGGCTGTGCAAATGACAAGCCAAGAGCTTTGACTCTCTTTAAAACTCCCAGCAGTCAGCAAAACGGTAAAGGTTCTGGAGCCAAAGGATTTGTTATAAGCAGCACTCTATTTAAACAGGTCTGGGGAGGGGCAGGGTGCGAAAGAGTCAAGTAAGTAAAACGATGCCGTGTGTTTTGAGCAGATCGATGAAGAATAATGCAGATAACATGACAGTGCCAAATGAAAGCTCGTTTTAAATAAATGTTGTCCAAACCAAACAGAGAGATTGCCTCTGCCTCTTCCCTTGTTTCATTAGCAATAGCTCTGTCAGACAGCAGCACCCTCCATTCATCAAGTAAGAACAATGGGGCTATGCAGCAGACCCTTTAGATAGCTGCTTTTGGCTCTGGATCTCAGGAGCCACCAACATCTTAAACCTAACCCAAGCATTTAGAGGGGGGAGGTGATCCAGCCACTTCAGGATGGGTGGGGTTGCATCAGAGTCTCTGTTCATGGAAAACGAGCATGTCAAGGTTTTTATCATAAGCAAACCTTTGTATGTGTGGCATGTCACTTTTAAATGGTGGGAAATTCCAAACATACTCATCTCATATTCCCTGCTTGGGAACAAGGTAAAGCTGAAGGAGACAAACCATGGCTTTGCCCTCTGCAGCAGAACTCTAGGAGAAGCGAAGCAGCCACAATCTCTCTGCTTTTGTGCTAAGCCACAGTTTACCTTAGAGTTCAAACTGAGCCATTAGACACAGGTGTTGTGTTCAGGGATAACAAACATATTCCTAATATAATGTTCTTTGTTGTAAGGGATGTATGATAGCCCTATTTAAGTGACCCCCCCATTGTGTTACCCGTTACCCTTGTGGAGCTGCTGAATATATATTTAGGAAAATGATATTAGACAATGTGTATCCTCTATAAGGTTCATTTGGACTCAGATTTAGTTTTGAAAATATATATTTTGCATGCCGCATACCTGAGAGTGATTTCCTGGCTTTGCTGTTGGCTAATCCTTTTTATTTTCACTCATAAAAACAATAATTTGATTTCCCAAGGGATTACCATTACGCATTGTTCTTCTGCCTTCATTGCTATTCATCAGACCAATCTTTCTCGCTTTCATAGCTGAGATGTAAAGCCCTGACGTCTTTAACATGGGAAACCAGCAAGAAAATATGGAAGCTGTTACACTCTGTGCCACCTAGCCTGACTGCTGAAAAAGCTGGAGTAATCAAGGCTCATGAGAGCTCAATAAATAAAGCACCTTTGTCTTGTTTTGTACTAGACTAGCATATTGCTTGCTATACAGTATATCAAAAGGATGTTTACTGTTCAAAGGGGAAGAAGTTCCATTCCTGATAAGGTTAGGCCTGAGTATCAAGGAAGAATACATGGTCTGCCTATTACAAATGCTATTTTATCAGGTACATGTGTAGCTCACGCCCCTATCAGTATTCACAGTACTAATTTTAATTTGTTGCTATGGAATGAAAGTGTAAAACAAGAGATTGAATAAGATTCTTGGAGACCTGCGGAGTGTTCTTGATGCTGGCAGGTGCTGCTGCTGCAATGCAATAAGAGAAAATTGCATCTCTGGATTGTATGCAGTCAGCATCCAACACAATATCTAGGTATATTTCTATGCACAGTGATTCTATTTTTGTGAATTCCAAAAGCAAACTGATCTGATCCACGTCTCCTGGACAAATGTGCTGATGAATACATAATTATCCTTTAGATTTCATGCTTCTCTGAACTTGTGATATATTTCTTGAATCAGAAAATTACCTGAATTCATTAAGAATGCACGTTTTAGGATAAAATGCATGTATATGTTGGGATAAAAATTGGTTTTGTACATACTTTGTAGTAAAAATACGTATTTAAGTGCAGATTAACGTTAGAATGGATTTGACTTGTGAATGAACACATGCAAAATTGACATTGCCTGGAAATGCATTGATCCATCCCAATAATGAGACTGTTCAATTCATTTGTTGGCCCATTTCTCGAATCTTGCTCCAAATCTGCTTACAATACTTACCATAACTAGAGAATAAAAGCAATTTTCAAAAGTAACCCAGTTACCAATCCACCTAACAGTTAGCTCATCCATCCCAGCTCGTTGTTGTTGTTGTTCGTGTTGTTGTTGTTCATAGTAATAGTACCATCATCAGCATCATCTGTGGGGTAATGCTAATGTTTAAGTATGTTTAAGCGTGAGGAAAGAATTCCTTAGTCCATTTATAAGTCTTTAAAGCGGAAATAACAAGGATATCAATTCTCAAGTAGTAAAATCAAAGAGATTTCTCTTTCCTTGTGCTGTGGATTCTCTACCCCTTATTCATTTTGTTCCAACTTGCACTCTTAAGAAAATGTGCTATAAATATATTATTATGGGCAAGGTAACATTGGAGGACATTGCTGAGATTAAAGAGCTGGCTCACAGCAGAATTGTTTCAGGACATCATGTTGCGACTTTTTTTTTCAAGGGGAATGAAAATGAGACAGACATTTTCCATTATTGCTAAATGCTGAGTTGCTTGCATTATGCCACAGGCTCTAGGCAGTAATCATGTATAGCTTTCTTCTACTGAGTGGGCACTCTAGCCTGTAGAAAGTGGAATTCCATCTTGTTGACACATTATGCTTCTCTTTCTAAGCAAGTTGTTTCATTGCTAAAATATGACATGCTTCTCTAGGATAACTGAAATACTCTTTTCTGGTAATGTCTAACATGGTTTGCAGTGATCTGTAAGAAAACACTAGAGCCTTCAACATGGGCGAGTGTTGATAAGCCTTAATGTCGCCCTCACTTCACCATAGTGCAATGCAATTAACATGCCATACCACTGCCAAATGACATTATTATTATCTCCAGTATATGTGCCGTGCTGTACTGCAACCAACTAATCCAGTGGCAGGTGTAAAATTCAGATGTCAGATCTGACAACGTATAGCAGTCTGAAACCACATTTCCATTATTAAGAGTGTAGGTCATATTAATTATTCTCCTTCTGAGAAATGGCAAAACACAGTTTAGATGCTGAATGCATGTCTGTTTCTCTATTTGGATTTAAAATAAGTAAAAAACAGATAATTTTACCTATACCTGTCAACTGCACCAAGATTTGTAGCTATTCCTAGCAGTGTTTTTCCACCAGTATGGGTAAGATGTAGACAGAATGGAATGGAATCTGTAGAAGTTGAAAATAAAGCTTCAAACATGTCCCAAGCTGTCTGGATCTGATGGGAGTTTAGTCCAAATAATCTGGAAACCAGACTGGTGAAATCTGATGTATAAAAAATAGTGAGAATCCTTTAAGCCCATCCACATACATGTATGTATAGTGCATATGGATATTTAAGTTCCTAGGTTCAAAGATGTAATAGTAACATAAGTAATTCTGTATCGCTTACCCATAATATATTACTGATACATTTGCTTACTGGAAGCACTGCAAAAAGAAATACTGGGCAGTTAGAAATAGTTGGCTACAGGAAAGAGGGTGATCCAGGCATAATGCAGGATACAGTGAACGTCCTTTGGAGGCGGAGGCTGTGTGTGTGTGTGTGTGTGTGTGTGTGTGTGTGCGCAGCCTTTGCACACACTGTCAGGAACAGTGTGACAAAGAACTAGTTCCACAGCCAGAGGCTGTAGCTGGCTGTGGTTTTTTGTGTGTGTTTTTTGGTTTGTTTGTTTTTTTTCTTTTCTCTTTGTATTTAAAGAAAGCTACAACCAAGAATTAATTAATGGCAGAGGGAAAATACATTTCAGGATGAAGGCATGGAATTGGGACCAGAAATGCAGCTAAAGCTGAAGTCCGATGCCCTGCCATATTTTTGTAGTGTGATCCGTCTTTCAATTTTTTATAAGCTTTCTAATCTTGTTTTGCTGATAGCACCCAGCTCTTAAATTAGAGATCACTGGCTGGGGTTGCAGAGTCTTCTCAGAAAGGTTGTCCCCTTGCTGACTTCAGGTACTGTCTAAAGATGCATAGCACCTGAAGCTATCTAGAGAAGCAAGCATTCCTCTTCCCGGTGAGGTCTTCAAGGATCTTAGGGCTTTTGAAGCACTAGAGACAACATGGTGGGAAGGAAGGCTAGCTAAGCCATATGGCCAGGTGAGAGAAATTTTCAGTGGGTTAAATTGCAATATCAAAGAGAATGCCATTAACAAAAAAAAACTACCTGTGGGCATGTGCTCCTTCTCTTCATGTGAAAGATGTCAGTCAGAGGAAGTGAACAGAAATGCTGGGGTTGAACACTTCATATTATTATAAAAATGCTCAAATTCTCAGAGAATCTTTCCTGGGCATAAAGGGGCATTTTCTACTCTCCCACTGACAGTGTATCATTTTCAACTGACTGCATCTGAAAACAGATAAGGCAAATCAAGATGAATCTAAAAATTAACATAATTGAGGACAAAAGTAGTGAGCTTTTGCTTTGAACAAAGAGGTGCATCACTGAGTCACAGAAAATGAAACATTAATGCAATCAGCTGAGGCTGTGGACTGACTGGGAGTGACAGAGACCAACGACAGGATCCCAATTATAGAACAGCCTGATCTGAGCAATCATCTACAAACGTTTCACATGTGAGCAGGAATAAGGCACATGGTCTGAATGATGAATATTGCTAATAATAAATATAAAAGAAATACATTGAAATCTAACTAAACTTCTCTAGTGCATCACACAAAAGGCATTTCACAAAGAGTGCTTTGCATTCATCTTACGATATCACTGTATGCGAGAGCTATTTAAGAAATGGAAAAAGGTGGAAATACAAGATAAAGAGGAGGATTAGATCTAGTTACAGGTTGCTACCCGTGTTGGTCTGCCGTAGTCGAAACAAAAAAAAAATATCCTTCCAGTAGCACCTTGGAGGATTAGAGTGAGCCTATTGACCCAGGATTTATAGTTTGTGTTTGCTTAAACTTTTGATAAGACAAACACAAAGAGCGACCTCCTTGGCTGTCACTTAATCTTTTGAAATGACCCATAAGACAGTTTTACAGTGCATTCAGATATAATAAGATTATAGCAGCTCATAATCAGACAGAAAGTCCCCAAATGGCACCAATTAAGCAATTGTGATCCACTAGTGCGGCCTTAAACACAAATGTATGTGGGAGTCCTAAATGAAAGAAACTAGGCCCTAAAACCTGGTTCTTCATGAAATACTGGCCCATTTCAGGCACTATGCCGCTGTGAGGGAGAGCAGAGATATGTCTGCTAGTTTTGCCTACCCCATCATCCATCTCATCACTATGCCTCTCTCCACTGGACTCTGTACGTTTGAGGACAAACACTTGTAGCAGGATCCCTGCTGCCCTGTACTACTAGCACCTCGCTGCCCAGCAGTCTCCCTGCCTCAGCTGACAAAGCTGGTCTCAGAGGTGGTGTTGAGGACTCCCAGTCTTCTGGTTCTGGGAGACTTCAACAACCATTCTGAGGCAGCTGACTCTGGGGTGGCTCAGGACTTCATGGCCGCCATGAGAACCATGGGGCTTTCCCAACATGTCACTGGCCCAACCCACAGGGCAGGCCACACTCTGGACCTTGTTTTTTCGACTGGGCAGTAAGGCCTGCCTGAAGTCTGTGCAGATCCTGGTAATTGCCTCAGTCATGTCCATTTGCAGCCCAGCAGGTTCACAGTTAGATGGCTGATTGCTTGAATTTATTTCAAACATATAGTTTGGAGTCTTCAGCATAATCCTAATTCTGATAATCTAATGAAACTTGTGCTATGCAGAGATGCCCTCCATTAATTTTATTCCTGTGTATGAGTTGTAAATATGTGAAGAACCTTGGTTATTCTTTTTTTAAAAAAAATATTCTGAACTGTACGGCCTAGTCACTTTCCCCCTAACAGATGCGATACATATTTCATATTTGAAGTTTTAAAACAAAACTACAGAATTATCAGATTGTGAAAAGAGCATTCAATTACTTAGTTGATAGGAAAACTGTTTTTCTTTAGTATTGGGTGTAGGAGGCTTATGTAACTTCAAATACCTCTCTGAATTGAAGACCAAGCATTAAAAAAAAAAGCCTTCACTTTAAAAGAAATATTTTGGAACTGTTTCAAGTGGCTGAGAATAGACTTAGAATAGAAAATGTGTCTCAACCTGAACAATAACATTTCTGCTGCAAAGCTATATTACAAAAAGTAAAGGGAATATCATAAAAAAACTGAAATGATCTGTGAAAAGAAAATAAAGTGATCCAATTAAACAAGAGACATCTCTAGCACATAAAAGGGAATGCTCTGAATTGAAAACAGGAGTATGTTGTCGAGGACAATGGGCAACTGTATTTCAGATAGAAGCATGGGAAATAATAGACAACCAGATACACTTTGGACATAAAATAATATCCTACAGAAGACGTGACGGGGGGAGGATTCTGGTGGGGATAATATATCCTTGAGTAGCGTCCTTGGCTGAGGGCAGTGAGTCATGGTTGGATAGTCATATCTCGATTAATTTCATTCTATCCATACATTTCTCTGAAATTAAATTTTGCTACCACTACCAAGTCCCCTACTTCCAAGACCTTTTATGCTAAATCAAATAGCAGGCAGTGGTGACTATTGAGAGTATCTGTTCTGCTGGTGCTTAAGATTTGATACAGTTGAAAAGATACAGATCACCATTTAAAAAATACTAGAGTCCCACATGCTCTCCTAGGATCAGTTATGAACAAGGTTGGACAAGTTATTTGTGCATGTGGGCTCAGTGCTAGAGATCTTTTTACCAATTGCATTGAGATGACTCGTTATTCTCACTGGGACACCAGTTTTCACTCTTGGGCATCCCATTGCTTGTTTCCATGACATGGCACTTACTTACTTACTTACTTACTTACTTACTTACTTATTTGGAAAATTCATATCCCACCCTTCAGAGAATATACTCTCAGAGCAGCTAGCATAAATTTAACATAGTAAAACAACCTGAGAAAATAATAACCACAGTAAGAGCAGTGGAAAACTAAAACAATTCAAGCCAGATTAAAAGCAATGCATAAAAACCCAACAGCTAAAATATATGGGTGAATAAAAAAGGTCTTCACCTGGCCCTGAAAGGATGTCTCCTTGAGGACAGTATAGGAAAGTCAGGGAACCACAGCTGAAGGTGAGGGGATCAAAGAAAGATACTGTAATAGTAACTTGTCAGATATGTGTTGAAAGCACTTAATATACCCTATACCCAAGCCATTCAGCAGCCAGAAGTAAATTAGAAACCAGCACAGTTGTTTTCAAACTGGTGAGGTGTATTCCAATAGTACCAATTATCAGTCTTTCTACAGATTTTGTACCAACTGCAGTTTCTAAGCTGTCATCAATGACAGCCCCATGTACAACAGGTTGCAGCAAACCAAGTGGGATGTTAGCACATTATGAATAACTGTGACTAGGCTATCTTGGTCCTGAATATAGTGATTCATCAATATAGTGGACAAAAGTCATCTAGTGACCTCAAGGCAACTTGGGCCTCCACAGAAAAGTAAAAATCTAATGACATCCCAGGCTTAGGAACCTCATCCTTCAGAAGGAGTGCAACCCTCCTCAAAACTAACCAAACATTATCTTCCAACATTGCTAGACCACCCACCAACAACATATTCATCTTATTGGGATTTGGCTTCAGTATTGACTGCCCTCCTGTCCATAACTAATCTCAGTCAACAGTCTGAATGCAAGCCAATGCCAACAACTTGTATTTCTCTTACTGTTCTGCTAAGTCAATGGTGCATTGCCACCATTGCAAAAAATCTGGAATATCCTGGTTTTCCTCACTTAATGAGAGGCTTTTCAAAGATCCAAAGGCATAGAGGCTGTAGAGGAGGTTAAACAACCTGTGACCCACTAAGCCAACCAAGTCCTTAGTGGCAAGCACATCCATGTCCTCTCTTTGACTTAGTCAGGTTCTCTTTCCATAAGCTGCACCAGAAAGGTATGGGGCAAAGAGCCTCTCGGACAAATCATCAAACTAGCTCCATGATTGGTCACTTGACAAGAAGACATTTTCCACTTCCAAATTTTATCTGAATCATAAACTAGAAATATAAGGCTCCAATATTTATTGTACAGTGGTACCTCAGGATGTGAACAGGATCCGTTCTGGAGCCCCCTTCGCATCCTGAACAGAATGCAAGATGCAACTGTGTGTCAGAATTTGGGGGGGGGGGAAGAGTGAGGCTTATATTCAGGCCACTATGGTACTTGAAAGTTAACTCTGTCAAATTCAACAGAACTTACATGAAAGAAAATCTGTTTCAGATTACTTCTTTTCCAGAAATCTAAAATGTGGCTAAAGCTCACCCTTTCTGAGAAATCTCCCATTACTTTTATGGTGCCACCCTGTCTCTTGACTATGAACAATGTAATGGTGGAAAACATGGTTTATTGACAGGTTTGATCAAATCAATGAGAAAATAGCAACACATGCAGAACAAAATAATAGATTTATGGATGCATTTTTGCGATATGTGCTAAAAGATTTCACCATTCAGGGAAACCTGTCACTGATATTGTATTGCTTCCCTTTCAAGCAGTGCAATTCGTCCCAGTGGGGCATAGAATTAATTATTAGCAAATGATCACTTATATTATTTCAGTCAATAGACGTCCAAACAGCTCAATCTTCGTTTTCAGTGTGACATGTAGCTATTGAAAATTGCATTAAAGTACATTGACACATGGCAGAAACAAATTGCCCTCATAACATTTATAAATGCTGCTTGATTATAGAAATGTTATCTATGTAATTTCAACATGTTAGACATTACTACAGGAGAACAGTTGTGATTTCGCAGTGTGAATGGATTATGCTGATTTTCCACACTGGAGGCAGGGTGGGATGGGAATGCGACCTTCTGTTCTGAACATTTTCATTGACATACTTGCTGGGAGAAGAAAAGAAAGCTCCCAGGTGAGAGCTGGGGGGGGGGGTGTCCCACCACTTTCTGTTCGTGACAAGGGTTAAGAGGTACCTTTGAGAAAGGACTCTGTGTTTTCTTCTCTCTTTCTCTCCCTGTTTTTGTTTTTATTTAGATTTGTTTCTTTTATCTTACTGTATTATGAAAAAACTTTAATAAAATCTTATGGGGCGGAACTAAGATAATAGCAGAAAAGCTTTGTAAATGAATTTGCAGGCAAGGTGTGTAATACACACTGGCTCACTCTTGGGAGAAGAGACACAGGAGGCGCTATGGTATAAACCACTGAGCTTTGGGGCTTGCCGATCAGAAGGTCAGCGGTTCACATCTCTGCAACAGAGTGAGCTCCTGTTCCTCTGTCCCAGCTCCTGCCAACCTAGCAGTTCAAAAGCACACCAGTGCAAGTAGATAAATTGGTACCGCTGCAGCTGGAAGATAAATGACGTTTCCATGTACTCTGGTGTTCCGTTGTGCCAGAAGCAGTTTAGTCATGCTGGTCACATGACCCGGAAAACTGTCCGTAGACAAACGCCGTTTCCCTCAGCCTGAAAGCGAGACGAGCTCTGCAAAGCCATAGTCACCTTTGACTGGACTTAACCATCCTGGGGTCCTTTACCTTTTTTTTCTCTTGGGAGAAGTGGACCCCTTGGTCTTGGAAAGTTTTAAAGTAGGGCATTAAAGGCACACGTGTTTATTTAGTCATGATCTTGAGCTACCGATATAGTAGAAATGCACTTCTAAGCATTACATATTTTTTCCTTAAAACCAAAGTCTTTGGTTGGTAATATTGTTGTTTCCTTTGTTCTGTTACATCTGGAAATCAATAAAACACAGGAAAATTAAAATACATACTTCACAATTTTTTTGCATCTTTGTACTAATACAGTGGTGTGCCCAGTCCTAAACGCCTGTGGGTAGCACAACAATTTGGAAGGCTGTACATATGGAGTGGTTCAAAACTTTCTAAATCATCCTCCTTTATCTCCCTCCTTTAATGTTTCCAGGCAAACACACTATAAATTTTTAGCAGTCCACACAGTAAATGAAATCAAAATGTCGTCTTTTAAAACAAACAGGAATTCTGTTGTGAGATTTTTTAGCGTGCCTTGAAGTGTTGTTACTCTAGTAGCAAAGTAGGTAACAGCTTAAAGCACCAATTATCTAACCCTGCAGCATGAATCCACACACTAATCTTTAGAAGATTGTCAATATGGTGTATTGATTGGAGCAGCTTCCTCCCATATGATATTAATATGATATTACCATCGGATATTACCATGACCATTGGTCATGGAAGATGGAAGTTGTAGTCCAAAACACTCAGGGGAAACTGAATTAAGAGTGTCTGATTAGGACTGGGGATACTCAGCTCAAATCTTAATTTACTCATGAAGTTCACACACTGGGTGATGTGCCAGTCACAGCCTAACTTGCTTTGAAGTGTTGTGAGGCTGAAAGAGGAATAGACCAGCACCCCTGCTACGTATTCTCAGCTCACCTTAACTATAATCACCCAAGAAAAGAAAAGACAAGACAGGCTTGTCATATATATATATATATATATATGCAGGTTTTGGTGTCTTCGGGTGTCTTCCCGTGTAAGAGTTGGGGTGTCTAGGCGACGTTTCGACGAGGTCTCACTCGTCATCTTCAGGCTGGTGCTTTCGGCTTCTTGTTACTAGAACAGAGCAGGATCTCAGTGTTTGAGTTCCTATAAATACTGTTGAGGGGGTGTGGTGTATAGCCTCCAACGTTCTGGGCAGAGAGGAAGTTCCCAGGTTAATGTGCCTTTTCTTCTTTTGTTCATTAATTACTTGAGGGATATCTTGAGTGATTACTTGAGTGATATTCTGAGTACCACTTAGGAGGGTCATTAGGTGTGGATTAGTTGCTAAAGCTTTCGTGTCTTGACCTCTTGAGCTTGTGAATAGTTTTTCTGAGAAGATGGCTGTACTGCACTTAGTTGTGCTCTGGCTTGGCTTCGTGTATAGGGGCGAGCTGTGGTTTTGTGCCCTGTGCCAGCCAGATCTGTGTAGGGATTGCAGGGGGTCTCCCCAAGATACACAAAGAAGGAACACCACTCAGACCAATAGTCAGCTCCATAGGCTCACCTCTACAAAATCTCGCTAAATTTCTCGCTAAGCAACTTCAGCCCTATGCAGAATCTATCGCTTCTACGAAAGCATATATATATATATATATATATATATATATATATATATATATATATATATATTGCTTTCGTAGATTTTCACGGGTACAGGAATGCAGGTTTTGGTGTCTTCGGGTGTCTTCCCGTGTAAGAGTTGGGGTGTCTAGGCGACGTTTCGACGAGGTCTCACTCGTCATCTTCAGGCTGGTGCTTTCGGCTTCTTGTTACTGGAACAGAGCAGGATCTCAGTGTTTGAGTTCCTATAAATACTGTTGAGGGGGTGTGGTGTATAGCCTCCAACGTTCTGGGCAGAGAGGAAGTTCCCAGGTTAGTGTGTCTTTTCTTCTTTTGTTCATTAATTACTTGAGGGATATCTTGAGTGATTTCTTGAGTGATATTCTGAGTACCACTTAGGAGGGTCATTAGGTGTGGATTAGTTGCTAAAGCTTTCGTGTCTTGACCTCTTGAGCTAGTGAAGAGTTTTTTCTGAGAAGATGGCTGTACTGCACTTAGTTGTGCTCTGGCTTGGCTTCGTGTATAGGGGCGAGCTGTGGTTTTGTGCCCTGTGCCAGCCAGATCTGTGTAGGGATTGCAGGGGGGTGCAGCATCCGGAGGTGCCACTATGGTTTGGCTACTGGATGGTGTCTGTAATTTATCTGTGGAGAGGGTCTGGGTTTGGGTCTGGTGTGGTTGATTGGAGATGGCGTTCTGTGTGCCTCTGGTTCTGGTGTCGGTTTTTGTGGGGAGGGCTATTTTCCAGATGTCTGGCAGGCGGGACGTATCGTCACGCTTGTTCATGTTGTGAGGGTGTTTCTCTATCTCGATGGCTTCCATGATTATTCTCTTGTGGTGGTGTTCCATGTTAAAGAGCAATTTGGAATCTGAAAAATTAATTTCGTGTCCTGTTTCTTTCATGTGTTGGTAAAGAGAGGAAGTTTTTTCTTCTTTTTTGACGGCATTCTTGTGTTCTGCGATACGTGCATTTATTCGTCTGTTTGTTTGTCCAATGTACGTGGCTGGGCAGACTTTGCAGGGTATTTCATAGACCCCTTGGTTTTCTAACTGGATTTTATCTTTGGGGTTTCTGAGGATATTGGCTATTTTTTGGTTGGTGCAAAAGGCTGTTTTGATATTGTGTTTATGGAGGATTTTGCTAATTTTATCTGTAGTGCCCTTGATATAAGGAAGGAGGGCCATGCCATTGTTTTCTTCTGTGTCTTGGTTTTTGGGGGGTGTTTCTTTTTGGATTAGACAAAGGTAATGCCACTGTTGTGATGAACACATCGGACTACCAAGCAAAACTATCAAATCTACTCCAAGACCCTACCTACCAACCTATAAAAACAGATCCCACCACCTATCTGGAAAAAACCACCAAATCCAAAATAAAAGCCTCTCCTATCAGTGAAGAAATCCAGCTAAGAATCATCCCCAGAGAAAAATCATCCAGATGCCCCAAACTCTACGGTCTCCCCAAGATACACAAAGAAGGAACACCACTCAGACCAATAGTCAGCTCCATAGGCTCACCTCTACAAAATCTCGCTAAATTTCTCGCTAAGCAACTTCAGCCCTATGCAGAATCTATCGCTTCACACGTTACAAACTCCTTCCAGTTCATAGAAACAATAAAGAAGCAAAACCTACATCCCGACGACCTACTTGTGAGCTTCGATGTTGTATCTCTCTTCACACAAGTGCCCATTAATGAAGCCTTGACAGCCATTCAAAACAAATACAATCCCCCCGAATACATCCTGGACCTGACCAACCACTGCCTAACCAACACGTACTTCATCCACAATGGACAAAGATACAAACAGATAGAAGGAGCACCTATGGGATCACCCCTCTCACCGGTCATCGCAAATCTGTACATGGAACACTTTGAAACCAATGCTTTAGACAAGTCAGAACACAAACCCAAACTTTGGCTCAGGTATGTTGACGACACCTTTGTAATTTGGCCACACGGGAAGAAAAAACTAGATAGCTTCCTCACACATCTCAACAGCCTACACCCCAAAATACAATTCACTATGGAAATAGAAGCCAACAACCAACTTCCCTTCCTTGACGTCCTAATCTACAAAAAACCTGATGGCTCCCTAGGACACACTATCTACCGGAAAAAAACACACACCAACCGCTACTTACATGCACAATCACACCACCACCCTGCACAAATAAACTCCGTAGCCAAGACTCTCATCTCCAGAACCAAACGCCTGGCTGACAAAGACCACTTGACAACTGAGTTACAGAATCTTTCAAATGTGTTAATCGCCAACGGATACCAGCAAAACAGGGTTACGAAGCTAATCCAAAAAGAAACACCCCCCAAAAACCAAGACACAGAAGAAAACAATGGCATGGCCCTCCTTCCTTATATCAAGGGCACTACAGATAAAATTAGCAAAATCCTCCATAAACACAATATCAAAACAGCCTTTTGCACCAACCAAAAAATAGCCAATATCCTCAGAAACCCCAAAGATAAAATCCAGTTAGAAAACCAAGGGGTCTATGAAATACCCTGCAAAGTCTGCCCAGCCACGTACATTGGACAAACAAACAGACGAATAAATGCACGTATCGCAGAACACAAGAATGCCGTCAAAAAAGAAGAAAAAACTTCCTCTCTTTACCAACACATGAAAGAAACAGGACACGAAATTAATTTTTCAGATTCCAAATTGCTCTTTAACATGGAACACCACCACAAGAGAATAATCATGGAAGCCATCGAGATAGAGAAACACCCTCACAACATGAACAAGCGTGACGATACGTCCCGCCTGCCAGACATCTGGAAAATAGCCCTCCCCACAAAAACCGACACCAGAACCAGAGGCACACAGAACGCCATCTCCAATCAACCACACCAGACCCAAACCCAGACCCTCTCCACAGATAAATTACAGACACCATCCAGTAGCCAAACCATAGTGGCACCTCCGGATGCTGCACCCCCCTGCAATCCCTACACAGATCTGGCTGGCACAGGGCACAAAACCACAGCTCGCCCCTATACACGAAGCCAAGCCAGAGCACAACTAAGTGCAGTACAGCCATCTTCTCAGAAAAAACTCTTCACTAGCTCAAGAGGTCAAGACACGAAAGCTTTAGCAACTAATCCACACCTAATGACCCTCCTAAGTGGTACTCAGAATATCACTCAAGAAATCACTCAAGATATCCCTCAAGTAATTAATGAACAAAAGAAGAAAAGACACACTAACCTGGGAACTTCCTCTCTGCCCAGAACGTTGGAGGCTATACACCACACCCCCTCAACAGTATTTATAGGAACTCAAACACTGAGATCCTGCTCTGTTCCAGTAACAAGAAGCCGAAAGCACCAGCCTGAAGATGACGAGTGAGACCTCGTCGAAACGTCGCCTAGACACCCCAACTCTTACACGGGAAGACACCCGAAGACACCAAAACCTGCATTCCTGTACCCGTGAAAATCTACGAAAGCATATATATATATATATATATATATATATATATTTCTCTCTTGAGGAAAGAATTCACACTTATTGACAAGTGGCATGAGAATCACTTCCTCATACTTGTCTTCCAACGCAGCTATGGTAACAGTGCCCAAAGAACCACATGGATGAAGGCAATCACTTGTTTTCTTCCCAAAATAATATTACCCATAGGGGTTAGTGGCTGTAGTTTTAGATAGATTGTTGTCTCCCCCCCCCCCAATACGGCTTCTTTCCTCCAACTCCCCTTACAGCAGCCTTGCCTTCAACACATACAAATTATTACTTTTTTAAGTGGAGAAATTGTTGGTATTTGTATTCAGGAAAACTTTTTCATGGCTTCTCAGTTTAACCTTTCCATCGACTTCCTCTGATTCATTGCAGAGAAAGATAAATGTTGTAGAACAGTGTGGGGAGAACAATTGAGTGTGGTTTTTTGGGGGGGTTGGTAGAATATACAAAAAAATCCTTTACTGAGGCTCTTCTTGCAGAGCACAGTTTTTTGGCTGCATTTTATCTTGTGTTTTGCAGTAGAAGCTTTTATTATTAGTATAGTGTTCTTTCAGTAAAAGGGGGACCATAGTGTTTTAGTAACATGCTATTACAGTCACGACTCTGTCATCATTCTTCATCTGAACCATCATTTCCCCCCCAATAGCATTTACACCTTTTGTTATGCATTGTCCTGAAGATCTGTTTTGAAGCAATTCACAGAAGGAGGGGGTTATTATTATGTCGACTTGGGAAACGTACTTCAGATCTGACTTGATCAAGGCTGTCTTCAGGATAGGGTTTAATTTGTAAGTGAGGCTGAGCTTCCTTCACAAGTCAATAGCTAGCTTATTGCAGTCTCCAAACTAGACATAATGGCAGCAGCCACGTTTTGTTTTGTTTTTGTAAAACTTATTTGCCCAGGTAAAACTGAGACTGGTGGGGATCTGGTTAGAAATAGAGGAGAAACTTGGTTCAGTTTGCATTCATAAGCAACCCTACCTAATTTGCAACACCAGTTCTCTGGAACAGCCTTCTAATATTGTACTGCTTTTGATACTTCTTCCATTTATTTTTTCCTGTTTAGGCAAACCTACCCAGATTAGTAATTGTGTTATGCATATTTGTTTTTAAACCCGTTGGTTTTATCTAGAATTTGATTATTTTATTAAGTCTATTTGTTTTTAAACTGCTTGTGGTGTTTAGTTTAGTTTTCTAAATTAGGCAGTACAGTATATAAATCCTGTTAAAATAAATAAAAAGTGACTGAAATGACTCAGAGCAGGGAGGTAATAGGAAGGCTTAGTTCTCCTCACCCACATGCCCGTTTAATGTGAAAAATTAATTCGTCCTCCCTTTCTACATGAATGGGGCCAGAATATGAATAAAATATCTACCTGGCCTCTTCATAGCCAGCTGGGCCCTAAGAGTGCACTATTTTATAATCACTTTTAACACAGCATTCTTTATCTGCTGTCATTGAACATGGTGCCTGTGATTAATTGCAAAGTAAATAATATTTAGAAATATTGAGTACTCAACAAATCTACATGCCGATCTTGAGACATTTAGCAACTGAGGTAGAGGCTCAACAAGGGAAGATAAAACTACATTGATTTCCAACAAATGACATCTTAGTACTGATCAAACTGTTATGTTCTGAATGCCTGGATTTTCGTTGTGGTTTGCCATGGGAGTCATATGTGGTGCCTCACTTGGTCTGAAAACCTTTCCTGTACCAAGTATGGCCTGACTATTTTTGTCCCAGCTGCTATTGCTAATTTTCTCTCTCTATGGCATCCTTCTGATTTCTTATCTAAGTTGATCCCATCCATTATTCTTGGTGTCCAAAGCCAGCACCTCCAACCTCTTGATTTTTCTAATTATGCAAACTTCTACTGGCTTCCTAAAAACAGACTGTGGTATCTTGTTTTTAGGTATTTTGAGAGTTGGCAATCTTGCAGATGTATATGAGTAGCAAAAATTTGCTTTCCGTACAGTTTGAGCCACCATTGAGTAACTTTGAAAATGTCCACCCTATGGCTGATAGTCATGTGATTTCATCTTGTATTGAATAGATCTCTGTTGTTTTGAGCCATGCATCAGCATAACCCTGATTTTAAAAAGAGTGGCTTCATCCTTTTAATAAAAACTAATGTGACATATCTGAGACCGTGTATCTGATTAAGTCATTGGTCTGCTGCTTGTGAAAACTCAACCCTGTAAATCACTTAGTAAATCAGCACGGTAAATCTCTGACGCATCGCAGCACCTGTCTTTTTGCAGCTGTAGATTAGGAATAGCCTTTTCTACTAATTCTGGAAAAGATGCTAGCTGCAGGGCGGGGGGGAATAATGCATTTTGAAAAGCTACACACCCACACACATGTCATTGCTGTTCTCTGTAATGTGTAGCACTGCTTAGAGAGAACTACTAAAGCTTTCCCTGCTTTCTGGGTTTTTCTCTCTGTGACTGTTTCTTGCTACCTGGATATGAAAGGCCTGCCACCTAGTGTTACACCTGTTTCTGTGGTTGCTGCTGCCGTTCTTCCTTCCAAGCTTTGCTGCAGTCGTGCACAAGCAAAAGCCCTGTGAATTGAAACTGATGCTCCCAGACAGTACAATGCTCTGCATTTTACATTTTCCCACTCTCCTTGGTTTAGCTATTTACTGGAAACACCAGCTTTGCATAGCCCTAAGACAGCAAGAATGTCTTATGTTGTCTACTTCTAGAAGCTGTTGCAATGCCCTGTAGGGCATCCTAGCTGTTTGTCCTAAATTGAGATGACAGTGTTGCTCATATTAAATTGCCTTCTTGCTTGGCTTGGCATGCTGGGATCCATATCTATTAATGCAGGAGTGTCCAAGTGTCCTGCCAGGAAAGCAATTTGTTCCCCAGTAGGGTGTCTGTAAAGCAGCTGGTCTAGGAAGCCATCAGAGGTGATGTTAGGGGCAAGTTGTGTTTTTCTTGATTTAATGGAAATTTTTACTGATCCATCTCTGTCTTCCCCCCAGAAATTGTCACCAAGGCAGCACATATCTCTCTCCGGTTACCTCTCCTCCCTCTCTTACAGTCCTGTCATATCTTGCTGGTGTTGAGACAGCTTTCACAGCCTGAGCCTCATAATAGACACTCTGACAACAACCAATGTGCTATTAATGGATTTGGGGGTGGGGGAGCTGAAACACCCTAAAGAGATGACATAGCTTTGGAGCATTCCTGTTAACCATCAGCTTTGAAACTTCTGTTCAAAAACACAGGAAGTTTGTCTCTTAGCTAGAGAGTTGAAGTATATGCACAAGCATTAACACAGATAGGCAATCTCATTTAACCTCAGCGGGATAACTTGTGGGCAAGTCTGCTGGTGGTCTTTCAGATCCCGTAGTCATTGCTAATTCCTGAATCACAAGTGCTGCTAATGTACACAGCCACTAGATGCTTATTTTCAGCATAAATATGGTAAAGAGAAGAAGTGGTAACAAAGTGGAAAGAAGGAAAGAGATGAATATATGGATTATGGCTGAGATTTCTGGGACTTCTTATATTTTGTGAAGGATGTGCATAAGCAGTCACATTACCATATCCATTTAGTCTACACATTAAGAATCAGAGAGCAAAAAGCATGGATGATGAAGACTGTAGTAACCTTTCTTGACCTTGATTAGGGCTCTTTAATCGTATTGTTAGTCACGTCATTGCTTAGCTTCCTACTCAATACCAGGAGAATTTCTGTGCAGTGCTAATATAATAATATAGTTTAAGAGATTACAGTAGGGGTCAGCAACCTAAGGCCCATGGGCCACAAGCAATCCATGGGGGGTAATTTAATCGGCCTATGGACCCCTGCCACCCGCTTAGTCGACTCCCGTGCGCTGCTCTAAACCGTCGCGGAGCAGAGTGGGGACTGTGTTTTTGAGTGTGAATTTTCATATAGTTCATATAGTTCTAAAAAATTACACAAATTAATGCAGAAATTGAAGAGACCAGACTTATGAATTAACACATGCACAACTGAGACAGGCCTGAAACAGGCTGATCTGTTCATCCCTAGCTGGACATGGGTGGTGCAGTGGTCTAAACCACCAAACCTCTTGGGCTTACAGCAAGCAAACCAACCAACCCTGAGCTCTTCTATTAATCATAGTTTCCCAGTTCAGATGAAAGAGAAACTATAGTTCCAGCTTCAGAACAAGCTAGGATATTAAGAGATGGTTTGAATTTAGCTTAACATCCTGGCTTGTTACAAAGTCATTAGCCATAATTCCTGATTTCAATAAAATGGGAAGTTATGGTTGACAGAAGACTTCCTTGCTGACGAGTGAAGTAAAGAGCAAAGTTGCTTTCTGAATGATGAAATGGGTATTTTGTCTTGGCTTATTAATCTGAGATATAATCATCTGAATGCAGACACTATGCTTTCCTGTTTGTAGCAGTCTCTTTAGAAAGCTACTTGATTCAGAAAATGATGAAATCAGAAAAGGATGAAATCAGTCTGTTTGCTAAAGATGTACAGTATGCTGAGTTTACTGGGCTTTAAAGTCTTATCACAGTTTCCCTTAACCCTGGGTCAAGATCAGAATAAAAAGCAAAGGCAGTAGGGTTACTACCAAGCACCAGGGGCAGAGGGGCTGTGTCTATAAGAAAAAAAATATATAACTAATATAAAGGAAATGTAAAAGGGAGAGAACAGTATTTGAGTCCATTTGAGATGGCTCCTGTGGTTGCATTCATTGGTATCACTAAGAAGGATTTAGACTTGCTGTGAGCTTTCATCTGTAGCACAGACCTGGTTTCATCTCTCCTCACATAAACTCACATGCCTGAATCTCTGGTGGTAGGCCAGGAATTCTTCAGTAGTTGCTGGTATGATGATAAGTAGTCGTGAAAGGGAGAGGGAAAAGAAAGCAATCCATCCACATTGGGGGAATGGGACCCATAAACCTGTATTCTTAATAGGAAGCGATATAACAGCAAAAGCAAGTGCTGACCTCTCAAAGGCTTGGTGACCTATTTTTTAAAAAAAAGAAATCAGGTAGGGTTTCAGTGGTTGACAGAAAGCTTCACTATCCCATGGCTATATCTGAATAAGCAGGAAGAATATTATCAAAATCATCTCAGTCATCCTTCACCAATTTAAAACAAACAAATGTGTTGCTTCTATGCCTAGAAGGCGGTAGGGAGGGAAACTTAGAACTACATTTCCCAAACTCATGCCCTGAGATGTTTTGGACTACAATTCCCATCAGTCTTAGCCAGCATAGCTGATAGGAGTTTCAGTCCCAACACTTGCAGAGTGACAGTTTGGAGAAATCTGGGTTAGAGAGTGACACTTGCTTCCATAAAGCTGTCAAGAGTGAAATCAGCAAAGGGTGGCACTCCTCTTTATGTCTGAGGTGACACTGAGGTGACAATGTCAAGTCATGCCTTGACTTCTGCATTGCACAAATGATATTGCAATATTTTCCTTGTTTTGCATTTTTTAAGAAAGAGAAGGGAAAGTGGAAAAGGGAAAAAGATTAGATGTGTATGATTAAATTAAAAGCTGGTCCTGTAAGGTAAAGGTAAAGGACCCCTGGACGGTTAAGTCCAGTCGAATTTGATTATGGGGTGCTGCGCTAATCTCCACTTTCAGGCTAAGGGAGCTGGCATTTGTCCGCAGACAGCTTTTCCGGATCAGGTGGCAAACATGACTGCTTCTTTCCACTGCAGTGGTACCTCTTTATCTACTGGTATGCTTTCAAACTGCTAAGTTGGCAGGAGCTAGGACCCTGTTGCGTGGATTTGAACTGGTGACCTTACAACTGTGCTTGCTGTTTTCTCTCACACCTGGAGGGAGGAAGAAAGGAGAGGCATGTGCAGCCAAAAGGCTTGTACATACTTCAACTTATATGTGAGGACAAAAGATCATGATCAGTTTCATCTTGGGGTTGGTTTAGGCAAGTCTCACATGATCCTCTCCAGGAGTGCATAAAGCTGCTGATGGTCACATAGATTTACAATGAACATGGAAATATTGATTGTAGGAACTGATGCCTCCAGGTGGGGAGGAGCACAGGGTCACTGTGAAGAGCAATCACAATTACAGGCAACAACCAACTTATGCACACCCAGTTGACATGCAACTACGCACCTGTGCGTTGCGCTAAACCTGGAAGTGACTTTACAAATGGGAAAAACGGCCCTAAAGGAGCCCAGAAAGGGCAAAAAGGCACAAAAACAATCCCATGAGCCTTTGCAAGTATAATCCCACAAGCCTTGCACCAACTGTTGAGGCCTTTGGAGAGTTGGAGTTGGAATAAGGAGGTTTGGAGGGAGCAATTGTGGTGGAGTTTGGCAGGGTTTGGCATCTGGTAAATGCTGCTGGCTTTTTAGGGGTTTCCAGAGGTTTAGATGGTGTTTACAGGCTTTTACACTGGTGTTTCAAATATACGCAATTTCATTTAAACGTGTGGTGCCTTGGAACATAACCCCCATGTAAATGGGGAATTGCCTGTAGTGCAGAAATGTACACAGTGGTGATTATCCAAATCATAGAGGTCACCCATACAGCCCTTCATTTCCTAGATTTAGGAAATGTTTTTATTTATTATGAAAGATAATGGGACAGAGCAACAGTAATGTAAGTAATTCATATTATAGTGATAATGTATGTAGAGATTAATTCCCTGTGGGATTGTGAATTTTCATCTTGTTTTAAAAACTTGTTCCTAACACTATGTGGCTGTTCTTTCCTGAGATCCTCAAGGACTCTGGGCAGAAGGAAACTGTAATTCAGATTTGTAGCTAACGTAAAGGTGATAGGAGGGCACAACCAAACACAGTATACATAGAAAGGAGACTGAACTGCATTAGAGAAACATGAGCAAAGCAATAACATAGGAATATATAATGTGTAAACACTGCTATAGAAGGTCAGCTACAACAAATGGATTTCTTTTAAGTATGGAATACACATCCACCAATGGCTGTATTCCTGATAAAGTTATAAAATGAGAGTTACAATTCCTATAAAGGTTAGGAGATAGTAAATTATATGCCAGTGTACCATGGAGTCCAAACAAATACCAAGAAAAAGATTCAAGTATTTGAATGTTATTGTTACAAGCAATAGATAAGTATTTGAGCAGTATAAAGAATCACTAACTATTGGGGGCCACTAGGGGCGCATTGGAAGATGGCCGGCAATACCATCTCTCTGACTCACACGGGGTAATTAAGAGGCTGTTATGGGAGTAGGCAGCCTCCCTTGTTGCCCCAAGGGAATGGGGAACACTGCCCTTGCCTGCTGTGCCCATAAATCACCCCCAAATTCGAAAGAAGGGGGTGAGGGCCCTAGGCAGAATGCCCCCGTGTGGACCTCGGCTCTCCTGGACGCTGTCTCTGATCGCGCACTAGCTGCAGCAATTTGGAATAATTAATTACAAAAGAAGCAAATGCACATATTTCAAGTGAAGAAGGGGAGGGAAGTCTGCTAATTTAAGTGACCTCTGCGAAAGAAGACGACGGGTTGGAGAAACAGGAATATTTTACGATGAAGATACACCAAAGGCTGGTATGTCGGCAATGGGACTTTCCTTTTATGTGATTTACTAAGAACCCCTCCTCATGAGAACCGTCGGTTGAACTGACCCAAGCAGGATGATTAAGGTCTGTGTGGAGATAAACTTTAACCAAAAGTATGCTTTATGGAGATCGAGAAGCAATAAGAGCTTTTGGAATGGCGCAACAATTAATTCAGAGTCGCCATCTTGCTAAAGGATTTATAGCCGGGAGGAGGAACGGACTTGTTTTCAGACTGCATTCCTGGTGAATCTCCTCAGAGGTTTTGAGAAAGGAGGCAGATTGGTGAAGATTAATGACGCTAAGACTGTTTTGATGTATGGAAGTGATGTTATATGGAAAACGTCTGGATATGGCTACTGGATAAAAAAAATAATATCCACGCAGGATTACAAACTGTTTTAACCAGCTTTTGGGACTATCAGAGGTCACAAAGAGAAAGGAAAAACATATGAAAATAACAACAAGAGATGTGGAAAAACAATAAGAAAGGACTGGACAGTACTGTGAACATCATATGGTTAGATTTGTGGACATTAAAACAGCAGCAAGAAGCAAGAAGTTGATTGGATCCCATTCGGAACTTGAAATATGGGTACCCCCAACAAAAATTTTAAATTCGGCTGTGTAATTTGGAATTTATGTAATTTGGTTTGATTTGACGTGATTGATCGGTTAATAAAAATTATTCTTTAAAAAAAAAAGAATCACTAACTATTGCTTGGCATTGTATACCAGTTTGTATGTGCAGAGAAATGCTTTTATATTTGTACTTGTGCGTTCTAAACTATAGTCCAAAGTTTTACAGTTTTATCTCCACCTGCCGTTTCTGAGAGGTAGGCCCCAAAGGGTGTGGAATATAAGCCAAACAAAAGTCTCATGAACAGGGGAGATGGAAAAGGTGCTGTCAGACCATGGGACTATCCCTAATCAATGGGGAAATAGTTGGTTTAAGGGCAGGGAAATGTAGTATCTGGGAAACTGAAGGAGTTTTATATTAAAAGATTTATGTTCTAGCCTTAAAAATGAATGCTATCAGGGTGGCTAAGCAGTAAAAATGAAGTCCAAACAATCAACAGTAAAATGAAAAAAGTTAAAACACAACAGGTTTAAAAGCAAAGCATCAGATAAAATCAGTTTCAGATAACATTTAAAAGAGAAATGATTATTATGTGGAATAAGAACAGCTGTATATTTTTTGAATTGATTGTCAGAAAAGCTCTTTTAAGGTCAATCCAAGAAGAAAAAGGGAAGTAAGACATGAACTGCTTTATGGTGACTCTCCAAAAATTTAAAAATGAAATAAAAACTGTGGCTCTTACTCAGATTTAAATTTGTTGCAAACATAGCATGGCAATTTGTATTTATTGCTATTTAATCATGGGAGAAAGAAAAAAATGGGTTCAGAATACTAATTGTGATGGGCTACATAAAAGAAAATTGTGCTGTTTACCCATAAGGTTAACAATATGTGAATCTTTTTTTCCTGAAAACGTTTTCAGTTACAAAAAAAAATTAACATAGAAAAAGAGTGCATTTTGGAAAAAGAAAAACAAAGTGATGAAAATGGTGGATGCACCTTTTTACTTCTCACTCTCAGGAATACACATTAAATGCTGAACAATTACATTTGCCAGCATGCCTACTTGTTCATGTAAATAACCATGCAATTATGCTGTGTTTGTCTTTTGTACCATGGAAACTACAGGATCTCAGAAGAACTTTGGTGGAAAAATAAAAATTGAACCTACCAAGTTTTAAAATTATAACAGTAAAGTAGATGAGCAAGTTGTAACACATGGAGCTTAGATTCAGACACATCCATCTCTTTCTCAGTACATGTGAAAGTAAGGGAAAGCTAGGAAAGTTTTCCAGATTCATAATGAATTCTCAATATGATAAGGTCTTAACAGAATACAAGTTCACACCATTTAAAATGGATTGCTAATTTTCTTTCTGTGTAATGTGTTTTAAACTTACCTTAAATTCAAAACAGACTTGGGCTATTATCCAGAATGTCACTTTGAGTGTTTTAATGACTTGTGCACACCTATCATGGCTTTCAATGTTTCTGGTCTTAAAAAAAACTGCTGGTGATATAATTCAGAGGGGTGGCTTTTGTGTAACCAGCTGGCGATAGGACTTTGTTAAGAACTTTGCTTCAGGAGGGGCCACTAGGGGTGCATCGGAAGATGGCTGACAATAACATCTCTCTGACCCACACAAGGTAATTAGGAGGCTGTGATGGGAGTAAATAGCCTCCCTACCCCCCCAAGGTTGTGGGGGGGGCTGCCCTTGCCTGCTGTACCCTACACCACCCCCAAATTTGTGGGGATGGGGGCAGTAGGCAGAAAGCCCTCCTGTGGATCTCCGCGCTCCTGGACGCTGTCTCTGATCCGCGCCTCTAGCTGCAACAACTTCAAAAGAAACAATTAGGAGGAAGTGAATGCACATATTTCAAGGAAGGAGGGGGAGTAAAGACTGCTAACTGAAGAGGTCTCTGATAAACAAGACGGGTCGGAGGAATAAGAATAAATCATGAGAAGATCACCAAGGCTCGGTATGGCAAAGGGACTGGATGGGGGAGGGGGAAAAAACTTTCCTTTCTTTCCTCTATGTGATTAACCAAGAATCCCCCCCAAGTCAGAAATGCCGTTTTAATGACTTAAGCTGTGGATTTATGACTGTGTGGAGATAATTTCCTAACCAAAGCATGTTTCAAGAAGATCGTGGAAAGTATAAGAGCTTTGGAATGACGCAGTTAAAAATACCGTCGCCATGTTGGCAAGTTCTGTCAGAGGACTTAAGTCTGGGAGGAGGAACAGAGCTGTTTTTATATTGTGGGTGAGACTCCTCAGAGGGACTTAAGAGCGACAGATTTGCGAGATTAATGATGGAAAGAGCGATGGTATTTATGAAAGTGATGATATGTGGAAACCATCTTGATATGAGGATTGGACAAATGGAAAAATTCACACAGGATTATAATTGGTGTTTATCTGCTTAAGGAGATTATCAGAAGAGATCATAAAGAAAAAAAGAAAAAATATACGAACAAGATGAGATGTGGAAACAGCAAGATAAGGCTGGATAGAATTATGAACTTTATGAACTTTATTTGGACTGATTTGGATATTAACGCAGTAGCAAGATGATGATTGGAATCCCCCTTCGGAACTTGAAATATGGGTCCCCTCAACAAAAATTTAAAATTCGGCTTTGTAATTCGGAATTTATGTGATGTGATTTGATTTGATTTGATTTGATTGGTCAGCTAATAAAAATTATTTTTTTTAAAAAAGAACTTTGCTTCAGGATGAGAACAGAAATCATGTGGCGGTGGCACGGTGGCGGCGGGAGGCCCCATTAGCTAAAGTGGTGCTTCAGGTTAAGAGCAGTTTCAGGTTAAGAATGGACATCCAGGACGAATTAAGTTCTTAACCCGAGGTACCAAGAGGGGGACCCTAGAATTGCCTCCACAGGGGGTGAGTCACGACTTCATGCCCCTCCAAAAGGCAAGAAAAGACTAAAGGATTCCACCCAAGGCCATAACCGCCACAGTTGTGATGAATTGCTATGGGGAAGACAAAACCTGCCAATGCAGGAAAATTTCTCGGTCCTTCAACAGCAACCAGTCAAAGACCGTAGCAGCGCCTGCTAAACAGGAAGAAAAAGTTAACCTGCAAACAAGAAACATTAAATAAAGGGGGGGTAGGGAGGGTGAATCTCCAGAGCCGACTGCCTGGCTATTGTCGACTCCACCCCCTATTTATAAATAGGGCTGTCCCCACCTCCCAGCAAGAAACTTGATTACTGAGGCTGAGCGTGAACCTCCAAAAATTAACACTGAGAGGCAAGCCAGCCCCTGTTTGCCTGTAAGCTCCCTGGGAACTGTAGCACCGCGCGCGATTCCGCAAAGGGCACCCGCAATGTAAAGTGTGAGTGCTCATTAATGAAAGCCTATCCTGAGTGGATCCAAATGTGATTCAAACTCCAAAACTAGTTGAATACTCTTTAGAATTAGCTCACACAGTACTGTGCACTAGATGTCCCTGGATGTAAATTGTCCCACAAATGTCCCTGGATGTAAATTGATGGCTGGGGACACAGTACCTATGATTGCCCACAACATTTAAATAGGTTTGGGGAATTATGGTTAGTTCTCGAAGTGGTTAGATGACTCTCAAACATGTTTTGATGCTGGCTAGTTTTAACCAACCACAGTTAGAAGGAAGTGTTTTATTAATTGAGTGGGGGAAATCAGATGCAGTTTAAAGCAAATTTTCATTTTGAAAAGATACATACTGCAGAATTTTATTGTACGTAACTGTCTCATGAAAATCTTGGCTGTACTGGGTATAGATTCTCAGCAGAATAGAAAATTTCTGTGTGGCTCATCTCTATTGAGCAGTGATGAGGCACTCACGAAAGCTGGCTTGAATTTATCAGCTTTCACATAGGATAGAGGTCCTCTGATCAAGCAAAGTAATTTATGGTAGTCCATTACTGCCTGGAAAACAACATTCTCACGTTTGATGCCCACGTTTTGTTACTTTGTTGGTACCAAACCAGGAAATTACAGATATCTTGTGAGATTATAGCACCATGCTGTACATCTCAAGCTAAGAATCCACAATATAAACATTTTGAGACCAAAATACTTAAATCTGTCATTTGCACTGCAGCTTCTACATAAGGCAACTAGCAATTTTGGAGAAATTCCTTATAGAGCACACTCTGTTTTTATACAATTTGCACCATATGACTCTGGCTGCTGATTTTTCCTGTCATTGGTCTTTCTATTTTCTGCCTGGCCTACTCATTTCACTCCATTTGACAAGCCATTCACATCAGCTGCCAAGGGGGCAAAGGGAATTGTAAGCATTTGTCAATGAAAGGAAGAGGGAATTCTGTAGAGAACAAATAAAAATTACCCAGTAGGCATTAGTGCCTCAGCCTTTAACAAGGGTATTCTTTTTTCAGGTTCCCAAAGGATAATTTGAAGCTGCTGGCAAGCTTACATATCTTCACAGAAATGTCTAATTAGTCTCATTTAAAATAAATCATTGATGTTGTACAATTCACATTGTACAGTGGTAATCCTTTTCTTAATTCAGATTGTATGATATGATATCAGGAACATTAAGTCTATAGGAAGTGCCTTTCATTGGTCAGTGAATGTACATAGTCTAGATAGAAATCTCATATCGCAAAGCACCATCAGATGTCCCTCATTTACAAATGAAAGATATTGAAGTGCTTATCAGCAGCAAAATACTGATAGAAAACCCATGGGAGGCAAGTGGTTTTTTAAAGAGAGCTCCTAATCTAATCTGGCTAACATTTACATTAGGGACAAAGGAAGTTTGACCCTAAGGGAAGTGTAGTTTGTTTGTTATTTTGGTCCTCCTTGATGCTGGGATGCTGGAATAACTCATTTAAGTACTAGTGATACTTTTGACAATAGCTCTGGTCATTATTTTATTGTGCATATATGTGTGTGTGGCAGGAAAGACAAATAAAACAATATTAAAATTTGATTATTATTTTTTAAAGTTCTGTTTAGTATCCAATCCTCTTACAGACTTTGGATGTTTCCATGCATCATGTGTGCTGAAGGGCCACATTGATTTCCTGATGTTCCTTGAATGGGGGATAATGGCTGGAGATCTCTCTTCCCTGCTTTTGGAAAGTTTAAATGGAAGAGACCGATAAACAGTGTTGTTGCAGTTTTTTGGTTTGAATTGTCCCATGATTTCCATCGGGTTTTCTGCGGCTAGACAGTAGTAAACAGTGGCTCTTCCCAGGAAAAGCAGCGAGACAAAAGAAAACCCTCTTGGACCTGAGCCAGAAATCACAAGACAAATGGAAGGAAACATGGGACAAATGGAGATGTGGATGAGCACTTAGTCAAATAGAAAGGTGGGTATTTTTGAACTGGAGTTCACTGGGCTACGAAGCATCCAGAGTGAGGTAGTGGGGGTCCAGAAAATTTCTGTCTTTAGGATCTGCAGCTTTGCTATTTGCTGTGGGAGTCTATTATTCCATTATGCCATGTTTCCTTTTTAACAGCTGAATTTCTTCTGCCTACATCCAAGGCCTTGGAGGCTTATGTTAGCAGTATCTTCTAGTTCTTTTCCAAAGCCCAATATTTTTTTGCTTGAAATCGGGAGACCTGCTCCTTGCTTATGCTGACTTCACTCACTGTGAGCATGTTGGTGTTTTCTGGGGCCTGGGTGCCATGTTGTCCATCTGCATTTATATACAACCACTAGGTTCTCCCTCCCTATGGGCC
This sequence comes from Podarcis bocagei, assembly GCF_964188305.1. Lineage (NCBI taxonomy): Eukaryota > Metazoa > Chordata > Lepidosauria > Squamata > Lacertidae > Podarcis > Podarcis bocagei. Next base: position 56,595,564 of record NC_138127.1, on the reverse strand, counting down.
TGGAATAGGTTGTTAAAGCACTTTCTTCATCTCTTGAGAGGCCAGGTGCATTCCTTAAGTAACTACCTGTTGTTTGATTCAGTGTGCAGATTATGGTATCCAATGAGGGTTTCTTCCCTCCGAGAGGCTGAAGAGCTCCGAAGATAGGCAGTACCGTATTTTTCGCCCCATAAGACGCACTTTTTCCCCTCCAAAAATGAAGGGGAAATCGGGGTGCGACTTATGGGGCGAATGCCTGCAAGCCTCGCGCGCCCGGCAGGAGGTCCCACCGGGTGCGCGAGGCTTGGGGCGGCAGCCTGTCGCCCGAAGCACGGGGAGCCCTCTGGAGGGCTCCCCTGCTTCCGGCGAGTGTCTGCAAGCCTCGCGCACCCAGCAGGAGGTCCCACCGGGTGCGCGAGGCTTGGGGCGGCAGCGGACTGCTTGCGCGCACCTAGAAGCTTGGGGCGCGCTGAGCTCAGCACGCCCCAAGCTTCTAGGTGCGCGCAAGCAGTCCGCTGCCGCCCCAAGCCTCGCGCACCCAGCGGGACCTCCTGCCGGGTGCGGGAGGCTGGGGGCGGCAGCGGACTGCTTGCCGGGATGCAGAAGCTTGGCGCGCGCTGAGCTCAGCACGCCCCAAGCTTCTAGGGGCGCGCAAGCAGTCCGCTGCCGCCCCAAGCCTTGCGCACCCGGCGGGACCTCCTGCCGGGTGCGGGAGGCTGGGGGCGGCAGCGGACTGCTTGCCGGCATGCAGAAGCTTGGCGCGCGCTGAGCTCAGCAAGCCCCAAGCTTCTAGGTGCGCGCAAGCAGTCCGCTGCCGCCCCAAGCCTCCCGCACCCAGCGGGACCTCCTGCCGGGTGCGGGAGGCTTGGGGCGGCAGCGGACTGCTTGCCGGGATGCAGAAGCTTGGCGCGCGCTGAGCTCAGCAAGCCCCAAGCTTCTAGGGGCGTGCAAGCAGTCCGCTGCCGCCCCAAGCCTTGCGCACCCGGCGGGACCTCCTGCCGGGTGCGGGAGGCTGGGGGCGGCAGCGGACTGCTTGCCGGCATGCAGAAGCTTGGCGCGCGCTGAGCTCAGCAAGCCCCAAGCTTCTAGGTGCGCGCAAGCAGTCCGCTGCCGCCCCAAGCCTCGCGCACCCAGTGGGACCTCCTGCCGGGTGCGGGAGGCTTGGGGCGGCAGCGGACTGCTTGCCGGGATGCAGAAGCTTGGCGCGCGCTGAGCTCAGCACGCCCCAAGCTTCTAGGTGCGCGCAAGCAGTCCGCTGCCGCCCCAAGCCTCGCGCACCCAGCGGGACCTCCTGCCGGGTGCGGGAGGCTGGGGGCGGCAGCGGACTGCTTGCCGGCATGCAGAAGCTTGGCGCGCGCTGAGCTCAGCGAGCCCCAAGCTTCTAGGGGCGCGCAAGCAGTCCGCTGCCGCCCCAAGCCTCGCGCACCCAGCGGGACCTCCTGCCGGGTGCGGGAGGCTTGGGGCGGCAGCGGACTGCTTGCCGGCACGCAGAAGCTTGGGGCGCGCTGACCTCAGCTTGCCCCAAGCTTCTGGATTAGCGCAGGGGTCCGCTAGCCCTGGGAGAGGCGCCCGGCTCTCCCACGCTAGCGGAGACCTTGCCGGCACGCAGAAGCTTGGGGCGCGCTGAGCTCCGCACGCCCCAAGCTCCTGGTGTAGCGCAGCGCACCTGGGGGGGAAATAAAATTTTTTTCCTTTATTTCCCCCCCTAAAATCTAGGTGCGTCTTATGGGCCGGTGCGTCTTATGGGGCGAAAAATACGGTAATTTTGTAGCCTTGGTAGCCACACTCCCATTTTTTTATTATTTTAATTGCCTTTTGCATTTCCTTAAATATATTCTGTGGAAGTCTTATTTGACAGGTGTCTTGGAAATAGAAAGCTGAACATGCTATAGCAAAATCTTTAGTGTACTACCTGAAAAACCTGGAGTGTTGAACTCACTTCACCTCTCTCATCCTCTTTTCTGTCTGCTTGCCCTGCTCATCTTCAACAGGTGTCATAACTGTTGACATCTAGACACCTGAGGCAAAATAACCTTTGTCACAACAAAAGGATCATTTGAAGTTATTGCATACGATTGCACACACAGAACTTTCAAGCAATAGTGTTTCATCTTTTTCTCTCTTTTTTTGCTGAGAAATTCAACCCCGTGCTTCATTTTTAAGGGTTAGAATGTAGGTAACATTTTAAATTGTCTCCAAAAGAACCTTCCTTACACTCTTGCGAAAATCTATTTATTTTAAATCTTTTTATCCAGCCCTTTCAAGGCTCCTAAAGTTTCCTGATTTCAAATTTAAATTCAAAGAATATTAAAGTCAGCTTCATGATAATGACAATAAATATAGCCCTAAAGGCAAGGAAATTGATCAATTACTTTAGAACAGGCATGTCCAAAGTCCATTTTGGGGGCCTAATCTGGCCCCTGCAGCAGTTCATTTCTTGGGGGGAAATCCTATAAAAAAGCTCAACAACTTTGGTCGGCTCTCACGCATGTTCACTTCATCAAATCTGGCCCTCTTTGAAAAAAGTTTGGGCACCCCTGCTTTAGAACCTACTGATGCAGCCAGTCTCTGTTACTCTTACAGCTCACCAACTCTCCACTTGCTGCCATTAACTGTGATGGCCACAGCCTGCGATGGCATGGAGGCCTACATTCCACACAGCTATGGGTTGATTCTGTACTTTGAGATCCATGGGCAAGATTTACTAAATTAACAGGAAAGTAACATTTTGACATGTTACATTTCTACACCATGTTTGTTCAGAACATACTGATGGGTAAAACACATTCCCCACTTTTTAATTGTGCTCTGTTAAACCAAAATATTCTGTGTGAGAGAGAGAGAGAGTGAGTGAATGAGAGAAAGCAGAATATATCTTCTCCCCAGTCCAGTTATGAGCCAGATCAGATTCCATCATACCCAGTGACATTACAGGAAGCCAAAAAAGTTATGCTTCCTCTGTCATTCTCTTCTCTTCCACTCACTCACCTGTTTGCCTCCACCTGGGAATCCATGGCTTACCATCAAAGCAGTGCCAAGTGCCAGGTACTGGGAAGAAGAGAGAAGGGAAGACTTCCCTATCTTGCTCGGTTCTGTCTCTGGAGCAGCAGCAAGATAAGCAGAACGTGAGGTTCATAAATGAAGGATCTGAAGGCAATCTGCTGTCTAGGAGTGAGGAGGTAACTGAGGGGTCATAATGCTCACTTCATACTTGATTATGAGCCACTCAGCTTTTGGGTCAATCATAACAGAGGTTTGTATTTTCAGCAAAGAAATACTATTGCCAGTCTTGGAATGTAACTGGAAAGGGAGACTTCTGTGAGTGCTTGTAAAGCAAGTTGGCTGTATAGAAGCAGATATTAGAATATTGTGTTTGGATAGATTCAAGGAAAATCCATACTTGGTTTCACCCTCACCTTTTTTTTGTACAAGAAATGCAGTGAATTGATATATAATAGCATTTTAACACAAATCAACATGAAAGAGTGGCTGTCACACAGGAGCTCTTAAGACAAGTTAAGAGTTGTGGCAGGCTCATAATACTACAGTGTTTCAAGGGATTCACATGTTGTTACTAAAGTGAAGACTGATGATGTTCCAGGAGCTGGTGGCTAGAAGCAGCTTCTCTGACCTAAGTGCATGCTGTGTCTGATAGGATCTTGCAGAGAGCATCTTTGGGCTATTTTAGTCTTGCTGAGATGACTTCCAAACTTAACATTAATCTTCAAGCTAACAGCCAAAATGCATCTTTATCAAGTTCATATGACCAAATTTCATTTTTAGTTGCCATTTTAAAAAGCCTTATAATTTATTTGTGTTTATAATTTCCTACATAAGATAATTGAACAATGTCATCAGACTTGTTCATATGTGACCCAAATGCCTAGGTTGTCTTTCCGGTTGAGTGCAGTACTGAATCTTGGGCTTATGAACCGTCCTCCACTGTGGTGAGAACTCAGAGATCCAGCACACATATGATTGGTCAAAATTCTCAAAGCATTTTGTCCACATCCCTGGGCAATGTCACCTGAAACTGATCCAAGGAATATAGCCCAGTGTCAGTGCTGTACTAAAACCAATTGCCTACAAACACTTACTGCATGTATTTTTGGAAACCTGTCACAACAAGCAACCAAATTATCTGCTTGCCCCTGTTCTCCATGCTCTAGTAGACTGGGCTCTTCTGTGGGTGCTGTAGTTTGGCATTAAATGTGTGGTGGTGTGTCTAGATAGTTTACTTCCAACTTCCCTTATAGAGAAATCGCAAGAATTTGCACTCTGTTTACTATAAGCATCAGTGATGTTCCCTCCCTCATATCTTTAGTGCCAAATCACAGCTCTTGTATTCTGGTTTGTTGCTTGCAACCAGATTCTTTTCTTCTTCTTCTACAGTCTGAGTAAGATGAATTATCCTATTAAATTGTGTTTTTACGAAAGTGAAGTTGCTTTATTGTTTGTCAGAGATCATGCTAGTAATTAACTTCAAACAACAAGAAATGTCAGTGGTCCCAGTGGGAACTCTTCAAAGTATGTTTTTCAAGATGTGGTGATAATTGTCTATCCTTCATGTACTAGTTTTTAAAGGATCTACCAAAGTTAGGGTGGAAAACCTTGTCTGCTAATAGAATGCTGGATCTGATTTGATAAATTCTACAGCAATTAAATTGGTTCTAATAGCATGCCAGCATATTAATGTTATACAAAAATGCTGTATAGTTGTATAGACAGACAAAATCCTATCTTCCATAATGCAACATGTTATCTAATGGGCATTGTCTATTGGGTATAAGAAATAGTGACCTTCAGCAATTTTGTACTAATGTATTGGTATTAAGCATAGTATTATGGTAGTATAAAAATAATAACTATATTGTGGGTTAGAACCAAAATTGTCCCACGCGTCAACAGAAGGAATACTGTGATTATGAGAGCCTTTGATCCAGGATATGCTCTTGAGAAAGGGGAGCAGACCCCATACAATTTCATGCTGTTCTGGGGGATCCCCTAACCATCCAGAGCAGGTTTTCAGGGGCACAGAAGGCTAGATGTTGGAGAGGGGATTGGCAAAAATGGCATCCATTTCCATTGGCAAGAGTTTATGTGGGATTCCAATGGCTGGGGAAGTCTGTGGCTGAATGGCTCCCTTTATCATCAGAAACAGACTTCCTCATAATGTTGACCATCTCTAGAGTGAAACAGCTAGTTTGGTCCTCATTCTCACTACAGTGTTGATAAAGTTGCTACTTCTGGCATGAACCCATATGCTTTAGGAACTATACTAACTATAGCTGTGCAGTGAATTCATTTCACATAAGCCACTTTGCAGTTGTAAATCAGAAATAATTAAACTATATTTGAACCCATGACCAAGTTGTGACAAGCTCCATTATTGATTCCACCATCCAGTTAGATTCCATCTGTGACATATACCGGGGGGGGGGGGGGGGGGCTTTGAGATATCAATCACTTTCCTTCTCAAATATGCGGGTAAAACATTTTTTCAGAACTTTTTTTAAAAAAATCTTGATGAATAAAGGCTTTGATATATTTGTGATAGCGATCTTCCACTATTTAACCCTGAGGGAAGATTTTCTGAGCTTTTTCTTGACTTGGTTAAATTCAAAACAAAAAACAAACAAAATCTCAACAGCATCCCTGTTATAAAGGCACCCAGTTCTCTACTTCACAGATGGATATTGCTGGTTTATCATGGAAACTCTAAAATAAAGATGATTGATTATGATGGCACACAAAGTGCATGAAAGCACCTTGCCAGCTTTAGTGATCATTAACATATAATCTGGAAAAAAATGATGCTGTACATTTGTATACCTTTAGCTGTTTAATGAAATCTGAGGTGGGTGGTCTCTGGGGTTTTCATCTGATAAATATAATATGCTCCCCAGTCTCTCATGGAAATCATAAAATTGGTGCATTTTTAGATTTGTTGTGTTCTCACAGCCAACATTTTGGTTGCAGGATCAGAATTCAGATGCCACTTACACTTGGGACTGAACCCATTGTGAGATACTTATATTTTTAAAAACTCTCACCATTATGTAACAATGTGTGGTCATTTTCGAAACCACCCAAATGGGAGAATGCAGGTCTGTATAGAAACAGACCAATGTCCCAGAAATATATGCAAATTTTAAGCAAACTCCATTGATTACTGAAAGTTGAAATAAAATCACCCATGAATAACAGTATTATCAGTTTGGTGGTAAATCACTTTGCCTTGGGGCAAGTTAAAGTGATTAACACATTTAATCAGCTAACTGGTTCTGAAATGAAATGAGATTTTTTTTTGGTAAAATGATGCTGGTAGATCTGCTTGAAGACTTGTATTTTTCCCTCTGTCTTGTTGTAGAATTGTGTTGAACCATGGGTGAACTGTTCATCTTGGTGGTGAAGATAACCCCACAATTAATTGGCAGTGGTTGTAGCAATGAGTTCATATATGCTTATATTCACTTGGCTTGCTTTGATGTTATCCTTATCTGTAGGTTTGGGGTGCTGGGCTCTGAGCCCAGAACAGGAAAGTATTTGTAAGACTTGAGTATTTGCCACCTATGCCCTTATCTGGGCAGGTGAAGCGATGGAAAGTCCCAGGCAACATGACATATGCCGTTTTGTGTATAAAGATTGTATACACATTTGCTTGGTTGCGGACAAGCCATCTCCTTGCTCCGGTGTCTGTTCCACATGTGCAAAAGTCTATGGGACCTGGCATAAGTCTACAGCTTTCTTAATAAAGCTCTAGAAAGGATCACTCTGGCATCTTTGACATCCTTCTTGGGCATACCTTTGGGTCTATGGTTCAGGACAAGAATACTCTTTCATACCTTGTTATAGTGCTACAAGAACCACAAAGTTGATGCCCACATATCATATACCCAGATGCACTTGCCACGCAGACAGCCTCTATTACAGATATTCTTTGCATGTAAACTCTTGCTGAAATCAGTTATCCGTTTGGATCAGAGATGTGGGGCAGCTGCGATCCAATGCATACATGAACTCTAGTGTTATTCAGTGCTTCTAGCAGGGATGGGTAGTGGGCAAAGAATTCTTACCATTTCTGTTCATTCCCGTTCCATCTTTCAAAAGTCATGCCCAGCTTTTGGCACATGACACTCCCGAATAACAAAATATTAATTAACAATTCCATCGACTCTACATGCAAACTATAAGTAGCAAAGGAGCTTTCACAAGTCAATTCCCAGCTGGATAAAATACTTGTTTTACAGCAAACTGAACTCTGAAACTACCAGTCCTTGTCTACGTTAGTGATATGCAAGATCCAAAATTGCTTCATTCCGTTATGCTGGGGACAAAATGAGCTTGTGTCCAGTGTTTTCTTCTTTTCTTGTGGCTCATTTATCCTTTGCCTCAACAATGAACTGGGGGCAAAAATCTCTGCTCATGCAAAGTCTTACCATTTCAGGCCATTAGTCCATCTGGCCCAGTATTGTCAACACTCATTAGTGGCAGCTCTCCAGGGTTTCAGGCAGGGTTTCTTCCAGCCCCTCAAGATGCCTGGATTGAACCATTGACCTTCTGCATGCAGAGCACTGAGCTATGTTCCTTCCCTAGCTGCATCCCTCCCCACCACTTACTTTGTGGCATCATTTGAAGAAATCCAAAAGCCCAGTCCATTAATTTATTTCAGATATTTGTCAACAGTCGTGTCATAGCAGTTTACTTTCCAGCTGCTGTGATAAGGAAGCTCTTCCTCTGTAGAAAACAGTCACTTTGTTCTGGCAAATAATATGGGGAGAATCATTCGGGACCCCTAACTGTAACTTGGTGGGAAATGTAAACTTTTTCTTCCCACCTGTCATATACAAAATGACATAAAAATACTCCCCACTAAGAACTGTACTTACGAGCTGTACTCTGCAAAGCAGATGGGAAATGATGATAATGATGTGGCGCCAGCTTGAAGATATGAAAGGATCGAAGAATGATGGGTGTACTCCATGTTATATAGGGTGTTCATTCATTCCAGAACAAAAGAAGAAAATGAACCAAATGGGTCCAGTTCAGTTCCAGTTATATTTATTCTTAACAGTGAATGTAGAGAGAAACAAATGGTGACTCCGATTCATATCCATTTGTTCCTCACTCACAGGGCTTTCTTTTCCAGTCAGAACTGACCAGAAATCAGTTCCAGCACCTCTCAGGTGGGCGCCATTGCCATTCTAAGAGAATGAGGGAGGTGTTCATGGTGAGTTATGGCACCTCTTTTTCTAGAAAAATAGCACTGCTCATTCACACCCATTTAGAGTGGCTGAAGGGTCTTATTTAATCTCTGATGGTGTCAGCAGGAAGTGAATTGGTGGCTGCTGGTGGTGGTAGACATTTCTCCCAGAATTCCAAAAAAGAAATAGCTGCTGCTGGTGGTGCCACTATTCCCCCTTTAGAATGTCTTCAAATGGTGCAATATCTCAGGCATCCTGTGTGGAACATGGCAGCTACCAGTGGGCTGCTGGTCAGCTCAGTTGCTGTCACAGCGTCAAAAAGTGAAAAACCGGTAACAAAATGTGAGTAATAAAATGGAGTTGAAACAAGGTACTGAAATATATTACATTTGAACCAGTGTATACTGAAAGTGATGAGGGTTTGGGGGGGTTTTAAATTAACAAAAAATAAATTAAATAACAAATGGGAGGGATGTCTTGCACATTCCTCCTTTGAAATTAAGATGAAACTATCTAAGGTTGACAGACATCTATGGCAGAGGATAAACAATGTTCAGAGGTCCAATAATAATTCAAACCTCTCTTGTCATAACTGTGGATTATTCAAATTTATTCTAAAGCCACTTGGGTTAAATCATGCTGCCAGAGCCATGCATGCCTAATATTTGAGCACGGACCTTTTAGGACTGAGAGGCAGCACAGCACAGCTTACTCATCCTACCTGCCAATGCCCAGGAGACTCCTATCGCTACATTGGTGTGGGGCTTTCTTGAGCACTGTCATAGCTATGCATATCTCTGGGACTGGCATATCAGAAAGTTGGCATATTTTCAAATAAATCATTTGTCAAATATTCCGGACAAACTCACAAATGCTTTGCAACATCGCTTCATATCAGGGACTCAGGGACTCAATCTTCCTTTAAAGCCACCCTTATGGCCCTTGTCTCATTTTGCTCAGGAAACAAGAAACTGAATCCCTTGTTTGTTTGGGTTATACTCTCAATGTGCTCTCTTATTTCTCAAATACCAAAATACCCTCAATTCAACTGCACTATAAAGAAGATCCCTCTTGTTTCTTCAGCCAAGAAGGTCTTCAGTGTGTGGGAAACTGGCACTATTAAGGCCACTTCTGGTATGTAACAAATAACTCTGCAATGACTGATAACTTTATCAGACAAGTTTCCCCACAAATAATATCCCTATCCCCCCCCAAAAAAAAGTCAAAGCACATTATTGGATCTATGTGGCACTGAACGCCAAGGGGCTCCATATACATAGGGAAGGTCTGCATAATAATTGTATCTATGTATGACCTTGCCTTTGAATGCATGAAGTCCCAGGTTCAGCTCTGGGCATCTTAACTATGAAAAAAAAATGCCTTTCATGTGGCAAGCATAGGAGAAGCCCTTCAGAACCATATCTCTTTAGGGATGAGACTGGAGTTAGAGATCTAATATAAAGCAGCTTCTTGTACCCTTCATTGGAAGTCAGGGGCATTTCAGCATTGCATCTCAGCAGCAGGTTGGAATAGGTGACTTCTGTGGTCAGAAGATCACTGCTGGAACATAGCAAAACACCATCTAGTTCAGCATGTTCTCATGGTGTCCAGCCAGATGCCTCCTGAACCAAAGCTACTACATGGCAACATTTTGTTACAGATCCAGATTAACATTGCATTAAGCAATTGTTCCATCAGCACAAGGACTTCTCTTTGCATGATGGAACAATATTCCCCTCCCCTCTCCTCACTCCCCCCAATATTGTTCTGAGGTTCACCCCAGTCCACTAGAGCAGATTTGAGGATGGCACGGAGGGGAAATCCTGTTGCATGGGTGGTAATCTTTATGCTAGAGCAACTGTTTCCAAATACTGCCTATGATCATTATTATTATTCTATTTCCCAACAGTTGCGTTTCCTCATCTAACGGGGGGGGGGGGTGTACATGCAGACACTGGCTTCTGGGCCAGCTGTGTTGAGGTAACAGAAGTAAGCTTGTGCTATTTCATTGCATGATCACCCTAAGCCACAGGTAAGGTTGTACCCTCCATTGATGAAGGGGACATTTGTCCCAGGTTCTGGCCCAGAAGAGTAAGGGTGCACAGCAAAAATCCTCAATGATTCTGCTGCTACAGGGAAACCGACTGGGGAAACGGCGGCAGTTGCGGATTTATTCCAGTCACCCACTTTTGTCCCTGTCATGGGGGATTGGGCCTGTCAGCCATTCAGCTAGATAATCCTCATGTGGTATACTCAGGGTGTTTTGCTGTGCTTGTGTATATGTATACCTAATATACATATATAATATGGCTTGAAATTGTACCCTCTTATAGCTGAAATGTGCCAAAAGGGCCACTGCTCTCTAATAATTAACTGCATTGGTTTATTGAGCGTTTCTGGCTTTTCTTCAGGTTACTTTGCTCTCTGGCATCATCCAAGTTAATTAACAGACAGGCCTAATGTGTTCCCCCCTCCTTTTGTGCCTTGCCACTTAATTAGAGTTAAATGTGCAGTTTGTATTAGTCAGTTCACCTCGGCTTACCTAATGTTTTTCCTTCTTATAAGTTTACTCTTCAGTTTTTACATTTTGTCGGGAGGTTCCTCTGTTCAGTGGTGTGTATTCTTTAAACAAATCCAACAAACCAAGAGCAGCTAGGCAGCCTCCTCGCAGCTGATGTGAAACTGTGAAGCATGATTTCATTTCATTGTAATTATGGATTGCCCCAGTTAGAGTCAGGGAGGAGGGTGGTGGAGAGAATACACACGCTAATTCCTCTGTATTTCTAGCACTCTCAGAATTGATCACTGTGTGACTAATAAGCAGCTACCTGTGACACACTTCAGTGGGTCTTCTGCTGCTTGGCTCGGACAGCTTTTATACACAGTATCAGAACCATTGCTTCTCATAGTCGCCCTTAATCACTTCCTCCAAAGTGGAGAAAACTGTGGGAGATTTTCTTGAGCCCTCGCAGATTTGTTTTTCTTTTCTGCAAGCCAGAGAAGATTTAAAGTCTCATAGCTATTTTGTTTCTTCCGCATGACCAGATTTTCCGGGGGAAAGCATTTTTCCCCCTTCCCTGTGTAACAAATGTAGTATGGCTAGAGTGTTGGTCTAGGATTGAGAAGGGACAGGTACAAATCCTCAGTCAGCCAAAAAGCTCTCTGGGTGACTTTGAGCCAGTCACTGTGTCTTAGTTTAACCTATCTCATAAGATTGCTGTGATGATAAAACTGGGGAAGGGAAGACATGTTGCTTTGATCTCCTTGGAGGCAAGGCAGGATAGAAACAAATAGATGTGTCATTAAAAAGTCCGCCAACTTGGAAATGTAAAACTGAACTTGCCTGCTGAGTTCTGATGTGACTTTGTGTCTGTGTCAAGTGCTAGGGCTTTGATGTGTACACAGGCTGTTGTTTCCATGTGCGTGTTTGGGCATGAGTGCTAGGTTGATGGCTGAGTTGGAATAAGAACCTTGGTCAAAGGTTGCTTTTAATCCCTTGCATTTAATCCTTTGTGACACATGGGCTCTTTCTCTTCTCTCCTTCCTGCTGTAGAAGCAATGTCATTTTTCTCATGATGTCAGAAGGCAATTCTTTAGCCTTTGGTCCCCTACTTGAATAATGAACCATATTCTCTTCTGCGCAGTCTTCTGATGCAAGAACAAGGGTGTTATTGTTCTCCCCTAGTTTATGTAGGCTGTGACTGAGGTGTTGTGCATGTGAATGAAGACATGCTGCTCTCAGATCATCTCCTTGGAAGGTTTGCAAGGTCCTAGGTTAAGAGTGGGAAACACTCTTGTTTTCTGAACACTTAATAAGGCTGGTGGGAGATAACAAGGAGTCTGCCACCCTCCTTCCTGATTCAAAAGGAGGTCTGGGGATTAGTCATATGTTATCCTCTAGCGAGGGAAGAAACACATGTAATCAGGTTCCTCTTTGCCTATTCTGGCCTCTAAAGGAAGGATAATCCATCAGAACCCAAAGGGTTGTAGCAAACCAAAGAACAAGAACATAAGAAGAGCCCTGCTGGATCAGGCCAGAGGTCTTATGTAGTTTAGCTTCCTGTTTTCTTAGTGGCCTATAAGAAATTCACAAGCATGACCTAAGTCCCTCCTGAGTGGTGGTTTTTTTGCCAGTGGATTCTGTCAGCATCGCCCTAGAGCCAGTGCGCCAACTGGACTCACGTACCTCAACCCTGACTGGGCTAGGCGAGCTGGGTAGCACCGCCAGAGACCTCCTTCTCACAGGGAACGGTCACAGTGCTGTGGACTCACAGCTCAGAGCTGAGAGCACCGGATTCACTGTCTCAATAATACAGTTGTTGCGCAGCAGAGTTTTGCAGAGTCTTGCAGAGTATAAACCACTCGGAGAGCAGCTCTGTAGAATATCTTCCTTTTATTCTGTAACTACAACTATGATACAAAACTATATACAGAGCTGAATATTCTGAGCATAAATCAATGCTACACTGAGAGTCTGCAACTGCACTTAGCAGCAATCTTATCTCTAGAATCTCTGACACTCTCACTTTCTCCGATACACTGACTGACTGTCTCTCACTCACACAGACACATTGATATGTTGCTGGGCAGAATAAGTAGATAGGCAGGACACACCTCCTCCTCTCTGGAGAGTCAGCAGAGACCATCAGGAGATCATCAGGAGATTCTTGGGTATGGGAGGGGTGAAATCTCCTCATCCTCCCCCATTTCATCCTACCATTTCAAGAATCTTTAACATAACTGCAATTTATATACACACTCCAAAAGTTGTTCTCTGCTTACAACCTTGGTTAACATATCTGCAACATGTAATTGATTCAATAGTGGTGCATTAGTGACAGATTTATAACGGACCATCCACACACAATTTGGCTTTATTAGTTGTTCTGCAATGCTTCCCCAATTTGGAGGGACACTCTTGCACCACAGCACAACAAAATGGGACCAAAAAAAACATACTGGAACATTCACAGTGCAGAAAAGTCAGTCTATTCTTTGTTTTCAGAAACTAGTGCAAGTGGGACTTTATTCCATGTGTCTGATCAGTCAACGCTAAATGTGTGAATCCGCTCTAAGAATGGCATTTGTTTGTTTACATGTTAAAAATTACCTTCAAGATCTACACATGCAACACGCTACAGAAGGTTGTGGTAAGATGAAACCTGTTTTGCCCATCATTCTGAAACTGCACAGAAAGCAGTTGTTGTTACTTTACTGTCTAAATGCCAACAGGTGCAAACACACTCAGCAATGCCCACAAAGTCAATTTTTCATCCTTGCCACAAAGGACCAAGTTTTCTACTGAGAAGCCAACATTTTCAATTTTATATATGCTGCCTGTCTAAATCTATGGTCACTTGGATAGTTTTGTTTGGGGTGAGGTGCCAAGTAATTTAGACAGCGCATGTGTTCATATGGCACCGCTCCATTCCAACTCCATACTCAGAGACAGCCAAGAGATCATCTATGGGCATCAAGCACGGCTGCAGAAGGTAGGATTTGCAGCCAAGGAAGACATCCAAACAGCTGCTCATCCCTATGTTCTGTACCTTTGGTTAAGATGCTGTGTGATCATTAATCCATATTTTTTCAATGAATTAAATGTCAAAAATAAGGCACCGCTTCCATGGTCCCTCCGTCAAATATTTTAGCCTTATCTGCTATAGCTTGGTGCTTGTGAGAGTAAGAAGTAAGCAAATTCTTCCCTCGGCTGCCTTTAAGCTTTCAAAGAAATGAAGAGACAGAAGCCGTACTGTCTAGCATAAATGACAAGCAACATTCTGGCTGAAAGGATCCCTGCTGTTGTTTTATATCGAAAACAATTAGTAAGGAATACGAATGTGAAAACCAGACACTTGGCTTCAAGCAGCAAAGCTTCTTACAGCTTACGCATTTTCAGAGGTTTTTAACCTTTTCTGGTATCTATGGACAAGTGTCAGTCATGTTGGTACTTGGACAGATAAAACACCAAGGCAGTCAGATTATTGAATGGGACTGATCCAACTTGCTTTCAGCTTTAAATGTAGATGGTCCCAGATTCAGTCCTCAGCATCTCCAGGTATGACTGGGAAAGATTCCCTGTCTGAAACCCTAGAGAATTGCTGCCAGTCTCTATAGGCATTATCTAACTAGAAAGATTGTTGATCTGACTCTGTATAAGGCAGCTTCTTATAAATGTCATTCTTCCTATGCCACAAGAGCAGTTATGAGACAGATCTTCAGTTGTTTTAAATCTGCCAGCAGACTACCATGGGCAGAGTATAAGCATGTTAAAATTGGTCCTAGGGTTAGGCCATATTTTTGCCCATGTTTTATTTTTTAAGATGAAAAGGTTTCACCCCCTGGGGGGGGGAGCCTTTTTCAGTTTCTCATGGCTGTTTATAGCCACTTCCCCCGTCCTTCAACTGCTTTTAACATGCCATTTTCTCTCCCCCGCTGCCTGATCCAATCAGGAATCTCATGGGGCAATGATCTCACAGCGTTACTTAACTAGTCAGCTTTGGATACACAGCACTGTCACTCAAGGTGAAGAAAGCAGCATGTCAGGCTCCATCAGTCTCTGAGGGCAGGCTGCCCGAATGGGCCCACCACCCTCACAGGGAAGAATTGCCACTACTAGTCCAAACTTCCTACTGATGCTGTAAATTAAAAGAGGTTGAACAACGCTGTTTACAGTTCAGGATAGGCCATGGCAAGTTCAAATGAAGACCTCCAGCAGCCACATTTGAAAGCATGTTTGTTTGCAGGCTAACCCCTAGAATTGCATTCACCACCTCCGTAGTGCGGATTTCTTCCCGTAATTTAAATGAGAAAGTGACATAATCCAATCCTCTCATTTAATTTTGTAAGTCGGCAGTGTTTCCTATTCATGGTCTGTTCGGGAGATTTTTTCCCAGCTACAGGAGTGCCAGTGAGAAAACCAATATACCCAAAAGTGAGAGAACATATCAAATTAAACACATAGCTCTTTTTGTTGTTTTTTATGTTAAGGAAACAATTGGATGAATGCATAAGGATGCCAGTGGGGAGTTTTGATTTAGCTCCTGGAGACAAATGATCAGAAGGCCCTTCAACAACATTTTGAAAAATTGAATAGCCCTTGGAGGACTATATTGGTGCAAAGCACAGTAAAGAGTGAATTGCAGCCTTCTTTTGTAAACCACAGTTAGTCTCTTAAAAGTTTGCAAAAACCTCCTGAGGTTCACTTGTTTGTAATCTCACAGCAGTAAGCTTGTACAACACATTTGTATGTCTGTCTTGGGAAAATTCCTCTGCTGAGTCAGTCTCACAAAGATGAAATCCTTGTGGTTCATTGATAGTATAAAAAACCTGAAATGTGTTTTGTTTTGTTCTGTGTATGAAGATGTTCCATACACAGTTACCTTAAAGGTCAGTGTCTAAGTTGTTTCATTATGTGACTTGTACACCGAAGTACATACTGAAATGGATTTTATTCAAGAGCAACATCCTTTCACTGCTTCCGATACCCCCCCAAATAGCCATAAAGGGAATTTTCAAACAAACCAAGCTTCAGGTTTTTACATGTGATGACTGGCACAGGTGCTGTTTTATGTGAAAGCAAGTTTACTTGGGGCAGGGTGTGGGAATGTATTAAAACATGTAGCTTCAATCTGTAGTACAGACCCAGGAGATTCACATGCTCTACTTTAAACATTTGGATTGATTCTAGGTTGATATGGCTACTTGGGAGCTATGGGTCATACATTCTGTTCAGCTCATATCTTAACCCAGAGGTGTCTGTTGACATCACAGAGAGACCCACTTTTTAGCAATCAGAACAACCCTTCTCTGTAACAGCCACTTCTCATTTAAAACAGGACAGATACATTTGACATGGCGTCAGGGCAAACAGCGAGGATGGGTAATCTTTTTTCTGTGAGGACCACACTCCTTTGAGAGTAATCTCTCAAGGCTCAGATGGTAACTATTGGTTGAGACAAGGCTAGTGATGGGTAGGGCCAGAGCCAAAACTGCCACCTTTTTGCCTCCTTCCTTCCCTCCCTCCCTTCATTCCTACCTTCCTCTTCTAACTACCTCTCTCTTCCTTTCTTATCCAGTGGACTACCAGGAAAGGAACAAATTGCTCTTACCAGACTTTTAAATTTAGGCTCAAGCTGTCTCACAAAATTAGACTGAGGATCACATTGCTTCCCACTGGTTTACAGTGACTCCAGCCAGAGTTATAGGAGTTTAAAACTTTACCTAACAATACCAACTGCTGGACAACTGTGAGACACTTCTGATGCTCACTTCCTCCCAATGCAGTCACCTCCAAATACCAAAGTGATGGGATGCTAGTATACTCAGGTAGTTCCATGCTGGCTACTAGTTTCACACTGGATGCTTTCTAGTTAATAAAAATTATAGTGTTGATATTTAATTTCCAAATGCTACCAAAACCAGGGAGTTCGTCCTCCTTTTTTGCAAAATGCAAATATTACGAACTGGACCTGTCAGACCATATTCCTTCAGGCTGCTGACCCCTCTGTTTGCCATTGTTCCCTTGTGGCTTTTACTTCATAAAAGAAAGTGAAGTACTATCTTTGTGAGGTATGTACATGTTTTCTTTTCTTTCGTTGAAAGTTTGCTTATGTGGACAAGGACTGAGGGAGCATTTCCTGTGTGTTCTCTGTACTACTACAGTCCCAAGTATTTTCAAGTAATGCAACGAGTTACTTACCTGTTGTGCTGTAATTCGGTCTGTGTCAAATTAGGATCTTCCACATGTTGTACCTGTGATACAAAATTGATGTATTTATTTTTGTTGTGATTGTTTTTCCTGAAAGCTTTTCAAAGGAAGGACAAGATGAGCGTATTCAGTGCTTTTATTTTAGTGCTGTGTGATAATCTCTGAATAACAGCCACACCACACCCCCACACCCCCAATTTTCTGGCTTCTAATATCATAGTGATGATGTATAAAAGCTCAGAAAATTCAGCCAATTCAGCCTTGTTTACTTTTCTGCAGTATAAAATAACCATGTTTTGAGAAATGTGTGCTTTAGTAATAGGTTTGTGTGTTCTGTGGGCTGCTGCTTTATAGCATCTGTGGATCTCATGCATTCTCTCTATTGGATAGCTTGATGCTGCTGAAAAAATACTGTCCCTCTACATGCCCAGTAATAGGCTTTTATAATCTCATGCTAATTTACAAGCAATAGCTATAAGCAGTATCTTAAGCATCTAAGGTATCTTAGGTTTTGAGTTGTTTGGTGGAAATCTTTCTTAGCACCTCTTAAAAAATGCCCTTTCTTGTCAGACACGTACACCTTATTTCAGAACTGCAGGCAGAGAGTACATCTGGCATATGCAGGCCTTTGGGGAAGCCAAATGGTTGTCACAAGGCTAGTGATTCCTCAGGTGGCCAAAGGGTGGTCTTGATCCAAACAGCATACCAAGCCAAACAATCCAGCCAGCAACCCTACGTTATTCTTCCACAGTGTCAGTCATAACTAGGGATGGGGGAGAAATTAGATTCAAATTTAGTTTTAATGTGAACCTAGGGCTACCATATTTTAAAAGTAGAATTCAAGACACAAAAGATGTTGAGCTTTTTTTTTTGCGGGGGGCCTTTTTTATTTTTGCGGGGACGGACGGACGACTGCCATACATTTTTGCCAAAATTCTGGACGTATGGCAACCCTATGTGAACCTGCCTAATTCGCACTTTCCTAAAGAACCTAACTAACTGAGATTCACACTGCTCCAAATTTTGTGATGCAGTGTTCTATTGAAATAATGTGTGCAAATTAGGGGAGAGTGTGTACAACAATGTATCTACATTGAAAACAACCCATGGCTAAATTTCATTGGGTGCCAGAAATGATACACTCACCACCCCTTCCATTCTGAACACAGGATAGGTGCAAAGAGCTCTCTGTGCGCAAGCAGGGCAGTAGGTGCTTTTTTCCATTGATGGGGGCCTGTTAATTATTCTGCTCTTTTAGATGTAGCAGCCATTTTGTGTTATGCCACATACCCACAGCACCCATGTTATGCTTTGCCACATATCCCATGGCAGCAGTTTGTGCTGTGCCACACTCCATGGCAACCATTTTATGGCACCCACAGCACAAAATTCTGAATGTTCCCACTGGCTCCCAGGACCTGGAAAGCTCTGCCCTTTTACTTCGGCGTATTAAATAACACATGCTGATTGGCTGAAAAGATGTCAATAACTGCAACTGTATAGGAGACAAAATGAATGCAAGAATAGGAATAGGTCTAAAGGAGGAGAGGGAGGGATGCAAGCTGGGTCATGTTTGGTCACCAGCCTAGAAAATAAAATACTGCCTAAAATATATACAAAATTAAAAGGTAGTTTTAGAAAAGCAGCAGATTATATTAGAAGATAAAGTTTTCACCAAAAATGTACTTCTACAAATAGAAAACTGCCCATTTATTAGTGCACATCATAAATGTTGCTTTGTCAATGCTTATCGTGCAAGAAGTCTCATAATAAAATAACTACTTATATATCTGTATCTGGTTTGTACCATTTTTTATCTCTGTAATAGGTTATGGTAAAAAAAGAAAGAAAATGTTCTCCCTTTTTTTCTTTGTAATAGCCAGTCGTGTCAGATAAGATCTCTTTAGGCCCAAGCTGTGGGGAAAAAGTTTAATTTTGCAGCTATATAACATGATGGCTACAACAGGTTATACTAGCTAAACCAACGTTATTATTTTTTGTGTCACAACAGAGTGATCATAAGAGGATCCAAGTATTGAAAGGAAATGATTACCAGAAAGATACTTTTAGGGCCCTGTCAGTCTGAGGGGATATAATTATTAAAATACATTTTTTGTGATAAGAGACAAAGCAAGTAAAATCATTCTGTTTCTGTTGCTGCAACCCTATTCATACCTACCTGAAAGAAAGTCCTATTGAATGCAGTGGGACTCAATTTTTGAGTAAATGTGTAAAGGGTTGCTCTATACATATACTGAATGAACTCCAGGTATCTTCTGCCATGTTTTCTGCACATAAGTGTATAGTAGTAGTAGTAGTAGTAGTAGTAGTAGTAGTACAGTTAGCTGCTTTTTATGAAGCTTTGTATCCAAGTATGAATACAGTGTTACCTCGGGTTAAGTACTTAATTCGTTCCGGAAGTCCATTCTTAACCTGAAACTGTTCTTAACCTGAAGCACCACTTTAGCTAATGGGGCCTCCTGCTGCTGCCGCGCCGCTGGAGCCCGATTTCTGTTCTTATCCTGAAGCAAAGTTCTTAACCTGAAGCACTATTTCTGGGTTAGCGGAGTGTGTAACCTGAAGTGTATGTAACCTGAAGCGTATGTAACCTGAGGTACCACTGTACATGGAACAGGTCTTCCTTAATACAGATCAGATTCCTTCTGATGTGTGTTTATGCACTGGAACAGTGATAGGGAAATGACCTTTACCTTTCATATTTGATGCATAGCTCATCTCTTTCTGTATTTGGGTGTTTCTACCTGACTTCAAAATGTTTTGTAAGAACAGGCTCAGTGATGTTGTGATTACTGTAAGGGGCGCGGGTGGCACTGTGGGTTAAACCACAGAGCCTAGGACTTGCTGATCAGAAGGTCGGCGGTTCGAATCCTCACAATGGGGTGAGCTCCCATTGCTTGGTCCCTGCTCCTGCCAACCTAGCAGTTCGAAAGCATCACAGTGCAAGTAGATAAATAGGTACCGCTCCAGCGGGAAGGTAAATGGTGTTTCCGTGCACTGCTCTGGTTTGCCAGAAGCAGCTTAGTCATGCTGGCCACATGGCCCGGAAGCTGTACGCCGGCTCCCTCGGCCAATAAAGCGAGATGAGTGCCACAACCCCAGAGTCGGTCACAACTGGACCTAATGGTCAGGGGTCCCTTTACCCTTTTACCCAAGAAATACTTAAGTAGTTGACTGAAATTGTACATTGTGGTATTAAGTCAGCCCAGACACATCTCTAGGTATGGCTAAAGAGAACATAAAACTTCAGTAATGTTTGTTAAAGCTTAGAGAACTCCAACTCTACCTCATGACTTTTCAGTTGCAAATTAGTCTGTCCAACACTTAACCTATTAGTGGAATTTCGCTTTTGGAGGGTGGGGTGTAGGGCAGCTGCCAGTACTCTTCATATTCTTAGAGAAATTAGATAAAATTATTGAGAGATGTTGGAGTAGCTTTCAGTACATTTTATTCTTCCAAGGAGAGAAAAGACAAACTCCGACGGTCAGACTGGACTATACTGGGTTCAAGGATTCTGAAATTTAAGAAATTTCAGGTCAGATGAGAAAGATCACAAAACATCATTCATGAGTTTAACCAAAGTCCAAACAGTCACATTTTAGAATAATGGATTGTTTTGCTGCTTGCTGAGGCATGAGCAGGTTCATGTGAAATTAATAGTGGAGGGATGCGAAATCACAGACTCAGGCTATAACAATTTGTTTGTTCTTCCCACTTCAGTGCACGCTGATGGGAAATGTCTCTGACTGCAAAAAAAATTCAAATACTATATCCACTTACTTGATTTGATTTATAAAGAACATATCATAGCCACCCCAACCTAAGCTCTGTGCTATCCCTTACAAGATTCAAACCTCACAAGAGGACTGAAATCACTCAGTCATAATATATAGATACCTGCAAAATGGAAATGAAATGGTGTAGTGGTGAAATGTCTAATAAGCTAGCATGGCACATTTGAAATAATGCCAAAATTGAGGACTGTGTCCCTGAAAATCATACAATTATGCAAGATGGGATTGCAAAAGAAGTGGCAAATGAAATGGTCCAGATCTAACAAATGTACAGGGATATTGCAAATGGTGTGTGCAACCTTGTGGAATAATGTGGAACTATTTGATGTGCTGCACATGGAGGCATCAGTCAGTGGAGGTTATTGCTGAGTACAACAAATTGCAGATGGGGGTAAAGTGCACAAGATCAAACTGTCTACAGTAGTCACAAAGGTATCCTGTACATTTATCAGCAAGGTTCACAACACATCTGCCATGGCTCCCTCATGGGTCAAAGGAAACATGTACATACCATGGATCAATGCACTTACTTTCCTAGCTGAGGAATGTCAGGGTAGATGCCCAACTGTGTGTCAGTAAATAAGAAATCTGGGTTGCTTGTTGATTTATATGTACATCCTTTGTGTAGAAATCTGGTCACATGTCTTTGTGTGTGGATTTTTGTTTGCACAGCAAATATTATGAATTGCTGATATTCTGTTTGGGGGCCAGTCTTCCTTAAGGTCGGAAAGTAGTTATGCTTTATGTGCTTTTATTTTACAACCATTAAACCCTGACTACACAATTCATCTTCATTGTCATTTGGGATCACAAGCTTCCTAGCTACTTAGCTGCTGGCCCCAGCCCCAACTACCTCAAGCAGTTAGAGCCCCTTCCACTAGGACCAGAGCACACAGCAATGAAACAGCCAACCAAGCAATAGTCATATCTCAGACAGCTAAAGAAACCAAGCAACCTAAAAAAATGCCTCAAATTCACTTCCACTGTGCTTCTTCCAAAACTCTTGCATGAATCTCCCTGATAGTTGCGTCTGTTCACACCCTGACTTCTAAGGCCACATTTGCACACAACGCTAAACCAAACCATCGCTTAGTGCAGATGAGTCGGCTCCTGGGAAGGAGGCCACACCCACTTTACTGCATCCTAGTCCTTTTAGCTTCATTCAGCAGCTCAGCATTTTGTCCGAACCCAGGATCATGGTTAAGCTTTCTCTTCCTTAGTTGCAAGCTGTAGCCAAGGTTTGCTCTTGGCTTACAATGATGTATGATCAGCCCTATAAACGCACCTAGACTAGCTAGGCTTGCTCACTCATCTGAGTGACTCATACCACCACTTTTCCCTTTCTTCCATTCTGCCATTTTTGAAATTGATCTCCATTGCACAGGAACTGTGCTGGGCAACTAAAAACACCAGCCAAGTCAGCATGTGAACAGCATCCTAACCTGGCCCTAAAGACAGTCATCTGTTGGGTCCTGCAACACTAGGGGTTGTTTATTTTGTTTTGTTCCTTTACTGTACTCAGCAGGGTATCTATATTGTTTTCAGTCAACCAAAACCATTGTCTCATGATCCTCTGTCATTTCCCCATACTTGTGATAAATCCAAAGAGCATTTTCTCTCTTTTTTGTTGAAAGTTAGGTCACCCAGAATGAACCAATGCTCATTAGTAGTTCCTTCTCTCATGAAGAGAGATCCCTTTGTGTCAAAATCTGACCCTAGGAGAATTTCACAAACTAAAATGTTACCCCAGCAGAACTACATTTGGCATTTATGCCCAAGGCAATCCATTCTCAAATTGTTTCTGCTTTATTCATCCTGCATCTTTTATTGTTCACCATCAGCTGTGTTACTGATGGGTAGTGTTGGTTCATGTCTCTAACAAGATACAAATATGGTTTCTGTTAAGTGGATCAAGGGTCTGTTCTGATAGAGACGGACAATGCAGATAATGACTGTTTAGAAACAAACTGATGTATACAAGCATTCAGATGATAGTGAATCACCGGAATTCTGACTTACCTTTTTGCTTTCAAGTCTGTTTTTTACCAACAGCAATATCTGCCCACAAAAATCATATTGGAATCAGCAAGGATTTGTGGCATTGAAATGAGAGAATGGGAATTCTTTGCAGGCAAAGAATTGGGATAAGAGACTGACCTTCTTTTCACAGAAAATAAAAAGATTCCAGTCCGCAGAGCAGCTTCTGAGGCTGCAATCCTACACACATTAATCTGGGACTAAGCCCACCGAACTCAGTAGGACTTGTTTTCGAATAGACACGTATAGGATTGTGCTGTATAGGATTGGGCCTTTTGAGATGATCAGTTTGCAGTGCTGTAAATGTAAAGTTGCTGCTTCTTTGTTCCAACAATCTCTGATAAAGAAGTAGAGTGGAATTTCTCCCATTTGATGAATACAGCAAGCCTGCTAGAGACAACCCAAAGAAGTAATTTTGATAGAAATAGGAAGATACTTGCATAGCCTCATATTTCAGCTGTGAAGAGAATTATAGTTGAGAGGCCATCCTTGGTTTGAAAATTTGGAAGGTTCATATAAGAGGGACATTGTCCACCAGTTTTGTAACAGAGTCTGCCCCTTAAATCCTGTGATCACTGTCCAGTTAAGAAACGAGAGAAATAGTGGCATCCTTTCATATATATTTATCCATTTTGGGGGTAATTTTTTCATGTTGTTCAGAAGGTAAGTTTCTGAGAATTAAATGTCACATTAAATGTCACAGTGCTTTTTTCTAGAAAAAGAGGTTGCAGAACTCACCATGCATGCTTCCCTTGTTCTCTTATAATGGCAATGGTGCCCACCTGAGAGGTGCCAGAACTGAGTTCTGGAGAGTTCTGGCTGAAAAAAAAACCCCTGCATACTAGTATGTGAAAATAATTTAAGGGTGCATAGCTGCAACAGTCAAGGTAGGCCTGGTGCCAGCAGTATCCAAATCAGGCACTGGCTACAGGCCCCATCAGCACTGGCGGAGGAAAGTGGGGGCGGGGGGAGTGGTCCGCTCTGGGTACCATCCCAGGTGGGGTACCATCGCGGCTGCCCCCGGGATGCACGCCAGCCACATGCCCACTTGTTCTCCGCTCCCGGTGCCGGAGCATGCAGCTCCACCACTGCCCATCAGCTCACTGGCCTGACCCAAATGTGGTGCCTTTTACCACCTTCCTCACTAGATTCCCCCAGATAGTCATTTTAGCAGGTAGTGGTGCCACTTTTGAAAGGGAGCCAAGCTTGGCTGCCATCCACAGTGGTTGCCTGTCTTTTAATTTACCCAAAATGAAATTCCTCAGCCTAGGTAGGTATTGGGAGATCCATTCCAATGGCCCCCTGAAGTCTTGACCCTGACCCTGAACCCAGCTACTGTTACATTTTGACTTGACAGAGTAAACTCAACAATGGGCAGCCTAGTGGTTGTAATGTGCTCTTTGCCACTAATGTCAACTGACTAAGTTAGGAAGAGAGCAGTCTAGCCCGCCATGATCATAACTAAAATCTGTCTTTTGTTCATTTTATAATCATGGATGATCAGGATCTGTAACCCAGAAGCATCTATAAGGCCATAGGTTTCACACACACACACACACACACACACACACACACACACACACACACTCAAACACAGGCAATTTTAAAGACCTATCTTAATCATGGCTCCTAAGCCTTGCAAAATGAAATCCAACTTCAAAGACTAAAACTTGAGTTTAATAAAGTATTTGTTTCAATTTCTCAGAGGAAGTACCAAGTCTACCCAAGGTAAGGTAGCTGTAAATTAAAAATCTTCCTGTTCCCAAGGTTCTGTCAGCTGCTTTCTGGGATGCTACAGCTCTTGATGTGTCAAGGACTTTCTCGCTGACAGGATACCTCTCAGAGACTTCACTTAATAAGATGCTAAATTTGAAGAGAGTTGCAGGGAAGCCATGCCGTCTTAAATAGCTGGGGGGAAGCATTAATCAGTGCTGTGCTAATGAATTTTTAATTCATACCTGGAGAACAAATTGACTGTGGCTCCTAATCTGGTTTCAGAAGTGTCTTGACTTAAAAGTTATGCAGTTACAGGTACTCCACTGTGTGTGTGTGTGTGTGTGTGTGTGTGTGTGTGTGTGTGTTCTTTATGTGCATAAAGAATTCCTTATTGGGGAGGGGGAATCAAACTGGGGGTGCTGGGAGATAAGAACATGCCAGATGAAGGAAAGAATCTGTTTGTTGGGGGGTGCAGTGCTCCTTTGTGTGCTGAGGCCGATTTTTGCAAAAGTGAAATAAAATATGTACATATTGGGCATTCATGTTAGATAGTTTTACTCCAAATATTTGTCATCCTCTATTTATGGTAATACTACAGCTATATTGAATGGATTGTTATATGCTGGGCCACTAGAGGATAGAGTGATGCACATGGACATCAGATTTTAGCAGGGCTCATCTTCTTCTCTCTCTCTCTCTCTCTCTCTCTCTCTCTCTCTGTTGTGGCTTATAAAAGAAAATGAAAATACATGCCAGCAGTAAACTTAGTAAGCTTTGCAAACTGGCCTGAGGTGAGGATGTGAAACTCTTCTTTATAAAAGCACATTGATAAAAGAACATTTTGTACAGTGGGATTCAGGCAGGGCTTTGTCTTCATTTTTGGACTATTGCAAGAACTTGGATAGATTTTAATGCCACCCATAGCGCTGCAGAGCCAGGTGATATTATTTGCCAATCTCTTGCAGTTTCGTTTTCTTAACTGTTATAGTTGCCACCCATGCAGCTTTGTTTTTGAAAGTCCCCCCCCCTCTACTCAGGAAGATGCAAGCTAGGCTAACAAATACCAGTGAATGCTTCTCAGTTTACCAAGTGGTAGCCATTTCCAGGGCAGACGTTTGCTTATTTACATACAATAATAAAAACAATGAAATTCAATTAACAATTTAAAAAACAGTTAAAACAGCACAAAAACATGAGAGAAATACATATTCGGAAAAAAGCAGTAGCAAATATAACAGCACCAACATAAGCCAGTAACAGCTTAAACCAGGGTTGGCAAGCTTACTTTGAGTCCTTGGTGAGAGACATTAGAACAAAAGATGGGCCCTCAGACAGGGTAACATTCATCTGTCTCAGGAGAGAGTTCTGAAGTTTTGTTGTGAGTATCAAAAAAAGGCCTCATAAGAAGAGGGGATAGAATAATGAAAACTTGTGGTGTTTTTGTGTTGTCTGTTTACAAATTTGCTGGTTGTGCAGGTGGGAAGCAATCATGTACCCACGCAGCATTTGTCCCAAATCAACATCAGGATTCCTCCCACCCCATAAATGTCTTGGCAACGTGCAACCACCAGCCTCAAGTAAAGCTGCTTCATCGTCCAGCAGGATCAGAAGCAACTTATCTGAAAATCAGTTGCTGGGGAACAAGTATGCAAATGTGCCAGCAGTTTCATATCTGGTTGGCCACGGTAGGAAATAGGCAGCTGAACTAGATAGGTCTTTGGTCTGATCCATCAAGGCCACTCTTATTAGCTATTCAAAAAATAAATAAATAATATGGCTAGAATTCTACTGATTTTGAGAAGCTAAAGGCATGTCTAGGTGACAGTATCCCAGGAGTGAAGGAACTGGAAATCTTCCCATGTAGTGATGTGTCACCTGAAGCCTAGTGCATCCATATGGTTTCATTAACAGTGTGATCAGTGCATTATGTAAGATGCAGGTGATAGCAGCAGCTGCGGCAGTGACAGTAGTTATGGGAAATGACAAGCCGGGTGTCATTAAATCAGTGGAGCTGTCAAATATTCTCAGGCAGAAGAAAGAACGTATCTCGTATGCCTCTCTCCTTCTTGGAGTGAGTTTAATTTTCTGTGAATGATAAGCGAGTGAGTATTTAAAACCAAAGTCCATTAATTTACAGCCCATGCATAATGTAATCTTTGGCAACTATAGAATTCCACCACGGTGCTCGGCTGATATTTTGATCTACAGAGACCATCCTCTGGTGGATGAAAGGAGTAATTTGCCTTTCATGCCTTTTCAGCCTTGAGCTTCATCTGAAAAAGATTGCTTGATTTGGGGAGTGGGGGAGAGGCAGAGGAAAAAAGAAGAGATTCTTATTCAAACAATATGTGGTACTTCTGCAGTGCAACATGGATGCTGCTGAAAGAAAGAGATCCCTTTAAAGTTCAGCCCAGCTCATTTAACTTACAGTTTGATCTGTATTCTTCTAAGAGAAGTCAAAAGGTCAATGAATACAGTAATTAACTGCACGATGTATTCTCGTAGCTGACACTTCCAATAACATTCAATATACAGAGGAGTCTGAGCAGCAAAAGTGTCCAGTTTTCAGGGAGTGCTCTAGTTTTCAGGGGGTGCTCTAGTTAAAACCTGCTTCTTGTGATAGGCTCAAGAAGCAAAGTCAACGATGATGGAAAACATTTGATGTGGCCGCTCTCACTTCAATCCTCTTCATCTCAGTGTGTTGCATATTTACTTTTATGCAGGGGTTCTCAAACAGGGGGCAGAGTTATTAAAAAAATGTTTGAGCCTTCCCAGGTGTAAATAAGATTAAATAAAGAGCTAGAGTTCAGCTCTTCACCTACAAGGCAAGCAAAGCAAAGCAAAGCAAAGCAAAGCAAAGAAAAGAAAAGAAAAGAAAAGAAAAGAAAAGAAAAGAAAAGAAAAGAAAAGAAAAGAAAAGGAGGGAGCTAAGTCACATCAGCAGGCAGGATGCTTGAGGGCTTAATAAGCCCTAGAGAAACAAAAAGCTTGCTAAAACGTAGGTTTTCCATGGGGACTTCTTCAGCGAAAACAATCTTATGTTTGTGCCATCCCATGTTGGTGTCAAATAAATTTCCACCTGTAGGAGTGACCTATCATAATGAGACTGATGCTGCATCTGCATTATACATTTAAGGCAGTAAAAAAACCGTAAAGGTAAAGTACCCCTGGATGGTTAAGTCCAGTCAAAGGCTACTATGGGGTGCGGCGCTCATCTTGCTTTTCAGGCTGAGGGAGCAGGCATTTGTCCGCAGACAGCTTTCCGGGTCATGTGGCCAGCAGGACTAAACCGCTTATGGTGCAACAGAAGACTGTGACAGAAACCAGAGCGCACGGAAATGCCGTTTACCTTCCCACCACAGCGGTACCTATTTATCTACTTGCACAGACGTGTTTTCAAACTGCAAGGTTGGCAGGAGCTGGGACAGAGCAACGGGAGCTCACCCCATTGCATAGACTTGAACTGCTACTGTTCTGATCAGCAACCCCAAGAGGCTCAGTGGTTTAGAACACCACCATGCCACTTAGTCCTGGCTTCCCCCAAAGTATCCTGGGAACTGTAGTTTGTTAAGGGTGCTGAGAGTTGTTAGGAGAACTCTAGTCCTCTCACAGCGCTATGATTCCCCAAGTTCCCTGGGAACAGGGATTGATTGTTAAATCTGTCTGGGAAGTGCAGTGTCTACCAACAACTCTCAGTGCCCATAAAAACCTGCAGTCCCCAGGATTCCTTGAGGAAAGCCAGACTGTTTAAAGTAGCATGAAACAGCTTTCAATAGTGCAAATGAAAATGACAGCATGGCCAGATGGGTTTGGCCAGGGTGGACCCCAAGACATTTTGCTATCTGAGACGAGACAGAAACTGTTGTCACTGCACCACACAATGTCACAAGTCGCTACTTGCTGCAGGCACCGCAAGAAAGCCAACTGCAGGCTTAACCACAGTGGCATGGTAGTGGCTGGCAAGGGGGTGGGACTCATCCTGGCAGCTGGGGGGGTAGGGCTTAGGTGGGGGAGACATGCATTCCACTGCCCCTCTCAAACTGCTGCCTGAGACAAGTAACTCAGTGTGGCTCATGGCCTCAGGTTTGGCCATTTTTGTGTCATTGGAGTTGTGCATGTCTTTAGGACTGGGATACCAAACAGTTTTTTTCCAAAGGATGTTAATCATACTTCAAAGCCTTTCATGTTAAGAAACTGTAAAGTGAGAGAGATGATAAGCTATGAAAACAAAACATGTTCTCAGGCTTAGGAGGATCCATGGAAAACCTGTATCAAAACATGTAGCTGCCTTTTCTGGCTTATTTCCCCCATGGCCTCAAATAGCTTAATCTCACTGTTTCAGACCCCCCCCCCCAAAAGGGGGGAGAAACCCTCCATACTTTTTCAGTTTAGCATGCTTGCAGAAATGCAAGATGGAGGTCAACTTTATGAGAGTGGCTGTGTTACTCAGATTTATTAAGATACATAGTGGTTCTATTGATCTGGGAGAACTGTAAGAGCCCTGGTAATGGGAAAAGAAGCAGCACGCTGTTGCCAGCAGCCGCTTTCTTTAAGCCAGTACTGAAGGCTGTATAATTTCCAACTGACTATGGAAGGGAATTGGTTTACAGCTCTGAATTTTTTCCCCTGGTTCTTAATTTCTGCTCCACATGTTGTCATTGATGTTTTAGACTTCCTAAAAGCCATTTGTATTCTTAGGCTATGTGTGCACCAGCTGAATTTGTGTGTGTGCTTTGTATCCGAACAGTACCACAAATAGCATGTACAGTCCACATCGTGTCCCCACACTTTGTTCTGATCAGGGCTCCACTTCCTGGTGTTTTAGCATGAAGACAAAGGACTCTGTGATGTATCCTCAGTGCTTATGTGGGCAAATGATGACAAAGTGGGAGCTATCAAAAAAGCCACAGAAGCTTTCTAAAAGCTCCGTTCCTCTACCACCCACACACAAACATGGACACCACTCACTCCTTCATAGCATTGAGCCTAAGGAGTTGCTCTGACAGTGCTTTGTAACCACTAGGTTTGGGGAGTAGGCACCAGGAAACTTGGCAAAAGCCTACCATTCTCTAGCTTTGTGTCTCCCAAGTCTTCAGCAGCCTAAGTGTGTGCTCTGATAACGTCCATTAGCTCTTTGCTGCTTTGGTGGGCAAGAGCCAGGGAAGCAGAGGGAAATTCACAGTGGATTAGACACACTTCAAGTTTAGTCCTCCTACTTCAGCATATTTATGCTGCTTAATGTTTGCAGATAGCGTGGCTCAGTGGTTGAGAGTACAAGTTTTGCACATAGAAGACTCAGGTCCAGTCCCTGGCACCTTCCATTTACAAAAGGGGGAGGGGGTGATCTTAAGTTGCAGTGCTGAGAAAGATCTAAGTTACTGAAGAAGAACAGAGGGCAAGTGAACCAACTGTCCAGCACAGTGTAAAGCTTCATTACTCAAGCTATGTATCAACAACCTTTTGTTTGTTCTTCTGTATAATGACAGTCATAACAGATACTGATGTGGTCATATCAAAGATTTATATAGTCATCCTGAATATCTCATTTTTCTGTTGTGAAAATCTATAACCCCAAAACTACTATTTAGGGTAGTCCTTGGTAATAAGTACATGAACCGATAACAAAGGGACATCATTCCTTTTTCGCGTTCTTTTTTCCTTTCCTTCAGGACTGCATGTCTCGGAGATACCACAGTTGTTTGTGACATCATAATTCAGTCACTTGTAAGGAATTGTGATGCTGTAGACAATGGCCCGTGGCATGGTTGCAAATGAATCAGTAGAAACGATGAAGAGACTGAAACAGAATAAACCATTATTTACACCCAGATACCTCACTAATCAGCACACATGGAGGGGGTGGTATTTGCCAGAGTGGAATAGGGATTATTAAATGGGAGAGAGATTTGGGATTTGTTTGTAGAAAACTCCCTAAAGCACTTGGATTAAAATACAGCTGTGATGCTGAAAGTAAATCAGATGTTAGATTGCATTGGTAGGGTAAACAATGAGAACCAAAGCTTTGGAAGCGATGTTATTGTTATATAAGGCACTAGTCACAGTACACTGGAAATACAGTCACCCATATTGTGGATTTCACTTGCTTTTAAAAAAGAATGACAGACAAACCAACACAGCCAAGAGCCAGAAAAACATTAATTGTTGGAAGGGCAAAAAAAATATTTGGTTTACCTTGGAGTAAATTAGTTCCTCCACCCTCAATATGTTGCCATCTTTCCTCACGTTACATGATCAAAAAGGTGAACACCACCATAAAGCTCACTCATGTTAAGATCTGTGTTTTACTAAGACATCTTGGGGACATAAATTTCACCATCAGTGAAGATGTATGTGTCTGTGCTTAGGACGTTATTAGCAGAGATTCAGAATGTTACCCAAGTCTTACATCATCTGCAGTCCTTCATAACATAAAATTTGAATCCACCTTGAGATTGCTATCAGAACAGGAACAAATAATGAGTTACATGGAATACAGATTTAATAAATAGAATGAATGAATGAATGAATGAATGAATGAATGAATGAATGAATGAAATCACTGTAGCCTTAGCTTGGATCCTTCAAGAATGAAACCTGGCAAAACTAAAGTGTAAATGAATGTGTGTGTGTGTGAGAGAGAGAATATAATTTGATTCGGTAAAAGAACATTTAAATGGACAAATTAAAATTTATTCTAATCTATCCATCTTGCCATTTCTCTTATGATTTAATGATGGACCTTTGGGGAGAATTTTTATGCTAGGATAGCATGAAAAACACACCTGACATTTCATTCTGCTCACCTGTGACCTCCCTATTATCCTCTTCAATAATCCTTGAATGAAGCATTTCACGAGCTATTTGCTCTTTCCTGGCCATGTAATTATTATGCCCCTTATTCCTTTTGTTTAGCTGATTAATAAAAGTCATTTAATTTTTGAAAGTTTGAG
This sequence comes from Podarcis bocagei, assembly GCF_964188305.1. Classification (NCBI taxonomy): domain Eukaryota; kingdom Metazoa; phylum Chordata; class Lepidosauria; order Squamata; family Lacertidae; genus Podarcis; species Podarcis bocagei. The sequence continues at coordinate 56,564,156 of NC_138127.1, read as the reverse complement.
ACTATTTTCTCATTTGGTATGCCTCCGCTAGGCATGTGTGTGTTACTATAAGATAACACTTGCAGGTCACTGAAGGCATTTGGCTTTACCTCATAGTTCACAACGCCCACAAGGCATGTTTTATCTTAGAATAACACATGCCTTGTCAAGTCTTCTTGCATCCAGGTTTGATGGACCGGCTTTCTGTCAGGTTCTCAAAAGAATGGTACTTAAAAATGCTTTTGGCTTTTCTTATTGTCTAGAGTTCAGAGTGCAAAGATGCATATCCTTCAGATATCAGATGCACATAATGGAAAAGATGCATGGGAAGGTATAGTGCTTGTTTCTAAAAGCATAGAGAAAGCAGCTTCTGTCTTCCTAAGGAGACAATCCCATATTAAATAGTAACATTCAGTTATATAACTCTTTAACAGGCTGGTGAAAATTCCCCTCAAGGAAGAGGTAAATGTGGAAGCTTGAGATTTACATGGACTTGCAGATCATTTACATTCCAATATTGTTCAGAGTTAGGCATGCCTAAACCCATTGAAATTAAAGGTCTTAAGTGCACCAAACTTTGCACAGAATTTGGCTGTTAGTCAATCCTTAATTGTAGGCTTTGCAACAGTCTCCTTCAGGCAATTTACTTGTTGTTTTGGCAGCTGACTCCAATACACCCTGCTTGAAATTAATCTTCCTTATTCTAGCAAAGTTTAATATCACCAGTGGAGTAGCTCATGTGCTTTCAGGTATGCTCTTAGGTACTTTTGAATTGACACCTACATCTGCAGCTTTGACTCTGTCTACCAGGAGTAAAGAGATATATATTCTCACAATGTAGACCAGAGATTGTGGAATGATGGGTCATTCAATGAGATTACAGGGCTGGATCCAGATGTATAGTGCAATCCTGTTGAATTTGTATCCAGAATGGTATTTTGAACAACACGACTTTTATTATTTATTATCTAAGAGCAAAGACCTCACCAATTCCCATGGTACATTTATTCATACCATCTTGAATAATTTTGGTGAAAATGAGTTGACTCTAGACTCACTTAGTTCCTAGTGAAATCAATGGGACTTTAAAATTGTGGTCGTGGCTACTTTTTACATTGATTTCAATAGGACCCAGTGTTAGTAACTTAATCTGCATCCAACCCAGTATGCAAAAGGGTTTCTTAACATGACATTTTTAATCAAACTGATATTTGAAATATATTAGGTGATGTCATACTCAGAGTAGCTCTTTTGAAATCATTGGACTTAAGTCTATTACTTTCAACGTGCCTGCTCTTAGCATAACTTTTTGTACATCAGCCATTCTGATGTATGGCTAAAGTTTAAATCTTCAGATACTACCATGGAGAGGGTTCCTGTACCTCAAGTAGTGGTGTAGAAAAGGAAATTTTTGCAGTCACACCTTACAGTAGAGAACACAGATATTTTATTTTATTATGGCGTTCATACACTACCCCAGGGCAGCTCACAATGCCAGTTAAAATCAAAACAGCAATGATGAAATGTACCACAGTTAAAAAATAAAGAAAACAACAACTCAAATATTTATCAATTAGAAGAGCAGAGCTCTTTGGGTTTTGGTTTATTTTTTTAAGCCCTCCATCTCCAGTGGTTAAAATACCTATTGAAGAATATGTTTTCAATTTTAAAGTGTTTAAAGAAGAAATAAGTTTTTTTAGTAGGTTTTTTAGTAAAAACCCAAACATAAAAAGTTGGCTTATCATTTTTGGCAAGCACATCATGCATTGGGCAAAACACTTTATCAGTTGCCCTTTGCTCTATACTTTTCCTGCTCCATTATGCAAAGAGTATGGGGTAATTGCTAAGCACAATCAATGTGAACACAGGTATTTCGGCGCGTGTAGCAAGGATTCAATGCAGACCAACAGCTTCCTCCAGCTGTTTTTTATCTAAATAAAACTAGGAAGAGCCTAAGCTTCTTATATCCTCCCCCCTCTTTCCTTCTTGATTAATTATCTACTCGTATACACGTTCAGGAGTTTATGATGATAGACTCTGGATTATGTTTCAGCTTGTTATTGTTTAATTTACTCACAGTGCTGTAAGTGTACATGATGAGATATGCCAGGTAATCTCTCCCAAACAAATAGCAACAATGCTTCTGCAAGGGCGGCCCACAGCTATGTGCTTTTGTTCCCATTTTCTGTGTGAACTACTAACATTTAATGTTAATTCAGCAGCTAACCTTGTGGTAGAAAGCGTGTACATTCATTTTGAAAGTATTTTTTGGGTCCATCAATGAAGTTCTGATAACGCCCATCACCTGAAGGCCTGGCCAGCATAGGCTGTATCTAAGAAGTAATGGGACATAATCAGAACAAGATCTAATTATCAAACTTGGCTTTTTGCCACCCTGCGCAATTAAATAAATGGATAGACTCCAGTTTTATGTTGACGCTTTAAAACATGCATGTGTGTTCCAGTAACGTAGATCATTTTTCATTGCACGTCTCAGTAGCACTATGATTGTCACCAAAAATCCATTCCCAAAGGCTGGGACTGAAGAGAGCCCTAGGGAAATTTATGTCCATTTCTCACTGGGCTCCCCAGGTAGAATGGACTTTGTGTGTGCCATTCCTGCACCATCCATAGCTACATTGCATTCAAACCACAGGAAAGGAATTTCAGAATCAGCCACACTGATGCCTTGAAACACCAGTATTCAACCGTTTCGACTGAAGGCCTATCACAGGGTTGCCATTTTTCAAAAAAGTGAAAATCCGGACAAAGGCCCTGATATGTCCGGGAATTTCCAGACATTTGGCAGCCCCAGCCTATCATAAGCCCAAATATGCATTTGGGGACTATTTATTTTTTTAAATAACCATATATGTGTACAGTGGTTGTGCTGCTGTTAGCAACAACCTAATAGTGGACATTGATTGACCTACTAGTAGAAAACCAATGCCATCATAATAATAATTTGTGTTGAATCAGCTTCCTGATCTGCAATCTGTTTGGAGGTAAACACTGTATTTACTGTGGTATGCGGTCATGGTTTCCTAAAACTGACCTGATACCTTAACTTGGAAACTAATTAATTGATGGTAAGTTTAAGATGTACTCATTCACACAATATTCTGTTTTTACCATCTGTTGGAGGTGAAGCACCACATTTCATTAGTTGTCTGGGATGAGCTTTCTGCCTCCCTTCAATGGCAAGAGTCTGGAAACAGGCACAGAGAGAGATGATGTACCAAGACATGAGCAGACTATGGAGAAGTGCCCATGCCAGGCGCAAGGGAATGAGGAATTGGCTTCCTATATCTGGTCCAATGGCTTGTCATCTGTTTGTGACTGTGAGCCATTGATGGGGAATATATAGACTGCTGTGCTGAATGAAAAGACAATATACAGAGATGCCCCTGTAGAGCTGGGTGACTGGTAGGAATTTCTGGAAATCCAGAATAAAGGCAGGAAAACAGCAAGCTCTTACAATAAGTTTTGATAGATTTTTGAGGATTGGCTTCTTGCTAGGGAAGCAGTTTGTATTGACAATAGATGTTGATTTATTATGGCCAGAATCATTTGAGTTCCGAAAATAATTATTTTACTGCAGAAATGTAATCATGGTGTTTATCAGCTCAATGGGCCTCTGAGCTGTGCAGGGAAGCCTGAAACTGGGGAGATGGTGAAATATCTGACTGTATGTGAGCCAGCTAAATAAGAACTCAACCTTCAGAACAACAAACCACAGAAGGATTGAGCTGGACACACATATTAATGATTCACGTGGAGATAATTAGATGAGTGAAACTGGAATTTACACTAAGCCTTAAATCCTAAGAATACTTAGCGAGTCTCCAAAACTAAGTCCCATGGAATATGATTGGGACTAGGTTGCAAATCTCCTAAATCATAGTTTGGGGGGGGGGCGGAATCATAAACATATTCTCTCTGGGCATAATCAGCTCTTTCCCCTCCTGCCCTTCTGTTAGTTATGGAAACTGTGTTGAAAAGGAGTGTTTCTGTTGTTGCAACACCAATAATAAAGAGGTGGCCTATCTCAACAAAAAATATGCAATAGAGATGATGAGAAAAAGGCCTCTATGAGAGATCAGTGAAGGAAGCAAAAGCCTTGAATGTGAATTCTGAAACCTCAGAAGTCTTTACTTTTGCAGGAGTCTTTCACTTTTCCAGGTGCAGGATCAGACCAAAAGGAGACACACATACCCTGCAAATCCAGGTCCCCACTATCACGCTTATGCTGCTGCCATCCCTGTCACTATAACTGTATTCTCACCCGCAGCTGCGCCCACACTGCTGCCACGACATAGCAGTTTCTGAAAGGGCAGCGGGGCTGTGTGGGCAAAGGCCTGGTGGGGCTAGCAGTCGTGAACGGTCGGGGAGGGGATCATATCTGCCACCTGAAGCAAATGGCTTTACTGAGTCTAATAGATGGGCCGTCCCTGCTACTGAAGTGCCGGGGCATAAAATCACTACTGGCAGTGACTATCTCAGCTGGACAAGGCAGCTCTTCTCTTCCACTTCTCCTCAGAGTCTTCCCTATACATTCTTTGCCAGTGATGATGATGGCAATGATGATTTAATTTCTATACTGCTTAATGTATTAAAAATATCTGTAAGCAGTGTACAGAAAATTGAAGCAACAGCAAACAACTTTAACAAAATATGACAAAATTACACTTACACACACACACACACACACACACACACATATACATACATATACATATATTCTGGGGGGACGCATACCCCTAAACATTTTGTGAATCTAAGTTTGGCCTCATTGAGGGGCAGTATTTCAATATGAGTAGGAAAATGAGAGTACCTCTTAACATTATTTTTTTTTAGAAAAAAGCACTGTGTGTGTGTGTGTGTGTGTGTGTGTACACACACATATACATTTTCATTCTGACACACCCTCCCTCTCAGCCTCTGGGATCTTACCCAGGGTCCAGACAAACTCTCAGCTCACCCATGAAAGCCTCACAACAAGAATAGTTCCTGGCATAGTAGATATCACCCTCACTATGGACTCCCAAAGTGGATGGTACTTCCTCAGGCTGCCCTCAGCTGTGTCCCATCTAGTTGCCCTCTCCACACCCAGGTCAAGGTCCAGCAGGTTTGTTGAGTTTCCCAAGGGGTCCAAAGGATGGGAAGAGGCTCCTTCCCTCCACTCATAGCTCTTCCTTCACGCACTGTCCTCCAGCTGCCTATCCAAGTAGCTACGTCTCCTTTTTAGTAAGGAGAGTGCACCAGCGGTACAATTAGATAATGTTAGACTCTGGACTTGGTAGTTTTATGATAAGTGGCTCTTTAGATGATAATGTATATGACTTAATTTACTTCAAAATGTTGTAAGCCAGCCTTGCTATGTTTAAGGGCCTTCCTGCTTGTTCTGCTAAGTGTGTCTCTGGATGTCTGTCTCAGGGCTCAGCTAGACTGGTAAAGAAAAAGCAATGTATATGCGTTGTATACACAATATAACATTGTGCCACCAGGTGGCACTGTGGAGCCCCCTTTTTCTCTATCTGTTTTCCTTGTTTAAATTCACAACGCGTTCACTGAAATGCTTCTTTGATGTGTCTGGATCCAGCCTCAGAGTCTTGCCCTGACAGCACCACTGGAGAGCGCTTTTCAGAGGCATTAACGCAAGCCACTACTTGGGTTGTAGTGACAGCTCAAGCTGGCATAAAGAAAATGGCAAAAGTGATGTGTTTATTCCTACTTTGGAAATGTTCCTTTCCCGTTGCTTTCTTCCCTTGCTCTGAGATAGGTTGTGGATGAAGAGGGTAGGGCAGAGAGAAATGCCATAGCATCTGAATTTATGGTGATTTAATTCTTAGCATCTTAATCTCTGGATACCCATTTTGAAAAAGCTGTTGTCGCATTCAGCCTTCTTAAGAAGACTCTGTGTCCTTGAAATAGCAGGCAGCCTTTCCTGCTTTTCATATGTTCCGGTACATCTGAATACCATTTCTCTTTATGAGATGGGCTTGTCAGGACCAGTTTTGCGTGTATCAGCTTTTAGTAACCCTGGACTGAGTCCTGGCTGTTCAGCATGACTTTCACTCAGCTTGGCTGAGCTTTCCCATAAACATTGATTCATGTACCACTACTGCCATCTTCTGGAAAAAAGAATCACTCATTTTAGGCTGGGTGTATTTATATATTAACTGATTTTATTCCATTCATGAATCACTTCCCATAAATGATCTCAAAGTAGAAACATCAACACTTAAAGCAATTAAAAAGAATTTCACATGCAAAAACTATTAAAGACAATGCCATGTATATTAAAAACAATTCCAGTACATAGCATGTGTCCTCCTGTGGAAGTATTATATCTTTGGTAATCAAAGTGGCACAAATGAAAAGGAAATATAACTGAGTTGTCTAACAGCTCTCATATATAGTTAACGTAATAACAAAGATTAATTGTGGACTCCTTGCAGCTTCCCTTTATTGTAAATACCCAGTCAGGACTGAGTCCATGCTTTATTGGGATAACCCTGTAAATGCTGACAAGCAACAGATTGTAATTAACTAGATATATGTATGGGTGTATATGCCATCAATATATGTGGCACTTTACAGAATAACATAAGCAAATTAATAAATGATCTTTTGTCCCTTTCTCAAGAAAATTAATTCTGAATTGCAGCAGTGGTGAAGACGAGAATGTTCCCCATTGTAAAACTACCCTTCAGTAGTCTTACTGAAATACAGTAAAGATGATAATGGATTTGCATTTTAAAAAAAAAAAAAAAGCTCAGCATTTCATGATTAAGCATAAACGAGTTATATGGCATTGCTCCCATTTTATGACTTTGAGGCCCAGCAATAAATGAACTAGTCCAAGTTAGATCAGTTGGTATATTCATGCTTAGAATTTTTAAACAAAAAGATCAGTTAAGTAATGCTAAAGAAGGCGCCTCTGTGCATAGGCAGCCTGCTTTCCCCTCACCACTGAGCAATTATAGCAACCACCACTAACCCACTTAGAAATAGGAAGCCAGGCATATCGTTTGATGACAACACCTTCCATGCAGATTAGAGCCCCAACTCCTTTCTCAGAAGTTGTAACCATGATGCCAGGAATTCCAGGGCCAGGAAACCACAACAGAGCAAATGCATTCTGTTCCCCTCCACACATAATCCACTCCTTGCTTTCCCACCACCATCCTGCCAAATTCCTACTGTTGTGCCACTAGGCGGGGCTGTTCTTTACAAACATGGTCCTTTGAAGAAGGCTACAGAAACCCTGCTTTAATAACAACTGTGGTGCAAAAATCCCTGTATCTTCTACCTCTTCCAATTTATGCAGCAGTGTTCCTGATCTGGTATACTTTTCAGATTTTGGAGGTTTTTATAAACTTCATTTATTCATGTGATTTTCTTTAACCTTGTTTTGAACACCTTTGTGCCACCTTCTTGTAAATGCTTCTAGTAGTAAATGGTTTCCAAACCCATTTGCAAATCAACCGGTAATGTAATTCTGATATTTATTATTAGATAACCTTATTCCACAGAAATCCAAGTTCTGTTGCAATTCCCAGTGTTAGGATAAAGTGGGTGGTGGGCGTTCCCAATATGGAGACAGTGTTTCGAAGCTCAACTAGCAGAACAATCCTAAATATAAGAAGCCAGCTCAATTTATACTGGTTTAAGTTAAGCCAATGTCAAGAGTAACTTACATTGGCTTAACTTAAGCCAATTACTCCTGATATTGGTTCAACCAATGAATTGCACAGTTATCCACTCTCGTTTTAAAGCAGAACTCCACAAATTGTTTAAGAATTTCTATACCACTTTCTCACATAACAGCCTACAACACAGCTGTGTGGCCACAAATTTTCCCGCTTTTTGCTGTCCCTGTCAGGGTAAACCACTATGCACAGGTGAGTGGCAGTGTTCAGTATTGTGGGTCACAACATTGTACAGGCCTGCTTTCAACTAATACATTTGTGCAGTGGGTTGCCTTACGAAAATATTTTCTGGCATCTTCCCTGCAGGCTTGCTGTACTTGAATTCTCTCTGTGTGTGTTTTGTATGCTGGTCCTGTTTGAAGCTTCTTCCAATGTTCTTTCATATGCTGAAAGGAACTCTGTGGACAATGATCTCATCCCATTGCCTTCAGTGGAAATAAGCCTGATCTCTGGGTGAGATGGTGAACTGTTTTCACATCTTATTAGATAATGGATGAGATGTAAAATCAGTTCCATGGTGGAAGAACACCCTGGAGGTTGATAAGTTTGTCAGAATAAATAGGCCTTCCCCGACACAAATGCATTAAGCACTCCCCTGTTGCAGCACAGCATGGATTATCAGAGAAACAAGCATCCGTTTAAGGAAAGAGAGGCCGGTTAGCAGCACAGATTTTTTCATTATTAAGTCCCAGTCCCATGGAACTCCCCCAGCCCTTTGGGATGAAAATTAGCATTTGCATTACTTATGGTCATTTGTAAGTAGTCCCATGGAACTCCACGATAGCTTAATGAAAATGTCAAGTTGCCTCTGAACACCAGCTGCTGGGTAGGAGGCAAACAGCTGTGAAGGGGGGCTTAAGATGCCTTAAGATGCAGCCCTTGGGCTTCCCAGATCTGGCTGGCCACTGTTAGAATAGAATCATAGACTTGTGGAGCTGGAAGGCACCATGAGGATCATCTAGTCTGACCCCCTTCAATGCAGGAATATTTTGCTCAGTGTGGGGCTTGAACCCACGTTCCTGAGATTAAGAGTCTCATGCTCTACCGACTGAGAAATAGGACACAAGATAAGAGGTGGGGAATCTCTTTCAGCCTGGGAGCAGCATTCCCTTCTGAGCTACCTTCTTGGGGGGGATCACATGCTTGTGGTAGGTAGGACTAGGGGCAAAAGTGGGTGGGGCAATGAATATAAACATTGCCTTTGTGTAGTAGGCTAGTTTCTAGACACACTCACACACACCCTGCTGTCACCTCCATCCATCCAAGCAAGCAAGCAAGGTGTACTCTCAGCTTTGTTAGGGGCAAAGTTGTGGGCCAAAACAGATGAGTGTCCTCTGTGAGGTAGTGAACATGGCTACATAATTCCTATATAAGATTGAGTTGTATGTACATCACTGTTTGCTGTTGTCGTTGTTGTTTTATTATTATTGGTTCTTAACCACACTTTTTGTCCTAGGGTAGCTTCTAAATATTGTAAATGATCAAGATGCTTTTGAGCATATCAAACCATGGAGCATTGAAGACGTGATGTATTAAGACACTGACCCCTTCTCATACACATTAAGACATGCAATTAAAGGAGTTTGCCTGTAAATGTAATGAGAGAGGGGCAATTAAAGAGCAGCCTTATTGGCTGAGTCACATTAAGGGAGAGCATAGGTGAGGTGGAGGAAGGAGCTGTGAGGGGCCAAGAAAGCAAAAGGGAGGAGGTGGGTGTTTGCTGTTGCAGAAAATGGGAAAGCAGTGAAGCTGGAAAGCAAAGAAAGTGGGTGACGTGGTCAGGGTAATGAGCCAAGGCAATGCTTAGAAGTCGTGTTTTGATTAGTTGTAAGCTGAATGAGAAGAGATTCAGCAAGGCCTGGTGCCACCTGGATTAACTATGTTGAGTCTTTCAATTTTACCTCCATTTTATTAGTGCTAAAAAGACAAATGAAGTCGCGGCACCTTAGAGACTGACTCATTAACTACTTGGGCCACAGCACTTTTGTCTTTTTGTTGTAGACTAAACCAGCTGCTCTTCTGGAATCGATAACAGATAAGAAACTCTGCAAGAAAACACACACACTGTCTACAGTAAAAAAACATGTTGCAGTCCACACTTGGATTATTTTTTTTAAAAGCCATTAATTCTATAGATAGATGATGATCACTTCCATCAATAGCTATTGCCCATTTACCACCAAATGGTTGGCACGTTAGATAGGCAGCTCATAGTCGAACCATCATTGGATCAGACAACTGCATGATAATCACTGTCAACCCCTGAAAAACAATGATCATGTCAATCTACATAGTGTCTGGCAGTGAGCATAGGAAGTACGTAATTTATTTATATATTTGTTCTCCAACCATATGGCCCTCAGAGCAGTTTCACAGCATAAGAAATAGATATGAATAAAACAGTTATTAAAAACACTTCCATTAATAATCTAGAAAAACAACATACATGCCAGGCAAGCCATGCCTAAAACTAGCTCGTGTGCAAAGAACATTGTACAGGCTTTCAACAGTGCCCCGTTCACTCCTTCCACCTGCTAAATCAGTACATGGCCAGCCGAGAAGGGAGTTTTGAGGAGTGAGATGGCAAAGTTGCAGGAGGTGAAGGTAGGGCTAGGCATGAGGAGAGCCATTGTTGTCCAGTGAAGGTGTTTCATGAAATCCAGCAGACCAAAGAGACCAAGTTTGAAAGAGCTTCCCTTGATTCAGGTTCAGAACATGTCCTCAAAGCACACTGGATGGAGGGCCATGGGACAAATGGTTGCATTCTTACCAAAGCCACTGTTGGGTGGATGCAGCTGGTAGCTCTAAGGACAAACAATAAAATGGGAATGAAGTTGTCTTGGGCTCCTGCTAACCTTTCATTCTCATCACCCTGACCACCAGCCATGCTGGCTAGGGTTGATGGAAGCTGTAGTTCAAAACATCTGCAGGGCACTATGTAGGCTACCCTAGTTTTCTGGAGAAACTTACTGCTCATCAGAACCCTGCTTGAATGATGGCTTGTTTCAACATGTCTTCCCAGCATGCTCTTTTTAGAGCTCTAAAACCCATAAGACGTCAACCCTTCTCCTTAGCTAGCTGGGGGGAGTGTTTTGTTTCTTCTCTTCATCCTGTCTATTGAGGTTAAAGAGCTTTCGGTTTTTCCAGGAAATGTACTAGCTGTATCCCAGTTCTCAAGACAGCAAAAACTGACACAGCAGAGTGCATTCTTTTGGTGCTTTGGTCCTCAATCCTTCAGTCTTCCCATGCAAAGAGTGCTTTAGAGTGGAGTCAGCCTGTTGTTCTGTTTCATTTTGCATAAGCTTCATTTCTGCAGTGCTGCAATAAATTGTGATTTCCTATGGTACTTAAAGTGACAACAGAAGCGTGACAGAGTGCAAAATGGAACTGCAAAGATGAGACATGAGGCAGATAAACATTTTAGTGTCAAGTGCTGCCGATATGTCTATTCATTATTTGTGAGAGCCAGCTCTGTATCGAGAAATCAAGAGTGGTTTATCAGCTTGGCTTGTCAGTGTAGCTAACAGTTGAGAAATCCTTCAGTTCTCTGAAGGTGGGTCAAGATTATGTAACTCCAGAATAGGATGAAAAATACCATTTTACATTATTGACTTTTCCTCTTGCCAACAAGGACAGTGAAATTAATTGGGAAATGATAGTTCAAAGATCAGTGGCATATGTCAAGGCAAGCTTACTTCATTACATGATACATAGGAATAATTTTTAGATAGTAATGAAAGGAGGCAGTGATGGCCACTTACTTGGATGGCTTTGAAAGAGAATTAGACAAATTCATGGAAGTAAAGGCTATCAGTGGCTCATAGCCATGGTGACTATGGTCTGCCTATGGTATGCTTCTGAATACTCGTTGCTGGAAACCACAGAAGAGCAGAATCTAGAGCACAGTTCTGCCTTGCCAGCTTCCCAAAAAGGATCCTAAAGGAAAGATGCTGAAGCTTTTTCAGCTGAAGGGGCCACGTTATGTCTCGGCAACTTTCCAGAGGCCACATGCCAGAGGCAAAAGTGAGCAGAACAATTAATGTGAATTTTACCTTTTTACAATAGGCTGGTTTCTTAACATTCACATACCCCTCTGTATCCTCCATCCTGAATTATCAGAGTTCAAGGTTACAACCCAGCCCAACAAAAACATCCAAGGAAATTGCAAAGCAGGGCTGGTAAGTGGCTCAGGAGGGTCTGCCAACTGGGGAGTCCTGAGGGCCACATAGAGAGGCTTCGGGGGCCACATTTAGCCCCCGGTACTGAGTTTCCAAATCGCTGTCCTAAAATAAATGTATTTCATTGTGGTCGCTAGTCTGTAAAGGATATCTGCAATTTCTGAAGTTATCTTATTTCCTAGCAGAAAATTATACAAATAAATGGGATTGTGTTAATGAGCAGGCTGTGTAATAAGATGCATGATTAGAAGAGCTGATGAGAATTTAATGGGATGAGAAAGACGATAGATCAGCTGGTGTACAACCCTCTATGATGGTGCTATCATGCCTCTATCTCTGATGTTTGCTCATGTCTTCTGGCTTCTTTTTCCAGTTTGTGTTCTGCCGTGAATGTAAGGAAGAATACCATGAAGGAGAATGCCTCACACTCTTCGAAACTCAAGGAGCCACAGCCCAAGAGGTACATAGCACATTTCACAGAAAATTAGCTCCAGCCCAAGCAGGGACATCAGGTCATGAATTCCCAGAGAGGGGTCATGTCATGGTGTAGACACAGCGAAACACGTTTTTTCAGTGGCCAAGAGTTGCAGCTACCCAAATTGCTTTGCTTATCATGAGAGACAGAAATGCAGGGGATCCTTATGGTAACTGCCCCTCTCTCCATGTGTCTCCTTCCCTGGCTGGGAAAGTCTGAGAAGCCCTGCTCTTCTCCACCTTTTATTGCCAGTGCTGAGTAAGTGCCCCATTCCACAGATGTCTATATATAGAAGAATGAGCAGTGCAGATGAGATGATGTGCAAGGATTCTGTACGTTCACTTGCCAAAGAGATGGCTGCCAAGGACAGGCTCAGCATCATCATGCAGTATTCTTAGACAGGGTTGCAGCACCACAGCAGAGTTTACTACAGACACCTGCCCAGCTCTCTGCCTTTTAAGAGTGACTGGGCCTGGGAACCGCCATTTTAATTTCTGTTAATGCCCTTTCACTATGTCAAGAAAGTTAAAATGGCAGTCTATAGACCCAGGTGCTTATTGCCTACTGGAATGCTGTTTCTTCCTGCTGCCTGTTGTCATTACCACTGCCACCAGGGGAGCCAGAGGTGGTGGGGCACAGGAGTCTTCCTACCAGAAAGTACAGTATGCCAAGGGCCTCTGCATACTTGGGGTGTGTGAGAGTCCAGCCCTGTCTGGACTTCAAACCTAAAATCTCCTCAGATGAGGAGGTCATCTCCCCCAGGACCGCATGAGCAGAGACAGATGGTCAAGCAGGCAGGAACTTCAAAACTGTCATCAAAGTGCCTGGCTATCTTCATGAGAGAATAGTTGTGTGGGGGAGCTCATAGAAGCACCTGCTTGGATCAGGGCCTGGCTGAGGGCTAGAAAGGAGTGAAGCCTCTGGTTCGTGTATAAGCTCTCAGTCAGAGCTACTTCATTGCTGAAACAAACTTCTCTCTCAGGCATCAGCCTTCCTGACCTGGGGATACAGACATGGAGCCAGCCCTGCCCAGTGGGGTTGAAGAGATAGTTTAGAAGATCTGAGTTCTAGAAGTTTGAGAAATAACTTTTAGATTAGATGTCTTACCTGCCCTTCATCATGAGGTCCCGGGACAGGTCTCAACAATTTAAAATTATGATATTAAAAACAATTAAAATAGATTATCATCAAGAGAATGGGATGGGTCCTAAAATATGTATCTTGGGTGTCAAAGGCCAGAGTAAAGAGGTGTGATTTCAGCATACAAAGAAGACTCCATAAAGAAGATGCCAGACGCACCTCTATGGGGAATGAATTCCACAACTTAGGGGCTACACTTTCTCCTGGGCTGTCACCTCTTCAAACATCAGAGTGCACTGGAAGAACCAAGGGGGTTTTCTCTTGACATCTAAGACTGTCTGCAGGAAGAGAGGAGGTCTTTCAGATATTTGGGACCTTAAAAGGTGTTATGGATTATGTCTTTCTTTCTGCACTCAACATAGTTGCTGAATTGGCCATACTATTGATTTTATTGCTTTTTTATTATTTGCTTTGCTTTCTTCCTCTAGAAACTTACAGAACAGTGTCATTGGTTAGCACAGATGTGGCCTCTTTGAAAGGCCTTTTGGGATTGTATTTAGTTAACACACATCTCTGAAAAGTTTGTCAGCTTTTTCTTGCCAACAAACTTGCATTTAATTCGCTACTAAGGACACTTTTGTGGTTGGAACTAAAAAGGGGGACTTAATTTAACAGCATAAATTGTTTCTCCAAGTACTGTGAGAATTTTCAAACAGGATGGGTTCTTTGGGCTGAATATCATAAGCTGATCATTATCTTTAAAATTCATAGTAGTTCTGAGGCCTGTTGTTCACCCTATGAGGCTAAATGCCAAACTGTGGGTAAGATTATTTCAATACAATTATGCTGAGATAATGTCAAGACCCATTAAAAAGCCATAAACATGGAGATACAGCGTGATGGGGTAAAGCAGCGAGCCAATTTATATATTAATCCTAATGAAATGGAAGTTCTTTAAAGTTCAACTTTTTGGCAGTAGAATACTGAGAAATTCACTTTTATTTGTTGCTGCAACAGTAATGTGATCTTGAAGCTGAACGCACTTAAATAGTTCAGCAATATGGGCCCAACACTTTCACCCACATCTCAGCAATCTGTGGTTGTGCTTATAGTTGTGGGAGTAGGAGGTTTCCCTCTGGTCTTGTGTGAATTCGTCCTTCTGAAATCAGAGGATCAAAAGTAGGCATTATATGCCTAAGTAAATGTTAATCTCAGATATCTCAGATATCAATACTTGCCTATCTGTACTGAAAAGGTAACATCAGGTTTTTCCCCCCAAGCAGTATGTACAGTATATACAGACCCTCTGTTTCCAAAAATGGCATTTACTTTTTGGGCAACTGCCATAAGGTGGGGCCGTAGCTCAGTGGCAGAGCTTGTGCTTTACTTGCAAAACGGGTCAAGCTGAATCCCTGGCATTTCCATATGAGACTAGTAAAAACAAAAACTTTGTCTGAAACATTGAGGAGCTACTGCCATTCAGTAAATGACAAGGTGCTAATGGGCCCAAGGTCTAACCCAGTACAAGGCAGGTTGCTACGTGTGTGTTGTGATTGATCAATGTTTGTTGTGTTGGATGTACAGGACTGCAGAGGATGGGCAGTTATGAACTACTTGTGTAGGGACCTAGAGAAGGTTGCTATAAGAAAACAATAAGGCATTATGTGTGCTGAATCCTCCAAAAAGCCACAGCTAGGAGGCAAATAAATATATAATTTGTTTAAAGTTGGACAATGCCAGTTGCCACCTGATGTAGCATGAGGACAAAGATAGCTTTGATTTTTGCAAGTTTTCCTTGACCCTCTTGTTAGTATAGGGCTGGCCCAGGATGTTTTACTGGTAGATGCAAAGCAGATAATAATGTGCAGCAGAGGCGGAAGATGAGGATACCAACAAGCATGGGGCACACTGCAAGGAGACTAGATGTGCTGCCCCTCCCAGATTTCCAGCTCCTGCTGCCCTGAGGCAACTGCCTCACCTCACCTCATGGGCAGGCTGATGAGGTCTGTGAGAGAGAGATGCACTTGGGCAGAGAGAGGGGGAGAGAGATGTGCGTAAGAGAGAGAGGGAGGAAGAGGTATGTGTTTCTGTGAACTATATATTTGCAGTGAGCCTGTGCATGAGAGTGAGTGTGTGGCCACCTTGTATATTTTTCCTGTTGCTGGAGAATGCTCCCTGCTGTTATTAGACAGCAGCAGCATCACTGTGTGAGAGAGATAGAACAATGTTGTGTGAGCTCCACAATCAAGGCCAGCAGGACATAGCAGACTTCCCATGGTAAACCTAATGTCGTCTGGGTTGGGAGAGCAATGACTGTACCCTCTCTCTCATTTTCAGTTATGGCTGCTCCCATAGCAGCCATGTTGTATTATGCCATGCTTCCCGGGTAGCAATTTTGTGACTGGAGCCCACAGCACGTTCTTGATATTCAAATGTGCCTACTGGTCCAAAAATGTTGGTGACCCGTAGTATTACTTTTTAATATTGCTGCTGAAGACTAATATGGCTACCCCTCTAGAAATGTAACGTATACATACTTCTCATGACACAGCAAAGGAGAGTTTCCATCATGTATACACTGAAAGAGAGAGAGATTTAATCATTCAGTGACTTCTCTCTCAATTGAGGGCTTTTCCACTTTACTTTGGTGCATTCGTAGTATTTTACCACATGGTGGCACTATGTTACTAAAGAGAACACATGTGAGCTAAAGAGAAAAAAATTGAGGCCTCTCATACTTCTTACAGGAATTGAAGTGATACAAGGATTTATTAAATGCAACGAAACTGTTTTCGTGCCTTCTGTCTTAAAATTTTACAGTGTTATTTTTTGACAGTTTGAATCTTATCTACCATTTTGATTCCATTTAGAAAGTATTTTGTGTTAGGTGATATATGCCCAGTGCCTGCTAGAAGCTAACTACCCTAGCACTGCCAAGTATTTTCCTATTCTATGCTTACCTGCACATATTTTTCAAGATTCTTCAAGAGAAGGCATCATAATTTGGCACTAGTTGCAAAGGTGTGTAAAACGGACTGTTTGCAGTATTTGCTCTCCTATCCTATTGTGAAAACAGTCATTCTTCAAATGTATGTAGCGTAATCCAGTAGAAGAAGAAACACCTCCACTACCTTACTCATACAGTCATTCTTTGGCTTCCACTCACTTGTGTGAAGAAAGACGAGAGGGGCAGGACAAATCCTGTGTAGAGTGGTACCTCGGGTTAAGAACTTAATTCGTTCCAGAGGTTCGTTCTTAACCTGAAACTGTTCTTGACCTGAGGTACCACTTTAGCTAATGGGTCCTCCCACTGCCACTGCACGATTTTTGTTCTCATCCTGAAGCAAAGTTCTTAACCCGAGGTACTATTTCTGGGTTAGCAGAGTCTATAACCTGAAGCGTATGTAACCTGAGGTACCACTGTACACTCAGGCAAGAATCAGCTGACAGAGGTGTGTTTCATCAGTTAAATCAAATCAGTAATCATAGTTGGAAAAGAAAGTCTTTGCATGAGCATTTGCCTAACCACTGTCTAACAGGATGCTAGACTAGATGGACCTTTGGCTTAATGTAGTTGGGCCAGTGTATATAGGATGTCACCCAAAGTGGGCTTAGGGTTTCTGCTATTTATACACTTAAAGCTTCCAGACCCTTGATTTTTTGGGGGGTGGAATTCAGTCACATACTGGCAAATTCAGGTTCCACAAGTAAAGCTGCTTTGGTGTTCTTGTGAAACAAACCAGCTCTCCCCCCCCCCCCATTGTACTTTTTGCAATACAGTGGTGCCCCGCAAGACGAATGCCTCGCAAGACGAAAAATGCGCAAGACAAAAGAGTTTTCCGTTTTTTGAGTCGTTCCACAAGACGAATTTCCCTATGGGCTTGCTTTGCAAGACGAAACGTCTTGTGAGTTCTTGCGAGTTTGTTTCCTTTTTCTTAAAGCTGCTAAGCTGTTAATAGCCGCTAAGCCGTTAATAGCCGCTAAGCCGCTAATAGCCGCTAAGCCGTTAATAGCCGCTAAGCCGCTAATAGCCGTGCTTCGCAAGACGAAAAAACCGCAAGACGAAGAGACTCACGGAACGGATTAATTTCGTCTTGCGAGGCACCACTATAAAGGAAAATGATGAGGAAATGCACTGCAAAGTTTGAGGTAACATTTGCTTCATATAACCTACCCACAAACTTTATGCAAGCGAGTCAGGATGAATGCTCTATAAACAGGTTCTCTGGAAGCATCCTTAGTTGTTCTAGTAACTTTCTGGCACAGACGCTAAACATTTCCCTTCCAAATCTCGTAACATTTATTTTACTGTAGTGTGAATCACTTCTCCTTCTTGTAAAAGCAGGCTAGGGAAAGGCAGTAGGTTCTGTTAATCATTCCAAAGCATGTCCTGATGGCAAAATGAAAAGTTCTGCAAAACAGGTTGATGAAGAGAGCATGATCATCAAGAATTGTTTTCAGCCTGCAGTTCTTGCCATCACCAGAAGATGGCAAGAAGTTCATAACTATTATAGTCATTGCTGACCAAGCGATGCTTCATGCTTGCTGAACAACAGCTGTCTAATCTGTTTTTGCTGCAGGTATGCATGATTGAGAAGGCCGGTCTTTTACACATAGGTGATGGTTTCCTATAATCATATAGCAATGCATAACTGGTAGTCACAATTTCATAATTTGGCTTCAGTGTGGGATTTTGTGATGAGCTTTCCCAAAACAAGTTAATTGTGGTGATTCCTGGAAGATGGTAAATATATATGCTGGCCTGATTTGTTTTGCTAAGATAATAATACCCAGTCACGCAATACCATTTATCAAGTTACAAAATACATAAATGTCAAGCGCTTTGATATGCAGAAGTGATGCAAGTCTCCAGGGCCAGATGAACTGCATCCAAGAGTATTAAAAGAACTGACAGATGTGATCTCAGAACCACTGGCAGTCATCTTCGAGAAATCCTGGAGAACAGGCGAAGTCCCGGCAGACTGGAGGAGGGCAAATGTTGTCCCTATTTTCAAAAAGGGGAAAAGAGAGGACCCAAATAATTACCGCCCAGTCAGTCTGACATCAATAGCAGGGAAGATTCTGGAGCAGATCATTAAGCAAACAGTCTGTGAGCACCTAGAAAGGAATGCTGTGATCACCAATAGTCAGCATGGATTTCTGAAAAATAAGTCATGTCAGACTAACCTGATCTCATTTTTTGACAGAATTACAAGCCTGGTAGATGAAGGGAACTCAGTGGATATAGCCTATCTTGATTTCAGCAAGGCATTTGACAAGGTGCCCCATGATATTCTTGTAAAGAAGCTGGTAAAATGCGGTCTTGACTCTGCTACCACTCAGTGGATTTGTAACTGGCTGACTGACCGAACCCAAAGGGTGCTCATCAATGGTTCCTCTTCATCCTGGAGAAGAGTGACTAGTGGGGTGCCACAGGGTTCTGTCTTGGGCCCGGTCTTATTTAACATCTTTATCAACGACTTGGATGATGGACTCAAGGGCATCCTGATCAAATTTGCAGATGACACCAAACTGGGAGGGGTGGCTAACACCCCAGAGGACAGGATCACACTTCAAAACGACCTTGACAGATTAGAGAACTGGGCAAAAACAAACAAAATGAATTTTAACAGGGAGAAATGTAAAGTATTGCACTTGGGCAAAAAAAATGAGAGGCACAAATACAAGATGGGTGACACCTGGCTTGAGAGCAGTACATGTGAAAAGGATCTAGGAGTCTTGGTTGACCACAAACTTGACATGAGCCAACAGTGTGACGCGGCAGCTAAAAAAGCCAATGCAATCCTGGGCTGCATCAATAGGAGTATAGCATCTAGATCAAGGGAAGTAATAGTGCCACTGTATTCTGCTCTGGTCAGACCACACCTGGAGTACTGTGTCCAGTTCTGGGCACCACAATTCAAGAAGGACACTGACAAACTGGAACGTGTCCAGAGGAGGGCAACCAAAATGGTCAAAGGCCTGGAAACGATGCCTTATGAGGAACGGCTAAGGGAGCTGGGCATGTTTAGCCTGGAGAAGAGGAGGTTAAGGGGTGATATGATAGCCATGTTCAAATATATAAAAGGATGTCACATAGAGGAGGGAGAAAGGTTGTTTTCTGCTGCTCCAGAGAAGCGGACACGGAGCAATGGATCCAAACTACAAGAAAGAAGATTCCACCTAAACATTAGGAAGAACTTCCTGACAGTAAGAGCTGTTCGACAGTGGAATTTGCTGCCAAGGAGTGTGGTGGAGTCTCCTACTTTGGAGGTCTTTAAGCAGAGGCTTGACAACCATATGTCAGGAGTGCTCTGATGGTGTTTCCTGCTTGGCAGGGGGTTGGACTCGATGGCCCTTGTGGTCTCTTCCAACTCTATGATTCTATGATTCTATGATTCTATGATTCTATGATTTCTGTGTGCTTGCAGCTTGGTTGATGTTATTATAGGGGGAATAACATGGCATAATGAAATGTCACTGGGAGAAACAGCATAAAAGAATAAATCTGTCATACTGGAGAAGAGGAGGAAGATGTCAAGGAAAGAGGGGAATTTAGTACAAGGTTATGTCAATGTCAGTTAGCTCAGTTGTAACCATGGTGCTGATAACACCAATGTTGCACATTTTGATCCCCTTTTGGGCTACCTGCATTTTCTTGCATTGCACGGCTAGATGACCCTTGGGTCCCTTCCAACTCCACAATTCTATCTTTCTAACACTGGTTAATTTTCATGTAATATATCGCCCCCATCTATCTATCTATCTATCTATCTATCTATCTATCTATCTATCTATCTAATGAAGAAGAGGTAGAAGGAAACTGTTTAACTGTGTGATTTGGTTCAATTGGCTGCTTCAGATATGGGCTAGTGATGGACTTTGTGGGGTTCAGGCCCCTGTCCCTTCCACCATGGACACAGTATCACTTTGGAGCTGAAAACACCCAGTTTACCTGATGCTTCTCTTCTTGATTAGGCAAATGACTTGAAGCCAGTCACCAGCCCAGATACATATGAACCAGACAGAGTCAACAGGTGGAAAGGAGGACCCTACTGATAGATTTATCTTGATGGTCTTTTCATCTTTAGCCGTCATTTGTGTAAAATGGGTACAAAACCAAGCCCTCTTCAACAGTGGTGATGATATTCTGGCTTATAGCAGAGCTTTCTTCACATCTTCCTTACAGAGAGAATTCAGTGTGTTACAAGACTCTATGTTGGCTTTGTGGCAAGAGAGTAACAGGGCTGCTTCTCTGGAAACTTCTTCTCTGGTCAGGTGGAAGTATGATCTGCCCCCCTCATTATCTGCATAGGAGGATCAAACTGAAAGAAACAGCCACGTGTCCTATTTTCTGCTTGAGCAGCATTCTGTTAATCTCCCCCCCCCCCCGCCCCGTTACAGGGATATGGAGTTGATGAGCACGCAGCCCTACAGGCTCGATGGGAAGAGGCATCCAAAGAAACAATCAAAAGAACAACAAAGCCATGCCCTAAGTGTCATGTTCCAGTGGAAAAGGATGGTAAGTTTATTGATCACTATTCAGTACTGATCAATACAGCTCGGGGGAGGGACATCAGGCCCAGGGGCGAAATGTTGCACAAAAGCCTTTGTATTACACCCTTGGTCTCTCCCTGGACCCTCTCTCCCAAGCCACACCCTCAAGCATAGTAAATTCTAAATATTATATGCCCATTATTTTTATTTTTTGTCATCCATCCACTTTTGCCTATGAACTCATTTGCAATTTCTTATTTTTTGTTTTGGTTTTTCTTCTAGGTGGATGCATGCATATGAAGTGTCCTCGGCCTCAGTGCAGATTTGAGTGGTGTTGGAACTGTAGTCTAGAGTGGAACAGGACTTGCATGGGCGATCATTGGTTTGACTGATCACCAAACAACACTGCAAAAACAGCACATATGACAATATGCTGGTACTCGAGAATGTAGACCCACAAGCACAGCTCCTTCTACCCAGGGTCAAATCCTGAACTCCTTGCTCAGGGAGTGAATTCCTCATTAGCCCATATTAAGGAATTCACTTAATAAAACACCTATTTATTAGCTCAGATATGTAGGTAAATGAACAATTGTTTGTTCAGATCGCCCTTATGCTTCCTAAATTCATGATGACACGTAAAATTTAGAGGGCTCATGCTTTCATTTGTTCTGGTAAATTACCCCTTGTTCCACCAACACCCCCTAGTGGTGTTCCTCCTTTGGGGAAATGGGTAGTGTTACCAGTGCCAGTTTATCTCTTTAATGGGTTTGTTCTTTGATCTAAGACTGGATCACTTTAAGTATTTTATTGGCCACAGTTGATAAAGACTTATGCCTTATGGGGAGCATGATTTCCTATAACATCTGCATTTTCAGCATATGCTATGATAAGTCACCTAATACTGTATATTAATTCCACTTTCATACACTATGTTTCCATGTCAACATCTATTAAAGTCATGTGGCATTGATAATTTCCACCTCAGGTGTTCTGCTTGGCAAACAGTAGTTAGACATACAGTGTTACATGAGCAATATTTGGAATTGTAATTCATTTTCTGACAGGCCTCCATGGAAGTTAAGCTCATGTTTTAAAACATTGTGTTTTAAACATGTTGTATGTGCAGTCAAAATCCACTTTTGCTGTCTTGCTCATGGAATGTTCCTTTTTTTTAATCTGACAGAGGCATGTGCTGATAAGGAGGTGGGCAAATGATTTCCTACAAATTCCCTTGTCTGCTGCAGCCCCCTCTGTCCCAGGGGATTGTGAGACCTTCCAGAATAGTATGGAAGGTGACATGAGGTCTGCAGTGGGAAAGGGGACCCCTCTTAGGTTAGCAGACACCTCTGCTGGATCACAAGCCATCCTATGGGCAGCACAGCATCTCTCACATGGATCTAGGCAGTTACTCCATAAATATGTACTACAACTGCCAAGAACAACTTAGTGGTTGCTTTAATCAAAGATCTATGCTTTTAAGTTACCAAAGTCTGAGTTTGTTTAGGCACAGTTTGGCTGATCCAAGAAGGAATTTGATGCCTGCTGGATACTATGTGTTGGTGATGAATGATGCCTAACAATTTAAGAGTGGAACAAGACAGGATGGCAGCAGACCCATGTCTTCATATATAGACTCCCACCGACTAGCTGCCAAGCAGGATGGGGATGATTAAGAAAAGTGACAGGCAGAAGGGGGGTTCCTAGCCATTCCTCTACCTGTTGTTTTTCAGACCATGACCCCTTCCCAAACCTCAGTTTCCTCCCTAGTTGGACTTATTTCAAGTCTTGGACCCCAGTTAGGGGGGGGAAGTTTGGGAAAGGCAGGTTCAAAAAGATTAAATGTGGAAATTAGCAAGCGCTTTTCCATCAGGTTAATGTGTTAACATCAATAGCTTCACACTGGCAAATTCTGACAAATGGAAGCCACTCTTTCAAGAAATTGACTGCCAAAAAACAAAGAAAAGAATGGGAAAGGATTAGGGAATAAGCTTCTGTACATGTCATTATCAGAGCCCAACACTACCTCTTCCTCATATCAACGAATCTACTTTTCACAGAAATAAGATGCACAATCAAAGAAGTTTGCTCTCATGCTGAATCAAATCAATTCTCTTTGTGATGTCTGGCTGAATAAATTCAGGATAAGCTTCAAAAGAAAATAATAAAGTTCATATGTTTACTTTTCCAGGTGTTCTCCGAACATGTTATTACATCACTTTTTCAATCTCTACAGGCTGGATTCTGTTTAAGTACTCCGTATTCTTAAGGCCGTTCAACAGATGCAAGGAGAATACACAGAGTGAATACTGTAAAATGTAGTAAGTGTTTGAACTGCTTCCTTTGGGATGCGATGCTCCATTGAACTAAGAACAGAAAACATAGCAAGAGATATGTCCAAGTACATATGTATAGCACTATGCTCTAAGAGCTTCTTGTTGGACTACTAGAAAAGGTGTCCAACATTAAAGTGCTCCTTGATTACTTAGATCCTTAAACTTTTGTATTTATGCAGATGGTGTAAGTAATCTTTAAAATGTTAGTCTTGTTTAGGTCATTGGTCTTGAACAAATGATGATGATCATATGAATGATGATGATCATATGAATACCTGCATCCTTTTCAGATCTGTAATCAGCTGCTCTGTAGTTCCACAATTCAGATGTGGACACAGTACAATTTGGTCTTAATAATTATTGGTCTGCTCTCTACAACATCTAATGTCTTTGTTTCATTTAACCAAGCCTACCTTCATTGCCTAAGGGACGTGGGTGGTGCTGTGGGTTAAACCACAGAGCCTAGGGCTTGCTGATCAGAAGGTCGGTGGTTCGAATCCCCACAACGGGGTGAGCTCCCGTTGCTCGGTCCTTGCTCCTGCCAACCTAGCAGTTCGAAAGCATGTCAAAGTGCAAGTAGATAAATAGGTACCACTCCAGCAGGAAGGTAAACGGCGTTTCTGTGTACTGCTCTGGTTCTCCAGAAGCGGCTTAGTCATGCTGGCCACATGACCCGGAAGCTGTACGCCGGCTCCCTCGGCCAATAAAGCGAGATGAGCACCGCAACCCCAGAGTCGCTCACAACTGGACCTAATGGTCAGGGGTCCCTTTACCTTTACCTTACCTTCATTGCATTTATTGCAAGCCATTTATTGCAGACTTCCACTTGGACTACAGAAATAGGGGTGTTACCAAGGAACAAATGGATTCTCCTTTGAAAAAAATTGCAAGGCCTAGATTTTCCATTCATATATCATATAGAGGTCAACATCCATCCAACCTACTCTGGAATCCAGATGGTCCACAGTCTTCCCCAGTGCTTTAGCCCATGCACAAAGCCTCTTGCAATGGCATCTGTTCTATAATGCCAAAAAGTACTACAGTGAGGTAGAGAATTCTACATACATAGAGCATGCATGATGCTATGATAGTGGCAGAGACTATATTTGCTCATGTGTTGCATGGCGTATGCAGCTCAGTCTTCCAACCCTGGAGAGGAATTTGCCAGATCCTAGCAAATCTGTTTTCTATTCTGATTCAGCTCTGCTGTGTGTGAAAATGGGCGGCATCCATCATTTGTCATTCAGTGATTTGCATCGGAACCAATGATGTACCTCAGTTGTTTGAAGTGAGGCGAGGGATAGGGAAGCATTGTCTGAGTGCTAGATTTGTTTTGGCTATTTCCCACATGCAAGTTTTCCATTTTTTATTTTTACCCTACTCTTTGGCTGCAAGAGGCTCGCAGAACAGCTACAATTTGCAACGCAAAAGGCATTGGGGAGAGAGAAGGGAAAGAAATATACTCAGGCACTAATTCTTAGTTACAAAGTTCTTATAATCACCAGCTGAAATGGAAACAGTAGAAGATGAGAAGGAAACAAATGTTGCTGATTTTCCAAGTAGAGGTGGAGTAGCCCTGCTTCCCTTTTCTCCCTCTGCTGTAGCATGATAGAAGGACAACCACCAGCTAATTGAAGGAGGAGCATGATGGAACTGGCTTCTCAGCAGGAATGGATGAATCTTTTTCTGAGTTTCTCATTCTTCCAGTCTTCAGTTTGCCATATGACTGCAATTTTTTTCCAAGAACAAATATCCTCATTTCTCCTAATATGTGTATTTTAATACCATTTTGCTACCCATACACATTTTTGCAAGCCATACAATGCACCTTTGAATGTAACCTACTTTTTGTACACTTTTTGTTTGGCAAACAGCACCACAAAATTCACGTTTAAGTTTGTGTACTGTTTCAAAAAGTGGAAGTTAGGTAAGTTTGGAGAAATATGTGAACAAAACCAAATTTCTCCCCCATCCCTACTTCTCAGTAGATTTATGGTAGGTGGCCCTGCTTCTCTTTTCTCCCTGCTGCGGCCTGCTGAACATGTATCTGCCATTGAGCCCAATGTAGAAAAATCCTTATCCTAATTTGCAATATTTTGACATTGGTTTTGGAGTTTTAAGCAGTACAAGGACAGGAGTGATGCCCTAAAATAGGGTGGCATTTCTCCACATATAGCAACTGCAGTAGGACGGTGTTGCTGCTCTCTTTCATAATTTTGTTGTGTAATCTTTGCACTTCCTCAAACTTTTTTCTCTGCAGAAAGAGAAAGTTAACACACTTTGAAAATTGCTAGAAGTTCTAACTCCCGCACTTCCAATATTTCCAAATGCTTGTGTTGTAAGAGTCCAAATTTAGGAGCACATATTTCATGCAAAAACTACCTTTGCAGTCCAGTGCCAAGACATTTTTGAGTGAAGAGATGTTAACAGCTGACTGAATGTGGCAATCACTCACATTTTATTTTTAGATTCAGCCTGCTAGGAACTGAATCATTAAAGAGGGAAGTGAAACATTTTGTAATATCCTTTTTTTTTTTATTAATTCCTACTAATGGTAGGACCAGACACATAAATACAGGACATTGCTTGTGTTGTAATGTCACAATAGGAAGAAGGTTGCATCTTTTCACTTGGCTTGCCTATATACATGTTTACCATCCTGGCCCTTCATCTTGAGACTAGTGGGCTTCAGGCACAAAGCTATGCATTATGAGTAAACAGGTAGAACACTAGGTTCGAGGAGTTTTTGCTAAACTTCAGGAGAAGGGAAATTGGAGCAGGGAAGCAGCAGAGAGAAGGTGCTTAACCTTTCACCACACACAGATTATCTGCTCCAAATCACCCTCAGATGGTTGCACACACAAACATGTCACACAAACACACATTTTGATCTCTGAATACATAAAACAGTTTGGGAGGGAATCTGTTTAGAGCTTATAAATGGCAGGAAGGGAAAGAGTTAAGCACCTTCTCTTCTCCCTCAATCCCCACACTGCTCTGCTTCAAATTCTCTCTTCCTAAAGCTGCTTTTCAAAAAAGAAAAAAGGCCATCATTGGGGACTCACACATTCATGTTTGCATATATGGTAATGTGTAGTCAGTGCCTCTGTTGTCAGCGCTCCAAAAACCTGCAAAACTTATTTAACCAAATAGGTCAGTGGGGCAGGGGAAAGGATATTACACGAATATTACACTAACATAAATTAAGAGAAAAATTTCTTCCTTAATATTGTGATCTCTGATTGGTTTTCTAATTGCAGTTTACTTTAAAGTTTTATAACAGTTAGTGAATTCCAGTGATTAATTTCTTCATGCTAACACAGATTATTGTGAGTATATTGAACCCTGAAGAAACCAACACAGCCAACTCTCAATAATCATTGATGTTTTTAAATTGAATTAGTCCTTGGTATAATGTGAACCCTTCAACAAGAAGGGAAATATACAATGCAGTATTTAATTCTTGCAAATTTGGGCACAAGGCCGATTAAGGTGTGGCTGGGTAAAATATGTGGCCTAGTCAAAACATTCAGTTCTTCAAGGCTTGTGCTTCCACACCCCAGTGACACTTACTCTGGCCTGAGTGGTAACAAAAAGAGAATGAAGGTGTCGTTTCCTGCAGCACATTGCAGAGGGGAATAGCTGTCCTTCTAATGTAATGACATTCTTTCAGGTGTTAGCTCCCTCCATCTTCTCTTCAGGCGGAAGTGTATGCTGTGACAAGTATTGATTGATTTCTTCTACATTTGTATTCTGCTCTTCCTTCAAGATGGTTATGATTGAGCAAGATCAGGTAGATCAGAGAGGATGGGGTAGAGGTATATGTCTCTCATTAGGAAACAGACTTCAACTTTTACATTTTAGTTAGCAATACTCTACTAACCATTTTGGACAGTATTTGATTACGGTATGTTCCATTTAAATGCTACAGTAAGGCTCAATCAATGGGATATGCTCCCAACTCTTAACACTTCAACCTCTCATTGTTTCCTATAGCAACAGCATATATTCATCTCTGGTATTGATGCTTGGAGTAAATGCAGCCTAGGAAAAATATATTGGGCCCAATAGTCTGGAACATTCTTATGTGCTGAATTTTGGGTATAAAGCAGAATGAGAATGATGCATGCATATATGATGTGTGTTAAAGGGGAAAGTAAAGTCAACATTTGCAGCTTAGTCCTAGTCCAAAGTGTTGAAAGTGGGTCAAAGAACAGACAATTACCGGTACATACACTAACCATAGTTATAATGCATTACAATACAAAACTGAATCAATTCAACACCTACAGGTCATTTAAAACACACCAGAAGTTTCAGGGAATATAAAATAATGCCCATAGTTCAATGAACAATACCCAGTACCAATAATATATATATTATACCCACAATAAGAGAATCACATGAAGTTTTACCTCTTCTTTTATTTAAAAAATAATTATTACGAATCCCAGGCAATTTGCTTGCTTGCTTGCTTGTCTGTGTGCAAAAATAGGAAATGAGATCAAAATAAATATATGTACCAACTTATTCTAGAAGCTCGTCTGCTATAAACACTTTTTATTTCTACAAGTGCATCGCCATGACAATAGCATTCATCCTCTATTACAACTTACATGAAGCCCTGCTCAAGTCCCAGTGTGGGAGTCCGAGATGTGAGTTGTATATAAAAGGTCTCTGGAGAACATCCAGGATAAAATCTTTCACCCTACTGAAACCAATAGAATCTTCCCTTTGGCAATGAGGCACAGATCCTTATCTTTTAATATCAACACAATGAGAATATATGACAAAGAATCATACTGTAATAAAGTTGATGCTCATCCTTAATTTCTGTCATTCAACAGCAACATTAGTCAGTCAGACTTTTCATCATCTTGTATGTAAGTAAACTTTTACATTCTGCAACCAAGCATGGTTATTTGATTCTTCACAATGGTCTCCTTCTGTGTCTCACTTTAAGAGCTAAAATTACTTGGCTGTTAGACTCTTTTTTTCTGGGACAGAATTACGGAGGGGATACGACTGAGGCTTATAAAAAGCCAATAGGAAGGGCTGCCAGATCAAGGAGCGCATTGATCCAGACATGGGGAAAGCATGGGAAATGTCAGGCGTGCGGAAGTTTATTAGGCCTCCAAGTGCTGCTAAACCAATGATGTCATTGGTGCCAGTGGCTAGAGACATCTGGACCATCTGTTGCCCACATGATGTACACTTAGCTCTTGCTGCTGCCCCCCATCTCCAGCATACTTCAAGGATTGGGGAAAGGCAGGGGAGGGCCCAGTCCCTGCCATGCAGGTATCAAAATGCTGATATACTTGTGCTGTAACTTATTTAAGCCAGTGCTTATACCAATGCCTAGAGAGGGCTGTAGGCATATTCAGAAACAGATGGACCCTGTGACAGATTCTGGCAGCTCCTTCTGAAAATCTGCTGCAAAATCTGTCTGCCTGGGCCGCAACACAATGCTGTTGTCTTGTTTTGGCTAACGTTTGATGACATAGAAAGGAAGCAGATAAGAAGCTGGCTTTATGAGTGCATAAGAAGAACTTTGCTGGAGCAGGTGAAAGGTCCATTGAGTCCCGCATCCTGTGCTCCGAGTGGCCAACCAGATGCCTATGGGAAGCTGGCAAGCAGGACCTGAGTGGAACAGTGCTCTCCCTACTTGTGATTCTGTATGTTATCTGTAAGTCTGCTTCAGTGCAATTTTGCACTTTTTTTGCATGCTGCCTTGTGATGTTTATGTGTATAGTATAACAGTAAAACAAATACATTAGGCCATTGATTAGTCCCCATAGTTCAGTTGCTTCCCCAACTAGCAGCAGCTCGCTAAGATTTCATAGGGAGGGGCGTCTTTCCAGAGCCCTTGGTGGGGATGCCAAGGATTGAACCTGGGACATTCTGCATGTGAAGTAAGGGCCCTGTCACCGAGCCTTTTATACAGCATCCCTTGATTCCTGCAATGCAATTGTTCTATATGCAGCAAATGAGAAGGAGAGATAACAATCATTGTTATTGCCAGAGGGCATAGATATGAGAGATTCTGGCTTTGGGCCATTGTGAAAATAAGTTTTAAAGACTTCCTCAAAGTATTAAGCCTTAGGCAGAAAGTGTATTCAGAATGTTTCATTCTTAGAAGCAAACATTTGCAAGGATCTGGAATAGAAGAGGAAGTCAGGAACGCTTGCACATCTTTAATGGTGGCTTGCTGTATATGGTTATCTGCTATTAACTAAAAAGCACAGTCATGACATGTCATAATACTGATCCTGTGCATGCAAAGGGAAATGTTATCCACAACCTGTAAAATAATGCACAGGAGGTGATGACCTAGGTATTGTCATCTTATCAGCTATCTCATGGGGTTGCTCTTTTTGTGTGAGAGTTCAGCCTGTAAAGTAAAAGTAAACTATTTGCAGAGATAGCAATGGCTTGGATCATAAATTTCATTCTGTAAACAAAAGAAGAGTTCACATTCACAGGTCAGAGTTCTCCCATCTTCCTTCTCCCTCTACTGCCCCCTTAACATCTCCTTCCTCTTCTTTTACTGCTGCAGACTACAGGGCACTTGGGAATGGTGTGGGGTCTGCAAAGTGGGGAAGAGTTGATGGCTGCTTGTCCCCTGCATAAAAACGGAGCAGCAACTCTAGGCTAATGATTCTAGTGGCACTTGAAGCAGGGGTTAGGGACCATACCTAAGCAGTTTGAGTACTCCAAGAGGTTTTTATTTTTAAAATTCAGTACATTAAATTTACCAATCATAATCCAACTAACATTTCAGATTACAAAGGGACAAATGAGGCCCAAAGATAAAGCAATACAAGAGAGAGAGAAGATTATTCATAGTACTAGAATTACTGGTAGATGTGTCACAGTATTATTCGTAGTATTGTTGTAAGTTTTTGGGGGGTGGGGTTAGGCTGTATTCCTGAGTCGCTTCTTATTCCTAGATCCAGCAAGGATTCAACTGTTGGAATAGCCAGACCAGCTTCTTGGTGAACTAATAGCCCCTAAGTATGAGTGGTTAGGGTAACAAAGGAAAGGTTTTGTTCCAGAGGGTAAATGGGTGGGTCCTGTCCCTCATCTGGCTGGTAATGAGAAACCATATATCCTAAAGACACCACAGTCTCCACTGTCCCTCATTACAAGGAAACATGCACCCTGGGTAAGTTCCTGGAACCCCTGGAATCTCACACAATTTGGAGATTGGGGTGGCATACAACAGCGTTAACATTCTGCTTGATGAAGAGTCGTGGAAAATGTGAAAGCTTGCTCTCTAATTTTGACTTCTAACCACTAGGTAATGCTGACCAATCTGGTCCTTAATCTCTAGTTCTGTTTGGAAAAACTACAATGTTCTTTGTTTTTGTTCTGTGGTGTCCAAAAGATCTGAGTGTTACAGTTAAGGCCAAGCTGCCTGTGGTTTTAAAAGCTTGACCCACAAGTAAACATCCCACTATCGCACAGGGTTACCTTGGCTATCCAAACCTTTCAGCAGCCTTTCCCATCCCTCCAGCTGTTTTGGACTACAACTCCCATCAACCCCAGCCAGTGCACTTGTGCTAATGGCACCAATAGTCCACAACAGGTTTGGAGAGGCTGCCTTACAACTCCACCAGCAGCATGGGCAAAAATGAGACCAGAAAACAAAGAGAGCCCCACTGAGGCTGTGCACTCTAGGTTGCTCCTTCCCCCTCCCTTTTCTGCATTTAAAAGGCCATTCATCCTAACAGTTGCTATGGCATCCCAGTTCAACTTTTGATGAACTGCAGTTCATTCACATCCAATGCTACTAGATTAATCCATGCAGCATTCCGGCATAAAGGCTTAATGATGATGGCAGTATCCACAGTGAGAGGCTGTAAAATGCATATAGTAATGCAGGTGATTCTCCCTTCTGTAAACTTCTGAGAATGAAAATGAGGGTGGTGATAAATGGCTTATTTGAAAGGATAACCTTGCCTCCATCCACTTCCTTCCTTGCTTAAGATGTGTACCCATATAAAACTACTATACTACTTAGGTTAACTATTTAATCTAAATCTGAGTACATAGATAATTCTACACTAGTTTAACACAACCTGCTCAGAAAGGCAGGGGAAGGATAAATACTAAAGGACAGAGCTGAAGTAAGGAAGGAAGAGGCAGGTCTGTATGGAGAGGTGTTGTAAGAGAAACAAAATGTAAACATTTCAATTTTTTATTTTATTTGAAAAACAAATAAATACCTTGAAAGATAAAAGATACACTGGATGTTTGCTTCACACCACTCCTGAGAGTCCACCATTAGCACTCTGGTCATTTGCCCTTTCAGATGGCTCAACTGATAAAGTGTATAGGTTCTGAAATTAATATAAATCATTAACCATCTTCAAAATAAAAAAATTCCTTCCAGTAGCACCTTAAAGACCATTTTTTTTATTTTGACTATGGCAGACCAACACGGCTACCTATCTACTACATTAACCATCTTGTAATCATTACTAGTTTGGTTTTACACAGTTTTAAAGTAACACATTACCATGCAAAACCAAAAGAGACACATGTTTTAATATAATTTAATACAATTATTTATTGATTCCATCCTAACCTCCTTTCAATGAGTTTAGGATAGAGTACAGTGGATCCTCGGGTTACGTACCATCCTCCTTACGAACGCTTCAGGTAACAGAGCTCCACTAACCTGGAAGTAGGTGCTCCTGGTAGTGAACTTTGCCCTGGGATGCGAGCGGAAGTCGTGCCCCGGTGGCACGGCGGCAGCAGGAGGCCCCATTAGCGAAAGCACGCCTGAGGTTAAGAATGGTTTCGGGTTATGAACGGACCACCGGAACAAATTAAGTTCGTAACCGGAGGTACCACTGTATATCATTCTATTCTGCCCATACTTTCACAACACCTCTGTGAAGTAGGGTAGACTGAGTGAAGCAGTAACTGGCTCAAGGTTCCTTCCTACCTATGTGAGGAATTTAATCGGGCAATCAAACGGTCGGTGGGTATATATCAAATGGGTGGGTATATATAATGTGACAGCAAATCAAGTGTGTTGGACATGAGTCTAGTCTTCATATTATCTGGTTGCTTAGTACTGGCTTTGACACTGGACTAATTTTACTTACATTAGGGGGAAAGGCCATATGAGCCATAGCAAGAATATAGATTTCTATCTTCTGATAGTGGCCAGGCGTATTATTACTCAGGGAGGTTCACAAACAGGATATTATGATGATGGTGATATTGATCCCATTAATCCCCAGCATCTGCTAGGCAGAAGCATCTTTGAAAACTCTGGCTATTCTTTCAGCTGCTATAGCTAGTAGTCATGGTATATTTATCTGGCAGGCATTCATCTTTTTAATGTCTTTTTTTGCTAGAGGCCATTACAATATCCTGTGGTAATGGAGTGCTGCCCAATTATCCAGTTTATAAAGAAGTCCTTCCTTTTGCTTGTTTTCAATCTGCTGGTTGTCAATTTCATTATATGTTCCTGGGCTTTTGCATTTTGAGAATAAATAAATTGGGTTGGATCCGTGTGAAGAGCTTCCTGTTCTCCCAGGCTTTTTAATTACAATCTATGGAGTGCTTCTGTTTTGGCATCAAGTTCACCCTTGCTGTGTTTTATCCTGGTTTTAGTTCTGATTTTTTTTTTTTACAGGGCTTTTTCCTTTATGAGGTTTTTATTTTTTTTTTTTTAAAGATTTTTTATTGCGTTTCTTTTCATAGATTTACAAATTTGTTTACATGGCAAGATACAAGAAACATTTTTTGTATATATGTATAAGAAAGAATAAAAACAAGAAAAAATGTTATGAAACTTTCCTTAACATCCTTCAGCATTTCACTTTTGGACCTCCTCACATCCTCTCAGCATTGCGTTCATTATTCTAACCAGTTCAGCAATTTGTTATCTTGTTTCCCATCTTATTGTACCTTTAAATATATTATGTTACCAATTTCAGAAAATTGTAATTTAGTTTTAACGTTGTTAATAAACATAATAATTTGTTTCAAATATTTCTCGTTTTTTTCTATCAATACTTACTTTATCATTTCTTAAAATAAATTACGGAAACATAGCGTTTCTTAATCGTGCGCTATCTTAACATTCAAACAACTTATAATGTTTTTGCAAATAGTCCTTAAATTTTTTCCAGTCCTCCTCCATAGTTTCTTCGCTCAGATCTCGGATTCTGCCAGTCATTTCTGCCAACTCCATGTAGTCCATCAACTGCGTCTGCCAGTCCTCCAGTGTGGGTAAATCTGGTGTTTTCCAGAACTTAGCGATGAGAATCCTAGCTGCTGTGGTTGCATACATAAACAAGGTTCTATCCTTCTTTGGCACCTTCCGGTCCACCATGCCCAAGAGAAAGGCCTCTGGTTTCTTAGAGAAGGTATATCTAAATACCTTTTTCAGCTCATTATGTATGATTTCCCAAAAGGCCTTTACTTTCGGGCAGGTCCACCAGAGGTGAAAGAATGTCCCTTCTGCCTCCTTACATTTCCAACACTTATTATCAGAAAGATGATATATTTTAGCCAACTTGACTGGAGTCATGTACCACCGGTATACCATTTTCATAATGTTCTCTTTCAAGGCACTACATGCCGTGAATTTCATACCGGTGTTCCATAACCTTTCCCAGTCTTCAGACATAATGTTGTGTCCCACATCCTGTGCCCATTTTATCATAGCAGATTTAACTGTCTCATCCTGTGTGTTCCATTTAAGCAGCAAGTCATACATTCTCGAAAGTACCTTAATCTTTGGTTCTAGCAACTCCGTCTCCAGTTTCGATTTTTCCAACTGGAAACCCACTTTTCTGTCCATTTTGAATACCTCTTGAATTTGAGCATAATGTAGCCAGTCTCGCACCTTGCCTTTTAATTTGTCCTGGCTTTGGAGCTTCCAATTATCTCCAACTCTTTCAATCAGTTCCCAATACTTTGGCCAGTAGGCCTCCATATTGGGCTTTTTTTTTGAAATCTTGGCTTCCACAGGTGATAGCCACCTCGGGGTCTTGCTTTCTAATAAGTCCTTGTACTTCGTCCAGACGGCAAAAATTGATTTTCTGACAATATGGTTTTTGAACAATTTATGAACCTTCGCCTTGTCATACCACAGGTATGCATGCCAACCATACACGTTGTCAAACCCTTCCAGATCTAGGACATCGGTGTTTTCCAACAGGAACCAATCCTTCAACCAGCAGAAGGCTGCAGCTTCATAGTACAACCTTAGGTCCGGCAGGGCAAACCCCCCTCTTTCTTTTGAGTCGGTTAGTATTTTGAATTTTATTCGGGGCTTTTTGCCCTGCCAGACAAACTTAGAAATATCCTTCTGCCATTTTCCAAAACATTCCATTCTGTCCACGACCTGAAGGGTTTGAAATAAGAACAGCATTTTTGGCAAAACACACATCTTTATAGCTGCGATTCGGCCTGACAAGGTAAGTTTCAATCTTGACCAAATATCCAGATCTTTTTTAATTTCCAACCAACATTTTTCATAGTTATCTTTAAAAAGATTTAAATTTTTGGTGGACAAATATACCCCCAGGTATTTCACTTTCTTAACCACACTTAGCTCTGTCTCTTTCTGATACCCCTCTATCTCTGTAGATGTCAAATTTTTGACCAAAACCTTAGTTTTTTGTTTATTTAACTTGAATCCCGCCACCCGACCAAACTCCAGGATAAGTTCCAAAACTCTTTTTGTGCTAGATACTGGCTCCTGTACTGTCAAGACTAGGTCATCTGCAAAGGCTTTCAGTTTGTATTGTTTCGCTCCGACCTCTATACCTTGCACCAACTGGTCCTCCCTAATCATATTCAGCAATACCTCCAGAACAGAGATAAATAGCAGAGGGGATAAAGGGCACCCCTGTCGTGTCCCTTTTTCAATTAGAAGTTCATCCGACACCACATTGTTCACTATCAACTTGGCTTTTTGCTCTGAATAAATTGCTTCTAGTCCATTTTCAAACCCCCGTCCCACTCCCATCCCCTTCAAGTTTTTCTTCATAAACATCCAAGAAATGTTGTCAAACCTTTATGAGGTTTTTAAAGGGTTTTTTTATTGTGAATTGTATTGTGTATTTTACTGTCTATGTAAACTGGCCAGATTTTTTTTTTGGGGGGGGGATATAAACAATGGCAAGAAGAAGAATCTAGTTCTCCCCATTATGCATCAAGTATGCTCATTGCAATAAATAGGACAAATGGCTATTATTCCATGCAGCTACCTTTATTTCTGAGCCCCACCTGTTTGATAATAGTTCACTCAAAGTCTGTACAACTTCTGTCCACCAAACCTAACTCATCATTATGGCCACATCTGGCCAGGTTTCCAGCACCCCACTGTCTGAGGCTCAATGGTCTCAAGGGGTGTGGGCATGGGCATAGCCAATGGGGGGCTGGGGGGCAGGGGGCAGCTAGTTCCACAAATATTATTGAAAAACATTGAAAGTACTCAATTATCTGAGCTTCTGCCCCCTCAGCAATGTCCTATTCACCCCAATAACAAAAATCCTGGCTATGCCCATGGGTGTTGGTAATGACACTGAAGCCTATGATGTCAACAAACCATTTACTAACCAGCTTGGAAGCTGCACCCATCTCTTAAAAGTGAATTCCTTGCATTTTGATCAGTAATATGCCTAATAAGAAAGTGAAATACACCTAGATATAATACAAATTCATGTACAATCAAAATAAAGCTTAAACGGTTAAACCTAAACAATTAGTTGCTAACTAGACATTCTTAAGATTTATTATTATATAAAAAGCAGATATAAATGTTAATGGATGAGGTTTACCAGAACCGTTATTTTGAAATTGCTACGTAATAGACTTTATTGTATCGGAGAAGACTCTAAAACAGAAAACTTACATTATGACATTGATCCTATAATTCCCAATTCCTTGCCCAGTATTGATTTTTTATAAAATATTTTTGCTGTTTTCAGCATACTGAAACTCCTAATGACTGCTTCCAATGGCTCCATGTAGGTATTACATAGGATTTGGGATAACATATTTCCAAGTAAATGTACATTGGCTTGGTCTGCATCTGGAGTCCAGAGCCAAAAGCTTCCACACACCAGCTAGCACCACCTTTAGCTCTCTAAAAGTAATCAGATACCTTTGTCATTCTGAGTAATGGTAACACACTAAATCTCTTTTCCTTTTTATTTCGAACATTTGTACTGCACTCTTGGGTCAAAAAGGCTCCCAGAGTGGTTTGCATACAGACGAAATAAGAAAGTCCCTACCCACAGGTTTATAATCTTGAAAGAAAAATTACATACAAGCACAAGGGAAGAGGGGTGCAGAGGGAGGGGGGAATTCAAAACTCCATCACAGACTTCGAAACAGTTGAGCAGGTAGCACAGTTCCAGGGACGTGGCATGCCTGATGGAGCTGGGCTTAGTGAGCCCCGTGGCTTCCTTTGTCTCTCCCTCTGAGGCAGCCTAATGGAGTGGCTGCCCCCAGGTGAGGGGAGAGGAGGCCTGATGGAGCTGACCTCTCACAGCTGTTGATGAACTCTCCAGGTGATGAATAATGATCTGATTTGGAGGCCACGCTCCTCTGGGCAGGACACGAGGCTCCTTCTGCAAGAGCCGTGTGCGTCTTAGCAGAGGGAAAGGAAAAGATGCTCCACCAAGGAGATTGGCTTCTGCAGCAGCTGAAAGCCAAGTGTGTATGGGGGGGGGGGTCTGTCTGTGTCTGCTTGGCGGGGCTTTGAGAAGGACCGAGGGAAGTAGCCCCCTTTTTTGTCTCTCTCCCTCCGGCACTTTGCAAGGAAGAGCCTGTTTTCCTTTGGCGAAGGGACCCACCCCGAGGGCGGAGCCTGCCTTCCTTCCCCTCGCCGCTCGTGTCCCGCCTTTGCTCTCGCCCAGCGCCCATGCCGAGGGCTGCCTTGCGCCAGGTACGTGTCCCGGCAACTCTTCTTCGCAGCTTCCTTCTGGGGAACTGGGCGTGCAGGGGGACGCGGGGGGGGGGCAGCCCTGGTCCTTTCGGAGCGCAGAAGCGTCTCCAGTGGATGCAAGTCGCTTGCTTAGGTCTCAGGAGGGAGAGGGTTTGGGTGCTTTGGAACCGGCCGCGTCCGTGCAAAGAGCTCGCTCGCATTAGTGGGATTTTTCTCTTCTCCCGCGTCCCCCCTACCAAACACCCCTTATCCCCATTCATTGTGTGGGGCGGAGGGAGGCCGGGCAGCTAGAGGCAACGAGCATCTTCCTGCTACATGTTGGCTCCCTTGTGCGCCTGCAGCATGCTCGGCTCCAGCTTCCCTTCTTCCCCGTTTCCATGGAAACACCAGACCATCGTCACCATATAGACTTCAGAATGACACCTGGCAAGGTCCCTTGTGCGTTTCTGGTGGGTGCGTTTGTGTCAGGGTCGGACACGCGTTGGTTGCCTTCTCACGTTCGGTGAGGAGCAGGTGGGGGAGGGAACGGGGTTGCCCAGGAAACCAGACATTTGTGACATTCTATGGACGGCCGCTTTGCTGAAGTTGCTT
Source organism: Podarcis bocagei (assembly GCF_964188305.1). NCBI lineage: Eukaryota > Metazoa > Chordata > Lepidosauria > Squamata > Lacertidae > Podarcis > Podarcis bocagei. The sequence goes on along the minus strand of NC_138127.1, from coordinate 56,526,381 downwards.
TGCCATCCACCAACGGGAGGTGGTGGTTGTCTAAAATAATGAGCTTTGGCTGATGAAATGCAACAGGGTGCTCAAAGAGACGCAGCCTGTCTCTCCCCAGATCTGTAATTGTGGATTCAGCATTTTAGAGCCAAGGGTGGGAATTGCTGCTTGCCTATGTGAAGTTGTGCCAGAATGGAGGAGTTTTTCTTGCCACTGTCAAGAATGTTTGCTAGTGCTGCTTAAGACCAAGGATGATGTAAACTTCCCTAGTGGAATATTGAATGAATCGATTTATTTCCGTCACTCACCAGAGTGATAGTGGAATATTTAGACTATATAAATCTTCCACCTTATACTGTATCTTCTAGGGCAGGTACATCCAACTCCCTAGAGACTGATCTACTCCCTGTATAAAAAAAACTGGCAGTGATCAACTCATTGTCATTGGATGGAGGAGGAGCGTGCATGGGGTGGGTGGATTGCCCAGATTTGTTGAGCCTTTTTTTGCGGAGGATTGCCCAGAGTTCTTCAGCTTTTATTTGTTAACTTTTGGTAAACTTTATTTAATCCCACAATCAATAAGGGTCTACTAGGATCAGGCAGGGATCTACTGGTAGATCGCAATCTCCTGGTTGGACATGCCTGTTCTATGGTATTTTTGTTGCAAAACTTTGTGTATTTGTGTGAACTGTTATTGATTATTGGTATTGGTGGCCAGATAACATAATGCATCATGTGATAATAAGGACTGTCTAAACTTAAGAATGAGTAAGATTCCTGTTCCTTTAGTTTAGGACCTTAACATTCTTGAGTTCTTTCTGTGAAATTATTCCCAAGGTTTAAAGGAGTGGAACAGAGCAACTTCCATAGGGCTATTCAAGCTGCCCTTTGTGGCTCCTTTTGAACTTCAGAGGTTTTTGAGCAATGCATCTTAATTTAAATCGGTGTAGTTAATGGAATATGCATAGCATCCTACGCAGAAGCCCCTCATAGTCATTAGCCCATTAACTTCAGTGGGCAGCTGTGACCAACTGCAAAGAGCCAGGTTGTACTCTAGCTGAAGTTTGGCTATGCTGCCTTAAGTAACTAGAGAAATTTACTTAAAGGCAACTTAAAGGCCCTTCAGGTCACAGCTGCACAGGTGTTTACTTTTAGGGAGGGCAAATGCATGCCTCAAATAATTTCTGCATTTCTCATAGCACTGCACCTTCAGAATATGCTGGTTGTGGCCTGGTTGAACTGTAGACAGAGTAGCTGTCTGCTCTGTATTTGTTAAAAGCAATACTTCCTGTAGCTTTTGTTCAACACTGCTTTGATGTTAAACCAGGAAGTGCAGAAAGCAACCATGGAAACAGTCTTAGTGTTCTGGGATAGAGCTTTGTCCTATTTGACTTATACAGGAGAGCTTAGTGGATATTACATTTCCACCCTCGCCACCACTTGATGTCTGCAGTTCAGGGAGAAGGCCACAATGCCCTAAAGGCTTGTGTATGCACCTGGGGTGGTGAAATGGAATTGGTGCTAGTCCAAAAACATTTTGCTTCCTGAAGTGGAGTCCAAATGGTACCGCAGCCCCCCACCCACAGAGGTATTGCTGCACCATTCAGACACCAACCAAGCCTTGCCTTTATCTTTTACCCCTGCCCCAGTTCCACCTGAAGCAAGTCTATTCAGTGTAATGCATGCCAGCACTGGCCTTGGTTGGAGTACATTTTGACCTTGTTTGCATGTAGCACTAAACCATAGTTTAGCATATGAGAATGAGTTGCAATAAGCTGGGTAGTTCACTCCCTTTCTGTCTTTGGCATGGTCACAAGGAGCTTGGAAGCTTTTTCTGTTTTAGATTAACCACTGTTTGTGATTTTACTGAAACCAAGACAAGCTGTTGTGGCTAGTTTATGAATCTGATTTGTTTTTGTTAACCACAGTTTAGGGTTTTGAATGCAATGTTAAACTGTATTTGAAGCCCTGCAACTTGTGCAGGGCAGTGGTGGAGGGGAGGAGTCTTAAGATGAGGGTAAATATAAACACTGGTGGGGCAACAAAACATGAGGCATAAAGCAGCAGCTGTTAACACAAGAGAGGTGAGTCCCAGGTAGGAAATGGAGGGGGAGACTACACAGACGATCATATGACCAAGACAGCAAGAGCATGACCAAGACAGCATGAAAGAAACATGGAGTGAGTGAGCAAGTGAGTGAGTTTGGGAGAGTAATGGAAAAACTTCATGGAAGAATGTGAGCAAAGATGTGTGTACGCATGAGTGGAGGAAAGGATATGAATGTGCGGGTGATACAGCAAACTGAGTGAAAGGGGCTTGTGCAGTGGAGACAGCATTGCTCTGTAAGTGGGAGGAAGAAAATGGAATGGAGAGGCAACGAGCAGAGTGAAGCTGTAACCTGCAAAGGAGCTGCTGGTGTGGCAGATTGCCAGGCTCTTCATACAAGGTATAGCAAGGGAAGCCATAGGGAATTAAGGCAGTAAGGACTAGGGGCTGGCTTCCCCAGTGGTGGGCAAAAGCACTCTAGAGAAACTTGGGACCCTCAGGTTGAGAAAAAAGGGAGTGAAAGAAAACTCTCGCACTGAGGTTCATCTAAAATGGAAATGAAAGTTTCCATTCTATTTGTGGAGGGGCAACATGCAAGCCTGAAGTTTGCTAGCTTATTTCTGTAATGCTAAACCATGGCAGAAGAACAGGAGGCTCTCCGGTTGGACTCCACTCCAACCCCTCTCATCCTTGACCACTGTTTATAATGGCTGGGGCTGATGGGAGTCAGAGGGCTCCTGGTGGAGGGAGGCTGGTCCACACTGTTGGACAATGGGTCGCCAGGTTTTAAGGCAGAAGTCTTTCACATTTCTCCCTGGAGATGCAGGAGATTCAGTGGAGGACCTTCTGCACCTAAAGCTGGTGCTCTACTGAGCTATGGCTCTGACCTTGGTGAGTATCAAATATAGGAACCTGGCTAAAGGTTTTCTGAGGGGACTGAATAGAAGGAGGCCCTTCACTCAGTCTTCCCACCCTCACAGGCACACTTGGATGCAGGAGAGAGCCTTGTTGGTGGCTACTCCCAGACTTTGGTACTCCTTCCAGAAACTATACTGGTTCCCTCCTTGTCCTTCTGCCAGCAGGTGAAGACCTTCTTGTTTCAACAGGCTTTTAGGAATGGACTGCTTTTAATGAAAGGGCTAGTTGTAATTACTGGTATGGGTTTAATAGATTTTATGTGTATATATAGATTTATCAATGTTTAATTCTTTTTTAATGATTGTTTTTTCTTTGTTTTTAGCAGTTCTTATTTTTATCTCTAAGTCACTTTGAGTCCCATCAGGGGAAAAGGTGGGGTATGCATAAAGATATAATCAATGTAATCCCGACTCTAGCCACAATGTCAATGTGATGAATCTGTGTTGTAAGTGAGGCATAATTATTGTTTTGCATACAGGTACTTTTCATGGCTACTTATGTAAGAGACTATTACGTTTCATCTAGCAAGCTGATCTGTGACCCTCATACTTCCAGAATTGAGTCAGAGCTCTTACATTCCCTATTTCCTTGCAAAATGGAATTAAGATTGTGGGATTTTAAAATACAGTATTATGGTTTTCTATAAATTTATTTTGGTTCCTGAAGTTGTGTACATACTGGGATTGCATTGGAAATCTTTGCTCATAGTAAATTGAGGGCTAGGAATTAAACTATTTCAGAAAACTGTAGTGTTTAGACAGAACCTCACAATCTGAATTTTTAACCAGCCAGTACCTACTGAAGTTTAATTGATGTTTTAATTATGTTTTACGGCTATTTATAAACTGATTTTATTGTATTTTTAAAAAATTGTAAGGCACCCCGATACATTTTATGAAAAGTACTGATTATGAATAGTTAAAGGAATAAATGAAAGTAACAAAAGTGTCCTATAGTTTAAAGCTACATACCTATTGTTGTGTGAGCTTTCATAGAAGAGAAACCTTTTCAGAAGTCACATAAAGTGGATAGTGCATGGGCTGGCTGTTGTTTGGGTCAGGATTGTGGGTGATGGATATTAAATATGACCTTAAATACTTCAATAACTTGACAACTACAAAAACTGGCAATTAGACACCCACAAGCCTTTCCTCTGAGGCTCACCAAACTTCATATTCGCAATGGGGTGTAGTGTAAGTGTATCTTTTTCCCCCTGTACAAGCTAAACATGTTTTTGAGTTCATGGTCTTATGACGGGTGTTAGCTTTTGTCCTGAACATCATTTAAATAGAGATTACATACGGGAATGGTGAAGTTTATTCTTTATTGCTATTGTACTGAGTGGATTTATGATTGTGTCACACTCACTGCTGCAGAACTGAAAGAGCTTTCATACTAAGGCATTTATGCTTTTGGGACTGCAATCCTATGTGCATTTACCTGGGAATAAGCGCCACTTAGCAGAGTAGATTTTCTGAGTAAACATGATTCATAAATATACTAAATTGTACACATTTATTATGGAAAAATATGAATCCCTCTGACCCATGTGTGTGAGGTAGATAACAAAAGAATAGTCAAGAGTGCCTGGATTCAAAATACAGGACTAAACCCACTCTCCAGCAGGAAAGAGCATTCAGTAGCAGAGTTTAAACTCACAAATGTCAGGCAGCAGCACAGTGTTAGAAATATAGGTTTTAGACCCTTTTATCCCATTTAGTCTGCTAGCAAACAGCACTCCTCTTTATTCCTCCCGCAATGAATGGACCACTTACTGTTAAGTAAGTTTAAAATTCTTTACTTACAAAATGTTTCGAGGGTCAGATTCATGCATTTATCCAAGCAGCAGCAAGGAGAACACAGGCAGAATACTCTTCGGTTGTTGGCATCTGTCTGTCTTTGGAGACAATGGAGTAGTGTGCCTTTGAGGGGAGGGAAGTATAGGAAGATAGCTTCAAACACATGCCCTAAGCCTGGAGCTTGCTTTGGCATGTCTGTCTTGGTCAGTTACATGGCAAAGCGAGAGAGGGAAGATGAAGAGAAGACTTCACTTCTCTCTCATAGGAGCAGAGAGGGTGTGACATAGCTTATTCTAGGAATCCAGCTCTATTGCCAACCCCTTCAGCTCTATTGTCTTAACCCCTTGTCTTAAATTGAAAACAACTATTCCAGTCCCAACCACCCAAATGACTTCCAAATTTCCAGAAATTTCAGCAATGCTTGTGAGGATTTGCTAACTATATGACCCAATGAGATTTTCAGTTTTATCACTTCTGCTGTAGCTGCTATGTTGTACAAGAAAATCTCTGTTTTCCAGGGATATGTAGAGGGAAATGAAAAGAAATATTCATAAATGTTCTGTTCAACCTTAATATTTCCCCTTATAAATCCTGTGTTAACTGTCACAATGTGGCATCCAACAGTTCTGTCTAGATACTAAGGGAGCAAATATTTTACACTTTCTCTTATTAAATGAAGTATTTCTGGCAGATGTTCAGGAAGGACTGCCAGAAGCAGCTAAGAACACAGCCACACAAGTCCAGAAAGTATAAATGGGTCATTATGCAGGTGACTATATCTTTGAGGAAGCTTTTAAAGCAAGCTGTCATATCCGCAGATGAATTTGTCCCCGGGTCATTGTAAATATGAGTGTCTAGTGATGTCTTTCTGAATCAACCCACCTTCTAGGCAAGAAAAATGAAGGTCATTTGCATTCAGTGATTCTTCAGCCACAATATGGGAAATGGAGGCTGCAATCCTATACCCACATGCCTGGGAGTTAGTCCCAGTGAACCCAGTGGGACTTACTTTTGAGTAGGCATGCACAGGATTGCACTATGAAATAAGGCATTTCAGGACATAGCACAAGTATTGCAATTTTTATGGCATATCCTGCTGTTGTCACTGCAGAGCTTTAGGAAGGAGTGAGATATGGTTAATTTATAGATAAAAAGCAAAGTGCAGAATGTGATCAGGTGGAGTTCTGCCATGACCTTCAGAAAGTACAAAGCTTCATTCATTCTTCCTTGTTTGTACTTAAGGGCACCCTGCTGCATGTATATATAACATGGAGCCTTAAGTAGTGGATCTGACTAGCACTACAAACTGCAGGAAGGAGAATGCTCGGATCCTGCTTGTGACATCTGGTTGGCCTCTGTAAGAGCAGGATGCTGAACTAGATGGGTTCCTCGCCTGATCCAGGAGGGCTACTCTTAAGTTTTTATCCTTCCACGTTATGATCTTTAATGTTGTTTAGAATTTGCTGTCCTACTATGCAGGCCACTTCTGGGAAGCAGGGTGGTGGGGTGGATGGAGAGCAATTGCCAAAGGAAGATGTAAAGCCCACACACAGTTTGTGAAGTTCTCCCCAGCTGCTGCTTCCATGAGGAGCCCCTCAAAACTGGCAGCCTCTAATTGAAAAGTAATAGAGGAATTAACATTGCAGCGTGGCACTGCAAACTGCAGCACTTGAATGTGATAGCATGCTTCCTACTTGCGCTCCCAACAAGAAGAAGAAGAAGAAGAAGAGTTTGGATTTGATATCCCGCCTTTCACTCCCCTTCAGGAGTCTCAAAGCGGCTAACATTCTCCTTTCCCTTCCTCCCCCACAACAAACACTCTGTGAGGTGAGTGAGGCTGAGAGACTTCAGAGAAGTGTGACTGGCCCAAGGTCACCCAGCAGCTGCATGTGGAGGAGCGGAGACGCGAACCCGGTTCCCCAGATTACGTGACTACCGCTCTTAACCACTACACCACACTGGCTCTCTTTGTATTCAGAGCCCTTCTGCCTCCAGTACTGGAGGCAGTGCATAACCCTCGTGGCTAGAAGCCATTAATAGCCTTATCCTCCTTGAATTTGTCTAATTCATTTAAAAAAACCATTCCTGTTGGTGACTGTCACTGCATCTTGTGTCAAATTTCAGAGATGAGCTCTGCGTTGTGTAATCAACAACTTCATTTTGTGTGTCCTGGATCTTCCAATATTCTGATTTACTGAATGATGCTGGGTAATATTGTGAAAGGAGGAGATTGTATTTCCATTCAAAAGGTGGGTGAGGGGTGGAAATGGTAAACCATAGATCTTTTGAGGTCTGAGAAAAAGGGGAAGAACTACAGGGAAAGCATAAGGGGGGCAGCAATGTTTCCACGATGATATGCTCTGTAAAACGTGAGTAAACACACAGTGGTCACACAGTAAATGTATAGTGTGGAAGTACCATGACTGTCTTGCAGGAAATAATTGTTACCTAGAGTTAGTGGCCAACTGTGGAAGCCATAGGAAGAATGGGGTGAGTATAGCCTGTGAGATTTTCAACCTGGAGTGCTGTTATCATTCCATATCTGGGTTTTTGGGGAGAGCCTTTGACAAACGTTAGCAGCAGAAAGACACAAATTGAGTTCTTTCCCAAATTGCAACTGACTGAAACCAAAAGGTGGTGTCAGGATTGTTTCACAGTGGTGTGCTCAAAGATATCGCCATCAAAAGTTAACAGATTGTCATGTTTCACTATTATAAGTGGGATGATAGAGTGTTCTGTTGAAAAGTGAAGTGGCGCTGAATTCTTTTTTTAGAAGAAGAGCTTTGAATTTATTATTGTGAAACTGAAAGCTAAGTCTTTCCTCATATTTTTCTTGTGTATTTCTGGCTTCTTCCATATAGCTTGATTTGTATGTTGAACTGCTAGACTTCTTTTTGTAAAAATTCATTTTGGTACATATGTTGTGTTAACAGTGTGTATGAGTGAAGAAAAGTGTAATATAGAAAGAAGGCTATTGGTGTGTCCCTTCCATCTTTGCAGTTTGATTGAGGTACATCTACTGCTGAACTGAACCCAGGCTCAACCATCGGTCTTGCCCATTTTATTTCTTCCTCTCTCTTGACAGCGATGTAGCTAGCCACTCATGTGTTGGGTGCGGTGTGTGTCCTGCAGCCGGGGGCGGGGCAAGCCGCCCATGGGGGGCGGCGCACACTGCGTGGAGCCTCTCCGCCACCTCCCCCTCAGCTGTAGGGTGGCTGAGGGAGAGGTGGTGGGCAGACGCAAGTCTCACGCTGCTGTTTCAGGCAGCACGGAGCCTGCAGGTGCCCAAGCCACCATGTCACTCCCAGAAGAGACATGTGGCTCAGGCATGCTGCAGGCCCCATGGTAAGTGCCGGCCGCGCACCCAATGTGGCACCCAATGGCAGCCGCATTTCATTACGTTTGTTGACAGAACTAAAAAGTTTTGTGAGCCCCATTAAAAAAAAACAACTCGTATTTTTGTCATTTTGTCACCCCCCTCAGTGATGACACCTGGGGTGGACCGTACCCCCTTCCTCTGCCACTGTCTCTCAAATACATCCTAAGTTTGCTGTCCCATTATTGCTGTTTTTCATTAGTTTATTCTGTGTGCTTTGTTTCATTTGAAAGCTTAAAATGAGTTTTGTCACCCAATGGGTACTTCATATGACATAATATTCCAGATAGTTGTCTCTCCCATTGTAGGGGGAAGTGACTACAATGTGTCATTAAATGACATGTCTGTGTGTGTGTCAGTTTTTGCAGCATATACCACAGATGTGAAACTATAGCCAGGCACAGCTTCCTGTTGTGTGAGTGCATGGTGAAATGAGTACATGCATGCTTCCTATATGATGTAGAAGCAATACTCGGGCCATCATCATGGATTGCCTCTTTTCCTGTTGACTACTCTTGAGAAGGCTCAGATTATTACGGCACTTTCCCCCCTTTTTTAAACTTGGGTGAGGTTTTTTGTGCCTTCTGTTACTACAAGACCAAGGGTAATGCTTGAATTATTGGGTGTGGGAGAAATGGGGGCACCCCCTCCAAGTTTAACGCAAACATTCCCTTCTAAAAGGATTAGCAAGAGAGACTTTGCACATGAAAGCTCACACCAAGAACAAACTTAGTTGGTCTCTAAGCTGCTACTGGACAATTGTTAATTTTTTTAAAAACTATTTGCAAAATGTAATAGGGTTGGCGCCCGCCGACAACCACCCCTCCTGTAATTTGAGCAGTAAACTGGAACATTCAGCTCCAGCAATAGAACTGTGTGTCATGACTTCAGATTATTCCCTGGCACCATGGGATATGTGGTGGAGAGAAAATTGTCTGAAAAGTCAAGCTCATAGGCCCCATGGGAGATAAAGCTACTTACATAGTTTTAAATTAGAGTATCCTTTATTAGAATCTGTGACAGCTCTCAGCCGTACCATGGGTCCTGTGCCATGTGGGGAAGGGAGATCTGGCGAAACAGAGTGTACCCAGGGATACAAACAGGATTTCCTGGACCCAGGACACTGTATGTGGATTGGGCCCCCTGCATTGCCCCCCTTCCACACTGCAGACAATCTGTTGACAAGAGCTGCTGCATATGCATATATTTAACCTAGTCTATGTTTCATAGTCCTGAGAGTGACAGCAAAATACCCACAGAAGACAGACAAAACATTTGCCAACCATGACAAATAAAAATAAGCAAACCTATTACTCTATAGTTAGGTGCAGTTTCACAACTGTGTCCTGCAGTGCCAGTGCATGCTCCTTGGAGGCAGGATCTGTCACCTCCTCTGCAACTCCCCCAAGGCTGCCTCTTGGTGAACAGGAGGCAACGCTGGTCTCCTCCCACCTTTGTTCCTAAGGGAGATCTTTACTCTCCCCCCATTATTCCTGATGTAGCTCTTCATTCACCACTTCTTCGCTGGCCAGGGAAGAGGGCATTTTGTGGTTCACCTCAGGTGCCAAAATGTCTTGGGTCAGCCCTGTACTTGCCTACAGTGCCTCCATCTTGCCAGGATTCAAGCTCAGCTTGCTTTTCCTCATCCATTTCACCACCGGGCCCAAGCAATAGTCCAGCGATTGCAATTCACAGCCCCTCCATTCAGATGTTTTGTTTTGTCATAAATAATTTTTATTATCCTGATTCATATGTTACGGATAAATAGAGCTGCCATCAGCAGACAGATGCCACCTTGCCCTGAAACTCCTAACGACCATTCCCAGCAGCTTCATGTAGATATTAATTGGCACTGGAGAAAAGATAGTCCCATACGGCACCTCATAGTGTAGCCACCAGGGGCCCTTGAAGATTTTACCTTTAATGTGGCCATCTTTTGCACACATTTATGGGTGTGAGCTCTACTGAACACAGCGGGACTTACTTCCAAGTAACCATACATTGGCTTGGGGTCTTGGGCTGTATCTGGTGTCCAGAGCCAAAACCTTCCACACACCAGCTAGCACTTTTAGCTTTCTAGTAGTCAAAGAGATTTGTCATTCTGAGAAATGGTCGCGCTCTAAATCTGTTTCCTTTTGTTGATGAACTTTCCAGGTGATGAGTAGTGGGAGGGACGGGACATTTCCCAGTTTGTTATAATCACGGGCCATGTTTCAGTTCAATGAATAATGATCTGACTTGGAGGCCACGCTCCTCTGGGCAGGACACGAGGCTCCTTCTGCAAGAGCCGTGTGCGTCTTAGCAGAGGGGAAGGAAAAGATGCTCCACCAAGGAGATTGGCTTCTGCAGCAGCTGAAAGCCAAGTGTGTATGGGGGGGGGGGGTCTGCCTGTGTCTGCTTGGCGGGGCTTTGAGAAGGACCGAGGGAAGTAGCCCCCTTTTTTGTCTCTCTCCCTCCGGCACTTTGCAAGGAAGAGCCTGTTTTCCTTTGGCGAAGGGACCCACCCCGAGGGCGGAGCCTGCCTTCCTTCCCCTCGCCGCTCGTGTCCCGCCTTTGCTCTCGCCCAGCGCCCATGCCGAGGGCTGCCTTGCGCCAGGTACGTGTCCCGGCAACTCTTCTTCGCAGCTTCCTTCTGGGGAACTGGGCGTGCAGGGGGACGCGGGGGGGGGGGCAGCCCTGGTCCTTTCTGAGCGCAGAAGCGTCTCCAGTGGATGCAAGTCGCTTGCTTATGTCTCAGGAGGGAGAGGGTTTGGGTGCTTTGGAACCGGCCGCGTCCGTGCAAAGAGCTCGCTCGCATTAGTGGGATTTTTCTCTTCTCCCGCGTCCCCCCTACCAAACACCCCTTATCCCCATTCATTGTGTGGGGCGGAGGGAGGCCGGGCAGCTGGAGGCAACGAGCATCTTCCTGCTACATGTTGGCTCCCTTGTGCGCCTGCAGCATGCTCGGCTCCAGCTTCCCTTCTTCCCCGTTTCCATGGAAACACCAGACCATCGTCACCATATAGACTTCAGAATGACACCCGGCAAGGTCCCTTGTGCGTTTCTGGTGGGTGCGTTTGTGTCAGGGTCGGACACGCGTTGGTTGCCTTCTCACGTTCGGTGAGGAGCAGGTGGGGGAGGGAACGGGGTTGCCCAGGAAACCAGACATTTGTGACATTCTATGGACGGCCGCTTTGCTGAAGTTGCTTTGCCATCCACCAACGGGAGGTGGTGGTTGTCTAAAATAATGAGCTTTGGCTGATGAAGTGCGACAGGGTGCTCAAGGAGACGCAGCCTGTCTCTCCCCAGATCGTTGCTTCTACATTTTACAGCCAAGGGAGGAAATGGCTGGTGGGAATTGCTGCTTGCCTGTGTGTCAAGTTGTGCCTGAATGAAGGGGCTTTCCTTGCCTCTGTCAGAATGTTTGCTAGTGCTGCTTAAGACCAGGGTTGAAGAACCTGCGGCTGGCCAAATTTTGTTGCACTCCTGACTCGACTTGACTCAGCCCCAAACCCCCGGCCCCTGATCAGGCATGATGGGAGTTGCAGTCCATTGACAACTGCTGGACCACTAACCCTCTCCCTGAGTTAGACTAAGGTGATGACACAGCTGTTGGAGCAGATGTTTAGGTCCATTGGGCACTGCAGTTCTACAGAATAACATTTGCGTCCGACATGTACAAACAAGGAGAGAAGGATACTCTTGTAAGTAGCCTTATTTCTAAGAGTGTGAGTTACTGCTACTAGCGCTGCTGCTGCTATTTGTTGCTTGGATCTACTTATACCTCCATAAGAGCTAGTTTCTCACTGAAAGGTTTTGATCTTGAAAACGCTTGGAAGCCCCCCTGTCATCCTTCTCCCTTTTGTATTGACCCATAGCTGCAAATGTGTGAAAGATTCCAACTGTGGCAAGGATAAGAGTATGTTTTGTGGATATTTATAAACTGGTCTTTCTGTGTGTGTTTTTAAAAAAAAATATCATAAGGCATTTTTATATTTTTATTCAGCATTTTTTGTAAAATGTAACAAAAGTGGCAAAGCTACTTATTTATTGTTGTGTGAGCATTCATGGAAGAGAAACTTACTCACCAGTCACATAAGTTGATAGTGCAGGGGTTGGCTGTTCTTTGGGTCAGAGTTGTGTGTGATGGACATTAAGCCTGACATTAAAATACCTAAAAGTGGTCATGTCACACCTCCATCACATAACAACTATTAAAAATCGGTAGTTAGATATCCACAGGCTTTTCCTGTGAGGTTTGCCAAAACTTCATCTTCTCAATGGGATGTAAGGTGTTAGAATGGATAGATAAATGCAATCTTTAGTAGTCTGCTATTAAAACTAGTCTGCTTAAGTAGTTTGCTATTTATTATAAAGTGCCTATTTTTACCTTTTTTTCTTTACAAGCTGAACTTTTTTTTGAATCTATGGTCTTATGACAGGTGTTAGCTTTTGTCCCGAACATCGACATCTTTATTTAAATGGAGATTGCATATGAAAATGATGAAGTTTATAGAGTGGGCTTGTGATAGTTGTGAAGTATACATTTATTTAGGGAAATATTGTGGCAGCTTCCTTCTTACTTCCTATTCTGGACAGAATCTATTTGAAACATTCAGCTTGAGGAAGAGCTGAGGTTAGTTAATTCCCAGGAAATTTGTTGGCCTAAGCGACTTCAAGCTTTCTGATGTATAAGCCTGACAGGTTTTTGTTCTTTATTGCTTCTGATGATTTTGGATCAGACTGACTTCAATGTTTGTAGAGATGCAGCACACTTAGTCCATGACATATTCTGAACCTTTTCCATTAAAAAAGCCCAGGGAGCATGTCCTCTAGGTGGAATAGTAGATGTGGACTTGCAAAATGTACCTTATTTATTTTTTAAAGTTGTATTTTTCTCACTTCTTATCAGATGAAGACTAACCATATATAATACTAAAACTTAATACTGTGTGTGTATATTCACACAGACACCAAGCCATACACAGCCAACAACAGCCCTCACCCCCTGCCCCCAATATAGCATTGACCAAATCACCATTCATCAGAGCATGCATGACAGCTGCTTTTAAATTGCTTCCTATTTTAGCTGTCCTTATACAGAAAGCTCTTTGTCCAATATATGTGGCAAGCTTAATGCATACAATCTTCTTCTTGCCCAGGGTTCCATAAATCCACTTGCCAGCAGCAAGCACCCCTGATTCTGCCCCACAAGTCCAACATAAAGATTATTTTTCTGAGGGGCTACTGCATGGTGTGAGGCAGCAGCGAGGCATTGCTGGCAGTGTTCAAAATTAGCCAGGCACCTGGCTATCAGCCACTTGTGACCAAGTGAAGATGCCTGGGTGCCACCTGGAGTCCTGTGTCCAGTTCTGGGTGCCACAATTTAAGAAGGATATTGAGAAGCTGGAACATGTGCAGAGGAGGGCAACTAGAATGATCAGGGGTCTAGAAGCCAAGCCTTATGAGGAATGATTGAGGGAGTTGGGTTTATTTAGCCTGGAAAAGAGGAGATATGATACCCATCTTCAAATATCTCAAGGGCTGTCACATGGAAGATGGAGCAATCTTGTTTTCTCCTGCTCTGGATGGTAGGAACTGAGGCAGTGGATTCAAGTTACAAGAAAGGAGATTCTGACTAAACATCAGGAAGAGCTTTCTGATGGTAAGAGCTGTTTGACAGTGGAACAGACTCCCTCAGAAGGTGGTGGACTCTCCTTCCTTGGAAGTTTTTAAGCAGAGGTTGGATGGCCATCTGCAATGGATGCTTTAGTTGAGATTCCTGCATTGCAGGGGGTTGGACTAGATGACCCTCAGGATCCCTTCCAACTTTACAATTATATGATTCTGTGATTAAGATATTATGGTGAAATAGAACTGAGTGTCATCAGCATACTGATAGCAATATGATATCATTACGAAACTCCCTAATGATCATTCCCTTCCCAACAATTTCATGTAGATATTAAATAGCACTGGAGATAAGAGAGTCTCCTACAGCACCCCATTGTGTAGCTACCAGGAGGCTCAAAGGCAATGCTATTCTCTGGACTTGGTCCTAAAGGCAGGATTGGAGCTGGTGTAATACAGTCAGTGCTGGTCCCAAGGCTAACTACCTGCATGCGTGCCAACACACACACACACACAGAGAGAGAGAGAGAGAGAGAGAGATGTTTTGTAGAAAAAATGAAAATCACAAAACTTGAAACTAAATTTATTTTAATTTGCAAGTAATACAAGCGTTACCTGTGGATGGTGTATATTAACAAAGGCCACAAAGTTTTTGTTTGACAAAGTTTGCTAAAAGGATAAAATAGGTGGTACTTAGAAAACAGGGTTTTACCCTCATAAGTAAGTTTTAATAAATCTTATTGTAACATTCTGGGTTTGTCTCTCTAGAAATATCTTTTAAGAGCTATAACCTTCTGCTGGTGATATCTGTCAAGAAGCATCATGTCTTTCTATCGGGCACGGCAGCAGAGGGAAAGGAAAGGAAGAAGCACATGGTGTTCACAGTATTTACCTTGAAAGTGAAATGAAGAGCTAGCATTGGAAATAAAGCAATAGGTAGTGTTGTGCAGCTCTTATAGAAAGTAAACATGATCCCCTTGTGGGTGTTCAGATGGGGGGGGGCAAACTCCTTTAACACTTATTCTTTGGAAATGGCAACATTTCTATGTTCAAGTTTCTGAAGTAGAGTTTTAATGGGAAAAGGGTAGAAATAGATCATATTTTAAACTATTTCATATTTTTCCTATCCAAGGTTTCAGAGTCTGCAGAGGTAACCAATTTAAAGTGCTTTTTCAAGGTGTTCCTTTTTGGTCTTGTCAGCACCATGTCATTGGCAGCTAAGAGCAAATGTTCTGAAAATGTTTGTCTGTTTTATCAAAACGCATGCAGTGACCTCTTAACAGGGTCTGCATCCATTAAGGGTATTAGTAACATGTATCTTTGTGTGTTCCTGCCAACCTAGCAGTTCGAAAGCACATCAAAGTGCAAGTAGATAAATAGGTACCGCTCCTGCGGGAAGGTAAATGGCATTTCCGTGCGCTGCTCTGGTTCGCCAGAAGTGGCTTAGTCATGCTGGCCACATGACCCGGAAGCTGTACGCCGGCTCCCTTGGCCAATAAAGCGAGATGAGCGCCACAACCCCAGAGTCGGCCACGACTGGACCTAATGGTCAGGGGTCCCTTTACCTTTACTATCTTTGTGTGTGTGTCTGAAAAATGTCACATTTTCTTTTTTTTTTTAATGAGCAAAGTTTTAAAATGTAGCTTTATATAGCTGCTTTCTACACTTCCCATATTTCCCTTCATCTGTAAAAAAATCAACCCCTGCTATAATCTGGAATGTGTGTTGGACCCTAAGATATAATCAAGATCAAAGAAGGGTATGACCCAGTGACCATAGACTACCCCATAACTAGTGCTACATTTCAGACATGGTCCCAATATTGCTATGTATCATCTAAGGTTAATTTTGTGAGATTTGCTTTTTGTGAGGGTGACATTAAATACGTTGCTGCTCTCGGGTAGAAAAGAGTTGGATTCATCACAGTAACATGAGTTTAACCTTTTTATAAAAAAAGTTTTCTCATCTTTTTTGCAGTTAACTTTCCGAATTGTTTGGATTGCTTTCTGAAGGCTTTGCATTGCCGCCTTAAATCATGGACATCGCTGGGTTTCTGAAGTCTCAATTCATTTGCCACCTCCTTATCAGTTATGTATTTATAGTGTCGGGACTGATAATCAACTTCATTCAACTCTTCACATTAATCCTCTGGCCGTTCAACAAGCAACTTTTCAGGAAGGTCAATTGCAAGCTGGCTTATTGCATTTCAAGCCGTAAGATATTTTTATACCTTTTATTTCTGTTGTGTTGTGGGAGGGTGAATTTTAAATGCGTAAAGCATTCCATGTTGCTTTTGCCAGATGTGTGTTGGGACATATGTTTCATCCTACTTTGGGGGGGGGGGGGAGGAAGAATCTTCTAGTTGTTCCTAAATCAGTAACATGATTGTGGCACACACAAAAGCCATGTAGAAGTGTCTTCCAAGTTTAGCAACGGTGCCAAGTTTTACTGTGATTATGAAGATAGTGATGAATAACTTCTACAAATCACGGGATGAATTTCTTTGGATACCACAAAGACTAATACAGCTGCATTTGTTACAGCCATATAAAATATCACAAAGTACTGAGCAATTACATTATCGTCGCTTTTGGGTTTCCCTTGGACGAACATAGCTTGCGTTTTTTTGTCTCTAATGGTTAGGCTGCAGATAGTTGAGCTTCTTTTCTTCCCACACTCTGCTCTCCTCAATTTCCTAAGTATATATTATTGAGCAGCTTCCCCTTTCTACTCATGCAAACCTTTGTTATTGGCAGAGGGTTCCAACTGGATACATCTCTACAGATTTGCACAATGAGGGCTTTTCAGTCTATGTTTCAAACACAATTGGATTAGAAAAATGAAACTGTTCTGCATTATTGTTGTTGAATTCCAGGTTCTAAGGATTTTCTGCCATTCTGTTTTTGGCTTCTAAATGTCACAGAACGACTGTAAGTAACAAAGCGTCCATGCAGAGTGTCTGTGAGTGGCATGTACCATGCACATGAGTTACAATCACATACCACTGTGCAGTTCAAAAATTTCCTTTTTGTAAAAAACAACAACCTAGTTAGGAGATAGGTTGTGGGCTGCCAGCAATGCTAAATTTCTAACAAACTCTATCTTCTGTGGTAGCTTTAATGAAGCAAAGTAAGAGATTGTCACAAGATATGTCCAGCCCATGGAAACAACAAAAGTGGTTTGAAACCATTTTATCACAACCAGGGGACACACACAACTACCTCACAGTCTCTTAACCCTGGTTAAATGGCAGCCTACATTCTAGTTGCATGAGTCTTGAATTGGCTGCTTTCAAAAATGCCCCGTTCCCCCCCCCCCCGCTCCCAAAGAAACCTTGAACTCAAGGGACTCTTCCTCTATCTGAAACAGTCTGTCTCTAGAGAGACAGACAAGAGCCGAAGTCTGTGAATAATCTCAATAGCGGGTAACGGGCTCCCTGGTGGCCACTTTCAGAGGAGTGATTTTTCTTCCCCACAGCCTGCTTTGATGACAGGTGTGCTTGCTTTTCTAAGAGAACCAAAGGAATAGAGTGTGTGTGTGTGTGTGTGTGTGTGTGTGTGTGTGTGTGTGTGTGGTACGGGTGTTAGTTGTCTTGGTTCCTAATTTTCTTTCTGAATAAATAAAGACGATGCCAATAGCTATTCTTGTGTGCTTCAAAGGGATGTTATTAAATCTCTGGATCAAATTACACTGTACAAATTATGACATTTGGATAGATGCAATCAAATCATTCTCCAGTGAATGGCAAAGCTCCTTGGTCTTAACCAGGGGCTGAGTGGAGAGTTTAGAATACTTGCCCTTGGAGGAGGAAAAAATAGAAAAGGGAGTGGCAGTGAAAATAATAATTTTTGCAACAGGTTTTTTGAAACTCCAGTAGAATAATGGTTAAACAAATAGTTAAGCTGACCAATAAAAAGGGAATAGTCTTTAGCAGATGTGAAGTATCAAAATTATCTCTCACAATAATGTAACATATGGCTGTTTAAATACTGATGGCAGAGTATTACCAGGGTTAGAATATGCTGAATGAAGTTTTTGTATACGAAGCTTGAAATGGAGACTCAGTTATGTGTGGTAAGTCGGGGACTGCAGCTATTTAACCTATTCATAGGTAATTTATAGTCTGTGGGTAAGCAATGAGGAAGCAAAGTCTGTAGTTGAAACCATGTTATGTGGAAAGTAAAATCCAAAGCAAATACTGAAGAACCCGAGAAAGTTCTCTCCTCAAGCTTAGATCCAGAAAATGGCAAGGGAAATGTAAAGTGGTGCAAGGACTATTTTTCTATGTTGTTTCTATGTTTTCTAGACAGTCTATAAAATATTTTTCCAGTGTGTGCTTGCTGAGAGACACACAGTGACACCACTTCATGTGTCTGGTATTTGAGAAGCAGGATCGTTAGAGGCTTGGCCCAGTCTTAATATATCTCTCCTTTTAACAAAGTACATAAAAGAGGTGAGGGTTGTGAGGGCTGGAGAAGCTGAGTGTACTTTCAACATCTTTCTGTGAGAGTGAGTTAGTGTGTGAGCCTACTTGGGGCATAGTGCAAATTGTCAGAGTTTTTCATAGATTCAAGTACCGTATTTTTCGCCCCATAAGACGCACTTTTTCCCCTCCTAAAATGAAGGGGAAATCGGGGTGCGTCTTATGGGGCGAATGCCTGCAAGCCTCGCGCGCCCGGCAGGAGGTCCCATCGGGTGCACGAGGCTTGGGGCGGCAGCCTGTCGCCCGAAGCACGGGGAGCCCTCTGGAGGGCTCCCCCTGCTTCCGGCGAGTGTCTGCAAGCCTCGCGCACCCAGCAGGAGGTCCCACCGGGTGCGCGAGGCTTGGGGCGGCAGCGGACTGCTTGCCCGCACCTAGAAGCTTGGGGCGCGCTGAGCTCAGCACGCCCCAAGCTTCTAGGTGCGCGCAAGCAGTCCGCTGCCGCCCCAAGCCTCGCGCACCCAGCGGGACCTCCTGCCGGGTGCGGGAGGCTTGGGGCGGCAGCGGACTGCTTGCCGGGATGCAGAAGCTTGGCGCGCGCTGAGCTCAGCACGCCCCAAGCTTCTAGGGGCGCGCAAGCAGTCCGCTGCCGCCCCAAGCCTTGCGCACCCGGCGGGACCTCCTGCCGGGTGCGGGAGGCTTGGGGCGGCAGCGGACTGCTTGCCGGGATGCAGAAGCTTGGCGCGCGCTGAGCTCAGCACGCCCCAAGCTTCTAGGGGCGCGCAAGCAGTCCGCTGCCGCCCCAAGCCTTGCGCACCCGGCGGGACCTCCTGCCGGGTGCGGGAGGCTTGGGGCGGCAGCGGACTGCTTGCCGGGATGCAGAAGCTTGGCGCGCGCTGAGCTCAGCACGCCCCAAGCTTCTAGGGGCGCGCAAGCAGTCCGCTGCCGCCCCAAGCCTCGCGCACCCAGCGGGACCTCCTGCCGGGTGCGGGAGGCTTGGGGCGGCAGCGGACTGCTTGCCGGGATGCAGAAGCTTGGCGCGCGCTGAGCTCAGCACGCCCCAAGCTTCTAGGGGCGCGCAAGCAGTCCGCTGCCGCCCCAAGCCTTGCGCACCCGGCGGGACCTCCTGCCGGGTGCGGGAGGCTTGGGGCGGCAGCGGACTGCTTGCCGGGATGCAGAAGCTTGGCGCGCGCTGAGCTCAGCACGCCCCAAGCTTCTAGGGGCGCGCAAGCAGTCCGCTGCCGCCCCAAGCCTTGCGCACCCGGCGGGACCTCCTGCCGGGTGCGGGAGGCTTGGGGCGGCAGCGGACTGCTTGCCGGGATGCAGAAGCTTGGCGCGCGCTGAGCTCAGCAAGCCCCAAGCTTCTAGGTGCGCGCAAGCAGTCCGCTGCCGCCCCAAGCCTCGCGCACCCAGCGGGACCTCCTGCCGGGTGCGGGAGACTTGGGGCGGCAGCGGACTGCTTGCCGGCACGCAGAAGCTTGGGGCGCGCTGACCTCAGCTTGCCCCAAGCTTCTGGATTAGCGCAGGGGTCCGCTAGCCCTGGGAGAGGCGCCCGGCTCTCCCACGCTAGCGGAGACCTTGCCGGCACGCAGAAGCTTGGGGCGCGCTGAGCTCCGCACGCCCCAAGCTCCTGGTGTAGCGCAGCGCACCTGGGGGGGAAATAAAAATTTTTTCCTTTATTTCCCCCCCTAAAATCTAGGTGCGTCTTATGAGCCGGTGCGTCTTATGGGGCGAAAAATACGGTATGTACAGCTTTTGGAACAGCTTAATAAAAGGGTACAGCACCTACTTTTCTTGTGACTAGGTATTTTTGCCATTTTTGTTATCCCCCAAATTCTCTTGTGTCTTGAGCACATTTCTAAAATAACAGAGGTGTTTTTGCCACCTTAAACAGTGGCATAAGGTTTAGTGGACTGTTGTCCATGAGAACATGAGCCATAATAAACCTGTTCATATTTAAGGCGTCGTAAGTCCAGGGCATAAAAAGAAAATAGCTACCCCTCTGGGAAATGAGATTCCTGCCACTGTCCTAGTTCTTCAGTGTCCGCGGGTGATTTTTCTTGTGAAGTAAGTGTACAGTGCATAGCAAGAAGGAAACTGGCAAGTAGAACAATGGGAAGACATTCTTTCTGAATTCCTAGTGTGTGTGGGAAAGCAAGTCAGGAGGAATCCTATGCTTGCTACTCAAGCTACCCAACCAGGGATAGAGAAGAGAACTGCTGCTGCAAGAATATGAATTAAAAAACAAAAACAAAAAACAGGTGGTGGCAGGCAGGCAGGAGACTAGGTTTGCAAGAGTAGAGTGAGTGGGAGTCCCTGTGTTTGGGCCCCCCTCAGACCTGATATTTATTTATTTATTAAATTTATATACCGCCCTTCATCTGAGAATCACAGGGTGGTTTTCAGTATACCCCTAGACATGATATAGCCTATTGAATTTTCATGTTCTTTGGGGATCTGTCACTAGGTTAGCCAGCGTACTCACTGGAGCTGTTCAAGAATTGAAATTGTAGAATGATTTTCTGAAGGGGGGATGAAAACATGGCTGAACGCTAATTCTTACAAAAAAACTTATCTGTGTCTGTCTGTTAATCCAGATGATTACGCTGGATATCTGCTTGAAAAGGAATGTGAGATCATTCTTCTGAGCCTGCACAAACTCACTGGTCAGATTTCCACACCCCACACTAGAATGGGGTGGTGTCTGCCATGATGTAGTGTACTGTGCTACTTGGCACCAACAACCAGAATTGGCAGCAAGCAGCATAGATTTGCACTTGTTACAGGCTTTGCTGCCTTTCCACACTGGGTATTCTGAAACATCTAGTTTTCTGTTTCAGTGGCTAATTTTCCTTCCCACCCCATCCGTCCACTCCTCTTGTAGGGACTCAACTGGAAAATTTTATATCACATTTTTAGAACATAATTCTTCTGTTTTGATTTAGAAATTGAAGAAATAAGATAATAATAAATACAAAAATGGAACTCCAGTGCATTGTTGATGGTGTTTAATTGCGGCCCCCGGCACTCAGTTTGTGAGTGCATATCAGATTTCCTTATTGTCCATTGTAACAGTGCCTGTAATGTTAATAGAGAAGAAAAAGACATTGCTGCAGAAATGAGAGGATTGTTATTTTCCCGTTTGACCTCTTCTACACATACCTTAGTTGAAAAATGTTATAGTCTTTTCAAATTATCTATGTTTTATTTTTGGCATTAGGTAGACTACTTTTTCATTTGAGCTTATATTTGTATATTGGCATGGTTAAAACTAAATATTAGATTTGGAAGCCTTTAGGGATTGAGAGGACTTGATCTCTGACTGAAGTTTGCTAGGTGTGGGCATTTAAAACACTGACATTCTGCTTGCCTTCCTCCTGCCTCCTTTTCAGTAGCCTTTGGATATATATTTAGTGCTAAATAACAAGGTAAGTGTTTAAAATGGGGTTTCACCTACTGCATAAGGAGTCAGGAGGATCTAATAAACCCCTAGTTTAAATGGGATTGGGAAATAAAGAAACACAAAGGGAAAAAACCAATTCTTAATTAGCTCAGCAAGACTCCTGCTTGCCTTATGGTGGCTAATCTTGATTACATGACTGCATGGGGGTTACCCTAAACCAGGGGTAGGCAACCTAAGGCCCGGGGGCCGGATGTGGCCGAATTGCCTTCTCAATCTGGCCGGCGAATGGTCCGGGAATCAGTGTGTTTTTACATGAGTAGAATGTGTACTTTTATTTCAAATGTATCTCTGGGTTATTTGTGGGGCATAGGAATTCGTTCATATTTTTTTTCAAAATATAGTCCGGCCCCCCACATGGTCTGAGGGACTGTGGACCGGCCCATTGGCGAAAAAGGTTGCTGATCCCTGCCCTAAACTATCAGGGATGCGGGTGGCGCTGTGGCCTAAACCACTGAAGCTCTGAGGCTTGCTGATCAGGAGGTTGTGGTTCGAATCCCCACGACGGGGTGAGCTCCTGTTGCTCTGTCCCAGCTCCTGCCAACCTAGCAGATAGAAAGCATGTCAGTGTAAGTAGATAAAAAGGTACCGCTGCGGCAGGAAGATAAATGGTGTTTCCATGTGCTCTGGTTTCCATCGCGGTGTTCCATTGCACCAGAAGTGGTTTAGTCCTGCTGGCCACATGACCTGGACAGCTGTCTGTGGACAAATGCTGGCTCCCTCGGCCTGAAAGTGAGATGAGCACCGCAACCCCATAGTCGCCTTTGACTGGACTTAACCATCCAGGGTTCCTTTACCTTACCCTTAACTATCATTTTATTTTATTTTTTAATAATATTTTTATTGCAAGTTTTAAGGAAAAGAAAATCACCAAACATATACAATACCTTCACCAAAAAGTAACAAACAAGAAAAAACATAAGTAAACAGCGACATAAACATAAAGTAAAAAAAAGATCAAAACCATTCATACCACATTTTTTTCATAACTATCTGGACTTCCTCACATCTCCCTTTCCTGCGTTCTCAGTAATAGAATTATAAACAGCAATTTATTACCTTGTTTCAGTTCTTATTTTGTACTTCTCAAATATTATGTCTCAAACTTTAGATATTTTTGTCAAATACTTACCGTATTTTTCGCACTATAGGACGCACTTTTTCCCCTCCAAAAATGAAGGGGAAATGTGTGTGCGTCCTATGGTGCGAATGCAGGCTTTTGCTGAAGCCTGGAGAGCGAGAGGGGTCCGTGCGCACCGACCCCTCTCGCTCTCCAGGCTTCAGGAAGCTATCCCAAGTCTTGCAAGCCCGGCGGGATGTCCCGCGGGCTCGCAAGGCTTGCGGGCAGCAGCCTGCACCCAAAAGCTGGGGACAGCGGGGAGGCGCAGAGCCGCCACCCCGCTATTCCCCGACCTGATCTGGAGGCTGGCGGGGGGAGAAGCAAGCCTGCTTCTCCCCCCCACCATCCCCACAACCTCCAGATCAGGTCGTGGAAAAGCGGGATGGCGGCGCTCCGCTATCCCGCTTTTCCCCGACCTGATCGGGAGGCTGGCGGGGGGAGAAGCAAGCCTGCTTCTCCCCCCCACCAGCCCCACAACCTCCAGATCAGGTCGTGGAAAAGCGGGATGGCGGCGCTCCGCTATCCCGCTTTTCCCCGACCTGATCGGGAGGCTGGGGGAGGGAGAAGCAAGCCTGCTTCTCCCCCCCACCAGCCCCACAACCTCCAGATCAGGTCGGGGGAAAGCGGGATGGCGGCGCTCCGCTATCCCGCTTTTCCCCGACCTGATCGGGAGGCTGGGGGAGGGAGAAGCAAGCCTGCTTCTCCCCCCCACCAGCCCCACAACCTCCAGATCAGGTCGGGGGAAAGCGGGATGGCGGCGCTCCGCTATCCCGCTTTTCCCCGACCTGATCGGGAGGCTGGGGGAGGGAGAAGCAAGCCTGCTTCTCCCCCCCACCAGCCCCACAACCTCCAGATCAGGTCGGGGGAAAGCGGGATGGCGGCGCTCCGCTATCCCGCTTTTCCCCGACCTGATCGGGAGGCTGGGGGAGGGAGAAGCAAGCCTGCTTCTCCCCCCCACCAGCCCCACAACCTCCAGATCAGGTCGGGGGAAAGCGGGATGGCGGCGCTCCGCTATCCCGCTTTCCCCCGACCTGATCGGGAGGCTGGGGGAGGGAGAAGCAAGCCTGCTTCTCCCCCCCACCAGCCCCACAACCTCCAGATCAGGTCGGGGGAAAGCGGGATGGCGGCACTCCGCTATCCCGCTTTTCCCCGACCTGATCGGGAGGCTGGGGGAGGGAGAAGCAAGCCTGCTTCTCCCCCCCACCAGCCCCACAACCTCCAGATCAGGTCGGGGGAAAGCGGGATGGCGGCGCTCCGCTATCCCGCTTTTCCCCGACCTGATCGGGAGGCTGGGGGAGGGAGAAGCAAGCCTGCTTCTCCCCCCCACCAGCCCCACAACCTCCAGATCAGGTCGGGGGAAAGCGGGATGGCGGCGCTCCGCTATCCCGCTTTTCCCCGACCTGATCGGGAGGCTGGGGGAGGGAGAAGCAAGCCTGCTTCTCCCCCCCCACATCCCCACAACCTCCAGATCAGGTCGGGGGAAAGCGGGATGGCGGCGCTCCGCTATCCCGCTTTTCCCCGACCTGATCGGGAGGCTGGGGGAGGGAGAAGCAAGCCTGCTTCTCCCCCCCCACCATCCCCACAACCTCCAGATCAGGTCGGGGGAAAGCGGGATGGCGGCGCTCCGCTATCCCGCTTTTCCCCGACCTGATCGGGAGGCTGGGGGAGGGAGAAGCAAGCCTGCTTCTCCCCCCCCACCATCCCCACGACCTCCCGGCTTCAGGAGAGCCCCACCGCCAGCCCCACAAGCTCGGGGGACAGCGGGAGAGGCGCAGCGCGCCATCCCGCTGTCTCCCGACATGGTTTGGAGGTTGGCGGAAGGCTTCCTCCTCCCCCAGCCCCGCAAGTTCCCAGAGCGATGCCAAAGCATGGCTCTGGGTCCCGTTCTGGGGGAGGGGGAAGCTCGGGCTTCCCCGCCCCAGCCCCGCGCCTGGGGGGGGGGATAAATTTTTTTTGCCTTTATTTCCCCCCCCCCAATCTAGGTGCGTCCTATGGACTGGTGCGTCCAATAGTCCGAAAAATACGGTAACTGCTTAATTTAAACATAATATTACTTCAAATTTCATCTTTTTCTTGTACGTCACTTACTCTCATATATCTTTCAACTAAATTGCTGATGCCATGTTATTTTCTATCGTGCAATTTCTTAGCATTCATACAGCTTATACTGTTTTTGTAAATAGTCCTTAAACTTTTTCCACTCCTCTTCCATTGTCTCTTCTCCCAAGTCTCGGATTCTGCCAGTCATTTCGGCCAGCTCCATGTAGTCTATCAGTTGCGTCTGCCATTCTTCCAGTGTGGGCAAATCTTGTGTCTTCCAATATTTTGCAATGAGTATTCTTGCTGCTGTTGTTGCGTACATAAAAAAAGTTCTGTCCTTCTTTAACACCTTCTGGCCAACAATGCCCAGAAGGAAGGCCTCTGGTTTCTTGGGGAAGGTATACTTAAATACCTTTTTTAACTCATTATAGATCATTTCCCAGAAGGCCTTCACTCTTGGACAAGTCCACCAGAGATGAAAGAATGTTCCTTCAGTCTCCTTACATTTCCAACATTTATTATCATGCAAATGGTATATTTTTGCAAGCTTGACTGGGGTCATGTACCACCTATATATCATTTTCATAATATTTTCTTTCAAGGCATTACATGCCGTGAACTTCACACCGGTGGTCCATAACCATTCCCAGTCAGCAAACATAATGTTGTACCCAATGTCCTGCGCCCATTTTATCATGGCTGATTTAACTGTTTCATCTTGAGTATTCCATTTTAACAGCAAGTTGTACATTCTTGAAAGTACCTTAGTCTTTGGTTCTAACAATTCTATTTCTAATTTCGATTTTTCCACCTGGAATCCTATCTTTTTGTCCAAATTAAAAACCTCCTTAATCTGAACATAATGTAACCAATCTCGCACCTTGTCCTTTAATTTCTCCAAACTCTGCAGCCTCCAAGTATCTCCAACCTTTTCTATTATTTCCCAATATTTCGGCCATACCTTACCCTTAACTATCAAACTGGGGGGCATTGCTGTGATAAGTGACAATGCATCCCAACATGGTATCAGCCTCAATCTTATGCAGGTCGAAAGGAAGGAGGTGGATTGGGGTAAAGGGAGAAATGTGTGTAAGCACCTGTGTTGTAAGCAAGTAAGAGCATTGGTGTGTATAGGGAGAGGAATCGTGTGTGTGTGTGTGTGTGTGTGTGTGTATTAATGACTCTGGGCTTGTTTGATATAACACTGGATTGGTGTTCCTTTATTTTTCAGGGAAGCTTTTGAACTTTTCTGTCCCTCTCTCATTTTGTACCTTTCCTTCTGTTTGACTTTGAAATCTCTCTCTCTCTCTCTCTCTCTCTCTCTCTCTCTCTCTCTCTCTCTCTCTCTCTCTCAAACTCTGTAGCATCAGGAATGAGATTTCCTAAACAGTATTTTATCCCAGTTATAGTATTCTGGTGTGTGTGTGTGTGTGTGTGTGTGTGTGTGTGTGTGTGTGTGTGTGTATTTTGAAAGGATACTGAAAATATGTAGCATATACCGTATTCCCCACAAGACCGTCTGGTTGACTTCTCTGGAAATAGCTATTTTCAGATCAATTGCTGGGAAGTTGCTATGAAAAGGTTTTCCATCTCAGTGTAGTGGTGATCTCAGGTGATGTCTGCAGCCAGCCAGATGAAGCTTTTAATGAAAATGGTAGTTTTCCTGGGGAATGGGAAGGGTGTGCATACGATTTGGCTTACATAAAATGTCTCTCTCCGTATCATAACAGGGTAATAAAATATGGAGCTCCAAAGCTTTTAGAATATTGGAAGTTATGTGCAAATGGGAATCTCCTTTGTGTGCTCTAAAACACATTCTAGTACCTGTCATACTACATGACATAAACGGAACAACCAAAATGGAAAATTCTTCAGGGTAAATTTCTTTATGTAGATGTAGAGCCATTCATGCTGAAGAAACAAGTTAGGCTAGGCATGACAGCAGTACATGTTTTGTCTAGAGGTGTTACTTGTGACATTTGAAGTGGCAGAGCTGGAGAGTAGTAAAACTCAGCCAGTCCTCCCTTAAGGTAGTAAGGAAAGGTTAGTAGAATGCTTAAAATATTTGTCATTGGAGCAAACATATGTCCCACTTTGTGCAATCTCCTGAAAAGGTTTATTTGGCTGTTTTTTAGGAATTGAAAAAAAATAGCCTGGCAACTTCCAAGATCTATTTTCTAGTTATGCCACATTAATTCTGGCTTAAGGGATGGGGAAAGGAGGCCAGCTCTTCAAATGTATCTAAATTGTTCAACATAGCTGAGATAATTTATGTCAGCTAATTAGGCTGCTGTCCTAGTTTAACTCTGTGAAGTTGTCTCTCTCTTTCTTTCTCTACTTTTCCCTGTGAGTTCTTATAAGACAGTGTTGCTCATGAACTTGGAGGTAAAACTGCTATTACAGAATCATTTATTCATCTCAATATACAGTGGTACCTCGGGTTACATACGCTTCAGGTTACATACGCTTCATGTTACAGACTCCGCTAACCCAGAAATAGTGCTTCAGGTTAAGAACTTTGCTTCAGGATGAGAACAGAAATCGGCGCAGCAGCAGCAGGAGGCCCCCGTTGGCTAAAGTGGTGCTTCAGGTTAAGAACAGTTTCAGGTTAAGAACAGCCCTCTGGAACAAATTAAGTACTTAACCCGAGGTACCACTGTAGTGAGTCTTGCTTAAGCTTCCTACTCTTCTGCTGCCATGCCCTCTGGAACCCTTTTGCCATATTTTTCCCCAGCACTCTGGAGTTTTTGAACCAGGGCTTGTATGAATCAGAATTAGTGTCCAACTGGTGAAAGGGTCAGGCAGTTACTTTCTGGAGTACAAAAGTTATTTGGGAGCCCTTTCCTCCTCCACTGACCTTGCACAGTCCATACTTGTGAACTGGTCTATAGAACTGAAATAAATATCCCATGTCTTTTATGTGCACATGCATATGTGAGAGAAGTATTACTTAAATATATGAGTGTTGTGCTTGTAGCTAAAGTGTGTATCTTCAATAATCTGACAGGAAATTGGGCAATCTGATATCTTTCTTTAAAACCTTTGCTTGAAGTCAGTGGTAGTAAGCTCCTGGGTTGTGTTGGTTTTGAAGATGCTCATCTCCCCCACTCCTCCCCGTGTGTACAGTGAAGGTTTGACTATAAATAATAAGGTTTAATTAATGCTCCTTGAATTTTTATCCCTTAAAAAAAAACATGACTGCAAATGAGTGCGTGCTGTTGCATTTTTCTTGTACTCTTTTCTCATTCATGGGCTCATAGATAAACTGAATAAACAACAATTACTTGGCAAATAATTACTCATCCCTGAAGGCGCTGATTGAATACAGCAGGGGAGCAAAAGTTGCAGCGGTAAAAACATTATTTGGCTGGTAGGGTGGATGTAGAAAGCAGGAGAAGGAAGTTGAACACTTTTCTGTGTTTTGGCACATTCTGGTTTTGGACACAACAGGGAACAGCAATGCATCTCGGCCAAATGCCGCATGATTTCATGTGGTATATAGTTTTCCAAGGGTGCCTTCCACATCACATTTAAACACATGCATTTTGTTTTTTAATTGCTCTGCATTACATCCCTTGTTTGAAACACTAACCATGCCCAGGAACTACATGTGATGAGGATTACTTGGGAGGAGTACAGGGAATACACCCTTCACCCTATTTTCTGCCCTTCATGAGAATGAGGCTGAAGGGTTGAAGCGGTGAGCCTCAGTTAACAGTTAAAAATTTTGAGGCAAACAAATCCAGGGAGAGTTGCTATATTTATTTATTTAATTGATTAATTAACCTACATACCACTCTTCAGCAGAAAATATCAAGGTGGTTTTATAATAAAATATTTATTCTTTTTAAAAAAACAACAACATTCAAAGCAGTGGCAGCTTTTCTTTTTTGTGGATGGTATACAAAATGGAATTTTTGGCTATGATAGTATCTTCCCTTGTCCTCTCCCCATTTTTTGTAAGTTCTCTTTCACTGTGTTCAAAATATTCACCTCAATACCTGGAGTGTGGGGGTGATGGTAGCTTGTATGACACACATGCTAATGAACCAGTAGAATGCAAGTTTAAAATGCAACATGAGGAGCAAAGCCATCAGTTAAGTAAACAGATAAATCCGAATCCCTTAATTCTGAGACCTGAATCATTCATGGTACTAAATTTGTGTCTGTTCGAATAAAAAGTCTTCTAAACTTTGGCATAAGGAGTATGTGGGCTTCCTGTTTATGGTACCCACTTTCTTTTGCTCCCCCCTTTAGAAGAAGCTTGAGTACATAGAGTGCTGTTTACAGAAGGATAATTATGCAGTCATTTTACTATTCTGCAGAGTAATACCTGATTTAAATGTCATTTTTTTCAAGTGCACTTGAGAGAACTATTTTGAGCTTCAGTCGGGCTTGATATTCTGTGTGGCTTTAATCCTTAGTAGGGGAAATGCTTTTTGTTTTGCTTTTTTGCATTCACGGTTGTTTCAGGCACTAAAATCAAATGTTCTTTGAAGTTTCTGTATCCAAGTTCTGAAGAAGGCGATTCGTGCCGACTCTTGACAGTGTATATTTCCATGCCTGAACACTCTTTTGATACATTTTTAAAACACGTACCAAAATATGAAATATCTATAGTAGGCTGATGGCAAATGTCCCTTTCTTGGGAAAGAAGCTTGAGGGAAGTGGTGGGGAACCAGATCCAAGCACTCTTAGATGCGGCTAATTTTTCTAGATCTGCTTCTTTTGGTCTGGTTTTGGCAGTGATGGAAAAAAACCATTTGTTGCCTAGTGGGATTCCTTCTATCAGGAGAAAGATGTGGGGAGGGTAACCCTTTTGATTTCTTCTTGATCTTTTAGCGGTTTCTGATACTATTGATCTTCATATCCACCAGGAACAGTTGTCTGAGATGGCAGTAAAAAGGTAAAGGAAAAGGACCCCTGACAGTTAAGTCCAGTCACGGACGACTCTGGGGTTGCGGCCCTCATCTCGCTTTACTGGCCGAGGGAGCTGATGTTTGTGCACAGACAGTTTTTCCGGGTCATGTGGCCAGCATGACTAAGCCGCTTCTGGCAAACCAGAGCAGCGCACAGAAACGCCGTTTACCTTCCCGCCGGAGCGGAACCTATTTATCTACTTGCACTTTGATGTGCTTTCGAACTGCTAGGTTGGCAGGAGCTGGGACTGAGCAACGGGAGCTCACCCTGTCGCGGGGATTCAAACCGCCGACCTTCTGATTGGCAAGCCCTAGGCTCAGTGGTTTAGACCACGGCGCCACCCGTACTGCATTGCAATGGTTCCATTTATACCTGGATGGCTCTCTCCCAAAAACCGTGCTGGGGGATTTCTGCTTGACCCCATGGTGTTTGCATTTTTAGGTTCCATCTTTATCCCCTATGCTTTTTAGCATTAAATAAGTAAGTTAAATCAGCTAGGGACTTGGAGTCTGTTGTCATCTGTATGCAATTGGAACACTGCTCTTCCTGCTTCATATCTCTAAGAGTGTAGTGTGAAATGTAAAGGAGAAGGTTTTAGGTGGTGGGGGGGTTAAAAAATTTTTTTCTTGCTCTGCCAAGTTCTGAAGTTCAACTGAGATTCTAATAAGTTGCTATTCCTGCTTCATATATCCATTCCCCCCTCCCTTTCTTCTTTCTGGTATGTATGTATGTATGTATGTGTGTGTTTTATATACTGCCCTATACCCGGGGGTCTCAGGGCGGTTCACACAACAAAATCAAAATATAAAATCACAAAATATATAATCAAAATTAAAAACAACCCAGTAACACCCCCCCAAACCCCACATTTTAAAAGGGCCATTTTGTTTACCATTTCAAACTAAGTGCATCTTGGAGAACCATAAGTGTTGGGTGGAGGACAAAAGCAACAGGCAGGGCAATAAGCCCCACCCCTTTAAATTGTCCCACCTCCACAAACAACACATTTAAATTATGTGGCACAACTGTTGTTTGGGATACAGGTCATGTCACTACTATAATAAGAGATACTTTTGTTCTAGGAAAAAAATCAAAGTTAGGCTATTTTAAAAATAAATAAATAAATTGAGTGGCACTGACAGTAGTACGATAGCAGTCTTAGCTCAAAAGCTTTTAAGCTGTTCTTGCCTGAATGCATGCCCCCCCCCCCATGGGAATGTATTGCAAAAGATCAGTTCCTAGTTTCCTTGCTTGTCAGCTGTCTCCCTTCCTGAGATCTGTCTTCTGTTCCACACTATTCACAATAATATAAAAGGGTAGGTAAAAAATAAAAACCCCACAGAAAACTAAATCCAGGACCTCAGTTGGTTAGAGTGTGCTGCTGAAAATGCAAAGGTCCCGGGGATTTGATCCCTGTATATTCCTGCAGATTCCTGCATTGCAGTGGGTTGAACTACATGAACCTCTGACTCCCTTCCAGCTCTACAGTTCTATGACCTAAGTCCTTCATCCAGTGCTTTTAAAGGGATATAATGATCTCTATGTTTCCTACAACCAGGCCCTGCTTTGTGTATAATTGTATTTGGTTTGTTGGTGCTTCAGGATTCTGCTTAGACAATTATTATCCATTTTCACCATGGGCTGCTTTGGTAGGAAGGGTAGGATATAAATATAAGAAATAATATGGTTCTGAGGAATCAAGAATGAATGCTCTAACAAAACCTCTGGTTATGTTATAAATGTGTATTCATTGATTTGTTTGTTCGTTCCAGAATTGGTGATGTTGCTGGAATGGTGGTCGGGCACAATTTGTACACTCTACACGGATCCCCAGAATTATGAAAAGTACGGGACAGAGAATGCCATAGTAATCCTTAATCACAACTTTGAAATTGACTTTCTCTGTAGCTGGAACTTTTGTGAAAGATTTGGAGTCTTAGGGGTGAGTCTTGACTAGTATTTTAACCAATTGCCCTTTACAAGAACTCTACTGAGCAAATTGGAGGTCACTTAGATTTCGGGTTGTGCCTTTGTGCATCTTCTTTTTTAAAATTGGCATTTTTATAACTTTTATTGGCTTGGAAGAGTTGAAGAAGAGGATGAGTTCAATGTTGCATGGTGGTATATCACAGATTATGCGGACCTGATATATATATCAAACCTACCAATCAGTTGTATACCGTGGCCAGCTAAGTGCTTGCCAATCCCCTGTTTGAGGAATCTCAAGCAAGAAACAAAACCAAGATATTTATCCCCTTCTTCATAAGATGCCGTACTTGGTTGGTGGACTGTGAACGAGTTGCATGTCCTTGCTTTGTAATAGTAATGATTAATTCAAAGCACAGCGACCAGGGTGTTGTCTGGCTGAGGGCATTTGGAGCACATTGCTGCAGTGTTATTCCAGTGATGCTCTCTCCAAAAGGATGCATGAATGTATATAAAAAAGTGTACAGGTGTCTCTTTAATTATCCCTCCTCTTGTTACAGATATATTGCCTTTTATTTCTCTTCTGCCTTTTCTTCTGTTTTTCAGAGTTCCAAAGTACTTGCAAAGAAAGAGCTTGCTTCTATGCCAATCATTGGCTGGATGTGGTACTTCCTTGAGATAGTTTTCTGCACGCGAAAGTGGGAGGAAGATCGGAAAAATGTCGTGCAAGCCCTACTCAATCTCCGGGATTATCCTGAAAACTTTTGGGTAAAATACTTGGCAGTAGAGTGGAAAACATATATTTTTAGGAGGCACAAAAACCATTAAAATGTAATAACTCTGAATTTGGAATATAAATACTCTTTTACCCTTTTTCAGGAAACCCCTTCCACACCAGCTGATTTGCCAAAGAACTCCAGCATTTTAGAGGCTTGTGTGGTTGTTCTAGGACAAGGGTGGCCAACAGGAGACCTGTGGGCTGTATCTGGCCTGTACTTTAGCTTTCTCCAGTTCCCTCCACCATTTTGGGCTGGCAAGCTGCCGCTAAGCACTTGACAGGCACCACTCCAAGCAGAAAAAAGGTGAACTCTCATTTGCAGCTTAGAATGGTGCTTGTCAGGTGAGCAGCAGTCCTGATTTTTTAGTTTGTTTTGCTTTTCTTTTTGGCTGGGCAGTGCAGTGCAGCTGCCCAAGAGATTTTGCATAGGAAGTGATCCTGGATGGATCAAAAGGAGCACGAGAGCATCCTATCAGAAGGAACATTTCCCATAAGGAAATGGAAACCTGCTTCAGTGACACCTTTGTGAAGGAGTGGAGCATGGTTCTCCTGTGCTCTTTTTCGTTTTTAGCTTGAAGTTAGACCCTTATGTTATCCCTGGGAGGTGGGGCAGGTTGCCTGGGGAAGATCTGTTCCTCCAAAGTTGAAGACATTAGTCACCCGTCTTTTACACAGTCCACATGAAGCATCTTCCAGTTCTCTTTGGCCTCACTTGAAGGGAGGGCTGAGCTCTAGAGATGAATGGGCGGGACTGGTACTTAATGGCATGTTCTGCTGTGGTCTTGCGGAAACTCCTTCCTACGAAGCTAGTATTTGCCTCTGGAAGCAAATACCCCCAGTGATACTGAGCTATTCTGTGGCAAGCTATTTAAGACAGATACCAGATTTGGCAGATAGTTGGAAAGAGCATTGTGGTATGCATAAGAGCCATGTGAGTCATCCATGCTTCCACACTCGTGCTGCATAACGCACTTTGCAGCCTGATGCACCTTTCTTAGTGGTTAGGCTTTCTCCTAATGCCTTTGGAGACAGCTGCACTTTTGTGATTTATCTGAAATGCTGCATTAACATACTGCATCAGAAGTAGTCATTTGTTTTCGTCTGTGTAAACTGTCCACTGGTATACAACAAAATGTAATGAATTCGTTGCAGGGTTTTGTTGTTGCTATTTCTTTAGTCGGTTTGTCTTCCGTATCAAGCTCTTTGGTGGTATATATATATTTCTCTTTCAGTTCCTGATTCACTGTGAAGGCACCAGGTTCACAGAGCAAAAACACAAAATCAGCATGCAGGTAGCTGAAGCCAAAGGCCTACCCAAGCTCAAATATCACCTGCTGCCACGGACAAAGGGATTTGCTGTCACCGTCCAGTGTTTGAGAAATGTAGGTAAGGAATTGCACAAGGAAAAGTTTCCAAGATATTATTTTGAAATCTTTTTTCAGAGTTATCTGCATACTGCAACTAAATAAGCGTCTAAACTAAAACAGAAGCAGCAGTTGCCACTGGTTCACATCAGCCACTAAATTAGACCAACAGTTTTTCTGCAAAGGCTTAATGGCAGTTCTGCTTACTCATGATAATTTACTCGTGATAATTTCAAAATAACGCTACTTCCCTTCCATCAAATCCCTCCTCCAAACGACTGCATTCTGACCATTGTATTTTGGCTTAATAACTGGAGATATGAACAAGACATGACTGCATATGAAGCTCCTTCATCCTTTCCTTTGCAGCTGGAGCAAACAAGCCAGGAAGTCTTCCATCAACCAGTTTCCCAAGTCAGGATATTAAATCATGGTTTGAGGTTGGCTCAATATTCTGGCTTGTTCTGAAGCTTGTTAACCATGGCCTCCCAGGCCAAATGAACCAGGAATTGTAGTTAACAGAAGGCTTCCTGGTTTAATTGCTCTTGCTAGGAGGGAGGAAAGAAAGAGTATGTTTGTTCATTGTGTGGTTTTTAAAGCTGAGACATGATCATCCAAATGAACCCATGGTTCCCATGACTTTTTTCTCTAGACAAGATAGTTATCTATGTGTCAACAGTGAGAAAGTTATAGGCTACCTTTTTGGCTCAAAACAGTGTCAACTGTCAAGGGGATTTTAAAAATCTAAACTATTTGGGGGATGTTATTTTAAATTTTGATAATTTTGTAAAATTGATATGTTTTAACTTACTCTTGGGTTTTCTTTTTGTCATTTGCATTGTAATGCAGATAGGTGAACTACAGCTCCCATCCGCCCCAACAATCATGGTCAATGGCCATGGATGATGGGATTTGTTTTTCAGCAACATCCAACATTCCTTCCCTAATTTCAGTTTGGTTGTTCCAAATCTTTTTTTGCTTGCTGGCACAAAGGTACTGCATGAACTCTCCAGTTTACATTTCCTTGCTTTATGTGTTGTCCTTTAGCACAATATATGTGAGAAGCATTTTCCTGGGTAAATAGACTGCTATTATATGCCCTGAGGTAATAGCATATAGCGTTATAGAGAAGCTTATTGGTCCATCATTTCCTGACCTGTACTTTTCTTTTTTCTTTTTCTTTTTGGGATGTATATCTATTCAGATTTCCATTTCTTTCAGAGCTCTCTGATTTGTTTTCTTTTTTTAAAAAAAAAATCATTTCAAAGGGAAGAGGTGCTTAGGACTCTCTCCTGCCCTCATATTTATGCCATACAACTTCAAATGATTCAGTGGTTTTTGTTGGACAAGCTAAAATAAGCCCATTTTGGGTTGTAACATCAGTGTAGGGAGGGATATGTGTGGCTTTGCATTATTCGATTTTAAATACACACACACACACACACACACACACACACACACTTTTTTTTTGTATACTGACCTATTTACAGATGGTCCCAGCAAGATTGCTGTGAAAGGTAAATTACTCAAAATATTTAGGAGTTTGACTGCTCCTGGTGAGAAAATATCAGCAATTTCCATCCTGAATGAAATGTTCAGCAAAAATCCAGATAGTCAAGAGTTAAAAGATTAATGACAAATAGGGCTGTGGAGTCTGGTGCCAGAATGATATGAACTGACAAGCTTAATTGTGGATCATTAGCTCTACTTACGGTACTTTCAGCCAAACAAGCACTACAGTTCTTTCCTTTCAGAGGACCATTTTAATTGGTGTATAAAGCTCTCTGCACTTTCCTTAGATCTCTAATTCAATTTGTCAGTTCATCTTGTATCGCGGACTTGCACGCTACTGTTGTAGAAGTTACTGGCTTACCCATCACTTCCAGAAAGTGAAAGCACAACCTCTAGAGGCCATTTTTCATCTTCATTTTACTTGCAGCAGTTTAGGTCTGCTGGATTCCTGGAGCTGCAGTCCTTTCCCTACATTCACATGATCAGCCTTCGGAATGGGAGTGAGATTGTTAACTGACGATGTGCTCTAAACAAGATGCCACCTTCTTTTCTTCCAATCTTCTGCCATTCTCCCAGGCAGCTGTATATGCCTGCAAAAGGCATGCAAGACATAGCATGTTTCTTATTGCTAAAACAGTCTTTGAATTTGTTTGAAATGAACTGGAATATTGCCCGTCTTCTGACTGTAAGATTTTTGGACAACCAGATAGTGTAACTGAAAACCGGCTATTTATTATTTCAGGTTTTTATGCACCGTTTAATCAGTAGCTTTTATAATAGCACAAAACAATAAAAACATAATAAAACCAAACAGGAACCTGTACATCACCTTAGGTTTTTAGCCTGCTGGAATTAGAGAGTCTGAGTGTAGCCAGGAGTGGGCCTGTCTGATCTCAGTTTGGCAGAAGTTCCACTGTTTTGAATACTAAGTATATTGCAGGAGAAGGGATAGGAAATCCCATGTTTTCCTAGGATGCTCTCATGGAATGCTCTTGCCTTGCTCTGCGGGACAGGAACCTGTAAAACATATGCGTGTTTGTGCATGTGTATCTGGTGCACCTTAGGAGCTTGTGTGTGTGCGCATTTGTCAATAAATAACTATCCACCTTTTGCCTCCCTTGGCTGGGTATTTACAGGACATGGTGTGGCTGCTGTATCCATTGCACCTAGTTGCTGAGGTGCCCCCTCCACCCTCAGGAGAGGGTTTGCAGGTGATTGCATATGTTGTGGTAGGCACCAAGCCTTTCTCCTGTCGTCAGCCATCTGCTACTGCAGACGTCACACCACACACTGGGTTGCCACTTCTTTAAAATGTCTCATGTGGCAGATCCAACATCCTGGAGAGCCGGTTGTTGGTTTGCTTCAGCCACACACTGGTCAAGATAGTACCATGTGCCTTCCTACAGCTCTCACACTCATTTGCTATGTGTAATTTGTGGATCCAGATCTGTCCTTTTGATTGATTCAAGCTCTAATTTGTTTTTTGATAGGCAGCTCACTTTCTTTCCTACCTCCGAGTGTCCTTTCCTATCAGTTGTTATAGTATGTATTTTTAAAAGTAA
This sequence comes from Podarcis bocagei, assembly GCF_964188305.1. NCBI lineage: Eukaryota > Metazoa > Chordata > Lepidosauria > Squamata > Lacertidae > Podarcis > Podarcis bocagei. The sequence goes on along the minus strand of NC_138127.1, from coordinate 56,489,547 downwards.
ATACATAATAAACCACCGTCACTGCCTATAGCAAGTGATTATTTTCCACCGTTGGATGGAGGCAGGAGACTTGTAAGTGATGCTCCCTGAGATAGCTCAGTAGTGCTAAAAATCAGTCTGTGACAGCAATCATAGCGTGTGGTGTCTTCTCTTCCTCTGTAGTTTCAGCCGTGTATGATTCTACACTGAATTTTAGAAATAATGAGAATCCAACTTTGCTGGGAGTTTTAAATGGGAAAAAATACCAGGCGGATTTATATGTAAGGTAAGTATATTCCCTTTGCTATTTCCTTCCCTAATATACTTAACCCAAACAGTTGATTGTACAAGTTGTACCAGCGAATACATTTTGATGCACTCTTGACTCGATTGCATATGGCTTTAAATTGGAATTTGTACACATTTACCCACTTCTAATTTAATAACTGTTGGTTTTAATTATATAGCAAATGGTAGCAAGTGGTTTTCTCTTTCTCTCCTCTTTATCCTTTGTAGGCGGATTCCATTAGAGGAAATCCCAGAAGATGAGCAGGAATGTTCTAAATGGCTTCACAAACTCTATCAAGAGAAGGTTGGTTTATTATTCAGCAGCTCTTCGGATGATAAAAGGCTCTACATGGATTTTCAGCTTCTTTGCAGACAGTCTCCTGCAGTAGTTGTGTTTCCTAATGCATTTTAAACAGCAGAAGCTCTCTGCATCTGTATTGGCGTAGCCAGTTGCAAAAGGAAGACAGGGCTCCTGCACCTTTAATGAGGTAAAAGAAAGGATATCAGCAGCAAGCTACACTTGCTGAAATCCCCTCTTCTACACCACTATTAAAAGTTGGAGAAGCCCTGTTCTCTTTTGAATCTGGTCACCCTAATTTGTATTTAGAATTCAAGGAGGAGGCAAGGCAGGGGAGACATACACACCCTCCCCCTGTGCAACATAAGTCTGCTGCTTTCTTCCTGCTACTAGGACTTTGATTATTGTGCTCTGCCATGAACCATGCATAAGATAATGGCATCAGTACCTTTAAAAAAAAAAAACCCCAAAAAACCCTCTCCCCCTTTCAAATCTACCATCCATTAGTTTGAATTAATCTGTATATTTGAACAGTTGGCTGATAGTGTTTCAAGCTGATTAGATATTGTTAAGCTATTGTGCTACGAAGAGAGGAATTGTAACTCTGACTCCACTCAAGGCCCATTGAGTCCAGCTTTTTCGTTTTCAAAGGAAGCCAGCCTAATGCCTCTAGATGCTCACAAGTCTAGAATGATGTTGATGTTCTCCCATGTAGTTTGTTCCCGATACCTGAAGGATGAGATTCTCAAATGTTTAACTCTCCCTGAACGTACAAAGGAAATCACATCTTCAAAATCCTCCATAATTTGCATATTCCTTCTGTGCCTTTTTGGAAGGAAAAATACATACTTCTGGATTTAATTGATTTATATGCTTTATTAAGTGTTTTAGATCACTTCCAACAACACAAATTGATAATAACCAGGAAGGAAGGGGTGGGTAGGTTCTTGCTCACATAATAAAGGGGGGAAGCTGGCATGAGTTTGCCCAGTAGAAGGTTTAAAAGCATGGAATATGTTCAAATTGTGATCACTGTAATGGATAGAAATAAACATGCAAAGTATTTCACCAGTGGTACATAAATAAAGGAAGAGTCACTTTCTGGCAGAAACCCCCCCCCCCCACACTAAATAAATGGAAAAGACAAATTTCCTTGTGAAGCTGAATCTAAGAAGAATGTATTATAGAGGTGCTAACAGACTTGATTAGATCTCTGGATTATATCTCATTTCCTTGCTTCATCAAAACCAATTTGGAAACGAGGAATTTCTCATGGTTGGCAGCTAGAAATAACCCTCAGGCCTCTTATGTGTCTTTCCCAAAAATACATATTATCTGATCTGAATAATCTAAAGTAACTTAAGCAGCAGAACTTCCCCAAATGGGTTGTTTTGTTCCCCAGAAACTTAAGCACATAAATAAATTCCCAAATTATTAAAATTAGAACGTGACACAAGGCTGCAGTAGGTAAAGGATTTGTTTATGTGTACTATGCCCCCCAAAAAAATATGTTTACTGCTTGGTTTGTACAGCAACTAGAAACTAACTATGTTGATGTTGCAAAATGTTACACCAAGATCAGTAAATATTCTCTTTTGATTATAAATCTCTTGGAGATAAGGGCTCATTAAAACTGTGGAGTTGGTGACTGACAAACTAAGAGCAGGGAACAGGAAAGCTTGTTGCCTCTGTGATATTCCTCCACAATGTCCACCAAGAGATCAGAGGCGATCAAACCTTCTGCAGGAGCCAGTTGGAATCCAAAGGATGGCTATGTGCATGTTTATGTATCTGTTCCTTGGACTTCTGCTGCTCACCACAGCAGTTTCTACAGCAGCAGCGTTTAAAACTGCACAGTAGCTTGTTTATTTGTGGGATCCATTTCAGAGAAAAGGGAATTCAAAGCTTAGGTCGCATGTGTGGTTCTCTCCCTGTGCACATATCATTTCTTGGGTTCCTGCGCTAAGGTAGAAGTGAGTGACGGTGTGGCAAAAATAGTTAATAAGGTGAAGGAGATTTGCTAGGCCTGGTTGGAAACTCGGAGGGGATGGGCATGCTCTGGACCCCTTGACATCTTCTCACTCTCTCCTCCTTTGCCCTAACCAGGATTCTTTTCAAGAGGAATACTACAGAACAGGAGCCTATCCTGGCACTCCCATAGTGCCACCCCGGCGGCCGTGGACTCTATTGAATTGGCTCTTCTGGGCCATATTGTTGCTATATCCTTTGTTCAAGCTGTTCATCAACATGATCAGCAGCGGCTCCTCACTGACTCTGGCGACATTTGCCTTTGTTTTCATTGCAGGTGAGCTGTGGTTTGCAACCTTAAGGCTGCCTCTAGAAATAATATTTTGAGGAAACGGGTCCTTTTCCATTCTAATTTTCTTGAGTATTTGTTCATCAATTAGATGTTTGCATGCACATTTAGGTCTGATGGGGTGGGGGAGGAATTTAGTGTACCGGTTGCCCCCAGTAGACCACTCTAGAGGCAGTGCTGGAATTCAGCTGAGTGACATTTTGCTGTGCTATCACTGAAACTTAATCTTATTTCTCTCTCTCTCTCTGAATTAATATTGCTTTTTAAAGTCTGCAGAACTCAGCTGAAAAGTACCCGTGAGTAAAGACACTGAAGAACTTCTCATTTCTCTTCCAGTCAGGGAGCAAAATGGAAAGAAATTAACTGAAGATAGCAAGTTTTCAAATGCACTTACATTTCCAACAATGAACTGAGCTAATCTTGTCTTTTTCTTTCCTTTCTGTGATGGTAGCTTGATCTGTCCAAACAAATAACCAATATATCAAATGTTTGGGCACATGGCTTCAGCTCAGGGTCTCCACTTGACATTTCAATTCTGTCTGATAGTTAAGCTTCATATTTGCAAAAGAAAAGTAAGCTTTTAGAATGGGTGATATAGGAAAAATGAATGTCAGGATTGTGCCTATTCTTTCAGAATTGAAGATTCTCAGAATGGCTGAGTCAATCTGAAGACTGTTAGCAGATGCTCATTATCAGATTCTTAATTCTTGCTATTTTGTATTGAACTGTATTAGTCAGCTGTGGGTTTATCTACTAAACCCAACATCAAGATATCAAAACTCTGGTTTTGCAATTTCTGCGGAACAGTTACTAACCAGATTACATATATCCGACAGGGATTACAATAATAGAAGTGTCTTTTCTTCAGCAGCACAAATAATTTTGTAGAATGTTTACTTAAAGGTACTTTGTGAATGGTGGAGCAGCCTCTTAAAACAGAGTGTGTGTTGTAGCCAGTACCCACCAAGTCTGCAGCATATAGTGAACAGGCTTCCTCATTCTGCACCACACCACTCCAGAATATTTGCTCATGAAACTTGCTTCAGTTTTGTCAAACCAGAGGTTTCAGGACTGAAGAGCACCATGTCTTTCTATGCTAATGTGTTCAGGTAAGCCACCCAGCATAATTCAAAAGCATCCTGTGTGAAATCAGAGAATGTTTTCTCTTGCCTGTAATGAATTCTCTTTTTCAAGCTACCTTTCCCCCCTCTTACATTCTCTTGGTGCCCTGATCCAATCAGCTTATACAATATCTGGCATTCTCAGCATCTAACAGAAGAAAATAGTTGGTATTCTGTATTAAATCAGAGTAGTAGTACTGCAACGTCTCGGGTATGACTGAAATGACCTTGAAGCTTCCTGTTGTTGTTATATATTTCTTTATACCCCACCTTTTCTCCTAAAGGGGCTTCTTGTTGGCAAGTGCTTGCTGGCCAGTCAGTGTATGAAGACCATGCTCTGTTTTGTGCTTGTGTTCAGATATGACTCATATGGCTTATTGATTAAACCCAGAGTTCATCTAGATTCAAGAGCTCCCGTTAACCGTATCAGTCAGATTGCGTAGCTCGATTGGATTAACAGATTCAAAAACCATATAGTCTGGGTTCTAGAAGGCTGCAATGTAAATTATATCATTCATATAGTTTACACACAACTGAAACAAATGGCACCAGAGCAGCCCAAATTATGTGCCAACTGCATACATTAAGCAAGACTATTTGGTTGGTTTGCAGTCTCACTTTGCTCATAAAGTGTGTGGTGAGAGAACTCTGCAGCAAACAGGAACATTGGCTACTGGAAATCCATTCTTAAGCCTATCTTTGCAATTGTAGCACATAGAAACATCCTTTTTTTTAAGGGGGGGGGGAGAAACACCTGATACCAGTTGTTGGGTCTTACACAGAATATATACAGCCTTACTTTTAATTGCAGGTGCATGGATTGTGTGCTTTCTTCCTTACAAAAGCCTTCAAAATTGGCCCCAGTATTAACAGTTAGGACATAGAAAAATCAGACGGGCAGGTAGAAGTTGCTGCCTAAGACAGTGCAGAGGAACAGGGCGGAGAGACTTGCTGCCAGTCAGAGATGTGGCTGGGCACTATTTCTCCCCTGCTGGGATTGCACTGGTGGTGGTCATGGCAAATCATCTGCTGCAAGCAGCAAATGCAGCTTTGCACATTGTCTGCTCAGCCCACGATTGAATAACTAGGCAGTGTGGTGTCCTGACACATGTGCTTACGCGAAGCAATTTGGAGGATCCATTCAGTTAGCGCAGGTGTGGTCTTATCTGGACTAAAAGGGGAAAGAACATTCAGGCAGGCCAGTGAATCAACCCCATGTAGTAGAAGGGGACTCCTTTTATATGGAGTGCTGTTTTGGTGGCACGATTGTCATAATGACTGCAATAATTATAACCAAAGGTTTCACCTTTTCCCCCCATTTGAGATGGAAGCATCTCTTGTTATTTGTTGGTTTTTAATCTTTTTATGTTTTTATTCAAGAATACATCCACAGCGGTTTTTTTATTTTATTTTTTCAGGCTCCCAACAGTATTATGGTACAGGATAGCTCAGTTGGTAGAGCATGAGACTCTTAAGGGTTCGAGCCCCATAGTGGGCAAAAATATTCCTGCATTGCAGAGGGGCCCTCATGGTCCCTTCCAACTTTACAAGTCTGTGATTCTATGACAGCTTAGCTCCCAGATGCTCTGTGCCAGAAAGGGGCTATGCTGGGTTTTTCAGGTGGGTTCAATATGATGCTTTTGAATATTTAATGCGAAGAACATTTGAGAAGTTGTGGAATGTTTCCAGCCCATAAATTTTACAGGCAAGAGAATTAGCTGATAATTAAAATAGCCTTGGGAAACAATGAGGTCCAATGTTGCATGACCACAATTATTATATAGCTTAGTGTGATGATGGTGGAGGCCACATTGATTGATTTTTGTAGTGGAAAAGGATATTCGGAATGTTCTTCAGGTTGTAATCATAATTCTGTGCGGATTGTAAGATTAAGGTTTTAAATGGAGAATGCTCTCAGATTTCAAAGACTTTGATCTGCAGTAGATTACACCTAAACTATGCAAGAAATTGCTAGCTGGGCAATTACAAAAAGGAAATGTTTGTAGTTACTCATCTTGCATGTACTGCTGCATGTTTAGTGCATGTGGATTATCTGAAACTGACGTGAAAGTGTTGCCTGTTTAACTATCAAGCTACTGTAAATTTTAATCACTGGGTCTTAAATAACAAACTAGACAGAAATCCACATGGCTATATTAAATGTTAACCTGAAACTGCAAATGGGAGACTCTGTTGCATAATGTGAGAGGTCATCACACATGTTTCAAATACCCTGTAGTGAGAATTACATGTGAAAATTTCAGGACAGAGCAGATTGTCGCCAATTATATGTTTTAAGTACTACTTGTTACTAGTGAGTGGAGATTGCATAGATGTGAAGTGAAAGTAGACAGTTACTTCTTGGTTCTGGAAACATAACCAGGTTATGTGTACAACAGTAGATACCCCAACTTAGTCTTAAAGCCTTCCCCCAATTCACCACAGTGCATACAGTCAAGCTCACTGATTATAAAACTTTGCTGGGTTGTGAATTTTAATGAAAGCAGCTCCCACAAGAGGGATTCTCATATGTCTCTATGCCGCACATTACTCTGGATTGATTTTAATTTGAACTAAAAAGAATTTTATTTTGTCTAATCACAATTTTTCTCTTCTTTTGTTCATGGTTCCTGGAATTACCAATTTTGCGATTTTCTTCTGTTCTTTATCTTAGTACGTATGAAACACTGGGGAAGCCACGATAACAATCCAAGTTTATTTATTTAATTTTACATACAACACATATAGTGTTTTTTTAAAAAAATAAGAGGGAAAGGTCTAGTATGTCATTATAACGATTATTAACAGTTAATTACATTTTTTTTTACCATACTGTATTTTGTATAAATGAGTTCCAAATTTCATTATACTTGGCCATGCAAAGTCTTAATGATCCATGTTAAAAATCAACCTTCTCCTGCTTCCCAAAGTGAAGGGCATTCCTGCTCAAATCTTAAGGAGTGATACCGAGCTGAATAAGAAATGTCTGAGGGTATGTAGCAGCAGGATAGTGTAACACATGCCCGGACTTTACATTAGTCCTGCTTCTGTTTTGTGCCAGTCTTGTATCCCTGTTTTATCCGGCTATGTAGTAGAATGGTGGCAGCTCCCTGGAGTGAGGGACCGGTTTGGGAAGCTGGTTAGCTGGTCCTGTCTTTCTGAGAAGCCACCCCAAAGTAGTTCTGTGAATGGCAAATATGTTGGGTCACCCAGCTCTCTCTGCTACCATGACAAACCACCTGAGCTCCACTAGATGGTATGACAGGGGGAGGGAAGCAGGGGGTTTAGGTTGCAGTGTAAAGTAGGGCTGAAGAACCTGTGGCCTGCCCAGTGTTGGATTCCAGGTCCCATCAGTCACAGCCAGAATGGCTAATGTTCAAGGATGCGAGTCCAACATTTGCAGGGCCACATCTTCCCCATTCCTGATAAAAGAGGTGGACCAATTAAATGCATTTTATTTCCACAAGGCTTTGACAGGATCTCCGGCTTAATAGTAAACATGTTGCAGAGAAAGTTGCAGAAGCCATCTGGTGGCCAGCACAGGTATAGCCTCTTTCTAAGAAAACAGCTGCACAAGTCAGTTTGAGTACATATGTGAATGGCAAGGGTAGATAGCTGCTACCAGGAAGGAAAAAAGTACATGTTCTGTCCAGTATATCAACCTGATTTTTATTTTCTGCATACCTGCCTATGAATTGGGTCATGTGTGCTTCTAGTTTCCAGAAATACCTTTTCTTTGAATATCATGCACTCTGCCAATCAGCGACTGGATATTTCCAGCCATTCAGAGTCCACGGTGGAGTGTTGAATGTCAACAGCATAATGTTGGGTTTTAGATCAGGCATTATAGACTATGGGGCCCTTAAGGTCTGTGCCAATCCCTGTGCTGGTGGATCCTTTTGTGGAGGGTATAGGGTTTTCTCCCCCTTCTGCTTACTTACTGCTATGGGAATAGCCATGTGTGTTCACGTTAAGTCTCGATACAGCTAAATTTTTAATTATTGATTCCCCCTGAAACCGATGAAGCAAGTTACAATTAAATTAAACCCGATTGAAAACAATGCGGGTTGGATGCTACCAAGTTTAGTAATGGCCATTAATTTCAATGGGTCAGCTCTGTCTTCCAATGGGACCTGCCTTGTGAATTCCAATTCAGTTTAGCTGGATTGTGGCCTTCCTGCCTCAGCCATCTCTGTCTGAAAATGCCCAGGCAGGTGGAGGGGGGAAAGGAGACTCTGGATAAGGTTTGTTTTTCTTCCCTACTTTTTGGGACCTACCTCCCATGTCATTCTTCTGGTTACTTATTAACACTTTCCCCTCTTCCTTCAATCTCTGGTACCTGAAATATTTGGTTTTTAGCCAAAGCAAGAGAGAGGCTGGGTATTTGATTCAGTAGCTTGTTGGGTAGGTAGCAGTCCTTAGGTGGATCTTCCCCTGAGCCATTTCTCCTAAGTAGCACAGCTCCTTTCAGCAACGTCAGCCTTGATAGAATGTGTTTTTATAGGAGCATGAACATGTGTCTTTGAATTGTGCATGTGTCTGTGTGCATGGATGTGTCTGTGCCTTTCTTTCCCTTTCTTTCTTTCTCTTCCCTCCTTGTTTCTAGGACCCTGCTAGGTGACTATTGGTTAAGGACCTTGGAGGAGGCTTGAAGCTAGTAAGTCAAATTGCTTGAGCTTATCCAGTAGCCAAGACTCTCCAAAGGATGCTAGCATGATGTGATGGAGGTGGGGTTGGATACTGTGGTGGCTGAACATGTGCTTTCATTCCTCTTCTCCACTAAGCTGCTGCCAAAAATCCAATTACATTTTTTAAAAAAAATCGGTAACAATTGAGGTTCCTGTTTAAAGCATCCAAGAGCGTAGCTTCTCCCCGATTTGCTTTGTTTCCTCTTTATCTTGAAAGGTGACTTCATTTAGTAACTTGATACCCTAGGGATGGCATATGGGCAAGTTTCTTAATTATAGTGAAACAGTGGCATGCTGCAAACTGCCCCATATCCAGTGTAGCTGAAGAAAGAACAGCCTTGAGGCTGAGAAAAGGCCTGAACAGAGCCATGTCTCAGTGTGGAAACTAGGCTAGAGGCACTTCAGGGTCTGCTGCAGCAATTATCACGGTCAATTGCATGGGAATTCACTGAGAACAAAAACGGGGCAATGCCAGTGACTTATGGTGAGATTGTGCCTTTGCAGAATAGCATATAGAAGAGGTTATGTTGCTACTATTATGCTGTGGTGGGGATTGGGAATGCCAGGGGGCAATTTGCATTCCTGTCCAGTTCAGAGTGGCCAAACTGTAGGTTTGTTGCATTCACTGACCCTGCAGAGTACTGAGTAGTTGGGACAGGGTTTTGAATTGTGCTGACTGTAACAGGAGTATTCTGATTTAGGGAAGTATCTTTTTGAATTGGAGTGATTCATGGAGCATAATGCTCTCCATGGCTCCACGGTTGGAGGTGGTATGCTTCTGAACACCAGTTGCTTGAAACCACAGACGTGTGCTGTTTCACTCACGGCCTGCCAGTGGGGCTGCCATTGGCATCACGTTGGCCACTGTGAGAACAGGATGCTAGACTAGATAGGCCATCGACCTAATGCTCACTGTTACGTTCTTCTCCTTGCTGGGTTTTAATATTTGATTATGACCTGTCTTCCTAAGGATGTTGTTTTAGAGATTGAGATGCATGATGCAGTTGGAAATAGTGATGCAAAGTTCCCTTTGGTTTCAGTGGGAGAAAGGCATATAGTAGAATCTCTTCCACATAAACCAAAGTGCTTGGCTTTGCCTTGATTGTGCTCTTGTTTTCTTAACTCTTCAACTTTTGTAGCCATGGATGCAAGTTTGCAAAAATCACCGCACAAGGACTACTTAACTGGATTCCTTGTGTGTCACAAACTGACTTGTCAAAGTAGGATTCTTCAGAGCCCACTGCTATAGCCCTGAGCAGCAGAAGTTTCAGTTTGGGAGGATATGGCTTAATTGCCAGGATCTCGTGGCCTTTTACTAATATGGAACACCAACAGCCACCTTAGCATGTAAAAGCCACAGGTGAAGAAAACTGCAGCATTGTATGTGAGCCTGTCTGGCACACAGGTTGTCTTAAGGCTTGCATGCCACTTGTGGAATTATTTGTACAAGTCAAATGTATTTTCTGCTTGCAGTTCTTATGCTCACAGGTGTAACTTAACTTGATCATCTATCTATTTAGGTCCTTGGAAAACTATATGAGGTAGATGTGATTTTCTAAAAGTACAGACTGGATCTGTATGTTATTGTCTCCAGTTTTCATAGTTGGATACCTTTGGTGGCTAGTCCTTTGCTCTAGAAAGCTAGTTATGGTGACATGTCATGAAGTCCGTACGATCAGAGTTGCTGGGCAATCATGTAATGATTTGACTGGCAGACTCCAGTCAAAGAATTCTATTTCTTAGCCTATGATGACTTTTTGAGAAAAAGTTGTGACTGAATGTAGGCTTACTGGTATATGCACATAACTGCTTAAGGATTTTACAGCTGAACGATAAAATAAACAGCTGAATGATAAAATTGTGGTGTCAAAAAGTTTTTGAGAGTTGTTTACTGGCTCATCATGCTGGCCTATCTGGGTTCCATTTTATGAGTTCACTGAAGGGGGGAACTATACTTTTCTCTCTTAAAAAATGCCTTATAGAAATACCATTATTTGTACTAAGATACCTACATGCAGACTGAAATTCAGTTGGCACTATTCCTGCAAGTTACAATAATAAAAAGTTAACACTTAGAACTTAAAACAGTTAAGTTGTGTGCTTAGCAGATGGCACCTGCATGAATTATTGTGAACTAGTGCTAGGCCGAGACATTCCTGTTCATCCACCAACTTGTTGACTGCTGGCAGAGTTGGACTTCTGCTCTCATCAGGTTTGGGCCTATTAGCTGTTGGCCAGTTGTACTTCAGATTAAAATGTTTGGTTTTTCTCACAACATCCCACATTGTCAGTGGTGCTCATTCTTCTTCACATAACATTCTGAGGTGTTTAGCTGTTTAAAAGATAACACACTCGGCTCTTCTGAATGCCTGAAGGCAGACTTGTGGTGGGCTGCACTTCTCTCTTAACTGGTGATTAATGAAACTATCCCATTCTTCTTCTTATTTCAGCTACTGTTGGGAGTCGATGGATGATAGGAGTTACGGAAATAAACAAAGGCTCGACTTACGGCAACCACGGCCACAAGGAAAAATGAAAGTGAAAGCTCCAGAGACTGCTTCATACCCAAAGGGAACCTGCACACCTCCTGTGGACTGCGGTGTGCCATTCTCCTTCAAATCTACGGAAGCCGAATGCAGTGAGATGGCCATGAATTCATTCTCTTTGCCCCTTATTCCTCCAACTTGCAGGGGATATTGGTTCATATTCTGCACATTATTTTCAAATTTCCCCCTATTCAAATTAAGGAAAATAAAATATGCAATGACAGTGTAGCAAGCACCTGAAGGAATTGATGATCAGTTTCTTCTTCCTTCTTAATAATAATAATAATATCTTTATTGTCATTGCCCCCTCTCGGGGACAACGAAATTACTTCCCCATAATCTTTAGCGGATTAACACTGTCAATCCGTTTTAGTCATTTTATAAGAAAGTGAAATTTATTTTCTCCAGAAAGTAAGCCTTATCACCCGTGAATTTCTTCAATCCCTTTTAAAAACTGTCTGAAGTTAGCCATCACACATTAAGGCAGCAAGTTTCATTGTTTAATGATGCGCTGTGTGACATTCTCCCTTTCGTCTGTCTTTAATTTCTTACCATCCAGTTTCATTGGATGACCCTGAAGTCTAGTATCATGAGAGGAAGACATACATTTCCACACCAGGCGTACTTTTTCTACACCATAATTTTGTGTCTCCTCCCTCTTGATTTTTCCCTAAATAACCTCCAATGTTGACCTTACTTCAGCCCCCTGATAATTTCGGTTGCCCTTTTTGTGTGTTTTACAGCTCTACAGTGTACTTTTTAAGTTGCAGTGACCAGAAATGTGCACAGCATTCCAAGTTTGGCAATATATTTTTCTATAAAGGAAGTTTTATTCTCAGCCCTATATGCCCTTTTCACAGCAGTTGGGTACAGGGCTGTCTTTTATTGGGCTACCCACTTTGCCCGTAAAGACCACCCCAGTTACTGTCAAATTTGACCCCAGCACTGTACATGGAAAGCTAGCATTGGGGACAGTAACTTTTTACAGTTAACTTTATTGCTCATTCACCTCTTTCAGAACTCTCTGTAGTTCCTTTTTGTTTTTAACCACTCTGAATAATTAGGTCATACCATAAACTCTGACATGTCACTGCTCATCCCTATGAAAAAGTAAAAAAAAAAACCCACCACCCACTCCAATACAGATATTACCAGGGACCCTGTTTACATCCCTACACGATGAGAACTGTACGATTAGTCTGAGGCTCTGCTTCCTGTCACTTAACCAGTTACTGATCCATGAGATCTTACCTGCTCCTTTGCCATTATTTCTAAGCTGGTTCAGAGCTTTTGTTGAGGGACTTCATCAGAACATTTTGAAAAGTCCACACGCCTTGTTGACACTCAGATTAAGGGATAGTGAGAAAGGACTTGTCTTCTGAAGGGTTATGTTTAGCAAGAATTGTTGTTCTGCAGATAAAGTTGCCCTGGAACAGGCGTTACATTAAGTGGCCTGTAATATCTTGGGCCTTTTTAAAAAAATGTGTTCCATGGACTGCTTCTCTGGTGCAGAGGTGGATGTTGATGCTTTTGGCAGTGGGACTCAGCACTTCATCAGCTGGCAGCTGCCAAGATGCTTGGACCTTTCAAGCTTGCCTTACTTTTCTAGATCAGGAAAGCCCTGTTGAAGCATAGTAGTTCCTGTTTGGAAGTGACAAATTTCCCTTCACCAACTTTTGCCCCAAATTTCATGGTAAAATTCATGCAGGCGCAGAGAAGGTAACCTGTGCTAGAATGAATGAAACTGGCTGACATCACTTGTAGAAGGATCTGTTCCATCAAAGAGGAACCTCAAGATTTTGTGGGTGATGTCTTAGTGTAGTTTGGCTGTCGCCACAGTAGCTATGCAGTCAATATATAAATGTACCATGTCATCAGCAAAATGGACAAGGGTTGAAGAAATGGGTGATGCAAGCTGTTAGAAAGACTGCTGTTCAGTAAATGCTGAGTGTGTTTACATTCATTGTGTGTAAGTCTGCAAAGATTGGTGCATTGTACGGTAACATTGCCAGTGCCTTTAGAAATTGTGTGGGAAGATGAGGGTTGGAAGTGCAGGTATCATAGGCACCATATGAAAAGACACTGCACCTGCCTTTTAATGAGTATAAGAAGACTCATTTGGAGTTAAAAGGTGGTAATTTTTAACTGTGTATCATAGGACAGGAATCTTTACAATCTACTTTCCTTGTTACAAGTACTAGGGTTTTGTTTTCAGTTTTCAGTTTTTTGTTTTTGTTTTGCTCTAAGTAAAGGATCTACAGTGGTACCTTGGGTTAAGAACTTAATTCGTTCCGGAGTTCTGTTCTTAACCTGAGGTACCACTTTAGCTAATGGGGCCTCCCGCTGCCGCCGCGTGATTTCTGTTCTCATCCTGAAGCAACGTTCTTAACCTGAGGTACTATTTCTGGGTTAGCAGAGTCTGTAACCTGAAGTGTCAGTAATCCGAGGTACCACTGTATCCAGAATTCAGCACTTTAAGCATGTTTGAGAAATCACTTGTCCTCAAACGTACTTAATCTGGGCTAGATCATGTACTTGGTAAACATATTTGACCTTACCAATAAAACCAATAAATAATAAAACTGCTAGTAGCACTAAGCAAAGCAGGGTCCGGGTATGGTTTCAAACTGGATGGGGGCCACGTCTTGGGCTAAATGACCCTACAAGTGTACTATTTTATACCCTGCTTTTTCCTTTGTCTCTTTGGGTTTGGTTATGTGTAGGAGAAAATGCAGGAGATATTTGGATGTCTACTATAAATCATTTCAACAATATCTGAGGCCTGAACTGGTGGTGGATAAGTGACAGTGGTCTGTTGAAGGTGAGAAAGTTACGTAAGTGTATACTTGGCCCTAGGTATCAATAATCACCAGAAGCAAATATTTGGCTTTCCCCCCCATTGTGCTTTTGTCATAATTTGACAAAAGAAGGGAGAGAAAATTAAAAAAAAAATTTGCAACGATATACACTCTATAAAGCAAAACCTTTAAGTCTTCATTGAAAAAGGGGGTGTACAACAGTGATATAACAAAAGACCATCTGCCAGTCATATATTTAGTCACATTCTGCAGGGGGGGGGGGTGAACATATTTTGACTAGTGATGTTGTTGCTTTTACTCTTTACTACAGAGCTCCATGAGCTGAGCAGCTGTTCAGAATTGAAATGCTGCTGCTGCTGCCCTAGTGTTTTTTGCTTGCCCTCTGTCAAGTTCAAGGAAGTCCAGTGGTTCTTAACCTACCCCATCTTTACACAAAAAACAAACAGCAATGAGACCAAACCTGCACATTTGTCCACACAAACTCCTTGGCAGCAGTGGCTCACGTAACTATTCAAGATTCAAGCCTACAGTCTGCATGCAAACATGTCAGAGTGAAGGATCTGGTCCTATGAAAACATTTGTTATAGGGAAGAATTTTATGTTCTTACCCTGTAGCCTGAAGAGAAACATAAAAAGTTCTACTACTCGCATTCTGCTGAATACTTCGTTAAGCAACTCAGAAGGTGATAAAAAAGCTAGCTCGTGAATCAGTCGCTGACTGGGATACAGACTATGTGTGGTCTTTGTTATCTTAAAAAGCCCCAGAACCAAGGGGGGAAATAGAATGCTGGCAAGCTCCCTTATACAATTCCATTCTCCAAGGTGTATGTTTCTGTATGTGTTACATTCTGGGGGGAGAAATGCAGTTTCTGCCTCAGCTGCTCCTGACTTTTGGATTATTTTTTCAGAATGTTAAAATTCACCACTTTTAAAACCATGTTGATGCATGCTAATTAGAATCCCCCCTCTCACACCTTTATGACTATTACAGCATGGAGCAAACGCCTCCTCACTGCCACTTAATGGAACAAGCTGTGGCCACAACAGAGGGCCAATGCAATTAACCCAGTCCATAAATACCAACAAGGAAACAAGAGGAGTCTGTTTACACAGTTACTAGGTAATTAAATGCAGAGGAATTACACAACAAACATGGCGTTAAGTGACCCTTACCTACACTGAGTTTCCTCTGATGAGCGTATTTCTAGGATGACTGATCTGCTTCCAAAACACACAAGCAGTGATCCTCAGACACAACTGAGTCAGTAAAAAGTTTTTAATCATAGTATCATGCATAGGTTGTTCATAATTACCAACAGCTCAAAAGCATTAGGACTGCATTATGAATCTCAACTTTCTGGCAGAAGTATGAATATGCTTAGAAAAGGCACATACCTCACCTGTGAATAGTAGCAGAGGTGTGTTGTTCAGTCTGGGCACAACACTGAGCCAGTTTCCCTATCAGCAAGGCCTGTGCCAAGCCTCTGAAATATTCATTTTAAACTGTAGTTTAAAAAGCAGTTTGGAACTCAGCCAGGTGGACCCTCTGATGTTTGGGAACTACACTTGCCTTTGGCTCATTTCCAAGAAGCTGGGACAGAACAACTGGAGTTCTAGAAGTTCAAAAGCACGCCAGTGCAAGTAGATGAATACTGTAGGTACCGCTGTGGCGGGAAGGAAAAATGGTGTTTCCGTGCGCTCTGGTTTCCATCATGGTGTTTTGTTGTGCCAGAAGTGGCTTAGTCATGCTGGCCACATGACCTGGAAAGCTGACCCACATGATGCTGGCTCCCTCAGCCTGAAAAGCGAGATGAGTGCCGCACCCGGACTTAACTGTCCAGGGGTCCTTTACCTTTACCATTTCCAAGAACCCTTGAAACATCTAATCTTTCCCACTCACACACAGAGCCTAAAATCTTAGAGGGTGAGAAACTGGAAGTGGATGGCAGACAATGAAGTATTAGTACTCCATTAAACAGTAGCAGCTCTCTATTTTTGCTAATTTGACTAGAAAGCCATATGTACCAATGGCCCCATATAAATAACTAACCTGGCCTCATGATTTAACTCAATATGGCTATTTTAGTTCAGTATAACCTTTTGGAAGAGGGTTATCATTATAAAAGAAATTACTTTCATACCTGATTCATTCCTTGCACTTCCTCAAATTCTTCTGACTGCAGTGAGAGTTGGAAGCATAAACAGTCGAGGTTTTGTGATGATCTGTTAGGCTTATTTTGACATTCTGAAAACCTAAAATTTGAACATGTACATTTAACACTGAATCCCAGCTCTCCACAAGTGGGCAGGTAATGAGAAAAATATCACCTGAGATTGAAAGGGTGCTTGCCAAAATAACAAAATTTGACTCTGGTTTGGTGTATTAAAGCAATTTCGTATTGTCTTGTTAAGTATCAGTGTTCACGCCCCATGAACAACTGTATGTTTTAAAATTGCCTTAACACAAATAATATTAAATATGTTTATACAAAAATAAAGATGTTAAAATAATGAATGTTTAGTTTGTAATTTTTATGAATCTACATTACCCAATAACTTCTAACTGATAAGACAGAAGAAGTCTAACACCTGGATTGCTTTTAAACCCCCCCCCCCAAGTTCAGCTTGAAACAATGTAATAGAAGCATTCAGTTGTCTTTGCTTTTAAGAACAAAGAATATATTCTACTGTGCTGTTCACCGTTTACAGGTTTTTAAGATGCCACTGCCAAGCATCCACCTCAAACACTTGGGCTGATTCATACAGCCCAGTTTGTGACCCACACAATGAACACAATCGTATGATTGCCTGCTCATCTGAAGACTTCATTATATTATGATTACAGTGGTACCTCAGAGGTTGAACAGAATCCTTTCCAGAAGTCTGTTCGACTTCCAAAATGTTCGGAAACCAAGGCGTGGCTTCCGATTGGCTACAGGAAGCTCCTGCAGCCAATCAGAAGCCAGGGAAGCCACATCAGACATCCCGGTTCCAAAGACTGTTTGCAAACCGGAACACTCACTTCTGGGTTTGCGGCGTTCGGGAGCCAAAACATTTGACTCTCAAGGCATTTGCAAACCAAGGTATTACTGTACAGTCTATTCTTGCTATTTGCACATGATGAACACCACCACCAAGGGATTAGATTTGGTCTTGTCATGTCATCCCCAGCAGTTTTGCTTTTTTATACCTAAAAAGGATCTTTTCTGAAACAAAGCAGAAGTTATAAAGGCAAATACAGCACAAATGCTTAGTAACTAGCAACAGAGAGGGAGACACATCAGAGAGGGAGAGGGAGCACACACAAGAAAATCACAAAAGCAGCCTTTCAAGATTCACTTCTGTGATGAATGAAAGTTGAATGTTGTAGAATTATCAAAAGAACTTGGCTATTAAAGGTTACAGGTCTTAAAATGCCACCAGAATTATACCTGCACATGAAATGTGTTTTAGGATCAATAAGTAAGCGCCAGTTACTTCTGCGCACTGGTGTTCAAACTTCAGACTGGGCAGAGGACTAAAGAGCAGGTCAAGTCACAATTGTGAACAAATCCTGAAGCTGCTACGTACCTTATCAGTAGACATAAATTGCATCGGTTTTGGTGATGTACACTATGGTTTAGATCAATGAGCTAAACTAGACTATTAAAATGTTGCAGAAGTACTGTAAAATTACAGCCCTTGAATGCGCTGACAGGTTTAACGCATAACAGCTTCGAACAATGAAATAAAGAAAAAGACTTCCTAAAATAAACAATTTATTGAGGAAAGGCCTTTAGATTTCATCAAACAGCCTTTGCATAACAAATCAAGCTGGCCAATAAAAAAACAACAAAAAAGGTAGAAGTTCACAGTCAGTGCACTCAACAAACAGGAGAGTAAAAACAAGGTCCAGAATACCTGATATAACACTAACCTTTGCTTTTTTTCGAACCTAGAAAGTTCAAAAATACTACATATTAACTTTACAGTTCTCAGTCATATGAGAAATGGAGGCGAAGGAACAAAAATAAGGTCATGGTCCATACAGTAGTAATGGCACTTTCACGGAAACATGCAGCTTCTTTGAACTCGTGGGCATCGTCCCGGGAGCAACGCCCACCAAAGGAAAATGAATGAGAGCAGCAGTAGAAGTGACGCTGGTCACCTGTGCAGTCTTCAGTCACGGAAACTTTTGAACTGTATCCTGGGTCTCAGCATAGTCTTTATGTAAATATTACATACAGTAGTGATTAAGAGATACTTCACCAGAGAACAGGAGGCCACGCATT
The DNA here is from genome assembly GCF_964188305.1 of Podarcis bocagei. Lineage (NCBI taxonomy): Eukaryota > Metazoa > Chordata > Lepidosauria > Squamata > Lacertidae > Podarcis > Podarcis bocagei. The sequence goes on along the minus strand of NC_138127.1, from coordinate 56,471,220 downwards.
GTGCATAACTTCATTCTTCATCTGTGCACACCTGGGATGGGTTATAGTGACCGGGAGAAAACAAAAAAAATCAAATCTACTCTGCACAGGTTCAATGAGGGCTCTGCAGTGCTCTGTAAAGACAGCGCTGCTCATTCATTTACAGGTAGGTAGCTGTGTTGGTCTGCTGTATTCGAAACAAAATAAAAAAATATCCTTCCAGTAGCACCTTAGAGACCAACTAAGTTTGTTATTGGTATGAACTTTTGTGTGCATGCACACTTCTTCAGATACTCACATGATCATTCACATTGATCATGAGACCTCTCCTGCTGCAGATCAATAGGCAAAATGGTGGTTACCAGTGACACAATGGGTCAGTACATCGGACGTTAACCAGAAGATTGCGGTTCGAGCCAACCCAGGAATTCTACGATTCCATGGAAACATTCCATTTTCATTTCTGAATGGAGTGGCCAACACCAAAGATGTCTGCTATGGTATCAGGCTTTCCCAGCTCATAATAATAATAATAGTAGTAGTAGTAGTAGTAGTAGTAGTAGTAGTAGTAGTAGTAGTTTACCAAGAATTAAGCATGTTAATTAAATGTTTGCAATAATGTTTCATTGAACTCAATCATAGTGGATAAAAAGATCACCAGAAATGCACTATAACCTAAAACAGACTAGGCTGGCATTAACACCCAGGTGGTAGAAAGAGAAAGGGCAGCTAGCTCTGAAAGGGCACACACTGCTCCTCTTCCAGTACTTTCCCCCATTGTGGAAGGAACTGGAACACTTGCATAGGGTTGCTTTTCCAGACATATACTGGTGTGAATGCTCACTCCCGTGGGGGATGTAACAAGATACATTTTAACTGACTTCAGTATTATATATTTAAACCATCACAACTCACTCTGGGACCTCATGGTCAAGGACGGATAAGAAAATCCATTAATAATAATGTGTTCTTTTAAAACTTAAAGTTGTTCTAGTAAGCACTCCGTGTCTCTTCCTGCTCCTCTCCAGTTGGCTATCTGTAGTCTTTAAAACGCAATAAACCCTCAGTAGAATTGTGGGAGAGGAAAGTGGCTCCCCACCCCCCTCCACACATCAGAAAAGGCCTTCAGGTAGAAAACCTTCTGTACTTGCACTGGCCAGGGACCCTACATGAGGACAGTATTTGTCCTCCAGCAGAAGGAGGGTAGCAGGCTGAGCAAGATGTGACAGAACGGGTGAAGCCAGCAGATATCGCACGATTCTTTAATGCCTAAGTAGGGCTTAAAGGAAGAAGGAAAGACTCTGCTGTAGTTTTCAAGCCCTCATGTGATTACAGTCATGTGAGGGAGATGGCAATGTTTTACGGCGCTGCTCTCTAGATGGCATCCTTGAGGGCCCACATACAAATTGCTGTCCATGTGCTGGTGCTGAAATTCTGAAACACGAAACCTGCAATACCATGTGTATAGGTTCTCCACATGATCTAGGACCCTGGCCGTTTTAGGGGTTTTAACTGTGTGGACACACAAGGATATAGCAGACTCCCTGCTTCAGAGCATCAGATCCAGCAACTGCCTTGTGCTCCTGGCCAGTGCAATTGTAACCTGAAGAAAGATTCAGTTCTCTAACATCCCGATCCCATTCTTGATGGAAATTAGAAGAAAACAAGTTTAACCAACCTTGACAAATGAATGGTCGAGGAGCTGGCTAGCTGTCCATCTCATCTTTGGCTCACTTTCCAGGCAGTGAGAAAGGAAGTCCTTTCCTTCTGGGCTTATCTTTTCTGGGATGGGAGGCTTATGGCCCATCCCTACTCTATACATTATCTGGAAGTTATGCTCAAATTCATGCCAGGGCCTCTGCAATGAAGGAGGTGTTGAAAGGGTAAGCTTGCAAATGAATTGATTTAACATAGGCTTGGTGCTGCATTTCTCCACAAGCAGCATAAAACCCTCAAATAGCAGACTGTGCAAGTTTCAATTCAGATTGCACTCAGGTCCTGCTTGTAGGCTTCCCTTTAGCATCTGGTTGGCCACGGTGAGAACAGGGTGCCAGGCTAGATGGGCCTTTGGCCTGATCCAGAAGGGCTCCTCTTAGGATTTTAAACAAGTGCACAGTCTTATGGAGAAATTCTCAATCAGTATATAGAAAATTAGCTACTTCCCTGTTCCATTAAATACATTAACACTCAACCTGCACATCAAGGAGCGTTACATAACTACTATATGGACCTCTGTCCATATATATATAATATGGGTATAATATGATATGGCTCTTTGCATAAATCCTACACACACACACACACACACACACACACACACACACACTTGATTACAGGTCTACATTATCAAAAATGGGGAAACAAAGCCCAAAATGAAATAGGATACAGAGTAACACTCAAAGCAAAGAATGGCCATTCTGAAATGACAGAACCATAGTGGATTGCAACCTATTATTATCTTTCAAATACATTAGAGACCGGGGCATTCTGAAAAACATGTGTTCCAGCAATAAGTGAAAATTGTTGGGATACAATTACACAGCAGTAAAAGCCCCAACAAATTATACTCAGCAGATGGGGAAGAGGTTCTGCTTTCTATACTGCAGTTATCACATGCTCAGAACTGAGAGTTTTCTGTATTTCTTGGCTCTGGTAATGGCAGCAAACAAAACATTCTGTCCCCAAAACATTTCCCTACAACTCAGGGACGGCTTAATGCACATGCTGAATACAAAACGGGGCTTCAGTATTAGTTCAATTATTTTGAGTGCTTCTATCTTTGGACTTTCCTGCAGAGCACAGCATAGTGGATGTTTCGCTAATACACAACATAAATGCAGTGGCTACATTCCAAACTGGGGGGAAATTTAACAGTCTAGTATCCTGTCCAGCCTGCTCCCCAAAACAGAAGCTCCTTCATAAGTTATTAGTTTCTACACAGAAATTAAATCCGTGCTGATACTACCACCTGATCTATATATGTGGGGACAGTCAAATATTTGTGCTTCCAGTCACACCCAGTTAACATACAGGTATTTTACTGAAAGGAGAATGAAGACAAATATATGGAGCAGACTTGATTATGTTCTCTCCATTATGAGAAATTTCGTGGATGGCATTGGATAACAAGCTGAGATATGCAACAGCCTTACGCCGGCATGTTCTATTTGGTGCTTTGGATGTAATGGGAAGCTGTGATGAACTGCAGACACCCTGGCTTGTGGTGATGCGCTAAGAAGGGTCAATACAGTTGGGCACAAAGCTTATTCACATCGCAGTTTATTAACCCAAAGTATCCACATCCAAAGCAGGCCTTTGTATGAGGAGAACACACTGAGCAAATAAAACAGAGCTTTTATTTTATTATCCAAAATGAGTCCTTGTCCTCCTGCCTATATGACCTTTAATAGCAACACACACACAACACAACAACCCCAAGTACAATTCCTCAACAATTTTCTCAATTTCAGCCACAGGATATTTTAGACAAAGTTGGGCATCTTTTGCTCCCAGGCTTGTTGTTTAGTCGTTTAGTCATGTCCGACTCTTCATGACCCCACGGACCAGAGCACGCCAGGCACTTCTGTCTTCCACTGCCTCCCGCAGTTTGGTCAGACTCATGCTGGTAGAAACACTATTTGACACAAATGGGCCGCAGGTTGCCCATATCTCTTTTACACTACCATACAGCTTCATGAGTATTTGAGGTTGGCTTAATCCTGTACAATAACGCTTACCTTCCCAGTGACCATTTCAATCACAACACAGCCTAGACTCCATATGTCTGCTGCACGCCCATGGCCTTCTCCTTTAGCTCTAGTGATCACTTCAGGAGCCATGTATGCTTTGAAACAACACAGATAATCACATCAGATTATGTAACAAAAGGAAGAAGAGTCTTCTACAAATGGGATTCAACTGAGAAACCAAATCATGTCTAACAGAATAGTAAGTTACCCATAAGTTTTGTCTTGCTGGCAAGCACAGGTTGCTTATTTGATCATCAGCTCTCTGTTCCAATGTGTTAAATGCACGTAGTCAATACTTTAAAAACATTTTCACAAGTTTAATACGAACCACCTCCAGATATTTTCTGCTAAATTAAAGAGTTACATATCCCAGTTTTCTATTTGCTCCAAGCAATGGAAAATTGCAAAATTGTGATTATGCTGGACTGCTACAGAGCCAGAAATCCCTATCTTTAAAATTCTCTTATGCTAAGCAGCCGACAATAAGAATTTATGTCAACTTTAAACCGATGCCTACAAAACCAGATTTGTAGTTTAAAACTGATAGACATAACCAAATTATTTACTTGTGCAGCCGTTGATATAAAATGCTTTAGCCAATACCATTCGTCTTTTTTATAAACAAAGAATGTTTCACATATAATTTGTTCCCTGTGCTCTGACTAGAAACGGAATAAATGTTTCATTAGTCTTCTGTTGCAGAGCAAGTGCAAAATGAGCTTCCAAGGTAAAGTCATTCTGCAAATTATTTAATGATTTATGCAATACAACAAGTGCTGTCTAGAAAGTTTTAGGAATAGAATTCATTTTTAGGAATAGATCCTTTAAAAATTAAATGTCCAAAGTGCATCACACTCTCTCTGTTTTCATGACTAACAAATTGGTATTATCATCCCAGGGTATGGGATGGGGGGGGATGAAAGGGGCATGAAATCAGACACACCCACACAGTGATTTGTTTTTGCATTTTAATAATGTAAAGCACATCTGATCCTTTTTGTAAATGTTAACTTTGAAGCATGCCAAGTCAGACTGCATGAAGACTATCTTGGAGTTGCCTATACTGACTGGCAGCGATTCTTCAGGGCCTCAAGTCAAGAGGTTTGTTCCCATACACAAGGGAATGTGTGCCAGTTGAAATGAATGGGTAAGCCAGCATGGGTAAGGCTAGGCACCTGACTATCAATGTGAACATCAGAGCTCATGTGCCCATAGCAAAACAATGCATCAGAGCAATTGTCTACAATAACACATTTCATTGGTTTTAGTCAGTACACAGAAGGAAACTTCCTTGGCATGTTCTCTATTACCTGCAGTCCCCAAAGTACTATTCACTTCGCCAGGCATCGTCTGTGTGTTATTCTTTAATTTTACTGAGCAGCCAAAGTCTCCCAGCTTAATCAGCCCCGATGAAGTAAGAAATATGTTTGCTCCTGAAAGGGAGGGGGAGAGTGATTGATTCTTAAATAAAAAATTAGACAGGATTTTAAACCCAAAGGAGACAGTTTATTATAGAGTGATCACCCTAATTACTGGTCTGGAGGTCTCACTAGGCAACCAGGCATAGATACTGTGGTACCTCGGGTTAAGTACTTAATTCGTTCCGGAGGTCCATTCTTAACCTGAAACTATTCTTAACTTTAAGCACCACTTTAGCTAATCGGGCCTCCCGCTGCCACTAGAGCACGATTTCTGTTCTCATCCTGAAGCAAAGTTCTTACCCGAGGTACTATTTCTGGGTTAGCGGAGTCTGTAACCTGAAGCATATGTAACCTGAAGTGTATGTAACCCGAGGTACCACTGTATCTACTTACAACTTGCGGAAACAGAAAAACTTTATTTTAGGTCCAAAAGAGTCTTTCACATAACCAGGAGCTGGGCGATACCCACTTCTTTGATTCATTTGCCAAAGCCTTCTTCCATAACCCAGGACACATCGACTCCCCATGGAGTCTGTTATTACACCTCCCCCCACTCAGCACCATTTTTCTAAGGGAGAAACAAGAAAGAGAAGCTGCCATTAGGACTGCAGTTTCTCTACCCCACAAAACGCTAAATAGCGTCTAATCTCTTTTTCCATCGTCTCACCCTTAAAGCCTTTAGCTGAGATGGAGAAAGAACCTCAGCCCCCAAGCAGTCTAACTAACGTTGCTATGAGAACTGAACGTGGCCCTGTAGTCTTTCTCCCTCATCCCTACCAGAAAGCCGGACAGGAAGCATTTAGGCAGCTCTCCCCGACTGCCTGGGCAAATGCAGCAAGCTAGACTGACCTGAGTTCAGCTAGCTCCCAATTTCCTTTTTCTCCTTCTACAATGGAGACATGTATAGGAAAGTGGGGGTCAGTCCAAGAGTCAGGGCACATCCTTCCAGATGGAGATGAGAGCACAAGAGCTCCCCGTAGAGGCAAGATGTGGGATTGTTCCCTCAATTCTTCTAGGAAGGAGAAGAGGCGCAGGCCAGCATGCTGTGTTTGGAGTCGAGAAGCAGCTCCTCACACTGCAAATGGATGCACAGTGGGCTGTCTCAGCAACTCTTACCCAAGCACGGGCCTATTTTCAAGCCTCTGCCCAAACTCCACAACTAGAGGCCAAGCAGCTTGTCGGACCTATGACTCATACCATCTTTTGGCACTTTGGTACCCATTTGGGAAACACTTTCATGGGATAACACTGACCTGATAAAGGAATTTCATTCCAATCCTTAGTTTATGATTGGCAGTGTTAAAACTCTGGCCCTAATGGTGACTTGGATTCCAAATGATGAAATGTAATGGCTAATCAAAGCTATGTAGCCAAGAACAGCTGCCTGTTGGTTATATTCTTTTTCAGTGCCCAACCTCCTAAAATCTGAAAAGATACTGATTTCTTCATATACTTTTCTTTTATGTATGCTTATGCACAGTTGGGAATTAGTGTCTTGGAGCTTGCCTAACCCCCAGGAATGGGATCCACTAGGATCCAGTGGAGGATTTCCCCCAGAGTACAGAGGTGGGGTAGTATTTTTTCACAGATCTCTCCCCTCAACTAGCCACCCTCCAATATTCTCCTGGGCCACCTCTAACCCTCCAGAGCAGATTTCAACAACTTGTGGAGGTGGCTACCAACTACAGAAACCACCACCAGTAATACATGTTGGCCCAGAAAATAAGGTTCTGGAAGCACTAATCCAGAAGGAAAAGGGTGACACATTATGTTATAACGCTTTAAACCGTAACTGATTGTAGAATGTTTGAACTGTTTGAGATTGCTTTTTTTAAATTAAATTGTAGGTGTGTTTGCTATCCCAGGTTCCTCTGGGAGGAAAAGCAGAATATGCATTAAATAATAGAATCATAGACTTGTAGGGCTGGAAGGGATCCCAAGGTTCATTTTGTCCAACCCCCTGAAATGAGGGAAATGAAATAAAGAAAGTTGGGGCAATCTCATTAACATGGGGTTTGCGTAGCTTTATATCCCCGTGTTTTGTTATATTCCCAAAGTTTGTTTTTTAAATGCAAACCTGCAGATCAGCCCAGAGCAAAAAAGGAAATGAAAGAATTCAGAAGTGCTGCTTACCTTTGATGTCCCGGTGCACTATGCCATGTTCGTGCAGCACATTGATGGCGGTGGTGATCTGCTTAGTGTAAAGCCTAATGACATGCTCCTGGAGGCCCAGCCTTGACACTTCCTCTAGAGTTCCCTCATCACAGTATTCCATGAAGATGTACATTTCTTCCTATAGTTGGGGGGCAAAGAAAGGAATCTGGTCTCATTGCATCTTCTGTATGCAGAGTAAGAGTCTTTCAAATACACGTTTCTGTAAGCGACGAATGCCTTGTGTTTTTGCCTGGAATGGTAGCTGCACAGCACAGTACCTTGTCCCGGATGTGTTCTATACAGGCAACAGCTGGTAAGGGGGGGGGGGGAATGGCAACTGTCTGCTGTGATGGGCTTGAAGATGGTTGCTAAGCATACCAGACAAAAGTAGTTTGGGCCACCATACCTAATGCAAGAGGAATGCTTTTATCTCATACAACATCCATAAGACTCTCTATGCTGCAACATAAAATAGGCAGGGCCAGTGTAGACATGGTGCGATATCCATTTCATAGTAGGAACAGACCTTGTAGATTATCGAGTTCACCCGCTGCCTAATGCAGGAATCTTGGAACAAAAGCATCCCTGATAGATGCCGTTCCAGGCTCCACTAAAATACTTCTGCTGGTTTGGAAAACCACCTCCCAAAAACACTCTGTTCTATTGCTAAATCTCTCTTAAAATAAGTTTCTGCAAAGGTTTAACCAAAATCGGCTTCCTTGCAATTTCCACACCAAGCTTGTACCTGGTTGGTGCGGAGGTCACTTTGGTACTGCTAATGCAGTGGTTTGACTGCACTCTATCGTCTCTCGAGACAGACGGATGCCAACAAACTTCTAGTCCTACCCTCTGAAGCAGACTGCAGAACAAGTCTGTTCCAAATCTAAACTGCCACCCGCTTCATGCTGCTGTTTGCTGTGGGTACCCACACTTCACCTCCAGCAGCTTCGGAGAGGAGGGATTTCAGTTAGGGCCATCTCTGCTCAGCCTCAATCCCAAACTGAACGCACTCCAGCTACTCCCTTTAAGCACATAAAAAGACACAGAGAAGCTGGAGTATGACGCCTCCATATCACACCCAGTTTTGATTCTTAAATAGGAAGGGTGTTATTCAGCTCAGAAGTTAATGGACATGGTTCACTTAGGTTCATGGATATCCCTGAGTTTACTCTGACTAGACTTAGCTGAAAACATCCCCAAATATGGTTCTGAAATATATCACACATCCACTGTTTCCACTGACCATGTACAGATGTGATGAAATGCAACATGATAATATTAATATGGCATGTAAAAGGGGCCCCAAAGGTTCTGTGTGTTCCTACCAATTAAACTGATTAAAGTTTGTGGACCTAACTTATTTGCGTGTGGCAGCGACTAAGGTTTGCTTACCCTGTGGAGTTCAACACCAAAGTACCGAACCAGGTTAGGGTGCTTAATGCCTTCAAAAATTTTCAATTCATCTGCTGTTTCTTTGATTGTTTTGTGATCATTTGGTTGAAATCTTATCTGCAAAAACAGTGATTTTTAAAATTAACATTGCTGCTGATACAAAGCAGAAAATAGAAAAATTCAGTGTGTTTTATTAGTCTAGTACTTACTTCTTTCATGGCCATCAGTTCACCAGTGTCAACACTGATGCAGGTATACACTTTCCCATATTGACCTTCTCCTGCAGAATTGTAAGAATAGTAACAGTGTAAGCAGCCTGAACATATTGCTCACAGAATGAACAATGACTCCTGTAAATATGTGTATGGATCCTCAATGTAACTTTTCTGTGTTCATCCTCTAATGGTATTAATTGAAACTGAGGCTTTAGGCAAGTAGTGTTTAAATTGCTAGAACTTCCATACAGAGAAAGCTGCTTGGGCAAAATCCCCTCTAGATCATTTCAGAAGAACCTCCTTTGTAACAAATGCAAATTTGTACACACAACACTGAGTACACGAGTAAAATGTTCAACTGATTCCATCCATAAACTACAACAAGACTGTGATTACGCAGAAATGGAAGACCAGGTGATGCACGCACATATATCCTCCTTCACAAAGATGATCATGCGTTTCGGGTGGGGAAAAGGGCAATCAGCCCTAGTGCTTCTCCATATACTACTGCACTGACTTATACCCAGCAGATGCTATCTTCATTTAATATGCTGCTTGGGTTTCATGTATTGTAAAATAAACTGCAGTTAGGAATACAGTTTACTGAAAAGCAGCTTACCAGAAACTTACCGATTTTGTTTCCTCTCTGCCACTTAAAAGTCACCTTTCTCAAGCCTACATGCATGACGTTATCGTAAGATTTGGGAGTGTTGCAAACTTGGCCAATAATATTTTTCTGCCTCATTTCTCGGTACCTCTTTTCTTCAAACAGCTGGACAGATTTCTGAACTGCCTCCATGGGTCCCTGCCTGGAAGCAGTGTCTAGGAATTAAGACAGAAAGGGGGAGATTTTGAACAAGTCCTGTTATTGCAATTTCAATCCCTGGGATCTCCAGTTAAAAGGAAAGCAGGCTGTAGAGCTGTCAGATCTCTGCCTGAAATCTCAATGAGTTGCTGCGAATCAGACAGTCAGTAGAGGGCTAACACAAGACAGCACCATATATGCATGACTGTCTGGTATCAGCCAAACTTATCAACCTCAGAAGCAGTTAGAGCAGTGTTTCCCAACCGGTGTTCCGCGGCACACTAGTGTGCCGTGAGACATCGGCTGGTGTGCCGTGGGAGGGAGGCGGGCGAGTCGGGCGGTGAGAGGCGGCGGCGGCGAGGATCCGCGTCGAGCCGGGGGCGGCTCCGCGGTGGTGGTGCCGAGCGGCGGGGCAGCGCGTGCAAAAGGAAGGAGCGCGAGACAGCGGAGGAGGAGGAGGAGGCCGGCATGTCCGGGCAGCAGCAGCAACAACAGCAGCAGCAACTCCCGCCGCCGCCCCCTCCTCCGCCCGCTATCGCCGCCACCACCACAACAGCCGCCGCCGCCTCAGCTGCCGCCGTCCCTCAGTCCCTCGCTCTGCTGCCTCCTCCCACCCCCAAAGCTTGGAGGTTCCCCGGCAAGGGGGAGGGGAAAAACTTTCACTTTTGTGCGTCCCTCCCGGCGTGACGCTGCGCGCTGACGTCACGGGGCGGGGCTTTAATGGTGGTGTGCCGCGAGATTTTTTTTCAGTAAACAGGTGTGCCGTTGCCCAAAAAAGTTTGGGAAACACTGAGTTAGAGAATGACTTTTAGACAAAAAAAGCAAGCAGACTATAGAGAACCATTACTATATGAGTTTAAGATATGGTAAGCTGCAATGCTGATAAAACTCATAAGTCATTCTTTGTACACTTTAAATTTAGGCCATGAATGAGAATAGACATGAACAAGTATCTATTGTCATCTCCCGCTAACCTTTTGCCATGCATGACTGAGGGGTTATGGTGCAGCAACTGTACCACCTCGGTTTCATGTGAAAAGGCATTTTCATCTTTGGTTTAGTTTGGTGGTTCTTGAAATGATTCAGTAAATGCCATAACTTTCTGAATCCTCCACCACCATTAAGAGCTGTCAATGGCTGTCAAGTTTAGATTTTGCACCAATATGCACATTTGTGTATACTAACAGAAACACATACATACATACATACATACATACATACATACATACATACATACAATTTATTGGTTTTTGCACATGTTTTCCAAAGGTAACATCCCATCTTATACAACGTAACAAACCTTTGGCTATCACAGCCTAGGACTTCCGTCAACCCTGACTAATAGTTTTCTAACTTTCTTTCTGATTTTGCATTTTATTTTAATAGTTATTGCTATAAAATCCAAATCTTAAATAAACTCCTTCTTAGTCCTTTTTCGCAATAATTCATATAGTTCTCCTTACAAAACTTCTTGCAACCCTACAAGCGATGTACTAACAGAAATACAAGTCCATTTACTAGGAAGATATAGTTTGGTGAGAGCTTACAGCAAAACCAACTGGCATTGAGGGCATTCCTAAAAATCATACCTAGCATTAATGGCAAAACAACACAGCTAAGTAGCCAACTCTTATCTTTACCTTTGGTCTGACTGATAAGAGTCCGCAGCTCCCAACTTCTTCGGGCTGATCCACTAGAGTCTCCTTTTGGATAAGTAGGCTCTGTGAAAACAAAATGCTTTAAGAAACTGATGGCACTGATATAGAGCAGAAAACTGATTTTTTTATTTTTACCCACTGCTTAGCGCTGGTTCCTGTTGATGTTAGGATATGAAGATGGTTCAAACTATTATTAGGGCCCCACAATAGTATAAGCTATTTACATAAACACGGAGATCGATTGCATACTCTTTAGAGACGATTTAGTTGCAAGGGTAGAAACAAGCACCACTTGTTTTGGTGGAGGAGGAAGGGGCCGGTGCCATAAAAATGGGCTAGGTTGCCCCATGCAATGCCTTTTAGTAGCCCCCAGTGTCCACGGAGGCAATGCTCCTGTGGGTCAGAAAGCTATCAGAAATAGCGTTATATGGCACCACAGACTACTGATGCCTCCCCACCTCAAGTGGAAATGCCTTTCTACTCACAGAAGGAACCTCTTGGCTCCATGAATTTAAGATGAATGGGATAAGGGTGGTGGGACTGATGAGACAATGCTATAAAGCATTCATTCTATAGAAATTGAAGGTTACACACATAAAAACAACTGTGCATAGGAATATGATTAAATGTAGAATAACCAAAAAGTGAAAACCAAAATTACTGTCTGAAATAAACTGAAAAGAGTGTCAAAACCTGAAATGTTCTAGGTTCCCATTAGAATCACAGAATGGTAGATTTGGAAGGGTTAATAAGCAAAAAGTTAGGTCTGGAATGGACAATAACCTGATTAGTCATAATGAAGCTGTAAAAATAAGGGCAATTTCTCATTCTATATTTATGGCTGGCTTTCAATAACAGAGTCTGCTTGCTGCATGTTGATATTTCAATATCAATTTGTAAGGGTATTTGTAGGGGTTGGTCCTAATTATGGAGCGCAGCCTTCAAAGTAGTGGTGCCTCTATTTATTCCAGAAGCGTAGTCTCGGCAGGAATCCTGCCTGGTTTCATCACTTGTTGCCTTTCATCATTTAGTTAATGCCCTCTTTGATCATCAGAGCACTTAATTAGCAGGTTAGCTGATCACTCTCCAGACTTACAATTCCTCATTTTACTTACTGTTAGTGGAGCATAAATGATGCAAACAACTACATTGAATTACAATAGCAGATCTGCTACGAAAAGCGTTCTACCATAAGGCATAATAAAGATAGATCCTAATCTGCCGACAGAGTCACACCTACAGTATTTGGGAATGAGAAGGTCAAACTGATAGCTCAGCAGAAGAACCTGGCCTTGAATGGCTGTTTGTTGGCCTTGAAATAAAATGGCTGTTTGTTGGCCTTGAAATAAAATGGCTGTTTGTTGGCCTTGAAATAAGATGGTTGTTTGTTTTAGGGAGAAATGCAGAAACAATTTGGCGGGGGGAAGCATTACAGTTTAGACAGCAATCACCTTCACGTTCTTCAGTGGGACTTGAGTGGCGGCTTAATGATCTAAACTGCAGTTCAGCAGCAATTGAAGCCAGTCTATCATTTTCAGGGACGCTGGAGCCTCTGTTTAAAAGAACACACACTGCTGCTGTCGTAATTAGCACTTTTACTCCCCGCCCCCCGACAATTTTCTAAAAGCAGAAAGCTTAAATAAAGTGGAAATAGCCATGATTCTGTATGTTAATGAAAGCCACATACTAAGAAAGCAAACTAAATGTTTATAGTCTAGATCTGCATCCTAGTTAAAGAGAGACAGAGAGGAATCCCCAAATATGATTGTTCTCCAAAAAAAAGCTGCTACTAATATTTGAGAGGGGTAAATGCAATGGCACCAGTACATGCAAATGTACCATAAGGCTACATTTACATTTGATCATATAGTCATGGAACTGTGAAGCTGGAAGGGACCCTGAGGGTCATCTAGTCAATGCAGGAATCATCGTGAAGCAGGGAAGGGGGAACACTTGTGGAGGCGCCAGATGTCGCTGGTCTACAATAAGCCAGGCAACAATCCTGTTAGATCAAAGGAGCTTGTCCACTAGACGTAGTTCATTTTTAAAAAAATGGAGCCATCTTACATATCCAAACACATCAGCAGCAATTGGAAGGAATGGCAGGGCAGTATACATTTCCAAGGTATACATATTTATGCATACAGGTGTATACATACATATGTATATATTAATGGGAGAAAGAAAGATCCTGTGTCAAGTCATAATTCTATACCTTTGAAAATCTAATTTAAAATGGGTCTCATCCAACTAGACCATACTCAGAATAAATCCACTGAAACCAATGGATGCAAGTTAGTTGATTTCAATGGGTCTTCTCAAAGCATGGCTTAGATGGATTCAACCCAATGTCCAGAGAAACAAATAAAATTAAAGATATCATTATCAATGTACCAGACACAATTGCTTTGCTTTTGCTGGGTTTTCTCCTTATCTGAAATATGGGGTACTTGAAAAGAACAAATGAAGTATGGTAGCATTTGTGCACTGCATGTTGTTCAGTGTGCCAAAGAAACATCTTATAGTGGATTTGTCACCAGTGTAACTCTCCTTGGAAGGTTTTACTACTCGCTCTATATGCCCATGGGTAGAATTTTATGAAATTAAGAGAGGTGTACATATTATAGGCTCACTGTTCAGTATTAGTTCAGTCACACCTAGCTACTATAAAGCTGCAAAGGAACAGAGGAAATGAACTGCATGCATTAATGGTTCTAAAATAAAACTAAATAAAAATTTGTTCTCAAGCATGCATGGTAAAAAAAATGATCTTTTTAAAATAGATAAACATATAACGTGCGCTTAAAAAAAAATCTCACGCTTTTAGAAGAAACAAGGTAATCACCAGGAGCATATAATGGAACCATGATGAACTACTAGGATCTAATTGCAAGCAGTTTATATGAGTGATGGGGACAGGAATGAATCTGCTATGTTGTGGAGCTACCTGATATCATTTGTACTGCTGACAGGTGGTTTTGGCTGAGTTGAGTCACCACCGACGGGAGTGGGGCGACTAAGAGCAGGGCTGCAATGGTTCCGTACATCACATGGGACATTCCTTGTGCTGCAGTGAGAAGAAAAGCTTCAGGAAAAGACTTTCAGGTCCATTTTTACTGGATTCTTAAAACACGGTGACTCAAAACAGTAGTCTGAAAAAATCTTGTGAAAAGTTCATTTTTTAAAAAAAAACCTGTAAAATTATTTGAGCTCTAAGTAGATTAAGTTTCCAGTTTGCACTATAAAATTATGCTTGCGACTGAGGACCTAGATTGTTTTCAGCAAGCAAAAGGAGATCCATTTATAAATGTGTAGTACTGAAAACAAATTTGTAAACGAAAAGTGTAGTGAGTACAAATACTGCAGCAGCAGGCATACACTACTCTTAAGCTATTTGGGCTCACATGCTCTGTCTCCTCACTTCTCCTTTCGCAGAGCCACACTTTTGATTAAACATGGCTTGCCCTTTTGTCGAGACCTGGAACTGTATTTAATCTTAAATACAGTGGTACCTCGGTTCTCGAACATCTTCGTTGACCAACATTTAAAAAACCCGGAAGTAAATGCTTCTATTTTCAAGCGTGCCTTGGAAGTCACAACGGCTTCCGCTGCGTGTTTTTCAGTTTTCTCAATTGGATTTGCAGACAGCCCTTTGCGCCTCCGTTTTCGAACATTTCAGAACTTAAAAGGTCTTCCAGATTGGATTATGTTTGAGAACCGAGGTACTACTGTATGGTCACAGTTTAAACAAGCCAGTTATGCAAAAGCAGAAGCTTCCAATCTCATTGCAATTTGCAAGGGGAGAGGAGAGGAGAGAAGCATGTAAATCTGAAATCTGCTGAGGCTTGCTCCAGCGTGATTTAGTGTGATGTGTGCAAATGCTGTCTCCGCATGATGGCTTTGTATAGTAATTCTTATAGTATATATATTTTTTGTAGGTGTGAAGTGACAACGTCCATAGACAAGTTGATGTGGAAACCCTCTAATTTCCAAGATGCAGAAATGCCACCATATTCAGCTAACTTTCATAATCTACACTTAACAGAAGCAGCAACATCACAGGGATTTGCATGCACATACATGCATGTTTAAAAAACCAGAAGAGAAAGCAGCACAACAGAAGCTTCATTTTCTGCATCTCAGTTGTCTGAGGCTCTTAATAAAACTGTTTTTAAAAATCAGTAACATTACTGCTAGAGCTACCACTAATTTGTTATCAATAGCCAAGTTTCCATTTTTCGTATATTATAGATCTAGGAGGGTCCACCTGTTTGAGGGTTAATACTGTTGTTTGCAATCTTTTGAGGAGAAGGAGAGGAAATAGTCAGCAAGAAAATGGGGGGGGGGAGGTTCAAGAAACTGTAGGATAGGACTGTGGTGGACAGAGATGGGGAGAAAGAGCTGCCTTGCTCTTGCTGCTTTTTATAACTCACACATACATACACACACAAAACAAACCTCTAGTTCCAGCACTGTAGTAGCATATTACTGAATCACATATCATGGAGAACAGAAGAAAGCAATAAATAATAATAAAATTCAGAAAGTTGTTCAGATATAGAGGAGAAAGGCTATGTCACTTATCAAAATGATGTTACAGAGAGGCAATGACATTCTTCACAGAACTCATAACAATAAGGAGAATTACTGCGGGGTTTTATGCATTTTTTCAAAGGGGAGAAAGTATTGTGGGCTTGGCACATAGGATTTTTTTTTATCTCCTTTGGATAAAGGCAGACAGCAAGGTTCAAATGGTAAAGTTGCTTGAACAACTTCAGAAACACCAGTTTCCTCTAGAATACAAGCAGTAAGGATCTGGATAAGCTTTTAATACCTGAACCCTTCAGGTGTTGGGATGATGAGGTGAGGATTTGGGGGATCACTATGGCATCGAGGTACTTTCACAGGACGGGGACTATTCCGATGAATAGCTACAAGCAGAAAGAGGCAGAGGGAGGGCATTCAGATGATTGAAGAGAACAGTCAACACATGCATGTCACATTTGATGCAGGATCATTGTAATGGAGGTCCAGTTCATGCAATTTGTTTGAAGTGGAAGAAACTGGGATGAAATCGACCCAGAGAGATTTTCTCAAATAGCAACTGATGTGGCTCACTGTGCATTCAGATTTGCCTGCCAGCCCATGATAAGTGGACTTAAGAAATTGGTCAGCCCAATGTATATGCAGGCTAGTAGCCAGGAGATGTAGTGGGCTATGGAAAAGCAAGCACTAGTAAGTAAGCTATTCGTATTTATATGTCATTTAGTGTACAAATAGTTAAGAAAGTGTGTGTGTGTGTGTGTGTGTGTGTGTGTGTGTGTGTGTGTAATATTTTGCAAAAGTACAAAGGCTTCCTTAAGCCACAAGACAACTCCCAATTTATGGGACTTGCTCTGTAGATTTAAATACAGTGGTGCCTCGCAAGACGAAATTAATCCGTTCCGCAAGTCTCGTCTTGCGGTTTTTTTGTCTTGCAAAGCACGGCTATTAGCGGCTTAGCGGCTATTAACGGCTTAGCGGCTTTAAGAAAAAGGAAACTAACTCGCAAGAACTTGCAAGACGTTTCGTCTTGCGAAGCAAGCCCATAGGGAAATTTGTCTTGCGAAGCGACTCAAAAAACGCAAAACCCTTTCGTCTAGCGAGTTTTTCATCTTGCGAGGCATTCGTCTTGCGGGGCACCACTGTATTTAGCTTGACTACAGATATATTCTTTCATAATTAACCTGGACTTGTTTGGACTGAAGTTGTTCACTCTTCCAAGTGCATCTTTGATGTTCAAGCAAAACACGGATTTGAGTTTTCTTCTTTTCCTCCTCAAGTACTGCCATTATTTCTTCAATATACTCCTAATGGAGTATAATAATGCCATTATTTCTTCAATTTGTCCTAATGGACAAAGGTCCATTAGGAGCCATTCCAGCTCAACCACAATAAGCAAGAGAGATCCTAACCTGGTATCAGCAGAACACTTCTAGTCATTTTAATGTTGTCACTTTATAGCTGTACCTGCCATAGTTGTTGATCGCTCAACATAAGCTACTCCCTTGCTTATACATTTTATGCAGTGGAAGGCAAGCTAATTGTGGAGGACACACTCTATATACAACAAGACTCCACATTGGCTTGCAGGCCTCTCTAGTTCATGCATGTCTGCACACCTCATGCACCTCCCGGCACAATGTAGCCCACCAGTTTCATAGGAGGCCCACCAATGGTTTGATCAGTCTTGTTTTTGTTCTTTGCCACCAACAATGTGTGCAGGGCTAAGTTGAAGAATCTCCAGGAAAGCTATTCAATTTCTGCTATTAGTATGAACTTCACTTAATGCAAAATATTCTGTATAAGGTTATTTCCCATATAGTTTCAGTTTGTTCACCACTGTTTTGTGAGCGTGGTCACACGTGCCTTAGCTTGGATTACTATTACATGCTCTACATGGGGCTACCTTTAAGGAGGGCTCAGAAACTTCAGTTGCTGTAGAAAGCAGCGCTAAGCTTGTTGATTGAAGCCAGTTGTCAGCAGCCTGTGATTCCACTATTGTACTATACCAGGCATAGGCACACTCGCGCCCCCCAATGTTTTGGGACTACAACTCCCATCATCCCTAGTTAACAGGACCAGTGGTCAGGGATGATGGGAATTGTAGTCCCAAAACATCTGGAGGGCCAAGTTTGCCTATGCCTGTACTATACTCACTGGCGTCCTGTTCATTCCTGGGCCCAATCCAAAGTGCTGGTTTCTACTTTTAAAGTTAAGCGGTTTAAGTGCCAGGACACCTTAAGGACCGCCTATTACTTATTTATTCTTTTTCTGCCTTTCTTCCTCTAAGCAGCACACAGCAGCAAATGTGCATTTCGTAAGCAATCTCCCATCCACACACTGACAAGATCCAGGCCTGCTTAGCTTCAGCAAGGCCTCTTGTCCCTTCAGAACATGCCCTGGGACCACCATGCTCACTGAAGTCATCTGGACAGGCACTGCCAATTCCTGAGGCTCAGGAAGGAACATGTGGTGGGAACATGTGATGGGACTTAATTAGCTGCTGTGCTCATGCTTTGGAATGCTGTGCGCCTTGAGAAGAGTTATCTGGCCACCTCACCTCCCTGATGTCATTCCAAGCCAAACTGAAAACCTGTCTGTTCTACTAGGCCAAGATGGATTATCTGCTGCTTCTTATATTTTAGAGGGGTTTTTAAAACTGCATTCTTTATTGTAGAGATGGGGAAACACTGGTCCTTTACAGGTTGTTAAGACTCCCAACTCCCATCAACCCCAATCAGCATGACTAATGGTCAAGGATGATGGAAGCTGCAGTCTAATAACGCCCTGAGAGTCTCAGGTTCCCCATTCCTGCTGATTTGTTGTCATCATTTTGTGAAGACAGGAGGCCGACATACTGAGTTGGATGACTGGCTGGTTCTTGTTTTTATTGTGACTCTTGTGTGTTTTAGATTTACACATTCAATTCACTTACAACGACATGTTTCTATTTCTACAAACTACAGGTGTAAAGTTCCAGAGGAAGAGACTGTATAGCTGCTGCCTTACCAAGGTACAAACCTGTAACAGGACTATGAGGCTTTCCAATTACATGGCCAATACATTCGTTCATCAATGCCTGTAAACTCTGGAAGATAGAAAATTAACATCATTGCAACAATACTGCATTTTTCTAATAAGTACCTGCAGTATCTTTAACAAACTGAAATGTATACCTTAGGAACATACATAATTCAAGAAGTATCAATAAAATGAACCACCAGCAAAACAGCCTTTATCTGGTCTCAAATGCAGCCAATAGTGTTTGTTAACTTAAAATGTGAGAGTGGTTAATGACATACCAAAAAGTCATCTTCAGGCAGAGCTGAAATAAATGCTGGCTCAATGGCTTGAAGGAAATCAAAACCTTGTGTTGCCCACCTGTTGTGCAGAAAGAAGTTACTGGTTAACCAGGAGTACTTATATAAGCAGCTCTATTTATTTAGAGAAAAACAACCTCTGTTGCCATGCTACACAAAAATATTGCCTTTCTAAACACTATGCAAATCTAAAACAATGCCTACTCAAGACTCTGTTCCCTGAAGCTATGTTTTTATGGCTATGCATGGGAAAGAATACTGTAATCCCAACACCCTTAAGGTGGGTTTCAACACAGCACTAAATGGGACATGTGTTCATGGAACAAGGTCCATTGGCACAACAGGACTTCCCCCTCCTCCATGTGCCTCCTAAACCTATTTTGGGGGTTTCCAAAACCTTCCAAAGCAGATTTAGGTGGCACGGGGGGGGGGGGGGAGTCTACTGACTCCTGATCTAGATGCCAACCCTGTTTCCCCGTAGACATTTAGTATGTCCACAATGCAAAGTCTGGCCAAACTCTGCAACATCTCCAGTCGTAACAATTATCTTTTCAAATTAGTGACAACAAAGGAAATAATGAAGTGTATGCCATGTAGAAAAGGATGTACACCTGGTAAGGACAGCCAAAATGCTTGGGAACCCACAATTAACCGTAACCAAATTGCTGTGACTTTCAGGTACTTCGTGAATTATAAGAGAATCCTTGGAGGTAGAGTGCAGCTCTTGATGCAGGCAATGTGCAGAGGATTATATTCTAAGTCATCCTGATTATTTACTATAGCATGCATTCCCCATATCGTAATTTAAAAAATCAAGTCTAATTAAACTGCAACAAACCTTAATTCTAGCCTTGTTTTCTAATCATGAGAGTCACATTTATCTGAAAACTCTTAAATGACTGGTGCCTTGGATTAACTCAAGTATCTTATTCTTGTACCCATGTTGTGATATTTAGCATTAATATAATCTTCAAAGTAATCAAGGCAGCAACATTGCTCTTTGTTTAAAATATACAAGCTCCCATAAAACAGAAAGGAGGAAAATCGAAAATAGTTATTTCTCAATCATTACCTTGGTCTAGTACCTCGGCCACTCTCACACTTAGTAAGGACGTAATTCATCCACTTTCTTGCAAAACTGATATACTGGTCTCCAATTTTCTGTCTGAATACCCCAGACATCAGACGGATGGCTTCTTTGTGGTACTGCAATATATTAAAATCACCTGTCAAGGCTTTGAAATAAATATTGCCATTTTCAACTGCTACAACGGTGTTTCTTAAACTTCAAAATTCTGCTTCCAGATTTACAAATTCTCCAATAATCCAACTCAAAATTAATAATAGCTACATCATAAACACTGTGGGTATAATCCAACCAAGTAGTTCATTAACACAAGGACTTCTGGCTGTGCAATGGATGTTCCTCTCCCTCCCTTTGTGTTCCCCCACCTCCCCTAAATCTTGTTGACGGAGAGAGGAGAGAGAAGGGAGATCCACTGTGCAAATGGAAATCATTGTGGAAATGGAACTACTTTGTTAAGATACCACCCTATGAAAAAAGCAAGCGAATAGCATGGTATGTCTCTGTAACACCTTGCATACAAACCAAACTGATAACCAATGCAATACAAAACTGAGGTTATGCATAAATAAAAAGGCTGTTGGGTCAAAACTCCCTGGAGCCTTTCATACATAAGAAAGAGAAACCCAGTAGGGAACACTGCTATTTAGCATCAGCCCTTGAAAAAGGAGAATATGGGTCTAATTTTGACCTGAGCAGATGATCTTCTATTTTCTTATGTGGTGTGCTTGCTACACAGCCTCCAATGTTTCATAACTTTCAAACAAAACAAGCATTCTTATAATGGGAAATATATATTGTTTTTATTTTTCTGTGCGTTTTTGTTCTTTTGCATAAAAAGTCAAGCAGAAGAGTGCTGTTGCACTCATGTCTTGCTTGTGGACTTCTCATCTGGTTGGCCCTGTAAGAATGGAATACTAGGCTAGACGAACCCTTAGGTCTGATTCTAAACATTCTGCTACTATTAGCTACACAACGCTATTTCTCCGAAGTGAAAAGTGATTACCCAATCAAAAAGCTGTTTTTTAAAAAATGACCCATTTAAAAATTCACTTCAAAGAAATAAAATTAAAGCCTTCCACTTGGGAAAAAATAGGCAAAACATTTCTCTTGAACCAACCTCAAAACCAAAGTTGTAACACTGAATCATGGCTTCCCGATAATATTGCTGCAAGGTGGCAGATTCCGATTCATCAACCTCAGCATCAAATTCAGATGTGAACATGCGATCAACTCTGTCAATCGCACTGCTTATCTTATTGCAAAGCTGTAATGCATCACTCTGGAAAACAGGAAAAATATTTGCTGAAATATTATTTGTGTATTTCATATTTGTATCCTGCTTGTCAAATAGCAAATGCTGGGCTCAAAGAGTCTCACAGCAATCACAATAGCATTTAAAAACAACGAACATTGCAATCTCTATAATATCAAACACAGCATATAAAGCAAACAACAAATTCATCAAAACAATTAACTCATAGTTAATTGATATTTCTTAATCATGCAATACATAGTTCTACAGGAACTTTATGATAATCCTCAATGGCTACTTCTCACTATATCATGGGGTACCTTAGGCTGCAATCCTATACCTATTCACCTGGCAGTAAGTCCCACTGAACTCAGTGGTTCTTGCTTCAGAGTAGACATATATAGGATTGCACTGTTAAAAAATAAAATGTGATTTTTACCAAGAGCCAACTTCATCAAATGTGTGATTAAGATTCTTCAAGTGCATATACCCAACCACTATTTGTGTGCATGCAAGTTTCCACACCCAGTTTCCTACACAGATTGTGATGGCCAGCTTCCAAGAATTTTCTGGTTAAGCCATAGAAATCTGGAGCACTGGACCAAACATTGATAGGTGACTTTTGTAACGACAGCAGTAATCCAGAAATTAATGGGCATGAATATCTTAGGTCCATTAATTTCAATGGATCTACTCTTAGAAGTCAGGTGGATAAAACTGGTGATTTGTAAATAGTAAAGCCTTATAAGAGAAAGGTTTCCCCAAGACTGCATTTTACTGTTTTCCTAAAGCGCGATATAAACTTTCTTACTTAGTATTCAAATCTGTCTGGAAGCTATGCCTCATGTGTCAGTGCATAAACACACAACTTCCCAATCTGTATATATAATTCATTCAGCTTACTGTATAAATTACTCTCAACTTACTTGCACAAAACTCAATGACAATCTTTTTCTGATCACTTGCATTTAAAAGTAGACCTCAGCCGCCTCTTTAGAGATTTTGTAATTCTAAGCGACTGAGAATGCTTAACAATCCAGAGGAATATAAACCAGAAAGATGTGTACCTTCAGCTGCTGCAAAGCTTTGGCAATGACTGGCTGGCTGGATGTTTGCTCCTGATGTAAAGAGATGAGCCTTTCAAGAAACTGTTGCACAGCTTTTCTCTGGTTCACAAGATGAACAGGCTGCATGACTACAAGGAGGAGGTTGTCAACCTAAGAAGACAAGGTAAATTTATGGTATTGCTGAAAACAGGTTCCCAAAGTTGTAACCGTGAATTCGATTACAGCTATTCTGAAATTTAAAATACTTAACTCTGACATGTTTTAAATGGTACCATTTTCCTTCCCACAAAATTGCTAATTTTATGAAAAATGTCTCCAGTTGTACTTCTGGATTTTCCAAGGCTGTTCCTTCAACGTTCATTGTGACCAATTTAGAGACAATTACATATTGATAAACATATTTTGGTGCATTGTCTGCCTCCCTCTATGCACCAGAGGCTGCTAGCTGAGGGATGAGAGCAGCTCCAGTTGTATGCGCAGCTGTGGTGCAAAACCTCCACACAGCAAGTTGGGGAATGAAGTCTGTGCAGACGCACACTTCAGCAAATCAGTTGCTGAGTGGTGGGAGGAAGAGAGCTCCATGCACTTCTTGTTGCTAGAATAAAAACTTTATATGCTCACTATATGCATTAGTTTCATACTTCTAAAGTGAAGAAAGCCGTTTGATTTCTCCCATATGTCAACTGGTGCAAGAACTTATTAACATTATAACAATGGTACATTTTCTACTAACATTCTGTAGCTTCAAACGTTGTTTCTTATTTATTTTATAAAATTTATACAGTGGTGCCCCGCAAGAGGAATGCCTTGCAAGATGAAAAACTCGCTAGACGAAAGGGTTTTGAGGTTTTTGAGCTGCTTCGCAAGACGAATTTCCCTATGGGCTTGCTTCGCAAGACAAAAACGTCTTGCGTTTTTTGCAAGTTTGTTTCCTTTTTCTTAACACCGTTAATACAGTTGCGACTTGACTTCAAGGAGCAACTCATAGAACGCGGTGTGGTAGCCTTTTTTGAGGTTTCTGGTGATTTTTGAAGCTTTTCCAAAACTTTTTCGACACCGTGCTTCGCAAGACGAAAAATTTGCTAGACGGAAAAACTCGCGGAACGAATTAATTTCGTCTTGCGAGGCACCACTGTACAAGGCTTGACTGTAGAAGAAACCTCAAAGTGGTTTTACAAAAAGGTAGAATAATAAAAAGAAATCTACAGTTAGGTACTACGGCAAGGTGTTCAGAATAGAATCGCTTTACTCAGCAAAGCGCCATGCTTTGGATCACAACCCCAATCTGATCTAAGGCTATATTGACAATTTATCCTACTCTCAAATCCATTCAAGACAGAAAAATACACACTTTTTTGCAATATGAGGATCAAACTAAACCCCTATGAAGAATGCATAGGCCGAATTCTCAAGCACATAAGATCCTACCCTAGTAGTATTTCTGATTTTCTTACATGTGAGAAAAGCAGAGCATTTCTTAAATGTTGGGATTCCATAAATAACTACCATTTACCAAATCAGAAGAATACTAATACAGAAATTCTTTACCTGCATACTTCTCAATGTGTCAATTGTCTCCACCTGAGGGACAATTTTGACAGGTGGTCCTTCCCAAGTGCTCCAGCTGTCATCAGTGTCATCATCTTTGTCTCTGTACTTTGTCATAAGTAAAAATGGTTCGCTTGCAACCTCATCAGAGTCTTTTGAACAGTCCTTTCCTGCAGCTGTATTAAGTAGTTGCAGGATGATAGATTTCTCTCCTGAAAGGTTATCTGGCACAAAAATCTGTAAGTTTTCAAGTCCAGGGATCTGTACCTGAAAAACAAACCAGTATGGTCCAAATTATTAACAACTAGAACCACAGAAAAATTTCACTCATTTTTCTCAGGGTGAAAGGATTTTCACAGATACTAAGTGACTTCCACCCCATACCTTTATGCACCTTTTCCGTGGCTATTTGCACTGCATCCCTCCCTACAACCACCACCTAGTGCTTCTGTATCTCTGTTGCCTCCCCCATCACTGCATGATACTAGCCAGTGGGGATCACACAGGGAACAAGACTACAGAGAATTGACACTGACGGCATACAAAGTGGTGTTGCTCTTGCCCCAGGGTGTATTGACAACGCATCACTAGGCATCACTCTGTCTTCCCATGTTTCATTACCCATCAACATGGCACAGAAAGTCAGGAACACCTCTCAGATAACTTGGCAACCATGGGACACATTCTGTGTACTGGTGGGCTGCAAGAGGGCAATGAACTCACAGCAGTGAAGTGATGCCTTTCCTTCCCACCCACCTCTGCCCCACAATGTATATCAGGGAGGTCAGGTGCTTTCCAAGTACACAGATGGATGTCCAAGGAACAGCATTCAGTCACATGGGCCCCCACCTTCAGTGGTACAACCCAGGCACAGGTTTACCCCCTCAGCGAGAAATTATTTATTAAGTGTATCTTATCCTTCCCTTCATTGTATGATCCAAATGCAGCTTACAATTCAGCAAAGTATGCCCCCACGAACTGGGCCTTGGTAGCTAGACATGTCTAACCTTGGTAGTTGGACATGCACAAGATCTACACGCCACACACTGGAGAGCATAATAATCCCTTTAAGCCCCAGGCTGATTTTACCTTCATGTACTGTTGTGCTTTCAGGGCACTGAGGAAGTCCCGCACAGAGGCAGAAAATGTGAACTCTGCTGCTATTTCAAGGTCCTAAGAATAAAATGACAGGTGTTTATCAAACTGCACTGTTAAGAAGCCTATCAATGCAGCTGAATTGGGCACACTATGTAAAACCATTTTTTCTTTTTACCTTTCTTAATCTCTTGGCAAAGCCAAGAGCTTTGGATGCCCTCTCTCTGGCTTCATGGAACAGCTCTTTCAGTGCCCGGCTGGTCTCTATCACAGACCTCCTACAAATAATTTAACAGAATGCAGTTATTTCAACACATTGTCACACATGCATTCAAATGTGCTGAAGAAGAACACATAAAAAAGGCTAATCAAGAAGTCAGAAGGCAAATATGTACAAACAAGAAGCTAAAAATGAATCTGGTATTGAGAAGATGACACATCCTACACAAAAAGACAAAGTGTGCAGTTAAGGAAACAAGGCACAGAAATTATTTTCATGCCCTTAACTGCAAGCATTATTAGGCTGAGCATACACAAACACTGGGTTTCTGCTGCATTTTTAAAAGAAATTCATGCTGCTTCTTTCATGCATATAAAGACATCCGTAACATGATAGTGTATCTTATGTAGGTCTGGGAGTACCTGATTTCATCTGAAGCTGCACTGTCATCAGCATTAGCCCAAAACTCATCACAGCTCTCTTGTAAGCCAGAGTCTAAAAAGATCCCTGTAGATTTAAGCAGCACTCCTGCAATGTCACTGAAACAAAATCCAAAACAATTGTCACTCCCACAGACAACGCAGAAAGAGGCTTGTGCATCAATAAGAGCTTTGATTTGATATCCCGCTTTATCACTACTTGACGGAGTCTCAAAGCGGCTAACATTCTCCTTTCCCTTCCTCCCCCACAACAAAACTCTGTGAGGTGAGTGGGGCTGAGAGACTTCAAAGAAGTGTGACTGGCACAAGGTCACCCAGCAGCTGCATGTGGAGGAGCGGAGACGCGAACCCGGTTCACCAGATTACGAGACTACCGCTCTTAACCACTACACCACACTGGCTCTCAAAACTTCCAAAGCATTCCAGGATTAGAATGCCATTGATAAGAAAGTATTAAATAAAGTTTATGTAAAATAAATGAAATGAAATGTTCCCCAGTCAGATGCAGTTGGGGGGGGGGCCTAATTAATTTTAAAATTGTTCAGATACACACTGCTTAATATTCAACTTTTACTAGATTTTTAATAAGATCAACTTTACTTTTTGTAAATGGCAGTAGATTTCCAATTAATAAAACTTTTTAAAAAAATCCCTGCTAATAAAACTTAAAATTTTGAGCAAAATGGACATGAGAATCACAATAATAATAAGTTCTACCAGAACAATTTTCCAGCTTGAGCTTCACCTCCTCGTATATAAGGAGTGATTTCTTTGGTGAAATTCCATTCTTCCTCCAGGAGATTTTTTAAACTATGAGATGCTTGAGGTAACTGCTGTAGCATTTGGATCCAGCTTCGCATATAACCAAAATAAACCTTGAAAAGGGAAGAACAGCAATTTAGGTCATATTGTTTCACCAGACTCCACAATGGAGACAGAGCCCACCTGTAATGTGATGGTGGCTTTGTGAAATGGAATATCGTCAGAATGTATTAGGGAGTAGGTGAGATGCCAAGGGAGATATGTAAAAATCAGCACCTCATCTCTGTTTTTGCTTCCAAAGAGCAAAGCTCAGGACCATCCAAGATAGGACCCCTGATTATATTGCACAACGTAGTTAAAACAGAAACACAATTCCTGCACAACTAGAGAAGCTAATGAAAATAAACTGACAATGGTGAGACAATTAAGAATCCGATAGAGAAGCCTACAGAAGTGACCCACTAAAAAATAGGATTGCTTGCTTACCATTAACATCTTATGCAGGTCTTCCTCAAAAGGGTCGATGTTGCAGTTGTTCTTCTGTAAGTCATCTAACACCTCACGTAACATAAACTGATAATATTGCTTCATAAGCAGACCCCCTTTCAGGACCTCTTTACACTCTCTCACTAGCTGCAAGGAAACAGTCCATAAAAAGCAATAAATCATTCGGATGCTTAAAAAAGAGTTTCTCTTGAGATTTTAATCATAGATTTAATTTAGAGGTTTTAACAGATCATGTGGCCCTCTCTACACAACATAAAATCGCCAAGCAACACAAGAGCTACAACAGTAGAGTGGGTGGGATTTCAGAGTTGAATTCTACAGACCATTAACTCTGCTAAGTGTTTTACAAACCTTTCTTCATTTACTATCACAATGAGCCTGTAACATGGAGCCACTTTTTACTCCAAGAAAGGCCTCAAATGGTAATGACCAGTGATGGTATCTGAATCCAGATCTCCACAGCTCAAATCCCACACACCTTTATAAAAAGTTTGCTTTATATCATTTCACAAAAGCCTTTTTTTAATTTAAGAAACCCATAAAACTTCACATTTTCACGTTTGCCTGCTACAATGCTAGAATTGTGGGGAAGGGAGGGGGCGTGATAAACTTTTTACTGTATACTATAACCCAAGCCCCTGCAACAGAGTAGGGAATTAAAACCCATTAAATAAATATAGCTGATGGCTATGTATTTACCGAAGCTAAGGAATAAGTCAATTTAGTTGGCAAAGAAGCAGAGACAGAACCATATTTGCCCTCCACAGAATCCTCAGTAATTGTCGTCATTCTTACAAGAAAGAGAAATAGCAGCTTACAGTACTGTGCTTCCCTCTGAATTGTTCATCACTTTATTAAGAAATGTATATCCTGCTTCTCACCCTGTGTTTCAAAGCAGCTTACAAAAAATTGTAGGCTTTTGGGGGAGAAGAGGTATAAGATCTTACTGTAACTTTTGGTAAAGCAATTAGCAGAGAATTATTTGCAAAATGTTAGAATTGTACATAGAATATTGGTCTTCGTTATCTTTTAAGTATCTTTTTATGCTACTGAAAAATATGACCACCAATCTAAATACGTACTACGCATCCCTTCTGTGGAACAATGTAAGACTTATTGCCAAGGACTGGGGAGGGAGGGGGTTAATAAAACACTTTGGGCAAACCTGTTTAATACTCAAGAGAGATGGCTCCCCAGCAGGCTGCTGTTCCAACCTTAATTTGAGGCATTCATGGATAACATTGAGAAGGACTCGGCAAAGAACTAGGAATGCAGGCTCAAAAGATGGCAAATCCATAGACTTCAGCTCTTCCCGTGACACAGTACTGCACTTTTGATCTGAAGAAGGCGGAGAATTTGACAACTGCACGTAATCTGAACTTAAAATAGGATCTGGGTACTCTGAAAACTAACAAAAAAATAGATACTATGTAACAAACAACCTGAAACACTTCCCCCCCTTCAGTTTAATAACTTATAAGGTGTAAATCCACCACCAAACATTGACTTTAAAACAACAACAATCTTGTTCAATCAGGCTTTCCTTTCAGAGCTGTAGAACTATAGTAGTAGATGTTGGTCACAAGCCAGGAGAAATCACACAATTAACTTTGCATGCCCAGCAGGGCGCTTGAGCTTTCTCAAATCAGCATCATGCCATGCTGCTTAGCAAGTCCACTTTTAAGTGAGTGGATTTCAAAAGCAGCTTGTGATGCAGCACAAGCATTGATATTCAAAGCAAAATATATCTGAAGTTCCATGAGGGCACCTCTAAAAAATCTGCATGGACGCGTTGGGATATTTTGTGATAGTTGCGTTTCTCTATGCCATACTGTAAACGTTAAAATGAGCATCGTAATTCCAATCTGCAAACAGTCCTAGTGTTAAAACAATGTCTAAAACACGTGTTAAGTGATTGTACAGCACTACATGCAATATAAAATGTTAATACGCTAAACAAATTACTACCTACATCAATGTGTTAAAAAGCCATTTGCAACAAGTTTGTCCTTCAGCTACTAACTGTAAATTTAAATGTTCATTTTATAAAAATGAGGTGCATTTTATAAAATTGCTCCTCCTTGGATTTTTAGGAAAGGGAAACCCCTGTTAATGTACACATTTCCACTGATATCAGCATTTTAATTGCTTATTACTAAATGGGTTCATCCAAATTAAAAAATGTATACCTGGGGAAGAGATAGTATGCAGTGAATGATTGAATGCACCTCTAAGTGTGACTGGTATTAAGTTTGTGTTCATAGCATCAGTATTATTATTTTATTATTAAATTATTATTATTATTATTATTATTATTTATTATTACCACTACTACTACTGCTAGTATAGTAGTACTACTACATTAGCGTCGTACCTCAGCTCCTGAACACCTTGGGAGTCTAACGTTTCGGCTCTCAAACAATCAAAAAACGGAAGTGACTGTTCCAGTTTTCGAACGTTCTTTTGGAAGCCGCACATCTGATGGGGCTTCCGATTGTCTGCAGGAGCTTCCTGCAGCCAATCAGAAGCCACACTTTGGTTTTTGAACGTTTCAGAAGTCAAAAGGACTTCCGGTACAGATTCTGTCCGATTTCCGAGGTATGACTGTACTACCTATTTTACGCCCAAGGCTATGAAACCAACATGGCAACAGCTCATGTAATAAATAAATGCTCATGTAACTAAACATTCATATAGTCATAGAATTGAAAGGGCAGAATGCTCAAAGTCTTTTTTTTTTTACTTTGCACATCATATTCGATATTATCACATATGAAATTACCATACTTAAGTAGTAAATAACTTTATCAGCATCTCTCTGGAATCAGAAATTTATAATTTTAAACAGACACAGTAAGCCAGTTACATGTAATTATACTAGCCCAAAAATTTAAACATATTAAAGCTGCATTCCTATATACACTTACCTGGGAAGATGTCCCACTGAACTCAATGGGCCTGACTTCTGAGTAGGCATGCATGGGATTGTACTGTAAGTGTCTTAGTTTTCATAAATGCAACATCCAATTTGCTTTTCTTTATACTACCTCAGACACATTTCTGACATTTTGTGCATTTATTATTAGATGACTGCTTCTCATTATAGTATTATTTCAGAAAACAAAATATTTCAGGAATGAACATGCTAAGAAATACACCATTGCCAAAATGTGAACTTCATCCTCCTATATACTAAAATAGATTATTAATTTCTGCAGAGCAAAAAACAGTGCAAAAAGTCTACATCAGTATCTTCTAGAGCAGGGGTTGGTAACCTGTGGCTACCCATATACTGTTGGATTGCAACTCTCACCATCCCTGACAATTGGCTATGATGGCTGGGATTGAAGGGAGTCCAACATCATCTTCTGGACAGCCACAGGTTAGCTGCCTTGTTCTAAAGAAAGATGTCTCCACAATAAAGAAAATTTATCTGGAGTAGACTTCAATATTAAACATCCCTTTACAATGGCTGGTTGTTAAAATTAATAAATAATTAAAGTATTATTATTATTATTATTATTATTATTATTATTATTATTAATATTAATATTCCAATCCTAGCCTCCGAAGTGAGTTAATTTGGAAAATGGAACCAGTCAATGCCTCAATTCTTTTTTACACCTCACTGTTCACCATCGTATTAGATGATGAGACCTTGTTAGATAGGTTTCTTAATATCCCATGAGGTTTCATTTCATAAGACTTAGGATTCTTTATACAACAGCTGAAAGGTATGAACTCTATAAGCAATGATAATGCCATCACTGGGTAGTTAACACAACAGCGATGCTCATCTCTCCACATTCACATTTTAAAAATCTGAGCAGATTAGACAATGGAAAAACTTTCTAGCAGCGATCATTTTGTTAATGGAAAAAACTGCACAGAAAAGTAGCAGAACCTTCTTTGGACAATTTGAGAAAGTAGCTATAGTAGATAATTATGATCAGCAAATCCAGTCTCAAGGCAAGGGTCGTCTTGATGTGCCTTCTAATTTTATTCTACACTGTGGTTATTCAAATTAAAAATGCAATTTGATATACAAAGCACAATAAGGCATCATACCCACATGTATATTTTCAATTCAATTCCCATACAAGGTTTACAGTATAAATTAATATGCTCAAACTCATATATTATAATAAAAGAAAATCCAGTATCTTTAAACCAGACTTTATCTTCTTCAGAACACACATTTGTCCCTGAGCAACCCCCCTCCAAACGCCATGATGAACACAGACATTCTGGTGTAATCTGAATGATACTTCAGTAGCCATGGAAGAGATTGAAAGAATGGGGAGAGTAATGTGGAAGTGATTAAATGGGTTGCCACTCATACTTCATTTGTTGGTACAACCACAAAACCAAGAAGCTGCTATGCACAGCCACATGCATACCATAACTCTCCCCTTCCTAACAATAATGCATGCACCCAATAATGTCCAGCACACTACAGTTACCTTGAAAAGAGTCTTTTATTAGCTAAAGAAGGCTTATTTCAGTGGAGGGAGGGGGAGGGACAAAGATCTCTGAGAGCATGAGGATGCCCATGGGTGTCATGATGTCAACCCATGAAAGAGTGTTGGACTAGAACCAGGGTAAGCCAAATTCAATTCTCCACTCAGGCATGAAAACCATGGCTTGGTGACATTGGGCTGGTCACTGTATCTCAGCCCAACCCACCTCAAAAAAAACATTGAGGATGAATTTAGATGGGTAGGGGAACAACTACACACAACGCCCTGAGCTCCTTGGGCAAAGGGCAGAATATAAACCTAATAAAAAAGGAAATAAGTTATTAAGTTTCATTTCCATGCCAATCCGTATTCTGAAATTCAGAACTGAACAGATTCCAAGCATGCACTACATTTCACTTGGGCTCCAGCAAGGACTCCTATAAGAGCTTTATTTCCCCACACTTCACAAATACAGGAAAGTTTTCTATTTCATTTCTGTGGGGCTGGACCCCTAACTCTGCCATACATTAACCAGTACACAAAGCAACACGTTTTGAAAGTCTAGCCTTCATTTCTAGACTCTGCCCATGACTTTATGGGCGGTAAGTAACAACTATGATCCAAACAAGAAGGGAGGGAAGGAAACTGGACTGAAGATCCACCGATGGGAGAGCCAAGAAGAGAAGCCTTCCTCAGCACTCTGTTCTTTAACAAAGCAGCTTCAAGGAGAGATTGGGCTCAGCACCTCACGCAGCCAACATGGAGCCAGGGCACATGCAAACTTCCAAGGCCAACATGGGAGTTCCACATTGGGTTTTTATATACGATACTTCTCCATTAACACATTGCAGTGATTAAGATGACTCATTAACAAGGCATTGCATATCGCAAAACAACTATGTGCGTATTATACAGAAGAATAGTTTCCAAAGAGAAAATTGAAACAAAGGAACAGTTTCCTGAAAATCTTTTAGCAGCGTGAAGAACCGATTCCCACCCCCCACCCCCATTCCTCCCAGAACCTACCTCCAACTGCTGATCGCTCTTTATCAATGCCATTCGGGCCCTTTGCAAGGAGCCGTGCATTAACTTGTGCAGTCTTAAAATGAGCTTTCGCAACCCCATTTGTTTCAGTGCTTTATCTACAAACGGTCTATAAATAGAGGTCAAACAGTGTCTGCTGCACCCCATCTCACCGCTGCACTCCGTAACAGCCCAGCAGGTTGAGTCGTCCTCAGATTCAAGCCTGTCAAGCTTTCTTGACAAATGGTCCTGTGCCTGAAAGTCAAAATTTGGCTTATTGGCAAAATTATTCTGGATGGCTTGTCTGAGTTCCTCCACACTCTCCTGAGAGATTTGTTCTTCATCTTCACTTTCTTCTGTGCACGCCCCCGAGGTTCCCCTATCGTCCTCCTCCTCCTCATCCTCTGGATCGTTGTCCCTGAATGGACGAGGAGAAGGGATTTCAAACACTGGCCAGCCAATGTCAGAGAGATCCTTGATGCCCAAAACAGTTCCCATAATCCTCAGTTTCTGGTTTAAGTCTTTTGTAATGTTCAACCAGAGACAGAGCGCCTGCACCCTGTCCTGAAAATCCCTCGCAGCATACTTTTCGTAGTCACTTTGAAGGGCCTTCAGAGATGGATAAAGTGCTTCTACGTATTCTAGCAGCTCCATTATCCGCTTTACCTGTTCAAATGAGACCCGCTGGCGATAGAGATGCTCATGGTAGCTAGAGTAGTCCATAGCATTAGCTCCATGAGCTGCTTTACACTGTCCTCCTGATGTACCATTAAGACTAGCGCCACTGCCTAGACAGGAGAGGTTCCCATAGTTCACTTTGAAAGTAAGGATTTCAACAATAATATCTGGGATGGCTTGGCGGGCTGTGTACAGATAGAAGTCTTGGTCGTTAATAGTCCGCCCCGCGTGCCAAGCTTGCAGTTCAAGCCAAATTAATTCATTGGATCGGTTTAACTCAACAGCGGAAGTGCTCTCCTGCCCTTTCTGCTCTTTGTCCTTTTTCTTGGAAACTGAGGTAAGCTTTAACAAAAGCCGCAGGGTTTCAAAGAACTTTAAGCGGTCCGCTGGGTAATCAGTACGAGAAGTCTGGCGTGTAGTTTTGGCTATAGGCACAGGCACAGATACGAGAGGCTTCGCATTGCTGCAGCCAAGGCTGAGGTAAGGCTTATTGAGATCAACATCTGGAATTGACTTTTTTGGCAAGGACCCACCAACCGTGTCCAACATGAATGAGCACTGGACATTTTTCTTGAGATCCCTCTCAGTTGTCCTCAGGGTGGCTCGGATCTTTTTCCCCTGCTTATAGCTGTGCTCTTCAGTGTTCTCAATGGTTTTGGCGTTGTCTTTGTTGGACAGCTGGCTTGGCGAGCTCATCTTCTCTGAAAATTATAAGATAAAATTTTTTTGCACCAAAAGTAAAAAGTTCACTTTTTAAAAAACGCACTCATGCCCTGTTTTCTTTACTCCATTTGTATAATATTCCAGTTCTGTGATGTACTAAACACACATGACACATACTCTCAAAACTTCATATTCTGTTCATATTCATTAGACACCCTTACAATTATTTAAACAGTTCAGAACTCAATGTAACACAAGTGGTTTTAAAATACTGTACCCCATATGTTTTCAAGTTCATTGTCATAAGCAATGTATTAAATCAGTGGCTATCCAACTGGTCTTTAACAACAGCCAGAGGTAAAGTGGCAGAATGTTATTTGTGGCTACAGGTATGGCAACAGCATAGTCATATCCCATGTAATTAAACACTGGTGCCTCAGGGGCTGCATTAAGAAGTTCTCACGGGCTGCATTTGCAAAACTCTGATTTATTAAGTTCCAGTTACCATACAACCACTTCTTCCCATACAGCTTCGACAGCTAAAGATATGAAGAAAACTCTTGTCATGATTGTCAAGGGGCTTCATCTAGGTATCACAAATTATTTCTGGGGTTTCTTGGTTCCCAGGGCTCTTTCTAGGGGCTCAATTTAAACCACAACCAACTCAAATATTCATATTTTCCTGAAGAGTCATGACAGATTTAATAGTAATAACTGACAACCACAGAAAAAAATTCTGGAGCACATTTCACTCCCTGAAATCAAGGCAATGCTGAGTCACTTTGCAACTAAAGGCAGACATAATGATACTGTGGAGCTTTTAAAGTAATAGGTTTAGCTCTGAAACCATGCTAATGGAAACATTCTGTTGTACTAATTGTAATTATGAGAATTGACTTCTCATTATAATTATCTCTTTTGCTGCACATGGCAGCTGGAATGAGTGACTAAGAAGCAATTCTGGGAGCACAAGTCTAATGGAAGGGAGAAGGAGGATTTTTGCTCTCTCCCCCTACCCCCCCCATCCAACCCTGCCCTAACAAGTTTCAAAAAAGAAAATGTTGCATAGAGAATGAGAGTAGTTTTTAGCAACCATTTTTGCACACTTATGCAATAGGGGGATATAATTGTAATAGATCCATTGCCCTCTCACAGAAACTACCAGGCTCTGAGGGTTGGAGAAAACGGCTATAGCAGTTTGCTCCATATTTGAGTTCTATACTACTGGTATGGGGGGGGGTAAAGGTATAATGCTCTCGGGGGCAGGTGGGGGTTTCAGTGCAGTATATGTTCCCATCTCTACCACTTTTCTTCTACTTTCCAGCATCATGAATCTTCTGTACTTCAGGCATTGCTGGGGAAACTTCTGTGCTGCTCTTGCCATGAATCACAAATTACGTACTATACATGTTGTACCTGAACCACTAACCGCTTTAACAGAGGGTGGTGAACTCTCTCTTCCTGTTACATAAAATAAAAAGGAACTAAGTGATATATGTTCAACCTAGTTGGCGAGCAGGTTCAGCATAGTGCCTAAGAGAATGAGCTACAAATCAGAAGTCCCAAGTTCAAATCTTGACCTATTATGGGCTTGCCAGATGGTTGTAGAAAGCCACTCTTTTCAGCCTCAGATCCCATTCATCTATATGGGGATTTAAAAAAATTGACCTACTCTAATCTGTTGTGTTAGGGATGTGGAGTATTCTAAACATTCTGCAGCACTTTATAAATGTAAAGGTACCCCTGCCCGTACGGGCCAGTCTTGCCAGACTCTAGGGTTGTGCGGTCATCTCACTCTATAGGCCGGGAGCCGGCGCCGTCCGCAGACACTTCCAGGTCACGTGGCCAGCGTGACATCGCTGCTCTGGCGAGCCAGAGCCACACACGGAAATGCCGTTTACCTTCCTGCTAGTAAGCGGTCCCTATTTATCTACTTGCACCCGGGGGTGCTTTCGAACTGCTAGGTTGGCAGGCGCTGGGACCGAGCAGCGGGAGCTCACCCCGCCACGGGGATTCGAACCGCCGACCATGCACTTTATAAATGTTAACAATTAGTATGGTAACAATGAAACAGCAGCATAAACTAAATGGACTTCCTATATTCACAGAATGCAGCTATTTTACACGAAAAATGCTAACTAGCATGCTGTACTGTTTGTGAGCTACATTAGTATGAGCAGTAATGTGAGATTTGGGCAGAATCATTAATATCATCAGCACAGCACAGAAAAATAAATATCTGTCAATACTAATGTTGTGCATATGGGTGCACACAATGGCAATGAAGGGTGTTCTGATAATCTTCCTGTATGATTTCTTGGAGAAAGCACCTGCATTATTGCTACAAAACTCTGTAGAAAAAATGATTTATCTAATCCTCAGGGGAGCAGTGAGACACATTTGTCCCACAGGATATACAGGTGACTATATTCAAGGCTCCTCTCTTAGCCACTATCAGAGTTATTAATAGGGGAGGAGTCATAGCACAGTAGTTGGCAATCCATGTTTTTCCCAGTTAAATCCTTCTGGAAGGAGCACTGGAGAGGCACTGCCAGTCAGAGTAGACAACATTGGGCTAGACTGGCCAACTTTGAGCCCTCTAGCTGTTTTGGGCTACAACTTCTATCCTTTCCAGCGTACCACACACATACCTCTTAAAAAGCGGCCGGTAGGTCTCCCAACGCTATTTTTCAGATGCTTCGTTGACGAGCGCTTATTCTGCCGTGGTGTGCTAGGAGGAGAGGTTCCATAGGAAGTTTCAGCATTTTCTTCATCAGACAAGTCCTCAGGATCAGATTCGGAGATCCTGCCAGAGACATCTTCAGACTTACTGTCTTGCCTAAGTAGCAAAAGGAATTGAGATATAGAGGTCAGTTTAGAAAAGGCAACCCATTAGTGTGTCTCCACCCTATCATTGTGAACTTTCTGTACACTTGCCACTCCCATGTGACATACAGCAGCTCTCCCAACAATGCAGCTCCCCACCTCCACCCCAGCTTCTCTGTCTGAAGTTGGAAAAGGAAAAAGAAAAAAGAAAAAAATCCTCCCCCACTTACCAGCAAACAAAAAGCTAGAAGTGGTAATATTCCTAGAATAGCATGGTAAGGTACCCTGTATACTCTTGTGCCCATAAAATAATAAAGGTCACAGATTTCCTTAGCACAAGGCAAACACAAAAGGATTAGAATTGCATTAAATGCCTAGGAATGAAGGTAAGCACATCTCTCTGCATATGAATGTCATGCGCTCCCAAATCCTTCGTGGGACACCAATTTCCATGCACATACACGCTCACATGCCCCTTGCTTGGCTGGCAAGGTAACAGGGTAACAGATACTCCATTATGGAAGTATCTAGCCTCACACACCAGACATTTTGAGGGTCAGAAGCTACCCCATCTGATTAGCTAATGCAGTGTTTCCCAACCGGGGGCCACATGCCCCCCCCCCCCCGATATTCCAAGGAGGCCCTAGGTGAAAACCAAGTAGGCTAGGCGGCCACAGAAGGAAGTGAGAAGTGAATTTTAAAAATGATTTTAAAAAAAATCATGATGGCTGGCTATCTGCTTGGCCAAGCGCAAGAGGGTAAGGGGGCGGCCCACCAGGGACCAACACTCCTTTTTGCCATGTGTGTTTTCTTGGAGCAGTCGTGGTTTGTTTCTGGTGGGAGAGGGTAGTCGCTGAGGCTCCCGTTTTGACCTGTAGAGCCCGCAATCCAGAACCTTCAGGTGACCTGGGGTGGGGCTGAGTGAGCCAGAGATGCTCGTTGCTGCCGCCAGTGCTGGGCCTGGTGGCAGCCTGGGCCTAACTCTGCAAGGCGGGTGCAATTCACCCCAGCACCTAGCAGATCAGGGTCTTCAGATGTTGCAGAGTGGGTGCAGGGCCTGTCTGCATTGTTGGCCTGGCTCTGCAAGGCGCAGGATGAAATCCACCCCAGCGCCTAGCTGAGCGGGGTCGTCTGATGCTACTGTCTACTCTGAGTTCAGTGGGCCTTACTCCCAGGTAAGGGTGTGGGGGGCTATAGTATTTTATCTAGGCAGCCAGGGCTCCTCCAGATGACAAATCTTTTTGCACCAGGTCAGTGAGGATCACTTGCTTTTAAAAATTCTCCCACATATACAGAACTCCCTGTGCACCTTTTGGACATTATCTATAGGTTTCCCCCTCCATGTCAAATAACTGGGGTCAAATAAGTGTTGTTTACTTTTTACAATACATGGAAGATGGATCTTGGGGGGATCTTGACTCTCCTTCCTTGGAGGTTTCAAAGCAGAGGTTGCATGACCATCTGTCATGGATGAGTTTAGCTGAGTTTCCTACATTGCAAGGGGTTGCACTAGAAAGATGACCCTTAGGGTCCCTTTTCAGATCTATGATTCTATGTTTTCTGCTTCAACAATATTTCATTATGTTCCTATCATTCTACTCAACTGTATTTTGCATAAATTATAATAATTATAAATAAAAGATGTTCTATTTACAAACAAAACATTTAAATAACTATCTGTCTACCGGTAGGAGGGGGCCTGGGCATAGCTAGGATTTTTGTTAGGGGGGCAGAACCTCATATTTGTATTGACTTTTACTTATTGGGGGGGCAGCTGCCCACTGCCCCCCCCCTGGCTACCATAAGTCTGGGGCGGGGGCACAGGAACGAAACAAGGTCGGAAGGGGACCACAGCTGGAAATAGGTTGGAAAAACACTGAGCTAATGAGATAGAACCGCTACCATGGAGAACAGCCACCCAGAGGCAGAACACTCACTTTCCATGCAGGAAGTCATAGCTCCTGCTCCCTGCATCTCCAGAAAAGGCAACATATGGAAGCAGGCTTGGAAGAAATGTCTACCTGAGAAACTAAAGAGCTGCTGCATTATCAACATAAATAATACTGAGCTCAACTGACTAACACTCTTGAGTCATTATAAGGCAGCTTTTTATGTGCTGCCCCCTCCTGCCTTTCTTTGTGTACAGTGGTGCCTCGCAAGACGAAATTAATCCGTTCCGCGAGTCTCTTTGTCTTGCGGTTTTTTCGTCTTGCGAAGCACGGCTATTAGCGGCTTAGCGGCTATTAACAGCTTAGCGGCTATTAACGGCTTAGCGGCTTTAAGAAAAAGGAAACAAACTCGCAAGAACTCGCAAGACGTTTCGTCTTGCGAAGCAAGCCCATAGGGGAATTCGTCTTGCGGAACAACTCAAAAAACGGAAAACTCTTTCGTCTTGTGCGTTTTTCGTCTTGCGAGACATTCGTCTTGCGAGGTACCACTGTACTAGAGTGGGAAGTACAGCTTTTGAAATCTCACTGAGATGTAGATGGGAAACAAGGAGCAATACTTCAGAAGGACTAGAAACTTTGGGAGGATATACATCAAAATCAGCCTTTCTGGTTTACAAAACTTGTATGCACCTAGTTGTGAAAGGGATGGCAAACTAATCCACCGACGCCATTAAACCTTCCAGGAACTTTCTTAAATGCTAATGATAGCTTTCTTTCACTTACATGCAACAGGAAACAAAGGTCAGTAAAACAAAGAGCACTGCTCTATTTGATCCTGGGACAAAGCTTTCAGACATGACTTCTCCAAACCACAAATAAATGCAAACACAAACAACTCCAGCTATAAGGCAGACAGATACCATCTCAAGATCTGGCTCACAAAGTTTCTGTGTGTCAAAATTTTGTTTTACTATTTTGAAAAATCACTTTGAAGCAGACAAGGGCAGCATGTGATGATTAGGGAGCACAAGAATGTTTGGAAAGATGCTTTATTATGTTAACAGTCTAGAAATCTGGGCTGCAATGTTGTTAACTGGGGCTAGATGTTTTGAATTATGTCAGTTGCTTTGTAACTACACTGGATTCCAGTCATTTTCCAGAACCAGCTCAGAGTGTTGGCTTTGACCTTAAAAAACCTCAGCAGTTTTCAGCCAGGTTACATGAAAGGTCCCTTCCTCTCACAGGTTCCTACACAAACCTTGAAGTCATTGTCAGAGGCCACCATCAAGCGAGAGCTGGCCTTTCAAAACTGATTTTGGCTTTTTGAAGTTTTAAGACCTGTCTGTGCTTTAATTTTATTGCTTTATCTGTGCTGTGGTTTCTTTTATGTTGTAGTCGCATTTTTACTGCATTTTAACCCATATAAATTATGCAGCCCGGAGAACTTTGGTAATGAGGTAGCATAGCATTACTATAAATAAATAAAATAAATCATACTTCACTTCATACTTAACCAACATGTTCCGATCTACAGTTTCTAACAATTTGCCTGAAATCACTTATATTTTTCATGTTCACTTCCGCAGACTTAAAACCTCACCCACAACAACCAAGCTAAATTGCAGCCCTGTTTATAGACTTGAATTGATTATGCGTTTACCAGAGTCAGCGCTGTCCACATTTGAGAATCAAATTCATGATAGAACACTATCTAGAATTCATATTATTGTCAACTTGCCACGTAAACGCATTCTGCATTAAGTTTCACTTCTGTCATGTTTCATTTGATTTAGCACTCTCAAGAGAATAGCTTAGAACTGAGTCACTTCCTAGCCTCATTATGTATTTAACCCAAAGGAAAGAATTTGGTTGCATGGTATTATTATTATTATTATTATTATTATTATTATTATTATTATTATTATTATTTATTATGCTTAATTGTGTCTCTCATACCTTGGTGTTCTGATAGCTTTCTCAATACCCTGGCAGGATCCAAGATACAGTGGTACCTCAGGTTACAGACGCTTCAGGTTACAGACTCCACTAACCCAGAAATAGTGTTTCAGGTTAAGAACTTTGTTTCAGGATAAGAACAGAAATCGTGCTCCGGCGGCGCAGCAGCAGCAGGAGGCCCCATTAGCTAAAGTAGTCTTCAGGTTAAGAACAGTTTCAGGTTAAGAACGGACCTCCGGAACAAATTAAGTTCTTAACCCGAGGTACCACTGTACTCATGTTCATTTTAAAATACCTGGTTCTTCTTCTTTTTAAACTCTAGATAGCTAATTGTCAATTCATTTTTGGCCCAGCTTTTAACATTTATTTATTACTTAGAAGACTTTATAAACTGCTCAGGAAAAGAATCCTTGCAGAGTTACTTAACTAAGCTTCAACATGCATTTATATGTATTTATTCCTTTTTGGATATCAGTTTATGAAAATTAAGCACTCCATTGTCTTCTCTCCAGGGACAAATGGGTGGGGTATAGTAGTAGTAGTAGTAGTAGTAGTAGTAGTAATAATAATAATAATAATAATAATAATAATAATAATAATAATAATAATAATAATAGTATTTATGAATAAAAAGTAAAAGGATTTACACTACTTGTCGTAACTGGCAAATTACAATCTGTGCATCTTCTTGTAGCTTCATGCTACCTTCAGTAGTTTCCCCGATAACAAAATCAACACAAGACAATGGGGAAGCTACAGTAATAGCTGCATTAAGAATGACATATTTCTATGACAACACACTGTTCCTACTGTCACTGCAGGCTACCAGATTAGCTGCAGCAATTTCAGCAAGGACAGCAGAAGCTGATATTTAGATGGAGTGGCCCTGTTCCCCTACTGCACCTGTTGTGGCTGTGAGATGAGAGAACCTATGAGCACGGCTACAGCCCCAGAGCTGCTGGTGCCACAGCTGAAGCAAAAGATATAAGAGTTACCGAACTGTGCAGCATCAGCATCAGAGCTAATCCTATGATAACAGAAGTTAAAACAA
Source organism: Podarcis bocagei (assembly GCF_964188305.1). Taxonomy (NCBI): domain Eukaryota; kingdom Metazoa; phylum Chordata; class Lepidosauria; order Squamata; family Lacertidae; genus Podarcis; species Podarcis bocagei. Next base: position 56,429,461 of record NC_138127.1, on the reverse strand, counting down.
GCTTTCACTGCTGAGACAAAGTGCTACAAAAATATGCCAGCTTCTCAATTTACAGCTGCAGCGAGTGCTAAAGGAAAAATAAAAGACTAGGTGTACTTGAGTTCAAATTTTGGGTAGGTGCAGAATTTTACAAGAGACAAGAAATATGAATTCTATATAAAAAGGACAATATGGTAACTGAGCCTTTCTCTACAGATCTTAAAGACAAAATAAAGGTGTAACTCCCCCCCCCCAAAAAAATAGAAAACTAGATGTCAGAGGCATAATTCGAAGAAGGGGGGGAATCCTTACACTTGTGCTTTTGTTTACGAGGAGAAATACATGCAAAAAATGTTATCTTTTATAATACCTTCTGGGTTATATTACAATGCATCCTACCAAGGGAGTAAGGCAATCTTAACCCCTAATTTGCTCAGCTGAAGGGGGTGGAGATGTCCAACCACCTGGCTGCACTGAGCTCCACTGGGTTCTGTTGGCAGGAGGCCTCCACTGCTACAGAGGTCCACAATGCATCCGCAAAAAGCATGGGTAGGCAGAGCTTGGCAGAAAACCCAAAAAACGAGGCATTTTGACGAGTAGAGCTAGGTCGGTCAAGATCTGCTGGATCCTGAGTTGGTCTATGTAATGATGATGGGCATGGAGCTAGTACAGTGAAAATCATCTTTTTCATGGCCATGGCCCTCATTACCCTTCACTCGGGTTGGGGCAAGCAGAAGGGTTACACTACATGGGGCTACCTTTGAAGGTGACCTGGAAACTAATCCAGAATGCAGCAGCTAAACTGGTGACCACATAACACCGGTCCTGAAAGACCTACATTGGCTCCTGGTACGTTTCCAAGCACAATTCAAAATGCTGGTGCTGACCTCTAAAGCCCTAAACGGCCTCGGCCCAGTATACCTGAAGGAGCATCTCTACTGTCGTTTCTGCCAGGACACTGAGGTCCAGCTCCGAGGGCCTTCTAGCGGTTCCCTCACTGTGAGAAGCCAAGTTACAGGGAACCAGGCAGAGGGCTTTTTCGGTAGTGGCACCTGCCCAGTGGAACGCCCTCCCATCAGATGTCAAGGAAATAAACAGCTATCTGACTTTTAGAAGACATCTGAAGGCATCCCTGTTTAGGGAAGTTTTTAGTGTTTGATGTTTTATTGTGTTTTTAATATTCTGTTGGGAGTCGGCCAGAGTGGCTGGGGAAACCCAACCAGATGGGCAGAGTATAAATAATAAATTATTATTATTATCATTATTACTACAGATACAGTGGTTCATCTGTCACTCCATTCAGTCTGCTCCTAGTTATCTTTGATAAAGCTAACCTTACTCTGTAATGTTTCCAATTAAAAAGAGTATTCTAGACCAAGAAAAGCCAGAGCTGAAATGTTTGGAGAGTATTTAGATCAGCATTAACGGTTTATTAGATTTGATGAGGTAATTAATTTAGTACGAAAATCTTAAGACTTTATTGTAATATCACCAGCACGTAATTGATAATCTCTGCAAAATACCACTGCTGACATTTAAAATATCACTCAGTCTAAGCCAAGAGAATTGGATAAAAGAGCAAGTGCTTATTTTATGCCTGAGAAAAAAAGAACTGACTTTTAATGTCATCATCTGTCAGGCTAATGAAGGAAGAATAATCCTCTCCTCTGTCACGATGAAGTCAACTCAGAAGAGATAAGAATGTTTATTTGTGTGAAATATATTTACAACTTAGAAAATAAAGGTGACAGTTCTAAAGGAAATAGAGTACAAAATGAGAATTAGCAAATTTATTTCATTTCAGATTCTGGCTGTTCCCCATAGCAGGTAAAAAAAAAAGGAATCAGGTGATTACCAAAGTTAAGGACCAAAAAGGTAAGACTGACTACCTACTATTGCATAATTCTGATTCTTAAGCATAACAACTGTGAAAACTTGAAAATAGTTCCTATGTATAGCACCATGTAGCTAGTCTCTTCCTCTCCCATAGCCTTCTTTAAAGAATCATTTATAGGATGAGCAGAGTCAGTGATGGAGATGTGAATGCCCAAATGGGAGATATTTTGAGGAAATTATTGCTTAAACAGTACAACCAACTCAACAACACTTGTTTAAATATGTCAGAAACAAGAGCTTTAAGTAAGCAACTGGACTGTAAGATGATAAATGCAATTCAAGAATGACAGAAAAATTGCAGAGAAAGTGAAATAATTATTTGCATCCCACTTCACTCCAAAGGAATAGGAAAGATACCCATGATTGAGCAGATGTTATCAGTCAAACAGATGTGAAGCTCTAGGGCTCATCAACAAATTAAGTATTATATCACCATATCTAGACAGTAGCTATTAAAGATTAAAGAACTAACATGTGAAATTGTTGGTCAAATGGAACTACTTATTTTAAGCATTTATATTGCACCATCAAGGCCAGGTACGTACAACACAAACCAACCAATATAAAAATATATAGAATCAAGTCATCAAAACAAGCAGAGGCTGCTAAAATAATAAGCTAGGACACTTAAAATGCCTAGGTAAGCAGAGAAAACCAAAATGATGCCTATGTCAGCACCTGCCTTGCTTATAAAGGGGAGGATACTGCATAAGTAAAGCAGCACCATGTTTTGAAACCCTCAAAACTGACAGATGGAAAAAGGATATTAGATATACTGGGAGTACAGTAGTCATTAATGACCTGCAGCAGAAGTAAAGCCAGTAAAAATATATACTTTCTCCCGGGGGAGCGGGAAGTTGGAGGAAAAAGAAATTTGCTCTAGTTTGTGACATGAGCAGAATTTGTAAAATACTTAAGTACTTAGCAGCCTTCTGTGGTTCTGAGATCACCAGCTAGTCAAATAAAACCCTTTAGCATTTCTGGCAGCTCTTCATGTTCTCACAATCGAAGAATGTAATCAGAACTCTTGGTTCTCTGTAACTGGCAAGATCAGAAACTGAAAAATATATTTGTTTCTCCATATTCGAGTATCAAACTTTAGTACGACATACAAAAGATTTAATATTCTGAGACAACCTAACTTGAAATTGATGGAAAAACTAGTAAGGGCTTTTAAAATTCTATCTAAAAAAACCAAGAGACGTGCATCCATGTCACCACCCCCAATTTTTATACCATTAATCTTACAGGATGCATGAACAATGATTGACCAACTACCGTATTTTTCTGTAAGACTAGCCCCCCCCTAAAAAATAATGTCAAAAACTAGGGGGGGTCTTATACACGGATATATCTCCCCCTTTTCTTAAATCTGAGTCCCCCCAAGGGGGGCATCTTATAGGCAGAAAAATACGGTAATTTATAACTACAAATCCTGCTCAAAAGACTGTATCAACTAGCTATCCACAAAACTTCAAAAATAGGAGTGTTAACATCAGAAGAAGAGGAGTTTGGATTTGATATCCCGCCTTTCACTCCCTTTAAGGAGTCTCAAAGCGGCTAACATTCTCCTTTCCCTTCCTCCCCCACAACAAACACTCTGTGAGGTGAGTGGGGCTGAGAGACTTCAAAGAAGTGTGACTGGCCCAAGGTCACCCAGCAGCTGCATGTGGAGGAGCGGAGACGCGAACCCGGTTCCCCAGATTACGAGACTACCACTCTTAACCACTACACCACACTGGCTCTCCTAATGTTAATGGCATTAACCATTAATGGCAAGAGCAGTAGCAGAACTAATGGCTGCATCTAAGCACTTTTACCTCCTAAGCCTCTTGATGACATTGCCTAAAAGCTGACAGTGGTGATTTGGTATTTGTGCCCCTCTGTAGCATACCCATGTTTCCCCAAATCAGATATTCTGAACTTTTATTGCCCATCCAACAATGACCCACATTCTATATAAGGTAGGGAAATAGTTCTACACAGGAACAACACTTTTCTTTTTCATAATATTTTTTGTATTTTCCCCCAACTTTCTACAAACATTCCAAAACTGTAAACTAATCACTATGCAGATTGTTCATGACATATTAGCTTCTCAAATCCAGACTCCCTATGCACTTACGGAATTACCTATATCACAATTTTTTTATTCCATTCACACTGCCTCCTTTAGCTTAGACTCTAAAAGTATTGTACAGTTGTGCCTCAGAGGTCGAACAGAATCGATTCCAGAAGCCCTTTCGACTTCCAAAACATTCGAAAACCAAAGCACAGCTTCTGATGGAAGCTCCTGCAGCCAAACGGAAGCCGTGGAAGCCCTGTCAGACGTTCAGCTTCCAAAGGAACATTCGAAAACCAGAAAACTCACTTCCGGTTTTTGATTGTTTGGGAGCCGGAACATTCTGACTCCCAAGGCATTCTGGAGCCGAGGTACAACTGAATTAACGAGTGGGACCTGCAATAAAATATTGAAGTGTAGAGTATTTCTGTTCACTGTTCCAGACCTACAAGATACTCCATTTAGCTGAAATCTGAATAGTTTTATATTTTGCATGAAGACTGGGTGGATAGTTCAGTTTTAGCGTTGATAAATAATTACAACAGAATAAAATGCATCTATTTTCTCAGTACTAATAGTTTGAAAATACAGGCCCTCTAACTAGAGGCAATTGACATTTCTTTGTTCATATGGCAAAGGGCTTACAAAGTGACTCAGTTCAGATGCAACACCAAATAATGTATTGTCAATACATGAATGAGTGCTGTTAAACTCCCCAATTTCCCTGTGCCCTCCTTATCTTCCCAGTTTCACATTTGCTATTACACCTGAACAACAACACTAGTTTGCACAATCCAATGATTGCCTACTTACAGAATTGGAAATGATATCTGAACTGTGGTTGCCATTTCTGAGTTAAGATGTACTGTGGTTTGAATCATATAATTGTAGGGTTGGAAGACACCCTGAGCGTCACCTAATCCAACTCCTAGTCCAACGCAGGAAACTCAACTGAAGAATCCATGACAAATGGCTGTCCAACCTCTGCTTAAAAACCTCCAAGGAAGGACAGCCCACAACCTCCCAAGGGCGTCTGTTCCACTGTCAAACAGCTCTTACCGTCAGAAAGTTTTTCTGTATGTTTAGTCAAAATCTCCTTTCTTGTAACTCGAAGCTATTGGTTTGGGTCCTATAATCCAGAGCAGGAGAAAAACAAGCTTGCTCCATCATTCATGTGACAGCTCTTTAGATACCTGAAAATGGCTCTTATCTCCCCTCAGTCTCCTCTTTTCCAGGCTAAACATGCCAAGCTCTCTCAACCATTCCTCATAAGGCTTGGTTTCCAGATCATTGCTTCATCATCCTGGTTACCCCTCCTCTGCTCACATTTTTTTGCTTTAAGTCTTAACCAAGTCAGTCACTTTTTCTGCTTAGCAAAAAATACATTATTTTCCCACATGAAAACTGAAAATTTATCAATCATAAAAAATTAGCAACCATCCTTTGTGTTGTGCTAATTTCTGAGTTCTTTTATGCAGGATTATTTCAAGCAAAGGCATACCCACCTAGTGGTGCCATTGCTGCCTGATGCCTTTACTCTGCCTAAAAAAACAAAAACAAAATGTATTGTGGGAGAGTACTAAGCCAGGCTATAATATCCTGAGAACTTTTGTTATGTGTAGCCTATAAATATCTAAAATGAAAGAATAAATAAATCCTTGCACTTTCTATAATTAATTGTTCTACCTTTAGCTTAGAAGACTGCATTTCTTACCAAACACTTACCAGTGATGCTTATCTACATTTACAATGACTTCCTCTAGGAAGTCAGCCCGCACAATTTCTGAACAGAAAACACCAATGTTTATTCACAATTTATTGAACTATTTCAGTTTAAGATACACTGGCTTGGAACTTGGATCTGAAGTCAGTCAGTTGAACTTTGTTCCCAATGAGTCTTCACAAACAGTAAAATTCAATGCATGTCTACTCAAAAGTAATTTCCACACAGTTCAATGAAATTTGATTCCAGGTAAGTGCATATATGAATGTAGTCTATCATTACAAACTTTCCATGGTTATTTCAATGGGTCCTAAGTGCAACTGACTTACCCAGAATCCAATTCATTATCTCACCAAAATCAGAAACATATATTTTTAAAGTTCTATGCAATTCAATAGAGCAATATGTAGATATGCCCTCAATTATAGTTAAAGCTAATAACAATTGTGCTGCTAAGGATGAAATTCTATTGACATGCACCCAAACATTTTCCTTTAACATAGAGATGTTGTTTTGCCACCACAGCATAGTCTACATTCCACAAAGGCCAATACTACTGGGTTGCATAACAATACAGGCAGCCTTGAAAGCACTAATTAAGCCACGCAGTTCAAACTAATTCTTTTTGCTATGACTGCTGCAACAGCAGATCACCTGAATCATTTTCAGAGACCATGCACTATAAAATCATGAATGTTCCAAATTAATAAACATGAGAAGTATGGTAATTTCAAATTAATTACAAAAGTGAAATTTTCAGAACAATTCCTCAACAGATTAGAGTCTGGCTATTCAATGCCTTATAACAAAGAGAATAGGAACCTCTGGGCACTTGGAAATTCAGCCAGCACTGGTAGTGCAGAAGCCACATTACAACTCTAATCTGCTCCATTTGCAGCTTTGCCATTCTCCACAGGGTGCTTGCTACAGAAGGAAAGATGGATAAAGAGGGCCAGGTGCAAGTTAAGCTGATTTCCTGTTTTCCAGTTCAAATGCCATAAGAAAGACCAACACAGATTGCATAAAGACCTTCTTTCCCAAGTAACTGGATATTGAAAAACAATCTTCTAGGCAACTGAAAAATCAGAATATAAAAATATAATACCTTACTAAAATGCTTATACAGTATTGAGTATGGTGAAACTGAAGTATCATAGGCATCAAATGCACAATTTTTAAGAAAGATCAGTACCATCACTATACTATCAGTTGACTGGGGAAATCAGTTATGTAAGCACTCGTAGAAAGGCGGGATATCAAATCCAAACTCCTCTTCTTCTTCTTCTTCTTCTTCATCATGGTATTCTACATCACTAATAACATGCTTTTCCTTGGAGAGTTTCTCTGGTCACAGCCTGTCATATTTGTGATGGTGGAAGAAGCTGGAGGATGGCATCAGCACATGGGTAGGCTCAAAGGTACTAGCATCCTCATTTTTGCTCAGTGCACTCACCATTGCTATGTGGCACCATCCTCTGGTGAGTATGATAGGAGAAGACTGCAAACCTTGAAGTTGCAGAAGTGGCCTGGGAACATCCTGGAGACGGTTTGACTATCAAGCAGCAGAGCCAAACCGACCAGCTTCTGAAGCAGAAAAGGGTTGAAGGGGGTTTCCTTTGGTGGGTTTGCCTAGACTGTTTCAAGCACTAGAATTTTTGGATTAGCTACTAATACTAGCTCAAAACTGGCTCCCCACCAATGTAACCTAGTGCCCCTAATAAAACCTTGAGGGTTAGAACAGATGTCAGCATTGAAATGAAAGGGGTTAAACATTGAAAATAAAAAGCTCATAACCAAATGTCTCAGCATAGCATCTGCCAACTTTTGACATGGGACATAGAATCACAGAATTGTAGAGTTGGAATAACTCGATGTATATAACTGTATGCATCAACAACAACTTTTCAGTCTGACAAGTTATTAAATTCCCAAACTGGTATCTTATTTACATAATCAGCTTTGTTCTTTCTCTCTAGCCCTATAAACACATTTATCCAGCACTAAAACCTGTTTCGTAAATTATACAGCAAACACTTTCACATCAGCACTTCAGAATTACACCCACATAACAATATGGATACAATTCTGAAAACTTCTTGTGCTGGAATGCACATGCTATAAAATGTTTCACCACTTACAAAGCACACAAGTATATTTTTGGGTGGTCAAGAAAGAGGCTAGTCTGGTGTAAATCTGGAAAATAAATTAGTAATGTGTTTTCCAATAGTCTAGTGCAAACTGAATTAAATGTCCCTCATCTTTATTAACAGAGGTAGGGTGGGGACTCAGTTAGACTTCTATGCTAAGGGGTGGACAGTTGCGTGCCCCTCAACGGAGAGGTTTAAAGGATCCGCCGGCCTGCGCAGGCAGCCGAGGGAGGAACAAGCTACATTGGTTCTGGCTGATATAGCTTCTTCCTCCTTCAGCAGTATGAGAGACAGAGCAAGATGGCGGTTTCACCTGGCAGTATATTGTGAGTGGAACTGCTGCCGCTCCTGAGTCCCTCTACCACCAGTATCTGGCTGCAACTTGTTTCTTCCTTGGTGCACTGGGTGCTGGAGGCAGAGGGACTCAGGAGCGGCAGCAGTTTCACTCACAATGTACTGCCGGGTAAAGTCACCATTGCTGTCCGGCCCTCATACCAGTCCTGGATGATGTATCAATGCATCGTCAAGGCCTACACACATGCAGGCAGGCCCAAAATGTTTTTAACTTGCATACTTAAAATGATGACAAATCCATATTTACAGCAGACATGCAAATGCATCACAGTGTGCAGCTACAGAATAGATTACAACCTCAACTGTTTTGAGAAACCCCCCCCTTAACATGAACTAAAAAAACCTAAAAACGAGTTTAAGGATTTGCTTTCATTTGCTGAAAATCAATTATGACCACACCAACACTCATGTCCAAATTAGGCAGATTATGAATAAACAAGATCCACATTACTAGAAGGAATTTTAAACAGGAAATTCATGGGTCCACTTCATCCATGTAGCAGAACACTGTACAGTGGACGCTCGGGTTGCGAAAATGATCCGTGCAGGATGCATGTTCGTAACCCGCAGCGTTCGCAACTTGCGTCTGCACGGGTTGCAATTTGCCGCTTCTGCGCATGCGCGACCTCCGCAACCTGGAAGTAACCCGTTCCGGTACTTCCGGGTTTCGGCGGTCTGCAACCCACCCAAAAAAAACGCAACCTGAAGCGGCTGTAACCCGAGGTACAACTGTACACCCAAACAAAGCACCCTCCATTTTTGTTAATCAACCATTTAACTTGTAAAGATAATGCAAACACACCGTTCTACCCCTCTGCTTGTGCCAACATCGCACACACCAATCAACAATAAGTAACCTGGTAAACAATATGGATTATGTGTTATGTACAGAAGATACTTCTATTATATGTGTGCCTGTACATGGACTTAATTTTAGACACACAACAATTATGAGTTTCACTTGATTTATTGGACTCAGGAATTAAACCACCCAGGAACTATAAAAGAAACATCTCAGGATTATACATATTATTTGCAAAAGCATCCACCGACTATTAGGCTGATTCTACTTTCTGCTAGGCAACAGCACCTTGATCTCTTATGCCAGCCAGCTCTGCTAATGGAGGGGGGCAGCCACAAATGTAAGCTTTGCTATGCAAGCTTTTCATGGTTCTGTTACATGAAATGCTAGAACCTGGGATCACCCAATGAAAATTATCAGTATTTTCAGGTTAGACAAAAGAAAGTGCTTCTTTACACAACAACACATAATTAACTTATGGAATTCATGGCCATAACATATGATGCCATTAACTTAGGCCTATCAATGGCTATTAGCTGTGATAATTAAGTGCAACATCCATGTTCAGATAGTATGTTAGATAGTATCGGGATGAAAGGGTGATATTGCCTTCACACCCTGCCAGTGGGCTTTCTGGAAGCAGCTGGCTTGTTACTGTTGGAAACAAGCTGCAGGACCATTGCCTTAACACCATCTAGAACTTTACATTCTGAGAGTCATCTGCATTTATAAGAAATTGTGCTGCACGTTCATGCAGACATAGGGTTTGATGCCACACTTTCAAATGCAAGCCTGTTATTATGATTCAAAGGCCTCGGAACTATGGACCACATATTAAATTGCCTGTTATGCTGGTCAATAGTTTAGCTTTTATAATACTATGGCAATGCAACATGCAGATTAGCACAGGAAAACTTGAAAATGAACACACAAATCCAAAGTCCTTCTAAGAACAAAAACAGAGAATCTTGCAGCATCTTAAATGGTAAAAGCTTTCATGAAGTCAGTTCACTTCTGTTCTGTCAGCTGATATGCTTTAAATGGTTTTGAATTATATTCTGTGTGTATTTTGCAAGCTGCTTTATAAAGAATGGTCTTGAAAAGTGAACTGCAAATCTGCTAAATAAAAATAAATAAATCTGATGAACTGGCTGATGAAAGCTTTTGCCATAATAAATCTGCTAGTCTTTACCTGGCCATAAGTCTCTCCTGTTTCTGCTGCAACAGACTAACATGGCTACCTCCCAGGAAATCTCTTAAGAACAAGACACTTTCACCCAAAGATGTCACAAGGCATTCAAACTAGCTGCTGTCCAACATCAAAGCCTCCCTAAAAGCCTGCATCCATGGGCTATGCTGCTTAGTTTATATAAGCATGCAAAAACTGTCTCCTATTTCCAGCTTTGGGGGCTTACTCTTGACCCCTTAGGATTGCCAGATAGCAATGCTACAGTAGCCACACTTATCCTTTTGTCTCCCCCCAGCTCATTTTCTTTAGCTAATGTTTTTTTTCTGGGCCAGATTCCCTAGAACTTGTCTCCTTTCTCTTTTTACTAGCATACAGCTTCCCAGAACCCTTCCTTGTCTGAATGTCTTCTTTGTACTCCTCTCCCAACCCCAAAAATGATTAATTCTCCTTCACCTACAACTTTTCCTCAGATGCTTATTTTTCAGTCCCTTGTGCCTTCTCTGTCACTTCCTTCAGTTACTTTGCCTCTGTCCCATCCACATATTTTCTTCCTTTCCTCCCGAGACCCCCCTACTCACTCCTCAGTTATCATCACAAAAACAATATAGTCCCCTAGTGCTTGTGTGAAGTTTTAATTCCAAAAAAAGTGACAATTTCCCCTTCCTTCACAGAAGCAGAGCTGCAAATACTCTTAACACAATTATTCCCTAAGCAGTTGGAATGTTCACACCAGCTCAGCCAATCAGCACCAGAATCTTCACCATCACTGTCATGATTGCAATTAAAACTTCCTTTTCAACACTTGACAAAGGTGACTTTCATCATCATTACAAGATGGATCTAGTAAATGTGTACCCTCCAAGCTTTTCCCTCCAGTTGCTAAAATTGAGCTTCTTCATTTATGATCCATTTTGCACTGACTATACACCGCTGGATTTTTCAAAGGAGGCATTTCCTGAATGCCTGCTGGTGAGAAGTAAAATGAATCAACAGGATGTTATCTAAGCAAGAGAACTAATTGCTTGGGAATTACTATGAGTTATGCAGTAGCTTGACAGTCAGCTGGAAACCTGAAGACATCAGATCCATGAAGTTATTTTCATTCCCATCTCTAAATGTCAATTCCTACTAACACAAGTATGGTTTCCAGCCCTGAGATGCAAATGCAGTGATCATGTGAAGTTTGCAATTACATGCCGACTCAGCACATGAAAAATAATAGATATTTCAAACAATCACCCCCATATGTCCCAGTCCTACTGTAGCTTGATTGTCCATGTATATAGAGTTATGCTGCCAGTGTCACATCCCTCTTTTAAATTTCAGAAGGCAGAATTAATCCTAGGGTTGGATGTTGCAGATATAGGTTCATTTCCTTATTCAGCCAGTAAAGTTCACTGGATGGCCTAGAGCAAATCACTATCTTTCACCTTTATCTATCTCATATGGTTGTTTACAGGTTAACACAATATAAAAACATACTATGTCCTGAGTCCCTGAAGGTAGACTTACGGTATTTCCTGTGGAATAAACTAGTCAAGCACAATGACTGAGAAGCCTCACCTTGGAAGCTGCATTACAATCTAGTCTCCCCCCACCACCACCTGCTTCTTTTCAAAACAGAGGTAGGTGCCAAGCTGGCCTTTAAAACTGAAAGGTAGAACTCTCTTCCAATTTTTATTCAGGTCTTACTGTTCAAGGCAGGCAGAATAGAGTATTGCTTTTTGCATTTTCCTTCACCCATTTGAAATTAGCAATAGGTTTCAAGTTATTCAGACTTGAAAATACACTACAGTGCTCCGACTGTATACAAAATTTATTCTATTATCGTAGTGTTCAGTGGAATTTTCATTAAACTAACTTATGAACAAATAGTATGAGGAATGGGACAATTACATGTAATCTCACATTGTCTGGCCAACAGTATTAGTTAATTACGTGGATGTAAGGAAATATGAATGTGGGCATATTCAGAAAGCAGGAAGGAACTTGAGTCTGTATGTTAACAACTTTTGCAGAATTTGATGAATATCCTATTTGCTGCATCATTGACAAGAGCAGAAAAAGATAGCATCATAGCATCTCAGCATTTATGTGAAAGCCCACAAGATCTTTGTCTTTTTTTTAACACTCTGATCAAATAACAGAAAAGGAACCAATGAACTGAATTACTATACAAACTAATTTGAAGAGAATATTTGTCCCCTTTTCCACAACCCCAATTTAAAATGCTATCCTAACCCCACTAACATGAGAGCAAGCACCACTGAATTTACAGTGTGAGCAGAAATGCTTAGGACTGCACTGTTAGTTAATCTACCTCTTCTCAGGGGCACTTTGGAACTGTAGAATTCAACTAAGCAGCCTTCACGCAATCTGTATTGTAATGATCACATAGTTAAAGTAAAGTTTTTAAAAATGAGGCTCAGACATACTGGTACTGTCTCCACTATTGCATCAACAGATAAAGCAACCATCAGAAAATTATTGCCTTCTCAACTTTCTCCTGAAAAAAGGCTGAAAACAGCAGAGGCTGCATTAGTTTCACTTTGAATAATTTTCACTGCAATCCTGTGCACCTTTACTTCAGAACATGCCCCACTTAGCCCAGTGGGATTACTCCCGAGTAAGCATAGCTAAGATTAGGCTGCTACATGTACACTTTTGTTTTTCATTTACACCATGGGAAAAGGGGTTCAAAAGGATCTTCTTGGGCTAGAAAAATAATAATACAGGGCACCTTGCATCTGGATCGATCTACACATTTTAATATTAATAATAATGGTTCCCAAATCCAGAACACAACACTTTTTTCAAGATGCTCCCTTGCATCAAAATCAACTGAAGTCCAAATAAGCACACACAACTTTCAACTCCTAGTTTTGTCCCTCGGTTTGTTTGCTTGTTTTAACCATTAATTCCCTTACCCAGGAGTGGGGTGTCCCCGAGACTGTAAAACTGCAGAACCCAGCTTTACCCCAGAGGCAATCCTACTAAAATCAACGTAGCAGGTCACCGGCGAAGCTGAGCATCAGACAGACGGGCATCCACTCCCACCCCTTTCCCAGCCAAAGCAGCATCCAAAGAAAAGCTCCCTTGCAGGAACAGCCGGGCAAGCGGAAGCTTGCAAACCGGAGCCTATTGTGAAGGGGATGCAAAAGTCTCCTGCTGTGCAAAGAGGCGACCTTGTGGCTGCTGCAATTTAAACGGCAGGGGGAAAGAGGAGAAGCGAACGAAACTATTCCCTCTCACCCCCGGTCCCCACCAATGCGTTACTTTTTGGCAGCCTCGCTGCACTCCGGCTCCGGCTCCTCCATGGCTCGGGCGGCGATGGCGGCGGCGGCGGAGGCAGCCTCTCTCATGCGTGCACCGAGGCTGGCATAGCTGCTGCGGCGGCGGCGGGAGCCCTTCTGCAGGCGAGAGAAGAGGGGCGCGGAGCCGGGTCGGCTGCACCGGCGGAGGCAGCAGGAGGGCGTCACTGGCGACCCGGCTGCAGGGAGACTCGGCCGCGCAGAGCCAGCCGTGCGGCCGCCATCTTGGAAAGAGGCTCCGAGAGGAGCGAAGCCGGGAGCCTCGGTAGTACGGAGAGCGTCTAGGGACAAAGCCCGCCACAGGCGCTCTCGTTCGCTCCTGTGGTCAGAGAATGGAATGGAGCCGGGCGCCGCCACCCGGGAGGAGGAGGAAGAGGCGGGCAGAACGTTCCACCCGCCGCCGAGGCAGAAGCGAGCAGCGCAGCTCCGGGAGAGAAAAGGGGAGGCCGCCGGGCAGGGGGTGAAGGAAGCGGCAGGGAAGACGGAGGCAGGCCGAGCCGGGTATCCGCGGTGGGAGGAAGGCGACTTCGTTCCGCCCGGGATCCTGCCTCCCTCGCAGGTCCAATGATTCAACCTTGCCGTGCGTAATCTTTGCAAAATGATGGTTGTTACAGCATCAGCGCCTCGTGCGCTTGGCCGCATGCCTCCCGCCGGAGAGAAAGCTCTCCGCGTTATCTCACTGATAAAAGCAGGGCAATTTAGCGCTAAAAGTGAGATTACCAGTAACCGGGCGGGTGAGGGGACGGGACGGGACGGGACACACCTGTGGCGCTGATCTGTATTGGCACAGGCTGCTAACTGGGTTCTCTTGCTCTTCTCTCGCGATTCTGGCATTTAAAGTACCTGAAATAGGAGCGGGGAACTTGTGGCTCTGCAGATGTTGCAGGAATAAAAATTATTACCATCTCTGACTATGGGTTATGCAGGCGCCAAGGCTGTTGAGGGCTGGAGTCCCAAAAGTTCCCCAAGCCTGACCTAAAACGTTAATCTGTTTTTTCCCATATATGAAACCTTGTATTCTAACATGAACATAAGAAGAGACCAAAGGCCCATCTGGCAGAGAATCCTGTTTGTTTATATTCATATACCACCACCCTCTCATAAAATATCAGAGCAGTGTGCAGCAATATAAAAATATTAAAAGCAGTACAGAACAATTAAAATGACCGACTTTTGTTCCTGCAGTTGCCAGCTAGAGGCATATGGGAAACCCAGAAGCATCAGATGCTCTTCCCACTTAGGATTCCTGTCAACTGGCATTGGTAGAGGCAGTACACAACTATCATGACTGGTAGCCTTATCCTCCATGAATTTGGCTAAGCCCTTTCTAAAACCATCAAAGTTGGCGGCTATCGTGGCATTTTGTGGGAGTAAATTCCACAATTTTAACAATGAGCTATGTAAAGAAGTACTTCCTGCAAGCAGTCCTGACCACCTCTAGGTACCCATGGCCAGAAAAGGAACTGGTTTCCTTGAAGAAATAGTTGTCAACCAAATTTAAAGAGCCTGCTGGATCAGGCCAATGATGCACCTAATCTACCATCCTGTTCTCACAGTGGCCAACCAAAATATTCATTCATTAAATTTATATCCCACCCTTGCTACCAAAGGAGCCCAGGGTAGCTACTTGGCTCTGGGAAGCCTAAAGCTGAGTAAGCACAACAGCACTCTCATTTCATTTCACTTTTAATTTGTATACCAGCTTTCTATATTACTATACACAAGGCTGTTTACAAGCTGAAGAAACAGCCACTTATGCTCCCCATCAACTGCCTCCAACTGGAGATGGAACATGCAAAGAAGCAATGTGCCTTTAGACTGGTGTTTACATCTTTGGGTTTCCTATAATACATAGGAACTGGTTTAACATACACTTAACAGTGGTGTGTGAATCAGTCTCAGATCTGAGATGCAGAGCAAAAAAGTCTAACATCCCTTAGGCTTTTTGTTCCATCATGTTTCCTAAGTTTTATCTTTATAAAGTTTTATCTCCTTTCACTCAAAAACAGGCTAACTTTTCTCTTAACCAGCATACAAAAGATGGGGGGAGGATGAGATTGTTTATCAACACTGTGTTTTTAGAAGGCCAGAAAAAAATGTTAATTCCCCTTTCCCCCCACCAAAGCTGGCAGCCATCACACTATATTCATTCATTCATTCATTCATTAACCCAATGATTATTACTTTTGGTTTATAATAGGCTACTGAGGCAGGGACTGGGATCTTAAATATTTGTTACAGAACCGGAATTTTAACCTAGGCTTTATAGATCCACATATCATTTCAGATTAGCATTTCTTAAGACATAATGATAAGCATAAGTGCAGGCAGGGTCTGAGAAAAAGCAACTGTGGGCATGCAGTACCCACAAGGAAACAGCAGGGGGGAAAGCACCAGCTGTAATTACTGAGCTGAGTGAAGGGAAGCAGACTAGCAACTCTCCCTTGCTGGAGTGACAATAACAAGATTCAGAAATTGTATATCAGTCTTCTCCAGCCTGGTGCCCTCCCAAATGTTTGGGTCTACCATTTCCATTATCCCTGACCACCAGACATACTGGCTACGGCTGATGGGAGTTGGGAATCCAAAACATCTGGAGGATATTAGTTTAAGAAAGGCATCAGAAGGGACATGATGAAAGCAGAAGTTGTGGTCATACCAAAACATCCTCCAACTGGAAAGACTTCTTTTAGAAGAGAGAGGATGGGTGAAGGAAAAGAGGAAACCCCACCTATCAAACCACAGGGGAAATGGTCTGTGTCTAGAGGGATGCTGCAAACCCATCTCCTGTTGAGCTGAGTTGGGGAAAGGCTTCTGGGAAAGGAAGAAGATCCAGATGCCCTTTGCCATGAAAGGTAAGCAGCTTTCAAACCTCTACACAGGGCTCACCTGACAGTAAATATGAATTATATCAGGCAGGCATGCTAGTTGAAAAAACTGTACCACCCCATCAGCACATCTGCTGTCATGCTTCCTATCTGTCACCATTTGGCTCGTGCAGTGGGGTGTGACATGTTACTCTCTCAGAAAGAACAGTACTTAGTGTAGATGAGTGAGCCAGCAGTTAACTGGAAGGCTGTGTACAATGCAACTGTATGCCAGTACAAATTCCCTCATGAAAAAAAACTTCTTGTTAAAGTCTTGTCATAGCAATCCAGCATATAAATCCCTTTGTGAAAAATAAGCAGTTTGTGAGCACCATAGAATCATTACTGCCTTGATATATGAAACTATAGCTGCCTTTTTTTAAAAAAAAATTCTTTAAAGGAGTCTAGGTGAACTATACGGCACCTACCTTTCTTATTTTCACAAAAGCCCAAGGGGATAGGTTGGACTGAAGGAATGTGTCTGGCCTAAGATTACTCAGTATGAGTGACGATTCAACTCCAGTACTTTATGGACTATGCCCAACATTCAAGCCCCTATTAACCACATTGGCTTTCAAATTAGAATCATCATTCCATCTCTTTATCAAGTTCCTTGGCAGCTGGATCCTTAGATAGCCAAAATGGCACCATCCAGGCCAAAGAGGGAATGCTTGAAGGAACCTCAGGGTTTGCTTTAGTATAAAAAAGAACCTCAGGGAAGACCCCAAAACAGCCCAACGAGGAGTGACCATATTCAGTGGCAATGCAACGCTGACAGCAGCGGGGAGAAAATGAAAACATAGGGAAGTGGTGAGTGGACTGGAATATCCTGGCAGAAAGCATGGCTGGCAGGCCAGAACCCTGAGCAGGAATACCACACTGCAACGTTTTACAGAAGACGGTCAGGAGACACATGAGGCCACCATCTTGCTGAAGCTAAAACTAGCCTGGTTGGTGCCTGGGTGGGTGACCACCTGGGACCCACATCTATGCCACTTTGGGTTCCACAATGGAAGGGGAGGATATAAATGTAATAAAACAAATGTTTGTTGCAGGTTCCAACTTTATGTATATTTATTCTCTAAGTCTTTCCCTAATTCAGTGGTTTTTGATGTAGCACATTCGTTTCTGAAGCCTATTATTATCAGGCCGGCAGAGTTTTAACAGCTAGGCAAAAAAACTTGACAGTGAGGAAGGTATTTCTGTCTCAGCACTGTCAGCTCACAATCTCTATGTCAGATCCTAGTTGACTTTGGTGCCATTAAGTCATTGCTATTCTTGGAGTATTTAAGTCATGGTATCATAAGGTCAGAAACATGCTTAGGATTCTTCCCTTCTTGCTTCTGCCAGCTAATGCATTCGTCTCCACTTCCTGTCTTGAAACGTTATTATCTATTATAGTGTATCTTGTCTTCTTATATAATAGCTATTAGTTGTGTACATTTTGCTGACAGGTAAGGTCATGTGACATTATCAGGCCCCAGACACACTCAAGACATTATGTCATAAATGCCAAAACATGTTACCAACGTCAGTGTCTATCCACCACATCACTACGTTTTTCCTTTTAATAATAATTACACAATAATAAGCTGCCGTTGGCAGCATGTATACAATCTTGTAAAGCAGCTAAGGCTGAGAGATGGTAACTGGTTGTGGATCACCTGGTGTGGCTTATGGCTGAGCAGGTGTGTGAACATGGGTTTCCCCACTCCCAGGTCTATCATTTCACCATACTGTCTCTCAGCATAGGGCACAACACATAGGATTAAGCTCAACTCAAAAGCAATTGCCAATTTACACAATACAAACTGAAGCTGGCTGAGATTTTGGCTATCCTTGCTTTTAAAGTATATTGAACTGACATGCTTGAATTGGCGTGTTCCTATTTCCTATTTTCACAGCATGAATATTGCCAGCAAACTTGCATCTTACATTCACACATCATCTAGTATCTATGAGACTTTCCAATATGAAAGACCTGAGCCAGCTGTGCTTTTAAGTAATAGATAAATTACTATACAGTTGTACCTTGGTTTTTGAACGGCTTAGTTCTCAAACATTTTGGCTCCCGAACCTGGAAGTGACTGTTCCGGTTTGCGAACTATTTTTGGAAGTCAAATGTCCAATGGGGCTTCCATGGCTTCCGATTGGCTGCAGGACCTTCCTGCAGCCAATCAGAAGCCACGCTTTTGTTTCCGAACATTTTGAAAGTCGAACGGACTTCTGGAACAGATTCCGTTTGACTTCCAAGGTACGACTGCACTAGCTCTGAACAGCCTTACCTGCTGGTGGCAGGAATCAGCAGTGTATGGTGGTGAGCAGAATCTGGTGGGGACTGCCATTTTAATTAACCACAATACCCCCAATGTAACATAGCTTCAGAGTATTGTGGATAATTAAAATGATAGCAGCTCACAGATCTATTAATCCACTGAAGGAGGCAGGGTAAGACTAGCATTAGGTGGTGGGTTCTTATTGGAGGTTTTTAAGCAGATGTTAGATGACCATCTGTCAGGGATTATTTAGTCATGATTCCTGCATTGCAAGGGGTTGGAATAGATGACCCTTGGGGTCCCTTCCTACTCTCCAATTCTAAGCTTTAGTCATTTTGTCAACATGTCAGAAAGGCTGGCAAATTTCTGCACAGCAGGGATGCTCTTAAAAGTTTAGGAGCAAGGGCAGCTTTTTTGTGCTTTTTTTTAAAGGCTGGTACAAACAGTTCTTGCTGAAAACTGTAAAGTATGCTAAGACAGTGAAAAGACTTCACCAGAACAGTCTATCATACATTGGAAGCCATTGGCTTGATGAATTACTAAATAACACATTGTTTACAGGAATTGGGGATCTTATAATTATTTGTTTTTCCATCTTTCCTCTCAGAAGCTCATGGTGGCACTTATTTCATTTGTACAACAACTCTGTGAAGTGAGTTAGGTTGTGAAATAATGGCTGGCCCATGGCCACCCAGTCAACTTCATGGCTGAAAATTGATTTGACTTTTGGTCTGTCTGTCTGTCCATCTTTCTTTAACAGTTTCCATTTCTAGTCTGACGCACTAACTACTACACACACCATTGATTTCTTATTAATTCAGCTGTGTAAAACAGTAATAGGGAAGCCTGTGCTTAATACATAATTCAATTTAGCTGGAATAACTAATATGTGAATGTAATCAGCTAATAGCTCAAGTGATGATTATTTCCCAGGTTCCAGCTCTTCACAATGAAACCCCCAAATGTCCCATAGCATTAATAAAACTATTTGCAAACAATGTTGTTGTTGTTTAAAATAAATAAATGAAAGCAAATCCAATGGGCAGAATAAACAAATTATTTTAAAAAGCAGCAGTTACAACTGGTAATACAAAACAAATAAACATTGCTGGAAATGTGGTCATCACCTGCCTGGAATCAGAAGGAAATGGGAGATCTGAGTAGAGAAATTTGATTTTCTCTCTTTTTTTAGAGGGTTAGGGTGACACTACTATGTGGCTGGTTAACACAGGGTTTTTGACATGATCATAGTGCTATTACAAGCTGCCCTTTCAGAACACTGACTGATCTTCCTAATGCTGTGACACATCTCAAGGCACCAGGGGAGAAATTCAGGAGCTGAACCAGAGCGTGCTGAGCTGCAATCGTAGCCTGAGTCACATCATGCAAGAGACTGGTCACTGCACCATAAACTAGAGCTCAAGGCTTCACCACGCAACCACTAACACCAAACAAGTCACGGGACCTGAGACTTTTGTAATGTAATCTCGCCACACCTAAGACAATGTGTAGTAGAGAAGGCCATATCTGTATCCAGACTGTTTCCACCTCTTCTCTGTAACATCTTGCTCCAATTAGAACATATTCCTTCTCAATATGGGGGTTTGAGATGAATCTTTTCCTGGCTAAGAAACAATGGATGATAGGGCTGTGGGGCTGCATGACATAACCCCATTCTCCTGCCATCAACACACACATCAAACCCACCCCTGCCATCCATGCATTCAGTGCTATGCCCATATCTGGTGTTTTTCCATTAAAGGTGGGATTGGACCACCATTCCACCTCACATCAAAGTGCAATTACACCAGCACAAAATAAATGTAGGTCCCTTCTTGCACTTGCCAAATGTGCTGGTGTATGTATCATGGCTAGCAAGTGTGACTCTGCTTCTTCCTCCCCTGCTCACTGCACAGGAGTGTATGAAGGCTTTCCTTGCCAGTGGTGAGCCTTTGATAGCACATCCAATGCTGGCAAGGAAGCTCTCCAGATGTGGCAAACAGTGTGTGCCAACCTTGGAAAGGGCCTTTTCAGTTATGGTGCCTCACCTCAGGAATGCTCTGCCCAGGGTGACTAGTCTGGATTTTGGAGCCTTCACTGTTGTCCTTTCAATGCCAGACAAAGACCAATCAGTTCTTCCAGCTTTGGGGGGATCATTTAAAGCCATGGGATCTACCAGATCACCTCCCAGAGGACACACAGAGAGAGACCCATTCTCACTGTGTGTGGCATGATGTTGGATCTCACCTATGTAAGGTTATTATTACCTTATTAACTATCTTCCAAACCACTGTCTCAAGGCATTTTTTACATAAGATAACTTAAAAACAGTTGGAAACACAAAAACAATGAACACATTTAAAACAAGAGCAAAACCCTAGAAAGTTGGCATTCATTGTAAAGACCCATTTATCCAGCTGGGAAAGCCTGTCACAATAAAAATGCCTTCAACTGTTTCTGGAAAGCACAGGTATTGTGTGCCTGTCCTAGCTTGGCAGGAAGGCTATTCCACAGAATGAGGGCAGCCCCACTAAAAGCCCTGCTCCAAGTTACTACAGAGTGGAAGGTTGCAGAAAGGTATGCAGCCAGCTGCTCCCTAATACCTGAGAGATCCAAGAGGAGGCTTCCAATGACATGCTGGGAGAGGGTGTAGACTCTGCAGGGGCGCCGACTTATAAAAAATATTGGGGGGGGCCCATACCGGGGTCCTGCCGCTGGTTCGCTCAGGTAGCCGGGAGAACGCAGTTCGAGGTGGCGGTGTTGGGGAGAGACCCTCGCTCAGGGCGCCACGAGACTTGGCGGCCGGTGGCCTATCTGGGGGGTTTTGGAGCGTATTTCGGCGGAGCGATTGGGGAGGAGGGGGCTTGTTGCCGGATTCTTCAGCTGGGCCGGAGATCCGCTGCTGGGGGGTCCCTGGGTCGAGTTGTGAGCACGGCCTGCTGAAGGGAGATCCAGCCGATTGCGCAATGGGGACGGCCGGGGCTCTCCGGCTAGGGCGCGCGGCTGGCTGGCTGGCTGGCTGCCGAGGGAGCAGGTGGGGAGGAGGCGGGGGTGCATCCCTTTCCTTTAAGGCTTCCGCCCTAACCCAGCATGGAATTCAAGGCGATTTACTGCCAAGTAGACATGGGGCTGCTGCCCAAAAAGTTTTACTTGGAGCAGGCGCAGTGAAATTAATGCACTTAAGCCAGTAGCGTCTACTCCGAGGAGGACTAGCCTTGGAGAGGCGTGAGAATGCAACTTCGGCAGCGGGCCACTTTAGGGCTGCAGCCGTTCTGTGCGTCGGTGGAGACGCGTCCCCGAAGGCACTCTGCCTATGCCTAGAGGCCGCGCCTCTGCCCACGCCACGCAAGCCTGGGAAAAGAAACGACTTTCACTACCCTCCGTGGCGGCCAGGAGCAACGGGACGGGCCAGCGCGCCGGGGTGCAAAAGCGAAAGGGAGGGAGAGCAACCGGGCTGCGGGCCGGGGCCTAAGGCCGGGGAGGCACCGCCCCAAGCAGGGCAGCTAGCGGGGAGCCCCAACGCCTGCCCACCGCCCCCAGATCAGGATCGGTCCCCCTCCGCCTGCGAACGGGGCTCACATGGTGACGTTGGGGCTGGTGGTGGCGCAGCAGCGGCTCTCTCCGAAGAACTTCTGCTGCTCCGCGGGCTGTTGCTGTTGCCGCTTCGGGCTGCAACTTTTGCAGGCGCGGCCGCTGGGTGGGGCCCTGGGAAGCTCCGCCCCACCGGCCGGGGGAAGCCCCCAGCCCCAGGAGCCGGAGGCGGAGGAAGCACAGTCAGTGGATGGGAGCTGCCATCAAACAACAACAGGAAAGCCACAGATTCCCCTTTGCTGACCTACATAGGCGCCGACTCCATGGGGCCTGAGGGGCGCCTGAGATTATTGGGGGGGCGGAGCCCCCCCAAACGATTTTTTGAGGGGGCTCGGGCCCCCTCAGGCCCCATGGAGTCGGCGCCTATGAGACTCTGCCATTTTTAAAATCTACCACCAAACTCCAGAAGTGTCAGAATCAAAATGACTCTCCCGGAGATTCTCCAATATTCTTCCAATGGACAAAGGACTGCTGACAAACTGGTCTATTGGTCTATCAAAGGCATTAGATATGACTGGTCACAAACCTGTGTCCAAAAGTTACATAACCGTATCTTGCCTATGTGAGGTCATGAAGCTATTTATCATCCAACTCCCTAATTAGGTCCTTTAAACTTGAGTCAGTCTAAGTTTAGACACTGTAACCTTTTGATCAGCTTCTTCATGGGAAGCTATTCAAATGTAAAATCTGAACTGTAAGAGAAAGTGTAGCAATTAGGATGTATTTTGGTATTGTTTCCTGAAACCCTCTGCATACATACATAAATGAAGCTGAATCTTTGAATACACAACTGTATCTACATCCCACCCCACCTCAAAGGAAATGTGGACTTCCATGAACTTTATTATTCACAAAGACTGCAGTGCTGCTCACAAGTTAGGCTATTTTAATTGCACTGACTTCAGCCAGTGGGACGTAAGTAGCCTTACTGTATTACGATTGCAGCCAAAGGCATTTTAACTTTGCTGCACGAAGCATATGCAGTATTTTCCTAGACACCAAGTAATTCCCTCTAAGATTCAGCTTGTGGGTGTGTGCATGTGGGTGGGTATTGAAGTGGATATACTCTGTCATAACTTCATTCATTTATTTCTGGTAAGAATATTTAAGCTTGCAGGATTGTACAGTGGTACCCCAGGTTAAGTACTTAATTCATTCCGGAGGTCTGTTCTTAACCTGAAACTGTTCTTAGCCTGAAGCACCACCTGCTGCCACGCCTCCAGAGCACGATTTCTGTTCTCATCCTGAAGCAAAGTTCTTATCCTGGGGTACTATTTCTAGGTTAGCGGAGTCTGTAACCTGAAGCATATGTAAATTGAAGTGTATGTAACCCAAGGTACCACTGTATAACACTTTAACATCTATCTTTTTGATAATTAACACATTATAGCATTTATTAATTATTCTTTTATTGCATTAATATTGATACCAACACATTGTATCACTATTTGACTGTCAAAAAGGAAAACACTACAGGCACCCCCCCACACACACACACTTATGCATGTTCTACTCGCGTGCAACCACATATACGAACAGTGCAAGGAAATAATCAAATAGATTCAAACCAAGAAACGGCGGGAAATGGAGTCCTTGTAGCTCAAAAGGAGATCCCCCCCCAGAGCCCAAAGAGGACTTCAGTGAGGGTAGAAGCGGCCCCAAAGAGACCAGAGGTGAAGCAGGGCTTTGTTTTGGCTGCTCAGCCTCCCCGCCTAACAGCTGATACGCAGGGTAGTGCAGCAGAAACAGCCACTTTCCTAGGCGCTCTTCAGCCTCCAGCCGGCCCCAGAGCTTTGACTGTAGCTGAAGGGAGAGTTGTGTGGAGAGAGAACTGGAAAGAATAGGAATCTATAGGATTTTAAGAGGCTCCATACAATTTTACTTATGGCGGGGGGCCTGGAACATAACCCCCACATAAATGGGAGGATGTCTGGATATTCTTGCCACCAGCCCTTAATTCTGCCACATCTGCAGTAATAAAGAAGAGTGTGTCTCAGGAAAAAACAACTTTCCCTTGTATTGGAATGGCTATAGCCATGTCACCCATCCAGGGTTAAGAAGCAGGATCTTCAGGTCAGATGTAAGTTTGAGTCAGGTCGAAGGACCAGCACCTCTTTTTAACTACTGAAATATACAGTGGTCCAAATATCCCCTTCCTTCTCCAGAATTCTGGCTCTCAGGCAGCACTTCCCAAGCTTCAGACAGCTGGCACACTTAATTTTCTGAATTAAAATCAGAGGCGCAATTAACATAGTCTAAAAATAAATGTGTTCATAAAAGAGCAAGACTTACCTGCTCTCAAAGGAGCCAAAGCATTAAGGGAGTTGCCAAAGCTCAGTGGCAGGGAAGGTCTCCCATTCCATCCCTGGCATCTCCAGTTAAAACGTAGCAAAAAGGTGATGGGAAAGACTTCTGCCGGTCAGACTAGATTATACTGAGCTAAGTGGTCAAATACTCAGCCCCGGTATAAAACAGATTCCTATCTTCCTAACACCTGCACTTTTGCATGAGTCACTGATCTGGGCATGCCTCCTGCCTGGAAAGAGGCAAGTTCAAAACAGTGATTCATGCAGACATATAAGAGGCAGTCTCCTCTTAACAAAAGCAACACAGGTAATACTACTAAAACTTTAGGAGTGACTGAATGATCCAACCACACTCAGTGTCAGCCCCTCACCCCATAATTCTACTTCGTTACATATCACCACATTGAGGAAAACAGGAGGGAGAATATCTGCAACAGGCAGTTAAAATCACCTAGAAGGCAACTCTTGAATAGGATGGATTCATGGCTTGAGCTACTTGAAAGAAGCCCATTTGCTCCCCACTTTTAAGACTTGCACCTAATTTTGTTTCCAAGAAGAACCAGATCACTCGGATGTGTCTTCCGTGGCCGTTGGGGAATGAAAACCAAGCTGCTTCATTTAGTGAAGAACTACAGCTCAGTGGCAGAGCACCTGATCTCCATGCAAGAGGATCTCAGGCTCAATCTCAGGCATCTCCAGGTAGGCTAATTGGTAAAGACCCCTCTGAAAGTCACTGTCAATCAGTGCAGACAATACTGAGCTAAACAAACCAGTGGTCTGACTCAGTAAAAGAGAGCATCTTATGGTTCATGACTTTGGGTGGGAGAAGAACCATTGCTCCCAAACAATTGTTATGAGTTTGAAGGACAACTGATATTGTCCATCGCAATAGCTCCACAGGAGATTAGTGTCTCTCTGCTGCAGAGAGTGCCAGGAGACCTAATTCCACTGCGTGGGCTGAAAAAGACTAGTTGCCTCCAGTACTACAAACCAGCTCAAAAAACTTGGCAAAAAGCATGAATGTAATAGGTTACTAAAAATATACATGGTTTGCTGATCCAGATGCATGCTTTACATGCCAAGTAGATGATGAATCCAGTTCCCCAAACCCCTTGATGTAAACAAAAATGTCCACTTTTACATTAAGTAACACTCTGTTCTCCAGGTTCATATTTTGGTCATTTTTATACAAGGAAAAGATACACAGAGTTGCGGGAATCAGCTCTCATGGTAGAAAAAAGGGGACTTCAGCCCACTTTTCCCATGCTTAATTTGGCAGCCAAGTCCCACATATTAAGATAATTAAAGTAGCTCAAGGGAACCAAGCCCTGGAAGAAACATATTTTAAAAACAACACCAGGAAGCAGTAGAACTCATGAAATAGAAAGGGAGGAAAATCCTCTGGGCACAACCAAAGTGCAAGATAATTTCAGTAAAATCTCATCAGGGCTTAGAACTGATATTTGTTTTCAGAACCATGGACCTACTCAAGAATATATGCAGAGGAATTAATGCCTCTGGGCATGTTCCAGGTGCTATGTCTCAGAAAATGCTTTAGGAACACACAGGGACAAGAGCAGCTATTTGGATTTGAACCAAGTCAGTAAAGAGAGAGAGAGCGATCCAAATTAAAGTACAGTGCTGCTTTTACCTTGAAATCGTGTATGTGTCTTGCAGAAGTCTTGCCAAATTAGAATGTTGTACAAATAATATACATACATTAAGCCAAAATTTTATTTTTTTATGTTATGCATGCTTCATTTCCCAGGATATTCCACTGGAAATGTTTTTAAAGGAAGTGGGATTTCAAGTCACCTATGTAGCGTGAGAACTAAATTCTACTGAGCTCAATGGAACTTACATCCAAGGAACAGAGAACGTAGGATTACAACCTTAAAGGGAGGGGGAAAGTTGGGTAAGAGTGGAGAAAGAAGATCCAGATGCAGATGAGCTGAAAATAGGAGATATAAGAGGGAAAAGCTAAGGTTCCCATCGTGGTACCAATGGGAACACAAAAAGTGGTATTCAGCTCAGCTTTACTCAGAGCAGACCCACTGAATTTCAATGGGTCTACTCTGAGTACAGCTTAGCTGAATACCACTCAATCCCAAAAGCACACATTCTACTCATGTAAAAACACGCTGATTCCCAGACCGTCCGCGAGCCGGATTGAGAAGGCAATTGGGCCGCATCTGGCCCCCGGGCCTTAGGTTGCCTACCCCTGGGCTAGAAGTGGGCACCAGAATAGTTTGTGGGAGAGTGGTGCCGAAACCAGCCTGCTCACAGAAATGAGTCCAATAAAAAGCAGCTACAGCCCCTTATCCTGGCCTGTCCCTGCAACAAATATGCCCGCTATGTTCAGCAAAGACAGATATTAACTGGGATTACAACTTGTTTGCCTGAGAATTGTGTCAGAGTGAAAGTCTTATTCCCGCCTTCATTTTTTTTTTAAGTAAAGGAAAAGGGAATAGGAACCAGATAATAAGATTATTGTTGTAATTGTGCTGTTAAGCTTATGTTTCTGTTGCTCTTTTGTTAATAGTGTTTTATAGATTGCAATTGTGTTATTGATTATTTGTTAATGGCACACGTTTTAGTAAAATTCAAAGCGCTCGCAAGCAGAGGGAAGTGAGCAATACATTAAAAGGCCTCCACTGGCATTGCATTAAATCTGGACCCCCTTGCAAAAAGAGAAATAGTCATCTGTCTTTTCCGTAATGGGACAGTTTCCCTTCACATTCTGCTCCCCCAATTCTAACAAAGAAACCTCTTGAGCTTAGGATTCTTTCCTATTGCTTGAATAAACGCCAGCTACTTTTGGAAAGGACGGGAAATAGTTTTAAGTTCATAAAGTAATAAACTTCCGACAGATGTTCCTTTTGCAACAAGTGGACCATTTTCATTGTGTGTTTCATGAAAAGGAGGCCACTTGCTCAGAAGCAACCTTTAACCCCAAACGCTGTATAAACGATATGCTCCTCTTTAAGGGTGTGAACCCTATGACCCTCCAGATGTTCTTGAATGTCATCTCCCATCAACAGTGACCATTAGTCATGCCAATGTCTGGAGGGCTACAGGTCCCCCACCCTTGAAGCCATCTTAAACAAATAGCAGAAGTAGTTCTGGTAGTTTCTGTTATAACTCCAAGTTCCCAATGTTCTCAACACATTTAAATACAAAGGCTAAGTTCTCACAGGAAATGCCATAGGAAATGCCCCCCAGAAAATTGGCTTTGTGAAACACACACAAACTGACAGATGTCCATGGCAGAGTGAGGTTCCAAACCACACCACAAGTATTGCCTTCTAGCTGGAACTTAGGATTCAAGCAACAGGATCTGAGAGCAAAGAGTTCACCCACTTTGCTGATAAACCACATGGTACAGTCTGCCTGTGTTCGAGTTAAAATGCTAGGTCATCTGTGAGAATTTGGAGGTCTTAAGGAGCCCAGTGCGATTTGCCACCACACCCATCCCAGCCCCTGTGACCATGTTGCAGTGATAGCAGTTGCACCTTGTGCAATTCTCCCTTCTATGCAACTTCTAAAGTTTCTAAAACATCGTGGCCTAGCCTTAACAACCTAACCAAAACTGGATATAGCTCCAATGCATTATGCAGCATGGCATGCAATTTCTAGAACAAATTCTTATGTCTATGATCCAACTTAAAATGGAGTACTTTCAGATTCTTCATTGCCTGATCCTAATATCCAAGGCAACGGCAAATAAGCACTTAAAACTGGATTATACCGATTGCTGTGCCCATTCAACACCACCATGACCACACCTGTGCAAAGTGTTCAAGATTAGGAAATATATTCCATTATTTTAACTGTGCCAAAAATTCAGTGCAAGGATCCATGTCTAAGTGCTCTGATGTATGTTTGGCGTGTGGAGCAGGAATGGGCAACCTGTGGCCCTTCAGGTGACAAAGGGACTACAAATCCCATCATGACAGACCATTGGCCCACATTGACTGGGGCTTATGGGAACTGGAATCCAGCCATAGGTTCCCCAACTGTCACATCCAGGCTCTCATGGACAGCAGTGTGTCTCCTGTGGCTTTGCTCAAGAATTAGTGCAATGAAATCCAAGATCTTCCCAAGACTGCTACCCGATCCCTTGTCACTTTAGCCTGGAAGCAGGACCAAAGAGAGCCTGTGTGGTGTAGTGGTTAAGAGTGGTAGACTCCTAATCTGGGGAACCGGGTTCGCGTCTCCGCTCCTCCACATGCAGCTGCTGGGTGACCTTGGGCCAGTCACACTTCTTTGAAGTCTCTCAGCCCCACTCACAGAGTGTTTGTTGTGGGGGTAAGGAAGGGAAAAGAGAATGTTAGCCGCTTTGAGACTCCTGAAGGGGAGTGAAAGGCAGGATATCAAATCCAAACTCTTCTTCTTCATAGTCATCTGCAGCTGAACAACTCCTTTCTCCACCTTAGAGGTGGGGCTTTCAGATCTCCAGATGTCATTAAGACTCCAGCTCCCATCATGCCTGACTATTAGCCATGTTGCCTGGGCTGATATTGCCTGCAGGTCTAGAGACCTGCAGGTTTTCCCACGCCTGTTCTACCCCCCAAGTCCCTGCTCAGGGGAGAGAGAAAGCTCAGCCTTCACATGACTGCAGAGTCCCAACATTCACAACCTCCTCCCACTTGTAGATGGCTTGCAATTCTCTCCAGGAGTTCCTGAAACATAGTTTCAGGACAGCCCAAGAGCTGTAGCATTTGCTGTTCTTCAGCATGATAAGAGTAAAGCATAGCATGATCTGTGAATTAGGAAATGCCTGGTTCAAAACTAACCTCAACAGATGGACCATCACCTCTCAGAAACCTTGTCTGGCATATGAAATACTGCTGACCTACTATGCAGGGTTGTTGTGAGCTACGATTTGTTCCCTAGTTCTTCTCTCATTAGCCCCAGTTGTGGCCAAAAACATCTGGAGGGCACAAGGTTGGGGAAGGCTGCTCTTGTTGACTCCCAGAATACTGCAGTCCAAAGCTGAAGTGCAGGCCTGGCTCCAACACACAGCATTCCCCTTTCTAATTTCCAAAGCTGTGCCACAAACATGGAAGTGCCCATCACCAAGGGAATGGTTAATCATGAAATGAACAATCATGGCATTCCTTTGTTCTCAGAGCAGTTCAGGCAGCTGAGGAACAGCCCAAACTGAACATGTAAGAACTTATTCAGCTTAAATGTTGCTGAAGACCAACCATGGCCTAAAGAACATCCAGGGCTTGTAAACTAGAAACTGTTTCCTTGTTTAGTCAACAATATATATATGGGTTCCAATTCTGCAAGCTGCAGAGCACCACTGCACCAAAGCCAAAATCCTAGGCAGACTTACTTGGGGGTGAATCCTAGGCTCACCTCCAAGGGATGAAGCACAAGTTGGGGTACCAATACTGCTCACATTTAGTAAGCCCCACTGAACTTCCGAATGAAGCTCCCTTGGAGCAGACTGCACAAATTGGAATAAGGTGTTTAGAGAGCTCGCCCGCATTCCCTACTAGCTGATCCAGTCAAATATAACATCTCACTTATTCTCTCCAGTGCTTTCAAGGCAAAAGCTGCTGCCAGTCGGGTAGAAAACACTGAGCTGGAAAAGTCTGGCTTGCGTCAGCTTGCTATGTTCCAGACTAAGTACGGCACACTTTGCAAAGAACATACTTTGCAGAAAGTGTGCGTACTAGTATCTTAAAACCTTGCACAAGCCTACGTGCGCTGAAGTGGCCTCTAGTCCAAAGAAGCGGACGCCGCAGTAACAGCACGCGGAGTGCAATGGAGGGCGACGCCCACACAAGGATTGCAACCAGCCTAAATCCCGCGCGGCGCAATCCTGCGCGGGCTTCCGCGCAAATAATCCCCAGCGTGTGCAATGGAGCAAATGCGTCGAGGACTACAACTTTGCAGCGCCATCCCAACTAGGTCGAATTCAGTGGGTCTTGTAGCCACCCCCCAGGTAAATGGGGCCGGAATTCAAGGGGTTCACGAGGGAGTCCCTTGGGCGCAAACAGGCAAGCGAAAGAAGCGCGGCTTTCCTTACTAGCGCACGGTCATCCTCCAGCTTCCCACAGAAGATCAGCGCGCCTGCTGGGATCCCACGACGGCGACGGCATTCCCATGTTCGTCCGGCTTTGGAAACCTCGGAGGGCGGCGAGGCGCAACTCTCCGCCTCCTTTCTTTGTGTAGGTCCCGGAGAGGGGCAGGAGAGACACCCCCGGCGGGAGCTGCCTCCTTCCGCGTCGGGGACTGGCGGCAAAGAAGGCTCCCCAAGCGGCTGGGTCTGGGCCGCAGGCGGCGGCGGCGCTGAGCGCACGGAGACGGCCCACGAGGCGCGAGGAAACGGCCCGCCTCCCTGGCGAGCCTCTCCGGGCGCTGCAGCATCTCCGCGCCGCCGGCTGCTCTGCGCGGCGGGGAGAGAGAGCAAGAGGACGCCGGCGAAGGCTCGCCGCGAACGGCTGCCCTCTCCCGGGCGCCGCGGGCGTAGCCGGCTTGGCAATGGGCCCCTGGGACCACCGGGGAAGTTCAAAGGGAGCTTAATTAAAAGCAGCGTCCTGGGAATCGAGGCGCCTCTGTGGAGTGAGCCTCGCTAGGTGAGATTGGTCGGGAGCTGTACGGCAGCAGGTGGTGGTGCCCTCCAGGTGTGGCTGGACTACAGTTCCCATCATCCCTCTCCGGTTAGGGTGAAAGTCCGAACCCTCTGGAGGGCGCCCGCTTGCCGAGCCCTCCTCTGCTGGGGTGGGATTTCGGAGGGATGGGTCTTCCTCCTCCTCTTCCTTTTAATCTCCTAAGGAATTACTAGCCAGGCACTGTTTCCCAAACTTGGGTCCCCAGCTGTTGTGGAACTAGAACTCCCATCATTTTCCTGCTAGCTAGGGGATGATGGGAGTTGTAGTCCCACAACAGCTGGGGACCCAGCTTTCAGCAAATCCCGGAACAGCAGAGTTCCACCTCTGTAATGAAATGGAGTGGAACTGCTCCAGGCCCTGGTAAGCTGGAATCACATGCAAAACATGGACTGGATCGGAAGAGTACACAGGTGTGGTCTTGGGGCCTAGAAATTGAAAGTGACACCTACCCAGCTGGTCCCTTTCTGTCCCCTGCCTCTGGGTTAGTGGGAGCATTTTAAGCAGGGTCAGAGTTGGGGTCAGGAGACCAGGGGCAAGCTATGCTGGGCTTGGGGGCACCTACTGTTAGTTATTTTATTTAGAAAGATTTATAGACCACTTAATCATAAGCAGTGCACTTCATAAAATTATTCAGCTCTCCACATCATGAAATACACAGTGCCAACAGTTCATGTTCACTTGTCAAGCTGGCAACTCTGGCCTGCATTGTGTTAACATGTACATTTTCTCATGATTTTAAAAATAAAAACCAGTCCCTGTTGGTGTGCTTGTGAGTGATGGTGTACCATTAAACTAACTGAGTACTTGTGTTATTCTTAACCAATGGAGTGGGAGACACCAAATGTGATGCTTTTGTGGGGTGCTGTCAAGGTGAACTGGTCATTGGCAGTTTAGTGGCTTTTGCACAGAAGAATAGCCAATCACATTCTGCCTTGCAGAAATCATCAGTGATGATGAGACAGCTATTCCACTGAAATGGCTCCGTGGAAAAGAACATTTTCTTGGCAAAACAGAGCTCTATTTTGCCTTTGCTCGCACACATCCCGCTCAGTTTTGCCTTCTGTTCTGGTGCCAGCCAAACCACTCCTCTCAGAATTCTCTCCTGCCAACTATACAAGCCTTCTGTTTGCATACTTCAGTGTTGCAGTGTGGCTTTCACACGAAAGTGACTGCAGCTCAGAACTTTGAAAGTCTCCTGACTGACTACATTGCAGTGACTCTTATCTATACCACAGACTTAATACTGGTTTGATAGCCAGCTCTTCGTGCCCAGGGAAGCTGTAGTTCTAACAGAGAATAGACAGCACTTTCACCAAAGTATAGTTCCCAGGATTCTGTAGGGCAAGGATGGCTAACCCCCAGTTTGGGAGTATAATCCAGATCCCAAAACTCCACCAATTTTGGAGGCATCAGCAAAAAACAAAAACAATCTTACACCTCTGAGGTGCGTGAAGACCCTCAGTTTGATGGGGAGGAAAATTGCCCTTCCTCAGTCATCACATCCATCACTGGAGGAGTGGAGAGAGAATGATAGCCCCACTTCTGACTTCACAGATCACTGAAGGGGGAGGCTATGTGTGTGCGGGTGTGCATGTAAGGGTGTGGGGTGGCCGCAGGCATTTATGGCCAGTTTCCCTGGGAAGAAGGAATGTTTAAACATCAGGAAGAGCTTTCTGATGCCAAGAGCTGTTTGGCAGTGGAATCAACCCACTCAGAAGATGGTGGGCTCTCTTTCATTGGAGGTTTTAAAGTGGAGGGTGGGCGGTCATCTGTCATGGATGCTTTAGTTAAGATTCCTGCATTGCAGGGGTTGGACTAGATGACCCTTCATGCCCCTTCCAATTCTATGATTCTGTGAACTCTTTCCCCCCTCGAGAGTATTATAGCAGTAGTATAGAGATCAAAGATAGAATAAACTGCTATAGCAGTTTCCTCCAATCCTCACAGCCTGTTAATTTCTGTAAGAAGGCAACGGACCTACTATAATTATATCCCCTATTGCACAAATTGATGGGGAGTTTGGCTAGATGACCCTCAAGGTCCCTTCCAATTCTACAACTCTATGATGCTATGGTTAAACCACTCTGATAATTGTAGCTCTGAGAGGGGAAATAAGGGTCTCCTAACAACTCTGAGCACCCTTGACAAACTTCAGCTCCCAGGATTCTTTGGGGGGGAAGCTATGACTGTTTAAAGTGATATGATACTGCTTTAAATGTACAGTATTGTTACGGGTTTGTTGGTGATAGACTCCTATAATCCAGATCCAGTAAGTGTTAGAATTTAATCAAGGCTTGGGGTGTTAAATTGAGTGCCATACTACTCTAATCCCTGGATCTAGCAAGTGTGAAATGCTAATTAACCAAGGCTAGGTTCACAGGGCTTTTGCTAGTCAGCAAATGAGTAGCACACACCACACAGATAAAGCCAGAGTTTAAAGATATTAGGAATGTGTGTGTATCACTAAGAAGAAAGGCAGCAAGATGAAAAGCCAGAGAGTCAGAACACGATGTTTGATGTCTGTCTGAATCTAAGTCTGCAGCTATGGGAGAAGCAAGAATCTTTGGGGTTTCTCTCTCTCTCTCTCTCTCTCTCTCTCTCTCTCTCTCTCTCTCTCTGTGTGTGTGTGTGTGTGTGTGTGTGTGTAAATAAACCACATATCATAAAGACACTACAGTTTCCCCTATGACTCATTTGCAAAAGGAAACACAGTCCCTGGATAAGCACCTGGCACCCCCGGGATCTCTCATTGCTCAAAGATCGGGGTAACATGCAACAATATTGTGCAGATTGAGCCTAAATTGGATACAACCTATTGCAAGCTGAACTTCAGGTCCAACTGTGCTGGTCTGAAACAATAAGACCTACGGCTTTATTGAGTTGTGTGAGCATCAGAAACATAATCATTCTGCTTTGGTTTGGCTTCTAGCTTTCTGAATAAATTTACATGATTTTCTGTCTGAAAGCTTCTTAACAAGTCAGAATGGCAAATATTGAAATTTGCCTGAAGCTTAGTTGGCTCCCCTCCCTTCCTTCCTTCCTTCCTTCCTTCCTTCCTTCCTTCCTTCCTTCCTTCCTTCCTTCCTTCCTTCCTTCCTTCCTTCCCTCCCTCCCTCCCTCCATTGCATGGCAATGTTGTCCTACTGCTACTGCATTTGTATTTGGATATACAGGTGTGCATTAAATAATGAACTGCACCCGCAGAAGGACAGAATCTCCCACCTGAGCTTATTGTTGGGCAGGTGGGCAGGATCTCAAGGGACTTGTTTTTGCATAGCTGATCATCAGGGCTTGCAATGATTACAGCAATTGGGAGGGGATTTCCTAGTTTGGGTAATAGCAGGTTATAACTATTGGCAACCTTGGTCAAGGCACCTCTTAGTGGTTCCCAGTTGAATGGCTAGGTCTCAAGAGAAAGTCATCTGAGGGAGGCAGTGTCTAGAAATCAGAAGAAATGCTCAAACCTAGAGCAACTTAAACAGTTGCAGTGTACTTTGGTCTCTAATTATAGCTTCCTGTTTTAGGCTCCCCCAATCTCTGGGGAGTGCTATCGATGTTGGCTTTAGAACTCTAAAGGTAATAATTGCCAAAGATGTGCTCCTGTCCTCCCCTATCCCGTAAATGCTTGTATGATCCCTATTACTCTAAAGGTAATAATTGCCAAAGATGTGCTCCTGTCCTCCCCTATCCCGTAAATGCTTGTATGATCCCTTCAAAAAGCAACCTTTTATATTTTGCCGGTCTGTCTCTTGCTAGGTATCTGCTCGTGAAACTGGGAGAGAGGAGGAATGATATGTGACTACAGAACTGATAAGGATTAAATGTGAAATGTGGCTGTCTCTTATCTGAGATGAAATAGTTGTTAAGGTACACGAAACAATAAGAAAGGCAAGGAATTTGAGATGCATTTTAAGTCTAGCCTTTCCATTAAGTGGCATGAAGCAATCTCATTATTCAAAAGATTCTGAGAAGACAAGAGTGGGGAATGCCCTCTACTCCAGCATCTATATTTGTGTGGCATTAAAAAGCGGGGGAGGTTAGGGAAGCTTCATTTTGCCCAGGCATAGGCAAACTAGGCCCTCCAGATGTCTTGAGACTACAATTCCCATCATCCCTGACCACTGGTACTGTTAGCTAAGGATGGTGGGAGTTGTAGTCCCAAAACATCTGGAGGGCCGAGTTTGCCTCTTTGTTTCAGTTGCAAAGATATCAGCTGATATTGCTTTAGAAGATTAATATTATGTGAACATTATATTTCAACATTATTGCAATGTTTTAACAATATTATGTTATATTTATCACCTTTAAAAATATTGTGTCTGACTCTTTCCCTGTCTAGGAAATCAGATTCAGACATGGCTCATACAAACAGTAGATAAGGTCCACAGGCGTAGCTGGGGGGCAGCTCCCCCCCATCAAGTAAATAAATAAAAATAATTAACTGACCAATTGGTTCTGCCCCCCACATAAAGCCTGCCCCCCCTAAAATAAATCCTGGCTACGTTCATGAAAAGGTATTGAATTGTTTTTCCTGATCTATACCACTTCAGACTGCAGGTGGGGAGATCTTTTCCAAATAAAATTCTCCCTGCACACAGAAAACTAACAGTGCAATCCTATGCATATCTATGCAGAAGGAAGCCCCTTTGAGTTCAATAAATTTTGGCACAGTGATAAAGTCAGGGATAACCTAGCTTTATCCCTATTATGCAAGATAGGAGTGGTTAGAGGCTTGGCCTAGGACCTGGGAGAGACCAGGGTTCAACTTCCCACTCAGCCATGAAGCTCATGGGTGACTTTGGGCCAGTCGCTGCCTCTCAGTGTAACCTGCCTCACAGGGTTGTTGTGGGGGATTAAATGACATGAGGGAGAACCATGTATGCCACCTTGAGTTCGTAGGAGAAAAAGAAGGGATAAAAGTGCAATAAATAAATAATATGTAACACATTTAGTCTTCACTTCAGTAACAGCCCACCTTCCCCACTTCAGAGGTTCTGCTTTTAATAAGAAGACTGTAAGAACAGGCCACACGCAAATCCTTGTTGTTACATGCCCTGCATTTAGCAAAGGAGTAATTATTCTAACAACAAATAGCAATTTGTCATGTGAGAGCTCTGAAGGATATGATGCAAATGTTACTCATAATTTATTAGCCCACGTATTATTAATTATGCACATGATAGCCATTTTTTAAAACTTCTCTTGACCTTCTAGTGTTGCATGACTGAGGAGCTCAAAGTGTAACTCAAATATTTCATTTCCATCTCTTCTCTTTTCAAAGCCAAAATTGAGCTGGATAGCGTTGTTTTTTCCGTCGCGTGAAATTGAATAAGATCAGCAAGACCAGTCAGCAATCAAAGTTAGAGAACCAAAGGTCAAATGAAACTGGCTTTCTTTGTTCTAATTTATACATCAAGTGGGCTGTTTCAGCTAAGTGGCAGACCCCCACACATATGAAAAGTGTAACCCATTTCTTCTAGTTGCTCAGTTTCTTCTGCATACTCAAACCAACAAAGTTCATCATTGAGAACACAAGGTGGAGGAAAAGGGGAAGCACCTAATATTTCTTATCAGAACTAATCTAAAGGTCTTTCTTTGGTTCCAACTAGAGGCATCTTCGTCACTAATGTCAGGAAGTTCTCCGAAGATAGGCACTGGAATTTCATCACAATGAGCTACAGGACGACGTGCTGATTGAAGATCAGGATACTTCGTGGGGCGGCTGCCCCATTAACTTAGTTTTGATCCCCCAACTTTATGCTTTGCTGCACCAATTTATGGAAGATTTCGAGGTTTTATGACTTCAGACTGATCCCTTTTTGACATAATCACCCAGAACTATCGGACCTAAATACTTCTTGTCATTAAAATAATCATTTCCAATCAAAACAATTATTCGACATGGCATTTTACCCCCCCCCCCAACTTCTTCTAAAATGCTCCACACAAGCGTAAAGGTAAAGTTACCCTTGCCCGTACGGGCCAGTCGTGACCGACTCTAGGGTTGTGCGCTCATCTTGCTCAAGAGGCCGGGAGCCGGCGCCGTCCGAAGACACTTCCGGGTCACGTGGCCAGCGTGACAAAGCTGCAACTGGCGAGCCAGCACCAGTGCCACACACGGAAACGCCATTTACCTTCCCGCTATAAAGCGGTACCTATTTATCTACTTGAACTTAGGGGTGCTTTCAAACTGCTAGGTGGGCAGGAGCTGGGACCGAACGACGGGAGCTCACCCCGCTGCGGGGATTCGAACCGCCGACCTTACAATCAGCAAGTCCTAGGCACTGAGGTTTTACCCACAGCACCACTCGCGTCCCCACCACACAAGCGTACATGTGAACAAAAACGGAAAAAAATGACATGTGGCCATAGCTCAAAAACTTGACCTGATTCAGCAAAACCAATGTGATTTTTAGATTCAGCGCATCAGATTCGTCCTAAATCAACTGAAAAAACGCAGACAACAAATTTGTTGTTGACCAGTGTAGACAGCCCAGCAACAGAACCACAGAGCCATATTATTAGTATATACTCAGGTCTGGCTTCATCATTAGACAGAATGAAGCAGGCAACTCATGCAGCTGATTTTGAGTCTCATGCAAGAGCAGCAAATATCAAGTAATTAAATTTATCACCATTTTATGTTTACTGCCAGGGAGGTATGAAGATACTTCAGGGGTTTTCTGCATCAGGGCCAGAATAACTTGACTGACTTTTAATACTATGCACCATGAATGTGGGCAAGGGGGTGGGGACCATTTATTTTTTACCTCCAGCAGGAAAAATTCTTAAGCCAACTTCTAAGTCTTCAGAAACCCAGTTTTATATATCAAAATGTAAAATGTAATTAATTTACCAATCCAGAAAGCACAAATACGTTGTTACAGAAACATCTACAAATCAACATTTTACACCTAGAGCAATTATGTCTTCAAAAGTGAAGCACAATTTTATTTTTCCCCACCTTCAGGCGATTCTTAATTGTCTGTATAGAATACTGGAAAGGCTTTTAAAAAAACAACAACAAAAACCAAAGCATGCAGCCTCCTAATTCTCAGCCTCCTAATTACTCTGGTTTTGTAGCTGTGATAGAATGTTTAGAAATTAAATGTTGGGTTTCCGAAACAACATTTGGTCTAATCTACTGCTTTCCCGGAACTTTTGTACTCATATTTGCATATGGTTCTCCCACTTCTCATTGGACATTTCCTAGTTTGGCCAGTGACCAGTTTTCCCTGTGCCTGACTTTGTCTCTTTTCCATATCTGGGGATAGCCCCTTTGAAGCACATGACCTTTGCCCTTGAAGAGGCTTTCTTCATACATGATTTTCTGGCTGTCATCTTGGGATTTACCCTAACATTTAGGCAGTGGGGTTTTTTTCTTTAAAAAGTTTAGGGGTACTCTCATTTTCCTACTCATATTGAAATAATGTTCCTCAATGAGGCCAAACTTAGATTCAGAAAATGTTTAGGGGTATGTGTACCCCCAGAAAAAAACCACTGCATCTAGGGATATCACAGATTAAAGAAATAATATGCATAAATGTATTAGCTGACTGGCATGACCATTTTAGAAGTTAGGTTACAATCACTTTAGCTTTTTTTTTTTTTTTTTTGTCTTACAGCAAATACGATTCTGTGACATCCACACTGTACATAGCTCCCCGCCAATCCTGGAAAAAGTAGTTTACCCCTCACAGAGCTACAATTTCTCAACTCCCTTAACAAACTATAGTTCCCAGGATTCTTTGAGAAACTCATGTACATTAAAGGTATGGTCTGGGTGTGACCTTTGACTGCTATTTGAAAGGTCCTCCGCAGCTGATTATATTTTAACCAATGTTCTAACTAAATTATCCCAACTCTGATTTATCTCAGATAAATATCCTCCTTTAGTCAAGCCTCAGAGGATAACAAACAAAAGAGGACAAACATGACTAGATAAACATTGTTCTAGAAGGAGATGGGATATAGGCAACATACAGAACAAGTGGGAAAGAAGAGCCCCACCTTTCTATTTACAAACCAAAGCATCCTTCAAATGTTGAGAGCTGTATGTGTCTTTTACAGCCCCAGGTGAAAATGAGCATGATTGACACATAAGACACAAGCACCAAGAGGAGGGAGCAAAGAGGTAAACTCTCTGTTGATCTTTTACAACTTTGTTGTGTCTATAAAATGTACTAATTCAAGTCCAGCCTTGTGAATGACAGACTGAGCGCAAGGAGACCATGGAGTGCGGTGATCCAGTGTTTTATTATTGAGAAGAGTCAGGTGAATGGTTAGATGAAAAGCTGTCATGTGAAGCCATGTTTTATTTCACGACCAAGTGGATAAGCTTCTATTGATAAAATTAGAATAGGAGAATACATAAGATACCACTTGAGAGGTGGTTGAAAATAATACACAGATAAGCTTTCCTAAGTCATATAGCTAAATACCAGGTGCTTGGGTGCTTGAAGGCATCTAGTCCAGCATCCTGTTCTCACAGTGGCCAACCAGATGCCAGTGGGAAACCAATAAGCAGGAGATGCACAAGAGCATCTCTCTCCTCCTATGGTTTCCAGCAACTGGTGTTCAGAAGCTCCCTCCAACTATGGTAGCCATTGACAGCCTTCTCCTCCATGAATTTGTCTCATTCTCTTCAAAGCTATCCAAGTTGGTGGCCATCACTGCCTTCTGGGAGACTGAGTTCCATAGTTTGACTATGTGCTGTGTGAAGTACTTCCTTTTATCTGTCCTAGTTTTTCCCCCAGCATTCAGTTTCATTGAATGTCCATGAGTCTTCGTATTCATTCACAAAGCCCTAAGCAACTTAGGTCCAGGGTAGGGACCACTTAAACCCTTAGCTCAGTGGTTTTCAACCAGGGTGCCTTGAATGGTGGTCACGGGTGCAGCGGGCAACACTAGCCTCTGTCCCTCTTTCTTCCCCTCCCTCCTCTGATGCCCTCTCGTATCTCTGTCCCCCAAAGGCCTGTACAGCTGTTTGTTGCAGCTGCCCTGGCTACAAGCTCTCCAGATGAATGGTGCCTCTGGGGGCAGCTCAGAGACCAGAGGCGGTGGCAGGGGCTGCCCAGAGGACTCCCAAGGAGAGGAGGCAGAGGGAACACTCCACAAGGGAAGGTGTTTGAAATAGGGTGTGAGACTGCCAGCTCTGCAGGCAAGTGGTGCCATAACTGGGCTCCTGAGCCCCACAGGGGTGCCACAGAAATAATGTAGTTGGTCAAGTGAGACATAGACTCAAAAAGGTTGAAAACCTCTGCCTTACCTTGATCACTGAGATAATTTGAGGGAGCATTGTTGGTTATCTCCCAAGTTGGCGTGGCTCATCGGGCAACGCCAAGAAACTGAGTCTTTAGTGCAGCATCCAGACAACAGAGATTCAGCAGGCGCCTTCTCTGTGAACCTTGACACGCTTGCTAAAAACTTTTTTATACTGCCACACTTAGTTTAGGCAATTAAGAAAGTATCTTTCTGTAATAGTTAGTTGATGGTCTGTAATTTTAATTTCCCCCACAGTTCTCACTGTATTGTTGCAATCCACTTTGAGACTTATTTATGATACAGCAGTGTGTAAATAAATAAAAATAAATTCAGCCTGGGCTAGGCTTTCTCCCTGCCTGCCACATGTTGAAATCATTGCCAGAATGGACCCTACCTGAACTGTGCATTTAGTCATTGGGGTTGAATTCGTGGAGAAGCTTTGAGCTGTTGATGTTGGTTGTTTGGGGGAGGGGGTTGTAATCTAGAGACATTCTGTGATGTGCTTCCATCCGCTACTTAAGAGGAAAAAAGACAAAAAAATTCAGAGCAAAAATTCATTTACATATACTGGGAAAGGTCTTCTAACCTTTCTCAACATCTAACCAAACATATATGTGTTATTTTGTAAGATCTTGAATTCAAGGTTATGTTTGAACGTTTTGAGTAGAAAGAGAGGCCTATGGCACCAAGAGAATGTTTAACTTGCTTTGGCTATCTGGTTTGCTTAATGCTTGTCTAAATCTGAGCTGAGTCAATAAAACTTTGTCCATTGAGAGGCAGACCTTTCAGCACACAACCTGCCTGTCCCAAAATGAAGTCTTGCAAACATATTTTTGTGTTGCTTTTATTTCTCTTCTCAGGTAAGGTTGCTTTTATATTGCTTTTTTAATGATGCAGAGAATGTGGACAAGGTTTTCAGAAATAGTTTGTAATCTTCAAACCAACTTAAACTGGATTTATCCTCTAGACTTGAAATACACTGAGCCCACGTAAGTGTTTGAAATGTAGTGTCCTGATATGTTTAATGCTGATACCTAAATAATTTTTCAAATATGTTCTATAAAGACAATGGCTTATCTAAATGCTTTGCAATCTCAAGAACTATGGTACTAAAAGGATTGGCTCAGGGATTCTGTGGGCATAT
Source organism: Podarcis bocagei (assembly GCF_964188305.1). Classification (NCBI taxonomy): domain Eukaryota; kingdom Metazoa; phylum Chordata; class Lepidosauria; order Squamata; family Lacertidae; genus Podarcis; species Podarcis bocagei. Next base: position 56,387,921 of record NC_138127.1, on the reverse strand, counting down.
TTAATGTAAACTAGGATGCTTTTATGCTGAAATTTTCCAAACACCAGGTGTTTGGATTTGCAAACTATGACCCATATAGGACTGCTTAATTATGTAGGTACAAAGATACAGATTAGTCTGTTCTATGAAACATATATTGTGCCATGCTGTATTTTGACTCGGTCCTTTTATTGTATGAATATCCTCCATTCCCCTCTTATAAATATATTCTCTTCTTTATATGTATATCCTCCATTCTGCCTTTAGCTCAGGGAAGATTAGTTATGCTTCTCCAGACTGTCGCACCCAGGCAACTTTAAGAGCAAGATATGCTTAGGTTCAGCCACAGAACTGTTTCATATCTCATCAGACCATTCTCTTGCTTGTGTAATGTTAGTGTAATAGGCAAAAACTACACATGATGATAAGCTGCACACATTTCGTGTTGTTTCAAGGATGCTTTCGACTGTCCCTCAAAGGGCAGTCAGCAGCTTCATAGGAAGGAAACCTGAACTATTTCTTTTGGGTATGAGACCTGGAGCCTCAAGGGTAGTCAATTTGGTGCGCTCTAAAAATGCTGTTGGACTACAATTCCTGTCATCCTTGACCATTGGATTTGATAGCTGGGGCTAATGGGAACTGGAGTCCAACATCTTCTGGCTACCCCAGCTCTAACTGAAGTAACTCAGCAGCCATCTTAACTACAAGGTGTTTCTTCTTCCCACAATCCACTTGGAGGCAGAATGTGCAAAACTGACTTTCTGGACTATATAAGTAGAGTACAATCATAACCATGAAGTCCGTGGTTCATTAAAAACTGAGAAGGGGATCCGAGATCATGGTCCCAAGGCACACGATGCAACAACTTCAGAAGATCTGGGTTTGCTCATCACTTGTATATCCCCTGAGCTCTATTCATGGAAGAAAGGATATAAATATTAATCATAAAATAATACCTTTCCAGGTGTGGCACTTTAGTTTGGTCCACTAGTTTGTAATTGGAGGTCATCTCATTCACAATGCATGGTATGTTCATATGTATTTTGCTGCAAGTCAATGCATAGATAAGGGACATGCCTGCTGTGTGCATTTGTCTTGCAACACCTGTGCAGTGGTCACTGTTTTCTTCACATGCATCTCTTCCTTGGCTTGGTGAAAGGTAGGAAGGAGGGCTCTGTAGAGCAACCAGAAACTAGGGAGACAGTGGGGAGAAAGCAAAAGAGAATGCTTCCTGTTTTGATGGTTGTAAGAAATGCTTTGGGTTAAACCACAGAGCCTAGGACTTGCTGATCAGAAGGTCGGCGGTTCGAATCCCCACGATGGGGTGAGCTCCCGTTGTTCGGTCCTTGCTCCTGCCCACATAGCAGTTCAAAAGCACGTCAAAGTGCAAGTAGACAAATAGGTACCGCTCTGGCGGGAAGGTAAACGGTGTTTCCGTGCGCTGCTCTGGTTCGCCAGAAGTGGCTTAGTCATGCTGGCCACATGACCCGGAAGCTGTACGCCAGCTCCCTCAGCCAGCAAAGCGAGATGAATACCGCAACCCCAGAGTCGGTCATGACTGGACCTAATGGTCAGGGGTCCCTTTACCTTTACTTATGTGATGTTTTAGAAAAATATTTCTAATTATTTAATTATTCTAATTATTTCTAATATCATTCTAATAACATTTAAAAGGTCAGTGTAGATCCAGCCAAAGAGCTGCAACCACACAGCACTCTTTAAGATTTGGTCACAGTGGCCTTGATGCAAAGGCCATCTCAGCCAATAGACAAATTTCATTGGACTTTGGAAGTGGTTCTATAAATCTGTCCACAAAAATTAGTACCATGTCTCCTTCAATTCTTGGTCTTGACTCAACAAATATTGCATATCTATAAGAGCTGCTGGATAGAACTCAGTCTAATGATCACAGTCCAAGGCTACAATCTTCACTGGTCTACTCAGAAGTAAGCACCATTGAATTCAATAAGGCTTACTCCCGGGTGAATAGGATTAGGGTTGCCAGTATGATTCAGAGCAACCCTTCTTACCCTTTTATTGGACATCTATAATCTCTCACAAGCAAGTGTGCCCCTCAGCTACTGACGGTTCCTCCTTTTGTTTCAAAGCTCAAAAACACAAAGTATACCATTATACAGAGGATACTGTTTCTGCATTCAGTAGCCAAACACCACTCACTGACAGTTTTCTCACTGCTGAGCTGAACAGGGCAACAAAGAATTTTCAGTAGATTTAGCTTTTAATCTGCAGTTGTCTGGATGTTAGAAGATTACTTCTCCAAAATAAATAAATAATTTTACAAAGATTAATAAAGTGTTAGACTATATGATAAGATTTTACTGGTAGGTTGGGTCTGCACTCAGTACTTGCATTGAACAAATTGGACTCTTTTTTCCCCTTGTCATTTTCCCTCATCACTGGATTTCGGAGCATCTATTTAAAGCCCAGATTACATAGTTATTATGGTCAATGTGTAGGCATTCCCTCCTCTGATTCTCTCCCATTTTGGTTTTTGCTGCAGAAAAATCAAATGACACACTCATAGTGGTAAAATAAGCTAAAGAAAGCAATAGATGATTTTACTGCCTTTTACATGAGGCTGATAGCCTGCCTCCCTTTCCCTCATCCTAATGCAGATCCCTTTAGCAAGGCAGAATGGGTGACCTGAAGTCATTATGCAGCAAGTTTCTCCACCCAAAATGTCTGCCAATGAACTGGAGTGGGAATGAGGGCACTCACAGTGCTATGATATGACATCATGAGACACTGACATGACATCATGAGAAGCTCACACGATAAAGAGGCAATTTTCATAATGGCAAAATCCAAAGAAGAAGCATCTTGAATAACATCTCAGAGAGGGTGACCATGTGTCCTACTTTACAGAAGACAGTGCTTTATTTAAATAGTTGTCAGAGGATAGCCCTTTGTTCAAAGGAGTCCTCTATTTGAATGGCTGCCCAGTCCTAGTCTGGTTTAAAGCAACTGGACAGTGGACTGAGTGGTCACCTATGTTGTGATGGCACATGACAACCCCAACCTGTGCCTCAACACATCAAAATTGCCCAGATAAGTCACCTTTTCCCAAAAATTTTGTTACTGTTTTTATTAGCTGCTGCATTTTCACCTTTTAATCTTGCCTCTTTGCTAATTTTCTTTTAGTTCGAGGAGATCAGCTTGATGAAGACTATGTAAGAACAGATGGCGCATGGATACTTGGTCAACAAAGCCAGGTCTATAGGACCCTCAATATAGAAGAATGTGCACAGAAATGTGAAGCTGAAACAACATTTACTTGCAGGTAACCCTGACACTGTTGCATCCTGTCAAGGATGCCCAAACGTCCTAATGATCAGTTCTGACCTCAAATGTTTTGTATTCATTAAGACTAGGGTAGCCATGTGTTCTACCTAAAGAGGACGTTTATCTCTTTGAAGGGTGCCCAAATCTGGCTTAAATGTGAAGAGCCATCAGAAGAGAGAGCAGGGGTCTTGAAGTTGGCTCTCAATGGTCAGCACAAGGGTAACCAATGTGGTGTTCTCCTGATGTTGTTGGACTATCACTCCCATCAGCCCCAGCCAGGGGGGCAAATGTCCAGGGGTGATGGGAATTGTTCCACCTTGGTTTCCACACATTGTTTTTTGGGTCCAGGTTCAGATGACACAATGTGGTTTGTTTCCCAGGAGCACAGCGGTGGAGGAGTGAAGTGCCTGTTCATATGAAGCCATATTTTATTTTAACTACAGTTTAATGGGACACATGAATCAGGTTGAACACATTTCATAATAACAGCCTTGATGTAACTTCTGCCTTGATGTAATTTTGTACGAATGACTTTCAGTGAGTGAATTCAATGCAATCAAAGATGGATAAAATTATACTCAGATTGCATTCGCACCCCATTCACATCTTGCCATTTCAACAGGTCTTTTATATTTGCCATCAAAGATCAGCAATGCATTACACTGGGCGACAACACCAAAACAACAGTTGTGTTTAGAAGGGCAGATGCAATTCTCTTTGAAAAAAGAAGTAAGTGTATACAGCTTTTGGCTATCATGTCTTCTCTAGCACCTTATGCAATGTCATGTGTTCACAATATCTTACACGATTGACAGCCGAGGCCATTTGAAATCTATTTGATGGGTGTTTTTGTCAAAGAAACAGTGCCCTGAAGAGAAAAGAATTCCAAGGTCATTCATGGGCTACTGCCATCTTTTGTCACACACGACCTTAGCCTCAGTTTAAGGAGGGGGAAACTGGTTATTTGAGGAAATGAAAATATAGCTGCTAATATTGTTTAACTCCCATTATTCTGGCCATTGCCCATCCTTGGTAGGGTTGTTGGGACTTGTGGCTCAGCAACATGTGGAGGGCCAGTGGTTTTGTGTGCCTGGTTTACAGGCTATTCCTTATTACTTGGGATAATTTCCTGAAGAACTGAGTGGCCTAAAATAATTGAAAATGGCTTGAGTTAAGCCAGAGAGGGACCGCTGGAAACTCCAGAAAATAAGGCAGCCCTGGAGCATCTTCAACTAGATCACTCCCCTCCAGGAAGGCTGCTCTCACATTCTTAGTCTGGTATCCAATGGCTTCATACTCAAGGTGTGATGTTTGCTTTTAAAAAAGCTCTCAGGACCAAAGTATACATGACACTTCAGATCTGCGAATTGGATTTTCTCACCATCATTTTCCTAGCTTAAAATCACAAAACATTAATGTGCCTTCCTGGTGCCTTCCAGATGTTTTGGACTATAACTCCCATCATCACTGATCACTGACTGGGGCAGATAGGAGTTACACTCCGACAACATCTGGACTGCAGCAGGTTGGAGAAGGCCGTCTATATGCCATGCAGCTTAGTGGTGGGAGTTAATTGGAAAAACTAGATCACTCCCCTCCAGGAAGGTTGCTCTTACATTCTTAGTCCAAAATTCGCTAAACAAGTATGCTCATGTTCCCATCAGCAGTTGAGAAATAGGTCATGTCAGCCAAGATCTTGACATTTCACGGACACTTCAAGACTGCTCCCAAAGGCTGTGCTGGGATTTCTTCAAGGGTGGAGAGGAAACAGCCAGCGAGGGAACAGATGTCTCCGTAGGAGGATATTTGGCAATGACTTCCTCATTTCTTTCTCTGCAGTAGTGCTGGGCTAATACACAGGAGATCTTCAGACACAGCCTTTGATGTGGTGTTGGCAATAGATATCCCAAGAAAATGAAATCCCCATTGCCTGTATGCAATTGTTTGCCTATCTTTATGTGTACATGCTAGATTATAGATTGTGAAGGTCTTTAAAGATCTTCATTTGTCTCTTTGGTTTTTCCAAATCTGTGATGCAAAGACATTGCCACTGTCTGTATTGCATTTCTCTCACATGAAACACAATTCCTTTTTCTGACCCTCCTCCACAAATACTAAAAGTAGACGGAGTTTGCTATAATTGCTTCCCATGCACAGAAGTTTGTGCCAGCTGTCGCAATGATGTGACTTCATTGATGTACTTAATTGAAAACAACAAAAACAACTTTTTAGAATGGTGTGTTTCTTATAAACTGGGTATTTTATTTACTCCCTTTCCCAGTATGGTTAGCATTTAATTAGCTATAGTTAGCACAATCAACAGATTGTTTCACATGCACTTTTTAAATGCAGGATTAACTTCTGTTGAAGCAAATTGAGAAACTCTTCACTTGCACCTTTTAATATGAGACTAACTTCAGTTGAATCCATTTCGGAAAAGTGTTCCTGTCTGCTGCACTAATTAGCATCTGGCAGACTGTTGGCAGCACTGAATAAATTATAGTTGTTTGGCAATTCCATCCCACCCTATTAACATGCTGCAGAGTCTTGCTGCAGTGACTGCAGGAAAGCTCTCTCACATCCCTGTGTGAATGGGCTTTTCCCAGGTCATGCAATGACTTCCAAAAGGGACTCTTAGCCATTAATTTATTTCCCTATGAACAGAGCTCTCCCCACCTGGACACACCCATATATCCCAATGCTACACAGCCCCCAACAGTGGCTTGCTAGTTTCTTTTGATGTTTCCACACTTTGGGGGCACTTCCAGACCGACCGTTTATTTGCAAAATATTTAGTTCTTATCCCACACTTTTCTCATGGAATCATCCTGTCATTTTCTAGCCACAAGCAGTCAAGTAAGAAAGCAGATGAAACTTTGCAACAGGAAGTGGGGAATGGCAACCACTAGCTGACAATGGACCCCTCCAAAATTTGTGTGTGTGTGTGTGCATTCAGGATTATTTGTGCTCATGATGGCATTGGGGCTATTATTCATGAGATAGATTCCAGTACTTTTTGCACCTGCAAATGTTTCAGGGCAGGCATACTGCTGTATTTCCAGTTGGCACATGCCTCAATTCTTCTTGCTGAAATCCTGTACTTTTTAAAAAAATACCACAAATGTTTTGGGGGAAGGAGAAGTTGTCCTGCTTTTGTTACAGCACAAGAATTCCCCCTGCAGATGGCGATAATGTGGTAACACTGAAGAAGCACCACAGAACAATGAAGAAAGCCAAATGATGTGTGGATGGTCCAGCATTAATCCACCACTGACACACTATTATTGTGTTAATGACATGTTGCGGAATACACCTGCAAGAAAAACACCATCCTGAAGGGGCCCAGTATCATATAAGCTCCACACAAACCTATCAGGATGAACATTGCAGTCTGGAAACTTTTTGGGTAGATAGACTTAGGCATTAAACATAGAGCTGCTATAATGGCGTCATGATATTCTACATTTCCCCATCCAGCAAGCAGTATCCAATGATGAAGAGTGGAGGGTGGGAGGAGGCACAATGCCATGACTTGGGGTAAGCATTGCTACTTACTGCGGGAGAAAGAAACTCAGCACAGTGCACTCATGCTTCTTCTGGTTCACACATGAAATGTTGTCTCTCTTGCTTGATCTGTCTAGCCCATCTACCTGCAATTACATAGGGAACTTGAAGTGCGAACCAGGATGCCACCATTGCAGGGACGCGGACTTAGAAAAAATATTGGGGGGGCCCGGGAAAGCTCATGAATAATAAATAAGCTCATGAATATGCAAATAAAGTGGCTCCGGCCCTAAATAGGGCAAGCCACGCCCCCCCAGCCAGCCGATTGGCTGGCTGGGAGGTGTGGCCAGTCGGGATTCCCCTGTTCTCGCGGGATTTCCGGCAGTGCCTCCGATTAGGGCGCGCGGCTGGCTGGCTGGCGAAGGAGCAGGTGAGGAGGAGGCGGGGGACGGCGGCGGCGCTCTGCTGAAAGGGCGCCCGCCCGAGATTATTGGGGGGGCTGAGCCCCCCCAAAAAAATTTTTGAGGGGGCTCGAGCCCCCTCAAGCCCCATGGAGTCGGCGCCTATGCACCATTGTCTGTAACTTATTTCAGCTGCCACAATCGTAGGATTGCTTCTAGCTCGGCCCACATTTCCATTCTTTGCATCAGCAGCACTGATTTGTGTGCAGAAAGGAATGTTTTGTGTGAACCAGCCTTTCCTGGATAGTGGCTTAAGCGTGCAGTTAGAAGGAAGGTCTGTGCAGCACCACCTGGATTGCACTGCATTTTGTACAGTATTGTTTATTTCAGTAAATGGAAAGTCAGAACGTTAGATTGGGGTGCATAAATAAATTGTGTGTGTGTGTGTTCAATAATTCTGAGTGGTGGTGCTGTGTAGTAGCCGTAGCAACAATAATGATAAATAATAATAGTAAGCATTGTCTTTCAGTGTATCTACTTGAATGCAAAAGAGGAACTGGACAAGACTACAGAGGAACTGAATCTAAAACTCAGAATGGAGTTGCATGCCAGAGATGGGCAGCCACCACTCCTCATGTACCCAGGTATGATCTGTTCCCATCTGAGAATGAGCGGCTTTCCACTTCGTGCAATGTATAGATGTTCAACTAGATTTTGCTCTCTGAAATATGTAGGGCACAATTCGGTAAAATTTAGTTGTGCCTAACAAACTCCAATTATCTGCTTAATTACTTGTGAGTAGGCTCCACTGACGTCTGCATGACCAACTTCTGTGTAAAGATGCACAACACTGGGTTGTGAGTCCCCTTGATTAAAGCCCAATCTTTCGTGTGATCTTTTAGGATTAAGTCCCACTGAGTTAAGTAGCACTTATTCCTAAGAAAATGTGCATAGGACTGAAGCTTAAGGTGGACCACCTTCTCATAGAAACCTGCAGTGCTGCACAAAGTGACTCTTAAGCTAATAATATTCTTTTTAAAGCTATTCATACAAAACAGTATAAAAGAATTGCACTTTGAACATTAACAAAACAAAATATTCAAGGTTGTCCAACTAAGTACTTCTCTGAGTAGATCCATGGAAAGTAATAGACTTAAGTTAGTAATGTCCATTCATTTCAATGGGTTGTAATCATCATCATCATCATCATCATCATCATCATCATCATCATCATATTCATACCCTGGGTTGCCCCAGCCACTCTGGGTAGCTTCCAACACATATAAAAACATAATGAAATGTCAAACATTATAAACTTCCCAATACAGGGCTGCCTTCAGGTGTCTTCTAAAAGTTGTGCAGTTCTTTATCTCCTTGACGTCTGATGGGAGGGTGTTGTAGTGCTAAGGAGATCATTTCAGCGTAAGCATCTCTGTTTGTCTCTCTCCTCTTCATGCACATGCTATTCTGGGGGCGGGGGATCTCTTGAACTTCCAGAGCAGATTTGGGGGTGGAGGGAGTGTTCGGTTGCATTAGTGGGAATCTTTACGCTGGTTTCTGCTAGCATAATGGGTTCATTCAAAATGAAACAATGGTCTCTGAGTATGACTAACGTGGAACACAACCCTCAGTAATTACACATAGTCTTTAAAGACATTTCTTTCGCTGCTTCTCTCTCTCTCTCGTGTAACAAACATGCCTTTTAAGGATTTGTGACTTTTAACCCGCTCCAATTCAAGCCATGAGCCAGATGATTGGCCAAGAAGATAGAATTTAAGTACTTCCTGACTGCCATGGCAGTAATAGGTGGCAAAAGGATTCATCAGAGCCTGCAATGTTCTGCAGTGACAATAAGTTATAGCCCTTACGGGGAAGCAATCCATGCTGAATTACTAACCTGACGTTTAGATAGGATAGGCAAGTAGCTATTCATTTCTCAGTGCTTCATTACTGTTTGCTTTGCATCCCTTGTGAAAATATTTGCCATATGAATAAAGATACTTTAGTTGTGCAGGACACCGAAAGAGCAACAGTTTTGTATAAACTCATGGATGCAAATGCAGTTGATTCAGACCAGAGCTAGTTGTTACAGAGGATGGGTAGCTGTTGCTGAAAGGAGCTGCAACACCATGTCTCCCTTCTGCTCTTTCCTCCAGTAATAGCTGCTGCTATAAGACGTATGGCATTGTCATATCATTGTCACATCCCTGCCTCTGCATGTAGCAGGCAATGGTGTTGAATGGTGTTGAATCCCTATAACAGGGATGTTTAGTGGGGATCTACTCCCACTAAAAAAAAAAAGCAGTTATCCCATTTTTTAGAGAGGAAGACCCAAGGTAGTTGAGCTTTTTCTCAAACGCCATGGCTCCTGCAGGAAATTCCTGCAGCCAATTAGAAGCCACACTTTGGTTTCTGAATGTTTTGGAAGTCAAACGGACTTCCGGAACCGATTCCGTTCAACTTCCAAGGTACGACTGTATTCTTGACCTCTGTTTTCTTCTTTTTTTCTAGGTACTCGCCTACCACTAACCCTGATAGTGGATTAGAAAAAAATTACTGTAGAAATCCGGATAATGATGAGAAAGGTCCCTGGTGCTACACAACGGATCCTTCTACAAGATATGATTATTGCAACATCCAAGAATGTGAAGGTGGGGTTGAGCGCACCAGAATTTTAATTTTACAAGGCAATTTTAAATGCAGCATATACTCAAGTATTGTTCTTTTTAATGATGAAGAAACCCAGTTTTCACATGTGCATGGCCACGTTATTCATAATATCAAAATACAAATATTGTAGTAGTGCCTTTATAGAAGCATTATTCTTCTGATTAAGTCTCACTAGTGTAAGCTGCTGTTGGGTTGTTTGGTAATCATTCGTAAGTGAACAGAAGAGTTCCCCAAGACTTGATTTTAAGACACAGAAAATTGGATTACAGAAAAAAAAACCCATCTTGGCAATAATTAGTCTACATTAATCCGATTTTGATGAAGCATCATTATGTTTTTATTCTATAATACCCACTCTGGGATCATTTGGCAAAGAAGGGTCAACTAAAAGACAATATCGCACACCCACACCCACACACCAGCAATTCCATTACCCCAACAAACATTGTACACGTGCTCTTAAAAACATTTTTGTAATAGTACATAAGACAGTATAATTAAAAACTTCAGAAAGGCAATATGAACAAATTACTTACTACCTTAGATTTTGAAGGGCAGAGTAGCTTAACTCCGACACCTTCAAGGAACCAGTCCTGATATAACCTGAGCTCTAAACTTCTTAGCAGCTTTACCAGCCTTATAATATAAAACCAGAACTTGATCACTATGTCCTATTATTGTGCACAGTAAGTGGGGAGCAGAAGACCTAACATTCCCCCATTCCTACCGCCTGTAAGACAAGAAGACAAAGCTGCATGACTCAAAGAGAAACATTTATCCTTACAGAGCAATGCATGTACTGCAGCGGGGAAAACTACCAAGGCAGGGTCTCCCAAACTGAATCTGGGCTTGAATGCCAGGACTGGGCTTCTCAGGAACCTCATGCTCATGGATATATTCCTTCAAAGTAAGTCACAAGTCAAAAAACCCTCACCAATTCAACTAATGGCAATTACCAATGGTGTGTGGAACAGAATGGGGGAGAAAAGGATAACATGTTGAGTTATATGAAGGCTTCAGGCAGAAACCATTAATTTTGATGATTAATGTATTGCTCAATCCCGCAGTTTCTAAACAGTGTACAGTAGGGATACAGGATGGAGTCCATCACCGATAACATTAAAAAAACTTGGGGGTAGAAGGCATCAGGCAATCCTAAAGGTATCCTAGGCTCAGGTTGATAAAGGCTTTGTAAATTAATACACAAGCCTTGGACTTGGCCTTTAAGAGTTATGTGCTGTGCTAACCTGCCCCCACCCACAGTCTCAGTGCAGCATTTTGCTCCAACTGGAGCTTCTGGATTAACCCCACATAGGGTGCAATGCAATAACCAAGACTGTGCTATAGTTTCCGTTCTTCTGCCCATTGAAATGAATGGAATCTGTGTGAGATGTCTCTGGGTGTATCTAGGATATAGGGACTTCATGTGTGGAAACTACAGAGCTCAACGTGTAAAATATGTGCTTGATTCCGAAGTCTTTGGCACATTGCTTTGCAGCTCAGTGGCAGAGCACATGAACTGCATGTACAAAGCCATGGGTTCAAGGAAGCGGGGGATGGGAAGGATCCCTGCCTGACACCCTGACGAACCGTTGCAATTCATAGAATCATAGAGTTGGAAGAGGGACCCTGAGGATCATCTTGTCTAACCCCCTGCAATGCAGGAATATGCCACTGTCCCATACAGGGATTGAACCTGCAACCTTGGCATGAGTAGCACCACGCTCTAACCAACTGAGCTGTTGGGGTCAAGAGAAGGCAATGCTGAGACAGAGGGACAGGTAGTTTGACCTGGCAGAGGGCAGTTTCCTGCACCTCCCAAAGAAACATAATAACCAGTGCAGTGGTCAATAGGCAGAAGCCTCAACTTTCCCATGTAATGTTCAGTTTTCCAGAAAAGAATCTGAAGTCAAACTTCTGCCGTAATCCTGATGGTGAGCCTCGCCCTTGGTGTTTCACCACCAGCCCGACTAAACGCTGGGAATTTTGTAACATTCCTCGGTGCAGTAAGTATTTGGATGATCAGTTCCAGGTTTGATGTGATGATATAGCAATATGTTCGCTTTCCTTCGGCAGCGATGGGAATCCAACACTCAAGTAGAAGAAACCTCAGTCCTTTGATCTCACAAAGCGTATGGTAGCTTTTTGGCAACACCAAACATTCCACAGAATGGAACGAATATTCCACTTAAGGAAGTAGTAAATTGGATTGCTGCCTCTTAGGTGTTCTGAAGATGCTGGCTTCATTTGCTTTCTCTTTTCTGATATAGCAACACCCCCACCAACCTCTGGCCCAGGGCGCCAGTGCCTTGCAGGAAGAGGAGAAGACTATCAGGGTAACGTAGCCGTCACAGTATCGGGGATACCATGCCAGGCCTGGGCAGTCCAAGAGCCTCACAAGCATGCCAGAACGCCAGAGAACTACCCTTGCAAGTATGTTGAACTATAGATCCAATATTGTTATCTCAGTCTTTGAGACTAGAAATGCATTGCAGTGGGCTTGTCATCTCTCTGGTTTCCTAAAAATAAGTGCAAAGTTGTTCCAACATCAGTTGCCTTCATGCATTTTCTGTTTTAGGCATTTAGAAAAGAACTATTGTAGAAACCCGGATGGAGAGAACATGCCTTGGTGCTACACCTCTGATCCGCAAAAACGATGGGAATACTGTGATATTGCTAGCTGTGATGGTGCACCGGAAGCTACTGGTAAGAGACGCTGCATTTGTGCATTTGCAGTAGATATTTGGATATTAAAAAAACACCAAAGAGCTCATGTGACAAATCTGACTGTGATATCTGGGTTTCATTTTAAGAAGAGGCGACAAGCAGATGCAGAGTAAGTTCAACCCTTTAGGTAGTTCATTATGTTGATTTTTATCTGTTGCATCTGTTGTTCCTATCTACATGAGGAATGGGCTGAGTCAGAACTGTATATTAACTGAATAAATTCCTTCTGTTCTTGGGACTGGCTTGCTTCCCAGGCAAAATTCGTATTGAATTCGTAGGAACATTTTTTTCTGAACACATGCGTTTAGGGTATTTGCTTTGATCTATACTGTAAAGCAGGATGCAAATCAAATCCACAAGAAATAAATTAGGATTGGGCTGTCAATCTGAACGATATATTGCAATATTAATCTGCAATCTGCAACAAGAAGGCTATTGATCATTGACAAAAGGTCCAGGTGCTCTTAAGTCACCATTTCTTTTCACTTTGCCTTGCTTTCTTGTAGCCTTTCTTGTAGCTTCAGAGAGCCTACATCATTCTACCATCGGGATGCAGAACCAAAGGCCCTTTAGCACACCTTCCAGGTGTCCTGGAAAAAATGGGACACCCTGTGTTTTCCCACGAGATCTTGGTGGGCATTTTGTCTACCACAATCTTGTGTGCTCTCCTGAGGTCTCGCCCCAGGAAAAGCACTTGGGGTGTGTGCAAAAAATATGCTTATTTCTGTGGCAATTTTGTTTTAATTCAGCTGCAGCTCCTTCTGTTGCTGGGCAAACCGAACTTGTTGATGACTGCTATCAAGGCACTGGCACAAGTTACCGGGGTACAATGGCCTTGACCATCTCTGGAAAGAAATGTCAAGCATGGAACGCTATGACTCCTCATGTTCACACTAAAACCCCAGAAGCCCTTCCAAATGCGTATGTTTGCCTCAACTTTCCTCAGACATTGTGACATTTTTGTGTGTCTAGCAAATCATGTAAAATGGCCCTACATATAGGTAATGTTAAGCAAGAGTCTTTGGGTGAGTGTCCCACCTTTTGATTTGAACTCTTCGAACTCCTCTTGGCATTGCATACAAACCAGGGTTCTGGGTTTGTTCCACTCCTTGCCAGTCATGTGAAATCAAGAACAAACCTTGCATTGACAATGTGGTTTGTTTGGAATGAAACAAACTGCAATCCCTGGTTTGGATATTATGCTAGGCTGGGAATTGTAGCTTGCTGTTCCTGCTCGTTTTAGGGGATGAGAGAAATGGGAACCTTTAACCTTTAAACATGGTTTACTGTACCATGCAAAAACAGCCATTGTAGGCAATGCTCAGCTAGATAGACTAATGGTCTGTCATGATATAAGACAGCTTTTTGAATAAGGATATCAACTGTCCTAATCTGCTAAAGATCATAGGCTGTTAGATAGTTGATATCCTTATTCAAATATTTTTTTGAAAAATTCACACATGTTGGATATATTTTGTTAAAAGTGGTACAATTTCTCTGTTGGGGCAAGGTCTATGGTTACAAGTGATGTCATTAGTTTAGGAAAAGAAAGACCTTTGGATCAGACCAAAGGCCCATCTTGTGCAATATTCTGTTCCTAGAAATGGCCAACTAGATGGCTTCTGGAAGTTTATAAGAAGAGTATAAAGCACCAGTCACCTCGGTTGTATAATTATTTTATTTGTTTAAAAACCACATCCTGCCTAAGGCATCTTGCAACAAATTAAAAGAAATCAATCAAATAATCAATTACAAAACCAGCTTAACACATATAGAAGAAACCCAGAAACGTTGCAATGCAGCAACAATTCGGACCCCCCAAACAGGTTTAAGCAGTTATAGAAGCCTTTCAAAAACAGGTTAAAGGTATTTACTATAAGCCAGGGGTGGGAAGTCTGTGCCCCTTTAATTGCTGATGGCCTACAACTCCCAACTCACAGCTGTCCATGGAGGCGCAGGTTAATTCTGTGTCCAGGGCAGCTGTTTATCAGCTCCACCTGCCCGCAGGCTGTCTTGCCAGAATTGTGCATGCTCTAGTTATCTCCCGCTTGGACTACTGCAATGCGCTCTATGTGGGGCTACCGTTGAAGGTGACCTGGAAACTGTAATTAATCCAGAATTCGGCAGCTAGACTGGTGACTGGGAGTGGCCGCTAAGACCATATAACACCAGTCCTGAAAGATCTCCATTGGCTCCCAGTACGTTTCTGAGCACAATTCAAAGTGTTGGTGCTGACCTTTAAAGCCCGAAACGGCCTTGGTCCTGTATACCTGAAGGAGCGTCTTCACCTCTATCATCCAGCCACTGAGATCATGGATCCACTGAGATCCAGCACCGAGGGCCTTCTGGCGGTTCCCTCGCTGCGAGATGTGAAGCTACGGGGAACCAGGCAGAGGGCCTTCTCGGTAGTGGCACCCGCCCTGTGGAACACCCTCCCAGCAGATGTCAAGGCAATAAACAACTATTTTACTTTTAAAAGACTTCCCTGTTTAAGGAAGCTTTTAATGTCTGATGCTGTATTGTTTTTGATATTTGGTTGGAAGCCACCCAGAGTGGCTGGGGAGACCCAGTCAGATGGTTGGGGTATGTGTGTGTGTGTGTGTGTGTGTATATATATGCTTTCGTAGATTTTCACGGGTACAGGAATGTAGGTTTTGGTGTCTTCGGGTGTCTTCCCGTGTAAGAGTTGGGGTGTCTAGGCGACGTTTCGACGAGGTCTCACTCGTCATCTTCAGGCTGGTGCTTTCGGCTTCTTGTTACTAGAACAGAGCAGGATCTCAGTGTTTGAGTTCCTATAAATACTGTTGAGGGGGTGTGGTGTATAGCCTCCAACGTTCTGGGCAGAGAGGAAGTTCCTAGGTTAATGTGCCTTTTCTTCTTTTGTTCATTAATTACTTGAGGGATATCTTGAGTGATTACTTGAGTGATATTCTGAGTACCACTTAGGAGGGTCATTAGGTGTGGATTAGTTGCTAAAGCTTTCGTGTCTTGACCTCTTGAGCTTGTGAAGAGTTTTTCTGAGAAGATGGCTGTACTGCACTTAGTTGTGCTCTGGCTTGGCTTCGTGTATAGGGGCGAGCTGTGGTTTTGTGCCCTGTGCCAGCCAGATCTGTGTAGGGATTGCAGGGGGGTGCAGCATCCGGAGGTGCCACTATGGTTTGGCTACTGGATGGTGTCTGTAATTTATCTGTGGAGAGGGTCTGGGTTTGGGTCTGGTGTGGTTGATTGGAGATGGCGTTCTGTGTGCCTCTGGTTCTGGTGTCGGTTTTTGTGGGGAGGGCTAATTTCCAGATGTCTGGCAGGCGGGACGTGTCGTCACGCTTGTTCATGTTGTGAGGGTGTTTCTCTATCTCGATGGCTTCCATGATTATTCTCTTGTGGTGATGTTCCATGTTAAAGAGCAATTTGGAATCTGCAAAATTAATTTCGTGTCCTGTTTCTTTCATGTGTTGGTAAAGAGAGGAAGTTTTTTCTTCTTTTTTGACGGCATTCTTGTGTTCTGCGATACGTGCATTTATTCGTCTACAATACGTGCATTTATTCGTCTACCCCAAAATACAATTCACTATGGAAATAGAAGCCAACAACCAACTTCCCTTCCTTGACGTCCTAATCTACAAAAAACCTGATGGCTCCCTAGGACACACTATCTACCGAAAAAAACACACACCAACCGCTACTTACATGCACAATCACACCACCACCCTGCACAAATAAACTCCGTAGCCAAGACTCTCATCTCCAGAACCAAACGCCTGGCTGACAAAGACCACTTGACAACTGAGTTACAGAATCTCTCAAATGTGTTAATCGCCAACGGATACCAGCAAAACAGGGTTACGAAGCTAATCCAAAAAGAAACACCCCCAAAAAACCAAGACACAGAAGAAAACAATGGCATGGCCCTCCTTCCTTATATCAAGGGCACTACAGATAAAATTAGCAAAATCCTCCATAAACACAATATCAAAACAGCCTTTTGCACCAACCAAAAAATAGCCAATATCCTCAGAAACCCAAAAGATAAAATCCAGTTAGAAAACCAAGGGGTCTATGAAATACCCTGCAAAGTCTGCCCAGCCACGTACATTGGACAAACAAACAGACGAATAAATGCACGTATCGCAGAACACAAGAATGCCGTCAAAAAAGAAGAAAAAACTTCCTCTCTTTACCAACACATGAAAGAAACAGGACACGAAATTAATTTTGCAGATTCCAAATTGCTCTTTAACATGGAACATCACCACAAGAGAATAATCATGGAAGCCATCGAGATAGAGAAACACCCTCACAACATGAACAAGCGTGACGACACGTCCCGCCTGCCAGACATCTGGAAATTAGCCCTCCCCACAAAAACCGACACCAGAACCAGAGGCACACAGAACGCCATCTCCAATCAACCACACCAGACCCAAACCCAGACCCTCTCCACAGATAAATTACAGACACCATCCAGTAGCCAAACCATAGTGGCACCTCCGGATGCTGCACCCCCCTGCAATCCCTACACAGATCTGGCTGGCACAGGGCACAAAACCACAGCTCGCCCCTATACACGAAGCCAAGCCAGAGCACAACTAAGTGCAGTACAGCCATCTTCTCAGAAAAACTCTTCACAAGCTCAAGAGGTCAAGACACGAAAGCTTTAGCAACTAATCCACACCTAATGACCCTCCTAAGTGGTACTCAGAATATCACTCAAGTAATCACTCAAGATATCCCTCAAGTAATTAATGAACAAAAGAAGAAAAGGCACATTAACCTAGGAACTTCCTCTCTGCCCAGAACGTTGGAGGCTATACACCACACCCCCTCAACAGTATTTATAGGAACTCAAACACTGAGATCCTGCTCTGTTCTAGTAACAAGAAGCCGAAAGCACCAGCCTGAAGATGACGAGTGAGACCTCGTCGAAACGTCGCCTAGACACCCCAACTCTTACACGGGAAGACACCCGAAGACACCAAAACATATATATATATATCACATTACCCTGGGAGCAAGGCATCAATGAATCAAATGATAGAATCCTAAGCTTCCTAACCTATTATATTCAAACTGTTTTAAATGTTATTCTCATCCTGGATATTATATAGAGTTTTGTATCTACATTTATAGGGACCTGAGGAAGAACTACTGCAGAAACCCAGACAACGATAAGGCTCCCTGGTGTTATACTACTGATCCCAGTACAAGATGGGAGTTCTGTAATCTACAGAAGTGTCCTGATCCTGCACAACAACAACAACAGCCACAGCCCACATTGTCACCAAACCTTGGTATGACTGCTTCCCCCAGTGCAGACAACCAGCCCAGAGTCACCTTTATATAGAAGTGATATGGAATTCAGTGCAGTAAAGATTAAATAATTTATTTTGTGGCTACTTTAAGTTACTATGGATTGCAATACACTGGTACCTTGGTTTTTTAGCATCTCAGAAGCCAAACGTTTTGGTTTTTGAATGCCAAAACCCCAGAAGTAATCGCTTCCATTTTCAAACGCACCTTGGAAGTCGAATGGCTTCCACTGCGTTTTAAATTTTTTCTCCATTGACTTTGCAGTCCACCCTTTGCGCCTCAGTTGTCGAAAGTTTTGGAAGTCGAACAGTCTTCCAGAACGGATTATGTTTGACAACCGAGGTACCACTGTAGAGAAAGGTGCCTCTAGGGTTGATCTTTTTTCCAGTTTACTAGGTTAACATTCTCTCTGCTACATTTTAGACCACATTTGTTGCCCATTAAATTCTATAGGTCTGGGGGGTGGGGGGCAGAATATAGGATAGATTATATTTCCCTATGCTGTTTTGGACTTCATTCTAAAAAATTAGTTCAATATTACAAGCAAATTGGCATTGAAGCATTTGTGTACATGTTATCAGAAGACCATCATATAGGCTTTCATTATCTACACAGATGATCTCCAGGTCTTTAAGGAAATTGTAGTGATCAGTAGTTATAAATTACTAATCTCTGTTTCCTGAGGCCTTAAGCAAAATAAACCAAATATATGGTAGTCACATGTGATCAGAGAGGTCTGAGGTACTGGTTTCAAACCAAGGTTTGACCCAAATAGTCACAGAAATTGAAGGATATATATTTGATTGATAAATTGAAATAGCAGCATAGCATGAACCTTGATACCAAAGATACAGAAAATACAGATACCCACAAAATAACAAAAACTAACTTAGCCAAGACTAGAATACTTTACCAACACTCTTGGTCTCCCAAGGTTGCTGAAGGTGTCAGTCGGGAGAGTACAAACTTAAAGGATAGACAAAAAGGGCCTGAGGGGAAGCAAATGTAACTGTGAGGTAGATGATTCATATATTCTTGTCTAGTAACAAGTGCCTCTCTCCTCAGTCAGTCAAAAGGCTTCATAGCTATAATTATCCAAAACCCTATGTCTGGTGATGCTCCCAATGACAGCATTGCTGAAAAATGTTATTCCAATTAGCAAACTGGCCATGTAAGTCCTTGAGTCACTGACATGGGATAACGCAGGTGCAGTAAATCTTGGGTCTGCTAGCAATTAACTGAGAGAGAGAAAACTGCTTTCTCACGATCCCAGATCTAACTGAGAAGGCTTTCTTGCCAAACCAAAGTTTTGCACTTTATCTGGAATCAAAGTCTAAACACAGGACAGAAACAAAGTCCCCACAACACAGAAAGAGCTACAATTCCCAGGTTTCCTGGGCAAAGGGGGAATGACTGTTAAAGCAATTTAAACCTGTAGTGGAAATAGGACCTGTGTAAGAAAAGTCCCCAACCACCCATTTTTATCTCTCTTTAAAGACTGTAGGACCGGTTATGGTAAAGATTATCGTGGAAAGATTGCAGTGACAACAACTGGCAAGACTTGCCAAGATTGGCGTTTGCAGACACCTCATAAGCACGATTTTTTCACACCACAGACTCACCCCCGTTCAGGTCTGGAAAAAAATGTAAGTGGCATTATGTAGCAGGTAGGGTGTGTTGTGAAATGTAAAGAAACAGAAAATACCAGACATGGCTTAAGCAAGATTGACCTTATGAAAAATGTCCCCAAGCCTCCTGATTTTTGTCTTCCCTTTCATATGCTCTTTTTTCATTTCCCCACTAATTATTCCGCCTTTATTATCTCATTCTTTTGCTAAATGTCGATCATGTTTAGCTACATTTTAAAAATGTTGTAGTGGTTTGAGTGTTGGGCTGGGACCTGGGAAACCAGGGTTCAAATCCCAGCACAGCCATGCAACTCACTGGGTCAGTTATTGTCTCTCAGCCTCTCAAAGTTGATGTGAAGATAAATGGGGTGGGAGAGAATTATGCACAGCACTTTGAGCTACTTGGAGGAAAGGTGGGATACAAATGTACCAAATAAATAATGTTATTTTATCGCATAAACTAAGTTTGAAACAAGATACTGAAATTGGTTCCTAGAGAGCCAGTTTTATGTCTGCACCAAATCCAAGTACCTTCTGTACTGTAAACATAGT
The DNA here is from genome assembly GCF_964188305.1 of Podarcis bocagei. Taxonomy (NCBI): domain Eukaryota; kingdom Metazoa; phylum Chordata; class Lepidosauria; order Squamata; family Lacertidae; genus Podarcis; species Podarcis bocagei. The sequence goes on along the minus strand of NC_138127.1, from coordinate 56,367,853 downwards.
TACGTTCTTACAGCTTCTATGGAACTGAATTTTTCATTTTGGTTGCATTTTGAAAATAGTAAAGGACATAAGCCCTAGCCGCTGGCTGAATGAGGTTGTCACACCCATGAGCATACAAAGATTGCAGATTGAGTAGTTCTGTTTTTGTTGCCCCCCCCCCGCAATAGTATTGCAGAAATCCGGATGGTGATATTAATGGCCCTTGGTGCTATACCACAGACCCAAGCAAAACATGGGACTACTGTGATGTCCCCCAGTGCCGTAAGTATGCTTGTAATGACTTGTCAGCTTTGTGATATTTCATTTTAAGTCTTTAAATGTTTCTATTTCAATGCTGTTTTAGGCTGGAACTGGGCCTGCTGCAGGAAATGGCAGGCTCGTTTTGATTTTGCTCACCTCTCCCCATAATGTGTAGCTCTGGTAGCACATAACATGATCTCATCTTGGCATGGTGCCATTTATTCTGACTCTGTTATTGACAGCTGCCACTGTTGGGGAACATCTGATATGATAATTTCATGTCCTACATGTCTATCACTAGACATTAGTGGAAAAGAATGAGGAATCTGACATGGGGTTGTTGTTTTTTATTGCAATCCTAAATACATTTTGCTGGGAGTAAGTCCCATCGAATTCAGTGGGGCTTGGTGGACACACATAGGTTTTCACTGTACACCTATTGCTGTTGACCATCTCTTCTTAGTCAACAGTTTTTCATCTGCTAAAAAACCAATTTCTCTAAGCAAGGTCAGGTGCACTGAAAAAGAGAAGACTGGATATCTGCATAAGATAACAGTCCCTTGCTGTTGTTGAAATGAATTACCTTCAGTCTGTTCAAGCTGTTCCACAGCTAGTCACTAGGCAATTTAGGCTTCATTGGATTTTCCTTAAACCCTAGCAATGAGCTGAAGGTTTAGGGTTGGTGTAGGAACTAGAACAGGATTGTGTTCAACAGGGAATTTGTGGGAGATTAATGGTTTTCAGAGTTGCATACAAACGTGTCTCATTATGGTGCCCAGGTGTGAGACAGGGCGTGTGAACCTTTCATGGATGTGTAATGGAAGGCATTTCTCATGAAAACTACACCTGGTGAAATTTCCTCTTCTGTGCAACTGTCCACTTTTGCATCTGACCACTCGGTTTCCCAAATTATGAAGACCTGTTGAGGTGTTTATAATCCTAACATTCTACTATATTTCACATTTCCTCTGTGTCTCTTTCATTTATTCTCCAGCTGCTGAGGAATATGAATGTGGAAAAGCCAAATATAAACCAATCCTTTGCTTTGGACGGATTGTTGGTGGATGTGTTTCAAATCCCCATTCTTGGCCCTGGCAGATTAGTCTTCGAGTAAGGTATTAAAACCCACAATCCGTTCTGCTACACCAATGGTGGGAAACATTTGGCCCTCCAGATGTTGCTGAACTACAACTCCCACAATTCATGACAATTGGCCATGCTGGCTTGCATGATGGGAGCTGGGATCCAGAAACAAATGTTCCCCACCCCTGGGCTACATAATGTCCCTCAAGTGTTTGTGTTAGTGAGGAAGTGGGAAAGATGCATGCGTTGGTGCAAGGGAAAAATTGGTATAAAGAGGATAATTCCTGGATGCCAAGATCAAAGCTCGGAGCAAGTACTCTTTGGTCAGAGAACCCCAGAGGAGATTTAAAACCACAAAATATGCAGCATTGTAAAATAGGAACTATAAGCTGTTGGACCTTTAAAATATCCCCTTGTAAGTTCCAAAACTTCCCTCTTCCCCCAACATAGGAAAAGACCACACATTTGGTAAGTTAAAAATTGGTTTACTTACAAACTCTTTAAAGGTCTGGTTCATGTGCTTTTCCATACAGCATTCATAAAAGGTTGCACAGACATTTAAACTTAGTTTGGTTCCGAAGTGGTGAAAGTCCCTAAATTATTAGTATTGGAACTCAGGAATGGCTGAAGAGAGCCATGCAGTTTGAACTGGAGCAACCAGCTCAGAACCTCTTCACACATTGAGCTTCTTAGGTAGACTGAGAACAAAAGCTTGATTATCTGGTTCTTCCCAAGGTGAGAGGAAGTGGGCAGCACAGCTTACTCTATGGTATTAACCCCTTCATGCATTAATCAGACTTAACCAACCTCATATAACCAACATGCTTATCTGACAGTACAGTGGTACCTCTAGATGTGAACGGGAGCCATTCTGGAGCCCCGTTCACATCTAGAAGCAAACGTAACCCGTGTCCGTGCGTCTACGCATGCGCGGGTCACGTTTTGGCGCTTCTGCGCATGCACGTGACATCATTTTGAGCGTCTGCGCATGCGCAAGCGACGAAACCCGGAAGTAACGCACTCCATTACTTCCGGGTTGCTGCGGAGCGCAACTCGAACACGCTCATCCTGAAGCACATTCAACCTGAGGTATGACTGTATATACACGTGCTTGGGAAAAGTAAATTTGAAGTGAAGGTTTCAATGGAAAAGCTTCAGACTTTTCCTAAAATTCCTTCAACATTTCAACATGCTTAAAGGAAACCACATGGACAAAAGTTATTGAAACTATTAAAACCAACAAACTTTTGTAACTCAGACTCATTGATTTCAATGGTTCTGCTCCAAAGATGGTTATCAATAAGATCACTGTGGGAGAGAGAGTACATGTTCACACATCAGACAAAATTATGTGTTATGTTGAAGCAAAGCTGGAGAACCTCTGACCCTCCAGATGTTGTTGGATTCCATTCACCTCTGCCAGGATTACCAATGGTTGGAATGATGAAAGCTGTAATCCAGCAACATCTGGAAGGCCACAGATTTCTCACTCTTGAGTTAAAGGCAGTATTGTTTGCCAGCCTTTGGGGGAAATTGGGATACACCCACCCACCCCTGTTATTTATATTGCTCCCTTTAAAGGTTTCCCCCGTCTGAAGACTTTCTAATAAAATAGAAGTAATCAAACAAAAATAACACAATGTATGCAGTAAAATAATGACAGTAATAGGATCTGAAACAGAAAGTGGTAGAACAGATAAAAACAAATCATCAGGGGGGAAACTCATAGTTAAAATGCCTGGGAGCAGCAGGAATGCAACTAATCTGCCTTTACTTTCTTTTCAGGTCCTTTGATTTGCATTTCTGTGGAGGCACATTGATAGCTCCGCAGTGGGTTCTGACAGCCACCCACTGCTTAGAGAAGTAAGCCATTTCAAAGTGTTGGTGCTACTTTCTCCGAGCAGACAAGCAGCACAATGGGTCTGCCATGTTGCAATGGGCTCTCTTTGGACACATTTACTGTTCCATGTTTATTTTTTGTTAGAGGCAATTATGCACCCCCAAAGCATGCGGATAATATTGACTCGGTACAAGGCAGCTTCTTACATTCCCCTTTTATAAATGGTTAGTAATCATTACCTGGTGGCCAATTGTGTTGTAGAAGAAGAGAATCAATCACTGGTTCCTAGTTGCTAGGATTGTTATATCCTGCTGTTCCCCATTTCTCACTAGCGAGAAGTTTTGCTTCTAGCATCTTAATCTACCTGTAGCTGGGCAGGACCAACTTACTACTTTTGCACCTGCCCATAAGCTCCCAAATTGTACCTGCCATCTTGGCTGTAATTTCACTCCCTGTGGTGTGAGATGGTGACAAATGCATAGCTGTATGGTGGGTTGGATTGACGCTGGAGGCATAGTATGTGCTTCAGTCGCCCAGTCTCTAACTTTCAAAGAATTCTGCCCTCTTCAGCCATAGTGAGCAGACCTGCGCCTTGGTTATCTGGAGATGCCCTTACACAATGAATCTGCCTCTTGCAGGTCGTCAAGACCTTCATATTACAAAGTGACACTTGGGGCACACACGGAGAGGGCTACTGAGCCATCTGTACAAGAGCGAGATGTTGAAAAAATATTCAAAGGACCAAATAGGGCAGACATTGCCTTGCTGAAACTAAGCAGGTATCCCTTTGTGTTATAATTTTAATAGTCATTTTATTGACCAGTTCTTATGTTGTGATGTGATAGCTATTGAAATGGTTGTGTGAAGTGCCTCCCACAGTGGTTGGGGAGGGTCAAATCACAGTACAGAGCAGGGAGAAATTTAGCTCACACTTTCATGCAAACCTTTTCAATGCATACTCCCCAAAACAAATATATGAACCAAAGCACAGCTCTCCTATAGAATTTGCAGTTGCATGTTCAGGCTCCACACCCTCACTGCTCCTCAACTGGATAGGAGGAACTGACACAACACAGCTTAATTGGGTGATTGACCACAGATGTAAGAGGTTTGGCATAGGCATTGGGCATATGAAAAGATTTTGGTTTTTTTTTTTAAATGTATTTATTGAAAGAAATATACACTAAAAAAATTGTGCACATTTTCATGAGCACTTCTTATTTTTTAAAATCACAAACTGATGCAAAAATGTGAACTTAAGAGTGGAAAAATAAGAAACTGAGACAAACCAAGTTTACAGATTTGCCCATCCCTAGATCACCAGACCATGCCTCTCGCTTTTTTTAAAAAAGTATTATGTTAACTTGATTGACTCAAACTGCTTTGCACATGGAATGATATCCACCTAGTTCTGTGTTTTAAGCAACCACCTGTTGAAGCAATAATGATCTGTCTGCAGTATATCCTTGTGTTATGTACACATTTAGGACTAATGGCCCTAATTGCAGATTTTCTTTTAGCAGCTACATGCTGCAATGAATGTGAATTGACACCTGTTCTAGCATATCTGGGGCTTCAGCTGCATGAAGAAATAATGTGTGTTCAAAGTGTTTTAATATAACAAGGGTAAAATCAGTCTTGATATTTTAACAACAGCTATCACGGCGTGATGTTTGCTTTGCAACTTGCCCTATTCAAATAAATGCCTTCAAGTTAAATGCTGGACTCATGCCACGTTCCTATGCTTTAGGTGGATAGACTGCATAAAAAGCAATAGATGTGCCTTTCCAAAATTGAAAGGGAGGTTCCAAACAAGATCGGTTGTTCTAAAAACATCGCATCTGTCTTCACTATCAGAGCTTAACCCTTTTTGCTCGGGAGCAGTACTTCCTTCCAAGTAAACATGTGTAGGACCAGGATACAAGTAAGGCTTACAGGGAAAGCATTTGAATTGAATATTTCTTTGTTAGTTCGAACTTCCATCACTTTTGCTTGCCTGAGACTGGGAAAAGTCGAGCATTGATAAGGACAGACACATTTGGGAATATTAGACTTCTAGAAATGCATTCCTTTAAAAAAAAGAAGTTGCCTGAAGGTTCACAATCCAGCTGGTAGCAATCAGGGTAAGTGGAATGATGAAAAAGAACAATGTCAAACCTCTTGGAAATGTTTGTTTCAGCCCTGCCGTGATCAACGATAAGGTCATTCCGGCATGTTTGCCTCCAGCCAATTCAATGGTAGCAGGTGGAGCAGAATGTTATGTTACTGGATGGGGTGATACAAAAGGTGAGTAAATTTTGAGCAGCTAAGTATCCAAAGTAGCTAAGATTGTGTTGTCTTCCCTCCGTATTCCATTATATTATTCTACTCTCCATCCTTTTGATTTTTGACTTTCTTACACATGGATAGGGTTGCCATATTTCGAAAAGTGAAAAGTTGTTGAGCTTTTTTGCAAAAAAAAAAAAAACCAACCAATTTTTGAGCTACTTTTTATGAAATTCACCATTTGTCCAGATTTTCCTGGACATTTCAGTGATTTCTGCCCAGGCACTTTTTACACGGACCAAATACTGGCTATGTCCAGTGTTGAAAGCCTGCCAGCTTGGCAATTCTCCTAGCTCTACTGGGACATAAAAAGAGAAAATTAAAGGCTGCCACCCATCATTACAGCCTGTCACCAACCCTGTCAGTGTTTATATCACAATTTAATGTCTGTTTATTTTCTTCCTTTCTCCCTTACTCACAAAGGAACTGGTGGAGAAAGCATTCTTAAAGAAACTGGCTTCCCTGTAATTGAAAATAAAGTGTGCAATCGGCCTGAATTTTTGAACAACAGGGTCAGAACCACTGAACTCTGTGCTGGGAATATTGATGGTGGCACTGACAGTTGCCAGGTAAGAGAGTCTAGTGATGGGAATACTTGACAATAATAATAATATAATAATAACATTTTTTTATTTATTTCCCACCCATCTGGCTGGGTTTCCCCAGCCACTCTGGGTGGCTCCCAAAAGAATATTAAAAATGTGATAAAACATCGAACATTAAAAACTTCCCTAAACACGGCTACCTTCAGATGTCTTCTAAAAGTCAGATAGTTGTTTATTTCCTTGACATCTGATGGGCAGGCGCCACCACCGAGAAGGCCCCCTGCCTGGTTCCCTGTAACTTCTCTTCTCGCAGTGAGAGAACCGCTAGAAGGCCCTTGGAGCTGGATCTCAGTGTCTGGGCTGAATGATGGGGGTGGAGATGCTCCTTCAGGTATACAATACACCAGAAACAATGGACATTCGGGTATTGCTTTGTGTAAGCCTTGGCTGCTCAACATTCCAAACCCTCATTATGGCCCCATCCACACAATGCATTTAAAGTTGTATTATGCCACTTTAAATAGTCATGGGTTCCCCCAATGAATCCTGGGAACTGTAGTTTATGTCTTTGTGGGAAGGAGTCGGAGGTCATTGGTTTTAGGGTTTTTTTGTTCTTGTTTTATCTTGTTTATGTTGTGTACTGCCCTGAGATCTACAAACAAAGGTTGGTATACTACTACTACTACTACTACTACTACTACTACTACTACTAATAATAATAATAATAATGGTGCCAAGAGTTGCTAGGAGACCCTGGTTCCCCTTACAGATCTGCAATTCCCAGTGATCCCTGGGAAGAGAAGATTGATGGTTACACTCTTGGAATTGTAGCTCTAGGGCTCTCCTGACATTAGCTGTTATGGGGAACAACCCTGCCTCCCCCCCCCCTTATTTAGTGATACTGTGCTGTTAGGTCTTTGAACTGCAATAAAGAATTGACCTAGTGACCTAGTGATATTGTAGTTTTGTATGCTAACCTTCCTTCCTAGGGCACTACATTCACTTGCTATGCTGTGGGTCTGTAATGGTTGTCATATTTGGAGATTAGCCCCGTTTGCAGGTTTTGTCTTCCCCATAGCAATAGTCACAACTTTGGTGGATAAGGCATTGGGGTGGAATCCTTTAGTCTAACATCTGGCAGGAGGTGAAATGGTGGTTCACCCCCACACACCTCAGAAAAGGTGTGTTCACAGGGTATCTTGTGAGAGGGGTCTGGTTGGAAGTCTGTGTCCCAAAGCCAAGGCTGATGGGCCACAGAGCTTCCTTCAGTGGCTTGGGGCGGGGGGCGCATCCATGTAGACCTTCATCTTGCAATGGACCCATTAATCCCATGACCAACTCTGTCATGCCTCAGCCCCCCACCAGGAGGCTGAGAGGGATATTCAACCCAATTCCTAAGCCAAATCCTACCTCCATCTGGAATCAATAAAGTTATGGCCAATTTTAAAATTCCAAAACGTTGCCTTGTCCAGTTTGTTCACCTTTCTTAGGTTAGGCCTTGCTCCCTGAGGAGGGGTTGCTGCGAGTGGGTCTGCATATATGAATGACCTTGTGTGGGCACAGTCTGAGGCAAAACATATCTAGTGAGATCTGTTCATTACATGTTTATGTTTATTTCTGCTCTGTTTGTTCATTTCCCTTTTTCATTTGTAGGGTGATAGTGGAGGGCCTCTGGTCTGTGCAGAACAAGGAAGATATATCCTTCATGGAGTCACCTCCTGGGGTCTTGGCTGTGCGCAGCCCATGAAGCCTGGTGTTTATGTTCGAGTTTCCCAGTTTGTTTCATGGATTGAAAAAACAATGCGTGAAAACTGAATTATTTCACTCTTGTTGAAAGAAGCACATACATATACAGATGTATCACACACACACAGGATTCAGGGTGCAATGTTGTAAAATAAATTACATGATTGTAAAAATGACCGATTGGCTGGCTGACTTTTATTACAACACAGTTTATATGCTGCAAAAATTCATTGGCAATGTGCTTAAGCTTGAACAATAAGCCTAACTGGATGTGATTTGAGTGATCCATGAATAGAATGGCCAACATTTTTAAAGGGCTAACGTCATCCATAGGGGAAAACATTCTAGTATCATACAAGGTGCCTGCATTGATTCATTTGTGGGGCAAATAGTTTTGAGGGCTTTAAAAAATGCAGGTTCTCCCATGTCACCATAACTACAGCCCCATTTGCTACCATTTGATTGAAAGCTATGACAAATAAAAATGAAATGAATTGTTCTTAAACTTGTTTTGCTCATGTTTTCTGAACTGGAAACAAATCTAACGGTTCTTTACCTTCAGTTATTAGATTAATTATCAATAGATTATTTCACATGACTACATAGTGAGGATTAGAAACTCTTTATAATGTGTAGTTACCTCTCATAATTGAGGTAATGGGAGGGCCCAATCCATACTACACATATTGCATCCTTTGCAGTGCAAAACAAGTGATTTTAGTATATTTCATTTGTTTTTATTGTTCCATTTTTATTCCACTTTTTACCCTTTTAAAAACCTTTATTAAACTTTTTTGAAAATAAACTAAATCAAACCAAATAGATGCAAATAGATGCAACAGGCTTAAGGCATCTCAACAAATATACATACTTTTTATTGTATCTTTGAAGTAAGAATTTGTTTCCCCTGTTCTCATTCAGTTCCACTGGAGTATTTGAATGGCTATATTTTTCTTGTTATTTATCACAATGTTGTGGATTCCTTCAGTGTATTTCCTGTTTCTCCAACAGAAGTGTGAAACAATTACTCTTATGAGTTAGGGAAGATAAAGGATGGCCAGATGGCCCAGACATAAGCAAAGAGTCACGTTTCAAATAAAACAACTTATTTAATGGAAATTATTTCTCTTCTACAAAATCCACATATAACAGTTCCCCACCTGGAAACAATAGGCTCAGAAAACACATTCATACTCCCAAAGTCATAGAAAAATATTATATTTACTTTAAGTGTCTTTTAGGGATCTTTATTATGGAAAAACAGGATCCATTTTCTCCATCTGGCATGATAATGGCATCCACTGGACATCAGACTGAAAGCCAGGTGATTGGCGGTGCCCTCAGAACATTTGGCAAATGATCAAACATATGTGCTGGAAATCTGATGTTTCTGTTTCCCACACTTTCTGCTGAAACTGTGGTGATAAAAGGAAAGAGAGAAAAAGAAGAAAAGCCATGCTTTAATGGTGGGACAAAGTTTTTATTTAAGCAGACATGTATGCTTTTAAAAATCACGCTAATCTTTGATGAAAACCGCTGTCGCTGAAGATAGCACTACAAGGGAAGTGGCTATGGGAGCTGAGTGGTCTACTGTAGAGGTTATAGTACCAGACTAGGAAGACCCATATTCAAATCCATACTCATACTTGAGGCTTACTGGGGCAGTTACTGTTTCTAAGCATCACTTCTCTGTCAGCGTTCTCGTAAGGATAAAATGCGGTGGGGAGGATGGGGACACAATAACAGATCATTGCATATGGCACGCCAATCTTTGAGTGGTGCAATATTCCAGGGGGTTCCAGAATTTGGTTTCCTTGGAATGAGGGACAGTGGAGACTGTGGTTTATTTACACATATATACAACCTGAGCCCACAATGTAGGGGCTCATGGCATCAACACCCCAGAAGGTCTCGCTTTCCCCATTGTTACAGCCTTGGATTCCAGTAAAAATACAGCATGGCTCTCACTCTCTGTTTCTGCTTGCTTCTAGCTTCCCTCCCTCTCTCACATCACTCTGGCTATTGTGCCAGGTGAGGGAGGGAGCCTACCCCTATGCCCTCCAGCACAAAGCAACTTCCTTTCTTATACTAACAACTCATACTTAGGACCAGTGCTTTTTTCTAAAAAAAAACGTTTAGGGATACAGTGGTACCTCGGGTTAAGAACTTAATTTGTTCTGGAGGTCCATTCTTAACCTGAAACTGTTCTTAACCTAAGGTACCACTTTAGCTAATGGGGCCTCCCGCTGCGACCGTGCCGCCGGAGCACGATTTCTGTTCTCATCCTGAAGCAAAGTTCTTAACCCGAGGTACTATTTCTGGGTTAGTGGAGTCTGTAACCTGAAGCGTCTGTAACCTGAAGCATCTGTAACCCAAGGTACCACTGTACTCTCATTTCCCTACTTATATTGAAATACTGCCCCTCAATGAGGCCAAACTTAGATTCACAAAATGTTTAGGGGTATGCGTCCCCCCAGAAAAAAAGCACTGCTTAGGACCAGGTAACTCGCCAAGAAACCTACCTGTCTTTTTTAACAATGGAATCCTCAAACTCACACCACTATGTCTGGTGGGAAGGTTGGGTATAAACACAACAAATAAATTAGCACCAATAGCAGCTTCCCTGCTGGCGTGAAACAGCAGCTTAGAATAGGGATTTTCATTAGGACTGCAGCATGAGGTGCAGGGGTGAGGTTAACTGCTTCCACCCACCCACCCATCTCAATCTGACTAGCTCCCCTCAATGCTTTATATATATATATTTAAAAGCACACATATGCAAGTTCAAGGGCACATTTAACGAACAGTTTGGTGCTTGAGGCTAATGAAAGGTCTGGAGAAGGAACCATCTGAAATCCCAAGAAAGTGTATGAGATTATTTACGGGTAGATAGCAGTGCAGGCATTGGGCAGTTGTTCCACATCCTCGACTGTCTCCGGTAAGGGAAGGCCCTTTGTCTCCGGTAAAAATGTGACCAGAAGCCCACATAGAATGGAAAGTATACCTGTCAAAATGTGAAGCAGGAAACATACAGTATGTCACATGGAGTGAGAAATAATATTTAATACTACAGTTTTAGATGTAGTTCAGAGGCAGGGAACAAGAAAATGTGGGGGAAGCCCTAACTGCTGGGCAGGGGGGAGTGAGTGGTTTATGTGTATATATGCATGTTTATGGGTGGATGTTTATGAATGGATGCAGGGGCACCAGCTCTTGGGGGCCCAACCCTTTTGGGGCCCCCAAAACTTTTTAGGGGTGCTCCCCATGTTCAAAAAAATCAGGGCCATTGCAGAGCCAAGTGTGGTGCAGTTTCAGTGGCTGGCTCCTTCTCCTCCTGCTCCTGCCATGGAGGGGGAAGGGGAGGAGGAAACAGCCCCCAGCCAATGGCAGCAATGGCAGCAGGAGGAGGAGCCACTGAAGCTGTGCTGCCGCCACATTCAGCTCTGCCCCTCGGCTCCTCCAACATCCTGACTTGATGTTGGGACATCACACACATAACTTTCCCCCTTCCCCCAATCTCCCTCACAAGTTAGCACCTCTGAATGGATGTGTGTCATGAGGAACACATCCCTCAGGCTGGTTATTCTAAGATCTACTATTTAACTTTAATAATTGGTGCCTGAGTTTGCCTTTTTCCTCTTCTCTACCTCTCCCCTTTCACTTTTGTGCCATGTCTTTTAGACTGAAAGCCTGCAAGCAGGGACTATCTTGTTTTTATTGTTATGTAAGCGGTTTTAATTGATTGTGTGGGAGACTTTTTGGTTAAATGGCAGAGCACAAGTTCTCTAAATAAATAAAAGTAGTATGTAAACAAACTTAATGATGATATTGTTAAGGATTTCTATTCCCTACAATACAGTGTTGGTACCTATCCAGCACAATTACACATAAGGAACTGGGCACTGCTGTACTTGTCCCCCTGACAACTCTCCAAAGGGCTGGACTGTTAGATGCTTTCAGAAGTGTAGAGTCAGTGTGGATGGTATCAGAAGGGTGATCTGAAAATTCGCTGGGAGAAAGTGGTTGTGGGAAGTGGCTCTCAGCACCACACTTGGCTTTGGGGTGGGGGATAATTGTACGGCAAAATGGAGCTACAAAACAGTAGTGAGTAGTGGAATCCCAATCCCAATATTACTTCCTGAAAGAATCAGAAAAAGAAGAAGAACCATCTTTGAAAAGAGGTCACTTTTAAAACAATATCTTACAATAAACAATCAGAGGCAGCTCTGACCAGTAGGCTGCTAGACGGTAGAGAAGAAATGGGGCTAAAATGCCCCCTATGTCACACAGTCCTGAGCACAATGAAACACCAAAGTTTCTATAGGGGAAAGAAAAGAGAATATATTACTCAGGATTTATGCACTAGCTTCCAAGATGCTATACTATACCTACTTTCCCCATGATACCTCCATTCCACTCTGGTTTGCTTTCTTTAACTGAACTCCAGATTTGGCCTTTAAGTCAGGGTATAAGAGCCTATCAACAGGAACTTGCAAAGGTGATGATAGCAAGAATGCACTTTGTTCTAGACCACACTTCCCCAACCTGCTGCACCCCAGATATTTTGGATCCCAACTTCCTTCACCCCCAGCCAGCATGGCCAACAGCCAAGGCTGATGAGAGTTGTGGTTAAACCACATTCTTATACTGCTTTTGGAAATGTTTCTTTAGGAGTGTCCTAGACCTAGTCAATATCGGGGTTCCTTTGGCTCTTTTTATATGGGGATGCTAAGGAGACCTCATTCAAACCACTGGAGTGCAGGGCTGTGAACTGAAGATTTTTAAATTTTAGACTCTGAGCACACTGTGGCGTGTGACTGTCTTGTAAATGGTTTTCTCTATCATTTCGCCAGTGCTTTTTTTTAAAATAGAACTCCCACTTTTATTTGATGGACAACTCTAAGTCCCAATGAACTCAGTGGGGCTTACTTCTGAGTAGGCATGCATAGGTTAGCAATGCACATGTACGAGCCACTTCACTGCTTGATGTAATCTGTCAGGTTAACCACAATTTCTGCTCCAATGCTACTTCCTCCCCCAACCCAAGCCCACAACTATGTGGATCCCCCCTCAAAATGTTTATTCCATTTACCTGAATATTGTAGGGTACAATTCAGAATTCACAAGATAGACAAGCTCAAAAGTTATGGTGATCCCCAGTCTTGCCAAGATGGCGCATGATGTACTTAGCCATGGTATATCTGTGGAGGATACATGCAGATGAAACACTAAAAGGATTCCTTTAACCATGGAAACAAAAAATCAAGATCCTATTCCTGATCCATTTCAGAATGAATTCGTGTCCTTCTCATCTAACCCCTGTTGCTTCAGCAAAGCTTCTTCACGGATAAATGAGCAAAACAAGTGATGCTATATTCTATTCAAATGAGCTCAGAAGTGGAGAATCATTTGATTATGAATGGACAAAATGGAAGTTTAAAAGAGATATTATTTATTCACCATTGGTACCTGCCCCAATATTAAGGGAAGGTATTTAATTTTAATCAATAACAATAAATGAGCTAGAAATGCAACCTCCAGATTTGAAAATAATTAGCAGTGTTACTCACATTTCACATTTACCAGCAGGTGGCACTAAAATACTACTTTTCATTATGCAGCTGCCAGCTTAGCTTTAAAGCAGAGCAATGTGAATCAATGCTAGAGACTCCCTGTTAGTTTTCTAGGGTTGCCATATTTCAAAAAGTGAAAATCTTGACAGAAAAGTTGTTGAACTTTTCTTTGGGGGTGGGGCAAAATTGTTGGCAAAATCGCAAAAAATACTGTTTTTGAGCTATTTTTTATTTTTAAAAAACGGCAAAAATGGCACTGTTGAGATGGCGGACACATGTCTGGATTTTTCCAGACATTTAATCCAATTTTCGTCTGGGCACTGCTGTCAACTGCTGTATTCCGTGCATGTCCAGGAAATCCTGGGCATATGGCAACCCTAGTTTTGCTCATTAGGAAACAAAATGAAAAGCAACAGCATTAAGCATTAAGCAATACCTTTCATTAAGACTCAATATAAGGTCACAGAGCAGTGTGTGCAAGCTTTTCTGGAGTATGCCATTATTTCCAAGAAGAAATGCAAGATCATATTTCAGCAAGCTTCCGTTCCAAGATATGGTTGGGGGTGTGTGTTTCACATATCTTTTAATGTGTGTATGCGCACGCACACGTGTGGTCTGCCTTGAAAGACAAGGGTGATTTAGCAAGTAAAACAAGCAAATAAAAACGAAAAGGTTACCTTTGGGGAAGAATGCAGTCATTAAGCACGCAGCACCGGCCACGAAGGCACTTGTTGCAAAGAGAGGGCGCCTGCCAATGCGGTCAATTGTCAATAAGATTAGAAAAGCTGAAGGCAATTCCATCAGTGCTGAGACAAAGAACTCCAAATACAGATTTCCTTCTATGATTCCCAGGCGCAAGACAAGCCCTTGATAAACCACTGCACTTGTGAACCTTAAAAAGGAAGAAAAAAAAACAGCTGCAAAAGGTTCAAAGCAGGCCGGCTTGCATGGCAAAGGCCAAAGGGGAAAGCCACAGAGGCAACACAGTCGGGACTCACCAGGCATACATCAGGATGAGAGTGAACTTTCTCATCTGCGGAGTTCTAACCAGTTCAAGGAGAGACGGGTTGCTAACCTCCTTGTCGGAGAGACTGATCTAAGTAAAAGAAACAGAGACCAAAACCCAAATAACGTCAGAGGAGTTTGCACATGTAGAAGTGGTATAGAAATGAAATATCCACATAAAAATATGAAAAGTACGGGTTGATGGCAAGTGGAGCAAGCCAAGATTTGCTGCCTGATGTTCTGCAAGCTCTGAACAATTCATAAAATAATTTAAACAAATAATATCCTATAAAACCTTGGGGAGGAGGGGAGATACTTGGACTATATCTACCAAATATTTCGCTTACTTTCAGGGAGCAATATTTCTTACCCTGTTTAAATACTGCTGTCAAATAAGACAAGGAGCCTTGGGCTTGAGTAACTTGGGGCTACAGCTCATCAATATGCAACCCCCCAAAAAACACACACAATATAAGGGTGTTAGGCATTCAGATCAAAATTCAATGCACAACCAAATGAGTTTTCATCAAAGCATTAATATTAAACATTAAGTGTTATTTTTGTCTGTCATATTTTTACAGAAAATAGGAAACTTTTTGCATAATACTGCAAAAGCACAAAAGCAATCTAGCACAAATTTTAAAAATGATTTATTTTTAAAGGTTGCCATTCTGGTTTTTCTAGTTCACGTGATAGCAAATATTGTAAATGTTTTATTTTGCTAGGCTTTTACTATTTGGGGAGTTCTTTTACTATTTGGGAAGTTCTTCTATTTGAGTTTATTTCTGTTTTTATTTTGTTACTTTATGATGTGTGTGCGTGCGCGCGTGCACATGCGCGTGTGCATGTGCGTGTGTTTAATTGTACTTTCATGTTTTTATTGTATTTATTTCATGTTTTTATTGTAAAATAGCCTAGTAATCTTTGTCATTTAAAGGTGGAACAGAAACAGAATAAACAGGAAGAAGTATAGACAATATTTAGTTATGTGTGATGCTGCCTTAGACTGTGTTAGAGGACTCGGTTGTCCAAACTGTCCGGTACTGTCTTAATATGCACAGCAGCATATATGCACCCACAGCAGGTGAAGCCATGGCACTCAATCTACCTCCTGTCAACTGAGCTGCTGCTGTTTTTTGGGAAGAGAGACAGCGGAATGGAGGTGGAAGGGAGATTAGAAGGCTTCAAATACAGTGGTAAGAGTACCAGACTGGCTCCCTAATGCACAGGCACCATTCTGACCTCCCTGCCACTTCCCTCTTCCCCTCCGAATAGGCAGCAACTCTCAGAAAAGCACAAACAAAAATATTTTGTCAACCTTGATAAACGAAAAGAAAATACTTGTGCATTTTCACTTTTGAAACTCAAATCAGCACTGATTTTGCTCACTTCTAGCCTTGGGCCCCTCACCAACTCTCAGCCTAACCTACCTCACATGGCTGTTGTGAAGCTATAAGATTAAATAAAATGACCAAAAAAAAGAAAAAAAAGAGTGCTTCCGTCATAAACCTCAAACTTTGATTCCTTTAAGCAGAGTGGTGCATCTTTGGACTATAAAAGGCCAAGTTTTTCTCTCCCCCTCTAAGTATAGCTCCAAGGCTTCAACCAGTTCTCACCTCTCCCCCCACCTTTGTTGTTGTTGGGAAAGAAGCATGCTCTGTTGTACAATGTAAAGAAATCATAATGAAAACAACTCTACAACACCACACAGTTCAATGCCACACAGCTCGTCATCATAACAGCAGGTTTATCACCACCAGGGCATTAGCATGCCTACAAAATATACAATACAGCAAATTTTCTCAAACTCAGAGCTTCGCTTTGAAAAGCAGAGCTATGTAATCTTGGAACTAGGAACTCCACTGAGAGTACACCCTGTGAAATGCACTTGACCCTCCCATTATCACACTTCCGGGAGCATCGTGCTCTCCTTCTGGGCGTAGAATCAAGAATGCCTGAACTTGTGTATCCAAAAGGATCTGGAACAGTTCCAAAGTACAGCTTTGAAGCCTTAGACTATTACCGAGGGCTAAGCAATTTCAGCTGTGACTAAATTAGGGTCACCCAGCTGTGGATACTACTTAAAAATATAGGCTAGGATGTTTGGGAACGAAGAGGAGAGAGTAATACTAGCCTGGACACCAAGGTCACCATTCTAAAAATACTGAGATGTTGAACAAACTGAAGAATCTGAACAGATGGACATCATGCAGTCCGCACATTCTCTTGCTCGTAATCTGATCGCATGAAAATATGATCTTCACAATATGGTTGACAGACAACGCATTCGGAAGATGTGTGGCAAAAGCAACTCTTTCATGTATGGCTGTTTAAAAAAAGAAATTTACGAAAAACTGCAGTACCTCTTTGTGTTGATTTACATTGATATAGTATAGGATCCTCCGATTTTTTGGAAGGAAAGTACTGAATTCTGCATCTGCTACTTTTAACATTACTAAATATTTTGAGGGAAAGGCTAGGTTTTGAGGGAAATGCTAGATTTCCAACTATCCTCCTGGAGAAGAATACTGCTGCTCTGGAAGAAACCTGACGTCTGCCTGAGCAGGCAGGGGCCTGCAATTATTGACAGACCTCCCACTGGTGGTAGCCAGCGTAGAGTTCCCAAAAGGGGTGTTTTGGGATATGTGTAGGTTTGGGCCAGTTACAGATCCCCTGAATCCTTCTTCTTCTCCTTCTTCTTCTTCTTTTGCCCATGAGGGGCCTGATTCCAACATCTCTATTGTACCAGCTGGTGTAGTAAAACCATCCTGACCAACAGGAGTTTGGATGTGGTGGTGGCCTACTGTCCTGTTTGCATAGTTAGTATTTCTCTCAGTAACTAATTGAGCAACACCAATGTTTTCAAAGCACCTACAGCAACTAAGTGCAGTACATAAGACAAATGAAAGAAAGATAACATGCAAGCCCTGCCATCAGGTTTCCACTCCCAAGAGGCCAGTATCTTATATGCACGCAACAGAATGAGTCTGTGCAGACTTTCTTCTTTGCGTATTCGCTGTACAAATGGTGTGTGAACATTCGTTTGTGTGTTCGAGACATCTGACACCTGACCTGCCTCCAGTATGACATATGCTGAGGGCCCAATTTGCCAATGTACACATGTTCAGCACAACATCTGAAAAGTGAGCAGGAGTGAAACACACCCCAGAGGAAGCCCTTAATACCAAAAAACAGGTACAAAATGGGGAAAATCATCTCCTCCACCCTCCAGCTAACAGTTAGATGGCCACAGGGCGAGAAACAGAAAACCCAACAGCACAAACTGAACATGCCTTGCTAACACCATGATGATGCTAAAAGTGGTGCATTTGATGCTTAGCACGTATATGGTGAGTACCTCAGTATAATGTGATGGAAGACATTTCCCATTGTCTTTGGCAATGGACTGAATGATCTTTAGGGCTTTTTCTCCTTTTTTACGTGTCAGTAGCCACCGTGGAGATTCAGGTACTGCCCTGCAAAAGTAGAGACACTGGTAAGGATGTATCTGCAAGCTGTGTTCAGAAACCAAATAGATTTATTGCTTGTAAGAAGGCACGAAGCTAATCAACATCCCTGTGCGGTTCTCCTGCCTTCCATTTTTTTCCTGGCAAGCTGGAAGCTCTTTAATCCTCCTGTGTGAATGTGTGTGTGTTTGTGTGAAGGCTGAAACAAGCATCCCATGGAGTCAGCAAGCAATTTGACACTGCACACAGTAGAAGCCCGGTATAAGTGACCCACATAATGTTGATGATTCTGCCCATTCTTTATACATAGTTGGACAAAGAAGCACATAAATTATGTGGATGTCTTGTAATATGATCCCTGGAAACTAGTGAAATGCAAACTAGATTTCTAAAGGGAATGTTGCATAGTCAATTTCAGAAACTTTCAGAATCGATTGTAAATTCTGAACTGAACTGAAAAAACCTTGAGTTTACCTTGAAGAGATAGATCAACTCTTTTTAAATAGCACTCCTATTTGTCCATATTTTACACAAACTATATCTGTGGCTTGTGGTTCTATATTCAGCCATAACTCTTTTCAAGTATGTTCAAATAGGTATACTGTTTATAGATGTGGGCTTATATTTAAAAAGGCACAATTTGGGGAGGAGGTTACTGATGATAACTTTCTGTGTTCTTAAACAAAGTATTTTGTTTACATTGTGCTTTAGAGTATTCAAAGCTCTTCAAAGGCATATCACAGCAATCCTTATAATTCTGAATGAAGGTCAGTATTATGGCTCCCATACAGTAGATGTGGGCAATTTAATGAGCTGTGAGACAGACAGAGGACTTCTCATAATTACTAAAGCTCCCAGTTTATACTACAGGACCTCATACTGTGTACTATATAATTATTCTAAAGATACGAGAAAGAAAATAACATGAAATTACCAGTAATACAACAGGAAGAGGAAGTTGGGGAGTGTCGTAGCTAGCTGAATCTCTCGCCATGTGGGAATGAGGTAAGCAATTCCAGGAAGAATCACAACTCCAAGGGTGAAAAAGATCTGAATTACAATTCCAACAATCCTTCGCTGATCTGAACCAACTATCTCTGTCACTGAATACAGAAATGGACAAAATAAAAGACATTGAAAGGAAACAGCCTGCACATTATTAAAACCATTAATAGGGTGGTGATAGCAAGTCACTGTTCTGTGGTACACGTGGAGATATTTTGCTTTGGTATTGCTGACTTCTTTACATTAGTTGGCAGAAGGAAATTAATGTCACAGATGTCTGATGTTATGAATCTATGGCCTGGTTCAGACATAACTATCTCAGTTAACAAACCATTGTTTATTTGGCTAAGAACAAGTGGTTAGCCTGGACATACATTCATCCCTCCCTCCTTCCCTTTCATTCCCCCTTCTTTTGCACAATGTATTGCCTTAAATCACACTTTCCCATTACATACAAACTTGGAAACTGGTTTAATCTTTGGCTACAAAAGTAGGGCATCAAACCAGATGGTTCAACAATTGACAGAAATCCTGCCATTGTTTATGAAACCAAAATAATTGCATCTGAATTGAGCCCATAACTCATTCATTGGTGAGATAGTGCATGTTGGTATTCTTTGGTCTTATTACTATTGAATGAGCATCTATGTAGCTTCATATGTATAAAAATGTCATATAAAGAACACATTTTTCTTCTCCTGAGTGATGCTGGCTTCTGCTTACCTTCACTGTAAAACAGACGGATGTACATACCAACAGTCTGAGTGATGATTCCATATTCTCCACCCCTTTAGTTTTGGGATTTAACTTTTAAAATACCACATGCACACTTCTCCCAATTAAATGTATAATTATGTGTCACCTCCCCACCTTGAAAACCAGAAACGGTTCATAGAGTGATTAGTGATGAATTACTTTCCTTTGTGCTCAAAAATGTATGTCTAAAAAACCGAATCCTACCATGGTGACTGCATTTTTTAAAGTCAGCTCACCACTCAAATTAGGTACATCTCTGTGCATTCTTAAATTTATAAACCATGGACTTATTTAAAATCTGGGTCATATTAGATCGACTTGTGACCAAACTATACACAATTCAGAAGCCATTATTGTCTTCAATAAACTTATTGTTTTTGCAGTCCCTGAGGCAGATAACAAAAACAGGAGAGGTATTGAGCCTCTGGTCAGCTGCTGTACATGGATCTTGTGTGGAATTTTGCCTGGTGGGTTATGAACTGGGGTCAAATGAGATGTGACCTGGTGTTAAATGTGTTGCTGCATTTCAAATGCATGTTTGTTAACATTCAAGTAGCAGCTGCTGGGGATGGGACTGATAATTATTAGGACTGCAGCATGGCAGAGAGGGGAAGTTAAATCCTTTCTCCTCTTGCTGTGATATTGACAGAAAAGGTTCCTTTGGAACTTTTATTAACATCAGGAGGAAATCTCCACCACCAGCACTATCAGAATAAAATGTCTTCAAATGAACCAATCCCTGCATAATCAACCCTCCCTTTCATGCAGTAATTTAGCAATATTCACAATGCAATCTATTGATTTTATGTGCATTGTGCCTTGTTGTTTAGTCGTTTAGTCGTGTATGACTCTTCGTGACCCCATGGACCAGAGCACGCCAGGCACTCCTGTCTTCCACTGCCTCCCGTAGTTTGGTCAGACTCATGTTTGTAGCTTCGAGAACACTGTCCAACTATCTCGTCCTCTGTCGTCCCCTTCTCCTTGTGCCCTCCATCTTTCCCAACATCAGGGTCTTTTCCAGGGAGTCTTCTCTTCTCATGAGGTGGCCAAAGTATTGGAGCCTCAGCTTCACGATCTGTCCTTCCAGTGAGCACTCAGGGCTGATTTCCTTAAGAATGGATAGGTTTGATCTTCTTGCAGTCCATGGGACTCTCAAGAGTCTCCTCCAGCACCATATGTGCCTACAGCATAATAATCCCATTCAAGAAATCCCCTTTTTTCATCTAGTATCCCACATATTACATGCATATATGAAGAGGAAGAATGGAAAACACGCCAAGTCTTACCAATGACAAAGCTTGTCATCCAGGTTCCCTTTCCAAATACACCTTGTAGAAAGCGAAATATCGAAAATACTACAATATTTGGTGCAAAAGCCACTATGAAGCCACATAGTCCTGCCCCAAAGGAGGAAATGAGGTAAATGTTGATTCTGCCGTATCTGTCAAGAACAGAGAGTGTGAGAGTAAAACAGAGAGAATGGGGTTACCTGGTGCAAAAAGAGCTTTTAAGGTCTCGGCCTTTCTTCCTGGGCAATGCCTGGTTGGCAAACCAGCTCTGGGAATGGTAGGGATGCT
The DNA here is from genome assembly GCF_964188305.1 of Podarcis bocagei. Lineage (NCBI taxonomy): Eukaryota > Metazoa > Chordata > Lepidosauria > Squamata > Lacertidae > Podarcis > Podarcis bocagei. The sequence continues at coordinate 56,346,691 of NC_138127.1, read as the reverse complement.
CTCTCTCCCACCCCTACCCCTCACTAGTCACCTCACTGAAGACAGACTGAGCATATTCCTAAACTTCCTAATCTTCACACGTAATGGCATACAAAAGTGCTGTACCGAAAACTCTCCTCCAATTTCTCTAAAGTTTCCTTCCTCTACGAAAGAGACTTCTGCTGTTCTGCCTCATTCAAGGAACACTTTATAATTTTGGTGGGTGTGGACAGGACTTTTTTCCCAGCCGGAACTCGGTTCCAACACCTCTCAGGTGGACGCCATTGCCATTCTAAGAGAACAAGGAAGGTGTTCATGGAGAGTTTTGGCACCTCTATTTCTGGAAAAATACCACTGGGTGTGGAGTTGAGTTTACCTTATTGTGTCAGTGAGTGTTTTTTTCTTTCCATTAAACATTCTCCCACATTTCCTGATCTGAAAAATCACCATGGGAAGAAGCTGCTCATGATGTCTCTTTCTGCCTTTATCTGAAGCTTGGGAGGCTGGGGTAACTTGCTTCCAAGTGCCTAAGGCTGGTGTGCTTCTTCCCTTTTGCTTAAAAAACACCAGTAGCTCTCTGCAATTATGTCTTTAAAAATAAATATGCAATCTAATAAAACGAACAGTTGTCAGGGGCATAGTAGACAACCTCTCTCCAGCTTCCCTTGCTAACAGGAAAGGCCAACTGAAGACATCAAAGGTTTTTCAGGAAATGTGAGCACCTGGGAAGGCTGCAGAATGTAGAAGGAAAGAAGAGACACTCACAAAACCTCTTGGCCACATCAAAATAATTGCAACAACCCCTCCACATTTCATGCATGAAAATTTCACTGAAATTTTCTTTCAGCCATGACAATTTTCAAATGCTTTCTCCCCACATGAGTTGATGGAGAATGGATAAAAAACATGGAAGACCAATGTAAACACTCACTCACATAAGTAAAGTAACGTGTGAAGCAGCTCTATCTGCAGTTGAAGAATGACATGGTTCATAGTTTGGTTAAAAAAGAAAATTTTACCTGTCTGAAGCGTAGCCTAGGTAAAATCCTCCTACCAAAAAACCGAGATTGAGGAGAGACTGTGTCATATCTATTAGCCATCTGTCCTCACAAACAAGGTTGTACTGTGGGAAGAAGAAAAAGAGACAATAAGTTTCCGTAGAAGATAAAGTTTTTATTTGACAAAAGATTCCAGTCTTGAAAACAATATCCGAGGGAGGCTGCAGGAGAAAGGGAATCACTGTAAAAATTGCCTCCATCTTTTTCCCTTCACATAAACCTTCACTGGAGCAAAAAGCCTTCTGTGACTAGAGATACACCTAGTCTTTTTTAAAAGGGAACTGAAACATTAGAATTGACAGTCTCTATATAAACTATGCCTGGTTTATATAGAACTAATGCTCAATTTAAGAAACTTATAAAACTATTTAGGATCATATTTTGATGGTGGCTGGGCCTGTGAAGTCCTACCCTCTACAGATGTCATAAAAGAATCTCATATGAAGTTGGGTCCAAAACATCTTTGCTGCCTGAGGCAAAAGACAAGATGGTGCCCCCACCCGCCATTCCATGTACACAAGCCAATACTGGTAATGGGGCAGCGTCTTCCACCATATTTGAGGTCAGCAGGCTAGCTTAGAAGTTGAACGGCATGCCTAGTAGCACAAAGAGCTCTGCCCTTCAACAGCTTGCTGCTGCTCCCCACCTCAAGCACCTGCTGCCTGAGGTTGCCATCTTCCTGTCTAATGGTAGAGTTGGCCACTGTTTTTCAGAAGATCATCCCTGGAAGGCCTCAATGAATAAGAAATGGGGGCAAAATGGAGGGAGTGATAGGTAAAGTGAAGACAGAAGGTGATGAAATGTAACTAAAGAAACAAATTGTTAGCACCCAAGTCTTGCCTGCTGTGACATTCTTGCCAGGAACAAGATACCGGGGGGGGGGGGATGCCACTTTGAATAGAAACCATCTGGCTTTGTCAGTCCTTCAGCTAACTTTGGTTGATACCGTATCATCTACATGATAAACATGTCTTAAACTCTGTTGTACTTCTAAGACATCACAGATAAACACTGTTTGTTCTTCCAGTGTTCAACAGCTATCTCCTGACTTAGTGCTGTGAGTGAAATGGTTCCGCCTTTTTGAGCACATTCAAGAAAAAGAAAAGTTTAAAAGAGCTAAGCAAATCTCCATCTCAGTGCTCTGATTTGTAATCCTGAAGATTTCATGAAGTAACTTTTTGGAAGGATTTAACCCAAATCTACTTCCAAGATTCCAGTGGGATAGCCTGATTAATACCAGTTATCGTAAAGAACTAGAGACCTCAGTCTCTGAAAACTTGCATGAATACAATAAAACTAGCATTAGCAATAGACAGATTTGGGAGAATGCATAATTATTTAGGAGCATGATTTTTGCTTCGTCAACATGAGAAGAGCTTAAACTCTTCAATGCACTGTTATATCCTTGACTGAGATCACTAATTAAAATAATAAAATGATGAATGTAATTAATTCCAACACTGATTATCTGAGCAATTCCAGCAAGAACTAACTCCCTTTTAGCACTCCATAGCATTTTATTTATTTATTTTTAGTCTCACATTTAAACAGTCCCATCTTTTTAGCAGGACCAGTTCCCATGCTGGATTACTCAGTTTTTTATTTGGTATGTTAGGGTGTTTTTTTCCCTTTAAGGGTGGTATCTGATACATAGACCCATTGAAACCAATGCTTTTAATTAACCATATTTGAATGCTACATTTTAGCATGATAAGATCCACACATGAGGTAGATCTGCACATTAACTTTGTCATTGTACATTTTTTGCATAATTTTTGGTATATGGGTTATATAGCATGTATGAAGGAGGGTTAATTGTAGGTGATGTTACAATCAACAGACTTTTATCACACATGGGCCTATATATGTACCAGGAAGAGAATCTAATTCACAGTATGTTCATTAGAATGGGTAGAAATGGTTTCAGTTAGCATGGAACTAGGATTGTTTATTAGGGGTTAATTTAATTTCTGAAGTTAAATGCTTATAGCCTAAACATGTGCAAAATAAATATTATCTAGTTCAGTGAGAAACCATAAAAATATCTAAATGGGGTATCAAGATTCCTTGCCAATTGTTTATAAGAAAACACTGACGCAATCAATATTTTGAGAGGGGGTGTTGCTTTCTTGTATTTGCTTGACAATTGATTTATTGCATTTTGCTGTCATTTTATTGTATTAATAAAAAGGTTTGAGGACCTCTGGGATGAAAAGCGGTATATACATGAATGGATAAATAAATCCTGCTGTCCTTAGAGCTAAGTAAGGTCTGTGTATCGATGGTACTTGGCCCTTAAAATAGCTTCAACAGCAACAGTAATGTTTCATATAGGACTTTATTATGTTGCTGACATCAGTATGTTCTAAACAACTGCATTTCTTCTTCTAGGAAACCAATTATCTTCCCACAAAGGGCATGTTAATCTGGCAAATGTTAACTTGGCAGAGCGAAAGTGTATGCAGGCAGCAGACCAGAATGTATCCTCCATGGAGGACCAAGTGTCAAGATTACAGCAAAAACAAAGCAGCTCCAGGCGTAATTTGACCTCAGAGCTTGGCAAGTACTTCCAGAAATTTGACTCTGGCTTTAGGGGAGAAACACCCTGGGACCTGGATGAAGAACCCTTCATACTTTGTTGGACTTCAGCCACTAGCCAGAATGGCCAATGGTCAGGGATGGTAGAAATTGTAGTCTAACATCTGCAGGGCCACAGGTTCCCATCACTGCTCTAGAAGCTCTCTGTGCCCTCTCTCCTGGAGGCCTGCTACTGCTCTCGGAGAACTGTCATCTACTGACCAGCCAGCCAGCTGTCTAGTGGGGTAGCTGGCTTTTATAACTAGATAGCTAGCCATTAACCCAACAGTACCACCTCAGAATGCACACAGGAAATCATTTGCTGTCACAACACTATAATTTTCTTGAATGCATTTTTTTTTTTTTTTAGTCAAGGGTGGAGGAGGCAAAACTTCATGCCTAGGGCTTTGGACATGGCTAGGCTTCAGGCATGAGATTCCTCACCTACAAATGTAGGAGAACTGTTTCCTTGTGCTGGGAGATTGGGGCAAGCCTACTCCCAAGCTAGTCATTAAGGCTGTGCTTGCTTACTGAGGGCTAAGCCCCATCAGACACAGCAAGACTTATCTGAGTAAACATGCATGGGATTGTGCTACATATTGCAATAGGGAAAAACACATGCAGAGACTGAAGAGTTATAAGAACATTAACAGTCTGGATTGGTAGTTATATCCAGACAGCCACAGAGCTTTCATTTCTCTAAAAAAGTCGATGTGATTGCATCCCAATAGTCACCATCTACATTAATAGGAACACTGCTTGAAGGAAGAGGTGCAGAGTAGTGGAGCAGGATTTTCCACCCCCAAAAGTAAGCAGTAAGAAATACTTGCTGCAACAGTAAATGTTTCCTCCACATGCATCATTTGCCTCTGGTTTGGCCAAAGGTAGGAGGGCCACTGGCCACAGGTACAACTGCTGTCGCATTCCCAGCCCTCGCATGCTTTGCAAACAAAAAGTCCCTGATTCTTGCTCCATCTGCACTATGTATTTGAACATGCTACTAGAGTCATGGCTTCCCCAAACAATCCAGGGAACTGAAGTCTGATAAAATTGCTGAGAGTACTTAGAAGACCCCTGTTGCCCCTATAGAGCAACAGTTCCCCGAGAAGAGGGATTGATTGTTAAAGCATTCTGGGAATTGTAGCTCTGTGAGGGGAAAGGGGGTCTCCTAACAACTCTCTGTGCCCTTAACAAATTACAGTTCCCAGGATTCTCTGGGGGAAGCCATGACTGTTTAAAGTGGTGTGATACTGCTTTAAATGTATAGTGCAGGTGGGGCCTCAGTCTCAGGTATCTCTTATAGTATAATAAACAAATATCCAGTTAGAACAGGGAAAGGTCCTTGTCTGCAACCCTGGAGATCTGTTTCCAGTCAACATGGAGCATTTGTCTTCAACTGGTGGGTTGGGACTAGGGATGAAAGAGAACTACAATTCGTTGAAAGCTGAATATATCCAATTTGCCCTTTCCAAAATACCGTAAGAACTGGAATGCACCATCCTTCAAAATGAACAACTATCCAAATTTTGCAATGCTGTTCTCCAATCGAAGCTTAATACAATGCATATGGTAGTGGAAATTGTGCATAAAAATAAATATATTGGTGGAAATAGCATGCAAAATGCATAACATTAGGAGAAATTGTTTGCAAAAATGTGCACATTTGTCAAAACTGTTTCCAATGCTGTGTTGATTAGGATAAATTTGCACTAAAATGCTGAAGAATTTTCACGAGGATTTTTAAAAATTCACAGAAATTTAGAGAACTGAAGACTGGAAAAATGAGAAACTATGGGCCCATCCATACTTTCATTTGTTCCATGATTTCAAGTCAAGAGTCCAAGAGGGGTTTTTTTGTCCTGCGACTTTCCCTGGGAAAACCCACTGTTTACTGCTGAAATCTGAACAAACATCAGTCCGCAGACTGACATAAGGTATGTCACAACAGCAACATTACCACCATGCAAATAACAAAAGGAAGACATGGGTCCCTAAATGCATGTTGGGACTAAAGGTGGACCCAAGATTGGGAAAGTGTGAAGACCTCAGGCATACAGTAGCTTGATAGGCTGATGGCCCTGCTCAGTATAACACAGCTTCCTGTGTTCATTACAGTGTCTGAAAGCAGCTTCTAATGCTACCATATCCGCCTGTCCTTAAATCTGTCATATTTCAGTGTTAATGATTAACAAAATGTTACCACAGACAACCAAAGCAGGATTAAATAAAAAAGATCACTGTCCTTTTTGTCATTCTCAAATCACCCTCCTGCCTCCACCAGCAACATTTCAGCAAAACAGTTTCTACTGTATTTATCTAACGAATGTAATGATATGAGCTCCAGGAAAGAAAATGAACAATATCTAAAATACTGTAATGTATTTCTATTTCTATCTTAAAATGTATACCAGATCTAATTCAAACAGAACAAAACAAGTTCTGGAAAGTTATAGTCCACAAGTGTGAATAAGATACTATTAAAAGTGGGTTCCCTTTTACTATTTTGGTGCAAACTAATATCATGAAAGTTAGTGACATAACTTGCATACCTGATCTGCTCCTCCTGTAACTGTGCTTTCTACAGACTACTCCCTAAATAAATGCTGTTCTGACGCTGGTACTGTTTGTTTAATTATTTAATCAGTTGCTTTTATTGTTCTATTTGATTTACTGTGTTTTAGGTAGTTTGCAATCTGCAATGAGATCACTACCTGAGGCAAGAGATGAGTTAGGAATACGAAAGATAAATAATGCAATACTTTTCTTTATTTCAGGACTTGCATGTGTTCCAGTCGGTGCTGAGGAATATTTGAGCACCTTTTAATAATACAGTGGTACCTCGGGTTACATATGCTTCAGGTTACATAAGCTTCAGGTTACAGACTCCGCTAACCCAGAAATAGTACCTCGGGTTAAGAACTTTGCTTCAGGATGAGAACAGAAATCATGTTCTGGTGGCGCAGTGGCAGCGTGAGGCCCCATTAGCTAAAGTGGTGCTTCAGGTTAAGAACAGTTTCAGGTTAAGAACGGACCTCCGGAATGAATTAAATACTTAACCCGAGGTACCACTGTATCTTGTATTTTCAACAGGCATTGCTTCTTTATTGCACTATGCTTTGGTGCAATTTAAGATCTCTTGGTACAAACTCACTTAGGTTACAATCCTAAATGGGCAAGTTGGTTTAGGTTCTCTTCCTTAGTTTGCAAAGAGCCTTCTTCATCATCTGAAATTAACATATCACAGATGGATCTCCACCGTAACCTGTATCAGCAGCACCTTCTTACTCACTTCCCCCCACCCTCTTTTTTGTTTTTCTACAACCTGTCTAAAAAAAGTTTTGTGAAACTCAAAAGCTACTGCACTGTTTATGACTTTCAGCCCATCCTAAAATATTAAGTGGTTGTTGTGCATTGGATTTTTTCTTAATGGACCAACACAGCTAGCTGCATTTTTCATACTTGATTGTTGGTGTTTTATGACGTTTGCCCAGTTATTCTCATTTTATAAATGTCCGTGCTGGCATAGTGTTACTTCCCCCTCTCTTTTTTATGGCTGAAAATAATAAAATTGATCTGAACAGGCAGCAGTGGGTAGAATTAGTTCCCATCACTGACTAGCTGATCCTTTTTTGCAATGCCAGGGATTAAATCTAAGACCTTCTGCATGCAAAGGATGTGCACTACCAGTGAACCACATTCCCTTCCTAATGTATTGTCGAATGATAAATGACAAGAAATTCATCCAGAGAGATATACACTGTCTATCTGAATTGGTGCTGCCCTTCTATACAACTGTATTGCCTCAGTTTCCAAGAGGAGTCATTTACATATATTCTATTAGCCCATCCATTAACTGAAATGCCATAGCTCTCGTTATACTCTTCTATCTCGAAGAGTCAGTAAAAATGGCTCAGTTTTGGAATTTGCTCACATATTAAGCACATTAAAGACTGGCGCTGCTGTTTAAGTTTACCTATGAAACTTTCCAATTGCTGTTGGGGAGAAGATTAATTATCTGTGTCAACCCACCATAGTTTGCACTCCAGTCTTCTTCTTTTATGTATTTTATAGTCCTGTATTGCTAATGAAAATATGGCTGGAGGATGTATTTTGAATTCTCTTACCTCGCTGGCAATAGTTGAATGAGGTTCTTTGTAGAGCCAGCCATCCGGGCGGCATGTTGTAAGTGACACATTGCTCAAGCTGTTGCTGGTAAGATGAGACAGTGGGTTGGTGCAGCTAGAAGAGGTGTTATACCACTCCAGGTCATACTTCTTGCACTGGGAAGAATCATTCACCAGACTTGAAGCTCGAATGGTAACGTTGTACTCCTCTTCAAATGTCCATCCACATTGCTTCCTTAATTTAGATGCATAAGGAACCCTGCACCAATATTGCTCTGGGTCGCGGCCAAGGAACACAACACCAACAAATAAGAAGGAAAAGGTTATACCAGTCTGGCAAAGGAGGAGGAAGACCCGCTTTTGAAACCTTCCAAATTCCCCAGCCTCTTTTAGAAACTCTTCAAAAGACGGCATTGTAGACAGTTCCTCCCCTCCCCCAAGTCAGATGAATCCAAGAGGTGACACAGCGTCAACAGCTCTCAAACTTTGTGGCTGTTGCCGGTGCTTCCTATAAATCATGTACGTGCAATCTCTCTCTTCTTTCTCTGTCTTCCTCTCTGTCTCCCTCAGCTACACACACATGCAATCAAGTAGCAAAAGCAATGCCGGGGCAGAGCAAAGTTACACACACACACACACACACACACACACACACACACACACACACGAGTTGTACTGTCAGTTTGGCACAATGCTTACGCACAGAACTGTAGGATTTCACTATACACTTGGCACGCATGCTGCCCCAAAGAAGGGGGCGTATATATTTTTTCTGTCTACCCAAAGGAGAGATTATGTAATCAAAATGGTTAACTCTTTAGGGACATGCAAACAGAAGAATATAAAGCAGAACTGTGGTCGTTTCCCATAAAAATTAATCCAGATTTGACACATTGAACAGAAATTATGGGAAAGGATCCACTTTGTTAAAATCCATTAAACTTCTCCCTCCCCAAAACACTTGAGTTCTTGCTACTGTAGCGGTTAATTAACTTATTTCAGTTGGTAATTGGAATAGATAACCACATAGGTTACTGCCAAGAGGTTATAATGTGGGTCCAGTGGTGTGAGGGGGAACCAGACACGGAGAATATCAGCTGCTGGAAGTTAGAAACAGTGGAAATGAAGAAAAATGAAAGAGAAAAGAGGTGAAGCGGAAAGGTAGCTAGAAGAGTCACCACTAAGAAGATGAAGAGCAATCATGGGCATCCACAAGACATTTTACTGAAGGGGCAAAGTAAATACTCCAAATGAATAAATAAACATGCGTAGTTGAAAAGTGAGAGCAGGCAAGTTTTTCACTTTAAAAAATGAGGAGAATGGTGCCTGCACTCTTTGCCACATTGCTCAAAAATGAATGCTGGAATTATGGGAATTGTGGTTCATTTGGTGGCACAGGAGGCTGATTCCCTCCCCACTGGGCACCCATAGAACCAAGCATGGAACAACAGAAACTTTAAGGGAACAGTCAAGTCAGGCTGACTGACTGTCCTCTATTTATGATAGATAATTGGCAGTGTTGCCACAATAATAAAAAATGGTTTGGGGTGTGTGTGCTCTATCATGTTTTTGTTTTCTCATGTTTATGCTTCTTAATTAAAAGTTGTTCCTGTTTAACTAGAGCAGTGCACAAATTCACCACTCAAAATTACCCAACCCTTTCTATGGGCAGGAAAACTGTGGTGTGCCAGGAATATTTTAGTAAATTTATCCAAGGGAAGGGGAGGAGAAAAGTCCCAACGATTGCTGGGGGTTGAGGCTCACCAGTGGGAGTAGCAGAGCTACTTGCTTGGTTCCTTTAAAAGGTTTCGATTTTTGCTTGTGGCAGTGGCCACAACTGTGGTTGGAGGCCTGGCGGTCATTTTGCACCCTCTACAATGCCCCAAATTTAGCACGGTTCCAGGACATTAAAGGGGGTGGGAGCGGAGAGACACCACAAAAAATGGTGGAGAATATTTAGGCAAAGTTCTGCAATACTGCCTTCTTTTGAGAAGGAGACAGGGCTCTACTTGTCTTATAAAATATATAACAAACTATAGCAAAGTCACTATGCACAAGGCAATGTAGATAGACCAGTGGTTTTCAACAAGTGTGCCATGGAACCCTGGGCTGCCTGGAATGAAGGTCAGGGGTGCCGTGGGCAACACTGGCCTCTGTCCCTCTTTCCTTCCCTCCCTCCTCTGATGCCCTCTCACATCTCTGCCTCCCAAAGTCTTGCACAGCTGTTTGTTGCAGCAGCTCTGGCTACAAGCTTCCCAGGTCAGGGATCAGCAACCTTTTTCAGCAGTGGGCCGGTCCACTGTCCCTCAGACCATGTGGTGGGCCGGACTATATTTTGGGGAAAAAATAATTAACAAATTCCTATGCCCCACAAGTAACCCAGAGATGCATTTTAAATAAAAGGACAGTCTACTGTTGTAAAAACATGCTGATTTCCGGACCGTCTGTGGACCGGATTGAGAAGGCGAATGGGCTGCACCCAGCCCCTGGGCCTTAGGTTGACTACTCCAGCCCCAGGTGAATGGTGCCTCTAGGACTTCCCAGGCACCTGTGGAGCAGTGGGAGGAGGCACCTTTCTTTGGGGCAGGCAGCTCAGAGACCAGGGGCGGTTGCCCAGAGGACTCCCAAGGAGAGGGAAGAAGAGAGAATGCCAAGGGAACACTCCACAAGAGAGGGTGTTTGAAAAGGGGTGAGGGGCTGCCAGCTCTGCAGGCAAGGGGTGACACAACTGGGCTCCTGAGCCCCACAGAGGTGCTGCAGAAAGAATGTAGTTGGTCAAGGGAGCCATGGACTGAAAAAAGTTGAAAAGGTTGCTTTTGCTTCTTTTACATCATCACTTCAATTTTCTTCTTTCTTCTTCTGTCTTTTCATTTCTTTTCCAAAAGGTGGCAACACTGGATAGACTTAGATATATCCCACGCCTCGGGGTCAGCATAACAACTTGTAGATTAACCCTAAGACATGGGAAATGTCATTTTTCCATCAGCTGTATCCACAGGGTTCCCACCTTTTGAAAACATAATGTTGTTATTTCCATGGATTTAAAGCTATTTTTAACCGTTCCATTAGCTGATGTAAATACCAGCCATTACAGAATAGTAGTAATAACAAACTTGCTCTGTAAAAGGACAGGAATCCCTGGGCACATCTGTAGGCAGAAGGCTAAAATGGGAAAGAAAGATAAAAGAGAGTCAGGGATTCAGTGTTAAACTGATGTTAGGGAAAAGAAAACTTCAATTAAACGCACAATAAAAGATCCCAAGAATGTTTTGTCTGATAATATTGTTGTCAAGTCATTACATTCCAATGTTTCCCATCTAATCTTCCTTTGCTTTTCTAAAAAAATAATGTGTGTGTTTTTAAAACAACCAAACACCAGTGCAATGACAGCCCACACTGGCACCACAATTATGTTATGCTGTTTTTAAAAAATGCTACAAATGAGACCTTGGTGGTGGGGACCACAGGAGAAAAACACAGAAAATACTGGAATGTCATGGTTTGGCAATCACGTTGTCTAGATCTTCTTTTGAAAACAAGCAAATGATGGCAATTCCAGAGAAAAGAACAAGCATGGAATTAAACCACTGTTTGACTACTACTTCAAATTCTCTGCCTGAAACAACCTTAAAATATTTCAGAAAGAAGAAAATCAGCAGGTACAAAATTGAAATATTGTTTGAAATACAATGAAGTAATAGTAGGGAAACTTAAACCAAACACCCTTTTTGTCCCCATATTTCCAAATAAGTAATTTTAAAAATAAAGGCCACAGAAGACCCCAAGCCACCCCTCCTTATCCCCTTTGGAAAATGAGATCGAATAACCACGCAAAATGAAAAGAAGTATGCTGCTGCAAATTTACCCGATATTATATTAAATATGAGAGAGAATTGACCTTATGCCTGGGAAACTGACATTGGCAGCACAATCCTACACATGTCTACTCAGAAATAAGAACCACTGAGTTCAGAAGGGTTAATCCTAAGTAAGTGGATATACAGTTGTAGCTCGACTGTCTTCTCTATCAAGGAACCTGGAATTGAGTTCATTGTAAGGCACAGCGATGCCAGAACCAGGAAACCAGGTGTGCCATACTTCCTCTCCCTGCTGGCTGCTCCTGATGGGTATTTGGCACTCATTAACGATGTTTCAGATCCTGCACAAGCATGCAAGTGGATCATTTTAAAGTGTACTAAGTACTGGCATTTGATCTACACAAAGCTGCATTTAGTTTGTCAAGCAGCCTGTGTTGGGGAGCTAAAACTGGGTAGATAGGCTACACTGTGGGGTAGCAGGTCACGTCAAATAATACAGACTCTGAGAAGGAGTGTGTGTGTGTGTGTGAATAGAATAAGGATAAATGCTAAAATGCCATGTAGCTATACACTTGCACATTTTTATATTTTCTCCTGAACTAGTTCACCTGGCCATCGAGATCTTAATTTGAGGCTCTCCTCTTGGTGCCTTTCCTGCATTATATTTGTTGATTTATTGAACTTGCATTACTTTCAAGAAATCGCAAAGCAATTTCCATATATAAAAACACATGCTTTTAATTATAAAAATCCAAATACTACTACTAATACAATTCATCACATTAAGAAATATAAGCAATAGACCTGTACACAATGTACTTAGGTGAAATAAAAAACAAAATGCACATAACAAAATATAGCGTATTTATTAGCAAACTACCACTCCAAAATATGACAGCAAGCAGGAGGTCCAGAAGTCAACATTCCAAGGTAGCCAAGAGGTTCATAACTGAGCAAAAGCAATCAAGATTTCCTGACAAGTCATCATAGTCTCATACTCATTCAACAATCACATCACATCACTCCATTCACTCAATTATCACTTCAGAAAAAATGATCAGGCGAGATAAAGGCTATGTAAGGTGTGTGATGATGATTGGATCTACATTTTAACATCAGTTCACATGTTTTAAAAAGAATACTATCTCCAGATGTTAATGAATTACAACTCCCATCAGCTCCAGAAAGCATAGTCAATGGGCAGGGATGATTACACCATCTGAAGGCCAAAGATTTTGCATATCTGATGTAAAGGAGCAGGGTTGTGTACCAATCCCCAACATACCCAACTCAGGGGAGGGAACTTTAGCTCAAGAGTAACCAACCCGACGCCCTCCATATGTTCTTGGATTCCAGCTCTTATCAGCACCAGCCAACCTAGTCAATGGTCAGTGACAATGGGAGCTTAAGCTCCAAAATATCAGGAGAACAATACCTTAGCTCAGTGTTCCCCAACCTTGGGTCTCCAGCTGTTTTCAGACTACAGTTCCCATCATCCCTGACCACTGGTCTTGGTAGTGAGGGATGATGGGAGCTGTAGTCCAAAAACAGCTGAAGACCCAAGGTTGGGGAACACTGCCTAAGCTAACCCTGCTTCAAACCTTCATGTGTTGAGTGCAAAGATCTGAAGGGAGATTCTTAACTGTGCTCAGCTGAGCATGCTTAGGGGGTTTTCACATCATAACAGACCTTGCCAATCACAGGGGAGATTCTAAGCATGCTCAGCTGAACACATTTAGTAGAATCCTCCCTCAGACCTTCACACTAAACACTCCAAGGTCTAAAGCTGACATGTGTGGGGACACTGGGGCTGAATGGACTTAGAAGTTTGTTTCAGACCTTCATGTTCAGCACACAAAGGTCTGAAGTGGAGCCAACATACGAGGGGGTGTTGGGGTTGATCCTTTCTTGCCCTGTGTCACTTTAAGCCCTGATGCATTCCATATAATGCATGAATAGGGCTTTAAAGTATGTCTTCAACCATGCTGTCGGATATAGAAAATGGAATGCATTAATTTATTGGAAGTTGTTTGCAAAAATGAGTACAAAACATTTTGATAAACACCCTCGGTAGAGTGTAGTTTTTCTCCACTTTTCCCAAGTTGAAACCTCCCATGGTTCGAAGAGCAGCAGAGTCAGAGTTGTGTCCAGTCTGCTGCCGTTACTATGGGGATTCTACAAAGTTTTTGGTACCTCTGCCCCCTATAAATTAAGATTTCCCTGGCATCCAAGATATAGTTCTGAGCCAGGTTGTGGTTAGTTCAAAAATATGGAAGCTAAATCTTGTTGGAAGACAGCTGCACACTTCTGTTCCTGACAAAGTTGAGTAATTCACATCTGTTCTACTTAATTTCATTCTTGATTTCCTAGCTGCTTTTACAGAGAGAAGACGTTGATTCTTCCCTGAACCATCAAGTTCAGCAGAATACCAGAAAGAAGCTGTGACAAATAAAAGCCTTATGGCAACTTAAAGATGTTAAATACGTTACAATGTAAGCTTTCATGGTTTATAGAAGGAATGGGGAAACTTTTTTAAAGTGAGAGGGCCACAATCTTCCAGGAACCCCAGGGGCCTTCTTCCCAAAGGAGTCCAGGGCAGAGATTACTGATATCAGACTGTAAACTTTAATGGTTACTGTGGCGATCACACACAGGGCCCCCGGACGTTTGACGGTCTATTGACCCTGTGCCGCCTCTGCGATTGCTTTTTCCGCTGCCACCACCCCGTATCTCACAGGGACACACGGAGTCCAGTCAGTTGTTAACATGAACAAATAATCAAGTTTATTTTTTAAATGCAGGAACAAGCTTATGGTTTCAGTTAGTTTTTCTTGACAGTTTCTTAATCTTACTTCCTAACAACTCCAAACTGATTATTCCCATATCTATTTGACGCCACCTGACGATTCCTCTCACTCTCTCACAATACAACTCTACCAACCCATTGCCTATTCCTCCCTCTTCCTTCTTCAACTCCCAAACCTCAACTCTCAACCCTCAACTCCACTCAACTAACTTTCAAAACCTCCCACTCTAACTTTTATTCCCCCCTTGCATTCTCACTGGCCAATCACATCACACCTATTTTAACCCTTTCCTTATGACCCATCCTGGGAGGCAAACACCACAGTTACTTATTATATTTCTATTATGTCATTACAAATGTATGAGGTGCATCACTCCATTCTCTGTGGCATTTCATTAACTGTTCCTATAGTCATAGAATATGAAGCTTCTTCTGATCATCAGAATCTCTATTAGTGAGAGTTTCTGTCTTTATTGCTTCTGTTCTAAATACTGATTGCTTTGTGTAGCATCATCAGTATGCACAGAATTTTAAAGAGGACAAGTCCCTGCGCCCCAAGAACCTTACAATCTAAAAACTGATATAGGGGTAACATAAGAATGTGAACCTGTAAGTAGAAGCAGGACAGAGGAAAAGGGGGAAGGAATAAAATATTGTTTCAGTTACACAGGCTTAGATTTAGTTACAGATGGCTAATGGTATAATCTTAGCCCCACTTACCTGGGAATAAGCTCCCTTGAATTCATTATGACTTATGTCTGAGTAAGGGATGGAGAAGAAGTTTGATTCAGTTTGCATTTAAAGACAAACTTACCTAATTTGCACTTTCTGAAGGGGGGGATAGGAAACAGAAAAAAGAGCCAACCTTTGAACTCCACACTTCTCTGAATTTTGCAGTACGTGTCTTTAGCCAAGTAACAGGTACAAAAAAAGTACATACTTGAGCAAAGTGTGGATAAAAATGCATACACTTGTGAAAATAACAGAGAAACAAATTCTATTAGAGAAAATTGCTTTGCGTATGTTAAGCAAAATTGCATACAAATGTTCGTGGATTTTTGTGAGGATTTTTAAAAAAATAAATAAATCCACAAATAGATGAGGAAATACGAAGTAGACTGGAAAAACAAGAAACCAAACTGATATACTTGCTCATCCCTATTTTGAGTACACAAGGATTAGGATCATACTGTTAAATTACAGCTTTCGGCTGCTACTTTTCACACTTTTTTTCCTCTTTGCACATTCAGAAACATGTAAGTTTTAAAGAAGCTTTTAAAGGTCATTATTGTTTCTGGCTCACAAATTTTGGGATAGTTGTAGCTTCCAAGCCCCACATCCAGTGCTTTCCAATAGTCTAATTATGAGGTTACCAATATATGTTTTGCAGGAAGGAAGGCTAAACAGTGGGTGGACAATTTCCTTCAGAAAAGACTGCCACCGCATTCATCACATCAGCTCAGGATGTTGGGCTACAGAGTGTCAGCATTAATAATGAAACCTGACTTTTAAATCTGTAAAAGCCCTACGAGAATAGACCTACCACATGATTCCCAACATTGCAGTTTCTTCTAATAATCTGGAGGACATAAATGACAACTACATTGCATTCCTGATAGAGTTGCAGTTTACAATTCCAGAAAAGGGCATGTTCTCTGAGGCATAACTGATTAATCTTGTTTAGATTTGTGTTCAGCGCTGGAGTTAAGTGGCTCAACTGGACAGCATATGCTGGAAATGGAACATGATAAAAAGGATCTGACTGATTGGGTCAAAATGGTGCGAGCAAAAACCATGTAAAAACCCAGATAATTAATCTAGATGCATCTATTCTGTCCAAAGCAGATGTTTTCACCCACTTCCCATTGGTATACTGAAATGCTCTCATTCTTTGTTATTCCTTCTGTAAACCTTAATTCTCATAAATGGGTTTTCCAGAAATTGGGATTAAGATATTGTAGTAAAGATTACAGGATTCATACAAGTTCTTTACTTGCAAATCCTGTAGGTCACGATCCAGATCCCATTGCTGACCATGGGAAGGAATGATCCATGAACATTAACAGTTCCATTGAATACGAAAATCCCAGATGTCTTCCCAATGCACTTCCACTAGATTAACACAAAGCAAGAAGGCACAGAGACTGGAAATGTCACAGCAATTGTCTATTTTGATTTAAAATGTACATATTCCCAAGCACAGACATTAGTCTTATTCAAGGCACCAGTATACAGTCTCTGGTTCTTTTTACATTTTTGGGGAAATGTGTAACACAAGAAGTATCATGTGATATTATTGGTACATTTAGCTCTGGGTTAAAGAAGCTTAGGCCTTCCAGGTGTTCTCCCATCAGTCTCAGACAGAATGGCCGTTGTAGTCCAACAACATCTGGAGAACAACAGGCTGTACATTTCTATCGTAAACTCTGATGTAAACGCAGTCCCCATCACTTGGAAACTGACAGCATCTCTCCAAGGTTGCAGACAGCTTTTACCAGACCTATCTAGAGATGTCTGGGATTGATGCTAGAGATACCTGGAGAAGCCATGGCTTGAACCTAGGGGCTTATACATGCAAGACATGTGCTGTACGACTGAGCTATGGCCCTTCACCTGGAGGTTGTGCTCGGTACATAATATTTTCATATGGCAGAATTAGCAAAAGCATACATACTGTTTCTCGAAACATATTACTCATGCAAAAAGCATGCCTCATGTAGATCAAGCTGACTTGAGTTGCAGCATAAACAAAGGGTGAGAGATCAGTTCTGATATAGCCTTAAAACATAAAAATATAAGAGCTGCGTTGGATCAGGCCAAAGGCTCATCTGGTCCAGCATCCTGTTCTCCCAATGGCCAACTGGAAGCCCATGAGAAGCCCACAAGCATGGCCTGAGTACAAGAGCCCTCTCCTTACTGTCAGGTCCCAGCAACTGGTATTCAAAGGCATACTGTCTCCAACAGGGCAGGTAGAACACAGTTGGCATTTGAACTCACATAGCAATCCACAAGAGAAGCAAGACAGAGTGGACAGCTTGATCCAGACTAACCCCCTACACACACACACACACACACACACACACACACACACACAGCTCAAACAAATAGTTCCAGAAGAGATCAGTCAACATCCATCAGTGCTTCCATGTTGATGTCATGAGGCTCATCTAAGAACATAAGAAGAGCCCTTCTAGATAATACCTAAGGTTTATGTAGCCCAGTATCTTGTTTCTCACAGTGGACAACCAGATTCCCCTAGGAAGCTCACAAACAGGAAATAAAGCAATAGACCTCGGTGGCTGCGGCAGCTATTTCCAAGCAACTGGTATTCAGAGGAATGTTGCCTCTGATCCTGGTTGGAACATGTAGCCATCTTCAGGGTATCTTCCTCTATTACTAGTAGATTATATTTGCTGGAAACTGAAGGTATAGGGTCTTGGCAAAGGCGGTACATTTTCTATATAAGCATAATTATCCTTAAGCATCCTGACTGCATAGCACACATCTCAGGCGCTGGAAATCACAGGAGGAGACAGTGCTCTAGTGCTCAAATCCTGCCTACAGGCTTCCCATAGGCATCTGGTTGACCACAGTGAGAACAGGGTGGGCCACTGGCCTGATCCAGAAGGCTGTTCTTATGTTCACTGATGGGTAGCAATATGTCAGGGGTGCATTGAATGTGCATTCAAAATGCACATGGAGAATATGTGAGGGATTTAGTGCTCCCTCTATAAATCTCATTCATTTGTCCCTGAATGCCTTTTCCTGAGCCTATGCCCTTCTTTTTTCAAAACACTCAGTCATGCTGATTTCAGCTCTGTGGGAGAAATTCCACAAGCTAAAAAAGCCGCTGAACTTACTATTTTACGTAAATTCATTTGATTTATCTCCTCTCCCCCAACACACATCATAAAACATAACAAACTCTGTTGTGTAAGACCAAGCAGGCAAGCACTCTCTCCTTTTGTGGACCCTTTGTAGAATGTGCAAAAGCTATTTATTTAGTTAGTATCATGTATATCCTGTTCTTCCTCCCCAAGGAGATCAGAGTGGCATACAATGAAAGCTTGTAAAAACAAAACAAAAGACAGCAGACAATAAGAAAACAATAGAAGCTGAAATATCTAGGAGGCCTCAAAAGTCTGATTAAAGATAAAAGTTTTAACTGCTCTCCTAACCACAAACAGCAATGGGGCCATTCAGTCTCCCAGGGAAGGGATTTTCAGAGGCAGGAGGCTGCTACACAAAAGGCCCTGTGGCACATGGGTCTCTGTGGAAGGTCTCAATTCTTGGGTAGGGTTATATGGAAGAAGGTGGTCCTTTGGGTAACTTGGTCCCTTGTCCTACTTGTAGGCTTACCTCAGACAGGACTGGCCCAAACATGAGGCAAGGTGAGACAACTGCCCCAGGCCACAGGATCCATAAATGCCCTAATGCCTCTTCCCCTCCATCACTCCATGATGTTGAATTTAGGGGTGCATATCTCAAGCTACCACTGTTGCCGGTTCTGGGTTTGGGAGGGGTTTTTGAGCAATATGCACTCAATGGATACCTTCCATGTTATATGCTCTTCCCATGACCATAACCCATTTGCTTGCTTTTTCCTCTGGGCCTAAACAGCACAAGCTCCAAGATGAAGAGGATAAGGCTTGCAAATGTTCTTATTGTTCCTTTTCCCTGCTTCCACATTAAGAGAAGGCAGATATATAAGCAGGAGCTGAAAGGAGGAAGACCAGCAAGGCTAGGACACTCCAGGGATTGAGGGGCCCGGGAGATGCTCTGGAGCACAGGTGGGCAAGCTGTGGCCCTCAGCCCAATTTCACATGGCTTTTGGCCTAATCTCATGTGGGGAAATGGTGGCAAAGCTGGAGGGGAAATTGAGAGAGAAAGAGAAAAGGGGAAGCCTCACCCACCTTTGGCTTTGACCCTGCTAACTTCAGGCTCTGGCCCCACCGAGAGGGCTAAGCTGCCCTCAACCGATTAACCAGTCCTTGACAGAAAACAATGTGGCCTGCCCCTGCTTTAGGGGAAATTGCACTTGCCAAAGCAGATCCATTTCAGATGGAGCTGGGTCTCCTCAGTGGGAAGACAGCTTGATCACTGAAATGGATCTGGAGAACAAGAGTGCAAAGCCCACTTTCCCCAGAGTTTGTCATGCCGCTAGTGGTCAGTTGCTCTCTGTATATGAGCTAAGGCCATCAGGGCAGCCATGGATTGAAGGAGGGGTCAAGTGGTTCCTCTTTCAGGAAATAAATATCTTGCAGATGCTAAGAAGGATAAAGTCAAACGGTTGTGTGGATAGTTCTGATAATTATCAAATGCAATGGCAATGTTTACTCATCTAAATGTAAAGTGAAATCATCAACATTTTGGATGATATTTTAGAACCCCAAACCAAAACTTTTTGTCCCTAGAATAACCACCAAAAGGCGAATTTCCTCTTGTATAAGCACATATCACTTTTCCCCATCTTAAAAATGAGTGTGTGGTAGATTCACCCCCCCCCCCCATTTTCCTCTTCAAAATTATGCTCAGTCTACAGGAAACTCAGAGCCAAGGAAGTATGTATCATTTAAATATATGGCTAGTTTTTAGGTGTGCTTGTGTGGCACTGCAAGATGGTATAAATCTTAGAAATGAAAGTGTTTGTGGCTGCAGGGCAAGGGTGTTGATTTGTCTGCAAAAGCTGTAGTTTCTCACCATTTCTTGCTGAGAGCAGAACAGTGGTACATTCTAGAAGGCAAATGATGGATGGTGAAAACACTTCCCAAGTCACTGAAAATGAGAGACAACATTATTAAGCTGCAAACAAACACCCAAAAAACCCAAGTATAGGCAAATGTTCAAAGGTGGCATTGAAAATCTTTTCCTTCTCATCCCTCTAACTACATACCTTTTCACTGCAAACCAAGTTTTGAAAAGAAGGATTTGGCTTGATGCTTGCTTTCCAATTAAGCTAACTGGGGAAGGGAACATTCTAATTGGATTCAGGTAGCTGCAAACAAGTCTTCTTGGCAAGCTTGCACAAAACTCTTAGCTGAAAGGACAAAAGTCCCCCCGAAGTTCACAGATGGGTTTGCATAACACGTTGCTCAAGAGACCAACCGGTAGCTATGACTTCAGTGGGAATCAAACTAGATGGATGGCTGGTAAAGAGCTGCATACTGTGCTAAACATAATTGTAAAGAGGAACTGTGTGAATACAAACAAAATTTCACATAATTGAATCCCTTTTAAAAAGAAAAGAAAAAGCTCCCGGGATGGGTTTTAAGGGCCTACTAGTACAAACTTTAATAATTAGATCAAAACAAGATTTACTAATGAAAAGGAAGTTCAAAATGTCTTCAAAGGCAGATCAAGTTTTATTTTTTACGTTTGGGGGGTGTTTAGATCTGTCACTGTGTGTTTATTAAAAATGAAACACTAAAGAGCGATAATCTCCTGCCCCCAAAATGATAGAACTGGTAGGATTTGGTCATGTTCAGGCACAGTGAAATCTGAATTGAACCTAGGTCATCCCTGATGGTAATAAATTAGATGAGACAAGGTTGACAACAGAGGGTTTTATATGATGTTTCCATTTGCTGAGTTACTTATCACATAGTTTGAAACTTGCTTCTTTCCAACAAATTTTGGGTGGTATCCAAATATCTCGTACCAGAGGCACAAGAATGCTCACTTGTGCAATGAAACTTCCCTCTCCACCCACTGCATGTCCTCTAAACCTGTTATGGGGATTTCCTCCAACCCTCTGGAACAGATATGGGGAGGGGAGGAGAAATGAGTGGGGGTGTTTTATTGTGCAAGCAAAAATCATTGCACTGGTGGAATGAGATAGTTGGAACAATGTCAGCAAGCTATTCAAGTGAGCCTTCAGAAGTAGTAATCAGGCACCTACTCATAGTACAGAAGTCTCTTTGCAGATTATTGCTCAAACTAAGAAAAGATGGGTACTGATTAATCTTTGAAAGCTCACCTGCACACTCTTTTTTTCCTTTCAGTTTCCTTGCCGGTAGATGTGTCTCCTGGTGAAGTTCATAAGTCTTCATTGGTGATTCTGCGTTAAAATCAGATTTAATTTTCTGAGAAGAAAATTCTCTGCTATTTCAAAGTAACCCAGAACATACCATTGTTATATGTTGTATCTGTCTAGGCTTGTGGACTCTCATTTTTCGAGCTGATGGGTGTGCAGTGATTCTAGCTAGCATAGGCTACATTCAGTGGAAAAACTACAAAGTCAATCAGTTGTAACAGGGATGTGGAACCTGCAGCCCTCCAGATGTTGTCGGACTCTTGACTCCCATCAGTCCCAGCCAGCATTCTATTCTGTCAGTGAGGCTGTTGTGCTTTTTGCCATTGAGCATTTTGTACCTTGGGCTACTGCTCTCTGGCGCAGCCTTTGGTCTCCACATTCCTGATTCCTGTGAGATCTTGCCTCTGGGCTCCTGTCTCTATATCTGCTGCTAGTCTTCCTTCCTACTCCAGATCCCTGCCATCTCACCTGCTTATGTTGTCTCTCCTGCTAGCCCTCTCATGAAGTCTTCATCCCTCACATTCACATCTTATCTCTTTTTCTTCCCCACTGCTGGTCTGGCTTCATGGATTACAGCTCTGCATCTCCAAGGTTCCACTGTGCTGCCTGTAGCTGTCTGCTACTGTTGTAAAAAAGAGCTAGAGATGTACTTCCGGAAAGAACTAAACTACTACTTGTTAAAAACAACAACAACAGCTCTAACCATTTGTAGGCCTACAATAACAACTGTCAGACAAATTGGCCGGTCTGCAGGTTTTTGCCTACCTTATAGCAAACGCCACAACTTTGATGTATAAGATGTTGGATTGGATCCTTAGCTGATCAGGTACCCCCATTAAAGGAGGCCAGGAAGGGGTGTTTCTGTCCGGGAGTCCACACAGGGGCCAATGGGCTATAGCACCATTTCCAATGGTGGCCCTGGTGGGATCATAGCACCTGGTACATGTCACAGGACAACCCCCCTGTGAGGGTCAACAGGGTCAACCCCCACCCTACTTATCAATCAGCAGGTGGTGTACTTGATACCAGACACATACCCAATGCCTTGACCAAACCTACTTACAACTGTAATCAATAAAAGTTGTGGCCTAGTTCAACCCAATACCAACCCCCTGCTTCTTATTTCTGGTTGGACCCTCACTGGGCCACAAGCACCGTGCACCTGAGGATGCAGTCTAGACACTATTTCCCCAAATATATTCATTTTTATGCACACTTTGCCATAATATATGCATTCTTGTGCTCATTACTTGGCTGGAAAAGTGTGTTCCAGAATTCAGAGGTGTGTGAATTTTGAAGAATGACTGTGTTCCCATTCACATATTGTTTCAGAAAGTGCAAATTAGGTCAATTCACATTTCAATGTGAACTGAATCAAATTTCTCCCCCATCCCTACGGATCTGGAAAAAGGCACTATTTCCATTATCCAGGTTCCAAGCAGTTGTTGTTGTTATTTGAATTTATATACTGCCCTATACCCGCAGGTCTCAGGACGGTTTTGAGCTTGAAAACATTTTTGGGGGGCTCACTGAGATGTCTCACAGTAAAGATCACAAATATCTCTTGGTTACCCAGCATCAAAGCCACATTTGCTCATTTGTGTATGCAGAGCTTATTTTATGCAGTAAAGCATCTGAATCTCCGCTCACAATTTGAAATGAAGCAGCTCATCCACAGATATACTGTGTGCAGTTTCCACTGACCTGCTGTAGTGCCAGAAGTTCATAGTCCAAAAGTCCTTGTGTGAACTTTGCGTGTGTCGTGACATACTTTGCCACAAGTGTGAGATTATGCCATTTTGTAAACCGCAAGGTTACTGATTATACAGCAGTAGAAGTGGCCCCAAGGAAGCATTTCTTCATGTTGGGAGATCTTTATTTATTTGTTTGTTTTAAAAAAGGAAGAAGAGAGGTCCTCCTTCAGTTTTTAAACTTTTCTAAATACATCTTAGCATTTTTAAATCGCCAGGTGAAATACAAGCTGTAGCGCAGTTAGCAAAGCTATCTGGTATTTTTTACCTGTGTTTGTTTTGCATCTTCTACATATTATTCTTAGTTCAATCCCACTTCAAAGGTTCGGGATCATTTGCCTTATAAAAATAAAAAACCGAAGAGTCCAATTGGACCTTGTTGAATCATGACTATGGAATTCAAGATTCACTTTGGTGTTAGTAACACAACAGGATATTTATCTATTTATGACTATTATTTTCCTTCCATCCCATCATCCTCCAGGGGTGAAGTTAAACCACTGCATTAGTAGCACTGAAGTGACTTCCCCTGGGACCAAGCCTGGGCAGTGTGTATGGAGATCCTGGACTGCCCACATGAAAAGACCCCCCTCTCGGCCTCAACAGGTACTGCAGCATAAAAGGAACATCAGAAATCTAGACAAAATCATGGGCATTGTAACCAGGAAAAACTAACACAACAAAATCCACATCTGAATATAACCCAAGACCCAAAAGGGGTGATACCACTTTGATGGTATCAGGTTTGATAGTTGGAAGCAGCTTCCTATTTTCATTAGAAATACAGTGGCACCTCGGGTTACAGACGCTTCAGGTTACAGACGCTTCAGGTTATAGACTCTGCTAACCCAGAAATAGTACCTCGGGTTAAGAACTTTGCTTCAGGATGAGAACAGAAATCGTGCAAAGGCAGCGCAGCGGCAGCGGGAGGCCCCATTAGCTAAAGTGGTACCTCAGGTTAAGAACAGTTTCAGGTTAAGAATGGACCTCTAGAACAAATTAAGTTCTTAACCCGAGGTACCACTGTACACTTGATCCCATACCTCCTTTATGAGCTCACTCGCAAAAAGCTTCTTCCTTCTATTTCCTTAAGGCATGTTTACCCTTCTCTTTAGCTGAAGAGGCAGCCAGTGCAGCTTACAGTAATTGGTTATAAGACAGTCTCTCCCCTCAGGGTTACAAACTAAAGGACACTGCACAGAAGGAAGAAGGATTTGGAGAAAACGGGGGGGGGGGGGCAAACAAACTCAGGCACTAGTTCCCAATTACAAAGTTCTTACAGTAACCAGTTGAAATAGAAACAGATCAACGAGAGGAAGAGCCAAAGGTTCCTGGTCTCTCAGTTGTACCAATAAGGTGGTCCAGCTTCTCTTCCTTCCATCCTGCTGTAGCCTGATGGGGGTGGTTGCTACCAGGTGGGAGAGGAAAAACTTGGGAAAGCTAAGTTGACTGAAGTACCATGTGGTCTCTCCTCTACCACCCAGCTTGATAGTGCCTTCATCCTAACTAGGCTTTGTGGGAGTTTTTGCAGTCAAACCAACAATGCATATTTATGTTAGTTAGTAAATGAAGGGGTTAAGGACCACAGAGCTGTAAATTTCTAGAGAAGGCATGGCTAGGTCACACCCCTCACCTTCGGGGAGGGAGGAAATAGTACTGTGACATTTAAAGGTACAGTGGTACCTTGGGTTACAAACACTTTGGGTTACAAACTCCGCTAATCCAGAAGTAGTACCTCAGGTTAAGAACTTTGCCCTAGGATGAGAACAGAAATCGTGCACCGGTGGTGCACTGGCAGCAGGAGGCCCCATTAGCTAAAGTGGTACCTCAGGTTAAGAACAGTTTCAGGTTAAGAACGGGCCTCCAGAATGAATTAAGTTCATAACCAGAGGTACCACTGTATAATAACTTATATTTCCAACATTTTGCATACACTGGGTTTTAAGCTCTGCTGGGGGCTGTTTTGGCTAAAGAGTGAGTCAAGCCCTGCACATTTTTTGAATTCAGACAGTCAGCCATTTTGTTGTTCTTGTAGCTCTACATGCATGTGGGACTTCAGGATTAACTGGTACCCCCCAGTTAGTTCCTAACACAAGGTTTGGGTGCTATAGACTTGATGGCTAAATGAGACAATACATGATGACTAAAATAGTGGCTACCGCATATAGAAGTGATAATGAGAAATAACCCTGAATTTTGGTTGGATTGAATAAGTATTGGTTATATTACAATATTATAGTTTTAGCTGTCATGGCATCTAAAAGCTGATCAATAGAGATGCAGTTTTCTTAATGAACATAATGTTCCCAGGCTGGATAACACGGAATAATCAGTCAACCGGCTAGCAGAATGTGTGAGACATCATAAAGAGAATTCAGATATGGTGTGAAATAGCCCGTTAGACTGTAATGCATGGTTTGTCAATTTACAAAGTGAAATAGCTGCTTTCCTGTGACTTTTGGCCTGATTACATGCTGCTATTTTAAACAGCTTTGCTGCCAACAAAATGCTGAGAGGCACACATGAGATTGTTACTTTCAATGAGGTGCCTCAAATGCAAGAATGCCAACCTTAGATGACATTTTAGAGCACATTGGAGAGTTTGACTTGTACCAGAAAAGGGCCTTTTTTGTGCTGTGTCTGCTCTCTGCTGCCTTCACACCCGTCTATGTTGGTATTGTTTTCCTGGGTTTTATACCAGAGCACCACTGCCGGAGTCCTGGAGTTGCCCAGTTAAAAAACCGTTGTAACTGGAGTCTTGAGGAAGAGCTGAATTACACCCTTCCAAAGGGTGAGACCCATGGGGATGCTTTCACTAGCCAGTGCAAGAGATATGATGTCGACTGGAACGCAACTGAGCTGAGCTGCATAAATCCACTAGATTTTCCCACTACTTATAGGAACAGAAGCAGTATTCCTCTCACTGCATGCCAAGATGGCTGGCTTTATGATTTCCCAGGATCATCCATCGTGACTGAGGTAAGAAGTAAGCAGCTGTTTTCTAGAAGGCAATACCAACATTAACAGCTGAACCCTGGAAGGATCTGTAGGCGTCTGCTGGGCAGCTTAGAGAGTCCTTGGAGGTCCTTCAATAGCTGCTAGAGAGAAGGGCTTCTGGAACACAGGAATCTTCTTCTACCGAGTCAGCATTGTCTGCTTGGGCTGGCAGCTAATCTTCATAGTCTCAAGCAGAAGTCTCTCTCAGACCTACCTGGAAATGGCAAGGATCAAAGCTGGGACTTTCTGAACGCAGAAGCATGTGCTCTGCTGCTGAGCTATGATCCCCCTCTATAGATGCTTCCCAACTGTGAAACTCTTTCCCCCAAGGCAGTTGTGGCTGGCACCACTGGTATTTACCAAATAGGCACCAAGCAAAGTCTGCCCTGTTCATTTGGTAGGCGATTTAATATTACTTGCTGTGGATAGTTCTTAAGCCCCTCACGAGTGGTGATTGTTTTCAGGGTTGATTTCAACATTGCTGTTAACATTATGCGTGTTCCAAGCTTAAGCTAGTTGCACTTAGGTCCCGTTGAACTCAATGTGAAAAATTATGTCATGACATTGATTTCACTAGAAACCAAGTTCTCCAGTCTATTTTTTGAAAGCTTTTTGCTTCTCTTTGTTAATGGTTTGCGTATCTGATTTTTAATTGTTATTTTTAATGGTCTTTCATTTGATGCTTGTTCACTGCCTTGCATACTGACAAAGATATAAAGGTGGCATGGAAATGTTTTAAAATAAGCAAGCATAACTCCTACGCAAAAAAGCCACTCTGCTTAAGAGTGCTTGTATATGGGGATGTTGAAGGGTGGTAGTTGAAATGTCCATACACTTTAGAATGAAATAGTCCTGAGAGATGCTCTTCAAATGATTTGGAATTACAGTTATCTTGAAATCTCACTCAAAGCATGGAATTTTATTTTATTTTTGCATTGTCTCTGACCTGGATGTGTTTTGTTTTAGTTCAACCTGGTGTGTGAAGATGCCTGGAAACTGGATTTGTTTCAATCATGTGTGAATGTGGGATTTTTTGTTGGTTCCATAAGCATTGGATACATGGCAGACAGGTAGGTCAAATTTTATATATACAATTGGAGTATTTATTGTTGTATAGCCACAGGCTATATAACAATGCAGCATAGCTTTGCTGGAAAAATATTGTTTTTAACTGAACTTCAATGAGCTGGCTAAAATATCTGAACCGATTACTGGCCTCAGCTGCATATGAGAATTGGCTCCCTTCATTTTGTCTGGTGATGGCCCAAGAAACTTGAACTCTTGTATGTACACACCATTAACAGCTGGTTTACAGCACAAGCCTATTCTTCTGTTTAGAAGCAAGTCCTGTTAAATTCAATGGGGAGAGAGAATACATGCAAACTCGGCAGTTTCAAGACAAGTTAATTATGTGGCACTCTGATCCCAAGAGGTACCAGGGCTGCAGATTTTATAGAAAATCATACTTGTTAATATTGTTAATTGGTGAAGATGTGGGAAAGCTGCTTCATAAGCATTGTTTATAGTGATAGCTCAGGTGGTAGAGCATGAGGCTCTTAATCTGAGGGCTGTGGGTTCGAGCCCCACATTGGGCAAAAGATTCCTGCATTGCAGGGGGTTGGACTAGATAATCTTCGTGGTCCCTTCCAACTCTATGATTCTATAATCTATTCAATCCTAAAATAAAAGGTAAAGTTAATGAACAAAATAATTTTTTTTGGTTTTGTCCAATAGTAATTTAGCTTATTTTTATAGCTCCACAGCAGAACATATTCTTTGCATGCAGAAGGCCCCCGCTTCAATCACCATGTGAGCTAGGAGAGAGCCTTGTCTGCAGCCCTAGAGAGCTGCTCAGAATCAGAGTAGACAATTCAGAGTTACATGGACCAGCGGTCTGGTGCAGTGTGAAGCAGTTCCACATGTCCCTCTCCCCTCTTTATATGTATAATATTGACAAATGTCATTTTTCTCCACAGGTTTGGGCGTAAACAGTGCCTGTTAATCACCATTTTAATAAATTCCATTTCTGGTGTTCTCATGGCTTTTGCACCTAGCTACACATGGACGGTGGTTTTCCGCTTGATCCAAGGATTGGTCAGCAAAGGGGGTTGGCTAACAGGCTACATCCTGAGTAAGGCTCCTTACAGTTGTCTCTTCTGGGAATTAATCTAATAGTGATTAAACTTTGCATGCAGAAGGTCCCAGGATCAATCCTTGGCAACTCCATATAGGGCTGGAAAAGACTCCCTCCTGCCTCCAATCCAGAGATCTCATGCTCATTCACTTTTCTCCTAGGAACAACAGGGATTTCCAGTGATTTGATGGAACTGATAAGGTTGAAACCTTAGAATATTATCAGTCTCTCAGGGTTGTCTTGGGTCCTAAGATATCAACAAACGATGGGATGCTTTTGATTTCTAAATAGAAATGTACTTCCAGTCAAGGCTTTCTTCCATTCAGAACCCATGGGAACTCAGTTCTTAGAATTGCCATTCTAAGAGAACAAGGGAGGTGTTCGTGATGAGTTCTGGCACCTCTTTTCTAGAAAAATAGCACTGCTCCCAATCACTGTAGAAGCTTAGCTTTGAAAGATCTACAAGCAGCTGTCATGCTCCTGTGGGTGCTCTCTCAGTCAGCAACAAGGACAGGGTGACAGGCACAACATAATCCAGACAAATCAAAAGTACAGAGAATCAGTCTAGGCCCAAACCATGATCCAGAGAAAAGGAGAGCATCGCAAGAAGATGAGGCAAGGTAGAATACAGCAGGGCACACAACCCAGCCTCATCAAAACAAAAACACAAAAACCCAACAACTAGAAGACTCAAGAGGGAGTCCTTATATACTCTGGCCTAAGCCCCTGGCCTACCTGGCAGCAGGGTCAATCCCTGTGTTCAAGGTCCTGCAGCATCCCAGCTGAGGTTTGTCAACATGGGCGGTTGAGAAGACACCTCACGTCAGCTCCCTTTTGTACTTTACATGTTGATTGCAGCATCTGGGCTTGAAGAAACATGTGATCCTCACCTATTCCAATCGTATTCCAGCTGAGGAACCACAAACCTCCCAGAACTAGCAAGCCTCACCTGGCCAGCTAGGGAGCTGGGCTGTGGGCCCTTGCCTGCCTCAGCCTCCTGGAGCACCCCATCTGCTGCTCCCTATGCCTCAGAGCCTGCTGTGTTCATGGAGACAGGGGCCCCTCTGGCTCTGGTGATGGGCCCTGCAGCTCTGGTTCCTGTGCACCAACCCCCATCCCCTCGTCATCCTCTGTTACTCTGTTACTCCATGAGTATTTCCTACACCAACCTCTTCTTTCCCATTACTAGCTTACCCCAGTGTGTCCCAGTCCTGGCTACACCTCTTGCCAGGATCCTGTTCCTCCTCTTCCTCTTTTCTGTTGTCTTGCCAGTTCCTGACAGCCTCCTAGACCACACCCTCACTACAGCTTCTAGTAGTTCAAGCAGTTCAGAGATTGCTTACTCATGAGGAGAGCCCTTACTCAGAAGAAAAGCTGCATGACATCCTGGGTCTGTAGATGCATGCTATGTTGTTACTTTTTGGCTTGAACCCAGAGCTTTTGGCACAGGCATTCTCAAGGACTGGGTGGTGGTGGGTCCACTGCCACCTCTAACAGCTCCAGAGGTTTTTTGGAAGATCTCCTCATGGAGAAAATTTAAAGGGACACGCATCTCTCAGCTCTGGTTCCCATGGACCCTGCCTGCACCTTAAGGTCTTCATACTGCACCTTAAGGTCTGGTTCATCCTTTGAGGACTCCCTACCAGGTCAGAGCTAGACATGACAGTGGCTTTCAACAACAGCTGTGTTGGTTGAGGGTGATGGGAGTTGCTGATCCACAGTTTCCCAGGCTGGTGGGTGGGGAGGTGGGATGGGATGTGGGAATCTACTAAGATTTGAAATATATGAAGTTCAAGGTGGCTTAATAGATGGAAGATCTAGTGTAAGCTGTCTTCAAATCATTTCCCGCACCCATTTGCTTATGCTAATGAAGTTTCTCCACCCTTAAAAAGTCACAGAATTTGTTGGCCTGAGCTACAGAAGAACCGTCGGCATTGTTTACCAGGTAGCCTTTACTGTTGGACTCCTTGTGCTTACTGCTGTCGCTTATGCAATTCCTCACTGGAGATGGCTACAACTGGCAGTTACCTTGCCAAACTTCTTCTTCTTGCTGTATTACTGGTAAGAAAGATTTCCATTACAGCCAAAAAAGTCAAGGCATCTGTATAATACCAGCATGGAAGCTTAGCTAGATGTATTGGAAGGCTGGTGTCCAATTCCAGGAGGCCTTTGGCATGGTGCTGCCAGAGGGCCCCCACTCCTCAACATGGACACCCAACACATAAACACATCAGCTCCCAACACAGTATTTTTCTTCCTCTTCTTCCATTCGAGAGAGCCACTGCTTCATGTTCACCACCAAGCCAAGCAAGGAGGATGATACATTGGAGCATGTTGACTCAGCTGGGTAGGGTTAGTGCGAGGGATGCTTTTGAGCCCCTGGGCCCTTGACCAGTGCCTGATCTGACTGGTCACTGGGACTGGGACTGGTATCCATCATTTTACCATGTAAAAGAGAACTCACAGTGTAGGATATTTGGCATGGAGGTGACAGTCCTCACTTCAAATGTCTCATGCAACTCAGGCCAACTTCCATATGGCCTTATCCCTTTTTTCTTTACAAGTAATGTTTTTACAGTCTCATGCATTTTGCTACCATCTAGGAATGCCCCATTTCTTGCTGTTCTAGGTGCCTTCCGGAGTCTCCAAGGTGGCTGTTAGCCCAACGGGAAAATGACAAAGCCCTGAAAATTATTAAACGCATTGCCAAGGGAAACCGGAAGAAGCTGCCTCCCTCTATGGAGGTAACCCGACCCATTTTGCCTTCAAAGTTACATAAGTCACGCCGATGCACAGTTTGTATATGGGTTAGAAATCCAAACAGAGGCCATTTTGGCAAGCCAGAATACGGCAAACATGGAAGCGTTTGTAAACTTCAAAACCAATTCTGGTCCCACATGCAATGAAGCTGGGAGGGGTGATCAGTGGAGCCAGATATTGGAGTAAAATAGGCCACAACTTTATTGATTATGGGAGAAAAGGCATGGGCATGGATCCAGTGGCGTAGCGTGGGGGGTGCGAGGGGTGCCAGCCGCACCGGGCGCAACATCTGCGGGGGGCGCGAGTCCAGAGGGAAGGGACAAGTTCCTTCCTCGGCCGGGCTCCCCGCCGCCACCGCCAGCCTTGCGCCCTAGCGCGCGCGCCCCCCCCCGCCACCGCTGTGGCTGCGCTCCACTCACTGCTCACAGGAGGAGCAGCCGCTGCAGCAGCGCTGACGCCGCCACCGACGCCTGGCCGGGCATGGGCAGCCTCCGCACCCCGACGCCGACGCCATCCCCTTCCCCCTTTTTTCCAGAGCTGGGGGAGGGGGAGGTTTTAAAAGGGGGTCTTGCATTGGCGATCCTGCAGCACTTTGGGCCGCACGACGCGAGCGCGCAGCACGGATCAGCCACGACCCCACCCCGTGCATTTCCCGGGGGAAAGTGCTCCGCGTGGGAGGTGCGTTTCCCCTTCATTCCCTCTCGTGCAAATCCTCCTTGGGTTCCCTCCCCCGTCTTTCCTCTCCCTACCTCACAAAAGCCTCACCTCCTCGCCGCCTCTCGCCTCCGCAGGAGCGTTTCCCTCCGCGGAAGAAGGAGCAGGGCGCTTCTGCAACTTTGGATTGCAACTTCCTGCTTCCCTGGGAAACAGAGCCCGGCCGGGTCAGTTGTCCAGCGGAGGGCCAGTTCCCCCCTCCCTCCCTCTCTCTCTCTCTCTCTGCAACCCTTGCGCCCCCCCCCCACTACTTGCAATGCAACTTCCCCGCTCCATGCGCTTTCATAGAATCTGTCGAGCTGGAAGGGAGCCGAGGGTCATCTAGTCCCACCCGCTGCAATGCAGTAATACGCCGCTGCCCCCCTACAAGGGATCGAACCTGCAACCTTGGCCTTATCAGCGCCGTGCTCTTAAACTGAGCCATCCGGGCTCCCCTTTCCCCCACCTTCTTGCGTGCCTGAACCTGTCCGCGTTTTGCATTCTAACACTTGCAAGCTCCATCCTCCAGCAGTTCCCTGACGCCAGCTGCACTTCCTTTCAGGCCAATACTTGGCAGCCATTAATCGGAATACCTTGCAACATTTCATCAAAGAAAATTGAGACGCCCTATTCCATAATAATAATAGTAGTAATAATTTTATTATTTATACCCTTCCCATCTGACTGGGCTGCCCCAGTCACCTTGGATAAAAATATAATAAAACATTTAAAAAAACTTCCCTTCAGAAGTTGTAGAGTTACTTATCTCCTTGGCTTGGGGGGTGTCTAATAAAAATAAAAATAAATTATTTATACCCTGCCCATCTGGCTGGGCTTCCCCAGCCACTCTGGGCAGCTTCCAAAAAAATATTAATACGTCAAACATTAAAAGCTTCCCTAAACAGGGCTGCCTTCGGATGTCTTCTAAAAGTCTGGTAGTTGTTCTTCTCTTTGACATCTGGTGGGAGGGCGTTCCACAGGGCAGGTGCCACTACTGAGAAGGCCCTCTGCCTGCTTCCCTGTAACCTCACTTCTTGCAGGGAGGGAACCGCCAGAAGGCCCTCGGCGCTGGACCTCAGTGTCCGGGCAGAATGATGGGGGTGGAGACGCTCCTTCAGGTCTACTGGGCCGAGGCCGTTTAGGGCTTTAAAGGTCAACACCAACACTTTGAATTGTGCTCAGAAACGTACAGGGAGCCAATGTAGGTCTTTCAATGTAACTTCATACATTGTTGTTGTTGTTGTTGTTGTTGTTGTTGTTGTTGTTGTTGTTTAGTCATTTAGTCGTGTCTGACTCTTCGTGACCCCCTGGACCAGAGCACGCCAGGCACTCCTGTCTTCCACTGCTTCCCGCAGTTTGGTCAGACTCATGTTTGTGGCTTCCCCTCCCCATCCAGCTTGGTTTCCCTAGCCACTCGGAAACCCGAACCCTATGGAAATAGGGATGTCAAAGTTGCAGGTTCGATCCCCGCACGGGACAGCTGCGTGGTCCTGCATCTTTCCTCAGGGCCTGCAAGACAGAGCTGTTCCACCTGGCCTTTGGTTTGGACTCAGTGGGACCCTTATGTCTTCCCTCCCCTTACAGTTTTGATTTGTGGGCTACTTTTAAAATGAGGCTGCTTTTCAAATTGCATTTTAACCTGTATTTTAAATTGGTCCCTCCCCCCATAATGTTTCTATTGTAATTTTTCCGGTGTTAGCTGCCCTGAGCCCGGCTCTGGCTGGGGAGGGCAGGGTATAAATAAAATGTATCATCATCACCACCACAGGGGGTTGGACTAGATGACCATCGGGTCCCTTCCGACTCTACGATTCTATGATTCTATAAAGTGAAGTGTTACCGGAAAAATTCGAGGGCGCGCTTGCACTCGAGTGCTAAAATCCACGGGTTAGGGGGTGCAAATTACTTGCCTTGCCCCGGGTGCTGACAACCCACGCTACGCCACTGCATGGATCTGTTAATCAACTAGGCTGAGTGCTGGTTGATTTGCTGTCAACCAACAGATGGGGTTGGCTGATGTGCTGGGATGGCACTGAGCCACTGGTAGGGAGTGCTATGGCCTGTCAACCCCTAACTGGGCTTCTGGACAGGATATGCCACCCTCCAAGACTCATAAAGGGGATCTCTTGATGGCGTGGAGCAGAGTGCCCGTCCCCTGTCCCTGCTTCCTAAAGATTCAGCCCAATACCTCTCCCACCATCACAAGTTGTTACACAGTAGACAAAAACTCACAGGTCCAATCACTGGCTCCCCTGTGGCTGGTTCCACCCCACCCTCCCACATGGCTGCCCAAAGGATGTGAAATGCCATTGGGCCACAGAAGAGAATAAAGACACTGGTCGCCTCCCACCCTGAACCCGCATAGGGCTGCAAACATGGCTCCCTGATAAGTCAGGGAACTAGAACTTCCTGTAGAATAATTGTCCTCCTAGCCCACTGTGGTTTGACGGTTATATCTAAAATCAAGCTGCACATGTGTGTTTTTTAAAGCTCTTTCACCCATTAAGGTTTTACAAGAATCCCTGCAGCTATGACTGGAAACTTTCAAGCTCCATTCGTTTTGTTTAGATTCCTTCCTGCTTTGCAGTAGATGACCCTCAGAATCCCTTCCAACCCTACAAGTCTATGATCCCTTTTCCTGCGCCCTCCTCAATGCCCCAATGATACAAACATCGCTTGTTTGCCCTTCTAGGATCTTCAGTCTGAGGAAGAAATGGGTGACAAACCAATCCCTCTATTTCTGGACCTGGTGAGAACACCGCAGATAAGGAAACACACCCTCATCTTGATGTACTCCTGGTAAGGAAAGTCCTTTTAAAACTTTGTATTAAAGCAATTGCTCCAAATCATTAAATTTCTAGGGCACAATCCTCTCCCCTCTCCTCACCTGTCCACATGCAACTCGCAGCGGAGAGCCCTAAAGGACTCAATGGAACTCTTTAATTCCCCTTCTGCAGTGAGCATTAATAATAGTAATAATAGTAATAATAATAAATTTATTATTTATACACCGCCCATCTGGCTGGGTTTCCCCAGCCACTCTGGGCAGTTTCCAACAGAATATTAAAATACAATTACCTATTAAACATTAAAAGCTTCCCTAAACAGGGCTGCCTTCAGATATCTTCTAAAAGTCTGGTAGTTGTTTTGTATATGGTCAATGGCTGGACCACAAGCACTTTCCACTCTGCCAATGCTCCTCAGGGCTGCCTACGTAGCTCCCATCAGGCTCCATATTTAATTTTAAGCTGACCTACATATTTGGCTAGAACTATGAGTAGGCTTTCTGCACACACAAAAAACAACCCCAACCCAGGGAAGACCCTGGCTTCACCTGGCCTCTGTTTTTTGTCTAGGTTCACAAGCTCTGTGCTGTACCAGGGCCTCATCATGCACATGGGAATTGGTGGCGGCAACATTTACCTGGACTTTTTTTACTCTGCTCTTGTTGAATTTCCAGCCGCCTTCATACTCATACTCACAGTTGACCGCATTGGCCGCCGCCATCCCTGGGCTGCAGCAAATCTGGCAGCAGGAGCCGCCTGTCTCCTTACAGCCCTAGTGCCTGAAGGTGAGCAAGTTGGGCGCTGAAATGGACCTATACGTTCTCTCTTTTTTCTGGCTTTCTCCATATAGGGCAAAATATACAGGAACTTGGACCTGCGGGGAGAATATCAGCTTGAGAGGGGTGGGGATTCTGAAAGGAAAATGACTGGCAGGGGAAGGGTTGAGCTCCTTCTTTCCCATCCTGAGTGTA
Source organism: Podarcis bocagei (assembly GCF_964188305.1). Classification (NCBI taxonomy): domain Eukaryota; kingdom Metazoa; phylum Chordata; class Lepidosauria; order Squamata; family Lacertidae; genus Podarcis; species Podarcis bocagei. The sequence continues at coordinate 56,311,204 of NC_138127.1, read as the reverse complement.
ACCGAATCTAGCAGCAAAACCCAGTCTTCCAAATGTGTATGTGCGCTCAGAATCGATGCCCCAAGGGCAAGGAACCTGTGACCCTTCAAATTTTGCTGGCAAGGCCAAACCAAGACATTTTGGCACCTGAGGTGAACTCCAAAATGGCGTCACTCCCCCACCAGGGGAGAAGGGGTGAGTGAAGAGCTAAGGAAAAAGAAGGGGGAGATATCTACATTGGGAATGGGGGAGGGGCAGTGGCGTAGCGTGGGTTGTCAGCACCCGGGGCAAGGCAAGTAATTTGCGCCCCCCTAACCCGTGGATTTGCGCCCCCTAACCCGTGGATTTGCACCCCCTAACCCATGGATTTGCGCCCCTAACCCTAACCCCCAGATGTTGCGCCCGGTGCGGCCGGCCCCCCCTGCACCCCCCACGCTACGCCACTGGGGAGGGGATAAAGATTCACATTGGAAACAAGGGTAGGAGGAGACCAGCAGTTTCTCCTATTTGCCAAGAGGCCGCTGTAGAGGTGGCATTGGGTGGGGGCTGCTGAGGAGGCAGCAGATCTGGCCTCCAAGGAGCTCTCCACTGCTATTGCTGCCACTGTGGCAGCAGCACCACCAATGGACAATGTATTCCTTGAAGGTCAGATCTGCTTCTCCTGTGGATTCTCTCGCCTGAGGCAGTTGCTTCACCTTGCCTCATGGGTGGGTCGGCCCTGGTTGCTGGACTACAACTCAGCGAGGAATGAATCCAACAATATCTGGAGGGCTGCAGGATCTCTATCCCTAAGCTATCTATATCAAGTACTGTATGACTTCACCCTGCTGCAGGCTATTGTGTGTAGGTGCTCTTCACTTCTATATATCCAACGTTCGGATAAGAAAACCCTATGGCGGTCATTTCTGTTAACTGGTTTGCACCAATCTCAAGAATGCTGGCTGCATATTGAGCTAGTCTTTCCATAACAGCATCCATTCAAGGTTTCATCTTGCAAATACACAGGGAAACTCCATTTCTAATTCTGTGTTTGTGTACCTGTGAATGTTGATTCATTACTTCCTGACAAATACCAGGTGCTACAAACACAAAAGTACTGTGTGCAGTATTTGCCCCATGAAATACAATTTCTAAGAAGATGTAACTTTTAATACCAATTTTGCAGAGAAAACCTAAGGAGCCACAAAGCTTTCAACTTCTTAACAGTGTGTGCAATGTCTTTTCAGATCTCTATTGGCTTAAAATGACTGCCGCTTGCATAGGCAGGATGGGCATTACAATGTGCTATGAAATGATTTGCTTGGTCAATGCAGAACTATACCCAACTTTCCTCAGGTGAGTGAGCCATCTTCTGATACTATAGGATGGGCTGGTGTCCCTTTGTCAAAAGGACCAGTTGACAGTCAAATGTAGAGCTCTCTGCTTAGGCTGTGGGTGCAATGATATTAACTGTTGCTTTTCACAAGCTGGTGGAAAAAATGTGAAAGTTTATTTATTAATGAACACATTTGTAGACAATCTTTCTTTTAAAAATGCTCAAGACGCCTGTCTTGCAGTTATGAAGTAAAAAAAAAAGTACAAACAGAAATAAAACAACTCTTTAAAAATCCTCAAGAGAACATGATAAAGAAGTAGGAGCTAGCAGGGAATGTGAATTTAATAGCTTTTAATGAGAGTGTTTGACCTGCTTTAATTTCTATTTTCCATTTGTTTCCACAAGTGGCTGGATCTCTGGGGCACTACGGTAACTGGGCAAAAGGGGTGATATTAGATTCTGCAGTGATAGAAATAATGGCTTCCACATTTATTTTTACAGGAATCTTGGTGTTCTTGTCTGCTCTTCAATGTGTGACATCGGTGGGATCATAACTCCATTCATTGTCTATAGGCTGGCAGATGTCTGGCATGAACTTCCACTTGTTGTCTTTGGTAAGAATATGAACTACTTCTTTTATGTTGAATGAGGGTAGATTATTCATTCTCGGACAGGGAGCTGTGGTTCTCCAGATGTCACTGAACTGCAATTCTCACCTGCCCCAGTTAGGGATAGGAGAGAAATCAAATTTAAATGTGAACCTAGCTAATTTTCACTTTCTGAAACAATATGCAAACCAATGCAGCCATCCATTGAAATACACAGTTCTCTTAATTTTGCAATGCCGTTTTCCAATCAGCTTGGTCAATGATCAAGGATGCTGGTAGTTGTGGTTCAGCAATACCTGGAGGACCACAGGTCCTGCCTCTGAGGCATTATGGGGAAGGATCTGCAACTGTAGGTAGCCATAGGCTACAATCTCTCATCCATACCACTTTTGAATGCATTCAGTTATAAGTCTGTTCCATGCTCTTTCCACATTATTCTCCAAATTCATACTCAAATATCCCTAGCTAAGGTAGGTATACCTAAAGGTGAAGAGGATCAGATAGAAGCTGACAGTAAACCTGCAGGCAGCTCCTATAATTGAACAAAATATCCAAAGGATCCTGCTGACCCAACTCCTGTATACTACTTGAACATATGTTTGTTTTTCTGACAGCTGGGCTTAGATTTCTTCCTTTACCTCAGAGGTTTCTTGGCAAGACATTACAGCTACATTTCTATAGTCCTCTCCCGATAAAACAAACCCTAACTCCTGCTGTCAAAAACAATCCACATCATGCTATTCTGCTAAACAATTCATTTTTATCAAATTATTGTGTAATGTTATTCTCCATTATCTGCATAGCATACTCACATCCTTTTTCAAAAGCCCAGATATGGTACATTCAGAGCAAATTCAGAGGAAATCACTCTGGACATTTGAAAAAGGATGTGAATATGCAGAGATACTCTGAAGTGTAAGTGATACATTTAATCTATATTGTCACTGTGGTGAATTCCTATGAACTGCAGCTGATTCTCCTATCTAAGGAGGATTCTGGAGAAAAATGAGATCACTCATAAAATAGGCTGCAGGTGGGGGAGAGGAAGAGAACTTGCATCTACACGCTGCCATTTCCTTTAATACAGTTCAGCAATATCTTATTGGCACGACTTACAAATTGCTATAGTGCCTTAGTATCGTTTCACATAGGGTGGTCTGTCTCAACTGATCTTTTGTTTGTGCCGTGTGTCTGAAGCTGTGATTGGTCTCATTGATGGTGGCTTGGTTCTGCTCTTACCTGAAACCAAAGGAAAAGCTTTACCTGAGACTATTGAAGATGCCGAAAATATGCACAGGTATGGTCCTGTACAACATATCTTATAGAGAAAGGCATTCTTAGTGAATGAGAGCTCTAGCTGGGCATTCAGCAGCACCGGAAGGAAGGGGGAGTGCATGGGGGCATGTTCCACACAGGGTGAGCTGCCTTGATCTTCCTGTGTTGAGCCAGGTGTGATGAGCTCTGAACAGAACTCCTCAATGACTTTGAAGGAAGGTGCTTAGAATGCTGATAAGGCAGAGGTCTCAATCTAACTGCATTCAGCAGAGCATGGTAAGAAGCCCACTCCAGGCCTTCAAACTCAGCCTGTGAAGGTCTTCTGTGTGGGCTCAGTAGTTGGAAGTGGAGCTTGCACTCAGAACCCCACTGCCCTTTTCACACATTCATGTTGCTTGCCTGAAGAAGGAACAACATATGGCCAGCAGGAGGAATTGGTGGAGAGGAGCAACCAGCAAAAACTAAATTTAGATTTGGAGAGTGCGATTTCCCATTATAGGGGCAAATGAAATCAGGGGTGGGGGGTGGTCACAGCTGGAGCCTGAAATGTGATAATGTGGGTGATAATGTCCTGTTGGTCAGACAAAGGCAGAAAATTAGGCTCCTAATATTTATACCAGGCCTGGCCAATCTGGAAGCTTCATTGTTCCTGCCAATCATATTGCATATGTCTGCTTCTTCCTAAGGTTTTGAGTAGAGGTATGGCAGCTAATTTTTGGTGATCACTCATAGCCAAGTAGGATTGTCTTCCATAAACATGGTTTTAACAATGAGTCCGTAAGTGACTGTGGAGGCCAATTCTGGATCCACATGTTCTTCCACAGTGGGGACATAGGCTTCCGGGTGGGAGTTGATCACAGCATGGATTTGCCAAGCGTGCCTTCCTCTTAGCACATTTCTCCCTTGCATCCTGAGTTCGAGTGTCTTCAAAGCCCATGACACCTTTGGTAAAGGCTGTTCTCCAATTGGAGCTCTTGCAGGCTAGTGTTTCCCAATTGTTGGTGTTTATACTACATTTTTTTAAATTGACCCTTTAAATTTTTTAAGTGACCCTGCTGGGAGTACGAGATTCCCGACGGCTTCATTCACAAGGGTCATAGGAACATGAAAGCCCACTCACCATGACAAGGTGATGATCCAGCGAGTGAGGGCAGCTAATAGAGCTAGTAGCAACACCCAGCACCCTTGGGCAGGCCCCTGGGGGCAAGTGTCCTACAAAGACCTATTAACATCCATTGGAGGGGATTTTAAATGGAAGGCAGCTCACAGATACATTTCTCAGATTGATGTAATACTGCCCTCACTAGCAGGCGTGCCAGGAGGAGGCAATGATGTTAGGTTAAGGCCCACCAGCTGCAATGAGGCTTGTGACTTCCAAGATTGAGGAGGGGAAGTTTAGCTCTTTACCTCTAACCGCAGCCCTAATGAAAAAGCACCCCTCCAAAAGCTGCTATTCACACCAGGAGGGAAGTTTTTATTGGAGCCAAAGGAAACTTCAAACTTGCTGCAAATCACAGCTTTGGAGGGGTGGTTTTTGTGATCACAGCAGGTTCAAACTCTCCCTCACTCCAGCATTCGCATGCCTGACTGGAAGTCCCCTTCAGCTGTTATTTACATTTAATAAAAGGTTCATGCAGCTTGAAGAGATGTATTTAGTGTAATTTAGACCCAAAAATCATGGAACACTAAATTTCTGATTCTCTTTTCCTGTTCATGTTACTCTTCCGGCTTTGTTTCCACAGGCAAGGAAGGCCAAAAGAAAAAATTATTTATCTCCATGTTCAAACCTCAGATGCGGCAACCAATTAAGAAGAGCCATTTTCTGCATGATTTTCACTTGATTTGGCATTAAAGAAAAATGGAGCAAGAGAGCAAACACATGCACACAGGCTGTCGTAATTTTTTGAATTTTCTTTATCCTCTGATTCCTTGCTGCTTATCACAACTACAGTGTGTTTTTGACACTCTGCGAGACTGGAGGGAAGTCTATCGATCAGGGATGGGGAAACTAATCTTCCAAAGGTTGTTGGACTCCAAATCCCATCAGCCCAAGCCAGCATGGCCAATAATCAAGGGTGATAGTGGTCATAGTCCAGCAACATCTGGAGGGCTATAGGTACCCTTTCCCAGGGGACTTAATCAGTACACAATCTGACCAAACTACAGGTCCAGTTAAAGTGTGGAGAAGCCCTAGGTCTTCCCTTGATTGCACCACACTGGGCTGGGCTATGCTAATAATAAAGTAAGAGCACAGCCACACAAATCCTACAACCATATTCTTTTACTAGATAGGACTAGTGGAAGGTAAATCCCATTAAATGAACTTGACTTTCTTTGGAGTAAACATTGGACCAGGCTTTGGAGGACTACAAAAGATAAATAAATAGAAGACTTGCCAAAGTCCATTATGGCAAAGTTTGACAGTTTGTATTCAAAGGGTTGAATGAGTAACAAGAGATGTGGAAATCAGTTTATGAGAACAAAACTTGCTTTAGAGTTTAGCATTGTTTTCACAGAGTTTACAGCCAGAAAAATACTAGCAAAGGATAGACTCAAACCCTACATGATGAAATTCTGTATGTGGTTTGGGAAACAAAAATGAATGGGAAGAATTCATTGCATCAGGAAATAGACAGTTTCTAAAGAAAAAGGAAGTCATTTACATCATTTTGCACTGCATTCAGTATTTAGAAGGACCAATACTGTGCAACAATTCTCCCCATAAAAAATGTTCTGATTCTAGCTATCTAGTTCACCTACAGACTTTGGGTGCAATCTGGCCCAATTTAAATGTATTTTAAGCCTCACTATGGAGTTAGGCAAATACTTAAATCAGGATGAAAGACAAAGAAAATTCTCAAAGTTCTTAATTTTGGTCAGTTCTTAATGTAGCGTTCTGTGTGCCTCATCTCATGTGTCCATGTGCATGCATTATCCCCTCCTTGTCCCCATCTTGTCCATCCATTTCAGGTATCTCATGATGTAGGCTGTTTTCTCATGCCAATTTCTCAGTGCAAAATTCCAGGCATTTGAGACACTCATCCAGGATTCGTGTTTCCTTTGGGAATGAGCCACTGTGGAGACTGTGGTTTTTATGATATATGGTTACTTTACACATATATACAACCTGAGCCTATGATGGAGGGGCTCACACAATTAACACTCCAATAAGGCCCTGCTTCTCCTATAGCCACAGCCTTGGATTCAAGCAGAAATCAAACATTGTGCTCTGCCTCTCTGGTTTCCAGTCTGTAACTTTACTGCTGGGTCGCATTACATACACTTTCAACTCTAAACTCTGGCTTTTGTCCTCACTATATGCAAGTTGGGGGAACCCCACCTATTTGCCATCTCACACAGAGCCCCCTCTCCTTTGCTTTCTTAATGACTCATGATTGTTCCTTTGTTCTCTTAATGGCCCATCATCCTGCAAAAAGAATGCCCCCCCAGAACAATAGATATTCAGCCAAGTTTGAAGATAGATAGACAGATGGCCAATCAGACTGCATCAATACAACATAATTTGAATTAGGGTCATTTCTAAGAACTATTTTTTAAAAATGTGCACTATATGCTACCTTTACAATACTCATCCATTTAACAGATGCACACACAGGACAAAAATATATATATTTATTTTTTTAGTATAATGACCTTTACATTACAGTCAGTTAAAGTCCTCACGGTTTTATTTCCTAGACAAGCTGGTTAATTCTCAGAGCCTTTTATAAACTATAGCTGAAAGAACACTGATTTTCAAATAATACTTTCCATTCGCTTGTCGTTAATTGAGCTGCTTAGCATGGTGCCGATGAAAGTTTTCTACGTCCTCGATGGTCTCAGGCAAAGTTCTCCCTTTGGTCTCAGGCAGAAATAGCACTGATCCAGCAGCAATCAAACCAACTGCAGCTGGCAATGAAACACATAAAAAGCAGTTAAGACCCAACATATGGCAATGCACATTTTAAAAAACCAGCTCACTGTAAATCACGAAGGCAGTTCAATATGCAGACCACCCCCTTAAATTTAGCACAACTCACTTCCAAGTAAACATGCTTAGGAAGATTGGGGAAATCAAGAACTCACAAACAGGACAAGGAAGTGCTGAACAGAACTTATGGTTATAACTAATAATGGATAGGATGAGAAAAAAGCAAACTGGAGTGCAATACAGATAAGAGAGAGAGAGACTTGTTTTGTGACTCAGTTTCCTTGGTAGTTGGTATTCAGCCTACTTTAGCTGGAGGTGTGGTCCTCCTTAAAGAATAGGTTTGCAGCTTAGGGGTGCAGTTTTCTTTATGGCCTTTGGACTGGACACTCTGCTAATGTCCACTGGGCCAGAGTTTTCCCACCAACTTAGGCTAATGTGTCAGTTGTGGTTGCTGGTGTGCTGAGACAGCCTTGCTCTAGTCCAGGGGTCAGCAAACTTGTTCAGCAGGGGGCCAGTCCACTGTCCCTCAGACCTTGTGGGGGGCCGGACTATATTTTGAAAAATAAATAAGAACGAATTCCTATTCCCCACAAATAACCTAGAGATGCATTTTAAATAAAAGCACACATTCTACTCATGTAAAAACACCAGGCATGCCCTACAAATAACCCAGAGGTGCATTTTAAATAAAAGGGCACATTCTACTCATTTAAAAACACACTGTCTGTGGGCCAGATTTAGAAGGCGATTGGGCCGGATCCGGTCCCCGGGTCTTAGTTTGCCTACCCATGCTCTAGTCATAAATGCTATTGCAATATCAACTTATAGTACTGCAATGTTTTTAATATGGGAGCTGTAAAAGCTACTCAGAAATTTCAGCTGGTTCTAAACATGACAGCTAGATTTGTTACTGAAATGTGCCTGTCTGAACATATTTCATCCATGTTAACAGAAGTTTGTTACTAATCAGTCTGTTTCTAGGCACAATTCAATGTGTTCGTTTTGACCTTTACAGGCTAAACAACTTATAACTAGCATATTTCTTTCACAATTTTTAAAGATTTGCTTCAGACATCCTCTCCTTTGCATTGTCTTCAAAGGGTTAGGTGGCTGGGTCTTTGCAGAGGTGGCACCCTATTTGTGGAAAGTCTCCCTAGGAAGATTTTAAAGTAGAAAAGTGGAATAGAGATATTTTGATTTTTCATTAAAAGAACAACATACTCAAGCAACTCAAAATAGAGGATTACTTACTAAAAACTACAAGAGGTAGCTCGGACCAGATTTCTGATAGTCTATAGACAACAAACGGGGAAATTATTCCACCGAAGTCACACATGGATGAACAGACCATCACACCGAGGTTTCTGATACAAAAGAAAAAAAACACATTATATTATAAGTTTGTGTGTGTAGGAATTCAGACCTCAAAGCCAACATAAAACTTTATCCTTATCAAGTGTGGTTTTCCTTACAGAAGAGAAAGAGATGCCTACATTCCAACCATTTTTGGAGCAGATAGGAAGGTAAATATTTCCATAGTTACTGCTTGGTTACAAACCTTTAATTCTAAGAGGTCTTATTTATTAGGACCACCATGTTGGGGTGTTGGGTGTTCCCAAATTCCCCTTGAAGCAAAAAAATCCAGAGATATGTTCACACATTATGTGAACACTGGTATAAGCTGTCTTTCTCCACACATGAAAGTAAAAGAGTATATTTGTGTTGATTTGTATAGCTCAACTATTGTGCGGACTGGTACACAGATTATACACTTGTTGAATGTAACATGTGAAAACCCCTTTCTTTTCAGTGAGAGTGCACAGGAGAGTCTTATACCTGTAAATCTGTGATAATGTAAATGTACATTAATCTATATAAAGCAATTTCAGAAGTCACCTTTCCTTTGGTCGTCAAAAGACCTACCTGAGAAATGTGGGGTACAATTCAGTATTGACAAAACAAACCATTTCAAATGCCATCGTGACTCCTAATCTGCCAAAGCAAGATGTAATAATCTTTAGCCAGTGCATATCTGGAAAGGAAAGATTAATATATAATTCTCTAAGGGCTCATTGAAGGAAGGCAATTAATACCGATGACATAACAGGTTATCATTTCCCAGAGTACTAGTGGTAGATAAATCTCTGATTTCTTAGCAGTAAGAAGTTTCAAGGACAGAGCTAATATATGGTTGTTGAGCTCTTTTGCCCAAAGTTGTTCACAAAGAAGTTGGACATTTTTAAGCTATTTCTGAGGAAAATCAGCAAAAACGACACTTCTGACATGGGCTGCCTGGACACTGCTTGTGGCTGCAGTATTCTGGATATGGATGAGAGCACACTAAAGACTTAGGTTGTCCTTGAGATACTGGCTTTATATACAAATATTCAAAGAGTGTCTAGTGGAAGGAAATAGACTGTTTCAGTAGACATCAAATACATATCCAGACAACTCGCAGCTCCAGCACCTCATTCTATCTGCAAAGTGCTTTTAACTGTGTCTCTGATGCCTCCACTCTCTGATGGCTGTCTTATTCCAAAAGCTGGAGAGCAATTTCCAGCCCTCAAGACACCATTGCAATGTGTGCATGACTGTATCTTCTCAACCAGCTCTTTGAGTTCTTGTAGTGCTTTGCTGGTGGTGAGTTCTTGTAGTGCTTTGCTGGTGGGCAGCCCCCATGACAGCGGGAGATCTTAGGCAAAGGAAAAACAAGGGTGGTTGAGGGTAAATCATCCTTGGAAATTCCTCCCAGGGACAAAGAGAACGAGCTTCACTCATAGTTCATCTGGGTACCTGGCTCTCACTCTGGCATGGAACGTGGGGAGCAGGGAGGCACTGAGTGCAAAATCACTTTGCCTGGCAAAAACCCTCCAACGCTGCCATTAAGAAGCAGAGGTTCTCCTGTTCATTAGAGCTTAATTGGACTAAAGTACAGGCACACGCTAGAAGAGATGAGATCACAAACTGTGGAACAAACCAACTGCAAGGACTTTAAGGTTTGAATTTGAGATAAGACTTCATTCAGTGCAAAAGATGGTGGGGAGCCTATGGTTTCTTTATTTAAAGTTTTCTTCTCTACATTTACGATTCTGCAACCCGAGAGCCAGTGTGGTGTAGTGGTTAAGAGCGGTAGACTCGTAATCTGGGGAACCGGGTTCGTGTCTCCGCTCCTCCACATGCAGCTGCTGGGTGACCTTGGGCTAGTCACACTTCTTTGAAGTCTCTCAGCCTCACTCACCTCACAGAGTGTTTGTTGTGGGGGAGGAAGGGAAAGGAGAATGTTAGCCGCTTTGAGACTCCTTCGGGTAGTGATAAAGCGGGATATCAAATCCAAACTCCTCTTCTTCTTCTTCTTCTTCTTCTTCTTCTTCTTCTTCTTCTTCCTCTGAATGTTAGTTTAAATTATCTTTGTATAAGTGAGGATGGGAGAAATTGGATTATAAATATGGAATGCACTCCAATATCCTGTGTGGTGTTGCATATGGTCCTGAGTGCAGTTTTTGAACAATAAACTAATTCACAAATAACTGCTGTGCAAAAGTCAAGTGGTGCTCAACATCTTGTGCAAGACTGTGGGGAATGTGCAGTGCAACCCGAAGTTCCACTGCCACATCCTTTGTAGTACAATATTAGAAGGAATACCTAGTTACTTCTTGAATGACATGGTGCAACAGCTTCTGTTGGCCATATTGACTGAGCGTTTATTACCACCTTACATATGGAATCTTCAGTAATTTCTTGGAAGGGGCAGACATATCCCACAACAGAGGAGAAGCAGACAGGCAGAACTAAATAAGGCTCCCCTCTCTCACCCGGCAGGGAAATGGATGAATGGAGAGGACCAACTTGCCTTCTGGGGTGAAAGCTGCAACAAGGCAAGCCGCTCCTGCCACCAGGTTTGCGGTAGCCCAGGGATAGCGGCGGCCCATGCGCTCTGTGGTGAGGATAAGTATGAGGGCTGCTGGAAATTCAACTAGAGACGAGTAGAAAAAATCCAGGTAAACATTGTCTCCAGAAATCCCCAGGTATATGATGAGTCCTTGGTACATGATAGCGCTTGTGAACCTAGGAAAAGAAGAACCACCATGTTAAATGTGAAACAATGTGTTCGTCTGAGAGGAGACATGTTCCTTTGAGAAATTTGAGACAGATATCCAGGAATTATCACTCAATATAGGATATTTTGGTCTCAAACTGTATTGTTAACCTTTGAAGTTGATACACATAGCAAGGCTTTATCTATTAATTTATCTTTCTTCCTTTCTTCCCATTCTCATCCTTCTCCCTTCTTTCTACTGGGAGCAAATACCGGAAAAGCAAACTGTGATTGGACAAATACTGTAAAGATACTTTGCTTTCCATTAGTCCTCTGGGCTCTTTTGATTAGCTCTAGCTCTAGATTATTATCAACTCTCTTTCTCCCTTGCCTCAGGATCAGTGGGTATACTTTGACAAATCCAAAAGACTGGGCTGAATGGGAGGTGAGATTTGAGACAGGATGAGTGCATGACATGCTTGGAATGGAATAGATCACTTCTCCTGACATGGGATAGTTCAGTGTGAAGATTGGTAGGCTATAGGAGGAAGCCTCTGGCCTGGGCACCCTTCCCCCCCCCCATCCTGCCTATGAATTGGGACACTCAAGTAAAAATGACTACACAAGTAGGCCTGACTAACTACGAGAAAGAGATGGGCAGATTGTGCAAGCAAAGCCTAACTGCATGAATCCAGGTTGTATTCCGAGTTCCCATGTGTGCTGATGAATGACATGTGGACCTCTGGCTTATTGTTATACCCTATTGCATGTTTAACCTTAAACACAAAGGTCATGAATAAAATGATGCTCAGTAAGAATGTGCGTGCCGGGGGCAGTCATGTATTAAACAAGCAAGGAAATTAATAATGAAGTTAAGGGTCTCTTACCAGTTATACATCAAAATAAAAGTGTGTTTTCTCATCTGTGTTGTCCTCACAAGATCCATCAACGAAGGCCCTCGGTTTTCTTTCTGTTCTTTTTCTCCTTTTTCTTCTTCAAGGTTTATACTCTATAAGATAACTGTTGCAATATTAACCAAGGGTAAAGGACCAGGGACATTTTACAGTTTAAACAGGGAGATCCCAGATACAAACTGCTTCCCAGAATGCCCCTGCAATGGCCTCTTATTCCCCTTACTAGGTCAGAGTTTGTGTGTTGCTTTGGCCAGGGCATGAGAGGAGCTGGTTCTGCTGGAGTGGTAAACTGTGGCAGTCTATTTCCCTCCCCAATGTTGGAATTCCGCCTCCAATATTACAGGGATAGATTTGACCTAACCAACGGCTCCAGGGATGCCAACCTGAATAAAATATGGTGGTGTAGGTAAGCCCCGCCCCACATAATTGATCACATGATGTGGTGCACACACACCATTTGAATGGCAATGCCCATCAACTGGGGGGGGCAGACCTCTCAAATGGGGGGGGGGCAAAGACCCCTTGGCCTAGGAGTTGGCTCCTGTATATGGCTCATAGGATGCCCTCCCAGGGAGCATATAGTTACAACAGCATACTATGGAAGCTACTACTTTGTATGCATAAAATTCACCTCAAAACCGGCAGGCATGACTTTCCCATTCTTTTTAGCAATATCACCCATGATTTCCATAGCTCTGCCATTCTGTCCTTGAGAGATCAGCCACCTGGGAGATTCCGGCAGGCACCTGCAAACAAAAACAGGATTCCAGAAAAGCAGCCTTATGAGGCTGTTGCAGGAAGACTCATGGTAAAATCAAGATGAAATGAAATTCAGCCATGCAAGTCCTCACTGCTCCTCAATGCTTGTCCTTTTTGCCAGGCTCCAACAATGAACCATAATAGAATGCAAAGGAAGCTATTTTGTGGCAGTGCATGATTGGCACCAGGCAACCACGCACTCATCCATGCAGATATGCCCATGAATGAATGTATGGATAGTATGAACTCATGTGCTTAGCAGGGACGGGGGGGAGGGAGGTATGGCTGAAATGTGGTACCTGCATACCTAAATTCCTCCTAGGATGTTGAAAACTGGTTTTATAGAGATGGCAAGTACTGGCACTGAATCAGAAGACAGAACGTAAGCAAACAGCACCTTACCAGTAGTAGAACAAAAGAAGGAAACACGGCAGAGTAATGGCAAGTTGCAGCCATCTCCAGTGAGGAATCACATAAGCCACAGCATCAAGGATGAGGAGGCCAAAAGCAAATGCTGTTTGGTAAAGAATAGCCACAACCCTCCTGTAGCTTGGACCAACAATTTCTGTGACTGGAAAATAAATGAGTTGATCTCACAAAGACAGTTCTGAACTGAAATCTAGCTTTATTCCTGTAGAAAATACTGAGCTAGATGGACCAGTGGTCTTACATTCCACTTACTACTACTACTACTACTAAAATATGTATACTGCCCTTCATCCAAAGATCACAGGCTGGTTCACAACATAAAAATACAAAACGAGAAGACAAAATACACAATAAAACAAAAACAAACCCCAACAAACAGATTTAAAAGGCCGTAGAATGTATTATTAGCAATGTGCTTTGAAGAACAAACACATACAAACAGGATAATGAACGATAATGCAAGTATATTTTCATTTTTGTGGGTCTTATTATTGATTGTGTTTCATACACAAGGACCCTTATTGCACATTGTGCAAACTCAATATACAGAAGCTCCTTTGTGCCCAGGACAAAGAGAGTGAGTGTGTATGCACACAGATTTAGAACCTGTGGCTCTCTGAATGTTTTTCCCAGCATGACCCCAACCGGCATGATCAATGGAGCTGCAGTCCAACAGCATCTCTTTTGATCCAGTGACTGGGCAGATTATTTCATCCGCAAGAAGTTACATCAATGAGGGTGTCACACTTACTTAGAATGTAGCCTGCTGTCCAGCTGGCCTTGCTGATTAGTCCTTGGATGAAGCGAAATATCACCAACCACAAGTAGCTTGGTGCCAAGGCCACAAGAACTCCTGCGATGGAATTGACCAGGGTGTTAATTAAGAGACTTGTTTTACGTCCGAACCTGAATTGAGGGTGAGTGACAGAAAAGATACAGAAGGGTTGTTTTTTTTCAAAAACACATGCAAAAGCATGCTTTCATTAATGAATTAAGAACATTGGAATATAAGATGAGTCAGCTGGATGAAGCCATGAACCATCTAGATGTCCAGCATCCTATTCTCACACTGGGCCCCCTCAGGCAAGACCCAAACACAAGAACACTCTGCACTCTTGTGGTTTCCAGCAAATAGTTTTCAGGAGCGTTACTGCCTCCAGCTATGGAGGAAGAGCACAGTTATCATGGTTAGAAGCGTTAAATAGCCTTCTCCTCCATTTATTTGTCCAGTCCTCCTTTAAAGCCACCTGGATTGGTGGCTAGTAGTACCTCATGTGGATTTGAGTTCCATAGCTAAACTATGCACTGTGTGAAGATGTCCTTTCTTTTATCTGTTCCAAATCTTCCAACATTCAGCTTCACTGGATGTCCAGGAGTTCTAGTATTCTGTCCACTTTCTCCATGGCATGCATAATTTCATAAATGTCTATCATGTCACACAAATGCTGCAACCTTTCCTCATAGGGGACTTGCCCATTTCCTTGATCACTTTGCTCGCCTTTTTCTGAACCATTTCCAGCTCTACAGTATCTTTTTTGATGTGAGGTAACACAGTATTCCAAATTTGGTAGCACCATAGATTTGTATAATAGGATTATGATATCGGCAGGGGATTTCCTCCCCACATTCCTAGCGTGGAATTTGCATTTTTCACAGCTGCCGCGCATCAACCCATCTTCATCTAGCTATCCACTACAACCTTAAGAATTTTTTTGGCATGACATGAATCACTTTACACCTGTTTACATCTTACTGCCACCTTACTGCCTGTTCCCTCAGTGTGGAGAGGTCCTTTTGAAGCTCTTTGCAATCTCTGTTGTTGTTTTTGTTGTTGCTGTTGTTTAAAAAACCCAATTCTGAACACTTTAGTATGCTCAACAAACTTGGCAATCTCACTGCTCACCCCTAACTCCAGACCATTTATTTTAGCCCATTTCTGGCTTAGTCATGCTGGCCACATGACCCGGAAGCTGTATGCCAACTCCCTCAGCCAGTAAAGCGAGATGAGCGCCCCAACCCCAGAGTTGTCCGCGACTGGACCTAACGGTCAGGGGTCCCTTTACCTTTACCCCTCCATTCTAGTGTATGCACACGCCTTAGGGCTGTTTAAAATGTATAAAATATTAAAATATATCATACAAGCAGAACAAAACAAGATTGAGTGGAAACACTTTGTAATTGGGCTGCGTGAAAATGGCCTCTCAAAATCGTCTGTGCCGTGGGAATGCGTCTGTCTACCTTGCATACGGAAGATTCCAGGTTCAGGCCCCAGCATCTTCAAGCCGGGCTGGGAGTGTCCCCTGCCTGAAACCCTCAAGAGTCACTGCCAGTCAGTTTGTAGACAATACTGAGCTAGAAGGGCCAAAGTTCTGACTTGGAGTAAGGCAGCTTGTTATGTTCTTGCTATTTGTAGGTGGTAAAATGAGGGGAGGGAGTTTGCCAAATATTCTTGAGGGGAGGTGATGGTCTTCAACAGTTTTCCTCAGAAAATTCTTTTCTGAGGAATTTAGGCTCACATAATGCTGAATGAGACTCTCCATCTTGGTGGCAGGAGGAAGCAGTGAGCTAAGAGAGGAATACTGGAAGGAGAAGGAGGCGAAGGGCCCGGCCCATTGTTTCATTCAACCATACTAAAATAATATTAAACAATTCCACTGATTCCCCATCTGTCCTATGGCAATTCAGTATACTTAACAGCAGTTGGGCAGTGGATGGGAAATGGAGAGAAGGTATCAATTTTGCTATGTGAAAAAAATCCACTTAAGTAATAGAACAGTACCTGCTATGCTGGGCATTATTAGGAATAGTGATAAAACATCTTGCTTCCTTTTCTTAAAACTGTGCATGCTGAAACCTAATCCATGCCCTGTAGTACCACTGCCTGATTTTTAAATAATAACCTGAAAGTTGTCATATGGAGGTTTGATTTTGCAAAAAGCCTTAATGGGAATATTATTCTGTACCCAAAGGAGTCCGTATGTGTCAGATCTAATAAACTATCAAATCCTGAGAAGCTTACACCAAACAGGAAACTGAGAAACATTCAGTAACACAGTGGCATATAATATTAAATTAACAAACATTTCTTAATTATTATTTAATGACTTTCTGCCATCCATGCATAGTATCAGCAAAACTGACCTGATGTTAGCTACCTGAATTTCACCTAATCATTCTGCACCTACCTGTCTGCTATGTAGCCAACACATATGGATCCAAGAAAATATCCAGCATTTACAGATGACTGAAATGCATCTAACTTCCAGGAGTCTTCGCATACTAAATTAAACTGTGGGGACACAATTAGGAATAAAATTACAAATCAGTTCTAAGTGCTAGAATGTAGAGATGACCAGATGGCAGAGGAAGCTACAATTTCCCCATAGTCCACTGCCATTAAAGACTTTCTTCCATGTTTGCTCCAACCACATGGGTGCCAGTGGAGCAGGACTGCTTTTTCTGAGCTAGACACCTTACCTTTGCATCCTCTCCCTGGTTTCCACTTCTCAGCCACCTTTGTAGTTTTCCTTTACAAGATAGTCAGGATCCTTGTGGGAAGCACAAGCCAGTGTCTCCCCAAAAGAAAAGTGTGTTCTATTTTGGAACTGTATTTAGACACATCCAAGGAACCCAGAGTTGGATTGGATAAGAGTCAAGCAAGGCCTGAACCTTATTGAGTAGTGAGGAAAGCTCAAAACTCAGAATGAATAAAATCTGTCCTATGAGCACCAACAAACCCCCTCCATATAAAGAAGCTGCTTAGATTTTGCCAGCCACTTCCTGGACCCAGTTACCTTGGACCCCCAGGACATAGTGAAAACCTGAAAAATTGCTTCTGTTTGCTGTTCCTTCCTTAGTACCACTACATGCCAGTTGTCTTGCTTCTCTTTCCCTTTCTTATTTCACAGGTCTTGCTCACTTTTAGCTTTTGTGGGATCTGAACCTTAGCTTTGTGGAACACCTTTCCAGCAGATGAAATCCTGAGTGTGGTCACATGCCTGCTTTCACTTAAAATTATCAGATGTGGATCATCAGAATCCAGGCTTTTAAGAGGCATGTAGTTCTGCCTGGTCTAACATGCCTATATTGTGGCTTACTGAAACAGTGGCAACGTTACAGTGGGTCACATGTTGGACCTCTTTCCACATATCTCTGTCAGGAGAAAAGCTGTTATGGGGATATCAGTTTTCTTAATTGATCCAATGTTGAATGCATGGGTCAGTATACCAATGACCTTGTGAATTCTGACCTGGAGGCCTGAGCTGTTACAACATGTTAAAAAGACACACCAGCCATGATAATGCTACAAGAGCATTATTGTCTCTCTTAAACAAATACAGAACAGCAACAGGAAACTCCTGACCACACTCAGGTGTGGTCAAGTCCAGTGCCACCTAGTGAATAAATTATATAATGGCACAGTCCGTACAAGGGGTGACCTTTTTTAAAAAAACTAAGGAAGTGGTTCATAAGTAGTGAACCTCCAGATAAGAGCTTTCTAGGTATATGTTTCTGATGTTAACAATTCATTGACACATAAATCTACAGAGGCATTCAGTTTTGGTGACGGAGTTAAGAGATTGGAAACCACAGATTTTCCATTTGTTTCTTTGACATTACATGTGGAAATGTGGCAACTCCGCCTAGTGAGATTTACAGCCCAGCAGAAATGCCTGTTCCTTTCACAATCACTGCTCAATATACCTTCATCTTGCCAACAACCTTGCTAGCTTTGAGCAGTTCCACATTTTTGCACAATGTAGTTAAAACTCATATTGTGCCCTCAAGTTATTTTGCACTACATCTTTCATCTTCCCCGGCTGGCATGGCTGTCCTGGTTGAGAATGGGGTCCAAAACATCTGGAGGGCACCAGGCTGGTGAAGGCCAGCCTCATTTATGCGAACTGTAAACCAAGCTGTATGATTATTTGCCTGAAGCTGACATTTCTAAATTTAAAAAAACAGAGGATGGCCATCACAAAAAAGTACTGGATTTTTCGGGAAACAAAAGTGAATGCTATTGATTTCAATGTCTACTCGCTTCCAAATGAAGCATCAGAATCTGACATGAGGGCTGGCAGCACTAATGCAACCTAATCTGTTGTAAAATGACTTCTTTCCCTCTATATGGAATGTTGTTGGTATTTCCTGAAGCCCACCTGTACATACCACAGTGATACCCCACCACCTCCTCCTCGTCTTCCCAGTTTTGAGCTATTCACCAGAGCATTCTACCCCACCCTGGTGACGTTGAGATGTTTTGAGCTACAGCTCCTATCATCCCCCACTACTGGCCACGTTGCCTGGGTTTGATGGGAGTGGTAGCCCAAAACATCTGGAGGTCATCAGCTTGGGGATGACTGTACTAATAAACTAAGAGAGAGCATGGGAAAGGCAACAGCATGACCTTACCTCGCTCACAATGGACCATATTGAAGGATCATAGACCCAGCCATCTTGGCAGGTTGTAAGAGAGAAGTTCTTGTTACTGGAAAAGGCTTCCAACGGTTCTGTGCAGCTCAGCTCAGTTGCATTCCAGTCCACATCGTATCTCATGCATTGGCGGGTGAAAGTCTCTCCATTTGGAACTGTGTAATTCACCTCCTGTTCGGGGCTCCAGCCACATCTACTGCTTAACTCGGCAGCTCCAGGATTCAGGCAACGGTGCTCAGGTATAAAGCCAAGGAAAACGACTCCCACATAGATCGGGGCAAAGGCAACAGAGACGAAGCAAATGAGAAAAAAGGCTCTTTTCTGGAACAGGTCGAATTCCCCAATGTGCTCTAGAATGTCATCGAAGTTTGGCATTTTGTACAAAGCCTGTCATTCACAACACTGTTCCTAATTGTGCCGAGCAGAAATATGCTTAAACAACAGGACGTCTGACCCCCAAGTCAAAGTATTGGTTTATAAATTATTAAGCCATCTGTGTCAACTTTTATATAAGCTTCATGGGGGGAGGAGGGTAACTAAACTTGAAGGCTAGCATTCTTCAGTGTTAAAAGCAGTGGGAAGCACAACAAAGATGGGTTGCTTTAAAGAAATCCAGCGGTCTCCTTTTCTCTACTTTGCTTCAAGTGAAGTCGCTAGCCATATTTAGTCGCAGACAAGCAAATAAAAGGTGGAAGGTCACCAGTGCAAAAGACAACATTGACTTGTGACAAAGCCTTTTGACAGAGGTAAACAAACCCTGACTGATAAATCTGTCCAGCCTTGGACATTGGAGCTGCTTTTACAGAGAGAGATTGTGTGCTTCCTGCAGTCCCTCAGACGCTACCCCACTTCACCCTGTTGTTGACAATACCCTCTCAAAAGCATTGTAGGTGGGTGTAGGAAGTCCTGTGGATGCAACCCACCTCAGGATACTCCAGTCTACAAGGGGCCCCTGCCATTAGAAGGTGGGCCTCTCACTGTTGGGTTTTACCCCCTCTCCAACATTATCCCCAGATACTGTACCATTCCTTCCCATGGGAGAAAGCAGCTATTCACTTCTTTGGTGGAAAGTTAAGAGGTGCAATGAAGAGCATCCTGGGCAGGAGACAATGACTAAATATGCCTCTAGTAAGTCCAGGCGACATTCACACCATTCATTAAAGGCACTATGATACCACTGTAGATAATCATGGGTCACTCTCCACCCCCACCCCGATTCCTGGGAAATGTAGTGTTGTTAGGAGACTCCTACTCCCTTCACAGAGTTAAAATTTTCAGCGTTCCTTAGGAAGAGGGATTGATTTGTCAAACCATTCTGGGAAAAGCCAGTCCCTCCCTCCCTGCCTCCCTCTGGACATACATTAAATTCATGGAGCAGAAATGCACAAACGGCCTTCATGGCAACTAGTACAGCAAGACTAACTTTAGGAGGATTAGACAAATTCATGGAACCAGATCCTGTCTACTTTGGCCTGCATACCCTCAACTTGTGTTCTCTTTATTTATACGATGCATAGAATCACAGAACTGATATGGACGATCACCACAGAAGACAGGTTTTCCACTTGCAATGCCCATGCTACAGAAGAAGAGTTTGGATTTGATATCCCTCTTTATCACTGCCCGAAGGAGTCTCAAAGTGGCTAACATTCTCCCTTCCCTTCCTCCCCCACAACAAACACTCTGTGAGGTGAGTGGAGCTGAGAGACTTCAGAGAAGTGTGACTGGCCCAAGGTCACCCAGCAGCTGCATGTGGAGGAGCGGAGACGCAAATCCGGTTACCCATATTACGAGTCCACCGCTCTTAACCACTACACACACACACTCTCAATAGAGCTCTATGAAGACAATTAACATCATCTTCAAGGCCACAGCATTCATGGAAGATCAGTGGCCTCGTCCCAAGAATGTTATATTCCAGGACTTTCTTTTTTTAAATGGGTAACCTAAGAATGTGAAGGTGTTCTATGTAAACTGAAGTCCAGTGAATAACAGGAGTACTGAAGCAGAAAAAGGCTCAGAGCTAGTTAATGTATCGCTCAGTTGGTTTGGCCTGTGTTGCTGGAGACCCATCTACACAGCATGTTATTATCTCGGTGTCATGAAGTCTATTTGGCTTCCTTAAAGTCCGTTTGCTACCTCATCACTTGTTTTCTTTGTTTGATGCTCCTTGTATAGCCACACTCTGCTGGGTTACTTTTCTGCAATAGCACTGGAAGTGCACCAGTTTGCATGTCTTACGTTAAATCTTCAAGGATAATTGTGTACTAATGGGGGGGGGGAGGCAACCATATCAGGATGAGGGCTTCTCACAAGTATCTGGTCTGATCTGGTAGGACAGCTGCTTCCTATGTTTTTAGATTTTGTGTTTGTAGATATTAGTGGAGTTCATAAAACTCAAGTCTCACTTTACATCAGTCTTTGCTTTAAAAAAACCCCCAAAACCTGTTTTTGAGGTGCTGCCTGTTTCAAGTTGTAATTTGTGTTGTGAGTTGCACAACACAAAATGAAGCTCCAAGTACCCAAAACCCTCTTTCTGAGAATCTAAAAATTGGTGCATCCCGTCCCCCTTTGGCCTATCTTCCCATCTCAGGTAGATTTTAAGTCTGGAAAAATAGTCCACGGGCTTTCATGGCAGAAGTAAAAGTATTTCACTTTCCTCCATAATGGATATTAGAGTAGTATTTTTGTTTTGTTTTAGTTGACCTAATAAAGTTAAGTGTCATGTTCATATTCCCAAGGGGGAGTGGAAATTTGTGAAAACATACGAGATTGAAGGAAAGTTAACCTGGTCATTCTTGGCCAGGAAAAGGCCAATTGAAACATCTAGGCAGTGAAGCAGTAGTGACAAAAAGAATGGAATATATTCTGGTTGGCTGTTTGTTTGTTCTGTGAGTAAAAGCATTCCTACCCCACAGAGCATCTGTTGGAATCTTGTATGTTGGTATCTTGGCTTGCGTTCAGTTATCAGTGTGCTTTTTGAGTGTATGTAGTTCATACAAACCTCATTGATCCTATGTTCCATTACTACCATCGTTTTTCAGGAATACAGATAGCTCTGGGCCAATTAGTTTGACTGTACTGGTCAAGGCCTGGCACAGAAGGGGCCAGCTGAATCTATACATTGCTAACATGTCAGCAATTCTGAGCTGGTAACCACAGAAGCCACTGATAAAGCAGTGTAATTTGAGTCCAGTTCTGTACCACTCCCTTGCTTGCACTAACTTTTCATGTTATTACCCTATTAAACCACTTGCGTATTAGGGATAAATGCCTGTGACTGCTTGTAATCATTGGAGGTAATGCTTGTTGTACAGGTATGCAACTCTGAACTGACACCGTGATGCACATTTCAATGAAGTTCTCTTTACACATGGTAAACACGTGTGCAAGTGTACATAACAGAGAAGACAAAAAAAAAAGCAGATTTAGGGCACAGTGGAGAGAGAAACAGAAACTAAAAAAAATGGTTATGCTCTTTTGTAAAGCTTCTTGACTAGTAGAGACTGCCAATCATCTGGGTGGTCTTCAGATTTGTGGACCAAGAAAAAGTAGAAGAAGTCTAGAAGAGCAGCTTGGAGAGACATGGAAGCATTTTAAAAAGAAAGAGCAAATACCACAAAAGGCAAATCATATCTGGATTAAAGCCTAAGGTAGTGTGTGTAGTGGTTAGTCCCACTTGGCCAGAAAGATCACTGGGTAACCTTGAGCCAGTGATCATCGCTCTTGCCTTACCTATCACACAAGGTCTGTTAAAAGGGGTGAAAAAAAGGTGAAATTGAAACATAATAGAATAGGATGGCCTTCTCCAGGTGTCTAAACAACAGGAACAGGCAAACAAGTGATGGAGTGCTGTTACTTGGGGGCCA
Source organism: Podarcis bocagei (assembly GCF_964188305.1). Classification (NCBI taxonomy): domain Eukaryota; kingdom Metazoa; phylum Chordata; class Lepidosauria; order Squamata; family Lacertidae; genus Podarcis; species Podarcis bocagei. The sequence continues at coordinate 56,288,656 of NC_138127.1, read as the reverse complement.
CCAGAGCAAGCAGTTATCCGGTTGCCACCTGCCTACCAGAAAAGGCAGAGTGCTCAGAGAAGGGCCTCCAAGAGAGGATAAAGTACAGTTCTGAAAGTTGTTCTACCATATAGCACTTTCCTTTTGAGAAAAAAAACAACATACCAGCACCCAATATTCTTCTGAAATGTCATTCCAGCTCACCAATTTTAGGCTATTTTGTTCACTCCGAGACATCCAGTAGTGATGTTCAGACTACCCTTGGCTTTAAGTTAGCTTGAGCTAAGCATTCTGGCCAATCCTTTGTGAAGCAGAACTGAAATTTTCTAACTCAGAAACAGGAAACATACATCCCATCAAAGAGAAAACCAAGGGAACTTCTACCGTGCAGTGGTGATCCAGAGCCCCTTGCAGTTTCCAGTGCTTAGAAGTCAGCCTCCCATGGCTGGCCAGCTGGTCAAATACTTGAACCAAGCCCACTCAAAGTAATGAGTTTTTGACAATTCATTCTGCTTCTGCGGTAGTAGTCTGGCAGATCTTTAGAATGTGTACTCAGAATTGTACAGAAAAGTTCTCTACATCTCCATCTCTGTTCTGAGACCCATTAAAAGGTTATTTAAAATTACGAAAAATTAACCTTATATAGATTCCTGGGAAACATAATTTAGCTTTTATTGAAATCATTTGAACACTTTTTGTTACATTAAATCAGATTCCTAAGTGGAAGCCAACCTTAAGCAAACCAGTGTAAATAGGAAAAGGTATAAACAAGGAAGAGCTTCTAGCCAGTGTTAAATACTGGTGCATTGTCCATAGAAACTTGCTCTTTGCCCGTGAGATCTGTCAGAAACAGAGTAGATGTCAATAGCTATAGGGAGATCTTCATTCAATGTTGCCAACAACACTTTAATTTCAGTGGCTCCAGCAGGCAAAACTGACCTGGATGTTCAGTGATATTACCCAAAAAACATTTGTTGCCTCTCAGTGTCCACACACAGTGTCTGCCAAAATTCAAGTTTGTGTCTGTGCAATTAAGGCTTCTGTTGGCCGGTGGCTTTGAGCAGGCATACATCTCCCAGGGCAGTGAAGCTGATGTTCTAGAAATTCCATAGCTTGGCTTGGAATAAATTAGTTCCATATGGTAGGGTTAGGAGACTCTTCCAGAAGGGCCATTTCCCAAAAGGGACAGGGTTCCCCCTGCCTTCTACAGCCCCTGAAGCAGGATCGCATTTCAAAAGAGGTACAGTGTTCTTCTCATCACGACAACATTAGGAGGAGTTATAACAGTGAACATCTGCCTTCCTTACTGCTCTTCGAAAGAAACAGCAAAGCTAAAGGAGAGCTCTGGGTGATTTCACCAAAAGTTTTGTAAATACTGATGAATGACTTAATGTGATTGGCTAACCCCACCCCCCCAAAAGAGACTCAACATGCAACGAACAGCCACTGTTCAAGGCTAAAGCTATGAAGATTTGTACCTTCCAGTAAAAACACTTTTCAAATCATAACACATTTTAAGTTAGGATACGGGAAATCAAATGTACAGGCAAGTTTAAACAGACCAGCTCCAAAATGTACATCAAAACAACCCAGCAAACATACAGAGGACCCCTCATCTCCATTTCATGTGATGGGGTGAACCTGTAACACAAACACCCTGGCCTGCAGGAAGAGCAAGTTGCTTATTATTATTTTCATGAACCTGAGTACCGAGAACAATAAATAAAAATAAGAGTGTTAAAATGCAAGTCTCGTCTTGAAGGTGAGGGGACTTCGTTCAGATCTGAGCCTACCTTTTGGAAACCTTATGAAGCCTCTACAATCTACAGAGCGGGGAGAGTGCAAATCCTGGCTGAGGAGAAGAATTGCCACAATTCATTCCGGTGGATGCTAGAAATCCAGTAATCACTAAACAGACCATTGTAAACAACTAGGATTGACCCTTCTTTCCTCCTCCCACCTTCCCTTTGAAACACTCCCTTGCAAAAGGCATCTGCAGCTAAAGTCTTCGTATTTGGTTGGAAGTATTTTGTTTGTCCCACCTTTATGTATATATATATGTACACACACACATGGAATTTTGATTAGGCACAATGAAGGTTAAACGTTCAACAGGTCCTCATCGCTGTCATCATGAAAGGAAGCTGTCTTCACTGAGTTCTGTAGCTTCCGTTGGCCAAAAGCGGTGCTGCCTTTGCTATTCTTGTTGCCATTGAGCAGGCCAGGCTTATCGCTGCTTGGGAGGTTAAGGGTCTTGTCATGAGGAAGCCTACTAGACTGGACGCCCCTCGCTGAATGGATCTTCACTTCTGGTATTGTGAGGACTTCATCCTCGCTGTCCATATCATCCACATGAAGAGAAGTGAGAGCATCCGACTTAACTACTTTGCTGGTGATGTGGCCGTTTTCGTGCCCTTCGTTTCCTGACTTCTGGTTGGGTGCAGCTACCTCCTCCATGAGCCATTCCATTTCGTTCTCGTTCAGTTCTTCAGTGCTTATCTGTCATGTTCAAGAGGGTGCAGTTAACAAACAGAATTTTAAAGTCTTTGCACAACCATACTATGGATCCCAAGATAAACCTCATCTTGGAAATGGATCACAAGCTCAGCGGCAAAGAACCATGGAGAATTCAACCTGGCACCTCCAGTTTATAAAAATAACCAAGGGAGGATATTAGGAGCAATAACCAAGGGAGGATATTAGGAGCAAGTGATGGGAAAGGCCTCTGGTCTGAGATCCTGCTCCCCGTCAAGTAGATAATACTTGGCTACATGGACCATAGGTCTGACTGAACAAGGCATCATCTTATGACCAACTATTTCATTTTACTTTTCCAATCTGCAAATTTCTTCTTACATACATATAAAAGTATAGCTGAAACAATTCCTATTCAACAATTTTTAAGGAATTACTACAAACTTAACCTGGTGTTATTTCTTGGCCACAAAGTGCACCCTCACCTCCACCCCAGGCCCCGTATGGATTTCTATTAACTACGTCGTCTAAAGTTCATATTGGGAATGGGAAATCATTTAGGAAATCTATGTACACCAAAAGGAGCTGGATCTATTCATTGTATCAATATGCTTTTTTCTTGCTCCCAAGCTTCTGCACTTAGCTTCAAAAATAAGTTCAATTCTCAGAGATTTGGCTTAAATCCCTTAACACAGCTATATTAGAAAGCCCAGTGTTCTAAGTATTCCCCACACCAATCAGATATGAAGCCTGGACATATGGAAATTCTTTCATAGGATTCTTCAAAAACTGGAATAGGACAGGAGGGGATAACCCTGACTCTCAACAACTGAAAGTTATGAATAATCAAGTTGTTGTTTTTTAAAAAAGAGATTCTATAGGACTTCAATTGCTAAGTAAATCTACTTTATAGTATATCACAAGTAGCCCCTGATTACATGAAACAAGTATGATTTTAAGCAGAGTTTGCAACTATGCATACAATTCATAGTCAAATGGAGCAAACCCTCTGAGTCACACAGAGAAACAATTACCTTTGTATACTTATAGGAAACATTAGATGTTCTCCGACAGCAGTTGGCTATCTTTTGCTTCATGGTCTCTCTACAAAATAGCAAACATTAGCATTACATACTTTGCGTAAAATGCCACTTACAAATTCACTACTTCATTCACTTCTATTATTAACTGCTGGCTTAGCCCAACCTCAGCTTCTACAGAAGGGATGGGCAACCTGTGGCCTTCCAGCCATTGTTGGACTTGGATCAACCCTAGCCAGCAGGGCCAACAGGTCCAGCAACATCTGGAGGGCCATAGGTTCCCCAGTCTTCCCATCACACTGGTAACTCACATTTCTGCCATCTTAAAAAGAAAACATGCAATATTTTATGTGGAAGGGTGCACTAGAAGGAGCTTGCTCAGAGCAAGAGCACCCAATAACCCTTTCCTACTTCCCCTGCACACCATCCCTCTTCAGTTGTTAAAGGATTTAACAGGATGTTGGCAGGTGAGAGGAAGAGAAGCCTGGTGGTCTGCTGAAAAAGTCAATTTTGAGGAGCAACTTGGGGAATAGAGGAAGGCGACTTGATGAAGGGGGGAGGGAGGGAGTGGATTGGTCACAGTAGAAAGCATGAAGGCAGGAATGGGAGAATGACAATTGTACTAGTGCTTAGGAGTTTCAGCAATGAAGCATGTAACCATGGGTGCTTCTGGACACAAGGTTCCCTAAGGAGAGTTGAAGTATCCCAAAGCGGAGATCATAGAATCAGAGTTGGAAGGAAGCCTGAGGATCATCTAGTCCAACCACCTGCAATGCAGGAATATGCAGCTGTCCCTTATGAGGATCAAACCTGCAGCTTGGTGCTACTGTTGCTGGTTGTGTGCTGCCAATGGACTAGAAGTGATCAACATAGCCCCTGGGTGGATTTGCAAAAACTGAATCCGTTGTTCTGAATGCATGGCACTCACAAAAAAATTGCATGGGGGTGAGGACCAGGAAGTTATTGCAGAACTGGAACCCCATTCCATCCCTCCTCCTTACCGTCTTTCCTTTTTATGAAGTAACAGGATAACTAGGCATGCTGTAAGGACCACAAGGAGCAAACTCAGTATGGCACCAACCGCTTGGCTTCTTCCTGAAAGGCCTTTATAAATTTCTTCTACAAATGTTTCGTTGTTTGTTGGCTCGGAGCTTCTGCAGGCAATAAAAAGAAACAGTATTGAGAGGGAGGGGCCTGTATCCAAAAGGTTATCTTCTTACACGAGTGTTCTTTTTGCTTTCATACCCAATTCAGGATTCTGCCTGTGATTTTTAAAGAACTTCAAGGCTTACTAGTTTTATTTTTATTTTATTACTTTATTGAGTTTCAGTCTTTTATTGTTTTAGATTTCATTAGTATTGTGTACCACCCTGGAATGTTTATAAATAGCAGTACACAAATGCCTTAAATTTTAAAAAATAAGCTGTTATATTAGGAAAAGCTAGAGGCATCCAGAATAAGCAGTTTAATCAGTGGATTCTAAATCTGTTTTTAATATACACACACTAGGGAGACTCAAGATTTGTCTTTACGTGGGATCCATTTGCCAATCACGACACCCCTTTAAAAAAGGTAGATGCTATCTAACCCACATAACTATGACTGCAGAATTACTATGGCTGCCACTCTGTGTGGTTATTAGGTGTTACACAAGATTCCAACATGGCTTTTAGTAATGTACAACCCCTCTATGTTATCCCATAGGGTAAACAGTGACAGGTTTCGGTGTTCTCACTTACACCAAGGGACAGACTGCCGAGGTGTACCAGGTAAACAAGTACTGGCAATCTGACGACTCATGAAGGAATCGGGGGATGCCTTCCTTGGCCTGCTGGCTGCAGTGGAAGAAAATGGTTGAAGATGCAAATTTTGTTTTGTCTCTCCCACATTGGGACTCTGAGGAGAACACGACATCCAAATCACCATCTACAAAAAAGAGAGAGGAAAGATTCAAAGTTCCTAAGAAATTACAATTTACCTATTCATATTCTAGACCCCTTAAAGAGAGGACAGTGCTAAGATTTGTTGCAGCTATTTGGATTAGGGGGGAAAAAATAAGGGAGTTCATTGGGCTAAACTAATGTTTGATCTATGCTTTCCAGTTCTTAATCAATTTTTCTCAACAGATGTTGCATTACCAAGACATATTGCTAAGCATGTTTGCTGTAACCCAGTAAGTTAATATTAGAAGCAATAGGTACTTGCCCTGAACATGATATTTAGCCTTGTTAGAAGATCCAATTTTCCTAAAATGGGTATCTGATGTTTTAACTTGACATATGTTGGCTCCAGAGCATTCATGGTGCTTTGAACCAGTGATGGCAGAAAGCTGAATTTCATAAATGTAGGTGTCACCATTTGCTCTTATATCACCGGAAGCATTGTATAATCTGAAACAGAGTAGATTCATGGTTTTTAAAAGACACAGGGAACAAATATAATCAGAGTTAACAAACAAACAAACAAAATATTCAGTATGCATTAGTCAGCTTAAGCACCTCTTCTCACTTGATTGTTAATCCAAGTTCATATTTCAAGTTCAGTTCCATTTAATAAGGAGACCAGCACAGCACATCTCCAGATTATCGTGACTCTTCCAAGTAGGCTATTCTTCCAAGTATACTGTGTTATCTTGTGTTGTTACTTGATACTACTCTACAATATGCATTAATCTTATTTGGTCGCCTCCAAGAACGTCTGAAGCAGCGACTGAGTGGCTGGAATTTTTGTACCCCTGCCTTTTCTACCACTTCTTTTACATCAGGAGAGTATACTTACTTGTAATATATATTGCCTAGACTGAAATTCTTCCCTGTCACTGGATTTATGATTGTGCCATTCTTCATTGTTACTTCCTGGGGTTTCACAGCGCAAGCAGCCCGAGTTTCCCATGTGATGTAGTAGGCACAGTTTTCTTCATCAATCCTAACAGGAAATATTGAGAAGCAAGGAAAAGGTTTACCAGCAATAAGCATAAATGACATGATGGTAGAGGCCACGTGATGCAGAGGGAACAGCTAAGACTTATTTGTTATTTGCTGCATATCTGTGACTGTCTACATTCAAGTGTTTCATTTCAAGTTTATAAATGCTCCCTTTAGCACGTTTCTATGAATACATCTAAACTTGGAAATCACACCAGTTGTATCCACCTATCATCCACATGTTCTACAGCAGAATATCTAAAAGAGTAATCTGTGGCCCACGAGCAAGTTGTGGAACAGCTGGAAATACCTGTTCTAGGCTCTAAACTTGATTTAATTGCTCTGATCGACAGTGAGGCCATTTTGATCAGCACCAGATTATCATTCAGGCTGACAAGGCTCTAGCTCTGAGTCTGTGATTATCTTAATAAGCACTGGTGTGCTCTAATTTTCCCCTAGAAAATCACCAGTTAAACTGGCCCTTCTTAGCAGCCTAAGGCCTGTGATTTTGGTTCTGATAATGTAAGTGAAAGGGAAATAGGTAAGCAGCCCACCAGGAGACCCAGGAATTAAGCTATCCACACAAGAAGTATGAGAAGCATTGTCCTCCAGCAGCTGCTCACTTGATAATAACTCTCTTCAGTAGACAGCAACTCATGACACCGTTCCTCCCTACCACAATCCCTGCATGGACATCATACACTCTTCCAGAAAAACCTGGTTATCGACAAAAGAACAAAACTGCTGCACCTCAAGTCTAGTGCCAGTGTCCCATAGAAACATCTTCCAGTTTGAAACACAGAACGCACACATTTTAAGACCATCAACACCACGGAGTTGAATAAAATTACACTTGACCAGGAAGGAACAAAAAGAGATTACCAACATCAAGACTGGGAGCGAATGCAGTTGCATGTACACTGTCTTTTAGAAATAAAACAAGAGAGAGAACTGGGATAGAAAAGAGAAATAGCTTTGCAAAAGGAGGCTCCGAAGAGGATCTGGAAATATAAGTGGCATGTCATATTTATGTGTGCATTCTACAGCCCTCAGCTATTCAGCAGGGCCAAATTGCATAATAGTATCCCAAGATTCAAGTAAGAACAATGCTTCTGACACTCAGCACTGCAGAAAGAAGTTTGTAAAGATATACAGGAAACCTCACAGACACCAGGAGTGCATAAATCTAAATAATGCTGATGGGGAGCTGCTAAAAGCAGGTTCCCAACTCCCTCTTGCCTGAAGGCTTTATTAGAGATCTGGCAGTAAAACTGGCAGCAGAAGTCTCCAATAAAGAACTGCTCTTTATAGGAACATTTCCAAGACCACGTGACAGACAAGACAGAACAAGGAAAACATGGAGCCTTAGGTAAGCACTAATGACATGGAACAGCACCTCCTAGTGGTTGGTGGTGTTGCTTATACAATTAAAATTCCATCCCCACCAAGTTGCTAACAGACAACCTGAGGCAGTAACTGTCTGCTGAGCCCAAGGGGCAAGTTTTAGCTTGTGTCAGGACCCTCAATAAGAAGAAAATGACTCAGGAAAAGTAAACAAGAACTGCCTCTGTTTCTTAGCCCTGGCAGAGCAGAGTGTGATTGTGAGAGAGATGCCTTGCCAAGTACGCCAAGGAAGATGCGTGGGAGAGGGCTGAACTCAATGGAGAAAAACTAACACCTGGAGAGGAACCACCCGCTAATCCATGTAGAGACACAGAATGTGCCACATATCAAGGCCCGGAGAAGACTCTTGAGCCAACATAAAGCTGGCACTGTTACTTAGTTACATTTTTACTTCAACTCATGCCTGTGGGACACTGTTGTGTTTGAACAAATGAAAAGGGGATGTAATGCAGAATGAGCTGATTAAGTGATAATATGCTGTAATTCAAACATTGCAGGATTTATGTATCTAAATACTGCTTCATTTCTTTCTTCCTCAGGTTGTTACAGGTCAACCAAATTCAACTTCTATTCATGCCAAAAGCACAAATATTATTCCGTTTATGCTGTTTTGTGGCAAAACTTGCAGCTAAGGCTACTGGTCACTCTGAAAATACCAAGGTCAAAAACTCCACCCAGTTGCAAGTCCTTTAAGACAAGCTACTTTAACATTCACGGCCTCCGCCCCCAAAATCCTGGGAACTGGATTTTGCCAAGGGTGCTGAGAGCTGTTAGGAGACCCCCATCTTCTCCTCACAGTTCCCAGAGCTCCTAGGGAAGAGCGACTGATAAGCCACACTGGGAACTGCAGGTCTGTGAGAGGAATAGGGGCCGTCTAACAACTCTCTGCGTCTTTAGCAAACTACATTTCTGAGGATTCTCTGAGGATAAGCTATGCCTGTTGAAGCAGAATAACAGTGAGGATGTGGTCACAGTGCCAAATAGCCTTGGATCCCAATCTTATGAATGTGTGGTGGAAAAAGGTGGCAATTCTCTCTCCCCTCCCTGTCAATTCAAGGAACATTGCAGGAACTACCAACATATCTGAGGTGTACCCATTAATCACAGTAACATTCAAGAGGCCCTCAACTACACTACAGAAGCCAGTTACTCTTTACACTTTACCTATTAAACCTTGGCATGCCAACTGTTTTTCCACATTTCAGTTCTATCACGGTGGTTGCTTTTTTGTTCCTCTGTGGACACTCATGGCCGTTGGAGTAACTGACAAGGATTCTATCATCTGAAACAGAAACATCACGTTCTTGTTAATTAAAATGCAAGATACAGTGTTTTTTGGAAGCAACACAAAAACACAAGGAATGCTTTGCAACCAGAAATGAACTACCATTTTAAAATCATGCCAGCCAGCCACCCCCACCCCATCTTGACCTTACATTAGTGACATTTCTTTCAATGTAATTATTGGTTCTTGTAACGGAAGAGCTCAAGATTTTACAGCTAGGTCAAATGGCCCAAAATATATCAGAATGTTTGTGAATTTAGTTTTCAAAGATTAAGTGCAGCTCTTTCATAAAAGGCAAGGACCAATTGTTTAAGGAGTATTTGTCCTTTGCGGAAGGTTTTACCAAGTATTAATGGCACTTCTGCACAGGCCAGTGTACTGAACAGCAGGCAGCATCCACAGCCTGTTGAGGCTTTACAGCAGACTATCTAGTAATTTATATAGGGGCTGGATTACACCAACGAATGTTGGGTATTAAATGTTAAGATTTGTCTATGCCTCAATAAAAAGTCTAGCTTAAGCGACCCTGATGAGAAGAAATAGAAAACTAAGTATAATATAGATTTCAGCAGTTTAGAGTAATAAATGTAAATAGACACATTTTCCATTAAAATATTTACTTCAGTTGCCCTTTTTAAAAAAAACAAACAAACATGCACTGTATTTAGGTACATACCTGTTACATTTAGTTTCTGAGTATGTACTAATCCCAGAACCTGTACAGCCCCGTTCTGACTTCTCCGGCAAACACTTGCTCGTTCTGGGCAACCTGTGGGTCCTTCGTGGACTCTTTGACAGAGATTCATGTAGTAACTTTAAACGGAGGAGGAAAAGAAAACAAGTAATAGATCAGCCTAGTATATGACTGCATATTTACCATAGCTATGTGTACTTTAGGCTAAAACATTTAAATTCTGCACCAAGAAAAACTGAATGCGGCAACCTGCATAAATTGTGTAAACTGAATTACTGTATTTTTCCGTCTATAAGGTGCCCCCATGTATAAGATGACCCCTATTTTGGGGGACTCAGATTTAAGAAAATGGGGGTGGGGTGGCCCAGAGTATAAGACGCCCCCTAATTTTTGACATTATTTTTTAGGGAAAAAATCTAGTCTTATACATGGGAAAATACGGTAATTGGTCTACTTGCTAGTATCTTCCACAATTTTGGTATTGCGTGTCACAGTAGTGTTCTCCATTTTTCTTTTAATCATTTGGGGACTACCGCCATCTCATGTCTTCATCTCTTCTACGTTAAGTGGACCAAGCCTTTCCATTTCCCTTGTACTAGTTACCTTTTAAGTCTTCTATAAACCTCAATAGTTCTGTCCTGAACCTTTTCCTGTTTGGCAGCTTCTGGAATCATAGTAAGCCCAGTATTCCAGTGACACTGGGCAGTGCCAAGTAGCAACACCGCACCTCTTTTCTACTGGTATACCTTCCCATTGTTACCTTAAGATACAAACTCCTCATGCACTCTCAAAGAAATGAGATCAAAAGACACAAGAGTGCAAAACCAGTTAAGCACAGTCCCAACTGTTTCTGTGTGACACTGGCAGCCTCTTGTCTTCAAAAGTTAACACCAACATTTGTAAGGTGGCTGTCCTATCCTTCAAATAAAAATGTACTAGGAATATGGTTCCCATTAGAACTGTAAAAGAGACTCACGAGCTGGTCTTGTCAGCAAAGATCCAAGATCCCGTGAGGGAGGAAAGCACTCTCAAATCGTACGTTTTGTGCTTCTGAATAAACTTGCACTCCATTTTCCTGGGCGGACACACAACTTGCGTCTTCCATTCAAATGTCACTGTGCAGCCATTTGTCTCACTCAGTAGTTGAGGGCTCCCATCATCAGCGTTGTCATCACACTTGAAAATAATAGTTGATTCCCGGCGGCCATTTCCTGCAAGACACAAGCAAAGGTTTCACCATCATAAGCAATTGTAAATCCACACCCAAATTCTGACCACCGTCCCACCACAGTACACGGGTTGCAACCATGTAGCATTTGAGAAATATTTGCAAGCACAGGGAGCATAGCTGGCACCATTATACTCCAGGTTTTGCAAACAAAACAAAACAAAACAAAAAAACAACCTTAAAAAAAAGCTTGACAACTTTGGCCGAAACTAAAACATGGCAACCCTAAGTAAGCCTACAAAAGTTGTTAGTTCACAAAGAGGGATCATAGAATCATAGAATCATAGAGTTGGAAGAGACCACAAGGGCCATCGAGTCCAACCCCCTGCCAAGCAGGAAACACCATCAGAGCACTCCTGACATATGGTTGTCAAGCCTCTGCTTAAAGACCTCCAAAGTAGGAGACTCCACCACACTCCTTGGCAGCAAATTCCACTGTCGAACAGCTCTTACTGTCAGGAAGTTCTTCCTAATGTTTAGGTGGAATCTTCTTTCTTGTAGTTTGGATCCATTGCTCCGTGTCCGCTTCTCTGGAGCAGCAGAAAACAACCTTTCTCCCTCCTCTATATGACATCCTTTTATATATTTGAACATGGCTATCATATCACCCCTTAACCTCCTCTTCTCCAGGCTAAACATGCCCAGCTCCCTTAGCCGTTCCTCATAAGGCATCGTTTCCAGGCCTTTGACCATTTTGGTTGCCCTCCTCTGGACACGTTCCAGTTTGTCAGTGTCCTTCTTGAATTGTGGTGCCCAGAACTGGACACAGTACTCTAGGTGAGGTCTGACCAGAGCAGAATACAGTGGCACTATTACTTCCCTTGATCTAGATGCTATACTCCTATTGATGCAGCCCAGAATTGCATTGGCTTTCTTAGCTGCCGCGTCACACTGTTGGCTCATGTCAAGTTTGTGGTCAACCAAGACTCCTAGATCCTTTTCACATGTACTGCTCTCAAGGCAGGTGTCCCCCATCTTGTATTTGTGCCTCTCATTTTTTTTGCCCAAGTGCAATACTTTACATTTCTCCCTGTTAAAATTCATCTTGTTTGTTTTTGCCCAGTTCTCTAATCTGTCAAGGTCGTTTTGAAGTGTGATCCTGTCCTCTGGGATCATTTGTAGCACTCTAGTAGCTGGAGAGGAGACTAATTCTCCCCATTGCCAACAGCTTTCCTGCCCAGATACCTGGAAATAAAACTCATCACAGGTGATTTACAGGTCTGTAAGAATGGAGGTAAGCTAGGCTAAATTAATGGTTGAGTGCTGAACACTGACGCTCTGCAAGAGGGTGGTGGAATTAAGAAATCTAGGACAACCATTAGCGATACCAGAGAGGGAAGCACAAAAGCAGCATCGTGAATTTTATTTGATCTACATGCTATCTTTCTGAAAGAAAAATTGTATATTTCACTTTAATATTCTCATTCTAAATGCATCTTCTCCAAGGTAAATCCTTCTGATTTTGGCGGTGTTAACGTGCAAGCTTTGGATTACAGCCTCATATTAAAATTTGAGCACCAGTGTGGTGTAGTTGTTAAAGAGTGCTGGACTAGTCTCCGGACAGGCCAGGGTTCAAATACCCCTCAGCCATGAAACTGTGACCTTGGGCCAGTCCCCATCTCTAAGCCTAACCTCTACCACATAGAGTTATTGACAGGATAAGAGGAGGAGGGGAGGGGAGAACTTTTTGTCACCTTGAGCTCCTTGGAAGAAAGGTGGGATAGAAATTTAATAGAAATAAATAGATGAATAAAATTTCCAAAAAATGTTTCAGTACATCCTGAAACAAACGATTACGGGGAGGAACACACACTATTTGTTACTGTCCATCCCTGACACTACACAAAGGTGCTAACTCTGATGACCTGTTCTATGACAACCTTTACTGCGCATCTTGTCTTGCACATGGGCAAATTGCATGAGCACTGCATATCTTTTCCAACTCAAAATCAAGTTGGTCATTCATCAATAGACTAATCTAATGCTCTATGCAAATGACTCCTGGTGTCGATTGGGAGAGGGCCATGGGTTAACAGAAATATTCACTATCAGCATTCACCCTAACTCAGAGCAAAACATCTGGTTGTTTGCAGAGTTTCTAAAATGTGTGCAGAAGTACTGTGCAGGCTGCAGACCACAGGGTTTGTTGCTTTTCTTTCCTGTGGTTGCTGCTCTACCCCTAGCTACCAACTTGTTCCATCTGAACCTGCCCCAAACTGCAGGAGCATTTTTCCAACGCTTGCTTACCGTTGACACAGAAACCCCATTTTTTGTCCTTTTCAAAGTTATTTGTAGTGGCACACCATGACCGCTCTCGTCCCTCCTGAACGCATGTGTCGTACGTTTTACCATTGTATTGGAGAGGGAAGACACAAAGCTCGTCCAGATCAGTCACTGCAAGTGAAAGGAAATATCAATACACACAGAGAGAGCCACAGGCTGCACCTTTCATAAGCAGGCAATTCCTGCAGACAAGCACACTGGTAGCCACTGCCACTTGTAACTGAAGGCAATGGCTTGAATCCCATATCAGCTACTCAGAGTAGACCCACTGACATTGACTGGCAAGATGAACACAAGTCCATTCATTTCAATGGATATGCTCCCAGGTATTAACTTTACCAGACAACCCATTGATCCACAATGACTAGTTATGCTATTGCGACTGATAACTTCATGGGGGAGACTGCTGTTAACTGTGACAAAACTACAATTATTTCACAGCTGTCATGCTAATTCCTTTCAATTATTATTTTTCCCAATATAAACTGTGCGTGTTTAATCCACACATATGGAGGAAGGAACAATCACCACTCATTGTTCAGCCCAGACACTGAGGTCCAGCTCCAAGGGCCTTCTGGCGGTTCCCTCACTGCAAGAAGCCAAGTTACAGGGAGCCAGGCAGAGGGCCTTCTCAGTAGTGGCACCAACCCTGTGGAACGCCCTCTCATTAGATGTCAAGGAAATAAACAACTATCTGAATTTTAGAAGACATCTCCAGGCAGCCCTGTTTAGGGAAGTTTTTAATGTTTGATGTTTTATCGTGTTTTTAATATTCTGTTGGGAGACGCCCAGAGTGGCTGGGGAAACCCAGTCAGATGGGTGGGGTATAAATTATAAATTATTATTATTATACATGATTTTGAATTTGCCAGAAATATGAGGTTCAAGACTACAACAAGCAGGCACAAATAGAGTTTCAGCCTTAGAAAGATATGCAGATCTGGTGGGTTTTGCCCACCTTCCTTGTCTTGGCATTGATACAAATCAGACAAGAAACAGGAAGCTGTCCCAGCAGGGTCACAACTTTGCGCTTTGCAGAAGCTCCATTTCAAAATTTCCCATGGGAAAGTACCCAGGGCTACTATAGTCTGCTTAGCCTCGGCTAAGTTACCTCTCACTCAAAAATGAGAACCTCCTTCTTGCAGAGAGCTGCTGCGAGGGTGAATGAGCTACGGAAATAATGTTGCTTTGAGTTACCCTTTGGCTTAGAAGCTGGTCAAGTCTAACTACCACATGGGTGTGGGCTTAAAAGCCTTCTCAAAAGTAAAGACTCTTGCTAGTTTAGAAGGCCTTACCTGGAGGGCACTCATCACCACCTGTATACTGCAAAATGACAGCTTCATCTTGATGCCGGTAGTCCATTTTCCTTTCATTTCTGTTGCCAAAGGAGACGGCACTGTTGCCCGAGACCAGGCACACTGCTGCATCTTTGCACTTTCCTTGGGGCACACCAGCAGCACCAGAACACACCCCTAGGTGGTAATTCTTGGACCCAGCAGAGATCTGTATGGGCAAACACCATTGTTAAAGTGCAAATAAGAGTAAATGAAAAATGTTAAGCATGTCTCCAATATGCTGACGTCCAGAAGACTGGGAGCAGAAACAGAGCACAGTGTTACTGTCATCTTAGTTTGTCTAGTTGCTTAAGAGAGAAAACAAGAAGGAGCACCGTGAAGGCTGCCATGGGAAATGTTTACTTTGGCTGCTGCTTGCAAACAGATGGTGGTCTCAATTTCAACAAGCAGTAAAACTTCAAGAGCACAAGAGCCCTGCAGAATCAGAACAACAGGTCCACCTAGCCAAGCATCCTGAACTCAGGCTGGTGAACCAGAGGCCTTTGGGAAGCCAAAAAGCAGGACATGGACGCAACAGCCCTCTCCCGCATGTGTCCCCCACCAACAGAGGCATGCTTCAAAAATAAATACTACTGGAACCACTCAAATACTAACTTAAGTCAGTCTCCCTCACATAACCCTATTGTTCCATGTAACCATTGTTTACAAAAAGTTTTGGGTCTTCCCCTGAAAAAAACCCTGAATATTCCAACCAGAGTTTCCATTCTGGAAGAATTGTATTATTAGTCCACACTGTGAGATCACCTAGGGAAACACCCCACGAAACACCATCGCTTGAACTTTCAAAAGCCTTCAGAACCGAATAGATGCAAGTTACACCTCCCCTCCCCCAAAGGAGATGGGGGCAAATCAAGTGACAAATGCAGTGGAGTTCGCAGCAGAACAACTGGATACTTTTGGGGAAGGGGAATAACCAAAGCTGGCATATGGCAACTGAGCTGGAGATGCTGAGGATTAAACCTGGGACCTGACACATGTAAAACACATGCCCTGCCGCTGAGCTATGATCCGTCGCTTAGCACAAAGCTTGAACCAACCCCTTTCCCCCCACCATGATAGAAACAAGGTTCCAGTTCAAAGCATCCAGCTCCCTCATTGGCCACAGCACCTAAAGTTTGCAGCACATCACCTGGTAAGGCTTTGCAGAAAGTCTGGATAGGTTGAAAGTGTAGTGCAGCTGCTCATCAGCCACCGAGCAGCCCGAGATGTCCACTTTATCAGGGCAAACAACTGGAGTGCTCCATTCGAATATGTATTCGCAGGTGGACTGCCCTATCATTTTTGGCTTTCCCTGTCACCAAAACACAAACAAGAGAAAACAGAAAATTGTTTAGGCTTGGGCTTACTGCAACCTTCTTCTTTAGGAATCTGATACTCAAGAGCAAACTCTGGGTTAGCACTGTGATTCGTCAGATCAAAACAAAACATAGTTCGGGTGCAACACTAAGCCTGTGATTATGATTGGTTGCTCCTGCGCATGCCAGAGGCAGCTGTGTGTTCACGGTAAGCCACTATAATGTGCAAACGCTGCCAGTGAAATTAATCCCATTGCATTCAGTCTGTTATAAGGAATATATTCATTTCTTCATCTGGACAAGTACTGGGTAAGGTTGTAGGTAGCTAATAAAAAGCTGATCTGCCACCATTATTCCTCTCCACCACTACCCCCTTATGGTGTTTTAAACAATGGCTCTGACTTCTGAGGTCCCTTCTTATGTAACCCAAACAGATGCTTCCCATGTACTCTGGTAGTGCAAGAAGCCAGAGGTGATATGGGAGGCATCAGTGATGGACTCTGCAGGAGTGAGTGGATAAATCAACTCTCCCCCATGTGATTAAGGTTCACAGGATAACTGAGTAGCCTAGAAATCTCATCCTGCAGAAACTCTTGTGCCAATGAGGCAGAATACAAATGCCCTTTCTCTGCCAAGGTTTGTGCTGTCTACACGGAGAATCACTTTTTAAACTGTTTGATTTTCTATCTATTTTAAAGTGGAAACATGCCATGCACTTATGCTCAGACTTAGACCCATTAAGCAGAAGAATTTACCTCTGTGATGCGGGGCTTGATAGAACATTATGGACACAGTGTTCCTGCTGTCTGCGTAATTTGCTGTCAGCATCCCTCATTAAATTCACATTAGAATCATCAAGACATTTTTAAAAAGCAGGAACAGCCTTTGAAGCTAACAGCACACATCTGCCAAGGCTTGCAACATTTTCAAGCATACACAGAGATGTAAATAAGACATTAAAGGTCAGGTATTCTGACTGCATGCACTTCATATGCAAGCATGGAACCTTCTAAGCCACACACACACACACACACACACACACACACACAAACACGGATTCTAAGAATCCCAACTTTCCATTCAAGATCTTGTGAAGAAAATCTAGCAAATACTCAATACCTTCCACATCCCAAGAAAACTGGCAATGCCTTGCACATCTCCCTGCCCTTCTCCAGTAGCAGCTACTCCATTCCTTAACCCCCACCCTAAACTTTCATGCCCTTCCTATTGCCCATTGCTCAACAAAAAATTGGACTACAAAAAGCTTTGGACACCTGGATTTTGGAAGAGCAACATGTTATATAAGCTTCCTGTTTTCAGAATTCAAGTCTACATTCAAACTCTGCAATGGTGACCTAGTTATAGAGTTTAGAAATAACTAGCATCTTCTATGGTTAAGAGTTCATCAGAAGTATTATTTGGGTGAGTTGAGGGTCAAAGATGGTCAGAAGCAAAAGAAGTATTTCTCGCCTCATATCAAGGAAGATTTTAGTACTGAGTTTTGAGTTTCTGTGGGACATGAGTGTATTGCACTTTGAAAATCTCTGCAGCAGATGCACTACGGGCTCTTGTGGCACTTTGCAAATTAGCATTTGGAACAGATTTAATCATCCTTCACTCAATTCACTTTTGTCCTTTCCCCCCGAAGATTATTCTCTTCCCCACCACCACCCTTGATTCAGGCTTGGCAGTACGCAAAATAAGATGACCATTACCAGATTTGTCCCTCTGCTGCAATGGAACACAATGAGAGATGAATACTTGAGACTTTTATCTTCCAGACAAGGAGTGCTACTGTTAAAAGCAATGTAAACTTCATGTGTTGCAGGGTTGAGCTTGGGAGGCGCAGTAATACGACCGATATCCTAAACGAGAAAACACAACAAATTAACTTGGTTGTGACACTTTCACACGAAGCACTGGCATGATTTTCCAGTAGTGCCAGCAAGCACCAAGACAAGATGCACAAAAAACCAAGAGAGGATTCCATTTCACATGGAGAATGGCAATGAACACTGAAAACTGCAAGAGCAGCTTCACAAGTAATGTGGAACAAGGCGGCAGTGTTCTTGGGTTGTACAATGATGGTAGACTAAAGGCAGGGTACTGGATTTTTGAAGGCAGCCTCACATTGAAAAAACTAGTAAGACAGAGAAGTTAATTTAAACATTCTTACAGATGTACCAATTTATTAAGTAAATGGAGCTTTCACTTAACAGTGGGCCATTCAACAACACACTTCCCCTACCTGCAGCCTGAAGGGAAACAGCCCAGAATTCCACCACCTCATCCCGCATGACATACAGAACAGCTATAAGAGTGTCCCTCTTTATATGAGAGGCCAGGTGGCTAATTTAATGTATTACTCATGGTTGTCCTATCTTTCTGTCTTTGGTCTGCTGCCTTCCTCCAGTGTCAAAGATGGAAAAGCAAAGAGCACAAGCAACTTTAGAAAGACAGTTAGGACCAAGAAGTCTGCATTTTGGTACCGCAAAAAGGCAACAGAACTAGTACAACTCTCTGAGGCTTCCGCACATGGCCCTAGAATCCAAAGCTCCTTTGTGTCAGGCTGGGGGGGGGGGGGTTGAGTTGAGCAGGTGTCCCTGCACCTGGCCCTGCCAGTCTCTGCTGGCTACAGCCTGCAGAGTGATGCCAGCATTGCTCCTTAGGCACAAAGTTCCCCATTCTGCTCACTGATCAGGCAAGCAGGAGGAAGCGCCACCAGAAGGTGCTCCACTAGCAGCAGCCCATGCAAAGCCCCAAGAGGTTGGCTTTGTGGGAGAGGAAGGCACTGAGCTTGCCGAGGTCCCACTAGATTTGCTTGCCCCCACCAACCCCACCTGGTTGGTGTGAGCAGCAGGGCTGTGGGCCCACCACTCTGTTAGGCCCTGCCAGAATTTCAACTGCAGCCTTACGACAGCATCCAAAAGAAAGTTGATCATTATAAAACAATCTGGCAAAATAAAAACATTTGCACATCTTATTTCAGACTTTCCACAAAATAAGATCACCACATTGTTTGGGCTGTAATACAATTCAATGCTGCCCGTTTTCCTAATTTTTATAGCATTTTTTTCCTTTGAAAGGAGACACCGCACTCTCCCACAGACCACATCACAAATTGATTTTGGAACACATACAGTGGTACCTCGGGTTAAGTACTTAATTTGTTCCGGAGGTCCGTTCTTAACCTGAAACTGTTCTTAACCTGAAGCACCACTTTAGCTAATGGGGCCTCCTGCTGCCGCCGTGCCGCCAGAGCACAATTTCTGTTCTTATCCTGAAGCAAAGTTCTTAGCCCGAGGTAATATTTCTGAGTTAGAGGAGTCTGTAACCTGAAGCGTATGTAACCTGAAGCGTATGTAACCCAAGGTACCACTGTATTTCGTCTTGAAATAGGTTTGCCATGAGATGTGTGGATCTGTCGCTTTAAAAATAGCCCCAAAGCCTTGAGTACAAGTAGAAAGTTATGCACTTCTTTGGATATAGACCATGATTTGGTAAGCAGCCCCCCCCCGACAGTGCCCCCCCCCCGATTGTGAGGGTGGGAGAAGGAAAAATGTACAAAGACATCCCTCTTTCCTCAGTGGTTCAGACCACATGCAGTTATAACAATAGTCACCATGCAGAATCAGTGACTTGTCCAGAGAGAGGCGACCCTCAATTAACCATAAGCCAACATACTGGTTATGAATTACGAAAACACTAACATATTTGCTAAAGAGGATTGTTTGATACATAGGGATAACTTACTATAGGGGGACCAGTAACAGGAACCATGCAGACAGCTGCTCCAGGTGGGCAGTTGACATCTTTGATGGAATTCAATGGGCGGCAAATATTTATATAGAAATCTGGAGTAAGATCAGAGGAATCATCGAACGTCTCATCAAATGCCTCATAGGAGCCCGTCCGATGTATCAAAGGAGAGAGGTCAATTACTGTGCTGCCATTTGTAACTGAGCATTCCACCTGTTTGCAGTGGGAGGAAGTTCCACAAATCAGCACTTGCAGCTACTATCCCCCAAATGTCAACAAGCAAAAACGAAATCTAATTTATCGGGGTCTGTTCTTTTCTTAGTGCTCCCCCCTCCTCTACTGCACTGCAAGCCAATGTGTTCATTTGATCATGTGCTCAATCTGATCCCATCCCACCCTGAATCCCCCTTCGGTCTCTTTGTACTTCTCCAGGAGAGGTCACTTCTGTCTTGGTCCTAGATACATTTGATTGAAAGCAAACACCAGTGAAATGACACATGTCCCTGGGCTGAGCCATAGGCACAAGAAGATCAACTTTGCAGTTTATTTATTGGGCAAGGCAGTAACAGCCAAAGGCCCTGATTAGCCTCTCCCTTCTTGAGAGGCTGCTTCACAGCAGTTGCTGATGCTTTGAGAGCACTGCTAAGTTGTCCAACACACAGTGATATATTAATCGCAATGGAAAAAGAGGTCTCCATTGACCTACCGTTGGGATTCTGCTTCTCTTGACTGTTACTCACAACACGGAGCTCTGGAATTGACATAATGCTACCCAGTGTCAAGGAACTGCACTGTGGGACTGTGAACTCCTTCACCCCCTCTTTCCTAATCCCTTGCATCCAAATTTGCTCTGCCCTCCATGCCTGGGGTGGAGGGGGGTTGTGACTGACCATTATTGATTTGGTTAAGTTTAATATGAATTCCGTTCCAGATATCCTGTGGATATCTACTGTTTCCTTAATCAAATGTAGAATTATGCCTGCACTGTACCAGAGTTATTGGCAATAATTGCATTATTTGGCAGGACTTTCAACTTCTCATCTGGCAACACAATTATACTGCCTCTGTTCTACCGTTACCTAAACAGAACACATCTATTCCTAAACAAAACAAAACCAAAAAGCCACCAGCTACCCCCTTCAACAAAAAAGAACAAGATACCACAAATTTTATGGATCTGAGAATTTTGTATTGCTTCCTCAAAAACACACAAAACCAACATCTGAAACTGGAGCATTTAAACCTGTGCCTTTTCCAAACTTAAAAATATTGCTTGCGGGCATTGTTGTTACTTTGACATTTTAGGTAACAGGAGCTTGATGAAACTGCCAATTCACTTACCGGACTCTCTTCTTCACAAGCTAAAGCCGTATGCCAAGAGAAATAATAGGCACATGCCGCCTCATCGAAGGAGACAAGGAAGGGCTGGCTGCCTGGCCCAGCATCAGGCCTGCACACAAAGCTGAAATAGCTTGTATACTTCAGGTCAGGATTTGCAGGGCAGGACTCTCCTCCGCTGTAGCTAAGTTTCAAAACTCCATCTTCATAAGTTAATGCTTTGGTCAGTCTTCCAGCACTGACTGGTTGCTGATGGCCACCAGTGACACAGACACCTATTAACAAGTTTAGAAGTGCAATGGGTGGGTTATGACGGAAGGAAGCTTGAGCTAAGCAGCTGCGCAATCCACTCCTTGGGCTGTTATATTTCAACAGAACTGAGAGGGATTACATTAGTTACACCAAGTAGTTGAGAACTTTGAGGACTTCGCTCAGAAAAAGGAGGGTGTGAAAAGCACTCGTTCTTAGAACACTGGGTTAAAATTGTTCGTTGACTCACTGGGCAGCCTTAACACAGTCACTTGCGCTCAAGCTCAGTTCCCAATTTATAAAATGGGAAGAACTGTGACCCACATCTAGTTTGTGCAAGAAAATAATAGAATCCAATGTTAGCATTTTTAATTAGGTGAGATTAGATGATTCACTGGGCCACTTCCCACATGCTGCAGGGCATGATCCTGCACTTCCTCCTCTATGCACCCAGCATTTCCATCCTACCAACAATGGCAACAGCCATTCAAGTGTGCCTGCAAAATCCCAGTCTGCATAGGCCCAAATCCCAGTTGACATGCCAGATGAAGTGTGCAATCTGATCAAGAATCTTATACCCATATGCATGGACGGCCAGTCACATTAGAGGTGGCACTGGTACATAGGGTAGGCAGGAAGGAGAGCAGTACAGGGTAAAAGCTATTTCCAATTAAAGTAGTAGAATTGCTGGTTGGATTTAGCCTGGTTATAAGTACAGGGACAGTTTCATGAGAACTCCACAGAACTTCCATGAGCTCCACTGAACACATTGCTGATATGTCCAGGCTTACCAACTCCACTGCCACATGGACCTCTGGCTTCATCACACACACTCAGCCACAATATTCTCTGGTTCCTGTAATCAGGGACAGTATAACCATCCTGCCTCTTTAAAGAATTAAGGTCAAAGAGATGGCCTGCAAGAAAAGGGAGGGGGGAGAGGATAATTTAGCTTTTTATCTTCCCTGCAGAGAGCAATTGAGATTTTTGTTTACCCAAGGAGTAGACCTTGGTGATGCTTTAAATCACAAGATGACCATCAACTCAGATTGCTTTCAAAGGGGATTAGAGAAGTTCATGGAGGAAATTGTCCTTCTGACTATGTATTACCTCTAGGATTAGAATACCAGTTGTGGGGAAACACAAATTGGGTGAATGCTGCTATTGGGTATCCTTGTGGGCCCCTAGCTGGGCACGGTTAACCAGGATGCTGACCATATGGGTCTTTGATCTGATAAAGCAGCACTCTTGTGTACTTAGACATACACTTAGGAATACGAACAGGCACATGACCCATACAGGTACATGCACCAGAGATATGTGATTGGTTGCAGCACCTTGCTGTGTGCATGCATACACACTATAAAGGGAGGTTTACCCAGTGTTGCGTGTGAAGCAGCCCATAAAATGAGGTAGCAACCACTCTCCTTCGAGTACAGCCAATCCACAAATAAACGTGACATTATTGGTAGCTTATGTTGTTTGCCCTCACAGAAGTATTTGTGTGTTCTGTTTCATATAACCTTCTGTCCTATCGGTGGGTATTTGGGCATCATTTTTCTTCCACAGAACAGCTGTATCCTGTACAATCGCACTGTAGCCCCAATGCAACCTTCCGCTTGCATTTTATGGGTGCACTCCTTGTGATACAATAGGAATGGCATATACCTGCAAGATCCAGGAGTTAGGGAAGGGCTCTTGCTTTACATGGCTCAATCCCAGGCATAATCCTTAGCATATTCAGGTGGGGCTGGGAAAAGTCCATCTGAAACCCTAGAGAGCTGCTGCCAGCCAGTGTTGACAATACTGAGCTGGATGGGCAGCCTGCCTGCCTCAGTATAAGGCAGCTTTCTATGTTCCACCAATGGACATGAGCAAGAACGAGTAACTATCACTAGGGTGTATGAGGCTGCTCCCTTCAGATTAGCCTGGGATCTCCCAAGATGGTTATTTGAGAGTCCTAAGTCCACTATTGCTCTCTCCCATGGAAGAACGATTAGAGGTTGATTCTGGTTACAGCTACCCCGACCAGGCCCATGTGTGTGTCAAAGGCTTACCTGTAAGAGGGTTGGATACTGTGCAATTGTTGTGCACGTTGGTTTTCAGAGGACAGGCAGCAGCCGTGAACCATATAAAAGTATATTCACAATCCTCAATGGCTGTTATAAGTTCAGGCTTGGAATCCTTGACAAAAACGGATATAAAAAAAGTCAACATCTGCAAAACTTCTGCGCTGGGGTACTGACAATATTTCTTGCAGCATACCATACCCTTTTGGGGGAAGGCAGGAGGAATGTTGACCCCTGGTAGCTGCCTACCTTCCCTTCAGAAGGTCTTAGCAAAGTTATTGTGGCCAAAAGACACAAAAGTATAAATCCCCTTGGACATCCATCAGTTTAAGCTTCTGTTATAGAACCCTCATCACCACCCAAGATTAATCTGGACCACACACTGTTTGTTTCCTTTCCAGGGAACTACTCTGCAACGAGTTCCTCAGGGCAGCACAATTACTGCCTCGTCCCGCCAAGTGTAAAGGAGGAGTTTTAGTACCCACAGCTGCAGATTTGGGGGTAAATTTGTCATCTGCATGCTATCTAAGATTCCAATCCAATCCCATGATACATTATTACCCCCAGGAACCTATGCAATGGTGCTTCACATGGGGGGGGGGCGAGGAGAGACATAAAAAATCCAACCTACTTAGGCATACTTACAACTGCATTTCCGTCACACTTGAAGCGGATTATTGTAGACTTCTTCCTGATGTGGTCTGGACACTTCTCACCATTGATGTATTTAATCACAAAAATGCCATTTTGCCATTGGATTCCCTCAGACACCTCACCCAAGTTTATATACTTGGACCCATCCATTAGGCAGGCTGCAGAATCCGGTGAACAGAAATCTATGTTTGGCACCAGAAAAGAGGGTGAGGAAGAGAAAATAAAGGGTTTAGCGTTGCCTGGTAGCCTACCCCACATTCTCTGGGTGATGGTGTTTTGGCACAAATAACATATTCAAGAAATGCTACCAAAAAACTTTTTGAGTCGATTCAAGCACACGCTTCTGAGGTGGGTACACGACTTCAACTTACCGTATTTTTTGCTCTATAAGACTCACTTTTTCCCTCCTAAAAAGTAAGGGGAAATGTGTGTGCGTCTTATGGAGCGAATGCAGGCTGTGCAGCTATCCCAGAAGCCAGAACAGCAAGAGGGATTGCTGCTTTCACTGCACAGCGATCCCTCTTGCTGTTCTGGCTTCTGGGATTCAGAATATTTTTTTCCTTGTTTTCCTCCTCCAAAAACTAGGTGCGTCTTGTGGTCTGGTGCGTCTTATAGAGCAAAAAATACGGTAATTCAGGGAAAAGTTGGGGCTTCTGAATGGGCAAAGTCTATATTATTTTTCAGAAATTATTTCGACATTATTTTTCAGGACCACAATACCTCATGGACCACTTCTCCCAAAATGAACCACCCTGAGATGACCATCTGAGGCTCTTCTTTGTGTGCCTCCTCCATGAGAGGTCTGGAGGGAAGCAACATGATAACAAGCCTTTTCTGCGATGGCTCCCCATTGGTGGAATGCTCTCCCCAGGAAAGTTCATCTGGCACCCTCATTACATATCATTGGGCACCAGGCAAAAACGATCCTCTTCTCCCAGGCTTTTGGGTAATTAAACTATCTATGGCCTTTAAAAGGGGGTGTGGGGGTGTTACTATGTTATGTATTTTTGTGTTTTTATATTGTAAACCACCCTGTGATCCTCGGATGAAGGGCATTATAGAAATTTAGTTAACAACAACAAACTTGCTGGTGTGCCAGCAAGGATTTGGCACACTGGGTCAAATACCTCCCCACACAAAATTGAGACGGCATAGTTCCTGGGCAAAGAAACAACATATATAATTAGCTCTATGTGTCATTTCTATATATACTCAGAATCAGCAAGTCTAGTAATAAAATTTAGAGTATTTAGGTTATTACCTGCCATCTTAATAGTAAGATGTTTGGGGTGTGCCAGGGAAAAATACCTTATCAGTTAAACAGGGAGGTATACAACATTACAGTGGTACCTCTAGTTACGGACTTGATCCGTTCCGGGGTGCCATTCGCACCCTGAAAAGTCCGCAAGTAGAGTGCCGCTTCTGTGCATGTGCGAAGTGCGCAGAATGCTTCTGTGCATGCATGCATGGCGAACCCAGAAGTATACACTTCCGGGTTTGTCGTGTTCCAAGCCAAAAAGACGCAACATGAACCTAACGCAACACAAGTCATATTCAGAGCAGACCTATTGAAATAAATGGATCTATTCCCAAGTATGTCTTGGTTTGCTGTTATTCCCAAGATAGAACACATTCCACGACTATACAAAAATAAATACCAGGGTTAGGAAAAAACATTGCAAAGAGCAATAGGAATCAAGGACAGTGTGTTCACAATCACAGGTAGGAGCTGTTCCATTTACTACACTTTTACCATGTAAAAAACCTATGTTCGCATTCACAGTGGGTTACAACAGTGCTTTTTAATCTCTTTTCCCACATCCAACTCTTTGGACACCAATGTTCTCAGTTTCAAGGAAGCTATGTAGGTCATTCCTCCCTTGCTCCAGGGTAATTTTTAAGACAATGAGGCAGAACTGGTACACTGTTGCACAAACAGAGAATGCTAGGAGAAGAATCAGATTACAGGCTGCTTACAGCTTTCACTTAGCCTTAAATAGGACAGAGCAGGTTTCATAACACAGCTGCAGCCATAAAAGAGTGAAGACAGCATTCACCTGCCCTCTCTACATGGAGAAGCTCAATATGAGAAACAAGACGGAGCGGGTGCACAGTGGATTACCTTCTTCATAACACTCCAGTTCCCAATATACAGCTTATCTTGCAAGCAACATCAAATTTTGCTATGCTTTTCACCTGCTGTTGAGGCAACAGACAGGATGCTTAGCTGTGAGGTAAGTGGAGATAGGTCTTCCGCCTCTCCCTAAGGGATCTTGGGGCTCCAGTCACACTGCTACAGGATCCAACACTACTGCCACACCCACACCCACACCCATTTGGGTAGCAGCAATGGGAAGAACTTGAAATGTCAGTGGGTGTGGCTTTCCGCCTTCTAACATTTACCCAGCAGGCAGTCAAGGCCATGCACTTCTAACAGAACATGGGTTTGCGTAAATGCCTTGCTCCGGTGAAGTGGTCCCCAACAGAGCTGTGGCCTCCCTTCTTTCCCACCCTGCCCCTGTGCAGTTCAATCCCTCTACTTGGCCCTACTCCTGCCTGCGGGCACACTCAGCCTGCGCTGTCTCTCCAGTTCTTACCCGCTCCTCGATGTGGCACCAAAGATTTACAGACGTTAATGTAGTATTTTTGAGTAGAGTTAGTCATTGAAATGGCTACCCAGTTCTCCTTATGCCGTGTCAGAGAGGAGAGATCGTATGAGTTGCCAGTACTGTCTCTGCAACAGAACAAAGGACGTTTTACAGCAAAAAAAGTTAACAGGAGACATCCTGCGGAGAAGCACATCAACAGCGTAAGGAGTGCCGAAAAGTCCCATCAAAATCCAAGCAAACTTTCCTGTCCTGCCACATAGCTTATCTAGCAGAACGACTGCCATTCTTCTGTTAACTACTCTAGCCGCACAAAAGCTTCTCAAGTATCTAGGGGTTCCGTATCTGAGAATCTGTACAACAAGATGGTCTTTCGACATCCACCATCTCACCACCACCCACTTGTTAGTTGTTTCTGCTGATGGCTAGGGAACAAGAGTTCTCCCCCACCCTCCAAAAAGATCACACTGAATAGCTGCTTTAATGGCCTAGGCATCGCCATTTAACACAGACGGGACAGGAAGCCCTAAAGAAGGGATGGGGAGGAAATAAATTTATTGTTTTGACAGCCAGGTGAAGTCAACTTACTTATAGGAGCACTCGATAGACCTGGAAGGTGGGCAGGCAAGAGGAGTGTGCCACTCAAACAAATAGGTGCAATCCTCCATTTCCTTCAGAAACACTGGCTGAGAAAAGAAAGGTAAACCCCCCCACAACCCGTTACATACAGAAGCCGACAATACCAGTAGGGCTGAAAGCTGACAACCCTACTCCATCCGAGGTCTGGACTACGGATTATGCAAAACAGTAACCATCTGCAAAATGGAGCTTCTGCTCCAGTGCACCATCTACATCTTATACTGGGGAAATGCTCTGTGGTCCTATTCATACAAAAATTTAAAACAAGACCAAATGGATTTTAATCAGAAGGGTGAATTTGAAGTATTTTGGCTAACATAAATAATGGATTCAAGCTCATGTTTCCTGCTTGGCAGGGGGTTGGACTCGATGGCCCACAGTCTCCTCCAACTCTATGATTCTATGATTCTATGATTCATCGCCTTGGCATGTGCTGCTTTCACACTTTATTTATTTGCTCAGCCGTTTTTACCTTTTCTTTTTTAAAAACAAACTAATTTTGTTACTAACATATTTAGCTGTCCTAACGATATTTGGTTTTTCAGTACTTTTGGCCCACCCTACTTACCTGGTTCACATGCTGCATATAAATAAGCTGAATGAGAGCAGAATGAGGGCCTACCTGTGCAATTATAATTGGTGCCACATAAAGTCAGTGGAGAGGGAAGGGCAATGGCAATTATGGAATGAACTTGCAGATATCAAGCTCTATGCACAAAGCTACATGGTGGATGTAGTGTTCATGTAGGGCCCATCAGGTGGGCTCAGGGGCTGGGCACACCTGTGCAACCCTGATCTCCAACTGCACATATAGCCAGCAGGGGCAGAACGTAAATCTGGGAGATGTCTCAGTGATTTGCAGTAGATCAGTAAGTTCCTGATTCCCAGTTGTTTAAAAATACCAGCACAAAAATGACTCCTTTTCCTCCTCTAAATTATACAGCTGAAATGAAGAAAGCTTGCCAGGGCCGGGGCAGGGAGGAGATAAAGAGTGGGGGGGTTTTGTGCATAGAAGTATTGTGTCTCCACTCCAGTCTGGCATGCAAAGTAAAATTCCTAGGTTCAGACTATTTTTATTCAGACTATTCTTTTTCACCAGGCTCTGGAAGGTGGATCTCTAGATTCCAGGCTCTATGAGGTTACAGCTATGTGTGCTTAGAGCTTATGGCTTTGCAGGAAGAGTAACATAAGGGGTTTTGACAATCACATCTGAGATTAACACCCAAGTCTGC
Organism: Podarcis bocagei; assembly: GCF_964188305.1. Lineage (NCBI taxonomy): Eukaryota > Metazoa > Chordata > Lepidosauria > Squamata > Lacertidae > Podarcis > Podarcis bocagei. The sequence continues at coordinate 56,260,148 of NC_138127.1, read as the reverse complement.
TTACCTGCGAATTACTTTCAGGATCACAATAGAACAATATGGCTGTTGACCGCTGATATATCTTGTGGCATGTCTCCCCGTTGGTGTAGTTAATTTTGATTAATCCATTTTCGTATGTCAGCTTTGTAGTTTTCAAACCTGAACAGTGAATTATAAAGAGTATACTAACTGGAGGCATAGGAGTTTTGTACTGTAAGCATTAGCCATATAGACTAAAGTTAATTCAGCCCAGTGGGTCCCCCAATGCTGCCTTATTTTGTCAACAGCCAGCTTGCAAAGCACACTAGGGAACGACAGCTCTAAAAAGAAAAGCTTAGACTCATCCCATTTCAGTATCTAGTTGTTCTTTTAATAGCAATTCCACCCCCACTGATGTTAAGATTGCAGATTTGTTGAAATTGGGGAGGGTGGGGGGGTATGCTGACCTGAGCATGACCTGGGACATGATCTTGGCCCCTTCCCATCTCCTCTTCCCAGTGTTCCCACTATCCAACCCAGTTTCCACTCAATACACTACAGAAATGCAATGACATCTCCAGAAGGGCTCTACAGGCAACATGACTCAACACTCTGCGCATACACAATACCTAACTTGTTTTCAGCCTGCCCAACAAGAACATAAATAGAAGTCAAAACACATTATATAATAAAATGTATTCATATAAAAATAAAGGCGTACGTACACATGTACTTTATTTACACCCCACTCTGTGTGTTTAGTTACAGTATGCATACATGTGCATGTCTAGTGCCTGAGTGTGCATGTGTTCATACACAGAATCTGAGCACATCACCCCACAGTGGTGAATCTGATCAGAAATTGTGGTGCAAGTATGTGGAGGGAGGTGCCATCTCCAAACTCAACTGGGTTCTAGGTTATTTTACTAGTTCTCAACTGTGTACTTCAAGGCAGTGGTGTAGCGTGGGTTGTCAGCACCCGGGGCAAGGCAAGTAATTTGCGCCCCCTAACCCCTAACCTGCCGCCGCTGCCAGCTTCTTCTTGCTGCTGCCTGGTCTGGTCTGGTGTGGTTCTCTCCCGCGCTCAGCGCTGCGCTGGGTGGCCGCTGCACTGTCCCTCCCCCAGATAGTCCCTCGCTCTCTCTCCGCACCGCACGCCTGGCACCCCCCCTCCACAGTGGGTGGCGACCCGGCGGCTCGGATCGGATTCGCACAGCCAGCACTGCAGTGAGAGAGAGTGAGTGAGCCAGGTAGGGGCAGAGAGCTGAGAGTGCGAGCACGCCCCCCCAGATGTTGTGCCCGGTGTGGCTGGCCCCCCCCCTGACCCCCCATGCTACGCCACTGCTTCAAGGTTAAATGCTAACACTAACCATAGTAGACAGGTGATTGTTAGCTGTGGGAATAGCCTACAACAGCCATCGCAGCTACATGATGACTTAGCTGGAAATCTCAGGAGCGTCAAGAGGTATTCCTTCCACTAGATAGAAATACTAGACAAATGTGTGGATTTTAAAATAAAACTATTTAAGGTGGACATTTGCTCTGGAAGTACACCTTGATGCTTCATGCATCCTCCCCTCTGAAACCAGGCAAACTTCTCCTGGTAAATCCAAGCCGCTACATCCCAGAATGACATCTTACCTGCTATTTTTTTAAAGCTGGGGTCTCGTTTCTTAATTTGACATGCCGACACAACATCTGCAGTTGTTCCTGGTTCTGTGCACTTCCCCGCTGTTAATCCATCACAGACTCTGAAGTAGTAGTCATATTCCTCAGTGCTCACTTTCACATCCTTCCCACGAAGCGGTGTCAGATCATACATATGACCATACCTTGGATCTTTTACTTGACAGTTCTCACCTTAAAAGAACACCAAACCCAGGGGAATGTTACTCACATGCACACAAAGCCTTATTTCCAGGTCAACGCCTTGGTCCAAAGGTGGACCAGAGATAACATTTTCTGCATATGAATTTGTGCATCTGTTCATTTTCAGAACATTGCAGTTATTTTCGGAAAGTTGTTTTGTATGAGAAAGGAGTCCATTTGCAAACTTTTGCAGAATCATTCCATAACAAAAGCTACATACGATTTTCTTATTTTCTACTCAAAATGCTTTGCAAGTTAAGATCAGCTGTGCCATGTATCTGGAATCTCAGTAGATAGATAATTTAAGGCCATCTGAATTGTCTTATTTCTTCTTGCATTCCAATTATGTACTACTTTTTTGCCAAGAGTTTTAGACACATTAGTTAAATAATTTTATTTAACTACAAATACTTACCCTCAACCCTGTGCACAGGACAAGCTGCTACTGTTCTCCAAAGAAACACAAACTCACAGTCGTCTTCATGTTGAAACACTGGTGATCCCTAAGTAAAAAGGAGTTTGTTGTCAGCTTTAGACATGAAGTTCTGTGGTTTTCTTCGGAGCTGAGGGCGATGAAACAATCGCTGAGACGGCTAGAGCGCCGGTGGCAGAAAACTCACTCCGAATCTGACCGGACACAGGTTAGAGCTCAACGTCGAGCCTACCAAGTGGCGATAGCGACGGCGAAGAAGACTTTCTTCACCGCTTCTATTGCATCTGCAGAAAATAGTAGCAGGAGACTCTTTCAGGTGGTCCGCAATTTAACGGAACCACCTTTACCACCGGGGCCTTGTAAAGACCCCAAGATCTCCTGCAGCGATTTTGCAAAGTTTTTTGCAGATAAAATCACTCATATTCGGAAGGAGCTAGACACCACCGTGGGAGCAGGGCTGGGGCGGGAGAGTGCTAGAGCCCTGTCTGGTCAAGTTGCATGGAATCAATTTCAATCCGTTACCCCCGAGGATGTGGACAGGCTGCTTGGACGAGTGAAACCAACCACCTGTCTCCTTGATCCTTGCCCATCCTGGCTTATAAAAGCTAGCCGGGAAGGGCTGGGCGATGGGCTCTGCGGGGTGGTGAATGCTTCCCTCTGTGAGGGAACATTCCCAGATCCGCTGAAAGAGGCGGTCATTAAACCGCTTCTTAAAAAACCATCTTTAGACCCGGCCAGTATGGCCAACTATCGCCCAGTCTCAAATCTTCCATTCTTGGGCAAGGTGATTGAGCGTGTGGTTGCTGAACAACTCCAGGCACGCCTGGAGGATGCGGACCATTTGGATCCCTTCCAATCAGGGTTCAGGCCTCATCATGGGACTGAAACTGCCTTGGTCGCACTGGTTGATGATCTCCGGCGGGCTAGGGACAAAGGTGAGAGTTGTTTCCTAGTTCTGCTGGATCTCTCAGCGGCCTTTGATACAATTGACCATAACATCCTTCTGGACCGTCTAGAGGGGTTGGGAGCTGGGGGCACTGTTATACAGTGGTTTCGCTCCTTCCTCCTGGGCAGTGTTCAGAAAGTGGTGGTGGGGGATGAGTGTTCAGACCCTTGGGCCCTCACTTGTGGGGTGCCTCAGGGTTCCGTCCTCTCCCCCATGCTTTTTAACATCTATATGAAGCCGCTGGGAGAGATCATCAGGGGGTTTGGACTGGGTGTCCATCAATATGCAGATGATACCCAGCTCTACCTTTCTTTCAAATCAGAACCAGTGAAGGCGGTGAAGGTCCTGTGTGAGTGCCTGGAGGCGGTTGGAGGATGGATGGCGGCTAATGGATTGAAGTTGAATCCTGACAAGACAGAAGTACTGTTTTTGGGGGACAGGGGGCGGGCTGGTGTGGAGGACTCCCTGGTCCTGAATAGGGTAACTGTGCCCCTGAAGGACCAGGTGCGTAGCCTGGGAGTCATTTTGGACTCACAGCTGTCCATGGAGGCGCAGGTCAATTCTGTATCCAGGGCAGCTGTCTACCAACTCCACCTGGTACGCAGGCTGAGACCCTACCTGCCCGCGGACTGTCTCGCCAGAGTGGTGCATGCTCTAGTTATCTCCCGCTTGGACTACTGCAATGCGCTCTACGTGGGGCTACCTTTGAAGGTGACTCGGAAACTACAGCTAATCCAGAATGCGGCAGCTAGACTGGTGACTGGGGGCGGCCGCCGAGACCACATAACACCGGTCTTGAAAGACCTACATTGGCTCCCAGTACGTTTCCGAGCACAATTCAAAGTGCTGGTGTTGACCTTTAAAGCCCTAAACGGCTTCGGCCCAGTATACCTGAAGGAGCGTCTCCACCCCCATCGTTCTGCCCGGACACTGAGGTCCAGCGCTGAGGGCCTTCTGGCGGTTCCCTCATTGCGAGAAGCGAAGCTACAGGGAACCAGGCAGAGGGCCTTTTCGGTGGTGGCGCCCGCCCTGTGGAATGCCCTCCCATCGGATGTCAAGGTGATGGACAACTACCTGACATTCAGAAGACATCTTAAGGCAGCCCTATTCAGGGAAGCTTTTAATGTATGATATTTTAGTGTTTTTTGGTTTCTGTGGAAGCCGCCCAGAGTGGCTGGGGAAACCCAGCCAGATGGGCAGGGTACAAATAATAAATTATTATTATTATTATTATTATTATTATTATTATTATTATTATTATTATTATTATTTATCTCCTTATATAAATTCAGTATATAAATTCACCCACCATTAAGTTATGTAACCAGGACTCAAACTTATCCAAATTCCTTGTGGTGAGAAAACATGTGAATCTTAGATACTTGCTATTCACTGATCTGTTCAGGGTTATTTTATATACCTGTTATGCAGAAAATCAGCCTGGACAAAAGTATATTGCCTAATTAAGCCTGAAGTGCCACTGAGTTCTTAGGCAAGAACTCAACATGGCCCACACTTCAAGCATCACATATTGTTTGCCTACACAGAGGGATTTCCATGTAGAAAGTTGTAACCTGTTGTTGTTGTTGTTGCTGCTGCTGTTGTTGTTGTTGTTGTTGTTGTTGTTGTTGTTGTTGTTGTTGTTGTTAATTGTTACAAGAATTTATATGCCACCTTTCATTTTAAGAAAAAATACCAAGGTGGCTGGCACGAAATGAAAGTACTTGCTTCCATGTGGAAACAGCAGACTTTTGAACTTGGCACAAGGCACTGCAATATTGATGCAATCTTTTCAGTTGTACCACACAAAGCGGATTACACAGAAATGTTTTAAGGAGAAATTACCACTAGATTGTAGAACAGCAGACGTAAGCCATGAGAGAGAAGAATCCCTTTTGAAAGCAAAATCTGTCTTCTTCTCAGAGCAAGATGGTTCTTGAGCAGGTAGCAGTTAGGGGAGTGAAAGGCTGCCTTAGCTGGAATATGAGGAGCCAGATGATGGCACCACATGTACATGTGTCCCACATACTTACAGCTTTCAGAGGGGTCTACCTGGGACTATGTTAATTCACCATAACGATTTGAAAGTTCAGAACGTCACAAAAAATGAGAGAGTTGTTGCTTGCTCAGGAAACTGGAGCACAAGAATGAATACTGCAACTCATTCGCAATACTGAGGTGTGCTTCTCAAGTAAATGTACATTCCATGTCAATATTATGAGAGTCCTTGAAGTCCACTATGTAAATAAGCTGCTATATGCTTTGCAAATAGAAGCAAGCTTGATTAGCTACTCTGGAGAGCTCAGCTGCTTCCTATCTCGTAACAAAATAATGTTGCTAGTTCTAAGCATTTGAATTCTCTCCAGATGGGGGGAAAGAAAGAAGAGAACACAGTGGTACCTCAGGTTACATATGCTTCAGCTTACAGACTCCGCTAACCCAGAAATAGTGCTTCAGGTTAAGAACTTTGCTTCAGGATGAGAACAGAAATCGTGCTCCGGTGGCGTGGCGGCAGCGGGAGGCCCCATTAGCTGAAGTGGTGCTTCAGGTTAAGAACAGTTTCAGGTTAGAACAGACCTCCGGAACAAATAAAGCACTTAACCCGAGGTACCACTGTATGATCAAATCATAGAATCATAGAGTTGGAAGAGACCACAAGGGCCATCGAGTCCAACCCCCTGCCAAGCAGGAAACACCATCAGAGCACTTCTGACATATGGTTGTCAAGCCTCTGCTTAAAGACCTCCAAAGTAGGAGACTCCACCACACTCCTTGGCAGCAAATTCCACTGTCGAACAGCTCTTACTGTCAGGAAGTTCTTCCTAATGTTTAGGTGGAATCTTCTTTCTTGTAGTTTGGATCCATTGCTCCGTGTTCGCTTCTCTGGAGCAGCAGAAAACAACCTTTCTCCCTCCTCTATGTGACATCCTTTTATATATTTGAACATGGCTATCATATCACCCCTTAACCTCCTCTTCTCCAGGCTAAACATGCCCAGCTCCCTTAGCCGTTCCTCATAAGGCATCGTTTCCAGGCCTTTGACCATTTTGGTTGCCCTCCTCTGGACACGTTCCAGTTTGTCAGTGTCCTTCTTGAATTGTGGTGCCCAGAACTGGACACAGTACTCCAGGTGTGGTCTGACCAGAGCAGAATACAGTGGCACTATTACTTCCCTTGATCTAGATGCTATACTCCTATTGATGCAGCCCAGAATTGCATTGGCTTTTTTAGCTGCCGCGTCACACTGTTGGCTCATGTCAAGTTTGTGGTCAACCAAGACTCCTAGATCCTTTTCACATGTACTGCTCTCAAGCCAGGTGTCACCCATCTTGTATTTGTGCCTCTCATTTTTTTTGCCCAAGTGCAATACTTTACATTTCTCCCTGTTAAAATTCATTTTGTTTGTTTTTGCCCAGTTCTCTAATCTGTCAAGGTCGTTTTGAAGTGTGATCCTGTCCTCTGGGGTGTTAGCCACCCCTCCCAGTTTGGTGTCATCTGCAAATTTGATCAGGATGCCCTTGAGTCCATCATCCAAGTCGTTGATAAAGATGTTAAATAAGACCGGGCCCAAGACAGAACCCTGTGGCACCCCACTAGTCACTCTTCTCCAGGATGAAGAGGAACCATTGATGAGCACCCTTTGGGTTCGGTCAGTCAGCCAGTTACAAATCCACTGAGTGGTAGCAGAGTCAAGACCGCATTTTACCAGCTTCTTTACAAGAATATCATGGGGCACCTTGTCAAATGCCTTACTGAAATCAAGGTAGGCTATATCCACTGAGTTCCCTTCATCTACCAGGCTTGTAATTCTGTCAAAAAATGAGATCAGGTTAGTCTGACATGACTTATTTTTCAGAAATCCATGCTGACTATTGGTGATCACAGCATTCCTTTCTAGGTGCTCACAGACTGTTTGCTTAATGATCTGCTCCAGAATCTTCCCTGCTATTGATGTCAGACTGACTGGGCGGTAATTATTTGGGTCCTCTCTTTTCTCCTTTTTGAAAATAGGGACAACATTTGCCCTCCTCCAGTCTGCCGGGACTTCGCCTGTTCTCCAGGATTTCTTGAAGATGACTGCCAGTGGTTCTGAGATCACATCTGCCAGTTCTTTTAATACTCTTGGATGCAGTTCATCTGGCCCTGGAGACTTGAATACATCTAAACTAGCCAAATATTCTTGTACTGTCTCCTTAGTTATTCTGGGCTGTGTTTCCTTTGCTGAATCATTTGCTCCAAATTCTTCAGGTCGGGCATTGTTTTCTTTATCGGAGAAGACTGAGGCAAAGAAGGCATTGAGGAGTTCAGCCCTTTCTGTGTCCCCTGTTTGCATTTCACCATCTTCTCCTCTGAGTGACCCCACTGTTTCTTTGTTCTTCCTTTTGCTACGAACATACCCATAAAAGCCTTTTTTGTTGCTTTTAACCTCTCTAGCAAGCCTGAGTTCATTCTGTGCTTTAGCTTTTCTGACTTTGTGTCTACACGTGCTGGCTATTTGTTTGAATTCCTCTTTGGTGGTTTCCCCCCTTTTCCATTTTTTGTACACATCCTTTTTTAATCTTAATTCAGTTAAAAGTTCTTTAGATAGCCACCCTGGCTTCTTTAGGCACCTTCCATGTTTCCGTCTCATTGGTATTGCCTGACGTTGTGCTTTTACTATCTCCCTCTTAACAAACTCCCAGCCATCATGAACTCCCTTTCCTTTTAGTATTGCTGTCCATGGGATCTCACCCAGCACTTCCCTAAGTTTTATGAAGTCGGCTTTCTTAAAGTCAAAAAATTGAGTCCTAGTATGCTTGGCTGCTCCTTTCCGCTGTATAGTAAACTTCAGAAGAGCATGATCACTCGCGCCTAATGATCCTTCCACTTCTACCCCACTAACCAGGTCATCAACATTGGTTAGGACCAGATCTAAAATGGCTGTTCCTCTTGTTGCTTCTCCCACTTTCTGGACAATGAAGTTGTCTGCAAGGCCAGTGAGGAATCTGTTTGACCTTATGCTCTTGGCTGAGTTTGACGTCCAACAAATATCCGGGTAATTGAAGTCCCCCATTACTACTATCTCCCTTCCTTTTGCATGCTTGGCCATCTGTTCCAGGAAGGCATCATCTATGTCCTCCGTTTGGCTTGGGGGTCTATAGTAAACTCCCACAATGAGGTCTCTTTTATTCTTCTATGTTAGTGGCAAGTTACAAGGGTCCCTATGCCACACCTTGTTTGTCAGGATGAGAAGCAATCACTTCAAAATGACCATCTGGGCAGCAAAGGATGCAGCTATGTGGCAGCTCTGCATGTGGTACTCACTCACTCACTCACTTGAAGAGCTACTGGTCCTTTCAGGCTGGAAGTGGGGGAAGGACCCTGGCAGTGCATGTAAACACAGCTCCAGAGCTGCACAGGCACAATGGGAAGGGGGAACTGCAGCTATGCAGGGAAGCCCTTCAATAAGCTTGCAAGGTTGCTAAAGGAAGTCAAGTTTTTTTACATCCAGACTATTCGGCATCAATAGACAGACCCAAAAAACTTACCATACTTTGATCACACTGGAAGATGATCCGCGTTGAGTACTGCCTGTTACCTTTGCACGTGTCCCCACTTGAGTACACGATACTAAGGGACCCATCAGCGGCAGCCTGAGGACGCATGTGAATCATGCCAAGACTCTGACCTTTGTCCGCGTATTTCACACAAGATCCAATTATACCACCTGCAGCCAAAAGGAACACTTAAACATGTGCTTTTAAACTCCACTAAAAACTTGCATTGATCTCTTTTAAAAGAAGGGCAGAAGTAATTCATAGCAGTTTTCATTTTAAGAGTATTGAAGCCAGCAGTGCCTGGGCTGACCACCAATTGCACTTGGGGATCCTGTGAGTGGAGCTCCACCCATGGGATGCTCCCATGAAGATCAGTAGAAGGGACTCTGCAACTGATTCTTTCCCCCTAAAGCCCCTGAAAAACAGTTTCAAAGAGTTCAGGAACCCTGTACTTCAGGCACAATCACTGTAGTGGGAGTCTCTACTGGATCAAAGACCCTTCTGTGAATGGAAGCAGGTACTACTCAAAGAAGGTCAACTCTGGATATAACCCGGTGTAAGTCAATGAGTTACTGAAATGGGAATATTTTCCCTCAAAGTTATTAAAAACCATTACTTTGTAATCAATTTCTTTTCAGTAAAAATAAGTTGCCGTAAAAGCTCTATCTCTGCCTTTTTGTTAACAGCTTAAGGGTGCTTGTCCTGGCCATAAAGCTCACCAGCATGGCATTTTCACATAAGATTCCTGAAACTAAAGGTCATTTCCAACTGTTCTTCCCTAGCAAAATATAAATTCAAAGCTAAATCCAACACGAGCAGGAAAATAAGATAAATTGCATGCATCCTGCACACCAGCGTGCTTCCCCATAGCATGCCACAGCACCCTACACCTAGCAGTGACTATCTCCCCATCTATCAAAAGGCTCAGAAACTGTTCACCTGGATTTCAACAACCCTCTCTCAGTGGCAAGTTAAAGTGCAAGGACTGCCTTTATTAGAGTTGGCTCGTGGATGTCTGAATAATTTGAATGTCAAGCTTCTCTAAGCATTCAAGTGTATCACCGAAGCTACCCAGAGGGGCTATGACAGCTCTGCTGCGCAGTATCAGGAAAAACTATCCAAAGAGGTGAAGCAGACAGAGACTGCCAGGAGTGAGGAAGTCAGAGAAGAAGAAGGGGAATTGAGGTGGTGGGATATAGCCTGTTGCACTGACAGCCCCTCAGTTCCCATAAACCAAGTCTAATGCTTACCAGGGCACCCTGGTATGGGGGGAAGGCGCTTGCAAACACTTAGAAAGAAAGTTCTTCCTTTTGCATCTTTTGATGTATCCAGGGCAATCCAAGGCTCACTTGCTGTGCTTAAGTCACTCAGGTCATACTCATTACCAGCTGAATCTGAAAAATAGTAATGCCAGAAACCACAAAATGCTTAATTAAGCTAAGTCTACGATATTCAGTTGACTCCAGTTTAAAGGATTACAGTAATCCAAGCCAGGCAGCCAAGATAGCAAAATGCTGTGTGATCATGTAAAAACCAAGAAGTAAAAAGCAAAGACAGGCTCAACAGCTAAAATCACAATGAGGCACAGAGAAGGGGACTGACCAGAACCGAATGCCTTGACTTGTGGGAGTGGAAGAGCTTCTGCCAGCATAAAATCCAAAATGGAGGGTAGAAGGCAGCTTACACAAGGCAGATAAAAAAGGAGAGGAGAAACAGAAAACATCTCCAAAACATACTGAAAACTTGAATGCTCAACATGTGTTGCCATAAACATTCTTCAAGGGCACTTACTGAGAAGAGATCCCCCCCAACTCTTTAAAGAGAGATGTTGGTTTAGTAGGGCAGAAACCCCCTTTTGGGCAAGTGCCCCTGAGGAAGGTTCCTATCAACACCCATCAGGTACTCCATTTTGTATCAGAAAAATAGTTTCACTGCATTTTTTATAGAGGTTGCCTCTTTATGTTTGCTGTGCTAGGGCAAAGCAACCATTGAGACAACTCAATGTCACAATCACTATGCTATAAAGCACAAAAACAAAACCTTTGGCTGGAACAGCCAACGGATTTCATTTAGAGTGGAATGCCTTAACTTTCAGTGAGTTAATGGTAGTCAAACACTTCAGGTGTTCTAAGGCAAATGCTTTTCAAAGCAGCCCAGTTTTAAGCCAGGGAAAGGTAAAATCAGCTTTTGTGGGGGAAATACTAAATATGGTTTCTGTGGGCGAGTAGTATGTGGCAAGGGGAATACAGATTTCTCTACGCTCTGTGTTCTTTAACAGTCTCCCACCCACCCAAAGTGCATCCTAAGGGGAAAGGAAACTATGAGCATGTTGGAAACAAGTCATAGCACTTGCTGGAGAGAAGAGGGAAGGAAACATGCCACCTGCAGGACATCTCTACCACTGAAGCAGATTCGAGTGACCTTTCCAATGAATTTCCCTACATTCATTTACTTACCAGTAACTTGACAATCAACTGGAGAAGGTGGGCAGGCTAAGGCCGTGTGAAACTCAAAGAAAGTATTATAAATTCTACGTGCAGAGTTAATCTCTTCATGCACAAATCTGAGTTGTCCGGGGTAGGAGGATTGATTGCAGATAAAGGTCACAGTGAAAGTGTCATTGATTCCTAAGGAGCGGAAATAAAAACACCAAGAAGTATAAAGTAAACCCACATGAGTTATTTGACACACAAAAAAGTCAGAGCTCCAACTATCTGCCTTTGTCAGAATTTTGCGTCTACTGAAAATTCACCAGTTTGACGGGAAGGCCAATGATGTTGCTGCACTTTGCTTGAATGCACAAAGGGATGTTTTCACTCTGTGACAAACCCAGCTGACAGGAACCAAAGAGAGAACCTTCCCACTTAACACCTCCTAAACCTATTTTCCTGAACTAAAGAAGATGTCAAGCATTGCCTTTAGGCTGTGTATTCAATTTAGTAAGCCCAAGGGTCCTATTTGACTGGGTGCTTGCTTTGCCCTTGTCAGAGCCCTCCTGCAAACACATCACTAAACGGGAAGCCTGGACACGGCTTGGTCTCCATTGCCCAAGGGAATGTTGCCTATTCCCTCAGCCTCAGTGGGCCCCTTCCATCTCCCTGTGTGAAATGCGAAGATGCTGGTGGGACAGCGAACACATATGCTGAGTCAAAGATTTGCTGTAAAATTGCTACCCTTGGTTTTATGCAGCTTCTGATCTTACTCCATTATCTCGATTCCTTTAAGAAACTATCTTTGATGAGAATCCTGGCATTGATGATAGAGCTGATTTGAACACAGGCTCACCCAATGTCTAGCTGCTTTGCCTAAATTACTGCTTGAAGTGAGAGGTCTAGCTCTACCATCTTAAAGGTATCATACATCAGGAAATCTACATGCCCTGATTTAGGAAACCCAATTGAGTAGCCACAGCTCTACCTGTGCTTGTGTTGCATGAAGGACCTCTCTCAGCTGCCCCTACTTGCAAGGAGGGTGGAAGCAAGTGGCTCTTTGTAACAGGTAGCAAGGCAACTTTACCTGTGTATTTAAGAGACAGTTCTCCTTCGGTAGACAGCTGAAGAGTTTTGTTCAGTTTCACCAAACGAATGTGTTTCAGATCTTCTGTTTCACATCCACCAATTGAGTCAGCAGCTGGCAGGCTACTGTTAACTGCACATTCCTCTGCTGGTCCACAAATGTTTAGCTAAGAGATTCAACATATAATATAATATCTGAGATGCCATAGAATTACTAACTTGCAGCAAAAAACAAAAGGCGTGAACTCAAAGGACATGAAGTATTGTGTTTGGAAAAGAAAAGAAACATTACCATGTAGGACTTCCCAATTCCCATGGCTATGTATTTTTTTTCTGAAGCCAACGGTTCCAGGTTAAACACAAATTCACTGTTGGGATCTTTTACAGTGCAGCTCTGTAGAAAACAAAACCATTTATCAAGAGGAGAGAATAAGATATGATAGATATGAACCATCAAAATGCATGTAGCCCTTTTGATTTCCAAGTCAAGAAGGCCATCTTCCATTCTGGTTAGACACAGCTCCTCAGAAACCAATTTTAAGCTCTTCTCAAGTTTTATAGACCAATGGGTATCAAGCAAAAGATCAGAACTTACTTCGAGGAGGATTATGGTGCCCACATATACCAATTCCTTTTACAGCTCTATCATCAGAAACAGCGCCCTGTTAAGTCACACCCAGCTAACCTTCCATTTAATTGTACAGTTGTACCTTGGTTCTTGAACAGAATCCATTCCGGAAGTCCGTTCTGACTTCTGAAAATGTTCAAAAACCAAGGCACAACCTCTGATTGGCTGCAGGAGCTTCTTTTTTTTTTAAATAATAATTTTATTAAGTACAAATTAAAAAAACATACATATTCACAGCAAAAGAAAATACAAAAGAAAGAGAAAATACATCTAACCAAGGAAAAACAATTAGAGAAAGTTTTGTCTCTTTTCATATTTGCAGTTATTTATACCTCTATAAAATGCTGTTTACAATAAAGCAGTGAAATGAAAGATATCGGGGGAAAAGAAAAAAAGAACAAAGAAAGAATAAAGAAGTAAAAGAAGTTGGGAGCTTCTTGCACTCAACTGGAAGCCGCAGAAGCTGCGTTGGAAGTTCGGCTTCCAAAAAATGTTCGCAAACCGGAGCACTCGCTTCTGGGTTTGCGGCGTTAGGGTGCCAAAACATTCACAAGGTGTTTGAGAACCAAGGTACGACTGTACTTTCTATGTCTCACACTTCTCACTACAACCATGGGAGGTCAAATAAAAGCTACCCAACGATGCTTAAGAACTGGGTTTAACAGTTTTGCTTCCAATTAAACCTGCATTTCTTTAGGGACACTTAGAAGCTAGTATCCTGCATTTCTCCCAAGGATGCCGTGAGAAATAGAAGAAGGGAGAGCCCCTGTTAAGACCCTTTGCAAGTAGGCTTTGAGTCGATCAGAAATTTGCTTATCGTAGATCTCAAGCAGCCTCTGCTGCACCTTTCCCCAGTTGAAGGCTTCCTCCCTGGTGGGCTGAGGGTAATGGCAAGGTGAAGGGAGGTGGGTACTTTTTTGTAAGAACTTGAGCCAGTGCTCACAAAGACCTTTGAGCTTTTTCAAGTGCTTGACTCAAGGGCTTACAAGAATGCAATAGTTCTTAGGTTAAGCTTTGGGGTGCTCATGCATCTTTGCTTCAAGCAGACATGAGCAGCACTGGGTTGTAAAGATGCCTGCTTACCTATTCATATGGCACATGGGTAAAAACCCCAGAAATGTCCACATGTGTTTTCTGCCACTCACCTGAGCATCCCCTGCTGCAGTTGTGACTGGACAAGCAGCTTCTGTTTCCCACAGGAAAACTGCAACACATTCTTTCATCTCAATGAATCTTGGGCTACTACTCTGAAAATATAAGTTGTCAGAAAGTTATGGCAAGGAAAGCATACAAGCAGCCTGGCTTCAAGAGCACCATAGGGATACATTCCAAGTGTGCTGCAAATTTTTGGTCCAGTAATTTGGGAGGGTAGGATTTCAGGTTCTTTGCTTGTAAAGCAAATGTGATCATTTTATTGCAAAGCATTAAAAATTTCCCCAAGACTAATTTATCCTTTCCCCCATCCAACATACACCAAGAAAAAAGTGGTAATCAGCAAGTCACTGCCTAAAACAAGGATAGCAATTTCCCGGGGGGGGGGGGGATGAAACCGACTCTTTATCACTTGCCCTGGACAGCCTTTAAAATCATGCTTCAATTGCCAGCATAGATGAGTAGCTTTTACGCCATTTTGAAATGGCTAAGCAATTGGGCACTAATAAGATCATTCTGCATTTCATAACAAAGGATATTCAAGGGAGACTTGGGTATTTATCCACAAATGCTCTGTGCTCTTACATATTGGTGGTCTAATCAGATAACATTATGACCCCACACTGAGAGGAGAAGCAAGCTAGCTGGAAACTTACGAGAGTGGCCTTGGAGCAGACGAGATGGACAAGGCTTGTGAAAGGCTCACTCTTACCCTCCGCCGTGATGCACAAAGAGCCACCGGTATAATTTAGGAGGATTTTGCCAGGGCCTTCAACCACAGGTTCTTGTTGGGCAATCCCCACATTACTGATGGAAACCTCAAGCGAACCACTCTGAAATTAGAAAAAAAGAACATCATTCTGAAGCAAAATAATTACAGTATATGATGAATTCGGGAACATATGCAGTCATGCTATGAAGAGCACCTGCTGGACTGACAAGAGAAATCCAAAATCTAACTAGGCAGTTTCAGGAGTGATGGTGTGGTATGGCCACCATTATATCCACAGCCCATGCTGGCTAGGGAGGAATCTGGGCGGAAGCAAAAGCCTGCTCCTTTCTACCCCAAACCTGGAACTGAAACAGCAATTGGGCCTGACTCAGATCCAATGCTGTCAAGTGAAGGCTGTAGGGCAAGCTCAGGATCTCCCTGCTCAACCCTGTTTATGGGCTATGTGCAGGCTCCTGCTGGTGGGAAGCCAACAGGCTACATTCAACCCAGCTGCACTTATGCAGTCAGAACTAGGAGCCCCGTGCTGTCCTGGACTGGGTGAGGGGAGACCTCTGCCCCATTCAATCCTCCCTCACCAGCACAGCAGATGGGGGCTTCGACTGCATCCTAAGTCAATCTTTTAAAGTTTAGGAAGCGCTCAAGTTAATTAAAGACTTGGAGATTTCCTGCAGGAATAAATTAGATACAAAAGGGGAGCGCAGAAGGCAGGCCAAATAAAAGAGTGAAGAGGAACTCTCCTGATACAATGCTCACCTTGCTGTACGTCATTTCACAGACAGATGCCCGCCTGTCACAGCCTGGAATGGGGTTCAAAGGTCGGCAGACGTTTATGTAGTATATTTTGCGTGGACCCTGCTCAGAATTGTCCACTGCCTGCCAATTATCCCTGTCTGCAGACAATGATAAACTGAAAAATGTGCAAAACAAAAATATTGAGTTTGGATTCATCAATTTGTATTTTAACTTATTTTTAACAAGTTATTATCAATGACGCAGAATTTCTTCATTCATTCATCTTATTGCAACGACATGCTAAAAAGTAACTGAATTATACTGATCAGTTTTAGAGCACAAAATGAGGAAAGCAACAATACAAACACACACACACACATTCAGGAATAACAATTACTTTATAACAATAACTACAAATGGACAATCTTTGTGAGTAATATGTCCACTCCCTCTTTCCTTCTTTATGATCCATTTGTTCGAAAATTTTGCAACACAGCAGCAACATTGCTGATCTTATCCGTGACAATGTTAAGTATGAAATGTATGTTTTGTGCTTTGGTCAGGAAGAACTTGCCAGCTGAGCATTTCCACCCAGACTTTACATTCACCAAATTTTGTTTTGCTTACCGTGAAAGATCATATTGCTTCATGGTTTGTGGATCTGTGACAACACATTCTGTGGGTATTTCTGGGCAGGCATATTGAGTATACCACCTGAAGTTGTAAGTGAAGTTGTCTTCTGCCTAGATTACCATAATCATATATACACAAAACAAAGAAGTTAAAACTGCAAAAGGTAACAATACAGCTCTTTTTTATGCTGAAGCTGCCATTTTTAATTTCAAAGTGGTATGATTCTGCTGTCACACATGGAAGCTTAACTTTTACTGTCAGAAAGTCTACTCAAATCTGTGCTGATATATCCAAATGTACAACATCGGCTGGCAACGTTCTCTAACACACACTTTTCATACCGGCCCCTGTGTATAGAGCTCCTTCTCACTACAGGGATGCAAGGCCTCTGCACAAGACCACTGAAATGACTGCTTTACTGGAAAACTTTTAATGCAGAGCTGTGCAAGTACCCTTAAGGCTAAAATGTATTATGGAAGTCTCCAAGAACTATCTGTAGATATTAAGCAATCCTCTTGCTGCTACTAATCATCCCATAAAGGAAGATCTAAAAAAGCTGTGTGTGTCATACCTCTGAACTGGCTTTCCCTCTCCCCTTAGGAGGGTTTAACTTCTCATTATGTTAAACTATTGGGGACTTAACTAAGGATGTGATGCACAAGAATTATCCACAACTGGCACTCACTTGATATTCAGGTGAACCTGCGCCTGCACCACGATCACATAGGAAGGTAATATGGGTAGACCGTTGCATGTGCTTCTCGTTGTTGTATGGTGTGCCATTTCGATAGTTCAACTGAATCATTCCATCATAATAGGAGAGCTCAGAATTGGGCAACCCCAGACTCCATGTGTCCTTACCACTAAAAATATACATTAACAGAACTTCATATAGGTTTCCTTTAGGGATGCAAATACCCAAGTACCAATGCGTTTGAATTGCAAAAGCTAATATAATGCCCTAAAGGATACATGCAGTGTCTGACAGTCCAACCTTACGGCTCATCTTTGGCCCACTGTATGAAGGCAGGAATGCCTGCTGCTATTTGCACCAGTGCTCTCTACTCAAAGCCAATTTACTGTTTGCATACTGGACCATTGCCTACATTCTTCATGATGGTACTGGAGACTCCAACAGGCTATGCAACAGCAGTTCATTGGACTGGGTTCTTGGAACCATTTCCCACCTAACATAAAACCCACCAGCAAAAATCAACAACAGGCTAAATCCGTTCTGGTTGACACAGGTACAACTTAAGGCATGATTTCTTATTAACAACTGATAGGCATGCTATTGTCTATACAAATAGTACCTAGATGATGTGCATACCATTGAGATTATATGTTTGAAGGGAAGTGCTAACTTATGCACATTCTAAGGTAAAATATTATCTATAGCTATACTCCAGTTGATCAGACTTAAAATATGATAACCCGGTTCCAGAATGTGAATCAAGTAAATCTGTGTGCCCAATAAAGCTTTTATACTTGTATTCCTTGCATAGAAGCATCCCCATCCAAACACCATCCTGCAGCGTTTGTCCACAGCCAGCTTTCCGGGTCCTGGGGCCAGCATGACTAAACTGCTTCTGGCGCAAAGGAACACCAGAGTACATAGAAACGTTGTTTACCTTCCCACCGGAGCGGTACCTATGTATCTACTTGCACTGGTGTGCTTTCGAACTGCTAGGTTGGCAGCAGCTGGGACAGAGCAATGGGAGCTCACCCCGTCGCGGGGATTCAGACTGCTGACCTTCTGATCAGCAAGCCCAAGAGCCTCAGTGGTTTAGACCACAGCGCCACCTGTGTTCCTCAGTACACACACAGAGCAGGAGAAGGCATAAACAACACTTACTTTTTCTTCACTTGACATGCCGCAGACTGTGATGCACACAACTGGTTTGACACGCTGCCACAAATACTGATGTAGAAAGTATAGTCACTTGTGTTTGCTGAGTAAGTGTGATGCATCAAAGGTGATAAGTCAAAAGAGAACCCTAAGCAGAAATGAATGAAAATCATTTGTTCACCACAAAAGTTTTAAAGACTGAGAGGTAAGATGGGCAAACATGATTTAATAGACTCCATGTGCTACCTTAAAACAGTTGCCCATAAATGATTCTAACACTCAAGTTTCACGAAGTATACACCCCCCACCCCCACTACACTTGTGGCAGTATGCATGCTTAAGGACACAAAACACCATGTTTTCAATTTTCATTGCACTAGTGCAGTTGGATTTAAGAAAATACCAATGTAATGTTGCATTTTCAAGATTCTGTCACTGGATATGCACCAGCAACTTGTCATATACCTTCTGTTCTAGAAAACAAAATGTACTATTTTTTAAAGGATAAATTATGTTTAATACATAAGATACAACAGCATTTGATTGTTTTACTTAAACTTTATGCTACATTTGACTTAACTCATTCAAGGCAGCTTACAATAAAAACACAGAAACAGAACAAAAATTCTCATGAATAGGATTCTGGGAGTTCAGCAATAGAGGCAGCCCATCGTAAAATATAAATCTAGGCCAGCAACAAAAACAGACTAAGTTTTTTGTATGGGAAAAAAATACACACCAAAACTTCTGGCAAAAGCCAGTATTAAATCCTTTCCAGAAGGCCTCTGGCAGAGCACGACAGGCATTGAATTCTGAAGTTGTAGGATTCAGATTTGTTTTGTTTTTTAAGAGATGGAAACAGCTCTATTCCTGCTACTTTGAGACACGTGATGCTAGATGAAAAGAGGGAGTTGAACTAGAAGCTGGAAATTGTGACACAGACCGAAATCCCATGCCCCGGTTGCCGCTTTACCATTTTCAACAGGTTACTCACCTGCTTGAGAGTCAGAGACTCTGCACTGGTCACCTTTTGTTTGAGACAGGACACAGGCAGCAGCAGTGTGCCATTCGAACTCATACAGGCACCCGTCGTACCCAGAACTAATCAAAACAGGAGCACTTTCCAGGTCACCTGGGAAGATACAGATAATTATTAAACTGAACCACCAAATACACACTTCATTTTTCAAGAGACCAGTACTTGATCAGATACACAGATTAGTTACTGAAGCAAGCCAGAAGAGTCATTTTTGCATGTCCTTACACCCCCTCCCCAATTTAAAAAAGGGTGCAGGTACCATGGGAGATCTGCATGTATAGCAGACACAGGGAACCTCAGGCCAGAAGACTAAATGTACCCCTCCAGGTCCTCCTCCTGCCCCTTGAGATTCTTCCCCCTAACCACACCCCAGCCCAACATCCCTCACTGGTCTTCCCCCATACCCGCCTTTAGTGTTTTTGTCCTGCTGGAATGTGTGCCTGAACAGGAAGAGAGAGTATGGTGAGTGAGTGTGTGTGTGTGTGTGTGTGTGTGCGCGTAGAAACTAGCCTACCATACAAAGGTCGATTTTACATTTATTGTTTTGGCCACTTTTGCCTCTGGCCCCATTCACCACTGGCATGCTGCCTCCAAATGTTGCCCAGCAAGAAATGTGACCCTCAGGCTGAAAAATGTAGCCTGTCCCTGACTTATGGACCTTACCACCACTGCCTTCATGAAGGTTTGCAGCTTGAGACTGCATCCCCAGACCTTGGCTTTAATAAAAGCCAGAGTACTCACCTGGCTTGCATATGAGGAGTATCTTTGTTTCAATTGTCTTTTTTGGTCGACACTCATCGCCACCCGAATAGTAAAGCTGGATATTCTCTCCAACTTTTGTGGGAGCAGACATAAACGTCCCTAGGTTTTTTGTGCTATTGTCTTCACCTAAAAAGAGCCACACACCAAACAAGAAATACAGATACTTGTTTTAGTGAGCAATCCAATGTATGTCCTTTGAAGGAATTACTATTTTATAAATAGCACATACTGCATTGTATTCAACTGTTGAATGTGGTTCTTTTAACGTGGGGAGCTCATACAAGGATGTTACTCACCAACTGAGCAAACAGATGCCTCTTCTGAACAGTTCACTGCCCCTCCTTTCTGAAGTACTTGGTGACAGACGTTTATGAAAAAACGTTTCTTTTCTGTTTCCACAGGGTTACCGTCTACAGCTTCCCAATTCTGCTCTAACTCTAAAATTAAGAAATTGCATCTTAGATGAACATTCCTCTAAAAACCATATTATCTGTAGTGTTAAAATTACAGATCGTTCCCCATCCCCTGTCCAACCAATGAATGGCCATGTAGAAACTCAACTGCAGGTCAAACCACATATTACTTCTAATATGTAGAGTTAGAAACCACATTGGGTTTTTAATTTATTTACTTCGTAGCAAGCACAGCCTCCTGCATTTTCATCAGGGGGCTGAAGCATGCAGGGAGGAAGGGTTCCCAGAATGCAATCCCAATTAAAATCTCTCTCCACACACACACACACACACACACACACACAGAGAGAGAGAGAGAGAGCGCGATTAGCCTTAAGGGAAGGTTGCCATTGGCACTGATGCAGGTCTTTTTTCCTAAAGGCCAGCTGCTGCATTCTAATTTTCATCAGAACTTTGACTGGGAAAGAAAGGGTTAAGCCCCTCCCACTCCACACACACACACACACACACACACACACACACACACACACTACAGTCCTGTTGAAAAGTTCTCCTTTCTCCATGCTTGCAATGGGGCAGGTTTTTTTTGTGGGGGGGCGGGGTTAAGCCTGGTGTACTTGCAAGTCACAAACTAAAAAACCTAATATCTAGTTTAAGCCTCATTACACTTACATTTTGAACAATTATGGGTTAGTCTTTGTTAGTCTTTTCTTGCAGTTAGTTCTTTGAACATAGTAGATTAAAGAGATTTATATCATGTATGACTTATACTCATGTTAAAACCCACCAAGAAGATTTCGTTTTTGCAGTAACTTGCTAATGCTAGCTGCAAGCAGGACAACTGGAAAAGGAATCCAGGCAAGACTGACAGTGAAAATCTGACAGACCTTTTGACCTGGTATCAGGAATGCTGACTGATGGTGTCCAACCCATATTCTGTTTGTGGAAGGCTCTCCGCAGGGAAGCACACCAGGCAACTTGACAGTTTCTGGGGCCAAGCTAAGTCATTTTTATTTTCTCAGTCTTTCGGTGGTTAATTTAGCCTCTAGTGTGATGCTCATCTTTTAGTGGGGTGGGGTAGAACTAGTCCTCCTCATTGCATTGTTGGATGAGCATTTTAGGAATTTTGAATAGTAACCCATTTTATATTTGGCTTTTAATCAATTTTATCTCTTTGTATAAAGCAACTAACGAATGCTATAAACACCACAACACTGCCAATGGAAATAATACAATTTATAGAGCTACTGAAACTGGGCTTTATATAAAATGCTACAAAAATTATACACAGGGTATTGTAAAACCATTAAAGCGTAAGTAAAAATCATGTGCTTATAACTGAGGGGATGAAAGTCACTCAGGAAAAAAAGGTCCGAGAAGCATTAGTGTTCCTTGTAAGCTGGTTAGGGGGTTTGCAGTCCTTCTGAGCCCATTTTGGTGCCTGCAAAGACAGGCAATATCACTGGCCAAGAGCGTGTTTAAATGGAGTTGTAGTGAAAAATTCCACAGAGAAACCTAGGAACTGATATAATCCCAGACTTTTACTACTGTAATGCACACTGATTCTTGAAGTTTAGTCAAAAATTGCAACAATCCCAAAATATGGTTAGTTTACCTCATGGCAGGACAAATCTGCCAAGCAGCATATTATATAAGTGCTCTAGCTCCAGGATCTCTGCTAGTTGCCCGATAGCTTAAGAATTCCAACACATTCACTGTGTTCCAACAGCCAGAACATACAAAGCCATTTTCTGCTGATATACCACAATTCTGAACTCCAACTCTAAACTCCTTTTGATTTGGAAAGTCACCAGCCTCCGATCTGTGACCGAACAGGCTAACATCCTACGGTATTAACCTGCCAGTGGTATAGACTTCCGTTCACACAGAGGGACTTCCCCTCCCCCTCCCCAGCAATGCATGTACCCCAAATCTGTTCTGGGGAGTTGGGGGACTTTGCTAAGCAAACTGGGGTGGGCGGGTTCAGGAATGGAGGAGAAAAAAGAGAATTCTCACCACCCACAGTCACTACCTGGAAGGAGTATAAGCCATTTAAGATAGCACTTAAAACAGCCCTCTATTTACTGTTTTCAGATTTAAAACATTACTGGACATCTGAGATAAGGCAAAATGAACAAAAGTTTTAAAATGTAGTGCATATCTTAATGTTTTTGTTTTTTTTAAATTGCCGTACCAGAATGACGAATCAATCGTGTCAAGTCATATCGTTTCCGTTTGTCTGTAACCATACAAGGAAGATCTTCTTTTGCTACACATGCGTATTTGGTCTCCCAGGTGAAGAAGTATGAGCAATCTGTTTCTCCTGTAAACACTGGGCTTCCTTTGCCATCATTGTCTTTGAGAAGTTCATTAAAAATATAGGAAGATTAGGATAAGGAAAATATAAATTACACAAATTATAGCATTAAAATATTCTCATAGTGCCTTATAACTTATGATTAAAACAACAGCAATGGCACTTTACCCGGAGCAGCTGAAAGCCAGTCCAAAAACTATTAAAAACCCAGGAACACCCAATTTAGTGCTGGATTAGTTGATGTGGGGAGATGCGTCACTAACCTGTTGGCTAACTGTCTCACCACAAAGAGTGAGGGCACCCAGAGGCATAGCTGTCAACTTTTCCCTTTTCTTGCGAGGAATCCTATTCGGAATAAGGGAATTTCCCTTTAAAAACGGGAAACGTTGGCAGATATGCTCTAATACTGGGCAGGTTAATGTGGGAGTATGTAATTCTAGCTTGAAAAGTTTTACTTCTCAAGCTTAGGGTGTACATTAAAGTACTGGGTACAGAACCATCTATGGGTTTTTAAGATTCTCTGAAGAATTACGGGTTGTGCACTATAACATCTAATGGGTAAGAATGCAAGAATGGTGTTGGATAATTCAAAGAGCCTCTCTTGTCAGTATGTCTGAATACCAAATGCTGGGAAATCATGCGTGGAGAGAGCATATTGTACTCTGGTCTTACCTGCAAGCTTCCCATAGGCACCTGGTTAGCCACTGAGAACAGCACACCTAAGAACCTCATGAGCAGAGTAAAAAAGCAAAATATCTGCTGCTTTGCTCCCAATATCTGAACTCTGGGGAACATGCTACCTCTGAACATGAACGTTCTATTGCTCTCACAACAAATACCCAGTTATATGCCAATCCTCCATTAATTAGAAATCCTCTTCCCTACCCACATTTCTTAAATGCTTGAATAACTTTTAGACTTCAGAGCAAAAGGAGCTGTTAGCATTCAAGCGATAGTGGGCTGTGGTGGGGCAGCTGCAAGTATTATTGGAGGACACAGAATATTGCTCAAAGCAATCCATAGATAACTAGCATGTTCATTACCTGCCGTATGATTGCATTCAAAGTTTATGACAGTCATTCGCTCAAATCCAGAGCTGCAAGGATCTCCTCCTGGGTATGTCAGAATGAGGTCTCCATCAGCATACCTGATTTCAAAAGCCAAAAGGGTGAATGTTCAAATATAGCTCATCTAATTTAAGGAAGAAAAAGAGCTCACCAGTGGCCCACACTCAATGGAAATCAGAAAAAGGTTCATTAGATGGATATCACAACTCAAAAGAGGCAAACAGATTTCTAATTTGGAATGTTATCCATTTTAGCTCTACATCTGTCTAAAAGATCTTTGTCTTGTTAAGGCCTTCTCTTCCAAAACTAAGAGCAGAAACTAGACAGTAGAACCTGAGTCCAACAGGATTGTCCTCCACAACACACTTTGAATTAGTTGGTTAGAGCATAGTGGCGATAATGCCAAGGTTGAAGGTTCAGTCCCTGTACAGGTGCATATTCCTGTATGGCAGAGAGTTGGATTAGGTGATCCTCAGGGTCTCTTCCAACTCTAAGATTCTATGAATCTAGAATTGCCAAGAACCAACACTGCATGCAGGAGCTTTAGTTCCTAACAAATACTAACCCTCAAAGACTGTTTTCTAATTAAGCACTCACCTGAGTGTTTGGTGGGTAAACCTTCCTGCCACTTTCTGCTGAGGAACAGCTGCATGTTTGACCTGGCACGCCGAAGCATTGGCATCACTGCAGTAGCCTCCAGCTGCTTTGCCACATACATTCAGATAATAGGAATACTCTTCTCTGTCTTTAGCAACGTAAGGTGTGACATACGCTAAAGAAAGGAGGGTCGTGATGATTGAAGCACATATTTGGTAAAAGCATTTAGGTGGCTATACAGAGAGAAATACACATTCACAGCCACAGAACTTGTGTAATCAGTTTACAGCCCTGTTAGTGAGCTGCTTGTGTTGTCACCTCATGCCCCACAAACTCACAGCTGCATCGCTGTTCAGCTCTTTCCATTAGCTGCTTCAGAAACCCATGCAAAAAGGCCAAAAAACTTTCAACCACAATGTGACACAAACCACACATTTGGTTTATACAAGTTAAGGATTGCAACTACAGATGCCAACACAATCTACAGCTCTCTTCTTCATCACCGTCAGATTTAGACAGAGGCTCTGCCAACAGCTCACTAATCATGGTTTCCACATCTGGTGAGCAGTATCCAATTCTGAGGTTTTGCAATCTTAATGCGGGCATGTTGGTACAGTCCACCCAAAACTGCATCACCTCTGGTTGGAGGGGGAAGAAACAGTCTCCAGCCACCATGAGCTAAGTAGCTGGGTATTAGGGACTTACAACTTAGTTTTCTCTTCAACAGTTTAGCTCTGGGGTCCCCAACATGGAGTGCGTGGGCACACAACACTCTCAGAAAGCTATACTTGGTGCCCACCAAGGCCCTGACTCTTCAAATTTATTTTTAACCACTTTTATTCTTATTTGTTTTTGTTGTGGTAGTTGTAAATTTTGGGGGAGGGTTGTTTTTCTAGGTCTGAGTTTTGCTGCGGGGCGGGGGGGTAAGCGTGAGCAATTTTCTTCTGTGGAAAAGGGTATTTGTAAGGTGACCAAAATGTTGGCTTGATTTCCAAATGTGTCGTTTCTCCCAGAAAATTTGGCAAACCACGTTTAACTTTTCCCATGCAGCAAACTATTTATACAAACTACAGCTGTGTCCTGGATTCAGCCACATCAGGCCAATTCAGGGGAATCTGGGCTTGGGACAAGTGAAGTCAGGCTGAAACAGTCCCAGGCCACACATCATAACCAGGGGTAGAGAAGGCTGCTGATTCCCCAGCACATTTTCAATCCTCTGGGATGCAGGTGCTCCTTTGCAAGGCTCTTCCTGTCAGGAAAGCAGCTTGCAAAACAGCACCCCATAGGTTGGTGGATACTATTTTCTAAAGGTGCCTTGCAGAATTCCATCTCTCTACCCTGGCCTCCTTACAGCCTGTTCCCAAGGATCTATTACCACAGCAACTCCCTGGGCCTACTACTACCAGCTACACCTGGGCTGTAGAAAGCTGGTGATGCTGCTACTATGGGAGGAGCAAGCAGGGAGCCATGGGAGAAGAGCACGTGGTCCCTGGGTTGGGGAGGCTATGCACAGTCCTACAACAAGGAACACTTTCAACACAGACCAATTTAGAAGCGGTGTAACCCTATACAGGACTATACCACACACTAGCACCAATGCTTCTTCCTCTACCATAGCTACTAACTTGGTTTAT
Organism: Podarcis bocagei; assembly: GCF_964188305.1. Taxonomy (NCBI): domain Eukaryota; kingdom Metazoa; phylum Chordata; class Lepidosauria; order Squamata; family Lacertidae; genus Podarcis; species Podarcis bocagei. The sequence goes on along the minus strand of NC_138127.1, from coordinate 56,234,334 downwards.
ATTGATGCCACTGCTTCACCCTTAGGGAAAAAAAGAGGGTGCTTACCTGGAATTTGTTTGAGGGGTGTCAGATTCACATAGATACCATGCTGCTTGCTGGTCAGGACACAGTTGTTACTCTCTAGGTAGTCTCTGTGACAGGCAGACTCTGTAACCCATTCAATCTCGTACTGGCAGTTACTTTGAGCAGTGAGTCTGGGACTTGTCACCTAATACAAAAGAAAAAGATGTGTGCCCAGAAAGGTGAAAAGAAACTCCCTTGGGTTGGCTCCAAGTTATAGCCCCCTACAAAGTTCAAAAGGCATATTTTGCATACACACAGATTCGCACACACAAGATGCGCTGTATGGAGTAGATCCACAACAAGACAAGCAACAGAGCTTGTAATTTTATTGTGTGGAGGAAGGAGGAAAGAGAAGGAGAAGCTGCTTTGCTGAAATGCACCCCATGATGCTTCTAGACTTCTACCACTTTGTGTTGGACTAAGACCTGGGAGATCAGGGTTTAGGTCGCCCCTCCGCCATGAAGCAGAGTGACTGTGGGTGATCTTTGGCCTAACCTACCACACAGGGTTACTGTGGGGATTAAATGAGGAGGGAGAGAAGGCCACCTTGAGCTCCTTGGAGAAAAAGCTGAGTGATAAAGGCAATGAACAAATAAATAATATCCTAGTTTTAACTAACTTTTGCTTAGAACAAGCCAGAGTTTCCCTAGTTTGTATGTTCACAGGCTAACCTATCATTTAGTTCATTTAGGCCACTGTATCCATGTTTTAAATGAAAATATAGAATAACTGAGTTGGAAGCTGGCTCAAAAGTAATTGAACCCAACCTCCTGCCAATGCAGGAAATCCATTGCTACACTGTCCGTGACAGAGGGCCAGCCAACCTCTGCTTAATAAACAACTTTAGGCCCAGGATTTTGTCCATCAGTTTCTGTCATCAAGCAACAGGATTTGAAACCCCAGGTATCAGTTACCTCTTTTTTCCTCCCCTCAGGGCACACAAAAGTAACAGTCACTGCTGGATCATGGTCACCACAGAAGTCAGGCCTCTCATTTGCATTGCTAATTTTGCGTTCGTATCTCAGGGAAAGCCTGGAAAAACAAGGGGGGGGGGAGTTTGAGAGAGGAGACCGTGTGAGACACGCAGAAACAGCAAGAGTGGGATTTAATACAGCTACCTTATACAGTGGTACCTCAGGTTACATATGCTTCAGGTTACATATGCTTCATGTTACAGACTCCGCTAACTAAGAAACAGTACCTCAGGTTAAGAACTTTGCTTGAAGATAAGAACAGAAATCGTGCTCTGGCGGCGCAGCGGCAACGGGAGGCCCCATTAGCTAAAGTGGTCTTCAGGTTAAGAACAGTTTCAGGTTAAGAACGGACCTCCAGAACTAATTAAGTTCTTAACCCGAGGTACCACTGTACTTTTAGTTTATCAGCTACACTGGCTCCCAGTCCATTTCAGACTACAATTCAAGGTACTGGCTACGCATTTTGGAAAGCGGCTTGTTCATCTGTTCTCCCTAGATTTGGGTGTATCTTGAGATATCATCACAAAACTCAGCATGAGGGTTCCCAAGGTGAGGGAAATCATCTTTGTTTATGTTTGGGTGCCGGAAGCCATTTTGAATCAACATGGTGGGCCAAAAGGTGACTTTGGTGTGATTTCATTTGATTTTTGGCTTGCAGGGTCCAAACTCACAAATTATACTATCCATTTAAAAATCACAATATTTTTCATTTTTGTACAAGTTTCTGGCAATGTCGGGCACTCCCCGCTAGTCACCTACAAAGCCCAAAATGTCTTGGAACCAAGATGCATGAAGGACCACCTCCTTATGTGAATCTCCATTTTTCCAGCTCAGCTGTTGCTGCGCAATTGCTTTCTGAGGCATATGTGTGGAATTTCCTGTCTCAAGAAATTACCTTTATCTTTTTAATTCACCAGCAGATGAGCATATTTCCCTTCATCCAAATAGTTGATTCCACTGCTGCTAAAGGGATTGAATTGCAAGCGCCATTCTTTGTGTGCTTTTTACCATTTAATTTGTTTTAATGGCTGGATCATTGTTGCTTTGTTGGTTGATCTCCTATTTTATTTTTTGCATTTTTAAAATTATATGCAGGTTTGTTTTAACAACTTTTGATTTTTTTATGAGTAACAGTATTTATTTTTACAAACAGATGTCTGCTGTTGTATTTGTAATATGCTTTCAGCAATTCTTTTGTGAAAGTCAGAGGACACAAAATTACTAAGAATACTAATAAAATTTAAATACTAAAAAGTTTCTAGATCATGCTTTTATAAGTGGTTAGCTTTACCGTGCTCCAGAAACAAAAACTGGCTAGATTAATTACGGATTAAAGAAAATACATTAAATGGAACTCTTAAGCCACCAGTATTCCCAACAGCAACAAAATAATTTGAGTGCTAAACAGTAAACTGTACTTTACAGTAGACTACTTTTGAAATAATTTACTAAGATTGATATTCAAATGATAGCCCCTTTAAAGCAGAGATGGGGAACTTGTGGCCCTCCAAACATTGCTGACTACAATTCTCATAATTCCTGATTGCTGGCCATACTTAAGGGTGTCAAAAAGCACTGTAGGGGACCCAGTTTCCTCACCCTGGTTTAAAATGCCATAAGACTGAAGTCATACCTGTTTTTATCAAGCTGCTTGAGTTGTTCTTTAGGATGCCCCAGGTCAAATGCATGACCATCCTTCAACAGGCAAGCTGAACTCCCCTCTGGACAACCCTTGCCCTCAACAGAGGATTTTCCTGTCAATACAATGTTTATGTAAGAAATAAGACCATAAATAAGGTTTCAGAAGGATGTTAGGGCAAAGTCTTCCATTTAAATGTAAACTTAATTTTGACCATGTAGTGCATAAGAATAAATGGGACGAGGAGACTGCTGGGCCAGACTGAAAAATCAAAGCTACAGAAATCAAAGATTATCTTTACATATAATACCCACTAAGCTGGAGGAGTAGGCAATACTTATCTTAACATCTTTATGGTTGCAGAAACATTCTAGAATGGCAAAAGGTACTCTGTTCAAGATACCCAGAGTGGGGAAAAAAATATTTACCAAATACCTGCATGCACTATGCATATCAACAACAGTTCCTGGCTGAATGGCTCTCTAGAAACGATACTTCAGAGAATATGAACGGTCTTTTAGTAACTCTTGAGTTACGTCTTACTGTCCTAAGAGGGGTAAGCTTTACAAACTAGTATTACCCCAGTGATGTGTTAAAAGTTTGGAATAATCTCAACTCCATATATTATCCTTATTTGGCATTATTTCCTAAAACTCGCAAGCTTTTATGAGTAACTTAAGATGGGCAAAGCCAGTTCTAATAATGTGTATTGATCCATCTACTAATGATTGATCTATTATCTACTAATATCAGAAGCTGAGCACATAGATGACCTTTTACTTTGTTTTCTTCAGCACTGTGTTAGAGAGGAAATGTCGGGACAGTAACTTGGAAAACTGACAACATTTGAACTACAGATCCTATAACAATCATGTACAAGAGGAAATCTGGGAGTGACTGTAGTTCAGTAGCAGAACATCTTTTTTGATAACAAAAGGCTCCAGATTCAAATTCCCAGCACTTCCAGGTATGGCTGGAAAAGACTCCTAACCCAAAACCTTGGAGAGCTGCTGCCCAAGTCAGCAATACTGAGCTATGTGGACCAATGGTCTGACTTCATATAAGGCAGCTGCCTGTGTTCCACTGTTCCTCTGGAAGGCCTAACAAATCTTAATTGTAAAAAAAATGATGCAAACAATGCAACAGAGAATTTAGGAATGTTTGAACACAGGGAATTTGTTTTCTATGTCTCTTAAACTGAGGAAGCACAGTGTAAAATTGTTTTTTTGGGGAAGCTCAGTTGGCACAGCATGAGACTCTGAATTTTAGGGTTATGGTTTGAGCCCCACATGGGGCAACAAGATTCCTGCATTGCAGGGGGTTGGATTAGATAATCCTCATGGTCCGTCCCAACTCTACCATTCTTTGATTCGAACACCTGGAGGCTGGAAAAAGGTTACTCAAGCGTATCTCGGTTCATGTTTGAAAGGGCTGAGGTAATACACTTTTCCGAATGCATCTGAGGTTTGATTGTTCAGATGTATTCAAGATTCCGCTAGGAAAGAAAATGGGCTCTTAATCAATTAGAGATGTGAAAGCCTGGTGGTGGGGACAGAAAAACTGAGGTGAATCTCTGTTCTTAATTCTGACCTTAAGGGAAAAAAGCAGCAGCATCTCATTCCATCTATATAACCACGGCAATGGCCCATTTGGAAAATGTATCCCAAAAGCAAGTCTCAAAAAAAAAGATGGTCATTATAGTCAATACAAGATCGTGTAAAACAGTATCATGATGCATCTAGTAAAATATTTTAGTGGCCCAAGGAGTCACCAGATACTGCAAAGTACTGACTAGCAAAATAATTTTCAAAAAGAAATTAAGTATGCTTCAACCTGTTTAAAAAATATGTATCAGACTATTTACAGGAAGGTGTGCTTCAAGTTTCTAAGGGGAAAATGTGACTCAGATGAAAAACAAAAAGCAGGCATATTAGACACACAATGTATGCCAAGGTTCAGACCTATGTTTCTACAGACGTTGATGTAGAGCTCCACGTCATCATCCGAGTCCTCTACCAAGTATCCTCCAGAAGTTTTAATCAGTGGGTTCAAGTCACGTTTCCTCAAGTCTCCATCAAATACGTAACAAGGCACCTAGAAATGAAATCACACTAATGACATGCAGAAGAGAAAGCATCACACCATTTCAGAGACCATTTCACACATTTCAGGAAAGAATCCCAATACAGACACTCCCATTGGAGACCTGCCTATGGAAGAATCATGCTTCAACATGTATAGCTGATGTAGATATTGCATCAAGTTTTGCTGAAACGGTTAGGTAAGTGCCTTGCTGCCAATGGAATTGTGCATTAATTCAAAGTACTGGTTATATAGCTCACCAGTGGAACCAGGTTGGGGCTAGAATGCTTAGAAGTATACCTTAGGCTAGTCAAGGCTCCATTGTCCCAGAAGGGTCCATTGCAGCCTGGAGCCCTCTCTAGCTGCTCTTTACTGCCATTATGATTTGCTCACTAGGGAAACCAGCAACTGAGGGCTGAGGAGCAACCATGCCCACCTCCCTGTGTTCGCCTGCCCTCTCCCCGTTCTTGCCGTTGCCACATGCTCTCTTGCCTAGCATTGAGCATGAGGTTGACAACTTTCCTTGTGATGTGGGTCCCATGTGGTTCCCAAGCAGTAACCCTGTGCAAGAGATTTTAACAGGTGGCATCACCACCCTCCTTTCAACTTTGGCCCATGAGACTGATCCTGAGCAGGACCTGGCATGTGGAGCCAAAAAGGTTCCCTACTCCAGCCTAGAACTTGCATTACCTCTTCAGTTGGTTTAAACAAATCTTTCTTGCAGGCCACATATGTCTTCCATTCAAAGTAGTGCACACAACTGGTTGAAGTCACAAATTCTGGGGAACCCTGATTAAGAAATTGACGAAATACAAAGTGTGCTGTTACTCATTATTAAGCCAAAAACAGAAAGCTTAATCGTTCAAACGGGTAACAGAAACCAATTACCTAGAGCTAGAACAAGAACACTCTAGCAGGTAATTAATTGCTGAATGACTTTTCGTTGGCAAGTTGGCAGATATGGAATGAAGCCAGGAATATGAAAGTACATACACATAGTGTACCACAAACTAAGGTACTTGGAATAACAGGACAATTAATTAGAATTCGGGTTCTCAGATGCCTTCTCAAATGCACTTTTATTTCCCGATTATACATGAAAAACATGCCCCAGTAGCCCAACTTTTTATACATCTTAATTTTAAGCTGCTCTGGCAGTCAGTTAACGTTGGTTGAGAAAACAGGTGTAACTAAAATACAATACATCTTACAGTCAACCCGTGTGCATAAACTGATTAACTATACAGTTACTGATAAAAACAAACATTTGGTTTGGGTATCCCTTCTAAACAAAGCCCATGCACTCCAGAAGAGCCAGGGAAACACAATATACAGGTAGCTTTATAGCAGAAAGAATCTATAAATTAAAAGTAACAGATGCCATATTGAAAGAAATAAAGCATATGAATTGACATTAAGTCTTTAAAATATAAAAAAATGCATTTCTCAACATGTTTGTATTTTCCTATTGTGATTTATCAATTATACCTTTGTATTGGTTATCATGTTCAATGTTTTAATAATAAAACTTAGCTTTCAAAAACACATTAAAAATTGAGGAAAATATGTCCTTGCATATATTTTTAAAACTAGAAAGGTTTTTGGCAATAATGCCATACTGACCAGAGTCTTCCCACAATAGAAATTAATGTTGCTTTGTAATTTGTGCTCGGTTCCTTGCTGTCTACAAGTCTGTGTAGTGTTGAACTCCAAGAGCAGTTTAGAACTTCTCATCAACGAGGAATCCCCTAAACAAAGCAACAACGAAGTCAAAATATATTTATACCCCTGCCTTATATCGTGTAAGACTAATAGAAGCTTGGGCCAAATTGGATTTGCCAATCCACACAAGTCTTCCGTAATCCAATTTTAACCAATTCAGAACTGATACTTTGAAATAGATCTTCTGTAATTCAGAGGGTAAATGCCTATATTTCAAAAGCTTAGTACAGGGCATATTGTAGTTGTTGTTTTTTTAAAAGCCCACCTGATATTCACTTACAGAAAACACATTTGTCTTGATTACCTTTATGTGCAAAGATTGAGCTAAACATGTTTTGGAGTAGTACAACACCTTCATGAGAAATCTCTTTAGGTTAAGAATGGATTGAACAACACCTACTGCTGAAAGTCCCATTAACCTACCCTCATTCCTCTGATCTCTTGGCCACCCAAGAGCAGCCAGCAGAACTCCATGCTTGTGCAACGGGGCTCCCCTAGAGCCATCCCTTACGAAAACCCTCAGCACCCAAAGCAAATATGCTCCCAAGGAATGAGAACCTTTTTCAAACGGTGTTGGATGAGGTACAAGGGGCTGCAGGGGGTGGAAAACTGGGAAGAATTCTGCAGGCATATTTGTGTACATGGAAGGGTCTTGCCCTGCTTAGGAGCCAAGCCATACAGAAGCCATATAGAGGAGAACAAGAGCACCCCCCTCAGCTAGTCCTTTTCTGTAGGGAGAAACATGTGGGTTTTGACCTTGAATGAGTAGGCTGGCTCGTGACTTAAGAAGCATTTAAAAAAATCAAGGAAACATCTATCTCTATTTCATCTTTCTAGCATTGAGGAAGTTTAGCTTTCGTAATGAAGAGCATCCAGTCAGGTGAGCCTCCACCTGCAGTCTGATGCAATACAGCTTCGCTGCCTCTGTGCAAAGTAGGCCTCTGTTCTTTTTTTCTTATTTTGGCATACAGCCAAAACATGAAGCTGGAGCTATTCACTCACCTATCTAGATCGCACCTTTCCAGTAAAGGTGCTCGAGCCAGCTAATGCAACAAATACAACAAAAAGCAATAAAAGGAAAACCCAAAAAGAAGGCTCTTAAAATCATCCATAAACACACATACACACACGTTAAAACCAATCGAGAAACACATTGTATGAATGAGAGGCCCAGCTAAATAAAATGTATCTGCCTAGCAAGCCCCCCATGAAAAACTGAAGCCTAGGTCTTCCCTAGGTGGGTCTAGGCATAGAGTCTTCAGTCATCTGACTACAATGCATTCTTAGTCTGTGGTCATGTATTGTGCAAGTGCATAGAAGACCCTGCTGGGTCAGGCAAATGTCTCATCCAGTCCAGCATCCTGTTCTCACCATTGCCAACCAGATATCTGTGAGAAACCCGGGAGGAGGACCCCGTGGTTTCCTGCAAAAGATATGCAGGAACATGCTGCCTCTGACCATGGAGACAGGGCATAGCTTTCATGGCTAGAAGCCACTGACAGCCTTTTTCTCCATGCATCTGTCTAACGCCATAAAACTAGGAGCACAGTGTCTGTGGGCAGCACCCCATTTTTTAATTATATCATGGTTTTAGCAAAGGCTAAATCATGGGAGGCATGATTTCTCCTCAGTGTCTCATTTCCCCATGTTAGTGCACACCCATGTATTTGCCAAGGAGTTTTGAAGAAGTCTTTAGTACAAGTGTACAAGTTCCTTCAATGAAATTCCCTCTCCTTTTGTCTTTTTCGTTCTCTTGTGACAACGGCCAAGTCCAAAGTCAGTGAAGATGCTCAGAAGAACATAGCTAGCATCACTGCTGCAGCTTGGACTTTTGCCAACTCAGAAAGAGTGAAAATAGATTCGATTTCTGACTGGCTTTGCCAGGACTATTAGGAGTTATATATTGCTTAAAAGGAAATCAACTCCTTTCATTATTCCACAGTCAGGAGCAAGAGATAGAGACAGTCTGCGGCTATGAAGGTCAATGGTTCTCTTCTTCCCCATGCCCGAGAACAAAATATTGGCTCCAGAACTCAGCTTACATTGACAAGTAAGAAGTCTAACCCTCTATAACAGCTGCCAAGGAAAGTCCTTGAAATCATCCAGAATTAATATGATCTTGAGGCCTAATTGCCAAATTAGAAATGTTCTATAGGATGTGTTCTATTTGAAAGTGAAGTCCAGAGGCTGGAGGATGATAATTTAATAAAAGTGTATGGGTATTTTTTAAATGACTGCAAAATGCAAAAAAAATTACATGTCATTTCAGGATGGGTGTGGGTAAGTAAAAACAAAAGAGTAACTGGGTTGGATCCCAACCTGGTGCTCAAGTACTGCCTCAATCCACAGAGGTTACTGGGAAAAGGTTCCCACTGGAGGAACACAAGGGAGAATCCATTTTCAACCCTTTTCCCTGCAGCCCCCACCCCCTCAGCTTTTCACTGTTCTGGTGTCTCAACCAACCCTCCAGAGAAGCGAGTCAGGCAGCATACGGGGAAAGGAAGTTAGAAAAGATTGCCTTTCCCCTTCTTCCAGCATGGAATGGAATTCAGTGTTGAGGGTCTCTATGTTTTGTTTTCCTTACAGCCACCTTGGAGGTGGTGTGCCACTCATCTCCTTTTAAAGCAAGTAGCCCCCCAATCCCAAGAGCATTTTTCAGGGTGACGTGGGAGTATGGAGGAGGTGATGAAGGCAAAGTCTTGTTGCACAAGCAGAAGCCTGTTCTGCAGGCAGATCAACCTATGGTTCTTTCCAAGGAAGAGAGGGACAGAAAAAGCTTTTTACCCACAGCTTCAAGCTTTCTAGAACTTTTACATCTTTATCTAGGGCAGGGAACATGTGGCCCTACACCATCACTAATCAGCAGTTTAGAGATAGTGTGTGCTGCTTGTGTAACGCTTTAATAGGCTCAGGGCAGAGAGATAGATTTTATGGAGCTTCTAGGCTGAGCTAGTCATGTCACACCCCTCTCTCTGGACCCATTTTGGGGAGGGAGCCAAGGCATGTAGAAGGAATAACAGGAGCAAACCAAATCCTCATTCTCAAGGAAAGGTAGATCACAAGGGTTGAGAAAAGCTAGATGGCTCCAAGCATCATGCAGGTTATGCAGCAGATGAGAGACCAGAGCACCCCCAAAACAAAACTTTGCCCACATACCCTGCCTGCCGCTGCAAGATTTCATGTGCACAAACCTTAACGGATTGAGTTATTTCTGCCTCCTCAAATTGCTGGCTGAAAACAGATCCAGACTGAACTTTAGGATGCCAATCCACATACACATGCATTACAAGGCAGGAAAGATAGGATAGATTCATTTTAAAGCAGCCTTATCAGTTTAAGCCATTCTCCTCCCTTTGCACACCACACCCCAAAAGTCAACTGCTGCAAAGGGCAGGTGATATAGCTCACCAGCAAGAACATGAAGCTTTCAGCACAAGGAGAGAAACCTTGAACACAGGCACACGCAAGAGAATTTAATGGGTGGTGTTTCACATTTTAACATCCATATAGGAGACAAACCTCTGGACTTACCTACTGAGAAACTGGCATTGCTTTTTATGTCGTATGCACAAATGGTACTCGACCCTCCACAGCCTGTGGAACTACCACAGAGGTTGATTTTGTAGTGTACTTTATCTGGATCAACAGCTTCCCACGTATAACTGAAAAAGAAGAGCGGGAGGGAGGTACAATGAATATGTGCTGCCAAACTACATGTTTCAACAAAATAAAAAAAATCCTTCCAGTAGCACCTTGGAGACCAACTAAGTTTGTTATTGGTATGAGCTTTCATGTGCACGCATACTTCTTCAGATACATGTTTCAGCCCAGGCTACTCATCAGCATCTTAAATCTAGCCAACTTTTTGTTCATATTTAACACACACCCCTCCCCCAATGAGCTTTCCAGCACACTGTCAGCAATGCAGGGAGCTGCAACAACGAACATCTTTTTGATAAGGCACATTTCAGATTACATTCTGAAGCAGTTTAACCAAAATAAAAATTCATCTTTGCTAAACACATGCAAACCATCTATTGTCACCTCAAAAATATGGAACAAACTAAAAGTTGTGAAGCGCCCTGTGATCTTCAGATGAATAATAATAATAATAATAATAATAATAATAATAATAATAATATGATGGTGAGGATGTATTTTTTTCTGAAATTAGCATTTAATGCTCAGGAACGTAAGACACTGCCTTCCATAGAGGTCCAGCTAGCTTCAGTATTTCAGTCCTACCTAGAGACACCAGGGATCAAACCTGAGAACTTTTGCATGCAAAATATAGGCTCCACCTACCACCAAGCTACAGCCTCTTTCCCAGAATGTCATAGAAGATTGGCCATTAGTTCAGAGGGACACTCTTCCAGCTGCAGTTAATTTTTCAATAACAAACTTCTAAGTAACTATGTACCAGGGGGCAGCTAAACAGATTTTGAGGACTAAAGTCCCATCATCCCTAACCATTGGCCATGATGCCTGGGACAGATGAGTGTTGGGAGTGCAACAACATCTGGAGGGCCACAGGCGCCGTACCCACCTAGTGGAAAACATCAGACAAAGGATTCAACATGTCTTACAGAAGATAAAAGCAAGTAGTTATTGAGAACTGAAGTGGCACTTAACACTTCCATTTTCACATTTGTGTTTATTGAACAACAGGTCCTGTTCACCCTCCAAGCAAACATATTCACCCTTGGAAGCATATGTATTTCTCCCAGTGCTGTCACCCGTATAATATTCATAGGCGCTCTCATCTCAGGAGCCTTAACTATATTGGCCTAACGTCATGGGAGATGCTTCTCCATGGAAAGCCTCCTGCAGCTGAGGGCATGTTTAAAATGACTCAATTAATCAGACAAGAACTTGGACCACACAAGTTTCATTTATGCAATCTGACACGGAATAAACATTCAAAAGAAAAGCCTTTTTAAAAAAAGGTTGGTGTTAACAGTGAGAAAAAGCTTTCAGTTTCCAGGGCCAAATCATGAGACTTCTAGTCAACTGGAACATATTTGTTATGCCCCTGACACAAAGGCAGACAAAGGGAAGTACGGGCTAGTTAACGCTGTAAGCAATTCTACAGTAGTCATGGCCCACTTCTCACTAAGGGAGCCAACCTGACTCAGAGAAGCATTGCTTGTAGGGCTGGGCATTTGACTGACCCAAAACAATTCAGTCAACTGATGGTCAAAATACTTAAAACAACATCAGAAGAGAATACTTTTAAATCAACAAGTCTGAGACTTGTGCTCATTACAAAAGCAACTTGAATTGTTAACTGTTTTGCCATGGGCCCACAGATCTTAGCTAGCCCGGGTAGCCAAGCAGGGTCACCAAGTCTGCCAAGGTCTTTTTACCCAGATGCTAGTGAGGCACACAACACCGATATTGGGCCAGCTGCACTCCTGAGCACATTTAAAGTGGCTATGCTGAACTTGAACCCACTGAATGGTTTGTGGTCAGGTTATCAGAAGAAGCCCCTTCACTGGTACAAACATGCCTGCACTCCAAGATAAACTCCAGAGGTCCTATCTCTAAAAATCAAAGATACTGAAAAGGTTGTTTCTCTGGAGCCTTCCATTTGCAGCCCCACATTTGTGGAAACTCCCTCCCAGGCACAAGACAAGGTCTTTCAAGTAGCAACCCCCCCCCCCCCAGTTTGTGAACTCTCACCCAAGTGATATACAAATGGCCCAATCAGTACAAGCTTTTGAAACTCACTTATTTCAGATTGTTTTTTCTTAACCAGCAGAAGGTTTGACTGCACCCCAAAGGCACACTCCTCCATTGTTTCCCGAGACAGATGGCTATTAGCACAACAAATGGTGCTGATTTTGGAAATCATTTTAAGCTGTTACAGCTAATATATTATAATAGTCTATTGTTTTAGTTAGACTACTATTTTAAATAATTTCAACTGAAATATGGATGGCATTTTATACCCAAAATAAATTGTCGTTTTAGGCAAGATGCCCTTGAGGGCCTTGTCCAAGCAACAGCCTAGAAATGTTTAAATAGATATGTAATGTGGGACTTTTAGGTGATGCTACAAAAGATTAATAAATGGGGTGCAGGAGACGAGGGCCTGTGTGCAGGTAAGGGGAGAAGTTATGGGAAGGCAGAAATGTGAATTAAGTCCAAAAATAGTGCACTAGGCATTGGAACAGACATAGTGATCCCGTATGGACAATAGTCACTCTCCATCCACTCTACCATAAGACCAGCTCTGTCAGATTTCTCCTGCCACTGTCATCTCTAGTAGCCATTCCATCAGGCTATAGGACAAGGAGACACATAGAACTGCAAGGCCTCTGCTGTAACACCAACACATTTTTACTCCTCCTCTCCTTGAAATCTTTCAATTCCTGCTAGTCATTACAATAATTCTGTAACTAACAAATGGTGCCCGATATTGCTTTTCTGTCCTCCCTCCCAAACTGCATCTACTTCAAGAAGACATCTAACAGTGAGAGATTTCCCCCCTTAATCTACAGTATTGCAAAGCACCATTGAACAGCATGCGGTCAGGGCTTAACTTTCTAAATATTCCCCCTTCAAAAAGCTGCAACCCATCCTAAATGGAAAAATATGGTAGATTGCCCTCTGTAATTTTGGGTATGATCTCTCTTCTGGAAATGCAATGTTAGTAGTGGTGTAAATCTGCCTATTTGCACTGTGTTGGATTTCAACACATCATGGATAGTTAAAATTTATCAGAAGCATATATAGATTAAATTTTAAAATGTGGCTTTACACTAAAGTTTGTATATTGTTCACATCTTGCATTTAAGAAGCAATGTTCTAAATATTTCAATATTGCTTCCTCAGACAAGAGTATAATTGGAAAAATCCCAAAGACTCCACACTGAAATTTACCAAGGGAGAGCATATTTAAAATGCTGGCAGGAAAATAAGAAAGAACAGGACATATCCAAACAAAATACCATATAGATTTTTTTTAACCAAGTTATGTAGGCAGTTATGAAAGATCATGAAGCTGTAATTGCAAGCTGACACGCAGAAGACTGACTAAGGTGAAGTTAAGTGCTGGTACCAGTGGTGTTGAATTTAGAATATTTCTGTATTTTCCAACTTTCAACAATTTGTTTTGTTGTTGCTGTTTTGTTTTTGGTAAACATCACTATATCCCCCCCCCCCGAAAACAAATGATACTGATAAAGACACATCAGTTCGTCACCAAGTCAGTTTTAATCTTGACTCAACCAGGCTTTTTGTTAATTTCTGCTCTGTGCTCAATTGCAAGTCTGCAGGCACATGCCAAAATTACCTGCCATGTTCTACTTTATACAATGGCAAGGTTGGAATTGCTGGCACAGCACAACCGAACAGTTTAATGAATATACACAGAGAGAGACCAACCCACTTGCATTGGAATGCTACACAGATTCTCTAAAGTAATGAATTGCTTTATTCATTGCAAAAATGAAGCAAAATCCTTTTCAGTAAAATCCTGCAGGTATACAGCTCACCTCATTCACACAATGAGCCACTGTTTGTGTTTATTCAATGTGGAATGCATTTTTGCACACATAAAGAGTGCTTTTCCAACTTAGTCCTGAACAAAATGTACTCCAAGTATAACCAATTTCTTGTTTTGGCTTGAAAATGTATCTACAATTCAACATGGCAGCCTCTCTCCACTTCAACGCAAAAATCAACAAAACAGAAGAAACAGATTGTAGTGTAACATAGTGGCCAAAAGACAAAGCCAAGAAATCAGTGCAGTCCCCAATTCAAATGTCACTTCTGCCATGAACTCAATGGGTGGCCTTACTCAAGCATTCTTCTGTCTGTGGATCCCCATTTGCAATATGGGGATAACTGTTACAGCTGTGGAAGGCCATCTTTTATAGCAAGGCAGGAAATACGGACAAACCATTCTCTAAAGAATCAGTTACTTGCAAACAGTCAAGAGTTGCTGAAATTTCCATACTGGCAGGGATTTATTAAAGAATATTCTTCTGAACAGACAATTCATCTGCAGCGATAGGATCCGAAAATATACTATTTAAGGATGGAGTGCATAGAGAAGATGAAACAAAAGGAAGCAAAGAGTTTAGTTGTGTTGGTTTAAGGTAGCCTTCATAGGGCTACAGCAGCGATCTTCTGGGATTGTAGAGCGACCTCAGCTAATTAAGACATGCCTAAACTTGCCTTGTATCAATGTAAAAAAAATTAGAGAGACGTAAGATGGGAAGGGTCATAGCTCAATGGTAGAGCATCTGCTTCACATGCAGAAGGTCACAGGTTCAATTCCTGTCATCTTCAGGTAGGACTGAGAATTTTCCGCATGAAACTCTGGAGTGTCTGCCAGTCATTGAGGACAATAATGAATACATGGACCAAAAGTCTGGTTCAGTATAAGGCAGCTTCCCCTGTTCCTTATTAGTTCCAGTGTTCTCCCCATCCAAAGTTTATTGTTTCCTTGGAGGGAAAGTTTCAATTAGCCATTAACGTCATTGGGCTTGGAATATCTCACCACTTAGGGGTTCCTCTCTTCCATAGCAATACAAAATGAGATATGTAATGCATTTGCAATGCATTTTGAACACCCAAAGGTGCTAGATAATTCTTTATTTTGAATAAATGCTATTTACATTTTGCTTAAAGTAACAAGATGCAGCATACTAACGCAAGACATCTATGCATGCTAGGCTACTCCAATTGCCTATGAAGGAGACATAGTTCAGTGATACTGTAAATGCTTTCCATACAAAAGTTTCTGGCATCTCTAGGCAGAGTCAAGAAGGGCCCATCTGAAATCCTGGAGAATTGATGGTAATCAGTAGAAACTATCTTCAGTTAAATATATCATATCAGACTTTGTCTAAAACAGCTTCATACATTCATAAATGTTTGCATAAAAACATGATGGGGGCTGAGCCTCTTTTCCACAGAAAGCGAAACATACTGGCTATCACAAGGGAGGAGAGCAGGCAAAGGTTAAATTAACAACTTCTCAAGTTAACAGCAGGAAAAACCTGTTCTGGTTACTAGATTTGCATTGTTCCAAGCATACCATATGCAATTATTTTAATGGTGCAGGATCCAATCCACTGAACAAGCTAAATACACAAGCAATAACTCTAGTTATACTTCCTAAGAAAGAGGAAGGTCTGAGATAGGCAATTAAGTTCATTTTGCAACGCCATTCTCCCAAGGGAAATTTTATGCAAATGTGTTTTGACAAAGTGTAATTGAATCAATACATCACAGCTGTGAAAAACCTCAATTACTATCCAGGCAAAAACTGCCTAGGAATGAAGACTGTTTTAACAGTTGGTAGAAAGCTGTGGACGCGATGCCGGTGCCCCTCACGTCCAGGCATTAAGGACACTGCTCCAGCCCAGTACTGACTTGTATAGTACAGCAGATGGCACCCCAGCTAAATTCCTTGAAGAAAGCACTCCTCCTTGCATAAAATCACTTTAGAAGTTACAAAGCAGCCCCACTGCCTGCACAGATAACATGTCTGAAACAAACCCGAGCGGTTCCACCTATGGGCGGGATGGCATTAGGAGCGGTTGCGTCCTCTGCGAACTAACACAGAAGGCGTCTTTTACCAGACACACAAACGCACATTTCCCTAATACAACCGAGGGAATACAGAAGGGCGGGAGTGGGGGGGAATTAGAAGGTACGAAAAGGCTACTTTAAAGACTAAATGCGAGATGTCCCATAACCGTTACAAATACAAAAGAAGAGGAAGCCGAAGCAGCGCTTGTCTGAACGCCCAGCGTTTCCACCTGCGCGCCAGGTGCTGCACGGAAAGGGGAAGCAGCAACTCGAGTTTTCCGGTTCCGCGCGCCGCCCTTGGGCCCCTGCCAGCTGTTCACCAGGGGCAGCTCCCCGGGACGGAGGAGGCGAGCCAGGCACTCACTCACCGGCACAGCTCCTGGTAGCTGAAGCTGCCCTGGGCCGCGGCGGCGGCGGCGGCGCTGCCTCCCTGCTGACTCGGGAGGACGATAGCGAGGAGCAGCAGGACGAGAGAGAACCCGGGTCGAGCCCCAGGCGAGGAAACCCGGAGCGGGCGAAGCCCCCCAGCCGGGGCCCAGGCGCGGTCGCGTCTCATGGCGGGACTCGGGGCTCTCGGTGCAGCTTCCGGGGCTACTCCGCTGACATGGTCGAGAAGACGGGAGAGAACAGGCAAGCGGGTCATGTGACTCCCGCCCCAACACACGCCAGAGCCGCTCATGTGACCCGCCCCGCGCCTGTCACGTGGCGGCAGTCATGTGAGGCGGGGCGTGAAGAGCGGCCGGTTTCCGACGGTGAGGGGCGGAGGAAGCGGCCGAGGCTGATAGGCTGATGGGGCTGCCGCTCACAGGCTGAAGCTCACGGGGGTGGCTGCATCCAAGAATGGATAAGCCCAGAAGAAGCCCTCGGATAGGAATCGTAGAACCGCAGAGTTGGTTCACACGTGCGTGCGCGCGCCTGCTTCACTTGATTTGACTCCGGGGCTCAGCACTTCCGACTCGCGTCTCAGCTGCCGGGTGGGCGGAAGGATTCCCGCCGGGAACGCGGTGCACGCGATGCGTTAGGTCCACACGTGCAAGGCAGCCGTGGCAGTGAGGAACATGCGTGCGTGAAGCAGCCACAAGTGCCTAATTCCCAAAGAAGCAAAGGCACGGGGGTTCTTTTTGGAGGCTGTGAAACGGCCCCTAGAAACTTCTTTATTACATGGAGAAATTAGAATAACGGTTTTACTCAGCATGGGCGGTGGCTACTAGAATGGAGGAAAGCCTCCGTGGGCTCACAAGTGGAGAGACAGCTGCTGCACTCGGGTCCTGCTTTTGGACTTATATAGGTGTCTGGTTTGCCACTATAAAAACAGGATGATGGATGGGATGGACCGTTTACCTTCTCAGAAGTACATACTCTTCCTATGCTCAGAGAAATCTTCCATGACTCTTAGAAAAGAGGCATTGGGGAAACTTCGTTGGGTTTCCGAAGGCAATTAAGGCATGAGACTAAACTTCACCCAGAGTTTACTAGATATGTTTTCAAAATAAACCTTCTATTTTTGCTTATTGAATACATTTTGCTTAATCTGTGATTACTTACTTATATTGGGCATGCAGGCCTGGTTCTCATGACACTTGGATCGTGTTCATCCTCTGGTCCTCCAGTGTCGTCTTTATAACTCACGATTACAGAGTTTAACCATGAGCCATAGTTTGAATGACACCTTGCCTTAGCTCTGTGTGGTGTGGAGTAAAAAAGACTGGAGGAGGAAGAAGGCTACTTATTTGTAAAGTTTGGCTTACCGTGTCATGCAAACCAGCTTGTAGCCTAATTCTACCCATATTTACTCAGAAATAAGCCCTGCAGAGTTCACTAGGGTTTGTTTCCAAGTCTGTGTAAATAAAAGAGAGCAATCTTAATTTGAGGAGTGCTTTATAATCTTTATTGTGTACACTCTTGTAATGAGCTTATAAAGTAGACCTGTGTCACCAGCAGGTTCAACTGTCTAAGAGCAAGCACATTGGACAAAATGTAAATATTTGGGCTATAAAACAAATCCATTCCAGTCTTTTAAATAGTTAAAATCCCTCTCCCCAATCAAAGGCATCAGTTTATTAAAAAAAATCAATGACATAAAAAGGTAAAGTTAGCCATGGTGGCCCATAAAAAAATTCCAGAATCCAGTGTTAAGTTTATACCTGCATTAAGCCACCCAAGATGCCAACAATGTGCAAGCTTTTGGGTTCTCTAGAACTCTTCTGGGTAGATGGTTGGGGGGAAAAAGCAAGGGTGCAAATGGTTAGCGGTGAAGCCATGTGTCCACATCTGGAAAGAATTTAAGATGAGGCTTTGCTGTGTCATGTAGGTTTCAGGTTGCACCAAGAGCCATTAGGAAGGGGAAATATAGAATGGCTGGCTCCCCATCACCATGAATAGATCTCTATTCCTGTTTCCCTTCTACCAAAGAACTTGTGTGTTTTGCCTAAGGAAGGAAGACACCTGGGTAACAGCTGGCTTTGGCATTCCCCCATGTTAGCCATGTTTACATGAGCCAATCCTCACAAAGTGTTGGGGGATCATGAATTTCTGTAGTGCAGACAAGTGCTCAGCAACAAGGAGCCTCCCAAAATTCCTTTGGTTAGATGGGCTGTGTACCATTCAGTTTCCAGGCACAATGGGGAACAATTAGTACTGGAATACATCCAGTTTAGTCCCTGGATTTTCTCTTCAGTATTTTTGGTAAAAACATATCAAGCCAGATGTGTCGCACCTTACTGTCCATTTTCTAGAATCCTATTGTTACCTTTAGAACTCAAGAAATGGGTTCCTATGGACTCCTTACACAGAGATCACTTTTGGTTCAAGTTCTCAGATGAAGCCTCTCATTATTGCTTTCTTGTCAAGCTGCCCACTGACATCCTAATTTAGCCCTATTTGGACTTACTAGTTTCCTTCTTAGGGTTGGTGGACAACTCCCTTGCTGTGATCCCAGTTTGGAAGAAGATAACCCGGCGGCCCTGTTCTCACCGTCAGCTTCACCCTCACCTGCCCTCTGCTAGGTGCCTGGGTATCAATGAGTGTAGCTGCCTGTGAATAAATACTATCCACCTCTTGCCTGGTGTGTGAGCAGCAAGTTAAATATGCACTGGTGATTCACACTATCTCTCCAACAAGTCCTGGATATGCAATTAGTAGGATAGTAGTAAATGAGGAAGGTTCTTACATATCTTAACATTTGCCAATATTCTTTCTGCAGAGCAAAGGTTCCCTCTCGTGTGCTGTGATGATAAAGCCCGAATCGTATACTATTGCTATTTCCACTGGGTGGCAGTATTATGCTGTCTAAATCTTATTTTAATTTGTGTGATCTAATTCTGAAATATTGTCATAGTGATTCTCAGTATGGACAAGGGAACATGATCAAAATTGCATTCTTTTATTTTAGAATCCCTAACCCACCCTGTGAATGGTACATGTAATCATTAGATTACATTCAGGACTACATATATGAATAGGGAAATCCACCCAAGCAGGACAGTCCCCACCCCTAGGAGCAGTGGGTCAGAGTAATGATTGCTGCATCCAATGTTTTCCTGATTCCTGCTGGCCAGGGCTGCTGAGGGGCCAGCAGAGGTTAGTGGAGGGTTACTTTCACAATGCATGGGTAGGCAAACTAAGGCCCGGGGCCCGGATCTGGCCCAATCACCTTCTAAATCTGGCCCGCGGTCAGTCCAAGAATCAGTGTGTTTTTACATGAGTAGAATGTGTCCTTTTATTTAAAATGCATCTCTGGGTTATTTGTGGGGCATGGGAATTTGTTCATTTCCCCCCTCAAAATATAGTCCGGCCCACCACAAGGTCTGAGGGACAGTGGACTGGCCCCTTGCTGAAAAAGTTTGCTGACCCCTGTCCTAATGCCTTCCAGGAGCAAGTGCTTTGTTTGGCTGCAAGTTTACTCCCTGGGACTTAGTAGGTATGTTTAAGGTTGCCCTGTTAAATATCCAGGTGTGGGTTAACATGTGGCTTGTGTATGTTTAGGTCAGAGCTTTTGAGTTCAAAAAGCAAAACAAAATGGGGGGAAAGATAAATTCATACATACAAGGAGCTAATAATAACAAGCCCTTTCTGTTAGGAAAGGACTGTAAATTATGAAGCAATTATGAAGCAAATAAGGGAAATTCCCATTTCCCAAGTAACTCCTCAAATGTTGAAAGAACGCCTGGTTTAAAGGTAAAGAACTGTAAAAAGAGAAGTCTTGAAGTTGCCCATCAGCAGTTAGCAGTGAACGACATGTGCACAGACCCCCTGTTCACAGTCTTTCCCACTATGGTGAGATGTGCAGCACTTCTACTTAGATTATAACAATTATTCCTAAATTTAGGTAGAACTGCACCATCTTTTGTCGTCATTTTTTGGTGACATATTTCTTCTTTAGCAGTGCCTAAATGGCCACCTTAAGATAAAGTTAAGCATTAAACTATCAACCTAAAGCCCTTGGTTGCATCCATACACCACTTCTGGGATCTGCAATCTTCCTATACATATTAGGCATGCATGCATACATGCATACATACATACTCACTCCTCCCAGAATGGCAGACTTATGCCTTTTCCTTATTTTCACCAAATGGATGCTGGATTTGTACAATTACACCAAAGACACCTCAAGAAAACTGACACAATTCTTAGAAAAAGGAGGAAGAACCTTGAGGAGACACTTTAAATCAGCCAAGAATCATCCCTGTTGAAATTATCAGAGGAGATTAACTAGGTCTTTACAGAGAATTTCTGTGGGATGCGGTGCTGAGGACCGTATCATCTGCTCAAGTGTAGCACATCATGTGCATAATAAGGGCTGCCATACGTCCTCAATTTCCCGGACATAGCTAGGATTCGTCCGTCGAAAATGGCATCCAGGAAGAATTTTCAAAAAGCAGGAAAAATGTATGTGAGAACCCAGGCATATGACAGCCCACATTAGAAATGTTGACTTTTGACGATTTTCCAAATTTTGGTAATTATGCAAAAAAAGTAAACAACTTTGGCCAAAGAGCTCAACAACTATTGTGTCCAGGTTTTCACTTTTTGAAATATGGCAATCATAGGAAAATAAGCCAATCTGAATACACTCCTAATAATTTTATTGAGATTTAAACTCTCAAAACTTTATCCAGGTTACCAGCATTCTTCCCAATCCAAAATATATCTAATTGTTGAGGTTTCGTATGTATAGCATTTCTAACCTCTGCCAAGAGAGTACAGAAAACATTTAATAGACATAGCCTGTCATGATAGGATCAGCATGAACATCTGACCAGATGTGTCACAGGCTTAGGTTTGGGAAAATATAATTCCATATCCTCATATTCTCAGATAATTACATGTGTTTGTTGGACAGTCAAATTCAGTCTGCCAAATGCTGATAAAACGAATGGAAGTCCAACAAGAGCGTTTGATTGAGTTGAAAGCAAATAACGTGGGAGCAAAAAGTAACATCTTTCTCCTGCTAGCAAGATATATTTTCCAGCTGTTACAATTCTAGGAGACCACAAATCCCTTCCTGATTAGAAGGAAATATTTTGAAACGGTCCCCTGGATAGCGATTGGTAAGTAGTGCTAATAAGATACATGCATTTTGTTACTATACAGCAATTCAATCTGCTCCTTTCAGTTAATTTAGATAATTGCCCAATCTTTAAAACCTGAATTTAAGGAAGCATGGCAATCTTTATTGATTTTGGGAAGGTTAGATACGAAATTAAAATGGATTACTTCTCTATTCTTTGATTATAAGGTAGAACAGAAGGTTAATATTGATATTTCTGTCTGATATAAAACAGGAATGTATTGATTAGATTCATGTGTGTAAATATCTTTGTGTAATAATATAATTTAATATTTATGATTCACATCCAAACAGTTGAAGAAGACAGAAACTGAAGCATTTTGCTTAAGTCTATAATCTCTCTGTTTTGTTAGCCACTGTAATATATGAGGTAGTTTTCAACAAAGTTTTACTCAGAGTAGGCTCGTTGAAATTAATTAACCTAATGTCATAATATGAGTTAATTACAATGGGTCTACTCTGAGTAAAAGTTAAGCCCTATCCTTGATTGATAGAATTTAATCTAGAATTTAGGGAACAAACTTCGTTCAGGATTGCATCTTTCTCCTGACTTCTGTTTCCCCCAGGAACTGAGGGTCTGGCTTCTGAGTAGACGTGTACGATTGCACTGATATATGCACTAATATATTGCACTAATATGCCTCCAGGCATATTATAAGGCAGCAAAAGGTAAGGGGTGATGCTTCAAGATGAGAAACAATGGTTTCTCTGCCCCGTTCCTTTCCTAAAAGTTGGCCTTTCTAGCTGCTCTTCAGATTCAGAAAATTTCATCTGGCTTAAACAGCATGAAAACAGTTATTTTCTGACTGGTGAATCTGCAAATGTGCCTGATTATTATTTGTACTGGTGGCTAAGTAGCCTAGTTGGTAGAGCATACATTTTGCAGGCAAAGGACCACAAGTCCATGATCAGGCAGGTCCAGGAAAGACTCCCATCTGAAATCCTAGAATGCCACTGCCAGTCAGAGTGGACAACACTGAGGTACATGGATCAGCAGCAAAGCACAGCTTCCTTTGCTCTAATGTAATGAAGACTGTTGGAGATATAAAAAAAATGGATGCGCTTTTTGCTTTGAATACCTTTCCAGTGCCAGTTCTCCTTTCACACACATCCAACACTGTATCCTCTTCCCAGAAGCACTTCACCGGGCGGCATGGAGCCTCTATGCTCTCTTCCCAGCAGCTGGGCAGCTGTTGCTTAGTGGGAGAGAGGGAGAGGGATGAGGTAGCAAGGAAATAACCTTACACTGTTATGTGCCCAGCCAATTGCTTTAATCAGTGGAATTGGCACCATTACAGGTGCCACATAATATCCCTTCCACATTTGCCAGAACTCAATATTTAATGTGACAGCACATGCACTTTGGAACTCCCTGCCTGTTTATATCAAGCAGGCACCTTCACTGTATTCTTTTTGGGGCCTCATAAAAACATTCTTGTTTAGACAAGCCCACCCAGGTATTTAGAAAGTCTGCGTGCGTTTTACTTTCTGTTGTGGTTTTAACTTTCTCTTTGTTTCAAATTATTGCTGTAACATTTTTTAGCAATTAATTTCATTGTTTTATCTTTTTCGTAAACCGCTTTGAGTTTTCTTCCCTACAATCAAGCAGTGTATACATTTTTTGAAATAAAACGATTAAAGAGATTGGTGCAGATGCACTGGCAGGAGCACCAAAATTGGGTCCTGCTGCACCGCACTGACCTCCCTGCACCTTGCTCCTCTCCCTCCCAGCACGCAGCAGCAGCAGCCCACCTGCCAGGAAGCTGGCACAGCAACTCCATCCCACCTAGTGGGCTGCTTCTGTCTCTTCCTTGTTGGCAACCTGATCCTGCTCTTAGAGACCATTCACAACATTCCTGCTTCACATAAGACTTGCACTCCATCCATATAGAATCCTCTCTCTCTCTCTCTCTCTCCCCTCCTCCCACACACCCTCTATTGATCTGCCTAACTGTACTGCTCATGTTCAGGATTTCAGCCAATCAAATACACCCTCCAAGATACTACTATTTTAATAAATTCATTGTATTTCGAGACAGACGGAGGCCAACAAGTAACTAAACAAAAACAGCCAAGGCTGTCAAGGATGGAAGCAACACAAGCAGAGTAGCAAAGGAAGAGGCAGACAGATAAATCAGGGGTGGGGAGTGGGGGCAAGATTCCACAAACACTTCTCCTCAAGTGTAGGAATGAAAAATCACAGGAGACGAGAGAGGCAGGTGTAACATGAGGCGTCTGTCTGGGCGGACCCTTGAGAGCCTCTTTTATTGAATATTACAAGCATTGCCACAGGTGTGCTTGTCGCTGATTGGTTGATACATAAGCATAAGGTGGGAATTACATGTGAGAGGTGGGGATTACATGTGATCATTTATCATTGATGGAGTAAAGGCTGGGAATCGGAGCTAGAACTAGACAGGCATGAAGCCTCCTAATTGAATTGTAACTAGAGATTAATATGGCACAAACAATATAACAATCAGGTTCTGTAGTTGTGGTCAGCTAGGCATGGAGAGCAGGTACAGTTTGTTTTCCATGAGCTTAGGATGTCTGTTACTAATGATTGATCATAGCATGAGACAATGTAACAATCAAGTTCTGTGGATGTGGTCAGCTAGGCGTGAAGAGCAGGTTCGTACAGTGTGTGCAAAAGCAGGGAAAAACCTACGAGCAAGACTTCTCAGAAAGCAAGAGAAAAGAGGAGCAAGGCTTCCCCAAAATGGAGCAGTTTTGTGCAGAAAGAGACTAACAGTTATGTGCAGAAAGAAGACTTCCCTTTATCTCCCCCTTTCTTTTCTTGTTTGCGAGGCATTCTGGGTAAATAAGGCAAAAATATTTCAGGATTAGTGGTGTGCCAACAAATGCCCAAAATAAGTTCGCCAGGGTCGATGGGACAAAAATATTTCGGGATACGTGGTTTGCCAACGCATGCCCAAAATAAATCCGTCCAGATCTCACCTTAGGTTTACTGTTGGTGTTGCCATTTCGCAAAGTAGGCAGCAAGGAGTTTATTAGGTGGTTGAGGGGGAGAGAGAAGCCGAGAGAAAAGACTTATGAGGCCAGGAATGCATTGAAGGAAGCAACATAACAAAATTAAGATGCATATAATGACAAGGGCATATTGAAAGAGATTACGAAGCCAAGTAAGATTAGGTAGCCAAGCAGTAAGCCACTGGGTGAAAGAATCCCAGAGGCCAGAAAAACCAACGTCTTGTTTAATGTGGTGTGTAAGATTTTGCAAATGAGAGATCTGCTTTTGGATGGCTTTGGAATTATCAGTAATATTAAAACAACACATGTTGTCAACTTGTTCACATCCATAATGATGAATCATCAATAGATAATCAATAGCACAATTTTGTAAAAGTCCATTATGTAGTCCACTCTGTTCTTTATTCAAAAGGTGAAGAGCTTCTGAAGTAAAATTCAGGGCTTTTTCTGCAGAATAAGCTGAAGAATTAATGTTCATACGATTCTGTACAGCCAATCCAGGGACTCCTAGGAGAGAAACAACTAAAGAGATATATTCAGACCTACTGAAAAAGGAGACAAAAGCATCACAATCATTAGTCAATTCCACATTTCACGCATTTTTTGGAAGGTCTAGCCTTGTTGGCAGCGCCACCCTTGCTAGCCTCCCCCGTCAGGGGCTCTGCATTGTTTAGCAAAATGGCCAGGGCACCTGCTGCTAGAGCAATTACCTGTAGGCCTATTGGAAGCTTGGATCGCGCCAGCAAGCAAGGACATCGCATGACTCTGGCTTCCAACATCTGCACAGGCTTTAATCATATCAGCACGCATTCCTGTTACATAGGTGGATTTTAATCCGGAATCAACAATGGCCCTTCTTAATTCTCGCATTACAGAATAAGAAAGGGTTTCATATAGCACCTGTTGTTGTGCTGTGCCTGGGTTTGCATAAGAAATAGGGAAAGCAGATGGCAACACCCCAGCCCACTCAGACTCTTCCTCTAAGGATAGGAGACCTTTCTGCCTAGCTTGAGAAAGTGCAACACGGACAGCTCCCTTGAAACAGGCAGGAGCTGAGGCAGGCAAGGGAGGGATGGAACGAGGGAGGGAAGAAAGGGGGGGGAAGAAAGGGGGGGAAGTGGATGTTGGCTGAGACACAGCTTCTGAAGAAGCGGATGCAGGCAAAGGAAACACAGGAGGGAGGGAAGGGGGTGTTGGGGGTGGATGTGGGCTTAGGCACAGGTCCTGGAGATGCAGACACAGGCAAGAGGGGGGGGACAGGCAGGGTTGTGAGGGAGGCAGAAGCTTAGGATAAGGAGGGGGGTTGTCTCCAACAGACAGAGATGCAGGGGCCGAGGGAGACGCCTGGGACGCCTGAGGTCCAAATTTTGCCACGGCATCTGCACATTTCTGCCAAGTTAGCAGACAATGAATAGGAGCCCTGGGTTCTGCAAAAAAAGTTTTTCCAATCTTTTGCCAAGCCTCTACCCCCAAGGAGCCTGCCTCAGGGTACCAGGGACATTGGAATGCGATCTCACCTAGCAATTGTTCAATCTCTTTTAAAGAAATATGTACACCCACCCCTCTTTGCCTAACCAGCTGCAGTAATTCCCTAGCATGCAATTTTTGAAGCTTGCTCAATTCCCCTCCCATACTCACGAAATAGCGCGCTAAGACTTCTCCAGTCGAAGTGAAGTATGAGGGCTGGCTGGCTGCTCGGCTGCGCAAGGGATCTGGCACGTCGGGGTCACCAGATGTAGGAATGAAAAATCACAGGAGACGAGAGAGGCAGGTGTAACATGAGGCGTCTGTCTGGGCGGACCCCTGAGAGCCTCTTTTATTGAATATTACAAGCATTGCCACAGGTGTGCTTGTCGCTGATTGGTTGATACATAAGCATAAGGTGGGAATTACATGTGAGAGGTGGGGATTACATGTGATCATTTATCATTGATGGAGTAAAGGCTGGGAATCGGAGCTAGAACTAGACAGGCATGAAGCCTCCTAATTGAATTGTAACTAGAGATTAATATGGCACAAACAATATAACAATCAGGTTCTGTAGTTGTGGTCAGCTAGGCATGGAGAGCAGGTACAGTTTGTTTTCCATGAGCTTAGGATGTCTGTTACTAATGATTGATCATAGCATGAGACAATGTCACAATCAAGTTCTGTGGATGTGGTCAGCTAGGCGTGAAGAGCAGGTTCGTACAGTGTGTGCAAAAGCAGGGAAAAACCTACGAGCAAGACTTCTCAGAAAGCATGAGAAAAGAGGAGCAAGGCTTCCCCAAAATGGAGCAGTTTTGTGCAGAAAGAGACTAACAGTTATGTGCAGAAAGAAGACTTCCCTTTACTCAAGGAAAAGCCTTTGCAGAGTCTCGCCACAGGGAGAAGGCGAGATTCCGCAAGCATATTGAGGCTCTGGCCAGTACTGGAGTGTATACAAGCCGCTGCTGCGAGGGATGAGGAGGAGGTGGGCTTCAGCCAGCTCTCATCCCTTGCAGCTTTGGCTTGCTTATGCTGCGGTACTGGCCAAAACCTCAGTGCACCTGCGTCACCCCACGCCTTCTCCCCATAACGAACCTCATCACAGCACAGGCTTCCTAACAGTGGTGACAAAGTGCTGCTGCGTCTGAGAAAGTGGCAGAGGTGGTCATGGGGCCTGCAGAGGTCAGATCTGCCGCCCCACGGATCCTGCCACCCACGGCAGTTGCCTCACCTGGTCTCATGGGCAGGTTGGCCCTGATATCGATCATGTTTGCCAAATAATGTGTCCACTTGAACAAGAGAAATGTGACTGCTTTCAGATTGGCAGAACCTTGTCCTCCAGGGGCATAGAAGAAAACTGAACTGACATGCTCTTCCTTTTTTGGTATTGCTAAGATGTACAGTGAAGTAAAACAACTGGTGAGGCTCTCTGGCTCCCCCCCCCCCTCTTTCTTCTACAGTACTCAATTTGTTTTGCTGTTCATCAGATAAATTCCAACAGACTACACTGGCAGCCTAAGCCTATATACGTATACTCAGAAATAAGCTCCACTAAGTCCAATGGGGCTTACTCCCAGGTAAGTGTGCTTGGGACCATGGCTCGAATTCAGCGACTAAGTATTTGGTGGGTATGCATAGCAATCGGCACAGCAGAAGTGTGAGGTTTCTGGCCATCATGAAGCCTTGCTTTGTGAGGAGGCAGCTTCTCTTCACGCCACCCCCAATCTCCAAGTGGTACAAGATTCCAGGGGGTTCCTGGTGCTTTACCCAAAGTTCATGTTTCCTTTCAGGAATGAGCCACAGCGGAGACTGTGGTGTCTTTAGGATAGATGGTTTACTCACACATATATACAACCTGAGTCTACAATGGAGAGGTTCACAGCATCAGCACTCCAAGAGAGTCTTCCTTCCATAGGCGCAACCTAAAATAGGATTTTATGTGGTCCTATAACTCCCAACTCCCTTCTCTAAACCATATTGCTTCTAACCCTAACTTTGCCAAGCTTTGGCTTTATCATTTAACTCTGAATAGAGAGAGGGAGCCCAACAATTTACCCCCTCACGGCAAGACCCTTTGATTCTTTTTCCTCTTAATGGCTCATCCCCCCCCCCCCCGGTTATCACCTCATAAGGAAGTTAGCCTGGCTAAGCATTTGACATTTGACTTACTTAAAGGATTAGACGTGTCAATAGCACACTGCCTAATACTGGCTATATTCCAGTTTTAACATCCCAAGCCCTAATTAAATTCTAACACCTACTGGACCTAGGTACTTTGGGCGTCTGGCACCCACACATTCATAACACCATTAAGATGCTTCAGAATTTGTGTGTTCTGTCGTGTTATAGAATCCAATAAAAAACTAGCAGCAGAACAAAACAGAAAATGCAGTCAAGAAAGGAAGGGAAGGGAGAAAATGATGTTGCACAGGAATTGGGAGGCCCTCAATGGATATAGCTGTTTGTGCAAGAATCATAGCTGCTTCAAACCACAGGAGGGGAGAGTTCTCTTGTGTTCAAATCCTGCTTTCCCGAGCCACTGAGCCACAGGAGAGAACAGCCAGTTCTACTTTCGCCCTTGTGCACAATGGTGGGGGGGGGGAGAGAATTGGCACAAGAGCATATTATTAAACAAAGGAAAAAAGAAAGTATATGTGTGTTGGTGCAAGGAAAAAGAAATATATATAAAGCGAGAATTCCCTGGATGCCAAGAACCAAGTTTGAAGCAAGTACTGTGGTGAGAGAACCTCAGTAGAGATAGAAAACAGAGCAAAGCAACGCATGGAAATATAGACTGTTAGACCTTTAAATATATCTTCCCAAGCGAGTTCCAAAATAGTCCCCTCTTCCCCTAGCATAGGAAAAGACCGCATGTTTAGTAAGTTAAAAATGGTTTACTTAGAAACTCTCCAAAGGTCAGGTTCATGTGTTTTTCCATACATCAGTCAGAGAGGTAATAAAACTCCATTTAGTTTCAAAGTGATGAAAGTTCCTAAATGATTAGCAAAGGAACTGAAAAATTGTTTGTGAGATCAATACGGCAAAGCAAGAGCAACTAGCTTAGCCTCTTCACATGCTGAACTTCTTATGTAGACTGAAGGGGAACAAAGGATTGGTTATCTCATTCCTTTCAAGGTGAGCTAAGCTTTGCAGGACAGCTAATTCTATGGTCTCAACCCCTTCAAGCATTACTTAGATTTAAGCATGTTGGTTATATGAGGCTGGTTGTCCTGGAGGCTGGAGGAGCTGCCTTTAGCTTAATTTAGAATTGGGATCAGCAGGTGGAGCTATGACACATACACCCCATCAGAAAATAATTTTCAGAAAAGTTTTTCAAATTCATAATAATCTGAGGAAGACAATAAGATCTGAGGTTGGGTTCTGTAAACATCTTGGAGTAATGTCCCTTAGGCTTAACTTGTATATCTGTAAAGAAAGGTAGTTACTCCAAAACATCAGTTAGCCTCCAGTGACCTTCTTCCAAAGGCGATCCAATCCTGGTAAGGACTGCACTCCTGGAACTTCTCAGGAAAGTTGGGTGGATATAATGGATAATGTACTGTTAGGGGTAGCATTCCTTGCAGCCTCAATTTGGAAACACGAAGGAGACCCTTATGAATATTGTTCTTTCCACACAAAGAAATAAGGCCAGCTGTGTGTGTGTGTGTGTGTGTGTGTGTGTGTGTGTGTGTGTGTGTCTGTTTCAGGACCATATTGGGTATGCTCCCTAAAGGGTTCATACTAGCGCTCACGGTCTCTCTCTCTCTCTCTCTCTCTCTCACTGCAAAATCCTAGCTGCCTCTGTTGAATTCCCAAATTTAGAGATCAGTCTTCTGCTAGAAGTGCCTTGCAGACAGAGGAGACTGGGAGAATCCCCATGGAATCATGGAGTTCTGGAATTCAGATCAGGGTCACAGATTTCTCACATTGAATAGAGCAGTATTTCTCAGATAAGGTTTTGTAATCAGTCACGGAATTAGCAGCTGAAAAAATTGTTTCCTTCTTTGGTTTAAATACCAGCTACACATATGTTTTCCATTGGGAGGAGAAGGCCACTACAGGGGGATGGGAGACGAATCACTTCGTGTGGCACATAACGTATTTTGTATTTCTAGAAAGTAAGAACATAAGAAGAGCCCTGCTGAATCAAACTGGGCCAGCTTCCTGTTCTCAGAGTTGCCAGCCAGATGCTGCAGGGAACAAACTGGGTGCTACTTCACAAAGGTGTTCCCCAAGAGGGTGAACTCTTCACTGAATTGCACTCAGCAGCTGTTGAGTTCCTGGTCTCTACAGTGCAACTGTCTGTAGGGAAGGGGAATGCATTATCTCCTTTCCCCCCTGTCCTCCTCACAATTAGGGTTTCAAAACCCCAATCAAACATTAGCCCTGCCCCCAAATTTAGTTGGAGCCAGATCAGGATTTCCCTGGGTTTGCCCAGATTGTGAGTATGAGCTTGGACCTGTCATGCCAAAAATTGGATGACGTCATGCCAAAGTCACATTGTGGTCCACCATCTTGATTTAAAATGGCTTCCAGCATCCAAACATCAACAAATACTGCAGTACTCACCACAGGAAACCGCATGTCAAGATAGTTGATGGTAATCTTGAGAGGTGGCCCAACCTTTGCTAAAAAATGGGTGAGGTAACACCAAAGTCACGTTTCAACCCCCCATCTTGATTCAAAATGGCACTCAATCTCCAAACGTCAACAAAGACTACTGCCCCCACCTTAGGAACTCTTGTGCCAAGTTTGACAATGATATTGCAAAAGGAGGCTGAACCATGACAGAACTGGAAGACAGACAAACCACTTCCCAAAAAGATATCATAGATTTTCATACTCGTGAAACCAACATGAAGGGCAGCAGCGGTGAAATCCATATTAAGTGCAAGCAATCTTATCTTTATTTACAAGGTTTCATTCTTTTAAAGTCCAGGGTTGGCCAACTTATGGCCCGAGCTAGAGTGACCAGTGGTTATGATGATGGGAGTTGTAGTCCTGCAACATCTGGAAGGCCTTCTTTGTAAAATGTTCTTTGTAAAATGTTGCCTCATTCCTGCTTGATGACTCTCCCACTTCACCTTAAATAGACCTGTTTCCAGGGCTGGACTTGCCATACAGCAGAGTGAAGCAAGCTGTTTCAGGGCACCATAAAAGTAGGCAGATGGAGTCAGGCATTCCAGTCTGAATGGTGCAACAATGCTTGCTAAAGTGTTGGTCCTGGCAGAGAGTGGATTGGGACCATTTGTGTTCTGTACCAAGCAAATGACACGGGCTGGCACTGGTTCATTTTTAAATTTTCTCAATATATTGTCCCCACATCATTCATTGTTGATAAGCCAGACATTTCCTTTTTATTCCAAAAATACACCTGATTTATCTTCTGCATAGTGAACTAAAGTAAAATATTATGAGGGTTGCCATACTTCTTTCCCCAGCTCTGCCTGGAGGTGCCAATAACTGAACCTGAGACGTTTTGTAGGTAAAACATATGTTCTACCACTTCCTCAGAGTCATGGGCTCTTCCTTTCAAAGCAGCATTTGTGAAGCCTCTTAAATTGGCCTTATATCTATGAGGAATTTTGTCTTCCGTACCTTTAGGGACTCTGTATACTATCCCCATGTGCCTTTTCTTTGCTTAATATGAACACTTGGAAATGCCCATCTGCAGATCTAATACTGAGCAATCTAATAATGGAGTTATTATTTTTTTCACAGGGAAGACAGCATTCTTGAACATTTGGGAAGTGTCCTGACAAGAACCAAGCCAAAGGCTCATTTAATTCGGTATTGTGTTCTCACAGTGCCCAGCCAGATGCCAACACAAGCAGGACCTGGGTGCAACAGCACTCTGATTACAGAGACAAGGTCCTTTTCTAATCATACTGCTAATGAGACACGAAGTGACACTGCCAGAGATGAAGTCATCATCACCATTGCGACCTTTGCTTCCATGCCTGTCCTCATTTTGGGGCTAATCGGCAACGGAGCCATTTTCCGGTTTCTCTGTTGTGGAATCAAACGGAATACATACACCGTATATATACTGAACCTGGCCATTGCAGATTTCACAGTACTCGTCTCTTACACGATATACATTGTTTTCAGTGTGATTATATGGGGGGAACTCACTTCTGAGAACTACCTATATCCTGTAATTGATATCTTGGCTCTTTTTGGCTACAACACCAGTTTTTTCCTATTAACAGTCATTAGCATCGAGAGGTGTCTTGGTGCTTTTTTCCCATTCTGGTACCATAGTAATCGGCCAGAACATCTCTCGGCCATATTATGTGCTCATCTATGGATCTTCTCCTGTGTGGTGACTGGTGTAGAATATTTCACCTGCTGGGGAACTTATTTTTCATGTGAAGAACCATGTTACAGAAAGCATGCCATAGCAAATCTATTCCTTCTCACAATTTTTGTGATTTTTATTCCAATAATAGTCCTGTGCAGTCTGAGCCTGTTGGTCAAAGTATGGCGAAGATCTTCAGCACGGCTTTCCCTTACCATTGTTATCACAGTTGTCCTCTTCCTCATCTTTGCATTGCCACTCAGGATCTCAGCCTTTGTCGTATACTGGCATCCAGGAAAAAAACTAAACGGGGCTTTCTTTAATATTTCTTGCATTCTCAGTGTAATCAACGGCAGTATTAATCCTTTTGTGTACTTCCTTGTTGGAAGACGAAAACAGCAAAGGTCTCGGGAGACATTCTCTGCTGTGTTTCATCGATCCTGGAAGGATGAGACAGAAGTGGTGGTGACACAACAAACACACGTTCACTGAACACTGCCCATGTGGGCTGGGGGCTGATGAGTGT
This sequence comes from Podarcis bocagei, assembly GCF_964188305.1. Lineage (NCBI taxonomy): Eukaryota > Metazoa > Chordata > Lepidosauria > Squamata > Lacertidae > Podarcis > Podarcis bocagei. The sequence goes on along the minus strand of NC_138127.1, from coordinate 56,201,450 downwards.
TGGAATCCAACAGCCTTTGGGAGGCCCCAGGTTCCCCATCTCTGCTCTAGAAGCTGTTAGAGTAATGTGACTGAAGTTATTTTAAAAATTCGTATTTCATTATATACATTAAACATACATCTAAACCAATCTTATTACAAATGTATTGTGTTACAAATGAGCATATTTACAACAGTCTGTTGATGAATGCACCTTATTGTGCCAGTGTTCAATAAAGGATTTCCAACCCAACAGAGATCTGTTCCATTTCTGACTTCACTCTGACTTAATTTGGCAATTTACATATGACAGTATGACCAGGACCTGCCTTTAAATTTCATGCCAGAGCCCTCCTTCCGCTCTGGAGATGGTAGGCTCTCCTCAGTCCTAAATTCCTCCATCAATCAAAGCTTCCAATAAAACAGTTGATTAAAAACAAGGTATGGAATATAAATACAGACCAATATCTCAGCAGCATGCTGTTTTCACATGACTGGAAACATACTCCATCAAGCTTAGAGTCATATGAAATTTAATGTCGCATTAATATGATCGTTACAACAGCACAAGCATTTCTGCTTTCCAGTGGAACCATCTACCATTTCCTCTGCCTGTGTGCTATTCTAGGGGTTCTCCTGACCCTTCCCCCCAAAAGAGCTGATTCAGAGAGAGCAGAGGGGCATGAGGAGAGGACCAGTTGTGCTGACTCGCACTACTGCAAGTATTTTTTGAATCTTGCCCAAAGAAATCAATGAGACTTAAGTTTGTCATGAGTAACTGGTCCGATTGTGTGCTGGTCCCGGGGGTAAGGTACCGTGAGTGTAGCAGAGTCCACACGAAGAGGAGCGAGGTCTGATGCAGAGAGTCGGGCGGGGAACAGGAACACTGGAACAGGAGGCTGAGCAGGTAACAGGAACACCGGATGGTCGGGAACAGGAGGCCGAGCAGGGAACAGGAGTACTGGATAGTCAGGAACAGGAAGCCGAGCAGGGAACAGGAGTACCGGATAGTCAGGAACAGGAGGCCGAGCAGGGATCAGGAACACAGGAAGGTCCGAAGCCAACAACGACGTTGCTCCCGCAACCTGGGGCCGGGATGACTGGGCTTTTATCCTCTTCTAAGGTCAGGGGCGGTCCCGACCCCCAGGAGCCCCGCCTACTCTGGCCTTAAGGCGAGCACTCCTCCTGGGGGCAACTAGTTCCCTTCGCCTCTCTGCCCTAAGCCTCTGCAGATCAGGAGAGGCCGAAGGGTTACTGGGCCCTGGAGGAGGCTCACCTGTGGCCACTGAGTCATCAGGCCCCTCTGGGGCCAGGAGGACTTCACCTGGGGCCAGCTCCTGCTGCACTGCCACAGGTGCAGGCTCTTCAGCCTCTAGGCCTTGCCCCAGTTCAGCCGGCCCTGGAGGCGGGGACTCCTGTGCAGGCTGGGATTCCTCTGTTTCATCCTCCGAATCGGAATCCCAGGCCATCACACCATCCCCCCTCCCAGGCCCCCCCCCTCAACCGAGGGTCCGGACCCGGCTTGCCGGGGTACGTCGCATGGAACTCTCGGAGGCAGGCAGGTGCGTGGACGTTGGCCGCTGGTTCCCAGGAACGGTCCTCCGGTCCGTACCCCTTCCAGTCAATGAGATACTGTAGCTTTCCCCTGCGGTATCGGGAGTCCAGGATGCGTTCCACCTCGTACTCAGGCTCTCCCCGAACCAACACTGGCTGCGGTTGGGGACGGTTCGGGTGGAACTCGTCGGGTGGGGCCACAGGACTCAAAAGGGACCTGTGGAAGACCGGGTGAACCTTCAGGGTTGCGGGTAACCGGAGACGGAATGCCACAGGAGAGACTTGGTCCACGATAGGGAACGGGCCGGTGAAGCGGGCGTCCAACTTCCGCGAAGGTCGAGAGGGGTGGAGATGGCGAGTGGAGAGCCAAACCAGGTCACCGACGCGAAGTTCCGGCCCCACCTGGCGGTGGCGGTCGGCCTGGGCTTTGTACGCTTCCTTGGCCTGGTGCAGTTGCTCCACCAAAAGCTGTTGCTGGGACTGGAGCTCTTGAAGCCACTCCGTCACTGCCGGGACCGCGGATGCCGGCAGCACCTCTGGAAACAGCCGTGGATGATAACCATAGCTGGCCTGGAACTGGGTCTGCTGGGTGGACGCATTCACCGCGTTGTTATAGGCGAACTCCGCCAATGCCAGGTGGTCGACCCAGTCATCCTGCTGGTAGCTGCAGTAACACCGGAGGTACTGCTCTAGCACCGCGTTCGCCCGTTCTGTCTGGCCATCGGTCTGTGGGTGGTAGGCTGATGAGAGGCAGACCTCTGTCCCGAGGGTCTGGTGTAATGCTCGCCAGAACCGGGATGTGAACTGAACGCCTCGGTCGGACACCACGCGCTCAGGTAGTCCATGCAGGCGGAAGACATGCTGAAGGTACAGCTGCGCAGTTTCCTTGGCTGTGGGTACAGATGGACAAGGAGCGCAGTGTACCACCTTGGTGAAATGGTCGGAGAAAACCAGAAGGCAGGTACAGCCACGAGACGAGGGTAAGTCCACTACAAAGTCCAACGAAACCGTGTGCCAAGGGCGCGGTGGAACTGGCAATGGCTGAAGTAGGCCGGGGGGTCGCCCGGTAGGACCCTTGGCGCGACGGCAGACATCACAACCAGCAACGTAGCGAGCCATGTCAGCCTTCAGGCGGGGCCACCAAAACTCCCGACTGACCAAATGGGTGGTCCGATACCGTCCAAAGTGCCCCGCTGCTGGGGCATCATGGGCCATCCGGAGAACCTCCAGTTGTAGTGGCCCTGGCGGGACGTACAGACGACCGTGGTGCAGCAGCAGGCCCTGATGCAGGACCAGCCCCGGATATTGTGGACTGGACCCTTCCGGAGACGATCCTGGGCCCAAGCGTCGCCCCGCTGCTGTTCCCGCACCCGAACCTGCAGTGGCTGCGCCTCCTGGGTGGCCAGGAATGCAGCCGGAGGTAGAATCGTGGTGGGTTCTGCTTGCTGTACCGTGTCTGCGTTGTCTTCAGGTTTCCGGGACAGGGCATCCGCCTTCTGATTCTGAGAGCTAGGGATGTAGCGGATCCGAAACTGGAACCGGGAAAAGAACAACGCCCACCGGATCTGTCTTTGGTTCAGCTTGCGGGTGGTCTGGAGGTACTCCAGGTTCCGGTGGTCGGTTCTCACCTCCACCGGATGTCGTGCCCCCTCAAGATGGTGGCGCCAGACCTCAAAGGCTACCTTGATGGCCAGTAGTTCCCGCTCCCACACAGTATAGTTACGCTCCGCTGGGAGGAGCTGGCGGGAATAGAAGGCGCAGGGTAAAAGTGGCGCTTCCGGTCTGTGCTGCTGAGACAAGACGGCACCGAGAGCCGTACTGGAGGCATCAGTCTCTACCACAAAGGGTCGAGAAGGATCCGGATGTTGCAAGATTGGCGCTCTCTGGAAACAGGCCTTCAACCCTTGAAACGCCTCCTCCGCCTCCTTGTCCCAGGAAAACGGCGTCTTGGGGCGCAGTAGTCGGGTCAACGGGGTGGTGCGGTGAGCATAGTCCGCAATGAAGGTTCGGTAATAGTTGGCGAACCCCAGGAAACGCTGTAGGTCCTTGCGGTTCCAAGGTGCCGCCCATTCTCGAACCGCTGCCACCTTCCCAGGATCCATCTGCACCCCACCTGGTGAGAGTCGGTGACCCAGGAAGTCCACTGACCGCTGATGAAACTCGCACTTGCTGAGCTTTGCATACAGACGATGCTCGCGCAAGCGCTGCAGCACGGTCCGGACATGGCCTTCGTGGCACGCCGGGTCACGGGAGTAAACCAGAATGTCATCCAAGTACACCACCACGTACTTGTCTAGCAAGTCCTGGAACACGTGGTTGATGTACCGTTGGAACACAGCAGGCGCGTTGCACAAACCAAAGGGCATAACCAGGTATTCGAACTGTCCGTACCGGGTCCCAAATGCGGTCTTCCACTCATCCCCGGCGCGGATCCGAATCAAATTGTAGGCACCCCGGAGGTCTAGCTTGGTGAACACCTGCGCCCCTTGCACCCGCTCCAGTAACTCCGAAATAAGGGGCAAAGGGTACCGGTCCGGGATGGTGATTTTGTTCAGGGCCCGGTAATCATGGCAAAGGCAGAGCTCCCCACATTTCTTTTTAACAAAGAGCACTGGCGCAGCAGTGGGCGAGGTAGAAGGCCTAATGAACCCACGCTCCAGGTTCTTGCGCAAGATGTCCTGTAAAGCCTCGCGCTCTGGCTCTGTTAACGAGTATAAGCGACTCACCGGTAGAGGCGCTCCGGGCTGGAGGTCTATGCCACAGTCAAAGGACCGATGCGGCGGCAGCTGGTCTGCCCCCCGTTCCTCAAACACGTCGTGATAGTCCCGGTATTCAGCGGGGAGCGTTGCAGCAACCTCCTCAGTGGGCGCAGCTGCTAGCATCTCCATCTCAGCAGGAGAACTGGGGTCTGGGAAGTGTACAGTCCGTTTGACCCAGTCAATCCGCACATTGTGAGCCTCCAGCCAGTCCATCCCAAGCACCAGGGGGAACCGGGGCATGGAGGCAATATCCAGAGTTCGCATCTCACGGTGCTGCTGGAGGCACAGGACCAGGGGCTGGGTCTCCTGAGTGACGGCACCCGAACGCAGGGGCCATCCGTCGATTGCCTCCACCTGCACCGGTTCTGGCTTGTTCCGAAGTGGCACCCGATGCTGGGCAGCAAAAGCAGCGTCCATATAAGAGCGGGTTGCGCCCGAATCCACCAGCGCATGGGTAAGAATCCATGGCCCTCCTGGAGGGTATAGATGTACCGGAACCATAAGGTGTTGTAATTCAATTGGTGCGGCCCCATTCTGTGCTGTTTGGGACCCCAGGTAGCCAGGGCCATCAGCTACTGGGGTTTGGTGGTTTCCCTGCGGCTGGCGTTTCTCAGGACAGGACCTTGCATAGTGTCCGCTTCCGCCACAATAAAGACAAAGATTCCCCTCCCGACGCCGCGACTTCTCTGCGGGGGAGAGGCGTGGCCGCACTGCCCCAAGCTGCATGGGTTCCTCCAATGACTTAGCTGGGCCCGTGGGGCTGCTGGTAGACACTGGGGCCAAGAACTGGAGGTGCCGGCGGTCCCGAGCCTGACGCCGGTCCTCTAGCCGATCGTCAATCTGTAGACTCCATTGGATAAGGGTGTCTAGCGTGGTGGGGCGTTCCATCGTGGCCAGCTGGTCCAGTACCTCATCTGAAAGCCCCTCGAGATACTGGTCCCGGAGAGCCGAGTCGTTCCAGGTCAAGTCCTGTGCCAGCAGTCGGAATTCTGTGGTGTATGCGGCCACCGTGGACTTGCCCTGTCTCAACCGCCGAATCGCCCGGTTGGCTTGACTCCCTTTCTGGGGGTTGCCGAACGCGGCCTCCAAACGATTGCAAAACCCCGTATAGTCTGCCAGCAAGGGGGAGTCTTGCCTGAGTAGCGGCAACGCCCACTTGGCCGCCTGGTCCTTTAACAAACTAATCAAAAAGTGCACCTTGGTGCGGTCGTCAGGAAAGTTCCGGGCTCACCCCTGAATATATAGCTTGGCCTGGGCCAGGAACATAGGAAAGCTGGCCGGGGCTCCATCAAATTTCTCAGGCAAAGCCACTGGGTACTTGCCAGGAGTCGGGGCGTCGGCCCCAGGAGCCGGTAGGGCTTCTAAGCGTTGCTGAAGTGCCACGACCGCGTCACTGAGCTGCTGCACGGTGTGAGTCAAGGCCTGGTTCTCCTGGGCCAAAGTCACCAGTGCAGCCGCCTGGTCCTCCATGGCCTCTGGCTCTTCCCGAACGCACCCCTACGAAGGGGGAGTGCGGGTGTGGCGGGAGCAAACTGTGCTGGTCCCGGGGGTAAGGTACCGTGAGTGTAGCAGAGTCCACACGAAGAGGAGCGAGGTCTGATGCAGAGAGTCGGGCGGGGAACAGGAACACTGGAACAGGAGGCTGAGCAGGTAACAGGAACACCGGATGGTCGGGAACAGGAGGCCGAGCAGGGAACAGGAGTACTGGATAGTCAGGAACAGGAAGCCGAGCAGGGAACAGGAGTACCGGATAGTCAGGAACAGGAGGCCGAGCAGGGATCAGGAACACAGGAAGGTCCGAAGCCAACAACGACGTTGCTCCCGCAACCTGGGGCCGGGATGACTGGGCTTTTATCCTCTTCTAAGGTCAGGGGCGGTCCCGACCCCCAGGAGCCCCGCCTACTCTGGCCTTAAGGCGAGCACTCCTCCTGGGGGCAACTAGTTCCCTTCGCCTCTCTGCCCTAAGCCTCTGCAGATCAGGAGAGGCCGAAGGGTTACTGGGCCCTGGAGGAGGCTCACCTGTGGCCACTGAGTCATCAGGCCCCTCTGGGGCCAGGAGGACTTCACCTGGGGCCAGCTCCTGCTGCACTGCCACAGGTGCAGGCTCTTCAGCCTCTAGGCCTTGCCCCAGTTCAGCCGGCCCTGGAGGCGGGGACTCCTGTGCAGGCTGGGATTCCTCTGTTTCATCCTCCGAATCGGAATCCCAGGCCATCACAGATTGATTTCATTGCATCTTCTTGAAGCATGACTAAGTCTAGAGTCAATCTATATTGAACAAAAGCAATAAGAACACTTGGCAGAGTGCAGACCTCTTAACATTCTGAACCTGTTTCCTCACAGTAGAGCACGACCGACAAATTTTCTTAGGGAGCAAATTCTACAGTGCTACAGCGGTACCTTGGGTTACAGATGCTTCAGGTTACAGATGCTTCCGCTAACCCAGAAATAGTACCTCAGGTCATAGCTGTCAAGTGTCCCTTATTTGAAGGGACAGTCCCTTATTCCAGTGCCATGTCCCGCTGCTGTCCCTTATTGATGGATGTCCCTTAAATGATGTCCCTTAAATTTCAAAGGAAGCAGCTCCTCTCCCTCCCTCCCTGCCAGCCAGGGAGGAGGGAGGCTCCAACTGTGTTGCTTGGCTGTGTTGCTCACCCAATAAGAAGTCTAAGAACAACTGGGGGGTGGAGCTTGCATGCCTTGTGTGTGCCTAGTTAATGCAAGCTGAGCGGGTTTTTGAATGCTGGATGCCATTTTGTTGCACGTGCTGCTGCAAACTTTGCAGTGCAAAGCCAGTCCGGGGAGTCATCTTAAGTTGAGGCAGCATAGGCCTTGTGGGGCATGTGATTCAGATTCTATTCAGTTGAACCTCTGGTTACAAAGTTGGTTGGACAGTGTTCTCGAAGCTACCAGCATGAGTTTGACCAGACTGCAGGAGGACAGGAAGACTGGACTGCCTGGAACAGGTGAGGCTGCAGGTCCCTTATTTTGGCTGCTGGTCCCTTATTTTCAAATCTGTAAATTGACAGCTATGCCTCAGGTTAAGAACTTTGCTTCAGGATGAGAACAGAAATCATGTGGCGGCAGCGGAGTCCCCATTAGCTAAAGTGGTACCTCAGGTTAAGAACAGTTTCAGGTTAAGAACAGAACTCAAGAATGAACTAAGTTCTTAACCCGAGGTACCACTGTATACAGGTGCCACCCAAAAAAAATACACCCACAGCTGTATTTCAGGTAGTTGTTAATCATGCACCAGGTGGAAGCAGTAGTTGAAATAACAGCTCTCAAGCAGATCCCAACTCAAAGAGTTCAGGGAAGAGATTGTATTCTATTCTATATCTAGTATGAGATCATTTGGGGCACTGGAAGTTAAAATGAATTGTATTTGGCCTAGAAATACATTGGTGACCAACAAGGTAAATACAAAATCAGTGTAAAGAGGATATTTTACAGCTAGTACAATAAATAGTAAAGCCAGGCTGCTACATTCAGAACAAATTGACATTTCTGAGCTGTCCTAAAAGGCAATTACACACAGGGTGCATTCTAGAGGTTGTATTCAACCTAGTGCTAAGGCAAACATTCTGCCAGTGCAAGTTTTTTCTCTCTCTGCACAATTGAACATTCTCCCCCTATAAACCTTGAGTTTGTTCTGGTGTCCCCGCCCCCCAACTTTCAGGATCGGATTTGTGAACACTGCAGAACACGGATGGTAGAAAATATAGAGGAAAGTCCCTGTGTGCAAGCTGAAGGTGTCCACTCAATGCATTTTTCTTAATTGAATACTGTCCTCGTAGTCATTTCAAGAGATTTCCAAAGCATACAAAACAGTGACCCAGTTCCTTTGTCTTTAGAAAGGGGTACCGCTGATTATGTGGTGCTAGAAATCACTGGATGACATCACCCTGTGGCTTCATATTATCATTATTTATTATTATCAAAGAGATATTAAGAAGCATTAACAGTTGAAGATATTAAGAGTTGTAACCAGTGCTATTTTTCTAGAAAAAGAGGTTCCAGGACTCACAATGAATGCCTCCCTTTTTCTCTTATAATGGCAATGGTACCCACCTGAGAGGTGCCTGAAATGAGTTCCAGTGACTTTTGACTGAGAAAAAGCCCTGGTTGTAACTTTATAAAGCCACACACGAGAGTTCTAGCATGGAAAGCAGTAGCATAGTACCATATTTTTAATATTTTGTTGGAAGCCGCCCAGAGTGGCTTTGGAAACCACTTATTATTAAAATTATTATCACCACTTTCAAGTATCTTCCCGCCAGCAGAACCACAATGAGATTGCTAGAAGAAACTATGCTGATGGGATCAAAGTTGCTGAGAGGACCAGGGGGGATGTATCTCCATCTTTGCCCAAGAGCAGGTTATCTATAATTATCATAATCATCATCTACCAGGCTGATCAAGAAAGTCTCCATCTGAAACGGGAGTAGGAAGCTGGATCCAGTGTAATGATATTGTGATCTTCACAATACTGCAGCTAACAGTTTTTGTGAGGTCATGAAAATCTCATGTTGTTTGTTACATAGGGCGCCCATCATCATACTGAGGTGGGCCATACAATTGCAGCAGTACAGTTTTATGAAGGACAGAAGCATGAACACAGGAAGTTGAAAAGAAAACTGGAGAGCAATCACGGTAGTATTCAGATTTCTATCTTGCGACTGCTCTTACTAATTTTATTAAAAGAAAGGCCAAGAGTTTCATTACTCACATGCGTCTGTTTAAAAGGCATCATAGAGGAGCATTTTTAAGGAGCACAGTGTCAAACAGATCACTGCTGTACCTTGAGTGGAAATGGACAGATGAGGGAAACAAAGGTAAAGCGACGATGTCTTATTTCCATCAGTCACTTGCCTCTAAAGCCTTCTCTGCAGAAATAAGGTTAAAATTTATTTGCGTGGACAGGCGGAGTCCCCAGAACCCGAGCGGTCCCCCCCCATCATGTGGAATAACGACTCAAGACAACGTGCTATGGGATTAAATTGGCCACAACTTCATTAAATTTCAAATGTGGGTAGACCTTGGCTCAGGCATTGGGCATTCTCCCTCCCCAGTCCCCAGCCGGGGACCTAGGGAGCATCAGGGTTATCCAGTGGGGGGGGGGAATGTGCCGGCTCTGGAGAACATATGTTCAAGCAGAGATAGCCGCCCCCGTTACGCCGCCGCTGCAGGGGAGAGCAATGACGACCTTTCGGCGTACAGTCAAAGCCTCCCTTCAGAAACCCCTTTAACGGGGAACCCTGGTATCGCTGCCGCAAAGAGGAAGATGGACTAAAGGATTCCGCCCAAGGCCTGATACCGCCAAAGTTGTGACGTTTTGCTACGGGAAAGGCGAAACCTGCCAATGCAGGGAAATTCCTTTCCGGCCCTTTAACAGCGACCTTAACGTAGCAGCACCCGCATACCTGTGAAGAAAAGTTAACCTGCAAAACCTATGAAGAAAAGTTAACCTGCAAAATAAGACATTAACTGAGGGTGGGTAGGGTGGGAGAAGCTCTGGAGCCAAGTGAGGATTCCCAGGTAAGATCCTCCCTCTATTGTGTGGGCAAGTAATCCCTTCCCTACCTGGCCTGGTCTCCTTGGCAACGCTTCCCCCAGGTGGGATTGGACAACTGACTGAGGTAGGCAGAGACCTCCAGGTATCCTACCTGAGGAAAGGCAAAGCCAAGCCTATGCTGATGGAGCCGCTCCAGATCCAGGGGCTGCGCACGTCCACACAAAGGGCGCCCCCCGTTTTAAGCGGGGAGCGGTCATTCCAGTTCACTGGCATAGGGAGATAAATACTTTAGAAGGCACATTTCTAGTCTGGCGCACAGATTTCTAGACCACCAGTCTTAACAGTCAAATATGAGCGGGCCCCTCAGTTCAATCATCTATTACTTCACAATAGTTAGAGACTTTGCCCAGACTTTTGTTTCACTGGGATGGAGTTGCTTCAGTCTACTGGTCTTGCCCTTAGTCCAAGAGGTATGTCTGGTCCAGGAGAAGATAAAACCATGACCACTCAGAAAGATATGCCTTCTGGAAAGTCAGACATAGAGCTGAAGTCTTAGAGCTGAGGGTGTCACAATCCCTTCTCTCATTCTTCTCCTGTTTTTATCCTGAGTAAGGGTTGTCCTGGGGTGCCCTGCTGACATTCATAGGAAAACAGTTGCTCATTTCCCATTCGCCATTAAGCAAAGAGTAGCGTGCCCATGTTCCCAAATCATAAATATAAGCAAAATTAACAGAGGATTTAAAAGTTAGGCTGCAGAAACCAAGACACTGGGTCCTTTGGAGGAATGTTGACTCCTGCCAAATACAACCCTGATACACAAAAAGAAGGGTTCATGAGGATTCAAGGATGGCATGGGAAGTATCTTTTAGCTGTCTGGTGGGAAAATATGGCATACCATTCATGTTTTCAAGAGAGAAGGATAACTGCTTTCATGTAAAGAGATGGACAAGTAGTAAATACCTATTCCCAAGTCATGAAGCATTCCAAAAAGCCCTGAAATAATCACTTGAAAAACATATTCTGTCATAGCTCAGACAAAAACAGTTGCTTGGATCCCAAATTACCATGAATTCCCCCTCTTCTTTTCTCACAGGATAGGAGAAAGGGTTGGTTTTTGCCAGTTCTGTCTCCCTCCCTTCCCATAGTCCTCCTTGATCCCTTAAAATCTGGGCTGCCAAAAAAAGACATTGAGGTTCACATGAGCCCCTCGGGCTGCATGTTGAACCAAAGCAGTATTATATTTTGATATTCCCATTAACTCATTTCTTCTTTCACAATAATTTTATTACATAAAAACTGAATTCCAAATTTGGTACATGCTAATATAGTTGCCCAGTCTAGTTACCAAGTAAGATATATTGTATTTTATTGCAGCTATTTGTTGCAGGATGCTAGTATTTAGGTGAAATCGGGTTAGTATGGAACTGATAAACTTAGGCTAAGATAATTACACCTATTTCATTGTTTTCCAATATTTGGTATCAAATATTTCCATGCAGTAGGGCTATATAGGCAAAATGTGCTGGTGATGTGACTATTTTCTGTTCTTAATAATTGTCCATGCAACAATTTACTTCACAATAGCAGACGCCATCTGCAGTGAGAAAATTAGCTATGTTATATTTTAAACAGGGGCACCTGCGGGAAATAATAATCAATGACAACCTTCCTCAGCCTGATGCCCACCTGCTATTTTTGATGATGATGATGATATATTTTCACCCTGCCCATCTGGCTGGGTTTCCACAGCCACTTTGGGTAGCTTCCAACAAAATATTAAAAATACAATAAAGCATCAGACATTCAAAACTTCCTTAAACAGGGCTGCCTGGAGATGTCTTCTAAAAGTCAGAAAGTTTAATTTCTTGACATCTGATGGGAGGGCATTCCACAGGGCAGGTGCCACTACTGAGAAGGCCCTCTGCCTGGTTCCCTGCAACCTCACTTCTCGCAGGGAGGGAACCGCCAGAAGGCTCTTGGAGCTGGACCTCAGTGTCTGGGCTGAACGATGGGGGTGGATACGCTCCTTCAGATATACTGGACCAAGGCTGTTTAGGGCTTTAAAGGTCAGCACCAACACTTTTAATTGTGCTCGGAAACGTACTGGGAGCCAATGTAAGGTCTTTCAAGACCAGTGTTATGTGGTCTCGACGGCTGCTCCGCGTCACCAGTCTGGCTGCCGCATTCTGGATTAGTTATAGTTTCCGGGTCACCTTCAAAGGCAGGCCCATGTAGAGTGCATTGCAGTAGTCCTAGTGGGAGATAACTAGAGCATGCACCACTCTGGCAAGATAGTCCATGGGCAGGTAGGGTCTCAGCCTGCGTACCAGATGGAGCTGGTAGACAGCCGCCCTGGACACAGAATTAACCTGCGCCTCTATGGACTGCTGTGAGTCCAAAATGACTCCCAGACTGTGCACCTTATTACAACTTCCATGAGCCCCATCCAGCATGCCAGTGGACAGGGATGATGGAAGTTGCAGTCAAAATGTTTGGAGGTCACCATGTTGTGCAAGGCTGTTTCATTTGGATGAGTTGTGCATTCTAAGGTTTTACAGCAGAAACTGATGAAAGGCCATACCAGTTTTTGTAGGCCCGTGCTCTCTAAAGAGAGACACAAAGTCCAGTATGTAGAAGAAAGCCATGGGAGAAAATTCCAAAGTGGCAAGTGGAATATTGTAATACAAACATTCTTGCCTTGACGGTTTCCTACCTCTATCACTACTTCACAGCACCATAATAATGACAATTTGTGTTTGATTTTTGGCAGGTTGAAGAGAATTGCTTCATACATTAACAGTCCCGAGATGGCAGAGTCATACTCCTTGTCTTTCCACACTATTGGTGGAGTCAGAAACCCCGCAGGACAACTGGATACTGGCTACGCCATGCAAAGAACAATTATGATAATAACTATTCCAATTTGTGCTTTAGGATTACTTGGCAATGGAATTGTCTTCTGGCTTCTTTGGAACAGGATTCAGAAAACTAACTTCACTGTGTATTTCCTGAATATGGCAGTTGCTGATCTTACTGTACTCTCCTACTATGTAACAGCTTTCGTTTTATTTTTGAAATCTGTTCCAATCAGCATATACCATTTACACATAGTAGAGTTGGTGCATTCATTTGGATTCAATGCCAGCACCTATCTGCTTACAGCTATCGCAGCTGAAAGATACCTCATGGTCTTTTTCCCAGTTTGGTATCAAGCTAGACGGCCAAAGTATCTCTCTGAAATTATGTGCACCGTTTTATGGGGTCTGTCCGGCCTGATGTCACTGGTGTTGTATTGTGCCTGCTATCTACAATTTGAGTCCACGGTCAACGAAAAGAACGCAAGTTGTGAGCCTTCAAAAATGTTCAGAGTGATATTCAACCTCCTGGTTTGTCTTCCCATCATGGTCTTTTCCACTTTGATCCTTCTGATCAGAATGCTGAGGACAGAGCAAACGCCTCCGGCAAAGCTGGACATCACCATTGTGGCCACAGTTCTCCTCTTTATTCTGTTTGCTGCTTCCGTGAGGATCATTGATATCATGGCACGTTGGGTTCCAACCATACATGTACCAGTGCTCTTTTTAATCTTACATTTTCTTGATTCCATAGACAGCAGTGGAAACCCTTTTGTGTATCTTTTTGTTGGATATACAACAAAAGGAGAAGTTGGCAACAAGCCCATTCAGACATATCTTGAGAGAGCTTTCTTGGATGAAGGAACTGAGAGTGCTCCAATGAATGCAGGAAAGGCTGTGACCTGGGCCTCAGACATAAGATAGAAAGGATTATATGTAGAGGTATATTGCAAAAACATTCTACACGTGGGAATACTAGCTCCAGAATAAATGTATTACAGATACTTTAGATTCTTCCTTAATTCTAATAATTCTCTAGGCTCTTATTCCGATTCCTCACCTAGGAGTCTTCCTGGTCCTTAGCCATTTGTGCCTTGTCATGTGATAGAGAATAAGGAAAGCGAGGAAAGGACAGAGGAAAGTAGAGGTGTAAGAGTACAAGAGCCTTGCTGGGGCATAAGTGAGTTGGTTGCTTCTCAAGGTGGTTCATCAACAAGCGTCTGGAAGAAAGGAAGTGAATCTTGAATACAGAGGCAGACGGTCTGCAGATGACCCAGATAAGAGATCTGTACAGAGAAGTTAATGTAAAAGTGCAGCTTAAAGGTCAATAAAATATAAATTGAAAATAAGCTCCAGCTAGTAAGGACTGTTGCTGGGGCAGTGGTTCTCAAACTTTTTCCTCTGGGCCACACTTTCAAAAAAAATTTTTGCTTTCAGCACACTGAATGTTTTATCAATAATAAATACTTTGGAAAACAAAAAGAAACAACTCCCAGCAGTAATACGATTTATAACATACTGTAGAACACAACTACTTTATGACCGTGGGTCATCCAGAAAGTTTAAAACAATGCAGCTATATAAGAACATGAATCACTCATTGCCAAAATGTAATTTTAAACAAGCCCCTCACATATGTACATTAAGCATGTATACAGACTCAATGAAAGGTGTGGGTTTGCTTTTTCTAGGTAATCTGATTTATATTAGGTCTAGTTTGAAACAAACTCTCATTAACACAAATAAGCCTTTCTCTTTTGTGATCTTTCCTATTTGTCAGAGTTGAAAAAACCCTGTTCACAACAATATGTTGTGGAGAACTGTATAAGAACAGCCAATGTTCTTGAAGAGAGGTGTGGATGCTATACTATACTACACTGGAATGTTTAAATGCTTCTTTGCTCGTCCTTAATTTTCCTGCCTCACTTGCTATCCTCTCCTGCCACACCCTCTGAGAACCACTGCTCTAGGGCAAGAATGAGTAGCCTGTAGCATTCCAGAAGTTGTGGGACTCCCAACTCCCATCAGCCCCAGTCAGCACAACCAATGATCAGGGATTATAGGAGTTGTTACCCAACATCTGGAGGGCCATAGGTGCCACACTCCTACTCTAGAGAACATGTAAAATATATGTATTAAGAAAGCATATTTACCCCATTCTTATTTTATCATTACAATTATTACCAAGTTAAACCTATTTTCTACTTCCTTTGAAATGTATTTAGTCTAAAAAAGACAATTCCTTTTGCAATGAGCTGATTTTTGAAGTGTTGCCCTTTGAAAGTACTTGCTTTAATCAGTAAGGAATGAAGAGTGGAGAAAGTGGTCTGACTTTTCAAAGAAGCAAATGTTGCTTCCCTGTGCTCTCAGTATATAATATCCCATATTTCTGCAAGACTGTCTATAAGTTATGTCCCTTTAAACCACTTTGTGGGAATGGGCTGGAGTGGTACTAATACAAAATTGGAGAGCAAGTGGGAAGTTCTGTTTATCTTGCATAAAGGCATAATTGCAAGAGTCTATAGCCTTTGTTTAAACTTGGATCAGAACCAGGATACATATATGAGACAATGGGCATGAGATTTGGATCAAAGAGTAACCAGGAAACAATAGAACTGGATTTGAAACTTCTATTCTAATATAATTACAGCAGAACTATTTTAAAAACCTATCAGTGAAGCCTCTGGTGCACAGACAGCATCTTTCCACTCACTGCTGAAACCCTCAGTACTTTCCCTGGCTGCTTTAACCTTCTCCATGTTAGAAATGTAATAACAGGGGTCATTCAGTTTGTAATCTAAGGATTAATTCTGTTTTCAGTAAGCCAACTAGGCAAGAGGGAGGTGTTTGGAGGTGCTGCTTAGCAACCAGGTTGTGTGGCATGATGCTTATTGATGTACTGCCATGCTCTAATTGACTGTGCATTTCTGATATAGTTTTCCCCCTGTATTTGAAGTTATATGTCTTCCTGTTATGAACAAAGTTTGAATTCAGAAGAAGAAGATGTCTCTGTTTATTTCTCCTTGTATTATATACTGTTTTCGTCAAGTTTCCCTCAGTAAAGTGTTATCAGTTTCTTTTCTCTTGGACTCCGTCTTCATTATTACCTACCTGCATTTATTACCTTTTTATATATAATGGAAGCTGCCCAGAGTGGTTGGGGGAAACCCAGTCAGATAGGTGGGGTATAAGTAAAAAATGAAATCCGGAAATCTGGTAGGAACTGTTTATCCCCCTGCAGAGAGCCATGTGTGTGTTTGAATTTTGTTTGTGTGTTTTTTCCCTAACTTACCTCTTCTGAAATAAACTACAGCTTTTTAAAAAATCATAAAATGATTTTTAAACTGTTGAGGAAGAGAAATTACACTGACATAGAATACAGTGAAGAGCATGGGCCCCACAAATGAAATTCTGCTCCTGGGCCTCTGCAAGTCTTAAAAAAGCCATGTCTGAGGGTGATAAAATTGTGGATGTTACCACACTCCAGAAAACAGTTGATGTGAGGTCATAAGATTCTTACATTCCATTTATTACATAGGAGCACATCACCACAGTGCTGTGGTTCATACTTTTGCAGTAGTAAGCTCCTGAGAAGAGTAAAAGAGTGGCCCCCTAAGGTTGAAAAGACAACTGGAGGTTAACTATAATGGTAGCATTTATTTGTTTATCTTGAAGCTCATTATGTTACGCTTGTTGGTGTTTTAAAATGTTTTTAATGCTTTAACTATGCTTATATTTTATTTATCATTTTCATTAGTCACATCATTACATGTCTTTAACAAATGTCCTGGGAATTTGCTAGACTGAATTTGATTTTTTTTTTCTTCCTAAGAACCTTCAGTCATAACCATGGTGTTGAGTAGATCACTGTACACCTTTTGTACATGCACCTTTTGTACTGTGGTGAGGCCTGGGTACAGTTGTGGCAGCGTCAGAGGAGAAAGCAATTGTACAGATGGAATTACATTTCCATCCAACACCTGCCCCTGACATCTTCTCTCCAGAAGATGCAATTGCGTTACATTACCTTGGAGTCAAACTCCCACAATCTGGAAACATAGAGGAAACTCCACAGATGAAACAGATGGCAAGAAAATTCGCTTCTGCTCAAACCCCAAAGAAGGATCCCCTCCAACCAGAAGCCCTTGTGCCACAAGAGCTGCTGGACAACCCTTGCAACCATATTTGCAGCCCCCTTCCTCAGATTCCAACAACTCCGTTTCAGAACTTGTGACAGAGTCAAGGTACTCCTAAAACTTCCAGAGCCAACATGTGAAAAATTACCCAGGCAAGGAGCTAAGCACTCTGTCTGGGCAGCCACTTTTATAAACCTTCAGTGAGTTCCAGATCTTTGCTGGATCAACAGATCAGCCTACTCTATTTGGATGACTGCGTCTAGTTGAAAATGTTGCCTTCTTTCTTGCCTTTTGTGGCGATCACACAGGGTCCCCGGACGTTTGACGGTCTATTGATCCCTGTGCCACCACTGTGATTGCCTCTTCGCTGCCACCAACCCGTTAATGTTAACATTAACAAATAATCAAGTTTATTGTTTAGCATGAACAAGTTTAAGGTTTCAGTTAATTTTTCTTGTCAGTTTCTTACTCTTAGTTCCTTAACTGTCCTATACGTTCCTAACAAATTCAAAGTGATTATCCCAACTAACTATCTGACTCCACCTAACAGTTCCTCTCACTCCCTCACAACACAGCTCGACCAACCCACAGACTTATCCTCCCTCTTCCTTCACCAACTCCCAACTCTCAACTGACTTCCACACAACACAGACTCTAACTCTAACTCCTCCTATCAGTTTCTCTCTGGCCAATCACATCACACTCATTTAACTCTTTCCTTATGACCCACCTAGGAGGCAAACGCCACACCTGCTAGTCCTGTTTTAGAACTTTGCCTAGGAACCAGATAATGCCTTATATCCTACTTGTGTTTTTCTGGCCCTACTAGTGGGGCTTTCACCACATTCAACTGGCTTCTTCATAATAGGCATGCACTTTGGCAAGTGACTCCCTGGGATGGAGTTTGCTTGATACAGGCCTTGCAGGTAGTTCAGAGGACAAGGCCTGGTCTATACATGCAGCACTGTGAGATGATAAAGTCCTGAGACAACCGACTGCGCCACAAAAGATTGCTGCGGAGGCGGTAGAAGTCAAGATATGGGGCCCTTAGCAGGAAAAGCCTATAACCAATTGCTGTCACTAGTAAACCCATCATGGCTGCACAAATTGAAAGGTGTGTCAGAGCCCAAGGCTCTTAAGGCACTTTCAGGACTGGCTTCTTTGAAACCTGGTAACTCTCATTTCAGATGAAACAGAAAGCTGTGCTGAATTGGAGATGCCTGGGTTGGACTGCTGCACATTGAAGAGAGGAGAGCTGCATGAGCAAAAGGTGTGTGCACACCTAAGCTTATTAAGAGAGGAATGATGGTCTGAACTGGGATATTTTGCACATTTAGATATCCTGAATTAACTTGATGAAACAGAAGTTTGGATCATGGAAGTTAGCCAAATGGCATCATGTACATATGTGTGTGTGTGTGTAATTATGAGGAAATTGCATACCCTGTCACTCACTTCATTAAAAAAACCTGAGGGTGTGATTGTTCTAAAATGAGTTCATTCTTGCGAGTTGTTCAATATGTTTCCACTGCAAGGTAGGTTGTATTTTCTTACCCGCAACAGCTAGATGACAGAGCACTGGTACTTGATAGAAACTGAACCACCATAAAGCCTCATTGCTATGTAAAGCAATATTGACTATTTGAATGCTTTTCTGCATATGAGTATATTTGGTACAAAACATTTCCTTGCAGAAGGGTTGTATAGCTGAAACATATTCAAATTTGACTCAAAATAAAAAAATTCCTTCCAGTAGCACCTTAGAGACCAACTAAGTTTGTTATTGGTATGAGCTTTCGTGTGCATGCACACAAAAGTTCATACCAATAACAAATTTAGTTGGTCTCTAAGGTGCTACTGGAAGGAATTTTTTTATTTTGTTTCAACTACGGCAGACCAGCACGGCTTCCTACCTGTAACTCAAATTTGACTGTTTCCTATTCATCTTTTGCAGATGACTTCTGGAAAAATCCAGTACTGACTGTAATTTCTGTCTGTACTGAGAAAACAGGTACAGAATCCTTCAAACATGTAGATCTGGGGTGCATTATCTTCTGGAGGTTGTGATATTTTAGGGGGAGTATCTGGATGGTTGATACCTGCTAGGGCTTACCATAGAAGCAGCGAAAGGCAACAGAAAATTGTGTAATGATAAAGCACCCCCGTGTCATCTAAATGAATGCAGAAAGCCCCTGTAGGATTTACTTATTGGTAGTCTTGAATTGGTTCTCAGCTACAGAAGCAGGAAGCAGGAAGCAGCCTAGGGAGGAAAATAAATTCCAGTTTAGCCTTTATTAACCAAAGCTTTGGAGAAGGAACTTGCAACCCACTCCAGTATTTTGCCATGAACACTCCATGCACAAAATGAGAAGCTTTGAGAAGAAATTCCAAGGCATGCTCTGGTTCATGGGGTCACGGAGAGTTGAGCACGACTAAGACGACTGAACGACGAACCAAAGCTTATGGGACTGGAATATTGTCTGTCAAGTGTTCTTGGATGTTTTCTACCTCTATCACTACATCTTACTAATGACAAATTGTGTTTGATTTATAGCAGGTGAAGAATTGGTGGACACATTAAGGCCATGACAGATGCCATTGCTTTGTCTTCCCACACTGCTACAATCAATACAATTCATGCACAACTGGAGAACTGGGCAAAGAAGCAATATTTCTTGGAAACAATTATCATTTTATCTATTCCAACTTGCATCTGGGGATTAATTGGGAATGGAGTTGACTTCTGGCTTCTTTGCTTCAGGATCAAGAGGACTAGGTTCTCAGTTTATATTCTCAATTTGACAGCTGCTGATCTTATTGTAAACATCTACTACATTATGGTTTTTATCACATTTTTGGCACAAATTTATGTCAATCTCTACTTTTCACATGTAATGGAGATTATATATTTATTTGGATACAATACCAGCATCTACTTGGTAACAGCTCTCACTGCTGAAAGGTACCTCACTGTCTTCTTCCCAGTCTGGTATCAACGTCACAGGCTAAAGTACCTCTCCATCATTGTGTGTGCCGTGTTGTGGCTCTTGTCCTGCCTGGTGTCACTGGTGGCCTATATTTCCTGCTATCCAAGGTTCCTTTCATCTCACAACGAAGAGAGAGCAGATTGTACAGCTGCAACTATATTTGAAATTACAATAACTTTTCTGGTTTTCCAACCCATCATGCTTTTTTCTACCGCAGCTCTTTGTGTCAAAATGCAAAGAGAAGCCAAGCAAAGCGCTCCAGCAAGACTTGATATCACCATCACCATCTTAGCTGTTGTATTTCTTATCTTTTCTTTTACAGTTAGAACTGTTGAGGCCATCGCATATTGGCACCAAACACTAGATGCACCAGTCCCATTTCTACTTTCTCTGTTGTTTGATTCCATCAAGAGCAGCATCAACCCTTTCATATATCTTGCTGTTGGATGTTGGAAGAGAGGGAAGCCCATCCATATGTTTCTTGAGAGAGCTTTGAGTGACAAAGCAGAGAGAACTCAAGAAGACCAAGAGGAGACTGAGAAGCATCCAGAGCCTCAAATGTGAACAGAAAAGGCTTCTAAGTCAAAGAATATAGACTGGCATTTCTGGTTCCTGAATAAATATATTATGACTTGTTTATTTTACTGTTTGTTACTTGTAGGCTACAATACTCACCTAGAGACTGTTATGTAGTGTAGTTTTCACCCTGGGCCAACAGGGGGATACTGTATATAGTTTTCACTCAGGTCTGTAGATAGTTTTCACTCAGGTCCGCGGCAGTTAGTTTAGGTGGGAACTCTGGGCTGTTGTGGTTACAATGTTGACAGCCGGCTGCCTATAAATACAGGCCGGCTGAGCTGTTGCAGTCAGTTCTATTCCAGCTTGTCTTAATAAAGAGCTACTTGAAGAAATCGCTGTGCCGGCTGCTATGTCAACCCACTACTTAATAGAGACCATGGAAAAGTCATCTGCAGATGGGGTAACAGGGCCCTCAAATCACCAAAGAGGTATATCTTTGCAGGATTAAGCTTCTACGAAATGCAGAAGTATGACCAAACAAGGTGGAAAAGAAAACTGGAGAGTAACCTTGGTGATACAGACAACTTTGTTTTGCTAAATAAATACTAGGCCTGTAATCCTCACTCGACATACCTGGAGGTAAGCCCCATTGAATTCAATAGGACTGACTTCTGAATAGACACAGTTGGGACTGAGCAGTAACCATGCCTTTTAGATAGGCATTGTGTCTATCTAAAAGGTATCGAAATGCCACAGCCCAGTTAGGGAATGGAGTTAAATAGGTAGGGTAATATATTCACTATTTTAGCCTTGAACAACAGCTTTGCTCTGTGTGTCAAGTTGACCAGGCTTAAGATATGCAGTTAGTGCCAGATTTACATATAAGCTAAACAAGTTATGGCTTGGGGCCCCACTCTCTTGGGGTCCCCCCCAAAAAATTAAAGGGGAAAAAACTGGATGTATATTTCATATATATATCAATCACACAAATAAAATAAAACCTACATACAGCAACAGTGTTTTGTGTTGTGCAGGCTCCTATGATGTAAGTTACTTTAATAAAATACATATTTTGTTATGTGCAAATAGCTTTAGATGCCTATTAGGTCCATAAATTACCATATAGCATATATTCAACACAAAAAACAGTGACAATTTGTTGTTGACAAAGGACAGCTGGACCTATAAAGGGCCCCATTCCCTTCAGTAGCTTAGGGCCTCATCAAACCTAAATCCGGCCCTGTATGCAATTCAGGAACCCTTCTTTCCAAGAATACTAGGACCACAACCGGGGGTATATCATTGCAAGGGAATATAAGGACCAGACAAAACTGAAGGTTAAAATAGTGAATATATTACCCTACCTAGGTTGAGGGGAAGTTTGGTTTGGTGGTGTTCCCCCTCAGTGAAGAGGCAGAGGGAGGAGAGTAGCTGAGGGATTTATCACCTACTTCCGACAGTGTGGGATATGTATGGCACTGGGTCTCAGCTTACTATTCTGTAGCCCAATCCCTCAGCTGTATATTGTGGAATGGGTTTTAATAGATAGGAACGAATATATTAATTGTAATTTACCCCTCCAGGCGCCCACATGTGTGGGTTGAACAAAGTCCCATTCTTAGCAGCAAAATTGAAGCTGGCTCCCCCTTTTCATTTACCTCACTTAACAAAGAAATCAGACAACAGATGGTGGAAGCAAGCTTAAAATAGGATTTACTTATTGGTAGTCTTAAATTGGTTCTCAGCTACAGCAGCAGTAAAAACTATGCAGGTAAAATACTTATATTTACAGTAGAAAGTCTCAGGCATGCGTTGGATCTGGAGCAAGTGAACATATGTCATCCTGCATGGCTGGTCAAAGAAATTGGGCAGCATTGAGAGAGGGCCTTTCGACCCTCTGGCAGCTGTGTTATGGGCTGCTGCAGGGGACTATTTTCTCTTCAGTGCTATATAATATCTATATGAAGCTGTTGGGGATGGTCATGAGGAGTTTTAGGGCAAGGTGCCATCAGTCTGCTGATGACACTCAGATCTATTTCTCCATAACATCTGAATCAGGAGGGGCCGTGCAATCCCTGAGCCACTTGGCTGGGCACACTGGTGAAATGGATGAGAAAAACAAGTGGAGCTTGCATCCTGGCAAGATGGAGACACTGTGGGTGTGTCTCAAAAACTGGTCAGCTGCCTACCCTGGATGGGGTTGCACTCCTCCTGAAGGAGCTGCTTCTGGATCCAGCTGTCACTGGAGGCTCAGGTAGTCTCCGTGGCTAGAAGTACCTTTGACCAGCTGTGACTGGTTTGACAGCTATTACTGGACCAGGAAAGCCTTGTCACAGTAGTTCTTGAATTGGTTACTTCAAGGCTGGATTACTGCAATGTGTTGTATGTGGGTCTTCCCGTGTGCTTGATTTGGAACCTGCAGCTAGTGCAGAATGCTGCAGCACGATTGCTGACAGGAAAGGGCCTTGTCAGCATATAACACCTGTGCTCAGAGATCTGCACTGTTTGCCGATTTGCTACCAGTCCAGGTTACTGTTGGTATACGCTGGTAAAGGGACCCCTTACCATTAGGTCCAGTCGTGGATGACTCTGGGGTTGCGGCGCTCATCTCGCTTTACTGGCCAAGGGAGCCGGCGTACAGCTTCCGGGTCATGTGGCCAGCATGACTAAGCCGCTTCTGGCGAACCAAAGCAGCGCACGGAAACGCCGTTTACCTTCCCACCGGAGCGGTAACTATTTATCTAATTGCACTTTGATGTGCTTTCAAACTGCTAGGTGGGCAGGAGCTGGGACCAAGCAATGGGAGCTCACCCCGTCGCGGGGATTCGAACCACCGACCTTCTGATCGGCAAGCCCTAGGCTCTGTGGTTTAACCCACAGCGCCACTCATGTCCCATATATACATATACATAGCCCTTAATAATTTGGGATCAGTTACAGATAGGTAGCCGTGTTGGTCTGCCATAGTCAAAATAAAAAAATTCCTTCCAGTAGCACCTTAAAGACCAACTAAGTTAGTTCTTGGTATGAGCTTTCGTGTGCATGCACACTTCTTCAGATACACTGAAACAGAAGTTGCCAGATCCTTCTATATAGTGAGAAGGTGGGGAGGGGTATTACTCAGAAGGGTGGTGGGAATGGGAGATTGGCAGATAGCTGAGATGAGCTTCCCAACAGAACACTGACCACCAACTACCACCGAAAAAGTGTTACACAAAAAGGGACTCCACATGGACCCCTCCTGATGGACGCAATACCACACTGGACTTGTACATTGACTGCTTCCGCCACAGAATCCAAACAGATGTGACCAGAAAACACCATCGCTTACAACAAAATCTAAACCATGCTGAAAGGAGAGCCATAGATAATCTCAGAAACAACCCAGACATTATAATTAAAGAAGCAGACAAAGGTGGAGCTGTCGTCATCATGAACAAAACTGACTACATTCAGGAGGCTCACAGAAAACTTTCCAATACCGCCTTTTACACAAAATTGGACTCAGACCCCACACAAGAATACAAGAAAGAACTGAACAAGATTGTTAAGGAGCTACCCCCACACATCCAAGAACAGATCCTCACCAACACACCAACAGAACCTCGACCAGGAACTTTCTATCTTCTACCTAAAATACACAAACCAGGAAATCCAGGACGCCCCATCATTTCAGGTATTGGCACTATTACAGTGGGTGTCTCCGGTTATATGGACTCTGTTCTGAAACCATATGCCATCAATGCTCCCAGCTATGTACGTGACACCACAGATTTTCTGAGGAAAATACAATCTTTAAATAATCTTCCCAACAATACTATACTAGCTACTATGGATGTGGAATCTCTGTATACCAACATCCCACACAACGATGGTTTACAAGCTATAAGGAACACCATTTCAGATAAAACCACAGCGGACCTTGCCACCAAACTCTGCCAATTTGTCCTTACCCACAACAACTTCAAATTCGGTGATGACCTGTTCCTTCAGATCAGCGGCACAGCAATGGGCACCCGCATGGCCCCACAGTATGCCAACATCTTCATGGCAGATTTAGAACAACGTTTCCTAAACTCCTACCCACTCAAACCTCTCTTGTACCTGCGATACATTGACGATATTTTTATCATCTGGACACATGGTCAACAGACCCTGGACACCTTTCACCAGAAATTTAATGATTTTCACCCCACAATCAACCTTACAATGAATCAATCTATGCAAGAAATACATTTTTTGGTCACTACTATAAAAATACAGGATGGGCGCATAGACACCACCTTATACCGTAAACCAACTGACCGACAAACATATCTACATGCCTCTAGCTACCATCCCAAACATACCAAACAGTCCATTGTATATAGCCAGGCACTACATTACAGCCGCATCTGTTCCAATTCTACAGACAGAGACTCTCACCTAAGAGATCTACAGCAAACCTTTTCAGAACTAAAATACCCAGCAGATGAAGTTAGACAACAGATCAACAGAGCCAGACTGATACCCAGAGAGAACTTGCTGCAAGACAGACCCAAAAAAGAAAATAACAGAACACCTCTAGTCATCACATACAGCTCCCAAGTTAAAACAGTACTACGCATCATCAGAGATCTACAACCTCTCCTGGACAATGACAGTTCTCTTTCTCAAGCTCTGGGAGGAAGACCTTTCATTGCCTACAAACAGCCACCCAATCTTAAACAACTCCTAACCCACAATAATACTACAACCAGACTTAACACGGACACTGGCACCAGAGCCTGCAACAAACCCAGATGCCAACTTTGCTGCCGCATACACCCGGACAACACCATTACTGGCCCCAACAACATCACACATACCATCTCGGGACTATTTAATTGCTCATCGTCTAACATTGTGTATGCCATCAAATGCCAACAGTGTCCTTCAGCTCTCTATATTGGATAAACAGGCCAAACCTTACGCCAAAGAATAAACGGACATAAATCTGACATCAAGAATCACAAAACAGAGAAACCAGTAGGAGAACACTTCAATCTCCCAGGACATTCTATACAAGATCTCAAAGTAGCTGTTTTACTACAAAGGAATTTCAGAAATAGACTGGAAAGAGAAGCTGCTGAATTGCAACTCATTACCAAACTTAAAACCATGGAGAGACCTGGTCTGAACAAAGACATTGGATTCTTATCTCATTATACATGACTAAGCCATTTCTCACCTTCTCACCCCTTGCCTTTTCCTGTAAGACCTATTACAGTCGTTAAGAGTCGTCAATAGGCTCATCTCAGCTATCTGCCAATCTCCCATTCCCACCACCCTTCTGAGTAATACCCCTCCCCACCTTCTCACTATATAGAAGGATCTGGCAACTTCTGTTTCAGTGTATCTGAAGAAGTGTGCATGCACACGAAAGCTCATACCAAGAACTAACTTAGTTGGTCTTTAAGGTGCTACTGGAAGGAATTTTTTTATTTTAATTTGGGATCAGTTTACTTACAAGATCGCTTTTTCTTACATGTGCCACTTGACAGCTTTGATCGGTGGAATTGGCACCACTACAGGGGCCACATAATACCCTTTGTGCATTGGAACGAACTTGATCATTTAGCATGGCAGGGCAGAAAGAGAACTGAGATAATAAATCAAGTCACACTACCCTATCTCTCCAGGTACAGGTCATATACCAAGGTAATCAAAGCAGTCTCTTTCCTTGATCTGAAGCCAGATTTAAATAGGTACAGAGAAGTATGTGAGTTTAATCATATTGTGGCTGACAGTCACTATGAGGTCATGAAATTCTTGTATTCAGTTGTTACACAAGCAACACTTCATAATAGTGGCACTTGGTCACATCTTTGCAGAATTCTATTACTGTGAGAGGAAGATGTATGAGAAAAGAAGGTTGAAACGAAAATTGGAGTGCAACTATGTTAGTATTGACTTTTCTGCTTTGCAGCTGCTTACGTCAGTGTGATTCTCAACATCTGTATCCATGTTAGTCTCATCAAGTCTGCTTAACAGGCTTTATAGGAACTTGCCAGAGATAATTTGGGGTACCTCTACTTGCTTCTCCCAACAACATCCATTCAGTGATAAAATTGTGAAGCAGATCACTGCATAAAAGTATATGGCCACCCTTCATATTTTGTGATGGTTGCAAAGGAATGAAAAGGGGAAGAGGAGAGAAAAGGCAGAAATTCAGACAGCCACTTGCCTGTGAATATTTTTCTCCCCCTCCCCCAATATGGCAAAGGGTTAGTCATAAGAGGCTGTTACAGCAAAAATAATAAAGAGTCTTGTGCTGCCTTAAAAACTAACAGGTTTATCATAGCAGAAACTCTCATGGTCTAGAGTTGACTTCATCAAATCTAAATTATGCCACAATATAAATCTTTAAGGCGCAACAAGACTCTTTGTTTTACTCTCTCCAAAAGCATTGACTTCTTATTCTCATTTGCTTGAGTATTACTCAGCCCAAGTCTGGCAAAGGGAGCAAAGAAATTCAGAGGGAAAGCCTCCTCTTGACCTACAGGTCCCTAGACATCTATGCCCACCAGCCAGTTACTGGTAAGATCCTTATCCCATTCACTTAATTCCCTCCAGTTGCCAAAAATTGTGGGAGTAGAATCTAATAACAAGAACATCCTTGCCTGAGAGGTGATCATTTGAAGTTTTCCTATGGCTATTACAAAATCTAGGTACCTTAATAGTAACTGTAAGTTATGTTTGATTTTGACAGGTTGAAAGGAGTAATAGCTTATATTGATAATGTGATACCAGAAGAAAGCATATCGTCTTCCAGCTCTGCTGGTGTAACCAAGAAACCCTTCAGACTTTCCAAGGAGCTTGGAACAATTTTTATTGCAACTATTCCAGTCAGCATCTTTGCATTCATAGCGAATGTAATTGTCTTTTGGCTTTTCTGCTACAAGATCAAACACACTAACTTAACCCCCTATTTTATAAATCTTACTATTGCAAATCTTCTGACAAGCTTCTGCAGTGCTGAAGTTGCTTTTTTATATTCTATAAATGTACGTCTAGTTTCTCCAATTCAACGTCTAATCCAGATGCTCTATATATGTGCCTATGACACCAATTTATACATCTTTACAGCTCTCATTGCTGAAAGGTACATCACTGTCTATTTCCCAGTCTGGTGGCAACATCACCGGTCTGAGTATTTCTCAGTCATACTGTGTGTGATTTTATGGATGTTGTCTTGCAATCTGTCACTTCTGTACTTTTTTTTCTGCTTCCCAAAATTCTTCATAACCACTAAGGAATTTGAATCTCAATGTGGAACTTCAACTATAATATCCTTAATAACTGAGGTGGTTCTTGTCCCATCCAGCGTGTTGTTTTTCTCTTTGGCCATTTGGATCAGAACCCTAAGATCACAGCAAAAGCCTCGAGAAAGACTTGACATTACCATTGTGGCCATAGCAACAGTGATTCTTATCTTTAATGTCCCAACCAGAGCTACATTTACTTTTTCATTTTGGAAACTCTCAGTAGATATGGCTACACTGAAAATCATTACTGTGTTACTGGATTCAATCTGCTGCAGTGCCATTGCTATTGTGTACCTTATTGTTGGATGCTGGAAGAGGTGGGAAGCCTTAAAGTCCTTCCATATGTTACTTGAGAGAGCACTGGAGGATACAGAAAACATGCCAGAGTCAACCAAAACAGATGAGGTGCAAGCCTGAAAATATCTCTGGCATCAGAAGCCAACCCCCCCAACCCCCGCATCAGATGATTATAGAAAAACATGGACATTCTTTCACAAGTTCCAGAATAAATTTATTATGAATGTTTTGATGTTGTGTTCATTATTTCTAATGCACCCATCTAGGCCCTATACTAGGGCAATCTCCAGTCCGGGTGGCATCTTATGCAGAGCCAGTTGGTGGTCTGAGAGTCAAAATCAGAGGGCGGAGGTGACTGAGCCACCAAACACCGAGTTTGACATTTCTCAGTGTGGTCAATAAGCAGGGATCCTACAAAGGAAGCAAAAGTGCAGTCAAGGTAACTGAACAGCGGAAAAAGGCAAGCAGACAACCACTATGAAAAGGAGGTCAGATAGAATCAGAGAACTGTAGAGTTGGAAGGGACCACGAGGGTCATACAGTCCACGCCCTGCAATGCAAGAATCTTTTGTTCAACGCGGGGCTTGAACCCATAACCATGAGATTAAGAGTCTCATGCTCTACCAACTGAGCTATCACAGCTTCATGAGGTGGATGGGCAATAGAAGAGGAAAGCAAGAAGCCAGGAAGCCCAGAGAAAAGAAGTGTGTTGGTGGATATATAAGTATATCTGGAATAACTGAGAACAGCATCCAGTACATACATCTCTGAAAAAAACCTTTGAAGCAAATGCTAGAGAAGTAGCCTGGTGTTGTCAACTGCTGAACGGAACATTTTGAAGTGCAAGAGCTCACTATGGTATCTCCCATAGGCTAACCATGCTGCCGCCAGATCTGTTCATATAAACATCTGCATGTACATATTTTCCCCAACTCATGCAATTTGTTTTATGTGCCTGAAACTTCTGGATTTCTGTATGCTTGCTTTTATATGACTTTTGTGTTCTTACTGTTGCTTTACTGGCTATAGGTTTGTGTTTTTGTTTTAATATTAGATAGATAGATAGATAGATAGATAGATAGATAGATAGATAGACAGACAGACAGACAGACATGACACCACTTAGAGATTTTCAAAATATTAGGCAGTACAGTTGGCCCACAACATTGGGGGGGGGGGGTTTGCGTTCTGGGGGTTGCACATAAAACTAAAATTGTATATAGTTGAAACTACCCCAGAATTATCCCTGCATGAGCACCCCCAACCTTTCTGAAGCTGGAGGGCCGAGCAGGCTTTGCCTTCCCCATGAAGGTTCTGGTGAGATCTCATGGTGCCGTTCAAGATCTTGTGAGATCTCACAAGATCTCCCCAGAGCCAGCTTCCGGTTCCGCTCTGCCTTAATGGAACCAGACCCCACGACAGCAGGAGATCATTGGCAAAGGAAAAACAAGGATGATTGAGGGTAATTCTCCTTGCAAATCCCCCCCCCCCCGGGGATGGGGGGAATGGGCTTCATTTGCAGTTCGTCTCAGTACCTGGCTCTTGCTCTGACATGAAATGCGGGGGCAGGGAGGCGCTGAGTGCAAAATCACTTTGCCTGGTGAAAACCCTCCAACGCTGCCATTAAGAAGCAGAGGTTCTCCTGTTCATTAGAACTTAATTGGACTAAAGTACAGGAATGTGCTAGAAGAGATGAGATCACAAACTGTGGAACAAAACCAATTGTAAGGACTTTAAGGTTTGAACTCGAGATAAGACTTCATTAGGTGTAAAAGATGTGGGGAGGGGAGCCTATAGTTTCTTTATTTAAAGTTCTCTACATTTATGATTTGGCAACCTCCTCTGAATGTTAGTTCAAATTATATTTGTACAAGCAAGGATGGAAGAAACTGGATTATACATATGGAGTATAACATTAAATGGAACTGTGTGTATTTAAAAAAAGGAAAAAGGGAGGGAAGTTCTATTTTGCAAAAGGTTTACAATGGAAACATAGAGCTGACTCTTCCTCACCCTTTATTATTTATGGAGTGACTTGGAATTTATTTATAAGAGGACTTGGAATTTAATTTAATTTAATTGGAAGTATAATTGCTCATATATCCTCAGTTGGACAGAAGGATGAAAGGAGTCTGCAAACTGCCAAGGAATTGATAAGGTTCATTATTGAGTCATCTGCAGTTCGACAGACCACTCTTCTTCCCAGGCTGAGAGGAAAAATGGTGAGAACAGGTTATTTATTGGGACAGAGTGACTTTTGCAGCTGTTGTTAAAGTTGCAAACCAACGAAGCACGGGACGGAGCGATGGAGAAATTTCTGGAACAACAATGGGATATCAGCTCCGTCCAAGGCATGACAGATAACAGCAACGAACGGGGGTGGGGGGGGGGGAGAAGAGAGACATAACATCTTACAAGGACAGGAAGAAACACAATGGACAGAACAATTGCCACACACAGGAAGAACAAGGATATAGTTTGAGTTCCTCGCTTGCAGTTTTATAAATCATTTAATGTGTCAACATGAATAGAAGTTATTAATACTGCAGTTGTTGTATAAGGGATTGTTATTATGATCAGAATGTAATGGACATTAATAAGATTTTGAATGCAGAATTAAAGCAAATTATCAAGCCAAATTATCTAAATTATCAGTATTTGAACAATTGGTAATAATAATTGTATTATAAATTGGTATTCTTATAATGAGGCTATTATTGAATTGTAATTGAAAATAAAAATGTACACACACACACACATATATATATATAGAGAGAGAGAGAGTTCTCCCCAGAGCCTGTAGGAAGGCTTCCCAGAATCTGGTTAGCAAGGTGGAGAACTTAAAAGCTCCTTCTGTGGTGGGAAAACCAGGCACAGAGAGAGCTTTTAAGCTCTCAACCTTGCTTACCATGCTCTGGGAGACTCTCTTGCAGGCCCTGGAAGTTCTCACAAGATTTCACAAAGCTGTCCAAGATCTTGCCAGAGGCTCCCAGAGCTCATTATACGCAGCCCTTCCTCATATGCCCCTTCCATGGGAGGTTTGGAAGGTGGCAAGAAGATATCAGGCCTTTTTCAGTGATGGTCCCTGCATGGGAAATGCTCTGCCTGGGAAAGCACACCTCAAACCATTCTTATCTAGTTCTAGGTGCCAGGCAAAGACTCCCCCCCCCCCCACTCCCAGGCTTTTGGACCTTAATTTAAAGAATATTGTGGCCTTTTTAGTTGGGCAGGGCTTGTAACCCTGACTAGGTCTCTGAGCTAGGGCTAAGGACAAATGCTCCACGATGCATCGTTCGCCTGCCTTCTGCTGTGGCTGAGCAGTTAGAGAATTTCCATGTGCAATATGTGGACCGTAAGAAAGTTGTTTCCTTTCCCTTGGTGGAAATGGAAGCCTTCAAAACTTTTTTAGAAACCATGCCATGCAAGGAGTGGCTCCAGACCCACTTTCTGGTATCTCTCCACCATTCAGGAACGGAACCAGTCCAGACTGTTGAAGAGCTTACGATGACTGATGATATGAAAAGATCTCCAGAGGACTGAGATAACAAATGAGGCAGAGGCGCTGGCTTCTCCAGTGGATGGGGTGTGTGTGGCTGGTGTGACATTATGAAATGTGGTGAGGAGCCAGGGTGGGGCCAAACACCCCGGCCCCCTCAAAATACACATTTGGGGGGCTCAAACTGCCTTGGATCCTAGGAATTGGTGCCTATGAAAAGGGGTAACTCTGTTCTGCAAACTGCCCTGAGACCTCCAGGTATAGGGTGCTATATAAATTCGATAAATAAATAAATAAATAAATACTCTCTCTCCAGGTACACGTCATCTACCAGGGAAATCAAAGCAGTCTCCTTCCCTTCATTTGAAGCTATATGTATATAGGTACAAGGTGATATCGCACCTGACAGTAGTTGTGAGGTCATGAGATTCTAGTATTCAGTTTGTTACATAAGTCACACTTCATAGGAGTGGAACTGGTCATATTATGCAGAAGCATGGTCAAAGAAGTTTGAAATGAAAATTGGAGTACAATCACATTAGTACTGACTCTTCTGTCTTGCTACTGCTTACGTGAGTTTGATTTTTAAACACCCACATTGCTGCTAGTTCCCCTCATCATCTATCTGTTTAGCTGTTTAGCAGGCCTTGTAGGAACCTGCAGAATTAATTCTGACTGTATATGGTCTATTTCTCCAAAGAGAACCCAATCAGCGATCAGATCTTTAAGCAGTTTACTGCATAAATAATATATACCTAGCCTTTGTACTTTTGTGATGGGTAGGAATGGCAGAGGGGCAATGAGAAAAGGCAGAAAATCTTATATCTGTTATCGCCAAAAAAAAAAAAAAAACCTGAAGGAAAAGTTACGAGATTATGTTCTATTATGCTACTGAAACTTTATTTTCCCCATAACAAAAATATTAAAATTAAAATTCTAGTTGCTGCTAACGAGTGAGAAGGGGTGAAGGCGAAACTTTTATTATTGACCTATTAAACTGCATTTTTGTTGGAATCCATTTTGCTCAGGCAATATATGAAAGGCCTCCAAGTGGAGTTAGCTTGTTTTTGCAACTGCTCAGCATTTCGTTGAAGTCAGCAGTTGCTAATCTTAAAATACATATACAGTGGTACCTCATGTTAAGTATTTAATTCATTCCGGAGGTCCGTACTTAACCTGAAACTGTTCTTAACCTGAAGCACCACTTTAGCTAATGGGGCCTCCTGCTGCCACTGCGCCGCCGGAGCATGATTTCTGTTCTCATCCTGAAACAAAGTTCTTAACCTGAGGTAATATTACTGGGTTAGCGGAGTCTGTAACCTGAAGGGTATGTAACCTGAAGCGTATGTAACCCGAGGTACCACTGTACCTTAAAATGCCTTACTGCGGCTGCTGTGAGTGTGGAGGAAGCAAGTGTCCCATCCCTAGGCCGGATGGGAAAAGGCCTAGCATCAGGGAGCGGGGCCCACACTTGCTTCAGGTCGTGGCGGATGTTCTCCTGGAGACACCTAGTTTGGCTGTCCTAGGGGATTTTAACACCCATGCTGACACAACCTTACAAGGGGCTGCTCGGGACTTCATGGAAAGCATGGCTTCCATGGGGCTGTCCCTGAATAAGTCTGGCCCAACTCATAACCGCGGACATGCCTTGGACCTGGTGTTCACCTCTATGGATGTTAGTGATCTGACACTAAGTAAAAGCAAAACTAAAGAAGTGCCATGGTCAGATCACTTCCTGGTGCATCTGGACTTCTCCACGACCCTTCCCCTCTGCAGGGAGGTGTGACCAATTCAGATGGTCCGCCCCCGCCACTTAATGGACTCAAATGGTTTCCAGAGCGTGTAGGGTATGTTTTATCCCATGTTGATGGCCTTTCAGCTGATTCCCTGGTGGTCCGCTGGAATGCGGAGTTAACCAGGGCTATTGACTGTTTGGCTCTGAAGCGCCCTCTCCGATTACATGGAGCCCAGACAGCCCCGTGGTTTTCCCTGGAGCTGAGGGCGATGAAACAATTGCTGAGATGGGTAGAGCACCGGTGGCGGAAAACTCATTCTGTTTTGTTTTTTTAAATAATATTTATTACTTTTAAACCTTACAAAAAGGAGAAAAGAAAAGAAAGAAGAAAAAAGAAGAAAAAGAAAAAGAAAAAACAATACAGTACAATATATAAACAATACACAACACAATATTAACACATTAAACAAAACGAAAGCAAAAACAATTCAAAAAACACACATCATACCATCTCAATATCCTCTCTTTCATTCCCTTGTTTCATCAACCTCCTCTCACCTCCCTTTTTGTATTCCATTTCTATTATTTCAGCAAATCCTTTCCATCTTTCTCTATTTTCTGTCATATGATTATCTTAACATATTTTAACCTTATTTTCCATTAATACTATAATACTTATTTATGCTTAATTCCTTAAAACATTTCTACTAAAGCCGTATAATTCCCTTCCAACATTTTTCTAACACTCATTAATTTTACATTATTTCCATATATAGATTTTAAACTTTTTCCAATATTCTTCCACCATCTCTTCTCCCTGGTCTCGGATTCTGCCAGTCATTTCCGTCAATTCCATATAGTCCATCAACCTGGTGATCTTCTGTCCAAGGCTCTTAACTCTTTTCCAAGTCCCTTCTGCAGGTCTTCTTCATATTTATACATGCACTTTGCTTTGTCTTCTCCTGATCTTGTTCTTATTTTCCTTCCTTTGATGCTGAAAAGTAGATCTCGGGGAAATTCCCACCTAGCAATGTTTTTATTCCTTCTCGACAAGTCAGCCAAATCTCCATAGTTAAAACTAAAATTCAAAAGATATTTCCAGTCATATTTCAAAGTTCCTCCAAGTCTGGCGGTCCCCACAACTCCAGTCTCCTCCTGACCCAAGTCCAGGTCCCAAAGGTCAATAAATCCCTGCGTGAAGGGATCTATCCAACTTTCCTTCTCCAGTCCAAGCGGGGCTCCAATCCTCAAAGTCTGACTTTCTCTAAATTCAGTCATAAAAGGCATCAACTTATAGTCATCAAATTGCATCTGTGAGGCTGGGGCGCACTCCCTCTCCACTTGTGCTACTTTAGGTTCCACAACAACAACTTTCTCCCCCGCCTTCTCCTCAATTTGCCATGTCAAAGTAGATCCCTGTATCGATTCCTGAATAGTTTCTGTATTAATATTCACTTTTTGTCCCAAATTAGTCACTTTTTGTTCCAAGTTATCAATTTTTATAATCATCACATCCGTCTTCTTATGGAGCTGTTCCAGTGAGTCATTAATCTTACATAATGCAACCACTAAGGCTTCTTCTGTCAACATTCTTAACGGTCCAAGGTCAATCCCAGATTCTCACAGTCTTATCTTGCAGCTGGAAATTCCCCCAGCTCAGCTCATGTAACAATTTCAAAGGCTTCCTCTAGGGGGAAACAATTTCTATTTGTATCAATCCTTTTAAGCACAGTTCAAGCAATAAAGTTAGTTTCAATTTTCAATTACTTTTACTCCTTTTTAAACGCAGAAGGAGACAATGGAAACAATGTATTTCTCTTCTTTAACTTACTGTCAACAAACGATCTATTCAATGAGCATATCCAAAACTTCCATCTTACTAGCAGCCCGTTTCCAGGTTCAAAGCGGTGGTAATTTGACTTTCTTCACTCTCTCCTGCAGGCTTACGCGGTCTAAAATCCCCCCCCCCTCATTCTGAATTGGACCGGAAACAGGTTAGAGCTCAATGTTGAGCCTACCAAGTGGCAATAACAATGGCGTAGAGGACTTTCTTTACCACCTCTATTGCATATGCAGAAAGTAGCAAAGTAGCAGCAGGAGACTCTTTCAGGTGGTTCGCAATTTAACAGAACCACCTTTGCCATCGGGGCCTAGAAAAGACCCCAATGTCTCCTGCAATGATTTTGCAAAGTTTCTTGCAGATAAAGTCTCTCAGTTTCGGAAAGAGGTAGACTCCACCATGGGAGCAGGGCCGGAGTGGGGAAGTGCTAGAGTCCTGTCTAGTCAAGTTGCATGGAATCAGTTCCAATCTGTTACCTCTGAGGATGTGAACATGCTGCTTAGGCAAGTGATGTTAGGATATTTCCGTTCCACCTTAAAAGGGAGCAGGCTTTGAGAGTCACAGAGTCTGCGTATTTCCTGTTCACAGGATATTTATGTTTTCTATTGCTTTCGTTTTCTCTCTGTGTCTGGAGACACTGATGCAGGCAGTCATGTTTTTCTTTGTTTTGTTCAACGCTGAATAAAACTTGTAAATAATGCTCTCCTGCGTGCAACTTCTGCTGTGAATTATCTGCTGATAGAGTGTGCATGAGCTCTGGAATGTGGCAAGCTATTTCTGGAAACTCATGTCACTAATTGCTGATACTGCATGACAACGGGAGATCGATGGACTGTCTGGCAGCCAGCTTGGGGGCCATGATGGACTTTGTCTCCCTGGCAGTATCCCAACAAGTGAAACCGACCACCTGTCTCCATGATCCTTGCCCATCGTGGCTAATAAAAGCGAGCTGGGAAGGGCTGGGCGATGGGCTCTGTGGGGTGGTGAATGCTTCCCTCTGTGAGGGAGCCTTCCCAGCCATGCTAAAAGAGGCGGTTATTAAACCGCTTCTTAAAAAAACATCTTTAGACCCGGCTAATATGGCCAACTATCGCCCAGTCTCAAATCTTCCATTTTTGGGCAAGGTGATTGGGCGGGTGGTTGCTGAACAACTCCAAGCACGCCTGAAGGATGCAGACCATTTGGATCCCTTCCAATCGGGATTCAGACCTCATCATGGGACTGAAACTGCCTTGGTCACGCTGGTTGATGATCTCCGGTGGGCTAGGGACAAAGGTGAAAGCTGTTTCCTAGTTCTGCTGGATCTCTCAGCAGCCTTTGATACCATCGACCATAACATCCTTCTGCACCATCTAGTGAAGCTGAGAGCACTGTTATACAGTGGTTCTGCTCCTTTCTCCTGGGCCGTATCCAGAAAGTGGTGATGGGGGATGAGTGTTCAGACCCCTGGGCTCTCACTTGTGGGGTCCCTCAGGGTTCCATCCTCTTCCCCATGCTTTTTAACATCTATATGGAGCTGCTGGGAGAGATCATCAGGGGAGAGGTCTGCATGATGCTAATGAAAGAGAGGAGGCGGACTTAGCATGGCTCTCCCGATCAGGGAAGGGGGCGGCTGCCGGGGACGGAGGGAGGCAAGAAGGAGCCATGTCTCTGACAAGGGAAGGCGGAATCAGTATCAGCAACAGCAACAGCTATTTTCAAATTCTTACTTTGAGTATTCTACCATAGGATAGTGCTTTGTCCCACTTAAACTAAGCATTCATATGCATTCATCTCTGAATTTTCTAAGATTTTGCTTGAAAAAAATGCTCCCCCAATTATATTAACTGAGTCACTTAAGTCACTCCTTACTCATATTTTTGCTAAACTAAAAAGTCCTGAACGCTGCAACCATTCCTCATGGGGGGTGGGGGATGAATTCTGATATCTGCCTATTACAAGCAGCCAAACAAGGGAGAGCATAAATAAATTCAAAACTGGCAATTCTCTGCCAGATTTTGGGAAGTGGAATACTGAAAAACTCAATACCTTAATAATTACAAATTATATGTGATTTCTATAGGTTGAGAAGAAAAATGGAATACATTGATAATGTCATGATGGCAAAAGCAAACACCTTGTCTTCCCACACTGCTGGTGCACCCAAGAAAATGGTCAAATACATGGAGGCTTCATACTATTTCAGCTTAAATATGCTGATTGCATCTGTTCCCATCTGCATTGGTGGATTAATAGCTAATGCAATTGTCTTGTACCTTTACTGCTGCAAGATCAACAAGCCAAAGTTAGGCCCATATTTTTTAAATGTGACCTTTGCAAATCTTATTATAATCTTGTGCAACCTTGAAGTGGCTGCTTTTTTTCTCGGAGACATGAAAACCCCTACAGTAGTCCAACGTGTAATGGAGATGCTTCATATTTTTGCATATGATACCACCTTATATATCTTCACAGCTCTCACCGCTGAAAGGTTTCTCACTGTCTATTTCCCAGTCTGGTGGCAATATCACCGGTTCAAAGATTTCTCTGTCTCAATGTGTGCGATTTTGTGGATGGTTTCTGGCCTGGAGTCACTTATGGCATATTTTTCCTGCTATCCAAGATATGAAACCGTTAATGTTAACACTGCCATCTGTACAACTGCAAATATAGTGGAAGTCATCATGGAAGCCATCGTTTTTTCCCCCAGCTTGTTCTTCTTCACTTTGGCCATTTGGATCAGAAGTCGAAGACCACAGCAAAAGCCTCTAGCAAGACTTGACATCACCATTGTAGTCATAGCTATTCTGATTCTGATTCTCAGTGTCCCAACTAGAGTACTTCATGCAATTTCATATTGGGTGGAATCAATGAACTGGTATCTGTTGACGACCACTGCTTTGTTACTGGATACTTGTACCTGCAGCAGCATTCCTTTTGTATTCCTCATTGTTGGAAGCTGGAAGGGGCAGAAAGGCTTTGAACCCTTCTGTATGTTTCTTGATAGGGCTTTAAAGGATACTGAAGACACATCAGAGCCAACAGCAGCGGACCAGGAGCAGGCATGACAATATCCTTGGCCTCAGAAGTAATTTAAAAAAAATAAAAATAAAATGTACATGTTTTATGGAGAAAAAACGACATTCCTTCCAAGTTTCAGAATAAATTTATTTCAAATACTTTAAGGTTGTTCTTTACATTGATTCTAATACACCCACCTAGGTGTGGCACTAGGGCTACTTTCTCCTTTGGATGGCCAACTAGGCAGAGGCAGCAGGTGGCCTGAAAATAGAGGACTATAGTCAAAACTAGAGGGCAAAGGTGACTGAGACACCAAAGACTGACAGTGATCACCATTTCTCAATGTGGTCATTTAGTAAAGGTCCTCAAGGGAGAGCAAAAGTGTGGACAAGACGATCAGACAGTTGAGAAGGGCAAGCAATCAATACAAAAAAGATGTTAGGAGTGGCAACAGAGGCTGAAAGTGAGGAGTCTGGAAGCCCAGAGGAAAGAAAGAGACCTCTTGGTGTTATCACTGCTGCAGGGATAAGATCTTAAGTACAGGTGCTCACCGTAACACTTCCATTGCCATGCTATGATCAGTTCTGCTCCTGTATCTATACACACATTTGCATGTATAGTGGAACCTTGGTTTTTGAAAGTAATCCGTTCTGGAAGACCGTTCGACTTCCAAAACATTCAAAACTCGAGAACTGAATACGGAATCCTCAGTACAACAGGGAAACTCAAAATGGAAGCCACGTGGCATGTTCGGCTTCTGAAAATCATTCAAAAACCGAAGCAGTTACTTCTGGGTTTTCGGCGTTCAAAAGCCGAAACGTTCGACAATGGAGACGTTCGAAAACTGAAGTTCCACTGTAAATGTGTGTTGTCCATGCGTATTCACGAAAAGGCTCATTTTGGGGAATTAGCAATACTACTCTTCAGATATTTGAGACTGTTAAAAACGTAAGGACATAAACTGAGCCTTCTGAATCAGGCCCACACCCCATCTCGGCCCCTTTTCATGGAAGCCAGCCAGGTGCCTGGGAGAAGCCTTCAAGTTAAGGCATAAGCACAACAGCATTCTCCCCTACTCGTTTCCAGCTAGTAGCCAGAGGCATAGTGTCTCTTGACAGTGAAGGTAGAACACAGACATGTAGCTAGGAGCCATGAATAGCCTTATCCTCCATTAATAGCCTTATCCAGCTGCACCTTTAACTCACAGGTTAACTCACACCACCTCCTTGGTCACTTCCATTGCCCTTTTCTGAACTGTTCCTGAACTGTGTCCAATTCCACAATAACCTTTTTGAAGTGAACTGACTGAATTGTACACAGTATTGCAAATGCAGTCACACTATAGATTAGGATTGCCATGTTTCAAAAAGTGAAAATCCAGACACAAAAGTTGTTGAGCTTATTTTAATAAAATTCATCAAAATCTACACTACCAGCATGGCTATGTCCAGAAGATTCTGGATGTGTGGCAATCCTGCTATAGATTTGTATAAGTTTTTAAAGTAGTATCATGCTGATATAAATTGATTTAGAAGCAACACAAGCAGCTCTTTGGCTTGAAATGCCACTTGTGTAACAAACTGAATGTTGGAATCTCATGACCTCACAGCAATTGTTAGCCAAGGTGAGCATTAGCTCATCTGTGATATCATTCTGTATCCATTCCAACATTCAGTTTGTTACACTTCACAATAGTGAAGCAAGTCACAACTTTGTAGGAATGTTTTCTGTACAGAGCAGAAGTATGATCAAAGAAGGTTGAAATGAACATTGGAGTGCATCTACCGGTATTGTCTTTTCTGTCTTGCAGCTGCTTTTGTGAGCTTGATTCGTAACCATTACATTTTTGTTACTGCCATCATTACCTAACTAATTAACTTGCCAGACTTAATTCTGATTCTATGTGGCCTATTTATCCTGAGTATCCTATCACTGACCAGATAGTTAAGCACAGGCTTAGGCAAACTCGGCCCTCCAGATGTTTTGAGACTACAATTCCCATCATCCCTGACCACTGGTCCTGTTAAGCTAGGGATGGTGGGAGTTATAGTCCCAAAACTTCAGGAGGGCCGAGTTTGCCTATGCCTGGTTAAGCAGATCACTGCACAAATAATATGCCTCCAACTTTGCCCTTTTTTGTTGGTGGAAGTGGCAGAGGGGCAAAGAGAGGAAGATTTTAAAAGGCAGAAAAACTGATATCTGTTAGTCATTTGCCTATCAGCACTTCTCTCCGAAATTACAATGGGAAAGTCATAAGTCTCTTGAAGCAAAAACCCATCATAGCTATGTGCTTTGCTAAGATTGTTTAGTGGGGTGGAGCTCCCTCAGTCCACTTTGATTCCAATCCACGATGTAAGTCAGTTCTGAGAGAAGGTAAAGCCAGGATCACTCAGATGTCCTTTAGAGAAGCCTTCCTTGGTGACTTCCCAATGTTGTTTCACCATAACTCCCACCTTCACTAACCTTTGGCCATGTTTCCTGGGCCAATCTGAAGTTGGAGACCAACATCTAGGGACACCAGGTTGAGGAAGTTTCATGTTAAAGTATCTGTGCTAGCCATCATCCCATGCGACCAAATCTTCCATGGCCTCAATGCCAGTTGTTCCTGCCGATCCCAACAGCTTAACAACAGAAAAGGAATAGTAGTCACATGGACACATAACAGGCCTGTACTGCAGCAGCAATAATGACTATGCATCCAACTGCTACATGAAGGCAACTACTCCAGAAATTGGAAAATGTCCTGGTCCAGTGGGGTTACTAGACCTTAGTACCATCTCTGATGGATTCTACAAGTGGTGTCCTCACTTTGAGATTCCATCCAATTGTGCCACCTTGTGCCTGAACAAGATTTGTCTGAGCAATATTTTGTGATTATCTTGGGATATGGGATCAATTGACCAGCAGAGGCCAAATTTGTACACTAGATTCTTGAAAAATATCTGCTATCCAATGGGTGTGCAGAATGTCAGAAGCTGCTGGAATCTGTGGATGGATTAACGTCCAGAGAACTGAAGCAGGAAGTCCAATGTTTCTTGAACCATTACGAGAATAACAAAATCATGGTATTCTCTCTCTCTCAATTTGATTACAATAGTGCAGAAACCATCTCTCTGTTAGTTGCTACCTATGATTGCACACATCAGTCCCCTCCCCAACAGAATATCCAGAGCAAAACAGGTTATAAAAAAACATCCATGGTACACTATCCAGCATTTATCATTTGAAACACAAACACAATTTGAAACTCTGAAGAATTCTAAAAAAGTCAGTATCAAAACTACTGTTATAATATGTTAGATTATAGAGTCCTACAGCAGTCAGGATACAAACAGCAATCTAGATTGCTATGAAATAACACAACTTTTGAATTTCTTTCCAGTTCTATATACTCAGCCACCTTGGAATTAACCATTCTGGAAATACTATTTACAAAGAAAGAAGTAAAAAAGAATTAAGAATCTCAGGAAAAACAAAGCACCTAGTCCAAATTCCCCTCTAAATTTCTAAAGTCTTTGTTGAACAACTGGCTATCCTCTTCAAAATTATGTTAAATGAGTCACTTGAAATTTCGTAAAGACCAGATCTGAGGCAGTAATCGCAGTAATATCAAACACAGGTAAATATCAAACAAATCCAAGCTTTTTCTGTCTAATTTCTCCTTCTTAATCAAGACTACTCATGAAATAGGGCTGCACTGCATTAATGAGCTGAGCTTCTGAGTACTTTGTGTTAATCTCTTTACATTACCTTTGGGGATGGGGGATAATACACAACAGCGATTACTATGTGCCATGAGAATGCATTCTTTATACCAGGCAGCAGGGGGGTCTCTGACACATGGGCCTTATTATCCCTGTCACAGTTCCCAATTTGGCCCACAAGGTCATTTCCCCTCAACCATGCCCACCGTCTCCATGCCTGAAGTCATATGTGACATCAAGTGTGGGCAAGTGGAAATGAGCCCTTAATGTGCTCTCAACAATTCTTTGGCAAGGAGTGGCTCACTATCAGCACCTGTTAGCTGGCCTACTAGTGCTTTCAACAGACAAACCTGAAGGACATGGTCTTCCCAGACAGGGATAGGGAATGTTTAAGCCTTCGCATTTTGTTTGACCACAGCTTCCATCAGCCCCAGCAAACATGGTCAATGATTAGGGGTGATTTGAGTTGAAATTCAGCAAGATCTGGAAGGCCATGTGCTCTCCCTCCCTGTTCTAGGGAATATCCATGGGGATGATATGTGCTAGACCTTTCTGTAGAAAGAGTGGGTGGAAGTCCACAACAGATTTTGTTGTAGCCAGACATTCTCATTACAGTGGTACCTCTGTTTACGAACTTAATCCATTCCAGAAGTCCGTTCTTAAACGGAAGCCGTTCTTAAACCGAGGTGCACTTTTCCTAATGAGGCCTCCTGCCGCTGGTGCCCTTCCACCATTCAGCTTCTGTTCGTAAACCAAGGTAACGTTCGCAAACTGGGGCACTACTTCCAATTTTGCGGAGTTCGTAAACTGAATAGTTCGTAAACAGGGCTGTTCTTAAACCAAGGTACCACTGTACCTCCAAATGGAGACTCATATCCCTCTTTTACAATCCAGTACAAAGCAGCCAGACAAGCGAGATCACAAATTCGAACTGGGCTGTTCTCAGCTGAAACATAGGCAACTAGAATATTGTCAGACAGGTGGTCCTTTTCAAAATTTCCTACCTCTGTTACATAAATATCAGCACCTTAATAATTACAAGTTGTATTTGATTTCCACAGGTTGAGAAGGAAAATGGAAAACATCAATAATGTCATGATGGCAAAGGCAAGCACCTTGTCTTCTCACACTACTGGTGCATGCAAGAATACTGTCAAATACATGGAAACTTCATACTTCTACAGATTAAACGTGCTGGCTGTATCTATTCCCATCTGCATCGTTGGATTAATAGCTAATGCAATTGTCTTGTACCTTTACTGCTTCAAGATCAACAAGCCAAAGTTAGGCCCATATTTTTTGAGCGTGACCTTTGTAAACCTTATTGTAATCTGCTCCAACCTTGAAGTGGCTGCTTTTCTTCTCTCAGGAGTGGAAACCTCTTTAGTGATTCAACGTCTAATAGATATACTTCATATATTTGCATATGACACAAATATATACGTCGTAACATTTCTCACTGCTGAGAGATTCCTCATTGTCTATTTCCCAGTCTGGTGGCAACATCGCCGGACCAAGCATTTCACGGTAATGATGTGTGTGATTTTGTGGTTCGTTTCTGGCCTAGAGTCACTGGTGGAATATTTTTCCTGCTATGCAACAGTCAGTACTTGGGCTTATAACACCTGTACAACTGCAAGCGTGCTGGCACTCATCATGGAGGTCATTATTTTTTCCTCCTGCATTTTCTGTTTCTCTTTTGCCATTTGGATCAGAATGCAAAGATCACAGCAAAAGCATCGAGCAAGACTTGACATCACCATTGTGGCCATAGCAATTCTTATTCTTTCGCTTACTGTCCCAGTTAGACTTGTTAATATTATTTCACTTTGGGTAAGTGCAATAGATTATTATATGTTCACTAGCATTAGTCTGTTACTGGATTCTTTTACCTGCAGCACCATTCCTTTTGTATTCCTCATTGTTGGAAGCTGGAAGAGGCAGAAAGGCTTTGAACCCTTCTATATGTTTCTTGAG
Source organism: Podarcis bocagei (assembly GCF_964188305.1). Classification (NCBI taxonomy): domain Eukaryota; kingdom Metazoa; phylum Chordata; class Lepidosauria; order Squamata; family Lacertidae; genus Podarcis; species Podarcis bocagei. The sequence continues at coordinate 56,157,815 of NC_138127.1, read as the reverse complement.
AGGGCTTTAAAGGATACTGAAGACACATCAGAGCCAACAGCAGCGAACCAGGAGCAGGCATGACAATATCCTTGGCCTCAGAAGTAATTTCTAAAAAAAAAAAAAGTATGTTTTATGGAGAAAAAAACGACGTTCCTTCCAAGTTTCAGAATAAATTTATTTCAAATACTTTAAGGATGTTCTTTACATTGATTCTAACACACCCACCTAGGCATGGCACTAGGGCCACTCTCTCCTTTGGGTGGCTACCTAGGCAGAGGCAGCGGGTGGGCTGAAAGTGGAGGACTATAGTCAAAACTAGACAGCAGAGGTGACAGATGTCAGGGCAGGTGCCAGGAGCAGGACAGCAATAACTCACATGGTTAACTCTCTTCCAAGAAACAAAAAAGCTCAGGAGGCCAAGCCTAGTGACCATAGCAACTCTTCCCAGTAAGTCTAACTAAACGTCTCCAGCTTCCCCAGGTCCTTCCCAAGCAATCTGAGACTCCAATGCCTTGTCTTTGTTCCACCCTCTTCATACGCCTTCTGGTTCTTAGTGACCCAGGGGGAGGCAAGCTGGTCACAGAAGGAGGGGGAGACCCCCTGGCTTCTTCAGCAATCAGCCTCATCTCTGCCTCTCGCCCTCCCTTCCTCTCCAGCCTTTGCTTCTGCTCTGATTCTGGATTGCTCTCTGACATAAGACCCTTCCTGCTCACTACACCATGTTATCTCTTCAGTTTCTGACAACTCCTCCACTCAGTCTTCTCCCTCTGACCACTCTTCCTCGTCCCACAACGAATCCCCTGGATCAGAGTCTACTTCCCTTTGGGTTCCCCAGTTGGTGCCTCCCACTGTTCCTCTGCATCTAGCCTGTCCATCACCACAGATTAGTGGGGGCAGAAGTGGCTGAGCCACCAAAAACTGAGCGTGACCTTTCTCAACGTAGTCATTCAGTAAGTCCACTTACCTCGTAATAGGTGCAGCAGTGTTGTGGGCCATCTGCCTCCTCCTTTAGATCTGACAAGGGATTGATTCAGACTTGCTGTAGTGGAGGGCTCCTGGCAGGTGGGAGGCCAAAAGGGCCTACTCACCAGGAAGAAGTTTGAATCCAAGCCTACCGACAAATTGGCCAATGGTGAGCCGGTTTGGGGACAGGTGCTCATGCAGTGGTGGACGGGACCCAACTGAACAGCAAGCTTCACTTGGGTCTGCTCCTCACATGAGGCCCGCCTCTTCCTTTGCACATAGTTCCTTGTCAGATCTTGCTGCAAATGGAGCTGTGTGGGCCACTGTAAGAGGCCAAAGACAACAGTGCCAGAAGAGGCTGAAGATCAGCGAGAAACATCCGAGGAGTGGGGAGAGCAAGTGGCAGCAACCAGCAGCTCCAAGCTAAATTGCCACAAAGTCAAATTCACACCCAGATTTCAGAGTGCCTCCCGGTTGCCAGTTGAGATTTGCATGTGGATTTGCGTTGGCTCGTGAAGGAATCCGAGTGGGACCATTTTGTGTTGGTCCACGTGTGCCATCCATCACCATGTGGTTTGGTGAGGAGCTCTACTGCAAGCACTATTGTGCTTCAGGTGAACTGAGTGGTCATGTGATGCATTTTCCTGGAACGAGCTTGGTTAGTTTTTTTCAGCATTGCTCAACTAGCCATCTAGGAGCCTGGGTTTATAGCTCCCCCCTTTTTTCCTGAGCTTATTATTTTTTTCTGTGTTGAGCAAGTAGCCATCCGGCAGCCTTGGTTTATAACCCTACCACCACCTTTTCTGTTTCGGCAGAGACTGAATAGCAGGGTGATTGGTTTGTTCGCAGCATAACACGGGCTACCATCACTGGCTGCCCCAAAGCAAAACTAAGAAAAAGAATGTTTATGGGGGATAATCAAAGGGTTTTCACCTCATAGGCTTGCCATGACTGTTCTGATGTCAGGACTGCTTCAGTTTGCATTGGTGAATACGGATCTCAGGAATTTATGGTGCTTATTGGATTCTTGCTCAGTTGCTGTGGGGGTGTTTAATCATTCTAAGCAAATTTAGTCTGTTGCCATTGAATTTTGAGCAGCACAGTGTTTAAGCAACATGTTTGCAAACGACAAAAATCCTGAAGAGTTATAATTGATTCATCGGGCTACTGTAATTTCCTCTATCTTGAGCAGGGATTGGGATTGGGTGGAGTACAAGAATTGCAGATGTTGATTGGTGTTTGATGCAAAGGATTTTTGTGGTCATCCTGTTTCCCCCAATGAATTGTAGTTCGTTTGGCGCAGCACTTGGTTCTCTCCCTTGAATGAAATGGAAATTTGATTGCTAGTTGTTTTCCCCTCCCCCGCTTGCTCAGTTGCTTGTGTCCAAATTAATTCAACAGTTGATCCTTTGTGCTGCTAGATCTATCAGTTCCCTCATTGATCCTAAAATTATTTTTTTTAATTTTAAATTTTTAAATTTAATTAACTCACAACTAGTTTCTCTCATACTCCTGTATTCATGCTGTTTGGTGGGTGCACCTCTTTATAAAATGGTGATCAGACACATTGAGGCGAAGTCCCTAGACCCATGGTTCCGAACGTGGGGCACACACCCGCCCCACAGGGGGGCAATTTGGTTTTTAAGGGGGGGCAATTCAAGAATGAGTTATGAACAGTGAATGGCCTTTTAGGCTTCCTCCACGTGAATAGGAGTTCACTTTTTGAATAATAAGAATTATATGTCATGGGGGGAATCAGGATATTAGAGGTGCTTAGGTGGGCATGGCCAAAAAAAGGTTGGGAGCCACTGCCCTAGACCCTGAAGCAGCACACTATGGCAGTCATCAGTCCTGGACATGGTGTCTGGGATGGAAGATAGGGGAAAGTGATCACTATCACAACATGGGTCCTGCAACACCAAGTAATAGCTATGGAACAGAGGTACCTCTATCAGCTTTGGCTGATACACTGACTGTACCTACTGCTGGAATAAAGAAACCTATCCATCCATATTTGCAATATAATCCTGGTCATGTTTATATGGAAGCAAGTCTTGTTCTGCTCAACTGGGTTTGCTCCCCAGTAAATATGTTTAGGGCTGCAGCCCTCATGACTTTTAGATTGTAAAGCACGTAACACATTCTACATGAGGCTGACCCCCAAGATGGTTCATAAACTTCAGCTACTGCAGAATGCTGATACTTATTTATTAATAAGTATGCAATGTTGTATCACATCTATTTTGAGACATCTGTGCTGTTATTGCCTACTAGTCTTCTACCAGTCATCTACCTGGACAATCAAGTCAGGTTCTCTGTCAAACCCAAAGCAGATGTGAGGTTGAAATGGATCCAGAATGATGCCATGGCGCACATCACCAGACTATGGCTAACAGTTGCTATGAGGTCATGGGATTCTCATATTCTCTTTGTTACATACAGCACGCATCATCATAGTGAGGTGGGTCATGCTTTCACAACTCCTACAGTGAGCGGAAATGTAACCAAAGAAAGTTGAAAAGAACCTTGGAATCATACTAGCATTTATTTTTATTTCTTGCAGTCATTCACTTCAGTTTGATTTTTTAGATTTTCATTAGCTCTTCATTTAGCAGGAATTCTGGGAACTTGCCTGTTTCATAATTCTGGCTATATCTGAACTGATCTGTTTTTCCTGTGAACAAGCAGCCAGCACAAATAATATGCCTCAATCACCTGTCTTATCATCATCATTCTAATATTTATTTATGTCCCACTTTTTTCTCAGTCCAGGACTCAAGGCGGCATACACAGGTAAAACAGAACAAGCTACAAACAGAAAAGGCAATCATTAAAATGGAATTATAAATACCAATAGTATTAAAATAATATAAAAAGATGCATTAAAATACTGCGGCTCAGGCTTCCACAACATGGTGCTCTCCCAATATTTTGGACTACAGCTTCCATCAGCACCAGCCAGCATGCGCAATAGAGATGGCAGTTGTAGTCCAAAACGTCTGGAGGCCACCAGGTTGGGAAGGTGCCCTGGTCTCTCTGTTAAAAGGGTGTCCATATGATAGCTTCCAAGTGTCTTTCCATTCTTGTAGGGCACAATCGGTCATCTAGTTTGCTAGGGAGCCAAGGACGATGAAATGGTTGGTTTGCAAGGGAGAGGGGGAAGTCTCAATGTGAACTTGACAAAACACAGGCAGAGCTTATCATCAAGTGTACTCTGCACACTCTCAAAATGTTTAGCAGTGGTCTGTATAACAAAACTTGTGCAGACCGCTTCACAGAGGTATTAAGCGTGCTGTCAAGTCCTGTTGTGTGCCACTCTACAGTTCCAGCTGTTCCAGCCTGAGCTGTGAACAAGGTCTCTGAATGGATCCAGCCTACCACAGGGCTGCTCAGTTCCTGCCTCTCTTCTCTTCTTACATCTAGCAGGGGGACTGTGGCTCCAACAATCTTAAGATAAATGGTTCTGAGACCACTACTAAAGAAATTCTTCCCGGACTCTGAGACTGGCCGCAACCACCACCACCACCAAGTCGCAATGCCTTGTCATTGCGCAGTTCCAGCCTCTGTAGGAAAACACCTATTACACAGATCCATTTTAATTGGCTTTCTTGCCTGAGTTTGACTCAGAAACTGTTTTGTTTGCCCTGATGAATTAGCTACACCAGTACAATGGTGGCCCGCAAGACGAATGCCTCGCAAGACGAAAAACCCGCTAGATGAAAGGGTTTTCCGTTTTTCGATGCGCTTCGCAAGACGAATTTCCCTATGGGCTTGCTTCACAAGACGAAAACGTCTTGCGAGTCTTGCGATTTTTTTCGCTCCCCCCTTTTTCTAAGCCGCTAAGCCGCTAATAGCCTTTTAGCCGCTAAACCGCTAAAAGCGCTAATCCGCTAATAGGGTTGCTTCGCAAGACGAAAAAACCGCTAGACGAAGAGACTCGCGGAACGGATTATTTTCATCTTGCGAGGCACCACTGTATATGTTGCTAAGATCCACAAGTGGAAGTTTGAGTTTCAAGGAGTTCCCTGTTTAGGGAAGCTTTTGTTGTTTGATGTATTATAGTATTTTAAGATTTTTTTGGAAGCTGCCCAGAGTGACTGGGGAAGCCCAGCCAGATGGGTGGGGTATAAATATTATTATTATTATTATTATTATTATTATTGTTGTTGTTGTTGTTGTTGTTGTTATTAGACATATTTTGTAGTTGTCTAGTGGAAAAACCCTGCATGACATCCAGAGCTTGACAAAGGAAGTCAAGCATATAACTATTGTGATAGGCAGATTTTTCCAAGGCCTATCGGAGATTATGTATATCAACTAGGAAATGTGCACAATTCCTTCTTCATGGGCAAATCATGTGTACATTCTTCATGATGCCTGATTGTTATGTACATTAACTACTCAGCTTACATTCTTCTTAACAAATGCATCAGAGCAGTTAAAATAATTTGTGAGGTATTTTAAAATGCTGCATGAATCTGAAACCCCTCTTGCTGAAATAATACAATGTTAGTTACAATGTTAAGTTTCAGTTTGTCAACCTGGGGTGGATCTACACAGAGGGGGGAAATACTATAAATAAGTCAGAAATTAGACCCTTATAACAACAACAACAACAACAACAACAACAACAATGGAAAAACACATATATAAATTTCCTGCTCTCTCGCACCATCTCGTGTTGCATGTTTATAGCACATTCAAATTGTTGTTTCTTTATTAATGTAGCCGAGTCCCTGGTTTTGTTCCTGAACTCGCTCCAAACACTGGTTTACCACATCCACTGCCTCTCTTGCACTGGATGACAGGAACAAGAGTTATGAGATATCAGACGTGTCTAAAGAGCCAAGGCTTATTGTAGCAATAGAAGGCAATGAAAGGCTACATCACATTTTGTAGACTTCAACGATATCCCATGTCCCCTAAATTGAAGGTTTATAGGCCCCTGAACAATCGAGTATTAAGCAGCCAGTGAAGAAGAGAAGGGAGATCATTCCCTGCAAATACTAGTGAACATTATAACACAAATGTCTTTGTCAGACAGGAGATCCTCTTGAAACTTTGCCTCCTCTTTTACAGTATTTCAGCACCTAATAATCACACAAAATGTGTTTCACGTTGGCAGGTTGAGAAGAGTTACTGAACATACTGATCATCTCATGCTGGAACAGAAAAACCATCTATCTGCCCATGCTGCTGATGCAAAGAACGAGAACGTCAGCAATGAAGGCAACACGAAGGAAACAATGATAATCATATGCATTCCAATCTGCATTTTGGGATTAGTTGGAAATGGAATGGTCATTTTGTTTCTTCGCTATATGATCAAGAAGAATAAGTTCAATGTGTATGTCATGAATATGGCTATGGCTGATTTTGTTGTTCTTCTCTATCTATTGAGTTATTTTGCATTATTTGTAGAACCAGCTCCTATCAATGAACACACTTCACGTTTTCTAGAGATAACATATATTCTTGGACGCAACTCTAGTTTCTATATATTAACAGCTCTCTGTGCTGAAAGGTATCTGTCACTTTTTTTCCCTATCTGGTGTCAATATCACAGACCAGAGAACTTCTCAGCTATTGTGTCTGCCATTCTGGGGGCCTTCTCGTGCGTAATATCTTTTGTAGAAGACTTTACATGCTATCCGAGATTCTATGCACTTATGTATGAAGACACTTTCCCTTGTGATATTGCAAAAACAATTGAAGCTATCACTGACTTCCTGATTTTTGTGCCCATCATGGTCTTTTGTACTGTGGCCATTTTTATCAAAAAGCAGGAGAAAACACAAACAATGCTTGACAAGACGATTGCAGCGACAGTTATTCTGTTTCTAATTTTTGATGCGTCAGCTAGACTTTTGGAATATATAGACTACTGGCATGATGATATAGTAGAAATACCAGTGTTTACATTCTCTGTGTTATTTGATTCCATAACCAGCAGCATCAACCCTTTTTTATATTTTGCTATTGGATGGTGGAGCAGGCAAAACACCTGGGAAGCCTTAGAGATTTTTGTAGAGAGAGCTTTGAATTATGAAACAAACATAGAACAAACAACACAAGCAGACCAAGAGGAGACTTGAGAATAGCCTGACCTCAGAAACCAAACAACATTCCTCATATAAAGAGGAGTGCTGACTTGCATTCCAATCTCCAGAATAAATGAATTACAGATGATTTATCTTGCTGTTCGTCACTTCTGTCTAACCCACCCAAGATCTACAGCAGAGTCAACTGCATCTTTTATTTGAGCCAGAGGCTACTTGTCCATTTCTGATATGTCAGGGGTCAAGAACAAGGACGTTGAAGCAGAGGTAGACCTGTGGAAGGTTAAAAAATGTTAACCTTACCAAAAAAAACTTTGCAGTGTGTTGCAGTGATTGGGCGACTACAGAATGAGACTGAAATCTCAAATCACGACATAAACTTCAACAAAAGCCACAGAAAAGAAGGATCAGAGAGTAGCCAATATATACAAAAACCAGAAAGAATCAGAGTGGAGGAGAGGAAAGGAGGAAAAGTTTGGAATCAAAGGCACCTTGAAGGGAGAAAATTTATGGGCAGGTATCTACTGTCTGAAAGACCACAATTATTCAGATTGAGATGCAGCTGGGAACAGAGAATGATGGGCTGTCTTCTAGCAAAATCTTAATACAGAAATATACCCCTCCCTATCCGCTACTTTACAATGGCCTGCTCTTCCATCGCACTTCCCACATTAGGAACCACACATAGGTTTGGGACTACTAGAGAAATGCAATGGATTTTAATATATTGTAAGTATCGCTTACAGTGATGATGAGGAAGAAAAGGACACACAGCAGATAAAAATGCTTCCAGTAGACGATTGCTTACGAAGCATAATTTGCAGATCCTCCAAGGAAGAATGCCAGCAGAGACCAAGAGGTCACAACGCCACAAATTCTAAAAAGAGAGAAGAATATCCAGGAGAACATCAGCCACGACAATCAACATTTCGAGCCCTCCCCGACTCTGTTTTTATATTCACTTTCACAAGCATGACTTCCAATGTCTATTTTTATACCAAAATTTATATACTGTTTGATTGTAGTAAAACCTTTAAGCGCTTCACAAGAGATATCAAAACCATCAATAAAAACAGTTCTTTTTTTAAAAAAAAAGTCCAAAAAATGTACCATTTCCAGACACCCCTAATCACCACCTCAGTTTTGGTCTCCCACCTCCTAAAGTACTGAAAATAAAACTGAGTACAGATATAGAGTTGCTACATGTATTATACTATACCCAGATCCATGCTTTGCAGCAAACTGTCAAGAACAGGAAGGGATTTCTTTCAGTCTCTCTTCCCTCACTTTTGGGTGGGTGGGTGGGGGGGAGATATGACTTTAAAAAGCTAAGTTTCATCAAGGCCTCTATTAATAATAATAAAAAATGAGATTATGTATAAAGTTAACTTTACTTACTGAAGGATGAAATTCACCTGTGGAGAATGCCTCCAGTGGTGGTATGGGGAAATCTGCACGTTGGGATGATTTTTATATTCTCTCAAAACCATTCTGACACTGTAAGAATAATTAAGAAAAGTACAACTTTGACCTACAAAGAAGAAGAATGATCTGAGAGCCAAAAAATAGCTTCTGGACCCAAACTGGTGCTGTTTGAAGCTGTAAATCTGTCAACCCAGCTGCTGTTTTCACCGGACAATTCCCTCCCAAAAGAGACTCTACCCACCTGCCATTTATTTATGAACAATACATCCTAAACACACCGTCACTCATCCCTATTCTTGCAACTCTCAAGGCCACAGGTTGACTGTCTGCCATGAGGGAGGGCAGGCTCCATCTACCTACACACCCTCTTTCTCCCCCTATTTACAGCGGGACTTGACATCTTTCCGCAGGGCCTGCAAGACACAGCTGTTCCACCAGGCCTTTGGCCGAGGCACAGTCTGACCCCCTCCTTTGGTAATCCTCACAGAACTCTAGCCCAATGGTTGCCATCAATTTGATTCTGAATTGATTTTAGAATGAATTGATTTTAGAATGTCTTTCTATTAATTGATTGTGATTTTATGTAACCTGTGTTACTTTTACTGTTGTTAGCCGCTCTGAGCCCAGCTTCGGCTGGGGAGGGCAGGATATAAATAATTTATTATTATTATTATTAAGAAAAAAACAAAACAAAAAGTGCCCTTCACTTCCCACTTTTGAGCCCACAACCAAAGAGGAGGTATGTGATGGTTTTGTTTATACGCTTCTACAACTTTGGGGGGAAATTAAATAAAAAAAATAAAGAGAATACCTCCCAGCCACTCCCAAGAGCAACCCCTGTATAAACCCAGGTTAGGGCAATTTTCAATGTCCGCCTTTCCTGTGCCATCCTGCCCCCCCCCCCACCTGAGAGCAAGCAAGCCCTGAGAATATCCTCCTTCAGGCGCTGCTTGAATTTGAAGCAACCATATACTCCTCTGTTGCCATTTAATAATACAGCAAGGGCGGGCAACCTATGGCCCTACAAAAAACCCATGAGTGCAAATACAAAAAATACTTTTTAAAGTCTAATACATATATGTTTTGATCTTGTAAAAAAAATAAAGAATCTGCAGAAAAGTTTCTATTTTCTCTGTTTTACTAGCAATCTCTCCAAGATGTCCTAGAAACTGCATTAAGCAATTTGAGAGAGCACTACTAGGAAATACTGACAAAGTAATTTCTATAATGTATAAAATGTTGTTAGAATGGGAAATAAAAGAAGAGCAGGTGAAATCTGTGATGATTCAATGGGCAAGAGACACTGGTCACAATATTGAAATGGCTGCATGGGATACGTTGTGGAATGTTGATTGAAAATTCACAGCATGTTATGTACACTTGAAATAAAATTATATGAAAATGATGTATAGATTGTGTTTATCTCCTGATATTTGTGTTGGAAATGTAAAGAAAAGGAAGGTAATTTTTATCAGACGTGGTAGTCCTGTAAGCGAACAAAAGCCTTCTGGGAAATGATCTACGTATAATGAATTGAAGACAATGTTCAAAATAACTTTTAGTAAAACAAAAACAAACCAGCAGCTTTTCTTTTAGGGATAGTGAATACAGAAATTCCAAAGGACTGTAGAAACTTATTTATGTATGCTACAACCACAGCCAGAATGGTCTTTGCCCAGAGGTGGAAAGAGGATGTTGTTCCAACCAAATAAGAGTGGCTGATTATTTTGATGGATTATGCCAAAATGGCAAAATTAACGGGTGTGTTAAGAAACCAGGGGGGTGGGAATGATTAAGGAGTACGGAATATTAGAAAAATCGTGGTATGCAACTAAGTGCATTGGTAGGGTTAGCTTAAATCAAGCAGTTAAAAGTATTATTAATTATAGAATAATTAAGAAACGGAGTAAAGTGGAAAATGCAGTCTTAAAAATGTCAATAAAAGAAGAAACCACAAAAGGAGAGAGGGAAGCTTGATTTGTATTTGTATTGGAAGTATGACATTGTAAGATTTGTATCTGTAAATTCTTGAAAACTGCAATATATATATATACACATGAAATTACATTAAATTTGAAAATACGTGCACACTGGATTTCCCCTACTTCCAAAGGGTATCACTGTGTTTCTTGCACCCTTGGATTTACAAGCATTTCAACATATATATCTGGTCCAACATATATCAGAAAAAACTGGCAGAATAACAACTGCTAAGGTAGGGAGAAGGTGGTTTTGGATCACATACTTTTTAAAATTATTGGAGAGTAAGAGAAACTGGTTCCTCTTTAGCCGCCGCACATCAAATCTGCAGAAGATTTTAAACTCCCGATAGATCTGCTCTTCATCAACCCCAGGCCATCCTCGCACATTAATGATAAGGAGTGGTGGAAGCTTTATAGGGTCATCCATACCGGAAAAATTCTAAGGAAAGAATTAAGTTAATCCTTCAGCTACTGAAGGCACCAAGAGGAAGATTCACAAAAGGGTCTAAGTATTATGAAACATTTCAATAAACTATGCCAAACACAACACACACAAACACCGTGGTAGGTAAGAATTGGTGGTTTAACATTAATGCTTAACATCAGGTTTTGGCGGTTATTTTTTAAAAAAATCAGTCACATTGAACACCCCCAAAATAGTTCTTGTTATTTGTTTGTGGTTTGGGGTTACGGCTCTGGGAGGGTGGAAGGGGCAAGTCCACTCACCCTCACTGGTTGTCGTAGCCAGGCCCCGGACCTCACAAGGGACCACACTATGAAGAACTAAAATAAAAAAATTCCTTCCAGTAGCACCTTAAAGACCAACTAAGTTAGTTCTTGGCATGAGCTTTCGTGTGCATGCACACTTCTTCAGATACACGGTGTATCTGAAGTGTGAACTTTCGTGTGCATGCACACGAAAGCTCATACCAAGAACTAACTTAGTTGGTCTTTAAGGTGCTACTGGAAGGAATTTTTTTATTTTGACTATGGCAGACCAACACGGCTACCTACCTGTAACTGGAACTATGAAGAACTGTTAGCTAGGGTGAGGAAGGGAAGAGGCAAGGAGGCTGCATCTGGCTAGGGCCAAACTTGTGGGGGCAAACTACTGCCAACCTATAATGCCTTGCTTTCAGGGTTTGCTCTGGTTGCCTATTATTATTATTATTATTATTATTATTAACAACAACAACAACAATACATGGTCCACCACTGTTTAAAAAGCCACAGATTGCTTAATTAGCCAAAGGCCTGAGAGAGGAGGAAGGTTTTTGTCCTGGCGCCTAAAAATATGTAATGAAGGCACCAGGCAAAAACATTCCTGTTGTTGTTTTTTAGCCTTTAGCTTCCTTTTTGTGTGTTGCCTTGAGACATTGGTTTAGAAGGTGATTAATAAATTAACTGCAATAATAACTATATTGTTATAATCCTATATAAAAATGTGCATACAAACATATTCAGTATGCTAAAACTGCATCCACCAGGAATATTTGAACCAAAGTCTGCATCACCATGTACAACAATGCAGCCACACAATTTTCGCCCCAAGCTCTAAGATCAAGAATTATGAACAGGATAAACAGTCTATCGTTGTGAAAATTATGAATATTTGTATTGTCTGTCAGATGACATGGGCATGTGTTTTCTTTCCTCATTATGAAGAAATACTGTTCTGTCCAGCTTCTGGAAAGTTTGGGGCACTTTAATAAAATGAGCTTACTTTGTGTCCTTGCATGTGCCCACATGTAACATACATGTAAAATCCTTTATTTCCTAATTGCTTTTCTCAGTGAATCAAATTCAATACAACAGGGGTAGCTAGCATGGTACGCTCCAGATGTTGACTATGACTCCCATTATTGGAGGTTCCAGCAGGGGAGCGCAGCTATTGTATACCCTTGACCGAAGAACAGTACACTCCTATCTGGGATGGTCATCCTCTTCCACTGAGCGCGCAGTTTCGGGAGGGAGCGGTGAGGGAGGAAGGGGACACCCGCCTAGCCAGCCAGATCAGCCAAATGAACCCTGGCGATCAATTGGGTGAAAGATGTCGCAGCCAGATCGCCCTCACATCCAGATCCCGACAACTATCCAGCTTAGCCAGATAAGATATAACCAGGCATGTTGGGATACGCTACTCTCAGCCATCCTAATGAAAGACCGTAAGAAATTTTGGAAGGCTGTAGCAGACTCCCCACAGACATAGGATGATTCACTGACATTGATTCCATCTTTGTCATGGGTAGAGCATTTCAAGGCGGTTTTCTTTGATGACTGTATTCCACCTGACAGTCAGGACCATGCCATTTTTACTTTTGCGGATGAGTGGCCCCGTCTCCATTACCAAAGTTACAGGTTTTTTTGATCAGCTGAAAGCAGGAAATTATGCCAGCTTTGATGCTATTCCATCTGAATTGATCAAAGCCAAGTCAGTGTGATAGGCTCCAATACCAGCGGATCTATTCACTTTGATAGATAGATCTGGTATCATAGATCTGGTATAACTCATGGCAGCAATCTATAATTATTCCAATCTTTTAAAAGGGTGACAAAAAGCTGCCATCCAACTATTGGCCAATAAGTCTATTGTCAAACATCGGGAAATTGTACGCTAAACATTTGCTAAATAAACTAACTACTTGGCTTGATGAAAATAACATCCTAGGTCCAGAGTAGGCAGGGTTTAGTCCGGGAAAATCCACTTTACGCAACTGCATGGTTCTATTATATTATGAAATATAAAAATTATGTGAAGACCACCTGCTGGAAACTCTTACTCATGTGGTTCTTAAATGTAAACTATATGCTGATCTCCGCCAGCAGTTTCTAGATCAACTCTGCATCCCCAAATGGAAACCAGAGTTGCAGGTCATACATTTTCTATTACTGGGGAATGATCAGCTCACCAAGTTAGTGGCTAATTATCTTTATTTGTTTTTTTGTCGCAGAAACACATTGCAGACATCTGATCTTCCTGGAGACCTAGAGATGTAACGTTAGACTGTTTTGCCTCTCTTCATTTGACAAATGTTCTGTGACATTGGGGAGGTGGTAACTCTGTATTGATTTACTATGAATGTTTGTATGTGATGCCAATAAAAGGTTTGATGATGATGATGACTCCCATTATTCCTCACCACTGGTCAGGTACATCTGGAGGCAACACATCTGGAGGGTCTACCTTTCAGCACCACTCTTTGCCTCATCTTCCATTCTGTAACATTCCAGGCTTCAGCTATGCAAACTACAAAACTATCTCCAAAACGACAGAGCTCCCTGATCCTATTCCGTCTGAGCTTGTGGGGATGTTACAAAAGTGGTTTCTCTTGGCAACTGGCTAACTGGAATCTTTTCACATTTCACATTTCATACTCACTATTTTCCGAACACCAGCTCGGATAATGTTCACTTGATTCACACATGCAGCCAATGCATCAAGGTACTGAGAAAACGAGGGAGCAGTCCTTGTTGGATCACTAAATTAAGGAGAAGCAGCGGATTGTAAAAAAAAGAAAGAAAAAAAGTTTTGTGGGGAATTATATACTAGAAGAACTTAGGAATCCCAAGATTGCTTGCATATATATATATATATATATATATATATATATATATATATAGCTATTTTTCTTAGAAAAGGGTAAGGTCTCTTCTACTACCTGCCTCAGAGCAATTCCCTCCGCCCAATAATGCAAATTGAAACTAGAGTACCATCACACAACACATTCCAATGTTATAAAATACAATAAATTCTTTAATTTTTATATTTCATGGAAGTCCATGCCAAAGTAAAGAGTTCCTCAATTTGACCCCTTTCCACTGCTACCTGGTCCCTTAGAACAGGCTTCCTCAACCTCGGCCCTCCAGATGTTTTGAGACTACAATTCCCACCATCTCTGACCATTGGTCCTGCTAACAAAAACATCTGGAGGGCCAAAACTGAGGAAGCCTGCCTTAGAATGTCTTTAAAGGAGCTTGGTATGATAAATGGTTGTTTTTTCTATTGAAGGGATATTTTATACATTAAGAGAATACTGATATTTACTTTGGGGTTCTTAAGGGTGCTTGATGACAGTTTCTAAGGTCTGTTGCTGACAGGCCCTGTCTATAAATATCAAAATCACCTTTCAGAACCTGTCACCAAGCAGCTACTACTAAATACAGTCATAAGAAAAAGAAAGTGCACCCTCATTGTATTCTGTGGTTTTACATATCAGGACATAATAGCAATCATTATTGGGTAAATACAACCCCAAATTCGGTAAATACAAACCCAGATGAACAACAACACAACATATTACACTGTGTCATTAGTTATTTAACAAAAATAAAGCTAAAATGGAGAAAAACTAAGTACACCCTTACTGCTTCCATAGGAATTAATAGGCTAAGTAACGGACAGGGGCTGCTTATCAAATGTCCTTGCTTAATTGATCATCAGCAAGTGTGCCCAGCTCTATAAAAGCCGAAGTTTCCGCTCTATAAAAGCTGAAGTTTCCGCAGTTTCCGCAGTTTGCTGGTCTGGAGCATTCAGGTGTGTTTTAACACAATGCCAAGGAGGAAAGACGACACAGCGCTCTTAGGGAAGCAAGTGCTGCTGCCCATGAAACTAGGAAGGGTTCTAAGGCCACCTCCAACCAATTTTAAGTCCGTCATTCTACAGTGAGAAAGATTATTCAGAAGTGAAAAACATTCAAGCTATTTCATTTACTTACTTACTTACCAATACTTAATACTTACTTATTACTTACCAAGAAATTCTGTCAAGATGCAAGTGGGCTATTTTCAGAAGAACTGGAAAAATAAACAATTCCATTGTTACATCTAACAACTTATAAATGATAAGACTGCAAAATTGGGGTGGAGAAGGGAGACTCCTAGAAAAGTTTTTTGATGCTCAAAAATAGGAATTAGATTGTTCTGAGAATTGATTAAATAAGACACCAAACTTTCAGGCCTTCAAAACTTTACTAAAAGACTTAGGAGGGGATTCAGAGTCCCACTCTTCCAGTCGGTCTGTTTCCACAAGCACTCCATAATGCCTCCTCCTTGCACTGTTCTGAGGGTTCTCCTTAACCAATTTTGAGGGATGCAGGGGCACACATGGGGGGTGGAGTCCCATTGCGCAAGTGGAAATCCTTGCACGGTACCTCTTTAGTTTCATGAAAGGAAAAGCAGCAATAACTCCTGGCTGGTTATGTAAACAGCATCCCTGCAGCTTCTACTTGCCTCTATAAAGGACTGAGGTGACCGCCTCCTGGAAGAATAACTGCTAGCTACCTAAGCCTGCTTAAAACCAATAAAGCAGAAACAAAGAAGACTGCCTTGTAGAGCTTCAAAGAGAAAAGCACATTGGCTTGATTTGGCCTCATACAGGGGACAAATCACTGTATATTATACTCTAAGTACTTATCACTACTAAAAGGAAATAGAAGTCTTCAAATATTCCGTAACATTCATGTGCTGAGTGAGGTACAGGATCTACAAGAAATTCCTTTACTAAATTTCAAAAAGGAAAAACTGCACATAAAGAGCTTTTCCAGCTCTGCTCATGCTGATTCCCCCCAACCACCCTTTGCTATGAAAAGAGAAATAGCAGGATAGGAGTTACGATCACAATTATATTTGGCTGCACCTGAGAGAGAGGACAGGCTGCAAAGCACACTCCACGGGGTCAGCTGGGACAAACTACTATTCCACTGAGAGAGGTAAACAACCTCTCTCAGTGAAATGACCACTTCTCCCCAGTGGCCATTCTAGCTGGTCAATATTAGATATGTATGTATACGTGGTAGTTTTTTGTCTTACTTTTCTCTTCCTTCTTCATTTTTTGTGTGTCATATCCATTTGATTGTAAGCTTGCAGGCAGTGGCTGCTTATTTATTTAAAAAAACCTCTACAGAGTGCCTAAATTGTTAGAAACTTTAAAATACAAATAATTAGGTCATTCAGGAAGAACATGAAGTTTTGCTCTGAAACCCTCTGTCACAAATGTTCATATGCAAAAGAGCTTATAGTAATAATAATAATTTATTATTTCTACCCCACCCATCCAGCTGTACAGTTTCTTTATTAACAAAGTAGACAGACTGTCCCATATGTTGAACTAGCACAATGCCAATAGAAAGGGGTATTTTAGACACGAAAAATTACACCCATACCTGATCCGCAGAGAAATGCATCATAGGCTGCCTCGTGAGGAGTCTCCTTTGTAGCTGAAAGGTTTCCAACAAAACAGAAAAGGTAACATCTCCCCAGACAGTCTATAATGATCTGACCCAAAACAACTTCCACAGGCAACCTATCGTGTTTCTCTTTGTTTTATGTTGCTGTTTTCCTCCCACCTCTAAGAATCTAGAGCATGGCAGTCTCTACAAGGATTCTGAAGCAATATCATCAGATCCCATCATTAAGTTGCAATCACATCCCACTTGAGTTTGGTCTGGCAGTAGAAGTGGTATCATGCAAAGCCTGTCGGAGGTTCACTGCTAATTTTGGCCTTGCAGAATGCCTTAAGCATCTATTTTCCCAGTGTTGTGGACTGCAGTAGTAGGTAGGGAACAAGAGCAGAACAAACAGTTTGGTGCACGTGTGCTTCAAGGGGTAGAAATGCAAAGCTATGTGCATCACAATCCTGTTCAAAGCTCCTTGTGACTTTGCTCCGTGATGAAAGCAACTGAAAACGTATCAGTCGTAGTACTTATTCAGGTTAATGACTACACGCCAAGAATTTGTTTCCATAGCCAGACATACCGTATCTGAGGCAGTCGCTTGCATGAAAGATCTCTGGACAAGGCTGGTTTGTGGGATTCATGTCACTGCTGAAAGGTATCAATTGTCAAGCTTTCAGTTCTTAAGAAGAGCCCTGCTGGATCAGACCCAAGTCCAGCACCCCGTTCTATCAGTGGCCAGCCAGATGCCCATGGGAAGCCCGCAAATACAACCTGAATGGAATAGCCACTGGTATTCAAAGGTATATTACTTCCAACGGTGGAAGTAGAATATAGCCATTGTGCCTATTTATATAAAAGTTATCGTATGTCCTCTTTGTCTTGCCTTTCCAGTGAAATAGAAACACTGGGCTGTCTTTTTCTTTTAGAAGAGGCAAGGGTTGTTTGAATTCTTTAAAAAACCAATTTTGGACAGATAGGTGTTAATCGAGGGACGTGGGTGGCGCTGTGGCCTAGGGCTTGCCGATCAGAAGGTTGTGGTTCGAATCCCCGCGACAGGGTGAGCTCCTGTTGCTCGGTCCCTGCTCTTGCCAACCTAGCAGTTCGAAAGCACGCCAAAGTGCAAGTAGATAAATAGGTACCGCTCCGGCGGGAAGGTAAACGGCTTTTCCGTGCGCTGCTCCGGTTCGCCAGAAGCTGATTAGTTATGTTGGCCACATGACCCGGAAGCTGTACGCCGGCTCCCTTGGCCAGTAAAGCGAGATGGGCGCTGCAACCCCAGAGTCAGTCACGACTGGACCTAATGGTCAGGGGTCCCTTTACCTTAGGTGTGCAATGCAAAACATTTTCAAAACTGGAAGAAGGCAACAATTTTATTTTTCTATCAGGTGTTAAGCCCCTTCCTCAATCTGTAATTATGCTCCCCATGGTCTTAAATTCTACAGACCAGTTGTCCATTCACTGCCTCTTAATGTTACCCTGAGATCTGCAGTCTAAGAGGGCCACTTCACTCAGAAGATACAGGACTACTGGGCAAACAATGTGTAATTTCTTCAGAGACATTTGACAGAAGAACAAAGTACCATATACCCTGATCTAAACTGATCACGGGGTCAACATCTGCAGGGCATGACCCCCCCCCCCCCAAAAAAAAAATCCTGAGTGAATTATGGAACAACCTGTTATAGTTCTTTTTCAGGCAGGCTAACTTAGTGATAAATCCAATGGCGACACACGCACACACAAATAAAATGGCTCACCCGTTCAGAACTTTATAAAGCTCCAAAAGATTTTCAGCTCGAGGAAACTGGAACTCCTGTTTAAAAGGAAGAATTTTTAAAAGCTTTTTGGTGACATGGAAAGAGCTGGAGGTTCACAAAGTAACAATGGATTGCAGTGCATAGGACATCAACCACTCTAGTGCAACATGTCTGTTCTTGAAGCTTCCTATACAATTGTTTGTCTTCTAAGGCCCTGACCCCTCCAACATCATTATCCTCATAAAGATACAGGATTACTGCACATTTACTGAACAACTGAAACTAGAGGTTCACTGTGGGTCAGTCAGTTGGAGGTACCTGCGTCTCATCAGTAATCAGCTACTTTGAAATGTTCTGTAAGCTATTTCATGTAACTGGGATGTGCACAGGTAGAAATCTTAGCGGCAGCCATACCAGGATTGTAACATACAACATGCCCTTAGGAATAGAACATCAAAGCCATAACCCGAGACTAGAAACTGCTGTCCTACCACCTTCTCATTCACACACTGACTCAAAAGGCAAGGTTTCCACTTGTTTGGCCATACGGTTTCAGCACATCCTCCCACCTCCAATCATTAAGTTTATCATGTTGTTCCCAAGGCATCCATCCAAGTATACAAGCTTGGGAATGTCAACCACATCAAAGAAAACCTGTCAAGTCCCATAATGCACCCTTCCCCTAAAGCCCTGCTGAATGTGACAATTACAACCACAGTCAGGAATTTAACTCTAATAATAATAGTAATAATAATAATTTATTTCCTGCCTATCTGGCTGGGTTTCCCCAGCCACTCTGGGCGGCTCCCAACAGAATATTAAAAACACAATAAAACACCAAACATTAAAAACTTCCCTAAACAGGGCTGCCTGCAGATGTCTTCTAAAAGTCAAATAGTTGTTTATTTCCTTGACATCTGATGGGAGGGTGCTCCACAGGGCGGGTGCCACCACCGAAAAGGCCCTCTGCCTGGTTCCCTGTAACCTCACTTCTCACAATGAGGGAACTGCCAGAAGGCCCTTGGAGCTGGACCTCAGTGTCTGGGCAGAATGACGGAGGTGGAGACGCTCCTTCAGGTATACAGGACCTAGGCCGCTTAGGGCTTTAAAGGTCAGCACCAACACTTTGAATTGTCCTGTCTGCAGCGCATATTTTGCCTTCATGTGGGAAAAACACTGGCATTACAAGAGACAAGAGTCACAATCCCAACAACAGGATGGCACTAAGAACCCTCAAATACAGTGGTATCTCTTGTTATGTACTTAATTCGTTCCGGAGGTCCATTCTTAACCTGGAACTGTTCTTAACCTGAGACACCACTTTAGCTAATGGGGCCTCCCACTGCTGCTGTGTCACCGCTGCGTGATTTCTGTTCTCATCCTGAAGCAAAGTTCTTAACCTGAGGTACTATTTCTGGGTTAGCAGAGTCTGTCACCTGAAGCATATGTAACCCAAGGTACCACTGTATCACTAATGCAGATCACTGCTCTGCTTCTGGGAAGAAATAGTGGACGACAGATAGAAGTTGTCACTGCTCTTTATGAAGGAGACAAAATTGGAGTTTCCTTGCTCATTTTCTGAACATATGGAACTGCCAGGCTTTAAATTATTCTAGGCCAGTCTTGTCTACTCTGACCGGCAGTGGCCCACCAATGTTTTAAGCAAAAGGCATTTCTTAGCTGTATCCAAGATCCTTTGCTGAGGACTGAACCTGGGACATTCGGCATACAAACTATGTGCTTATTTGCTGAGCCATGGACCCTTGCATTGACACACTGAGAGGGGCAAGAGGAGAGGCAATCCTGAGCATCAGCAGCCAATGAGAATTACCTTCCAGGTGGCCTTTGCTATGTTCTTTGTGTCCATGACAACAGGAAACAGGGCATGTATGTTCTTTTTAAATTCATCGTAGCTTTCTTTAAAAAAAAAATGAGAGAGAAGATGGCGATGTTTGCTTGTTAATGAACAACTAAGCTGCTGACAATAGCTTGACCAATAACCAGAAATAGATCAGTTCCTAAAGCAAAGGTAAGGATCAGGAGCAAGGATCCTACTGGGGGAAGGATACAAACGTCTCTTTGTGATTGAAGCTGGAAGTGACATTACCAGGGAGGGGCTTGTAAAAATTCTCATGCAGATGCAGAAGATCCATCAGCATATTGTGTCCCACCAGTGGCTGCAGAGAGGAAGGTAAGATTGTCAAAAACACAGCACTGCTGAACAGTGGTTAATGGGAGCATGTTTTATACTAGGCCCTTTAAGAAAGCAATTGCAATTTACAAAATAAAGGCCTATTGAGGATCAGTTTATTGAGCTTATCACAGATCACCAGCTGAATTTCAATGGCTCTGGTCATTTCACATATAAAAATTCAACTATTACTAGGCCAGTACACTTTTAATTGATATCACCTGTATAACTTTACATAGATATACATATTCTGTTAAGCTTTCCAAAAGTTATTTTGAATTTTCTACCACTGTGCCTTTACATCTGAATTGTTATTCTTTTATTTAAAAAACCCCTAAAGAAAGTGGGATCTACCTTCTTTGCTTTAACTAATGTCTGGAAAAGGTTGGTGAAACCCCTTGCAGAGAACAGAATTTGCTCTCTCCGACAAGAATCGTAAGAGGTATTTTCCAGCTGCCAGCGATGCTGCGGACTCATCTTCTTCACCATCACCTGAAGCAAGACAGGACAGAAACCGTACGTTGGCAAATGTGCGCTTTGTGCACCACCTATGGATCAGCCCACATGTATAAACTGCTGAGATTTCATCACACCACCCTGGCCTCTGACTGCCAATTATAACTGTTGTATAAATGTACTTTGGTCCAGGAATGGCCATAACAGTCAAACCAGCCACAGTAGGTCAACTGAGGCTTCCTGTGCTTTCAGTGACAACGCTGGATTGAGAAGCACCCCAAAACCACAAACTTGCTGCTTCAGATCAAGTGCAAACCCATCCCACAGCAGGCAACTAACCAATTTCTCAGACGCAGGTACGACTCACTCAGAGTGCCTCTGTCTTGCCAGGATTCAAGCTTAGCTTGTTATTCCTCATCTATTTCACCACTGCATCCAGGCAATGGCCCAGGGATCGCACAGCCCCTCTTGATTCAGATGTTATGGAGAAATTGAACTGAGTGTCATCAGTAAACTGATAGTACCTTGTTGGAAACCACCTCTTGTCCACTCCCAATGCCTTCATATAGTTATTAAATAGCACTGGATAGAAAATACTCCCTATGGCACCCCATAGCATAGTCATCAGGGGGATGAAAGGCACTCTTCCAAAGGCTGCTCTTCGGACTCGGTCCTGAAGATAGGATTGGAACCACTGAAATATACTGTCCCCAATTCTCATTCCTCAGAGCAGATCAAGCTATCAAGTTCTCACTCCCCCTCTCCCGCTCTCTGCAAAGGTAATCCATTAGGGCGATCAAGGCCAACTCAGTTCTGTTGCTAGGGCTGAACCCAGATTGGAATGAGTCCAAATAATGAACAGATGTACCATAAATGGCTAACAGGGAGGCAGCCTAGTAAAGTATAACAGAGCCAATTTTGTGTTCTGCCTCCAGTGACCTAAAGACCTTTATTTAGAAAGATATAACCTCAGGAAAAATACTAGCCAAATTGTTTTTATACACTCCTGCCAAAAGTTTAGAAGAATTATCAAAGATCTATATATGGAAACCTGCACAACGGTAGAGACAAGATGTCAGTATTCCTAGGACTTGGATGCCATGAATGCACCAGTTCCATTTTAAACACGACAATATGAAACTCACTTCTTGACCTCCTAAAGGAATCGTCCAAATATCTTGAATAGCTCGTCTTAGAATCAGCTGTATTTCAAACACTTGGAAGCCTATGAGAAGAAGCAAAAACATGAATAGCATAATATCGCTTCATCGTACTTCACTAACACTTAGATGACTGAATTAGAAAACTGGTACAGCATTTTAAGACTGCACTGATTTCACTACTGTCCAAGTCTATATCCAATTAAGGTGTTACAAGCAGCAAGACACACTCACACACAGGATTAGGCATTCAGACGGCTTTTATCTCCCAATTCACCACTGTACTATTTCAAAATGCAGTTTGCAGGGAGAGGATGAATTGTGAGATTCCACTCTCAACACATATGTTTTAAACCCTCCTTACCTGTTGAAAGATAGCATTCCAGAGAGCAGTGTTCTAATCCTGCTTAAACTTCCATCTCAAGGCTAGTTTTCCATGGCAAGCAAAGGTGGTTTTGGATGTTCTCTAATGTATGAGGTCACATCACCTGCATTTTGCAGTGGTTCTCCTACAATCCCATGTTTTTCTGGAACATGTTGAGAGTAGTATACCGTATATCATTTTCAGGAGAGTTGAGGGCATGGAGGAAAAGGATACTGCCCCTGCAAGGGATACTATCAAGTCCAATTTATTTTCATATCCATTTTCTGTTAAGTGTACTATACTTTCTCTTTCTTTCTTTCTTTCTTTCAGCTGCATCAGTGAAGGTGCCAGGTCTTGCAGTAGTGCTTCCCCACCACCCCAGAATTAAAAAATGGTGCATAGCCTTATGTTCAGATTCACAAATAACAGGTACAGTAATAACAAAACAAATGTTCTATTTCTCCAATGGGTGAAAGGGAAAGATACAAAAATTCAAGGTGTGGGGCAAAGAGCAAGTAACAAATTTAGTCAAGGGCTGTGGGACACGAAATCAAAAGTGCCTAAGCTTAGGCCCCCTACCATATATATCACGCAGAATCATAGAATCTTTCGCTTCTGCTGATGACACCCAGGAAGTTACTTCATCAATCACTTTTTTCAGCTTGTCCTTTTCAAAGGCACTGGAGATAGAAGAGCAAGGCAGCTGTTTGAAACTTGTGAGCCAGTTTGAACCTGGACTTACCAGAACACTCCGCAAGATCAATTTTACCTGTGGACCATCAAGCTCCCGGGCAAAAGTTGTTGCTGAAGTTTCTTCTCTTGTGCTTCATTCATGTATGGGATTCCATCTTTAAGAAACTTGGGGGGTGGGAGAGGAGGGAGGATAAAAGTTACACCTCAGAAAGTTTCCGTGTTAAAGGAATATGGATGCCAGAACTATCCCTTTTGTTCATTTGGCCACACCAATCCTGTAAGTGGCTGTACTCCAGTATTAATTTAAAAATTCAAGTGCTTTAAAATTCTCAAGTGCAACAAAGCTCCAGTTGCCAGATGGAATGACCCCTCCCTCCTACCACACATGCTGTTCTGGGGGGGGTCTTCCAACCCACCCAGCCTGACCCAATTTCAGGAGGCATGGGAAGTGTATATGGGGAGAAGAGGGAAACCTTGTTGTGCAAGTAGAAGACGTAACAGTGCTTAAATGGCAAAACAAGTCCAAAAATTCACATTTTGTTTGCTTAGTCTATTTGTAACAGAAAATATACCTTGTTGTAGTCAAAACCATAGTGAGACAAGAACTGAATGCTAGATGTTTGGAAACAGACCTCAGAATCCATTTGGCCAAATGTCATGGGAAGGAGAAAAAAGTTATAGGAATGAGCCACGTACCTGCAAAGAAAGCAGAATGACTAACAAGATTTCTGCTGGGGAAGGGCTAAAAGGCAGCATTTTTATCCCGTGATCACCAGGTAAATATAACCATTGACAAGAAAACACTATACGTACTTGTTGGATTTTTCATTGGAAAATATTGACAAACCTGAAAGAAAATGTAAAATGTTATCACACCAAACAGGCACCTGCACACAGTGACATTTTGATCACAAATGTGTATTCTTCTCTATTCCTTGGCTAAAGCTATGCTAGAACCATTTGCCTATTAGTAAGGATACCACCCATCTAGTCATTTACTGAAAATGACAATAGCAACCTTTCAGGTGGAAAGCTAAATTCGCCTTAATTTTAGCACCAAATACTGGCAGACATTGCAAGGAACCTTAGGTGTTTGTAGAGAGGCTATTTATGAGGGACTTGTAGCTATATTGTTCATAGATTTATTACACTCCCCCATACTACCCCAAGAATCATGTTTGCACAGCAGATATCAGATAATTCCATCTTGACTACTTCCTAGAAGAGCCACAACCTCCCAAAATACCTAGAGAAAGAAACACCTCTGTTCTGGTAACTCTGAACAAACAATGCAGGAAACAGAGCGTTCCTCTAAAACAGAGTTGGGGAACCTTTTCTGGCCAAGAAGCTACATCCTTATCTCTTCACCCCTTGGTGGGCCAAACTCGGCAGAGCTTTCTGCCTGTCAGTCGAATGACTTCATGGTAACATTAATTGATGCTGTGCTTTGCAGCCCCAATTATCATGACTTCAAAGCACAGTGCTGGTCTGTTTAAAAGCCCTTTGGAAACAGCTTCATGCCTTGCTCAAGGAGGGAGAAGAGGTAATCTGGACTTAAGTCCCTTTCAGTCTCCCACTAGAACCCAAAATACGGCCACCACAAGCATTCCCACCCAGATCCTTAATGTCCCTCAGTCTCTCACTCATACTGCATGTACAGGATTTACATTTGAGTTTTAACAACTCAAAAAGAACTCACCAAGCTGACTCACTGTAAATTGCTGGACGCTCTGTCTGGCTTTTTGATAGCGCTCAGCAGGTGAATCAAAGAGGCTGGGAGGGGAGGGGGGGAAATCATGAAATACTTCCGTGTTGTGTATGCACCTTTATAGTACTCCTGTACACATCATCTGAAAATATGTATGGTTAGACAAACTTACCTGTGCTGATTACTGGGTGGAAAGGTAGAATGCAAACCTGTGAACTCCATGTCAAGGCCTGCAAAATACAAAGAACAAACTGAACACAGCAAAGGGCACCAAACTAAACTATTTGCCTTCCCCACTGTGAGCATTTTTTGTAATTTTATATTCTGCCGGTTCCATCAGTGCTCTGAAATCCTTTGCATGAGACACCAGTCCCTATATTTGGTTGATTTTAAGAAGTTTCATCAGAACTGTAGCTATTATAGCAATAAAACCTTTGGAATTTAGATTTACCTTGATTGTTAGTCATGGCACAACACTAATGACCAGCTGCAAATATTCACTTTTCCTGACCTAGTTTTGTCACTGGAGGTCCAGGTAGCCAGGAGCACCTTTTTTCAGCTTTGACTGGTACAAAACCTCTTGCCAGTCCTGGAATCAGATACCTGAACTATTGTGGACAAGCTACTGGTCCTTTCAAGACTGGTTTACTGCAATGCCCTTTCTGTGAGGCTTCCCTTGTGCTTGCTTCAGAAACTACAGTGAATGCAAAATTCTACATTGTGACTGCCAACAAGAGTGAGATTTTGTCAGTATAGTATAGCTCTCCTCAAAGCTCTACACTGGCTGCTGATTTGTTACATGGTCCAAGGTGTTATTAAAATATAAAACCCTCATCAGCTTGAGAACTGTTGAAGGATCACCTTACTCCAACCTCTTCAACCTGCAGAACTGGGATTTTTAACAAACACGACATAATACCTCTTTAAAATAGGGACCACTCTTTTAAAGTAGTCAAACCTACACTCTGCATTCCCTGCCCTTTTATTTATGTAGGTGTCATTTTTGTACTGTTTGTGATGCCTACTAAAAACGTTTTGTTTGTGAAATCCTATGCAGACATGCAATTTTTTTATGTGCATTTGTGTGGTTTTATTATGTATATGTTTTTTAACTGTTGATTTACTCATATTTTGATAAATTTCAGTACATCTACTTGTTGTTTTTTAAGTTTGATTTTATTAGGTATTCTGTTTTGCTTCATGTAAACCGTTTTGAGACCTTTTTGATGAAGCCGTACATAAATATTGGTGTGTGTGCGTTTTGTTATTTAGACCAGAGCAGGGAGGGAGTGCTGCTCTGGTTCGCCAGAAGCGGCTTAGTCACGCTGGCCACATGACCCGGAAGCTGTACGCCGGCTCCCTCGGCCAATAAAGCGAGATGAGCGCCGCAACCCCAGAGTCATCCGCAACTGGACCAGGGTAGCTTTACCTTTAAGGAGGGAGTCGGCACCTCCTCAGCTCCTCAATACAGTACTAAGAAAAATAAAAGATTTTACACTCTGAACAAGATGACCCCATGCAGCTGAAAGAAAATTGACTGACAAGGTGCCAGGGCACCTCCGAAGCTGCCAGGTTCATAATGATCAGAGCGATCCACCTCCCTTGGGATCTAGGAGCGGGCTTGCTTATTTACAGTATTTGTTTTTAAAGCCACCTATCCTCTCAACTCTCCATCAGGAAGAGTTGAGAGCTCACCCCAGCCACTCCTGCTACTCTGAAGCAGCCGGCAGCGTTGAAGAGATCTGAAAACACTGACCTTGGTTTCCCCTTCCCCAATGAATTCTGGGGACTTAACATGGCACAAGCCGTGAGCATTCTGCTGAGGGATCCACTGGCTCTCCCTCCAGAACTAAAATTCCCAGTATGCTTGCAACGATTGCCGTTATATTAGTTTTAAAATACTAATCCTGGAGAGGGTGAGCGGGTTCCCATTGAGTTCAGAGGGGTTTGCTTCCATGCAAGCACGTCGAGGCTTGGACTAAGGCAGATCTACCCAGGGGACCCTTCCCTTCTCCTCGCCGTTACCGCAGCTCGATCAACTAAGCCCAAGGCCAGCCGAGGGCCATTGGGAGATGCCCCCCCCCCGCCTTCGCAGGGATAGCTTCCCCCCACCCCCAGCATCTCCCTCACCGACAAAGTCGCAGCCGAGGATGAGCTCCTGCAGCTTCGGCAACTTCTCCTCAAACTCCCCGGCTCCCACATCCATCCCGCTTCCAGGAACACGTGCGAATCGAGGCTATTCCGGCCCCACAAGAAGAGCCGGGAGGAAGCCACGCCCACCGCCTTGAAACGATTGCCGAGGCTAATTGGATGCGAGCCTTGGCTTCTGCCTCCCTTGAGCTTTTAAAGGCGGTCGACTCATGGGCTGCCCCCTCTCCGTATCCACAGAAACTATGCCCCTAGCAGATTCCCCCCCCCCGAAGGCTTGCTCCTTGCATTGGGGGTGTTTTTACCCATGATTTCCCCCAAAAGGCTCAACAACTATTATTATTATTATTATTATTATTATTATTATTATTATTATTATTATTATTATTATTATTATTCCCAGCCACTCTGGGCGGTTTACAGCACATATAAAAGCATAGTAAAACGTCAAACATTAAAAACTTCCCTAATCGGCTGCCTTCAGATATCTTCTAAAAGTTTAGTAGTTCTTTATCTCGTCAACACCTGATAATCCTAGGCTAAGATAATTATGCCTATTTCATTGTTTTCCAACATTTGGTATCAAATATTTCCATGCAGTAGGGCTATATAGGCAAAATGTGCTGGTGTTGTGACTATTTTCTGTTTTTTATAGTTGTCCATGCAACAATTTACTTCACATTAGCAGATGCCATCTGCAGTGAGAAAATTAGCTATGCGATATTTTAAACGGGCACCCGCAGGAAAGAATAATCAATAACGGCCTTCCTCAACCTGATGCCTGCCTGCTATTTATATATATATATATGTGTGTGTGTGTGTGTGTGTGTATAAAACCCTGCCCATCTGGCTGGGTTTCCCCAGCCACTCTGGGCGGCTTCCAACAAAATATTTAAAATACAGTAAAGCATCAGACATTTAAAACTTCCGTAAATCTGCCTTCAGATGTCTTCTAAAAGTCAAATAGTTGTTTATTTCCTTGACATTTGATAGGAGGGCATTTCACAGGGCAGGTGCCACTACCAAGAAGGCCCTCTGCCTAGTCCCCTGTAGCTTCACTTCTCGCAGCGAGGGAACCGCCAGAAGACCCTCGGAGGAAGACCTTGGTGTCCAGGCTGAACAATTGGGGTGGAGACGTTTCTTCAGAGAACAATGAATCTCCTTAAAAAAGCTGTCCCACCCAACAAAAATCCATGGGGCGCCTCACCCATCATTTCCCACGAAACCCCTTTCTCCTTGAACACCCACTTTCTTTCCAACTAGGGCTGCAGTGACGTTTAACACCAGCATAGTCATCTGGAAAATCAAGCAACTGAAACTTTCCCTCATACCTCTTGATATGGGAAATGGCATCTGACTTGTGTCACACGGTGGCTAAATGTACAGGAGTCATCCTTCGCGGAAATGGACAGCAGCAATACTATATTAAAAAGTGAAGGGTTTGGGGGGCCTTTTTAAAGTTTATTTAAGTGTTTATAAATAAACTGTTAAAGTATTTAAGCCCTGATCTTAAATATAATCAGGACTGTTTAAAAATTGGGCCTTACCCCTATGTAAACAGAACTGCCAATAAAACAGGAAAATCCTGTGTATGTGGTACTCAGGAATAAACCATAGCACATGTAAACTTTCAAATACTCACTTTGAAAGATTAAATTGCAATGTAACCATTAATCTCCAGACTCAAAACACTTTGGTTTGGGTAATACACCTCATCAATATACTGTGAGAAAGGTTGCCTGATGTGTTGGTTAACTGACACAGTTGTTCAGAATCTGGGATAACAGATAAACAGTGAGAACTTTAATTAAATACAACATTTCTGACTATGGGCCTGGTGACAGAATTAGATGTTAAATCAACCATTCTAGTTTGATTTTCTGACCTTAACAAACTGAGGAGCAGAATAAATTAAGCTAATAGGTAATTCAAAGATCAAGGCTCATTAGTGCAAATGGCATGTTTAAATGCAACTGAGATTGACCATAAACCTATTGTTAGCCTAACGCCTCCCAATTAACTTTCAGCTGTAAGGGTGACCATGGGGCCTACCTGTGATATAGAAGCTACTGTCACAGTAGGGCAGGCATGTCCCAAGTCTAAAATCCTAAAAAAATCTCAACAACTTTGGTCGGCCCTCACGCATGTTCACTGGCCCTCTTTGAAAAAAGTTTGGGCACCCTTGCAGTAGGGTGACTGAAACCAGTGTAAATGAATAGGGCAAATCTGAACCGCTGCTGTCACAGGCCCTCATGGTATATTTAAATTGTAGTCCCAGAGACAAATTGCAGCCATTAGATTTTGTCAAAGCGCGTATGAAGCTTATCACAGCAAACACAACATAACTAGTTTAGGTAAAGGACCCCTGGACGGTTAAGTCCAGTCAAACTAGACTATGAGGTGCAGCGCTTATCTTGCTTCAGGCCGAGAAAGCCGGCATTTGTCTGCACACAACTTTTCACATCATGTGGCCAGCATGATTGACCACTTCTGGCACAACAAGACACTGTGACGAGTGCCAGACCGCACAGAAACACTGTTTACCTTCCCACCGCAGCGGTACCTATTTATCTACTTGCACTACTTGAACACAACTACGTATTCCTGTGCTGAAACAGTCCAAATTGGCCAGTCTGTTCATCTTGCTGAATAGTTTTGTGGCAAGAATAGCTGCAAAATACTAAACTGTACACGCAGTAGTAGCAAACAATAACTTTTTTCACTGTTACCACAGTAATTAATTTCCGTTTTGTTTAATCTCACTCTGATCTTTTTTATATGGGGGTAGTTTTGATAGAAAAGCAGCAAGAGTGCCCTAATCAAGCTTCAGTTTGCATAGATCAGGACCAATGACCAAGAAGCTGTTAAAGGCAGCAGGAATATACTGCTCTGAAATTATTTCTAAGAGGTTTCAGCTGCAGCCCAATTTGTATAAAACTATTTTTTTAAAAAGAAATCACCAACAATTGCCACCTACATCATTTTATTAGATCTTTATTTAACATAAAATGTTTCAATAGCATTCTAACATAGGAAGAAAATGTGTTTGTTTCCCCTAAAAATACAGAATTGCAGGTTTTTCTAAAGTATTTCTCAGCATCTTCTTATGAATTTTCAACTTATTCATAAATTCTTTGCAGTTCTTTCAGTACAACACCGCCCTCTGCCATAGCATTTTGGAATCTCTGGACCTTTTTTTAAAAAAAGAGAAAACAATTAAATCACAACCTTTAGGTATATAATTTATGTTATTATATTCAACATACAGAATGTTGCAATTCTTAGATCCCACTGGATAGATCAAAGTGACCAACCAGGTGCCTCTGAGGGTATCATGGCTAATACCTGTTGAAAGCATTGACTTCCCCATTCTGCTCTGAAAGCCACCCAAGCCAGCGGCTATTACTACATCCTGTATTGGCAAATGCCATAGGTTCAGTATTCACTGTGTGAAGTACTTCCTCTTCACTGTCCTCAATCTTCCAACATTTATTGGATGGCCCCAAGTTCTAATACAATCAGAGATGGAAAAGACCCTCTCTAATTGCTTTCTCCACCCCATGCATAATCATGTATCCCCTTACTTTTCTTTAACCTCCCCCCTTCGCACAACCCCCCCCCCCACAAAGCTGTAACCTTTCATCATAGGGGAGCTGCCCTTTTCCTATCCTTTGGCAGCTCTATAATATCCTTTATGAGGTGAAGCAACAAGAACTTTAAACAGTATTGTAACTGCCGTTGCACCAAAGATTTGAAGAACAGAATTATGACTTTGCTGTTTTGTTTTCTTTCCTAAGGATCCCTGGCACGAAATTTTCATGCCTTTTTCACATCTGCCACATACCGAGTTGACATTTTCATTGAGCTATCACCTATGACGCCAAGATCTGCTTCCTGGTCAACCACCCCCAGTTCAGACCCTATTAGCCTATACGTGAAATTAAGATCTTTCTGGCACACATTCTTCCTTCCCATTGATTATCCCAATCCTTCAAGAGATTCTCTCATGAACAATGCTAATTTCTCATTTTAGTGTTAGTGACATTTAGCAACACTATACAGACATGCTTCACATTGTGAAACAGTACACCAAGGGAGATTGCTTGCCATCAGTTGAACCACTTAGCACTCCATTGCTAGAAATTAATTGCTCTGTAAACAAGGCTTAAAACGTAAGAGGAGTTTCTAGGTTAACAGAAGCCTAAAACTCCAAAGTAATCTACTTACCGCCTCACCACTTCTTTCCCATGGAGTTGTAGCTCTAATGTCCACAAAGTTGATTCCTGCTTCAAGACAGCGTTGTGCTAGCACACGCCCCACATTCTCACAGGCTGTGACATCTGAAGTACTATAAAGGTGCTTCTTTATGGCCCACTCTCTAGTGGAGGCAGAGACCACAATGCGACCACTGCAGTGCACAACATAGGCCTCCACATGATGCTGTGTTCGCTCAAGTCGTAACCTGAATTGCAAGGCACGAAAAACAGCATTTCATTATTTTACTTCAACAATTATTCTGATATAGTATCAATGACAAGTTTCCCAAGAATTCTATTTATAGTAGAGAACCTTATGCTTTATACCTGGAACTCCCCCCTGCCAACTTCGACACAATACCACCTCTTCCTCTCTCCAAGTCTCAAATCAAAACTCAAAAACTGCAACAAAGCATATATGAAGCAAGGCTTAGATCCTCTGCTCACAGGGATGACTGTGAAGAGGGCTGAGATTCAGAACATTGAGCATGAGCCTGAAAACACGATAACACAATTGCTCTCGGCAGGTTAGAAGAAACGTATCAGGAGACAAAAGACAAGCTAAGCTTTGAACAAGAAAATATTGTTTCTTAGCAAAATATTCTTCAGATGTTTGTAGAATTCTCCTAGGCTTTACATTTTTATAACCTACCTATTCCAATACTCTTGTTTTGGCCATGTGGTTTTCCAGCCTCGCTCTTTCCGCGCTAGAGATAACTGTTCCAAGTTACGTGGATTACGGTTAACGAAGTCAGGGGCAACAATCTCATTTTCTCTTGTATTCTCTTCATCTTTGGCAGAAGGTCTGGAACTGGGAATAGAAGAACTACATCTGATACCTGCAGATGAATAAAGAAAAACTAAAGTTTAACACAACCCAGTGCACAGAAATATTTCCAGCGCACAAGGTCAACAAAACCTTTGCATTATGTGACCTCAGCAAAGGTATTTGTAAAACCAGGCAGAAGCTTACTGCACAGTAGCTCCTCCTTTGAAAGAAAAGGGGGAGAGGGAAAGCCATGCAGCTTTGTTAAGGAACAAGTACTACAACAAGTACATATTAAGTTTCTACTAACGGGAAGTTGGGCATCGATCCTCAGAGTAAGATGTGCTTGAGTTTTCCCCGGAACACCCCAGGTGTTCTAAAAGTTAGCAGATTCTCAGTGAGATTTACTCCTGAGAATATATGCTTAGGATCGGATCATCGAACACAAACCTAGTAAGTACTGTATACGATTGAAAGAAATTTCAACCGAAGTCAGTAGAGTTAGCTTCCCAGAAAATATATGAAAGACCAGACTAGAAAAGGCTCCCGTTCACTTAAATGGGCTCCTTCCCCAGGATCCATCTGAATTCTATATTAACACTCAAATCCAAATTTCAGCACCTTGAGCAGCTGCCGGGAATGCCCTAGCCACGATCCTCAGCTGCAAAGGCCGCCACCTCCTCAGTGCCATCACGCCGGGAGAAGAACACGCTATAGGGCACAGGGCAGCACCATTTTTACAAAGGGAAGCTCGGAGCTTCAGCTCTACCCCTTATCTCTATCTATATGCAAACCATAGGAAAGAAAATCCGTTTCCGCCCCGGGGGCGGGGGCAAGGCACTGCCACAAGTTTGTAACCCTACTTCTGATTGGTCAATTCAAGGAAATCCACCCGCTTTCCTCCATAGAAAGGTCCTATAAACGAACAGCGCTTTGAGTTAATGGCTTGATGTTGGGTCCACAGACCCATAGCTTTCCGAGAGTATAGATGGGACCGTAGTTTTCGAAATGAGAGACTTGATATATTCAGATACTTCCTTCTCCCTGATTGGAACTGAGATCCGCCAGCAAAAATAAAATATTCCCTATATCTATTGTTGGACGTGCAACTGCGCAGCGCTTTCAGCATGTAAAAGGAATGCAAGGCATCTGCAATCAACTGACGCAGAATTTGGGTTGGAAGAGGAGTTTGCAGGAGGGCAGTTTATGCAGTTTTACCTCTGCTACACACCCAGCGGCGTTTTGCACGGAGGATTTGGAAGGGAATCTAAATCAGTCTCGTAAACTCATCTCTAACCTGCGATATTTCAATCTTAGTTCCCTCAAGCTACAAGAATGGACTATACTGGCATTGGACTTTGCATGCCTTAAATGCTTAGAAACGGAGCGAGGAATACACGAAATAAGATCTGTAAAAGAGTAGGAACGTCTTTTGGGGACTTGGGTTCCGTATAGGAGCCACAGAAAACCTCCCCTCCTCCCTTTCACAGCTAAAACCGGCTTTTCCACTGAAAACCCAGAATTCGCCTCTTCCATGGGATTTCCCTCTACATTTTCTTTTATCTTTTCCGTAGAGTCGGTCGAGGCTCACAGAGAGAACAGTGCGCTCATATCCGGCGCAGCCTTTATTACGTAGGAGCGGTACGGCGCTTTTTCTTACGTCTTCGATTTTGACACCAACCCCCTGTAGCTTGATTTTGTCAATGCAAAGTGCGCTTGCGCACTACGGCTCTGATTTTTCTGTCGTTTGTGAAAGGATGCCGCGGGGGGGGGGGCGCTTGCCGGAATGAATTCATCAGATTAATTTCTGAACTGTACAATAATAAACATATATAATAATTCATCGGAATATCACTAGCTTCCCCCAACATGACAAGCTGCGCGGAGTCTCAGGCAAAAGTAGCTTCAAAATGGTTGGGAAAGGAGCTGATGAGACTTTTCCAAAAGCGCTTAGTCAACCTGGGCAATTCTAACGCGAGCCTCCCCGGATCCCGGCCACTTTCTAGAATGTTCTAGAACACATATAACCGCCTCACTTGTTGCTACGCAACAGGAAGGAAACGCTCGTTTGCGGCGCAAGGTCCAATCACGATCCAAAACTCAAAAGACAGGCCCTGAGCAAACTTGTGCCCCGCGTTTTGATTGGTTCATCTCTTACGCCCTTCCGGCGAAGACGACGCTGCAAGCCTCCCAACGACCACCGCCTTGAGGGGCGGGCTTACCCAGGAAGCCTTGCGCCGCGAGGTCTGCAGTGCTACACGCGCGTTGCCGCCTCGCTCTCTTTGTTCGTCAAGATGGCGTTCGACGGGCCTTTGGCGGTTTTCGGAGAGCGGGGCACCGGCGAGCATGTCCGCACGCAGAACGGTAAAATAAAACCGAAAGAAGGAATGGTCATTAATTTCCTCGGGGCCTTCCGAAACCCTCTCAGGAGGCTAACGGTGGCTTCGCCTCCGCTAGCGCCGGGGGCTGATGGGGCGCGCGCGCGTATGAGGCGGAACCGGCTTCCCTGGGCTTAACGGGCGCGCAGAGAACGGGCGGCCTTTGGCCAAGGCAGCGAACGTTTAGCTGCCCCACAGGCGTCACTTTCCTGAGCCTTTAGAGAGGGGAGGGGATCTATCGGGAGGATCAAACTGAGAGCCACTTGTTCAAGTCTTGTTTCCTCTCGCCACGCCTCGGGTCCCGCGTTCGTGAAATAATTCGCTTTTTCCATGTGCGATGGAGCCGCTTCTTTTCCGTCAGCCTCCGTAAGAATTGGCGGCAGTGACTGGGGGGGTGGTGGCGCAGTTCGCTTCCTTATATGGCAGGGCTCGCTTCCGAAGCTTGTCTCTTTGGTTAGCCACATTGCTAAGCCCGATTTGGATGCATTGAGGATTTATGAGAAACCATGCCATGATATCGGCAGCCCACTCCTATTCTGGTAGGAAATGTAACCGATTGAAAAAATATGTTTCAGGAATTTCAAAGCAGAACCACAAAAAGAATAATTTTAAGGATGTTAATTTGTAATTAAAACATTAAATTGGGATGTAATTTTCAATTTCACATGGCTCCATGGGTTAAAAGTTCTGTCAGAGTATAATGCTTAACTTGTGATCAGTTGACCTAATTCCATTAGTTCAAAATAATGTCATTTAAATTCTGTACTAGTGTTATCTTGCACAATAACGTTGAAACTACATTTTCTTTTAAGAAGTGCTATGATCATAAACTGCTGAATAGGTTATTATTTTAAAAATCACTGGTGACTATAGACTTAGGGTAGTGAATATAGATTTGTTTTAAGCTAAAGGTTAGCTGTGTTTTTCTCATTTTACATGAAATCCCAAGTAGTGGTAGATGATGTTACAAGTAGAGGGGAACTTAAAAATCCTGATCAGCATTGTCTTTCCCCTTCCCCATTGAGATCTTGCATAGATATGTTTATGCTGGCATTTGGTTTTATCTTTGGTGAGAGGTTGCATTTTAATCTTTCATACAACAAGTTCTGTTGCTTTTAAAAACATGTTTGAGCCTTATTGTGCATATTTATAACATTATAAACTGCATTTAATCTATTGAATTAAAATATATAGCTATTCCCCCAAGCTCAGGTACAAGTTTATTTAGAATCTGTGCTCGGATAGGAGTTGGACCCTTCCCATTCTACTGCCACTTATTTGCATTACCAAATAAGAGGTTATGCTTATGGGATAAAGAAAAGCCTGCCATAGTCTGAAGGAGAAGAATGAACACTGTCTTCCTCCTATATTAAATGGCAGAACATAGTACAGTATTACAATGACAGCAAATGTACTTTATTGCTTTTGGGCTGGTTCAGCTGTGCACATGAGCCTGAGAACATTTAGACACACTGTGCATGGAACTGTTATAATGGATCTGGGCTTACACTAGAAAATGCCTATTACAAACTGCTTGTGTGGTCCATTCCTTGTGAAAAACTGGATGGATTGTGTGAACAGAGCCTACTTGTGGAGGCTCAGATTCATCTTAGAGGTTCTCTGCAAAACACTTGTTCCCCCATTCAAACCATGTACAAATAACATTGAGGTACAGTATTACTATAGTTAAATACTAAACAAAGTGGTAAGTTTGGTTTTCTTAACCAGAATTAACTACTTTTCTAAAAGGATTTGATTTAAGTAAGTGTATATATGGCAGCATCTGTATCACATAACCTATTGTTTTAAGAAAAACACTTGGCGCTGTTTGAGAGGAAAATGTATCTGGGGTTTTTTTAACAGTTATGGCTGCTGCTTCCATTGCCAATATTGTGAAGAGTTCTCTTGGCCCAGTTGGTTTGGATAAAATGCTGGTGGATGACATTGGTGTAAGTAGACACTATTTTCTATGAGTAAATTTTAAGAGAAAAGTGCACTGTGTAACCAAGATACGTCTTTCAGTAAGTCTATAAAATTATCCTGAATTAAACATGTTTTTTAAAGTGTTTCAGTGTTCAAAATTCTCCAGGCACATTTTGTACCTGGCTATTGACTCCTTAAGACCAAGTAAAGATGGTTGGGCACCATGATGATGGTGATGTAATAATAATAATAATAATAATAATAATAATAATAATAATAATAATAATAATAATAAGGTGCCTGCCTGGGGATCATTGCATCTGGACCATTTTCACACACTTAATACCCCATTCTGTAGAATTCTATCAGTTATATTTTATCTGCACAATCAGAATTAATTTCAGGAACCAAAGTGCTTTTTCTGTGCAGCTTGAGCAGTAGCAGTGAACAACATCATGGTTAATTGTTGTAGCTTGTCTTCACTTCCCCCACCCCACTGCCCTGCTCTCAGTTGTGAAAAAAATATTCTTACGTTATGAATGGTCATTACTGTACTCAAATAATTTCCATAACTTGTTGGTCACAAGGGTTTGGCTTAAAACAGAATTGGGTAAATATACATGCTAATTCAGTTATCCATTCTCAGCAGCCTTGCAAAATATGGGCAAAATGTCCCTTTAATGGGCAATTAATTAAGACTTGTGGGACTTTGGCTCACTGTAGTGAGAGTAAAAAGCAACCAGTCTCCATCCTCACTTTGAAGCTGAAAGGGGTGGGTGGTGATTTTCCCAACAGCTTCATAGTTATCCCTGTCCTCTTCTCAGCTCCAACACTGAAAGGAAAGCTGGAGATTATTTGGTAGCTGTATGACCAGAGTGTGCAGGACCAAACCAGTAAGCTCACCAACTGTTCCTTCTTTGAAGCAGAAAAATGAGGTGGGGTCTTGCTTGGTTGCTGCTTGGTAAAACCTGCAGCAAAAAAACAGACTGCTCAGTGCTGATACTGTATGTTGAGGGTCAGCCAAAGGTGACGTGCTCCCAGCCTGTCCTTACCTCAGGAAAATCGGGGGGGGGGGGGGCTTCCTTGGCTGATGTTGGGCAGAGGAACTTGGCAGCCACATTTTCTGACAGCTAGAAATGTTAGTCCAAAACTAGGGACCCCTGAGCAAGTCCCTAGCGATCCTTAAGCAGTTCTTTATGATTGTTTGCATAATGTTTCCTATTATATTTCATAATTATGATTAATGTTAAGTAACAATCATTTATTTATTTGTGTGTCTGGAATGTTAGGATGTGACCATTACGAATGATGGTGCAACTATTCTGAAATTGCTGGAGGTAGAGCATCCTGCGGCAAAAGTTCTGTGTGAACTGGCAGAGCTACAAGACAAAGAAGTTGGAGATGGGACCACCTCTGTGGTATGTGTATGTTTGTAGATTCATGTGCA
The DNA here is from genome assembly GCF_964188305.1 of Podarcis bocagei. Taxonomy (NCBI): domain Eukaryota; kingdom Metazoa; phylum Chordata; class Lepidosauria; order Squamata; family Lacertidae; genus Podarcis; species Podarcis bocagei. Next base: position 56,119,984 of record NC_138127.1, on the reverse strand, counting down.
CTGGAAAAAGGCTGGGAGCACAGTACTGTTCTGTGCTATCCCACTCAGGTCTGCTTTGAAATCTAAGCAGCATATATATGATTTATTTTAGATACATAATAAACCTGCTGTATTGATGTTTTAAAAATATTGCAACTGCTTAATGTTAGGCTTGCTATGTCTATTTATTCCTTAGCCTATTTTATAAAAGCCTGTTTCACATAAAGGATTATTCATTTATTGTTGTTGAAACGAAGTATGCTCAATCAACCTGCCAAGCCAAAATACCATAATTAACACAGACTTGACAAACAGTTTAAAAATTACATACTCCAGCTTAATTTGTTTTAATTAGAACCGTAATAATTTATTATTTATACCCTGCCCATCTGGCTGGGTTTCCCCAGCCACTCTAGGCGGCTCCCAACAGAAAATTAAAAACACGCTAAAACAGGGGTAGGCAACCTAAGGCCCGGGGGCTGGATGCGGCCCAATCGCCTTCTCAGTCCGGTCCACGGATGGTCCGGGAATCAGCTTGTTTTTACATTAGTAGAATGTGTGCTTTTATTTAAAATGCATTTCTGGGTTATTTGTGGGGCATAGGAATTCGTTCATTTATTTTTTTCAAAATATAATCCAGCCCACCACATGATCTGAGGGATGGTGGACCGGCCCATGGCTGGAAAAGGATGCTGACCCCTGTGCTAAAGCATCAAATATTAAAAACTTCCCTAAACAGAGTTGCCTGCAGATGTCTTCTAAAAGTCAGATAGTTGTTTATTGCCTTGACATCTGATAGAAGGGTGTTCCACAGGGCAGGTGCCACTACTGAGAAGGCCCTCTGTCTGGTTCCCTGTAACCTCACTTTTTGCAGGGAGGGAACTGCCAGAAGGCCCTCGGAGCTGGACGTCAGTGTCCGGGCTGAACGATGGGGGTGGAGACGCTCCTCTAAAAGATCTTGGGCTGTATCTAATGTTGCACTAGCAAGGTTCCACTGGTGCAGTAACACTTAGGTTTCCTTTCTTCCTCCCCTCTTGCGCCTCTGGCATCTATTCTGGAAGGTCCTCCAATCCTCTAGAGTTGATTTTGAGGGCACACGGCCGGCTAGAGTGATACAAGAGGAAGACCAGTTGCACACACAGACAACCCTAGTGCCAAAGGAGCTGCAGCATTAGATATGGCCCTTTCTCCCATGAATTATCTTTAAACAGGTTATGCTCCCGAACCCACTTACAAGGCTACTTGTGTTTACTGTTACAACTGGAGGGAAAGTCTTCCCATTTGATTACCACTTATTTGCATTGCAAAATAAGTGGCTATGCTTATGGGATAAATAAATGACTGCCAAAGGTCTGAAGGAGAATATTGACAATGTATTCATCCTATATGAAATGGCAGTACATACTCTTAATTAATAATTTTGGGCATGCTTATAGTTTGGATTTAAAGAAAACACACCTGTTACACTTTACTGTCAGAAGTATTATTCTTTCTTGCAAGTTCATGTAAGGGGGTGGTGCAATTAAAAGATGGAGTAGCTTGAGGCAGAAGAATAAAGTTTTTGGGACTGCATTGGCTATTCTGAATGACAGACCGGCATCAGTACAGCATAGGGATGAGTATACTCTTTTCTGTACTCTGAAAGATGCTTATTCGTTTTTTCTTCATCCTCGTGCACACAGTGATTATACAAAGAACTCAGTAACTTCTCACATTAACATGAGAACAAACCTTCGTTTTTATCTGCCTGCTTTGGCAGTAGCCAGAAGTAACCACCTACGAGGAAACAAAATGGGGCCATCATTTCTCCATCTCCCAGCAAGCAAAAGTAGCAACTTCCTTTTTGGAAGATTTGCCTGGGAAAGCACTGCAGTTGTTAAAGTGTGCCCCAGCAACAGAACCAACAAATACAATTCTTAGACCATATTTGGATTCCATTTCTGTAGCCAGGTCAGTCTCTTTAAATGCCTTTGGGACAACCCATGTTCCACTTCTGACTTCATTGGTTATTACTGATAGGGTATTAGAACTGTGTCAAAATCGGAGGGGAAGCAAATGAATAATGATGCTGTTGTGCATTAAGAGCCTTCTGTTTCTTCACCCAGTTTCTGGTCCTTCTTGCCACAAGACAACAGGCATATACTGAGCTATGTTTATCCTTGCATCATAATCTCCAGGCTTTTCTTTTTCTTTCTAACTTCTCTACCGTGTCACTTCCACCTAGCCAGAGCTGGTTGGGGGTCAGGTTTTTGGGCACATACATGTGGTTCTTAAGGAGCAGACATCTGATAGGATATGTCTCCCTTACACAGACACTAGGTATTCTCAAGTGCTTATCTTTTGAAGAGGACATTGCAGCCATGGACTTGGGGTGAGAACTAAGCTCCCAGGCTATGAGAGGAAGTGGGCCCCATACAGCAAAAGCTGCTGCTGTTTGCAATGGTGGACAGGATAAGCTAGGGCAACTGTGCCAGGCCAGCGCCAAATCCTCTTAAGCCATGGAATCCTGGAAAAAGTAGAAAGGATGTGAAATTTAATTTAATGGTCCCTCCAGGGCCAGCAAGAAGTGTGACCTGCAAATGATACCTTCTATCTGCTAAAGAGAATGAACGTACCACATTAAAGCCATCATTCTTTTTTCATTAAGCTTATGCCTTGACTATGCTGTAATTTTTTCACAGAATAGCTTGCATATTGTTAAATCGTGTCTCTGTTATGTCTAACAGGTGATCATTGCTGCAGAACTTTTGAAAAATGCAGATGAGTTGGTTAAACAGAAAATTCATCCCACTTCTGTCATTAGTGGATATCGTCTCGCTTGCAAGTAAGAAAACTGTTCAGTGGTGAAATCTACTGCTGAGCAATTTCAACCTTCCCTGTTAAAGTTTTATTGAATCTTAAGATTTTTAGTTTAGGGCAGTGTGTTATTGTGCCTCAGTGACAGCACATTTAATGGCCCCAGCCATCATACAAAAGGTGGGTGGCAAGTAGGGAAAGAGCACTAGTGTTATGCTGCATGTGGAATGTCCTTCGTAGGGAGGCTCAGCTGGCTCTCACTTTGTTATCCTTTTGACACCAGGCAAAGACTTATGTAGGGTTTTTAACATACTGACAGGCCATATATGCAATTTATGCTGAAGGTAAGGAGAGATACATTGGCAGAACAGCTGCCGTAGGCTTTATGTGTCAGCATTTGCTGACTTGATGCTAAGACCCGTGTGTGTGTGTGCACGTGCGCGTGCTGTCTAGGTGTACCCAGGACTGATTCAAATGTCCTCTTCATTTCACAAGCCTGCAGGACCACATTTTTGTCTTTAACCACTGTCGGAGCAGCAAGTATAGTAGAGGTTGTTGCACCCACAGAAGGAGATTTGAGATGATCAGCCTCCTGCAGGTGTAGGAGATCCATTCTGTCTATGACCCTCACACACCCTCTAAGCCACCATAGGATGGCAGTCTTAAGTTGCTGTGATTAAGCTCATTGATCCAGGTTGTGTTTTATTCTTTGCTGGGTTCAGCTTGGTTGTTTTATATGTTGCATAGTATTTTAAAACTCTTTCATAAGCTATCCTTGGAAGGATGCTGGCCATTGAAGGAAATAACTCATTTTCAGCCTTTATTCCATTTTCAAACAGATGAAATTACTGATAATGTTACAATTTCTGTAAGTAGCCAAAGCATTGAGAGTATTAAAATTAAATCATAACTACCTTGTAAAAAATGTGCTTTTATTCAACAGGGAGGCAGTTCGATACATCAATGAGAACCTTGTTATTAACTCAGATGAGCTGGGCAGGGACTGCCTTATTAATGCAGCTAAAACATCAATGTCCTCCAAAATCATTGGAATGTATCCTTTCAGTTTGTGGAAGCAAAGTATTGAGTGCTACCTTTAAGAGAAAAATAGCAATTTTTCTTAGATATGTAGTGGGGGAGGTATAAAGGCATGGTCTAATCCTAAAATCATTGGCATTCCTTTAAGAATGTCTTTCCAGAGAACTTGCATCTGTATGACGTTAGTCTTCACTACTATGAAACTCTTGAATATTTATAATGTCTTTTTAATGTGAGATGTGCAGTAAATTTAACAGATGCTCAACTGCTCCTATTCTCCTTAACAGTTCTCTTATAGTGACAGTGACTTCTTTGCCAACATGGTAGTGGATGCTGCACTTGCAGTAAAATACACAGATTCAAAAGGGCAAGCACACTATCCCATCAACTCCATTAATGTTTTGAAGGCACATGGTCGCAGTCAGAAAGAGAGCATTCTTGTAAATGGCTATGCGTTGAACTGTGTTGTGGGCTCCCAAAGTAAGGTCACATTCTTATTAACAAAGCAATAGAGTTTTGTGTTAGTAGCAAAGACACACATGCACTTTCTTTTTTTGAGGAATCCTAAAGTATTAGTAGATGGCATAAAATATAGTTAACACTTCCGTTTAACATGAAAGTATGATACTAAATAAACTGTAGGAGACATTTGATCCTCTTCTGTCTCGGGCTGCAACTCTGCACCCTCATACCTGGTAGTAAGCCCTCTGAATTTAATGGGACTCACTTTTTAGTAGATGTCTAAAGATTTGTGGTGTAAAAGTGTATCAACCAATAATGCATGATTTGAATGGATAGACACTGATTTAGCCTAGAGGGTTTATGAACAGAGTGGGTTTCAAGAAAATGAGTCTTTGATGAATAACTTTGCTACAAGAATTACTAATAGCACATTTTAAAGAATATTCCTAACTTGATTTTTAAAAATAAATGTGAAATACTGTATTTTAATAAACAACCTAGGGTGTGTGGTATGTTTTTTCTCCTTTTTAAAGGTATGCCCAAGAGAATAGTAAATGCAAAGATTGCATGTCTTGACTTCAGCTTACAGAAGACTAAAATGAAGCTTGGTGTTCAGGTCGTAGTCACAGATCCTGAAAAACTGGACCAGATTAGGCAGAGGTATGCTGTGGGGGGACACTTGGAACTAAAATGATAGTGTGTATATATAGGTTTCAGGCTTGTCTTAGATTAGCGAAACATGTTTAAAAAGAACCAGGGGCAAACACGGAATCTTTTAATTAAGTATTGGTGTGTGAATCTAAGCTCATGGCTAATTTGAAATCAATTAAATCAGTTTACCTTCCCACAAGTTTGCCTCCTTACCTACCTGAATAAGGAGCTCCATAATCTTTGTAATTGTGTGCTATAACTGAAAGCAGTAGAGCTGCCTTCTCCAACCTAGTGCCTTCCAGATGTTTTGACTACAGCTTTTATTATCTGACCAGTGCTCATGCATGGAAGATTTAGTGCCAGTAATACCTTGGCGGGCACCTTATAAAGAAAGGCTGCAGTAGGGCTACATCTGATGGAGCTCCATCTTTTTGTGGGGTCTAGCAACCTTTGCATCATAGAATGGTAGAGTTGGAAAGGACCACAACGGTCATCTAGTCCAACCCCCTGCAATGTAGGAATATTTTTGTCTCATATGGGGCTTAAACCGATAATCCTGAGAGCATAGGAGTTAGCTTTACTAACTCATCTATCTCACAGGCTTATGCTTCTGTCTATTGCTAGACAGCTGGGTTTGGATGGAAAAGTTGTATATTTCATTAATTTACCAGTCTCTGATAGTGGTGGTGCATGTTCTGGTAACCTTCAAATGAGACAATTGTACAGTATGTAGAGCTGTCTTTGAAGATGGTTTGGAAACTACAGTTAATCTGAGATATATCTGCAAAGATTTTATATGGGACCGGGCATTATGATTACATGTCAATTGCACAGACGTCCAACTCATTTCAAAATGCTACTTTTGATCTTTAAAGATCTTTAGCAGAGGCCCTGTATGCGTGTCTGGAAAGCATTTTATATGAAATGGATATTAATATAATTGGGAAGATACACACATTAAATCACAGCTAGTTTTATGGAGCATTTTATCTTTTCGACCACTAATTTCATATTTGAGTTTGTTTCTGTTTAACTAATGCATGCCTACTCTCTCATGCAGAGAGGCTGACATCACTAAAGAGAAAATTCATAAGATCTTGGCCACAGGCGCAAATGTCGTTTTGACTACTGGTGGAATTGATGATATGTGTCTGAAATACTTTGCGGATGCTGGTGCCATGGGAGTACGCAGAGTTCTAAAAAGAGATCTTAAACGCATTGCTAAGGCTTCTGGAGGTAACTACAGACATCTCAGCATTAAATCTTAATACCACAGCTTGCTAGTCTTGTTAGTGAAGTTAAATATATAGAAACACGTTGCTTACTGCCACTTGTTGGACCTTAAAAACCCAAATATGAGTGAGGTTGTTTGGCATAATGAAAGTGGCTTTTGTGAAGCATACTAAAGGCCTTGCTTGTGTGTTGTTTTTTATAAGCCACTCTGTGTTCAACCCTGGCAAATCTGGAAGGTGAAGAAACTTTTGAGGCATCAATGTTGGGACAAGCAGAAGAAGTGGTTCAAGAAAGAATTTGTGATGATGAATTAATCTTAATCAAGAAGTAAGAATTATTCTCTTGCATAAAGTATTGGTACCAGCATATTTTGCTACATCTTTTGGAATTTCCTGTTTGATAGTTGCCATGATGCCTTTTAAATTGTGTGAGCAGTTATATGTGTGGGATAGATTATTTTCAGTCCTCTGTAATTAGTTTGAGACCATGAATTTTCTTGATAAACCTGGATACAATTCAGTTGTTAACTACATAATGAAAAATGAGTAACTCAAAAATACCTAAATAGGGTTGGTTAGATTAATTTTTTTGATAAGGAATAAGGACCTTTCACTTTGTCTTTCTGAAACAGTACTAAGGCACGGACTACAGCCGCCATTATATTACGAGGGGCAAATGACTTCATGTGTGATGAAATGGAGCGATCCTTGCATGATGCTCTTTGTGTTGTCAAAAGAGTATTGGAGTCAAAGTCTGTGGTTCCAGGAGGTGGTGCAGTTGAAGCAGCGCTTTCAATTTACCTAGAAAATTATGCAACCAGCATGGTAAGTTTCTAGTTAATAAATGTTTGGAAACACTTCTGCCTGTGAACTTTGTTTTATTGTAGCTTTGGAGTTTTTTCAGTTGAGAGCAGCCATAATTCACTTAATAATTGTTGAAAGATGCATTGGGAATTTTTAAATGTAAGATTGATTTTAAAAATGGATAGGTTTATTCTGAATACCTATATGGGATCACTTCAACTAACTTTCAGCACAATAGACTTTATTGCTAATAAGGCATTGTTATTTTGCATTACAGTTCTGAAATGCTAATATATAATTCTTTTTTAATTAGGGATCACGTGAACAGCTTGCTATTGCAGAATTTGCAAGATCGCTTCTGGTTATTCCAAACACTTTAGCAGTCAATGCTGCTCAAGATGCTATAGATCTTGTCGCAAAACTCAGGGCATTTCACAATGAAGCTCAAGTGAATCCAGAACGCAAAAACTTGAAATGGTAAGTGTCAGTGCAGAAAGAAGTGGAATTGTTTGTCCGAAGCCCAATGACATATAGCTATCAAACATTCAATTCTAGTCTTAATATGCCAGCACTCAATACAAATCATCTTTAAAAAATGACTTAATCCCTGTGTCTGTAACAGCAGCTTTGCCAAGGTAGGTTTTTCTGGTGGTGTACTTCAGGTACAAGGTTGACAAAAATGGATAAAAGTTTGAGGAAGAGAACAGGAGCTAAATGTTGACTTGCTCTCGCTGTATCAAAAAAGTTACAAAATTGGGATTAAAAGTTAGCTCTTCATTTAGGAATATTAAACCAATCTAAAGTTTATGTACCTATCTAAAACAATTAACTTTGTTTTTAAAGGATTGGTCTTGACTTAATCAATGGAAAGCCACGTGACAACAAGCAGGCTGGTGTATTTGAGCCTACTGTGGTTAAAACAAAGAGTCTGAAGTTTGCAACAGAAGCTGCAATTACTATTCTTCGAATTGATGATGTTATTAAGCTGCACCCTGAAAGTAAAGGTGATAAAGGCGGATGCTATGAAGATGCAGTTCATTCTGGAGCAATTGAAGACTAAATGCATTTTTATTCCAACTGTTCCTGTAAAAGTCTTTGTAGTCTTGTATGTACAAGTGTGTTAATGAAGCTGTTGCACTTCTGCTTAATTACTTAAAATTAAAAAATGGCTGTGTCCTCATATTTGTTCTGATATTTAAGCACACAATAAAATGCAAGGTGGCTAAGAGCTTTTGAGGGCTTAAACTGAAGTCACTATCCAATGCTTTTGGTTCTCTACAAGGAATGCTGTGCAGTCATGCCTAGCGCTAAAGTAGCAGTACCCAAGGTTTTTGCTCTGTGCTGGGGTGGGGCAAGCAACAGCTTAACTTTTCCTGAAGTCAAGAGACTGATTCTGCCCACTAAGGTGCTCTCTGCAGCAGCCAGCAGAGGGATTGGCCATTTTAAGCCATATTTATCCTGTGACTATATGGATCTCAGTATATATGACTTGTTTATATACAACACAGTACTAGTAATTTAAAGTTGGTACAGCATTTGCAGTGATGGAACTGAGATAGTGACGTGGTCACAGTAATTGAAGGAAGAGGCGGCAGTTAAGACAGTTTGTTTTAATTAGAAGCCATGCAAAAAATACAGAATTACCGAAACACTTCCATTATCTTTCTACACACATGGCTATGCCCATCCCTCCTCCTATACACAAAGCAGCAACCCCCCGTTTTCCACCTGTTCGTTCCAGTGCATGCACAAGCGTAACAAGGATCCGACAACCAGATGCTCCAAGAGGATGGCCAAGGGCAACAGCCCCACCTTCAATGTTCACCTGCCACAAAAATTAAGTGTCCCTGTTAAATTCAAATATACCATAGAACAAGGCAGACAAAGGGGCAGGAAGGGAGATGCCTCTGACATTCTAACCAGCCTTCACTGGAGAGATTATCTAATGGTTTTTTAAAAAAATAGAGTAAAGTCAGAAAAAGGAGCAGAGGACCAGTGAGGGTGAAGAAAGTCACTAATGTGATAGTTCGGCAGCAATACTGTGTGAATTCTCTTTAAAAGCTGTGTTGATAAGCAACATTTATTCCAGAAAAAAATGCCTGTAACCCTGGGAGTTGAGGGAGGTAAACTGTCTATTTGCAAGGGGAGTGACCCCCAGTTTCTTCAAAGCAACACAGCGATGGCTGGTAGCCAACAGATTTGGTGGAGCTACCAGGAGGGGGCACGGAGGTGTGACCAAGTTCTGATGCAATTGAATTGCATCATTGTAGTAAAGGACGCATTCCTGGCAGGCAAAATCACTCTTCAGAGAGTGAGTGGTATGGCCTGGCAAGGTCAGTCTCAAGGATCAGATAAAGGCCTGGAGAGGGGCATCTGGCCCCTGGGCCTGCGATTCCCCATTCCTGCACTGGAGGAAGAAAACGGCTTTTGTAAATTCCTCCTTCCCTCTCCCGTCCCTCAACAGTTTAACACCCACCAAACCTGTGTACACTTTTCTTCCAGTAGGAGGCTCACCACCCTGCAAATCATCCCCTTCTGCAAATGAAATGAGCCCTTCTATATTCACCAACCCCCAATATATGCAAATTTATTCTGAATGCCTTCCACCTTATCTGAGAGAGGCTGCACCTAATTATCTCTCCCTTTGTCAGATAAGGTGAGATGATTCCAGTATTGAGCTTTCAGGACGTACCTTTTCCGGGTTCAGTTTTAGCTCTTTTGTTACTGCACAACCTAGAGCAGCAAAGGCTTCATTGATTTCATACAAGTCCACTTGATCCACTGTCCAACCTGCTTTTTCCAGCTGCAGAAGGGCAAACAAATAATTAACATCGAGGCTTCAAGCAATTAGTAGCAAAGCTGGTCTGTGTGCCTTCAGGTTTTAGAAGCGGAATATAACCAACTAGATTCCAGACATTGGGAAAATAGGGTAATGCTATGGGCAGTTGGTTATTGACTCTAAAAATACTGTTTGAAGCCTTCCCATTAACATGGAAGGTGTAAAATTTTACGCATAGGCTCATTAATTGCATGAGTCTCACAGAAACTGTGCCAATGTCTCAGATTTATTCATAGAAACTAAAGGAGTGCATTGCTTGGAAAACAGTAATTTAGCATCAACTGAAGATTTCCCAAAATCAAGGCTTTTTTTCCAGCCAGAAGTCTGTTCCGGCACCTCTCAGGTGGGCACTATTGCCATTATAGGAGAACAAGGGAGGCGTTCATGGTGAGTTCCAGCACTTTTTCTAGAAAAAATGGCACTGCCCAAAACATTTTAAAAACTACCATATTCTTCTGTATATAAGACTTAGGTTTTTCCCCTAAAAAATAATGTCAAAAATTAAAGGGCGTTCTATGCAAAGATACATCTCCCCTCCCCCATTTTCTTAAATCTGAGTCCCCAAAAACAGCAGGCATCTTATATATGGGGCATCTTATAGACGGAAAAATACAGTATATCGTTCGGGAGGCAGCAGAGTGTATGTTTAATACAAGATTTGTTACTCAGGACTAACCAGCTACAGTGGTACCTCAGGTTACATACGCTTCAGGTTACAGACTCAGCTAACCCAGAAATAGTACCTCGGGTTAATAATAATAATATACAATTCTATTTATATCCCGGCCTCCCCAGCCGAAGCCGGGCACAGAGCGGCTAACAACAGTATAATGATAAAACATTCTAAAAATCATTTCATTAAGAACTTTGCTTCAGGATGAGAACAGAAATTGTGCTCCGGCGGTGCGGGAGGCCCCATTAGCTAAAGTGGTGCTTCAGGTTAAGAACGGACCTCCAGAACGAATTAAGTACTTAACCCGAGGTACCACTGTATTCTGAAAAGGTTCGCCCTGTTCCCAATATATTACTTACAGCTTTCTTTATGGCTGAGACAGGCGCAATCCCCATGACAGAAGGATCTACACCAGCTTGGGCCCAGGATACAATCCGTGCCAAAGGGGCAAGACCTCGTTTAAGGGCTTCAGCTTTCTTCATGAGAATTACAGCTGCAGCACCATCATTTAGACCTGGGGTGGGGGGGGGGAGAGAGGGGACACGGCTTGAGACTCAAAACATGCCATTGAAAGCGTTCTCCAGGTAAAGTAAAACCTGAAATTAGATAGAACTACACAGTAGAAATCTTTTGCCCTCTGCCCTTCAGCTGCCTATTAGCACAGGAGTGAATTAACTTTTTCTAGCCAGTGGGCCAAATCCTTATCCCCATGACCCTAGTGTGCCAAATTTAACAGGTAGATTTCCCCGCAAACATTACTAGAGCTCCCCCCCCCAAATGTCACAACTGGAAAGCAATGGCAAATGAGACTTGTATACAAATATAACTTCAACTATAACTTCAAAGTGGTTGATAGGAACACTTATCTTCTTCAAAATTGTAGTCATCAGTAAGTTATCAGTATTAGGTAAAGGTAAAGGACCCCTGACAGTTAAGTCCAGTCGCGAACGACTCTGGGGTTATGGCGCTCATCTCGCTTTACAGGCCGAGGGAGCCGACGTTTGTCCGCAGACAGTTCTTCCGGGTCATGTGGCCAGCATGACTAAGCCGCTTCTGGCGAAACCAGAACAGCGCACAGAAACGCGTTTACCTTCCCGCTGGAGCGGTACCTATTTATCTACTTGCACTTTGACGTGCTTTCAAACTGCTAGGTTGGCAGGAGCTGGGATTGAACAACGGGAGCTCACCCCATCGCAGGGATTCAAACCGCTGACCTTCCGGTTGGCAAGCCCTAGGCGAACCAAATTGTTTAAGGATGGAATATTGAAAAGTGTAACCTGCCACAAAATGTTGCAGTATGGCTCAGTTCCCCTGTTCGGGATTCAAAACATTCCAGCTTATCCCTCCATCCCAGTTTTCCATTCTCACCTCCCCCCAGCCCCAGTCCATCAGCATCCTGCGGCCACTGAGCACACTTATTCCTCACTGGGAAGTTTTGAGGGTTCTCCCCTTGCAGATTTCCCCTAAAGATTTATACATTTCTTTGTACTTCCGCAAAGGTGGGGGTTCCCAGCTTGGTGCTGCTGCATTGGCTACATACACAACAGCACTTTGAGATCGGGTTAAATATATACAAGCAGGACCTGCAAGAAAATGTCACAGAATTCCAGACACTCCCGTCTCATTCCTACAGGGCTTCCATTTCTCCTGTCATCTGTCATCAGCATTCCATGCCCACTGAGCGTGCTCAGTCCATACTGAGTTTTCCCCTTTGAGGGTTTATGAGGGACAGAAACACGCCTTTCAACTTTGAAGGACAACACAACACTTTAAAAGAGGCTTTTGGGATTCTGCATGGCAAACTGTATTTTACAAACAGTACTTTGTACTGGTCTTTAAGGCTGGATCTAGACACATCAAAGAAGCGTTTCAGTTTATAGCATTGTAAATTTAAACAGGGAAAACAGGTAGAGAAAAACGGGACTCCATGTCGCCATCTGGTGGCACAATGTTCTCACACATACAATGAATATAAATTGTTTTTTCTTTACCAGTCTAGTAGAGTCCTAAGTCTCTACTGAGGAAAGGCCTAACCACCTACACCTCCCCCTCCCCCACCCCACTGCAATGCCCCAAGCTGTGGTTGGAGAAAATACATGCCCTTCCCCTACCCCAAGTATTCCCAATTGTATCTGTCTGAAGTTAAATAAAACTTGCTTGAAGCAGATGCATTTTAAGCATTATATTTAAGTGGTATCCATTATGATCCTTAATTACCCACCCTTCACCCTTGAGTCCTGGGAAGGGTTACAAAATTAAAACGCACTATTAAAAATGGTTTATAACATCTTAAACAAACCTGAGGCATTTGCTGCGGTCACGGTTCCTGTTCCATCAGTTATAAAAAAAGGCTTGAGCTTTGCCATCGTTTCCAACTTGGTACCAGGGCGAGGATGCTCATCTGCTTTCACTTCAACCGGACCTGCAAGGCAGCAAGTATTTCAGAAAGAACTGTCTATGTAGAATTTAAAATGGAACCTAAGATCTCTGTACCCTATCCAAATGGAAATTCATCTCCCTGCCCCCAACCCATCCCCCATCCTGTCCTCTCCCATTCACTTCTATGGAAGCAGTCGCTCTGTGCTTGCAGAGCCAGCCCTCCACTGCAGTACAATGGGGAGACACACTCACACAACAACTCATAGCAACTCTGTGTTCCCACAGAAGAATGCCTAGGGCTCCGGTCTACTTCCAATACGTACAAAGGTACACAACAACAGTACTGCTTAGAGTTAACCCATGGAACATTCGGCTTCTGAGGTTCCACCTCTCTTTTTAATAATAAATAAATAATAATAATAATAATAATAATAATAATAATAATAATAATTTTTATTTATACCCCGCCCTCTCCAGCCAGAGCTGGGCTCAGGGCAGCTAACACCAGTAAAATTACAGTAAAACATAATAGGGGGGGAACCCAATTTAAAATACAGGTTAAAATGCAACTTAAAATGCAGCCTCATTTTAAAAGTAGCCCATAAATCAAAACCATAATGGGAGGGAAACATAAGGGTCAGACTGAGTCCAAACCAAAGGCCTGGTGGAACAGCTCTGTCTTGGAGACCCTGCGGAAAGATGTCAAGTCCCGCAGGGCCCTAGTCTCTCACTCTTTTGTTGTTGTTTAGTCGTTTAGTCGTGTCCGACTCTTCGTGACCCCATGGACCAGAGCACACCAGGCACTTCTGTCCTCCACTGCCTCCCACAGTTTGATCAAACTCATGCTGGTAGCTTCAAGAACACCATCCAACCATCTCATTCTCTGTCGTCCCCTTCTCCTTGTGCCCTCCATCTTTCCCAACATCAGGGTCTTTTCCAGGGAGTCTTCTCTTCTCATGAGGTGGCCAAAGTATTGGAGCCTCAACTTCACGATCTGTCCTTCCAGTGAGCGCTCAGGGCTGATTTCCTTCAGAATGGAGAGGTTTGATCTTCTTGCAGTCCATGGGACTCTCAAGAGTCTCCTCCAGCACCATAATTCAAAAGCATCAATTCTACGGCGATCAGCCTTCTTTATGGTCCAGCTCTCACTTCCATACATCACTACTGGGAAAACCATGGCTTTAACTATACGGACCTTTGTTGGCAAGGTGATGTCTCTGCTTTTTAAGATGTTGTCTAGGTTTGCCATCGCCTTTCTCCCAAGGAGCAGGCGTCTTTTAATTTCGTGACTGCTGTCACCATCTACACTGATCATGGAGCCCAAGAAAGTAAAATCTCTCACTGCCTCCATTTCTTCCCCTTCTATTTGCCAGGAGGTGATGGGCCCAGTGGCCATGATCTTCGTTTTTTTGATGTTGAGCTTCAGACCATATTTTGCGCTCTCCTCTTTCACCCTCATTAAAAGGTTCTTTAATTCCTCTTCACTTTCTGCCATCAAGGTTGTGTCATCTGCATATCTGAGGTTGTTGATATTTCTTCCGGCAATCTTAATTCCGGCTTGGGATTCATCCAGCCCAGCCTTTCGCATGATGAATTCTGCATATAAGTTAAATAAGCAGGGAGACAATATACAGCCTTGCCGTACTCCTTTCCCAATTTGGAACCAATCAGTTGTTCCATATCCAGTTCTAACTGTAGCTTCTTGTCCCACATAGAGATTTCTCAGGAGACAGATGAGGTGATCAGGCACTCCCATTTCTTTAAGAACTTGCCATAGTTTGCTGTGGTCAACACAGTCAAAGGCTTTTGCATAGTCAATGAAGCAGAAGTAGATGTCTTTCTGGAACTCTCTAGCTTTCTCCATAATCCAGCGCATGTTTGCAATTTGGTCTCTGGTTCCTCTGCCTCTTCTAAATCCAGCTTGCACTTCTGGGAGTTCTCGGTCCACATACTGCTTGAGCCTTCCTTGTAGAATTTTAAGCATAACCTTGCTAGCATGTGAAATGAGTGAAATTGTGCGGTAGTTGGAGCATTCTTTGGCACTGCCTTTCTTTGGGATTGGGATGTAGACTGATCTTCTCCAATCCTCTGGCCACTGCTGAGTTTTCCAAACTTGCTGGCATATTGAGTGTAGCACTTTAACAGCATCATCTTTTAAAATTTTAAACAGTTCTGCTAGAATACCATCACTTCCACTGGCCTTGTTATTTGCAGTGCTTTCTAAGGCCCATTTGACTTCACTCTCCAGGATGTCTGGCTCAAGGTCAGCAACCACACTACCTGGGGTGTACGAGACATCCATATCTTTCTGGTATAATTCCTCTGTGTATTCTTGCCACCTCTTCTTGATGTCTTCTGCTTCAGTTAGGTCTTTACCACTTTTGTCCTTTATTATGGTAATCTTTGTACGAAATGTTCCTTTCATATTTCCGATTTTCTTGAACAGATCTCTGGTTCTTCCCATTCTGTTGCTTTCCTCTATTTCTTTGCATTGCTCGTTTAAGAAGGCCTTCTTGTCTCTCCTTGCTATTCTTTGGAAATCTGCATTCAATTTCCTGTATCTTTCACTATCTCCCTCGCATTTTGCTTGCCTTCTCTCCCCCGCTATTTGTAAGGCCTCGTTGGACAGCCACTTTGCTTTCTTGCATTTCTTTTTCATTGGGATGGTTTTAGTTGCTGCCTCCTGTATAATGTTGCGAGCCTCCACCCATAGTTCTTCAGGCACTCTGTCCAGCAAATCTAAATCCTTAAACCTGTTCCTCACTTTCGCTGTGTATTCATAAGGGATTTGGTTTAGATTGTATCTTACCTGTCCAGTGGTTTTTCCTACTTTCTTCAGTTTAAGCTTGAATTTTGCTATAAGAAGCTGATGATCTGAGCCACAGTCAGCTCCAGGTCTTGTTTTTGCTGACTGTATAGAGCTTCTCCATCTTTGGCTGCAGAGAATATAATCAATCTGATTTCGATGTTGCCCATCTGGGGATGTCCATGTGTAGAGCCGTCTCTTGTGTTGTTGGAAAAGCGTGTTTGTGATGACCAGCTTGTTCTCTTGACAGAACTCTATTAGCCTTTGCCCTGCTTCGTTTTGATCTCCAAGGCCAAACTTGCCAGTTGTTCCTTTTATCTCTTGATTCCCTACTTTAGCATTCCAATCCCCTATAATGAGCAGAACATCCTTCTTTGGTGTCACTTCTATAAGGTCTTGTAAGTCTTCATAGAATTGGTCAATTTCAGTTTCTTCAGCACCAGTAGTTGGTGCATAAACTTGGATTACTGTGATGTTAAAAGGTCTGCCTTGGATTCGTATCGAGATCATTCTATCATTTTTGAGACTGCATCCCAGTACAGCTTTCGCCACTCTTTTGTTGACTATGAGGGCCACTCCATTTCTTTTACGGGTTTCTTGCCCACAGTAGTAGATATGATAGTCATCCGAACTGAATTCGCCCATTCCCGTCCATTTTAGCTCACTGATGCCCAGGATGTCAATATTTATTCTTGCCATCTCATTTTTGACCACATCCAACTTACCCAGGTTCATGGTTCTTACATTCCAGGTTCCTATGCAATATTTTTCTTTACAGCATTGGACTTTCCTTTCGCTTCCATGCATATCCACAACTGAGCGTCCTTTCGGCTTTGGCCCAGCCGCTTCATCAGCTCTGGATCTACTTGTACTTGTCCTCTGCTCTTCCCCAGTAGCATGTTGGACACCTTCCGAACTGAGGGGCTCATCTTCCAGCGTCATAACTTTTATATGTCTGTTGTCTTTGTCCATGGAGTTTTCTTGGCAGGGATACTGGAGTGGCTTGCCGGTTCCTACTCCAGGTGGATCACGTTTGGTCAAAACTCTCCACTATGACCTGTTCATCTTGGGTGTCCTGCTCGGCATAGTTCATAGCTTCTCTGAGTTCTTCAAGCCCCTTCGCCACGGCAAGGCAGTGATCCATGAAGGGGCTCTCACTCTTTACTTACTGTTAAATGAATTAGACTTTAAGACAAAGTTTCAGAAGGTCAGGAAACGTTGGCTCAGAACCGTTTCAAACAGGAGACCTCTGAAAAATTGCTTTGCAGCCTGACAGCAGTGAAATGGTTACCTACCATCCATCATTTCAGCTTTACTTCTCACAGTGACAATGTAAATTACTAATCTTATGGGCCAGACTCCACCCACCTCTGAGTTAGATCATTATCCCTGATAACAGAGAAAGAACTGAAGCACAGAAACAGATACAGACCATGATAACCAGTCATACGCCCTGTACCCAGAACAGGTGTTGCTATGAATGCATACTCACCTTTCCTAGAAGGCACAGGAACAGGAACAATCTCTTTATCAAAATAGCCAGCCTTCTGGGCATTTTCAGCCTTGTTCTGTGACTGTACAGCCAGTTGATCTTGCTCCTCTCGACTAACCTGCCACTGCTTGGCAACATTTTCAGCTGAAACCAGGAGTTGGGGAGTATATATTCATTATCAAGACACAGCAAGAGTCACATTGCCTTATGCACAGCACAGCTTTAATTGCATCAAAAGTTCAGTAATGAACTATGGGAACCTGCTGCCTCCAACGTTCAATGCTTACTCACTCATGACACGATCAAATCTATTTTGTTGGAAAGGTATGCCTGTTGCTTAAATAAATGTTTAAAGCTATTGCTGAAGGAAATGCGAAAGCTGAAATGGTCCATCTAATATTTAATAAATAAAAATAATATCCAATATTGAACTAGACTCTTCCCCCACCCACTTGACAATGCCATTTGGAAGAATCATACGGCTTACCAGTTATACCCATGTGGTAGTGGTAGAAGGCATCTGTCAAACCATCCAAGATCAGAGTGTCCTGCAAGGAGGCTTCCCCCATCTTCAACCCATTGCGCATATGAATGACATGAGGCGCCTGCAAGTAAATCATTTTGACACATTTAGAATTTGAAGAATGACGTTGTTTGGAGGTGGGTGGAAATCAAGTCTCTTCTGGCCAGTCCCTCGCCATGTCACAGCTATTCCGATTTCTGTAAACAAATGAGGTCTACAGAAGGGGCCGCAGTACAAGGTTTGCTTATGGAAGATTCAACCCCAGTTGAAAGAATTGCGTAGGAGGTAACAGGGTATACCTCTTCCAGAGCCCTTGGAGGACTGATGATGATCTGAGTAGGCCATACATGGGCAAATAGTCAATCCAGAGACATCCAAGGTATGCTCAGTTGGCGAAGTAGTTGACTAGAAAAGGATCCTACCTGTTCTGGATGGGGTTGGACCACTGGTGATGTCAGGACTTTAGGGCAAAGAGAGAGGAAGGAGCAGGAAGGCTCCTAACACAGCAGGACTGTGATTTGAAGTGAAACGCTTGCCATCTAAAGAGGGGAGCCCCCATTAAGTCAATTAAGTCCAGAGTCTAACTTTACTTAACTGAACCATTGAATTACACACACACTCTGCCGCCCCATTTCTACAGCTTGGGGATGTTGTTAGACCCAGCCTTGTTTCAGTCATAATGATTTCACTATGCAAATAATGGCTATTCTAAACTAGTCCAAATCTTTCTGCCCTGAGAATTGTTCCAAACCACTAATCTGCAAAAACCAACTAAGTCTGAGGGCCCTTTTATGAACAGCAAAAGCCTCACCTTGCTCATGCTTTCCATGCCTCCAGCCACTACAATACTGGAATCTCCTATCATGATGGACTGAGCGCCTAAGCACACGGCTTTCAGGCCTGAACCGCATATCATCTGGCAGCTCCAAGCAGGTATCTCATATGGAATCCCAGCGGCGACACTGGCTTGTCGGGCAGGATTCTGACCAGCACCTGCAGAAATAGAAAGAATTCATCAGCATGCAGAGACAACTAGGCTCAACTACTCTCATTCCTTCCCCCTGACCAACTTTTGGCCCTCCCCATTCCTTTCCATATGAAAAGGCAAAAAGGACACAGAAACACCATTTGGCTACAATATTCTCAAGCATCCTGTTTTGTTCTTAAGTGGATAGCTGGCTCTTGCTTGCAGAACCAGACACTGCTTTCCAAAACCTACACTTAACTCTGCATTTCAACACCTGCCTTTGGATTGCTCAAATCACCTCTGTTCTGGATTTTCTGGTGTCAAGAGTGTTTTCTGCTCTTCCCTGACACCCGATTTGGGGCTTCTGTGCCTTCAGGATAAATTACAACATTCCTATGAGCTGGGCTTCATTTAGTTTTGAACTCCCACGTTCCACTGACACAACTTCTGCACCTTCCCTCCGTCTTCCATGTTCTTTTTCTGGGCACCTTCCAGGAGTCAAAATAAAACCTCCTTGCTTCCTGACCACTTTTCAACCCTGCACAACAGTTCTGCCAATTAGCATTGTTATGAGGGCACCCTATGTCACCTCAGCCCTCCCCCAACTGCCTACTAGAGGACGCTTAACCATGGAAGACCATCTCAGGTTAGCTTGGATGGGGGAAGACTGTGGGGGGTTCAGCAAGCGAGGGATTAGGAAGAAAGTATGAACCGGGGTTAGGGACTGAGAAGGTATCAGGGGGAGCATAGGTAGTGAATAGGATTATTGTGGACTGGAAACTCAGGAGTGGGCAAGGAACATTTTTATAAGATTCATTCGCAGAATGAGGGAGAGTAGGGAACTTCAGGCCAAAGGGCAAAATACAACCTTTCAGAGCTCTTTATCTGACTCTTGGGGTGGAGGATAGAGAGGGATGTGCGAGTGTGGAGAAAGTACCCTACTGTGCAAATTCACCTCAACAGCTCCATCGACTTTTCCCTCTGCTTTCCCCCCCTCTCCACTGACATGCGTCCCCTGGAAGGTTGCCCAGAAGGGACTGCTGCCCTCAGTCTGAAGAAGGCTCCCCACCCCTTGGTTAGCATGTAGGGATGTGCTGTGACAGGCTTTTAAACTCCAGATGTTGACCTTTCAAGGTAAGGGAAACTCTTCCTACTAAGCAATTATTCCTTAGAGGACAACCGCTCCCTTATAAACCAACTTCCCACGAGTTATGATGCAACCTGAGGTAAGGTTATTTCAGAATTCCCTTCTGAGATTTAAATTAAATGAATTAGAGTAAATGAGGATGTTCGCTACCATTTGCTCACAAATAAAATCCAAGTATTTGCTCTCAGGAAATTTGATATACCAGCACTGACATGAATAAAAATGGTTAAGTAGGGTTGCAATCCAGCAAACTGTTGTAGCTTGAATACCCTCGATGGGGCCGGAGGTGAGAGAGCTGTGGCTTATCAATAAAGCCTCTTCTCTGGCCGTATGGCCCACCACATGTTCTGACTGATGTGGCACATAGGGAGTTCTATATGTTGTGACAGAGAGGGCAGATGACAGGACCAGAGAAGGAGCAGTCACAGTTGCTTCATCTCTGGCTGCCAGGGGCAATGAAAGGTTACAAGACAACTTGCTGTAAGCTGGCAACCCTACTTACACAGGGGAAGAAAAGGTGAGCTGTACTGTAGAGGAATATTAAAAATATGACTCATAGTATAAATGCATATCTTGTCTAAGTATTACAAAAGAAGAAGAAGAAGAAGAGTTTGGATTTGATATCCCGCCTTTCATTCCCCTTCAGGAGTCTCAAAGCGGCTAACATTCTCCTTTCCCTTCCTCCCCCACAACAAACACTCTGTGAGGTGAGTGGGGCTGAGAGACTTCACAGAAGTGTGACTGGCCCAAGGTCACCCAGCAGCTGCATGTGGAGGAGCGGAGACATGAACCCGGTTTCCCAGATTACGTGACTACCGCTCTTAACCACTACACCACACTGGCTCTAGCGAAGAGGGCAAAACAGATTCCAGACCAGCACCTGAGAAAACTGGTTCACTTAAGACATACCTGCAGCCAAGACTTGTCCAAATATAACCTCAGATACTTCTTTAGGTTCAATTTTTGCCCTCTTCAAGGTTTCCTTTATGGCCACGGAAGCCAGCTCATGGGCGTGCAAAGTAGACAAGGCACCATTGAAGGATCCTAGATAAAATGCAAGTTAAGTTGTTATACTACAGACAGGCCTTTTTCAACCACTAAATAAGTACTTTAGGAAAAGGTTTGTGAATCCAGGTCCAGTAAGGCATATGTAGATGAAGTAATATGGGGTGGGGTGTTGCATAACTGGAATTGTACATATGACTCAAATTATGTTTCCTAGTAAATCTTTGTGCATAAGTGAAACATAATCTTGTCCATGCTGACTTTAAAATTAGTCTCACTAATTTAAATGAGACTTACTCCCAATAAGCAAGGATTTATGTTGGTGGGAGCAGACTTATTGTTGGGGGGCAGAATGTCAGTTAATTAAGTATTTTTATTGTTTTAGTTGATCATGGGGGGGGCAGCAGCTGGCCTTCCAACCCCCCCTTGGTTACACCCATGACTGAGTATTATGCAAATAAAGGCTCCCTTTGGTTTGTTTTCTATTTTGCTGTCTTTCAGTTTCAGTCATTCATGCTCAAAATCAACTAAATTTAGGGTGGGAAAGCACTCTCCTCAATGCAACATACCCCATAACACACACACACTGCCTGTGCTGCTCTTCACACTTGCTTTGTGCAAAATGGGTTTAAAAAACGTATTCATTGTCAAACTGGAAACTCTGGTGAGAAGCCAAATAAAAAAAGAGAGGCAGATGTATTAAAGCTAAGTTGTGCAATAATATTAAGAGTTAGTATGGAGAATAAAAAATAGACTATCAAGAGTGGGGAAAGATGATTTTTAAATAGAAGACAAAAGAGTAAACTTGTTGAAGCAGATAAGAGGCTGCATTAAAGTAGAGGCAATAATCTATTTTGTCCTGCGGTTACACACAGAGGAAACACACCCCTCATAAAGGCATGCCACATGTAATCAATGTTGAAAACAACTCTGCACATGTCCAGAGGTACTCAACCTGCATTTTTTAGATCAGGAGTTGGCATTGCAGCTTTCTCCCAAAGCGAGTTGCCGACCCTGGATCCCCCTCTCTAAGGACATTGTCACATGACCCAAGAACCACATCCTTTCACCCAGGGCTGGATTTAGGTTTGATGAAGTCCTAAGCTACTGAAGGTAATGGGGCCCTTTATATGTCCAGCTGTCCTTTGTCAACAACAAATTCTCCTGTTTTTTGTGTTGAGTATATGCTATATAGTAATTTATGGATCTAATAGGTATCTAAAGCCATTTGCACATATCAATATATATATTTTATCAAAGTAACTTACATCATAGGCACCCTATGTATAGAAATGAGCAAACCAGTGATATTTTAGGGAGCAGGCTAGCAGGCGGGGCCCATTACTTACACCATAGGAACCTACACAAAACAAAACACTGTTGCTGTATGTAGGTTTTATTTTGTTTTTTATCTTATATTTTGGAAATGTACATCCAGGTGTTGTTTTTTCCCCTTTAAATTGTTTAGGGCCCCCCAAGAGAGTGGGGCCCTAAGCTAGAGCTTGTTTAGTTTATCCGTAAATCCGGCACTGCTTCTACCTTGCAGCCATCTCTTTGCAGAGGACTGGCTAAAGAGCAGCATTAGGTTCTGTTAATCTAATGAGAGAACAGAAGCGAGCCGAGCTTTCATGGTTCTACCCGGCGCAGGCCAATCGGAGGAAGAGCGCGATTCGTCAGCGCCTCTCACGAAGCAATCACAGGGCTGCTCCGTCCGGTGGACAGTTCCTACCCAATCACTGGGCAAGGCGGAGCCTGGAGTGACCACGTTAATATTTACCACCGGCTCTACGCCACAAGTACTCCACGAAAATTAGAAACTCCGAAATGAAGATTAGGTTGTCTGTTCTATTGAACTCAGCGCGGCTGGCTGGCTTCCGAGTTGACATGTTTGCACGGTTAGGTTTGGGCGATCTGGGGAAAATTACTGTAAAAGCTTGCAGTCCTCATGAAAACAGAGAAGAGTTTAGTCAAAATTTACAAGACGCCCACCTTTCATGTAGTTGCAATCACAAAAATGTTATTTAATTTTGGATTAGGGCCAACAAGCACGTTGATTTGGGATGACGTCTAATGGATCAAAAGGACAGCTCATCTTCAGATTCTCGCACTCTTCGTCCTCTCTTAAAAAACACACGAAGGGCTGGCCAATCTAAACTGCCCACACCCTTCCTTCGAGTCTGCAGTTCCCCTTCCACGAGAAATGGGCTACAGCTCAACTGGAGGGGCACTAAAATGATACTGGAGAGGCACTGCGAAGTAGCAACGCCCGAGCGATTGCTTCGCTTTCCAGCCGCGATCAGAAAGATCAGATCAGAAGAATCTTTATTTGCATCAGCCATAACAATAAAATAAAATAGGCTGAAGATAGAGGTAAAATCTTAACTAGGCAAAATACATTTTGGAGGTTTACATCAATGATCAAGATCAGAAAGGAAGCGGAGCTTCTCCAATGGGTAAAATATTCCTTCCAGGCCCAAAGCCGCCGCAGCCGGCCTTGCGCGCCCTCCCACTCACCGACCGGGGTCCTGACAGCAGCCACGAGCACAACACTTTCCCCGCTTGCATCCATGCCTCCTCCAGGTCCTGCTTCGGCGGCTGGTCCTGCTGCACCTTACGCCTGGCCCTTAAGCCGCCTCGCGCCGCCCTAAAATCCCACGCGCGTTCTCATTGGCTGCGCGGGGCTACTCCCACCCCCTCAAGCGCCTCCGTCACGGAGGGCTCGGCTGAGCGTGCCGTCACGTGACAGGCGGGAGGCGGGAGGTTGCGTTTTCGCTTCCAGAGAGGCTTTGAAGGTGACGCCGTCTCCGTGCCGAAAAGATGGAGGATGCAAGTGTGCGGGAAGCTTCACTGAGGACTTGCAAAATTGTCCAGTAGCACCTTAGAGACCAACTAAGTTTGTTCTGGGTATAAGCTTTCGTGTGCATGCACACTTCTTCAGATGCACACGAAAGCTTATGCCCAGAACAACTTAGTTGGTCTCTAAGGTGCTACTGGACTTTTTAAAAAAATTTATATATATTTCGACTGCGTCAGATCAACACGGCTACCTACCTGAATCTGAGGGCTTGCAGTTATCACTCCCTCAGCTTTCCTCCCAGGAGCCCATGGGAGGCTAACACAGGGTTTCCCCGCTGAAGCGATTCGAAATGATCGATTTATTATCGTTCCTATTCCCTGCCCCCACCCCTTAAGGAGATCAGAGATTAGACGAACAACATTTTGTCCTCACAATAGGGTCCCCAGCTTGTGCGTGCTTGCTTTCGGAGCGCTTCCCTAGAAAAGCACAGCTTCACATATCCACATGGAAAATTCTATATGATTTGTGTAATGTGCACATTTGTATTCTGTTTTGCAGATGGGGTGGAGGGGCTAAAACAGAACAGGTCACAAGCAAGCACCTGGCAGGGTGTCAACAGGCGAAGCTTTCTCTGTAATTTTATTTCTGTACTATAAAAGGCACAACAGGACAATGGCATAGCGTGGGGGGTGCCAGGGGTGCCGGCCGCGCCAGCCGCAACATTTGGGGGGGCGCGTTTGGCCGGCCCTCCTCGAGGAAGCAGGAACCCCACTGTCCTCGGACCTCCTCCGAAGCCTGGCGGTGGGGCGGAGAGACCTCCTCCCGCCGCCAGCCTTCGGAAGGCTGTCCTGAAGACTTGTGGTGGGAGCAGTGGCGTAGCGTGGGGGGTGCAGGGGGGCCTGCTGCACCTGGCGCAACATCTGGGGGGGCGCGGAAGAGACTCGAGTGCTAAAATCCACGGGTTAGGGGGCGCAAATTACTTGCCTTGCCCCGGGTGCTGAGAACCCACGCTACGCCACTGCAACAGGATGCATTTCTGCCTCTGTAAGGGGACAAGAGCACTGCTCTCCCCCAGTGCTGATCCAAAATCATGCATAGGACCCAAGTTTCAAGAGTTGTAAACCAGTTGTCACCTTGGGTCATAAATTTATCATCAGCTGGCAACCCTAACCCAACAGGCATGGTAATTTCAGATTGGGTTAGGGTCAAAAGATATTTGCAGCAACTAAAGTTCAGATGCCCTTGCATGGATAAAAAGGAAGCTGTTAATCTAAAGAATATTTGTTGTAATTATTTATTGTTACTTGTTTACAACATAACAACTATAACAATGTTATCAGCACAAGTCAAACAGCCAGCTGCTTCTTTTTCTAGGGAGAATCCTTAAGTTCTAGACACCTTAACATTAAATCAGACATGAACTCTAGAAAGTAAAGTCTCAACCAAGACCTAGAAGAGCCATGCCTACTCTTAACTTTTCCTTTCATATTTCTTAATACCTAAATCATCAGTCAATTTGCTTTAAAATGCAGACTCATTCTTAACATTATAATTATAATAACTATTAAATTTATTACCCAGCCTTCACCCTAAGGTCCTATGACAGGTTACAACAATTAAAAATACAGTTTACAACACTTAAAAAGCTTATAATTAAAAAATGCAATAGCAAAAAACCCAGTGTTGGTCCTGAAAATATATATTTCAAGGGTCCTAGACCAGGGTAAAGACCTGCATCTTCTGGATTCACCAAAAACATTATACACTGAAGATTTGTTTTTCTGCTTTGCTGAAAGTCATTGTGCAAGATAATGATCTTCCCATTAATTTCTTCCTTGTTGATCTGATTTGCCAATAGAAGTTCCCATAAGAGCATGCAAACTAGTGTGCCTTAAACTCCGCACATAAACAGAGTTTGGCTCTGAAACCTGTTTTCAGTGCCAGGATTCAACCCTGGAACATATGATGCAATACTAAAGAGTATCCAACCAGATAAATACCATGAATTACTACATAGTATGTAATAAAACTATATTAAATTCTGTCTTATGAAAGATCTGATCAATCACATGCATGACAAATCGCATTGAGCTCCATTGTGAACTACTAGTCCATTTGTGGTAGTAAACCTCTAGGTTACAGTGAAGAACCCTGCCTTTTCCCTTTTTCTTGTTACCAGATGGGTAAATACTGCATCCCAACTTTCCTCTTATCTCCCAAAATTTTCTATTTCATGACATGGAACCTTTTCTGGTTTTTCCATTTCTGCAAAGTTGGGCCTTTAAGACTCTGCCTCATAATTCCTATTTGATAACTCTCCACTTATTCACCCCAATCTCTGCAATGGTAATTAAGTATAATTAAGTATATTTTCCAGGCACTGTATATTGTCCAGGCCTTGCTTGTGTACAGCATTATTCTATAGTGGTGTTTCAAGCTTCAAAACTGTATTATTACTTGCGAATCATTTTGTATCGGCATGAAGCCAGCTCTAAACTTTTAGTCATTTTAAAATAAATATTACAATTATAACAAGAAGCAGCAAGCATACTAATATTGGTCTGTGTTAAATTCCCAAATGACGTAAGGTTATCAAAGCCAATACAAGTGCATATGTGGACATAATAATTTCCAGTAAAGAATCCATGAATACTACTTTTTTATTCTGCTAAATTAGCCCTTCAGTGAACATGTGTGCAAGAGATGTTTGTGTAAATGTGTGTGCTAATGCACTAGCAGATCTGGTGGTACTACCATTTGGCCTATTGCTGTAAGTAGATGGGGGATCTATAAGCAAGGAAAGGCCTTCTACCCAAGGCCTCTGACAGGAGAGCATCCTTGTCCCAAATGGGCTATAGTTCATTGATGATATGTTCTAGCTAGCAGATGTTGGTGACAAATGGTGCTCTGTCACTTTCTCTTCTGTTTTTCAAAGGAGACTTCTTATTATTGAGTATTCACGTTACAGATGCTGATAAACAGCAGTAAAGCAGTGCAGGCTTATAGCAGCCATACCACCTTCCCTTTCCTTTGTGAAATTCAGTTTGTTGAGTAAGTAGGCGAAAGGCAAACTTCTGTTTCTCCACCTGAGTCCCCTATGTGCAATAGAGGAATAATAATAATTGATCCTACAGCGATAGTGTAAAATTACTGATATTCTATGTGAAGTACTCTGAATATTCTAAAGTACTGTATAAAACAAAGAGATATAATATGGGTTGTTTGCAATGAAGTTGTTCTCTCCCCCTCCCTCTCATCTCCTTGTGCACTCCCTCAAATCTGCTCTGTAGGGTTAGGGAAACCCCTAAAACAGATTGGGGCTGGATGGTAGGAGAGGGAGGTACAAGGGCACAAGAGGAAGTCCTTACATGACTGGAACAAGTTTGCTGGATACCATCCTATGTCATCACTGCAAATGATGGTCAAATGTCACATTAAGGTGAACTGCTAGTGTAATCAAATAATAGAGAGTTTAGAAAAGTTGGTAAATCAGCAACTATGAAAGTCAAGAGGTCCTTCTGAAGGTGAATGCCAGCAAAAATTTGAAGCCAAGAATCTACCACTCTTGGTGCACTAAGTAAACATTAACAAATAGTTGCAGGGGTGTATGTGTGGATATCAGTAGTTCATTTCGTAATGCCTTTTTGTCAAAACGATCCTGTGTTATTTCAATAAAAACTGCTGACGTCTGAGGGGATACTCAAAAGTGTATTCAGGATAGTAGTCACGATGAGTTTTTATTTTGCTCCTCCAACTTTTTAAAAACACCCCACTACCACCAATATATACATTACTAGCACCTTGAACCCAGTGTTGCTTGGGAATACTAATGCACTAAAAATCAGTGCAGTTTTAGAAGTTTCAGTCCATCATACTGATTTAAAATGACATGCATACATAGACACAAACCTGCTTATTGATCTCAGGAACCGTCATGTAAAATTTGGTTACGATATCATAGAATCATAGAGTTGGAAGAGACCACAAGGGCCATCGAGTCCAACCCCCTGCCAAGCAGGAAACACCATCAGAGCACTCCTGACATATGGTTGTCAAGCCTCTGCTTAAAGACCTCCAAAGTAGGAGACTCCACCACACTCCTTGGCAGCAAATTCCACTGTCGAACAGCTCTTACTGTCAGGAAGTTCTTCCTAATGTTTAGGTGGAATCTTCTTTCTTGTAGTTTGGATCCATTGCTCCGTGTCCACTTCTCTGGAGCAGCAGAAAACAACCTTTCTCCCTCCTCTATGTGACATCCTTTTATATATTTGAACATGGCTATCATATCACCCCTTAACCTCCTCTTCTCCAGGCTAAACATGCCCAGCTCCCTTAGCCGTTCCTCATAAGGCATCGTTTCCAGGCCTTTGACCATTTTGGTTGCCCTCCTCTGGACACGTTCCAGTTTGTCAGTGTCCTTCTTGAATTGTGGTGCCCAGATATCTTACGAGGTTTCCAAATGCAGAACAAACAATATAGTTACATAATGTGTGGCTGCATTTTCCACATCACATGCCTTTTTAAGAACTTGAAGATTTATTAAGAAGTCAGAAGTGTTAATGGTTCTTATGTATCACAAACAATTCTGCAACAGTTAAGAAAACTGAAATACATCAACTTATTAGAACAGTTCTGACTACAAATTTTGCATCAACTTAAAACAATTAGTGAATAAAATATGGTTCTAGATTGGGGTATTTCCCCATTTGATTTCACTATTAAACAGTGTGTACTTACTATATTTGGTGGGACTACTACTACTGCAGCAGCTTTCCAGTGTAGTAGTTGTGGTCCCACCACCAATGATAAAGCTGAATTTCACAGACCACCTGAATGGAGCTCATAGACTACCAGTGGCTCACAGAATACTATCCGAGAACCTCTGACATAAACATTATTCAAGATGATTGGATTGAATTATAATCCCCTTCACAGTAGTTACTCCTGTAACTATGTATTTACACTGGGGCATTGTTTCTTGTGAGTTCCCAGCCACTATGTTAAGACTACTCCAGTCTCCAATGCTTTAAAAGCTATGAATTCCAGCTGTGACATCTGCTTCACCTTTCTTGTGTCCTGATCTTATGAGTTATGACCACCTATTATCTAATATAATTTGATACATATCCTCCAGGATTAATATTCCTTGTTTTGAGGCTGCCTTCATGAACAGTCGCCCACTGCCTGGACCCTGGACCTCCTGAGTCTCTCCCTTTGCAATTGTTGACCACTTGTGACCTCTTTAGGCAACTCTGCTTGTCAGTAAATTTCTGAACAAGCTCATCTTATTGGCCCTGGTTCTGTTAAAGGTTGTTCATACCATGACTCACCTTGATACTGTTTTCAATCTTCACTTTTCTTCGACTGCCACATATAGCCTTCCTTCTGATTTTTTTTAAAAAAGAGAATAGCGAAGTAATAGTTTCTGTGAGTACGCCTACAGCTTTAAGTGTAAATTTAACTATTCTCTCCTCCTTCATCCCTGTAATAAAACCTGGGAGTTGTAATGCCAGAGTAGTGCCAGGACCCCTGAGACACAATTCCCTCATATTTCTGTAGAGCTACAATCTCCAGAGGACCTTAGCATCATCCATAACAGTTTAAGGTGGCAATGCTAAGTACCTTACCTGGGAGTAAATCTCATTGAACGTATTGATTTAGGGTCACTTCTGAGTAAATAAGGATGATATGTTTACACTTTGTCGTTTAACTAAATAATAGCACCACAGACACACGTGAAGATGCTCTTCCTGTTGCATCACCATCCTTAGCAGATACAAGTATGGAAACCCCATGATGAAATTTTAAAAACTGTAGGAATGATGCATAGGTATATTCCAGATACTATGAAATACTATTAGTGTTAGATGGGGGGCTTCCATGTCAACGTACTAATATTTACACATGGAAAACAAGACATTTCCACGGAATTACAACATGGATTGCTACTGTTAAGTAAACCCTGGTAATTCTATCAGCCCTATAGGGAACAGGCACACTTTTCCCCTTAAAAAAATGTGTTTGTGGAGTTAGTTAATTCCAGAGTTCTTTTTCTGTTCATAATATAGCAGATCTGCCCTCTAGTGATGAGTGTACTTTATTTATTTATTTTACTCCTGCCAACGTGCTGGAGGCAACACTGCTAAGAAAACACAGAAAGGGTTGTTGTTGTTTTACAAAGGTTGAAACTACAATAAAACACTTTAATAAATTCCTTCTCACATTTCTTTGCATAATGCCCATTGCCATTGTTCACAAGTTACATTTGCCCCACTTTAAATGTCACCAGAATAATACAATTTATTTCTCAAAATTTTGAGGCTAAGGTTCTTAAAAAAAGAGATAGATGAGAGAGAACTGAAAGGTTGGGAGGGAACTGAATTATATGCAATACTTACTTTTCCTTCCAACCCTAACTCAAGGCTAGACCAAGACATTTTGCTACCTGAAACAAAAGTACACGATGACATCCCTTATAGCAGCTGCTATAATCATAGATTTATAAGGGACCCTGAGGATTATCTAGTCTAACTCCCTGCAATATAAGAATGTGCATAATCTTGGCATTATGCCTCTTCTTCAATTTCTAAATCCCAATTTGATCCCCACCAAATGTTTTTACAGAGATATCTTTGATCACAAGGCAGACAATACCCATGACCCCAGGACTGGCTCTGCTTAACCTGTACAGGACATACCACAAATTAGAAACAAAGAACTTAGAACCAATTTGTTAACCGCGGCAAGGACGACCATTGCCAGGACCAGTGGTATAGGGTGATCTGGCAGGTAGCATTATTTGACAAAGTGCTGTAGGGTATTCATAGATGATTCTCTATATGTAGTTGGTTTATCTTTGTTTAAAATGTTTTTTTTAGTTTTTTTTTTAGAAAAAGTGACAACTTTCACCTGTTGTTTTTGTTTCAACACTCAAGTTTTGCCTCTGACCACAAAGACTGTTTCATAGCTGTCAACCTTCCCTTTTTTTGCGAGAAATTCCCTTATTCCAGTGCCGTTTCCCACTGCTATCCCGGATTGTTCGATATCCTGTAGACTGTCCCTGGGACAGGTGAGGCTGCTGGTCCCTTATTTTCGAGGCTGCTGATCAATTATTTTCAAATCTGAAAGTTGACAGCTATGGACTGTTTAGCTATGGTGGCTAACTTGAGAAGAATCCCTTTAAAAGATATTCTATATCCTGTGCCCGTGAATTCCATAAATTAATCGCAAATCCTCTGAATACTGTAAATTTGTCAGTCCTAAAGTTAATGCCAATCAACTTTACTGGTTCCCTTCCAGTTAACCTCATGGGTACAGCTAAAAAGATACAACTTGTCAAGATCCTGGATGCAAACATAATTCTGCAATTCCACTTATTTCAGTGGGAGTTACGTGCACTTCGTAACTCTAACCCAATATTACAGGCCGATCGCGTGCACGGTTAGACGACCCTTCAATGCCACCGATTTCCAAATTCTGCATAGGAACGGACTCAACTGCTCCATTTTCACTCCTTCCGAAAATAAGCCTGTGGACTCAAAAGAAATCCCTGCGTAGGAATTTCACCGCGTCCGCCGCAACTATCTTTATCCAGCACCATCAAGTCTCCTTCCGCCTCGCTCGGCCTCACTCCTGCAGGTGGTTAAATGATACGATTCCGAATCCTTCCGCCGACGCTACTACCACCCTGCTTCCTCCCATCATGCTTTGCAACTGCGTAGAGACGCGGGACTGGAGCGGGGCATTCAGTCGTCGTCCCCCGCTAACTTTGGCCGAATACTTACGTCTCACCCCACCCCCCCTTCTCCGCGCAAACAGCGGTTTCTTTCCGCAGAGAGAACAGAAAAGCAGATCGAACCAAGGAAGGAGGCGGGGGGGGGCAGTAGCGCCGTGCGAGGGAAGTAGTCCCGGCGCCAGGCAAAGCGCTGCTGCAGGGGCAGTTGCTCGCTCGCTGGGCCGGTAAGTGTGAATAAGGCGGCGCGAGGGAGCGCGCGGCCGAGGGAGGGGGAGGAGCCGTGGGTGAGTGGCAGCGGTTGGCTCGGCGCTGCGGGCGGCTCTGCCTTCTCGCTAGGACGAGGCGGGAGGCAAGGAAGGGGCGAGGCGGCGGCTCCTCTCATTTCCCTGTCCGGCGCCATTTTGTAGCGCAGCGAAGCAGCAAATAAAGAGCGGGGCGGGAAGCGAGCGTGGTGTTGCTGGCGCGGCGGCGACGGCGGTGTTGGCGGCGGCCTTCTCCAAGCAGAGGTCTGCTGGGCCCGCTTGATTGATGCGACACGAGCCCCGGCGTAGAGGCACCCGCTGCAACCGGGAGACGACGACGGCGACGACGCCTCGGGGCCGCCACGGGCGGGAGGTGAGTGGCGGCCTCTCCCCGCTTCCTCGCGCGCGGGCCGCATCCGCCCGCCGCAGTCCCCGCTACTACGGCTCCCGGAGAGACACGAGGCTCGCCGGCCCTGAGCGGGAAGAGGCATCCATCCCACGGGCGGGGCGGGGAGCGCCTTCCCGGACTAACGTAACTCAAGCCGGGGGGGGGGGCTTAAACTCGGCGCCTTTTCCTGCGTTACGGGCACCCGTTACGGGCATTTCCTCATGGCTGTCGTCACCCCCCTCAAAAAAACCTCCACACACTCCCCCCCCCCCAGCGTTTTTCAGATAGCTTGTTTTGGACGGGCATCCTCTGCTCGCCTGTCTTGTTTACTATGGACCGGTCTTCCTAAAGGCATCGTCCTTCGTAGACAGGAGCGTGGGTACCCTGGGATTCTAAAATACTCCTTAGATGATTTCTTAATTACGAGGAGGCCTTTTATCCGTAAGACCTGAAAGGACTTGGCGACACGTTTTTTATTTCTACGCCATTTGGATAGAGGGGGAATCGGAAGCCAGCCGTAGATGTAGATGCACACATAGAGACATTCCCCACGCAGACTATGAAAGGTTATAAAGCTTTAGACTGCACTCCTCCTCTGCATTGGAGTCCGCGCCACTGTAATAAATGGGGCTTCGAAGTAAATAAGGATGGGATTGGACTGCAAGTCACATGGATGGGTTATTTAGGCTCTATTTGGCTCGCTAGAAAGTAATGGGTTCCTCAGATTGCAGGCATCACTACTTGGTGCAAGAGAGAAAGCAGGTTTAAACTGCTGCTGCTTAAAACAGTGATTTTATAAATAATTTAAAGTCAATAATTAGATTTTTAAAAAACAAAACAAAACAACCCTGTTTGTTAACTTTTCCAAGCAAATGTAGGTTACACTTGCTTTCTAATCAAAAGTCTGTTTGAAAATATGAGTTTGGCAGTATACTTTGCCAAATTGTAAGACTAAGGTGCAAACTTGCTCAGTGATATCAATTTATTGAGAGTTTGGTTGCTCTTTGGGGAACAAAACAAGTACAGTATATGCTGTAACATCTCAAATGCATTTCCAATGTAGACTTCGTAGGCTGACTACTGGAAATATTTCTGTTCAAGCCAATTTATAACCTTTGAGAACAAGAGACTTTTACACAATGTGTCAGATTCTAACGAGTCTACTGGGTGCCCCCTTCCCAAGGTAATTTTCAGGTGCAGCTTACAATGTCTGGATTGATTGTCATAACCAAAAATTTGATATCTGTCACAACTCACCAAGAGTGAGGTTTTCATTTGAGGGCCAATAAATATGTGTTGCCCATGGGTAAAGAGTTTCCTTATGCAACTGTTTTTTGATGTTCACTCATGTAAAAACCACCATGCAAAGTGATCTATTCACATTTAGAGGCACCATACTAATGACAGGCTATAGTTGCTCAGGCTACAGTTCACTGGTATACGAAGTTAAAACGTGAATGAGTTGACTCTGGAAGTAAATGCATTCATTTATACATAATATAAGTGCATGGAACACTTACACAGACAAGCACTTTCCTCATAAGTGCCACCATATTTGTTTCAGCCTGGATTGCTCTGTTGCTTGGAGATGGATGCTTAGCTTAGATCAGAAGTGGGTCAGGGATGAGAGAGTTTCTTCATAATACACTGAAAATAAAATCTAGTTACATGACAGCACAGTTGTCTATTTTCTTAAATACTATGAAAACTGACAAAAGATTTTACATGTGTGGCTTGACAGAATCATAAAAGTTAAATGACATACTTACGTGTTTCAATTAAATACCTTTATATTTAACTTACATTTTGATGTTGAAACAGTTTAATTTGGTTATTTAACCAAATATAGTTAATAAAATGTATGCAAAGCAGGGGAAATAATACTCACATGTCCTTGCATTCATGAGGTTGTTTGGGTATGAATATGGGGTTTGTTACTTTTGGAAGGGTATCTATTACAGATCTGATCATGTTCCGAATGTGGAGTATGTGCACTGAACACTGCAGCTACAATGACTTAAGAGGGATTGATGCTTACTTGCAATAGAAAAAAATGGAACTTATCGAGGATCACAGGGTGGTGTACAACTTCACTAAAGCCATTGGCTAATATGAGTTATAGGTATGACTTCTTTCTATAGCCATCTTGAACACAGATGTGATAATACAAAGTCTGAGTTCACAAATCCCGAAAGAACAATTTGTTCTTAAATTGATCAGTTTTACACAATAATATGAAGCCATGAATAAAGACTGGTTTTGTGAGTTACCTATGTAGAAGGGATAGAGACACTCGTGTGTGTGTGTGTGTGTGTGTGTGTGGAGATGAATGTGGCTCTCTAGGCCTCTATTTGGCCATCAGAGCTCTCCCTAGGCCACATAATAATAATAATAATAATAATAATAATAATAATAATAATAATAATAATTATTATTTATTATTATTTATACCCCGCCCATCTGGATGGGCTTCCCCAGCCACTCTGGGCGGCTTCCAAAAGAATATTAAAATACTATAATACATCAAACATTAAAAGCTTCCCGAAACAGGGCTGCCTTCAGATGTCTTCTAAAAGCCTGGTAGTTGTTGTTCTCTTTGACATCTGGTGGGAGGGTGTTCCACAGGGAAGGCGCCACTACCGAGAAGGCCCTCTGCCTGGTTCCCTGTAACTTGGCTTCTCGCAGTGAGGGAGCCGCCAGAAGGCCCTCGGTGCTGGACCTCAGTGTCCGGGTAGAACGATGGGGGTGGAGACACTCCTTCAGGTATCCTTCTTTGCACTCTCCTCAAGTGTTTTTGACTGTCATGAATGTATTCTTGAAGTCTGATAATGCCTGTTGCTTACCTGAATAAAGAACAAGAGGTATGTGAGTATGTGCAGATGCTAGCCCAGTGTACAAAGGCAAAATGTATATTTATTCCTTCTCTCACTTTTGCTTCAGGCCCTGATCACCACTGGCATGTAGCCCTCAGAAGGTTGCCCAGAGATATGGCCCCTTAAGACTTTAAAATAAATACTGTGATGAGTCTAGCTGAGGGAGACTTGGGGATTTTAAAACATATTGATTGCTTTTAGAAGTACCTGCTCTTTGCTAATAATTTAAGGAAAATATTTTATCCTATATGGATTATCAACATTTTAATCTGGGTGTTGCAAGACTCATTCATGATTGAATAATTCCCAAATAAAGTTGCAAAATATTGATTGATTATATTTCTATGCTGCTTTTCATTCAAATGAATCTCAAAGCAGCATACAAACAATACATAAAAATAACATAATAGAACATTACAAATACAGAATAAATCTTATAGAATACTTAACAGATCAATGAAACAGTTACAAATCATCAGTAAAATAATTACCATCTATGAAACACTATTAACAAAACAACTAAAAAAATAAGCTAAGCATCAAGTAAGATAAGTTCAGATTTTAAATTCAGCACAACATAGTGATTCCCTGACTGTCTCCGAGGTACGCATAGTGCCAGTTAATTGCAGGAATAAATTCAAAAGTGATGAACCAATATTTAGCTAAAGCTTTTGTACCTACATATATTTGAATTCCCATACCTTTGCATGCCTTTTCCTGGAAAGGTCTTGCCAGAAAAACTTTGGAACAAGGGCATGGTATAGCTGGAAACAAGGTGTCAGTGAAGATATGAGACAATAACTGATGACTAAATAATTGGTATCAGTATTTCCAAAGATTTTGGGCAATAGAGACATAGTAACATGCATTAGATATGGAAAGCTTATAAATGTCAGAAAAAGCATTTGAATACAAAATAATAGTTTTGTTAATTGGACAAAACTCAGAAACCCAGCAGGGTCATAAGGTAGAGTACACGTTTTAAAAAATTAAAAAGTCATGGATTTCAGTAGGATTTAATTCAGATCATTTTCTCAGACTTTGCAGCAGATATGTATAAGCAGATACGTACCTACTACTGCTGTAAAAATGTTTAAACCAGTAACTTACATGTAAACCCTTTCTGTGCTGTGAAATGAGCTTTCTGCTAGCTGTAGTTACAGTTACACTCAACACGGTAGGTTGGATCCATATATTTGCTTTCATGGACAGAAAGAACCCAAGATCCAGCAGAGACTCTTGCTGGAAAAAGCAGGAGGAGACAGTTTCAGCAGAGGAATTCCTGTAGCTGCCATCACCATCTCCCAAGGACCCTCTGACCCAGTTTTTCAGGAGGGACTGGAGAAGCTGGCTCCCCACCTCCTCCAATGGGAGAATCTCTTGGGTGGTGGTCTGCCCAGGGGTAGTCTGGATCCAATACTTAGAGCCCAATTCTTCATAATTCTGGAAAGTACATAATGCTGTGTTCAGTGGACTCATTTCAGTTGGAGTGCACCATTATTTTCAGGTGGCATAGAAATGCTAGCTGTGGTAGTAAGAGGACCAAATAATGATAGTGCTTGTTTCTTTTATGCAGAATTCACAATGACTAATGAAGAACCACTTCCGAAGAAGGTAAGCTTGAAAGCTGTAGCATTTGTATTTATTTTTCAATATTGCATGAAGAAATAGTTGAACTTGATTATTTTTGTTCTGCAGGTTCGCCTCAGTGATACAGACTTCAAGGTTCTACCTAGAGAGGAGTTGATCTTAAGGTAAAGTGATAGGCTACCTTATACTTAAAAACTATGCATCTCTTAACTGTTTCATTTTGAATAACTTCCATTTTTATGGTAACAGGGAACTAAAAAGCAATTTTAAGTTTAATGAGGTAGAAAGATTAACACTAAACCTTTTCCTACTGGCTGTGGAGAAAAAGTACATTGTTTATCCAAAGGCAAGTAGCTGGAAATTCTGCACTTGCACTAGAATGCAAAAAGGAAAAAAGTCATTCGATATACTTTCAGACTGTATAGAGAATTCCAGAGGAAAGAATGTAAGAGTAT
The DNA here is from genome assembly GCF_964188305.1 of Podarcis bocagei. NCBI lineage: Eukaryota > Metazoa > Chordata > Lepidosauria > Squamata > Lacertidae > Podarcis > Podarcis bocagei. Next base: position 56,083,111 of record NC_138127.1, on the reverse strand, counting down.
GACCAAGAGCCTGCACCTTGGCAGTCTTGGGTTTGTAACAGAAATAAACTCTCCATGTCTTTCATATATGAGGCTAGAAACTTGTTTTAAAACTGCAGAAATGAAGGATGGAAAGGTGCTTAGGGTGGTGCTAGATGTGAGATTGTCTATAGCTCATTGTTTTTGGTTGGAAAGAGCTTAAAATATTTAATGAATACCCTATTGTGTGTTTAAGTGTGATCTTGTCTGTACTCCCACTTTGCACCAAGCATGCCATAATTTAATCATTTAAGATTCAAAAACCATTTTCCTTCCTCATTAGGTGGAAGCAGTATGAAGCATATGTGCAAGCTCTGGAGGGCAAATATACAGACCTTAACTGTAAGTGGAAACTCAATTGCAAAATAGAAGTGATAATAAAGAAAATAGTGATAATAAAGAAAAAAGAGGCAGCAGTTGGGTTTTCTGTACAGCTCAGAAAAAGTATCTGAACAGCCCTTTAAGTAAGCTTGGTCAGGCTGATCCACAAACCATTTAGAACTGTAGTTCCCTTCAAAGGTTCACTTTTATCTGTCTACTTAGAGTTCAGACATATTAATGGCATTACCAGTTCAGTCACTGAGGCTTTAGTAACCTATCTCTGATGTACATTGTTCAAATTGGTGTGTCACAGGCCACATTTTAAGTCATTGGTAAACAGTGTTTACTAAGCTTAAATGTGGTTTATGTTTTTAAAAACCCCCAACAAAGAAACAAAACCCAGACGTAAATAAAATATACACATAACTAGCAGCAGCTGGTGTAAGCTTCCTAATCTATCCTCCTATCCTGCCATCCCTTTTGTACAAAAGTATTCCAGGTAACCCATAGGAGGAGGTGAGAAAGTGGCTGGCTCAAATTAATGTTAAAGGTTTTTGGTGGTCTTTTCAGAAGTTGTTGGTGTGTTAGAAGTGCCTCAACTAAAGTTAAATGAATTCAGCAGATCTATGAGTGGGACTGGTGTTGGGTTTCCCATTGGGTATCTTCGTTAAGCCGGCACTTATTGTCTGCAGTAGTTTGGTTAAACCCTTGCTCAAACTGATACTGTTGTAAGTGCTGTGGGTGCATCTGATAATTAAATACTTACTTTTGTTTCAGGAGGCTTAAGCAGGATTTCTGAAATGCTATCATAAAATCACAGTGCAGTGACCTTGCCTGTAGCCATCATGTATGTTTTGTGGTCTCCTCTGCAGTCACAGCTAAAGACCAGTTTGAGAACTATGGTTTTAGACCAGCCTTCCCCAGCTGGTGCTGTCCATATATTTTTGGCTTCCAATCCTATCATTTCCTGGTTATTGACTGCTGGTTGCGGTGGAGTAGTTTAAAACATGGAGGGCACCAGGTTGGGGTATGCTGTTCTTGAAAAACATTAATATAGAATGAACGATACAGTGTATCATATTTTGTGTATATGCACCTTCTGATCATTTGTGGAATTCTTTAAGCCAAAACAATGGGTTCTTGCTGTAAAGTCAGGTATGGGAAACCTGTGGCACTCCAGATATGGTCGTATGCTTCCCATCATAGGGTTGTTGGTTCTGCTGCCTGAGGCTGAGGAGAACTGGGGTCCAACAAAATCTTGGTGAGCCACAGTTTCTCTGTCAGTACCTGCTTAAGCCCATTATACAGATACAGATAAAATTACTCAAGAGGGTTTTTTTAATCTTTACTTTGCAATCAGATTTGTTTGATTTGTTAACACAAACCCATTCAGTCAGAAAACATCAGTGTAAAGTGGTATTTAAGTGTTGTTGAACTCCTCTGTATCCTTGGGATTTGAGTTCAGGTTATTTTAAGCTATTTGAATCTCAAAATTGTCCCTCTGGAAAGAGAAGCTTGCCTTTACATGTCCACCTTGGGATTAATACTGGGAACAACAATTAGGCACCAAAGGATAGTTGTACAGGTTACCATGTGATACCTCTAGAGTGACAAGCAAGCTTTTTTCTAAACACACCCAAGAGAGCGCTATCTCAAGTATGAGTTTAATTAACATGAACCTGTTGACTGATCTCAAACAAAATGCAGTTTGTAGAAAAGTTCAGTTCTTTTCTCCCAGTTGGGGTCTTGGGAAACTGCAAGCCGTTACTATTGGTGTGTTTGTACTGGCAGCAGAAAGTTTTTACCAGTTTTAGGACAAAGCTAAATATCAGACTATTGTTCTGTTACCCTCAATGTGCTGTCTCTGTCATCTGTGGATGTTAATAGATCCACAGCATGAATTTTCTTTGTGGGACACTGCAATCACAGTAATGGTCTAATCCCCTTTAAGTGCCTCTAAGTCCTTTAAACATGGCAACTGCTTTTCAGCTTTCTAGTTGTTATGGAGGTTATGTAATCTTCTATGAACTTAATATCCTTGGTTAATAGTTAAAACATGCTATGTTGGTGTCTCATGAATTTAACTCTACAAAAGCTTTTGCCTATATATATAGAGAGAGAGAGTGTGTTATTTTTTAAGATGGCACAATATTTTGTTGCAGGAGTAGGCTAACTTGGGCACCTAAAAATAAATAAATCATTGCTTCTCACAAGTAGTCCCCAGAAATAGAAATGAAGGGTGGCATTCCGTGAAGTAGTTTCATTAGTGAAGGGACTTCTGGCTGTGCTTTGGCACTTACCCTCCCCTTTCTCTCCTCATACACTCACAAAATCTGTTCAGGGAGTTCCAGCAACCCTCTGAAGCAAATTTGAGGAGGAATTAGGGGAAGAGGAGAGGGAGGGGGAGTTCCCTTATTATAGACTACTGGTCCTACCTGTTGTTGACAGCTGACAGGAAATGGAAGGTAGAAAAAGGGTAGGAATCTCCTAATTGATCTTTGCTGTGTTTGTGCAGCTTTGCTTGCTGTAGAGGAGCTATTCCTTTCCCCGTTAAATTCTTGTATGTGGGTTTAGTTGATTCAATGGGGGAGCAGAAGCAAACAAATTTGATGGTCAAGTTGTTTTGCTTAGACAAAAATTTGGTTTAAGGTCTTTATAGGCTCCCACTAAAACTTTGCTGTTTGCTTTGCAATTCAACAATAGCTAATGATGTAACTGGATTGAGAGAGTCAGAAGAAAAGCTGAAGCAGCAACAGCAAGAATCTGCTCGAAGAGAAAATATCCTAGTGATGCGGCTGGCAACTAAGGAACAAGAGATGCAAGAGTGTACTGTAAGTGAAGCTTTTCAACTTGTTGCAGATTAAGGTGTCTGTGTTGATATATTTATTTTTAGCTTAACATCCTGTATGTGGAAGTCTATTAACATCCTGTGGTGTTTGCTTCAACTATCCTGTTGCATGAGTGGTTTTTTCAGAGTCTTTTTGGTCAAAAGGCCACATTCCTGGCAGAATGAAAACTAATGAATCATGATGCCTTCATCTTTATAAGTGACTGAGAACTACCCTAGATCAATAGCAGACCTAAGCAAAACATAGCTACTTTTAAAATAACAACAATAAAATGCTGTGCACATTTAATTCTGCTGTGATGCATAGGGTAGCTGAAACAACTTCTGTGTAGCCAAATTGTGGTGGTGTATGGCGAAGATGACCCAGCTGTTCTGATCTATATATGTCCTCTCTACTTCCAAAATGAGTTAATGGAGTCCCAAAGATATTTTAGGAAGCAGGCCCAGTATTCACTATTGTCTTCTGTACCTACAGTAAGAGGAACAGCACTTTTCCTTGTGAATGACTTCCTTCAAGTCATTTGTCATTTTACTTAATTCACTTAATTTAGTTGTACCTGTATAAATGTAGAAGCAGAGCTTGGCTTCCCAGTTTGTGAATAGTTCTAGCAGACAAGACTAGGATATTGGTTGGCTTAGGGAAATATCACTGGTTAGGGAGGTATTTCTAGCTATATGCCTATTTATGCTGCAGAATCTCAAACTTATCAGTCCATAGCTTGGGAGTTGATACATTTATGTTCATTATTTTTTGTGCAGTTTACTGCATAAATATTTTCAGATCAGAGATTGGCTAGCAGTTGCTTTGGCCATCTTTTCTGCAAGCTGTATTTCATATTTTTTGCCAAGCTATGTAGTTCTTAGCACTGATGTAGCTCCTTTAAAGCACTTTGAGATGGGGATTCTAGAAGAAGACAAAAGTTACTCTGATTTAGAACCTCCCAACTGATATCACAGTGCCAGTGTTCATTAAGTAATAAATATTGGCAGAAGAAAATGTGTTAAGTAGAATTTTCTCTAATGTAGTATTCATTCAAATAACAATGAATTTTGAAGAGATATGTCCTGCAAGTTCATATTTCCTCTAAGATAGGTAAAAAAAAAAATGGTTTTAAAAATTCAACCCCCCAAAAAAGGATTAAAGCCACATACTTATTGGCCAGTCAAATGTCTCTTTGATGTTACCTGCCTTTTTACAGAAGTGCATGCAAAGATGAAAACTACTGCCAATGTTAAAGAGAGAACTTGATGTAAGCCTACTAGTTACTACTAGTACAACTTAAAATTGAGTTGAGAACAACTTATAGCTCTGGCTGAGGAGCTTAAAGTGTAAAATTACAAATAAAAGGCATATGTAGATTCATTTATTTTATAAAATGTGTATACCGCTTGATTGCGGTGGATGATCTGAAGGTGCTATGGGTTAAATTTTGGGAGTAGTTCCTGGAGGTTGATACAGTGGTGGTAAAAAAAAAAAATCCTAGGAACCCAGTATGCTGGTGGAACAAACACAAAATTGCCCTGTTCTTTGGATCCATTCTAAGCATCCAAATTCTGTGCATTCCTGTCAGTTTCAGTGTTCAGTTGTATTCAAGAAAATGTTAAATTATGAGATCCTTATTGTATGGGGGTATCAGACTGAAATGGGTTAAGTTGGCTCATGAAAGCTTATAAATGCCAATGTAATCATTTTGCCTCCTTTTATGCAGACTCAGATCCAGTACCTCAAGCAAGTCCAGCAGCCAAGTGTTGCTCAACTGAGATCAACAATGGTGGACCCAGCCATCAACTTGTTTTTCCTAAAAATGAAAGCTGAACTGGAACAGACTAAAGACAAACTGGAACAAGCCCAAAATGAACTGAGTGCCTGGAAATTTACACCTGATAGGTAAACAAAACATACTCCCCAGTCAAGACTTCCCTGACAGAGAATGCTTTGGTGGGACAACCACGTACTCGTTTCCACACCAAGACTCAGACGTTTTGAGCCAAAAGCCACATTCTTATACTGTCCAGCTTGTAATGCTTAATGTAAAACTTATCAGATGAACCTTGTGTTTCAGCTTTTTCCCCCCTTTGCTTCAGAGGCCTGACAGCGTCGGACTATTCTGAAGAAGTGGCCACCTCAGAAAAAGTGCCCTTTCTAGAACATGTAGACATTTGCGAAGTGGTTCTGTTTGAAGAAAATAGAGGGAGAAGCAGAAGTCTAAAGTCTGTGGCACACTATGTCTACAGACAGTTTGGAGGAGAACCTAGAGATTTTAAATCATGAATTGATCATGTCAAATTCGAGTAAAACATTAAAATGGAATATGCTTCGCTCTTAACCCTAAACCTAGTGACTTAGAGACTGATTAAGTCAGTTTTGCCAATAAGACTGTGGACTTCCTCCTTGTTCACTGAACTGCTGGGTCAAAACTCAATGAGGTGAATTTTGTTTAAATCACATTTGGTAATCGGCTTTGAATAGCTGTGAGAACACGCACACAGTCAGTGTTGATTTTTCCTAGCATTTGGGTTCCATAGGACTTCAGTGAACCTTTTCATGGCTTTGAATAACAAATTGTTCTGTGGATGGCTGGCAATATGTGAACTCCTAAATCTAGTACTGTACGTATAGTTGCAATTTAATTACATCTTCCTAACCTTGTTGAAGCAGTTGTGTACGTCCTGGATCTCAGCTAGTATATCTAACCCCAAACTAGTTGTGATTCTTTTACTGCCCTTATCCATGCAGAAGTGCCATTCATAATTTTTATCCTGAGACCCTATGTGCAGGCTATACAAGGTGCTGCAGTAGTAGTTACTTTCAGAGTTTGTTTGGGGCATTTGCATTCCACTGTATAACTAGTTTTTGTACTGCAGCCTTCTATAAAATGTGCCTTGAAATAGTTGTACTGCATAGTTCAGGGGACACTGCTGTTCGTACTACTGTATGGGAAGCTTTCATGTAGTATGAATATAAATATGTAGAACAGGCTGCTACTTGATTTTGTCCTGTTCTCTGGAAGAGAGATGATGTTGAAGCAAATTGCATGCATCCCACTGGTTGGGATCACTTCAGAAGAGTTGATACTTTTTGATGCCTCGTCATGTTCCAAGTGATTTCCAGGAATGGTAGTCTGGGACAGTTTAGTGTGCATTCTTGAGGTCACAGTGGAAAGAGTGCCGAATATATTTGAACCATAATAGTCAATATATAATAACAGAAAGAAAATTAAGGACTGTTTCATAGTAGGTAAAATATAAGAACAAATATTTTAATGTTCCACTTCCAGCATTCCCAATGCAGTATTGGTTGAGTTAAATGAAAGATACTTCTAAGAAGTACTTTTTAGCTCTGCTTTAGATAATTATTGCAGCATATGAAATGTGGTAGTATATGAACCTTTGTCCATTATTGAGTCTACATCGAAAGAAAACCTTGAAGCAAAAACAAATTGCATCTTTCAAACATCTTGGGGTGATGCTATGGAAAATCTTTTAAAGGTCTAGCATCAAAACAGAGGTAAGACCAACAAAGAAAACAGCAAAAACTGTCTTAATATGTTGCAACTGACTTTGTAAAACTTGTTAAATGTATAATCAAAAATCATTTCTCATAGGTATGTTTTACTTGTGGGATGCCATACAGATTAATTGTGAACTTCAGCTTAATCAATTCATGTTTGGATAGAGGATGGTGACTTCAAATGTTTTTGGGTTCTTAAGGTGACATGAACCTAAGTATGAACTTACTTCGTTTTCACTTCAAATAGACATCTGGAAAAACTAATTTTTGCTTGATTTTTAGAAAAATGAGTATCTTAGTCTTGAACAGGTCTTTGATATATACATATTTCCACTTACTGTGAAATTGCGTCCCTTTAAACATTTAAGTTTTATTTGATATGCCTTACAATTGACTTTGCTACACATTTTAAAGGTCTAAGGGGTGGGATCTTAATTTATCCCTTTCAAGAAATATTTTCATCATTTGTCTTCCATATGTTTTGCCAAAATTTCTTTTTGACTTGATACTTGAAAGTACTAGTTCACTCTTCTACATATTAATGTGGTTCTGAAGGGTCAAAGGAACAGTTCTTGTATTTGCACATCACTTTTTGTGGATCATTGTCTGTGCTCAAGAGCTGACTGTTTCAACAGTGTTTTAAGTACTGTATTGCATTGTCCTTGTTCATAGGATTCCAGATACAGTAGGGGAAATCACTGAATACTATATTTTAACTGTCACTGATACCACACATAGTATCCAATAGTGATGCTAATTATGGGGGTGGCATCATTGAGGCTTCCTAGTTAACAGGAAAATGCTTTAAAATTATAACTTTACCAGAATATTTGATTTGTTAAATAGGTGGTAGTTTCACTGCAGCAGCATCCTGCAATTCTGTTAGCTTGTTACTGTTGTTGCCATTCTCACCCATTTATAATCTCTTTCTTGACAGAAATAGTTTCTTGATTTTTTATATGAGACAGTAGTTTGGTGTACATGAAAACATAAGCAACAACTTAAATTCCTATGTAGGTTCTTAAAGAGATTATGTTGTGCTGGAGGTGGACATGAAGAATGCATCATGGATATTCTGAAATGGCTGAAATTCTTGAAGGCACAGGCCAAGATCCAAAGAACCATCCTTCAAAGAGTTTGAGGGTTTTGACTTTTTTTTTCTTGAACTAAAGCCTCATATAATGCAAGGGATGATTTTGAAACTGAGAAGAGTTTCAGAAATTAATGAGGGCTGTTATTAAAGAAAATTTTAAAAAATCAGGACCTGTTCAATCCCCTCTTGTATACTTAAAGCAGCTCTTTGGATCCTGGCCATCAGCTTTGTGTGATAACCAAGGGTCACTTCATGCAAATTGTTTTCTGTATTGATCATTGTTTCCATGTAGAAAAATAGGTATATGCCATAACATGTGATGCATACTGATATGCACTTCAGCACATGCACACTTAGCGTGCGTGATTAGCAGTGGGTTCCATGTATTCAGAACACATGCACATGTCACATTATGGTGCAAGGTTAGTTTTCCTATGTGGAACAGGTTTATGTAGGAAAATGCCTTGTGTGAAGTACCCTTCTATGTCTTGAATTATAGCAGAGAACACTTGCATACGTTGAACTTTTATTTAGCCACGATTGTGGTATGAACAGGCAAAAAAGCTGAGAATTGGGTGGTGAAACAGTTACATATCTGCTTAAAGTTTTTGGGTAGGTGCATACAGATTTGCAAGGAATACATATTAAGGAAAATGAAATGTTAACGTAAACTTGCTGGGATTATAGTAGATCCATATAGGTAAGCTTCAAGAATATGTGTCCCAGCCAGAGAAAAATAGGTAATGTAAGTGACAGGAACCTTTATAGAGAACAACATATTTTAAAAGGATAATAAATTGTGCAGACACAGCCAGGTTCTAAATTTTGTTCTAATACTGTTCTTGCATCATATGTCACATTTTCATAGCTTACCTTGTTCATGAAACTATTAACTGCAATTTTTAAGCCCCCATGATTTTGTTTCATACAAATTTTGAAGCTGTATTTGTTTCCTTTAGTTTTGGAATCTTCCTTGCATTACTAAGGTCTATAATATCTTAGGTAGATGTTTTCCCCCAGCCCTTCTATCAGAGTGGGCTCTTCTGCATGCAAAGCATCTTCATATCATTGAGCAGTGTATCCTTTTGCTATATGCTATCACATGATGTCTGAAACTGCAGTGTTTCATGTAAAATAGAGCTGCATGTTTTAGTTCGACAAAACATGGAAATGCCTTTTTAGTATATGTTGAGTGGTTTTCCTGAACTGAAACAAGATTGCATAAATCCTGGACATGTAAACAAAAGTGTATATATAGCATATTGTGCATTTTTGTGTGAAGTCACACAGAAAGAAAGCAACTAGCTGTCACAGTTCTATAAATTAGATCATGCACATTAATCAGTTATATGCTAAAATATGTAAGACAGTGGCATGATCTAGCTGCTTCTGTTTGTGGAAAGTATATTGTAACTTATTTTGCTAAACACCCTGCAGTGTGCTGCTTAACTCCTGCAGATCACTTAAACATAGTGGCCACAGCTCTGTGGACTCGTGGCTATGGTGCTGCTCTGGCAGAGTAGCCTACACACTACGATGACTTACCAGAAATGGTAAGACTGCATTGCAATGTGTTGCATTGCTCATCACAGGAGCAGCATACCTAGCACAACACTGAAAGAGGATTAAAATAAATTTCTTGATGAGCCCCTTCTGAATCATATCTCAGTCCTTTGGATTGGATCCAAGTCCATTTAAATGGGACAGGTTGGGTATTATTAAGTCCCATTGATTTTACTTGATCTCTAAGCATGACTAAAACCTCTCCCCCCCCCCTTTATTGGTACTCTGCGGTTGTGTCATTTTTTTCCTAAGGTTTTGGATTCTTTTCTGCTCATTTGCATTCTTGGTATAGCAAGTTTGCCTTTTGTAAAGCATTAGTATGCAACATAATGTTAGAGTCATGCAATTTTGCATATAGTCATGACTAGAGCCTCCAGTATATTGGTAAAATGAGATTGTTCATTGCTTGCAAGCCAGATCATTGACTATACTGGGTTCTAGCCAGTGCTAGTCCTGCTCAAAGTAGACCTATTGAAATTAATGGCCATGATTAACTTAAACCCTTTAATTTCAGTGGGTCTACTCTGATTAGGACTTAGTTGGATGCAACCCATTATGTCCAACACTGCTTTACTTCTCCCACCTCCCCTTCCTTAGAGGCACAACTAAGTTCATTTTCTTTTGAAAATTGCTTCATGCTGTAGTTGGAGTATAAGAACAACAAAAGTCATTTGATCATTTAAATTGTTCAACTGTAGAACTTGCCTTTCAGTTTCTCGGAACAGGGCCAGAAGATCAGCAGACGATGATGGATCAGCCTCTGGTATCTATAGGGAGACTTTGTACAATGAAAACTGGCAGTAAGATACTGTAGCGTGACACATACAGGAATACCACTTCAGTAACTACTTTTAAAAAGGGAGATGAGAGAATATTGTCTTCATTTTGTGATAGATGGCTCTTTCCTTTACAGCCAAACAGGCAAAAAGTTAATGGCGAAGTGTCGAATGCTTATCCAGGAGAATCAAGAGCTTGGAAGGCAGCTGTCCCAAGGACGTATTGCACAACTTGAGGCAGAGTTGGCTTTACAGAAGAAATATAGTGAGGAGCTTAAAAGCAGTCAGGATGGTAAGGGTTTTTTTTATAAAGAAAATAGAAAAAATGCCTTTTATCTGTAGGCTTCACCAGTTAATGTTATGATGTGGGTATTATGTTTCCACTGTGGAGCATGTTTAAACATTATGAATAAAGGGATAATTTCAAGCTCATTTAATCAAATTCTATGGAAGCACAAAAAATTAAACATCAAGCTAGTTTTTCATGAAGGTAAATGTAGTGTGACATGTGAAATAACAGATTGACTAGAATATGAAGGAATTCCACTAGGAAATAGTAATGTGTGACTACTTGCATATGTGTGTGTTTGATACTTTGCCCTCCTAGGGTGCTGTGGACTTTATTCTAAAACAGAAGCCTTCTTTGCTGCACAGCAGAAGACTAATTTGAGGAAAGTACAACAGCATTATGTGATAAAACATGGTGGTCTGCTTTTCATAGTAAAGCAACCCAAGCCCCTTTGGGTGGCAGAGAGGCACATGGGTACCTAAAGTAGTTATCAGGATCACAGAGTTTGCTTTGTAAATTTTGCTTTGGCCCAGTTCTGACCAGCACATTTCCAGAAGAAGTTCATACAAAGTTAAAATTAGTATCTCATTTATTGTTACGAATTTTACCTTCAGTTGTAGATAGATGTATTGAGTTAGAGACATGGGGGTGCTTTGGTATAATGCTAGCACTTTGTATCACAACTAGCGGAAACTTTTGCTGTAGGGATTACACGGATTTAACCCTTCATTGGAAATAGTTTTGGGGGCAAGTTGTAGGATTGTAGGCACTAGAGAAATTAAATTGCACTTGACTGGGTATTGAAATTTTCTAATAGTAGAAAATACCGAAAAAATCACGATTGTATGTTTGTGGAATGAAGTTGTTATTACTAATGTTTGCCTGTGTTGGCATACTTGTTAGTATCATTCTATCAGGCTGGTGATGAACAGCAAACTTCCAAAGAGAATGTTGATATTACATTTATTCATATTGCCAAATATGTATGAACCATAGCTGTCAACTTTTCCCTTTTCTTGCGAGGAATCCTATTCGGAATAAGGGAATTGCCTTTTAAAAAAGGGAAAAGTTGACAGCTATGGTATGAACACTGTGAGTGAAGTTTTTTAAATGTACAGTTAGTGATTATATACTACATAGGTTTTTATATGAGGGATCATGGTACAGAAACATTACTGGTGCAAAAACAGAACATTATTTGCCATGGAACCCCAGTTTTCCCCACTTCCAAAGATAGCATAGAAGATCATGCAAATTAATATGTATAAATGTGGTGATGTATGCTAAGAGTAAATGTTTTAAGGCAAAATGCCCAGAAGTTATAAGGAAGACGCATGTAACCATGCAGGTTGGGACTGCCATCCCTTAACCTTGGAGCTTTTGCAGATATCTTAACAAATCAATAGCTGTAACAGTTTTTCCCCCTTGAAGAATCTTTGCCTGGTAATGCATTTGGGCCCTGGTGCAAAATTCTTTGCATTTGGATTTGCAGGAACTTGCTGCTTCATTTATAATCATTTTGGTAGGCATATTGAGATTAAAACAAACATTCTATGAAATGTCTTCTGCTCTGTATTTTTCTCTAGTTCTTTTTCTTTGTATATGCCCATGAGTGTGTGCTACCCATTGGGTTGTGCTGTCCTAGCATGGGATGTGGAAGTCATTTTTTTGGAGCTCTGTATTGGCTATGTAGATTAGGAAAAATATGTACACAAAGCCATCAACATATGAATATTTTATTAACTAAGTTGAGGTGGCTTGAGACAGTTTTAAGATACATAAATGAGCTATTTTAAGTGTATGCTCCAAATGTGTTTTTCTTCATGTAGAACTGAATGATTTCATCATCCAACTTGATGAGGAAGTAGAAGGTATGCAGAGTACCATTCTAGTCCTACAGCAACAACTGAAGGAGACTCGCCAGCAGTTGGTTCAGTATCAGCAGCAGCAGCAGCAGTCACAAACCTCAGCCCCAGGTAGCAGCCGGACTCCAACTTCAGAAACTGCAGACCAGGGAGAAGCCATGAGCAAAGACTGCAGTCGTATGGCAAATGGACCAAGCAATGGCAGCTCGTCTCATCAGAGGACAGCTGGGCCTGGTTTTTATAGAGAGGGCAGTGGAACAGAGGATGACTTTCCACCCTCACCAAGCAATGGTAATAAGCTTTCCAACCACTCTGAAGATAGAACTGGCAGAGGATCTGGTAGCTATATAAATCAACTCAGTACTGGGTACGAAAGTGTAGACTCTCCCACTGGTAGTGAGAATTCTCTAACTCACCATTCAAATGACACAGACTCCAATCACGATTCTCAAGAGGAGAAAACAGTCAGTGTGAAAGGTAACAGAACTGCGGGGTCTCGTCATGTTCAGAATGGTTTGGACTCAAATGTCAATGTACAGGGTTCAGTTTTGTAACCTTTTTTTCTGCAACATTTTTATATAGTGTCGTTTAAATTGGGAGAAGAAACTGTCCAGAACTGTTCAGATTAGTGCATATATGTCACAATTCTGCCTTTGTGGGTTTTTTGCTTCGATACCTCTGCCACTTCTGAAATTTTAACAATTACATTGAATGTTGCTAAAAGGATGTTTGTGTAGGCTCAAGATATTTTTGAGTTAATGTGAAGTTGAAACGAGTTTTATTTCCAGGTATAACACAATGATGTCTGTACAAATCTGTGTATATCTAGAACTTGTGCTGCGTAAGTGCATTCTTTACTCATACTGTTATAACACTCAAATTGTCATAATAGTTGTGAGGTAATGACTGCCAAGTTTGCCCAGTACAGTAGTTTTATAACTAAAATGAACTTGGTGAAGGAGTCCTGTAGTAGTCTGTGTTCCAGTTTTGCCACCATGCATCTGTGCGTTCTCTTTAGGTGACCGAATGTTTAAGAATTTTGTGTGCATAGTTACTCGGTTTAAGAACTGTTGTATCCTGTTAATGCATATTGCTCTGTGACTCCAATATTATCTTAACTGTACTGACCAAACCTAAATAAAGATTTTTAATAATGTAATTTATTTAGTCCTTCTGTGTTTGTCTTGTGCTGACTTGTTGGGCTTTTCTTTACTTCAGTTTATATAGAACCCTTCATTATAATATGCAGTCTTCATTGTAATAGGTAAAAGCATGTACTTGAAATTCATTTAAGCTTTATGGCTCTTATCAGTATACAGTATGTGGCCCCTTTCTCATAGTGAATGTACAGCTCTTGCCACTGAAACTTTTTTTAAAAAATGCAAGTGGTACATTTTGCTGTGGTCATGAAGTACTGACAAAAAATATAGTTGCCTCAGGAATGTGCTTAAATGAAGTGACTGAAAATTTTCCATAGTGGAAATCCATAGGTGTGCTTATCATGGGATACGGAGGACATCTAAGCACACATTTTCTGTGGGAGAATTGGAATTCTGAATTGCTGGTTTAAACATCAACCATCCTCTTTAAGTGCATTTAACTAGAATGGATATGTCAAACACTGTCATAGTACAATTTTTGCTATGCTTTGTGAAAATGATTGGGAGAGGTAGGATTTTGTTTCCAAGGTGCCTCACATCTACATGTCAAACTCCTTTATGCTTCAATGTGACACAGTACCAAAGCAAAAACTCTGAAACCCTAGTGCAATCTTCCATACATTGGCATGCAATTACATATGGCTTTTCCAGACCTCGTTCATGATTTGTGTGTTGCAGAAGCATTTAACTTAAACCCTTTCAAAATCCACCTTCAGTGGATGACACTGGATTCTGATATTATGAAAAAGAAAACACCCTATCCACTTAGTGCACACAATTTATTATCTCTATACATGTTAATTCCACCCACCCCATGGCCTTTTTGCTAAGCTAAAAAGCTCCAAATGAAACTTTCCTTCCTATGTTGCTTCAATCCTCTTATTTCATTTGCCAATTAATGCCTATTTTACAACCCTACCGTAAGCTTTTTGAAATGGAGTGATGAAAAGTACACAGTATTCAAAGTGTGGTTGCACAATAGGTTTGTATACAGTCACTGATACTTGGCAATGGTTATTTCAGTCAATTTGGTAACTACCAACAGTAACCCCTAGAGTGCCTGGCATTCAGAACCTTTGAGGAAGCAGTATCTTTAATTTCGTCTCAAGTTTAAATCTTTTGTATTATTTTAGTAGTAGGCTAACTCCTCTAAACTAAAAAAATTGTCCAGTAGCACCTTGTTGTTTAGTCGTGTCTGACTCTTCGTGACCCCATGGACCAGAGCACGCCAGGCACTTCTGTCTTCCAGTGGCACCTTAGAGACCAACTAAGTTTGTTCTTGGTACAGTCATATCTTGGGTTGAAGTTGCTTCAGGTTGAGTGTTTTCGGGTTGCACTTGAGGCGACCTGGAAGTAACGGAACGCATTACTTCCAGGTTTTGCCGCTCGCGCATGCGCAGACAGTCAAAATGACATCATGCACAGAACCGGCAAATTGTGACACGCACAGACGCAGGTTGCGTTTGGCTCTGGAATGGATCCCGTTCGTATCCAGAGGTACCACTATAAGCTTTTGTCTGCATGCACACTTCAGATCTGCAGACGAAAGCTTATACCAAGAACAAACTTAGTTGGTCTTAAGGTGCTACTGGACATTTTTTATATATATTTCCTCTAAACTAGCTAGTTCTTTTGTAATAGAAGTCCAGAATCATTAAGGTGGAACCAGCCTCTTCAGTATGAATCTGACTGACTACTTCTGATCACTTGCGTGATCAGATCACTTCTGATCACTTTCTCCAGTTGCTCACATATATTCTAAGGAAGGGGGTTGGCTTTTCCTGGCTATAAATTTGTCTCCCTGGAGCCATCCAACCAGATACAATGTAAAGCTTTGCCCTTTCTCAAAGTCTCTTCCCTGCAAGGCACTCTGCACGTGCTCTTGAAATCAAAGCCTCCTCAAGCAAGTACAACCTAACTAGCTAATAAAAAGGTATCTAGACAGCCTAGTTTCTCTCCCCCCCCCCCAAGGTAGGATTGGCCTGTTGGCCTATCCAGATTCCTTTCTGAGAAACTATTAAAGGGGGTCTGCCAGTAGGGGAACCCCCCCCCCCCAGTCCTGATAAGTCACAGTCCCATTGCCTGCCTAGCCTCTGGTATATTTTTAAATGTGCTTATTGTTGGACTTAAGTCTTTAAAGGGAGGTGTTGCTCATATCTCTCTTCCGCATCCCCCATTGTCTGCTTCCATTTCTTTATCAAAGCTCTGTGTTCTCAGTTGGGCAACGCTTTTATTTTCTGAAGGAAGCCGCCTTCTAAAAGCTTCTTGACTTGGTTAACCATGCTGGGATCCTCTTGGCCTTGGTGGTGCCTTTCCTGATGTGTGCTATACCAGCTAGGCTTAGTGTGCTTTTGAACAGCTCCCAAGCTGCCTGGAGAGATTTGACCTTGTGACTTTCAACTTCCTTTTTACCAATCTTTGTGGAAAGTTTCCTCTTGAAATCAAATGGGATTGCATTGGACTTGCTTGGCAGTTGTCCATTTTTATACGTAGAAATTGAGAGCACTGGTCAGTTTCCAAATGATTTAAGAACATACCTTGTACCAGGGCTTGGGTGACACTTTAAGTCCAGAGTCACTTCACCTGTTTGGTTCCATGACCAACTGTTCTAGGTCACAGTCCTTAGGGTATCTAGAATCTACCTCGTTGTGACCAGAACAACATACTAGATTTATGTGAGAGTTGTTGCCCATTAGCACACTGCCAACGTTGGGTGCCTGCTTGATTTTACACTCTCTCCACCATAATCACCCAAGACAATTTGGTCAGGATGGCAATAATACTTTATATTCTCACCTAAAGTGATTTTGTGAGGGGAGTCTGCCTTGTCTGAGATTTATAATTTGTTGTGACCCTATGGCCACCTTGACATGACATACAGTGACACCATTCAGTACGCTCTTCCTTGCTAAATTTGTATTCAGATAATCGTATCCCACTGGTTCGTCTCCTTCCTGTTTCTGTTACGCGCATTGCACACGATGTTCTAATTTACCATTCTATACTCTCCGCCATCTTGGCTTCTCATATTGGCATACCTGTAGAAGGCATCTGTCTGGCACATGCATTTTCCCCTATGGCTCTTCAGCTATTATGTTCTACAATCTGCCTTGTTTTGCCCTGTCAGTGCATGGGCTATCAAGTATATTTTAAAACTCATTAATTCCAAAGTGGATGGTCTCTTGCTGTCTTTCTCCCCAGAGGTCAGTGTAAAAGCTCTACAGTATCAGGGTGAAATTGGGTTCCTCCAAGTTATTTTTCTGGAGGTTATTCTCTTTTCCTTGGATAGTATTTCCCAAAGAACTCTAGAATGACTCACTAGAATTTCTCCCCTAAAATCTTGAGGTTGTAAATTCTATATGGATGCATGGGTGTAGCCAGGATTTTTGTTAGTGGGGCAGAGCCTCAGCTATATATTTTATGATTTTTATTGATGGGGCAGCTGCCCATCCCTGCCGCCCCTTGGCTAGGTCCATGTATGGATGTTCCCACCAGTCCTTTTTCTGGAGGATAAGGGACCCTCTTTCAGTCTATATCTTGTAGTTGGGACACCTGCCTACTATTTAAAATAGATCAGTAATCCTGTTTGTCACTCTGCGTTAGTACATTTAGTTCAAATTCTGCATTTAAAAAACCAGCCATTAATAAGTTACAAAAGGTAAACCATTGCATTTTCTGTCAGCCAGCGATGAAGAATTGACTGCAACAAGTATTAGAGGTGTTTTTCATGGCGTGTCCTTATGTAGTTTGTATTCTTATAAGCGATATTATTAGCCGCTGGGTGCTGTGCAAGGAGTAGGAGCCCCTAAAGGGGGGGGAGGTGTCCTTAGGGAGAAGCAGCCCTGGAGGCCACTATGGGACAGGCAAGAGTTCCAGTACAGAGGCGAATTGGGGATAGAAATACTACCACCACCTTGGTTTCTGACATTAACCGAGTCAGCTCTTGTCAGCTATTTGACAAGAGACTGTGGAGACATGTCAATCGTGAGCAGACCACCTCTCTACGGCCCAAGTACTGCTTTTAAATGTGCAGTAAGAGAATTCAAATTTTGCATGGAGATGCATTCTGCTTTGGTTTCGCAACATCCAAAGGCGCTTTTATGGAAATTCCCGCGCTGCTCCTAATGGAAGAGACCCGCCGCAGCGCCGTCGCTCGCAAGCCTGTCCGAAGAAGGCAGGCTCTCCCGGCGGCCCCCTTAGGAGCCAAGGCCAGAGCTGCGTAGCAGACGCAGCCTTGTCGCGAAGGCCGCTTTATTTCATAGCGCGCCGAGGCCAAGTTGCCCTTGCCTCGCCCGCGTCAACGCCTCGGCCCGCCGCTTCTTCATTATTGGCGGGCGGAGAGGCGTCTCCCCGCCCCAGGCAGCGGCAGCCGGGAGAGGAGGAGCCGCGCAGGCGTTTCGCGGAACGAGGCCGCCAGACGGCGAGGCGAGCGGGGCTACTGGGGCGCAGAGCGCGGCCGTGTCCTTTGGCGCTTCTCCTGCTGCTCCTGCTCCAAGCGGCGTCTCCATGATGCTGCTCTGCCGGCTGGTTTCCCCGGGCGGCTGCAGGTGAGAGTCCGGCGGCGGGGTCGCTCGGAAGCCCTTGAGCCGCCTCCGGCCAAGGACACGGCGTGGTGGGCCCTCTCGGGGCAAAGGAGAGGCGGAGCAGCGGGCGGGACAGAAGAGGGAGGTGAACAAGGGAAGGGCGAGACTTGGCGCCCTGGAGTCAGGGGAACGAGGGGGAAGCGGACCCCATTTCAGGCCAGGAAGCAGCGGCTCATGCAGGAGTTCACCCGCCAAATGGATAAAAGTGGCATCCCCATAATATGCGCTTAATGTGGTGCTATTATTGCACGAGGACTCGGGCAAAGCTCCCTTTGCAGCCGTGGAGCTCACTGGGCTGCTTGCTCTCGGCCTACCTCACGGGGTTGTTGTGAAGCTAACAGTGAGCGGGGAACTGCAGAATGCTCATAAACTTTTTGGGGGAGTGAAGTCATTTATAGCTGGGATTAGGAAAAAGAGTTTCCCGGTAAGTTTGAAGTCTTACACCTTTCGCATTAAGGGCTAAGCGTTTAAGCCCGTTCTCTTTGTCAGCGGCAGCTTGTAATTTAGATTTGTTAAAGAATATTAAAACGTTTTCCCCATCTTTTGGGGATGTGAAATGAGAGCCCGTAGCTGCTCTAGGAGTGACTGTGTGACCAAGAAGCTGATTCCCTGTTATTCAGGGTTTTGTATAACTTGCAGGGTGAGTTTACATACTCTTAAAAATATATATGTTTTATTAGTTTTTATTATATAAAACATCTTACAACAGCAATCATTAAGAAAAAAGAATAATTAAAATCAACTATCATTTTACATACTGTTTATAGAATCAATACAATAGTGAAATGTGGGATTTCTACAATCCCTTGACTTCCCTCTCCCCTCTCTGTGGTTCCATTATTTAATTGTTAATCCATGCATGTCCTAGTCATATTTCCCTCCATTCGTATCTTTTTTTATCTATTATTATAATATTGCGGATGTTTTTTAGAATCTTGCTGATGTATCAACTTGTATACAGTGCTTTGACATATATACAATAAAGATTTCCCATTCATTTTTAAATTTGTTACTGTCCTCATTTCTGAGTCTGCCTGTTAATTTGGCCACTCTGCATATTCCATTAACTTAATTTGCCAATCTTTTTTTTGTGGGGAGTTTACATACTCTTGTTCTTCTGTAATTAATTTATGTATAAACGCAGCCTTATCTGGTGAAAGGGCAATGCAGTTATCTCCAGTTAGAGATACTGTACTGAAGAGGTTAAAAAGAGTTGCGCCACAAGACAAACAAGTGAAGTGAGTTTTAAATATGATCCCAGTGATACTTTATGTTGAAGGGGTAAGCTGTTTAGTAGAAATTCTTGTGTTCTCGCTAGAAGAATTATGTGACCTAGTTAGCCAGATTCTCTTGTCAACACAGCAGTGTTGCTGATGAAATGTTTCTGCAAGTGTTGCTCCTACTTGGCTATCCACTGCCCACCTGGTGTGTGTGTGTGTCACCCCCCCTTTAAAGATTTGAGTTCAGGCATGAACAGTAAGCGTGAATTTACATGCATTTAACTTGTGCACATTCAGCCTTTATGCACTTGGCAAAAACAGTAAAAATAAAAAGGGGGTGGGTGCCTGGGGGGGGGTTGGCAATCCATTGCATCATTGCTTGCTGATTTTCTCTCTGTTTTAGTCTCCACCCCAACTGTATTTCAGCAATTTGCCATTGATGCTTCTATTTGGTGTTCCTCAATGTTAGAATAACAGAAGTTGTAATTAAGAGCCAGTGCGTTCAAGGATATTGGGATTGTGATGTCTGCGTGTGGGTTACTTAAGTTCAAGGCCCTTTCAGCCTCGGTTCCGTTAAGTGGGGCTAGCGGTGATGAAGATAAGTTAATTATAAAGCATTTGGCTGGTCAAATAATATAGCCACATAAGAGTCCTACAATATATATATATATATTTGTTTCCTTCTCTTCCAGAAATAGCAGTAAACTGATTGCACCACTTGGGTGTCTGGCATCTAGACAAAAGCATACTCTTCCTGACCTGCCTTATGATTATGGGGCCCTGCAACCCCACATAAGTGCAGAAATTATGCAACTTCACTACAGTAAACACCATGCTGCGTATGTAAATAATCTGAATGTTGCTGAAGAAAAATACAAAGAGGCCTTGGCAAAAGGTATGGGTAACTGTATATCTGTGTTACATGTCTGTCAGTGTGCGCCCACATGTTGGCTCTTGTGCTACAGTTAGTACGGTGGTACCTCGGGTTACAGATGCTTCAGGTTACAGACGCTTCAGGTTACAGACTCCGCTAACCCAGAAATAGTACCTCGGTTTAAGAACTTTATCTCAGGATGAGAACAGAAATCGTGCTCCGGCAGTGCGGCAGCAGCAGGAGGCCCCATTAGCTAAAGTGGTACCTCAGGTTAAGAACAGTTTCAGGTTAAGAACGGACCTCCAGAATGAATTAAGTTCTTAACCTGAGGTACCACTGTACTTATTTGAGACACAGGCCATGTTTTCATAAAGTGGCCAGCTGCAGTGCAGGGGGGCCATAGTTTACACCTTAAGCTCCAGAAAGCATTTTAGACGCCTGGCGTAGGATCTCAGAATTAATAGTTATGAGATTTGAAGCCTTGTAACTAGAAAAATGTCTGTACTAAAACTTATTAGTCATCTTTATTGGTACATTAGGAGTACCATTATATCACAGCTGTCATCTTGTCCAACTAGTAGTTGCCACAAGAATGGCAGATGAGGCTCAGAATTTGTACCTCCCGTCTATTTTCTGTTGAATTTTAGAGTTAAGGCTGAATTGCATTGTTCTTTGTGGCTGAAACTATGGTGTATCTAAAGCAACATTTATACCTTGTAGTTACATTTAAAATGTAATTTCTTATCAAAGGTTGAGATTTTAATGAAATCTCCAGAGTTTTGCATTAATACTAATGTGATTAAATGGGAAGTCCATGGAACTTTGTGATACTAATTTTAAACTCAAGAGCTATAAGCTGTTTTAAAATGTGGTGCATTTCTGCTGGGTCCAGTTAGTATTTCAGAGCCTTATAAGGAGGCATAAGGCTGGGAAATGATCAAGAAATATATAAGGTTATAAATAATGGTTTTTCTTCCAAACTGCTGTAGTGTCACATTCTCACACTAAAACACCTATGATACAAGGGGAAGCTGCTGACAGGCAAACGCTGAAGAATTGCAACACATGTTGACTTGCTGTATATGTGGCTGTCTGAATGAGTTCAGCAATGTAATAGGTTGCTTTGAAAGGCAGTAGAATGGAGCTGTAGGATTGCCCATCTTGGGCTGGACATTTGAGATTATTTGTTGTGTTCAGATTTGAATACAGTGGTACCTCCGGTTGCTCACGGGATCCGTTCTGGAGCTCCAGTCGGATTCCGAGGAATTCGCAACTGGAGGTGCCTGTTCTGCGCATGCGTGTGGCGCAGTAGAGCACTTCTGCGTGTGCGCACGAGGAAAAACCTGGAAAAATACCTCCGGGTTTGCCGCGTGCATAACCCGAAGGATACGCAACCAGAGGTGTACATATCCAGAGTTACCACTGTATCTTGTCCCTCTGCAATGCCCATGTGGTTTCAATAGAGCTGTAAACTGTTGGATGTCAAGTTACATTGGTTACAATCCTGTACCTATTTACTTGAGAGTAAAGCTGAATGAAATCACTGGGATTTGCTTCTGTGGAATTATATCTAGGATTGCACTGTTCAATACATTTTCAAAACAACATTGTGGAGTATTCAAGAAGGCAATTCAAGTTTTTATTTTTTTCTACAGTGTATATACCGTATTTTTCATCCTATAGGGCGCACCGGCCCATAGGACGCACCTCGTTTTTTTGGGGGGGGAAATGAATAAAAAAAATTATTTCCCCCCCCTCCGCCCTGGCTGCCGCCCCAAGCCTTGCGCTCACCTGCCCGAAGCACAGGGCACCCTCCGGAGGGCTCCCCGTGCTTTGGGCGACAGGCTGCCGCCCCAAGCCTCGCGCACCCGGCGGGACCTCCTGCCGGGCGTGCGAGGCTTGCAGACACTCGCTCAAAGCACGGGGAGCCCTCCGGAGCGCTCCCCGTGCTTCGGGCGACAGGCTGCCGCCCCAAGCCTCGCGCGCTTGGCGGGACCTCCTGCCGGGCGCGCAAGGCTTGCAGACACTCGCCCAAAGCACGGGGAGCCCTCCAGAGGGCTCCCCATGCTTCGGGCGACAGGCTGCCGCCCCAAGCCTCGCGCACCTGGCGGGACCTCCTGCCGGGCGCGCAAGGCTTGCAGACACTCGCCCAAAGCACGGGGAGCCCTCCGGAGGGCTCCCCGTGCTTCGGGCGACAAGCTGCCGCCCCAAGCCTCGCGCACCGGGCGGGACCTCCTGCCGGGCGCGCAAGGCTTGCGGACACTCGCGGGGGCTGCAGGCTGCTGCCCGCAAGCCTTGTGAGCCCGCGGGAACTTCCACCGGGCTTGCAAGGCTTGTGGATAGCTTCCTGAAGCCTGGAGAGCGAGAGGGGTCGGTGCGCACCGATGCCTCTCGCTCTCCAGGCTTCAGCGAAAGCCTGCATTCGCCCCATAGGACGCAGACACATTTCCCCTTCATTTTTGGAGGGGAAAAAGTGCGTCCTATGGGGCGAAAAATACGGTATACGACTTCAGGGCTCTACACAATTTTTCTCTGTAATTTTCCTCACAAGCTTTACAGAGAAAGAACGGAGGAAAATAACTGTTGCTATGAGAGTTAATGATTGAGCAGAGACAGGAATGCCTTTTGGCTGGTGGCTTCAAGATAAGCAAATGGGCCGTTTACTCCCTTTCTTTTTAGTCTGTATCCAAGAGCACTTTCTGAGTGTTGTCAATAGATACCTAGTCCAACATACAAGAATATTCTACTCAAACTACATGAAGCAGAAAATCTACACTCAGTGGGTGCAAAGCAGATGTTATTTAAAGTTACACTGAATCTCAGTTTGTGTTGATTTGCACAACAGCTCTCCCATCAGAGGAGCATTCTGTTGCAATGTAATGCAGGAAGGCTCTTTTGAAAAATCAAATGAAACAGTTGTCAGTTTCCAGAATCTTAAACTCTGAATTTTAAAAAAGAGGAAACCTAAACTTGATAAAGTACATACACATTTTTGTTGTGTAAATATTAGTTCAAAAATATGTCCAATATACTTCAGTGCAAAAAGCAGTATTAAAACCATCTCTGAAGTGCCCCCATCTTCCAATATAAGACAGGTGACAACAAGGAATAGGACCTTACTCAGGGTGCCTTGCCTTTGGGGTGTGTATTTTTTAAAGAAGCTGAAAACTTTTTTTCTGGCTGCTGTTAACATGATCTGATTGGGATTTCTTGCTAATTTAAAAGTGTTTTAAAGTTTATTACTTTAGATTTTAAATTAGCTGCTAGGATGGAGTATAAGTATTTTAAACAAGTATTTGTAACTTTAGCAGTTCAGATTTACTTATGGATTATATATTAATCAGACACATGCCTGTATGTTAGCTGCCCTAGCTCTAGTGAGCCTAAATGTGGCCTGGCTAATTGTAGTGAGCCTGTCTGTAGGCTTTTTATCTATGCTTCTCAGTGCAGTAAAGCCAGCACAACTTCTGCCCCTGAAGATCCAGTCTTCTTCAGTGAGCTTTTTGCCCTCCGTCACTATTCTCTGCATGCACACTTTACTTAATCTAACATTCAAGAAAAGGACTGGGAATGTCAAGCACTAGTTTAGCTGCATCCTTGCTTGTTTCCCTGGCTTGGGTAATTTCTGAGGCTTATTCCCCCCCCCCCCCTTGTTCAACACTCCTGCATGCTGCTGCTGACTTCTCCTCTATCCTGGCTTCATGGCACAGAAGGGACTCTACCAGCAGCAGTTGCCAGGAATTATGGAATTGTAGAGTTCTTTGTTAGGACTGTGCTTGAGGGGTAGGCAGATGAAAGAGGGCGTCCCTTGTGTCTGCTTTCATACTGCCTAGAAGTACTCTCATTCTCATTTTAAACTCTTCTGCCCCTTTCTCACAGCTGGGACAGGGAAGTGGTAGCTGTAGCCCCTTGGAGCTAGTCTGATGTCCTTGGCTCAGCAGCACTGGAGGGATCCAAGCAAGACTTGGGAACAGGAGTTGTAGCTTTTGCAGAAGCTCCAGAGCACAGAAAGTACAAATTTCTCAACTCGTTTGGAAGGGAGCATAATGATGCAGCATAGTTGGACTTGAGGATCGCCTACAGCATATTCATTCTGTTGGGAAGCATATGTCACAGTTTGCCTGAATTAAGGAGTATTTTTAAGTGTTGTTCCCCAGCTATGGGAGTAGGTGTAGAAATTTGGACTCAGCAGTTTTATGTAAGGAATTCAAGGGCCAGTGCTGCCATTCCTCACATCTTTATTGTAATATGAACTCATTTAAGGGGACATGCTAAAGAAGGAAATAAATTGGGCTGGAGGAAGAAGCATTTTTAGTATTGCCATATCCTCCTTTAAAAAGGGAGAAACTGCCTGAGAGTCCCCAGGCAAATGAATGGAGATGGACCTGCTCTCTTGATTTGTCTGTCAGGGGTCAGCAAACTTTTTCAGCAGGGGGCTGGTCCACTGTCCCTCAGCCCTTGGGGGGACGACGACTATATATTTTTTTGGGGGGGGGAATGAATGAATTCCTATGCCCCACAAATAACCCAGAGATGCATTTTAAATAAAAGGACACATTCTACTCATGTAAAAACATGCTGATTCCCGGACCATCTGCGGGCCAGATTTAGAAGGCGATTGGGCTGGATCTGGGCCCCGGGCCTTAGTTTGCCTACCCATGGTCTATGTGTTCCAAGAGACTTTTGAGGAATGGCTGGTGGCAACTGAATAGTGGCAGACTATGCAGCCAAGCCAAAATTTTGGGACCCTGGCTTAAGGGGTGTGTGTGTGTGTGTGTGTGTGTGTGTGTGTACACACACATTCACACTCACTAAATATGTATAAAGGTTGTGGATTTATATAGACTAGTGTATTTGTTAAGGCACAACTCTTAAAATATCCAGAGTTATGGTAGGCAGAATTCTGTTCATGTCAGAGGAAGTTTGGTCAATTCCTCTTTCTCCCTGTGACCCCCTGAACAACTGCTCAGGAGAAGTGGAAATTTTCTGAAACAGCATGAAAGATAATTGAGAGGGGGGAAGACAGTAGAAGAATCAGTGAAAATTTCCTTCATACACTTCTTTCCTCCATCTGGGAGCTTTTGCTGGAACAGCCAGTCTTGATCCTAATCCATTATTTGTATTTTTACTTTCTTTTCTAAGCTGCAATTCATTGATTCAAATTAACACTCTTAACTAAGTGGACTCCTCCTGGGGTAAGGAATAATATGTTCTCTGCTAAGGCTTACTGGAGATGTTGCACTTAATTCTCTGTTCTTTGCAGGTGATGTGACTGCTCAGGTGTCTCTTCAGCCAGCTCTGAAGTTCAATGGTGGAGGTCACATTAATCACACTATCTTCTGGACAAACCTTTCTCCTAATGGTGGAGGAGAACCAAAAGGTTTGTAATCAAAGCATTTTAATGTTACACAGGACATTTGAAAAGCCCCACTCGATCAGACCAAATGCTAACGTTTCATTTATTATAGCATCTTTAGTCTGTGTTCCAGTGTAGGTGATAGACAGCGTAAGACAGCAAATAAAATGTGTAATGCTTATCATGAAGCCAACAATGAAAACATCTTAAATAGCATTCAAGGTCAACAACAGCAGTAGGGAACATCAGATCACATTCTCTTCCACTAAAGACCTGGGCAGAAAGCTTGCATCTTGATAACCCTCCCCCCTTTGAAAAAGGATACAGAGATGGGGTCAGGCACACCTCAGATGAAAAGGTATTTCAGAAATTGGGAGTCACCACAGAAAAGGCCTTCTCCCATACTGCTGCCTCACAATTTTTTTTTTTTATTGTCCAGCATTCTGTCTTAGCAGTGGCTAGCCTAATAACTATGGGAAGCCTCCAAGCAGCATATAATGCCAACGAGGCACTTTATCGAAAGCTTTTTTAAAAGTTTGAAGCACACAGTGCTCAGTTTGCATGTAATGTTAAGGCAAACCATGGCTTAGTGAGAACATGCAGCTTCCCAGAGAACAGTTTGTGGCTGCTGCTGTGAGCTACATTATGGTTTGTTTTAGTGTGTCATCCAAACTAGGCTTGCAGTTTGTCTCCTCCAGATGAACGTAATGCATGGATGGCTGTGTGTTACTTATGGCACTAAATGTGACATTTGGAAGCAGAACACTTTGAAAAGTGTAGTGGTAGGCATGTCCTCTCTTAAGCCTCTTCCAAATGGCATGGGTGTTTGCACTTTAGCTTGTGGACAGGCTGTTGCCCACATGAGCTTCACACTGTTATCTGCTGTTCCCTTGGTTCTCTAGACAGCTATCTAGATGTAATACTGGGTTGTGATGTTAGGTAGAGGTTATCAGCAGGCTGTAGGATCACACACTCCCACCAGTCAGCCCTTGCTTTCCTCCCACCCTTCCTGTAGCCACAGGAAGTATTCTAGCATCATCCATGTTAACTGGTTATCACTAACTGGAGTTCCCTGTTAAACAGCTTCAGAATGTTTATCAGAGATTGGTTAAGAGGGAAGCAAGTTAGGGTTAATTGTTAATGCTGGTGCTGAGGTACTGCTTACCTATGGTTGAGACTGGCAAATGAAGGACTGGTGATCCTGCAACCGACTTCCATTCTATTGATTGTAAGATTTACATCTGTACCTATCCTTAATTCTGAATTAATATGAATGATTTTTTGGAACATCAAATGGAAAGCTAATGAAATGTGCTCTGTGTGTGAATTGTTATTATTATTTTCATTTATTAAGGGGAGCTAATGGAAGCTATTAAGCGTGATTTTGGCTCCTTTGCAAACTTCAAGGAGAAGTTAACAACTCTTTCAGTTGGAGTCCAAGGCTCAGGATGGGGATGGCTCGGTTTTAATAAAGAACAGGGTCGACTGCAGGTGACTGCCTGTTCCAATCAGGATCCTCTTCAAGGGACTACAGGTGAGTTTCTCTAGCTGGAGCTTGTCTACAATTGAAAGTACAATTTTTGCTATGTGGTAGATGAAAGCAGACACCAGCAGTTCTGCTCACCAGAGCAAAGGAAGAAGGAATCCCTGCTTTCCCTTGCATAGCTGATTGGATAAGAAATCTACTTGTTTCCTCTTATCAAAACCTACTTGTGTGCAGGAAATAAAAATAAATATTTCTCTTCTTTTCTAGGTCTTGTTCCCCTTCTAGGAATTGATGTATGGGAGCATGCATATTATCTCCAGTATAAAAATGTTAGACCTGACTATCTCAAAGCTATTTGGAACGTGATAAACTGGGAAAACGTATCTTCGAGATATGCAGCTTGCAAAAAGTAGAGCAAAATCTTGTACAAGATCATTAAAGAAAGAACACTGTTATTCCTTGATCATTTTTGTAGTAACTTCTAGCAGTTTGTTTGCTAATTGCTCCACCACTTAAAATATTCAAGCTCATCAAAAGAAAGTTCTTAGCTCAATGTTTGCTTAATTTGGTGAAACTGCTCACTTGTTCTTCAAAAACAGGAATCCTTTATCCAGGGTTCTGAAAGAATACAATCCCTTATAAAACATCAGTATGGGATTACAACTGGTTCCTTTTGATAACGTGATTTGCTGCTTACTCTTTCGAATGAGTTTCAAAGTGTACGTAATTCAGAGGGAAAGTCCAAAATAACAGCATTCTCAGAGCATTTTATAGACTATGAGCAGAATTCCTCTTCCTCTTCTCCCACTTGCAGCCCTTGCAAATCTCATCTGGGGTGTTGCCACTCTACAGAACATCAGGTTGGTGTGCAAAAGGGGGAGTCCTGTTGTGGAGTGCAAATCTGTTTGTCTTGAGGATGGGCACCATTGAATATTGCCCTGTGTTTGATTAAATGCTGTTGCATATATTGTAGCCTATCAAAACCTTGAGTAAAAGGCAATTCGTTTTAGTCTTCCTAACAGCCGATTTTGCAAATGTTTGTTTGTTACAACGTGAGGACTCCTAATGCATGTCAGCTGCTAAGAACAGTGGGTTAGCTTTCATGATTTTTGTCCTGCTGAAAGTGGAAAAAGGGAAAACAAAAAATACCCTGGAAAGATGCATTGCACCAAATGTATAGGATATCAGGTTTGTGGTTAAGTGTGTTTAATATATGTGTGTTTGTCTTCAAATGGGAAGTATCCAATTGTTTGCTACTTCTGTAGGATGTATTAATAACGGATAATGAAATTATTTTCTAATATTGCTGTAACTGGCTTTCCTTTTTTGTACTGCAGCATTTGATTGGAAATCTGAACTTTGCTCTCGAAATAAAATCTATGAAGTTACTCTGCTACATGATTTAATATGTTTAGAGGCCCCACAAGGGCCTTAAATATGTGTCTGAGGTGTTCATTATACCACAATACCCACAAAAACATCTTTATTCCTTTCCAGCAGCACCCCCACACTACACCCCTGCT
Source organism: Podarcis bocagei (assembly GCF_964188305.1). NCBI lineage: Eukaryota > Metazoa > Chordata > Lepidosauria > Squamata > Lacertidae > Podarcis > Podarcis bocagei. The sequence continues at coordinate 56,054,625 of NC_138127.1, read as the reverse complement.
TTATGCCCCCCCCCTGATAATATGTGGGGTTAGAGAAGGAAGAATTAGATGGTTGAAGATAGATCAGAAGCTAAATGTTTATAATTTAATGGAATTAGTAGTGTTAAAATTTTACCAGATTTGTTTTCACCAGTTCTACTCTTCAATGTTGATCTTGTAAAATAGCACACCTATTAATCTAAGCTTCTACATGTAAGCCTCAATTTTTTCCTCACTCGTTCCTGTAAAGGAGACTGCTGCATGGGCCTTTATGCATTCTTCCACACACATTGAACTCTATGAATGGGTTACCTAGAAGCTGCATTATTCTACCCTCGCATAAAGAAAACACGAGTTTAATTTAAGCAAATTATGGCAAGTGCATATATGAGCTGTCAAACAGAATTCGAGCCAACGGCTAAATCTTTATCTTACTTAACAATTCCCACTTCTGTGGACTCAGACCTTTCCTTACCTCCCCAACAGTAGCAAGGAAGCCAATTCTTCAGTATACCTGCAGCCTATTCTGGTCCTGCAATCATCCCTGAAAGCCACAGCCACTGGTTCCCCTCTGCGTGCATCTTCATACTAGTCTCTGCCTTTTCTTTCCCCATAATAAATGTGATATAACTGGAAGAACTCCATTTGCAACATCTAACTCGGATTGACTGAATTTTTGAATCCCAGTGGATTCTCCATAAAACCATTTGTCTTGCAAAAGCTTGAGCATGAAAAGAAAATCACCTTATTTCTAATGTTATTGTGCAGTCTGGTCCTCTGCATATTTACTCACAGGTAACTTAATGGGATTGCAGCTTTACGAGGGCTTTGCAGTGGAGGGAGTTGACTGGTGCTGTGATTATACCTGGCATATAAATTCAGGCCTCATTTTATGTCATTGCATGCGATCCCAAGAGAAGTATGGCTTTAATAGGGAGGGGGGTTCTGTTGACTGGAGATCAAATGTGAGGTTTCCATGTTGTGCTGTTATGCCTATAAAGCTGCAATTCTGGGTGAATACAAAAAAGTAGCCCTTTACCCAAGTAGTTAATCAGGGTGTTCATGTAACTGAGTGGCAATCTTGTCTTCTTGTTGTTTAGTCGTTTAGTCGTGTTCGACTCTTCGTGACCCCATGGACCAGAGCACGCCAGGCACTCCTGTCTTCCACTGCCTCCCGCAGTTTGGTCAGACTCATGTTAGGAGCTTAGAGAACACTGTCCAATCATCTCATCCTCTGTCGTCCCCTTCTCCTTGTGCCCTCAATCTTTCCCAACATCAGGGTCCTTTCCAGGGAGTCTTCTCTTCTCATGAAGTGGCCAAAGTATTGGAGCTTCAGGATCTGTCCTTCCAGGGAGCACTCAGGGCTGATTTCCTTCAGAATGGAGAGGTTTGATCTTGCAGTCCATGGGACTCTCAAGAGTCTCCTCCAGTACCATAATTCAAAAGCATCAATTCTTCAGCGATCAGCCTTCTTTATGGTCCAGCTTTCACTTCCATACATCACTACTGCGAAAACCATAACTTTTAACTATATGGACCTTTGTTGGCAAGGTGATGTCTCTGCTGCCACCATCTGCTAGGAGGCAGAGGTGGCAAATGGAACATCCCACCCTATGCTGAATATTCCCTGGAAGAGAGTCCCCACCTCCAGAACATAGCTTTCTATTATTAAATGTCAAACTGTAACTCTCTAACTTTACCAGCAGGTGCTGCTGCAGTACCATACTTAGAAAATGGGTTTGGCTTACAGAATCTCTTTAATAAGATTGTAGCCCGACACTGTTTTCTTTTAGCTTTCTTTTTGAACCATTTGACACACCATCACCCGCTTTATTACGGGAAGTTTAGTAAATAGGTTCTACAAGCTGTTTGCCGTATGCATGAGGGCACATGATGCAGCTGCCTTGCTGATGCCAAGGAAGTCTGGGTCTGAACACTGCCTGGACGGGACACTGTCTTGCAAAGCCCATGCCTTGAGTTCCACGACAGAAGAAAGGTGTGAAATAAATTCACGGAATAAAGGAATTTGACAATATAACAAGGAACAGTGGAAACTTGCATCTTTCTGAATATTCTGAAGTTATGGAGAGAGAGAAATGTTATATGGCCTTTATTCAGATTTAAATTCGGTAGGCAGTATTTACATTGGTTCATTCTCAGTTCATTTTGAGAAATATTTCTTACTTAATTTCAAAGCCATAAGGACTACTTCCTTGAGTTTGTTTTGGTTGATACCTTGGCTCAGGGTAAGGAACCTTCTCACACAATATGAAATCACATAGCACAAGTTGTAGGGGAAATTGAGCAATTTGAAACTACCATGCTACTTCAATTGCTGCTGATGCTGCTACACAAGGAGAAGTGTGTGCTGTATGTGTGACAATATGCTGTGCTTGGCAATTGGGCAGTGCTATCTGAAAGAGATGCTCCTTTCTTGCAATACTGATGTGCTAGAGGGGCGGCCCCATGCTCCATGCTCCAGTTCCATGAGGTGGGCTCTCAAAAGTCCCAAGTTGGCTACCTCAGCTCCAAGAAAACCTTTGCAGAGCACATGATGCTGATGGCTCCTGCTGGCATTGGTGGTGATACTGGAAACTGGAACCATTATGCTGGAACTGTTGTGATACAGACTCAGTGCAGCAGAGCAAAGGGCTGCGCAAGAAAAGGCATGAAGCAGAAATCCACATCGCCTGTGTCTGCTCATTCCTTTGGTTTGAACCAACAACAGAATCCCCTTTCCTTACTTCTTGCAACCAATTTAATTGCTTCTTTTCTCCGAATAAAATTATTGTTTCAAATAGGGGCTTATTATAGCCACCCCTTTTACCAATAAGGTTTTATTCAGTGAAACAGCGAAAGATACTTCAGATTTGTCCAGATTGTAAACAAATTATTTTGAGGGACTCCAGTATGTAAAAGGAAGCCGACAAATACATAATCTTTGAATCAAGTTTTTCTTTTTTAATCTCCTCCCCACCCCGCGCTTGTGCTTAACAACTTAACATTTGAGACAATGTGTTTTTTATTATCTTGGCAGTCACAGATCCTGATTTGAAAACTGCTTTGCCTCAGGAAATAATGTGCCTAGCAAAATTTGTGTGCACAGACAACATGACCAAATGCATGGACTCTTGCCAGTAGAGGGAGATCGTTATCCACTTCATCTTCTAGCGCAGTTTAAATTATTAGGAATTTTGCTGCACTACGAAGCCCACGTAACTCACTGAATAAATAAGACCATTTTGCTTCATGCTCACACTTTGTGGAATGCTGTAAAGGACATCATGGTAGACTTTCTCCAAATGCTTTTACAATCTGTGGTGGATAGATAGGGGAAATGGATAGTAGATAAAAAAAAAAAACTTTATGATGGTGCAGTGAGTATTGGGAAGGGGCTATAGCTCAATAGCAGAGCATATATTTTGTATCCAAAATGTCCAGGCAAAGTGTGATGCTGGAAGCTGGAAGCAATTTATCAGATTGTACATATAGAATCATAGAACTGTAGAGTTGGAAAGGACCACAACGGTCATCTAGTCCAAATCCTCTTCCATGCAGGAATCTTTTGCCCAACATGGAGCTCAAACTCGCAACCCTGAGATTGAGAGTCTCATGCTCTAACGACTAAACAAGGAAAACAAGACACCTTTTCTCAGGGAAACTTCTATACCACAGTGTTCATTGTCATTTTTAAAATAAATCAAAATTTGAGTGCATTCCACCTTGTGAGAACAGTATGAACGACCTTTTCAATACTATAAGAATAAAAGCAAAACATCCAGCACAAATTATCATGTTAGATATAAGGGCTCTAGTGTTGCCTTTTCCCTGATCTGCTAGTTTTCTGTGTGCATCAGAAAGCGCACCATTCCCTTCACACACAATTGTGAGAGAGCTATATGGTCCACATGTTGTTGTTTTGTAATGAACATGTAAATGGATTCAAATATTTTTGAACATGTACTTAGGTTCAGAATATATACTAACTTCCTCCAACTGGCGCTTCTGTCTTACTTGTTTATTTTAATTGATGCTAAATGCCCACACTGTCGTGCCCACGTTGTCGTGCGCTGCTTCTATACCCTGCCAAATTTGCAAAGTTATGCAAAATCTGAACAAAAAAGGAGAAACAAGGAACTGCAAAAGCATCTCTGGGTTAAAGAGTTTGAAAAATGGACAGGCCCATGCAAAACCCAAAGAAAACAAATATTGTGCACATCTGCACAAGCAGCAATCAGATTTTTTTTTTAAAAAAAGGGGCACAAAGATAGCTGTATTTTAGCAGGCTAGACTATTTGTTCACTGAGCCCAGCATTGTCTATTTCTCTGAATGACAGTGGCACTCTGGGGTCTGCGGCAGAGACCTTTCATATCTGCTATCAAATCATTTTAACCAGAGATACCAGGGGGCTGAACCTGGAGTCTTCCTGTATCTTTATGTGCTCCATCACTGAGCTGTGGCCTGTGCTTAAATATTAAAAGTAGTGAAAGAAAGAAGCACGACATGGTAGGATTGGTGGGGCTTAGTGCAAAAACATTTGTTTCAGTGACTATTGAAATATACATTTGGCCATTAGGGGACACACAGACAAAAGCAGCAAAGAAGAGGCTGCAAAGGGCAGGACCGGTGAAACGATAAAATGTAAGAACCTAGTAAGAGCCCCACTGGATCAGTCTAGCATCCTGTAATCACAACGGCAGGTGAGAACATCTCAAAACATTTCTGGTGAGAATTATTGTGGGGGGAAAACATAATAAAAACCATAGCTCAGTTGGCAGAGCATGCAACTCTCAATCTCAAGGTCTTGAGTTCAAGCCCCACATGGTCCCTTCCAACTATTCTATGATTCACTAATAGATTTTATTCCTTTGATTTTCTTTTTAATATCCAGACTATCAAGAAAATGCATAAATACAGATTTTTAAATGACTAATTGACGACTGGGAACCAGGGGTGCGGGGAGGACCAATGATATGAGGCTACAATCTGTCTGTCTTGCTGAGAATAGCTTACATCCTTAATTAATGAATGAAATAGGAATTGGGGTTGCTTCGGGCTATGGTTTAACTTCAACAAAAGTGCAGTGAAGCCGCAGCAAGGTACAAGTGTCCATCTGCCTCTAAACTCACTGAGGATTTAATTGCATCCTCTTCAGCTGCCTTCCATAGCAAGAGGTTATGTTTGTAGATAGATACAGGGTAGAAAGGCTTGTGTTATACAGGACAGAATGGAGTGTGTATCTTGGAAGGAGAAAAACCCTTCATTTCTTGCAAAACAAAACACATCTGCTCTGCACAATCCAGCTTTACATCTGGCAAAATAACTTTAATGAGTGCTGCACTCTTCACCTGGAGCTGTCATGTTGCCCATTTTCAAGCAACTGGACCTCTTTAGCCTGTCTAGGAGGCCTGCTCAAAATTCACCCTTATTTCCTGTTCCAAACTCAAGAAAGAGGAGGAGTTGCCCACACCAACTTGTTACGTCCTACTTTCAGGCTTCCCAACCAAAGAGTTGGGTTGGCCACTGTGAAAACAGGATTGGTCACTGGTCTGATCAAGCAGGGAACTTCTCACATCCTCCTTAGCATGAGCAATGCTTTAGAGCAGTTGTACCTCTTACCATCAGGGGAGACGACTTGGACCCCAGATCATGGGTGCCCAGTGGCACTGATGTCATGACATCATGGAAGGAACCAGATGTGGCATTGGAGGCTCTTTGAGGCCTAGGACACCACTTCCAAGCGTTTCCAAGGCCTCAGATGGGACCCGGAAGTCATGTCCAAGGCCCCGCAGAGTGGGTGCTGAGCACCCACAACAATTTTTGTGTGGGTGCCTGGAGCCCCCAGGGCCCCCTGGAGTTGGTGCCAAGTTGTTCCTTGCTTCTTTTTTGGACTATCAGAGTTTAAAGGGTTTTCTTTTTTCCTACGTTCTCCTAAGCTTTTATGAGGATTAGTTGAACGGAGCTGCTAAATTTTGGTCTGCAAATGGAAGGTTTTTTTTAAAAAATAAAAACAAGATCCCTGGCTGTGTTCAGTTTTATCTCATGCAGTATGTTTGGAGAGATGACTTTGTGAGAAACCAGAGATAATCTCACTTCCAGGAATGGCAACGACCCCAGGCAATTTGTGTAATCCACAAAGCAACTCATGTCAAACTAACTTCATTTCTTCTTTCTCTGGGATAAAAACACACACAGAGACACAAACATAAAAGGATGAAATTCAGTGGTGATCAGGTTTAGGTTATAAATCTATTAAAGCCACTAAGGTAAGACAAATCAAGGAAAGGTGACATTGAACACAGAAGTCTTCTAGGATGGACCAACAGTTTATTGCTATTATTTTTAGAAGAGAAATAATGTAAATAAGGGCCTGCTAAGCAGTATTTGATACAAAATGTGCATTTCCCCCTATATATTTCTTGTAAATATTTTTCTGCCTGCCCCCAGTGGGACACTGTTGTGAGTGCCACATCTCTAAAGAGGGCCCTCCATTTATAGATTGAGGTGGCTTTCCAACAACAATATCATGGTGTATTTGAAATATTTATTCAAGACCAAAGCATATGTTACTGTTTTGAAGTTTCAGTGCAAATCTGAGGGATTTAGGGATATATATGGAAGTTTCTGCAAATTAGTTCTGGCCTAGATTAGGTTGACTGGGCAACTTTTTAGGAATTTATGGAAGTGGGCACTTTTCAAAAAAAAACTTGGGGTCTCTATAGGGGAAAAAATGTGTTTACTGCACAGGGCTACCCCCCTGCCCCTGCCTCTTGTCCCGACCGGTGGCTTATTTTGTCTTTGTAAGGTAAAGGCATAGTAACAGTCTGAAAATACTCCAACTTTCTAGCAACCTCCACGAGCCAACTTGGAGTGGAGGTCTTACTAGCGTGGCAGACTGGAAAGACAGCAAGCAATGCCAAATACATTCAACACACACACACACACACACACACACACACACACACACCGCTTCTAGCTGCAGTCTACCTATAAATGTTCAAGCCTGTTTTAATTCCTGGAGTTGGCCAAAATGTGTCATTTTGGACCAGGCAACTGATCACATCCTTGACAAAGTAGGCAATGGAATAACTGCAAATTTTTCTTTGCTTGTTAAACCCAGAGAAGCTAGCCTTATAAAAAACGAAGCAGCATATAAAGGGTTATGTCTCCATTTTGAACCGCTGATGCCTTTAGGAACATTCTAGGGTGCCCTTCTCCAGCTTGGTACCTTTCAAGAGAAGTGCATCTGGCTTCACTTTGAAAGGTGTAGGCAGGACCCCTGTGGCTGAACCTGCTTTTCTTGAGAAGGCAGTCTGAGGAAGTGAGGCAAATAGTGGTGAGAATAAATGAAGTTCTAGGCCTTATTGACTGGGTCTGGGTGGCCACCCACCTGAGCATTTTAAAATAACATATACAGTGGTTCCTCGAATTACAAACGCCTCAGGTTACAAACACTTCAGGTTACAAACTCCACTAGCCTGAAAGAGTTACCTCGTTGAGAACTTTGCCCCAGGATGAGAATGGAAATCATGCGCTGGTGGCGCAGTGGCAGCAAGAGGCCCTATTAGCGAAAGCACACCTCTAGTTTAGAGCAGTTTCAGGTTAAGAACAGACCTCCGGAACGAATTAAGTTCATAACTAGAGGTACCACTGTATATGCAATTGCTTATCTTCTAATAAAAGTATGTAACTTGTCCATAAGATCAGTGTACCTATCCAACGGCTGGGAAGTGGCCAATAATAACCATTTCAAAAATGGGATCCAGAGGGTATTTGGAGAATCATAGGCCACTTAGCTTAACATCTGGGAAAACTGATGGAAAACATTATTAACAATAAAGTTATCATATCGAAGATCAAGTCTTGCTGATGCAGAACTTTTGACAGAGTACCACATCCAAGAGCCTAAGCTGAGTCATCAAGTATTAAGAATTATGAATCAGCAACAGGTTAAGGAACGGGAAGGAGAGAGAAGGAATAAGTAAGTGGGGACCTGACAGAGGAGAATAAGATTGTGTATGGTGTGTAGAAAGTGGATAGGAATAACTTCCCGTCACAATACTGGAACTTTGAGACACCCAATGATGCTGAATGTTGGAAGATTTGGGACAGACAAAATGAAGTGCTTCTTCACATAGGACAAAGTTAAATGATAGAATTAGCTCCCACAAGATGTAAGGATGGCCACCAGCTTGGGATGGCTTTCAAAGAGGATTAGACAAAAATTCATGGAGAAGTTATTGATAACTGCTGACCATGATGACTATGTCCTACCTCCACTGCCAGAGGCACTGTGCCTCTGAATACCACTCGCCGGGGAGAACTGTTGAACTCAGGTGCTGCTTGCCACCTTCCCACAGGCATCTGGTTGGCTGCTGTGAGATCAGGATGCTGGGCTAGATAGATCATTGGCAGGCTCTTCTTAAGTTCTCCTTGGCCTGTTTTTTGCCTCTTTAGATTTTTCTTCTTCTGTAAACATACTGATGCCTCACTCCAGTTTGCGGGTGACCCTGTTTAGCTTCTAAACTCACAACTTGAGTTCAGTATTAGAAAGAATTACAGTTAATCCTGTTCACTCAGTCACCACAGAATTCTGCTATTCTATCTGTTTGGCATAGTGGCTAAATTCTGTGCATCTTAGTCCACGTTAATTTCTTAGCAGCTACCTCTTTTGATTCTAACACTGTGACTTGGCATAATTTTGCTTTAGAAAATTATCTCTAAAGACCTTTAACCTCCCCATTCTTCTGTTTAATGAGTAAGTATTTAAGCTTACCCTTTAACGTGAGTCAAGAGGGCTAGGAACATTAGCAAACTTTTTAAAAGAAAAACTATAGAAGGTGTGGTACAAAGCATGGGGAGGACATCTAGATTCATGCAGTGAACACTACAGGGATTGTCCTCCATTCGGAGATTAATGTGGGCCAAGATGAGCTCTTCCTGGCTTTTCTAATCCATTCTCTTTTAAGGGGAAACATCTGCTATAAGTATTTCTTTTTCCTTGAGAGGTTCTAGTTCTCTGTAATAAATATGCTTTCCATACGATTTTGATTTAAACACAGAGAATGGGAGCCTCGTGGCCAAAAGACTCTCATATGTGTGTTTATGTATGTTTTTAAAAACTGTCATGCGAGGTCAAACAAAAAACAATGCAGCCCTTGAATTGTGTGAGAGGCTGAATTGTAATCATGGAAAACAAGACGGACCGATGGAAACAACCGAAAACACATTTTGTCACTGCTGGTCTAGGTGCATATCCATGTGCTTTGCAAGTTTTGTTTATGCTTTATGAAAAAAACCAATCCCTAAGGCATTAAAGAAAAGCTCGAGTCTTTTACAGTCAGAATTTGTGGCACAACAGAGCCCTTACTTTGTCAAGACCTAGCGTAGGGCAATTGCCTCTGCAGAAATTAAGGTAGCTTTAGCAAACCACTATCTCTCAGCTTTCCCCTCACCCTGGAGGTTAATATACATATCTATTTGGGACCTGAACCAAGGATTAGAAGAACTGATCCAACCAGAATCTGGGCCCTGAACTGATTCAGGGGGCTTCCACAGTGTTTAGGGTTTAGTATCCTAATTAAGCATGTGGCCATGTGCAGAGTGACATTTCAGTTGAACTCACATCCATCTTCTCTGACATTTCCCAAAAGCCTAACAACAAACTACTGTATATATCCTGCCAAGGAAGTGTTGAGAGAGAATCTCCCACTGCTCTGACCACAAGCCACACATGGAAATATGCTACATATCTGCCTGTTTAATTAGGGTAATAAACCCTAAATACTGAGAAGAAGCCAGGGTGGAAGGAGCCTGTGAGGCGCTGACCGGCTCAAGGTGAGTTTCATGTCCGAGTGGGGATTTGAACCCTGTTCTCCCAGGGTTGTTGTGGGGATTAAATGAGGAGCAGGTGGGAAACCATGTATGCTCAAGCTCCTTAGAGAACAAAGTGGGCTAGAAATGTGATAAACCAACCAATCAACAAATAAATTTGCTTTCACCTACACTGCAACTCCCATCAGCCCCTGCCAGCGGAACAACACTGGCTGAGGCTGATGGGAACTGCAGTTCAACAACATCTGGGTAGCATTACATTGGTTACTCCTGTGGTGTTGTGTAGCCAGAGAAAAGTCTGCAGTGAGGAGGTGCATACTGAGGGGAGAAAGGGGCCGTAGAACCAGACTCCGTGGGTCTGGCCACAGGTGGCACCACCTGCCCCTGAGGAACAAAATCCCTACATCCAACAAGGGAATTCAGGAAAGGAAATAAGCTGAGAACACAGAGGAAGGCGAAGCGTCCCTGTCCAACAGACCAAGTGAGGTCAGCTCTTCTGCTGTATAAACCACGTTGCTGTAACCATAAATTTGAAATAAAATACAGCCTGAAACTGTGCCTGGCCTCTGCTTCTAAATCAAGTGCCAATGAGTACAGATAAAAGCAACTGCCCTGCCGCAGTGCCTTGTGATCAACACTTGTACATTGGAGCGGGGGCTGGGGGGTGGAGTTAGCAGTTTTCAGAACATTTTCCACAAGTAGATATATAGCTAGAAACAGATGCTTTGTGTTGTGGAACGGTCAGAGTCAATTAAAAAAAAAAAAGAAAGAAAAGATTGGGAAAAGCCCTTCAGAGCATTCTTTTTCATTTTCTTTGTCTACATCCATTTGTCCAGTAGCTTTTTTTTGCCTCACATCAGCCCCTCTGTTCAAAAAAAGAGAGCGATTCACTGGCCAATGAGGACATGGAAACATCCACTGAAGGATAAATCTCTTTGTTTATTTGACAATGAAGGTTAAACCTCTTTCCGACATTGTTTAGTCTCAGGCTGCCACTTAATGGCATCATGAAACAATGGAAGGTATTTTGAAATATCCTTGTCACTTTCCCCTTTAGCATCTCCGAATGACTTGCCTGAAGCAGTGAAATGCTTGACTCATTCTCCAGTCTGAAGGGTATTCCGCTTCTCTCTCTTCTCAAACTTTCCAGAGGAAATGCAAGACAAAAGCTGTTTTCATATTCCTTTACCCTGGAGGTGCCTGTCCTGTCCTCTAGCTTCCACCATCCCCAGCCAGCATGGCCAGCGGTCAGGGAAATGGGAACGGTAGTCAGAGGAGACTGGACCATGAGGGTGAACACCCACCAACCTCAGTCAGCTCCCACCTGCCTACCTTCTTACTTACACATGCTGGTCCTGTCACTTGCATATTGACTTATACAATCATAGAACAGTAGAGTTTGAAGGAACTGCAAGGGTCATCTGCTCCAGCCCCCTGCAATGCAGGAATCTCAGCTAAAGCATCCAAGACCATCCAAGGCCATCCAACTTCTGCTTAAAAACCTCCAAGGAAGGTCCAGGAAGTGGCACTGGCTGTCAGCTTAGTCTCAGTGTTGCTCTCGTAGAACCAGTCCTAATGCTCACCAGCCTTTGCTGCCGGCAGTCCTCCAACCCCAGGAGGGTCACAGGTTCCCTACCCCTAATTTATGCCATACTTTCAGTCCACAGAGTACTCTCTTACACCCTCACAGCCACTTAGGAGTGTCAGTGATCTCTGGCATTGCTGTGGTGTTCCAGTGAGCCCCCTCATGCTTTCAGTGAGCATGCCATGGGGTTGTGGGCACATGCCTGCTGGTCATGTCACTTGCGTGTTGACTTTGTGGCCACCATGCGCACGGCCAGAAGGCTAAATGGCAAGGGAGGGGTGCTGGCAGCAAATACGTTCTTTCTACCCTTTCCAGTGCTTGCTGAGCAAATGGCTCTCCACACACTTCCTGCATGGGAAGCGGTGTCCACATGATGTTAGCCACAGTTCATATCTACTCCGTCGTTTCCAATGAAAAACTGTGTTTGATGTGTTTCCCCCCAACAAACTTTGGTCCAAAATGAGAAAAAGAATGACCTAACTGAGTTTTAAGCTAATAATAATAATAATAATAATAATAATAATAATAATAATATTTGTACCCCACCCATCTGACTGGTTGCCCCAGCCAGTCAGATAGGTATAGCTTCCCTATACAGGGCTGCCTTCAGATGTCTCCTAAAAGATATATAATTACTAATCTCCTTGACATCTAATGGGAGGGCATTCCACAGGACGGGCGCCACTACCGAGAAGGCCCTCTGCCTGGTTCCCTGTAGCTTCACTTCTCGCAGTGAGGGAACTGCCAGAAGGCCTTCAGTGCTGCATCTCGCTGTCCGGGCAGAACGATGAGGGTGGAGGCGCTCCTTCAGGTATACAGGGCTGAAGCCATGTTGTGTACATACCTATGTAGGGACTAGATTCTCCTAAAGACATTATTGATGTAGCACTAAGGAGAGGGAGGAGGCAAGATCAAGAACAAAACCTTAGTACTAGGATTGTTCAGTTGGCTAGAGCGTGGTGCTGATAACGCCAAGGTTGCAGGTTCAAGTTCTGCATGGGACAGCTGCATATTCCTGCTTTGCAGGGAGTTGGACTAGATGATCCTCAGGGTCCCATTTCTTTCTGCTTCTTTTTCAGGTAAATACATAGATCAACCAGCATCTGACAAACAGGAAGCTACAAAAGCGATACAATACATAAAATGGATAAGTATTAATCTTATATAACCTTTTTGTAATCATACTTGAATCGTGAAGTTCAAATTTATTTCTTAGGTGCAGGTAAGGAACCTTGACTATTAGTAACTGAGACATAAGATATAAAGTCCCATCATATGACATAGAAGTGTTTCAAAGATTCTTTACCTCTCCTCACACAAAGCTTGCAAGTTATTGTTGGTTTTTGTTCCCCCCCCCCCCCAGTCACTGGTATGCAATTCTATAACAGTGTTCAGTGTGCTGAGCTGGGTTTCAGCTTGTCACCCTGTCCGTAACTTTCCCTCTTTCCCCTGAAATTTTAATTCCAGCACTTTTCTGTAGTTATGGCCGGTGATAAACTTTTTACATGGTCTCCAGCTTTAGCCAAGGGGAAAGATTTCAAGCTGTGGAAATAAACTGAACACACTAACCAGACAGTGAACACAGTGGGTGTCACTTTCCATTCATTCTCATGAGGAAATCTGTCTTCATTCTAATATAATATTCTTACTGAATTTTGTGGGCTTTGCCTGGGAGTTTGATGATATAACAAAATAACTGACAGTATGCCATATACGTTGCACTGTGCTATGCAGAATAATCCAATGTATGTTTATTCAAAAGTATCTCTGAGTGTAGCAGTACTTAATCCCTCGTGGATTTGTTTAGTGTTGTAGCCTCAGGCAAGAAGAAGAAAAAAGCACATTGATACAAGGATTCAATTTGTTCCACTTTTTAAAGGAAACTGGTGTCCTACCATGTGGGTTGGAGCTCAGTATTCACTTTTTATATTTCTCTGAACTTTAAAATTCACCTCTTGGCTCACAAAGATACCAAAATACACTAACAAATGCACATTTTAGATTAAAATATTGTACATGCAGAAATGCATATTTCAGGATGAAATGCATATAAACAGTTTTCATCCCCCAGACCTGTGGTGCAATGGGTCAATGGGTCTGGCTGTTAACCAGAAGGTTGGTGGTTTGAGCCTACTGGGGATGGCTATGTGCAGGATTTCTGCATTGTAGACGGATGGACTAGATGACCCTCAGGGTCCCTCCCAAATTTTACAATTCTATGATTCTATGTCCTAGGGTAAAATATATACAAAATTTGCAATTTTTGAAAAATATATAAAATCCTGGAGTTTTTTATTTTTAAAAAAATCAGACTGATTCAGAAATGGAACAGAATAGACTTATGACTGAGCACATTTGAAATTGATGTGGTCTGGCAAGAGAGTGATCCATCTATCCTTACTGATGCACCTTTGAAGTACAGTGGGACCTCGGGTTAAGTACTTCATTCGTTCCGGAGGTCCGTTTTTAACCTGAAACTGTTCTTAACCTGAAGCACCACTTTAGCTAATGGGGCCTCCCGCTGCCGCCGCACCGCAGGAGCACGATTTCTGTTCTCATCCTGAAGCAAAGTTCTTAACCCGAGGTACTATTTCTGGGTTAGCGGAGTCTGTAACCTGAAGCGTATGTAACCCGAGGTACCACAGTATTCTTTAACAGCCTCTAACTAAATAACTGCATAATAACTTTCCTTTTTTCACAGAGTAATGCAGTTGATTGAAGGCCAAACTGGACACAGCCTAATTCATGCAGCTAGCAATTGTATGGAATGGTTTAGTAAACAGGTAAAATGTGTGTTGTGTCAGTCTAGATTGGGACCACGGCAGGAGCAAAAGATTAAATTAAATTTCCCACCCTCATGAGCCTTACCCAGATCTGCAGTGGGCTGGAGCCCTCCTGCTATTTATTTATTTTTAAATATTCACACAATTGTTAATGGCATGGACTATATCACATCTTGCTTAATCCTTAGGACGACAACTTTCTAGCCCTAAATTCCATGGTTTCCATTTTGTCTGCTCACAATTCTTCCCAATGCTGTTACATTTCAATAAGCTTCCTTATCCAGACTAAGTCTGTTCCAAATTGTCTCACATTAAGTGAGCATGTGGGGCACTACCTTTAAATAAGTGCCTTTAAATCATCTCTATCTGTTCATAAGAAAAGAACTAGACAAGCCATATCTTGAAACAGTATGCATTGTCACTTTGATCTTTGTGTTTGAAAGCCGCTAGGTTGGATCTTCCAGTGCTAACTAAATCTGACTTGATGCCCTGCCAGATTTGGAGAAGTAGGAGCTCAGAAAGAGTGTTTTCACGTGTGAAGCTTAAGAGCGGCTCTTGCTTCAATCAGTTCAATAATGCAAATATAATGCCCCTTCTGCATTGCAAATATATCTCCTCTGTGTTCTCTGCCACATGGTTAATATAAATAGCGTGAGAGAAGCTTGGAAATTTAAACTTCAGATGTGAAGGCACCGACATGTGTTGCTCATGCATTAAAGGGGAGTGAGTAGCAAAGGTGTGGCTATTGCTTAAAGTGCAATGTCCCTTACAGTGGTACCTCAGGTTAAGTACTTAATTCGTTCTGGAGGTCCGTACTTAACCTGAAACTGTTCTTAGCTTGAAGCACCACTTTAGCTAATGAGGCCTCCTGCTGCCGCCGTGCTGCCAGAGCACAATTTCTGTTCTCATCCTAAAGCAAAGTACTTAACCCAAGGTAATATTTCTGGGTTAGCGGAGTCTGTAACCTGAAACGTATGTAACCTGAAGCATATGTAACCTGAGGTACCACTGTATTTGGTTAATTAAAATATTCCTAGGCAAACTTTTTGAGTATTGCGTTTCCAGAAAACGTCAGCAATACAAAATATAAATTCAAAGTCATTTCTACAATTACTCCAGAACTAAAAGCCAGTTATAAAAACAACCTTCCAGCGTAGAATATAAAACTTAGTTTCCCAATTCATCCATTTCATAGTGCAGTACACACACACCATACATAATTTGCCTGAAACAAGACTTCAAAGCCTTTCCAAAGGACTGGAGTGTGGCGATCTTCTTGAGGTTGACAGACAACAAATTCCAGAGTCATGATGCCACCGCTAAAAATGTCTTCTTCTTTGTGCCTACCAAGTTCACTAGCCTACAGGCAAAATGAGCATAGTCTCCATTAAAGATCTTATGTGTGGGCAGGTTGATATGGGTACAAAACTACTTGGGCCCAAGCCCTTTAGGTTAAAGGTTTAAGGTTAGGTGGAAAGGCTGAAACCAGCACTTTAAATTTTGCTCAGAAATGTGAAAGTAAACAGTGTAACTGGTAAAATGAAGGTGTTATGCGGTCACCCTGGTGGTCAGATTTTAAACCAGCTGAAGTTCCTGAGGTGTCTTTCAAAAGAGCCCCACATAGAGCACATTACAGCAAAGTGTAGACATGGCCAGTGCATAGATAAGTGTGGCTAGGTCTCACTATTACTAACCTCATAGTGCAGATTGGATGGGTGGGGACTGAGTTAATAGTCATTTGCCTAAGACCATCTATTGGGTTTGTGGCCGAAGTAAAATTCAAACCAGGGACTCTCCAGCTTACACACTGAATGACTATGTAGCATTTAGCTCTATATACATTACAAAAGTACCTGTTAGTCAACAACTCTTTACAATCTCCCTATCTCACATATACTCTTGTATCTGTCCCCAGCCTTTTGTAATTTCTATAGGACTTAGCATATTAATTTCAGTCATTTTCATTGTACGCAGGTTGTACATTGACAATAAAGATATTATTATTATTATTATTATTATTATTATTATTATTATTATTATTATTGACAGTGCTGGGATTCATGTTTTCTTTTAAATATCATTTATGCCTCTTTTTAAAAAAGTGCATGCAAACTCACGAATCGAGCCATGTACAAAACCACTTCCCTATGTTAATCCAGCATTTTCCTTTTAATGTGAACTCATCTCTCCCTTACCACAAACAAGCCTTCTGGGCATATGAAGTATATTTCTTTGGCAGCAGCCTGGCTCTTTCCAGCCCTGCCTAACTCCAGTTGCCCTTTGGGTGTGTTGCTCTGAGCTTCTCCCTCACATTTTAAGCCCGTGGTGTTAAGCTTGTAAAAGGGATGTAGAGCTGGTCTGCTATTAAGTCGTCCAGGTTCCACCGCAGGTAATTGGTGGGGGTTTCTGAAAGCCGGAGTCAATAAAATGACTCCCCACCGTAAAAGTGAATGTCTCATGAAATGTTTGATTTGCCTAGCACTGTCTCTTTTCTGTCTATGAGGTTTTTTTTTGCCAAAATCGCAAAAAATGCTGTTTTTGAGTTATTTTTATGGAAAATTGGCCAAAGCAGCACTGCCAACATGGGTTGCCATATGTCCGGTTTCCCCCGGACATTTCACAAATTTCTGCCCGGACACTGCTGCCAACTGCAGTATTCCAGCTATGGCAACCCTACCAAACATGTTCGTTCATGTCCTCTGTGTACTATGAGATGATGGTGATTAAATATCCAAAATCATGGCCTTAAAACACTAATCTGGAAGATGATTTGAAAGTGTCACTGCAGCCATATATTCTGGGCAGAAACAGTATTGGGGAACCTTCTGCTGACTCCACCAACTTCCAGGTCATGCACACATACTACTCTAAGATCAGGCCAATGCCTTGAATTTTAGAACAGGCTCAGGCTATTTATGGTTCTTTATCTTGAAACCAGACTTGGATTAGAAAGCCCTCAAAGATAGGATTTGCCTTTGACAGTCTATCAAATGAAAAATCTCTCTGCTCCATTATTACAGATAGGGTGTGGGGAATTTGAATCAGTTTGCATTTAAAAATGAACCTGACTAATTTTTACTTTCCAAAACAACACAATGCTAGCCTTCAAAATTTGCAGTTTTCCAGATTTTGCAATGAAATTCTCTAGCCAATGAATGCATACAAAATTGCATATACTGCAGTAATATATCAATGAAAACGCATGTATTAAAAATGCATTGAATTCAGGAAAATTGCTTTGTGAAAATGTGTCTATTAGGAGAAATTGCATACAAACATGTGCATATTAGGAGGAATTTGCTGAGGTATTTTCACGAGGCATTAAAAATAAACAAATCACAAACTGTTGTAGAAATGTGGAAAACTGAATTTAAGATTGGAAAAATGAGACACCGAGAAACTGAAATGGGATCCCTAATGCAGGCATGGTGCTTTGCAGAGTTCTAACCGCCACAGCCAACCATGAGCAAAAAGGGATTTTAATACAGAAACATTTTTCAGCATAAAAGTAAAGCTGCTAAAGCTTCTGCTCACGTTATCTGCAGACCAACAAACATGCTGCTTATTCTGGAGTAACACTAGACAGAAATAGAAAGGATTCAGAATGAAAAATCCAAGAGTGGCGTCTTGCTCCAGCCAGTAATACTAAGAGATTCTAAATCTAAACCCCCTTAATAGACAGATTACTTGCTGTCTTTATTCCCAAAGATCCCACTAATACTTCTTCAGTTTCATGGATCAGTGCTGAATGAAGCTGCTGTGGCACATAAACTGGGTTTCATCTCTTTAAAAACCAAACAAGAGTTCATAAAAATATGGCTGTTTCATTCAAATGGTCAAAACAGCATCCTGTATTCAGGAGCAGTATCAGGAACATTCATAACCAGATAAGGGTCTTTGGCTGGGGCCTGGAAAACAGCAAAAAACATAGCATAGGCAGATGGAAGACAGAGAAACTCATAGAGCTGTGGTGGGCAGAAGATAAGGGCCAGAGAGAGAGAAATTGACTGGAGACTGACGCCATGACAGTCCTCATTGCCACCAGCAGTCTAAAATTGAACTGGGTTTCCATTTTTATTTCCACTGTAGTGCAAAGAAAGCAAGGCAAGAGATTTCTGGTTGGAGAAGATTTGGGGACTCTACTCTGCCCTCTGCTGCAAACATTAACTTCCACAATCAGGGAAAAAGTGACATCAACAAAAATGACCACATAATGTTGAGAATGCCAGGAGAGATGAAATTGGCACCACATTTCCAATGTAAGTGTCACCAGCTCAGTGTCAAAATATACAAGCTAGGACCGCAAGCTAGAGTGCTTAATCTTATTAGTTTCAGTGAGCTTCACCATGTTTAACTTTGTGTCAAACTGTGGCTAACATATCCATTGCACTGATGTGTCAGAGTCTCAGCTACTTACTAGGGAGAGGTAGTTGAAAAATGGTGGCATCTCTCCCCGCCCTCATCTTCTGAATATCTGCTGACTCCCCTAAATCACTGAGCATTTCTTTATTTATCTCCAGATCAGCATAATCCTAAGGAAATCCCACATGCACCCATCCAATAGCTGCTGTTCATCTGAGCATTGTTGTACCGCACAATTTTTAAGGGGTTCTCTTGGGATTCCAAATTCATGTGTCAAAAAATAAGCACATGAAACTGAGAGACTGGCAGGAATGTAGAAAGATGAAAGGTAATCATCCAGTCTGGAATTCTGACTTAAGGAGAGAAGACCCTCTATTCCTCCAGCTTTCAGAAATGACATCTTTCCAGCCTTTTCACGAAAACTTCTAAGGGAGAAGACCTACATCCTACCAGGGCAACTTTCCCCAACAATTACTTTCTGGTAATTTTAACTTGTAAACCACCTGTTTTGGAAACCCCTGTGCATAGGGGAAATTGACTATCATACCTTCCCCCAAAGAGCCACAAGAATGGCAATTTGATGAGCATCTGATCTGTTGAA
This sequence comes from Podarcis bocagei, assembly GCF_964188305.1. Lineage (NCBI taxonomy): Eukaryota > Metazoa > Chordata > Lepidosauria > Squamata > Lacertidae > Podarcis > Podarcis bocagei. Next base: position 56,035,480 of record NC_138127.1, on the reverse strand, counting down.
GATCTTTGCCCCAGTTTCCCCTGGGAATAGGAATGTCTTTATAGGGAGAAAGTTCTGGCACAGGCCAAGCCGCTGGAAGAGAAGGGGTCTGCAGAAGATAGGGTGGGGATATTCTTGGAATGCAAAAACAGTAACATTGTTCAGTGAACATGGGGGGGGAAAATCTCAATACAGATGTTTTCTTTAAAAAATTGGGGAACATCTGTCAATGGTAAACAAACATCTTGACAATATGTGCTCTCAAAGAAAACAGCAGCCAAATGACCTAGGACCTTTACAGATGATTTAACAAACCAGATTTCTCTTTCACCGCTCTCTTCTTGCTAGACCAAATCCAGTGCTAGTAGCTCAAAATCTCATATCTGCATATTAGAAGGAGGTGAGTAGCCTTATGGTGGGATACAGCTGTGCTCATGTTCGCCATGTTCAGCGTTTAAAAAGAGGGGTGACGTGTGGTCAAGTGCCAGAGATGGGGAGCACACAGTTATGAAAGATCCGCAGCTATAATTTCAAAAGATCCAGAAAATGTTGGGAAGTAGCTGCAAGCAGAATAGAAGGGAAAGCTTGCTCATGTTCCCTGCTTAAAATAATAGGACAAGAACTTCTGTGTGTGTTAAAGGAGAGCAACACTCATCCCCTATTGTGTTTTTTTTAAGCACTCAAAAGCAGTCACTTTGCTTCTGCAATCCTTAGAGATTCTTTAAGCAAAAGAAACTTTCTTCTTTCTTCTTTGGCAATCACATTTTAAAAAAACAACCCAAAAAACCCTCATCACTCTGTGCATGTTCCCTTACTTAGGTATTTCACAGAGCTGCTTCCCTCCCTGCAACCATATACAAGACACCCATTTCTATCTGAGGAGACTTCCAAACTGTTGCTATTTTCGAGTGGGATTCTACTATGCACCAGCAAAGTCAAGTTGTTTGATAGGGAGGTCTTGTGCAATATATCTGCTACCCTAAACAATAGGACTTTTTGCCATTAGGAAAGTGACTGGAAAATGCACTGGAAAGCGTAGAATAACACTCGCTCTGATGCAACATCGTCTAACCTCCCTGTAAACAAATAGGAATGAATGCTCATTAAGTAGCCAACATCATCTAATCTCCCTGCAAACAGATCAGGCTGAAGCGTCTCAGTCACTGATAGCAATATCAGTGCACAATGAGACCAGCAGTTAAGTGCATAAGCCATGGGTAGGCAAACTAAGGCCTGGGGGCCAGATCTGGCCCAATCGCCTTCTCAATCTGGCCCACGGATGGTCCAGGAATCAGCGTGTTTTTACATGAGTAGAATGTGTCCTTTTATTTAAAATGCAACTCTGGGTTATTTGTGGGGCATAGTGGTTCATTCATTCCCCCCCAAAAAAAATATAGTCCAGCCCCCCACAGGGTCTGAGGGACAGTGGACTGGCCCCCTGCTGAAAAGGTTTGCTGGCCCTCGGCATAAGCCCTTAGAGCTGACTCTGCAGCACACATCTGGCTGGCTGTGAGCTGCAGAGGGTCAAGAGATCCAGCCCTCGTGAGATTTTCTCTGTTTGCTAAGTCCAGAGGAGATCAGCCAAATTCAAATTGCAAATCTTAACATGCTCATAACAAAATTAGCCGTATTTCCTGAAAGGGTTGAGGAGGTTAGTCATGCCTCTAATACTAAGGGGCATTTGGAAGTAAAATTTCAGTATGCAATTCTTTTACACAGGATCAGTGTAAACTGGTGCTTCTTTTGGTTAGCCATTGCAGGCTGCATGAAGAAAGGACAGTGTTGCTCATTTTGGAAAGCTGATGAATGCATGGACAAGTGGCAGGGGAGGCTGGGGTCACACCTGCTGCCACCACTCCTGTATTCTGCATGTCCCAGTCCTGCTGGGCATGTGAATCTTCTGAACCAGAAGTGCTCAGCTGCAGGTAGAAAGCCTGCCATGTGCAAGACCTTTGCAAAAATAAAACTAAATGGCAATCTGTACATTGAGGCATGCTTCAGATAACGACATGCATCCCTGAAGCTGCCATGTCCTTTTGAAGAGGCTGTCCTTGTGGTTACTACCCACATGTGGAGCACAAGTCAGAACTGGGTTGCCAGGTCTGATTCTGCCCTGTGGTTTGGGTAGTTATGATTGAAATCTGGGTGGATTTCTAAGGAGTTTTTCTTTATACAATTCTTTCCCCTGACTCTTCCCATCTCCAGTATGTTTTACTAGTTTTCTTTTCTGCCCTGCTTCCCAATACATTAATTAATCTTTTCAGTAAATAGAAACTGTCAACACATCTGGCAGAACGTACTTGCCCAGAAAAAGTGAAACCTTTGCTTCCTCTTAGCAGCTGCTTTGCAAAAAGTTAAGATTGTACAGTGCAATCCTATGCAGGTTTCCTCAGAAGTAAGCCCTGTGTTCCATGCAACTTACTTCGTAGTAAGTGTGTTTAGGATTGCAGGGTTATTTTCTCATTTAAGCACAAAATACGGTGCTGGATTATTCTTTGAAGCATGTTTTCTTCTGGACAACGGGATGGGGGGGAGAGAAAGGGATAGAGAAGATATACATAAGAACTTGTTTCTTTTCAAAAATCCTATTTCTGAAAGATAACAAATTAAGCCATATTTGTCTGAAGGTTCATCCACACTTCCACTTGTTCCATGCTTAGAAAGAATGAGTCAGAGCAGTTCTCTCTTGCCCTCTCCTTTCTCAGGGAAAACCTGCTCTTTAGTGATAAATTGGAGCAAATGGCAATCCGCAGACAACCCAAATTGCTGTTTGCTTCAATTGAGCGCTAAAGAGCGGTTTTCCCCAGGGGAAAGCAACCAGACAAGAGGAAGTGTGGATAAGCCCTCAGACTCCACCAAATTGAAGACAGTTGGAAATAACATTCCCTGACACAGGGCTGGCCCTATTATTAAGTAGAGTGAGGCACTCTGCCAAACTCCACCACAATCACGTTCTCCCAACCACCTTCCATAAACTCCAACTCACCACAGCAATGGTCAGTGCAAGGGCTCTTGGGATTGCAATTGCAAAGGCTCATGGGATTGCTAGGCACTGTTTTTGTGCCTTTTCTGACCTTTTTGCGCTCTTTTACGGCCATTTTTAAATTCAGTTCTGGGCTCAGTGTGATACACGTAAGCCCAGTTGCGCACATATTGCATGTGTGTAAATGGCAGTGGTGTTGCCTGTATTCAACGTTGCTTCAGGCAGACCCCTTCTTTCCTTAAAGCAATATACCGTATTTTTCGCTCTATAACACGCACCCGACCATAACACGCACGTAGTTTTTAGAGGAGGAAAATCCGTAGGCATGCCACCCATAGGCATTCCCTCCATAACACGCACAGACATTTCCCCTTACTTTTTAGGAGGAAAAAAGTGAGTGTTATGGTGCAAAAAATACGGTAAGTGAAAAAAGCCAAGATCCAAACAATTAGCAATAAAACACTCCATCCTATGCTCATGAGATCTATGACCATACTTGCATTGCTAAGCTTTAAAACAAGAGTTCAAAGTATGAGAAATATGAGGTCATTGTAGCACTAAAATCAAGCCACTGACAAAGAGATCAGTAGGCTATTCAAAGGGAAAGTACAAAGGGCTATCTTTCTGTCATCTCCCACCAAGAAAGCTTGATGGTGACTTACAGGAACTGTGTGAACATGACTCAATGATAACACTTGAAACGGGATTCAGAACTTTGAACTAAAAAGGGTCTCTTCCCCACCTCCACCCCCCTTTTTTTTGTATCTCTGGCAGACTTGCCCTCAATTATGGTTAGCTGAAATAGCAAGCAGGGCTTGGCTCTGAAAAGTCTCTTATCTTGTTCCAAAAAACACTGAAATGCCCAGCACAATCTCGCTATCTCTCTTTCCTGTTTGGCGGCATGCTGGGGCTGATACATGCATGAGGGGCAGTGGTGTGGGAAGCACCTTCCATATGGCTTCTTCTCAGGCTCCAACCTATGGTAAACTCTGGATCCCACATGGGCCAGTGATGTACTGCCACTCAACCATGAAACAGAGAGCCAGAGAGTTTCCAGTCAAGGGACATGTTATGTTAACCTTGTATTTGGTCATGGATTATGGTGATGAATAGAAGCCATACAAGGGAGAATCAAGTTTGGGATCATGTTCTGGACAAAAATCCTTCCCCAAGCTATGATTTGTGTGGTACTGCTGTTGTCACCAATACATCTCTCCCCACTCCCCAAATAGTAACATTGATGTGTGTATTTGTGACTTTCATCAGGAGAAAGCATGGGAATAAAAGTTGAAGGGAGGAATTCAACATTGTGCTCTTCTGCACACTGTTCTAAGGGTTGTCCTTTTGAGAGACTGCAGTCAAACATAACTATGCATGACTGTTAGCTGGTGCATGAAGGGCTTAAGGACCACAGAGCTGTGTTGCTAGATAGGCTCAGTTAGGTCATGCCCACTGTCCTCCAGAGAGGAAGTGATGCCTTTCTACCCCCTTCTCTCTTGTAAGCCCCGAGAAGGATGTGTCTGTGCTTGTGCCCAAGCACAGACCACATGCTTGAAGCTACTTTGCTGTATTTTCTACCCAGTACTATTTTGCCTATATTATCCTTGCTGCTGCATGGAACAATGTATGTCTGAGACCTTGAAACTGTAAGTAAAGCATTTTAAACTTACTTAACAGTGTGTGGTCTGCTCATGGCAAGAGAGATAGAATGAGGTCAGCTGCTGTGTGCAGCTGAATGAGATAAAAATGGTTTAACAACCTATATTCCTCATGCTATACTGCTGCTCAACTTTTGTGAGTTTAAAACTCTGCTACTCAGGCTCTCTTTGTGCAAGCCCTGCATTTTGAATCCAAGCACCCTGCCATTTATTTTTGTTGTTTACCCACACACGAGTCCAAAGGGATTCAGATCTGGGAGAGGAGCAGGGAGCGCAGGGGAAGGAAAGGGGGGAAGACATGTACTAGCAGGAGCGCTTGTACTACCTTCTGCTAGTGCACTGAGTTAGTTAAATCCAGGCCTAGAAACCCACCGGCATAATGCTCCCTATTCTTATTGCCCCTGACAGAAGGTGAATTCATATATACATGTTCACCACTCACTTGAGGCAGTGTTAAGTGGGAGCTGGCATGTCTGAAACAGCCAGCACAGACCAAACCATATTCAGTGCATTCATATAATCTGAAAGGCAATGGTTTTCAGTGGTGACAGTAAATATGTCCTGCTGCCTGTCCTATAAGCACTTAAGCTGGAGGCTTGGTCCAGCAGGGGTTTTCTTATGCTCTTATCAAGCTGAATGACACACAGAATACTTTTAGATAGACTGTTTATTCAAAGAAAATTTGGGTCCCAAAAAGTCCCAAAAGAAATGTGATCAAAAATTGTGCTGGAAAGTGTGGGAGAGCTGGCAATGTTATCTATAACCTCTGTGGAAACATATGAGGATGAATACTTCTTAGACAGGTGACATCAGCACAAGTTTCATTCGAACATAGTGTGAATAAACAGTCCTTCTGGAAGCTCCTATAGTCTATGTGATTATGACTCACATTTTCCTAAAACTCTGGATCACAGACCTTGAAATTTGGTTTAGGTGAAGGCTTGATGTGTCAGGAGAAAGCGAAATACCTCCAACAACACTGGACAAATCAGACAGTAATCAATCCTGAGAGGCAGGAGAGGAATCTGTGGAAGAAACTGGCTCATCAGTTAGAGTGTGTGATTTTATAATCATTGCTTAGTGTTGCCAGAGCCATATAGGTAGTTAAAGGTTTTAACATTAGCCAGGCCAGTTCATGTTCTAGCCAAAGATATCTATTTCTGTGAGTTTTTCATCCATTAGCTGCTCTGTGGTTTCTCTTCGGTCTCCAAATTAAAAAAAAAAAATGCTTTTTGGTCAAATATCTTTAAGGGACATCTCTTCTGCATTTTCCCCTACGGGGTCTGGAAAAGAAACAGAATTGCTGTTGTTTTAAATTTTTTTCTTCAGCTCTTCTATGTAGTTGAACTGCCTATATGGCTCTGGCAATGATAAGAAATGATGATAAAATCACATGCTCTAATCAAATGAGCCAGTTTCTTCCACAGGATCCTGTCCTGCTCTCTGATGACTGTATGATTTGTTCAATGTGTCGCTGTAGCAGTGCTCCAAATGCTAATGCACACTCTGTTCACGTACCATAAACTCATCATCTGCTCCTTTCTCTTCCTAACAATACAAGTAATTTGCTTGTGTTGAAAAAGCTACCAGAGACAGAGTTGATGTGCGATGAAGACAGGAAGCAGCCAGGCTAGCGTGAATCATTTCTGCTACTCGGTGCAAAGCTTGGCCTTATAAATCCCTCTGCGTGAAAAGAAATGTAATAGTACTGAAGCACTTTTAAGAGACAATAACCATTTTAATTAGCATTTTTAGAGCTCCACCTATAATATCTCAGTAACATTTACATCTCCCTGAAATAGGTTAGCATTCTTATGTTCACTTTTAGCAGTGCTAAAATCAGCCCACTGACATTTGCAGCAGTGGAGACAGGAAGAGTTCAATGATGGTTATTACTGACATTCTTAGAAGGTTTGAGCCTGGAGGTTTAAAGGCGTGTGAATAGGAATCACTGTTTGAATTTGAATAAAGGCCCAGTATGTTTCATGTTCCTGGTGTACCCTGCAACTAGATAGATAGATAGATAGATAGATGAGATGATAGTTAGTTACTGGTAGTTAGTTAGATGATAGATAGATTAGATAAACATTTCCAACTCTGTGACCATCTGCAGCCCGACACGGCAAATAGGTCTCTCCACCTCTTGCATATCACCAGGCCTATCTGTCATAGTTCACAATTATGTCTACTTTCTCTCGACTGAATTGCAGTAGCCTCATCCATGCAGAGTCCTTGTATCAGCTCCTGGGAGCCAATCCCTTTTCTGCCCCTCAATATTTTTGGGGTAGAGGCCGGGCCCCCCAATGCCCCAAAGCACAGAGCCCAGTGAGGCATGGCTTCAGTGGCCTGCTCCTTCTCCTCCTCTTCCTGCCATGGAGGGAAAGGAGGGTTGAAGCAGCCTCCCGCTGGTGGTGGCGCCAGGAGGCAGAGGAGGAGCCACTGATCATTGAAGCTGCACGGCTGCTGTTTTCAGCTCTGCCCCTGATTCCTCCTGATGTCTCAATATCATGCACCAGTTGTCAGGTCATCCACTTGTGTGTGATGTCACGCATGCGACATTGGCCTCCCCCCCAATCACCCTTGCAAGCTGGCGCCTCTGCCTTGTTTGAATCATGGGCTTTGGCAGAAGCCCATCATGCTAACAGCTGATGATAGCTCTGCCTAGTATTACTGGGGGGAAAGCCATTGGTCAGTGGAAGAGCATCGGCTTTGCATACATGATTCCAGGTTCAATCCCCTGCACTTCTAGGTAGAGCTGATAGTGGCTTCAGTCTGAAATCCTGGACATGCCATGTCAGTCATCATACATAATACCAAAACAGAGCTGGGACTCATGTCCCAATATAAAGCAGCTTCCTCTGTTCATACACCTCTAATATGGTAATACCGGTAATAATTTCCAGCCCCTTTCTTGTCTCTTCCTTTGTCTTTTCTGTTTGCACCATTGATCACCACTGTGGCTTGCCAATTATAATCTGTATAACCATTTTCTGGATCTTACTATATTTAACTTTACTATATTTACTATATTTAACAATGTATGGAAATGAGAGCTGGACCATAAAGAAGGCTGATCGCTGAAGAATTGATGCTTTTGAATTATGGTGCTGGAGGAGACTCTTGAGAGTCCCATGGACTGCAAGAAGATCAAACGTATCCATTCTTAAGGAAATCAGCCCTGAGTGCTCACTGGAAGGACAGATTGTGAAGCTGAGGCTCCAATACTTTGGCCACCTCATGAGAAGAGAAGACTCCCTGGAAAAGACCCTGATGCACAAGGAGAAGGGGACGACAGAGGACGAGATGGTTGGACAGTGTTCTCGAAGCTACAAACATGAGTCTGACCAAACTGCGGGAGGCAGTGGAAGATAGGAGTGCCTGGCGTGCTCTGGTCCATGGGGTCACGAAGAGTTGGACACGACTAAACAACAACAATATTTAACTTCATCTCTCTGGTGAGACGCAACCATTGGAACGTGATTTCATCGGCGACACTTAATTGAGAAGAGCTCACTGAAGAGTTCTCTGCAAACACTTTAATGTCTATAATATCCACCCAATAAATGTTCTTTTAAAAGAATGAGGCATGTAGAAGTTTCTGCCCAAAATAAAAAGTTAATGTAGCATCTGTTCCACAGGACTCAAGATCAGAGAAAATGCAATAAATTTTGAGTAATAAGCATAATAGCAGGGCAAACAATCAGCATTCGACAGATGTGGTGAGCGTGTGATCCATTCGGTGTGTTTTCCCCCAGTTGAAAACATTGATAAAGCCAATAAAGGAATTATAGGCTTCTGATGTCACTGCCCTAGAATATTGTTATGAGTAATGTCAACATTATCTTTCTTGTTACACTACTCTCTTGATTAGTAACATCACACTTCAGAACACCAAAAACACCAGAGCCATTAGCACCAAGAGGATTTATTATACAATTAATTTTCTTCTGCTGTATCCATATTATGTCGTCCCCTCACTATACTTGGATGGGAACTGAATACAAAACAACTGATCTGACTGTAACTTGAAAAGCTAAAATTGCTCTTCTGTCTTTCTATGAGGACTCCTAAGCTTCACTGAATTTTTATTAGTTGAACATGGCTCACAGAAGTCATTTCCCCCCTCCCAACCACCAACCAGCCCCTCCCCCCCCCCCCCACATAGAGCTTCTCATGAAAGCAAAGGCAAAAGTAGGGCTGTTAGTCCTCACAGAGCTATCCTGGCTATCCCTTTAAACGCCAGGCACTCTGTGAGAAGCTGCAATCACTGCACCCCTACCCCGTCCCTCTGCCAATACCTTGTTCTGCCAGCAAGAGTCTTAAAAGAGCAAGTGGGTGTAGTGAGTGGATAAGAAGATTTTTCTTCAGCAGAGGAACAACCATTGGTTCATCTAGCTCAGTATTGTTGGCATTCTCTTTCATTGGAGATTTTTAAGCAGAGGTTGGATGGCCATCTGTCATGGATGCTATAGTTACAATTCCTGCATTGCAGGGGGTTGAACTAAGTCTCATTGAATGCAGAATTATTTCTGACTAAACACATGTAAGATTGCACCATAAATATAGTTGTGGGGGTCTATTGTACATTTCGTTCCTTTTGAAGGCCCCAGGCATTCATAAGAGTACTAAGGCATAAGGAAAGGATGACTTTTGTCCCATTCCCATATGTCTTAAAAGTAATGATTTTACTGTCTGTTGCTTAGAACACGAGTGAAGGTGAGAAGAATGTGTTCTCAAAGAAGTGATAGTGCGTGTCAGGTTTTCCTAACTTTTAAAGGAGGAAATGTTATAGTCATTTTGAAATGGGTGAGTTGGCCACTGAGTATATATCTATATATATCAGGCAAGGTTAATGGAAAAATGGCTTAAAAAGAGCAATGTAATTTTTCTGAAAAAGAAATTGATAGCTGCCACTGAATTTCTATATATAAACTTTAACTTTAAGCAAAGACTGTTCTCTCTCTCTCTCTCTCTCTCTCTCTCTCTCTCTCTCTCTCTCTCTCCCTCTCCCTCTTTCTCTTTCTCTTTCTCTTTCTCTCACCCACCAGAGATCTATCTGAGCTGCGTGCAGCTATGAAGCACATTCTAAAAGTATTCTTTCCCTCAAAGAATTACAGGCACTGTAGTTCACTCTTCACATAGTTATAGTTCCCAGCAACCCTGAACAAACGATATTGTCCAGAATTCTTTGAAGCAAATAATGTGTTTTGAATGTGATTTAAAAGTACAAAGTGTACACAGCCAAGAGAGAGAAGAAGAAGAGGAAGAGGAGGAGGAGGAAGAAGATGAAGACGTAGAGAACAAATATGAATATCACTTTCTAAGAAAAGAAGATGAATTAATTTTTTAGACTGCCTTTCATTCCATAGGATCCCAGGGTAGTGTATGAGCAATGACACAGCATTAAATTAGTTATTGTACAAATACAACAAATGTGTATTTGTTGAGCTGGATGTAATTGTAATTAAGCAGTATATAAGTGGTTGAAATAAATGAAAAATAAAGTCAACCGCAAAATATAAAAATAATAAAAATGATTCAGCAGCAGATAGTCACCTAACCACACCTAAAACTTAACAGTAGCATGGGACGGTACTAAATTTCTTTCAAAATTGAATGGATAAACGAAGGAGAATTCAGTCCTGAAAGTTGTGCTATCACAATGCCACCCACCCCTGTGAGGTGCAAGCTTAGTGGGCAGAAGGAAAACTGGCTGGAAAGGATACAAGATCTTACCGCAGTGATGCACTGTTGGTTGAGCCACAGATTCCCCCTTTTTTGAAGGGGTGTCCCTGCTACTACTATGAAAACAATATCAAGAAACCAAGAAATCTATGTTCCTATTTTAGTTTTGTTTGATTATATTCCAAATGTATGCTAAAGTTTAAAACAGTTCCATATTTAAAAGCTTATCCCCACACTCTAAGGTTGAATACAATTTATTGTCATTCTCCGATTTCAAATGTGAATGCAAACACTTCTCCCTTATGTTGCTTGTAAAGAAGCTAGGTTCTTGCCAAGTGATCTGAGAAATTAAGCAGCTCATAGAATCATAGAATCATAGAATCATAGAATCATAGAGTTGGAAGAGACCACAAGGGCCATCGAGTCCAACCCCCTGCCAAGCAGGAAACACCATCAGAGCACTCCTGACATATGGTTGTCAAGCCTCTGCTTAAAGACCTCCAAAGAAGGAGACTCCACCACACTCCTTGGCAGCAAATTCCACTGTCGAACAGCTCTTACTGTCAGGAAGTTCTTCCTAATGTTTAGGTGGAATCTTCTTTCTTGTAGTTTGGATCCATTGCTCCGTGTCCGCTTCTCTGGAGCAGCAGAAAACAACCTTTCTCCCTCCTCTATGTGACATCCTTTTATATATTTGAACATGGCTATCATATCGCCCCTTAACCTCCTCTTCTCCAGGCTAAACATGCCCAGCTCCCTTAGCCGTTCCTCATAAGGCATCGTTTCCAGGCCTTTGACCATTTTGGTTGCCCTCCTCTGGACACGTTCCAGTTTGTCAGTGTCCTTCTTGAATTGTGGTGCCCAGAACTGGACACAGTACTCCAGGTGAGGTCTGACCAGAGCAGAATACAGTGGCACTATTACTTCCCTTGATCTAGATGCTATACTCCTATTGATGCAGCCCAGAATTGCATTGGCTTTTTTAGCTGCTGCGTCACACTGTTGGCTCATGTCAAGTTTGTGGTCAACCAAGACTCCTAGATCCTTTTCACATGTACTGCTCTCAAGCCAGGTGTCCCCCATCTTGTATTTGTGCCTCTCATTTTTTTTGCCCAAGTGCAATACTTTACATTTCTCCCTGTTAAAATTCATCTTGTTTGTTTTTGCCCAGTTCTCTAATCTGTCAAGGTCGTTTTGAAGTGTGATCCTGTCCTCTGGGGTGTTAGCCACCCCTCCCAGTTTGGTGTCATCTGCAAATTTGATCAGGATGCCCTTGAGTCCATCATCCAAGTCGTTGATAAAGATGTTGAATAAGACCAGGCCCAAGACAGAACCCTGTGGCACCCCACTAGTCACTCTTCTCCAGGATGAAGAGGAACCATTGATGAGCACTCTTTGGGTTCGGTCAGTCAGCCAGTTACAAATCCACTGAGTGGTAGCATAGTCAAGACCGCATTTTACCAGCTTCTTTACAAGAATATCATGGGGCACCTTGTCAAATGCCTTGCTGAAATCAAGGTAGGCTACATCCACTGCGTTCCCTTCATCTACCAGGCTTGTAATTCTGTCAAAAAACGAGATCAGGTTAGTCTGACATGACTTATTTTTCAGAAATCCATGCTGACTATTGGTGATCACAGCATTCCTTTCTAGGTGCGCACAGACTGTTTGCTTAATGATCTGCTCCAGAATCTTCCCTGGTATTGATGTCAGACTGACTGGGCGGTAATTATTTGGGTCCTCTCTTTTCCCCTTTTTGAAAATAGGGACAACATTTGCCCTCCTCCAGTCTGCCGGGACTTCGCCTGTTCTCCAGGAATTCTCAAAGATGACTGCCAGTGGTTCTGAGATCACATCTGCCAGTTCTTTTAATACTCTTAAAAGAGTATTAGCAAAGCTTGGTTTTAATTAGAAGAGATGAGGATTTGCAAATACAGTACTACCTAGCAATGAAACTATCATATTTTGCCTGCATTGTATGCTCAGTAACAAATGGGTGTGAAAGGGTTTACTAGAACTCCACAATGGGCTTTTTACTGGCATTACCACAGATGCAAGTAGACAAATCACCTTCATTCTAACAGCTCAGGATCTTCAATGCTTATTTATTTGGCTTGGAAAAAGGAGCAATATGGTTGAATAATTTGCTTTGAGCTAGCAAGTCTGCTCTTACAAGGATTACCGTGATTTGTTTAGAGCAGCCTTTCCCAATATGGCCTCTTCTTTGGACTACAACTCCCATCAGCTCCAGCCATCTTGGCCAATATTCAAGTGTGAAGGTATTTGTAGACAGCAGCATCTGGAGGTCTCCAGCCTCGGGAAGAATGGTTTGGAGAAACTCAATGAAAAATAAACATAGCACATTGCATGAAGCAGACTACAATGAGAGACAAATATGGCTGCCAAGTGGCCAGATTTAAAAGTATACAGAAGAATATGAGCCTTAAAATAGATAAGTCAACTACATATTCTAGACAGCAGAGTTGGCAGGTTTATTTTCGCCTCTACTATGGACATATCTAGACTTAAACTGGGTTAAGGGACTGTGAGGACAAGAGTCCTATAGTCAGCTACTTGGGAATAAGCCACATTGAACTCAGTGGTTCTTACTTCTGAAGGATTTCTGACAGAAAGTTGGCATCTTTCCAAACTACAATTTCCACTGTTTTGGAGAAGATTCACCAACTATTCATTTTATTTTCTTTATAATTATTTGTTTATTGTTGATCATAAAATGTATCACAGTGGCTTGCATCAGTATCATCAAGTGTTAAAATGCTGTCAAAGTGGCACAAAAAGGCTAATATAACATTTCCCCCATGTGTCTTCTTGAAAAACCCCATGACAATTGTAATATTCAAGGGAGATTAAGTTATTTATTTTAGTATATTTGCAGAAAATCTGAATCTATGTTCATTGAGATATTTCCAACCTGTTCCGGTCTCCATGAGCCAAAAGGCCGGATATAAATAAAAGAAATAATAAAAGAAATATCAGAGACTTACCACAGCTTCTTCTTTGTCTGACATTATGAGACTGAGCTGGGTCCCATATTAAAGGTCTCTTGAGAACAATATATCCTCTGTTCAGCAGGAAGTGGCATTTCCTAAAGAAGACTCCTGTGATGAAATCATCAAGCAAAACATTTAGCTGTTTTCCTTGCTGAGACCCCCAAGAGGCATTTCCTTTCAGGACAGCCAAAAGAATCCAGCCAAAAGATGAATGTACATATTATTAATACACAATCATCTAATAATATTCCTCATTTCCATTCCTTTAGAGCAACATTTATGTATGCTATACATGTAGGTCTATTTTCGTCCTCAGCTATGTAGGGTCTCTCATGGTTTGTGCAGATACAGTGGTACCTCGGGTTACAGACGCTTCAGGTTACATATGCTTCAGGTTACAGACTCCGCTAACCCAGAAATAGTACCTCAGGTTAAGAACTTTGCTTCAGGATGAGAACAGAAATCGCGCGGTGGCGGCGCAGCAGCAGCGGGAGGCCCCATTAGCTAAAGTGGTACCTCAGGTTAAGAACAGTTTCAGGTTAAGAATGGACCTCCAGAACGAAAGTTCTTAATCTGAGGTATCACTGTATCTTGAGAAGCAACTGAGCCCAGGAGTCTCCTCAGTGCTGCTTCTGAGAGTATGTCTCCCCCCACCTATTACTCCTGTGATATGTCCCTGAACAGAGGCGTGTACTAAATGATCCTTGGGATCCCTTCCAACTCTACAATTCTACAATATGCTAATTTGAATGCTTAGATGCAAATTATGGTCAACTTTCAGAGGGAAAATATTTGCTTCTTGCTGTTACGCTTACTCTGAGCTACCAGGCACAAATAGCTTTGCTCCACAAATTCAAGCACTAGGTGACTGGGGTCTCGCTAGCACCTTTGCAGTGCACTCGACTGCCCTGTGAGAAAAGTACGTTTAAAAAATAATTTACAGAAAAGCAGAGAGAAGGACAGAGATCTGAGGCCCAATGCAAAGGACCTAAGGCCCTGCCTAGCAAATAAAACTGGTGAAGATGTGCCATGGGTTGTAGAAGGAAAGTAGAAGGAATCTGTGTCAGGAGTGTCACTAGAGACAGTCTAGCAGGCCTAGATCTGACATCTTGTTCAGCTCAGAGGGTCCTACACTGCCTCCTTCAAATGATCCCAAAGTTACCCCAGTGGTGCTGCAACAAGTGAGCAGCAGCAGCAGCAAATAAGCAAGCAAATGGCTACATCGGCAGCTGGACCTCTAGCTTCCCACTGTTTTCATTTAAGCAATCCTGGACCCAGAGCAAGAGTGGCAGTGAGCTCAGCCAATCAGTGTATTGTCTAAATGGACTGACAGTGGCTCGTCTGGATTTCAGATGGGGGCTCCTTCCTGGATATGTCAGGGATTGAACCTGGAATCTTCTGCCTGCAAAGCAGATGCGGAAGGACCGCAGCTCACTGGTAGAGCAAGGGAAAAAAATCTGTGACAGTCTGACCACTTTCTGGAGCTCCTCCAGTGAAAACAGTGGAGGAACCTGGCTGGCTGGCTGGGAAGGACCCAGGGGCTCCAATCCAGTGTTCCCAGGGTTGTTGCCAAGCCCTGGATCATGAAATGCATTGGACGAATAAAGCCAGAGAGAATTGTGTCTGATAGTCTTCCCCTCAAAGCAGAGCTTGTGAAGGACATTATAGAGGAAGAATGTCCATTTGAGTGGGCGACTTAACTGTATTCTATACGTGGCCTCTGTCTCTCCATCCTAT
This sequence comes from Podarcis bocagei, assembly GCF_964188305.1. NCBI lineage: Eukaryota > Metazoa > Chordata > Lepidosauria > Squamata > Lacertidae > Podarcis > Podarcis bocagei. Next base: position 56,020,427 of record NC_138127.1, on the reverse strand, counting down.
CCCACCTCCAGCAGATGAGCCCATCTGCTCTGCATACGTCTGGCCATAAAGAGCATTTCCTTCCAGACGCACTGACATTCCATACTTCATGGGAAGAACAGATGACATAAAGAAAAGCCGTTTCTCAGGAGGAATGCTAGGCTGCTCTTCTCAGGTGAACAAGTTGAGGAAAGGGGCATTCTTGACTTAATGAGCATCCTGGGGAACTGCCTCACTCTCATCAAGACAAGAAGCCGTTGCATCAGCAAAAGTCACATGGATTCTGCACTTTAAAAAGCTCACAACATTCATTTCAAAGACATTGTTACTGGCACTGTATTTATTTATGTACAGTGGTACCTCAGGTTACATACACTTCAGGTTACATGCGCTTCATTTTACAGACTCTGCTAACCCAGAAATAGTGCTTCAGGTTAAGAACTTTGCTTCAGGATAAGAACAGAAATTGGGCTCCTGCGGTGCGGCAGCAGCAGCATTAGCTAAAGTGGTGCTTCAGGTTAAGAACAGTTTCAGGTTAAGAACAGACCTCCGGAACAAATTAAGTACTTAACCTGAGGTACCACTGTACTTTCTAACCTCCCCTGTTCCTTGGATACCTCAGGTCAGGTAACAGGAATTGTACAAATTGTACAATTCTCTCTTACATTTCACATCTTACAGTTCTCTCTCCTACATTTCACAATCTAAGTTAGATGTAGAATGAAGAAAGGGAGAAATGGGATTCATAGCTATAGTCACAGGTCCTTGAAGGAAAGTTATGAAATAAAATATGCAGGGGCCCTTCTAAGAGATTTCTGTGAAATTAGCTTGACGGGCTGCTCCCACCCATCTGTGTCTTAAGCCAATGAGTGAAGTCAGAGTTGTATTTGGTAAGTGAGCTGTTTAGACACCAGGCAAAAGGAATCTCTGCACTAAAGAGCTGCACTTCTCCTGCTTCTGTCTTATTTTCTAGTCAGAAATTCAACAGGTTAAGCCTTTTCTCCTATGGAAATACAATTCTGGGGGAAACTTCACAATCCTGGCTGTGAGTTCTGGAAGACCTGCTCCCTGCCTTGCAGGCCTTTTCCCACCTGGTGTGGGAGTGCAAGGCCCTGACTGACTATAAGCTGTTGCTGTTGTGCACACTCTTGGACTGGGGTATTGTTTAGGGGTTTGGGGGGGGGGGCTTCTTGCTGCTTTTGTTGCTATCATTTTTTGTGTCTTTCTTTTTTGATTTTATTATGATCTATGTGTTTTATTAATTGTTTATGACTACTTTTGTAATGATGCAAATCTTTTCATGTTGTAAGCCACATTGAACATGGAAAAGCAGCATGCACATAAACTGACGAAGATTATGTTTGCACCCCCTATAATTTTGTGGTGTGACATACCTCCTTCTGACTGGCATCCTCAGAATTCTCTCTACATTCAAAATGTGCCCCCGGTCAAAAATGATTGGCAGCCCCTGTTGTACATGCTGTGTACTTGTGGCACAATGGATTAGGTGTGCTTTTCCAAATCTCACGACTATGATACAGGCCCATCACTTGATGAATGTGTTATCTCCATGCGATACCTTTCTGTGAAGTCAGTCTAGAGATTCAAATGTGAGACATTACGAACTGGTTCAAGCATTTTTTTAATATCTCCATGTGGAGTGGCCCCCAGACACACAGCTGTGTGGAGAATGTAATGATGCTTGGCGGCAGCTCATGCACATTTCTGAGCCACTGCTTCCTGGCAGCTGTTGTGTAAATGCAGTGATTGAACAATTGGGGCCATCTGCATCAAATGTTACATCTTCCATGTGGCAATACTTTGTCTTTCGCTCATGCTCATGATAAAGATAGCCATCAGCTTCTTGTAGTTTTGCATGATGGGTAGTCCAAAGAATAGTCCAAGGTGTGTTTTTTTGAGTAAACACCTGAGTATTTCAACATGGGAAGCTGCTGCACACCAAGTCAGACTATTTGTCAGTCTAGCTCAGTATTGTCTGTTTCAGCTTTCCTCAACCTGATGTTCTCCACCAGACCCCACCAACATGGCCAATGATCAGAGCTGATGAGAGCTGCAATTCAGAACATCTGGAAGACACCAAGTTGGGGAAGGCTAGTGTTACACATGCTCCAATCTTTCAAGGGCTCCTGCGTGTTGGTTTACATGGAATGAAGATCGTGGGAGATTTTTGGCATTTCTGTGATACATGTTTTATTTACCTATATTATGTTTTACACATTTATTTTCCATCTTATGCTGCATAAGATGGACATTTCACAGCATTGACACTCCAAAGGATCTTGCTCTCCATCAAATTTCTAGGGGAGATGCCAAAGCCATAACTTTGGATTCTCACAGGCCAAGGAGCCTTCATGGGGTGGCCATTTCCAGAGGAAGAATGGGCATTGTATGTGTCTTTTAATGCCCCTCCAGATACTATTTAAAGTAGAAAAAACTAGAAAGGCAAGACTAAACAATTTATTATTACATTTATATCATACCATTTCTCCAAGGAGTGCAAGGCAGTGTGCAAGATTCTTCCACTACCCAAATTATTGTCAAAACCACCCTGTAAAGTAGGTAGGGATGAGTGAATCTGCCAATTTCAGTTTCTACTACTACATTGACTGGTAGTGGTTCTTCAGGGTTTCAGATGCTCTTCCTATTGCAGATATTAATATTGCACAGCTTGAAGCAGTAAGATGAATAAAAACTGATTCCTCTTGGAATAAAAATTATCTAGACCCAAAATATGTTTTCAAAGCTTTACCAACAGAACTTTCTTCAAACAGACACAAAAACAAATAATGATGCAACCAAATAGTTGTATAAAACAACGCGCTTGTCCAAACACAGGTTCCTCTTCTTAGAAATATCAGATTACTTCAAACATACCAGAAATCAAAGGTCTTTCTCTCCCCACACAGACTCCATTCACCTGCCTTCCAGCTTGAGGCTGTTTTCTCCAGGAGAGACTCATTTGCACACCTTTCTTCTATGGTGGTTTGAGAACAAAGGCAACTCCCTCAAAATGGAGATTTGGAACTGAATACCTTACTCATGTGATCTAAGAGCCATCAGAGATATATTACTAGCTAATTATCAACTGTTAGGCTCCAGCTTAACTTCAATGAAATTTCCCCAATGTTCCCTTTAACAGTAAAGGTAAAGGACCTCTGACAGTTAAGTCCAATCGTGAACGACTCTGGGGTTACGGCGCTAATCTCACTTTACTGGCCAAAGGAGCCGACGTTTGTCCACAGATAGTTTTTCCATGTTGTATGGCCAGCATGTCTAAGCCGTTTCTGGAAGACCAGAGCAGCGCATGGAAACGCCATTTATCTTCCCGCTGGAGCAGTACCTATTTATCTACTTGCACTTTGACGTGCTTTCGAACTGCTAGGTTGGTAGGAGCTGGGACTGAGCAACGGGACCCTTTAACAGTACACAGAGTCATTTTCCATTTCAATGTACAATCAAGCAACTATACTTAACACTTCTTTCCCAGGCCTACTGCAGTATGTCAGGGGTTGAACATGGGCTCTTTTGCATGTAAAGCAGATGCTCTACAATGGAGCTACATGGAGAACACAAAACCTATCACCTTAAACACAATGCTTTTTATTGCACTTTCTGTTTCGTCGACTACAGTAATGGCCTTGTTCATGAGTTATCCCCAAAGCAACAGTAACTTTCTGTCATTAAGTAAACATATAAATCAAACCTTGAGCACAGCTTTGAGGTCCTGAGATCTCTTTCCCGTGGCCAGAAATCTGCAACTGAAACAATGAGAAGTTTCCCCCCCTATAGGGAATGTAGAGTTTTGACTTGAAAGGAGTCTGTGCATTCCAGAAAATATGCTGGACCTTGGCGAGATGGGGAAGTTATGTAAGGACGTTAGGGTCAAAAGCTTGCAGAAGGATGGTTAGAAACAGCTGCTAGTGAAAAAGAGCCATTTTTACCAAATAGACAAGGAGCTTTTCTAGTGTAAATCTTCAGCACTATACAGTCATTGCAATAAGTGGTTCCTTGCGAAGGGGTTTACACAGTTTGTAAACACATACACAGACACTCCTGGTAACTAAGCTGCTTGGCTGCGTGCATCCTTATGGCAGCTATTGAGCTTCAAGATAATTGTTTATAACAGGACACAGCAGATTTGGCACGATGTGCCTTCATCTGCATGTTAAAACACTTTGTCCCAGGGAGGACCATGGTTCTCTCCAAGTTGCAGAGCTGGGGAAATAAAAGCAGATGATTTTGATGGAAAAGCATACTAAATATGGTAGGATTGTAAGCGCAGTGTTTAATATTTTGCTCATTCCGAAAAATAAGGACATTCATTAGCTAGGCCACAACCTTTTGCATCCCTATTTGGAGAAAAAAAGGCTCACTGAGGTAAATGAATCATTTCTCTGCAAAAATGCATTGGGTTGCGTTGTTAGCAAACATATATGAACGTATGATCACATCAGATCCAAATGTATACCATCTTACCTGAAAGCCTACAAGCATCTTTATTCTCCAATATTTCTTCAGTAAATAAATATCTGAATACATGGGGGTCCACAGGAACATTGAGAGGGCCTCAGCTTAGCCACTCCGATTTACGAAAACCCAAAGACTGTGTTGTATCCAGTATGCTGCACGCTCTACTTGTTCAAGCACTCTCTATTATTTTAAAATGCTTAAATATTAACAGATGTATCATGTACAGCTACGTTAAAAAAATTGAAACCAAACTGCAGTAGGTTACAATGAAGGTCATGGAATTAAGTGATGTGGCTATTACATCAATATCCTCCTTTAATGCAGGTCAAATGGGTTTGCCCATTTTAGGCTTGATTCAGAGCCAAAGCAGATCTGACATTAATTGCACAGTTGTGATTGACCTTTCTACTTCTTCAATTTAAAAAGCAATTGTAGGGGTCAGAGATGAAGACTGGGACTGTATTTTAACCCTTTCCCTTGTGCTATGGTCCTGATTAAAACCATCTCCCCAACCTGCTGTTATTTGCCTGAGTAGGAGAGCTTCAATTATTGCCCAAGCAAACATCCTACCTAGCTACCTACCTAGCTACCTACCTACCTACCAAACAATAGCTTTCAGAGATGACATTAATCAGGACTTCATTGGAAGACAGGGTTAATCCCTTTCCTTATGTTGCATGGTCCCAATAATGATTGTGCCCAACAGCAAAAATAAAAATAAAAATATAAATGATTGGGTCGGGGCCACAGCTGTTATTAACATTTCAAATCTAAATAGGTTAATTGCAATCACGCAATTATAGTCACATTTAGTTTGGTTCCCCAGGCTGTCAAAAATGGCTTTTAAAAAACAATTCTCTCTTATTGGAGATAGCTTTTTAGCACATTGCCGAGATCTATATTCCATAGCCAAGAATGCTCAGCTGAATTAATTGCCAAACCACAAGGAGTGTCTTGGAACCCCACAATGATCTCGATGGCTTTTTATCACATTTTAATGATCTGAAATTTTGAAAAATACTTATCAGCACCCTTCATTTTGTATGTCTTTTTAATCATAACTTTAAGATGATTAAACACATTTGCCACATCTCCAAGACCCTTACTTGGCCATGACAACTTTGCTATGGCCTCAGGTGTGCATTTGCCAATAGGAATTTGTCAAAGGCATTAGAGGCAAGGCTTCAAAGGCTGTTCTCCATCCCAGCAGCAAAAGTCCATTTCCCTGGCTTGCAGATGGTGCGCAGTCCTTCCCTCATCCAAATGCATGATGTAATTTTTCCAAAGGCAGCTGTAGGTTGTGTTGAGCCAAAAGTTCATGAAGCAGCCGATCCCATCACCAGCTGGTAGTTAAACTGAAAGTTGTCTATGTACATTCCACTGTCCCAATTAGAATGCAAAACAGTGTCTTCCATCAACAGAGCTCAAACAAGTATTGGTTTTGGGGAGTGGGAAATACAACATGTACGGTATTTCCTCCGGGGGGGGGGGGGGAGGCAAGAAAAGAAATTCTAATGACAAAAAATTACATATGTACCTACAGTGGGGATGGGAGACCCGTGGCACCCAGAAATAATTGAGCTTCTATCTCTCTTCATCTTTGGCGATCACTCGTAGCTGAGTAAGATTGTCTTCCATAAACATGGTTTTAACAATGAGTCCGTAAATGACTGTGGAGGCCAATTATGGATCCACATGTCCTTCCAAAGTGGGGTCATTGGTTTCTGGGCGGGAGTTAGTCACAGTGTGGATTTGCCAAGCATGCCTTCCTCTTTGCATGTTTCTCCCTTTCATCCTGAGTTCGAGTGTCTTCAAAGCCCATGATGCCTTTGGTGAAGGCTATTCTCCAATTGGAGCACTCGCAGGCCAGTGTTTCCCAATTGTTGGTGTTTATACTACATTTTTAAACATTTGTCTTGAGACAGATAAGCTCTGGAAGGCCACAGGTTCCCCACCCCTGACCCCTGACTGCAATGTCCAATGCATAGCATCTTCCGCCTCCCATTTCCATAAAGTTCAATACTTTCCATGTGACATATTCAAAGATGTGAACATATGGATGGTGGGGGAGCAGGATCATGCCTGCTAGCCTTGCTCTATCCATGCATTTATCAGAACCTCTGAACAGACCCTACAGCCTTACCACATGTATGATTGTAGGCTCTCTTCATGTAGTTGGGTACCCTGTAAAAATGCAGGGAAAGGAAATCACTTCATACCGGGTCTGACTGTTCGTCTATTAAGCCCAGTAATGTCTGTTCTGACTGACAGAGGCCCTCTAGGATCTCAAACAGAGGTTTGAGACCACCACTGCCTATCCAGGCTAGTGTTCCCCCCCGCCCAGCTGGAGGTTGTTGTCCAAATGTGGAAAACAAAAAGGAACAGACTTTTGTGCCAAAAAGAAAGAAAGCAGGGATGCAATTTTTTTTAAAAAAAATTATATATATTTGAAAAGCATATAACTAAGACCACTAAGGGAGGAAGCCAGTTAGAGAGGATGTTAGATGACAGGGGAGTTAAATGTGTGCTAAAGGATGATAAACAGCTTGCAGAAAAGCTGAATACATTTTTTCCCACTACGTAGGGCAAATACTTGGGACGCGGGTGGCGCTGTGGGTTAAACCACAGAGCCTAGGACTTGCCGATCAGAAGGTCGGCGGTTCGAACCCCCGCGACGGGGTGAGCTCCCGTTGCTTGGTCCCTGCTCCTGCCAACCTAGCAGTTCGAAAGCACGTCAAAGTGCAAGTAGATAAATAGGTACTGCTCCGGTGGGAAGGTGAACGGCATTTCCATGCGCTGCTCTGGTTCACCAGAAGTGGCTTAGTCATGCTGGCCACATGACCCGGAAACTGTACGCTGGCTCCCTCAGCCAATAAAGCGAGATGAGTGCCACAACCCCAGAGTCGGCCACGACTGGGCCTAATGGTCAGGGGTCCCTTTACCTTTACCTAGGGCAAATATTTGTACCTGAACTAACTTTCTCAGGAAGAACAGAGGCATATAGTGGCGCCATGAGATGAAGTTCTAGATATTTTTGACAGATTAAAAACTGAGAAGGTCTGGATAGGATCCACCCAAGAGTTTTTAAAGAATTCACATGTGGAATTGCTGTCTTCTAACAAAACATGTAACTTATTTTTAAGATTGGCCTCTATATCTGAAGACTGGGAAGCAGTTGATGTTAACACCTATGTTTATAAAGTATTTAGGAAATCACAAATGGTTAGCTTAATGTCTGTTCTGGGTAAATTGGTGGAAAGAGTTACTGATGGGGAAATTATGAAGTATAGAGAAGAACAAGACTTGCTGAAGGAGAATCAACATGACTTCAGCTATGTGGAAAGATTACATTAGGGGCATCTTAAATTAGACAAAAAAGTTGAGTAAGAGGGGACATAATGGAGGTTTCTAGAATTATGTGTGATATTCAGAAAGTAAACAGAGTGAAGTTTTCCTCCCACTCTCATAATAGGAAACTCAGGTCGTCTGAAAACTTTTGTTGGCTTCTCATAGGCATCTGGATAGCCACTTTGAGAAACACGATACTAAACTAGATATAGGCCTTGTCCTGATCCAGAAGGAGTCATTATGCAGCAGAGCTAATCTGATGTCCATTGCATCTCCCTGACCAGAAATCCCTGAGGCTACCCCTCCAAGCACACAAACATATACTACCTATCATTATAACAGGGGTTTCAGTGGTCTTTTAGTAATCATGAGATGGCCAATTCACTTGAGCAATGAGTAATATACATTAATTCCAGCTTGCAGATTTATGCTGATAAAAATAGTATAGATAGCCACTGTAGCAGACATGTGGCTGCTATAGTCATATCCATTTGGATGCAAATATAATATTAATAACAAACTACATACAGTGTTGGCATAGCAACAAGAACCTACTCACATAAGGCTTAATCCAAGGCCTGTGAAAATACTCCAACTGAGTACTGTACAATGAACTCTAAAGAAGACATGTAAATTTGGGGAAGGAGAGAAAAAGCAAGTATGTGGGGGCCTCTTCAGACATTAAAAAAACCTATTTCTTACATTAAAAAAACCAACCTTTAATGAACTTCCCATTTCCCTCTTCTGAAAGCTCTGAGATTTAATTATATTGACCTGTTAGCAAGTACAGTGAATCCCACACAGTGTGGCAAAAAGTTGCCAAGTAAGTTACTAATTCTATAAACAAAGCTAAAAACTTCTTTCTTTCACCTAGTCTGGTTGGTTCTCAAGCACATACCTCCTGGCCATCATTAGCTGTAGCTAAACCTTGTTTCTTTCTAAAATGGTTAAAGGTTTGTGTACCATACCACTCCCTCTCTTTTGAGGTAAAGGGGGGGGGGAGAAATCTGAAATTTTTGCAGTTTCAGCTCCTTTTCTGGCATAAATACACATAAAAGAAAAGAAAAGGAGAAGAAATCTGTCTAGGCCTGTTCACACATTTCAAGCAACGCCATATTCATGCAGTAATGGTGGTGCACATGTCTTCTCCTTCAACATGCAAACAGGATTGCCTAGGAACACAGGGAGCTGCTTTGTTGTATTATCTAGTTCAGTATGAGTACCATGAGCATCATTAGCTTGTTTAGTACCACTCCCCCCCCCCCAAATCACTGGGAAGGTGTGTATTCTGTGCTGTCTTCCAGTGGCTGTTACCACTCAAACAAATCAGCTAACCCCACTCCTGAAGTATTCTGAATGTTTAAGAAACTTTTAAAAAGAACCCCACCTCTAATAACTTGAGGGATGCTTTATATATTTTCTGGGATTGATTTCCTTTTGTAGCCTATTTGTATTCACCATGGGTTTTTCTCTGCAAGATGTTTAGGGACATTTTGTATTTTAGCAACACACTCTATAGATACAGTATATTGCTTGTTTCCCAGAGATAATAAGTTGCAGACTATTATGCTGTGGGGATGTTTATTCCCCTCCTCAAGCTTTTGAAGTCATTAAATTGATAATAAAAATAAAAATAATCTTAGGGGTGGTGCTCTCTGGATGATAAATGTATATTCCTTCATTTACTTCAAATTGCAATTTATTTGAGGGTCCTTCTGCTCATTCGGGGGGGGGGGTCTGCCCTCAAGCCTTGCCCTGACGACACCACAGATCATATGATAAGATGCAAGTTCATGGTTTTTGGGTGTGCGCAGCTGTTTGGTTAGGAGACCACCAACTTTTGTTTTTGTTTTTTAATGAGGTGGGACTTCTGAGCATCAACAGTTTTTCTTCTATGTGTTTTGTGGCCCACAGGAGTTTCTTAGATTTCTGATGGTGCCCCGGGCTCAAAAAAGGTCGGGAACTCTAATCAGAGTGTTAGACCTTTGCATCTCTCCAGCCTCAGTCCCCAAAGGCTTTCTCTTTTATTCAAAATAATGATGAAGAAAACTCCTCCCATATGTCTTCTGCTGACTGCAGATTCACATTTCATGCACACTGATAATAATAATAATAATAATAATAATAATAATAATAATAATAATAATAATAATAATAAATATATTTATACCCTGCCCATCTGGCTGGGTTTCCCCAGCCACTCTGGGCGGCTCCCAATAGAATATTAAAAACACGATAAAACATCATGCATTAAAAACTTCCCTAAATGCACATTAACATCCTCCTTCAACATTTCTTTCTTTTACATATTCATACATAGAAGATTCTATTTTACTTTGCCCCAATACTTTTTGCCACGGCTCTTAGCAATCTGGTGCTTTCACAGAAACTGGAAGAGAAATTAAATAATGAGGAACGCCTCATTCCTGTTATTCATTGGGGAGAAGCAAGGAGACAGGATTTGTCTATTTAATACTTCTGTTGGACCATATTGGGAAGTTAGATATGAGTCACAGGTGAAGCTACGTTGAAGGTCACCACTTAGCACCTTCTGTTCAAATCTTTGCACTTCACCTCCTTTTTCTTTATTTTCCTTGTACATTTAGTCAGTCCTTTCTTCTGCCTGAAGTTGGGCATTTCTCCGGATGGGATAGGTTTCCACTCAGTGTTTAAGGCACTGCCATTCCCTAAGGCTTGGGATCTGTTCAGCCTTGACGTCAGAGGCTGAGCTCACTCTGGGAGCAGAAAGTCCTTCCTTGCAGATCCCCCCTGAGCCCTGATGGAGCCCGACCCTGAGTTTGGTGTAATGCCAGGGCTCTTGGTCCTCCTCTGATGGGAAGTCTCCATGCAGATACATGACAGATTGATTACTGAACCACTGTGGGAACTGTCCTTCTGTGAGGGGAACAGGAGTCTCCCAGCAACCCTCAGCACCCTTGACAAACCAGTTTGTTAAAAACTGCAACACTTACCAAGTCAAAACTTTTATTCAGTTTAAATTATAAGTGTGGTTCTAATTTAAATTGATATTGATACCAATGTAGCAATATGGTGGGGTATATAGTTTGCACCAAGCACATGTAAGGTTGCTTACGGCATGCTAGACTTGAATATCCTTTTCATTAGGCACTGTTGGCTAGTTTTGTCAGTCGTTTTAAATATGTTTTCTCATAAGAAAAGCAACTTTTTAAAAATGTACACAATAAATACAAATAAAATTCTACTGGTGGGTCTGAAGTGCCATTTTCCCAAGGCATACTGACCCAAAGCCTGCTTTTTGCCAATATGTCTAGCTGTGCTTTATTTATGTTGCAGCTTCTATAACTGTACGCAGACTTTTTTTCCTGTGTTTGAAGTCTGCAGTGCATGTCCCCCTGGGATAGGCCTAATGGCTGTTCTAACCTCTTACAAAATACAAAATGGAGCATGGACATGTAATTTAAATCAGGAGCATGTGCTGTTGCAGTGGTGTTCCCTGTACCTGCTGTAAAATACATTTGTTCTGCTGTTTGGTTGATAGTCTGCTGGCATGGGGGGCGGAATGCCTTTGTGTGTTTTTGCGCCATCATACTGATGCTGTGATTTCACCTCGGTGATGCTTGCATCTCTTTTAATAAACATGTTATAAATTCTGGTTGAATTTTAAAAGAAGCTTCTGTCATCTCTGTTATTGTTATCTCATATTCTGCTCACTCCGCTCTTGAATAGTACAGATCTCTTTTCAGGGTGGGAGGAGTGCGATATAACATTTAACACAATATTACACGACAGCAGTTATTTCAACATGCTACCGAAGAGAGTGAAATAATGGCACATTCTGCTCTGCTGAAAGACTGGCTCCACCAGGCTCTTTCCACAATGCTACAGGGACAGACAGTGGAAGAGAGCAGCTATTTGGGCACCGCAGGGCCTCCCCCAGCACAAAGCATATGACTTTTGGCACTTGTCAATGAGAACTGACTACTGTACAGAATTCCCATGAATTTTCAAGGAATGGCACACTTCATCATGGGGAAGCTTTTGTGGGCGCATGCCAGTGGTGGTTGTGATCAGAGGCCCAAGTGGGCAGGACGATGAATGTGACTCTTACCTTTGTGCATACCTCTTTATGCGCAAATCTAAGAGTCTTGGGCACCTGAGCTGTGCATTTTTAGAACCCACCCTATTTTTGTGGCAATTTGTTTTAAATGTAACATTTATTAATAGTGCTACATTATTAAGCAAAGAGAGCCAGTGTGATGTAGAGGTTGTGGAGGGTCGGACTAGAACCCATTCAGCCATGAAGCTCCTTGGGTCAGTCAATCACTATCTAACAGGGTTGCAGTGAGGGTAAAATGGGGAGGAGAACTATGGACTTGGAGAAAAGGTTTAAATAAATACATTTTTGATTGTTGTAAACCGCCCTGGGACCTTAGGGTGGAGGGTGGTTTACGGTTGTTGTCACTGTTAAGAGCAAGACATATCCCAGCCACGAAAAATCCAGAGGTTTTTACACCCCCACCAAATATCTTACTCCCAGCAAGCAAGATGCGCCATCACAGTTCAGTGACACATTTCAACCAGGCAACAGCACTTGTGGAAGGCTCAGAGCAGGGCTGGGGAGGGGTGTGGCCAGCAGAGGGTGGTCCCAGACACTGGTGGGGTGGAGGGCTGAGAGCCCACCAGTAGGGGGAGTCAGAGCCAATGGCAAACAGAGCCAATGCATTCTCATTTTGCCCCTTGTGAGATCTATAAAGGCAACAGTGAGACTAAGGAGGAGGAAGCTGGCAGGTAGTACTGTAATGGGTGGACTGAGGCAGGTTTGCCCTAATGGACCAACGTCCACTGGTCCTGAGGAGTGGATAGAAAGGACTGGAGGATTTTCTTTGACCCAAGAGCTCAAGGCTCCCCACCCCCGCTGTACACAAAACCAATATTTCCCAAGACTGTCCTGTGAAAAAACGACAGGCAGTGGTGGAAAATCTCAAGTGTGGCAAAATATTTGCTCAGTCCTAATGAACTACCCTGAATAAAAAGTTGAGCTTTGTGCTGTTGGCTGAAATTCACGTTAAAAAAATGATTTAAAAAACCTAACAAAACAAAAACACAGGAGACACAGGGAGCCATGTACAACAAATAAATACATGAAAAACTCGAGATCTTGGTCCTTCTGTTATCTATATACATCCTGTGAATACATCATAGTGCTCTCCTTCCTGCCTACACACAGGCAGGTTTTTTTGCCAGGATAAAGACATAAATCATTATACCGTATTTACGCTAAATGCAAAAGAGAGAGTGCATCTGTTCTGTTTTAGATTAAGTCATCTTTTGTGTCTTGATGAAGCCCCATCCTTTTTGAAAAGCTCTCTCATCAAACAGTGAGAGCAATGAGGTATTTCTCTTGAAGAAGAAATCTACTTTCCATTCTCTAATTCTGATTTTGGATCAAGTTGCAGATGTTTACATTGTTAGAGCAAAGAACAGGCAGAGACTTTGTGTTCTTCTCATCCATGTATTATGGCAGATGGAAACCTCCATAGACTTTCTTAAAAGGGCTGGAGAGAGAGAGAGAGAGAGAGAATCATTTGAATAGCCAATCCATATTTGAGGTTTGGACATAGCTAGAAAACTTGAACAATGGGTCCTTGCAACATGACAATGACACTTTCTGTGCATGTCCAGGTGTCCCCAGACAAGCATCAAAATTTGTGCCAGGTTTTGACATCCTGAGAATTCAGATGTTCCTTCAGCATGCAGTCAACAGGTGTCTTTTGTTTGGTATATACAGTGTGTCTTCCATGTGGAAATAGGTAGGGGTTTTTTGTGGGGGGCTCTGGGAATAAAATTGGAATCTTGTGCTCAGGTGAGGAGCCAATGGAAGGATGGGTGTGGCAATAGAAACTACTCACCAAAATGACAAACTGCTCACTAAGAATTAAAAATAAAAAATCCCGCTACCAAGCTTGCACACTAATGGTGACTGCAGATATATACTAGCTTATTTTTATTTATTGGATTATACACATTACGGAAAAGTATGGATTAAATTTTGAAAAAAGTATAGGCTAGCATTTTGAGGATGACAGTGTTGTGTGGTCATTGTGAAAAATCTGAGTGCATAAGGAGTACAGTACTTAAGTTCTCTATGTGAGAATCCAATGTTATGGTGTTGGGGGTTCCCCCTGGAAATAATATGAAGAGTTTCAGCTTTTGGAGTTAAAGATGTCAACCCCCATTTTATGCTCAACCCACCCACCCACCCACACCCCTCCTTATATCACAGTCCCTGTAAGTCCCTAGTGACCCCATTCAAAGGAAACCAGTATATGCACTGGAATCACATAACCTTTCACTGCTTGGAGATTGGGGTATGTGGAGCAATATGCTTGGAAAGATAACAGCACACCCACTAATAAAGGAATTTCAGAGTGAGCACTATCACTTTCTTTTAAAATGTATTTTAAAAGGTTTGTCTTGCATTCTCAGCTCAACCTAATGGGTATACAATAACATATCCACAACTCATAGATGGGAATAGGTGGCACCATTTTAATATTTCAAGTGACAAACCACAGATCATTTAAGATGGTACAAACTGCATTCAAGTAGGATCATCATTCCTATTGCCTTTATTAAGATCAAACCAGCTGAAGCATTTTACATGGTTTGTAGACCATATCTATCATCCAATTTCTTTCGTGAACTTTAATTTCTAAAGGAAAGTGTCCAACTCTTACTAACTTGCACTTTTTTTCTTTGCTTTTCTTTTTGTATTCTTTGCCATCTGTGTCAATCTCTGAATTTCCTGGGAGGGAGAGAATGGTCAGATGGCTTGTTTCTGCCAAGGAACTTGGAAGCATTAGCCATAGAGGTGGTGAACTTTCCACAAATATTTGACAACTGACCAGAAATTGTAGTTAGTTGCTTAAATGATTATGAGGAACATATCTAGGAGATTTCTCCACCACTGGACATTTTCTTGGCATCTTCTTCCTTGGTCTGCATTCCAAATCTTCTTCTGCTAACAGAGATATTATTATTATTATTTCCTTATATAACACTGTAGATGTGATAGAAACACAATCACCTGCTGGTTTCCCAATGCCCAACTGTAGTTCAAGGCCCAGGGCGTGTTACAGAGGTCAACTGAAAAATCAGCAATCCTGTTGCTACTTGGCTGCACCCTTCCAGTAGGATCCAAATGGGCAAGAGAAAGGTCCAGCAATGAACTGCATGAATGGAGGGTGTACACTCTAGGACATGCCCCCAGAGCATTGGAGGCTAGTCTGTTAGGGCAAACAGGGCACTGCCCTACCATTCTCTGTCTGCCCCACATACCTGCCATTTAAATTGCAACCAGCCCAGCAGGTGGCTCCTGCTATCAGAATCATCATCCTTTGCTTAAGTTTTGCTCTTGGGGAAATAGACTGATGGAGACAAAACTAGAAATAGTTGGCTACAGTGCTTTTTTTCGGGGAGGGGTGCAGGGGTACACATACCCCTAAACATTTTGTGAATCTAATGGGAGAAGAAACAATTTTTTTATTATAAAAAAAGCTTCTTCTCTAGCACGGTGAATTGTCAGTTCCATTGAATACACGGTGAATCGTCAGTTCCGTTGCTACCCCCAATGGCAGCCTCATTTCCTGTCACGGTGTTTCCTGAGTCTCAGGCGGAAGCGAGCGTTTAATGTGTGAAGTAGGATTTGGAATCCAGCATGGTGATTGGTCAGTTTCGTTGTTACCACCTCCGATGGCAGCTTCATTTCCTTTCCCGGTAATTTTCTTGAGTCAAAATGAGAGTACCCCTAAACATTATTATTATTTTTTTAGAAAAAAAGCACTGGTTGGCTCCATCTATTATTGGATCTGACTCCACCATTTCTGGCCTCCCTGCCATCTGCCCTATTGCTCTCACTCTGGGAGAATCACATTGCTGCCACTGTAATCAGTGTCTCTGCTTCTATCACTCTTAAATTCAGCACTGATGGCAAGCCCTGCTTGGGAGCTTCAATCGCTGGAACCAATCCTAGTATTTGGGGCCAAATATAAAAGGAACTGACCCTTTTCTATTTGGCGCTGATTCCCAAACAGCCATTGTTCCTTTAGAGCCACAGTTTTCCCTGTCCCAGCATGATGTCATATGACATGGTGGAAATTAGGCTCAGCCTATTAAGTCTACAGGGACATGGGTGGCACTGTGGGTTAAACCACAGAGCCTAGGAGTTGCCGATCAGAAGGTCGACGGTTCAAATCCCCGTGACGGGGTGAGCTCCCGTTGCTCGGTCCCTGCTCCTGCCAACCTAGCAGTTTGAAAGCATGTCAAAGTGCAAGTAGATAAATAGGTACTGCTCTGGCGGAAAGGTAAACGGCGTTTCCGTGCGCTGCTCTGGTTCGCCAGAAGCGGCTTAGTCATGCTGGCCACATGACCCGGAAGCTGTACGCCAGCTCCCTTGGCCAATAAAGCGAGATGAGCGCCGCAACCCCAGAGTTGGTCATGATTGGACCTACAGGAAGGAGAGGGAGGAATGCACCCTATGTTTGCTCTTTACATGCCTGTTTCCCCAAGTGTTTGCCAGGATAACAGGGACACTGAAGCTGGGGTCCTTGCAGGGGAGGACTAATAAGCGGCGGGGGGGGGGCATATTTAGGAAAGAATTAATTGGACAAAAATGTTTACATCACTGGATCATTTGGCATCTCCAAATAAGGAATTGTGTCATTATTATTTTTGCTGTATGATGAATTTATTTGATTAAACTGGTTGCATTACTTGAATATTTGGTATCACCAGATAAGGAATTGTAGCTTTAAAAAAAAAGTAAAATAAAACATAGCCTAGTTCCCCTGAGACCAAGCTGAAATTGCAACCACTCTAGAAGAAAGAGCACAATCTGGGAACATCATAAGGGGGATTTCACCATTATAGGGGTAACTTCCCTCTGGTATAATTAGCTGCACTTTTAAAGCATCAGTAATATTATACAGTGGGGATTCCCACTGTACAGTCATGATTTGTTATGTCTCTTTTTACTGAATGCAGACCATACTGCTCCTCCTTTATTCTTCATTGGTACTGAAGGAAGTATGAGACCTGATTTAAATGTGACGCTCATTTATGGAAAGCATAAATTTAGCTACTATTCATGATCAGTGTCAACAAAAATGTTCTTCCCAACCTATAAGCATCTCTGATATGCCAGAAATCTGTACCCTAGCTAGGTATACTCTTTTTTTCCTCTAACACCAGACATGTGTACAAGTGGTAAGCACCTTTTATTAAATTTGATATCGGTTGCAAGGAACACCTAATTGGGTACATTATTTATATACACCACTGTCATGCAATCATCTTTCAAAACTGCTGATTCTTTTTTTTTTACTCTGTAATATGTTACAAAATTACTGTGGTTTGGGTGCATGTTAAGGGGTGGAATATATTGGAGACAATGTTGAGTCGGAATGACATAAATTCAATTTTTGGTGAACAGGTAAGATGGCTTTGCTAAGCATGGAGTAGCTGGCTAGGCCCTGCAGGAACCCTTGGGTTGACTGGCTGTTTTAACTGTATGTATGCTCATTAATCTGGAATTTGTGTGTGTGTGCTTGTTTTTACACATGGATCGACTCTTATGTGCATCTGGTGATGAGTTGACTCCCAAGAATGTGAAGTAATTTCTGGCTTCCAACTGAAGACAGGCCCTCTTGCTCTTTAACTCCTTGCTCTTTTTGGCTATGTAGCATGACATAAAGAGACTTACATTAATAACTGGAAAAGCACTGGGAAGTTCACTGTCTGATCTGCTGTTTATTCTGAAATGTCAGTCTGGGACATGTGTCACTTGGAAACAGAATTGTTAGTTTTGGAAGCGGATTTCCATTATAAGAAATACAAGACCCTTGTACATGAGAACTTGAGAACATAAGAAGAGCCTTTCTGGATCATACCAAAGACCCATCTAGTCTAACATCTTGTTCCATTTGTGGCCAACCAGATGCTTATGGGAAGCCCACAAGCAGGAGATGAGTGCAATGTAAGGATGTGCACCTCACTCTGCCCTGATAGTCATTCACACTTCCGTCTAATATTTTTTGTTCTGTTGCAATTGGTTTATTTTGAATGAGTTTGTGTTCCATTTTGGCATCTGCTGATGTGGAAATATACATTTTAAGATGTATTTTTTTTACATAGCATACAACAGGCATGCATAACTCAGTTATCAATGGATATTTCCAAATCAGTTACCTTCCCTGCACCTTCCCTTTTAAAGTTAATAATTTACTATTCGTTTTTACAGCAAAAACAGCAAAGAGCTTTGTGACACCTTCAAGACAAAGTCAATGAAGTGGCTAATGACCCATCACAAAGCCATATTTGGCTAAAATCTAACCATGTCTAGTCAGATGTAAATCTCACTGAATTCAGTGGGGCTTACTCCAAGACAGTTGGATGGCCTCTTATATGCATCCTTCCAGCAACTCTTGCAGCCAAGCTGGTGCCAAATGTTTTGCTCTTCTTTCCTTTGGACCACAACAGGGAGGCCAAGAGGGAAGGTCATGTTGTTTGGGCAGCCCAGGACTTCCATATACACTGCCCAGGTTTGCACCATGGAGAGGTCATTCTGGTGCTGCTAACACAGCAAAAACAATGCTGGACGGAGCAGCAGTGTTGAGTTGCCGGTCTCTGCAGCCACAGCAGGCACTGTGATCCCCCAGTGGTTTGACTTCACCCCCGGAAGCACACTTGATTGTCTCTTGAGACAGACAGATGCCAACTCCAAGGGAAGTGGGGTTAGGACTGCAGCCACTCTTGCTACCTTGATTTCACAGTGCAATATAAACTTGTCATCCAATCTCATTTGTCTGCTCAGAGCAGACTTCTCTCACGTCCACAGCACTGCAGCACTCTCAACTTCTGATCCCCAGCAATTGCTACCCTGGGGCGTCTGATGCTCCTGGTAGGGACAATATAACCATTGTGATCCGGCCCAGATTTAGGTTTGATGAGACCCATAGCTACTGTAGGTAATGGGGTCCTCTATATGTCCACATGTCCTTTGTCAACAACAAATTGTCCTTGTTTTTTGTGTTGAATATATGCTATATGGTAATTTATGGACCTGATAGGTATCCAAAGCCATTTGCACATAACAAAATATGTATTTTATCAAAGTAATTGTTGAACTGAAATACAATTAAGAAGTATACAGTGGTACTTCGGGTTACATACACTTGAGGTTACATACACTTCAGGTTACAGACTCAGCTAACCCAGAAATAGTACCTTGGGTTAAGAACTTTGCTTCAGGATAAGAACAGAAATCATGCAGTGGCGACGTGGCGGCAGCAGGAGGCCCCATTAGCTAAAGTGGTGCTTCAGGTTAAGAACAGTTTCAGGTTAAGAACAGACCTCCGGAATGAATTAAGTACTTAACCCGATGTACCACTGTATTATAAGAACGGTTTCAGCTTAGGAACGAAATTCCGGAATGAATTAAGTTTGTAACCAGAGGTACCACTGTAATAGTGACATTTTTGCGCCCCCCCCCCCCCGTGGGGCCCCAAGCTATAGCTTGTTTAGCTTATACATAAATCCAGCACTGATCGTGGCTATGAATAGCTGTCTCCTCCATGAATTCACCGAATTCCTTTAATCACTATCATCTAAGTTTAAATGGACCAGGTGGAATTTTAGAAACATTGTTACCTGTACTTCATTCTCCAAGTGGTGGGAGATTTCAGTGCTGCTGGCACACAGCTCAGGTTGGGTCTCCTCAGAATGAAGATCACTGGAGGTGGTGGTCTGTTTGTGATACATGATTTTATTTACTGATATATACATGCTCAGCCATAGGGCTCAGAGCACTAACACTCCATCAGTTCTTGCTCCCGCATTAGGTTTCTAGCTCCCGCCTCCAAAGCCATAGCTTTGAATTCAGCACAGAGAGCAAGGCAAGCATCTTTCTCTTCACAGCCCAGTTCAGGATGAAATTGTCCCTGCTCCGTTGTTTTCTAACACTGACTGATGACATTGCTTCTAGCCATGGGAGTAGGTGGGAGGCCTGCTTCCATTAGCCCACCTTCTGGAAGCACCTCTAGCTAGTAGTATCTGTGGCTGCCAATCACCTGCACACTTTAGTCCTGCAAAGATATACCGTATTTTTCGCTCTATAAGACGCACCAGACCACAAGACGCACCTGGTTTTTGGAGGAGGAAAAGAAGAAAAAAATATTCTGAATCTAAGAAGCCAGAACAGCAAGAGGGATTGCTGCTTTTACTGCAAAACTATCCCTCTTGCTGTTCTGGCTTCTGGGATAGCTGTACAGCCTGCATTCACTCCATAAGACGCACACACATTTCCCGTTACTTTTTAGGAGGGAAAAAGTGAGTCTTATAGAGCAAAAAATACGGTACTTGGTAGAGTTCACCAGAACTACTGGTTTAACAAAGAGACTGGTTTGATTACTTGAGCAGCCTTTTGTTCCAGGTATAGAAACACCAACTTGGAACAGACTCTAAAGGTGGCATCCAGATTAACTCCCAATCCTATAGCAATATTATAATATCTCTGTGAGCTACTTCATGTCGATGGTTTTTGCAGCTTTTCTTTTTCTGCAAGGATATCTTAATCTCCAGAGTCTTGCTTTACTCATAGCCTGGCAATCACCACAGGTAAGTGAGGTGTTTGTCCCTCATTTTAATATCTGGGCCATCTCTGATACAGTCCATTTCTCATGTGCTTCCTATAGTGATTCATATTGCGTCCAGGTATGGACAACTTCAGCTATTCCACGGTATTCTAAAAGCAAAGCTTAAGACTCCAGAGCAATACAGAGCCAGTGTGGTGTAGTGGTTAAGAGCGGTAGTCACGTAATCTGGGAAACCGGGTTCGTGTCTCCGCTCCTCCACATGCAGCTGCTGGGTGCCCTTGGGCCAGTCACACTTCTCTGAAGTCTCTCAGCCCCACTCACCTCACAGAGTGTTTGTTGTGGGGGAGGAAGGGAAAGGAGAATGTTAGCCGCTTTGAGACTCCTGAAGGGGAGTGAAAGGCGGGATATCAAATCCAAACTCCTCTTCTTCTTCTTCTTCTTCTTCTTCTTCTTCTTCTTCTTCTTCTTCTTCTACAAAGCAGATCTAAAATAAGAACACAGGTGACCACTGCCAATATATCTGCTTGTTTTGTGGACGCCAAAAGAATTGAAATCTGATGGAAAAGTGGTTTGGGCATCAGTTTCACATTCCAACAGTGTCTTTGGGGCTATGTTGTAAAACAAGCAGATGGGATGCAATATCATTAATAGCCAAGGGGAAAATGGGAGAGGCAGAATTATGAATAAATGAAACTTTCAGGTATTGAAAAACAATGAGCTAGATTCAGATTCAGTTTCAGTTAGGTCCCACTGAAATCAATAAGGTAAGTTAGCTATGACTTAAGTCCATATTAAGTGCAACAATTTGTGTGGACTCAGCCACACTTCTGCTTGTCCTGTGCCTAAAAGGCATGGGTCCAAGTGGTTTTCCATTAGCCCCACTGCTTTCCCTAGGAAAACCTGTTCCTTACTGTTGAATCGGAATAAACGTCAATCCGTGGAAAAACTGATTGCTGGTAAACTTCAGTGGTAAACAGTGGGTTCCCCTGGGGGAAAGCGGTGGGACAAGCAGAAGTGTGGATAAGCCCGTACAGCATAAACACTGATATAGCGTATGATTCTCCTAAACCAGGGTTTCCCTGGCAGAGGCTCCTCCAAGGCCCCAGCGAGGGGGGAGCATCCTCAGAGCCCCATAAACCCACACCACCTATCAGAGGCTGGATCCTAGCCTGCATCCCAGATTGGCAAATAGGGGTGCAGGCTGGGACAGAGAGGGGAGGCGTCCCTAGGGTCTGCCCCATGGCCATTTAAGCAGCCCTCACCTGGGGCCCTACCTGCTTTTCCCTCCATGCAAATGCACCACACTCCTTGCGCTGAAACCGTGTTGCCTGGAAAGGCTTGGGAATATCTTTTGGGAGACCAGAAAAGGCAGCAAGATATGCAGGGAACACGTTTGAGGAGATTGGAATAGGGTTCTTGGATGTTCTTTTCTGAAGAGGACTGAAGGAGCGATATTACCAGAGCAGCCGGAGGCTCCTACAGGATGGGTTACAGACTTGTTTTAAAGCGAGCCACATTGGCTAATTTATTAGCTGACATTTAACTGGAATTGATACCACTGCCTTCTTGCATCTGGCTAATTCCAAGGGGTTCAAGAGTATCTCGGCAACAAACAACACATTATGCTCTTATGGACCCAGCCCAGTTTACAGTACATTCCCAGGGCTGCTGCTGAACATTCCTTTGCTTTCCACTGAAACATGCTGCAGCCAGGCGAGTGTGTGGCTTGACTGGACTCGAAGGCACAAGGGAACATGGAGCATATTGAATTGTTCAGGGTTGCAGATATCTTGACAATCATCAGGAGCATTCATTTAAAACCAACCCAGCAGAAGGTCTGTGTGCTGGCAGGCCACATTATCCCAGCCGACAGACGAGTTGTACTGGAGGAAGTGAAGCCTTTTTCAAAGTAAATGAAAAAACAAAAACAAAAAACAGCAGCCCAGCAGGGTTTTGCTATTTCAAAAGGGTGCTTGAACTGGAATTAGAACTGCAGACAGCCATTCTCTGTTCAAGGCAAAGGGCAATTATAGGCTGGCATTGTAGCTAGTGTGCTGGCTTAGGTTCAGATCTGTGGTGTATCTGACAGTATGCTACCCTAGTGCATGCCAAAAAAACAGGGGGACAGAACTGAGAACAGCAGGAAGGAAGTGAAAACAGCCAGGGGCAGCAATGGGCAGAGGGACTTGTTAGGATATTGATGTTCCGTTCCACCTTAACAGACGTGTGGAATTGTTGTACATCACATGTCTGTTTACACTCCAGCACAGCTTGCTGGGAACTTCCGTTTGTGTGTATAGCTATTGCTTATGCTGCTTGCTTGGACATGAAAGGAAAAAGACATGTTTTTCCTTTTGTCCTGATGTATGCTGAATAAACTGCTTGTAAATATGTTTTACACAGCCTCTCCCTGCCACTTCTGTTGTGCGTTTACTCTGTTGAGTTGCGTGCCCAGCTTCTGAGGCTTCTGCAGCTCTGGGTCGCAGATTCATGCTGCACCAAGGACTGGAGTTTGACCAGCCCATCGGCTGGTGGGCTGGAGCCAGCTGGGGGCTTGCCAATTGCCCCCGATTCCTTAGCAGCATCCCCACATGACTAACCCTTTGCTTTGAAGTCCATACATTCAGATGTCTCTTGTAGGCCAGATTTAGGGAGTTTTAATGTGCAAATGTTTTAATGGGCTGATGTTGGGAAAGATGGAGGGCACAAGGAGAAGGGGGCTGCAGAGGACGAGATGGTTGGACAGTGTTCTCGAAGCTACCAGCATGAGTTTGACCAAACTGCGGGAAGCAGTGGAAGACAGGAGTGCCTGGCGTGCTCTGGTCCATGGGGTCACGAAGAGTCGGACACGACTAAACGACTAAACAACAACAATGTGCAAATGGACTTAGGTCTTGCAAGGAACAAGCAGCTCAGGTTTAGCAAGGTTTATTGCTGTACCATCTTCCAAAGAGTGATTTAGCAAATTCAGCTCTTAGAAACACCCTACCTTATGTTGCCACCATTTAAAAATCTCCAAGAAGATGGCATTCACACGAGGTGGGAGGTTAGATGTCAAAATGGGAAGATTTGTCTTAATATGTGATGCATTCCTTTCAGTGTGGGAGAGCTGGGAGAGCTGTGCCACCAACCTAGATGGCTTTGAAAGAAGGTTAGAGGAATTCATGGTGGAGATGGCTATCGCCAGCTACTAGCCACGATGGCTCTGCTCTGTCTCCGCAGTTGGAGGCAGCAATGCTTCTGAATACTAGTTGCTGGAAACCACAGGAGGGGAAAGTGCCCTGGTTCTTGGGTCCCGCTTGTGGGTTTCCCACAGGCATCTGACTGGCCACTGTGAGAATAGAATGCTGGACGAGATGGGCCATTGGCCTGATCCAGCAGGCTCTTCCTATGTCCTTATGCTCATTTCATGGCCGAAATTGTGTAATCTCCTTGCAAACAAATCACGGCAAATGCTCGAGAATGCTTCCAGGTGACCTGGAAGCCCTTGTGGCTGCACACTTTCATCTCCCATCGGAAGTCAGGGTAGCCCCAGGAGTCCTCATCTGGAGCCGGTTGGAACAGCCATGATTGGGAAACTAGAGAGAGAGGGAGGGTGGGGAAAGAAATGCAGAAAGGATTCGAGGGTTATTTATTGGAGGCATTAATGTATAATCTTTTGAAGAGGGAGCCTGGCCTCATCTGCAACAAAAGAAAGAAGAAAAGAGATACTTTAGCTCTTACTGCATCTTTCCAGACGGTGTGGTGTCAGCGACCACACCCCTGTTGCTATTCTGGAAACCTCTGGGGAGTGGAGTAGGGGGAGTTACGGAGCTATCCATTTTACATTAGTAACATCTGTGCAAATTTCAGAAGTTCATGTCGCGAGACTCCTACTTGTTCTCCAGTAAAAAACCACCCCGGGGGAAGTCATTTGAATCTGGGAAACTCATTGGTGGCTGGGCTTTAGGGTTGGTTCTGCAAAACAAAGGCTAGCATTTAGAATTCTGCCTCCATAATAAATTCCTGCACAATCTTCAGAGATTTGGCAATGCTCCACTAGGCCAAAGAATAGGAAGAATCCCTATATACTTTTGCATTTAACCATCTGTCTTGCTAGATGCCATCTTTGCCAGTCAAGCAATTGTGATAGCTGTAAAGAAGACATACTGAGAATCATTAACGCAGCTTCAGTTTCATACATTGATGGGTTATACACAGTCTGAAAGTGGGGTAGGTGCGTTGGAGGGAAGCACCATCGGCCCCACTGGGCTAGAGCTTGATTGGCTACTCACTTGGGTGCAACCTTACACCCTCACAGGTAATTTAGCAAGCGGCCATTGACAAGCCCGCAGCAACAGCTTCTCATCTCCCAGCAACTGGCAGTCTCATCTGCCAGAGAGATTTGCTTCCTCTGCAGTTAGGTTATGCAGTTATAAGCATTGCATGCTACTGGACTTTATCCCACTTGACTCACCAGGTGCACAAGGTGTGTGTGTGTGTGTGTGTGTGTGTGTGTGTGTGTGTGATGACAATGTGTGCAGTTTGCAATCTGGCAGGAGCCAGCTGCAAATTATTACATAGACTCTTGGGGGTAGGGGCTGCTCTCTTCCCCTCTCCCAATTAACCTCTGTCTCCTGGGCTCAGCGGTGAGAAGAAGCATATTAGAAAAAATCATCAGGGCCTGCTCCCATGACGTCACCAGGGTCCACCACCCATGACATCACCAGGGGCCACCCCTAGGTCTCAGGTTTGAGCTCTGAAATCTCAGGGTCTGGGATGCTCCTGACCTGGCAACCCTAGTTGAGTGCCTCATGTTGCCACTGGATGGGGCCAAAGTTACACGTGGGGGGAGCATCCTCTTTTCTCTCTTTTTTCAGCCATCCACCTTTCCTATGTTTCCTCATCCCAAATAAGATTAGGCTAAGGGTTGCGTGTGGCTCCAGGGCTGCAGGTTGCGACCCCTGTTCTACCAGGGGTACAAACTTTGTATGGGATGTGGGTGGCGCTGTGGTCTAAACCACTGAGCCTCTTGGGCTTGCCACTCAGAAGGTTGGCAGTTCAAATCCTCACGACGGGGTGAGCTCCCTTTGCTCTGTCCCAGCTTCTGCCAACCTAGCAGTTCGAAAGCACACCAGTGAAAGTAGATAAATAGGTACCGCTGCAGTGGGAAGCTAAACGACATTTCCATGCACTCTGGTTTCTGTCACAGTGCTCCTTTGCACCAGAAGAGGTTTAGTTATGCTGGCCACATGACCTGGAAAGCTGTCTGTGGACAAACACCAGCTTCCTTGCTCTGGAAGCGAGTTGAGCACCACTACCCCATAGTTGCCTTTGACTGGACTTAACCGTCCAGGGGTCCTTTACCTTTTACTTTTACAAACTTTGTATGTCACCTTTTGAGTATGGCAAGGATGGAGCTCTCCAAGGAGCACTGAAGTAGATGGGGCAGATGGGGAAGTCAGCTCACAAAAAAGCTCTATGGTAGGAATCATTCTGTTTATGGAAGAAGATAAAACTTATTGGACGCGGGTGGCGCTGTGGGTAAAACCACAGTGCCTAGGACTTGCCGATCGTATGGTCGGCGGTTCGAATCCCCGTGGCGGGGTGAGCTCCTGCCTTTCGGTCCCAGCTCCTGCCCACCTAGCAGTTCGAAAGCACCCTTAAAAGTGCAAGTAGATAAATAGGTACCACAGTGCCTAGGACTTGCCGATCGTATGGTCGGCGGTTCGAATCCCCGCGGCGGGGTGAGCTCCTGCCTTTCGGTCCCAGCTCCTGCCCACCTAGCAGTTCGAAAGCACCCTTAAAAGTGCAAGTAGATAAATAGGTACCGCTTTATAGCGGGAAGGTAAACGGCGTTCCGTGTGCTGCGCTGGTGCAGGCTCGCCAGAGCAGCTTCGTCACGCTGGCCACGTGACCTGAAAGTGTCTGCGGACGGCGCCGGCTCCCGGCCTCTAGAGTGAGATGAGCGCACAACCCTAGAGTCTGTCAAGACTGGCCCGTATGGGCAGGGGTACCTTTACCTTTTTTAAAACTTCTTACCCAGGAGGCTGCAGTGTTTTGTCACAGTGTCTCGGAGCATAAAATTCAAACAAATGCCTGTAGCGTAATGTATTTAAAGTTCCATGAGAACAAGATTACAAGGCACGTGTGTGTTATGTTTCATTTGATGAGCATCAGAGACTTGTTTAAGCATTTTTATTTACATCAGAGAACTTTTGATTACTTTGTGTGTGTTTTTTTAAAAAAAGATGCTTCTAGAAAAATGGATGCACAGGATTTCAAAGGCAGCCACACACAGACAGCTATAAGGGAAAACATCCCCTCTGCCCCCTTCACACACACACACACACACACACACACACACACACCAGCATAGTAGCTGAGAAAGTTTGGAATGCTTAGGAGCGAAAGGGTTTGAAAAACATTCCCATCATAGATATACGTGGCAGCAACATTCATTGCTGAGTAGCCATAAATAATTCCATGGGTTTTTAACTGTAGCTGGCAGGGCTAGCCAAAGTTCCTCTCAGTCCTGGATGCAGTTTATTGGAACTGGCAATTGTAGCATGTTCTGCTCTGCAGTAAATGGTTGCAGGACAGAGTCAATCACCACCGCAGAGTGCGGTCCATGATGCGTTGCTTCTGCTGCAGTTTCACCGCACAATATCAAGAGGGTCACTAGGTTGGACGGCTATAGATTACAGCTCTAAACTTCACCTTTGCAACATCTCACAGGTCCTGAACGGAAAGCCCACAAAGGCAACTCACAGCCGATTCTTAGCAGAGTGTCAATGAGTGATGGACCTAGAATAAAAGTAGACAGGAGCCAACACATGGGGGGAAAGGTACCAAGTAAGGCTCCAGAAAAGCTTCCAAAAGATCTTGACAGGATAGCAGAGGCCAACACAAATAGGCTAAAGGGGTGGGGAGGGCAAGATTCCTTGTCCACTCTTGCAAGGGAAACAAGCAAGATTGTGGGGGGAGGGTGATGGAGGGGATGAGCATGGAGGAGTGATGAGGGACCCCAGGGTGGTCAGGCAAAGCAACTGTCTTATTCGGTATATGCAAGGACTAGGGGTTGGTGAATCTGTTTCTCATTTATCCACTCTTCAGTTCTTGACACTTCCACACCAAAATTCACCAACATTTTAGTGCAACCTTCTAATATACACAGTGTTGTGTTCACTTTTGCCAAATGCACACATTTTTGCAAAACATTATCATCATCAGCAGACTTATTGCCTACCCTTCACCAAAAGGTCCAAGGGCAGGTTACAGCAATGCAAAACACATCATTAAAAACAGTTTAAAACAAATTATAATCACAGCTAGAGTGGGTCCATCCATATATGTGTGTATGTGTGCGTGCTTATGTATACTCTGTCACACTTTGCCCATTTTCGTCGGAAAACTGCATTGCAAAATTCAGAGACCTGTGAATTTGTAAGAATGACTATGTTTTGATTAGATTTGTTCATCTTTAAAGTTTAGCATAGGGATTGAGGAGGTAGAAATAATCAAGAAAATGCACACACAGACATATATGCATATATCGTATTTTTCGGTGTATAAGACTAGGTTTCCCCCTAAAAAATAATGTAAAAAATTAGGGGGGCGTCTTATACACAGATATACCTCCCCCATTTTCTTAAATCTGAGTCCTCAAAAATAGGGGGCGTCTTATACATGGGGGCGTCTTATAGATGAAAAAATACGGTAATTGTTGTTGACTGCTTAATATACTAAAAAATTTCTAAGCACTTTGCATAAAACAATAACGATATAACAGTGACAGCCTGGGGGCGGGGGATCCTAAAAACTAGATAAAGCAAAACTATAGATCAGAAATGAAACTGGGACGTGTGCAAAACAGAGAATTAGCAATTCAGAGAGCCCAGCTTGGGCAAATATATATAAATATATTTTGACAGGCACTTAAAAGTCATTAATGTGTCTCCATCATGAATTACCTGAGGGAGGGTATTCCAGAGGACGGTGCTGTTACTGAGAACTGCACCTGCATTGTCACCAAATGACAATCTGCTGGTTGTGCTATAACCACCAGGGCCTTAGAAAATAGCAAAGATTGCCTTGGTCTGATGAGGGGGAGGCAGTCGGGTAGGTGTCTTGGATTTTACCTTGAGTTTTCTTGCCAAAGTTCAAACTTATGCTTAAATCAGGCTAGTTGAAATTTTTGCTAGGACATTCAAGGTAGAAGAATTTGCTTTGCAAGCATTATTATGGTTAAGGTTGGATTTAGATGGTAGGTGGGGGTGGGGGGAGGGCAAGACAATGTGCACAAGTATTAAATGTAAGGTATTGATACCTGACATCTTGATTTAAGGTTTGGTGCCATGAGTAAAGACCTAAGTTTTAAAATGTGTAATTCTAGTCAACATTTTGCAAAATGCATTGAATTGAAATAATAAACTGAGCACTGGTACAGAAGCCTGTGCACTGTCCTTTCACAATATTTAGAAAAAGAAGTCTAATAATAATAATAATGATAATAATAATTTTTATTATTATTTATACCCCACCCATCCTCTAGTGCAGGGGCAGCCAACATGGTGCCTTCAGCTTGATCACAACTCCAACAGTCCCAGTTACCATGGTGGGAATTGTGAACATCTGGAGAGACCAGGTTGGCTTTCTGTGCTGGTGCCCATCTGTAATATGCAGCCTTAAGGGAGAATTTTTAAAAAGATCTCTGTTAGGGCAGGCGGCACAAACAATCACAACCTGAGTTCACAGATGCTATAGGGGTACCACAAAGCTATAAATACATCTCCTTTTATTTCTTCCCAGGCTAGCTTTACATTGCTGGATGAGCTTTTTGGCCAAAACCATTTGCCAAATTCTATTGTACTAGACAGACATGGAGAAATCCTCTTTGCCCTTCCCAAAATTGGGCAGTTTCCATATGGAAACCAAAATTGGGCAGTTTCCATATGGAAACCAAAAGGGAGATAATAAGTTCCTCATGTAAGACGTCCCCACGACACTCCTGAAACACGGCACGTTTGGCCAGTGCAGGCTCTCAGCCAATCGGCTCTGGCGTTATCTCAGTGACAGTGCCAAAAAACCCACCTGCCAAAACTCCTTGAGTGCTGGGTTCTTCCACCAAAGGTGTATTAAGAACTCCCTGCTGCACAATGACGGCAATTGATGTGTTGTAGCTGGAGGGGAGGGTGCAATACCTCCTATGCACTTGTTTAAGCTTTGCCTCTTGAGTGCTTGATGAGGTTGATCTAAAAGGTAACTTGTCCCACATGCTCAGCCAGTTCCTTCCAAAATCTGAAATCCTAGAACTGCCTCATGTGCCAATTTCAATCCATTAAGGTTCCAGTCATTAAATCAGAACTTGCTGAGTACTATATCCTTTGCTCCTCTAATACCTTCCAGACAGATACCTATTTAGCAATAGGTGAGTTATCTGGGGGTTCCATTTCTCAGCAAATGAATGAACTTGAGCTTTCTGAAACCAGCCTATCCATTTATCCTGGAATGTGCCATCTAAGTGGCCTGCTTTTCTCCAAACAGTCCTGTATCCTATATAGTTCCTGTTTCTCCCACCCCCTGAACTGTGCAATTCTAACCTCGTTTGCCAAGCCAGGATGATCAAACTATGCCTCAATATAAGCCAATGGCCATATGAGCAGAGTTGCCTTCCAGATCTGTGATCTTTTGTGGCTTTAAATTCAAAAGGTTTCATCTTCAAATTCCAAAGGATGGATAGAGTTTGCTTCTTGCTCCAGGAATAGATAGAGTTTACTTCTTGCTCCTCTACACTTTGAGCTGTGTAAATGAGCAGGGCTTGACGTTAAACGCTTCTGATTGTGCCCAGAAGAGGGCACTAATACCCGTCACACAACACTTGAGCAAACTCGTTAGAATTAATTATGAAAATAACTTTTTCCTGTGGGCTGTCAGCTGCACCAATCCCTTGCTGGTTGCTGAATGCTTTATTGCTTGAGATTATGGCTATTGTTTTTACTGTAACTATGTCATATGGCAGAGCAATGGAAATAAATTTGCTGAGATTGGCACTTTGCAGGGAAACACAAGCGAAAAGAGGCTTATGATGGGTGTCTAGCAACAAAGGCAACAAGATGCAGCTGATACCTGGTGCTTAATTCTTAACTGGCTAGCACCTAGAACACATCATTTCTCACACCAGGGGATATTGTTTGATATTGCCTCATCTTTCCCCAGAAAGGCAGCCTTCTAACTTGACTACGAAGTTTGGCACAAGCCTTCTGAAAGAGACCATATCACATTCTGCTGGTTAGAAATGGCTTCTCATGCATTTCTCTTCTAACTTAGACATATTTGTGTGCAATTTTGTCTAATATGCACATCCTTGCAAAGCAACATCTCCTATAAAATAATGTATTTTTGTATGCTATTGTCATTATATCCATTTCACACATGCTTTACCCTAGCATTTGCATTTTTGCACTTGACAGGAAAAGCATAGGGCATTGCAAAATTCAGAGACATGCAAATTTCGAAAGGTGGCCTCGCTTCGGTTTGCACACTGTTTCTGAAAGTGCAAATCAGGTAGAGTCACCCTTACTTGTGAACTGAATCACGTTTCTCCCCCATCTCTTTCTGGCCCCACTTACACAGGCAGGTATATCCCCTCGCATGACTACGTTTGAATTCCATGATCGCTGGGCCCCCAACTCCATCTTGGCAGGCAGGAAAGGTCGGAACAGAGGGAAATCTTCAGGCCAACCTAACACACAGGCCACTATTATTCTTTCTCCCTCTCTTAAACTAAGGAAGATAATACGAGGACTATTGTAGTCCTCCATAGGCAGCTGGAAAAGGGTCAAGTCTCATTCCTGCTAGTGCTGCGGGTTTTGATTTTGAACCCAGTGCCCCTATTTTGAACCCCAATTTTGAACACCAGCAGAAGCTCCCACCTGGTCCTGCCTGCCCACATCACAGGGTTTAGAAGGAAAGGGTGGTTGTTTTGCATAATAATTAGTGGTGGTTTGCATAAAAAATGGTGGTTGTTTTGCATAGTAATAATTAGATTTCCCCAAGTTTTGAGCTCTGTTCTGACAATGCTGCAAGCAGCCTCCCCACCCCCTCTGGTCTTTTAGGATCTTACATATCTGTGTAGTAAGCTTTAAAAGGCCAAGTTAGTGGTGCTTTAAAATCTTCACAACAATCATTTGCCTGGAACGTATTGGCTTGAGGAAAAGGGAAGGCTTCTAAACCAGTTCACGGCAGTCAAATTATATTTAAAAAACAAAATATTTTTAGAAAGGGTAGCTAGGGAAGTTGAAATAGAATAATTCAACCTTGATCTTTTCAGGAGTGGACTTTGGTCTTTTCTTTCAGATTCCAGGAGCCCTGTGCGAGAACAAAATTCAGCACCCCGTCCCTGTCTCTTGCCTTCTGTTCTGCTCAATTCACTATGCCATAGTTGTGATGCCCTGCAGCGCCCCCTAGGCTTGTTGTGTGGTGCAGTGGAACTGGTTGTGCTGCCCTAAATCCGCTTCTGCTCATTTGATGTGTCCCTAGATGCAATAGTGGCCCGATCCTAGCAAGCAAGGCTGAGACTAATAAAATGACAAATCTTCCTATGTCCTCGCACCTTTGTCAGTTGTTGCCTTATATAGCATGCAAACAGCTGTTTTTATACCCCACGGAAAGAGCTCACTTCTGTAAAAGGATGAAGCGATACGCAAGGAAAGACCACACAATGTCAAGAGGCATAAATAAATATATAAGACTGCTCTCCATAATCAGGCCCTGTCCTCCCTTCTCAAGGGGAGTAATGTGATCTGAGCATCTAATGTGGGACAGATCCCTGGCAGTCGAGGGCAGGGCTCCCTTAAATTTGCTTATATGATATAACCGAGCTGCAAGAAGCAAAACCATATTAGAATCCGCAAAAAGGAAGGCCTCCCAGGCCTCAGAGTGGCCTCATCAGAGGCTTGGTAAACAAGAAGCACATTCTGGCTGTTCTTCTATAACACAGCCTGCAAAGGCTGGTTGGACAAACTGGGGAAATCTGTAGGTTAATACAGGGGAGGAGAAGCAAGACATGCAAGCAGGAATGTAGGATTCAAGGTCTCAGGCAAACTGAATTGGTTTGGCAAAGTTTATTTCTACGTTTGGCCACAACAGACAACAGTAACTACAGTGGATGGGTGTGTGGGGAGAGTCCACATCTGGAGAAACACAAACGGCATGTGACAGATGGAAGATTCGTCCCACTGCCAGCCTAATCTTGTGCAGATTTAGGGATTCTTCAGCCAGTGTGCAAATGCATGCCTACCTTTGCATAGTATCAAACCCCTTTTCATTGATTTCTTCCTCCAAAGCTCTGAGAATGGAGAAAAAATATTTTGTGCATTTTAAACAAGACAAATGTCTGCTGCGTAGACCAGAAGTTCTGTTATCTAATCATTTTGCAATTATCAAGTGACTCCTTTTGCTCTTACTGCGTTCAAAATTAGGCATGTTTGTCTCAGCTAATGCTGGTCACTGATCTGAGGACTGGGGTTAAGCTGCTGTGTTGTTCAAATCTAACCCCCCCCCCACTTGAATAGTTTTCTTATTTGCATTTGAAATTTATAACTCTGACCACCATGCCGACATAAGCCAAACCTGAATTTTCTGCTTGAAATCTATGCTGAATTTTGCCTTGTGTTGGCCTTTAGATAAAGGCTGGGGGAGAAATGTGATTCAGTTTGCAACTAAACAATAGTGTCTTTTACAAAATAATGCATGAACTGAAAAACAGCCATCCTTCAACAGTTGTGCTTCTCTGAATTTTGCAATGCTGTTCCCTAGCCATATTTTGCGTGGTCGTGGCACGGGAAATTGTTGAAGTTATATAGCAGCAACCCAGTGAGTTAAGATACTTTATGCATTACCTCAGAGGTGAGAAACTTTTTTCTTCAGCAAACACCATATTCCCTTGGGGGGTGATATGTTGGGGGGCCCATGGTGGGTGGGGCTGAAGCCGGCAGTGGGTGGAGACAAATCTAAAAGTGGGGACTGCCAGCTTTTCTCTTTACAGTGGTGCCTCGCAAGATGAAATTAATTCGTTCCGCGAGTTTTTTCGTCTAGCGAATTTTTCGTCTTGCGAAGCACGGTGTCGGAAAAGTTTTGGAAAAGCTTCAAAAATCACCAAAAACCTCAAAAAAGGCTACCACACCGCGTTCTATGAGTTGCTCCTCGAAGTCAAGTCGCAACTGTATTAACGGTGTTAAGAAAAAGGAAACAAACTTGCAAGACGTTTTTGTCTTGCGAAGCAAGCCCATAGGGAAATTCGTCTTGCGAAGCAGCTCAAAAACCGCAAAACCCTTTCGTCTAGCGAGTTTTTCGTCTTGCGAGGCATTCGTCTTGCGGGGCACCACTGTATTTCTCTGTCCACCCCTGCATTGTGTCCATCATGTGAAGTAATTGACAGGTTGTCTTTTTTCTAGTTCGATGTTTAAAATGGTGGGGTTAAGTGTTTTTTTTAGGCGGGGGGATAGACAGTCCATTGGCAGGTGGTCCTAAATGTTTTGAGTGATATTGGACTTCCAACAAGATATATTTTTTAAAAACTGACAGGTTCTGGCTCACATTACACCTTGAATATTGAAAAGAAAAGCTCATGTGCTCAAGCAAGAAGAAAGAATGACCAGTTTACATTTCCGTCAGCAATACTGTAGTACTAAAAAGTAGCTTCCACGTATCTGGAATGAAAGGTTAATGCTTGAGCTCTGGTGCTTCTCTTTTTAGAAATTAAGTAATGCCTGTTATCCACCCCCTGTCTTCAGAACAGAGCAGGATTTCCCAAAGGCAAGTGCTTAAACCAAATCCTGTAATCATAAGCACCTGCCTAGAGTTTTAAGTGGTGTTCTGAAAAAAATTATGCTTTCTTCCACATGGGGGCTACACAGAATTCTCTTTTCAAAAAGTTCCTCAATCACCACAGCTCTCTGCTGGGTCCAGGGCAGCCCTTGCTTTGAAAAACTGCAAAGCTGGCCAAATTCCAGGATGTTTTGGGCCTTGGGCAATGGACCTGGAACAGTTCCCATCGCAGCCATACATGCTGGCGGGCATGTGGCCAAGGTCTGAGCAAAGTTGGCATGGCAGAAATGGCTCTGGCAGTTTGCTACAGCATGAAATTTCTTCCATCCCTTTTGTAGCCAGTATAAAGATTTATGAAAATGTAGCTAGGAGGGCTCTTCCACAAAGTGAATGGCAGTGCTGGGTTGCCTAAGTGTTGGGACCAATAGGATTAGCAAGAACAAACCTGGTGGGTCTGAGGTGGAGTCGAGGCAGAATTTAGTGGGTCAGGGGGTGGCCTGGAAGAATCTGGCAGATCAGGAGTGTGTGGTTGTTCAGCTGCAACTACTAGATTCAGGCTCTGGGCTGGTACAAGACAATCATTAAAAGCATGTTTTAATTGTTTGCGCCTAAGATAAACTCTAAATGGCTAAGGGGTGTTGGAGCACACATCTTCACTTAATTTTACCTTATTGTTTAGCTCCAGTTTTGCTGGCAGATATTTGCTTGTTCTGTGCCTTTTGGAACATAAGCTGTCTCTTTGCCTTCTTTCTGAGAGAAGGGATTTATTTTTATTTATTTTTGCTTTGAGCAGGTCCCTCCTTACTTTTATTAGTTATGCTGCCTGCTCTTGGCTGTTTTTCCCCGAGCCAGCCATTTTTTGGCCTGGCTACTTGACTCATGAACAGTTTTTAATAGATGCGGGTTTTTAAAAATTCCCTAAAATCCCTTAAATTTATTATAATGATCTGTTTGTTCCCCTGCGAGGCTCAAACTTCACTCTTCTAATTTTAAACATTCTTCCTCTATTTTAACCTGAACTGAACAATAACAGATCAACAAGCAGCAGGTTTCACATTTACATTTAGGACCTAATGATGACTAAACAAAAATCTCTTTATGTCATTTTCTTTTGCAAAAAGAAGGCAAGTTGAGTTTTTAAATTTTTCTCCCTGCACTGGTTGTCCAATGTGAATTCCACAATGTGAATCACACACACCTGCCTCTGCTATCGTTCTTCTTGTGGAGGAAAACTTTTCTGCTAAAAGAAAAGCTACCAGGCAATCCATGCACTTATCCCACACTATTTTGCTTAGCTCATAGGATGAAGCCCTGAGATGATTATTACTTGCTTGGGAATTCACTTGAATTGATTAATGGCTACTGTTTCATTTCAAGGGATGTAAACCAGATTTTTAAAAGAAACAAACATGGGGGCCTACCAGTGTTTATTCTAGTTCAGTTCAGGTTCAGATTCAGCAGGTGGGGCATAATTCTGATTTAATCATTGGATCCGTTTTTAACAAACTGAATTGATTTAGCCCCCCCAGGTTCTGATGTAAATGTAATCTCTTTTAGAGACTGCAGCTTCCTCTGGTAAACAGAGGACCTTTTTAAAAATGTGGTGCTGTTTTGTGCTTTCATTTTGAAGCAAGGGTTTTACCTGTCTGAATTCGTGTTTTAAATTTTCCCATCATCTGTCAACTGTAATTTGAAGCTAAATCACTTTATGCATGCATTTATGTGGCTGCACTTAATTTCTCATGCAGAAAGGTGCAGTGTTGGAACTTGTAAATTCAGTTCATTCAATCTAGGGAAAAGGCTAAAGTGGGGAATACAGGAAACAGGTAACAAAGATTTTGGAAATCTAAAAAAATTGAGTAAGATCCCTGCAAAAAACAAAGTCTCTGCAGATAATTTGAGAGGACAACACTCATATATCTTTGGAGAATTCAAGACTTTAATAACACCCAATTGAAACTGGTGAAATGTAATCTGTATTAGATCTGATTTGTGGATGTTCAGCAGGGCTTTCTTTTAGTCACAACTCACCGGAACTCTGTTCCGGCACCTCTCAGGTGGGTGCTGTTGCCATTATAGGAGAACAAGGGAGGTGTTCATGGTGAGTTCCAGCACCTCTTTTTCTAGTAAAATAGCACTGATGTTCAGGTTATTGCAATTAGGTTTTTTCAATTCCATGATTTCAACTCTTGAATATTTGTTTGTCTTTGTATTGTACCACATTTTGTTTTTAACTTTAAATAAAAGTTACAAAGCTTTAAACATAATTTTAAAACTTCAATACACATAAAAATAAGCAACTAAAGCATCAAGGAAAATTTACTTTAATCCAAGTATTGAAAGAAGCAATGATATATCAGTAATGATTTAGTTGTGTCGCTATTGCAAAAGGAAGGGACCTAAAGAAGGTCTGGTCCCCTAATTGTCCCTAATCCCTTAATTACAAAAAAAAATCTAAATCCCATGAACACTGTGCCTTGAAGGTTGCAGCTAGGGATTGAAACGTATTATTCTGTTGGTGCCTGCAGTATGCACAGGTCAGGTCAATTTTCTTTCTTCCCTTTGGCTCAGCTTCTTATACATCCAGGATACATCTGTGGCCAAATGTAGCACTGAAGTTCCCTTGCAGTTGAGAACATTACGCTCAGAATCAATTTGGCTCACTCCTTCAAGAACGAGGCAATGTGCATAATTACTCTTTCAAAAATTAACAAACCATCCCATTTCTTGTCAGTAGTAGGCTGACATTAGAGAGGTGAGGCCTGTTTTTGCCTCTAGGCTCTCAAAGTATAGCTTGATCGAAAATTGTGAGATGATTGAAGATGACATCAGCCTGTTGTAACTGGAAATGTGCCCCCCAGCAGTAGTAGCAGCTGTCATCGCTGCGTCCATGTATGTGTTTATGTTTTCAATGGAAATCTGATGGGCCTTGTTTGGTATTTGTAGAGACATCAGACTGTTGGGAGGAACTGTGGGAGACAAGAGTGAACATGTGAGCTCCTTGTCATCACAACAATGGATCACTGTGGATTCCTAATTGCCTCAGATGCATATGAAAAACCATAGTGTGCAATATTGCTGAAAGCCATCCTTCCGTCTCTTTTTTCTGTTTTCAAATAAAAAAAATTATTAGAAATTTTAAGAAACATAATACGAACAATTCAGTACATCCAAAGAAATCCAAGAAGAAAGATAGGGTGTGGGGAACCAGCGAGAGGAAAGAGGAACATGGAAACATATGCTACACCACAGTCCATTTTGGTTTTATGCCAGGATAGTAACATTTTCTATATTAACTCTCATATACTTCAAAGCTTTAAAAACCAAACAGTGAAATGGAAATGTCAGAGAATGGAAGAAGTCAGGAATTGTGAGGACCACAATCTTGCATAAGCTAACAGTGCAGACCTTCTGTGCTCCTTCCTGTTTGCATAACCAATAATGCAATAATGAGAGATGGTTTGCAGAATGCGAATCATGACACAAGAATCTTGGCCAATTCAAAGGTAAGGTAAGAGCAACAAAAACCCTACACCCGACTCGTGAGAATTTCACTGAATTTCATGTCATGGAGCATGAAACTCCAGATGTTGTTGGAATCCAACCCACAGCATCCCTGGTCATTGGCCATGCTGACTGGGGCTGGTAGGAGGTATAGTTCAACAACATCTGGAGGGCCACAGATTCCCTGTACCAGCCATGGGCATGACCCTTAATTCACATTAGAAAATTTATTGTGTGAGTTCAAAGCTCTCTCAGGTTGAAGCAATTTGATTCTGTTCATAAAAGAAACAGAAGTGGGACCCAGAGCCCAACTATTGGGCTAGAGTCAACTAACCCATCCTACTAGCAGAAGCAGCATAAGGATTCCCACCAGTACAAGGGGGCTTTCCCCTGTCTTCTCTCCCATGCACCCTGTACTTCCTCCCTAATCTGCTCTGGAAGACCAGGAGAACCCCCAAAACAGTGCTCCTGGGGAGGAAATGGGAGATTGTTGCACTGATCAAGTGATCTCCTTGACACTACAATGATTTCCACCCATTGACCCCAACTATGGCATCTAAAGGGGGTCTGAACAGTATGCATTGCAAGATAAATAAAAAGGGCCTCTCAACACTTTATGTAAAGCTCAAGCGTTTTGGTTATCTTTTCTAAAAAACCCATTCCTAAAAAGGGAACTGTATTTGCTCAAGGGACCCTGATCATGTGACCAAGACAAATGGTATTCAGTAGGTGTGAACATGTTCTTTAAGCCAAAATTTCTAAACAGCTGCCATGAGCTTTGCTGCCCGTCACGCTTATATGATCCTTGGGTGTAACAGGAATGAAGGAATGGCTTTATGCCATATCAATGTTGGATATAAGACATCACCTATGACCAGAAAACTGTGTGAACAGTGAGAACATCACGTTTTGCATCTGTGTATCCCAAGCCTCACCAAGGTAAAAAAAGGTCTTACTGACATTTTTCTTCATAAGGTAGCTAAAAGTACCTTAATGAGACATGGATTCCTTCTTTTAATTATGTAGACTCTAAAAAGGAGTCACTTTCAGGACCATAAGGTTTGAAAACTATCTACTCGGCAATCTATTTCAGTTGCCCTACACTAAGAATGCTGATATCTGTCAGATCTGACCATGTTTAGAAGTGTACTCTCATTAGGTATTAAAATACTACTTATTAAAAGGACTGAATAAACTGATTCTGATTTTGTCACCTGCATTTAAAATCTTTTCTCAATTTATTTGACTGTTATTTTATTATCTGGTTGTGGAGTCCTTAAGATGGTTGGATGATTCCTTGTACGCCTCCTTCCAGCAACTCCTGCAGCCGAGTTGGTGCTGGACATAATGCTCTGCTTCCCTTTGGACCACATCAGTGAGGCAGAGAGAGGGGTCTTGTCATCTGGGCAGCCCAGGACCTCCACACACACTGCCCAGGCATGTGCCCTGGGAAGGTCACTTTGATGCTGCTAACACAGCAGTCTGACTTCATCCCCAGAGGCACACTCCACTGCCTCACTCTCTTGAGATGAATGCCAACAACCCAACCCAGTTTTTCACATGTAAAATTTTGAAAGAAGAAAGGTTTTTTGTGTTTTTTAAAAGAAGACCATAGATAAACTGAAATAGTGATTTCTCACATCTCACTTAAAAAAAAAAAAATAAAAGCAACAACTCTGATACCCAGCAATGTAGTTACACTAAAATCAATGGGATGTAAGTGAGTTGCAACTAATACAACTAATTTCCACTGGATTGGAGCGATCATATCTGGGTGCAGAAGGCAGAATTTTTCCAAGGACGTGGCTTCCAAGCCAGCTTCTTGAAAGCAGCTACTTCTCTTTGAAACAAATCTCTGCCTGCCTCATATTTTTTTGAGAAACAGTGCTGGGTCAAAATGGCAAACAACACAAATCTCCTTCTCGATGATATGCTTCTTTTTGATCTTTAGTACCTTGAAGCAGCCTTGACCAACCTGGTGCATTGCAATTCCTGTCCTGGCTGAAGATGATTGAAGCTGCAGTCCACCAAGTTGGTGAAGGCTGCCCTCAGAGTGTATGGCAAGGCTGAAAGCTAAGTGGTGAGTTATTTAGCTTGCAGCTTCAGGGCAACTTTGTGCATCACCAAGCACTGAGGTAGAAATGGGGGACCCATGGCCCTCCAGATTTTGCAAAACTACAACTCCCATCAGCCTCAGCCAGCATGGCCAATAGTCAGGGCTGATGGGAACTGCAGTCCAACAACATCTGGAAGGCCATTGTCACCCACCCCTGCACTAAGCCATGTTGAGGTTTTCCCTTGAAAAGGGTTCCTTGTTGGCAAAAACATCCAGCATAACTTCTCTGGAAATATTTTGGGAATGAGATGTCCCCATATTTAGTTTACATCCTAGCTCATGCTGTGTAAGGAGTTTAGGAAATTGGTCTGAAGGGCATCTGTATGTACTGAGATGTCACAGTAATTGAAAGACTGGAAACCTAAATGCTGTGAAAGTGATGGCTTGATGTGCTGACAGGCTCTTTGCTAAGTTTCCCACACAGTTTTGCCAGCACATACCTTAAAGGCTGCTCTGTGAGATATTTGCTTTTCAAGCACTTGTTTTCCTTATAAACAATGAGTAGCAGTGCCAGATTTTTTTGGTGCCCTCAGGAACCTTCATGTTGTAACTCTTTCCTATTTCATTCATCTTCGCATTTATCACTGAGCGTGCGGTAGAGTACATACCTACATGTCCACGTTGTTTGAACTTGGAACACAGCTGTGCTGAGCTATCCGTGTTCTTCAACCTTGGACCTCAGAAATTGTTGGATTACAACTCTCATCATACCTGACTATTGTTTCAGCTGATGGAGTATGTTGGAGGGGGGAATTGTAGTCCAAGAATATCTGGGGGCCCAGTGTTGAAGGACACTGCTCTAGATTGATGTTCAGATAGTGATTGAACAAAACACAGAAATATATATTTGCTTTTGCAAGGTGGATTTAGAACGAATGCACGCACACATATTTGCACATAGTCAAAACTGACTACACCCTAATTTGTATGAGAAGAAATTCTGCACAAAATTTGACTGATGAGGGTATATACTGAAATACCTACCCAGAATACCTATAGCAACGTTCAATCATTTGGTACCCATGAGTATCTGTGAGTTTTCCTGGCAGACAGGGCTGGATATCACCTGTTGTTAAAAAGAAGACGATGACCATATGCTAGGTTAGACTTTATATAGCAGCTGAATTTACTGCCTGCTGACCCCAGTATCTGGCAATCTCCATAATATCTAGAGGAGGAGTGCATTTCCATAAGTACATGAAAAGAGATGATGGACAGTCCTTTCAGACCAAGACAAAAAACAAAACAAACACAAATCCATTTACTGCATAAAGTGTAAATTGGCTCTGATGCTTGCCTTTCATAGTAAGTACTCTTAAACTAGTTTAAGAGTGTTCTCAGCATCAGAGAATTGTCAGCATCCATTTCAAACTACAGTTCCCAGGATTCTTTGGGTGACAATAAAAAATGTATAAAGCCTATAGAAGATTGCAGCATAGATACCTATCAAGAGTGTCCTGACATCCTTCTGCTTTTGAAAATTAGGAATATGACTTGACTTTTGCCACATGGACTTATTATGTGAGGTCTTCAAAAGACTTTTGTGGCAGCCCAGCAGCCCAGTGTAAACAAAGGCAAAACTCTTTCTCGAAACCTTGCTGCAAAAACAACGGTTTACTGTGAACTTATCATTTAGCTTTGAAAATAATTGCCAAGCATTCTGTCTTCAATAAAAGGCTGTTTCACTGCAATTCCCTCCATGAGATCATGTTCATAAATTCGAACCAAAATGTCAAAACATTCTTTGACCAAAAGGCTGGTTTCTGAGACACATGTAGAGAGGAGCTTGCAGGAGCTTGCTTATAACTTGTGCTTTGGCACCAAAGCTTGCTCACGGAAAGGGGATTTTCCAAACTGGAATTGGCAAAGGGCTTCTATGGACTAATATACATCAAATGCTTGTCATCTACCCAAGGGTCAGGTTCAAGCAGAGGTCTCAGGTCTGCCTGGAACAAACTCCTCTCTTGGTAGCCATCACTGAGCTGCATCACTTGAGCTCATAGTTCAATCACGTCTTGTAGATACTGAAATACTCAAAAGAAACCACAGACATGCTCATCTGGTATTAGAGAGGTCCAGGTAAGTCCTAACAAAAATCACAATGAATGAGAGGACTGGAAAATCACAATTTTTCACTGAAAGGTTTATATTTCACATAGTCAGGCACTTACCTAGATGGGCTCCATACTAAATCAAAATATGTTACTGTTCTAAATATTTTAATTATGCTCCTGACATTGTTAAAAAGCAAGAGGATTTCTGATCTGGATTAAAATCTGACCCAGAGAAGAATTTCTGGTTTAACTCCTCCTATCCTGGCTAATCCCCTCCAATCCATCCTGATCACCTCTCCCTCTTCCTTTTAAACTTCATCTGGGCTGGTTCGTGATGATTTCCCCCTCACTACCTAGATGCCCTGGTGTGTTGCATAGATGAAGATTCTGAAATCAGATTGTCTTGCAAGATAAGGCAAGCAATTGCCTCCCCCCCCCCCCAGACACAACCTGGCCCAGGAGAAGTTACCAATCTCTAGCGAAACTGTTCAGATGTTGCTATGAGGGGTAGACCACAGAACACTGAGGGGGAAAGAACATCATCTCTGGATATAGATATCACAGGTTTCTGAAGGCGACTCAACATTGGTGATGAATTTAGCACAAAGCATGGATGAAGGCACTGTTCATACTTCCCCTCTGCTTAAGCTTGCTGAAATCCAAAGGCAGTCAGCAGGGACTGGAAGTAGGCCAAAGATGTGATTCATTTGGTCCCACTCCCCCATACATGCCTCCAACACTTCATGGAAAGGAACTCTTTGCCATCCATATTCTAGATGACCAAAAGAATATTTTTTGAAGCAGCAACGTTTAGCGAACATTAAAGCACTCTTTGGCTGCCATATGTGTGCCTGTGTAGTCACTGTATGAAAAAGTCTATTTCCCCCCCAGCTGCTTGTTTACTAAAGGGCTCCACTTCTCAGCCTTGGGGCCAAACTTGGTGTTGAACAGGTCTTACTGCCAGAAAGTTCTTCCTGATGTTTAGTTGGAATGTCCTTTCTTGTAACTTGTAGCGTCTACATTTTCCAGAGATTCAGAGACCTCTGTGGAGATCCCATGAGGCCATTGCTATTATACAGCAGTAAGCAGTGTTGCTCACAATTTCCTTTAATCTGATATTACTTTGAGAGAATGCCAGAGGACCACAT
Organism: Podarcis bocagei; assembly: GCF_964188305.1. Lineage (NCBI taxonomy): Eukaryota > Metazoa > Chordata > Lepidosauria > Squamata > Lacertidae > Podarcis > Podarcis bocagei. The sequence goes on along the minus strand of NC_138127.1, from coordinate 55,977,346 downwards.
GGTATCATCTTCACTGCTTCTCCACTTGTGTTATGCAGGCATCATTTGGTTAAAGAAAGATGCTTTGCTTAGGGGCACTGAAGAGAACAGAGGACCATTGACTCCATCTCTCTAAATCTTCCTAATTTTCTAATTTTCTTAAAGCGATTTAAGCCACATCTCACTGGAGTACTAGAAAAGCAGAACTAAGGAGACTACCCATAGATCAAATGGGTCCTAAGCTTCAGGGTCTTCCTTCCACAGTTCTTCTCATAACATATTTTCTCATAGCATTTGATCTTTCTCATCTTTCTCTGGCACTGCTAGGGCCTTTTTGTCCAACAGAATTAACATACTCAAACTAGCTCTGAGCCCCAAAGGGCTGAGCAAGCAAGTAGATTTCATTGGGGTTTTCCTCCAAAAGGTTACCAGGCTTAGACTTTAGTCAAGTCTGTGCCTGGAAGGAATGCAATAATTGGGGGTCAGCCGCTAAGAATGTAACTCTTTGTGCCTTTGCTGACTGCATCTGCTGGGTAGATGGTATTCTGAAGATAGTGCCCAGAGTGGTGGTTTGACAGGGCGGAAGGGAAGACATTCTGAGGCAGCTTTCCCAAGCCTCCAGATGTTTGGGCTGCAATTCCCATGGGCCTCAGAGAGCCTGGCCAATGGCCAGCAGTGATGGGAGTTGTAGTCCAAAATGTCTGAGATAGGGGAAGGCTATGGTAAGGTATGCCAGCATTAGCTGTTTGTATGCAATTCTGTGCCTTGTTTCCAAGAACTTTGTTGTTCCCTAAACATTTTAAGAGTTTACAGAATCTGGAAGGCTTTATTTGGACCTTTCTGTTCTACTCAAATGGTTCTTAGCAACACTAAGCCTCATTTCATTCAACAAAACTTCTCAGCCTATCACACGCTTTTGTATCCCACAAGCATGTAAACAGAGGAATTGCCCTCTTCATCATGGAACACTGCAAGAGATATAAATTAATGTTTAAAAGTCATCGCATGAAAAACACATTCCCATTGTGGTCTGAAGCACTTCAGAGCCCATTTGGGGAATGGGGAGATTTGTACACAGAGTTTTAAATTGCTTTGATAAGCAATGTCTGTCAGAGCTACAGCCTCACTAGGATTGCACATGGTATTCGCTAAAGCAATGTGGCTCCAGCTGCTGCTTTGAATTAATTTATAATATAAAGCAGTGGTTCTCAATTAGCTAAGCACTGTGGACTCCCTGTTTTTCAAAAGCCAAGCCATGGACCCCTACTTTTGAAAACTGTAATATCGCTATGGTAGTTTTTGTTATGTGAATGGTACCACAGACCTCCTTGGTGGGTTAAGTGGATCCCCCTAGGGTCTGCAGATCACCAAGAGAGGACCACTGATCTAAATGCATGCATTCATGTTGCATATCCATAACACTGAAAGAGTTTTATCTTGAAATGCTGTGTAGATCATGTCAAATGGGGAGAGGCAAGGGATTCATGAAGTTTAACTGCGATTTAAAAGGCTTGTGTCCCCCTGCCCAATATTTGAATTTCAAGTCTCATAAGGAGATCTTAATGTTTTGTTTTGTTGTTTTAATATTCCTTTCACTTCTTTTTTCAAACTACATGGATGGTGAATTCACACACTACAGCATTAGAAAGTAGATGCACAAATGCCTGTGTGCTTTGGTTTCTGCAGGAAGTTTTCATGCCCAAACCAGAAATGGTACATTTCCTTCATGGAAATGATTTCACACATCATGTCACTTTTCACACTTACCGGCATGCTCTTTTGACACATTGTGATATGTCAGCCACCAGAGAAGAATGTAGCTTTCTTCTAAGTTAGGCATGGCTATAGATAAGTGTTGGCAAAACAGTATCTGCTTCCAAAGAAAGTGGGATTGTTACCTCCGTTGATCAGGCTAGCTGCACAAATGCCTTTTGTTTTTCCTTTCAGTTAACTTATCAGAAACATGTTTTGCATGTCATGATACTTAAAAATGTGATATTTTATGGTGGTGGGAGATAGCGGCAGAAATGTCAGGAAAGACAAAGTATTGGAAGACACAAGATCTACCCACTCTGGAAGAATGGCAGATGAAAGTGATGGACTATATGACATTGGCCGAGATGACAGGCAGAATCCGTGACCAAGGAAAAGAGACGGCGGAAGAAGAATGGAGAAAATTCAAAAGTTATCTTAAGGACTATTATAAACTTAATGAATGTTAGAGTGTTGTGGTTTTCAGGAACAAAGGGATACAGTGATATAAGGTCAGAATACAGAGATGACTAAGATGACAGAGGTTGGAAAGTAACAATTGGGAGTTGCTATAAAATTATGGACATTGGGATGCAGAAAGGGGGGGTATGGGGAAGTCCCAGAAAAGAGGTTTATGAAAATATGTTATGAAATTATACGTGTATGTTTGTCTTTTTAAGTGTTTGTTTGTTCTTTAAAATTTTGTAAAACCAATAAAAATTTTATAAAAAAAAAAGAAATGTCAGGAAAGAGCTACAACGAGCTTCTGACCATTGCTTATTGTAATTATCAGTAAGTGACAAGGAACCAGGATGTGGTTCAAAGGGACTTAAATATGCCGCCCTGTTCACTCTAGATCTGCGGCCATGATTCTAGCTTTGTTTGTGTGCAGAAGAATTTAAAACTGAAACATTTATTCATAACCTAATCCACATTGCAACTATCAGCTCACCCTTGTAATTTTTTTTTTTTATAATAATTTTTATTGCGTTTTTTCCAAATTACAGATAGAAAAGAAAGAACATAAACAGTAAAAAGAAAGAAAAAGACAGAGAATCTCAACCATTTCATCAACTTATTTCAGAATTCTATCGGACTTCCCCACATCTCCCGCATAATGCATTCTTAACAATAAAATTTATCAGCAAATTATAACCTTGTTTCATGTGTTTCTTTTTTACTTTCAATTGCAGTTTAAGTTTAAATCTCTTGTTTTCCATTTACTCTTAAAATATAGCATATTGTCATTTTTACCCATTTAAACCTTAATTCTTTCATAAAAATTATCCAATTTCTTATATAAACCACTTTTGTTGCTGGGGCTAACATTCCAAATCATACGGCGTCTTAAGGTTCATATAACTTATAATACTTTTGCAAATAGTCCTTAAATTTTTTCCAGTCCTCCTCCATAGCTTCTTCTCCCAGATCTCGGATCCTTGCAGTCATCTCGGCTAGTTCCATGTAGTTCATCAGTTGCGTCTGCCAGTCCTCCAGTGTGGGCAAATCTTGAGTCTTCCAATGCTTAGCGATAAGAATCCTTGCTGCAGTAGTAGCGTACATGAAAAGAGTTCTATCCTTCTTTGACACCTTCTGGCCGACAATGCCCAGGAGGAATGCCTCCGGTTTCTTAGGGAAGGTGTATTTAAACACCTTTTTTAACTCGTTATATATCATTTCCCAGAAGGCCTTCACTCTTGGGCAGGTCCACCAGAGGTGAAAGAATGTCCCTTCAGCCTCCTTACATTTCCAGCATTTATTATCGGACAAATGGTAAATCTTAGCAAGCTTGACTGGGGTCATGTACCACCTGTATACCATTTTCATAATGTTTTCTTTCAAGGCATTACATGCCGTAAACTTCATACCGGTGGTCCATAACCTTTCCCAGTCCTCAGACATGATGTTATAACCAATGTCCTGAGCCCATTTTATCATGGCTGATTTAACTGTCTCGTCCTGTGTGTTCCATTTAAGCAGCAAGTTATACATTCTCGATAATAGCTTGGTCTTTGGTTCTAACAATTCTGTCTCAAGTTTCGATTTTTCCACCTGGAATCCTGTTTTTTTATCTAGCTTAAAAACCTCATTAATTTGGGCATAGTGAAACCAATCTTGCACCTTACCCTTTAACCTTTCAAAGCTCTGCAACCTCCAATTGTCTCCAATGTTCTCTATTATTTCCCAATATTTCGGCCATCCGGCCTCCATATTGGGTTTTTTCCGAGCCTTGGCCTCTATTGGTGATACCCACCTCGGAGTTTTGCTTTCTAATAAGTCTTTGTATTTTTTCCAGACCATAAATATTGCTCTCCTGACAATATGGTTTTTAAACATTCCATGTGTTTTTGCCTTGTCATACCACAAATACGCATGCCAACCTAACGAGTTATTAAAGCCTTCCAGATCCAGGACATCAGTGTTTTCCAACAAAATCCAATCTCTCAACCAGCAGAAGGCTGCAGCTTCGTAATATATCCTTAAGTCTGGCAGGGCAAATCCCCCTCTCTCCTTTGCATCAGTTAGTATTTTAAACTTTATTCGGGGCTTTTTGCCCTGCCAGACAAATTTAGAGATATCCTTCTGCCACTTTCCAAAACATTCCACTCTGTCCACAATCTGTAAGGCCTGAAACAAAAACAACATCTTTGGCAAAACGTTCATTTTTATAGCTGCAATTCGGCCTAACAAGGATAACTTCAGTCTTGACCAAATTTCTAAATCTTTTTTAACTTCTAACCAGCATTTCTCGTAATTATCTTTAAATAGGTTCAAGTTCTTGGAAGAGAGATTAACCCCCAGGTATTTCACTTTTTTAACAATGTTTAGTTCTGTTTCCTTCTGAAACTCTTCTGTTTCAGTAGCTGTCAAATTTTTCCCTAACACCTTAGTTTTTTGTTTGTTCAACTTGAAACCCGCCACCCGACCAAATTTCTGTATCAGTTCTAAAACTCTTTTTGTACTAGATTCTGGCTCCTGTAATGTTAAAACCAAGTCATCTGCAAATGCTTTCAGTTTATATTGTTTCACTCCGACCCGTATTCCTTGTACCTGCCGATCCTTCCTTATCATGTTCAGCAAAACCTCCAGGACTGAAATAAACAATAAAGGGGACAGGGGGCACCCCTGGCGTGTTCCTTTTTCAATCTGAAGTTCTTCTGTCACCACATTGTTCACTATCAACTTAGCTTTTTGTTCGGAATAGATTGCTTCTATTCCGTTCTCAAACCCCCTTCCCACTCCCATCCCTTCCAAGTTTCTCTTCATAAATTTCCAAGAAATATTGTCAAAGGCTTTCTCCGCATCAATAAAAATTAACACTGCTTTAGTGTTAATGTTTGTTTGTAAAAGTTCCAGAATATCAATAATGTTCCTGGTGTTATCAAACAAATGTCTACCAGGGAGAAAGCCTGCTTGGTCCTTATGAATTACTTCATTTAAGACCCTTTTAAATCTATTTGCCAAAATGTCTGCAAATATTTTGTAATCCACGTTCAGGAGTGAGATGGGACGGTAATTCTTAAGTTGAGTCTTTTCAGTTTCCACTTTAGGTATCAGAGTGATGAATGCTTCTTTCCACGTATCTGGTGCCCTCCCTCCCCCCATAATCTGGTTGCAAACCTCCACTAATGGTTGTGTCAAGTAGTCCTTTAACATCCTGTAGTACTTGGAGGTAAGTCCATCAGGGCCTGGGGATTTGCCTAACTGCATGTTCTGTATGGCAACCTCAATTTCCTGTTGTGTTATTTTACAATTCAAGATTGATCTCTTCTCTTGAGATAATTCTGGTAGGCCATTATCTTTCAGAAATTGTTCTATCTCAGCCACTTCCTCAGGCCCTTGGGTGTACAGTTTTTTGAAATATTTCTGGAAGCACTTTCTAATTTCTCCTGGTTTCTGAATATTTTTTCCTTCCACTTCTAGATTGGTAACATAGTTTAATTTTTGTCTCTTTTTCAACTGCCAAGCTAACAGCTTCCCACATTTATTCGCAGATTCAAAAGATCTTTGGTTCATTTGTTTAATTTTCCATTCCACTTCTTGGTTGATCAGTTTCATATATTGTGACTGGTGAAATTTAATTTCTCTTAAAGTCTCTTTTGATTTTGGATTTAGTCTTAATTTTTTCTCTCCGGCTGTTATCTTCTCTAATATCTTATCCTTTTTCCCATTCCAAAGTTTTTTCTTGATCGTATTTTGTTGTATCAGAAACCCTCTCATAACAGCTTTACTTGTGTCCCAGATTATTCTTTTTTCCACCGAGGTGTTAAGGTTAATTTCAAAGTAGTCCTTTAAAGTTTTTTGGGCCTTCTTTACAATCTCTTGATCTCTTAGCAGGTTGTCATTCATTTTCCATCTGAAGGAATCGGCAGTAGTAAATCTCATTTCTATTTTCATAGTGTTATGGTCGGAGCATGTCTTTGGGCAGATTTCTACTCTTGTGGTCTTAGGTGCCAGACCTCTAGTTGTCCAGATTTGGTCGATTCTTGTCCATGACAGATGGGCCTCAGAAAAGAAAGTTCCTTCTTTACCTAGGGGGTTTCTCGTCCTCCATAGATCAATCAAATCCATATTGTCAGTTAGTTCGAAAAAAGTCTTTGGTAGTCTTCCATCTTTGGTCAGGTTCTGGTTCTGTGACTTGTCCATATAGGTAGAGACCACCCCATTCATGTCTCCCATCATAATGATGTTAGAATAGTCCAGATAATCCAGTAATGTCTCATGAAGCTTCTTGTAGAATTCTGATTTCCCCTCATTTGGTGCGTAAATTCCTAATATCAAAACTTTTTCTCCTTGGATTTGTATTTCAATTGCCAGGATTCTTCCTTGTTCATCTTTAAACAAAAATTTTGGTGATAAATTCTCTTTTGCATAGATCACCACTCCTCTCTTTTTAACTCTGTCTGATGAGATAAATTCTTGGCCTAGTCTTTTGTTTATTAACACTTTCCTGTGAAGCCTGGTCACGTGGGTTTCTTGGAGACAGATTATATCCAAATGTTCCTTCTTCAAAATATGAAAAATCCTTTTGCGTTTCTCCGGGGAATTCGCGCCATTAATGTTCCAACTATACAGCTGTAGAGACATCCTGTATTAATCTGTTGTTGCTCTTTATGGGGTGTCTTCTTTCTTGTCTAAATCCGAGGGTGCTGGCACTTTCCCAGACTCAGGTGGAGGCCAAGGACCTGCTATTCCCTTCTGCAGGTCTTCTCCGTGGTCGTGCAGAAACTTCTGGCTGTCCTCTTTCGTTTTGATTTTAATCTTCTTTCCTGTGTAGTTGAATGATAGGCCTTGTGGAAACTCCCACCTGTAGGGTATTCCGTTGCTTCTCAAAAGCCCAGCTAGGTCAGTGTAGTTTGATCTGAGATCCAGTAGTTGTTTAGGAATATCCTTGTAAATTTGAGCTCTTCTGTCCTGGATCTCAAGTGCTTTATTAAAATGTAGGTCAAGTAGTTTGTCTCTCTCTTGCTTGGTCCTTAAAATGATCAAACAGTCTCTAGGCCTGTCCTTCCTGGCAACTCTTCCCAGTCTAAATGCAGTTGTTATTTTAAAATCTGTATCTTCTTCTATACCCCAGAATTTAGAAAATTCTGCTGTCAAAAAGCCAGTCAAGTCCTCTTTCTCAATCTCTGGGATAGAGCGTAATCTCAAATTATTTTCCCTGTTTCTCAGTTCCACCATAGACAGGTAGGCCTGCTGGTCGCTGACGTGTTTGTAAAGCGGCCTTACTTCTCCTTTCAATTCATCCGCTTTCTGAATTGCTTGGCCTGCTTTTTCATTCGCAGCCTCGGCCAATTTCCGATTTTCAGATGTAGCGTCCTTTAAACTCCCAATATCTTGTGAGTGCTTAGCCACCTGTTCAGAAAGTTTAGTAATTGAGGATGTAGCTAGGTCAATTTTAGCAGTTTGGTCGTCAACCTTTTTGTTCAAAATTGCAAATTGTTGTAGCATTTCCTCTAAAAGAGATCCAGATCCCCCTGCTGCCATATCCTCAGTTGTTGGCTGTTCGGCTTCCTTAGATGGAGCTGTTGCTGAGGATACAGCTCCCTGTAAAACAGCAGGGACTGAAGATCTGCGAGCCTGGGAAATCAGAGTTGTTTGTACTAATTGGCCTTTTCCTGCTTTCGACGCAGCTCTTGTCTTCGGTGGACCACTCATCCCACACCTGCCTTTGGATTCAAGGTCAAACTGTCAAATGTTCCATGAGAAAGACAGGCCTCAAAGTAGATAACCAAGCCACAGAGAGTCAAAACAAAGTTGGTTCTCAGGAATTTGTAAATCCCAAACTCCACTAGAGGGAGTGTTGTTACAGTTCAGGAAAGAAGGAAGAAGGTTCAATCGCCATTAAAGTTCCTGCAGTTAAGTAAATTAACAATAGTCCTCAAAGAAAACTTTTTTTCCACTGGCAAAGCCCTTTCAATATTGTCCCAATAGTTTATCTGAAGATGCAAGATACAGTTATTTAATTGTATCCACCAATGATGCCTCTATGTATCCGTTTCAACTTTGTATTTGTATCCACAAAGAAGCTTTTTACCCCCTGCAAGCCCGGGACTGGGGTTTTTAAAGTTTTAAAAGTCCAGTAAGGGAGAGGATCCTCAAGTAAAATCAACACAGTAACAGATAGAAAAATAAAAGCTTGCCTTTCCCTTCAGTTACCAACTCCGCCAGACGCATGAAGCTTCCCGTCTTTAAATCCCTTTTCACTGCTTCCAGCTTGTCAGTTCCTTTGCCTTTGATCTCTAAGCACTACCGGGAGACGGACTTCCTTTTTCTCGTCTCCCGCTTTCAGCCAAATTTTTACTTTGTAGTCCCGAAATTAATACTCTTCCTACTCATGAGTAGATAATTTAGAATCCAATTCTTAAGGAAGAAAGGTCGGCGCTCATCAGCAACAGCCGCGCGGCTTCACTCCCGCAGAAAGAGCGATGAATCCACAGCACCGCTTCCCCTCCGCGCTTCCGGACCCCCTTACGGGGACCCTTCTTCGTTTTGGGGGTCGCTCTAGGTGCCCGCCGGATCCCACGGCCACGAGCTCGTTCTGCTCGTGGTTTATCTTAATGGGTCGTCGCTTTGCCGCAGCGAACGACCCTTTTCTGCGGAGCCCCTCTTCGCAGCGCAAAGAGGACCGCCATTACTTATTTCGCGCCGCCTCCGGAAGTCTTCACCCTTGTAATTTAGAATGTTATTCTTCTTAATAATCTATAGGTTATTAAAGGGAGAGCCAGGGTTGCTGGCATTAAACAGCATCAAGACAACACACACACACACCAGTTTCATATATGCTTAGTAACTTAACACTTTCCTTTGTTCATATTGGCTTGTTCCCATTTGCTTCCAAGCACAGCAGCTTAGTGTTGTTTCTGCAGGGCCACAGGATGCTGAACTTTTGCTTCCTAATCAAGAGCATAGCTTGTGTGAGCAGTGATAACATTACATTTTGAGGATGAACTCCTGGGGAGCTATCAGTATACTCCTGTGCTAACTGATAAGGAACATCATTAGTTTTTCCTTTCTTGGAGTCCAGTGATAAACTGAATTAAACACATCTGTTTCCATTTCACATGCTTCTGTGAATTAACTAATTACCTCTCCAGGGTCTTGGTAAAATGGACACAAGAGTTAAAAAGAAGAATGCAAGCTTATGGAAGAGAATGTATGCTAATACTCTTAGGTTCGCATATATAAGTTTGTTCTGCACTATAATTCCATTATGTCTTCCTTACACAAAGTTAATAATTCCTAAGATGTAAATGGATAGGGAGAAGCAGCAGAAATATGAAGTGGTGCTGTACAATAGTCTTGCAATAACCTATTGGAATTCAGTGGAACTTGCTAAGTTGCCGTTCTGAGAGTGTGATGGATCTTCAACGGTAGAAGAGTATGCAGCTGCAATTTCATCTGCCCTTCTCTATGACTTTCCATCCATCCCTCTCCTCTTGACTCCTCTCCTATGGGGCAATACTGGAGATCAATTCACTCCTGCAAGAAGGAAGATGGATGGGGGAAAGGACAAAGGACTCAGAGAGGAATGGAGGTGGGTGAAGTCATGGCTGCAACCTCTTCTGAAGCTGTTGAAGTTGGGGAGGGACATAGCTCAGTAGTATTTATTTTATTTATTTATTAGATTTATACACCACCCTTCAACACAAGATCCCAGGGCGGTTCACAAGGGTAGAATAGTAGAGGAGGGCCCCATGTTTAATCCCTTGTTTTTCCAGTTTGAGCTAGGAAAACCCTGCCTGAATCCTTGTCTGAAGTCAAAATAAAAAAATTCCTTCCAGTAGCACCTTAAAGACCAACTAAGTTAGTTCTTGGTATGAGCGTTCGTGTGCATGCACACTTCTTCAGATACACTTCTGAAGAAGTGTGCATGCACACGAAAGCTCATACCAAGAACTAACTTAGTTGGTCTTTAAGGTGCTACTGGAAGGAATTTTTTTATTTTGACTATGGCAGACCAACACGGCTACCTATCTGTAACTTGTCTGAAGTGTCTGCCAATTATTTCTCCAGCTGCTGTTTTTATATTTCTATTCCATTGCATTGCCATTCCTATAAACTTAGATAAAGCTTCTGTTGTTCTATGGGCAAGATTCACCTTTCAGTGCAAGAGCCTCTGCTTGCACAATGGGACTGCCTCCCCACTCCTCTCCCTGAAGCCCCAGTGTCCCCTGAAATTGGCTGCGGGGAGTTGGGAGAACCCCCAGTACAGTGTTGCAGTCGGAGGAGAGCGGGGATTGTTTTGTTGGGTGAGCTTCAACGCGTGTGCTCACAGGAGCTTTAGAATTGCACATAAAGATTTTTTGAGGCTGATATGTTCAAAGAAAATATAAACCTTTACACAATAAGATGTGGTGGGTTTCTCACTAATTGCTCTAGGAGCAAAGGAGGTCACAGAGCAGACAGTGGACAGAGCAACACACAGTTGTTGTCCTGGTCTTTCAGTGCTTGCATAATGTATCTCTGTTGCTGCTGCTGCTCATACTGTATTCTCTTAACTTCTCCCCAAAGAGAAAGAAAAGGAAGCAGGTGGTGTAACAGGGGAAGAAAGTTTACAACACACACGACATGCTCTTGTCCAGATTCTAGGGAAACAGTTAAACTTCAGGCATCATTTTCCAGCTTGTCAGAATTCAAGTGCTGGTTTTAACATTTGAAACCCTTATAGACTATGCTGGCCTTAAGATCAGCCTCAAAGGCTCAGCTCTCTGGCCTGTGACTAAGAAGGATCAGGTTGGCAGGGCCTTCCCCAAGGTGGCCCCACATTTTTGAAGTATCCTTCTTTTGAGTGCTTCGTTTGTTTCAAGTGATCCCTAAATGCTTTTGGGATTGAGCATTTGCAGGCTTTCATCTGTTTTATTTTGTTGCTGCTTCTTTAATAATTTCTTATGTGTTCCTTATTTTATTGTTTAAATCATTTTATTCTCTGCCTTAGGACTTGCCCCAAAAGGTAGCTTATAAAGAAGGTAAATAAATACAATATTTATAAAACCAATGCGGTTTTTTAAATCTCCTCTCCCACCTCTCCTGAAGCTGTTTTACACTGACTAATTCTCATCTCATTCTATATTTCTGACGCTGTAAAGTCAACATGTGATGACTTTGGCTTTTCATGTTGACAGGCTGTTGGGATCTGAAAAAGATGTAAAAGTAGGACGGAGCGAGCACTAAGCCAGAGAGGGGCAGCTGAGCCATATGAAGTTACAAGCAATACAGCTCTACAGTCACACTGCTACTTCCACTAGATCCTGTAACCGTGGAGGGAACTCAACACGCTTAAGAGATTTTCCATCCCACACATGATGTCACCCTTCCTCCTTTCATTTCTCAAAATCAAAACTCTGTGGGTTGGCCTTGATAGCTGCCAGCTCCTTTCTCCTTGAAGCTCTCATAGACTCTTGGTGGTCCTGGGCATTCTCAGGATGTTGAATTTTCCACCCATTACAGAACAACAGTAAGAATACACACACAGCCCTGACCAGTGAAAGCCATTGCCCTGCCTCTGTCAGTTCTTTGGTTATCTCCTATTGTCCCCTCTCAGTGTTAAAATTTATACGCAAATCCACTAAGGCAGTGAAATGTTGTCTTTGTTTTTCTTACCCCTACTGACATTCAACACTCAATGGTCTGGGGCCCTAATATATGTAAGAATGCTTTCTTCCTTATTGATCTGCACATACCTTAAGATAAATAGATGGGCAATCTTGGAAATCGCTATGTCAGATGAAGTACATGGTGTGGAGGCCTGGGGGAGGGCTTTTCAGTGGTTGCTCCTCATCTGTGGAATTCCTTCCTGACTTAGGTGTACCTAGCCTCACCTCTATATAATTTAAAGAACTGCCAACCTAGCAGTTCGAAACCACATCAGTGCAAGTAGATAAATAGGGACCACTGCGGCGGGAAGGTAAACAGTGTTTCTGTGCACTCTGGTTTCCTTCACGTTTGTCTGCAGACAGCTTTCCATCGCGGTGTTCCGTTGTGCCAGAAGCGGTTTAGTCCTGCTGGCCACATGACCTGGAAAGCTGTCTGCAGACAAACGCCGGCTCCCCTGGCCTGAAAAGTGAGATGAGTGCCGCAACCCCATAGTCACCTTTGACTGGACTTAATCGTCCAGGGGTCCTTTACCTTTATCTTTTACCTACCTAATCTCACCTCTATTTAATTTAAGGTGCACTTTTTCCAGCAGGCACTGGGAAGATGAGAGACCTGGATAAATGGATTAGTTTGTTGCTCCTGCTCTTAGCAAATGGTTATGTGTGGCTTTATTCAGAGACTGTATATTTTTAATGGCTCTTATACTTTGCTTTTCTCTTCTCTGCTGTTGCTGTAAACCACCTTGCGGCTAGTGCAACAGGCAGTGTATAAATCCTTTAAATAAGCAAATATAACATAATGATGGCTGACTGGGAACAGTTATGGACCACGGGTATGAAATTCACGGCATGTAATGCCTTAAGAGAAAACTTAATGAAAATGATTTATAGGTGGTACATGACACCAGTCAAGCTTGCAAAAATATACCATTTGCCCAACAATAAATGTTGGAAATGTAATGAGACTGAAGGTACATTTTTCCACCTTTGGTGGACATGCCCAAGGATTAAGACATTCTGGGAGATGATTTATAATGAAATGAAAAAGATATTTAAATATACTTTTTTGAAGAAACCAGAGGCCTTTCTCCTGGGCATGGTCGGCCAATTGGTGTTAAAGAAAGATAGAACTTTTTTTATGTATGCAATAACAGCAGCAAGAATACTTATCGCGAAGTATTGGAAGACACAAGATTTACCCACACAGGAAGAATGGCAGATGAAGTTGATGGACTACATGGAATTGGCGGGAATGACTGGCAGAATCCGAGACCAGGGAGAAGAATCGGTGGAAGAAGATTGAAAAAAGTTTAAAGACTACTTACAGAAATACTGTAAAATTAATGAATGTTAGAAAAATGTTGGAATGAAGTTATATGGCTTTAGTAGAAATGTTATAAGGAATTAGGTATAGATAGATTAATAGGGTATTAAAGGGGAAAATAAGGTTAGAATGTGTTAAGATAATTATAGGATAGAAAATAGAGGAAGATGGAGAGGAATTGCTGAAACAATTAATAGAAGTGGAAGACAAAAAGGGAGGTGTGAGGAGGTCATGGAAACATGTGAATGAAAGATAAGATATTGAAACTGGATTGTGTTTTGAATGGTTTTTGTTTTGTTTTGTTAATTGTTTGTGTTAGTGTTGTGTAGTGTTTTTTGTACGGTATTGTATTGTTGTATTGTTTTTTTGTTTTTTGTAGTGTTGTGTTTAAATTGTTGAAAATTAATAAATATTATTTAAAATAAATAAATAAGCAAATATATAGAATTATGGTGCTATACAAATAAATGCAATCTATTAAAGGCTGCATTCTCTGGAATATTTCCCCACTCTACCTTAATATCCTGCTCTAGGCTCCTCCTCAACCAAGGTGTGTTGGGTGAGTAGAAAGGGCTAAACCTGTCAATACAATGGCATTGTGGAATGCTTTCCCCACGAAAACTTGTGACCCCATGGTTGTCTTCTTCTTGCCTTGTTGAAATGAGGTATTTGAGGAAAGCCTTTGGTGGAAGCAGAAGGCTGCTGGCTACAAACAAAAATACCTCCCCCCAACTCAGATGCAGTGTTGTCAGTGAGGAACCACCTCCAGCACCTGGGGCGGGGTGCGCATGCGTAGTGCCCATACGGACTGCACACGTGTGGCAGCGTGCCCTCAGCCGCTCTACAGCTGGGGGGGAGGCAGCTGGCCATCTTGTCACACACACCCCAGGGTGGCACCCGGGGCGTGCCGCCTCCCCTGCCCCCACCTTTGTACACCCCTGAGTGTTGTGCGGGTTTTTGCACAATGATTCCCTGAGCAAGCTGCTATTTTACACTGTGCCACCTACAGTCCACCAAGGATCAGCACAGTCTCGTGACTTTGTTGGTGTCAGGTCTACCAAAGTGCCTTGAAAGATTGTTATTGCGTTAAAATGCCATCAAATCAAATTGGATATGCCACTAGGGTGGACCATTTCCGTAATGTTTTGGCAGGATCGACTTAGCTTTAATTCCTCTCCAAAGTGCTTCAACGTGGCAAAGGTATCTATTACTGTTCAAATGAAAGACTGTAAAAAGCTTCATTGAAAGAGAATAATGGTGCCTAATAGAATTAAAACAAACACAGAAACACACACACACACACACACACACACACACACACACGGGGTGGGGATGAGGTAGGGAAGAGAACTGCTACAAAATGTTTGCAGATTAAGAGTAAATTCAAATATTTGTTTCATTTTAAAGCCTTTGCCCCTAAAAGCTATTTTGAAATGTCTTCAGCTTTACCACAGAGCACTTAAAACTGTTCCATAATATTTATTTTTATTTAGGAGGGAAATCCTGCCAACACCTCTCAGTTTCATAGCCGTTCCCTAAATTTGCTTCTCAGCTGATAATTTGTTAAACATTTTTCTACCCTGCAAGATTTGAAATGGCTCAGTCACAAAAGCAGCTGGGAAACTGAGTTCATAATAAAAGTGCTGAGAGGCCTACTGAATGGAGGAATTCTCCTATTGTATTGCTACACTCTGTACAAATTGTGCCTCACCAAACCAAACAGAGCTTACCAGCTTCATATTGTGTGCCTGTCAAGTGCTTGATTATTGCCTCCCCTCAAGTTTTGCAGTCTAAGACAGGCAGCAGGGGGAAAGGGAGGGGAATAGAACATTTATTCTTTCTCCTGGCGGGCCATCATCACCTGTTGTTAGTTCTACGTATTAACACTGGCATAACTTTCAAAGGGCTGAAAAATAATGCCTTGGCATTTTTTTCTTATGCAGAGATGAATTTAGTGCTTGCCATCAGACGAACCGACATGCACAGTCAAACTGAGCAGGTCTGAACCCTACAATCACCAGCTGATGAACAGAGGGTTCAGTTCTGCTAACTGCAGAGGTCTGCTTCGCCATTGCATGCCCTGCAGTGTTTTGAGGGGAAAAGGACACTCCGGGAGACCAAGACTGGCCCGCAGGCCAGAGACTACCCCTCTTGTTCTAGATCTTTGTATATGATATAATGTATATGATATACTGAAACAAATGCTGGAGTTTATATTCCTTCCGTTGATATGTATGGCATTAAGGTGGCCATGTGTCCTACTCTACAGAGGATAGTCCTCTATCTGAAGCCATCCTCTAGTCCAAGTTGAGATTAAATATAAAGAGCTACAGGAAGGGAGAGCGGCAGCAGTTGCCTTGAAGTTGCCCATCTAGAATTCACACCTGGACATCAGACTGAGTAGGTAGGCACACAGGTCACCTGATTTTGTTCCTTGCTATGGTGAGATGTACACAATTAAATCCAAAATATACATATTAGCAGGAGCTAAAAAACACAGTTTTTGAAGAAGAAAATCTCAAGTGCAGATCATGTTTTTGCTAATACAAATTGTTTTACAGAGATACACATGAGGAAAAGATTGCTTGTAACTAGGAAATAGGTTATTGCGAGGAGGGAATCTTTAACATTTTTGTGGGTTTTTTGACTGGTTGGGCTTTGTGATTAAGCCCAATGATTTTCTTAAATGCAACAACATGCAATGTAGGCTTTATGCTATGTAACAGACATATGCAATTGTTTTGAAGTCATATATATTTGCATTTCTTGCAAACCACAATTCCCCTTGATTTTCTTGGACCATTTCCTTTTGACTTCCTAGCATGTTGTCAATGTTATGCGCTCACATGGTCATGCTCCAGCTATTTGAAATTCTGTTGTTCCTCATGCAAAAATGTTTACCCTAGACGAGAGACCAAATTGATTATCCCTGTTCAAATCTATCAATGTTAATGGGACAGAACACAACAAAGAGGAGTGACTGTTTCCAAGTTTGTGCTGCTGTGAAGCTCTTTCATGAAGAAAGCTAGTTGTTTGTTTTTTTCCATAAGCTCTAGTGTAAATTACAACCAAGCACTGTAGCACCCTGCTTGTGGTTAACGCTTAGCTGGAATGAAATATTCAACGCAGCAATAGAGAAATTAAAATAATAATTTATTTGTCAGACAAATAAATGAGAGACACAGTGGTATATGGATACCAAAGCTCTGCCCACTCCAGCCCTGATGGCCAGCACTTATATTTCCTCAGCCCAGCCCCTTTGCTCCTCCTTTGGCTGCCTCTGTCCAATCAGCCTGGTTGAAATTCCTATTGGCTGTTTGCTAGAACCAATCATAAAAGATACACCCATTTCCTATTACCTTTTATGGGAGACAAAGAGCTATATTTCCTTCTATCCATAAATGGCAGACAAGTAGCCATATATCTTACATTTACCTCGACAAGGCACCTTAATTATCAGATCATCTTTGCCCTATTGCCCTATTCACTCCAAAACAGATGGCTAAAACAGATGGCTCATGGTTTTAATTTTTATCTTAAACAGAGATCTTGGGTTCACCTTCTCACACACCATCAATGAAATAAGAATCTAACATAAGAATCTAACATTTCTTACTTTCTAAATCCTTTGCATAGTTACATTTAAGCCAATAAATTCCATACATTAACATATATAGCTTTTTAGAAGGAAAGTAACTTAGTAAAAACAGTTGTGGATCGAGGGCCCCGACCCCGCTAAGTGAAATAAATACACATGGACACGTGGTATAAGGTTAATGGACAAGAAAAGGCCACAACTTTATTGATTACAGCAGTGAAAAGGTATTGGCTTAGGCATTGGATGACTATAGGTGGTGGGTTTATTCAGCAGTAGGTGGAGCCTGTTGATGCTCATCCAACTATAGGCTCACCCCCTGATGTCACCGAGGGTTGTGCCATGGCCTCCCGCCAAGCAGGCATCGGATGGAATACACGACCGCCAGATTCCTTTAACGGAATAACCCACAGTAGATAGCATAGGCGATGGCCACACCTAGCCCTTGACACAGCACAACACATGAATCCAATGCCTAACCGCTGCAGGACGACGAGGACTGAGGGGGAGGAGAAGGTAAGGAGGGGCAGGGGCTAAGGCCCCTGCCAGGGCGGAGTCCGGGCTCCCGCCCACAACCACTCCCCTCTCTTGCAGGGAGGAGAGTCTTTTCCAAAAGCAACCCCTTTCAAGCCAGCTGCTGTTCCCATTAGCTCTTGCCCTTTAACCTTATGAAAATATGGCTCAAGTCTAATGGGAGGCACCTGGTATTTTTTTAACTCTTAATTAGTGTTTTTGCAGCTTGATTGTATTCTGTAATTTGTATGGTCAATATGACCTTTTGCTCCCAGCCTGTAATTTCCTTTTACAACCCTAAGGTACTGCTATAGATCAGGGGGACCCTTGATCAAGAAGATAAACAACTGCCAGAGTACTCAGCCAGCTGCTTTATGTCTGGCATGAAACACACAAGCATCTGCAAATATATTTTTTAAGCTCATTTTAAAATACAAGTCTTGATCAGATGCCTCAGCACGATCTTCATTCTCTGCCATTTTTAGCATTGTTCTTCTCAACATTACCCCAGGAAGTAATAAAGGCGAACTGTGGCCCATACACACCACACACTACAAGCACTAGAATACCACTTTATACAGTCATGGCTTCCCCCAAAGAATTCTGGGAGCTGTAGTTTGTTAAGGGTGCTAAGATTTATTAGGAAACCTCCCTTTTCTCCCAGAGCTACAATTCCCAGAGTGGTTTAACTATCAATCCTTCTTCCTAAGGAATTATAATTCTGTGAGGAGAATTGTGGTCTCTTGATAACTTCTAGCACCCATAACAAACTACAGCTCCCAGAATTCTTTGGGGGAAGCCACCACTATTGAAAATGGCATCATAGTGCTTTAACTGGTGTGACTGTGGCTTGTAACCAAAGGTTTGTGCGTGATTTGCTGTTTAGCTTGGCTTTGAACCCCTGCTCATTACTTATTACCTAGCACATTTATAAATCAGGTAAGATGAAAAAGAAATACATGCTTGCTTCTCTCTAGGGTTAGGTTCAAATTCACCCAGCCAAGGTCATAGTTTGCACACCCTCTTCTCTATCAGGCTTACTGCTTCTCTAGCAGTAAATGCAGAGGGGCTGTAGCTCAGGAATAGAGCACATGTTTATCTTGTTGAAGGTCCTAGTTTCAAGCCTTGGCATTTCCAGTTAAAGGATCAAATCACAGGTGATACATAACACCTTTCTGCCTGCAACCTGATTTGTTGTTGCAGACACTATTGAGTGAAATTGGATTATAACGTTTGACTAGGTTTAAGACAGCTTGCGTGCTCAAATGTAAATTTCTCTGCTGTGTCTTTCTATCTGGTCCACGGGGTACAGCCCTATGCAATACTTTTGAGTCCAGGTCTTTCATTAAAGAAAAGAAGCAGTTAGCTTCTGGGTTTAATTCTCCGGTACCAAACAATTGCACAGATGCATTATTTGGTGTTCGTGAAATATTTTGGCAGGTGCTTCATGAACATCTGTGGTCTAGGGCCGGGAGGAATCCAGGTATTCTCATTAAATGAGAGTAGCAGTAGGCAGGCAGTCAGATATTCTGCTAAAGTTTTAACCATCCTCTAACCTCTGCACAACGTCCTCAGTTAATGTCAGTGCCTCCTAAAATATGAAGAACAGAATAGAGACAAGTAGCTGTCATCCAAGAAGATTCAACAAGTCATCTGCGATTCAGTCTACCTCAGTATTGTCTATGCTGACTGACCTGGGAGATGCTTGGGATTGAACCTGGGACCTGTTAGAATTCCTGCTCCATGATTGCAGTCATGGGATTTTTGTCTATCACATGATGGTGTGTGTTTTGACTCCACAGAGTGGAAAGTGATGGAGACAGGATGTTTGTGTTACTGTGTTCTGTGAAGTGGGACTACTGTCCTTTGTTCTTTTCCTCTTTGCTGTCTAGTGCTAGAGAGAGAGGGAGCCATGTTGCCGTGCTCCGTGTGTGTTTATATGTAAATAAAGTAGATTAGCCAAAATGCTGAGTTGCTGAGGTCTGTCATGCAAGATGCGCAAACTCTGCGAATCCCTGTGTGCTGGTGTCAGTTGGCATCAGTCACTGTGATGTTCGGGCTGAAGAAAGCTTTTGAAGCTCCCAAACAATCAACCAGGAGGGAGAGAACATGCCCGTTGGGCATGTGTCTCTGCCAGGGTCCTACTCAAGTGTAGGCTGAACTCCTGACAGGACCTGCATGCAAAGCAGATGCTCTACTACTAAGCTATGACCCTCCTCCAAATTTATAATACTGGCATATACAGTGGTGCCCCGCAAGACGAATGACTTGCAAGACGGAAAACCCGCTAGACGAAAGGGTTTTCCGTTTTTGAGCTGCTTCGCAAGACGATTTTCCCTATGGGCTTGCTTTGCAAGACGAAAACGTCTTGCGAGTGTTCCAATTTTTCCCCGCTTCCCCCCTTTTTCTAAGCCGCTAAGCCGCTAATAACCTTTTAGCCGCTAATCCGCTAAGCCTTTAATAGCTGCTAAGCCTTTAATAGCCGCTAAACCGCTAATAGCGCTAATCCGCTAACCCGCTAATAGGGTTGCTTCGCAAGACGAAAAAACCGCTAGACGAAGAGACTCGCGGAATGGATTAATTTCGTCTTGCGAGGCACCACTGTAGTATAGCATTAATGGAAAGAGATTGAGAGAGTGCCAAGCAATGCCAAGAACTCAGAGTTGTTACAAATGGTTGATAAATCATTGTTCTGAAAAACATGGGTGGAACATGAAGGAAGGAAGGTCTATATAAGAGGAAACAATTAGGTGCAGAGCAATGGAAATATATCTTCATGTTTAATGTAGGAAAGCAATTAGGGAGCAAAGCTGAAGTTGCTGTGCAAGATATTGTGATGAGAGTTTGAGCAATTTTGGTTTGAACTTCTTTTGACCTATTTACTGTTTATGGTCTGCTCCTTCCTGTAATCTCACAGTTAATGAACATCTATCCCCCCCCCCCCTTATGTTGATGCACACTGTGCCATACAAGGCTAACAGGCACAGCCTATATATAGGGTGGAATGAAGTGGCAGATTGGACCATAATACTTCAGACTGCAGGGGGAAGAAGATCCAGAGGCATATTCCACTGTCTCTTGAGACAGACAAATGCCAACAATCCAGAAGGTGCTGAACCACATAAATACTATGTCCACTCCATGGAGAGGTCACTGAAATTATAAAATGAAATCTAACTACGTGGAATGCACCCCATTGGCTACCTTTGTGCTAATGTAGCTAACACTTTTTGGACAAGAAGAGCAAACACATTTAGTGAAATAATGTTAGATAGTGTCATATCATATATCTGTTTTGCTTCAGATATTAAGTAAATGTTTGTTTCTTAACTTGTGTGGGTTCTGAAAGCCATTATGATTCAGAAATGGAATCCTGCAATACTTGAATAAACTTTCACCTAGGTCAACAGCCACTGTTTAGCAAACTGATCCTATAATGCAAAATGTGGCAGTGTATAAAAAATTAAATGGTTACAGCATGATAAACAGAGACAGTGCCAAGAATATCAAAATTGTTCTTTGCCTTAATAGAGCCAGAAAACTAACTTTTAGCATGTTGTAGTTTGCCAGGGGGAAAGCCTCACTGCTTCCTTAGGATTTTATGAACCCAGAAGCCTTTTAGTCTTAATCTGCCTTTCTCTACTTGTACAGAACTCCCACTGGGAGTTCAAGGACGGGGCAGACTATTTGTTCAAAATAACTGAAATAAAGAAAGTACTAAAGCAGAAGTAAGCAAAATGTTTTATAGAAAGAAGTTCCCTGGTTGCTGATGGATTGTCTATAAAAAGTGATGCGCTTGATTTAACTTGACCACTCAGTTATCAGAATGATATTTGGTATGCACATTATGTGGATGGGCGGCGGCGGGGGGGGGGGATATATACTTTGGCCTAATTCACATTCCCTGAAACAATATATGAACCAAAACAAATTCAATTCAAACTTCTCTGAATTTTCTACCACAGTTCTCCAACAAAAAAATTGTATAAAATGCAAACATTTGTGAAAATTAAATGCCATATATTAGGGAAACTTGCTTCCAGAAATATGTATATTAGGAGACTGGCACACTAAAATGAGTACAGTGGTACCTCGGGTTAAGAACTTAATTTGTTCTGGAAGTCCGTTCTTAACCTGAAACTGTTCTTAACCTGAGATACCACTTTAGCTAATGGGGCCTCCCACTGTCGCGCGATTTCTGTTCTCATCCTGAAGCAAAGTTCTTAACCTGAGGTACTATTTCTGGGTTAACGGAGTCTGTAACCTGAAGCGTCTGTAACCTGAAGCGTCTGTAACCTGAAGCATATGTAACCCGAGGTACCACTGTAAATTTGGGTTTCTGAGTGATACTATTTGATTTAGGACAGATGTTGCTGGCACTACCTCTGGTGGCAGGGACTTTTGCATGCCATGCAGGTGCTGAGTGACAAGTAATTTTCTTTCCATTGATTTGTTGTGCATTACTTTCACATGAAAGGGAAAACTCCTTGTAAGGTATGGAGATAAGCCTGAAAGGCAACACAATCACTCAGGTTTTATTTTGCGTCTGAGTTTACAGAGGTGTCCAACACACACACACACACACACACACACACACACACACACACACACACACACACAGAACTGGCACAAGTTCTTTAGGTCACTGTAAGGCATGCATGGAGCCTCACCTCAGCCCCACCCCCACATTTCTCCAGTGAATTGAATCTTCGACTGAATATCCCGATGAAAGGAATCTAACATGAGTTTAACAAAGGGCTCTGCATTTTATTATTTGTCTAGCCATTGCGGGACAGGAATGAGGGTGTGGGTCATTTGTGTGGAGAACATATGAATCCAGTTCTCCATGCCCAGCTGTACAGTGGAAATGTTATTACTTCAGAATCATGTGTTCATTTTTGGTCAAAGGCATGGTCTGCAATGTGAACAGCCATTGTTTAGTTTGGAGTTGGAAAGAGGAGGGCGAGACTGCTTCATTTGTGATGCCAACCCACAACCGGCTTTCGCTGAGTGAGATATAAAATACTTCCAAGCATTTCTCAGGCCTGTATTCAATCACTCATTCAAACATATAAGAAGAGATGCTCAGATCTAAATATTATTTTCAGTCAGGGAGGCCACTCCCTACATGTGAGCCTACAAGCCTTTTGACTGAGCTGGAAGATTGCCTGCAAGGGAGTGTGGTACTTGGGCTCAAAATGGTTCACCCCCCTCCTGCCGATCTATAGGTGGCTGCTGACTGCTTTTATCATGGGGTTTGGACCTCTGTATCTCCACTGGATCCAAACCAGAAGAAGCTGTGTCTATGCTGAACTGGAGACTGGAGGTATAATGGGCTGGATGAGGGCCATTAAATTCAAGATGAATCCTGACAAGTGGGAGGTGATGGTGGGTGATAGTTAGGTCTGGGAACTAGGTGTTTGGTCTGCTCTGGATTACCTAAAACCTCTCCTGAAGATCCTCAATCCATCACTGTCATTGGAAGCCCACTTGGCTTCAATAGTCATGAGTGCCTATTGCCAGTTATGATTGGTTCAGACTTGCGATAGCTTGGCCAAAGTTTTGCATGCTCTGATAACTTCTCATCTCAGTTACTGCAATGCACTCTACACAGGGCTACCTGTGTCTGGAAACTACAGCTAGGGCAGGATTCTACTGCCAGAGTTATGACAAGCAACTCATGTTGTGCCATGTAACACCTGTTTGCAGATTATGCATTGGTTGCCTATATATGTGACTGGGCTCAATTCAAGGTCTTGCTGCTAACTTATAAAGCTGAAAGCATCCCCCAGATTGGCTAGGGCCTTCTCAGCAATTGTGCTTTCACTATGGAGCTCCTTCCCTTTGGACGCATGGATGTTACTGATGAACGCCATCACTTAATGGAAACAAATCTGTCTCCCAGGCTCAGCCTTGTCTGGAGTGCAGAATTCTTTGTATGATATATTGCTGCTGTAATACTGCGATCTTTTAGCTGTCCTTTTGCTCCATGCACTGTGTTCTTTTGTTTATCATTGGAGACTGCTTTTGGACCACATCTGCGGTGAAAAGTGGCCAACAAATTCTATAACTATATAAATATGTAACACTGATGGTTTTGTCATGCAAAGTGAAAACAGCAGAGGACTGTAGAATCACAGTAACAGCCCGATCCAAAATCTATTTTTATTGGAAATAAAGTTTCCTTAGTTTAGCAGGATGGATTCCCCATTTTAAGCCCTTTCCCCCAGCCACTCTAGACCTCACGCAATCAGACTGGAGGGGGGGGGAGAACATGGGAGATGTTTGCAGGCCCTGCATCCTTTGTTACATCCCCAATGCTTGTGTTGCACATGCCAGGAGGTCATGATCTGCAGCAGGAAACCTGATGTACATATGTAGAGTCTCCACATGAGTCCTGTGTCAATAAGGTTCTAGGCATGCATAGAGCAGGCTCTCTGTGGCAAAACTTGACCCTCCCATGTGGAGGCCCACATGACTAGACAACATGGATGCAATGGGTGGGTGGGGGAACTTAGGGCAAGCGAGCATGTACCCCTCTCTTCCCTCGCTGCATGACAGATAGAACACTTCTTTAGCTAAAATGGCAACCTATCTGTTTTGCAGACACCTGCCTGTCCTTCTTCATTCATTTCAGTGGAGGAAAGAGGTCTGTGCATGAAAAGGGATGTGCACACAGCCAGATACACATGGGGCTCTCATCTGAGGATGCATGAGAGTTTCCTTCCTTATCTTGTGCAGGACCCTTAGACAGATTGGATAATCGGGTTCCGCCTCCTCCCCTGACCCCCCCCCAAGTTAACATCCACACCATCCATTTAAAGCACATGGCTTCCCCCAGTGAATCCGTGGGACTGTGGTTTGGTTTGTGTGCATAGTTTACTTTTTCTGATGATTTGAATAAGCAATTGCTGGTGAAAAGAATCATGCCTGCAAACTCTGATGATAAGCCCAAATCCTAACCACTGAGTATCGTAAAATGTTTAACACTCAGCCCAGAACATTTATTTCCCTTGCATATTCCTTTGGCTGAACATGTCATTTTGCTGCTAATGAAGAAACATGGATCCACGGCAGTGATATAATTTCTTCTTAATTAAGACTCAAGCTGGCCAAGTGCTTCCTGTTGTTTTGTTTAGCCACTCTTGTCTCCAACCGAAAAAGTCGGGGTTGCCAAACGTTATGCTGTTTTGGACCAGCAACTGGCACAAGGCATTGCTCTGTTGTCATGAGAGCAATACCTTTAATGAAAACAGAAACTAAATAGTTGACCCTCAGAGTCTTTCTTTTTAATGCCAGATATTGCATCAAAGACTTTTTGACGCTTATAAATAAATTAGGCCGGAATACAGTCTCATGTGTTTCTTTACTCATATGACATAACCTGCTTGTAAGAGTCCAACATATTTTGATCACTTGGGATTTATGAGAGTACAGTATGAAGAAAAACCTTCTCCTGCCCAGAAATCAGTTATTCCATTATTTTATAAAGTCAGATGGATTTTTAGTCTCCTCGTCTGTAGTGTCCTCCTAAAAATAACTGTTAGTTTTTTTAGTAGTTGATGAAAATGGATTGATTTGTCTGGGCTGCGGGAAATGGAGTCTCTTTCAGTTTTCCATACTGTCAGGGCTGCCACTCAGTCCCAGCTCACATAGGACCACGTTAGCCAGCGTTCAGGTTAAAAGAGTCTTTATTGGATTACAGCTTCCATTTCCAAACTGCAATATGCAGCCCTACTTCTTCTAGGTCAGACCGGCGAAGACCCGTCTGAGTCTCCGCCTCTAGCACACCAGCTTAATACCCTAGCCTTGCTCCACCTCCTGCGCCTTTCCCTCCGTCTCTGGGTCCTTCTGCCCCCCGGGGTCTCCTTTTTCCTACTCTCTTCTGACGCGGACCCCCCTGACCCTTCCGCCTCCTTGCGGCGGGCTTTGGGACCTGGTTCACTCTCTGGGCTGCTTACTGCGCCAGCTTCCGCTACATTTGAACTTGGCGCGCGCGCCCAACTCTCAACCTTCCTCTTGATCGTTTCGTCGCTCCCTGAGGTGGGCGTGACTACTCCTGACTCATGCCCTCCCTCCTTCTGAAAGCCTCCGGAACCCGATATCTGGTCCCCTTTCTCCCCGCTGTTCCCGTCTGGGTACGTGGGTCCCGATCTCCAACTGCTGCTCTCTGATTCCTCTCTGGACCCTTCTTCCTGGGGTGTCCCCCTGCTTTCCCCCCTTGCTCTGACTGCTGGCGCTCCCTTCTGGGAATCCTCGGACTCACTGGATAAGCTCGGCGATCTCGGTTCGTCATCCCCACTCATCTTTCCTTCGTATTCCTCCCCCTCGCTCTCTGTCTCCTCCCTTCTCTGCGTCTCTGCTTCTGAACCCCTGACATCCATCCCCCCCTCGAAGCCCCCCCTTCCCCCCTCCCCACTTTCAAGGGTGGTTGCAGGGTGCTCCATCATCACAGGAGTGAATGCCGGATACAGTTCGCTCCTTGTTGCTGGCCGCCAACTGAAGACCTCCGAGTCTTCCTCCTCGCGTTCGTCAACGGTGAGCTGCTCCGCCTCCATTTCAGTGCCGCCGTGCTCGAAACCGAGATCCTCCCCGCACACGTCCATGTCAGTCTCTGCGTCGGTCGCTTGACCTGGCATCTCCAGCCACCTCCGGCGCCACTGCTCCTCTGGCCGATCGTCCCACCAATACGAGGTGTCGGACGCCGAACCCTCCGGTGACCCCTCTGGGGAATGTGTGCGCTGTGCGGGCTCCCCGTCCGAGTCGAAGCCATGGAACGTGCTGGAGGAAAGTGTGGGCGTGAACAACCAGTCGTCGAAGAAGCCTGCTGGCATGGGTCTGTGTGGGAAAAGGGCATGAAACTCGTCCTTGAGCAGGGGTTCCTCCAAAGCGTAGTCTGGCACCCAGCTATTAGCACTAGCCCGGGTGCCCTCCCTGGCTAGGAGGTATTCCACTCCGTCTCCCCCCCATCTGGAGTCCAAAATCTCCGTGACTTCGTTGATGGGGTCCTGCTGTGGCAATCTTCCCGCCTCCGACCGCTCCTGAGACGGACTCGGTGCTGTTCCTGGTTCCTGGAACCTGTGAGGTGTCCTGTAGGGAGTGAGCACCGACCTGTGGAACACCGGATGCATCCTGGAACCCTCCGGAAGCACCAGCCTGAAAGCTACTGGGTTGATCTGCGCTTCGACTTGGTATGGACCGAGTTGCTTGTGCCCCAACGTCTTTTTGGCTAACGATCTGGTCGGCACTGCGTGGGCTGCCAACCAGACCCAGTCTCCCACTCGGATCTCTTCGCCAACCCGCCTGTGCTTGTCCGCTTGCACCTTGTATGCGTGCTTCGCTAGCTCCAGCTGCCGTCGGAGTTGATCGTGGACCTCCTGCAACTCAGACGCGAAAGCGTCCGCCGTCTGCGGTTCCCCTTCCCCCACTCTGTCCAGTCCCGGGAAGGTTCTGGGATTCCTCCCATTGTTGGCGAAGAACGGTGTCACCCCTGTGGACACGTGCTTCGTGTTGTTGTAGGCGAACTCGGCGAGCGGCAGGTAATCCACCCACGTCGCAGGCTGTTGATTGGCATAGCATCTCAGGTACTGCTGCATGATGGCATTGACCCTCTCCGCTTGCCCGTTGGTCTGCGGGTGTCTCGCTGATGTCAGGTTGATTTTGACGTTCAGGAAGCCCATCAGCTTCTGCCAGAAATTCGAGATGAACTGGCGACCGCGGTCGGACAGTATAGACCGCGGCAGCCCGTGCACTTTGAACACGTGATCTATGAACAGTTTGGCTGTTTGTTCTGCCGTGGCCACCTTCGCACACGGTATGAAGTGTGCCATCTTGGTGAACAAGTCCACCACCACTAGTACAGCCGTCTTGCCTCTCGAGCTGGGTAGATCCGTGACAAAGTCCAGGGCCACCCTCTCCCACGGTTCAAACGGCGTTTGCAGCGGTTCGAGCAGTCCCGCCGGTGGTTTGTGCACCGGCTTGGCCCTCTGGCAGGTGTCGCACCTCGCGACGTAGTCCGCGACTTCCCCTCTCAGTCTGGGCCACCAAAAGTCCCTTGCGACTAATTCCACCGTTTTTCCCGTGCCAAAGTGCCCGGCCGTGGGTGCGTCGTGCAACTGCTGCAGTACCTTGGCGCGAAGTTCATCTCCAGGCACGTAGATGGCCCCTTTACGTAAGAGCAAGCCGTCCCGTATCTGGAACTCGTCGCTCTTCGCCGTGCCCTTGTGCACCTCGGCCATCTTCGCCTGCGCGAATGAGTCGTCCTGCAACGCCCGCCGCACCGCCTCCAGGTCTACTGTGGCTGAAGCGCACGCCCACGCTGTTGGCGCGAAGATGTGCATGGCTGCCGCTGGCGTCGCCTCTTCGAGGTATTGCGGTTTTCGGGACAGTGCATCCGCCATGATGTTGGTGTCGCCTGGGATGTACTCTATTCGGAAATCGAAGTCAGCAAAGAACTCCGCCCAACGTATCTGCCTCTGGTTCAGGAACTTCGCCGTGCGCCAGTGCTCCAGATTCTTGTGGTCCGTGCAGACCTGCACCGTGTGCTTGGCGCCGATCAGGAAGTGCCTCCATGCTTTGAATGCTGCATGAATGGCAAGCAACTCCCTGTCCCAGATGGTGTAGTTCTGCTCCGACTTGCTGAGCTTTCTGGAGTAGAACGCTCCCGGTCTCCAGACCCCCTGTGGGTCCCTCTGCAGCAGGACAGCTCCCACTGCTCTATCGGACGCGTCTGTCTCTACCCGCATCGGTCTGCTGGGGTCGATATGCAGCAGTTGCTCTTCCGACGCGAAGAGACGCTTGAGTGCCTGAAAGGACTGCTCTGCCTGCTCCGTCCAGATGAATTTCTTTTTCTTGGAGCTTAGCGTGTCCGTAATAGCCGCCGTCTGCATCGCGAACCCTTTGATAAACTTGCGATAGAAGTTGGCGAAGCCGACAAACCGCTGGACCTCCTTCCGGTTGCGCGGGCTCTTCCAATCCAACACCGCTCGCACCTTGGCGCTGTCCATGGCTAGCCCCTTGTCCGACAACTTGTAACCCAAGAAATCCACCTCCGTCGTGTCGAACTGGCACTTCTCCAGTTTGGCGTACAGTCTATGCTGCTGCAACCTCTCCAGCACCTCCCGAACGTCTTGGTCATGCGCTTGCTGCGACTCGGAGAATATCAGGATGTCATCCAGAAAGCAGACGCACTTCTTGTAGAGGAGTCCCGCCAACACATGATGCATGAAAGCTTGAAAACAGTGAGAACCGTTTTGCAATCCAAACGGCATCACTCTGTACTCGTAGGTGCCCAGAGGCGTGAACATGGCTGTCTTCCACTCATCGCCCTCCCTCATGCGGATGAGATTGTACGCCCCTCGCAGGTCCAACTTGGTAAACACGCGTCCCTTGCGCACCGTCGCCAGTAGGTCGTCAATCCTGGGCATGGGGAAATCAGAGGGCTTGGTCATCTTGTTCAAGAGGCGAAAATCCACCACCAGCCTCTTTTGGGGCGTGTCCTTCTTCTTCACAAAGAAAACAGGACTGCCCCCTACTGCCCTGGACTCCCGGATGAAACCGCGCTCCAAATTGTGATCTATGAACTGTTTGAGTTCCTGTAGTTCATCCTCAGACATGGAATACAGCCTCCCCTTCGGTAGCGTCGCCCCTGGTAGGAGGTCAATCTTGCAGTCATATTGCCTGTGCGGTGGTAACTTGTCTGCCTCCTTCTCGCAGAAGACCTCCAGAAAGTCTGCGTATTTGTGGGGGACTGCTTGCAACGTTCCCAACTGCAGTTGTGATTCCTCCTCCTCTCCCTCCTGTCCGGGCAGGATGCAGTGTTCTGCGCAGTAAGAGGAGCCGAAGATCAGCTGTCGCTGGTACCAAGCCAGTGTCGGACTGTGCCTGTCCAGCCAACTCATGCCCAACACAATGGGTGTGTCCGACAGTCGTGTGACGTTAAAACTGATGACTTCCCTGTGGTTGCCAAGGCGCATCACCATTGGCGGCGTTTGCTTCACCACCTGCCCCCCCAGCAACTCTCTGCCATCCACTGTGACGACTTGCAAGGGCAGAGTGGCCGGCAATAGTTGTATAGCGTGCTGCTCCACAAAATCCTGTGCTATAAAGTCTGCGTTGCTTCCAGAATCCACAGAAAGCGGGACTTCGATAGTGACGCCATCGGGCAGCTGGAGAGATGCTGTGAGTTGCACTACTGGTTTGGGTGGGAGGGGGTCTGTGGGTTGCAAGATCGCTGGGGACTGCTTCAGTGATGCGTCTGGCTGGGCCCCAGTGCCTCTGTCTCCAGCCAGACATCGTCGTTTCCCTGCTGGTGTTCGCTGTGTTGCGTGGCCGCTTTCACCGTTGCGGAGGCTGCAGTGTGCTTGGAGCTCCTCTGGGGACACTCTTTCGCCAAGTGTTGAGAGCTGTCGCATATATAACACTTCCTGGTCCCTCTAGGAGGTTTAGTCTTGACTGCCGCCGGTGCAGGGGCTCTGGTAGCTGACTGAGCCCTGGCTCCTCCCACCTCCATAGGTTCCACTCCCCCTCCTGGCGGAGGTGTAGATTGCGCACGCGTAGCGTCCCTGGGAACGAAAGAGAAACTTCTCGCTGCTTCGCGCCCTCCACGTCCTTCGTCTCTGCACCACGGACGTTCTTCCAGCCTCACCCCCACAGTCAGCGCCCTTTGGACCACCTCCTGCGTGCTCCGGGGCCTCTCCCCCCTCGCAATTTCGTCTTTAACAGCACTGCTTAATCCCTCCCAGAAGAGGTCTCTGACTGGGGGCGAATCCCGGTCCCATTCCAAGGCACTGACCAGCGCAAAAAAGCGGGCGTGATACTGGCGTACGCTCGCCCTCCCTTGTTTCAGTCCATGAATCTCCCGTCGGGCAAGATCCACGTCAATGGTAGATAAAAAGCACGCATCCATCGCTTTGATAAAGGCATCTGCATTCTGAAGCGCCGGATCTTTATCCCTCCACAAATTGCGTAGCCACGCTTTAGCATCCCCATGCAAATGGGATAGTATAAACCCCACTTTCTCTTCCTCATCCCTAAAGTCTTTCGCCAGCAGTTGCAGTGCGCACATTACGTCTGCTCGAAAATTGGGGTACTGTTGTAAATTCCCATCGAAGTGAGCCACAAGCCCTCCTGCTCTCCGTGCCAACCCAACCCCCTCCGGTCTGGGTCCTGGCTGCCCATGCTTAACCAATGCTTCAAACCTGGCGTGGAGATCTCTGTAGGCGGCTGCCGCATCCTCCTCCCTTTTCTTGGATGCCTGTACCTCCGCGTTCAATTGGGTCACTGCCTGTTGCAGCGCTGAAATTTTCTCTGCTTCCGTCATCTCTGCCAACCGTTGTGAGCTCGCTCCCAAACACCAATTTCCTCCTCTCGCTGCTTCTGCCTCCGCTGCGAGGTATCAGGTGTCCGAAGCTTAAAAGTGACGGGTCTTACTGTCAGGGCTGCCACTCAGTCCCAGCTCACATAGGACCACGTTAGCCAGCGTTCAGGTTAAAAGAGTCTTTATTGGATTACAGCTTCCATTTCCAAACTGCAATATGCAGCCCTACTTCTTCTAGGTCAGACCGGCGAAGACCCGTCTGAGTCTCCGCCTCTAGCACACCAGCTTAATACCCTAGCCTTGCTCCACCTCCTGCGCCTTTCCCTCCGTCTCTGGGTCCTTCTGCCCCCCGGGGTCTCCTTTTTCCTACTCTCTTCTGACGCGGACCCCCCTGACCCTTCCGCCTCCTTGCGGCGGGCTTTGGGACCTGGTTCACTCTCTGGGCTGCTTACTGCGCCAGCTTCCGCTACATTTGAACTTGGCGCGCGCGCCCAACTCTCAACCTTCCTCTTGATCGTTTCGTCGCTCCCCGAGGTGGGCGTGACTACTCCTGACTCATGCCCTCCCTCCTTCTGAAAGCCTCCGGAACCCGATATCTGGTCCCCTTTCTCCCCGCTGTTCCCGTCTGGGTACGTGGGTCCCGATCTCCAACTGCTGCTCTCTGATTCCTCTCTGGACCCTTCTTCCTGGGGTGTCCCCCTGCTTTCCCCCCTTGCTCTGACTGCTGGCGCTCCCTTCTGGGAATCCTCGGACTCACTGGATAAGCTCGGCGATCTCGGTTCGTCATCCCCACTCATCTTTCCTTCGTATTCCTCCCCCTCGCTCTCTGTCTCCTCCCTTCTCTGCGTCTCTGCTTCTGAACCCCTGACACATACAGAAAAGTGTGTTGATCCACACTATTACCTGACTTACCTGTGCTGCAGAAAGCTCCCCCTGCAGATAAAAAAGTGCATAGTTTAAGGCGGTTGCTACACCCAGTCTAGCTACTGTCTTGATTTAGTGTAATGGGGAACCTGTAGCCTTCATAACATGCTTGTGGCTGCAATCTGATGCACACCTACTGGGGAGCAAATGCCATTAAACTGGGTGGAATAAACTTCTAAGTATATGTAGGATCATGTTGTAAGTATGTTAACTATTTGAAATGTTTCTGAAACATACACATTTATTTGCTACATGGATGTCCAGCCACTGCTCACTTTCAGTTTCAAGGT
This sequence comes from Podarcis bocagei, assembly GCF_964188305.1. Lineage (NCBI taxonomy): Eukaryota > Metazoa > Chordata > Lepidosauria > Squamata > Lacertidae > Podarcis > Podarcis bocagei. The sequence continues at coordinate 55,945,554 of NC_138127.1, read as the reverse complement.
GTGTAGCAGTGTATGCTCTGTTTTGCAAGCATGTTGGCTGCTGTGATACAGTTTGCCACTGTTACAGAGCACTCAACATTCACACTTGAGTTCTTCCTCCTTCAGTTAGTCATAGAGAGTATGTGTCTTTCATGCTGGATTCAGTACATGTGGAGCCCTGCAACACAATGTTGCAGTGGGGAATGTTGAAGATTCCGGAACCTCTTTTCCATTCCTTCCTCGAACAGTGTGTGCCCATTGAGCGTGCTCAGTCCTCATTTTGTAAAAAGCAGTGCCACAGAGACTTTCCTGCAGACCACAGCAATCCATTGGGCGCATAATGGATATGACTCTGGATCCCACTAAATGGGCCTAGATTTTTCACTCACTTTCAAAACATTTACATAGTCACTGTTACCTGGTATTGTGCCGCTCTGCTATCAGCTGGTATGATTGTGGCAGCCAAGGTAGTTCTGAGAAAGTCTTAGAAAGGTATGTAAAATGCTAAATTCTCACAACTGCCTCTATAAATTACCCAGCCCCCTTTCTGCAAATGATAACTGTGCCAGGGTTTATAATAGCCCGTCTCATATATGACACTGGTCCTTCAACATTCACACTTGAATTCTTCCTCCTTCAGTTAGTCATAGAGAGTATGTGTCAATCACTCTTAAGCCAACCGAATTAGACACCAACGTCTCACACTCCCTGGAAAGATGTAGCGCTGCAACAAGCACTGGTTGTCTAGAGCTCATACACAAAAACTAAATCCCCTCAGATTTTCAGGATTTCCTGAACAGGGTTTCCAGCCCAGGAAGGGGGTGAAGGATTTTCAGTGATGGCTCTGGAATCCCCACAATTCATCTCTTGCCGTCACTGCAAGTGTGATTAGAGTTTACAGTTCAATAGTTCTAAACATTTAGTCTACCATTTTTTGTGTGAATAAGACTAATAAACATCCCAGCTAGTGTCTGAAATGGCCATCTTCCTGTGCGGCTGAGGTAGGGGATGGTCACTCGGTCCACCCACCTCTGGGCATGCTGAACCCTCCATTCGAAGTGGACCTTGCCCACAAGGCCAATTAGGGCAGGGGCATGGGGGCTGGGCCTTGCCCACCCTTGCTGTATTTAAGAGGGTTACCAAGTACAGTCCCCCCTCTTTGCTGTATGTCATGGGATTTCCCACCCACCTAGTCTGTTAGAGGCCTACTCGGGGGGGGGGGCAAGTTGGCGTATGGACCTTGCTCTGGTTTATTTGGTCACCGTGCTCAGGGTCAGGGAGGAATTTTCTCCTGCAAGCAAATTGGCTTGCAGGTTTGCGCCTACCTCATAGCAGCTGTCACAACTTTGGTGGGCAAGGCATTGGGCTAGATCAGGGGTGAATAAGGCCTGAGGGATTCGTTTATCCGGCCCGCGGCTACCCCGCCACCTGCTGCTGCTACCCGCTCTTACCAGCACTGCTCTGCGCGGCTGCCCACTTCCGGGTTGAAGGCGCACCAGAAATAGCTTGTGCGCATGTGCAAGCGTTATTTGTGCATGCGCAAGCATTATTTCTGGTGCACATCTGGGTCGCAGGAGGCCCGTGCACATGCACACAAGCTATTTTCGGTGCTCCTATGACCTGGAAGTGCACCAGAAATAGCGTGTGCACACGCATATGGGCACGCGCTCCCTGCCCTCTGGCTTGCCACGTGCTCAGTGCTGAAGACACCGGCCTGAAGTGGGGTAAGTTTGCTGATCCCTGGGCTAGATCCTTAGTCGCAGGTGTATCCCATTAAAGGGGTCTAGGGGGGTGACTGTGTCTGGGAGTCCACACAGGCACCTCTCCCAATGATGAACTGTGCAGGGTTGTGGCACCCGATCCATGTTGTGGGTCAACTCCCCAGCACAGGGTTCCCATCAGGCAGCCCATGGGCTACCTGATGCTGCCCAATACCTTAGCCAAACTACTCTTACCTATAATCAATAAACTTGTGGCCTAGTTCAACCCAATACCAGCCTTCTGTGTTCCTTCCCTCAGCCATCCTTGCACTGGCCACAGACATCATGTTTTCTTCATTTCTTCTTCATTTCAGCAGTTTTCTTCCATATCTCGTTTATCACAAAGTTGCTAAAAAGAGATCAATATTATCCCCCGTCCAGAGCTTAGCAATAACAAATGAATATAATTCTGCATCAAAACTTCACCAGATTATAAGGGATGATCTTTTAAGAGGGTTTTTTTTTTAAAAAAAATGGCAAATAATCAAATAAGTCATGTATAAGCTAATGGGAATTTGGCCCAAGTAAAACACATTTTTACTGGCCTGATTTTGCAAGTTTTGGAGCACTTCTTAGGCTCATTTCTCATATTTCAAAGTCTTGAAAGGACTCCCTTGGCCTCTCTGCCTTAAAAGAAATACAAATGTCTCCACTGAGCAGGCCGTGTATGGTTCTGGCTCCAAGACAGTCCCGAGTACGTCAGTAATCCAGAAAGGATCACTTCAATGGCCTGGCTTGGAGTGGATGTCATTTTGCCTGCTCAAGTGGCAAAATGTTTTGAGCTGGCCCAGATGTCAAAGGTATACAGGGCTTAATATACAATTTGGCACAAGCCCTCTATTGTCATAACACACATAAATGTACTAGTTGTCCTGTATATACATCTTTTGCAGCAAGTCACCATGTTGAATGTCTGTCTCTACTTAACTGCTCTGGGCCCAAGCAACAGGTGTGTCGGTACATCTGTGTGTCCGTTTGCAGCTGGCATTTTCAACTCCTTCATAAGAAAGTCTAAAGGATGCACTTCTGAAAACATGTGGCTTTAAACTGAATTAATATAATCTGTGTTTGGTTTCTAGTGAAATGAAGCTGTTCCAAAGGTAGGGGAAAAGCCTTGTTAAAAATTTTTTAACCAAAGAGCAGTATATTTGCTCTCACACCCTGATGCAAAGAGCCACAGGGAATAAATGGTGAATTGGAAACTCTTACATGAATATGGCTCAAGTCCTAGCTGTTCTTAAAATATACATTGAATGGTCTACCAGTATGGAAAACACATCACTGTGAACTGCAAATGCTATTGAAAACCTTAGAGAAATGGCTTTGACCATCCGTAAACGGACAACTCATTTTTAACAAAGAGTATTTTGAACTAAGCAAGGGTTGAAAGGCTAGCAAAGGGTTCTTTTGATCAATACTTATTTACATTTTCTATTTATTAAAACATTTCCCATTTCCTCCCCATCCCTACCTATGAATGCAATAAAAACAAGGTTTTCAAAAGCTGACAAATGGAAGGTGAGTAAGTAGAAGGGCACCAGAGATGCTCTTCACCTGCAGTGCCATTTGGTCTCAGGCCAGCCGTGTCTTTTGGGAGTCAGACTGAGCCCCAGGCTGACAGATGTCTATGCTTAATCTAGGGCAAAGCAGATAGCAATTACTGCCAAAAAAACAACAACAACCCAAAAAACCCAGGAAAGTTTTCAAAAGTATTCAGGGTTTTTGCAAACCTATTCTCATTTACCTAGAAGGAGGTTTTAACTGAAGTCCCTTGCAGTGGTGTCCAAACTTTTTTCAAAGAGAGCCAGATTTGATGAAGTGAAGGGCCGTGAGGGCCGACCAAGGGTCTGACCAAAGTTGCTGACGCTTTTTTAGGATTGAAGTTGTTCAGCTTTTTTTAGGGTTGAAATTGTATAAGCAAGGGCCCGAGGAAGTATTAGAGATGGATCAATTTTTGAAAGTCAACGGCTTATCAAAGTTATCTCAGGAGAAGAGATCAATCTTGAACTACAGAATAACACAACAGGAAATCGAGGGTGCCATTCAGAATATGCAATTAGGCAAATCTCCAGGCCCAGACGGACTTACCTCCAAGTATTATAAGATATTGAAAGACTACTTGATTCAACCATTAATGGAGGTCTGCAATCAGATTATGGAGGGAGGGAGGGCACCGGAAACGTGGAAAGAAGCTTTCATTACATTGATACCCAAATCGGAAACTGAGAAGACCCAGCTTAAGAACTACCGTCCCATCTCACTCCTAAATGTGGATTACAAAATTTTTGCGGACATCTTGGCAAATAGACTTAAAAAGGTATTAAATGAAGTAATTCACAAGGACCAGGCAGGCTTTCTCCCAGGTAGACATTTGTTTGACAATACCAGGAACATTATTGATATTCTGGAACTGTTGCAAACTAATATTAACACTAAAGCAGTGTTAATTTTTATTGATGCGGAGAAGGCCTTTGACAATATTTCCTGGAAGTTCATGAAGAAAAATTTGGAAGGGATGGGAGTGGGACGGGGGTTTGAAAATGGTTTAGAAGCAATTTATTCAGAACAAAAAGCTAAGTTGATAGTGAACAATGTGGTGACAGAAGAGTTTAAAATTGAAAAAGGAACACGACAGGGGTGCCCTCTCTCCCCTTTACTATTTATCTCAGTCCTGGAGGTGCTTTTGAATATGATTAGGGAGGACCGGCTGGTCCAGGGAGTGCGGGTCGGAGCGAAACAATATAAACTGAAAGCTTTTGCAGATGACTTGGTTTTAACATTACAGGAGCCAGAATCTAGTACAAAAAGAGTTTTAGAATTGATTCATGATTTTGGTCGGGTGGCGGGTTTTAAGTTGAATAAACAAAAAACCAAAGTTTTGGGAAAGAACTTGACTCCCTTAGAAACAGATGGGTTTCAGAAGGAAACAGAGTTAAATGTGGTTAAAAAAGTGAAATACCTGGGGGTCAACTTGTCTTCCAAAAATTTGAATTTATTTAAAGACAACTATGAAAAATGTTGGTCAGAGGTTAAAAAAGACTTAGAAACTTGGTCAAGACTGAAACTTTCCTTGTTGGGTCGAATAGCAGCTATAAAAATGAATGTTTTGCCAAAGATGTTGTTTTTGTTTCAAACCCTACAGATCGTGGACAGAGTGGACTGTTTTGGAAAGTGGCAGAAGGATATTTCGAAGTTTGTTTGGCAGGGCAAAAAGCCCCGAATAAAGTTTAAAATATTAACTGATGCAAAAGAGAGAGGGGGGTTTGCCCTGCCAGACTTAAGGTTATATTATGAAGCTGCAGCCTTCTGCTGGATGAAAGATTGGTTGCTTTTAGAGAACACGGATGTCCTAGATCTGGAAGGGTTTAACAATTCGTTAGGATGGCATGCATATTTGTGGTACGACAAGGTAAAGACTCACAAAATGTTTAAAAACCATATTGTCAGAAAAGCAATATTTATGGTCTGGACAAAATATAAAGACTTACTAGAAAGTAAGACCCCGAGGTGGCTATCACCAGTGGAGGCTAAGGCTCGAAAAACCCCCAATATGGAGGCCGGTTGGCTGAAATATGGGGAAATAGTAGAAAAAATTGGAGATAATTGGAGGTTACAGAGCTACGAAAAACTAAAGAATAAGGTGCAAGATTGGTTTCATTATGCTCAAATTCAAGAGGTGTTTAAGTTAGATAAAAAAACAGGATTCCAGGTGGAAAAATCGAAACTAGAGACAGAACTGTTAGAACCAAAGACTAAGTTATTATCAAGAATGTATAACTTGCTGCTTAAATGGAACACTCAGGATGAGACAGTTAAATCAGCCATGATAAAATGGGCTCAGGACATTGGGTACAACATTATGTTCGAAGACTGGGAAAGGTTATGGACCACCGGTATGAAATTTACGGCATGTAATGCCTTGAAAGAAAATATTATGAAAATGATATATAGGTGGTACATGACCCCAGTCAAGCTGGCCAAGATATATCACTTGTCTGATAATAAATGTTGGAAATGTAAGGAGGCTGAAGGGACATTCTTTCACCTTTGGTGGACTTGTCCAAAAGTGAAGGCCTTCTGGGAAATGATTTACAATGAGTTAAAAAAGGTGTTTAAGTACACCTTCCCTAAGAAACCAGAGGCCTTTCTCCTGGGCATTGTCGGCCAAAAGGTGTTAAAGAAGGACAGAACGTTTTTTATGTATGCAACTACAGCAGCAAGAATTCTTATTGCGAAATATTGGAAGACTCAAGATTTACCCACACTGGAAGAGTGGCAAACGCAATTGATGGATTACATGGAACTGGCTGAGATGACTGCCAGGATCCGAGATTTGGGAGAAGAAGCAATGGAGGAGGACTGGAAAAAATTTAAGGACTATCTGCAAAAATTCTATAAGTTATATGAATCATAAGAATTCGCATGATTTGGAAAGGTTAGCTCTTGCAATGAGAGTGGATGATATATGAAACTAAGCAATATTAATGAAAGGTCTAATGTTTAAATGTTTAAAATAACATTATATTGGTTTTTGGAGTAAATTAATTAAGTAATTTAAACTTAAAAAGCAATTAGCTGAAAGTGCAAAAGAAACGCATGAAACAAGGTTATAATTTGCTGATACTTTTATTGTTAAGAATGCACTGTGAGGGAGATGTGGGGAAGTCCGGTAGAAGACTGAAAAAAAGTTTTGAAATGATTCATCTTTCTTTCTTTTCTTTTCTTGATGTTCTTATGTCTTTGTATATCTGGCTGTGTATCTTTATCTGGAAAAAATGCAATAAAAATGTTATAAAAAAAAATAAAATGAAATTGTTGAAATTAACTGCCACAGGGGCCGGATTAAACCGAGCGGCAGGCCGGATTAGGCCCCCAAAATGGATTTTGGACATACCTGCCATACACATGTGTGTTTTTATAAGGACTCGTTGCATGACACAAGCAACACCACCATGTTGTGTGTGTTTTTGCCACTTAAAGAGAGCAAGAAATAAAGATTTGATTGCAACAGTTGTTGGCCAAGCCTGCTTAGGAGCTATGTAAAAGCAACACATATAACCAATTTCCTAAATAAAAAAATTCCTTCCAGTAGCACCTTAAAGACCAACTAAGTTAGTTCTTGGTATGAGCTTTCGTGTGCATGCACACTTCTTCTGTATCTGGAACCAATTTCCTGTTATTTTTCTTTCCAGCATTGATCTAGGTCCTGGTTCCTAGAATTCCTGGTTGCAGAGATTATGAATGCAAAATTTTTCCACTCACTCCTGTGCACTATTTAATCCCATCCCACATATATGAAGTGAATAAACTTCCAGAGGGAAGTGCTTTGGAATGAATCAAGATTGCACTGCGGTATGTCCATTAGACTGGACACCAGCCCATTAATTAAACTGTCCTTAGACATATTGTCTTTGTCGTTCTATTTTATTTTCCACTTTAATCAAGTCAGAGACGGCAGCTTGAAGATAAATGTGTTTATAGACTGGATTTGGGCTGGTATTCCAAATTCCTTTTAGCTGTGAACAATGACATGACTTCACACATTGGCCACGCTGTCAGGCAGTGGGGTGGGGGTGGTGACAAAATATTGCCAGAAAGCTGCTCTGAGCAATGTGTACTGGTGCATATGGAATATTCACTTTATCCACACTGAGAATACTTACTCATGACACATGCCTCCACTTTGTTCGGAAAGCTCAGAGTAGCTTACGTGGAGTTCCCTGGCAAAGCTGGGATCTGCTTGATCTCAGCAACATCAATTCTCACAGTGTTCCTTGGGCCCCCATTCAAGCTACAAAGCACTTTCAAGAAAGTGATGTGCACAGAAGTGCAGAATCGCATTTTCAAGAGTACACTGAAGTTTATTTCAGCTCCTTTCAGATGCTGCTAGTTTTGTATTCGTATTTTTAACTGCCCAGTTTCAACAGATAACAGAACTCCCACTGAAATTTTATTTCTCCTAATTCTGCAGTCAGCTACTGTTCACAGTTCTCCTGAGCAGCTTCTATTTAACCTCTGTTTTTGCACAAAGTAATGCAAAAGGGGAAGGGTGGATTTGACCCTGCCAAAAAATAATATATATATATATAAATAAATATATCTCAAGTATTTCCAGACATTATGGAATTTTGATTTTTTTGTTTGGTTTTAAAGATGGGGGGGGGGGGAATAGCCAGGATATAAAGAATATAAGCAGTATACCTGCAAAGTAAATGAATTATTTAATTGTACAAGACAGTGTTTTTACATTTAGGAATATTCTGCATTCAGCCGAGATCCACTCAGACCAGAGTAGAAATGATACAGCCAAAGTTTGGGGCTTTTAAGTCACATTGACTGAAAAGTTAAGTAGATTCTCAAGTCTCTGCCATTGAAATGGGATTTAAAACCTATAATAACAACTAAGCAATAATAGCTTTTTCTGTGGAGTAAGCCCCTTTGGATTCAGTGAGACTGAGTTCCAAGTAAGCATGCTTTATGTTGTCCAGAATAACTTAAAAGTGCTTAACTTTGGTTGAGAAATGCTCTTGATTGAAATACATACATACATGCATACATACATACATACATACATAGTCTATTTTATTCATCATAGCAATAAATAGCAATAAATTCTCTTCTATTGGTAACCTAATGTTGGTCGCCTTAACAGTAATATTTATCACATTAAAAGTCAAGTTAAAAGTAAAAAAAAACAAATACCGTTAGGTGCCTACAATACAGTTGGATTTATTTCATTTCTAAACAAAGCTAAAAATATCCCAAACAGATTTTCAGCCTTTTTTTTTTATCATCTTGCATAAAAGCAGAGAGATTTATATCTCCAAATCCTATGAAATCTATTTTTCCTTGCGGTTCACCCCTGCTGGGATATAATAAAACAGGTGTTTAGACATACATTCTTTTGTGAAGGTTTGTATGATAATTTGCCTACCCTAGGGCAGCTAGTAAAGAGTGAATGCTGGTTTAAAGTCCATTAACTCAGGAAAAAAGGCAGCCTTTGCTTTCACACAAGACTCTACATTCCACCTTGGCATTGGTCAAATTGCCTGCAGGGTGAACTACGGACACCCAAAAGTACTTGATCTGCAGACAGCAATCTAACTGTCAATGCTTCCTCAGGTAGATCTGGGGGAAATGAAATGGTTAGTTACTCATTCTGTTATTCATCAGCCAAGGAAATGTTGGATAAAACTACATTGTGTTCATAAAGCTTTGTCACAGTCTCCTCTAGCCTATAGGCATTCAGGAGGAGTGTAAATGCTGAACCAATATAGCATTTTATGATATTTCCCCCCACTGTTAATTTCCTGTTTCATTTCAAAATGAGAAGCTACCTGGCTCCCAAAACCCATTTCAGCAGAGCCAATATGTTGTGATTTTCCTACGCATGTGACCATAAAATGCAATCAATCCTCTTGCTATTCAAAGGGGTCCCGGACAAAAATAATAGGAATTAAAAAGTGGCACTTCTGGTTTAACATGGAGGAAGTCCAAAATAAATTTCCTTTTTCTCACCACATTTGCTAGACTTAGAATGGAAATTATTCTCGTCAGCAGTTCTGGGTAAATGTTTTCATCCTGCAGAACATTATATATTAGGTGGTTTCTGCTCTTGTTTTTAACAACTTGACGACCAAGTACAGTAAGTTGCCATTGTACCATAACGAGAGGCCCCCTTGGACACCACCACAATCCTACACATGTCTATTCAGAAATAGGGTAAGTATATGTAGGACCTTAATCTGCTTACTACATGCATGTGTTACACACCAATCTGGTCTTCACATTTCTGCAGCAGTTTGCAATTTGTTTTAAGAAAAAGCTTCTCACGAAAATTCAACAGCATTTTAGTGCAAATTTCTCCTGACACATTTTTGTATACAGTTTTGTCTATTAGACATTTTTGCAAGCAATTTCCCCATCCACAATACATTTTAAATGCTATTTTAACTAATAAATCTGTTGTTATGCACACTTTCCACTACTATATGCATTTTGTACACACTGCGTGTCAGGACCCTGAGGCCTTCCCTTTATGTTGAATAACAACACGTGGGCGCCATATTTTAGGTTAATGGGGAAAAATTAAGCCACAACTTTATTGGTTACAGAATGTGAGTGGTACAGTGGTACCTCGGGTTACATACGCTTCAGGTTACATACGCTTCAGGTTACACACTCTGCTAACCCAGAAATAGTGCTTCAGGTTAAGAACTTTGCTTCAGGATGAGAACAGAAATTGTGCTCTGGCAGCGCAGCAGCAGCAGCTAGAGGCCCCATTAGCTAAAGTGGTGCTTCAGGTTAAGAACAGTTTCAGGTTAAGAACGGACCTCCAGAACGAATTAAGTACTTAACCCGAGGTACCAATGCTTAGGCATTGGAATAGAACCAACTATATCTGACTCCTGCCCACCTGCAGCAAGTCTCAGAAGTGTTAACCACCAGTAGGGGGAGCCCTGCTGATGCACATAGACTAGGATCTCCCTCAGGGTGTGACCGCACCCCTTGGATTCCTTTAACAAAATACCCTTTAGTATGGAGGGGCAGGTGATGGCCACACCTGCGCTCCCCCTTTTACCAATGCGTAACCGCCAAACCTTACAAAGTTGTGACAATTGCTATGAGGCAGGTGAAAACCAAATGGCCAGTGCCAATTTGCCAAGTGAAAAAATTTCTACCAGGCCCCTCAATGGCGACCGACCGAGGTCCATAGCCAGAACAAGAGGGAGATCCCCTTGCTGCACTACAGTTTAAAAGGGGGTAAGCCACGCCCCTCAGCTGACCAGATTAGCCAGCTGGGTGCCATGATGTGGGGCTTCACCAGCCCCTGCTGTGTGTGGAGGCCACGTGATCTGACCTCAACACCATCCCACTCGGAAGAGGAATGGCTTTGTTTGGTTAGAGAACGGCATCATCCAGAGAAGTACGAATTTAGAATGAATTTTGAATGATAGACATGTTTAATGGACTGGTGATAACTGTCTTTTGGTGAGCGTATTAGTTAGAAAAACGTGAATCAGCTAGTTTCTCATTAAAATGCAAACAAAACCACATTCCTCCTCCATCCTTAGCTGTAGAACTGTAGGGTGGAATTCAATACCACGTTCTTCCAATCAGCGCAAGCATTTCAGCTCGCCAGGTAGAATTATTCCCCCTTTTGTCCACCTGCACACTGTGTCTCCTGATACCACCACCCCCGAGCCAATTTTGAGAGAAACACAAGGGTGAGGAAAACCTCATTGTTCAAATGGAAGTCTTTGCACAGGACTTCTTTTGATGAGGTGAGGTGAATCCCACCTCTAGTGTATTAACACTAGGCCCTAGTGTGGTGACATAGTTCAAACATTATGCCAGAGCCATGAAACCCTGCAGAGGGGTGTGTGTGTGTGTGTGTGTGTGTGTGTGTGTGTGTGTAAAACACCCTAAGTCATGCTTAAACCAGGCCTTATTCACATATGATTTTTCTAATTACATTGCCACTATAGATTTGATTCCGCTATCCAATGAATTTTGGTGCATGTCAGGAATGCAAAGAAGTGAGTGGCTTGGAGAGGAAAGAGATAATGAGGCTTTCCCACATTGGATGTGGCACAAAATATGAGATGAAGCCTTCACAAGTCCCATCTCATAGGAGGTTGCCTTGCATTATCCCATCTCAGACCATTAGTTTGTCTAGCCCAGTGTGGTACATTTTAATTAGGGTAGCCGGCGCACGCAGGTTAAACTGTTTTTTAATGCTGGATTTATGAGATTTTCATACTCATTTGGGGCATTTGTTTGTAAATACATGATAGCATCCCAAGAGCAAAGAGTACTGGCGCCTCTCCAAATGTCCCTTGCTTAATATTGGCTTCATTTAGGCATGCAAAGTAGAAAATGACCAAGTCAGTTTAGGAAGGTATAATAATGTCCCCATCTTATGGAATGGCAGAATTGTAAACTGACATGGTAATTGTTCCCTACCACATTGCAGTGACATGTATTCAAAACTGGCAGGGACCTACAGCTCCTATATTTCACGAAGAAGGACCCAGGTTCAATCTCTGGACTCCGCAGTGTGGTTGCTTTTAAAGAATGAGCTAGTGACTGATACAGAAGACATCTGCCTAGAGATCAGTACTGGTCAGAATAGACAGTATTGGGTAAAATTCTGGCCTAGTATGAGGCAGCTTCCTATGTATTTATGAATCCTTTGGCACACATGGAACCCTATCCTACACATGGCTACTCTGATGTAAGTGACATTAAATTCAGAAGAGTTTTCACCTAGAAGTGCATAGGATTTCAGAATCAAGCATCTAGCACTGTATGAGCAGTCACTCATATTGGTTTTGATGACTATAGACACCCAGTCCACCTAAAATTAAACACATATAAGTCTCATTCATTCTAGTGAGAAAGATTTAGCCACATATTTAATTCTCCATTTTTAAAAAAGCTTGAGTTTGATTGGATTGTGTCTCATAACTGTCATTTTGGGCTATTTGATTTGTCAGCTGCATAAATGTTGTTATGATGAATAAAGCCCTTGGAACAGTGTTTGACAAAAAGAAAATGTCCCAGTACTGTAGATTAGGATCTGGACTCCAAAGTCAATTAACAGTCAGTGTTTTCCCTGGTGTTGGCTGAACAGACATGACCTCATGCTATTGAACGGCAGTTGCAAGCAAAACAGTTCAAAAATTATCAGACATATTACAAGCACATTCCAGAAATGAAGACAGTTGCCTTAACTGGACTGGGCATAGTTTAGTACAGAATGCCAAGTTCCTTGTTGCTATCCCTGTTCTTCGTGTTTGGAGGGCCTCCTTTGCATTATTTCTGGATATCTTTGTCTATAAGACATTGGATCAGGCCAGCATTGGACTCACTTGTACTTGATGGGGATGGGAAGAAAGCTGGTTTAGTTCCCATTTTAATGTGACCTTACCGTATTTTTCGCTCTATAAGACGCACCAGACCATAAGATGCACCTAGTTTTTGGAGGAAAACAAGAAAAAAAATATATTCTGAATCCCAGAAACCAGAACAGCAAGAGGGATCACTGTGCAGCAATCCCTCTTGCTGTTCTGGCTTCTGGGATAGCTGCGCAGCCTGCATTCGCTCCATAAGACGCACACACATTTCCCCTTACTTTTTTAGGAGGGAAAAAGTGCGTCTTATAGAGCGAAAAATATGGTACTTAATTCACACTTCTTCTTTTTAATATTTTTTATTAAAGTTTTCACAATACAATAAGATAATATCTAGATCAGATAGAATCAAATAAACAAGAAAGGTAAGAGAAAGTGAAATAGAGAAGAAGAAAAGAGAAAAAAAGAACAAAGGGAAAAGAAACATTAGCGATAAAGGAGGGGGAAAATTCTGTCGGTTTACATTAGAAAAGGATTATTTAAGACATTCAGTCCATATTAGTAGCCATCTTCTCCGCTTTCTGTTAAAACATATTTCCTTAAAGTCAAAGTGTCTCATCAACATTCATTTCTTCTTCCCACAGGAAGTCCAAGAGGGAATCCCAAATTGTTATTAGTAGTAGTAACTAGCTTTACCTCCTTGAAACAATATACAAACCGAAACACAGTGACCCTTCAAAATTAGCACTTCTATTAATTTACATAGTTATGCAACCAAAACCATGTTGGTTCAAGGAACAAATAAGTATGAAAGGAGAATTCCCTGGATGCCAAGATCCAAGTTTGGGGCAAGTACTATTTAGTGAGAGAACCCCAGCAGAGATTTAAAATCACATACAAGAGGGATATTTTCACCATCAACACAGCACATACGTAAATAATTTTTACGCTCCACTCCCCAGCTGCAGTTCTGACAAAAATAGTCCCCACTCGTGAAGTTATTGGCACCGATGGGAGTTTTCTAAGCTAATTGCTGCATGAAAGGCAATTTCCCATGAGATTAGGTTGCAAAGAAAAGAGTTAAGTGCATTGCCCCAGTGGCGTAGCGTGGGGGGTGCAGGGGGGCCGGCCACATTGGGCGCAACATCTGGGGGTTAGGGTTAGGGGGTGAAAATCCACGGGTTAGGGGGCACAAATCCACGGGTTAGGGACACAAATTACTTGCCTTGCCCCGGGTGCTGACAACCCACGCTACGCCACTGCATTGCCCCCCTCCCTGCACTCAAGACTGTCATAGTTTTGGAGTACCAGAGTCTGTTAGTGAATGGTAGAAATTAATAAACGGGAGTATTTAGATAATATTTTGGGATATGAAGGGAAGATACAAGCTGCAGAACTGAGCCAGACAAGAAATTTCTGGGTTAGCTTATGCAAACCAGCTTGACCAGGCTAGCTAAGTGCAGAGCCATTGAGAAACAATGAGGAGCCAGGTACTGGACCACTGAGGTCATTGGCAATGCAAACAGCTATCCTCACCCCACCCCATCCCACTCTGAGAAGTGGGCAGAGACAGGAGATTTGGGAGGCTGCCAAGGTGACAGGGGGCATGATGTAGCAGGAAAAACAGAGAGGTTTGGAGAAGCGGAGGGGCCACTTAGCAAAGGTTATTGGGAAGGAGAAAGGAGGTGCCAGAACTCCAGGCAGAGGCCATGCAGTGCAGAACCATCTTGACAGGCTAGGACAGAGGCACAGAGATGGTGTGCAGGATGCCTTGGCCTTCAGTGCTGCGCTGCTGTGGGGAACAAGCCTCTCTGGAGATATAATGCTGTGAACCCACTTCCTCTACCTAGACCCAGGGGTATATAGTTGTAAAAAACCCATATATCTCTGATGTGCCTGAATTCTCAATGGAAACATAACCTGGAACCCCCTGGAATCTTGCTACCACTCAGCAGAGATTAGGAGTGGTGTACAACCTTCATAACAATAATTGGGGAGGAGGAATGCAGATGAAGCTGCACACAGCATCTTTGATGTAATGTGCAGTTGAGTCCTTTCTGAAATCTAGATTTTGCCCTTCCCGCTGCACTTCTCAGCCTGTTTCCCCTCTTCTCCACCCTTCGTTTTGCATCTACTCCTGGAACGAGCCATTTTGGCTATGCAATATACCAAGCCCCATGGGGGCAGCGGTAATGCTGTAGAAAATTTCCCTTTGCAGAATTATTATCAGTGTATTAAACAGGAGGCATATACAGCTTCCTCAGCAGACAGATAGGCTTATGTACTTTGTCTAGCTGAGATGAATACCCTGTCCTGTGATCCATCATGCCCCACCTGACCAGGCTCAAAGCTCTGACAACAGATGGAAGATGGAAAAATGCCCACATCTGGAATGCACATGACTGTCTGATGCAGGTGTCTCTGTGCAGCTTTGCTGCCCTCTTAGCCTTTTTATACAGGTATCCAGATCTGCCAACATTAAATGCCCTGGAGCACTGGGAATTTCCTTCCTATCTTTTTTTCCATGCCTGGATGCAACTTTGTGTTATTGTACCATTCATTTTCATAAGGCAGAGCTTCATCTATAAAAAAGGATACTGTGGGAACAGACCTCCCCTTTCTTCATTAAGCCTTGTTATGTCAGCCCACTGATACTCTCTCATAGTATTTATATGCAATTTAGATTTTCATTGTACTTTAAAACCAGCAGTTGGGCAATGCTATTATCGGGGATAACCAAACTATCACAAAATACTGAACTAGCTTTCAGATTCTCCAGAAGTCTTATTTATCAGGCTAGTTGTTACACAAAATAAGGTGTGTGTATGGAAAACAGGAAACTAGGAAAACAAAAAATAGGCTAGATGTTCTTGCCATGAAGCCTGCATTTAGATTCAGTCTCAAAATAGAGTTTGATCTCAGTTAGGTGCTTCAGGTATCAAGATACACCTAGGATTCTAGGATAATGAAGCAATGGCTGGTCCCCATTTCCCCCATTTTTTAAAAAAAGTTAAGTCTAGCTGTTACCCAGATTCATCCTACTTCAATCATTGTGTCCCACCAATTAGTATACACAAGGTTTGCTTCTACAATAAATTCCCTAAAGTTTCCAGGCAAAATATGTGGTGAAGTTGACAATGGCTTTGCCAATTTCACCCAGTTCTGCTTTGAAACAGCAGCAATTCCAAGAGGAACTCCATACCTGAATGATAACACCGTAATGGTGGAAGGGGAAGCAGCTAATGCAGTAAGCAAGGCTACATACACCATCACCTCCCAGGTGACAAACCTCACCTCCAAATCAGATGAGATAATAGTATATGTTATTCAGATCTTCAGTCATGATGTCATATTTGTGCCCACTGCTAAAACCTAGCAGTTTTCATTTGTTTATATGAGATGGAAAAAACATCTGTATCTGGGCAGGAGGGAGTGCTATGGGGCACTATCAAACTGGGAGTAATCTAACTGATCAAGGGGTGGAGGAAAGGTTACTACATTTGGGGCCATTTATTTTAGAAATAAGGTACATAATAGAAGTGTACAAGAGGGTGGATAATAATAGCAGAACTCATAATACAGTGGTACCTCAGGTTACAGACGCTTCAGGTTACAGACTCCGCTAACCCAGAAATATTATCTTGGGTTAAGAACTTTGCTTCAGGATGAGAACAGAAATCGTGCTCCGGCAGTGCGGCGGCAGCAGGAGGCCCCATTAGCTAAAGCGGTGCTTCAGGTTAATAACAGTTTCAGGTTAAGAACAGACCTCCAGAATGAATTAAGTTCTTAACCAGAGGTACCACTGTACCAGAAATGAGGCCCATCCAATGAAAGGGAATGTTGGAAGATTCAGGGCAATAAAAAGAAATACTTCTTCATACAGTCTGTAGATGCTCTTCCACAAGATGTCGTCATGGCTCCTAACTTGGATGTCTTTAAAAGACAAATTCATAGAGGATAAGGCTATCAGTGTCTGCTAGCCAGAGGTGCCAATTTGTGAGGGAGATTTGGGGGGGGGGGATGTTGCATCAGGATGGCTTGCGTCACATCAGGACATTACGCACGTGACACACCGACGTTGCCTCAGGTCAGAGGAGCTAGAGATGCTGTGACAGGGCAGTTTCAATGGCTGGCAGCTCCTCCTCCTCTTGCCGCAGAAGGGAAGGAGGGGAAGAAGCAGCCCCTGGTCAGTGGTGGAGGATGAGAAGTCGGAGCCGGCAGCCAGTGAAGCCACACTGCCGCTGGATTCCCGACTCCTCTGACTTGACTTTTTTATTTTTTATTTTTCTATAAATATTTATTAAAGTTTTCACAATATTACATAATGAAAAAGGAAAAAGAAAGAATACAAAATAAAAACAGTTAAAAACAATTCCATCTTTTTGTCACTTATCTTTCATTTGCTTCTTTCCCGGACCTCCTCATACCTCCCTTTTTTGTATTCCAGTTCAATTTATTAGTTCAGCAATTCCTTTCCCTCCTTATTTTATACTGATCTTTAATCTTAATATATTATAGCATTAAATTTTTACCTCTTAAAAATCCAATTTTTTCATATTCTTTTATACCATTACAGCTAGAAACCACTTAACTTCAATCCTCTGACTTGACTTTTTTTAACATTGGAGGGGCTGTGCCTCCCCAAACAAATATGGAGGGAGGCGAAAGGGTTTGGCCCCTGGAGTTGGTGCTTCTGCTGCTAGCCAGGACAGTCATGTTCTGTCTCCACTGTTGGAGGCAATACTCTTCTGAACACCAGTTGGACTCGGGTCCTGCTTATGGGCATCCATTGTGACAGGATGCTTGGTAGCCTCTGGCCTGATCCAACAGGGCTTTTCTTATTTTTGGCCTTCCTGTGTTCATTCCTTTCCCTTTTTTTAATTGTTTCTGTTTATCATAAGCCTGTAGGCAGGGTTTAGCTTCTTTCTTACCACTTAGGCAGTGGTAAGAAGTGATTTAAAAAGAGTCTAAATAATAAGATGGTGGGAAGTCATGCACAGGGATGGGACAATTGTCCTCTTCCGCCGAGCACACAACTTTGGGAGGTACGCACATGGAGCGGTGTGGGAGGGAGGTGACATCCGCCTAGCCAGCTAGATCAGCTGAATCAACCCTGGCGGTCAATGGGGTGACAGATGTCGCAGCCAGATCACCCTCAAAGGCATTTACTATTGCGCATGCTCAGTGTTTTGCTGCTCACCAAAGAGAATGTGGAACAGCTTGCATATGTCAAGCACCATGAACATGACCATCACTGGAAATGTGTGTTCACAGGCAAAGGCCATTGCTGAGGGATAGTGGAGGAATTATAGAAGGAAGTGACTGTGAGATGGGGCTGCCATTGTTTTATTGCCTTTCTCATAGCATCAATTTCCTTTATTCGCCCTTTTTACACGCTTGGATTTCGCCCTACCTAATGAGTGTCATTCACTTCAATGTATACGAATAGAATAAATGATACCATGCAGAAGAAGATGGGGGAAATCCCTTTTGGAACCATACCACTTCATTTTGTCCAGTGTTTGGACAGCTAGAGGGATAGTCAAAATATTTAACCTCTTCTACTTTGTATTATATATTTTGATGTTTTAAAAAATACAATTTAAGCTCCACGGCATATTTGAGGAAGCCCTACCAATGAAATTCATTAGTGCTTTAAGAAGAAAAAAGCAAAGTAGTTATTTGCCAAGCACATGTTATAGATTATGCATATTTCTTCTTTTTTTCATCATTTTTTCATTGTTCATAAGTCTCAAGACTGGAAACAAACCTTATGACATCTGGGCTTCAAGACAGAGGAATTACTGCATGTCTGAGACACATGACTTTTTTTTGTTTAGTTTAGTTTTTTTTGGTCCTTTGCTCATAATATACTTACTTTACTTAGCTTTATGCTTTAAGTAACTGTGTTACAAGCAAATCCGCCGAAAACAAGGAATGAGTAAGGCAAATAGCTGATGCCCTTTCATGACCTTGTGGGGAGGGAAAAGGAAGGATATGGCATAGCTAGGATGGAAATCAAAACTATACAATGACTGGTTCAGGTTGCTAGCAGCTAACGCTGGCTCTCTGCCACTGTGCTGCTTCTCACTGTGTATCCCAAGTTTTAATGAAACCAAGTCATAACAAATATTTCAGCTTATGAAGGTTACCAAATTCCCAGCTTATTTGCCCAGCAAGGAAGCACTTTCTCAGGCATTTCACATAAGGTTCATCTCGGGGCTATAGCTGTCATCTGCAAGGTATGATCCAGTCAAAGTGAAACACTTTAGGGGAGCAGAGGTGGAGCTAGCTGCCATGGCATGCTGTGTACCTGGGGGCGGGGCCATGGGGGCGGGGCCAGTGTACCAGGGGTGGGGGCAGCATCCCGGGGGGGGCGCCGCCCATGGCAGGGGTCCTAGGGGGTGGAGCAAGCTGCCCATGGCAGGCTACTTCCTGGGCCCCCACCGGGAGGGAGCCGTGCCGCTTTGCCAGCAGCCTCCCTCCCTTCCCTCTTCCTTTTGACAGCTCAGGGGAGGCTCCCCCCCAGGAAGCAGCCTGGGAGCGGGGGGCAATGGTGTGCTGCCTGCCTGTCACTCTCAAGCCTCCCCTGAGCTGTCAAAACAAAGGGGGAAGGGGGGAAGGCCGCTGGCAAGGTGCCGTGGCTCTGCCCCTTCCCCCGACGGCTCGGGATAGGCTTGAGAGTCATGGGCAGGCGGCGCGCCAATTGTCGCCCCCCTCAGTGATGACACTCAGGGCAGTCCGCCCCCACCACCCCTGTTTGGGAGCCATTTATTTCAATGGGAGAGTTGAAACAAGTGATGGGATCTCTTTCATTGATATACATGGGTCTTAATATATTAGTTTAGTATTTTGTGTAGCTCATACCTGTTGTTCTTCTCTGCCAATACAAAAATATACACTGTGCATACTGGTGTGTGTGTGCATCAATTTTCTTTTAATTCATTTCCGTGTCTCTCATCTAGGCCAGCCTCCTTGACTCACAGTGGTCAACCAGGTATGCAAAGAAAGCCTGCAAGCAAGACTTTACAATTCATTAATTGCTAATAAGTAAGCCCACATTTTGCATTTTTCTGGATGGAAATTCAAAGTGTAAGACAGGCAGTGACTGCTAATGGCCTATCAAACCCATACAAAGATGACATAATGTGTACTTTGGAGATGCTGGGTAATTACCAGGCCTAATTAATTTATTTCCCTTCTATAGTTCCCTATGTTCCTCTCTTGCTTTTTTTCCAAGAGAGAAATGATTTTGATTAAACCCTAATTAAATGAAGATATTTCTGAGGGAGGTTTCTTTATCAACACCAGATGCTTCTTGTCACCATCACTGATGGCGCTTCGTTCTAGGCTTCTCATTTAGGCTGATTCACAGCACCAGAAGGAGCCAAAGGGAATCTTCTGCTCCAGCCACCTGCCTTATGGCAGAGCCATGCAACCCAAACAGGCCATCATAAATCCATGAGATCTAGATCATGTTAGGATGCCCACCTTGCAAAACAAAGCTGCAGATGGTTAGTGTAGGTAGCTTCACACAGTGCAGTAAAGAAAGGGAAGAGGAAATGCCAATGAATTGCGCTTCCTTGTATTGTTCTCCTCATTTACAGTATGAAAAGGGCAAAGACTGGCATCTATTCAAAGGCAAGGATGGAGGTGGCAAACAAACAAAGGTTAGATCACTGCTGGCATTACGAAGGGTAGAAAAGGTGGAGAGGTCACTTCCTGATGAACGTTTTCCGGTCATGCTTCAAGACCTTGTACTCTCAAGGTGTTAACAAGCAGATCTAAGGTGATCCAGCTAGCTCAGAACAAAGGTGTTGACAGCTGCCTTGTTGGATATTAATAACACCTGTTGCACTAAGCCATTTACTATTTCCATTAAGTATGAAAAACACTGAATGCTTGAAGCGTAGGTATTAAGTAGGCATTAAGTATGAAAAACACTGAATGCTTGACCTAAGCGTAGTGGGAGTTAGGCCAAGAGAGATTTAACTTTTGCTCAACAATCATTCCTGCTTGAGGTGAAAAGCAGCCAGCAATGGTAACTACTTTGATTTCCACAAGAATTAGCAGCCACAACTGTGTTCCTATGAATATTGGGATGGCAGTTGACACAAATGGGTTATGGAGAGAAGGAGGAAGTATTAATTCTGATAAAAGCTCCATTCATGGGAGGGGAAGGAGGGAGAGCTTTCCAGCATGAATAACTTGTTTCATTTACTTTCATCCTGTTTTTTAGGCATCTACAGCAAAAATAATCCAGCGAATCAGTGCAGTGTAGCAGCTAGAGTTTTGAACTTTGAATGGGTGTTGGTTTTTCAGGGGGAACTCACAGGAACTCAGTTCCAACACTGCTCAGGTGAGTTCCAGCAGCTCTCAAGTGGGCACCATTCTAAGACAACGAGGGAGGTGTTCGTGTTGAGTTCCGGCACCTCTTTTTCTAGAAAAATAGCACTGGGACCCAATTTCTGCTCACTCATGAATCTCAGTGGGTGACCCTGAGTCAGGAACTGTCTGCTTAACCTGTCTCACTCACTGGCTATGTGGTGTAGTCATGAAGCCAAATCTGAGGGAGGGCATTAGATTTTCAGTCTTTACGCTTCATATCGTGGAGGTAGAGAGGTGGGGAAATGGCACTCAGCAGTTACAACTCGGAATGTGGCAGCCCCCCTCCCACTGTAATGCCAAATGGAAGCAGCCTTTTTCATAACTTGTAAATGGTATTCGGAAACAGGCCTTGAGGTCAATAACGTTGGTTAATTTTTGGCTGTTGCTTTCTTCACTTTTGTTAATTTTTGATAATCTCCCCACCCCCCACCAACTTGGTGTTATCTTGGAGAAAGTCAAGCCTGGCTGTCATTCAGTAGTATCTGAAGAAGTAATGAAAAAAGATACATTCTGGAGTTTTATCATTCAACTTTTATTCTACTGCTGCATTGTATTTGGACTGTGTCTTATTCAATGGATGTATAACATTAGAACCGTTTATTACTTCACTCAGCTGATACATACTATTTAGACTATTTCTTACTTTTGTTTCTATGCCAGTTTTAGTTGCTTATTCCACTGAGACATGGCTTTCTATTCTTTTCTGTCCTCTTTTCATATATATATATATATATATATATATATATATATATATATATATGAGATATATGTATTTCATTACTAAGTTATTATCAGGGCTTTTTTCAGCTGGAACTCACCGGAACTCAGTTTCTAGAAAAATAGCACCAGTTATTATTGTCACCATTCATTGGTTCGTATCTGAATTTGGGGCATTTTTCTTCTCCAAATTATAAGATGTCAAATGAATAAGGCTTGAATAAGGAAAACCAAAAGGAGACACTCAAGAGTGCACAAAAATGAACATTTTTTCTGTGCGTTATACAACCAGGGCCACCACAAATAAGAACAATAGGTGGGTTTTCTCCCACTCTATGTATGCTTCTAAATGTCATTGAGTGTGACATTAAAGAAAGCATGTATGCGCACATAAGGAAAATGTACAGGTGCATAATGGTGAAGCATGCTTTGCACAGAAATTAGAATTATGTACCACAGGGCAGTTCTAAATTTCCCTTTTAGAAAGCCCTACTCCACAAACCATATTTTTAAAGTGTTGTGTGCACAGGGTAAGATAGCAATTTGATAATAGCTTGGCTTGTTCCCTTTTCTTACAATATGAGAATGGAGAATGTAAACAGGCAGGTCTGCGTAGGCTATGTTGGAGCAGTACTGGTCATGTAACAGAGTTCATACTGAAGAGAGATCTAATGGATCTTACTCAATATTGTATTCCCCCCTCCATGTCTCCAGTGCTTCATTCTCAAATTACTTCCAAGTTGGAGTGTGAGAATCTTCCATTTGAGTGTGCCCTTGATTGGTGAGTGTGAACAGCTTTAGTTATAAAATCATAGAATCATAATTGTAGAGGTTCATCTATCCCAACCCCCTGAAATGCAGGAATATCACGGAAGACTATCTAATGCTGCAGTACTGATGTGCCAGGATACATTTCATGGGCACTGGAAAAAAACCCAGTGGTTTCTGCATAATGCCTTTGAAGGAACTGCCAGTCTGCAGTGATTCCTGTATAGATCACTAAATGCATCCTTATAAGGTTTGCCATCAGATTAGAATGAACGAATAGAGGAGGTTGGAATTGCAGATTTATGGGGAAAATCCTTGCATCATTGTAACATGTGCTATTTGTTTAGAAGACATTATTAGGGCTACACGTGCCCTGCCAAAAAGAAGTCCCAATTCTGCTCCAAGAAAGTTCAGATTACTGTGTACTACTTCTATTCCCAAAATAAAATCTGCAATGTTTATGCAAATGCAGTTTGCTTGATATAAATCTGTGTGCTTTCTTTTGAATATGTGGAATGCCTTCCACAACTTCCCCAAGGAGGGGAAGAAAACAGCAGTGGTGCATTATGGGAGCAGCAGCTCACAGGTCAGGAAATATAGCTGGAGGCTGTTGTGAAAGGAAGTATAGCCACAGAAGGAACTGAATTTATGTCTTCTGAATAATGTATGGAGACATTACATGTATGTATATTTCAATGACCATGTAGGCAGTGTTTTTTCCTGGGGTATGCAGAACCAGTACCTTTTTTCTTCTTCAAATGTTAAAAGTGTGGCACTTTCTGTAACAATTTAATGGTAAGTACAGGCATACTAAAAAAAAAAAAAAAAGCAGTTCATGTAGGCCCAAGTCTTCCATTTAATAAATGCAGAGACTTTCACAATCAATGCTATGTATCAGATTCCTTGTGAAACTCTGCATAAAGGAAAATACCACAGCCAAGCATTATACATACATTTTAATATGATAAATGGGATAATTCTATATTTGTCATCTATTGTGTTCGACTTGTCAATCACCATATTTTTTCTTCTTCTCTTAAATTCATGGTTACAATCTGAAAGTAGATTGTACATGTGGCACAATGTGGAAATGAGTTTGGGATTTATACACAATTCTACTGTGCGTGCATGGAATCTTCAATGATTTGCTGATGGGCAGTGAAATTGAGGAAACATTATGCTGAATATTTAGAAAGGTGGGGAGATTAAATTCTTGAACAGCTTTTCTGAGAAAATTGTCTTCCGGAAAATGCCTTATCAGTGAATGCTGACTGAAACTGTTAGTTCATATGGGTAGATAAAGGAAGCAAAGGGCTAAGAGAACTGGAAGGAACAGGCCATTATTTCTGTCAAGAATTTCATTCCTGGCATTTCCATGTGGGGTTGAGAGAAACTCCTGTCTGAAACCCCAGAGAAATCCTAGTTCAGGGTGGACAACCTGCGGCCTTCTGGAAGTTGTTGGACTACAACTCCCATCACCCCTGTTGGCCATGATACCTGGGACTGATGAGAACTGGAGTTCAACAATGTGTGGAGACTAACAGGTTACCCACCACTGCTCTCTAGACCAGTGTTTCCCAACCGGTGTTCCGCGGCACACGAGTGTGCCGTGAGACGTTGCCTCGTGTGCCGCGAGATGCCTGGAGGGAGGCGGGCGAGTCGGGCGGCGAGAGGCGGGGCGGCGGCGAGGAGAGGCCGCGCCTCCTGCTGCTGCCTGGCGCTCCTCCTCGCAGCCGGCAGCGCTGCCTGGGCGCCTCCGCGCGACTCTGCCTCGCTGGGTTTGGTCTCCCAGCAGAGACGGGTCACACGCGCACCTCCCTCCCTCCCTCAGCCTGCGCGGAGGGAGAGCCAGAGAGAGGCATCGCTCCTGCGCGGCGGGAGAGGGAGCAGCCGGAGCGATGCCCCAAACGAGCTGAATTCCGAGCGAGGGACTGAGGGGGGAGGGGAAAAACTTTCACTTTCGTGCGTCCCTCCCGGCGTGACGCCGCGCGCTGACGTCACGGGGCGGGGCTTTAATGGTGGTGTGCCGCGAGATTTTTTTTCAGTAAACAGGTGTGCCGTTGCCCAAAAAAGTTTGGGAAACACTGCTCTAGACAATACTGAGCTAGATCCACTATTGGTTTGACTCAGTATTAAGCAGCTTTCTATATTCTCTTCTAAGAGCAAGACCCCGATGAAAACATCATTTAGGAGCTACTCAAAGAAATAATTGTGTACTATGAAAAGATTTAACTGCCAAGGCTTCTGCTGGAGGCACTCTACAAATTTGGATATAAATGGTGGAAAGAAAGCTTTGATTCAGACACAGGATAATGAGAACACTCTTCAAAAATGTCCCTTTTTCTTAAAAATCTGGACCACATCCCTGGGACATGGATTCTAGAAGAATAGGGAGGTGCCTCTGGAAAAGTGTTTTGGAGGGAACTCAAAACACTTGAAGAAGAACATCACCTTTTGGATGCTCATTTGATGAGCTTCAACCACTATACTCAGCTGACAGTTACCACATCAAACTTATGGACTAACCTCTTGAGATAGCTGAGTCAGGTACATCCAGTAAAATATTTCCAGCTTGTTTTAAAAAAACAAAAAACCTCTTAAAATGAATTTTCCAAGGTTTCCAGATGAATTTCTTAAATGCCAACAGCTGTTCCTATTGTTTGCAGTCATGTTATTTTCCTACCGGTGAAGCAGTGTAGCTTCCCCTCTTGTCATTATTCAGTGGGACCTGTGGGTTTTTTGGGAAACATGTTTAGTCTTTCAGCTCAAGGAAATACATCCAATACTGCTGATGAAGTACATGCACCTCGACACGCAGCATGGCTCAAACTGTATTGATTATTGTAACATGTTCTTTGAGGGCAGAACCAAAATGAAAAATTTAACTGGTGCAAGATATTGATGCCAAGTTGCTGTCTAGGACTAGACAGTTGGAGCATATTATTCCACTGCTATCTAACCTGCACTGGTTGCCTATTCACTTCTAGGTACAGTTAAAGGTGTTTGTCCGCCTCTATGAAGCCATAGATGAGTTGGGACCTGGGTACATCAACAATTGCCTTCCATTCAATTTTGCAGGTCTTGCTTCAGGTGTCCTCACTGTTTGAAGTTCAGTAGAAGCCTACCAACAGCAGGGCATTTTGGGTGGTGGCACTAACTGGGTAGGATGCACCCCAGGTCCTAAATCATATAGGAAGCCTACGAGCCAGTGGTGGGGCAGAGACATCCTTCCAACACATGTATCACTGCTGCTTACCTGGGGCAGAACAGCAGTGAGGTTGGAGCAATGTGGGCGCACTGGTGGGAGCACCAGATTTGTGATGGTGGACCTCCTACTGCCCCTCCCACATCCAGGTAAGTAGCAGTGATGCTGGTGTCAGGAAATTTAGTGTGCTCTAATACATGCCCCACTACTAACATAGACTTCCTTCTTCAGACCTCCCCATGCCAACATGTGGACTGGGGAGTGGGCAGCCTGAAAAGGATGCAATAATGGAAGTGAGGTCAACATGCATGGACCCACTCCCCACCCCTAACACAGCTGCAATTTTGTTGGGGTAAACATTCATATCAAGCTATTACAAGGATTCCAAGAAAAAGAGATAGAGAAGACCACCTCAAGGTTTCTGCCACTTGAACTCCATCCCTGCCCTAGCCAGGACAATGTACCATCCAGTGCTCTGTGGGAAAGATTCTGGTGGCTTTTCAATATATTTAAAATATGTATTTTAGTGCTACTTGCAATCCATCTTTGAAGAAGTTGTATTCTGAAAGGTGGGGTGTAAATAATTGTAATGATTCTATAAATGGCAGAAAGCTGTTCTGAGTTATTTACATCTGAGCTAGGCCACAGGTGGTGGACATTATGCTAGCACAGTGATCATGTCGGATCCTGAACATGTATTTCCTGGCACAACAGCTAATGAAATTTGGCCTAAAGGGGACGATATATTATAATGAACACTCCCACACGAAGAGCTTGACTATCCAACTCTGAAAGATTCTTGGATACAAATAAGAACATACAATCAAAAAACATTCCTTCATGAGCTTGTAAAACAATCTCAGATTACATATTAGAGCAATTCAAAGTGGAAAAATGTTTATGGGAGAGGTCTATTAACTTTGCCTTTTAGTTTATTACGAATATTTGGAGAAATTAGTTTCACATTTCAGTCACAGTTTGGATAAAGCTGCATTTCAAGGAAACTAAAATGAAAGAGTCCAACTCTTTAAAACAGTAGAGAAGGAAAGCAGAAGAGGTGGAAATGCAGGGTGGGGGACGGAATATTTGTAAGTCCTACCACACGGATCATAAGGTTTCTGTGGGTTATTTTGGACAACACAATGACAGCCACCCAGTGCTCATCAAACTGTTGGGAAAGGGGGCCTGGGGTATCAGTAGGTCTTTGGCAGTTGCTTGAAGATGCCAGACCTGAAAGAGCATGTAGCATTGGCTTCAGCTTACTAAAACTCTTTGGGTGCTTCCAGATTGTTGCTATTTTCCAGTGAGATTCAATCAAATACCAGCAAGTTCAGGTTGTGCATACATAGCTCATAGGGAGGTCTTGCAATATGGAAAGGGAGAACACGAACACACATACACACACACACACACACACAGAGAGAGAGAGAGAGAGAGAGAGAGAGAGAGAGAGAGAGAGAGAGAGAGGGAGGGAGGGAGGAGAAAGTGTGGAATGATGCTTGTTTTGATCCATCATCTAACCATCCCACCAACAAATCAGAATAGATGCTCATTAACTGTAAGAACATAAGAGGAGCTCTCATGGATTTGGCCAATGGCCCATCTAGTCCTGCATCCTGTAGATGCCTGTGGGAAGCCAGCCAGCAGGACCTAAGTGCAACAGCACTTTCCCCCTGCAAACAAATCAGGATGAATGCTCTATAAACGCCTGCAAAAGGCTCCCGATACTCCTCCCCCAGGTACCTACTGAGAAGCTCCATTAGAAAAGCAACTGTACCAAGAGGAATCATCTAGGGAGGGATGCCAGATGTTGTCCTTGCTCAGGGTGCCTTATTATCAAAGCCTGCCCCTGCTGGAGATGGTGAAAGATCTGGGGACCCAAGGTCGAGGAACACTATTGCAGGCAATACGCACAGCCCTGAAGGAGAAGATGGTATATACAAGCTTAAGGACATGTTTGTATTGTTTGGTGTGGTGGGAAGTCAACACTTATAAAGTTTATTTTGGAAAAGAAAATATTGGGAACATACGTTGCCCATTTGTTTGTTTGTTTTTAATGCATAGATTTTACTGTATAAAGTAAAGGTAAAGGGACCCCTGACCATTAGGTCCAGTCGTGACCGACTCTGGGGTTGCGGCACTCATCTCACTCTATGGGCTGAGGGAGCAGGCGTTTGTCTGCAGACAGCTTCCGGGTCATGTGGCCAGCATGACTAAGCCGCTTCTGGCGAACCAGAGCAGCACACGGAAACGCCGTTCACCTTCCCGCCGGAGCAGTTCCTATTTATCTACTTGCACTTTGACATGCTTTCGAACTGCTAGGTTGGCAGGAGCTGGGACCGAGCAACGGGAGCTCACCCCGTCACAGGGATTCGAACCGCCGATCTTCTGATCGGCAAGTCCTAGGCTCTGTGGTTTAACCCACAGCGCCACCTGTGTCCCTTTTTACTGTATAGAGCAGGTTATATTGGGATGAATAAAAATAACATGAAGGCCTGTTCCTTATTTAACTTTCCACTCACTGAGTGGGCTGTCTTTTCATTTCATAGTCCATAGAGGGCAGAGGTATATGCTGCTTTCACTATAACAACATTGCAGAGATGGGTATATATTTCCTTAGGGAATGCTTTATCTCCTTTTGTTTCAGAAAATCAGTGCACCTTCTTTTTGAGTACTCAAATAAAATATAACCAACCCACTTTCGTGTTCCACATAAAACATTTAAATACTAGTTTTATGTCCAAGCGTTTCTGATGTATGGGTTGCATGAACTCATGCTCTATAGACATTATCCAGAGAGATATAACCAAAATAAATGCAATTAGCAAATACTATTACGTGCTTTAGGAGAGCAATTATATGTTGGAGTCATCTGGAGCTGTGCTGAATAAAACGTTTCAACCTAGCTAAAACCACGTTCTTGGATTTAAGGAAACATGCAGCGTGATCATCTACATTGAGGGCTACACTGGTCATTACAGACCCCTCCAGGCATCCTTTTTATTGTGAAAGATTTGTGCTCAAGTTGGTATTGGGGCAGTTATTTGCAATCCTGCTTTCAACACTTGTCTGTGCCTGCAACAGTTTCAGGGTGGACATCCTGCTTCTTTCCCAACCAGTGCACAATCCTGCTGAAATCCTGTAACTTTTTATTCCACAAATGTTCCAGTTTGGTTTTTTGGGTTTTTTAAATCCCACGTTTGCTGTGTTACAGTGCAAGAATACTGCTCCAGATGGCAATAATACCTATATCCACTCCCAAGTCTGGAAGGGCTCTATGTTAAACAATGTATTGTATTTAATATGCACTTCTAAAAATGAAAAAAAACCACTAGGGGTGGGGAGAACAGCATGATTGGGGCCGCAGTGTTCAGGCAGAGTGAACAGAACCATTCTACACCCCCCTGCAATCCTAATGAACATTGCCCCACTCTGAGGCATTTGTCAATGGCAGCTTTCCACTGGATACAACTGAGCAAATGTGGAATTGCACCTGAAATCACATTTGGTTCCAGTAAGACCAGCTTTTCTTTGTATTTCAGCTTAACTCATTTGTGACACTACCTCTTAAGCTCTAAAGACCATTGGGCATGGCTTTAATTCGCACACTGTTATATTGCTGGGCTGCATCCATATTGGGATATTAGTCAGATTGATAAATGTACCAAATAAATTACCCCCATTGAAACATCACTTGCTCGGAGTCCGGTGCTGAATTCTTCTATTTTATACAAACATCAACATCATTACAGTTCAACAATACTCACAAGAAGAGAAGCCTGGTTCTTTACATGGTTAATGTATTGTGCATAGTATATTTTTCACAGATTTTTTTTTAGAAGACTTGTTAATTAATAGCACCTTTTACATAAAACCATCCCATACACATAGTCATCTAAATCAACAAGAAAACCTCAGTTCTAAGAAATACTTCTGCAAGCATACAGTACTGGTGGTTGTTGGCTGCTTTTTATAAGTTGAATTTACATAGTGACCTGGTATATCGTGCAGCAATGTGCAAACCCACAGGAGAAGTCTTGAGTAACATTGATCGGTTCTCATGGGCATTTAAGTAACACGGCATGACTGCATAGCAACATTCTGAAGCATAAGACTCTGCCAGTGGAAGGCAGCAGAGAATCCCATTAATAGCAGTGGAAAGTGGTTAGCATTCCGTAATGCAAGCAAAGCATGCTTAAGTCATTCCTTGCAAGATACATCACCATTCCGATTTTTCGTGGCTAGCCAAATATATGAGGTTTCAGTGAGCACAGGTAGCACCCATTGTAGATACATCTCCATGCCTTTTAGAGGCAAGGAGATGGAAGGCAGGACTCCTGTCTGCACTCTAAAGCAGAGTAATCAAGCAGCACCATAGACTTAGGTTTACAAAAGTCTACACAACATGGAGTTTCATCCGCGTCTATCGTCGACTCTTCACTAGTTCCATCCTTTCCGTGTTTCAGTTTTTTCCTTTCTTTGCCAAACCAACTGCTCAGAGTCCTCCAATGACAGTCATTCAAAAGGCACTGCTGGCTGGACTGCGCTGAATCGTTGCAGGAAGACCTCGGCACAGTTACCATTTCCCTGGAATAGGCACACCACACTCATACCAGCCCACGTAGTAGTAAGGCGTCATGTATCCAATGCGTCCAAATGATACAGGCTCTTGCCGATACTGG
Organism: Podarcis bocagei; assembly: GCF_964188305.1. Lineage (NCBI taxonomy): Eukaryota > Metazoa > Chordata > Lepidosauria > Squamata > Lacertidae > Podarcis > Podarcis bocagei. The sequence goes on along the minus strand of NC_138127.1, from coordinate 55,915,199 downwards.
CGATAATAACCTGTAGGAGTCAAAATAACGGCATTTAGTATCTTAGCATCATCATAGGATGTCAGTTTGCATTTCTTAGTGCAGAAAGTATTGATCTGATGTGTAGAGAGCTTTCCTATTCTAATTAATTCAAGAGGGTTCTGGAAGCATCACTGTCTGAAAGAAACAAGCAGAAGGTTCATGGTGTTTGGGTTATTCCTTTAGAGAAGCTGAGTACAGCTAGTTTAAACTGGTTCTGTTTCAGTCAAGGTCATGCTGACTGTAATAGTGATCCTGGGTTTCACTCTCACTTTCTATCTCTCTTTCCTTCTGGTGTGGTATTCTGTATATAGTGTTAAGGTTTAGACTTATTATAAGTTATTGTAAGATTAAGTTGAGTCTGCTGCAATTGGATTTCTTATTGACAGTGCTAATCCTGAATGTATTGGATTTGTGACCATTATGCTCATTTGCCTTCAGTAGGAGTAAAGCTCTGCTGGATGAAATATAATTGCCTCTGGTCTACTTTGGGGGTCCTGCAATGTGCTTAAGTTTTTGCTCTGCTAACTATACGTTGGAGTTCTGCTCTGGATCAATATTGAGTAGAATTTCATGACATAGGAATGTTATGGTAAAGTGTGGTCTAATCCTGCTGTCTGGGAAATCACCTCAAATGCCACATCCTTCCTCACTGGATTGCCATTGTGTTATTGCATATGGCACACAACTTTCTGTTGGGCATTCTTGGAACAGTTGCATAGAAAAGGATACGTAACTGTTCCAAGAAGCACCTTAGATGACCAACAGAAAGAGTCCCCTTCCTCTTGGGTAATCAGTACTGTTTCTAGACCTCATTCACACCCAATATCCAGCTTTGTTCTGCACATATTGTTCCATATTTCAGGTTTCCTGCATCTCCCAGTGTTGTGGCACAGAAACTGGTACTTCATACTTCACAAAGCAAAAACAAGAGTGGCATGGGAAGATCTCAGCCATGTAGCTTACTGAATTTGACAGGCATGAAGAAGTTCAGTTACTTGTGATGATGCTAACTGCATTCTGCGTAGCTATGAGTGTGCTAGCTGGAGAAAAAATAACTTTTTGTCCATGCAATTTGAGTGCTGGGAAAATGAGATTTCCCTACAGCAGATGCCCCAGAATAATTTGGTAATTTGGATAATTAAGTCCCCAAAATATGCTTACCTAGGAAAGGACTTTAGTTTCCCATAGAGGAGTAAGGAAAATGAGGGAGGCTGGAATATCAGCACTCACAATCAAAACAGAAGTCAAAGGTATCAGGGTAAAAGCAACATCAAAAAAGCTGTTTGTAGAGGAAAAAGTGGCTGCTTAAAGCATTAGCAGACTTCCCAACATTGTTTTCCACACATGTGGTGTTCTATCTGATCACTGTGCCAGTTCCATACTTTCCTTGTGTCTCATATTTCTGCTTTTTAGAGCCAGCGTTCAGGCACATCTGGATTAGCTGCCCTTGCTTAGATTGCAAAGCACAGCATGATCCTGTGACTTCTGCATTTTCTGCCCTCAGAACAAAAGGGTTATAACCATTCTCACAACCTGTGACTCAAAACCCATCAAAGGTGAGCGGACAATTTATAGCGCAGAATCAATTCAATGCATGTGTGTGATGATTGCTTTGCTTGCAACTGCAATATGTGAGTTTGTTGAGAATCATAAATGCTAAGCATCTGCAAGCTGCAAGCTGCCTACAGTCCATTCCACCATTGCTGTGTAATGTAGATTTCTGGTACTCCATACTACCAATTTTGCTTTCTTTTTTACCTTGAATTGGAGGCAGGGCTTCTACATATGACTGCGGCCCTGTTCTTCCATCCAAGTGTGAGTCCACAAACTGGCAATGATCTTCACCTCTTCCCCAGCTATCCCCAATGCTGTAAAACGTATCTGAAAAAGTTGCACATAGAGTTAGAACTTGCAACTGCTGCAACACAGCAAGGGCAGGGGGTCATGCGCAAGAAGAGGCATCTGAAAACATTTGAAAATGGATGGGGGTTGTTCCCTGTTGAGCTCTTTTAGATTGGAGCCATACACTTAACCAGGTTACTCAAACCTGAGTATCTATGGGTTGTAAAGATGAAATATCAGCAGACTCTATTGAGACTGGCAGAGGCTTCAGACTTTCAAGTTAGGGGCCAGCTCTGTTTAAATTTAGCAAAGACAAAAATTCTATCTGCACTCAAAAATTAAAGGTGAGGAAGTGCTTTAAAATGTCAGTCCAAAAGTCCATACATCCTCATCCAGGCACCCCCATCCAGACATTTAAGGGTTTTAGAATATCTCTGGTTTAAATAGTTTGCCTAAGCAACAGATTATGGCTGAATTTTCGGTCTAATGAGAGGGCAAGGAAGGGCTCAGACAGAAGTAATGCTAATCTAGAAACGAAGGGTGCAGGTCTCGAAAGTGGGCTTATTTGCTATTTTTGAATATAGCTGAAATAATAGGAGTGTTATGGTAAAAGAATCCACTGGCACAGTATGAAAGGAAGCCAGTGGTCCTCGCCAACATTCCTGAAGTCAGTAAAACAGATTTTTATGTCTGCTATTGGCTGAGAATCCCACTTGAAGATCTCGTGTCTTCTCCTTTTTTGAGTTCATTTTGCCACTGTGCTGGTAGATGCTTTCAGAGGCAAAGACTCCCTTCTCATTGCATTAAGTGCAATTAGTTGATGTACAATTAAGAATGCACATCAACTAATTGCACTTAATGCAATGGAAAAGCTTTGCCTCTTAAAGCAGCTACCAGCACAGTGGTAGAATGAACTAAAGAAGGAGTGATTTAAAAAGTGTAATTAAGAATGCAGTGACCAGAGAAGGAATGTCCGCTGGGAGTAGCACAGAAAGAAGAAATGCCATGGTGCATCTGCAGCAGCACAACTGGGCGTCTTCATCTGCCCCAGCTGCAACAAAACATGTTTCTCCCGCATCAGTCTCTACAGCCACAGCAGGCGCTGCAATTGTCCAACAGCGTGACTTCACCCCCAAAGGAGCACTCCTCCATTGTCTCCCAAGACAGACGGACACCAACAATTAAGAATGCACATTATTGTGAAGTAGCAGCATATTCTCATCAGAAGAGGGAAGCACACACTTCAGAGCAGGGGGAGCAATACTGAAGTTGGCTTAGAAAATTTAACTGAGCTTTAGCAATTCAACTAGATTGGATGAATCTATGAATTTCTGGCCCCAGTCATTTTTGCATGTGTTCCCTCATAAGGCTTTTTATTCCTGCTATAAATATTTTAAATCTGCACAAGAAGCACATTCAAATATGCATTTTAAGCACATTTCCCTCTCAAAAGATGCATTTTTAGTATTTTCTCTCATGCTACATATGTCTAAACTTTGCAAACTGGTGCCTGAGCTTGTTTCCCCACCACTTCCTCCCTTTTCCTTTTTGTGTCACGTCTTTTGGATTGTAAACCTGAGGGCAGAGATTTTGGGGTAGAAACACCCAATCAACCAACTTGGGCAGTACTTTATATCTTTTAGGTTACAGCTAAGGCTCCATAGGATGCAAGTGGAAGGCTCTAAATCAGGCTGGGGGCAGAAGTCACAACATCCACAAGCCTAGACACTATTTCACTTTTAAGTAAGACCCCAAATCATCAGCCACAGTTACTCCAATGTAAGCACACACAGAGAAAGAATGGCCAGCCACACTTCATGTGATTATATGCAAGACCCCATTTGAAAAAGTCTTAAGCACGACTTCTTTTTACCACATTCAATTCCTCCAAAAACCTAAAAATCATCTTCCCCTGCAAAAGTGGGACAGCATTTCCCTACCAATTTCTAGGAAAGGATAAATTCTTGATATGTTGGAGGGATGGGGGTTTACCAGCAGCAATGTTTGCACGAAATATGGAATTTTGGCTCAGCCATAATTCTGTTGACCCAGATACATACCTCTTAGGTCATCGCTGAGGTAAATCTTGTATCTCAATGAATTGCAAAGAACAACACCTACAAATTTTCTGTACCATGTCCGTTTCACATATTGCTTGCCACTGCATTCGGAATATGTGGGGTCATATTTAAAACTGAATGGGATCCAGATTGGTTCACCACCTAAGAAAAGAGTTAAAGTAACAGACTTAAAAGTTCAGTTATCAAGTTTCTTAGCTTGTTTATGTTAACCATCATATCTTAATTGATGTTCTATTTTCAGAGGCCATAAAAAGTCTTCATAACCAACATATGAATCCATTCCTAAAGACATTTTCTTGGAAGTCTCTTGATTTTATCTAATGGAGCTGACTTACAATTAAATATGCTTAGGACTGTAGTCCATGTCACAAATGGCATAAACCTGATATTCTCCACCAAGCCTTCAGGGCAGTTGTCAATATCTTAGAATGAAGTAATAATATATTGTAAAATAGCATCATGTCATTGTGTTAGTGAAATTGAGATGTGTTTTGTTTCCTTGGTACTTAACAGAATGGTGTGTCCAACATTACCACCCAATGCTTTTAACTTTTTAAAAGTATATTAACATTATAATCTGAATACAGTTTAATGTGTTTGAAATCCAGGACAGCTGTAAAATGATACTGTTAGGATAGTTGCAGCAATGGGCATTTTAAAGATGATTTCTTGTCAAAACAAATATTTAAGCACTACTTTATTTTTGTGGTTCTGTATATCTTTTAAAAAGAAAAAGCAAATTAAGAGAGCTAAAGCCAACAAGTCATAAAAGGGTTATTGACTTCGGTGTGCATTATTATCTGTTAACTTGATATTTTAAAATGAGACTAGAAACATAAGCACTTTTGAGGGGGTTTTTTTCTGAACTGAAATTCTGTTTTGTTCCCCCTCCCCTAAAGCTAACATTAAATCAAAACAGATTGCACAAAAGCAAGAAAGCCAAGTAGGTCTTTTCTGAACAGCAACTGTTGTTAGCCATTTCAAACTATGTGGTGGCAATAAGTAAATGCCGCCACTTATTGACAGCCCAATCCACTATCTAGTTATACAGAAGCACTTGGATTTAAAAAGGCAATCTCACACGACCCTTGTATTATGATGATGCTTCCAAATGAGGGAGTGGGTCCCTGGTTCCTTTCCCGTGGCTGTCTATACCACTGCAAAAGGTCTCAAAGTGATTTGAGGTGCGACGAGCTGTGGTGGCTGGCATGGTGGGAATGCACTGCTCACTTGACCGCCACCTGGCTGAGTTGCTGCAGCACACTGGGATTGGAAGGGGCGCAGTAGTGGCATGGTGGAAGCTTACCAGCAGGAGTGCCTGACTGGCTCCACTGTGCCACTGGTACCTAGCCAGCCTTGCCACCACATCCCTTCCTGTCCTAACAGAGGACAGGTGAGCGACACAGCCTCACCACGACATCTGCCACTGCTGGTAAGACAGTAACCACAATCAGGGCACCATGGATCAGAAAACTACTTCAGTGTGCATTCAAAGGCCCTATTCAAGGTTTGACCCTTGCCTGCTCTGTGACCTCCTCCCTTCTCTTATGTCTTTGCTGCCCAGTTCATGTGCCTCTCATGTACTATAAGGGGACCTTGTGGGGAGCACGCTGGGTCTGATGGCCTTTTAAATGCAATTCTGGGAGGAGGGGCTACTGGTTTGTTTTCATTTTCATTCCATTGTGCATTTTGTGTTCTCATTTTGTATTTTTATGTTGTGACCCACCCTGTGATATTCGGATAAAGGGTGGTGTATCATTCTAATAAATAAATGGATAAATATAATGCAAAGAAATGTCATACAAGCAAAGCATGTTCTCTCCACTGCAGAAGCTGCCCTTACAGAAAGTGGTGCAGAGACTGGGCAACAAGAATGCAACAGAGGCATAGCTGTCAACTTTTCCCTTTTCTTGCGAGGAATCCTATTCGGAATAAGGAAATTTCCCTTTAAAAAAGGGAAAAGTTGGCAGCTATGAACAGAGGGATTGGAGCTACCAAGTGCCCCCGCGTCCTTCTCATGTAATCATACAAGGGAGGGGGTGCCTGAAAAGGGTTAATGTTCACCACCTCTATAAGCTTGTGAGAATTTGTAAAGACTCAAGCTGACATCAGTTGTCCTGATTCAAAGTCCCATGAGCTCTGGTGTGTAAACATAGGTAGCAGAGCGCCAACCGGATCATTTCAGATGTAAATTGTAGTTTTGTGAATACGAAAGGGTTATGTGGGGAGCTGCCCCATTGACTGAAATAAATAGGGCAGTGTCCATGTGGGGGGTAGAGTCCTGTGCCTGCCCCAGGGCCCCCATGCCTGCAGTAAATCACTTGATCGGGCGATAGGCACTAAATACTTGGACTTCATAAGTGTTGGATCAGACTATAAAAATATCAGCACAGACTGAACACATAAAAGAATTCTCAGCTACAAGCTGTAAATAGATCAAACAGTAAAATCTATGTTGCTTCTATAATAACTGCTACTCTACCCACGAACGGGACAAGGGAAGGTTACAAAGTGAAAGTTGTTGTTTCCTTGCTTTCACGGCATTCCCCCTGTGCTCTGTCTCCCTTATGCTGTTGGCAACTGTTCCATGGGATGGGAACCACATTTTTAAAAGGAGAAAAGACAAAGCAACATTTGGTCTTTTCTTTAATCGATTCTTTTGACTCCAAAAGAAGCACACCATAATCCTGTAAACACACATAAATTCGTGAATAACACGCAGGAGTAGTCTCATTGAGTTTGGCTGAGATGGGCTTCAGTACAACTGACTTGAGTTTAATGGGACTTCTTTTGTACCCAAAAAGTTTTTTCACATGTGCCATTCTTTCCAGCATTTCAGCCAGAATATTCTCAGTGCGGACAAAACAATGAACTGTTCGTGGAAAGAAAACTACACAATGAATGTGAATCAGAGCACTCAACATTCCCTTGCTATTCATCAGCATAGTGTCTCCCCATGAACAAATCGCAGTGAAACTATCCTTCACCATAGTTGGTGCTGTGAAGCATGCCATGTGGTTTTCATTATACGTTCAGTTCTGCTTGGAAGAGTTATTTGGCACCTCTGAGTTATCAGGCACAAAACTCTGGGGTAAATTATCATTCCAATAATTTTAAGCCTTAATAGTAGCAGATAATCACATGTAAACATATCTTAGTTCACACTTCCCATTAAAGTCCCTTAAAAGACAGAGATAGTGTGGGGAACGTCAGAGGCTGGATGTGGCCCTCCAGACCTATCTATGTGGCCCTCAGAACACCTATTCTCTCCAGGCCACACCCCCTCAGTGGCCTGCTTCAAACCCTGAGTATTTTTGCATAGCTGGATTGTGTCCTTGAGCTCTGAGACTGCCACTTTCTTGTTAGGGCAGAGGAGAAAGAGGGTATGTAGAAACTAGCCTAGTCTACAAAGGTAAACTACGTTTGTTCCTCTGCCCACTTTCGCCCCCAGCCCTGCTCAGCCTGGCATGTGGCTCTTGGAAGGTTTCCCAGAAGGGAAGGTGTCCCTCAAGCTCAAAAAGGTTCCCCATTTTTATGCAAAAATATGTTTTGGATATCTAGCATTTTTCAAAATGCTTCAAACTGTGTGGTGAAAAGTGGGGTATATATGTTTTTAATCAGCCTTGAAAATATCCCATGAAAGTTACTAGCCTGCAAAATCTTTTAGTAGCCTGCCAGAAGCTGGCGGAGGAGGGGAAAAGAACTCCAGATCACCTTCAGCAGCCCCCTGAACTTCTCTTATTACTAATGCACATCTTTGCAAGGTGTCAAAGAGGAAGCTTCCTACCTCCAGCAACCTCCCTGGTTTCTATGCTGGGTGCAGAGGAGAGACAGGACACTGGTAGTGGCATGTGTGGTTTGATGGATCTGCACTCCCTGTTGCTGCTTACCTAGACCAGGCTGGGGCAGCAGCAATGTCTGGGCTTGGAGGACACACCACCCCATCCCAGACTGGTCCAGGTAAACAGCAAAGATCTGGGTATTGGGTCCTGCCCCAGTATGCAAACCACTCCTGTAGAGCGCTCTGTCCCCTCTCCACCTATCCACATGCAATTCCTTGTCACCTGTGCTTACCAGGCCAGTGCATAAATGCAAGGCTGTTCTAAATAAATAAATGTAAATGGATATATAAGATGGTTAAAAATGGACAGCAATGCACTATCCAAAACTTTAAAACTCGGTATCCTGTCTCCAGAACTTGACTGCCCCAGAAAGCATAAAGGAAGCAGATAACAGAATCAGGTGAAAGGGCAGTTTTCCGCATTCTTGTTTATTCATAAAACTTATATCCCTCTCTCCCTTTCAAAGGAAGTCAATAATTTTAAATTTCTCTGTCAGCTGCACAATGTCACAACATTAGGTTTTGCAGTACTCAGGACAAGATAATATCTGAAAACAGCAAGGAGACTTACCCGGTGGTCTGACAATAAGTAGAGGATTATCTATAAAGAGGGAACAAGAAAATGCATGAGTGGCTTACACTGAATATTTATACCCCCTGAAGCCAAATTAAAAACCAAAATGCTACATCAAAAATGGTGGGTTGCAAAAGTTAATTTTCTTATTCCTGTTTATTTTGAAAGCAAAAATACTCCCACACAAGTCAGTCTACAAAAAATTAGTTGAGTATGCAATATTCCTTTTTTAAAAAAAAGTATTTACATTATGTTTGCCTTTATAACCATCTTTTTTCATTTATGTGAGTGAAATTAGCATATTTGTTTATTATGGATTTGTTTTTTTTTAACACGTGGCAATGTTTCAATTGCACGGCATGGGGAAGGTAGAGAAAACCATGTTGTGTTGAGCAGTAACTTGGCAACCATGAAATGTCAAGCTAGCCAACCATTTGAATAATAAGCCAACCATTTCAACAGGGATGATGATGGCAAATAACTTTTGCAATGATAGCAAGCTGTAAAGAGCTGAATGGGGATCAACGAAGAAAAACACAATTACAATATGAAACAGGGAAATGGTGGAGCTCCAAATGAACCATTCAGAAAACTCTACTCTCATGGAAATGTGAAAGAATGTGCAAAGAGGGCTAGGCTTGCTTTTTGCCATCACTCCTGGTTGCTAGCCATGTGTTGAGAGCACTAGATTGGATAGACAGTCAGGATTCCTTTTCCCCTTGCAGGGAGGAGCTCTTGCGCATAGATTGGCATGTGCATAGAGCCCTTTCCAAATCTGCAGATGGCAGTGGTGGGGCAAGCCTGCCAGATTCAGCAGGTGGCATGGCATGGCTAGATCATGCTGCCCTGTAACACACAGACAGCCCCACACATACGTGGTGTGATTAGCTACTGCTTTTCAGCAAGACAAAATTATTCTTAGGACTAAGTGGAATGCTTTCATCCATTCCCGCGACACACTTTAAAAAGTAACACAACACATTCCTTACTTACTTACTAACAACACACTAACCAGGCTGTTGCCCAATTTCATAACTCTCAAGACTGTTCATTGTAAGAATTCTAGTCCATTAATCAGTTACCGTATTTTTCTGTGCATAAGACGCCCCCATGTATAAGACAACCCCTATTTTTTTTTTGAGCCCAAAATTAATTAATTAATATTTTAAACACCAAACAGAACAACTTTGATATTTTATTAAATATTCAAAACAGTGGTATATTTAGTACCGTATATTTAAACATCAAACAGTGAGGCAAGCTGTGTAATAGCGGCTGCTCCTGTCAGCTCAGTGCAACTCCACAGTAGCTGCAGCTCCAGCTCTCCCGCCTGTATGTTGCACTTTTGTCTCAGTATTTACGGTATGTACCGTATTTACTACACAAGCGCCGGCAGATGCAAAAGCTGATCGAGGAGCTGTGACTGCCAGAGCTGCCTGAGTGAGTGCGCTTGGGGAATGAGGGGTCTGGGTAGCCAGGGGGCGGCTGAGGGAACTGGGTGGAAGGGACAATGTCCGGAGTGGGGGCTGCTGGGGGGGCAGTAGCAGACCAGTGTTTGTCGTGAGGCCAATAGTGAGGGGAGGCGGGGGGGGAATATGGATGGCGGCATGAATTTATTTATATATTTAATTGCAACATTCCCTGTATAAGACGACCCCCAATTTTAAACTTTAAAAATTTGGGGGGAAATATTGTTTTATAGGCTGAAAAATACGGCAATTGCTCTATTTAGCCTGCATAAGCAAAATCAGTGATTCTGAAGCAAGAAGCATTGCTTTTGGATGCTGCTTTTGGATGTGTTGCAGTGGACACTATCTAAGAATAGACATTCCCTTCAATGTAAGAGAAAAGGAGGGACGTCTTTTTTAAGGTAGTGTTTGCCACCTTCAGTTTTTATACCTACTTCTATTAAAAATTATCTGCTTTAAAAATATACTGCCTACTTAATCAGCAACATCTTTTAGTATTTTTTTTTTTAATTCTACCTGATTAAGGGAGCAATCCACCTACCTGGGGGTAAGTCCCACTGAACTCAATAGGACCTTCTTCTAAGTAGACAAGTACAAGGACTGAACTATTAATCGTTTAAATGTTACAGCCCTCCTATAAATCCATTATATAAAATGCTTTACTTGATTTTCAAGTTTTTAACTTTCAAGAATACCATTTTGATAGCTAAAAGTGCCTATAAATTCTATGGCAAGAACTCTAGAATCAGGTTTAGGGGGTGAACGGGAATAGAAAACAACTTATTGGAGGACCCAAGTCTGTGGCAGTAATGGCCAGTGATTATCCTGAGTTTGTTAAGGGATCAGCACATTGTATTTTGATGTTTAACTGTGCTGGCTGGCCTTTGAGCAACCATCTCAGCAAAAATAAAAGAAATAAAATATTTAACTATGCTTTAAAAGGAAAAAAAACCTATTTAAAAAGCCTTGTCAAAGAAATATCGCCATTATGAAACGGGAACAAGCTTCAACCAAAAGAGTAAAAAACTGAAATGGAAAATTGTTTCCCATATTCCTTCCAGACAATTACCTCCAGCTGCTCAGCTGCTCACAATTAAAAAACTAATTTTAAGTGTCTCGCCAATTTAGCAAAGGCACACTCAACATCCTTTTTAATTTTTTTAAAAATTTAACCTCCCAATTCTCAGGGCAATGATATCCAAGTTCACACCAGGCAGCTCTGAAGACAATTGGCCTGCACAAGGAACTAGTCAGAAATGTTAGTTAAGAGTTGGCTTCCTCTACTAGAAATGGAAAAAGCTACATGACCTACTTCCTCCCATTTGGCAGAGGATGATTGGAACCCTGACATGTCATCTTGATTCTGCAAGGTTCATGCTGAACCTCTGGATTGTACAAGCTACTGCTTCTATCACCTGCTGAAAACCATGCTTTACTTTTCTATGCATGCTTACACCATTTGTCAGCATGCAATCAGGAGGAATAATCTATGAATTAGCCACATACTTTTGAACGATCCCGGGAGATTCCTTTCTGCTCTGATCCCCCATACCACCAAATTATCTTGCTCCTGGGTTTTCTTTGTCCCTGTTCTCTGCTTTATTGCCTGCCCAGCAAGCCTGTCTCCATTCACCCTGTCTCCATCTTTTCTATTTCAAAAGATAGAGCTGGTTCACACATCCAGCAACCTAATGGGAGCACTTCCTGTCTGTGGGATTAGCACAGAGGTGAGATAATGGCAGCCATCAAATGTACTGACTGACCCATATTTACCATCAAGATTGACTCTTGAGCTTTGATTCTTTGGCAGAAATTCCAAACACATGCATGGTTTAATTCGGGGGTAGCCAACATGGTGCCCATCAGTCCCTGCCAGCATTTCCAGTGGTCAGAAATTATGGGAGTGCAGTCCAAAACAACTGGAAGGCACCATGATGGCTGTCTCTGCTTTAATTCCTTTGACATTGCCGCTAGATTTAGTGACCTTGAAATGCAACCTTGTCTACAATACATCCCACCGCCAGTTGTCTTCTTTGGCGCTAATTCTCTTTTCTTCAATTCTCTCTTCACCTACACTCTACTATTGGGGCCTATACTGTATATTGGGTCCTATAGTAACCTGTTCCTTAACCACTTTCTTCCATCAAAATCTAGTCTTCCTTCATTCCTTCCAAAAATCACAATGATTCCTGGACTCTTTCTACTCACTTGGTTATATTCAGGGGACTTAAACAATATTATTCTATACATTTCATGGTGTATTTTTAGATTTTCAACTATGGCAACCTGCCCTGTAGCTTCAGGCAGAGTTGGGAAAACATTAGCAGGGAGGAACACTGCAAGAATGTCAGGTCATGTTCTTTACAAATATAATTAGTGAAAGTCTGGGATTTTCTGAAATCAATGGAAGTTTTTAAAAGCAAGAACATAATTCCATAGCATGGAGGTAAAATGTTCACATTTGTGAAACCATACCTGATTCTGTGATGTAGGAGATTGAGGAGCTTATAGGTCCGTAACCATAGGGATTCTTTGCTTGGACTCTAAAGTAATACCTAAAGAAGAGAAAGAGAAGGGCAGAGAGAACACAACCATCCATGAAAATGGCACTAAATCCATTTATGATAATGAAGTTAGGGAAATGTCAAACAGATAGTCGCTGTGTGACATAGTATCTAAAGCGCATTGGCCCTTGCAGTTCACCATACAAGGAAATGTCACAATTTACATTGTAGTAAAATAGCTTATCTAGATCTAAGTCCACAATTATGATGAGGAAACTATCATACTGCACCCTATAGATTTCCAATAGTGCAGATCAGAATTTATAGCTAGCTGGACTATTGGGCTTGAAGGAAGGTCAAGATGCATTTCTTTCCAAAATGTAGCAGTAATTGCTTCATACCAGGTTCTGGGTAACTGGGTAGACTACCAGATACTAAAGGTAACCAGAGAGAGACAAAGGCATGTGTCAGTTTACAGACTTGGCAGACTTTGGACTCAGCTAGACTGGTAAAGAAAAAGTGATTTATATGTGTTGTATATGCGATAGAGTGGGACGCGGGTGGTGCTGTGGTCTAAACCACTGAGCCTAGGGCTTGCCGATCGGAAGGTCGGCGGCTTGAATCCCCGCGACAGGGTGAGTTCTTGTTGCTCGGTCCCAGCTACTGCCCACCTAGCAGTTCGAAAGCATGTCAAAGTCCAAGTAGATAAATAGGTACCGCTCCGGCGGGAAGGTAAATGGCGTTTCCATGCACTGCTCTGGTTTCACCAGAAGCGGCTTAGTCATGCTGGCCACATGACCCGGAAAAACTGTCTGCAGACAAACGTTGGCTCCCTCGGCCAGTAAAGTGAGATGAGTGCTGCAACTCCAGAGTCGTTCACGACTGGACTTAACTGTCAGAGGTCCTTTACTTTTACCTTTTTTATATGCAATAGAACTTTGCCCCACCAGTTGGCGACATAGAGTCCCATTTTTCTCTACCTGTTTTCCCTGTTTAAATTTACAATGTGTTTAACTGAAACACTTCTCAGTCCAGGCTGAGATTCTGAATAGTGGACCACAAGCTATCAATTTAATAAACCCCCAGTTTACCGAAGATTAGGAATTTCGCAATGCGACTACTTCCCTGTACAACAGTCAATTTCAATGGAGCTGAATCTGCTGTCAAAATTACAAAGGAGCTTAAAAAGAAAACATCAGAAAATACACTACAGCATGTAACTTGTTATCCTGAAGTGGAGAAATACTACAGCTGTAGCTGTAAACTCATGCTCAGTGCAGAAGAATGATTCACAGATAATCAGAACACAAAAGGTGCAAGCTAAAGCCAACCACTACAACCACATTGGAGAAGCCAGATACTGGTTCCTTCCACCTCACACAGGGCAAGAGAAGATTAAGCAGCATGCAGAATTCCCCACCCACCAGGAAACACTCAAAGAAAATAACAATGGAAGCAAGAGTTTCCACTGTGTTGTCACTACAATTGCATATACTACTAGCCGCATGAAACCCTGTGAATGGTACAAAGGCAATGGGCCAGATGATCTGCTCATTTTATTATTGTACCATAACCAAAATGTCAATAGTAAAAAAAACCCCAACCCTAATTACTCAAAGCACATATTGCTTGGAGAACTGTTTAATTTATGTTGCATTTTTTAATATGAATAGAGCATTGGGGGTGCTATGATAAATGGCCCTCTGATCCAATAGGGGGAGGCTGCAGAAAATCTATCACCTGACATGCATCAAGGAACTCTATTTGCAACTCCAGGTGATAGGTCAGAGTATTGAGGGAGGAGTCAGAGTAGCAGCGCGGGAACCACCTTCTGCTGCATAGTCAACAGAGACCTGGATACTGTGAGTTCAGGTCACTGGGTGCTATTAAAACAAGTCTTGCTGGATCCTGCACTTGCAGACACACACACACACACACTTCCCACCCCAACAAGAAAAAACCACTGGCATTCTCTAATTACCAGCATCGATTTGGCTACTTCATTTGCTTCTTATCCAAATGCAAGTTTTGCCAAAAGAACAGCATCCCCTGAAGGCTTCAAACCACATGACCTTCCTAACTGACTGGCTCAGGCAGGGAAAATGCCACCAAAACTTGGATTATTTCCCTTGGCAATATTCCTTTCAGCTTCTAACTAGGTTAAATGCTGCATTGCCTAGAAAAACCTAAGACAATTACCGTTCCGAGTCCTAGGCCTCCAGGCTATTACTGAGGCTGGAGACAAGGCATTTTTCAGAGAGCGGAAGGTGGTATGATAGAGGAGACAATGCTTATGGCATGTGCTGCAAAAAACACAAACAACCCAGTAAGAATACAAAATATATGATTCTTTATGAAATGAGTGTGTAGAAGTATGCAATAGTGGTCCTATCATGCCACCCTCAACTATCTGAAAAGCTAATCCCCTGCGTATTCTTATATCCCCAAAGAAAAGGACTAACTTGCTATAATAACCAAAAATTCCATTGTGTTCCATTGCGTTGCTTCTAGTGCCAATGGAAATATGACAGAAAATCCATGGGGTTAGAAGTGGTTATGCAAACCCTGGGAGGGCGACTTTTGGTGGTTTCAAACTAGGATCATCCTTGCTGTGTGTGTCTTATAGACATGCTCCTTTCCTATTGCTGTATATTTCCTCTTTCCTCTCAGGAACCTGCTCATACTTTAGGGTCTTCATAACCCTGTTCTGGGTGTCTTTGCCCTTGTTAGGAACATAGAAAGCTGACTTATGCTGAGTTAGGTCATTGGCCCAAAAAGCTCAGCATCGTCTACATCAGGGTTTCACAAGCTTCTGCATTCATTGACCCCTTGTCGAGCATATAAAGTTGTCATCGACCCCTACCCCACTTCTTAGGAATGTAAATGAAATAAAATCAAGAAATATCAATATATAATCTACATTTATTAATCATCCACCACCATTACTAGGAATAATATAATGCAAAAACTAATGAATGCTGTTGTATTAAACACTGGGAAGGTATAGGTGTTCTGTACATGCCTATGCCCTTTATTTATTAGCCTCATAGTCACTGAGTTATAGTCCTGGCATGTGGTGACAGGGATGCTATCCTTCTTGGTGATGGAGCAACAAGTGTGGAATATTCTTCCTAGAGATGCGCTTCCTTAAGAAAGCACCTGCCATATTCCACTCAGCAAGGGTACCTGGAGAAGATAGGCAAATCTTCAGGTACCCAGGTCCAACCAGTACTTTGAATTCCACTCAGTGCATAGTTCTGGTTATTTGATTTTTAAAAATATTGCTGTACAGTGAAACCTCGGTTTTCGAGTGTCTCAGAAGCCGAACAATTTGGAACCCAAATGCCAAAAACCCGGAAGTAATTGCTTCCGTTTTCAAACGCACCTCAGAAGTCAAATGGCTTCCGAGGCGCGTTTCTCCATTTTTTCAATGGATTTTGCCAACCGCCCATTGATCCTCGGTTTTTGAACGTTTTGGAAGTTGTACAGTCATCTGAAACAGATTACGTTCTAAAACTGAGGTTCCACTGTATTAATTAATTACATATGCCTATGGGTATTGTAAAATAATGAAAAATAAGCTATTCGTTTTCTTCATCATCATCAAACTCTGACCTACCTGAAACCCAGACCTGAAACCCAGCTTTAGCTCTAACATGTACAGTATCCTGGGACCCACTCCATTTTTTTCATTATGCATTTCTAACCTGGTGAGAACCACTTCAGATGAAGCCAAGTTGAAGGCCAATATACTAGAATCAAGTTTCACTCACAGCAGCAGCAGCAATTCAAAAAGTGTCATCAGGCATGTGGTTTGGGTGTGCGTGTAGACACTGTTTACTCGGACTTTTAAAAAGCTTTTGATAGACTCCCTCATGAGCAAAACTATTGGGAAGAGGAGACATCTTATTGACTGGTAACCAGTTAAAGAACCGGAAGCCAAGAGTAGGACGAAATGGGCATTTCTCACAATGGAGGCATGTATTCAGTTGGGTCCACCAAGGCTTGAAAAGAGGGTAGACAAATTCATAGAGGACAAGGCTATCATTGGCTATTCATCAAGGACAGATAGGATTTCCAGTGTCAGAAGCAGCATGGCTTTGAATACCTGTCGCTAGGGATCAATAGGGGGAGAGTGCTCTTGCACCCATGTCCTGCTTGCTAACTTCCCATAGGCATCTGGGTGGCCACTGCGAGAACAGGATGACAGCTTTGTACTGATCAAGCAGGATTCTTCTTATGTTCTCACAAAGAAGAAGGGATTGCTTAAAGGTTTGTTTGTTTGTTTGTTTGTTTGTTTGTTTGTTTGTTTTTTAGTAGATGGTGTCATCTGAATTATTCCTCTGTCCCTATCTGGCACACAGCAAACATCAACAGAGTTATAGATCTTTATGCCACAAGTCTTTCTATCTCCTTTTCTCATGACCAACGTTTAATTATTTTTTCCACTTGTCTGCAAACTGATCTGAATGTAATTAAGGGCCGTGTGATGCCTGCAGGGAAAATAAAAACAACCCCCTCATAACTTTCTTCTCCATGTAATCCTAGCTGTGGCAGACGAAAACCACATAAAAGCTTGGAACGGAGGAGAGCTATGTTTTCTTTTCTTCCCCTTTGTTTCCCTGACACAGTCCATTGCAATGTGGAAACATTCACCAGCGGTTTAAACATAGGCCCTCATTCTTTTCTGCGGCTGAATGGGCTTTCCGCAGCTCAAGGAGTGCAAGCTAGGATTCAAAGCAACCAGCTATATCCCCTTAACCTTGGGATGGGAGCCCACCACATTTCATTTCTCTGTCTATCAGATTCGTAGGCTGCCTTGCCCCCAAGGAACTCAGAGTGTTATATAGGGGATTATCTCATGTTATCTCCACCATATCCCTTTGAAGTAGTATATGGCAAGAGAGGAAAAGTTGCCCAAGGCCTCCAGCGCCACCTTTCATGCCCCCCAAATCTGGGGAAGTGATGAGGGATGGCGATATGGCTCTGTGCACTTTGAATTCAAAAGCTACCAAGGAGCAAGAGCTGTTGAAGTGACCTAGGAGGATACTTTTTGCTCAGAGTGGAAGGAGCAGGTGCGACTGCCTGTCCACCCAGCACCACTGCAGACAGCCTCTCTCTAGCAGCAGCTATTGCCGAATGATTGTCCACCATGATGAATGTCTATGCCGGGGGCGGGGATGATGTCACCACCCAGTTGCTGCAGAGCCACACTTCCTATCAGCTCCAGAAAGCATGGCCAACAGCTAAAGTTGATGGGAGTTCAGCCACATCTGGAAGGCCACAAGTTGCCTGCTTCTGGTCTAAATTATAACATATTTACTGCAAGAATCTCAGGCTCTGGTACAAGACAGAGCCAAGATGGTTGATGTTATGTACTGAGTTGAATAGGATCCAAAATGCAGCAGTCTGATTGGTCCTGGAACAATAGGATTCAGAATGCAGCAGTCTGATTGGTCATAGAACAATAGGATTCAGAATGCAGCAGTCTGATTGGTCCTAGAGCAATGCAGCAGTATGATTGGTCCACAGGAGCCACCCAATCCAGCTCCAGGTAGAAGTGAATCTACAACCTGATTGGCCTATAGGAGAATCCCGGAATTAGCCAATCACGTGCAGCCCATTGTGTAAATAATGTATATAAAGCAGATATTTTGGGGAAACTTTCATTCCTCCTCATCACTATGAGCTGAATAAAGAGCATGAAATCCACTCTCGACTCTGAGTATATTTCAGTTGATTCTGATATGATAACTCAGAGGCAAAGTGTCTGCCTTGCATGCGGAAAGTCAATCCTTGGGAGTTCCAGGAGGGGATAAGGAAAATTTGAAACCCTGGAGAGCTGCTGCTTCTGAGTGAGGACAATACCAAGCAGCTTCCTACATTCCTAAGAATGGACACAATATTTTTTAAGGGGAGAAAAGAGTGCCCCCAAATTTAATTTACAAAAAAGCCGAGTGAGGTTTATTTGACTGAGCAGTTTAGCCATGCCCAATGGGAATCACTAAGGGCCACAAATACTTCCTCATGGTGTTCTAAATGGATGTGAAGATGGGCCACAGAGCTTTGTGAGACCAGAGACTGAGTTGATGAGAAAGCCGCTTGGCAGCTGCACAGCTGCTTAATTTCCATGCATGAGAGCACAAAATTAAGTGGTGTGATTATGCAAACACTTGGGTCTGCTTAAATCCTAGAAGAGAGCTCCAAGTGGCTCGTACGCTAGAAGTCTTCAGGCTTGCCAGGAGCTCTTAACATCCAAGTCCTATGACTTGCCCACAACAAAACAGGAGTCTGAACTGCCAATGGACTTTCTTTCTTTTTTTGAAATGGAAAACAAATAGCAATCCCATGCTGCTTTCTAGGCACTCAGCCATGCACTTATTTATATTGCTGCTTTGAAATCATTGCTTGAAGGAGGAACTAGGCGTCACAAGAGACACAGAGCTGACTGCTACTGCTGTACCTCTTCCCCTTTTACCATCAAGCTTGATGCAATGTGTGGCGCAGGTAACATCATTGCCCCGCATGCTGCTCCACTCTGCTTCATTGGCTGTTGGTGGGAGAAGAAGCAATGAACAATGTGCTGACGACTCATGGCACCTTCTGCTAATGTTTTAAGTAATTTGGATGGAAGGGAGAGACACACAGAGTGGTGGCAGGTCTCATAGCATCCAGTTCCACCCTGACAACCATTTCACACATGCACCATTTCATACACTCCTGTAATCAAAAGTTTTGCACATTTCCATGTGTGACGATAGACATGTGCACTATTTTACCCCAGGGGTCCTTATAGGAAAATGGGAATTCATCCTGATTTGCTTGCGCCCCAAGGACTCTTCTGGTGCAGACACAGGCTGGACAAAAAAACCACCAGAATCAATGTAGATATTGTGGCTTAGAGCTGTGGGTTAATTTAAGCAGCCAATGAAATGCTGAATGATTTACGGTCATATTTGGCAAATCGCATTCTATTTGTATACACTTTCCAATTCCAACAACTGGAAATGAATTATTTTCCGGGAAAGCCAGAGAAGACACCATCACAAATCTTCCCTTCGAAGCTTTCTGTCATAGACCAGAATGCTGGAAAGGCAAGGCAATGTTGTGTTTGAATGTGAACACGCAAGTGGTAATATAATTAATTCTCCTATGAAAATACATCACCACACAACTGTGTAAAACAAGTGCTTAATTTAACTGCAACTGCTTGAATTTATTCCAAACAGCAATGTTCTACCATGGCTCCCTCCAGAGTCAAGATGTTAAAAACATCACTCAGCTTAATTACTGTTTCTAAAAACACATTTTAAAAAGTGATTTCATAGCACCAGAGAGAAACTAGGAACTGGACACAAAAGGAGCCCTTAATTTTAGTTGGTGAGAGTTGAATCAGGTACTAAACATACTACAGTGGTACCTCGGGTTAACAACTGAATTCGTTCTGGAGGTCCGTTCTTAACCTGAAACTGTTCTTATACTGAAGCACCACTTTAGTTAATGGGGCCTCTTGCTGCCACTGTGCTGTCACTGCATGATTTCTGTTCTCATCCTGAAGCAAAGTTCTTATCCCGAGGCAATATTTCTGGGTTAGCGGAGTCTGTAAGCTGAAGCGTCTTTAACCTGAAGTGTATGTAACCCGAGGTACCACTGTGAAATCATGCTGATTTATATAGTTGGATATATGGCCTTGATTTCTTTTCTTAAAAAAGATTTCTGCATTGCAGGGGGTTGGACTAGATGACCCTTGGGTCCCTTCCAACTTTATGATTCTTTGCTTCTATCTCACCTTGCTATCAAATGGTAGTCAAGGTAGCTTAGGTAAAAAAGATCTAACAGCATAATCCTATACATGTCTACTCAGAAGTTCACTTCCATTAAGTTCATTCCCTGGTGAGCTTAATATAGGAGTTCAACGGATATTCCATTCAGACATAACATTCCCAATATTTCAAACCAAATACAAATATGAAACAGAAAATAATCAAAACCCACCTCAAACAGAAACCACCAGAATAAATGGCATAATTAAAGAACTATCCACAGTTAAGTCCCACCCAAAGCTCAGCTAAATAAAACAGCTTTCACTTGGTGCCTAAAATATATTAAATTTGGTGCCCAGTAAATATATATGGGGAAGGTGCTCCATAGCCTGGATGCTGTTACAGAAACAGCTGCCAATATGACAGTTACCCTGTTAAATTCCAAGTAAGTGCTCATCCCTTCCCTATCATCAACTGGAAGACTGAATGATGTAGTTGTCTTGCTCACAATACAGGATCACGCCTATGTTTCAGAGGTGAGGAACCTCCAGCCCAAGAGCCTAACTATGCCCCCTACATCTCCCCATGATGTGATATATGTTCCCAGGCGTGGAGCAGGTAAATATATGGCTCAGCCAAAAGTGATGTGCAGGCACCTGCAGAGGGCTTTGCAAGACTTGCAGAGTTGTTCAGTTCCTCAGATATAAGGTCTTGCAAACAGATTAGGATTTACAAATGCAGGACAATAATAAGCATTTAAATCTTACATTAAAGCAATGGAAATCCATGCATCTACCTATTGTTGTTGTATTCCTTTTAGCATATATTTCGCTAAATCATCAGCATTTGAATGCATTGAAATATATCTATCCTAGTTTTCTTAGCTTTACTTTCACCTAAACGATAGCTTGGAAATCCACTTTGGAGAGGTATACATATGCCCAATCCTAAATGCTTGTTATTCAGAGCTACAACTGGCCTTGGTAACTTGCTTTCCCCAAATCAGAGTCCCCTCACAATATGGACATAATCATGAACACATGGTTTTAGTCAAGCTCCATCTTCCAGTTTGTGTTTGCCCAATTACAGAAATATTGCCAGTGGTCAAGGAGCTATTTTTATGATATGTATTTATTTCAGCCTGTGGGGTTCAGAGAAAACACAAATGATATTGGCTGGTGGTGCACATGTTTCTGTGCCAAAGAAAAATAATCATCCCACCCCTATGTATTCCTATACCCATGCTTCTCTATTAAAAGCCACTTGGTTTGTAAGGAACAGCTTGACATCAGTAATCTCTGACTGAAACGATGATACACTCACTTTAATGGAGACTTTAATAAACCCAGTGGACTATCATATAAAGCCCCATTTCCCTATATTGGGTGTCACTGCTTTTGTTTGAACAGATTAATGAAGCGGGAGTTGCTCTGCCAAGATCTTTGCTTGTATCTCCTCCCAGTATGGGTGTGTTATTGCTATAATTCAGAAGTGCCAAAAGGAGGACAATTCCAATACAATTTCAAGACTGAACACAATAATTCTGCCCCAGCTATACTGAGAGACTGATAAAAAAACAAATGATTTGGGTAGTTGAGTTACCAATTAAACTCAGTAGCAGCCACCAGATACTTCAAAGGTTTTTAAAAATCATTTTAACCACCTAAAGGATTCAAAAAAATGGACCTCTCAAGGAAAGGCATACTGTAAGATAGGTATTACAATATGCAAGGTCCTTCTTCTCAAATGACAACAGCATGCAAAGCAGGACTGCCTCTGATGATCTTAGCATCTAGGGAAATGCATATGGAGAAATTGGTTATGGCGGCTAGAAAAAGCCACACACACACAATTGACAGCAAGGCAGCTGAAAGCCTCTCCAGCTTTGTAGCATTAGTAGGCCTCTCATCTGCCAGTTTTCTTTCTTCCTCCTACCCAACCTGTAAGTCTGGGAAAGTATGGAAAAAGAGCAGCCGAGAGGCCCTCCATAACTTTTCTGCTCTCAGCAATGAAGGTTTCTGAGCATGCTTGGACCCTCCACACTCAACAGGAACTCTGGAAATCATAGAATCCACCCCACCTCCCGGTAAATGAATTAGAAGGAATTTAAAATATGTTTCCAGAGTTCTCATTGGAAGAAATTCTGCAACGGTTTGTGAGCAGCCTTCAGCTTTAGCATAGACTGCTTCCCCTCCACCCCACATGCATATATCTCTAACAATTTGGTACATTATGAAAGGAAGGGGAGGAGGGGAACTGGCAGATGAGAGAGTTGGTGCTGAGCCATTACAAGCCAAGGTGAAATTTGAGGGTGACAAGGATGGTTTTTCAATGGCTTGGTGACTTCTGAACTCTATTTTCGTGAAATTATTTTCCATTTCTAACACTAACATACCGTATTTTTCCATCTATAAGGCACCCCCATGTATAACAAGCCCCCTATTTGGGGGGACTCCAATTTAAGAAAATGGGGGGGGGGGGAGATACTATCCGTGTATAAGACGAGCCCATACTTTAAACATTATTTTACAGTAAAAACATAGTCTTATACACGGAAAAGTACGGTACGTACCTATTTTATCATTAGGCCACAAACAATTTCAAACTACATTCCGAAAACATATCAGTACCTTGTGTTCGGCTTCAGGTTTTCAATGGGCAAATTAGTGCTTCCTGCAGTCTTAGTTGACCACTTGTTCCTGATGAAGTCGTCGTAAGATGCACTGTAAACTAAATATCCTGCCAAGGAAAGGGGAGAATATGTCCATCATCCATTTGAACACTTATTTACTCCCCTACCTGCCCTTTGTCTCCATCACCAAGGGGCAAAAAGATCCTGTTAGGGGAGACAGTTCCTCTGAAGCCAAGAAAGGCCCATCAAGACTTTCCTTCTTTTTTCAACTATTTGAAAAATATCACTCAGCCAAAATTTTATTTGAAAAGAACTTTCAGTTACAGAATTGGGGCAGGGAGGTGAAAAAGGTGTGAAAAGAAAGGAGAGGGCTTTTTTTAGCCTCTCCTTTAACTTCTGGCAGTTTCTTTCTCTTTCTTTCTTTCTTTCTTTCTTTCTTTCTTTCTTTCTTTCTTTCTTTCCTTCCTTCCTTCCTTCCTTCTTTCAACTCTTTGTAGGAGAGGAGTGATGTCAGCACAGGAAAATTCACACCCCATCCTAACTTCTTTCAACAGTACACTCTTTGACACTTCTTCTACTTCTGCACTGAAGCAGAAAGCTAAGCCTACTGGCAACTCCCAAACAGACACACCTTCACACAGGTTATCAGAATTACCTTGTAGGTGCTCCACCTGTCCATGTCCAGCAGCAACCTTCACAGCTTACAATACGCTCTTTATTCACTTCATTGGGATTAGTTGTTTACATTCCACATTGCATTTGTGATATGTTATTTTCTCTTCGGCTGGCTTTGAGCCAATGCAGCTGGTAGTCTTTTCTTGAGCTTTCACAAAGCTGGAAATCACCAACCCACTAACCTAATCTTAAACTAGATCAATCTATTTTCAGAGACATTGGCATGTGGTCATTAATATGTTAGCAAGTTTTAAAACACCAAATAATATAACGTTGGTGTTTTGTAGTTTGCGATTTCTTTTTGCAGCCACTGGATAAATCCAAAACTGAAACAGAACATTGGTTGCTGTTTCATTCAACTGTAGTATTAACGGCTAGAAACATGTTTGATTCCAAATACTTCTTCAAACCCGCACTGTGCTGAGCTCCCTGTACCTTGCACCTGATCAGAAACCAGAAGTGGTGCTCAGAGTTGCCTCATCTACCACTACTTCCTTTTACACTGGGCAAAATGACTTTGCTCTGGGTAGGCAGTGCAAGACAAAACAACCACCAGTTCCCAGTCCAATATTAATGGCCAAGAAATGGAATAACTGTACCTGTGACCAGATCCCCCTGAGTAGGCTTAGCCCAGTCGACAATCACAAAGGAATGGCAGCCTTCCACCGCTACTATGGTGATATTGTGAGGGGCATTCTGAGGACGCATCTCTATGCCTTTTAGGTCACTGGGTATGAGCTCAGCCAGGCTCTCCACTTGGAAGTGTTCTAGTGCCTCTGTCAAAGAGCAAGGAGCTGCTGGGTCTTTGTTTAGATAAGTCACATAAGGAGCTGGAAGAGACAGAGAAAGAGAATATTCACTCCAAAAGTCTGTACAGAGAGATGGATTATTAAAAAAAGAATTCCTGACGTTCAAAAGATTTTTTTCCAGTGTATTGAAACTGCAAACCAGATAAAGTATACATTTGTTTTTTAAACACTGTAAATTAGACATTCATTTCCTGGATTTAGAATTTGTGTATTTTCCTACCATTTGCTAAAATTTTCAAGGATACAGAGTGATGCCACCTGGAAAGCTCCTAGAGCGGTATGAGAAGGCACATAAACCTAGTGCTGAGGAAACCACCAGCATGGCAAATATTCATTGTGACTAAGCCATATTCTGATGGCAATAGATGGAGAGCAACAAGGAACTGGTGCTTATTAGGGTTTGTTTCTGACGCTCAGCAGCACTGCGGGATGTTGCACTAATGCTTTATACTAAGGATCAGCAACTGGTGGCCCCTGGGATAATTCTGGCCACTTTAGGGACTCTATTTGCTCCCCCGGCAGTTGCCAACCTAGAAGCAAGAGGCTGTATGAAATGAGCATGATCATTTGGGGAGTATTCTTTGGGGAATAGTAGTGGGGGTGAGACTCTGCACCTTCTAAAGTGGCCTGCTAACTTAGAGGATAAGCAATCTGTTCCTGTATCATTTGGCTCAGCCAAGTGACCTCTTTAGGGTGCACTGACTTCGCTCTGCCTCAGCTTCGTCTGCATTCAGCAACATCACTGCACTTACTGATTGGTTGGGATCATTTCAAGGAAAGGAGGACATAAAATGGCACTGAAAATGCAGTAGTCAGGGGAAACAGTGGTAGCAAACAGACATTAGCCACACTAAAAAGAAAGAAAAAGAGAGAGAAAAGGAATACAAATTGGTATGGAGGAGAACCATATTGGCCCCCCTCAAAGCCTATTAATGTCTTTCCCCCCCTCAAAAAAAACGCCACACACGTGTGAATGAACATTTGGCATACAATCTATAAATTGTATTTCTATTTTATAACAACATGATGCTCACTCCAACATTGCTCAGGAATTAATAGGCACATTTATTCCCTCAAAGGTCATCTTCAAGTTGAAAGATGTTTTACTGTAGTCACTGGAAATGTTTATTCAGCGACAGTTTACAGATTTTGCTAGAGGGGTAATTTTTTCCTCTTTCTCCCCTTAAATGCCTTGAAATGTTTATATAAGAGCAATGTTCTTAGTTTATCTTGTTAGATTTCATGCCCTCCAGGGAGCTATTTTCCAGAATGTGTCATGTATTTATCTTTAGACACTCCAAGGGCTCTCTATTCCCAAATGACTGAGAAACCCTGTCCAGGAGAGGAGAGGGAGGCCAGTCAACTGCTCAAAAGAGATTAGCTGAACAGCTAGTCAAAGTCTTGATTGGTATAAAACCATTTTATGACACACACTCTCTCTCTCTCTCTCTCTCTCTCTATATATATATATATAAATACTAATTAGGTCACTAACTCTGCCAAGTGGCATCTAAGGACTCTGGGGTGGACATTTTACATCATTGTCCCTGCAGAGCCCTCATCAATCACCACTGTTGGGAAGAATCAGGGGCTGCAGAATGTCTGTCGTCAGTTTGAGGAGGAGCAACACTTCAAAGCCTATCCATAACATTTCTGTGAACATTTCCATTTCTGTGAACAGCACACTAGAAGCAAGCCTCGCTGCTGCTCAATTCAGTTGTGAATTGCCAAAATTTACAATAGAAACAGATTGATAGCCCAAAGCAGAATGCCCAGTTGGGCCTTCAAGGACACAGAGGCCTCCATTGGCTATTTCCGAAGTGGGTGAGGAGGAAAGGAGACAAAGTGCATACTTTGCAAGCACCTGCCCATAAAAAAGCACATTGAGCTTTGTGTAAAATGCTTCTTTTGGTTTTTACAATCAAGCGGTATACAAATTTTATGAAATAAAAATAAAGCAATTCCTTCTCACAATTGAGAACTCTGAGGAATCTGTAACTGTTACCCCTGTTGGGAAATTTTATTGTCACCCCAATGTTTACTTCCTTCTTTGTTTCTTCAGCTACTTTTCTTTTTGTACGATGGGACTTTTAACCCAGAGATAAGATTTGTCCTGACCACTGTCGCAAAATCTTAAGATTTCTCTCTCCTCCCCCACCTTAAAAAAGGCTTTTCCTTATAGGCCTAAACTAGAAATTCAAAGGAGTGCTTTATTCCACATTATGTAGCAAACTTTAATGAAACAAATACACATCATTTCAAACAACAGGGGATCAGATGTTTGCAATTACACCAAGATGCAGAGTGTCTTAATATCTTAATATCTCTGACTCTATGTTTGTTCTCTCTCTTATGAGTATGGTTTGCTTTCTGCTAAGAAAATCTAATGAAACTCAGTTCATTACTTTCTAGCTTCTCCCTTCCTGGAAGGTTGACTTTGGAGCAGAATGAAGCTGAATCAGTTTCAAAAGAGGGAAAATGACTTGCCTGGTGAAGTGCAAATGTAGGACTGAGAACCATTCATACCTTTCTTTCTGCATAGACCATCTCTTTTCCTATAAGTCAATAGTTTCTGCATTTGCATCTGGCGTGATTATTGATTTTAGGAAAATATTTCCCAATCAGAATGTGGGAACATGCACACACTCACTATTTCTAACTTAAGTGTCCCTATTTGGACCATTCTTCTGCATTATGTGTTTCCTTCTTCTTAAAGACAGCATTTCTTCAGCTGATTTCTCTTCCAAGTAGTGTTAGAATTTGGCATACTGACCAAATGATCAAGGGGTGAGAACAACACCCTTATAAAGAAAGGTTAATCGTCATCAAAATCTTTTACCATGTGTCAGTCTGCTTGTGAACATAATGTGTCTTTTCCCCCTCAACGGTTCTTTAACTGAGGGTTTGTTTATCTTTTGAGAAGGGGGACTGCTTCCATAATTTAGCCACTAGATCCTAAGCAATAAATAACTCATAGCCACTTCCCTCCTAAAACACATTGCTTAGTGACAACATACAGGATACAGTAGTAACATGATAACACGTGATTCTTTGAATCGTACTGATTGCTTACCAGTGAAACGCCTCTTTCCAGCAGCGTCATATTCTAACAGAGGATCCGAGCCCACCACACTGAACTCGGGCAATGCTTCTGTGGTGGTGGTCGTGGCAGTGGTTGTGGTGGTTGTGGGCGCCAAAGTGGTTTCAAAAAGCTCATAATCTAGATAAGAAAGAGGATGAGGAGCATCAAAGGAACATCCTTATGAAAATTCCTCAGTGATTTTTTCCCAACATACATGTTTGTATTATGGGATCATTTTTGCAAAGCATTTCCCCTAATATAATGCATGTTAATCTTTTCTACACTAATATGTGGACTTTTACGCACACTTGGCTGGAGAACTGCGCTGCAAAATTTGGAGAAGAGCCAACTGTGAAGGCTAGCTGTGTTTCAGTTCGCATATTGTTTCCGAAAGTGCAAATCAGGTAAGTTCTCCTGTAACAGGCGCTCACCGCTTTCCTGGTGGGTGTCAATTGCAGACCCTCGCTCTCCGCGTCCTTCCCAGAAGCTGGAAGGCACATGGTCACTGGCTGGTGGAGATTTCCCTCCACTGCCCCCGTGCCAGCACAGTTATGGGGGCGTGACTTCTTGCACAGTAAGCCAGGTTCAAACGGGCCAATCAGGACCCAGGTTGTGAGGGAATTCCTTGCTGGCCAGCCAGCTACTGCCCACTGACATGCCAAGCCGGATAGTAACACATAAAAGGTTAGCCATGCATGGCTTCTGCAGCGCAGTGTTTGCCTGAGTCTAGTTATCTAGTTATCGGCGATGGGAGGATGGCACTGTGACTGGTTCCACAAATGTAAACTGAATCAAGTTTCTGCTGCCTCCCTACCCTGGTCCCCTCTCTATTTTCCTTTAGATGCCAGACAAAGGCTGCCCTGTGTACCTGGGCTTTTGGCATTTCCTTTCTCGTTCTGCCCAAGTTGTGTCTGCTTAGGTTTGGCAGCTGGGCAGCTGGGACTGTTTTAATTTGTGGTGACTTGCTTTATTAGCAACATTACTTTCCTGCTGCTTTGTTTTGCATCTCTTAATCCACTTTTTCCTTTGAGCTCGTTTGAATGGCTTGTCTTAAGCACTTGTTGTTAGTTACTTCAAATGTTGTTCGTGGGGAGGAAGGCGGTGTACATATGTTGCAACATGAAAGAGTGGCAACATGAAAACGGGCCTTTTCTGCAGTAGCTCCCCATTCGTTGGGTGCTTTCCCCAGGGAGGTTTGGCTGGTGTCTTCATTATACACCTTTAGGCGCCAGGCAAAACATTCCTCTCTTCAACCAGGCCTTTGGCTGATTGACATCCATCCAATACACTTTAAAATGTGTCGTGGGAGGGGGAATTATTGGTTTGTTTTTATTCTTTTTTATTACGTATTTTGTGTTTTTTATCTGGTATTTTTATGTTGTGAGATCTACTGATATAATTATAACAATAAAAATAAATAAATAAATAAATAAATAAATAAATAAATAAATAATAGGTTGTTGTTCTGAGAGCCTGAGAGTACTAAAAACAGAACAGCAAGCTACACTTTCTTGTTCAGATGTATTTAGACCTGAGTGTTGGCTCTATGCTATCAGATCATAGAATCATAGAATCATAGAGTTGGAAGAGACCACAAGGGCCATCGAGTCCAACCCCCTGCCAAGCAGGAAGCACCATCAGAGCACTCCTGACATATGGTTGTCAAGCATCTGCTTAAATTCCTCCAAAGAAGGAGACTCCACCACACTCCTTGGCAGCAAATTCCACTGTCGAACAGCTCTTACTGTCAGGAAGTTCTTCCTAATGTTTAGGTGGAATCACAGTGCAGAAAGGAAAGGGATTCAAAGCACTTCAGAAAAGGACTTTTACCTCCATCATATATCACATATGACTCTGTAGTTCCCGCCACATCTGCATCAAGCCCTGAGAATGTATCTATGGAAAGAAGAAGACATCGGAATGATGAAACAGGTCCCCCTTTGCCCTAGAGATTTCCTAACAACATTGCACTCAGTGCAAAGCTTTATTTTTCCTATACAAATGGATGACAGATAATCACTTGTATGGGAGCTAGTAAAGATGCTATGCTCATGAGCTACTTGCTCCTATCTGCATAGTTCTATTCTAGTATATTCTGTCCCTTGGTTATGTTAGAAAGTGGCAGAATGTTGGACACTGGGGCTTTTATATATAGATTATTGTTAAATGGATGCCTTCCTTTAAAACATTAATTACAGATACTATTCTGTAAGAAGCACAACTGTGCAAACAATTAGATTTAAACCTATAACTATAACAGCCTAGTAATATTTGCCATATTTTTCTATCAAGTGCTATCAGAATACATTTTATAGTTATCCTTAAACAAGTTAATATTTTTTTATGTCAACCAGATTCCCAAATGTTTCACTTTTTTAAAAAGCCTATTTATGGCAACTCTTCATAAAACAGACTCTAATCCACTGCTTAGAAAATGTTAATATTAATCTGATTCATGGTAAAGCAAATGGTTAATGCCTGGCTGATCAAGTTCAATTTTCAGTAGCAAACAAGCAGATGTAAACGATATCTGAGCAATAGCATTGTTTTTGAAGCATAACCAGTATTTTATTTCCTGGTTCTGCCCTTACATTTTATATATTTCAAAAGCAGTTTAATTAATGTAACTGTTGTTTCCATGTCAAAGCAAACCCTGGGGAGCAGGGAGTAACAGAAAAATGGTTCATTCTTCTACAAAAGCGTTGCCAGCATTTCTGCTTACGAGCATATTAACCACATCATTTTCACTTGAAGCTTGTCCCCTGACGGTACATCCAACCACTCACTTAACCCCCCCCCCCAACAAGCTTACAGAAAGTCCATTGGGCATCAATCCAGTGAATTCTGAATGCACTGAACAAAGCTAATTGAGAAAAACACTAGCTTTACCAAGCATCTTTAAAAGAAAAAAGGAAAATTAACACAGCCAGCAAATTACTGAAACTCAGATATGCAGGAAATATGAAAAGACTGGTCCTTTAATACTTTCATGCTTATTACTGTTCTTCAAGTTTATAGGCCTATATTTTCCAGTAATGTGATAGCAGCAGTTATAAAAGTGGCTTTTAATGGCTTTGTTGACTAAAGTTCCTCAAAGAAGTTGAGCCGTCTGGAGTTTCAGTGCCACATAAGCTTGGGCTCCTCATGTATTCTCTGACTATAAAATAGAATCATATCTGGTAAAGTCATCTTTATAAATCCTGAGCAGGAAATTGGACCAAAGGGTTAGTAGAACCCACAGCAGCATTTTTCACACCACATTTTCTTAGCCTGTTTGGAAACATGTCAATATATCGGATTCCTGAGAAATGACAGTGTATTCTGTTGAGTATGCTGCTTTGTTTTTCCATCTTGAGAGAACATTCTGGAACTTTCTTAGCAGGCTAATTTTTACTGCATTTGGTAGCAATATACATAATGTACGACTGCATCCATCTTCAGATGTGGTTCTTGAGTAGTGGTCTTTTTTGCAATGCTCTCTCCATTATTGCTTTTGTCAACCAGCCAGCCTAAGTTCAGCAGAGCTCGTACATTTATCCTTCATGGAAATGTTCATAACACTCCAGGTGCCTTGCTACACTGCTCAGGTGTTTCAGTGTGTAAGAAGCAAAAATAGCTCAGGCAGCATTCTGTTTTTCCACACTTCCATCTGAATTACAGGAAGAAGAGCCCTTGAAATCTTGGACTTCTCAACAGGGACAGCTGTTTATCTTGCAGAGCATCAGTCCCTCAATAGATTTGCTTTACTCCATAAATGATATTGTGTGGTTAGCAGTGCTAGGGCCAGGCCAGCTGGAGAAGTGGTAGCTGAAAAGAATACACACAGAGAGAGAAATCAAATTCCAAAATATTACTTAGGCAGATATCACCCTAAGCACGTACATATCCAAAGCAAGAAGTCTTTGCATGCTTATTCATTAATTTTGGTTTGAGGAGCAGCTCTGATCACATGTGTGCACTTACACAAACATTGTGTTCCACAGAGCAGACTCTAACAATGCAATATATGTGGAAAGCACCTCACTGATATTGGAGCTCCATATATGCCTCAGAGCTCCCATGGGGCTTGAGATCAGGGACGCAAACAAGAGAGAAAAAATAATGACATAGACTTGGATAACATTTAGCTGCGAGTCCTGTATGACCTGGTCCCTGTTTTCTGTCTTGCTCATTCCCACCTGGCCTGAGAAAATGTGGCTCTGACTGACTCCAGCTACAAAGGCAGTGGCTGCGGCTACTGATTTAAATTTTGTTTAAGTTTTGGTTTTAGTTTATTTATATGCCATCTTTCCACAGTGAGCTGTGCCAAAAGCAGCTCTCAACACACACCAATATACATCAGAATACATAACATGTAAAAAAAATCCAATTCCAACAAACTAAAATAAGACAAAATCAACAATTCAATTTTATAATAATATTGCAATGTACAGAGAAAATCACAAAGGTATTTACTATAACTTGGTTTGGTTCAGATACAATATGTACAAGGGCTCATGCAAAGCATTACATTTGAAATACTAAAGGTATCCCTTGGTGCCGGACAGCTGGCTGTTATTTAGTTCCTGGAGAAGAGGAATTGCTTGTTAAACCACTGTGGGAATTGCTTGTTAAACCACTGTGGGAATCTGAGTGGAATAGGGGATCTCCTAACAACTCTCAGCATCCTTTAGGAACTACAGTTCCCACGATTCTTTGAGGGGAGAAGCCATTACTGTTTAAAGTGGTACGATACTGCTTTAAATATATAGTGCAGATAGCCCCTAACAGGCAAAAGAACAAAAGAACGTGCCTGGGCTCGTTTGGGAGGAAAGGTGGGGTAGAAAATTAATAAATATTTTCCCTGCACACCAAGAGGCAGGGGGCTGGATCTTCTCACCAGGCTAGGTGGTTCACAGCTGGCTCCCTCATCTCTCCTCCAGAGAGCCCGGCCAATAGTGCTAATGAACAATAGTAATTTCATTCAGATCTATTTATTTTTAAAACACCCTCAAACAGAGATTACTCACCTAGTAGAAATTTGAAGAGAAGGGGAGGATCATTCCCTTCTTGTTTTTCTTGCTGAGATTCTGCTTCCTCTTTCAGGTTCATGGTCAGTCATTTTCGTCTAACCTCTTCTTTGTTACCCCAAGTGCTCCATCCTCATCCCGTTCTTGTTCCTTGATACTAAATCCATTTAGTGGCCATTTTTATAAGTAATTCCTTAAGAGTCTTTTATTATCCAGCTAAATGCAGGAAGCCATTTCATGATGTGGTGTTCCATGGTGAAGGCTTCGAAATTCGAATGGGTATAATACGGATGGTGACAAGATGATACACATTCAATGTCCTGACTGCCTTGATATTTATGGAATGGTTAACCTACCATAGTGCATCTTTACAATCATTTATTTGATTCATTGGTCATTTCCCTTGAAGTCTCAAAGTGACTTGCAAAAATAAAATTTCAGTGCATAGTACAAAAACAGTCAAAACTAGATTAGCAACACTAAAAATGATAAAGTGACCACTTGGTAAATCAGTCATCTGTACAGACTTGCCAAATCTTACCACACTTCTCCCCACTCCCCTCAGCAAGAAATGGGATTCACCAAACTTCTTAACATCTGGTAAGTAGTGACATGCACTCCATGGTAGCTCCATGATGGTAGTGGCAGGGATACAATATAAAGCAGAGGATGCTAACCTCAATATCAGGCCTGGGGAATCCATGGCCCTCCAAATGCTGTTGGATTCCAACAACCATCAGCTTCCACCAGCATTGGTCAGGGATAATGGGAGCTGTAGTCCAAAAACATCTTACAACCATAGGCTCCCCTTCCCTGTTCTATATGATAAACGCATCATTTAGGTCAAGTCTTTACCCTAATGCGGTGGTTCCCAGCCTTTTTTCTTGGCCACGCCCCACCTAGGCACCTCTAAAATCCTGATGCCCATGACATATAAGTCTTATTATTCAAAAAGTGAACTCCTGTTCACGTGGAGGAAGCCTCAAAGGCCATTCACTGTTAAAAACTCATTCTCAAATTGCCCCCCTTAAAAATCAAATTGCCCCCCCTGTGGAGCGTGTGCCCCACGTTGGGAACCGCAGCCCTAATGTCTTATCAACAAAGCAGCCGGCAGGTTTGTGTGCTATTTTGGCATACCCACCCAATACTCATTAGGAATGAGATTTAGTTTTACACAACTAAAGACCAGGATGTGCTTCTCCTCCTGGTTTTAAAGGATGGTATGCAATATTCTTCCATCTCTGCTAACTCAAGCAACATGATGATTCATCACCACAGAAAATGGGAGGAAATGGGAGGGGGCACATCTTGGTTTGTTGCTTCATCCATGGCCAGTGTTCATATAAGGTACCTGTCACCCGAATCTTACCTGTCTGCACTGTGACTGGAACTATTTAAATAGAAATACCACATACATATACACATAAACTAGCATAAAAGTCAGTACCTTCGGAATTGCATTCAGGCAGACCGTCAAATCCTAACACAATATTCCCCTCTTCATCATACTCTGCGTAAGTCCCAGGCGGGCAGGTAGGCTGTGGTTTCTCAGTTGGTGGCTCAGTAGTTGTTGGTTCAGGAGTGGTAGGTTCAGGAGTGGTAGTAGTAGTGGCAGTAGTTGTCCTCACGGTGGTTGTGGTGGTGGAAGGAGTGGTTGTTTTTTTAACCATTTCAAGGCCTATCAGCGGCTTCCCTCCAAGGCTGATGATTGGTTTATCTTGTGCATTTGCTACAGGTTTGCTAAATCTCCCATGCCCAAACAACGGCAAACCATCTGGGCTTACTACAGGAGCTCCTTTGGAATCTAAAAGAACAAAAAAAAGGCAAAAATTTACCTCAGATACAGTTAATACCATGAAGTTTTGCTTCGTGGCCTTTGAGGGACTACTGGGGCAGAGGCAGAGGGATTGTTAGGAAGAATAGGTACATACTTCTGTTGCAACAAAGCTAGCAAGATATAGGGGCTGCCCTGTAACTTAAGAAGAGACACGCTGAATCAGGCCAAAGGCCCATTTAGTCCAACATCTTGTTCTCACATGGGCAAACCATATTCTCACGGGAAGTCCATAAGCATGACCTGAATGCTGCAGCACTCTCCTCACCTGCAGTTCCCAGCAAATGATATTCATAGGCATGCTGCATTGGTATCTAGAGAATACCAAACGCACACACAATTTCCCATCTTTTTCATAGCTTTGTATTGTATAGATTGCTATGCCAATGGGCTCTCTTCTGCTCATCAGATAGAAAAAGTATCAAGTAACTCAATAGAACAGGGATGGGGAAGATGCTGCCTTTCAAATGTTGTTGAACTCCCAGCAGTCCTGGCCAGCATAGTCAATGGTCACGGATAATGAGGGGGTTTGAAGTCCAGTGACACCTGCAGAGCCACAGGTCTCCCCTCCTGTGTTACAAGAACCCATACTCTGAATAACCCACATTCCGCCCCGTGTTCATTTTGCTGCTTACCAACAATAGTCCGGCCATCTCCTCCTAATTTCACTCTGAGAGGTTTCCCCTGGGAATCTTGGAGGTACCTTCCTTCAACATTCAGCACCAGCCCTCGGTCAAGATCTACAATCTAAAAGCAATGTGTAGATTGAAAGGCTCTCCAACGTGAAATAATATAACGTTAAATCTTAAAAGTATTTTGTATTTTCAAATAAGGTCACCCTACCCACTTTATTCCTTGTGGACCATTTATTATTTTCTGTCCATTTCGCTTTCCATTAGTACCAGGGACTACTTTATTATTTTGATCTGGTTTTGTAGTTAGATTGGGCCTGCCACCATTTCCTGAAATATATACAACACAAAGCATGCATTATCCATTACTTTGTCCATACTCTGTCCATTCAGTAAAATTATAGTTCCAAATATTTATAATAACACAATATATATTTATTTAATAAAATTGGTATGCTATAAAACTATAAAAAACTATAAAACTATAAAACCCCAAAGCTGTTTAATAAAACATATGTTAACATATAAATGTATTTTATATACATACTTGTACAATATATTCATTTATGAAATAATGCAAGTATTCCATTGGGATGCAGGTTTAAAAATCAACTTGCAGTGATTCTAACAGTTAGCATACATACACTGATTAAACTATACAAGCCCCATTATATTCAGTGGGAATAAACTGGATATATGTCCAACACACTGGTACAGATTTGTGATTTTTATGGTCTGACATTAGGGACCACTACGATTTTACTATGGGCTTCTTTACACATTATATTTAGGCATG
Source organism: Podarcis bocagei (assembly GCF_964188305.1). Taxonomy (NCBI): domain Eukaryota; kingdom Metazoa; phylum Chordata; class Lepidosauria; order Squamata; family Lacertidae; genus Podarcis; species Podarcis bocagei. Next base: position 55,879,635 of record NC_138127.1, on the reverse strand, counting down.
GGATATTCTTATGTCATAGTAGATTTCACCTGCGGATGTTTTTTGTCTGTTTTTCATCAAAATTCTACATACTAGCTAGATATACAGGATTTGTGTGACCAATAATAAATCAATTTAAGGAATAAAATTCAGTTGACCTATCAGGTCATACCCTGAATAAAACTATGAAAGTCTCTGCATACTCACCCACTAGTGATCAGGTCTACCTAATATTAGGTTTGAATTGAATAATCTTCTGCAGAAATAGTGAATTAGGACACACTAGGGAGACATTCTGAGAGAAATGGCCAGCTGGGAGCAGTGAGATTTGGGGATGGGCCAAATGAGGCAAGGAATTAAAGAGCCCCTTAGCGAAGTAGGTGAACTGATAGATAGTTTCAGAACAAAACAATTTCCACTGATGAGATCTCAAAGCACAACGTTTGGGAGCATCTTATAATAACACATATTCTCCATAAAAGGATTAGGATGGGAAGAACACCCAGTTAACAAGCATTAATACAAGCATCACCAATGCATTACCTTGCCTGTTAGGAAGCCTAAGCTGCTGTCGTTGAGAAGGGTTGGATAACCTTGAGTTTTGTGTTCGTTGATTGGAGGACACTGAGGATGAAGAATGTGTTGGAGAAGCAGAGTGACTGGGATGAAGCTGAGAAGATCCAGAAGTAGAACCAGAGGAACGTGGTGAAGCCAAGTTCACTTTAGGCAATGTATTCAATTTGTTAGAAGACTGGGAAGACCTGGAAGTTAAAACAGTAGAGCTACTCAATGCAGTGTTCGATGTTTTAGAAGTGGGCTGTTCCTGTTCCTCCTCCTCATCTTGTTTGTACACTTCCTCCTCAGCAAATTTTGCTTTGGGGGACAATGCAGGGCTTGGTGATTTACTTTTATCACCAGCAACATTGTTATTTAGGCTTTGACTGCCCCCAGAAACCGAAGAAGAGGGCCACTTTGCTGCTGGAGATGTTGGATTTTCCTCCATTTCTGACTGGTCATAATCCTCATAATCATCATCACTGTTTATCAACTGATGTGTTTTAGAGGATGACATTTTGGGAGAAAGTTCAACTTTTGTTGGGGCTGGCTGCAGGAGTCCATATTTTTTGTCTGTTTGAGATCCTGTCCTAGTAGGGACTCTGGAGCCAGATGGATAACGGGGCACTGAAGGATGAGTTTGTCTCAGAGAAGTTGAGGATGATTTTGAAAATAAAGAAGTTTCTCTGCTGTAGTGATGGTCTTTGTCTAGGTCTCTGTTAGAGGTAGATGCTGGCTGAACAGATTTGGATTGATGAGGAGATGCAGGCAATTTATAGGCATCAGATGTATCTTCACTAGATGCAATAATCTTTGACCCAGTATGTTTTCCTGGTGACAGACCTAAACCTCTGGAGGAGGTTAAAGACTCTCGCTGAGTTGAAGATCTTTGCCCAGATTTACTAGTCTGAGACTCAGAATGCTTTGAAAGAGAGCTGGTTCTTCCCTGAGATATTCTCCTAGATGGAGAGACTTCTTTGGCAGGTATTGAATAAGAACCCTTCTGTTCCTCTTTATCACTTGCCTCTTTATAATAGTTTGCTTCCAACCTGTCATCAGCTCTGTCTTCTAGTTTTTCATTACTCTGGTGGGATGATAGTGTAAGGTGGCTCCTTGAATGTTGCGACTGATCCGTTGATGCTTTTGAGGAATAGCTGGTTTCTGGATGAAGAGTTTTACGGGATAAAGCATGTGACCTTCCCATCAATGGTTTTTTAGACAAAGGTGAGGCTTGCTTCAACTTAGGAGGTGTATCTTTGCTCTCAAGATGGTCAGGTTGATATTTAGACGCAGGAGGCTGTAAAGGAACTGACTTTTCCATGGATGTCCTTAATAAAGAATCAGAAGATGGAGATGAGCCTCTGGACCTTGAACTATGGCCATTTGTTAACTGAGAAGAAACACCGGAATTATGGTTTGTTCTGCTTAATGAAGGGGATTGGCTAGACACTGAAGACACAGCATCAGAGTGTTGAACTTTAAGTGAAGAATCTATATCTGTAGCCTCTCGTTCTTTGCTATAGTTTTCTTGTATAACTCTGTGATGATTCTTAGGTTCAGCCAGAGAACTCCTCCTTTTGGTATAGTCCACTGAAGAAGATTGTTTAGAAAAGGATGGTGAATAAGCATTAGGAAGAGTTGAAGGCAGAGGACTTTCATCTTCATCCTCCAGTTCTTTGTCTTTATTGGAATTGGACCTATGATTACTGCCTGATGCCAAACGTAAACTGGACTGAGGTTGAACCTTTGAGGACTGTGTAGTAGAGGGGCTTTTCGGGGGTGGAGTCCTGGTACCATATATATTACTGCCTTTGTTGGCAAATCTGTTGGCAGTAAGGGCTGATCTATATTTGAACAAATTAAAGCGTTCAGATGCAGACAAACTTGAAGAGGACCTAGAACTGAATCTAGAAGATGGCCTTCTTCTGTTCTCTTCATCTTCTCCTTCATCATTTTCACCAGTATTAACATCAGAACCTTCTTTTCCCTCAGCCTTACGTTTAGCAGATGAGCTACGTGAGTGAGGTAAAGTATGAGTAGCAGCAGCAGCAACCGCAGAAACTCTCGGATCTCGTGGCACATGGCGGTTAGAGTGCAGGAGAGGCCTCGTTTGCACAGATGCAGATGAACTGCCCTGAGGAGAAGAGAGCCTAGAACCTGGTCTTTGCTCTCTTTTTTCGGTTTCTTTGCTTTTATCAGCGTCAAAAGCATCACTGGTATCAGGGGAAACTAGTTTATAAGAGGGATGGTGTGAATGACTTTGAGAATTTGAGGCTGCAGATGATACAGAAGGAAGGAATGGTTTTGTGGGATGATTCTGAACCACCTTCCGAGATCCAGATGGCTGCTGATTTGAATGTGAAACTGAATGCTTAACTTCTGGAGGTTTAGGTTTTTCCTCTGAACTGTCAACTTGATCATTACTTTCATTATCAACCGGCAGATTATCCAGCGTGACTTCATGGGAAGAAGGTAGTTTAGAGCTGCTCTGTCTTAGATTTTTTGTTTCAATTTTGGGATAGTTAGGAATGGAAGATAATGAAGGCTGTGGTGAGAGGGAGGTTGGTGATGACCGATGCTTATCAGTGCTTGCCTGCCCTGTTCTTACAGGTGTGCGTGACCTATGAGGTGTTTTACCTGAGGAAATGACAGAGTGTGGAGGTTTAACTGGGGAGTGTGACTTCACACTGCTCTTAACATCCTGATTTTGTGGCTGCACTCTTGCAGCTTCTTTGGAGGGATTGTGGTCAGCAGTGTCTTCTCTGGAGAGAGAATCAGTTTCTAGCTCTGCTCCCTTTCTAGAAGACACCTGAGACTTGGTAGGGACTCTGCTCCCAGCTAGGAGTTTATTCTTTAAGTCAGAAGCAGAACTTTTTGAATCTCTGCCACCAAGAAAAGTAGATGAATGACCCAAAGTTTGCTTAGAGGAAGAGGACGTTGATGAGGCAGAAGAGGTGTGAACAGAGGAAGAAGGTGCAGAATTCTTAGATGCTTTCGGTTCCAAATCTGCTTCAATATTTGTTTGTTGATCAATACTTGATTCGCCTATATTGGCTACAACAGAAGAGAGGGGCAGGGGGAAGGAAGGAGATTAAATAGAAATCTATAAAAGTAACCAACTGTTATTAAAAGAAAATGAAAATAGCTTGCCTAATGAAACATTCTGGCAGCATCCCCAAACCATGTTTTAAATTATGGTGATTCAAAGCCCTGTCCTAAATCTACAATTCTCGTTCACATAGCCATGGAATAAACACAGTAATGAATATTCATAAATAGTCAAAAATGGACAATTTGAAATGTTATGAGGTTGCATTTTAAGACAAAATTTTAGTTTGAAATGTGAGGGCCTAAGACTTGCAAGCTTTTTCATTTGTTTTGCTTCTTGCAGGAATCAGATGTGAAATGTCAAAAATTAAATGCCACTGCAGATCAAATCTATCCGTCTCTGAGACAAACAGAACAATTCAAACCAGGAAGCAGTGAGGTTCTCAATCAACCACCACATCCCAAGCCCTGCAATCTCCATGCCAGCCAGGGTGCAAGGACTGTGGCTCGGTGCCTGGAGAGACACTGCCAGGCAATACACAATAATGAGTGAGATGGACCTTTGTCTTGGTAAACGGCCATTTCAAACATTCAACAGGATTGGGAAGCGCATATATATATATATATATATATATATATATATATATATTTGCTTTCTGCCCAGAACGTTGGAGGCTATACACCACACCCCCTCAACAGTATTTATAGGAACTCAAACACTGAGATCCTGCTCTGTTCTAGTAACAAGAAGCCGAAAGCACCAGCCTGAAGATGACGAGTGAGACCTCGTCGAAACGTCGCCTAGACACCCCAACTCTTACACGGGAAGACACCCGAAGACACCAAAACATATATATATATATATATATATATATATATATATATGGAATACTTTGAAATTGTTATGCCAGTAGCAGTCCAGTACCCTCACAGAATCTGAAGGGCTTTAGACTTTAGATACAGTAAAAGAAACAATAGTGGTAGCTTCCTACCTAGCTGGCCAAAGCTAGGGCCCCCATGGGTGGAGCCACCCCACCTGCCAATTTGGCAACAGGCCAATGCAGAGGTGACTATGCAGCATCCTAACCAGCCAACAACACAGGATTGCACTCTAAAGGCAACTGTAGAATTCTGATGAGAATGTTCGTTTCTACACTGAAATCTAATATACTTTAGCCAACTTGTAGAATGTTTACATGGCCCACCCACTCCAAAGTCACCACTCCAGAGCGATCCAATGGCTTTTAATGGAACATAGGGCAAAATAGCAAAGAGGAAACTGGCTGGTTGAACTGTGACAACATCATACTTACTTGCTGGCATCGCAACACTGAAGGCTTTAGACTGAGGCCCTTGGCCCCTCCTGTTTGCGGCGCGAATTTTGAAAATATAGCGCTCCCCAGGCTGCAGATCTTCCACTAGGGCGGATGTCGTATCTCCCGGGTAGGAAATGGACTTTGCTCCGAAGGGCTTGAGAGCGGGGGCGTATGAGAGAATGTATTCTGAAATGATTTGGCAGACGGTTGGAAGGAGGAAACTGAAAACAATCCTGTTTCCAGCGGACAGACTGTATGGGTAGGATGAATTAGAACGTGCATTACTAAAATTAATACACTGGCAATGCACGTCAAGTCAACAGCTGGGGCATCAAAGACATCATATACATAGTAAGTTGAGCAAACATTCCGTCAGCCTTTTTAGTTGCAAATGTCCAAATATATTTAACTAAATACCCAACTCTCTCACTCACTATTTATCATTTATATTACCACCCCTAACTTGGACATCATAAGATTTTGCAAATAACACAGTGAATCAGCTGTTTATTAAAATAATAAGAGTTGATAAAAGGCACATAGTCCATGGCTATATATTAATGCTGATGGACCTATGGCCCATGGGCTTAGATAGGCTTGCCAGACCTCTGAGGTTGGTCTGCCATGCCATTTTCAGTGAACCATGCCCACCTTTCCCTGGTTCAACATCATATGCCATCAAGCATGGGAAGGTTTAAGCCAGATGTGCACTCTTAACTCTTCCAGCTATTGCTTGAAATGTTAATCATTTGATATCTTAGAGCCTTACACCTCAACCAACTCTAAATGTAAAGATAACCAAGAACGGCTCTATGTCATTTTTAGAGTTGCATTTAGATATTACTATTACCTTTTAAAATTATGAGTTGTATTCAATGAAGTTGTCCCATTCACACAAGTACTTCTGCTTGCAAAACAGAACTTCTCTTTCCTCTTCCCTCCCAAATCTGTTGTAGGGGTTCCACCAACCCTCTGGAGCAGATTTGCAGGAGGGAAGGAGGGAGGGAGAGGACAGGGAAGAGAAGTTCTGTTTTGCAAGCAGAAGTCAATGTGCAGACGCAATGACTTCACTGGATACAACCCAGTGCCAATAGCAATGAAGATGTGCTCCTTTCTGCACTGCCAAGGTGCAGAAAGGAGCACATCTTCATTGCTATGAATGAAGCAGCCCACACCATAGTTGCTGGCTCCTCCTCATGCCAGCATCACCCCTCTCAGAAACTGGGGCACAGCTGACACAAGGCATTGGCACTTCCTCAACAGCATGGGAAGCAGCAGGACTTCAGATCAGGAATCAATGAGAAGAGATACAGCTAACTGGAGAAGGAAGGCAATAGGTAGGTCAGGACAGTATTTTTTCCTCTCTGTTGCCACTTGACTCATCTGGAGCTTGTGCTCACAATGCTTCACTTTGGAGTTTGGCTTCATACCAGAAGGATATGTCATTTTGATTCTCTCTGTTTCTTATTTTTCCGATCTTAAATTCTCCAGGTTTCTGCCACAATCTGTGTTTGTTTTTAATCCTCATGAAATTTCATCAGCATTTTGATAATGAACGCATTTCTGTATGCAGTTTTGAGTAACGTACACATTTTTGAAAGCAAACCATTTTTCTAATAGAATTTGGTTTTGTATGTTATTTTCACCTATGTATTATTTTTTATACACCTTCCCCAATATATGCATTTTTGTAAATGCTAGTTTGTTGGAAGACAGAACTGCAAAATTAAGAGAAGTGTGACTTTCAAAAGATTACTGTATTTTGGTTCCCATATTTTGAAAAGGGAATATTTGACAGATTTCCCTTTAGATTCAAATTGAATCAATCAGTTTGTAAGAGACATTAATGCCCTCCCCCAACTCTACATTCACCCCAAAGAAAGATCACATGAGCCCCTCCACTCCACAACTGATTTGCTGTGTAAAAATGCTTCCTCTACATAATTTAACTCTGAATTTTTGATCCCAAAGCATCAGTCCCTTTTCTGCAGTACCAGAAGTGGAGCAATTGCTTTGCATGAGTTGCTGTATTCAGAATTTGCTTCTGTATATATAAAAAGTGGTGCCTATGGTGATAACTCAAAACAACAGAAAATTCAAAATAAAGACAAGTGGATAATACTATCTTTGAAAAATATAGACTCTACCAGCCATTTACACGACACGTAATATCACAGCTTGCCAGCAGTAGCTACACGGGGCACGTGTTCTTCCAAAATAGGCAATATTTGGATAGATGAACAAAATTCATCTAGTGTTAACAGAAGGAGTCAGAGTATCTGTGCAAATTAAAAATAGACCTCTCTTGTGGCTGCTTTCACCACCCTGTATAATCCAGTCTCTTCCAGTTCAGCATTCTTGACCCACACCTTGGTTCCATGCTGGTCTGTCTGCACAACCTTCCGCTCTATCTGGGGTTATGGTGTGGAATTTGGAACTTGCCTATAGATCATGCTGATGGCTAGAAATGTCTTGAAAAAAGGTAGCAAAGAGAATCAAGCAGTCAAAGAAAATCTGAGGGACTGTGGCTCAATGAAAGTTACAGGAATTCTCTCTTATTGGTCCCTCACAAAACTAAAATCCATGGGAGAGAAGGAAAATCTACCAGGCCATTTTAGATCTGTGGTGTAGCTGAGCACTCAGGAGTCAAGGTCAAAATGTTCCACAGCTGAAAGTCCTCTGTTTGCAAGCACTGCGAACAACCAAAGACATTTCAGCCTGCCAGCAGACCACCAGGCAATAAGAGCATATTACCTAAAACAGGGCTAGAGAACCAGCAGCCCTCTAGATGTTGTTGGACTATAACCCAATCAACATTGATCCTTGGCAATTCTGGCTGTGGTTGATGGGAGTCAAAGAAGATATGGAGAGCCACAGATCCCCCAGCCCTGGACCTAGAGCAGAGCAGCAGGATTTTCAAGCCACAAACAGAAGCTGAGTACATTATAGCCACTGGATTTTCAGGATTGAATATGTGGTTTCCTTCAACTTTGCTCAGCGGCTCTACCTGAGCTGGAGCTTAGAACCTCTCGTGTTAGTTTGTTAATTTGTTAATGTATTAATTGCCTTTCATGTTAATTTCAAGGTGATTTACAGTTCAAGGTGATACATACAGTAATTTCTATGTGGTCGCCACCTACCTTTCACTTTTCCTTCACTCTCTGGAAGAGCATCCCAGGTAGCAGCAACAGTTGCTGTTTTGCCTTTGATTGGCCAAACATTCAGGTTTTCTGGAGCACCAGTGGGAGCTGTGACATATACAACAGACCAAAAAGAAAAAGGGGAAAAGGAGTAGTGAAAATAAGCAATGGAGTTGGGCGGTGGGATCCAGGCATTTGAAAAGAGGTAGGTGCCACCTGAAGCAAATTGAAAGCAACCACATTTTTGGTGGATGGTGTTGGTGTTGTTTTTTTAAAATCCAGATTCTGCAAAACACTTTGGAAATGGACTAGAGCAGGCTTCCCCAACCTGGTTCCCTCCAGGTGTTGTTGGACTCCATGATCCCTGAGCCAGGATGCTCCATGGTCAGGGATGATGGGAACTGGAGTCCAACAACAACTGGAGGAAACAAAGATGGGGAAGACTGGACTAAAAGAACCTGAACAATACCAGCCTCTTTTTCTTACTTGTGTGCATGGCACTGACACCATCATACACAAATGTTCATGTGAGTTTAAGGCCCAAAGGAGACGTCACAGTAAAATGTACACCTTTCACCCAAAATAGTAGAAGTGCATTTACCTACTCCTCATTCTCTATTCTGCCTGTCAAAACTTGCCCATGCTATGAAGTTTCCACATTTTGTGACCACTTCCAAGGGGCAAGGATGTAGAGTGAGTTGGGGACAGAAACAAAGAATGGTGTGACATCACAGCACAAGATATGTGCTATTATCTTGAGAGACAGTGTGGTGTAGTGGTTAAGAGCGGTGGACTTGCAATCTGGTGAACCGGGCTCGCATTTCCGCTCCTCCACATGCAGCTGCTGGGTGACCTTGGGCTAGTCACACTTCTTTGAAATCTCTCGTTCCCACTCACCTCACAGAGTGCTTGTTGTGGGGGAGGAAGGGAAAGGAGATTGTTGGCCACTTTGAGACTCATTCAGGTAGTGATAAAGCGGGATATCAAATCCAAACTCTTTTATTAGATATTACAGAAGAAGAGAGGGGAGCAAAATGATTGTGGCAGGATTCACCTGACGAGTCCCATCAGTGGAAGCCCTGTGCAATGACTTCCAGGTGTACAATGGGGCTTTCCCCTTTCCCTCCCCCGCGCTCCCTCATGCCCATCCCCAAATTGGCTCAGGGGGAGTCAGGACAACTCCCAGAACAGTGCACAATGGGAGAAGAGGGGGGATTGTTCCATCAGTCAAGCTGAAAGACTTGTGCTGATGGAACACATTGAATTCCTCCCATGAAATCCATCTGGGCAGCATGTACCCATATGGTGGAACATCATAAATGGCCCTCAAACACAATTCTTTTCAGTTGGGTAATCAATTGGTGAGTCACTAAGAAATGAGATGTTGAATGATGTAGAATTCTGTGTAAAGCAGCCCCAAGTAGTCTCAGATCCAACCCCAAGCAATTAACTCGTATAAATCACATTCTTAAATATAATACATACCTGCTTCTGGGGTTCTCTGATAAACTGAGGCACTCCACTTGCCTTCCCTTTCTCCCTGTGAGATTCGAACTGCAAATTCATACATGGTGTCTGGAATCAGTTTATCTACCAACACCCTTCTGTTGGGTATTTGTTTGTAATCCCACCTCGCTGATTCCCCTTTCTCTCGATAACGGACAGTGTACTGCCTTAGAATAAAACACGGAAGAATGCACAGTCACAAGATATAAAGCACAACTATAACTCTTCAGCTCATCACAAGTCCATTGGACTATATTCAGCAGAAGTACAAGTTAAATGTTTGGGGGACATAGAAATTTTGAGTCACAATAATAAGGCCATGATCACATTTTCTCAAACACAGGAGTGTCATTAAAATTAACCGTGTGTCACATGATCTTCTACACTAAATCATAGTGTCTGGAATTTCCCAGACACACCCAGGATACCACAGTCAGAAGCAGTGTCCGGGCGGAAAATGGCAAAATGTCTGGGAAAATCCAGACGTATGGCAGCACCCATGCTGGCAGTGTCGTTTTTGTTGACCTTCCTGAAAAATACCTCAAAAGTGTCATTTTTGTGATTTTGCCAAAAAAGCTCAGCAACTTTGACCAAAAAAAGCTCAAAACCTTGCCCAAGAAAGCTCAACAACTTTTGTGTCCAGATTTTCACTTTTTAAAATATGGCAACCCTAATGGTTCTCATGCTTCTGTAAGAGCTTTCACAAGCAGCTCTAAGTTTCACTGTCTTTGCGCAATGCTCCAGCATGGGGTGTTTGAAAAAACACTTCCAAATGGAAATGCAAGAGTGGTTCACCCAGTGGGGCAAAGCCAGAACAATAGCCTCCCAGCAGCAGCATCACTGCCGCTTACTGGGGGGGGGGGGTGTGGTGGTAGCAAGATCAGAGCTGTTGCAGGTGTACCAGTGGGAGTGACAGACTGACTCCACAGGTGCTTGCCTAGTCCTGGCATTGCTGCTGCCTTGTCCCTAGAGCTGTGGCTCTGCCCTACCAAGCAAGCCACTCCTCAGTAAATGGGCACTGAAGAAAAGGGCCCTCAGTGTGGCAAATATACCTAAGGAACCCCCAATGTGGAGCCAGCACTGGTAAGGCAACTTCTGTAAGGCCTTTTATATATCTCTCTCTCTCTTCCCTGTCCTCATCTATTTCATGTGCTGAATTAAAAACAATCCTAACAGAAGAAAAACAATACCACTTCTGGAAAATGAAGGCGTGACCATCCACAACAATACTTTTCACACCTTATCTGCAGTGAAAAAGGGACACCAGTCTGCGAGGCAGTACACTGCAGGTTGTTGAGGTCAGATACCCACCAAGATGCGCCAGACATGCTGTGGATTGGCACTAGTACAGGTCAGCCTTATTACTCATGTGCAAAGGAAGGTATGAAACCACTCGCTTTATTTTATCCTGAAGTGATCCCCTGACCATGCCATCTTTCAGTAGCTTCATACAGGTTGGACTTGGAACACCTCTGGCATATCTAGATGCAAACAAAATAAAGTCTAGTACCTAGAGGAGACAGGCTTCTTCTGTTTCTCATAGATGGGATCTGTCCAGGTAACAAGCACGGACTGAGAAGACATTACACGAACAGCAACGTCTTTTGTCTCCTCCAGCTCATCCTCTTCTGAAATGCAACCACAACAGTGAGTCAGTAATGAGAATTCTGGACATCATCATCATTAGCATTGGCCTCTTATTGCAACAGAACTACATGATGCTTCTATATTGGGCCAGGCTTAATGGTCCTGCTTACATAATTATCCTGATTAGCCCCTTAGCCCACTCAACCTCAGATGGGCGACCTCAATCAGGGCCTTCTTTCTTTACTATCATGGCCACTTACAGACTGGCTTCTCATGTTAGTAAACCATGATCAATAGCTCAAATGGCTGGAGTTAAATACCGGTAATTTATAGCAGGCATAGTCTCAAAAATATAGAATACTGTGATTCATTTGTCCCCCCCCCAAACCCTAAATTAGAAATGTCAGTATCAATCTTAAAATGCAGTAAAGCGTGGGGTGGAGAAGCCTGTGGCCCTCCAGATGTTATTGGACTCCTGAGTGAACCCAACTAGCCTCCACACATCTGGGAACAGGCTGCAAGACTGGTAGAGGGCACAGTATCCAATTAAGTGTGAATCCTAGCAGGTTTCTTCTTTAAAAATATTGAATGATGGTTCCACGCCAGCCTTCTTTAGTTTCCATAGCCACCCACGGATGTGGCACAATTCCCTGTGACCAGGGCCATGGGCTGAAACCAGTATGAACTACTCAACACACACCAACACTATACAAGTCAACCAGCTAAAACCAAAGTCTCTGCTTCCTATCTTGCACCACCTGTTCCCAATTCATCACTAAGTAACTAGGATTTCATCTCTTTTCCCCGGGGACAAATTAGATCAGATAGTTTAAGACTGTACCACATGAAGATAAGATTATTCCATTACATCTGCATTGGCTATGCTGCAGCCAATATGAGTTTTGCTTTTTAAGATTAAGCTGATTGTCATTTCCTTCCTTCAAGGCAACCTCCTTCACCTTGCTCCGCATATTCCTACATGCATTGGCGGACTGGCAGAACAGCCATCTTGAGGTTAGAACTTGGACAAGAGCCTCTAACCTTAATTTCCCACCAGTTGCTCTTCCCACCTCCGCTTAGGGTGACTTCATTTGCCATTGCTCCATCTTGAGCTAACAAGTTACAGCTGGATTTCCTGCGCTGTTTACACAGAAATTAAACCAGCTTCTCTTCTGAGTCTCAGTTTGAGTATGAAGTAGCAGTCATGCACCGTGTAGTGAATTATAATGCCACACCTCACATGCAATTTTCTCAAAGAGGAATCACCTTTGGGGTTTCCACACCTGAACGCTTTCCTGTAGGAAATTCCTCAGCTGTTCTACTCTGAAATTCCTCTACATTTTACCTCATATGGAAACACTAACCAAGGGGCTATGCAAACCCATCGGACAAATTTTGATAACTTCTGTTGGTTGGGATAACTTGTGGGAAGAACATGAGATACTTAATCTCAGAATCATGGGTTCAAACCCCACATTGGGCAAAAGATTCCTGCATTCCAGGGGATTGGACTAGATGATCCTCAGGGTCCCTTCCGACTCTACAATTCTATGATTCTGTCTTCTCTTTGTCTGGCGATTCAGTGAGCAGTTTGTTGATGTTTTTTCTTAAAATGTGGCACACAACTTCTAAAGATGTGGAGGATGTAACATCAGAACCAAATGAGGCTTAAACAAAGTGCAAGTTTGCCCTTAATTTGAAGCTCTTTTGCTTAAAATTGACCCCTAATATTTGAAACTGGACCCCTCTGACTAATTAACTGAAGCTTGAGTCAATTAAACCAATGAAACCTACTGGTTCTAATACTGTTGCCAAGTTTTATCTCCACTAAACTGTTGTAAGTGGAGTAATACTTGGCTTGCTAACACTCAATTTAGCTGAAACATTACAAAAATTATAAGCTACCTCTTCTATGAAGTTACTGCAACTTAGTTTGAGTAATTCAGCATAATAGTAGTCATACTCAGAGTGGACCCAGTGAAAGTAATGTGCATGATGATTTTGGGCTCATTGATTTCAATGGGTCACCTTTGAGGAGAACTTAGTTGGATACACGCCATTGCCTTTTTTGTCCTGGTCAAGATTTCCCTTTTGCTTAATTAAACACCTAGAACTGCTTACATAGCAGATCATAACACATGCAGTCACATTCTAGATATAAGTGTATTAGACACTTTCAGGAATCTGCTCTAATGAGTGAATTAACCCACTGAACCAAATTACTAGGGAGAAGGAATCAGCACAAATGTTTCCACTTGCCCAGCAGAACACACCCACACCCCACTGGGCATTCTCCTGACCCTCTAGAGTGGCACAGGGGATAGCACGGGGGGGGGGGAGTCCTATTGCACTACTGGGTGCCCTTGCATTGGCTTCCGCTAGGGCGCCTGGTTAGTTGAACCCAACCCGATGCTTCATCATCCCAAACAAAAGTGCCAAACATTATTTTGTGCGAAATAAACTTTGGCCTTGACTTACCTAATCTTTTAACCTCATGACTTCTTTCTTCTTTTGGCAGTGGCTTATAACTCATCTTTCTGCTGCTCTCTCCATATCCCAAGAGGTAACCTGGATATCTGCGTAGGCTCCTTGAACCTGAAGAATGGGGTGGCCTCCACCGAACAAACGCCCTGTCAGCTGACGATGGTCGGCCGCGCACTCTTAAAGGTCTGCTTGGCACTTCCTTCTCTTCAAAAAAACGTAAAAACACACAAACACACAAATCAAGAGTTACTCTTAAGCGCTCTTCGTGTGTTAACTATTCAACATAAGCGGCACCTTTTTTCTTTCTTTTTTTACCTTCGCGATTTATTCATTGAGCAGACAAGCTTGACAAATGATGAATCTGAGATAAGGCTAGAGAAATGAAGCAGTGGTGCAAGGAGGATAAATAACCAATTCATCACTTTAAGGGTCCGGTGGGGCTTCCTGATTCTACACTACTCCCAAGAAGGCTTAGGGTTCACCAGGTTGACAACCATTGAAGGGATTAGGAGGTGCCAGCAGCCACTGGCGGAGGAAGAGGAGTGCGGGTGGAGCACACCGTCCCCGGCAGTGCGATCCCAGTGGAGTGCCATCGCAGCTGCACACCCATCCGCGCTGGGTGCCACACCCCTGCAAGTGGCATGCCACACCCCCAGATGTGCGCCAGCCCAGCCCCCACCTGCTCTCTGCCCCCCGGTGCTGGAGCATGAAGCTCTGCCACTGCCAGCAGCTCATTGCTCTGCTCCCTGAGAATCTGAGGATTCAGCAAGGGCAGCTACCATACACCCACCCATTATTGAAATGAGTTTGGCTGTTTAGCTTTGATAAGGCCTGGCTGTCTATAAAGAACTGTAAGATTTTGAGTGGTTGGGAAGGAAAGGGCTGAACGCTCACTTTTCTACCTCTTCCCTTCCCTTCCCTTCCCAACTGAAAGTCAACTACAGGTGTTTTACATGATTAAAAAAAAAATCATACAACCTCATTTTCTGGAGAGTACCCATGCTATGTTACTCTAGAGGAAGGGAGTATAGAGAAAAAATCAGGAAGGAATGGCTACAAAATGCAAAAGGACTGTGACAATTCTATAGAAAGCTTAAGGTAAGTAAACTGACTATTCAGAACAACAGCTGAGAAACACCAATTATTGCTGTTGCAAATGGTCACAGTGCTTCTTTTAAGCTGTACATAGAGTGGTCCCACACAATTATTATTTTTACATTTCAGAGTCATTTGGCCCCATTTTTTTCTCTACCCTTGTATATCGCATGCCAGCTGAAGATGTGGATTCTAGTTTGCAAAATCTTACTCCGTAATCAATCTGTTAGTCTCTACAGACTTTTTGTTGTCAGAGCTATATACAATATGTAGCTCTGCCCTATCATAAGATATGGGACAAGATAAACAATCACATTCCTTTAGACCAAATATGAAAAGTCTTTGGCCTGCATGAGGAGGGGAAGGCTGATCCCTTCCTTCTCTAGTCATAACATCTCCCCCCCCCCAAAAAAAAACCACCATCATGGCTATTATCGTTGTTGGCATCTGTCTGCCTTGAAAGCATTGGTTAAAAAAAAAAAAGGCAGTACCCTTTGGTGCCAATGAGAACTTTTGTACAAAACTTTGTAGCACTGCAAGGGGGGCGATTGGTGCTTACGGCTAGGGAGGGAAGTGATAAACCTTCTCTCCTTGTACACTGTGGCTCCAGTAACAACTGAAATCCCTCTATGGCTGTAAGTGAGCCAAGAAAAATGGAGATGGCACTTCATGCAATGCATAAAGCACAAGGTATAGTTTGGCCCCAAGAAAGCAAAAACGGAAAGAATGCTTGCAGATGAATTTGCAGATCTAGGCTGTGCACCAAACCAGTGTCAAACAGAGTTGAAGCCAGAAGCATAACCAGTTGTTCATGCACTTGGAAACATTAATCTTGTTCTCAAAGAGAAAAACTGAAATGGAACATGGTGCAAACTGGAGTACTGGCGAGTGCAGACGAAGTGGCAGATTGGGTAAACTCTATGGTGGCTGCAGAGTTAACGTCTTCAATCCAAGAGATTTAAATTTGACAGCAAACTACAAGCTTCTTACATACAAGCTGTCACAAGCCAAAGACTTAAATATATTGAATGCACAAACAAGATACTGGCAGCTGATGCTAGATTAAGAACCAGCCAACTGACACAAGTCAATGCACTGAAGGCTGATGGAACTTCAGCAGGGTGCCTTTAGGAATTTCCTCCACCCAGGAATCTTTCAAAGGAAAATCCATTGATTAGTAGAAGGGTTACAGTACAGATGGGGAGCTTATTGCACTCCAGGTGTTGTTGGACTCCAACTCCCATCATGCCTGATGATTGGCTAAGCTGGCTGGGGCTGGTGGGAGTTGGAGCCCAGCACCACCTGGAGGGCCATAGGTTCTCCATCCTTGAATTACCAGGTGTCAAAATCATTACTGTTGATACATTAATGCATGCCTCTATGTGGAAGAAACAAAACCAGACAACACAGCTGCAAAGATGCAGAAAGAAAAACCCAGAAACTAAATCAAAATAAAATGCAGATAAAGATCAGCAATATTACTTTTTTGGCCTTATACTGGCTCCAAAAGAAATAAAACCAGATCTAAAGCAAAACTGCAGCAATATAACAACTGGAAACCTCAACATCCATATCAGAGATGGAAACTATATTGGGAATGTTTAACTGTTTAGTCAGATTTTCTCCAGGGTTAGCAGTGATAAGTTAACTTTACACAAGTGGTGGAGGCTTAGGGATGAGAAGAAATGTTTGTAATTGTGGTAGATTGTGCAAATATCCATCAATGCAACTAAGGTGGAACAACAGTTATGGTGAAGACAGACCACAAGCCACTGGAGAACACACTGAAGAAGCCTCAAGTTGAGGTGCCAACTTGAGCCAGATTGTGCAGCCAGATTGTAAACAATGTTTGCCCCTGCTTCTGAAATATCGTCTGAAAAACTAGCTATAAACCAAGGACAGAAATAAATCAAGCAAACTTTTCAACCAAAACATTTCTACCTAGAAAGAATGCTATACAGCAGTGGGTGGGAAACTCATAGCCCCCCAGGTGTTGTCAGGATAGACCTCCCATCAGTTAGCTGGGACTGATGGATGCTGAAGTCCAACAACCGTTGGAGGGCCATAGGTTAACTGCCTCTGCTACAAAGGAGCAGCAAGTACACTTGATGTCATGGACAGGTTGGACGCAGAGGGATGGTGGGAGGAATCAGCCATGGAACCACCAAGGGAAGAAGGCTCAGAGCCTGGGGAGTAGCGATGTTACAACGACGAGTGGTCAGAGATAGAAGAGGGAGAAGACTGGGAAGAGGTAACAGGGCTTAGTGAGCTGGGAGAAGTCCAGAATCAGAGGCAGAAGTTGAAACAGGAGAGTGGGAGAAGGGAGGCCAAGAGGCAGAGATCAGTCAGGCTGGTGAAGAGCCATGGGTCTCTCCCCATCCTTCTGTGACAAGCTCTCTTCCCCCATTGTCTCCCAGAACCAGAAGAGAGCTGAAATGGGCAGAGCAGTGGCAGGCTGAACACGCAGGGGCAGTCTCTGATTGTTAGGAAACCCCTGGAGAGGAAGGGACTTTGACGGCTGTGGTGTGGGGAGGTGAGGACTTTCAGTCTGGGCAACTGATTAATGTGGCCAGACCTATCAGAGATGAGCTGCTGTGCTCATTAGGCCTGACTCTCAGCCCAGTCTGTGAAGATTGTGTTTTTGCTAATAAACCGTTAACTCCAACTTTGACCGTGTGATTTACTGCCGACTCACTCTTTGACACATGATATTCACAAGCATTCCAGCCACTGAAGAGAAAATGGAAGAAATAAGAAACAAAGATGAAACTATGAAAAAGTTTATTAGGATGATAAAAGGAGATTGGCCCAAAATCAAGTCTCAAGAGCAATGGGAAATTAAGGACTTCTGGAGCATCAAAGCAGAGTTAACAACAGAAAGGGGACTTGTACTCTAAGGAGAATGGATCGTTATTCCAAAAACCACTGACACCAGGCATATTAAAGAAGATTCAGACAGGATGCTTTGGCATTGTATTGTGCAAAAAAAGCAGGGGGAGGGAAATGACATACTAAATTGGCCAGGCATGAATACTCAGATATGGTGTCCAGATGTTCCACGTGTTTGGAATATCAGAAAGGAAATGCCAGGAGCCAATGACACTTAGAGACATCTCTGACAGTTTATGGCAAGGAACTGAAACTGATTTGTTTAGAGGTGAACAAAACAAGAACCATACCCTCCAACATTTATCCGATGAAAATAGGGATGTCCTATTATTATTATTATTATTATTTCTACCCCACCCAGCCCATCTGACTGGGTTGCCCCAGCGACTCTGGGTGGCTTCCAACACAAATAAAAACATAATAAAAACTTTAAACATTTTAAAACTTCCCTGTACAGGGCTGCCTTCAGATTTCTCAGGGGTCAGATAACTCCATACCCGGCAACATTTCTCCAATGAAAATAGGGTCATCCTAAGGAAAAGTGGGACATTCCAGGATCAAATCAGAAACCAGGAGTTTCTGTAAATCTGAGACTATCCCTGGAAAATAGGGACAATAATATGCCCATTGTGGCATATTATAACAGATACCCTGAAATCATGGTTGCAAGATGTTTGCAAGCATGGTAGTTCTAGGAAGGCACAAGTTACATAGTACAGTATTTTTCCGTGTATAAGACGCCCCCCATGTATAAGACGCCCCTATTTTGGGGGACTCCAAATTAAGAAAACAGCCCTCAGTACTACCTGTGTATAAGACGAGCCCCAATTTAAACCTAATTTTTGGGTAAAAAAAACCAACCCTAGTCTTATACACGGAAAAATACAGTATATATCCAACAACAACTCTCAGGATACAACAGCTAAATTTGCATCATTTGTTAAACATACAGTCACCAGCCATTACTTCCAACAAGCAAATAGGTTATGTGATGTGCAGATAGGAAAAAGGGGGTTGGGGAGACAAAAAAGAGAACAAATGTCAACACACATTCCCAAGTATTTTGAACTACGGAGACACACAAATTGTGGCAGAAGCATCTCCAACACAGGCTGCGAATGGGTAGAAGATGGAAATCTCACTTTGAAGTCACAAATAGACATCCATAAAGGAAATGGAATAATAGGAAAACATAATGAATTATAGACTGAAGCAAACTCCCCCCAATTAAGGGGAGGAGAAATCCCTTAAACAACCCAATTCCAATGAAGGCTATGCATGCTCAGTAGCCATGCATGGAATGCTAGACGGGGCGGGCGGGCGGGGGGGGGGGGGGGCAAACACAAAGCCTGATGAAGACTGAGCATGCTCCATAGCAATAGAATGCTCATTGACTGTAAGAGGAGGGGGGAATAGAATGGAGCGAGTGGAATGCTGATCAGGCAGTACTCCATACTGCAACATTTTGCTGCAGGCCTCACCTATATTTACCCAAAGCATTCTACCCTCTCCATATCCCCTTTAAAACTACAAAGTGATGTTCTAGGCAGCTATTACATACAATAAAGTACCTGGCAAACAGATTGCCCTTTCAGCAACCACTGCCCTTTCTTCAATTAAAAACCTTTCAGTCAGCCTTTTTATTTCCTGTATTTTCTTTTAAAAGTTGTAAATTGTCTTTGAAGAGTGCAGCTAACTACTACAGTATGTTCATTTTGTATTCCTCCAGCAACCCATAGAAGTAGTTATAGGCCAAGGTTTACCAGCCGGTTAAGTCTAGATTACAGGCGCTGCGGCTTGTAATGCAACTCACAAAGAATGCGACAGTAGGCACGAGTCCTATGAACAATAATGCAATTTTGCCAGCAACGCAGGGCTATTCAATATTCTATTATGTAGCAGGTTTTATTCTAAGGTTTTTAAATGCATCACGTTCAAGATCTACAGACCTTGCACATCCACATACTGCTATCTCTCCTGGCTCTTCATTCTGCAATAAATGAGTCTTATTTACGAAGACTGAATACATTCCTACTGGCCACATAATATCACTGAACTTTTGCTAGCTTGGTTTGGCAGGAAGGGAGTCTGCAGTTGATCAGTTTTGCCTCCACCAATAAACGTCACAGCCTTCCAACTGGAATTAGTATAAAGAGTTTTCACGGGACAAAGGATACAAAAGGAACCAAATCAGCCAGAAAGTCATATGGAAAGCATTGCATTTAAAACAAATGCGGCTTTAGGCAAAGAACTGCTTATCTGCTCAAATTTTCACTGCAGGCTCTCCTTTTAAAAAACCTAAAAAACCAAACACCATCTGTGTAGGTCTTAGCAGACATTCTTAAATCTGCAGAAGACTACTGGCTGAATTGGGATTCAGTCCTGCTGCAGCGCCTTCTCCTAGAGATAGAGTGTGTTCTACTTTACAGATATCACTCCCTATTTGAAGGGCTGTCCAGTCCAAGTTCAGCTGAAAAATATAGACCCATAATAAGGGAGAGCAGAAGAAGCCCATCAACAGCTAGTGCTTGGACAGCATATTAAGCAGGTACACAGGTCACATGCTCATAGATTTCTTCACTAGAGTGAGTATTCTATTTTGATTTAAATTAGGGCAATTATTCCTAAATATGCATGGGTACATACATGAGTACATGTAAATTTTACGCAAATATGTGCCCTCTTTTTTGGTGATGTTGTCTGCTTTTTCTTTCTTTCTTTCTTTCTTTCTTTTTTCTTTCTTTTTTGCTTTTTTTGGCATCTGGCCACCCTACCAAGAGAACCAGTTTGCCCAAATGGGCCATCAAGAGAGCTGCTGCCTCTCCATTGGCCTCCCCTGCTGTATTCACCAGTTGTGGTCAGTGATAGGTGGTCCCCCTATCTATCCAGGACCTATGCTCTTACAAGCAAATCAATGGAGGAATAGATTTATCACAGACTACAAGACTTGGTGGCTATATGCTGCCTTGAGGATCATGGACACCATACCTCTGAATACCAGTCATTAGGAAATAGCAAGGACTATTGCCTCATGCCCTGGTTGTGAGCTTCCTGTAGGCATCTTGCTGGACATTGTGGTCCCCCTCCCCCACCTTTTATCTTCACATAATTGTGAGGTAGGCTATAGACTGAGAGTGGGGCTGTCTCCCACTCTGAACCTGGGTCTCCCCAGCCATGATTTAATGCTCTATACCACACTATACTGGCTTGCAACCTCAAAGGCTATATAGCAAGCTATGACAATATTGCCAAAAAGGCTTATCTGGGAAATTATATTCAAGTTAACGGTATGTAGCATGATTCCTATGCACCCTTTTCCAGGAGGAACTGTATATAGCAAGACTAACTTTTTAGAAAATATGCACAGGATTTTTACGCACAGATGTGAGAACCTCAAAACAGGGAAGGCAGGCTAACTTGCAGCATAGAGCAAGCATTTCACTAGACCACACACAAAACACAAGATGCAGTCATATACAACTAATCCCCTAAAAATATGGGGTGGGGGAATGGCTGAATCTTGCTGCCTTTCTAAACTTTGCACAGACTTGATTCATCTATTATTTATAGAGTACACTATGCATCTGACTGTTCAAACATATATTTTGGAGAAGAAGAATTATTTTTTCTTCTTTTTAAAAAAGGCAAACAAACAAACCACTCAAACAAGCAGTCACACCACAGCTATTCTGTTATAATATTCCAAGGGTCTGCCAACCCAAGAACTTCCACCAGTGGAATCCAGGACCCAGAATGCATTCTGTGTAGAAAAACTGTGGAGCTAGCAAGTCTGAAAGCCAACCTAACCACTCCAAAGTGGCTGCTGAGTTGCAAAGACCACCAGGTTTTCAATGGCAGAAATGGTTTGCATAAGCAGAAATGTGTCCTGATAAGACAGCAAAACAGAATTATGCTTGCGAAGAATGGAAGAGTGGAAGGAAGATCGGAATGGAAAGGAAACACATTAAAATGTGATGTATGCAAAATAAATAGTACAGTAAATAGTGATGCAACTATGAAGTGTCCAGGCCTACACAGAAGCAAGCAAATGCCACACAAATAGCAAAAAGACAAGCCTAAGATGCTAGAGACCAGGGTGGTTTCTATACCAGGTTAACCTGTGTGTCTTCCCCCAAAGAATCCTGGCAACTGTATTTGGTTCTGGGATTTCCGTTAAACACTCCTGTCTGTCACATGTACATGACCTGCTGTAGCATAGAGATGTCATTTACAAATCCCAGGTTACGTCTGAAGCATAGGTATGTCAAAAGAAGTTTATTGGAGCATGACTTTTCACTGATAACTCTGTGTTTATCTAGAAAAGTTCCTGCAGCATTAAGCCAGGGATGGTGAGACTCCCGACATCTGGAGATCCACAGGTTCCCCATCCCTAAGCTCTTTTTGTACTTGGGTAGCAGATCAAAGTATTCACAAGCTTTTGAACAGATCTCAAACATAATAAAAGAGATTAGAGTATATTTCCAAGCAACAAGAAAACTCTCCCCTCACACTAAGATTGATCCGGAAGTTTGTTTAAGCCAGGGCCTAACTACACATTACATTAATGGTGTGATTTAAAGCCTTGTGAGTTTTAAAGAATAATAATAATAAATACCAGATGAAGGGGAAAAGATTACCCTCAGCAACACAGTGTTTACATCTCCTCTCTGAAGCTACATTATCAGCAAAAATCACTGGAGTTCTGTCTTCTTTTTCATCTGACTATACAGATGGAAATGCTATCTATCTATCAGATGGAAATTTTCTATCTGCTCAGTGTTAACTCCTATAAAAATCATGAAAGCCATGCCATGGGATCTCTCAACTATTTATTTATTTATTTATTTATTTATTTATTTATTTATTTATTTATTTGCAAGCCACTGCAGGGAGGAGAAACTGGATTGAGACCATGTTGCTGGGTGGAGTTAAGCCTTCTCCTGTTCTGTTTTTAATGATGTAAATGCCTCCAAAAGCTTGCCCTGTTGTAAGATATGACTGTGTTCTCTATTGAGGCAAATTATAGCAACTTTGGGAGGCGGATTTGCATTAGGGGAGGGGAAGCAAGGTGAAAAGGGTTAAAAATCCACCCCTCAGCAATGCAGTCCTGATCTAACTCCATCACTACCCCCCTGGATGCTTGTTACAAAAAAAATTATAATAAAGAGAAATATATAATTACACATCAACAACACCTCATCCTGCTTAGTGCTAAATCTCTCCCAGTAGCTTTAAATTCGCCCTTTGTTTTACCCCACGTTTGGAAATTGTTATGTACTGAGTTGAATAGGATCCAAAATGCAGCAGTCTGGTTGGTCCCAGAACAATAGGATCCAAAATGCAGTAGCCTGATTGGTCCTAGAATAATAGGATTCAGAATGCAGCAGTCTGATTGGTCCTAGAGCAATGCAGCAGTATGATTGGTCTGCAGGAGCCACCCAATCCAGCTCCAGATGGAAGTGAATCCACAACCTGATTGGCCTACAGGAGAATTCCGGAATTAGCCAATCACGTGCAGCCTATTGTGTAAATAATGTATATAAGGCAGATACATTGGGGAAACTTTCATTCCTCCTCACCACTATGAGCTGAATAAAGAGCATGAAATCCACTCTCGACTCTGAGTATATTTCAGAAATGGTGGGGTAAAAGTCCCACTTTCTGAAACTTTCTTCATAGCCTTTAACTGCTGCTAAACCTTTCTTTTTTTGTTTGAAGGAAAGGATGAGCCAATGCTGAGAGCAGCTGCAGAATTCCAGCTGTCCGATATCAGCCCAGAAGATAGCTGCGACTCTCCTTTCCAAAGCCAAGAGACCATTCCATCTTGTTCTTTCAACACATTCTGTATCCCATCCCAGATCCATCAAGATTTGCGGGCAGCAGCACAATCTTCCGCGTGCAGCTTGCCTTTCAGTGCCGGGTCCACAAGGGCAAACGCTCACAGAGGGGCAACCCATGCCTAGCACCCAGAGGGTCTCTGCATCACCAGATTGACTTTCAAGGTTCCTTCCAGATCTAAAGTTCAACAGTTCTGCACAGCAGAAAACTTGCCACTACTGCATGTACATGTAACATGGAAATGCAACCTATCGCAGCTCTCTGGTATGCGTAACTGCATGGTGCACAGGGTGCCAAGCATACATTTGTTACATGCACATGTCATGCTGTTATATGAACATGTAAAACATTGGAGCGTAGTGTACATAGTAAATATATACTGTCTCAAGTAGAGCTGGGGAAGAAATTTGATTCAGTTTGCATCTGAAGCCAAATCGATCAGATCTGCTATTTCGGGCCTACACACAGTGTCCCCTGACAACCAGAAAGGGGGGCAGTTATGTAGCAGCAACAAAATCGACATGACAAGATCTTGGGATTAAATTGGCCACAATCTTATTGATTACACTGGTCAACAACAAATTTGTTGTCTGCATTTTTTCAGTTGATTTAGGACGAATCTGATGCACTGAATCCAAAAATCACATTGGTTTTGCTCAATCAGGTCAAGTTTTTGAGCTATGGCCACATGTTGTTTTTTTACGTTTTTGTTCACATGTACGCTTGTGTGGAGCATTTTAGAAGAAGTTGGTGGGGGTAAAATGCCATGTCGAATAATTTTGATTGGAAATGATTATTTTAATGACAAGAAGTATTCAGGTCTGATAGTTCTGGGTGATTATGTCGAAAAGGGATCAGTTTGAAGTCATAAAACCTCGAAATCTTCCATAAATTGGTGCGGCAAAGCATAAAGTTGGGGGATCAAAACTAAGTTAATGGGGCAGCCGCCCCACGAAGTATCCTGATCTTCAATCAGCACGTCGTCCTGTAGCTCATTGTGATGAAATTCCAGTGCCTATCTTCGGAGAACTTCCTGACATTAGTGACAAAGATGCCTCCAGTGTTGAAGGACATGAAGAAGTGGTTCTTGAAGATGATGCTCCACATCCATTTTCCCAAAAGGAGTTGAATGATCTAGTTCGCGACCTCAGCTTGTCAAAGGACTCTGCCGACCTGTTGGCATCCAGATTGAAGGAAAAAGAACCTCTTCTCTGACAGTGCTCGCATCAGCTTCTTCCGCAACAGGCATCCGTTTTTTCTCGGAAGAGAAGGACTTGGTGTACTGTGCAGATATTGTGCAGCTTCTGCTCAAGCTTGGAGTGCCACAGTATGAACTCAAAGATTGGAGACTGTTCATTGACAGCAGCAAGCGATCACTGAAATGTGTTCTGCTACACAACGGCAACCAGTTTGCCTCTATACCCCTGGCTCACTTGAGTACACTGAAGGAGAACTATGAAGCGGTGAAGTATGTGCTGGAGAAAATTGGTTATGATCAGCATAAGTGGTTTATTTGTGTTGACCTGAAGATGGTGAACTTTTTGTTGGGACAACAGTCTGGCTTCACCAAGTACCCATGTTTTCTGTGCATGTGGGATAGTAGGGACCGTGCTCAGCATTACACGAAGAAGGACTGGCCTGTGCGGGAGGAATTGGTGCCTTGCAAAGAAAGGAATGTCATCAATGACCCTCTGGTGGACAGAGAGAGAATACTCTTCCCACCGCTGCACATCAAGCTCGGCTTAATCAAGCAGTTCACCAAGGCTCTGGACAAGGATGGTGACTGTTTCACTACTTGTGCCAGGCTTTTCCAGGATTGACCATGGAGAGGTTGAAAGCATCTTTGACGGTCCTCAGATCCGTCAGCTCATCAGAGATCCAGAGTTCGGAAACTCAATGAATGAAGTGGAACTGGAAGCGTGGAAGGCATTTGTTCTGGTAATGAAGAACTTTCTTGGTAACAATAAGGCCAGAAACTATACAGAACTTGTCAACAACATGCTGACTGCTTTCAGAAACCTGGGCTGCAACATGAGCATCAAGATGCACTACCTATTTTCACATATGGACCAGTTTCCTGAGAACCTGGGTTCAATGAGTGACAAGCAGGGGGAGAGATTCCATCAGGACATGAAAGAGATGGAGACCAGGTATCAGGGTCGCTGGGAAGCAGTCATGATGGCTGACTACTGTTGGACTCTGAAGAGAGACCTCCCTGCCGCTGAGCATTCCTGGAGTTCCAAGAAACGGAAGTTCAAGCCCTGAAGTTTGAAAAATGGTGAAGCAACATGCAGTTTACGTGTACTTACCTTTATCAATGCCCACCATTCAGTTTACAGTAAACCTGACCTGATGGAGAGAAATGGATGCCATTTCCTGATTCAGCAGTGCAAAAATACCCTAAATCAGTTGTAGAAATCTAGACAACATTAAAAAGGTAAAAAATTGTTGCCCAGTGTTACAGATGACAGTAGGCCTTACTGGGGTACCCTGAGAATTTTACGGTTCAACTTTTTCAGACCCCAAACTTGGACATGCGCCTTCCAGGGCATGTTCCCGAGTGAGTCCCAGGACCCATGCCTCGTTCTCACCCTGAAACCCCTCCCTTTTTAGGGGGACATCTCATGTGGCACCCAAAACCATGTGTTTTCGGCACCACGCAGTATCATGTCGTCCCCCCCAAAAAAGCACGTTTTCAGGGCAAGACTGCAGTGCAAGGGCATGCAAGGTTATGGCACCCAAAATGGCCGCCACGATCTCACAAGAAAAAATGGGATGTCCTGTTTTTTCCGGGGCACTTGGCAGGTATGAGAAGGGTGGGGTTCCAATATTGTCCTTTGTCCCAGGCAGCAAAATACCCTGGGTTGGCCCTGATACCTGCCAGGGTACATATACTTGAGATGATATCTCCACCAAGGGCACCATCAAGCCTTTTAAAAGCCAAATTGAGAAGAAGGACATAATTAGCTACAGCATGCTTAGCTTGTGGCCCATGGTGTTTATTATGTTCTTCTCGGTTTTCTATATTTCTCAAGAGGCAACCTATTTCATACATATGTTTTACACAGAGCCCTAATTCTGGCTTGCCGCCTTAAGTTTTCAAGAGTTTGAAATGTGCCGGTTATGAAAATGTGGTACATTTGAAAGAGAAGAACGCTGACATTTAAAAGCAGAGCACAGTATATAAAAGTTTGCATTAATTTACAGAGTGCAAGGTTTTTATATGAGTCTGTTATTCATCCAGGAAGAAGTCTGCTAGAGGAGTCTATTGCCCTTCTAGAGACTAAGGGGCAGGGATAAAAGAAAATAAGTCTAAAAAATGAGACTTCTAGTTACAAGAAAGAGGATATCAGCTATGCTTTCTGATGGTAAGAGCTGCTCAGCAGTGGAGCACAGTCCTTTAGATAGTGGTGGTCTCTCCTTCCTTGAAGGTTTTAAAGCAACCTCTGTTGGATGGCCATCTGTCATGGATGTTTTAGATGATATTCCTGCATTGCAGGGGGTTAGACTGGATGGCCCTCAGGGTCCCTTCCAATGCTACAGTTCTATTATTCTCCCCCATCCCTAATCCAGAGTTAGGGCAATGATTCCTGAACAGGCATTGCCCTCCCTGTCCTAGTGATGTTGGCATATAGCAAAAGCTGCCTGCCTGTATAATGACATTATGAGGAAGAAGGTGCTGTAAAAACAAACCACAGTTCCAAAGCAGCAGACAAGCAGCACTGCAAACATCAGTGGACAGGCATGAAATCTAGCTTTCTATAAGTGTTTTGATTCCTCTCACCCTCCCTTTCACACACCTTTTTACTTAAATTATTTATTCGTATTACATCTGCCTTTCTAAGCAAAATGCCAATTCAAGGCAGCTTTTAAAAAATCCCTAAAATAAATAATAGCAAAGTGAGGTAAGATAAACAAGCAGCAAAGCAATAAAAAGAGCAGAAACCTACCAGAGAATTAACAGCAACCAAAAATGCCCACCAAAAAACAACACAGTTTTCAATGCCTGCTTAAAATATATTCATGGCAGAACTTTCAACTCAGCCGTTATTGTTCCTATTATTTTTCCATGGCAACAGTTGCATTGGAGAACAATTAATCTTGGCAGCTGATTTCTGTGGAGATTGTCCTTAATAGAGCCATTTTGAGCCCGTTCCCACAACCATTTTAACTGGGGATATTGTCCTCATGTAGCAACCATGTGTTTACAGGGAAGCAGTCAAGCGAGTTTTCAGGACCCACCCGATTCTTGCAACTGTAATCTGTTTCAAGACTGAATTTCAAATTGTTGTAAGCCACCCTGCATAGTTAATAAAAAATAGTCATAATGGCAAGGCTGATGATGCAGGTATCTTTTCAAAGGGTAGTTTCACAATTCTTGCTATGCGTGCAAATGGGGATAGGTTGTGGTGGCGTTGCTGGGATGCATAGAGTGGATGTCGTGAAGATGGTCTCTGGTCTTTCAGAGGCACTGTCTGGACTGTCAGGGAATGCAGAACAAGAAATCTGCAGATCTGAGTGAAAGAGGTCAAGGAGATTTTCCAGCCCAAAAGCTGTATTCCCTCCTGCGCAAGCTTATGGGAGCCAACATGTTAGCAGTGGGCACCAGATTCAACAGGGCAATAAGTGTAAATTTTACCTTTGTGCAATAGGCCCAGTTTTAAACACATACACTTCTATCCTCCTTTCAGGCAAGAAAGGGCTGTCATCAGAGTTCGGGGACAGATTCCAGCCAGGGGAAAACCCACAAGGAGGATATGAAACAAGGCCCTTGATAGATGTAGCCTGAAGGGGAGAGTGTGGATGGGAAGGGTTGTAACCTGAGGAAGAGTCTGGACCTGAGGTTGCCCACCCCCTGACCTAACCTTTAATAATACCTGAGAAGGTGTGTGCAGAGGATTTAGAACTCCCTTCAAGCTCACCAGGAAATAGAAATCCTTACCCTCAGCCATTCTAACAGGCAGGCAATTAGAAGCCTCTGCATCAGCCTAACTAGGTCAAATGGCATCAGCCTGGTCCTTCCCAATTAGAGGGGCTTCTGGTGGGATGGCTGAGAAAAACCTTATCCTGAGACTAGGGGGGAGGTCTTTGCCAGTCAGACTAGACTATGCTGAATTAGACTGATGGCATGATAAGGCCACAAAATGCTTGAACAGGAATAAACAAGCAAGCATTCAGCCAAAGCAAATGAGCCAAATGCCTTTAACTTATAGGTAGATTTTCTAGAACAAATTAATTGACACTCTGCCTCCCATATGCCATCTTCAGGAACCCACTGTCCTAATGCTTTGCTATGTAGATACTGACCCGCCCCCCTAAAGAAAATACATATCTATGTCTGCCACTGATGATTAAGGAAGTTGACCTCTTTTGGAATATAGCCCATCAATTTAAAGGATTAAGCCAACCTCTGTATAAATTCTTTGTCTGTCGCAGAGCAATTCCTTTTTTTGCACATAAAGAGGAATTCTTCCATTGGTTGCCATAAGACAATGGGAAAGCATGCCAGAATTCACCGTGCTGATGCCAAGAATTTTGGGCAGCACATCTGTGGCCAGTGGTAAGCCTGATTTATATGTAATTGTTCATTATAAAGCTTGAGATCCGGTTGCCTGGCTTTCCATATTACTTTTTTTAAAAAAAGTTTTTGCAAAATTAAAAGATTTGGAAACCAATGCAAAAGTCTCTTTGCAGGGGCTTCTTAAAGCTAAGTACAGTAGTACCAACCTTTTTTCCTCATCCAAATAATAGATGTGGTCAGTCATTCCAACATTAGTTAAGAACAATTAGGAGAGAACAGAATGGGAAGTCAATTAACTTCTCCAGAATCTAGTTCATACCCATTCCAGTGTCTAGCATGGCTGTCACTAAAGAGATAACAACAACAAAAAAAACCCTTATACCAGTAGTTGGAGATTGGTCATTCTCTCATTTCCTCATTTCCCACTTATGAGTCCAGTTCTTTACATTTCCACATCAGTTTATGAACTCAAAAACAAACAAACTAGTCCTCATGAAAATTCAGCTACATTTTAGTGCAAATTTCGCCTAACACACATTTTTGTATCAATTTTTCCCTAGTACATTTTACAAAGCGATTTCCCCTTGCATAATGTAGGGTTGCCATATTTCAAAAAGGAAAATTCCTAACACCTGGAAAGTTTTTGGAAACAAACCCAATTTTTATTTTTTTAATTTTTTATTTATGATTTTCAATTTTATACATTTCAATAATTTAACAATCATTTTAATACTTCAATTGGAGCATTCCCAAATTGTTGAGTTTTTCTATCTTGCAACAGATTACAGTTGTGAGAATCGGGTGGGTCCTGAAAACTCCCCTGCTTTTCCCACCATGTTGCCATACATCTGGGTTTCCCCTGACATTTTTCATGGTTTGGCATGCGCAGGAGTGCTCTATTGCATCACACGCCCGCGCAGAAGCGCTGCTCTACTTACAGACTTTTCGGGGTGCAAACGGCACCCTGGAATGGATCATGTTTGTAAGTAGAGGTACCACTGTATATGCAATTTTGTACGCATTACTTGGCTTGAGAACTACACTGAAAAGTTCAAAAAAAAAAGTATGCATTGTGAAGGATCACAGTATTGTTCACATATTGTTTTATAAAGTGCAAATTAGGTATATTTGCCTATAGATGCAAACTGAATTGAATTTCTCTCCCATCCCTACTAGCAGTAATGGAGAGGCAAGGTGATTGAATTGAAGGGCTTTCACAGGATTGTCCCCTCTTTGAAAGCATGTTTTCTTTGAAGGGCTGTCTGGCCCAGCATGGTTTCAAGGGAGGGTAACAGAGGCCTTGAAGCTGCTGCTCCACAGTTAGCACCTGAGCTGGCATGCACATAGGACCCTCGGACATGTTATCCTCACAGCAACCACGTGAAATGAAGTAAGTTAGGTTAGTGCTGATTTGGAAGCCCCACCAACTTCCATGGCAACTAGGTCTGCAATCAGAGATGGAGCAATGTTGACTTGCTGTCCTTTTAAGTGTTCCAAGTAACTGATTGAAAATGCAGCTACCTGATGGTCACATCAACCTCTCTGCCCTCCTCTTCTTTTGACGGAAGTCCTGGTGGCTGCAAGAAAGACAGAGCAGAGGAAACTACAGATGCTTCCTCTCTTAGTACCTCAACCCATGTAATCAGACATACACTTTTGAATGTATTGATAAACCATGTTTTTTTTTGTTACAGGAAAGGGCCTAGGCAGGATCTGCTGTGGAGTGAGGAGAAAGAAGTGTGTGTCTACCCTGCACTCCTGAAGTGCATCATCAGTGCTAAAGTAAGAATCAGCTGCCATTCCGATTGGCTTCTGGACACTAAATGGGGGCAGACATCTTGTCCACCTCAGGCAGTGAAATGTCTTGGGGCCTGGCAGGTTTTGCAGTTGCTCCTAACCTTTCCCCTCCCCCGGCACAGCCACAAGGAGAAGATTGGGAACTTACTTTATCTGAGTTATTCTGTGGGCCAAACTACTGTGAAGCTTATAACAATATGGGGAAGGTAAAGATGCTGCTCTTGCACTAAGCCAAGTTTCTTCTGACTTCACTCAGAAGAATTTCAAAGGTTGACCATCACTCTCAGGGAAAACTACAAAAACAGGAGTGCACAAACAATAAAAACAGGGCAAAGAAGGAGAAACGGTAAAGTGAATGATTAAAGAACTCTTCCACCTCACTTTCCACACACATAGCCAAAACTGGAAATCTTATTAACTGTACCTTTCTGTGTAAGATGCATGTCATTTTGCAATTCAGTGCAGACTTCCACACTGCTAATTTTTCCAGTCATTATTCTACAAATGCAAGTATTGCTTATTCAGCTAATTCACTAAAGTCTTGTTGGTCCCTCCTCAAAAAAACAACAACTAGGTCTCACATAAAACATAGGAAGTGACAAAATGCCACAATCAGATTAAAGGCACATCACTTTTCATTTCCTTGGGACAGACCACAGCTCACTGGTACAGCACTGTTCTGGCTCCGACTTGCAGACTTGATCCTCGGGACTCCATTATGATTGAATACTTTATTCTAAAATTCACTACAGTGCCCAGAAATAAGTCAAGTGACAGGCTATACAATCAAAAAGCACGGAAGGGCTCTGGCACATGGCTAGAAGTAAGACATTCAACACCTGACGCGTCCCAATGACTCTCCTTTTGAAGAGAGGGGTGGGCATAGTCATTCACGTGGTTGGCATCCCAAGCCTTGGGACTGGGCAAGCAAATGAGTGCTCGCCCATGTAGGCTGAGTGCATCCTAGGAGGTGGAGACAATGGGGAAAGATCACTGCCAGATGTACCCCTAGGTGCCCCCCCTGAGAATGAAGGCTGTTACCTCACAGAGGGCAGGGCTGGAGCCATATCAACCAGCTGGGATGTCACACCAGGGCCATCCAATGATTCTGTGATGGGTTGTTCTGACAACCCACTCAATTCCTACTCTGGGTCCAGCTGGGTCCACCACCTGCCAATCTGCTGGGCCCCTTCCCAGTGTATGAGTCTTCCAACATGCCCTGGTCACTGCCTCCCACTTTGCTGGGACACTCTCCTCGGTTGGACTCCTCCAGTTCCCCAATCTCTTCTCACTCCTCTCCATCTGACCACTCCCGCCGGGAGAGAAATGAAGGCACAGACCCTTTACATCCAAGATAAACACTTCGAATAATGAGACAATCAGATGAATGCATTCTATGAATCTATGAATGCATTCAGATGCATGATTCCTCCAGGATTGTTTGCAGCAAAGCACAGCTTATCATTATGCCTGAACAGTCAGACTATGGTTTGTGCTTGCCTGCAAATTTGGTTCACATACCTGGGTCGAAGTTTGGCTTGCAGGAGGGCACAACCCAGTTTGCCTATTTGCATCCTCCACAGGTCAGACTATTGTTTGCTTTTTTAAAAAAAAAAGACTAAAAGAAGGTAATTGTCATAATTAAGGGGTTGAGGAAATGAAAGGTAAGGGTGTGTCAGTCCAAGACTCCTTGGGGCTCTCCACATAACGCCAAACCACAATTTGGGATTATGTCTTAATGCATTCCTTCAGTTCTGTAAAGTCACTGTTAGTGTAAATTGGTTCTTAATCCCATTGACTTCCAACTAAGCCATTTCCTTGGACTTTCTGTTGAAACAATGAGACTTAGTTAAATGTGCTTGGGGCTGGAGTGTCAGCCAATAATAATACAAATACTCAACCTTAAATGACTTGCAGATCAAGCTGTTTGTTTCCACTCCATAAGTGGAACTTGGTTCATGTCACCCATGCCATAAATATTGCACACATGGTTTTAATTGAAAGCTATGCAGGTTCCCATGTGGCGTGCAAGATTTAATCATAGGCACTGTTCCTTCAAGTCCAATCATAATAAGAAATATATAGGTAAGATTTTTATTTTATTCTTTAAACAGCCTTCAACATTTAGATTTACCAGGTGAACTCTCAGCTCCGCCAACTGGGCAGCTCACTCCACTGTGGTTTTATGCTGTAACCGGTTCAAAATACATGGCCCCAGACTCTGAAGCATATGGTTTGCATCAGGCCACTGTTTCAATTCTCAAGGGACTTCAGTAGATGGTTTGATTTAGCACTGAGTAAAACAGAAACTCAGCTGCAATGTATAGCTGATCTATGACTTCTAATAAGGAACCATATAGATGTAGCTATAGATAGGTATGCTCTCCAGAAAGTGGAGAGTTATCCCTGGACTTTGGTGCAGGCTGGGTGGGGGAGATAGCTGCTACCACAAAAGTACAATTTCACAATGCTCCAGAGTGTCCCAACTCCCAAGGCATTGAGGGAGGCAGGAATTCAAGATGTAGCAGAAACGTACCTGGTACTAGGGAAAATGTTTTTTTAAAAAAAGGATTGTGATCAAGGGGAGAGCTTCCCCCAAGGCAGTCCTTAACCCTGGAGCTGGCCCCACATTTGCGTGGCGAGTTCCCGCCCCCCACCAAGGATAAATAAAGACACCAGACACCAGAATTTAAGGTTAAATGGGCAAATTAGGCCAGAACTTTATTGAATTCAGGAATGAGAGGCATTGGCTTAGGCATTGGTCCTATCAACTATCTGGCTCCAGCCCATTTGCTGGAGACATGGGAAGGGTTAACAC
The DNA here is from genome assembly GCF_964188305.1 of Podarcis bocagei. Lineage (NCBI taxonomy): Eukaryota > Metazoa > Chordata > Lepidosauria > Squamata > Lacertidae > Podarcis > Podarcis bocagei. Next base: position 55,846,062 of record NC_138127.1, on the reverse strand, counting down.
CATAGTGGGGGAGTCTCCTGCTGAGGCACGTCAACTAGGAGCTCCCCTGGGTCACCGCTCGGGGGCGTGCCTTAGGCCCACACCTCCATAGGCTTCGGACAGGGCCATGCCCCCCGGAGTCCTTTACCGGACCACCCTTTATTCTCTGGGGGGAGGTGATGGCGTTCCTCCCCCCCACATCCTCTTAACCCCTTCTTACCAATGCCTAACCGCCAATGCTAAGGAGTTGTGACGAGTTGCTACAAGGTAGGCGAAAAACCAAATGGCTGCAAATTGCCAATTGGGAAAAATTCCTACCATGCCCCTTGTGGCGACAGACCGAAGTCCATAGCAAAGTCAGAAACCTACCTGGAGGGAGGGAGGGTGGGGAAACGTGGGGGCTAGCCGGCAAAAGAGGGCGAGCCCTGGCCGCGCCGGCCCTAAATAGGGCAGGCCACGCCCCCCCAGCCACCCAATTGGCTGGCTGGGTGGACGACGCAGCTGGGATTCCCCTGCTCTCGCGGGGGCTGAAACCAGTTCCTGCTCACGTGGGGTGGGCATGAAGCCCGCAACCCCACCTCCTGGGCCAGGTCTGGAAGTGGCTTTGCCAAACATCTTAATGACTGATTTAATCTATTGACCAATTTCATCATATATCAGGCCAAGGGTTTTACATTAGTGTTTTCAGTATAGATAGAATATATTCATTTGTATTGTTTAACATCCTAAAATGCCCAGTCCCAAAGCTTTGATAAATTGATTTTATATTCTTCCACTGTAATAGATTGTGATTGCATTCTGCCTCCCCTTTCTCATTAGAGTACAGTAACATGCTAAAAACACAGCCAATTCCTGATTAGCAAGCTGCATGAAGTTTTCAAATGGACTGAGACACCTTGAAACCTTCTCCTTTTATGTTTCACAAGGAAGCTTATTGTACTGGGAGGGATGATCTGCTGACAATGTTTCATCACCATGGGCACAGGATGGTCCTGAGACCTAATCCCTAAATGTGTGTTTCTTTCAAGAGCATCTTGGGGCAAGCTTGACACATTTCTGTTCTGACTAGTCCCAGGTGAGACACATTTCTATTTAATGTGGTGAGATGCCTTTCTATTTCAGTTTGAGGGATAACTCCTGAATTTCCATACATGCATTTAAATTAGTATGTGCTAATTTTATGCTAGTCTGTGCCCTCATTTACATTGCTTGGTGATACATTTCCTCTTTTTTTAGCAATGCTCAAATGGCCAAACCAATTTTCAAACTACTCTGGATCTCCTCCAAGTCCCTTGCAGAAGTTCCCATTTTCATTGCAACGATGAATGCAAGAAAATTGCCAGGGGAAGAATTGAAAAGTAGCCTTATTTTGTTAAGATGATGAAGACCTCATTGGGCATTGGGCTGGAAAGCATGTTACTGGTTTTTATGGTAGGACCACAATCACAGAGATACCCAGATGCACATAAACATCTAACGGTGTCACAATACAGAGCATTGATCTGTGCTTCTGGATTACATTTCAGCTCTTGTCTTAAGAACATGAGACTCTCTCAACCTACAGCACTGGAGCTACTTACAAAGGTTAAGACAGTCTACTGAGGTTTTCTACTTCACTGATTTTGTAAGAAGACCCTCTGCAGTGATGAGACCAAGACTAAACATTTGAGACCAATTGCAAAGGGGTTTTCTGACTAAGTTGTAATGGTGCCTTGCTGACTCAGTTTTCACATTTTTATGTTGAGTTTTAATGTTGTAATCCAAACTATCTTACACTGGGCTGTGTGTGGTGTGTGTATTAAGCAAAGAGATCCCTCCAGTCACTTCTGCCAACTCAGACAGCCTCCTGCCAATCACTGCCAGCAGAGTGGTGCAAGGGTGGGGCTGAACTGGTACTGGCTGGCATCAGGCTTTCACAGTCTCTGCCACCACCTTATACCACTGCCACTTTGAGAGCTGAGATACAGATGTGACGGTGGCTCCATCGCTCCCCAGAGCCCTGATGTTGGCCGCAGGGAGTTAGAATTCATTCCCCTCTAAGTAGGGATAGAAGGGTCTGTTCACTTCAGTTCTCAGTTTCTCATTTTCCACATTTTGCAGCAAATTATGAATTTTGGGGGGGAGGGGGACCCCTAACAAATATTCATTAGTAACTTAGTGCAAACTTCTCCTAACAAAAGCACTTTTCTATTGAGTTTTGACTTGAGTTTTGACTAATACACACATTTTTGCAAGCAATTCCCATCAATAGAATGCATATTTGCTTGCTATTTTCTCTAATACCGTCATTTTTATGCACATTTCCCCCAAACAAATGCATTATTGCAAACATTGTTTGGTTGGAGAACTGCAGCGCAACATTCAGATAATGTTGGAAGACAGCTATGTTTTCTTCTTCACGTATTGTTTTGGAAAGTGTGGTTTGGATAGATTTGGCATTAAATGAATATTAAATCAAATTTCTCCTCCTTGTCTAAAGATAAGTGAAATGAAAATTATCCACATGGCTGCCCCAATGGCAGTGTTCTTGGTGTGCAGCAGAGGTGGGGAACTCCAGGTATTGTTTGATTCCCACTCTCACCAGCCCCAGCCAATTGGCCAATGGTCAGGGATGTTGGGAGCTGTAGTCCAGCTTTACCTGTTGTGCAGGATAGATTTTGTCTGGTATAATGGAAAGGGGAAAAGGAATTGAATCCATTCAGTCTCTGGGCTGGGCTGAATGCTGCTTCTCCCTGGGAAATGATGCCAAACCACCTACCGACAGCTGCTGCATCTATGCTCAAAGTGCACCCTTCTGTGGGGAAGAATGGTAAGTACGGATGCACCTGATAAGTTGTATCATGACAGAAAATATGCTTCTGATGCCAAGAAAATGTCACCTCCTGCTATTACAATTCTTCTCTGTTGAAATATGTTATAATTCATGACCTAACTCTTAAAATATGATACCAGAGAAAGACAGGCATGCTGGTTTTTACCAGGTATTCTCTCATCTTGCCTCTACATGAGAGGAAATTCTCTTTTTGCTCAGTGGGCTCTGGGTTTAGCTCTCTCCACACTAACCACGAGCTGTAACTAATAGCTGACAGCACGTGGTTTGTCTGGTTTGAACTAAACAACACACTAAGCCAGGCTTCCTCAACCTTGGCCCTCCAGATGTTTTGAGACTACAATTCCCATCATCCCTGACCACTGGTTCTTCTAGCTAGGGATCATGGGAGTTGTAGGCCAAAAACATCTGGAGGGCCAAGGTTGAGGAAGCCTGCACTAAGCCAATCCATGGTTTAGCTCAGCAAAACAACCAGGGAGGAGCAAAGCAGCTGTGATCTCCACTCCAGGAACCCATTCACACTAAACAATGGTTTGCCCTAGCATGATGTGTGAACCAAGCTAAAATACTCTACACATGAAGATAAATCAAATGGTACAGAGTTCTGGAGTTCACACTGCAGAGATGTTTAGATGCACAATTTTGTTTTATTAAGAAAACCCTCCAAATGCTGACATATGTAGCATGGCTGGGCAAAGGAGTGTCAAATGACATATAACATTAAAAACACAGTTTAGCACTATGCAATTATTTTAAAGCTATAAATAGCAACTGTAGAGGGGAGAACTGATGCAGGGGGTGGATTTTTAAACTCTTTTTCCATGGCGCTGTCCCAATGAAAATCCCTCTTCTCCCAAAACTGCTATTGGTGTCAGGAGAAACATACCATTGTGGACTGCAAGGGAGCATCTCTCTGGATGGAAAGAGTAGCTTCAGGGAGATTTAAATCAGGATTTTTATTATTATTATTATTATTATTATTATTATTATTATTATTATTATACCGCCCTTCATCTGAAGATCCCAGAGCAGTTCACAAGATAAAAATACAGGATAAAGCAAAACAATAACTCCCCTCCCACAAACACAGGGTAGGAGTAAATGGTTTAAACACCTATCCATCACCATGGTTCCAGTCCTGATGCTCTGACACCTGCAGCCACTACTTAAAGCTGGGCTGGGGATCCTGTGGCTCTTCAGATGTTGCTGAACTCCAGCTGTCATCAACCCCAGCTAGCATGGCCAAAGGCTTATGGGAGCTGTACATTTGGAGGGCCCCTGGTTCCTCATCCCCAATTTAAAGTTCAAAAAAGAAGCACACAGCAGCAACCTAAGTTGAATATAGTCCATCACCCTAAAATGCACTTGGTTTCTGAAGGAAGCTTTCAAGCTTGCAACCCTTCAATTGCACTTGAAATGGTGCAGTCTGAGGAACCAGAAGTTTTCAAGAACTTCTAAAAGCAGCAGGTATTAAATTGGGTCTCCCCCAAACATTCATGTGTCTTGGATTACAATGATTAGGCCTGACTGCAAGACGATTCTTCCACCCAGTGTTGCAACAACAAGATTTTTTTTTTCAATCCAAGAAAGATTCATATGTTTATGTAAAGTCTTTCCATTCCATCTCTAAAGTGCAAGTTTAACTTTCCACTGGGTTCTGCCAAAATTCTCTTGGAGGCTGAAGAAAAAGTCAGGGCACACAAATTCAAGCTTTAACATGCATTCAGCGAAGAAAGCAAATATATGTCCAGCAGATCATCAAAAATCCATGAGCTTCAACCAGTGAAACTTTGCCAAAGGTAACAGTGTTAGAAACAGCATTCACTTTTAAAACTTCCTCCTTTATAAGCAATTGTCAAATATCATGCTGGAAAATGTCAAAACTGACACCTTAGACAGGCTAAGGGAAAATAACTCCTCTCTGTTTCTGTAAGACACAGACTGAAGTGCTTTCCCTTAATATCCATGTTATCAATACTGTTCGTGACTCACGTTGGTTTGAATTAAATTTGTCACTTGTTTTTTTAATCAGGCATACCTTCTCACACATGCTTTCTCCAGGTGCAAAGAAGCAAGCTACTTTTTTATTTAAGAGTAGATAGATGATAGATGATAGATAGATAGATATAGAACTTCACAAATATATTAATGGTGCTTTGGGGCCTCTGGACACTGAGTGACAGCTTTTCCCTAGAAAGTAAGAGGCCAGCAGGGTTTAAAAAAGGTAAAGGGACCCCTGACCATTAGGTCCAGTCATGGCCGACTCTGGGGTTGCGGCGCTCATCTCGCTTTATTGGCCAAGGGAGCCGGAATACAGCTTCCGGGTCATGTGGCCAGCACATCTAAGCCGCTTCTGGCAAACCAGAGCAGCGCACGGAAACGCCGTTTACCTTCCTGCCAGAGCGGTACCTATTTATCTACTTGCACTTTGACGTGCTTTCAAACTGCTAGGTTGGCAGGAGCAGGGACCGAGCAATGGGAGCTCACCCCATCGCGGGGATTCGAACCGCCGACCTTCTGATCGGCAACCCCAAGAGGCTCAGTGGTTTAACCCACAGCGCCACCCGCGTCCCAGTGTTACTACTCTCCAAATGCCTGGATGCACAAAGGTCATTGATCTCAAGCAAGCTGTCTCTCTAAATAGTAGAGCATAGCTTGGACAATTAAATACAGGGGGGTTCTCATTGCTTTAACCTTTTATTATAAGTATATATTTTGTCGTATATTAACAAAACTGGATCGATCGAAAGGGTCATGGGTAAGGATGGATACAAATGCCAATTATATCATTCAGTCAGTCAGTCCTGCCCAGAATGTCTGTCAAAGAAAGATAGAGGAATATGCAGTCCCTCTGTGCATTATTGTATACCACCCCCTCTCTGGGAGGGGAGCAAAGATTCAGCTCCTCAAAATTCAGACTAGTAGTTGCACCACTTGGAATTCAGAGCATTTGCTCACTCTGAACTGTAACTGGGAAGTCTTGAAGAGAGAAAGAGAGAGAAGCAAACATGCCCTCCCTCAATTTAGTTCAGAATTCCAACTAGCTCTGATTAGCAAAGATTAGATAATTGTTCCCACCCACCCCCAAACGCTCCTTCTCCATGACTCATCTGGCTTCCTATTTTCTCCACACCTTTACAGTTTTGGGAAACTTTCTGAACAGAGCCTGCCTGTGAAACCCTTGCTATCTCTTCTGTCACACGAGTCAAAGAGAAAGAAAGGGACAGTCACCAGATTGAGAAGAGGCAGTTGCCAGTGCCAAACGTATTTGTGGAATTCTGCTTATTATAAAGTAAAAAGACTTTGGTTCAGGGAGACCTGGGCTGAAATTCCTATTTAAAATATGGAACTTATTGGGCGGATTAGTCATCATTGTTCAGTCTAAACTATTTTGCAGTGTTCTTGCAAAGTTAAAATAGGATAGTCCTCCATGCAGAGGAATGGAAAGACTCCCTCAAATATAAATTTGCATTCAGTATTATATGCTGTGGCAAGTGGGAAGGATATCAAAGACCATCATGAGTAAAAAGTCATTTTGTGAGTACCTGGAGAGCAGCAGTGGCACTCGAAGTGGGTGACGTAGCTGCAATACAGTCCTCCCACCAGCTGGGGCACTGCACCTACCAGAATATGGATGGGGCCAGGCAAGCTGGCTGTCAAGGTCAGGGGAGTTTTGGTTTGCTGCCAATCTGGAAATTCCATGTTAAAAAATATTTATTATTATTATTATTATTATTATTATTATTATTATTATTATTATTATTATTTCTTTTTGATTTATGTGAAAACATTATTTCACAACCTATTATATTAAACAAAGAGATAAAGATGACACAGTTGCATCAAAATGAAAATTAAACCCACACACATGTGGGTACAATAATTATTATTATATTGGCACACTCTGACTAGAAAGAAAAAAGTCCTAATTATATGCTATTTAGATTTCTGGTGTCAAACCCACCCTTTTAGAATGATGGGCACAAATCAGAGGTAAGCAATGTAACACTCCACTTAGAATCAATAAGAGATATTTAAGCAGGTGCAACACTTTCCTGTGGAAATTAATAGCCAGCAAAACACATTGATTTCACTTGGATTGTGGCCATTCATTTCATCTCTACACTGTGCCTATTTCCAAACACATGTTGTGAAACTAATTAATTCCATGTAAACAACACAACTTTCGCCTGCCAGTTTTTCAGACGTTTTCATTGCAGTAAAGAAACTGGAGTTAGAATACAGCAGCCTCAGCCAACCTGGTGTCATCAAGATATTTTTGAGTAAAACTCCCATCGGGCCCAGCCAGCCCGCTTCTGCTGTTCCATTTCCGTAGTGTTTTGCACATCTGCTGGTCACTGCCACCAGGCATGGTACTAAGGACCCCCGGGAGGTTGCCCCACCCCACCCTACCCCATCTCCCAAAATAAACCTCACAGCAAAGAGAAGAACCTAAGAAGAGACCTGACAGGTCAAAGGCAAACAAAAGCAAGCAAACAAAATGCTGTTATTTTAGCATCCACTGCCCTAAGAGTTCTATTGAATGGGGTCATAATTAGAGACCCACCAAGTGTCTCGATGTTCCAGGGACAGTCTTGGAATTAGGGAAGCCATCTTGGTTTCTGATTTGATCCTTGACTGTCTCGCTTTCCCTTTGGGAGTCCCTATTTTCATCAGAGAAATGTTGGAGGGGATGGAATAGGATGTCCCTATTTTCACCTGAGAAATGTTGGAAGGGACGTAATTATACGCTCCCCCACCCCCACCCCGAATAATTTTTATAGTTTTCCATCTAAATTCAAGATCAACATATAACTACAGTAACTTGTCCAGTGGTACATTCTTATTAAGTTTCATATGCAGTACACAAGCAATACGTTTATTTATGCATTATCAATTCAAGTATCCTTGAGATTCTGGTTAGGGTGGTATAAATATAATCAGGGATTTGGCCCTCCAGATAAAGTTGAATTCCAGCTCCTGTCAGCCGCAGCTTGCAAGGCCCGGTCATGGATGATGGGCGCCATCAGCACACAGAAAAGGTGGAGTGGCTTTGTGGCCCTTCAGGTGTTGTTGCCCTTCAGCCAGGGCCATCTTACCCATAGGCACTAGGGGTGTGGGGCACCCAGGCACCGACCTCTCAGGGACGCCAGGCCAAGAGTCCGGGGCCCAAGAGTTGAGTCCGTGGAAGAGCCCATCCATCAGTCGGAGCACCGCGGTGGGCTCTTCTGCTGCGGGAGGTTCTGTGCCACGAGTTTGGGGGCAACCGAGCCAGCGAGACTCTGAGGCAGCCGGCCAGCTCCACCCTCCTGCGAGCCTGGGACTGGGCAACCAGGGGGGCGCGGGCAGATCTTTGCACCCCCGGCGCTGAGGAGAACCTGAGCTTACAGGGTTAAACAGCTCAGAGTGTGTGTCCTACCTACTGTGGGGTGGGCAAGTATCACCACTTACCCCAGCTCCAAACCACCACAGAACTCCCCATGACGCTGGAATTATCTCAGAGGTGCTGCATATGCTTAAGACAGCCCTGCCTTCAGCACCTCCCATCATCCCCTTTAGCACTACCAACAGGGGGCAGTGTGACACACTAATGGAGATGGGAGAAGAAAACTAGATTCACACATACACAGAGAGGGGGGGATTGCTCCTGTACATTTTGCGTCGTATCTCAGATTCTTTAAATGCTAGAACATTAGTATTTTTATATAATGTATCCACAGCAGTGACCAAAGGAGGAAGGACCACTAGGAGGAGCACAGAGAAGAAATATTTTGATGCATCTGCAGCAGCACAACTGGACGCCCTCACCTGCCCCAGCTGCAACAAAACACATCACTCTCACATCAGTCTCTACAACCACAGCAGGAGCTGTAGCCATCCAACAGCTTGACCTCACCCCCAAAGGCACATGCCTCCATTGTCTCCTGGACTGCAGACTGATGCCAGCAATCCAGTCCTTTCAAAAAGTTAAACCTGGCAACGGCTCATAGGGGGAGAGGGAAACCGCTTCCCTTTGCCCACTCCCCTTAGAGAGAGACACACAGTCTCCGGTACAGTGGGTGGGAGACAATATTGGGACAATATTGGAAATATTGGGAGACAATATTTTCAGTGGTAATGTGTCGGCTTTTCTTTGGCTTTTTTATTTTTGCTGACCTATTTTATTGGATCACTTTGATATCACATGTATGCTGCTTTTATACATTTGCTGTTCTTATGCATCAGTTACTTTATGTTTTTTAACTGTGATCTTGTGTTTGAAGGGCAGGGTACAAATCTTAATAAACACACAAGTAGGCTGTGAAATGCTGCGGCAGATGGGAGAATTACCCTTTGCAAGCACTTCCTTTTCTAACAAGCACAGCTTCTAATAGGAGACGGGGCTTAGTAGACAGACTGTTCGGTTGTGCAGAGGTTTGATTTGAGACACCTAGTGGCAGCCCGAGTGCAATGCTAAATTATTCATTTCTTCTGGGTTTCTTCATTTGTCTCCCTGTATTTTTGCAAACTTGTCTCGACCCTACAGCTACAGTAGACTAGGAATCAAAATAACTTAAATCACATGTGAAATAATAGTCATGTTTTTGCAAGGTCAGCATCCGCTTAACTTTACACAACGTAATGAGCCCTACACAGGCCAAGTATGAAACAGCCTTGCATTGGGGCAAGATTACTTTCCAGTGCTGGGAAAAAAACCTTTACATTTGAGCAAGGTGTAAAACTGGGGTGCGGAAAGTCAGACCTGGGGTCTAAATGTGACCATCCAATCCTCTCTAATGGGCCTGCAGGACTCACGCACTCTCCCAAGGCCATGCCCCTCATTGGCCTTACTTCGCACACTTCCCCTGAGTGTTTTGTTTTTGTTTTTGCCTAGTCTGGTAACACCTCTTGCTTATTTGGGTGGAAGATGGGGAGGGTTGGGCAAGTCTGTGTAGAAACTAGCATCCTGGGAAAAGACACAGTTCATGTTCATTGCCCTGCCCACTTTTGCCTCTGACCCCGCCCACCACTGGCCTGTGGCCTGCTGGGAAGTTGCTCAGAATGGAAAGCAGCCCCTGATCTGAAACAAGTTCCTCACCCCTGGCATGAGAGAAAAAGTGGGAATGAAGTTACTATGGAGTGGAACTTTAATCCCCAACCCAAGACCTTTACATAGATAACACGTGTGCACTCTTTTCCCCCCCTGGGATATCCTTCCACTCACTTCAGTCCTCCAGCTCCTGTCCCTCATCCTGAGGAACCCTGAACTGAGACAAGCAGGGAATTCCATAGCTATAGCACTGCAACACAGAAGGGAAACTTCTGCAGAGATCTGAGAATTTGTAATTATACGATTGCAACATGGGAATCTTTAACAAACAAACAATAACCCTCCCCACAAAGCGAAGTGTTCTAGTGTAAGAATCGACTCAAATGCTTTCAAAGCCGTGTGTGATAAACTACAGATTTTAACATTTTAGGCAGAAGGAGGGTTACATAAATTAACTGAGGTTACGTAATAATAAGAATTACTCACTCTCTGCATGAGCAAAGCGGTGCTCTGAAAATCTGCCGTTTGCACTGAGCAAAGGGCACAACCTAACTTCCAGCTGAGCAAACGTAGCAGCATGATCCTATGCATATCTACTTAGAACTAAGTTTGACTAAGTTTAATGGAGCATATTTATTTGATTGTTTAATGTAATACATTTATATACCACCTTTATCATCCAATAATCTCAAGGCAGAGTACATGGTTCTCCTCCTCCCCATTTCATCCTCACAACAACCCTGTGAGGTAGGTTAGGCTAAGAAATGGTGACTGGCCCAAGGTCACCCAGTGAGCTTCAGGGCTGAGTGGGGATTTGAACCCTGATCTCCCAGGTCCTAGTCCAACACTCTAACTGCACAGTTGACCCATCTGAACCGGTAGTATTCCTCACTGCCACCAGAGGCCAGTAGAGAGCCAACTATGTGATCCTGACCACAAGTCAGTCGTCAGCATTGGGTTACTGGAATTGCAATCAGTAAATTTTTTAAAAGACAATAAGCTCTTCTTGTAGATAGGTAGCCGTGTTGGTCTGCCATAGTCAAAATAAGAAAAATTCCTTCCAGTAGCACCTTAAAGACCAACTAAGTTAGTTCTTGGTATGAGCTTTCGTGTGCATGCATCTGAAGAAGTGTGCATGCACACGAAAGCTCATACCAAGAACTAACTTAGTTGGTCTTTAAGGTGCTACTGGAAGGAATTTTTCTTATTTTGAATAAGCTCTTCTGTTATTGTTTCAAAAATCAAGTTGCTGTATTTTTGTAGCGTTGGCATGACTTCACTTTTTATTTGTTTATTTGTTTATTCAGACAACTTATATACTGCTTATAGTTTAGCCGGAGAAATTTCTAAGCAATTTCCAATGTAACTTAAAACATAAATGAAAACCAAATATAAAAGATACTTTTGAAAATCCACATAAAATACCAGTATTGACAATGAAATAGGGCGTCCTCTAAAGCTTGATCAACTTCATCCTTACAACAAAAAAATCCACATTTTAGAACACAGTTAGCAACGAACATTATCCTCAGAACAACCAAGTGAAATATTTCAAGGGAAAATCAACTAGAAAAATAAAAATTGCACATTTTAAAATCATGTGATCAATAACTAAGAAAAAGAAAAAGAGACTCACTCTTTCCAAATTTCTACTCAACAAACCAATCCAATTAAATTCACATCTCTCTATACAATGATAAACACAAATTAATCTAATGGCAGCTAAATATAACACTCCACACAGTTCCACTGAAGCACACTGTCACACCAGTGCCCACACATCAACCAATGTACTCAAACTTCATTCATCTAGCACATTTTCTAATCACACTATCTAAACTCTGAAACCACTAAGCTTGATTTGATCTCACATTCTCAGTCAACAGTCCACTCACATGTCTACACCAAGAGACACAGACAAAACCTGGACAAACACTGGAATACAAAACAAGTGATAATACACAAATACCCGGGGGGGGGGAGGGACTATTAATTCCATGTGTTCACATCCAATAACTGTAAAAGTAAGAGCTATGATTTAGACATGAGTTTATTGGCATAATTTGATCTTGTTGTCACTCTAGTTTTCTTTGATGATGAAGAAGAGCGTGATATGAAATATTTTTTACAATAAATGCAGTAATAAATAATAGCAAGAGACACCTGAATATATTTTAATAAGCACCACAGACCAAGAATTCTAGAAATTCATAGAAAATTAATTTTCAGGCATCCTCTGCTTTACTTGCTCATGACTCACTAAAGTCCTACAAGTTCTGTCCCCAAACTGTCAGTTTCTGCCCAATCTCACCTGTCCTGGCTCCACCCATGCCCAGGGAGCCAGAACTTTTTCAATAAAAAAAATAGCAACCCTATTGATGACTTGCTAGCTACCAAGGTGCAAGTCCCTGTGCTGTTGGGATCTGGTTTTAGACTGACATGCTCTCAAGCAGGCGGAGAAGGGGAGGAGGAAACAGAGGGGAGTCTTAATAGGGGAGCATGGATAGCCCCTTTCTGCCCCAAATTCAGCCACTTGGGAAAGGGGAGCAGGGATGCTGGCTCTGCCCCCTCCCTGCCAGACCTAGGGGCAGTTTTGAGCTGCCAAGGGAAGAGGTGAGACAGGAACCTGACCAGGAGGTTGCGGTCTTGTGACCTAGAACCAGCAGCCACCTTTGCAGATGGGAGCAAACCCACCTGCCCTGAGAGAGCATGTGTTTGCAATCCTGATATTTCCATATGGCAAGCACGTCTCATGAGTGAGCATGCCAGGGCTCATCTTTAGAAGCTTGGAGGGTGGAGCATGGAAAGTTGTTGGGACATCTTCATTGCTTCCATCCAGTTCTGAACTTCTTGTTCTGCTCTTGAACCCTTGAACTGGGACTTCTGAGCCTTGTGCCTGCTGCTGAGCCTGTACTGTTACATGCTTGAATAAAGATCCCTTTCTTACTTACAAGTAAGAGCTTCTGCTTACATGTTTTGGAGCAGGAGGTAGGGAACTTACTTCTACGACTGAAGCAAAATTTGTTTGGTAGCATCAAACCTATGTGAGCACACAAATGCAAGTGAAAACTATGGGACTTTTGCATGCCTGGCTAGCAGGACTGAAACATAACATAACTGCCATTCCCATGGAATTGCATGGCCCATAAAGAGATACCAGAAATATTCTGTGATGAAAAGAATGCCATCCCATTCTGGGAGTCCAACATTTCTTAACAGCAGCATGGCCTGAAGGAACATCAGGTAGGGCTGCCATATTTCAAACAGTGAAAATCCGGACAGAAAGTTTGCTGAGTGTTTTTGTGCCGTACATCTGGATTTTCCCATACATTGTTTTCTGTGCTACCACTCACCACAGTAATTTCAGCTTTTCATTCTTACTTTTGAAAAGGATGCTAATATTTTTCAGAAAGGAAGTGGAAGCACTGTGGTTGCCAAACTACGCAGTGTTCTTTCAGCACAGTGAAGGTCTCTTGAACTTTGTCAGATACAGGAAAAGGAGTCGAGGGAAAGCGTGTGAAGCCGGGCTTCCTGACGTGCAGATCAATCTAACAGCTCAAGGAGGTGCTTTCTTCAGTGGTGTCCCGGCGTGCTGCTTATTGCCAAGAAGCAGAACTGCCTTGGAATGTCTTTGATGATCAAGTGTAGGCAAAGTGCGTGTAAGATCAGGCCCTCTAGATGTTGCTGGACCAACTCCCATCAGCCCCAGCCAGCCTGGCAGGTGGTCAAGGATGCTGAGACTTCCAATCCAGCAATATCAGGAGGGCCACAGGTTCCCTATGCCTGTATTAATTGATGCCAATAGCAGGTAAAGCTCATGTGGCTCCCCACTCCTGCCACAACTTGCTCCTTTGTTACCCTTTTTATTCCCCAGACAGGAATCTTGTGCTACTAACTGCTGCCCAACAGGTAGAAATCCACAGGAGAATATTGGCCCATCACTATGCAGCCTAATGAGGACTGATTGTGCTCAGTGGTCACTGAATGCAGAGTGTCTGTTGCAGGAAAGCTCGGTCAGTAGAGCAATTGACTCTTAATCTCAGGGTTGTGGATTAGAGCTGCACTGCAGAGGGTTGGATTAGATGACCCTCGTGGTCCCTTCCAATTATACAATTCTATGATGGAATACAGTAGAGAGAATGAATGCAGTCTAAACCTATCTAATCTGGATTTTCATTTCAGCTAGATCTTAAACAACGGTGGAGTAGAGGGTAATTGAGTAAAACCCATCTGATGAATTAACAACTAAGATTTCCTAAGTAAGAAAACATCTTTACCAAAAAAAAGAAAAGAGGAGGGGTATTAATTTCTGGATTTGTCTCCAGCAGGGATCAGGAAACTACGCGCCCAGATATTATTGGACCCCAATACGCCAATGTTCATGGATAATGCAGGTTGTAGTCCAACAATATTTGGAAGGCCACAAGTTCCCCATCCCTGGTCTGCAGTAAAGGAGGCTAAAGTTGCAAACCTATAGACATTTACTTGGAAAGACCCCTCCACACACATTGAACTCAATGGGATGTACTTCTGAGTAGACATGCATAGAACTGTACTGTTAAACACTTAAGCCATCATCCATTATAACATATGACATCCGCTTTGAGAACAATCAAGACTACCCAGGAAGGCACCCAATACAACAGGCAGTAATATATAAAAGTCAGTGATTCATGCATGTTGTTTTGCACGGAATGCTAAATTTCCCATCTTTCCAACCAGAGCAAAGGGCTGCTTACTTCAGAGCTGAATTCACCTCCCAAGCCTGATGGATGAACAGAAAGTTCTGGGAAGCAAGCAAATATTTTACACAGAACAGATTAATCAGACTCCTAAATCCATCCAAAGCAAAGGCAGAGCACTCCCCCACCTCCCCCACCTTGCTAATCCCACCGGTTTATCCAAAAGTATTTTATCTTTAATCTGCCCATCCATACGCTGCAAATCCTGTGTTAATGTGGTGGATCTGGGCCTCAGCGCAAGACTCTCAGGCTAGAGCTCTCCAGCTAAAACATTCCATCAATCTCTGGAGTGATTTATAGGCTACGGGGTGAATGGGAGGGGCAAAGGGGAGGATACACCAGTGGGAAGCCCAACAGAAGCTTGCAAGCCACAGCAAACAACCCTGATTCCAGAAAGGCAGCAGGAGCCTGGAGGGAGGAAGAAAATATCTTTGAAAGGGTTACAGGTGTTTTAGCCATAGGCTCCCCAAACAGGACATTCCATATTATATTATGGCTCTCCAGCTCTCCCCTCCCTGGAAACCAATGTCCTGTTGCTCACTTCCAAAAGAAACAGTTCTCAAGGAGTTGAAAAAATGCACAGGAAAAGGTTGTGTGTTTTTTTTCCCTTGCCACATTTATTCGGTCCATTATGATTTAGGACATTGTGTCAAAAGAAAGCAACTACTAGCCAATCACACAAACTTCTGCCTTAGGAAATCAGTCGTGGTGCTGATCACGTGACTCATTGTTAGCATCGTTGAATTATTGTTCATTAAAAGCAAGGGAGGAAAAGCCTGCAAATTAGCTGGGGTGGTTCCCCCCCCCCCTTTCCTAACATAGACATAATAAGCCTGCGCTTATTTTCTTGAGAATATGTCTCGGTGCTTCGACGAAACTTGCTTCCAAGCAAGTAATCACGGCTTCAGGTTCAGCCCCCTTGTCTTTGCAATTACCATCAACGCCTGCCGTCAAGGAACTGGCCCTGTGGGCAAGTTGGGAGCTCAGAATTCCTGCACTTGGCTGCGTGTGGAACTTGTAGCAACACATACAGCTTACTTCTCCCATACCTGTAAGGCAGGAAGGTGGGGGAGCAGAATGCACAGACCCAGGGGAAGAGAAAGTACCAAAGAACAGAGGGAAGGAACCACATTATAAACACAAACAGAAGCCAACGCAGGGAAAGTGAGTTTACGCAGGAGTTTCTACAGAGTCACGCCATTGGTGCATCAAGCTCAGCATCACCTACACGCGCGGGCAGCGCTTCTCTTGGATCTCAGGCAGGGTTCTCTTCCAGCCCTACCTGGACATGCAACCTGGGACTTTCTGCAGGCAAAGCGAATTCTCTACCACTGAGCCACTTCCCCTCTGCAATCGTGAGGGTAAGCCTCCATTTGCCACGCCTGTACAAAGCTGCCTTGTACAGAGTCAGACCATCTAGCCCAATACTGTCCCACACTGACTGGCAGCAGCTCCATGTTGCCTGCCTGATCGTCTGCCTGCTCCTTCCCCAGAGCTCAAAGGGAACTGCTCTCGAAGAATTGCAATCTTTGCATTCCAGAACAAGGCAGTTCCCTTCCCAGACGAAGGGCTGAGATGCTCTGCGGCAGCCTTTGCGAACCTGGCACACGCACACCCCGAAACGCTTTAATAATAATATTTTTATTATTTATATGCCAGCCATCCGACTGGGCTGCCCCAGCCCTGATGGGAGTTGTAGTCCGAAGCCTCAGGAGGGCGCCAACTTGGCAAAGGCTAAACTGTAGCAGATTCCAGTTAGGTTTTTTTTAATTGTGTCACTGGGCGATCAGCGGCTGCGGGGAACCCCGAACCCTAAAAGAGGAGCAGGAGGAATCTGAGGGGCAGGTGGGGATGAGGTTCAAGAGCGAAAAATGCCTCGCCAGTGGGACGTTTCGTTTTGCGCTGAAGCTGTGGTTGACTTTCAACAGCGTTCCCCACGTTTTGTAAATGAAAAGATTTTCCTGGGGAAGTGAGGCTCTGACTAGATCCCCTTTCCCGGAATACACAGACAAGCGCGACGCCTGAACCCTTTCCCTCCTCCGCCACCGAGGTGCTTTTACAGGGAGCCCAGGCTAGACGGGGATCCCTGCCCCGAGGGCTTCCCAATATCAGGAGGGGAAATAATCGAAGATGAAAAGTAGATAAAAGAAATGTAGACGGGGATCCCTGCCCCGAGGGCTTCACAATATCGGGGGGGGGGGCGGGAATCGAAGATGGAAAATAGATAGAAGAAATATAGACGGGGATCCCTGCCCCGAGGGCTTCACAATATCTGGAAGGGGGAAATCAAAGGTGGAAAGTAGATAAAAGAAATATAGAGACGGGGGTGTGGGGTGGTTAAAGTTCTCCATTTATCATGCTGGATATGGGGAGGGCTGTCCCCAGCATTAAAACGCAGAGAGCACCCTCATCGCCCCCTTTTCGAGGATGGAGACCCCCTCACTGGGGAGAAATAAATGGGATGGGAGGGGGCCGTACCTGGTGCCGCGGAGTGGAGCAGAGCAGCCAGGAGCAGGAGCAGCGCCCAGGACGACAGCAGGAGGATCCGCGGAGCCGGGCCGGCGGCGGCGGCAGCAGCCATGGGTCCGGGGTGCGCAAGGGTCCGGGGTGCGCGGGGAGGGGGCTCCGCAGTGCCAAGCCCGCGCCGAGATGGCCGTGCAGCTCCCCTCGGGTCCCAGCGGCAGCAATCAAGGCACGCTCCGTCGGTGCCGCCGTCGCCGCTCGCCGCTTCTCTTCATTGCTGCATCTCCCGAAAGTTCGCCGTTCCCGCGGCTGCGCTGCCTCCCGCGGGTCTCTGCCTTGCGCTCGCTCTCCCCGCGCCCATGTCTCCCCCTACTGGCCGACGGCGATATTGCCAGCACGGTGGCCAAGAGTCATCCTGAACAAGATTACCGCTAGGTGGTCGTAGGATTTTGGGCTGTACCAACTCAGGCCGCAAGGGAGGAGAGGATAGGCTGCAGTGTTGCTCGTGGAAAAATAAATAAGCGAACAAACAGACGCCTTGCAGTTGGGTAAAGAAGTATATCGGAAGAGGGCTGAACCGCCCTGAGACCTCCGGGTATAGGGGCGGTATATAAATTCAATTAATAATAATAACAATAATAATAATAATGCCCTCCCCCACTCTCAAATGCTGACACAAGGTTAGCAAGTGAGCAGGAGGGAGCAGGGATTTGAACCTACGGTTTCCCGATCTCACCTCTGCCACTGCTATATCACCGAGGTGGTTTCCAGTGTGTCATTCATGTGCATACCATAAATGTATGCCTGCACAATTAAAGCATATTAAAGAGCTCTGTCTCCCTAGCACAACAAATCTACTTCTTTTTAAACTTATTGTGGTTTGGAAAGTCATAGGGAAATGCACTGAAAAGTGTGGGGTGAACAACTGGTGACTAGGAAGATGTACAAACACCCAGCAATCACCCAGAGTAAATGTGGGATGGACACTTATTGCTGTATAACCTCCCCACCGATAGGGTTGCCGCATTTCAAAAAGTAAAGTTGTTGAACTTTTTTTAAGCAAGACCCCAAAATTGTTGAGCGTTTTGGTACAAAAATGCCCCCCAAAAGGAGTGATTTTGACTTGCCTAAGATCCAGGATAAAGCGTCGCCTTTGGGGAAAAAAACCCACCCCCAGATGTCAACTGTGCCTTTGAAGTCCCATTAACAGGAAAATCCGGACATATGGCAGCCGTACTCAACCAACACATCAGAACGAGTGCTTAATAAAGACTGGATATATTCAGACCTCTGTGTCAGCTTTGTGCAAGTAAATCTGGATGGGTGCTAATGAAAAACAGGTGGTCTGAGTAGCACAGCAAGATGGATTCAATTAATTGGCCTTAAGTTCTTACCATGAGTTGTGACTAAGGCTGCACTCTTAATTTCGTAGCTCAGTGGCAGAGCATCTGCCTTGCATGCAAAACACCCCAGGTTCAAACCCCAGCATCTCCAGTCGTGTCGGGGGTTTGAGGCCCACATTGGGCAAAAGAATCCTGCACTGCAGGAGGTAGGACTAGATGACCCTCGAGATCTCTTCCAACTCGTAATTCTATGAAAAGTCTGGAGGGCTGCTGCCGTACAGTGTAGAGAGTGGTGATCTAGATGGACCAGTAGGTCTAACTCAGCATAAGGCAGCTTCCTCTGTCAGGTCCAATGAATTCAATAGGATTGATTTCTGCATAGGCATGGTTAGGGCTGCACTGTGAAGTCCCTTTGATTTCAGTGACTCAAAGCATGACTAAGTCTGGATCCATCCCAGTAAGGTATTGGTCAGTCCAGCATAAGGCTCAGGGGTTCGGTAGGCAATTGGCTCTGTCCTCCAAGTCACAACTTTGCAACTGACTCTATCTGATTGCCTTCAGGCTTCCATTGAAAGACCACGATTGGATCCTGCAAGCCTGAAGACTGTTTGTGCCAGCTCTGTCTTATGATATCAACACCTCCTAAAGTGGTGTCATTCCTGACCATAGACCATTATGGCTGGGGTTGATGGGAGTTGGAGTTCAGCAACATCTTGAGGGCCAATGGTTCCTCAGAGTCAAAACATCCAGCGATGGTTCCCTAGCCTGGCAGGTCTTTATTTCCTTCAGAATCTCTCCTAGAATGTACCTGACGAAGCCCACTGAATTCTTTCTCTCCCCCTTTCCTTCCTGGAATGCCCTTGTCATATTTCTGGGCAACACAATGATGGATGAAACAAAAGGAAGTTCAAGGTGCAGATTTGTTTATTCCCCGCCCCCCGCCCTCCTGAATTTGATGCATTCCAAAAATTATTTTAATGTTAATGGCCTTCTTAATCCTTTTTGCAGTGCACCTATCCAGTTGGATACCAGACTGTACAGTTATCTGCAGGAAGCAGGTCATCACTCTTTATCCAGTCACACAATGCGTAGCTGTTAATGCATAGCTCAGATAAAAGCGCCCCTCAAACTAAACACTGCAAAGTTTAGCAATGCTAAATTCAGCTAATCCTACCAATAACAGTCCTCCACACCTCCTGTGTGTCGTCCTGTGCCAGGCAGCAGTAAAAGACACAGCCAAATTGACAAAAACATTAAAATCCTCAAAGTTGTACACATGCTGCACTTTCCCTATATAGAAAGCACTTCCACATAGTGGAGAAAGGTATGAAAACTTGTATGTAGAACATCATAAGTGATGACAGCACATGTGTATTTTGTTGCATTCAAATCTGAGGAGACATGGATGTGTCTGGGATTTGCAATTTGTTAAGGGTGCTGGGAACTGTAGCTCTGTGAGGGATTAAATTACAGTTCCCATGATTCTTTGGGGAAAATTGTGCTCTTTAAATCTATGGTGTATCGATGTTTTGGCAATGTGCAGACCTATTTACATTGTAGCACTTAAATGGTTAAAAGGCATGCAGTTAATAAGCATTCTAGAATCAGCTGGCATTCCTCAAAATTACTGTGTGGTCATTTCCTTAATATATCTCTGCGGAGACAGCTAGCCTATCTAGTGGAAGAATGGTGGAGCAAAGGAGCGGGAGGATCAGTCTCCCTGACAGCTGTCTACCTTTGAACCTGACTACCTTTACAAACTTTTACCCTCGGAGAACATCTGAAGGAAGGCTGGGTGGGCGGATGACAAATGGAATTCCTCACAGAATGGAACTCTGCCTGGGTGCCACGTTTCAATAAGCACCAGCTTGTATCCATGGTTATATGGAATTTGTTTTGCTCAGTTACCTTAGTTAGGCCAGTAGTGGGGTGTGTAATGGAGGGTGGAGTGTCAAAGCACACCCATAATTTAAAAGGCTCATCAGAAACAGACACAGCATTCGGAAAGAAGAGGCATGTCCAAATCTCAGATTGGATCTGATGGTTGTCATTGCTAGAGCTGCAGTAATTATTGTCACCTCGTAAGAAATAAGTCAATCATGTATCCAAATTTCGCCTGCCTTTTACAGCCGGTGAAAATTCTGCCACTGTTTTTAATGGGAAGTGTGAATGAAGCTCCTATTCAGATGGTTTTCTGATGTGCCATTGCCCACATGTTCAGGCAAGAGAAGGGGGACAATCTCCATTGCTGTGTGATGATCTCCAGATATTATAGGCCAGTTCCCATCAGCATGGCCAGTGGTCAGGGATCATGGGAGTTGTAGTCCACAGCATCTGGAGGAGGGCATCACACTGGCCCACCTATCTCAGTGCTGTCTACACTAACTGGCAGCGCCTCTCCAGCATTGCAGAAAGGAATCTTGCCCGTCTCTCTCAGCAGTCAGCAACCAGCAACTGAATCCAGGGCCTATTAAAGGCCCAGCATGTGTTGCCCTACTGAGCTATGGCTCCACCTCATGAGGGTTATTCCTCACGCAATTATAATTATGGTAGCTCAAAACTCAGCAACAGAAGTGCTATCTGTGTGGTGAGCTCCCTTCCAGCTATCAGAAGTGACCTAACTTCTGAACTGAATCTGTCAAAGTTGTGTATGTTTCTAATTTGGGGGAGAGAGAAAAGTAGGCTCTATCCCAGTACTAGGGAAAGGACATTGTTAAAATCACCTGAATGGATTAATACAGTGGTACCTCGGGTTACATACGCTTCAGGTTACAGATGCTTCAGGTTACTTAACCCAGAAATATTACCTCGGGTTAAGAACTTCACCTCAGGATGAGAACAGAAATTGCGCGGTGGCGCAGTGGCAGCGAGAGGCCCTATTAGCTAAAGTGAATTAAGAACGAATTAAGTTCTTAACCTGAGGTACCACTGTACATGTAAATGAAAAATGACCTGCTCCTTCTCCCCCTTCCTCTGGAGAGTAGAGATGGCAACTCCAAACTGTTGAGATAATGGGGATTTCATCTCTCAGCATACATTTCAGACCCCCTGGTAATGCAGGGTTAGAAAGATTGATTGCTTCTCAATGGCCAATGATTTAAATATCCCACCAATAGCCTGTCTGGTGTTTATATTAACTCCACTGAGGGTGTAAAGGGAATCGTTTTTTGGAAGGTCTGCGGTCCAAATGCATGGTTCACATTTGCAGCTATTGCCAAGCTCAAGCAACAACAACAGAATTCCACTTGATTGTGACTCTTCCATAAATTACACTTCTTCTGAGTGAATGACACAAACCAGTTGTTCCCTGAAAGTGATGTGGAAAGCAATCGGGTCAGTGTATTAATGCTAAAAGAATGTGGCTTCCTTGCTCAAGTTTTATTAAAAAGAAATAAACAGAGGTGGCATGCAGGGAAAGATGGCGCCGTCAGGTAGGCCTCCTTTTGGAAAATAGCCCTGCGATCCATTGCTAGTTCTTGAGAAAATGATCTGCCAGCTTAAAACTAAGCTGTCAAAGGGTAAAATGCACAACTCAACCACAAGGCAGTATGTAGCACAAAATAACTGGTTATCTCGTGCAATGATAATGAGGTCATTGTCCTTGTAAAGGAGGTTGATAAACATAGCTGTGCTCTAAATGGTCTTTGATGGAGTTGACCAAGAGGTTAGAATCATTACCCATATCCTTCTGCTTCCAGAGAATGATCAGAAGAACTCATTTCTTCCACCAGCAACTGAATGCCAAGAGGAAGTTTGCAATTTGCTGAACTGAAAAGGACTACAGATTCTTTAATCAAACTATTTATCCATGCCACATAAATCCATGTTTTGTTCTTAGAGTTGGCAGGCAATAAAGGAAAGCCATGTACCACGGCTGTAGGGTTGAAGGGGTGAGGAGAAAAAAGAACATGTTCATGAATGTAATACTTTTGAAAATGGCCAGCAGATACCAGTAGATTTTTTTTGGGGTGGGGGGGTGGGGAATACAGATTCTTGTTTCCTATTTCCTGGACACACCATGGCTAGTGCATATTTGCCCTGGCATCCAGTCTTTCTTGAGTAGAGTCTTCTTGTTGTTTAGTCATTTAGTTGTGTCCGACTCTTCGTGACCCCATGGACCAGAGCATGCCAGGCACTCCTGTCTTCCACTGCCTCCCACAGTTTGGTCAAACTCATGCTGGTAGCTTCGAGAACACTGTCCAATCATCTCATCCTCTGTCGTCCCCTTCTCCTTGTGCCCGCAATCTTTCCCAACATCAGGGTCTTTTCCAGGGAGTCTTCTCTTCTCATGAGGTGGCCAAAGTATTGGAGCCTCAGCTTCAGGATCTGTCCTTCCAGTGAGCACTCAGGGCTGATTTCCTTCAGAATGGAGAGGTTTGATCTTCTTGCAGTCCATGGGACTCTCAAGAGTCTCCTCCAGCACCATAATTCAAAAGCATCAATTCTTCGGCGATCAGCCTTCTTTATGGTCCAGCTCTTCCATACATCACTACTGGGAAAACCATGGCTTTAACTATACGGACCTTTGTTGGCAAGGTGATGTCTCTGCTTTTCAATATGCTGTCTAGGTTTGTCATTGCTTTTCTGAGTAGCGTCTAGACCTGGGCAAATGACTATAGAGGCAGGAAGAATGGCTCTCTGCTTCCTCTTTTTCAAATCCATAATTGCTAAGGAATCTTTAGTGATGGACTTTGTCAAAAGCTTTCTGGAAGTCCAAATATGTAATATCTACTGCCCAGATGCTTGTTGAAAGTTTCAGAGAACTCTAAAATATTGGAAAAGCAGGACATGGGTTTAGGCTTACAGAAGCCATGCTGATATTCCCAGCAGTGCTTGTTCTCTTAAAAACTAATAATGATTTCTGCACATTTACCTCAAACAGATTTATTTATTTATTTTTATTTATTCACTGCCTTTGTATCCCAGCTTTCCTCCACAGAACCCAAGGTGGCACACATGGTACTCCCCCTCCTCATTTAATCCCCACAACAACCTTGTGAGGTAAGTTTGGCTGAGCAGCAGCGACAGACTCAAAGCCGTCCCTGAGTTTCGTGTCTGGGGACCATGGTCTCCCAAGTCCTAGTCTGACACTCTAACTACTATGAAACACTGTTGTTAGGGTAGCTGGCCTACAATTCCCCCCCCCCCATCACATTTTTTTAAAAAGGCATTGCATTGGCTACTTTACAATCCTCAAATAAGAAGGCTGGTTTTAGGGACAAGCTGAACATTTTCATTACTAAGCCACCTCTTGCCTTCTCTGTTTCACTAGTTCCATCAGTGGTCCTTCCCAAATAAAGCATTTCAGAACTGGGTATGTATCTAACATCTTCCAAAGTCCTTCTGGCTGGTTTCCTGCTTTTGATGTACTTCAAGACATATGTATTGTTTGTCTTAATGTTTTTGGTAACATGCTCCTCACATTCCTTTCTCACTTGCCCTGTTGTCAACCTTATGCATTTTCCAAATAAAATATTACTGAGTTTCCACAGGCCTGTTTGCTCTGTCTTCTCTCTCCCTCCTTTATTCATTCATCCCTGCATAAATCCAGAGTTCTGAACTAACTCAACTTTCCATGTGATAAATGGCTTTTTAGAGCATATTACAAGCAGTAACTAATGCTCAGAAATGTGATATTTTAGGTGCCAGTCCTATATGCCCAAGGGTATGGATAGCGGAGAAATTTGATTCAGTAGGCATTAATAGCTGAATCTATGAAATTTGCACATTCCAAAACAATATGGAAACCACAACACAAAGATCCTTCAAAATTTGTACACTTGAGTTTTGTGATGTAGTTCTCCAGCCAATGTTTACCTAAAAAAAAAAAAGGCATGCATTAGGAGACTGTGCATAAAAACAAATATATTGGTGAAAATAACATATAAACATACATTATATTAGAGGAAACCGCTTTCAGAAATGTGTACATTAGTCAAAACTGCAGGTAAAAATCTGTTTTATTGAGAGACATTGGCACTAAGATGTTAATGAATTTTCATGAGGATTCTTATTCTAAAACCCACAGACTCCTGCAAAATGTAGGGAACTGAATTTAAGATTTGAGAAATGAGAAACTGGGAGAATCAAAATGGAAAAATCCTTCCATCCCTACCTGGGAGTAAGTCTCATTGAACTCTATGGTGTTCTTTCCGAGAAGACGTGCTGCTAAGCATTTCTTCATTGTGTAATTTTTGCTTGCTCAGTTATGTTACTTTTGTGCTACTGGAATTTGTTAAATAGGTTGGATATTATTAATTTATTAATTTGAATATATATGGGTGGTTTTTTGAGAATTATGTCTTGCTTACTCTGTTTTCATTTTTGTCTGTTAGCTACCTTGATTTCCTTAGGAGAAACAGACCATTTTCACTGAAATAATAGAAATCAATAATAGAATCATTGAAAGGAATGACTAAATAAAATTGGGGAGGTAAGTTCCCCTCTGTGCCCTCCTGTGGATAAAAAGCTGTACCCATTTCAATATCCCCTTTTGTGATAACTTACCATCCCTCAGGTGGCCCACTAGGAATAATATTCAGTATTTTTCACATTCCTCTTTCTGTGTACACAGGTTCTTGCAGCTACAAGCTGTCTAACATGTATCTGAAGGAAATCAAAACGAGTAAGTCAACATTTTAGTCACTAGGGGGCAGCACAGCCCACAATAATCCTAGACCCAATGTATTAAAAAGCCGCAGTGGGAAGAACAGTGGCCATGCTATCTAAGGAAGACATTGCAGTAATATGTTTTATTGGACTGATGTGTTCTAGTGAAACAGCCTTCAAGCCTTTGAGTATTGCAAGGTGCTTCTTCAGAAGGTAAAAGCAGAAAGTGGTGTGTGGTTTACAAAGCAAATGATCTGAGCTGACACGCTGACAGAATTGATTGAAATACAAATATAGTGCAGTCACTTTCAGGGCCATCTTAAGCATATCCGGCGCTGTGGTACAAAGATCCCTCCGGCACCCCCCCCCCCGTTTCCCAGAGTTATCGACCTTTTCCCAAGCCTCTGTGGGGATCGCTCTCCTCCCGCGGCGGCTTGGGAAGGAAGCTGCACATCTGCCAGCCATATAGTTGGCGGGGCGCAGTTGGCGGGCGTGCAGAAGGGAAAGGAGAGGCCGCAGGCAAAGCCGCGCAGCTCCTCCACTCGCTGGGGCGCCCCTGAGAGGCCAGTGCCCTGGCGCAACGCGCCAGTAAACCCAATGGGAAAGATGGCTCTGATCACTTTAAGCAAAACAATATCTTAGTGTTGGCCTTACAGCTGTGGTTTGCCTCTGCTTCCCTGGAGAGAGAAAAATATATAGGCATGGGAAAAACAGATATGCACAGGAGATCCCCAGTTTGCATGCTGTTTCCTGGGGTGGTGCTGCTGCAATGACCAGAGTATTATTGGTATGGCATGCAGGAACCACCTCTTATTAAACTGCAGCATAAATAAACCCTAATGCCAAAGTCTTGTGCAAGCTTAAAAACTTTGATAAAAAGCTTCTGTCAGTTAAATTAACAATACTAGGCTACATGGACAAATACCCTGACTTGGTATTGGCCAGCTTTCTACATTCCTATGGTGCCATATGCTTTCATGGACCATTTCATCAGATGCATGAAGTGCCCACTTAAGTGCTTAGGCATATATACTCTGATTACAGAGGAAAAAATGAACAAAGTTAGGCCAAAAGGTCAAGCAATGCAAGAGGCAGCAGTTTGTGGGTCATAGCACTGTGGTTTTGTTTTTTTTATATTGCAAACTGCCCTGTGATCCTCAGATGGAGGGCAGCAGAGAAATTCAGTAAATAAATAAAAGTAATAGAATCCTAGAATCCTAGAATCCTAGAGTTGGAAGAGACCACAAGGGCCATCGAGTGCAACCCCCTGCCAAGCAGGAAACACCATCAGAGCACTCCTGACATATGGTTGTCAAGCCTCTGCTTAAAGACCTCCAAAGTAGGAGACTCCACCACACTCCTTGGCAGCAAATTCCACTGTCGAACAGCTCTTACTGTCAGGAAGTTCTTCCTAATGTTTAGGTGGAATCTTCTTTCTTGTAGTTTGGCTCCATTGCTCCGTGTCCGCTTCTCTGGAGCAGCAGAAAACAACCTTTCTCCCTCCTCTATGTGACATCCTTTTATATATTTGAATATGGCTATCATATCACCCCTTAACCTCCTCTTCTCCAGGCTAAACATGCCCAGCTCCCTTAGCCGTTCCTCATAAGGCATCGTTTCCAGGCCTTTGACCATTTTGGTTGCCCTCCTCTGGACACGTTCCAGTTTAATAAATTCTATGCAGATCACAGAAGAATATAGGACTGGATTCAAATCTGATACAAGACACAAACAGTGAGGCTGTGACTCATTCATAGCTGGGGGCACACTTCTGTTTTCGTTCTGCCTTGTAGCCTAAAACAAATAGACTTGAACCAATCTTGTTATCGTCCCATATTTCTAACTTGTACCGCGCAATTGGTACAAGTGAGAAACAATTGGATACAGTACATGCAGTTGGGTTTCGCTTTTATTTATTTTGGATGGCTTTGGCCTGATTGAGTCTGAAAAGCCAGTGGTGGTTGGTGGTGACGGTGTTATAACTGATACCGCACCTTCCTAACTAGTCATGAAGTCCATTTGGTCAGCCATACATGCCTCAGTTAAAATACAGGAACCATTCAGGGGAATTTGCCACAGTGCTGTGTTATTGTTCCATCAAAGGGAAAGGCTGGCAGCCAAGGCTCAATTGTATAGTTTAATCAGCAGAATTAACCCAGATGCAAAGGAAGCAATGGAAGGCTCAAATGATGCTTGGCACAGGCTTCAAAACATCTTTGCCCTGGGCTCGGCAGGGCATACAGCAAACACACCTCATGTGACTATTTGTTTTTGTCTGAAAGTGATTTAGACTTTGTCCCAGGAAGCAAATTAACATGTTCCAAGCAGTCTGCCCATTGATCTTTAGCTCTTGGAGTGCTGGGGACACTTTATTTCAGTAACCCTAAGTGTGCCCGGCACGCCAAGAGAGCTCTGAAGTGTGTGTGTGTGTGTGTGTGTGTGTGTGTGTGTGTGTGAGAGAGAGAGAGAGAGAGAGAGAGAGAGAGAGAGCCTTGCTTAACCACAAAAGCTGTCAGAATAGCTCTCATACACAGCTGGTGCAGTGGGGATTCATCTATATTACACAGCGCTTTCAAGTCTTGTTGAGGCAGGGGGTGGCGGTGGCAATGCTTGAAAGGTGAGAAGGTAGAGCAACCTATTAGAGCAACATCAGAGTTTTTGCTCCCAACTTCAGAAATGGCTTCATAGTAGCAGCTTTAATAGTATAATGGGGCACAGTCTCTTCCAGCTGGATAGCGACTTACATAACAGACTCTCTGGAGAGGGATAGGCGACAGTCCTCTTCTATCTTCCAGCAATATCATTTTGATATCTGCTGGTTTTCTTGTTGCAGCTACAATTTACACAACATTCAAAGAACAATCATAGAATTGTAGAGTTGGAAGGGACCTTGAGGATCACCTAGTGTCCAACGCAGGAATCCCAACTAAAGCATCCAAGACAGAGGGCCATCCAACCTCTGCTTAAAAACCTCCAAGGAAGGAGAGTCTACCATCGTTTGAAGGGAGTCTGTTCCACTGTCAAACAGCTCTTACCATCAGAAAGCTCTTCCTGATGTTTAGCTGTAATCTCCTTTCTGGTAACTTGGAAGCCACTGGTTCAGGTCCTACCCTCTGCAGCAGGAGAAAACGAGCTTGCTCCAGCTTCCATGTGACAGCCCTTGAGATATTTAGAGATGGCTATCATATCTCCTCTTAGTCTTCTCTTTTCCAGGCTAAATATATCCAACTCCTTCAACCATTCCTCAAAAGGCTTGGTATCCAGACCTTTGCCTTGACCACCTTGCTCACCCTCCTCTGCACTCATTCCAGCTTGTCAATGTCCTTCTTAAATTGCAATGACCAGAACTGGATACAGGACTCCAGGTGTGGTCTGACCAAGGCAGAACATTTACATCTGCCTTGTGTTGCCTCAGCAATGGACTAGATGAGAGCCATTAAAATGAAGTTCAACAAATCTTTGGCAAGCGCATTCACATATTCAAAGCTTAGCAGTTTTATCCTTTTTTTCTGCCATTCCGATTGGGAGTGTACATGAGGTATGTTTACCATTCAGCTCTAAAATTAGAAGCAGACTTGTCAAGTTGCTACCTTCTTATGACATTAGCCTGGAGCACAGCCCTTCTCCAGCTGGAATAACAGCAGAGTGTCAGAAATGAAAGCAAAAAATGTGCTTTTGATGATCACTTGATCTTCTTTCATGCTGTTAAGGACTTGAGACTTGCTTCTTATTCATAGCGAATATTCAGTGCACCTCTAAGATATTGTCAAGATTTTTGTAGCCCTTCAGACATAAGATGGTTAATAAGAAGATCAAAATGAAGTCCCCAACATTTTCTGGAATGGACTCCTTTTCTTAAATATGTATTGCATGCAGAAATTCAGCAAAATCCGCTTCTCTCATTACAGTGGTACCTCGGGCTAAGAACTTAATTCATTCTGGAGGTCCGTTCTTAACCTGAAACTATTCTTAACCTGAAGCACCACTTTAGCTAATGGGGCCTCCTGCTGCTGCTGAGCCACCATCACGCGATTTCTGTTCTCATCCTGAAGCAAGGTTCTTAACCCAAGATACTATTTCTGGTTTAGCAGAGTCTGTAATCTGAAGCATCTGTAACCTGAAGTGTCTGTAACCCAAGGTACCACTGAACTTCATCACCATACAAAGGAAATTTGTATCCAATGGGCTCCTTTACTGACCAACTACCTGATTCTAGGCTCCAGCTAATGCTCTTGGATTGGGGCTGGTTAACCCCCCCACACTTTCCACTACTGCTTTCCATGTAAGATGGGACTCCTCACACAGATCAACAGGGCTAAGTCTAATCCAGAATTTTGGAGTGAAGTGTGGAGGGGAAGCTTTGGTGGCAATATAAAAACAAATAACCCAATGAGTACACAAGCATCTGTGTTAAAAAAATTGTCTATTTGTCTATTCCATCAGATGTTTCAGTCCAAGAAAGTGATACTTTCCTTTTCTTTCCAATTAGTTTCAACAGGAAACTTTGTGGTAGACCTGCTTTGTGTCTGATTGTTAAGCATCTTGGATGGCTCATTGTTCCTCAAACACAACCTTTTCACCTGAATCAGGAAATATAGGCAACCAGGGCTCTGCAAAACCTGCTTTTATATTTTGCAGTCACAGTTACAAGCATCATATGCCGCTGCAGTTTGATTAGTGTAATCAGATTTCATTTAATCAAAGGGTGCTATTCAGTGCTAGCCCTACTCAGAGTAGATCCATTTAAGTTAATGGATAAGACAGAGGACTCATCTACACTTTCATTTCTCCTCTGGTTTCTAAGCAGAGGTTGGAGAAGTTTTTATTTTGTCCTGCCCCTTTCCCCAGGAAAACTCACTGTTTACTGCTGAATCAGGACAAACATCATTCTGCAGGCATCAAAGACCCAATTGATGTTTGTGCCGATTCAGGAGTAAGAAGCAAGAAGTGGCAGGACAAAAGAAAAACCTCTCAGACCCACGCCTAGAGCACATGGGGCAAATGGAAGTGTGGATGAACCTTGACTTAGGTTCACTAATTTCTATGGGTCTGGCAAGTGGTCCCTTTCAGTGGCGTAGCGTGGGTTCTCAGCACCCGGGGCAAGGCAAGTAATTTGCGCCCCCTAACCCGGGGCAAGGCAAGTAATTTGCGCCCCCTAACCCGTGGATTTTAGCACTCGAGTCTCTTCCGCGCACCCCCAGATGTTGCGCCAGGTGCAGCAGGCCCCCCTGCACCCCCCACGCTACGCCACTGCTCCCACCACAAGTTTTCAGGACAGCCATCCGAAGGCTGGCGCGGGGAGAAGGTCTCTCCGCCCCACCGCCAGGCTTCGGAGCAGCCATCCGAAGGCTGGCGCGGGGAGAAGGTCTCTCCACCCCACCGCCAGGCTTCGGAGCAGCCATCCGAAGGCTGGCGCGGGGAGAAGGTCTCTCCGCCCCACCGCCAGGCTTCGGAGCAGCCATCCGAAGGCTGGCGCGGGGAGAAGGTCTCTCCACCCCACCGCCAGGCTTCGGAGCAGCCATCCGAAGGCTGGCGCGGGGAGAAGGTCTCTCCGCCCCACCGCCAGGCTTCGGAGCATCCTTCCGAAGCCTGGCGGCGGGAGGAGGTCTCTCCGCCCCACCGCCAGGCTTCGGAGCAGCCTTCCGAAGGCTGGCGGCGGGAGGAGGTCTCTCCGCCCCACCACCAGCTTTCGGAGGAGGTCCGAGGACAGTGGGATTCCTGCTTCCTCGAGGAGGGCCGGCCAAACGCGCCCCCCCAAATGTTGCGCCCGGTGTGGCCAGCACCCCTGGCACCCCCCACGCTACGCCACTGGTCCCTTTTTTTGCCCCCATTCATGATCAGTCACCAAAATGGGGAAGGGATATATGGAAAGGAAGACACATTTTAGCTCAGACACAGGAAAAACATCTTCCACACCATGTGCCACTCAAATGTATTGTTGTGGGTGTCATGTTTTACTCCAAGGCAATGTGCAGCATAGTGTAAGAACTCTTGCCCAAGTATCACCAGAGGCAAACACTCATAAATGAGCTGATAATCCCTTGTCTTTCTGACATTTGCACTTGCTGCAATGCGAATGAAGAGGTGCAATCATTTCCCATCTTTCTTATTATATAGCTACATTGAATTGTAGGCTCCAGTGCTCACCCCTTTGTGCCTCTTGTCTCGTGGGATTTTAGCTGGAGGAAAAACCAACAGGTAGCTTTTAAAACCAACGTATTATAGGAAGTGTCATGTGGTTATTAAGGAATGATTTGCTGTCAAGAAACACAGATTCCCATCAGGCTTGATACCCCTTTGCTACTGCATGCTTCTTTGTGCTCAAAGACAGTTTGAAAAGACAAAATATGGGAGCCAAACGAGATCTGAGTGTGAGAACTTTGATTTCTGCCAAGCAGCTTTCCCCCTCTGGATTACTGCAAAATACACACATGCCACCATAGATAGGTGGTCCTGGCTCTAAGTCATTATGGGGTTTTAAAAATAATATTTTTAAATTGATTTTCAAGAATATAAGCATGCAACATAAAACAATACAAAATCCAAATATCGGATTACTCTGAATCTCCTGACTTCCTCCAATTCCATCCAAGGGTCCTTTTGATTCTATTTTCAACTGTATATCAGTACTTCCCCAGTTTTTCCTCTTCCTAAATTATCTATACGTTCTGTTACATTACAAGTGTATTTAAAATCCTGGTAATGTTTTGACCTGTTTACAGTGGTTTTGTATATGCATTATAAACATTTCCCATTCTTTTTTAAGTTTCTTGTCTTCTTGATTCCTGAGCTTCCCAGTTAGTTTTGCCTTTTCGGCATAGTCCATCAACTTGATTTGCCATCCTGCACTATGAAAGATTTCCCTGGTGGTGAAGGAGTGGGCTGTACCACAGTGCTAGGAGCCATCCATTGCAGGGGGTAGAAGCATCTACACTTAGAGAGGTCATGTGCCCTATTTTACTGCAGACACTCGTCTGTTTCAAGGGCTGTCAAAATATATTCCTCTATTTGAAGGGCTGGTCCAGGTCTGCTTCAAAGCTAAAAGTATCAAAGGAAGGCAGGGGCCTCAAAGTTACCCAGGCTGAGCAGACAAACTGATCACCTGCTCACCGTCTTCCTCACTATGGCCAGATGTGTTGTTTTTCTATTTCAATTACAGAAATTATTTCTAAATTTTTATCTCTACATAAGAATTAGCTCATGAAAGATCTGTGCCCTCTTTTTTGGTGGGTGATGAAGAGTTTCTTTTTCAGTGATACACCAGATCTTCACTGCCCAATGGGAGGCAGCAGCACAGACCACAAACAGTGTGATCCTAAACACGTCCACTTAGATGCAAGACATATTTAATTCTGTGGAATTTACTCCGTGAGGATTGCAGCCTAATGTTCATACTTTTCAGATCTAACCATTTAGTGCAAATTTCCTGACCTCTTTTTTCTTCACCAGTAAATGAGGCCCGGAACTGGCAAAAAACAAGGAAGCTAGAGGCACACAGATTGGCTAGAGGTCAGTACATTTTCTTCTGAAGTCTTTCCATGAGCCCCGATGCAGGGGTAATGAAAGGAGATTGGTACCTTGTGGGAAATCAGAAGATGAGGTTCATTGGAGAGGACAAGCTCTTTGCTGCCAGGGTGAGGAATGAATAGGTTTGTTGTCCTGCCTGCATCTGTGACAAAAGACACGTTTCAAGAGATGAATGAGCCACATGCTCCGCTGGGAAAGAACACCAGGGGAGATGCATTTAACTCTTCCCTTGTTCATCAGAGATGCATCTCTACTGCATAGGCAGTCCATTAAAAGGAGTTATTTTCAATAGTAGGCCATTCTTCAGATGGACTATTTCATCTGCTTATTATATTTATACCTTACCCATGGGCTCAAGGCAGCTTACAGCAATTGCCTCTCTCTCTCTCTCTCTCTCTCTCTCTCTCTCTCTCTCCCCCCCCCCCCAAAGGATTCATAAACCTCAGGTGAGGAGATAGCACCAGGAGTTAGCACCATCTGGTACCCAAGGCTCACATCCTACCAACAGTCCTACCAACATCTCCAAGCAGGGAAGCCTGCTGTTAGCCCCTCTCAGCTATTCCCCCATCAGCTGGGCAGCAACAAGGGAATGTCAAGGAGCAGAACATTTTACAGCTCACATCCCATAATTATGATGCAAATCCTTCCCCACCCCTGAGGGAAGGTGTAAATTTCCTCCAGCATCTGATGCCCTTAGAAGGCTGCAAAATTCCTTGCATTGTGAAGGAATACTGCCGTCCTTTCCCTCCAGTCAAGTCTTGCACGTGATGATCAGGGTGTTGCATGAGGTGGTGCAACGCTTATGCCGCCCCTTTCCATCTCATTCCTACACAGCCCCTTCCAGCACTTGATCACAGTCTCCCCTTGCCAGACATACGCCACACATTCAAAACAGCACTTTCTTCTTCCTCGCTAGTCCTCTGTTCCTTCTCTCCGACCCTCCTAACATTCTCCTTTAAATGCAAACAGAATCAAATTTATTCCCCATCCCTGGTCCTGAGTAGCGGTTTCCCAGAAACCCTCATTAACCTTGCTATGAATCTGGTGAGCCTCTAGTTATTAGCCTGCACTGACTTGTGGGTGTTAAAGGTCAGAATGGTTCGTGAAGTGACAAATGTGTGGGCAACTGTCTTATATCTCTACTTTTGGTTCTCTTTCTTGTGTGTCCCTCAAGGCCCGTCTCTTCATCAAATGTTATGTTACAGCTCCACTTCTTCATTTCACAGAGGATTCTATATAACTTTTAAAACTCTATTGTTATTGTTATTGGCATCATTAGCATTTTCTGTCACTTTATACAATAAACATATGTCTCAAAGTGACTTAACAGCAACAACAAATGCAAACAAATAAAATAACTTAAAAGCCAAATTAGAATGATGCAATACAATACAAAATTCTTAAAATGTTCAGCCAGCTATGCAGCAATAAGCACAAGTCCTACTCCGCCTGGCTAAAGGATGATCACAGTAAGGCCTAACTTAACCTCTAAAAGCTGATCTTCTGTCTGCCTGTGAGTCTACACATGACCAATTCTGAAACATAGTAATAACCAGTAAGTCTGAGATTTTCCCACATAGTTCCTTATTGGAATTGTTGATTAATGACTTGGTTAGAAGTAATGAATCGATACATGCATGAATCACCTGACAGCCTTAATCAGAACAACAACAACAACAACAACAAACTATTGGTTTGTATAGGAAGTTTCAGCCTCCTAAGATACCTTGGCCAATGCAAAGTCCTCTAGAAGATAGTAGTAGTGATAACTAATATGTATAGGGATGCATTACATCAGTCAAGATGCAGCAGAGCAACATATGGTTGTCGTGTTCTGCCTTCACACAGGCACAGCTACTAGAATCTCAGAGCAGACAAGGTCCAAAAATATATGTTCTTTAATACAAGCGACTAATCAAATTAAGAAAAAGTCCTTGCAATCTGCCCACTCTGCCGTGAAACGAAGCCATGTGGGCGACTTTAGCTTTGACACATGAGTCAATAACACCCCCTACACCCAGAAAAACCCCTCAGGGCTCTCGTTTACTGAAAAATCAAATACCACTATACCTTCAATCCTTATTTGCACAGGCTTCTATGTTACAGTATTTGACACATTTACAAGTATCTAGGATAGGAACTAGTTGAATGTGACCCAGATTCCCAGCAGTGACATGGACACTGACTCAAAGAGAGAGGATCCAGATGAAACAGAATGGCCAGTAACACAGGCCAGAGAAGCAAAGAACCATCAAGCCTGAGTCCATCAAGTACCTCCTAAGGCAGAGATCCCTAATGCGGATGCCCCAGCAAGCATCAGCAGCCTCATCTGAAATCCTGCTCATCACTACAGGCAGTGCACCCAGTGATAGATAACAGAGAGGAGGCAAAGTGTCAGGCTCCAAGCCAAAAGGCTGGAGGAACTCTTTCTCATCAGGTGGGTAGGGCCTGAGAAGGGTTGTCAGGTCCAGGGTATATGCAAGGATACACATAATACCATGCATTCATTGGAATAAGTCATCTTACTCTCTGGACCACCCTTGTTTCCAGATGGTCCCTGCCTGCCTCTGGTTTTCCACTCTAGGCTAGGGGTTCGCAAATAGCTTCATGTACTTCATTCATGTGGTCCATGGCTTATCTGTAAAAATACTCTTAAAAATCATACAGTGAAGATCTGGCCACTGCAGATCTGGAGCCAGTGACTCTGTTTTCATTTTTTAATTTCTTATTATATTGCAATTTCAAATTTACAGGGAAAAGGCATCTTTTCCTTTACATTTACATACATAGTCTACTTATTCTTCTATACATGTTCATATAATGACTGACTTCCCCCTACCTCTTAACAGCTTCATCTTCTCTCTTTCATTTTCTTTAGTACTACAGTATGTTCTAATATACCTTCAAACTTCTCTTTATATAGGATATCTCCACTAATTGACTTTTACTTTGTGAAATTTACTCTAGGCACATCCAAGTTTTAAACTGGGAACCATGTTTGCATATATAATTTTTAAAATTTATATACCAGCCACTCTATTTTTAGAAAGGATGAAGTTTAATATAGAAAAGGATGACCCAAACAGTTGGAGTTTCTTCACTGAGAGGAAAGGTTTGGGGATTTTTTTAGCTAAACTGGAAGTTTGGGGCTTCTTAGTTTAGAAAAAAAAATGAAGTAACAGAGGTGCCTAAAATTTTACATGATGTGGATAAATTTGAAAATGTTTTCTCCCTCTCTCATAATACTAGAATCTGTTCTGATCTGATCCTATGCTGCAGAACTAATCGGCTAGAGTTTCAGGGCAAACAAGGGAAGTACTTCCTCACTTATAATATTCACTGCCACAATATGTGGGGACTGATAACCACCAACTTGCATGGTTTTGAAAGGGAATTGAATGAATTCATGGAGGATGACTATAAGTCATGATGGCTGTAAGTGTCTATAAAAGTCATGATGGTAATGTGCTAGCTCCAAGTTCAGAGGAAGTATGCCTCTGATGGTGTAATCAGGCATCCCCAAACTCAGCCCTCTAGATGTTTTTTGGTACTACAACTCCCACCATCCCTTGCTAACAAGACCAGTGGTCAGGGATGATGGGAACTGTAGTCCCAAAACATCTGGAGGGCCGAGTTTGGGGGTGCCTGCTATACATGTTTGCTCAGATGTAAGTCGCATTGTGTTCAATGGGACTTACTCCCAAATACATCCACCTAGGATTACATTATGAGGCTGTGTACACATTGTCATTTTATTCTGGCTCCAACCCACTCCCACCTCTGGTGTTTGAAGACAAGTACACATGGTGCTAGCCACAAACCATCTTGTTCATATAATGTTCATATACAGCTGCATCTTGCAGCTTTTTGTGAAATACACCTGTCTGATGCACTTTCCCAAAGACTAGGTTCCATCCAATTTGAGCACCAAAGCTGTTTGTGAAGCGGAGATGAGTACATTCCAGATAGCTGTTGCGCATGCTCTGATGTTAGTGCATGCACAGATGACAGCTTTGGTGAACTGGAGTTCAGCATGAGAAAATAAATCAGGTGATGGGCATCAGGGGAGAGAGACCCCCCCCCCCAGTGCATACAATAACTTAATAAAGCAGCTTGAAACACAGTGGGGAGAAACAGCCTAGCTGCCCTGCAAGCCAATAGCCCAAATTACTAGTTGCTGAAAAATAACAGAGGAAGCTATTGCTCTGGTGTCCTGCCTGCACAAGACGCATCTGCTTGGCTATTTAGGGTTGCTTTATTTTGAAGAGCAAAGAAGAGGACACATTGGCTGACTTCTACTTTTAACTATGGATTGCTATGACCACTCTAACCATGAAAAATAGGGTGTGTCCTGGGAAAAGAGGACATATAGCAATCCTACTATTCTGTAAAAATAGAATGGTGGACTAGGCTTATGATCTGATCCAGCAAAGGCTCTGCTTTAGTTGTTCTGTTTTTGTGAAAGTGCTGCCTCCTCCATTGTATACTGAAATCTCATGCATGGCTCATGCAAATAAAATGGAACTGCATTGGCTGGGTAGGCAAACTGCCTGATAAGCAAATGGTAGTTTGGTGTAAGTTTTTTCCCTTTCGTCATTGTCTTAGTCAACTTCAAGAACTGAGTGCTAACTCCTGACTAAGAACTGAGCTGTTGCATTCAGGGAAGCCAACAAAACAAGGATCAAATTAACGTAAAGTTAAAACGGAAGAATTTATTATCGGTCAAATCAGCACCCAAATTGTTTCTATAAAATGAAACTGACTTCCCAGGAAGGAACCTGCTTCTTCACTAGAACGATAATGTAATGCCAGAAGGGTAATTATACATTTTGTGAGTAATGGGAAGAAATGTGGACGATCCAGCAGAACCATTTCTGGATGCTTGACAATCACAGATGTCCAGATTTGGCATTTTCATACCTTGTATTTTCAAGCATCTTAGGAGATGGTAGGAACTCACAAGGTTATTATTGGACAATAATATTAGGGCGTCATGGTTTGCTAATTTCTATTTGCATTTTTTCTGTAAAACCCAATAAAAGCTGTATTAAAAAAACAAACTAGATTTGGCATTACTGACTTATGACTTTGATAATCATAATAAAACAGAGTCCTAAATCAGAGCCCTTTGCTAAATATTGCCAGACATAATGCCATCAGATAACAATGCATTGGTGTCATTCAAAATACTATGTTGACTCTTAATATTGTCTTGTCTAGAGTGCTCCTGTTTACTACAATCATGTTTCTAACAAAAAAACCCAAAATAGCACACCTGTTTCATATATGTTTAAAGTCAAATTTCCCCAGTTGGTTGTAAACAGAATTTGGGGAAATCCTGTCCTTAATCAACTGTAACCAAGCTCTCTGGGGGCTTTCTCAAAGTTCTGACACTCGAGGGATGTAGAAAGGTCAAACTGAAAATGAAACTTTCTGCTGCTTTATTTGGAACAGAGTGAATGAATCACACAAAGATGTTTTTGCTCATTTCCTGCGGCTGCACATAGCTGAAACAAGTAAGAGAAACCTTGTGTTATTGCTACACTGAATATTCACCAGTTTTGATTTGGGGTAAAAATTGTCGTTTCCTTGGTGTAGGATCCCCACACCTCTGGAAATGATTAATTGATAGTCTATTAATTAATAGTTGATAGTTACCTTTTCTCTGTTCTGTTCAGTGCCATTGCTTCTCTTAGCTGCTACTGTCTTTTTTTTTCCTTTGGCAGCTTCTTCTTCATCCATTCTGGATTAGTCACATGGGTGATTCCACCCAATCAGAGATAATACTGTGAACGCTAAATAGCGAATTGGATTTGGCTCAGCGCAGTGTGTAAGTCAGCATTTTTTCATGGAATGCAAAAAGAAGGGGAGGATTCTTATTTTTATTTTTTAGCACTGCCCCCAAAAAAATTTTAAGCATCTGTGAGTAATTTCAGCTCAGCTTTAATTACCCATGGAAAAAGCAGAGGTTGAATGCAGAGGTTTGTTTTGAAGAAGGTAAACTGCTGCCCTGATTTTTTATGCTGACTTTGGCTGCAATGTTTCCTTGTGAATAACTACTTGTATGCAGATAACACCTAGCTATTTTGGCTCAGATCTTCACGTGTGCTTCATTGGAGACATGGAGCTGGGTGGCTTTAAAAAGAGGATTAGGCTATCAGCAGTTACTCGCCACAACGGTTATGTTCTACCTCCACTTAGCTCCTGTGTGAGAAAGCTGCCCCATGTACTCAAATAACTGGGATAACTTAACCCATCCACTTTGTGTCCAGAAACTGACCCTCTTGAATTTAAATTAGAGATCCTTGTGGGTAGTAGAATTCTGTGTATTCACTGGAGCCTCAGCATCTAAAGCAGATTAGTAGACCAAGCAGTGTATATAATCAAGGTCTGTCAGATTATATTTGTTTGACCCCAGTAAATACCACTGCATATTTTTCACCCTAATCTTAAAGGAAGAACGGTCTTAGACAATTAATGTATTTGCTTTAGATGAAAAGGCAAGAGTCCATACTACAGTATAACACTCATGTGTGTGTCAAAAATGAGGTGCCAGTATTCATATCTTGAACTGTGGGTGCCAGCACAAAATGGCTGTCATGTACATACATAAAAAAAGAGATGTCGGTACTCTGTACTAGTTAGTAGTGTCACCAAAAAAGCACTGATAACACTGCTATTTTAGGGAACAGGACAAAATCCCATCTACAGAAAGAATTGAATTTGGCACTTAGATTTTGCATAGTGTTCTAATCTTCATGGCTGTTCACCACCTTTTCTCATCCATCATTAGAGTGATATAACACATCTCTGTCAAAGTCAAGTTTTTTCTGTAGGAAAGATTTTCTCCTGACTATTTTTCATTATAGGAACATTGTTATAGTTGTCATAGGATTATTGAGCTGAGAACCAGTGTTAAACCAAGCACAGATGAAATCATTCATGACACATAATGTGGGTTAAACTGCATTAAACTAGAAGTACGGTAAGTTCCAGAATCTGTTTTGAGACCTTCTTTCTTGCACTTGGATGGTGTCGTTGTGACATGAATTGGTGCACTGGGAATAAGTTTTCCAACAGTCTATAAGGAAATTTTACTGACGGGGATCTTCCTTTTAAGAACCATTGTGTCTTGTGCTCACAGTGTAAGCTGCCGCCACCAACACCACAACCACACACACACACACACAGAGAGAGAGAGAGAGAGAGAGAGTAGCAACAAAGATATCTGCTTTCAGACATAGGCCATAGTATTTCTGAAAATTCAAGAAAGCAATTCTATTTTTCAGCATGAAAATAAAACTCCCCAAAATGTTCACCTTCCCAGCAGCTTCTCCTCCTCCAAAAACACACCCTAAGCCTGTTCAAGCAGGAACCACATAGTGCCAGTGGTGGGGGAACCATCAATTTGTTGTTGACCTTTAGCTTCCCTCCTACATTCTTCTAATGGTTGTCTTCAGAAAGACAGAACTTCATGCATTACTCATATTAAAGCTTTTTTTAATCACATTTCAATGCTTTGGAAATAACAGCTCTAACCAACAGCTTTCTGAATCAGCCTTGATTTCAGTATTTGCAAAAGTAATTGTGAGATTTGTTTCCCATCACTACTATTAATTTTAGTGTGACAAACCTACTGAAATTTTATGGCAGGCACTGAGAACTAAAGCCATTTTTTCAAGTGTGATACTGTATCTACAAACTTTGCTGTAGAGGAGAAAAGTTTGTACTGCCCCCACCCCCCAGCCTTCCACACCTGGGGTTGGTCTCTCACCTTTGATGGCTGTTTGCCGCTCCCTTAACTTGCCACCCAGGGCACATTCCCCCTTTCACTGCCCCACCAGCTAGATCTGGTGATGTATCTATGGCCTCTCTTCCCTGAGGAGAAGTAACATTTATATACAGTGGTACCTCGGGTTACATACGCTTCAGGTTACATACGCTTCAGGTTACAGACTCCGCTAACCCAGAAATAGTGCTTCAGGTTAAGAACTTTGCTTCAGGATGAGAACAGAAATTGTGCGGCACAGCGGCAGCAGGAGGCCCCATTAGCTAAAGTGGTGCTTCAGGTTAAGAACAGTTTCAGGTTAAGAACGGACCTCCAGAATGAATTAAGTACTTGACCCAAGGTACCACTGTAATACTTAAGTCTGTGCAAAAAATGCAGCAGATATAACAATCTTGTAACCGTTACAGCGTAGAATGTAGGCCGATTGTATTATATTTTTATTGCAGAAAGTTGTTGAGGGTGAGAGAGAGTTGCTTGCTTAAGGCTGAGGGAGGGTCAAAGCAGGGATTAACTTTTAGCTGCTCTGTTTTATTTTTAATGACTGTGCAGAACCTGCCCTGCCATTAGACAAAGTGAGGCAGCCCCCTCAGGTGGCTGATGCTGGGATGCAGTGGCAACACACACACACACACACACCGCATTTATTCTGCACCTTCCCCAGACCAGTAGCAGGTGACGTGCTGGGGCTGCACCATTCACCTAAACTCCCTCCAATTGTATCACCGCTACACACCAGGATGGAGAGGCATAAAGATGAGACTGCAGTAAGGTAGGCACAGTGCAAATGTGCTGGCAGAGGAGGAGGAGGAGGAGGAGGAGGAGGAGGAGGAGGAGGAGGAGGAGAAGAAGAAGAAGAAGAAGAAGAAGAAGAAGAAGAAGAAGAAGAAGAAGAAGAAGAAGAAGAAGAAGAGTAGTAGTAGTAGTAGTAGTAGTAGTAGTAGTAGTAGTAGTAGTAGTTTGGACTTGATATCCTGCCTTTCACTCCCCTTAAGGAGTCTCAAAGCGGCTCACAATCTCCTTTCCCTTCCTTCCCCACAACAAACACTCTGTGAGGTGAGTGAGGCTGAGAGACTTCAGAGAAGTGTGACTAGCCCAAGGTCACCCAGCAGCTGCATGTGGAGGAGCGGGGAATCGAACCCGGTTCACCAGATTATAAGTCCACCGCTCTTAACCACTACACCACGCTGGCTCCCTTGCCCCAGACACTCTCCTCTGTTGCAGGATAGAACTGTGTGTGCTATATGGCCTGACATATGCTCCTATGGCTAGCCAGCTGCGTTCAGGTCTGGTGAAGGATGCCATCTCCTCACAAATGTAGACATAAGATTCAGCTGCCAATCTGGCCAGCTTCTGTACATCAGATGGGGTGGGGGCCATTCCTGATTGTGATATATCTTTTTAGCCTTAGTTTGATGAGATTTCCATTATATAAAGTATTTCAGGTGTGTGGATTTGTGTTTTAGGTGCTTGGCGGGCTTCCCACACACACCTAGTTCTCCTTTGGCAGTTTAAACAAGAGGCACTTGAAAAGCTATTGGAAGGATCCACATCTGCTTGATGATGTCACACAATCTGACCTTAATATTCAAATAGAACTGTTTTATGCATCTAAATATACCAGTGTGGGAGAGTTCATGCCCTATATGGAGTCCCCAGATGGCATGTTTCTCTAGGGCAAAAATATAAATAAACAAAATGCACTTTTTTTAGAATGTGCATTTTCACAGATGCAAGAAGATGCTTATTTACCAGCTATTCAATAGCCTCTAGGCTAGTATTCAAATTAAATCTGGCTCTTTCCCATGTTACATGACACAAGAGCCACATGCTTAAATTTACAGCTCCTGGGCTTCCTTATACCTGTCTGCTCAGAAATAGGTCCCATTGCATTCAATGGTTTTTCTCCCAGGAAAGTGAATATCCTAAGGCAGATTCAATCACACTCGCCTCTGTTTTGAACTGTGGCCATTCAAGTATTACAAGTGAAAGGAAGCGCATTTTGAGGTTCTAGAGGACACAGAAAGGGATCTGTTTTCCAATTACTTGCCTGCTCAAAACAAGTACATATTTTAGTAAAAGCTTTTTGAATATGCTCAGCCACGGTCTGAGGTGAAAGAGGTGCCATTGTTGTTTTACAGATGATTAAAGGTGCAACTCACAAAGGCATCAACATTCAAAAACTAACTGGGCAATCCTAATCATGTTTACTCAGTGGCAGGGATGGGGTTAGAAATGTGATTTAGTTCACATTTAGAGACGAATCTACCTAAATCACACTTTCCAAAACAATAAGCAAACTGAAACATAAGTACAGTGGTACCTCGGGTTACGAACTTAATTCATTCTGAAGGTCCGTTCTTAACCCGAAACCATTCTTAACCTGAGGTGCACTTTTGCTAATGGGGCCTCCTGCTGCCACCGTGCTGCCACCGCATGATTTCTGTTCTCATCCTGGGGCAAAGTTCTCAACCCGAGGTACTACTTCCGGGTTAGTGGAGTTTGTAATCTGAAGTGTTTGTAACCCGAGGTACCACTATACTATTCAAGATTTGCTATTTGAATTAAGCAATTCTCCAGCCAAGCAATTTGTACAAAAATGCATATTAGTAAAAGTAACATCCAAATGTACGTTGTATATTAGGTAGAATGGCATAGAGAAATGTGTATATCATAAGCATGCACTAAAATGTTGGTGGATTTTTAGAACTTCTTTTTTTAATTGCAAACTGATATAGAAATGTGAAGACCTGAATTTAAGTTTGGAAAAATGAGCATCTGAAATTATTAAATTCACCCATTGCAACTCAGAAATGGGTCTTAATGAGTTGAGTGAGTTCAGTGGGGTTTATTCCCCTAATAGGTTCCCTAGTAAATTATTGTTCTTGTTCAGTCCTTACTTTCAGCTGAAGTTAGAAGAAGTTCCAAAATACTGTAAGAAAGAGTGTGTTTCTGCTGTGTCTAAAATTGCCAGAAATGGGAAGTTCCAACGAACAGACAGACTTGCTTTCACAAGACTGATCGCTTAAGTTTCATTCAGAGTTTTTCTGTTTCGCTCTGAGAATATCTAAACAATTCTGAGTATATTTAAACAATCAGGTGTAAGGAAAACTGTCATGATATGAGAAAACTGCAGTTAAAGCAACTGGTGTGACTTTGGCCAAAGTAACTGCTTTGGTTTCATAGCACAAGGATCAATACCTTCCTTGACCGACTAGCGTTGAGAATGCTTAAAAGCAAACGTTTGAGCAGAGCCAAACTGCTCTAAGCAAATCAAAAAATTGCCAC
The DNA here is from genome assembly GCF_964188305.1 of Podarcis bocagei. NCBI lineage: Eukaryota > Metazoa > Chordata > Lepidosauria > Squamata > Lacertidae > Podarcis > Podarcis bocagei. Next base: position 55,802,465 of record NC_138127.1, on the reverse strand, counting down.
TCCTCACTCCTGGTGTCTCTTTCTACCTTGAGCAGCAGAACATGTCTACCCTTTTCTTCAAATAGCTTATGGTGGCATGTGTGGTTGTTTCCCACCCACCCTTTTACCCTCACAAGAACCCTGTGAACTTGCTTTGTCTGAGATAACAACTGACCCAAGATCACCCAACGGGTTAGTGGGCTGAGCAGGCATCTATAGCTAGGTCTCCCTGGCAAGGGCAGAGGAAGGGGAGTGGGGGGGGCAGTCCGCTTGGGTGTCATTACAGAGGGGGTAACAATTGGTGCACTGCCCGCCCGTGACTCCCAAGCCTACCCCAAGCTGTCGGGTGAAGGGGCGGAACTGCGCCGCCTTGCTGGTGGCCTTCCCCCTTCATTTTGGTACCCTCCAGGACACTCGCACCCCACTGGAATGCTCGCCCTGCCCCCATGGCCCCACCCCCAGGTGCACAGCATGTGCACCGTTCTGGGTGCCGGAGCAGCTAGCTCCACCTCTGCTCCCTGGTCTGAATCCAGTTAGCAAAATCACTTAAATAATGTAGATGGAATCCAGTCAGAAATCCAGATAACTCCTTACTGAGGGAAAACTGAACAAAAACAATGTATACTTTGAGGAGAAATGAACAGAGAGGTTTTGTCTTTCTTAGCCTAGGCCTTGTACATAGCAAGGAGACATACAACTAAGCATACAGGGGGAGAAACCCCTTAGAACTACACAGCCAATTATGGCAGGTGCTTACCTCAGCATATATCATGCCACTTTGCCTGGTTGCTAAACAATATCTCCTCAACCCTCTTGGTTAGCAAAACTGACATACTGATAACAGAATTAACCCTTGAGTTACAAACTGAATGATCACTTTTGCAATTCCAACACATTCAGCATAATAACTTGCACACAACTCTGGTTGCTACTTCCAGGCAACTCCTCTCATTTTCACATGTTTATGAAATCTACACCTGCAGATCCTACTGCTAGCAGTGCCCAATTACAAGTGCTGAAGGAACACCTCCCAGGCCCAGAAGTCCAGAGGCTCCAGGCCTGGGCCGCAAGCTCAGTACCCTGAGGCTTAAGACTGTTTACACACATGTATTATAACCTTTTATCTAGGGTCTAGAACCTTTATAATTTTCTAAAATTTGTTAGAACCAATCAGAAGCCACATGTCAGAACTGAAGAGAAAAATTGGTGCATACTCTGTTTAGAAACACCACATAGACAATTTTGAAAGCTGCTTCTTCACAATGCATGATTTAAAGTTGAAGAGTTCATCTTGGCTGTTAGAAAATGCCATACACGCTTCCACAAGAAACCACCAAATAAGGCCAAAACGCCAAGTTCTCCAAACTGGTAATGTGATTCCATTAGTCTTTTGGCTTTATAGAACAAGCATGCATTTCTTAGTAAGTTAATTTCTAGGATTGGGTTTTGTCAAAAATTTCTTTTTCCCTCCTTCCACCTGTCAAACTCTGAACTAACCAAGCTTTATATCAGTCCAGGACAAAGCTGGAGAATGAAAGTATACTCAGTATCTGCCCCAATGTTGTGGAGCTCCCTTCTCACAGATGCTTCTGACAACTTCACTATACAGTTTTCAAGCAATGCTGAAGACCTCTTTGGCACTGGAGATGTGAGACCCATCCAGTTCCCCTTCTGACTCCCAGAGGCATACTTCGTCTTACAGTGGAGGCAGAACCTAGCTATCATGGCTTGCAGTTGCTAATAGCCCCATCCCTCATAAATTTGTCTATTCATCTTTTAAAACCAAGTTGGTAGCCATCACTACTTCTCATGGGAGCAAATTCCATATTATAATTATGCACTGTGTGTATGAACCGTTGCCACTTTTTCTCTATAAAACAATAGCAGTTCTGAGGAAGCCCTCATTGTCCTTTAGTTTAGCAACTCGTGACAAGACACAGAGTCAAACCCACAGTCACCGGACCAAAGTTACGCAGGCCAGTCACTCTTCCTCTTTGTCCCAACTGTCTCACAAACAGTTGATATTTTGTTGCCTTCCTCTAATTGCAGCAGCATTCTAGTAAAATGAAACTTAGCTTTTTTCCGTGTTTTTTTTACTTCCAAAAACACTGGGTGGATGGGTCTAACTTAGTCATGCTCACAAATTTCAACAGGTCTATGTCATCCACTGCATCCATTATCTATGTCAGGGGTATGTCTGGCTGGGTTTCCCCAGTTACTCTGGGAAGCTTCCAACAAAATATCAAAAAAACAATAAAACACCAGACATTAAAAACTTCCCTAAACAGGGCTGTCTTCTAAAAGTCAGATAGTTGTTTATTTCCTTGACATCTGATGAGAGGGTGTTCCACAGGCCGGGCGCCACAACTTCACTTCTCACAGTGAGGGAACCGCCAGAAGGCCCACAGAGCTGGACCTCAGGGTATAAATATATATATAATTATAAATATAATAACATGAATTATGAGGTCATTTTGTGACATTATCATATCTGACAGCCCTCTGGAGGGATATGAAGGTGCTACAACCCTCTTCATAATACAATATGGCTCCACCCTGCATGCTTGATGTAGGGCTTGCCTCCCAACACATGAAGCCAACAATGCATAGCTAGACAGCAGAGGTGTTCCCTGCCTCCAAAACTGATTTGCCTACCCTTGTCAACTGCCATTCTCTGCTTTGAATGATACTGTAATGTTGCAGCTAAGGCATACACAGATTCGACGGGTTCAAATAAATGTAACGTCATGGTCACAAAACCATGCGAGTTCTAAGATGAAAACTGGAACTGACACGTAAGTCACCTTTTAAATGATGTTTTATCTTATTTAGAAGAAAAGGATCTCCCAAATGCTACTTAAGGTTCCGGATCACCAAGCAAAAGGTCCTTATTATGGGAAGTTTCAAGATGAGACCAAATAAGGCTCAGTTCGTAAGCTGTCTTTCTCACAGGGAATGATCTCAATTTCATTTATTCATCTGATAAATGAAAGGAAAGGTGAAGCCAAGATTCCTCTTTAAAAGGAAACATACAACTGGAAACTGTTTTTGAACAAGCAAATGTTTTTGTGCTGTGGTTACACAAACTCAGTCAATATTTAAGAAGCAGGGAAAGGCATATTGGGGGAAATGGCTCTAAAGAACTTAATAGGCTGTGTCATTATCCTTTGTCGGAAAGCATATATGTGCATACACACATGTGGATGTGCGCACACGCAATCATGTTATTTGGTTAATTGAATAAGGTAAAGGAAAAACATACAGGTGAGCCTGAAACCCCATCACATTTGTTTTTAAAGATCTGGAGAATCTGCACTTTATATTGCCACTCTTTCGCCTGCCCATTTTCAAAAGAAGTCTCGCCACTTATGCAATCCTGTGAGGTCAGACAAAGCTTGCAACAACTTGAGAAGTTGTAAGGCACCATTCCCAATGCTATTAAGCTCACGGACACTAGTGTTTGCTTCTCAGCTTTAATAACTGAGCTGAATAACTTCACGAAGGGGGATTATCTTTATGTTGCATCTCTTTTAGTGTAGGATCTGGGTGTTTCACTTCCTCAAAGGCCTTATACATGCATGTACAGCAGGAAGAATGATCCAAGTGGCAAATGTTTTATTCCTCTTGTGAGATTGTTTTGATAATTCATGAACTGGTTGGGGGGGGGTACATTTCTTGACGACTTGCAGTTGAATGTGTAGAATGGTGATGTGAAAGTTCTGTCTGTGGACTTGGGTCTGTGATAAGCCATGCCCAGTTCTTCAGTATCTGTGGGTACCAAACTTGTGAAGGAACTCTCTAGAATACACCTGGCCAGCCCCATCATTTAGACAAGGGCACACATGCCAGACACACACACACAATGGGGGGGGGCAGAGGGCAGCTGCCTCCCTAAATCAATAAAAATCTGGGGTTCTGCCCCCCTAACAAAAGCCTACCTCTCCCTCTAACAAAAATCCTAGCTTCACTCATGCACACAAAACCTAGCTGAAGTGCAGTCAGCATCAGTCTAAAGGGAGCCCCTTGCAGGTAAAGCTATAGGTTTTCTTCAGACTGATACCAAGTGATCATTGCCCAGCAGTATGGCCGATGCACATATAGGCTCCTACTAATGGTATGTGTGTTTTGTGTGCTTGGCTTATAGATTGCTTCAGGAAGTGTGAACAATCCCCCCCCCCAATCCCTAAAAGCTATCTATAGATGCATAACTTCTGCCCACAATGCTTGATGACTTGCAGCTCTTGATTATGTGAACTCTTCCAGCTGACAAACTACAATCATCGTGATAAGCACGCATGCATGTGAACCACAGGTTCCTCCATCACCTGCATACCTGCTTTAGCCTGTTTTAAGTTTCTTCTGTATTCCAACTCATCCTAATATTTTTCAAGGATTATATTGGTTAAACAACAATATGAACTGGATTCTCAATCTACATGTACCCTTCTCAGGTGTTTTGCATCTTGAACAATATATTTGTTGTTGTTTAGTTGTTTAGTCATATCTGACTCTTTGTGAGCCCATGGACCAGAGCACATCAGGCACTCCTGTCTTCCACTGCCTCCCGCAATTTGGTCAAACTCATGGTCGTAGCTTCGAGAACACTGTCCAACCATCTCGTCCTCTGTTGTCCCCTTCTCCTTGTGCCCTTAATCCCCAACATCAGGGTCTTTTCCAGGGAGTCTTCTCTTCTCATGAGGTGGCCAAAGTATATTTTGCCTAATTCTGGCTATTAGAAGATCGGTCATTACTAACCTGCTGCCCTCTAGATGTTTTGGATTACAATTCCCATCAGCACCAGCCAGCTGGCTAGGATTGATGGGAGTTGTATTTCAAAACATATGGAAGTCACTGGATTTGCAAAGGCTGTTCTAGATTGTAGGTATGTGAATAGAAGGACTTTGATAAACTAGCATGGGGAAGCATTATTGACTTGAACAATTATTAGAGAGTGAAGGAAATCTGGAACAATGAAAGGCAATTAAGAGGTATAAACATTTTATTGTGGAATATTCCATATCCCCAAACTGCGGATTCTCACTTGCCGCATAGTATGATATATATCATGGGAAGAAAACTAAACTTTCAAGTTAATACAAAAGTCATTCAATTTTAAAATACTGGTAGCAGTACAAACTAGCCTGTTTAAAACAGTAAAAGAGCAGTAGCAGGTTGCTAATGGCAACAACACAATACAAAGATCACAATCTACTTGGAAGATTAGTTTTCTCATTTGGAAGCATGATTTTGATGAATGGTTATCACGTTGTACTTTAGAACATTTTGTTCTACATTTTCTCTGTTAAAAATATGCATGGCTTATACAGGGAGGAGCATGGGATATAAACTGCTAACACAACACATCACTATCCAATATTGATTCGGATACTTAGCTCTGTGTTGAAATGTCGCCACCCTACCATCTTAAGTAGATGAGAGAAATGTATTGGCCACAGTTTTTGTATGTGGCCCATACAAAGATTCCTTCAGCCAAAATTCTCAGTTTGTGTATTTAAAAATGATTTCAAAACCGAGGCTGGCTCCACATAGTTTTCTACAAGGTGAAGTCCTATAGACCATTTCTACTAAAGGCTTGGCAACCAGAATAGTTGAAAAAACCAGAGGAGAAGATGGTGCCCCTCTAAATCCCTATACAGATATTGCTTGGAGTGGCATTTGAATCTAATTTCAGCATTGGTGATGATGCAGTGATCCTCATCACACATGAAGACTGCAGACTAGCTTAGGACAGCTCTGTCCTCCTTCCGAGGGGACTGGCTGACTGGACTTAGAAGGAATGACTGGTGTGGCTACTGTCCACGCCTCACTCCACTCCACCCCACCCCCGCAATATTATCTGTTGTTTGAAGTAACTACCACATTCTGCCCAATAGCAGAACCAGCCCTTCATGAAACACTGTTTCTGCAAGTTGAATGCATTCTGCAAATTTTATCAATTTACTGTAATTTGTACAGACTGGGTATAATTTCACAATTGGCAGTATGTTTTCCAAAGCAGTTTTCTTTTGGTAATAAATTGCAGAGGACTCCTGTAACTCATAGAATACTGAGAACAAGGAATAGAAGGTGAGAAGGGGCTCCATGAAGTGAATACGCCCCACTTTCTCACTGCTCTGGGGATTCTAAAGTGTCCCTTTGAAACTGCTTTGGTTGCAAAGCCTTTAGGAAAAGCTGTCTACATTGCTTCAGTGTCTTCTCACCATTAATACAGCCATGAGAGCTAGAACTTTCATTAAAATTGATCGGAGTTCTAAGAAAAGTTGTAAGAAAAAGTGTCAGGTACTCCAGCTGATTTTAAAAATAATCATAATAACATGAAGAAGTTTCTAGCCCTTCTAAAACCCAAGAGAACCTATTGTTGCTATACCCATTTTGCAGGTGGGTGGGCACTGGAGGGACATAGTTAAATAGTGTATGGCAACCCTGGCATGTTGGCTTACTTAAGGTAAATGCAGTGTGAAGTTAATTGTAGCAGCAAACCCTGCTGGAACTGGTTTCACTCAGAAGCTCCCATTCAGAGCTCCCAACTGGAGCCAATCCTTGCCAAAAGCAGCAGGACTTGCCTTTGGTGCTGAAGTTGAACAGCACCAAAGGCTAAGCCCCACTGCCTAGGAACAATTGCAAATGCACAGCTCAGATTCACGTTCCCAGTTGTTCCTTTGCAATGGGGCTTGCACCAGACACTGTTTAAATTCAGCACCAAAGGCAAGCTCAGCTGCTGTCTAGCCACCTTAGATCCAACTCACATTGTAGGATGGCAGGTGATGGATAGATGGGGAGACCCCTCCACCTGCCAAAAGTAGCCTGCAGAGGAATGGCCACTGTTCGATCCAGTCCACCAGACAAAAATAGTTCCCCACCCCTGCCATAGATGGGCCACAATTCTTTTTTTTGTTAAAGGTTTTATTGTTTTTCCATTTTCAAAACAAATATCCAATATCAATACTAAACATTAGTTTTTCACACACGCACCCTTTGACTTCCCTCAGCTTCCATTTCTCGTTTATTACATCAAATGATATGTTCTGCTGTTTATATATAATGCTATGTTATCACAGTGTTATATTCCTTGTTTTATGTAAATAAAATTGTAAATGTTTATTTAAATCCTGCCGAGTCCTTTTGTGTGTGTGTGTGTTTCTGCAAATATATTGTAAAAGGTTCCCATTCTTTTTCAAAGTCCCTGTTGTCCTTTTCTCGCAGTTTGTCCGTTAACTTTGCTAACTCTGCATAATTCATCAATTTTTCTTGCCATTGTTCTTTAGATGGTACTTCTCCAGTCTTCCAATTTTGTGCTATTAGAATTCTTGCTGCTGTTGTAGCATACATAAATAATGTCCGTTTTTCTTTCGGCAGCTCTTCTCCTAAAATACCTAACAAAAAAGTTTCTGTTTTTTCAACAAATGTTATTTTAAACATTCTTTTCAGTTCATTGTACTGTATATCACTTCCCATTTTTTTAAAATAATCTTGCAATCCCACCATGTATGATAAAATGTACCTTCCCCTTCTTTACACCTTCAACAGTTCTTTTGTTCCGTTTTATACATTTTTGCCAATTTTACTAGCGTGATATACCATCTGTACATCATTTTCATGTAATTCTCTTTCAGATGGACAGCAGTTCTAACCAATGAGAAACTATGGAGTGGTAGGCCTGGTTTATCAGAAGCCAGGTCTGTCTAGGCTTCACCACCACTCAGTCACCAGATGTACGTGACATGTTAGACTCGCTCTAGTTTTGTTTGTTTGTTTGGTGTATTTATTGTATGGAGAAAGCCTGACACATGTGTATTATGTAGTTTTGCTGCTGAAAACATTGTATACAATCATCCTACACCATGTGAGTTAGTCCATGTATACTATTCATTTCAGAGTAGGTTGTGGAGGAGAAATTCACCTCTTATATAAAGGCGAACCTACCAAATTAACGTTTTTTCAAAACAATACGTCAGCCAGCACAAGGCCATCCTTCAAAACTGCTCTGAATCATGCAATGCAGGTCTCCAACCAAGTAATGTGTACTAAAATGCATAAGTAGTATAAAGTGAAGCACATCTATTAGTGAAAAGAACATACGAAATGCATTATACTACAGGAAATTGTTTCGCAAAGATGTCTATATTAGACAAAACAGCATACAAAAAATGTATTTATTAGGAGAAATCTGCACTAAAACACTGATGGATTTTCATGAGGACTTTTGGGGGGGGGGAATGATTCGCAAAGTGGTGTGGAAATGTGGAGAACTGAAGACAGGAAAAATGAAAAAACACAGAGAAACTGAAATTGACAGATTTATCCATCCCTATTTCAGATTTTGCAAAAATGTGTGTGTGTGTGTGTGTGTGTGTGTGAGAGAGAGAGAGAGAGAGAGAGAGAGAGAGAGAGAACAAGCTAAGCATAATGAAAGAAATAGAGATGGTCCTATAAATCTGCTCTTTGCAATCCAAAATATTACAGGAGGGAGAAGTGGAGAAAGACAAATAGGACAACCAGCCTGTCCATGGGCTTACATAACTGCTCCCTTTTTATTTGGTCAATGTTGCTATTGTTTCCCAGGAGACGGTTATGCTGCCAGCTCTGGCAAAGCTGGAATACATTCTATATATGAACATTCAGAGGCACCAGCGCAGAACCTGGGTTGTTTTACTAGATTATAGGGCGGGGGGGGAGGTTAAAGTGTCAACCGCTGAGTAGCATCCTTTTGTCCGCTCAGCTCTGTGGTAAGCTCTGCTGTTTTCTCATTAGCATGACACTGAAACAAGCACAGATTTGTCAGCCATTTGCTGCCATGCAACTCCCATTTGCAACGGTCATCAGGGGTGCCTCACGTCAGCTGAAAGCTCTATTGAAACAGACAAATGTTTGCCATGGTTGGGATTTTCCCATTTGGGATTTCACAAAAGAAGGAAAACAGATGCTGTTCCTTGAGGGGAGGAAGAAAGGCAGGGGGGACGTAGCAATTTGGTTCCTTATTTTCTGATTCCCATGAACCTCTTAGCTGCCCTGGCTTCAAAATAAACTTTCTTTGTTGAGTGTAACCATTTATGTTTGCAAGTTTTCCTTATTCGTAACATTGACAAACAGTGCAAGCCTAGCCACATCTGTGCAGAAGATGTGTTGAGTTCAATGGGGCTTACTCTCAGGGTAAGTGGGGTTAGGATTGCAGTTTAAAAGTGTGTCTGGAGTTGCAGATTGCAAGCACACTAAACTGATAGTATTGCTCAGGAAACTGGGGGACAGCCAGCCTCATATAACCAACATGTTTAAGTCTAATTAAGACATGAAGGGGTTAATATGATAGAGTAAGCTGTCCTGCCAGGCTTAGCTTACCTTGGGATGAAATGAGTAACCAAGCCTATTGTTCCCCTTCAGTCTACCTGAGAAGCTGAGTGTGTGAAGAGGTTTTGAGCTAGCTGCCCCATGCTAGCAGCATGTCTCTCACAAGTCACTTTTGAGTTCCTCTGCCAATAATTTAGCAACTTTCACCACTTGGTAACTAAACCAAGTTTTACTGTGCAACCTTTGGAGAGTTTGTAAGTAAACCACTTTTTAATTTACCAAATGTATGGTCTTTTTCTTATGCTGGGGGGAGAGGGAAACGTTTGGAACTTCACTGTGTTTGGTGCCTGCTAAAAACTTTTTTGTGTAGGCAAGCCTACCCAGACATGAAATTCAGCAGGTATTTTAAAATGCCATTTTAATTTATTTATTTATTTAGTTTTTAATTGCTGGTTTTATTTTATTATTCTTTTGCTAAGTTTTCATTAAAATTTGTAAATTTTGTAAATTGTAACAGCTCAGTTCCGGGATTCAAAATGTATTCCTGCGCTCAGAACTGATTAATTCTCAATTAATTCTGAAAGTATGTTTTTGACACCTGACTCCAGTGGGCAGACTCTGAAGTTCTAGTAACAAAGAAAGTAAACCTTGCAAGCCCAAAGTCTGCTTTAAAGTATGCTTTAACATTGTGTGTGAACCTGCCCACAGTAACAGGAATAGACTATTTGTTATTGCAGAAGATGTTTATGCATAAATAATTCAGCACAAGATATGGGTGGCCATATGTACTGTTTTACATGGAAAGTTCTCAGTGAAAAGGGCTCCCTAGACCAGATCCAGTTATTAAGAGTTATTAAACTCTAAGAATGCGAAGCAGTAGGCTTGAGGCTGTCTGTCAACAATTGGCAGCTGTACGTCAGACTGAGCAGTAAGACAGGTCTGCTATTATGGGACTCAGCTGTACAGCTCCAATTAAAACGGTTTAAGTGTGTTTTAAATGTAATATACAATGCCACACTAGAGGGTGATGGTGAGCCTTATGGAAAATTCAATGTATTTTTAAAAATGCCTCAGCATTGCTGAAAGCCCAACTCCATCAGGCATCTCCTAACCCCTCAACTGTGCCAGATGGTGCCTGAGTTTAATTCCCCCCCTTCCCTCCGTTTCTGTTCTTGTGTGCATGGGGACTTTTTAGATGGTAAGCCACTCTGGGAGCCTTTTGAGGCTGAAGAGTATGGTACAAATGCTCTCAATAAATAAATATTATTGCTAAATTTGCATCTAGACATAGAAATTATCATACAAAGGTTCTATGCACATCTTTGTCCTCAGTTGGTCCTCTTTGGGGGGGGGGTAATTATATTTCCACTTTTTCAGCAAGGCATAAGCAATGACTTTAATAAGATGTCCCAGAATTAAAGACCTGTCAATGCATTTTATGCATTCAAGACTTCTGCAAACTAGTTTGCAAGGAGTTTGTGAACATTCTACAGTACTAAGCAACTTCATGCTTTCTAAGTGGATTTGATAGCTTTTGGAGGGGGATAATTTTCTGGTATTTTTGTTTGTGGAAATCTTGATGGAAGTGGAAAAATAAGATTAGTGGTATGCCTTTTGTTCACTCTGTTTCATTCTTTATATTTTTGAGCTCCCACCCCAACCTCATAATTCAGCAGTGTGGATTCTCTGGCCCACATGCCAAATTGGGCTAGGACAGGAGTCCTAATTTAGACCACCACGAGACAGTTTTCCCCAAGCCATTTCCATTTTATATCCCACCAGGTAATGTAGGTAAAGACACAGTTGCCAAGGAAGAACTGGCCACCTTAAAATGCACTCTCATTTGTTCCTCGGCAAGCTGGGCTCATATTCAGTACCTATTAAAGTTGGCACCCAATATAAGACCTGCTGGGCTTGATCCCAAGTAGAGCCAATCCCTGCTGAAAACAGGGCTTGACATCAGCAGTCGATTGGTGGTGACTTCAAGGCCTGCTGGGATTTGATTGGCCTGGAGTTTCTGGTTGGGACTTGAGGTCATCCGTGACCAGCTGATCAGTCATGATACCAAGCACTGCTTGGATCAGCTTGGATCTTCCTTTGCAATGAGCTTGAAGTCAAGCTACACTGCAGAGATAAAACAGGTCACCTGATGCATGTTTTAACTGGTCAAGTTTATTTTTTCCCATGTTCGAAGCTATAGATTCTAAATCGCTAATAATATCACACACTAGCAGCAATGTGTGACTTAGCTGTGAGTTGAGAAGAAACGGCTTCAATGCTGGCAACTAAGCCTGGCGATTGGCTACCAACTCCCTCCTAACTCCTTCGGTTGTGAGCTGCCCTGTCAGATGGGAAGAGAAAGGTGCTAAAATGTGTGACTAAGAACTGCTCGTCCCACCTCACCTCAAGCTTCCTGTTCCATTTTCCCTTGTTGTATGCCACATCTAGAGCCGTCACTGTAGAGCTGGGTGAGGAACCTTTTCCCGCCAGAGGGCCGCATTCCATCCCAGGTGAACTCGCAAGGGCCACATGCCAGGGGTAGGCAGGGCCAGAGGCGAAAGTGTGCAGAGCAACAAGCGTAAATTTTACCTTTGTATAGTAGGCTAGTTCCTACACAGACACTCCTCTCTACAGTTCACCTAGACAAGCCAAAGGCATTATCAGAGTTCAAGGAGACATGCCAGCCCAGCAGAAACACACACAAAAGTTGTGAAGCGGAGCCAAGGAGAGACATGGCCTGTGGTGAGTTCCAAGGGCCTGATGGAGAGCACTAAAGGGCTCCATTTGACCCTTGGCCTGAGATTTCCCACCCCTGCTGGAGACACTAGTGACTAGAGCCTTCTTTAAGTTTTATCATGATAGTCAATCATGATAAAACTTAAAGAAGTGAACAGGGAACAGGGAAGGTGGAATAATTTAGAGTGGTTTCCACTGCAGTGAAAACAGTCTGAAAATGAGTCTGAAACAGTCTGAAAATGAGAGACTGTAAACTGTTTCAATATGCAGTGACTGCCGCAAGGATACTTCTGGCCCAAAGATGGAAACGGGAAGAAATTCCAACAGTGGAAGAATGGAGAAGGAAATTGACCGAATATGCAGAATTGGACAAATTGACTGGGAAGATTCGATACCAGAAGGACCAAAAGTTTATCGAGGACTGGGGGAAATTTACAGAATATCTGAAAAATATATGTGATGCACAGACAACGCTTGTTGGTTTTGAAGAGACTCTGTGAAATAGTAAGAAATACTGCAAAAAAAGAGAGTAAGAGGAAAAGGAGTGGGGAAAGGCAATATCATGTTCAGAAATGCGTCAATAAATAGAAATTTTTTGAAAGATTGACAGAGAAACTGAGGGAAGTCAAAAATTGAAGCATGAGTGTAAAATAATTTGTTGACTGTATAAAACTTGTTTGGAAAATGAATAAAAATTATTTTTTTAAAAAAAGAAAATGAGTTACGCCAGGCTCTCCATTTATAATGTGATCCTGAGGGGGGTTTGTTTGGCAACCCCACAAAATGCAGTGTCAATCCCTCCTTAGTAAATGTGCTTAAGGACTGCAGCCTTGGTTCCTCTTGGCCTGCCAGAATCTGCTCCCATGAGGCATGAAACCCATTTTGGCAGCACCTGCTGTTTCACAGAGAGCGTGAGCTCACTCCGCCAGCTGTAATAAACCCCTTTGTTCCTTCCAAAGGCAGCTTCCCTACTAGTGACTATTTTTCCTCCTCCACCTGGCGCTGCCTGCCTGCCACCATTTCTTGTTGAGGGGGTATCGCAGCTGGTCTCCTGGCTTTGTGGAGTTGTGTGGCATTTTGTGAGGCTGCGTAAGGGCCAAGGCTTAATTTAACTCTCCCTTTTTAATCTGCAAAGTCACCTGGGATGTTGGCTGCTCCAGAGAAGGGTTAGTCATATACATCCATAGGTATCCAAATCTGTAATGCTTCCCTCCGAAGACGGTGCTGGCCTTGTGGAGGGAAAGCAGCATTCTGGGAAATGCATGTACTTAACCATTTCGTCCATTGCTTTTTTAATGGATATTTCATTTGATTTTTTTTCGTCAAGTACAATACGTATGGGAGTGTCAGCAAACTTAATAGAAGTATCTGAGGCACAAATGTGTATAACTAATAGATAACTTTCTGCTTTTTGACCCTCCCTCAATTTTTCTCCCCACATGCTCTATCCAACTCCATTGTAAAGGCTCAGACCCTGACCTACTTGCCTTGATTTGGAACTTTTTAAAAAGACGTGGTTTATTAATTTGAGGTTAGATTTGACGTCTTAAGAGTCAGGCGCGCAGTGAAAGAAAGGTCTCTGAGAAGGATTCTCGTGCCTAAAACTGCAGAATGCCCTTTAAAAGGCCTCGAACCAGCCTACACAACACCACTTCTTTTTCTTCACACATCCCACCTGATTCCTGTCGTAAGGTGGAACATTCACCTGTGAGGCACTTCATCTGTTCCATTGCCTTTCCGTCTGTGACAATACTGGGGGTTTTTTTATTCAAGAAGGAAAAAACAAAACACCCAAACACACAGCCAGACTGCAGCTGCCCTAAAAGGGAAGAGGAAGCCAAGGGGACTGGCAAGCATCTGCTGGGGAGCTCTGACTTCTGCCTTTGAGCCGTGATGCTCCTTCCTGTGCCTCTTACGTTTGTGACTTTCCACCTGCCCCCCTTTCCACCACAACTCATTTTGCATGCAGCACACGTGGTACGGAAGGGCTCTGTGTGTGTCTCCGCATCTCTCTCTCTGGCAAATTAGTCTGAGGAGGAGGAGAGCGTCATGCTGGTTCCCTTTCTGTCTGCAGTTCACTCGAGTTGAAAGAACTCTGTCCTGATACCATTCTCTGGAGAGCCTAGAAGATGAATGTCTGTTAAAAGCTCACTGTAAGTAACTCACTGGGATTTTTGTTAAGAGAAATGTTTAGTACCTCAGTACAGCTGATGGGGGCTTTTTGATGTTTAGCATTGTACATGGAACTTAACACCAATATCAAGCAGGTTAGGGGTATTCTTACATTGACAGATGTAATCCATCTGGTTAAAACTGTCTGCATTCACATAACTTACTGCTATAGATTATCTTTTCACATTGCTACATATTTTACAGCATGCTGTACATAGTGCTTGAAAGGAGTGGATTCAAGAGTTGTTGTTTTCACTAGTGTAATGATGCTTTTATGTCAGGTTGTCGAGAGAATATTTGTATATGGGAGCATCTTTTAGTTCACACCTGATGCTTGAGACTAATCAAAGCCTTTTCAGAGGATTGAAGGCAGTTTGAGAGAGAGCTTAACACTTGTGGTGTGCACACTCTGTCCACTTTTCACTTGGGTAAAATAGACTTTGCGGATTTTGCACTGTGTCAAACACTCTCAAAAACCAGAGGTGACAGAGAGAGAAAACTAATGTGTGTGCATGTCACAGCCTCTCTCTCAAATCACTTTCAGCTCACGGTTGTTGTTTGTATTGAGTTTGAGTTTGCAGAAGGGGGGAATAAAATATTGTTAATATTTGCCTCCTCATTCTAAACAGGCAAACAAAAGGACTCAAAGGAGCAAACATCGTTAAAGCTTCCTTAACCAAAATCCTGATGAAGGTGCTAAGCAGCTGCAATACAGTGAGTTTTTATTGTCCCTTCAACTAATCTACTCTCTGAAGACTATAGTATGTTATTACGCATAACTGAATGGGATTTTCACGATATCCTGCCTTTGTTTTGATTTGCAGCCCAAAACCATAAATGCGAGTGATATGGAGACTTTGATTGCATGCCAGTCAGAGGTAAACACCAGCTTCAAATTCTTTGCTGAGTCTTTACGTTACAGGCTACAATCCTAAGCATGTTTCCTAGGAAGTATGCCCCATTGAACTTAGTGGGACTTACTTCTGAGCAAAGCTGCTCAGGATTGTACTACACAGCTCTGCCACTATGAAATCGCAGTCAGTCAAGGTTTTGCTATGCTTAATTGAAGTCAGAACAGAAGCACTGCTATTATTGCTATTGCCATTATTGTTGTCTTTTTAAATACCCAGAGTTGCCATGTAATCCTTAGCTTGTGCCTTCATGCTTATTGCATTAAAATCGTATTTGCCAAAATTCAGTCATGAGCCTTGATTTACAGTCTGCAGTCTGATAACTTGCAAGCAGCTCTACGTGGTCTGTTCTAGAGTGAATTAGGGTGACATGCTTAACTGATATGGATGTACATCCCACTGAAATGAAAAAATAGCTCTTTTCAGACACTCTCGCCTGCTCGCCCAATTACAGTTGTGTGAAGGGAGGAGCGGGGCCCCATTCATACACTGGGCGCCCACTGTATGAGGTAGCAAGGTGCTCGCTGTACGATTGTGGGCTCACAATATGAATTAGAACTCTGATCAAACCAAGCCAAGTTCACGGTGCTTGTTTTTATATATACAGCCTAATATGGCTAGGGACCAAGATATTTGATGAAATGCCTTATCTCATATCTACATTGCCTGGGCATGAAGGTCAGGTGGGAATGCCTTCCTGTTCCTGATGGTGCCACGTCTGCCACAAATCTGGTATGTGGTTACTTGACAAAAGGCATTCTCCACACACTCTGGAAACCCCTTTCACTCTCAGATAAGATCAGTGGCGGCACTTCACAGCTTTCAATAAAAATTTCACCCAGGCTTGATTTTTTGCTTTTGCTTGATTTTTGTTTCCATGGCTTTTTGCATTTTGTCATTACAATTTGTTCTTGTTCTATGGGCTGATGATGCTTTTATAGATGGCTTGGGTTGGTGTGTTTTTTAATGCAAGTATATTGTAAACAAGTTTGAATCTATTGCTTGATTCTGTTGCACATCTTTTGAGGGGGTACACCAGCTGCTAAGTTTTGAAAATAAAATAAATACATTTGTACAGCAGGTTGCCTGCTTCAGACCTTGTCCTTGCAATGTCTGAATGGAAGGGGACAGGGCCAGCAACGACCAGGCAGCAGCCACCAGGGCCCTGTTCTCCCATTCCCACCCCCATGTAGTTGTAGTTATAGGAGGAAAAAGACCTGAAAAGGACATGACGCTTTGCTAAAGCAAAGATGTTTTGAATTGAGCCGTAAAGCTGAAGCGTGTATGACCATAATACCGAAGCCTAAACATATTTCACTTTAAAGCCCCATCAATTTCAATGAGACACTGTTCTATGATGTGCAGTTAGAGCCTAACTTGGGTCTATGGCTAGGATCCAAAGACCTGCTTAGGTTCACAGAAGAAGCTTGCACTACTCCCTCTGGGATTGTTGACTTTTTTCTGTGAGCCAATAACCCCCATGCCAAATTGCAAGCTGTTTTCGAAACTCAGTTGCTCGGTTACAAAAGCTGAGGGGGTGATAGGGGAGAAAGGTATCTGAGAAATCAACTTGTGCCCAACTCATCCCATTGTTCACTCTATTATTGTTTTCTATAAAAATTGATAAGAGCTACGCCAGGGAACCTAGCATGCTGGGATTGCACATGCCAGTCCATGTAACTTCCAGCCCTACTGTTGCCAATATGGACTGTTTGCTTATCCCCTGCCAAGTGCCAGGCAGAAGTTGTGAGACAACTTGAAGGAAGTTTGCTTTCCATTTGGGGGAAGAAACATTGCACAGATATATTATGGCAGTGAGCTACGTGGATATGCTAACTAAATGAACCATTTAAGTGACTTTCTTTCTTAATGATCATTGTTTATTTCAGGCTGACATCAAGAAATGTCACTTGTTCATGCCATGTGACACTGAAGATGGACTGTGTCATCTGACTGGTGCGTTTTAACAAGGAAATGATACCCTTTGATAAACATGAAAATGAGTCATTCCGCCATGCCATAACGATGCTCCTTAATTTTACTATACAAGTGCAGTCAAGTGCTGAAACATTTACTTTGCTCCACTGTGCAGTAGCAGCAGATAGTAGGATCTGTCTTTACAGAGGTTATACTTTGTTTCTTCCTGCTGGGGCCATTCTGTGCAATGGAACAGCAGCAGCCTGGCACGCCCCCATGTTTAAGACTGGGATTACAATCAGCATCAGCTTTCTAAATTGCCCCCTGGTGGCAGCCCTGCATAGAACTGAGGTTTCTAATAGTAGGCAACGAGTTTGGCCGGAAGGCCATTGTAAAGCCAAAGCAAAGTGGCTACAGACTAAGTCTTCCACCTTAGTTATGCTGCATCTGCACTGTACATTTAAAGCACTGTTATACCACTTTCAGGGTACTGAGAGTTGCTAGGAGGCCTCTGTTCCCCTCATGAAGCTCTATGAGCTTGTGCCCTCTTTCTCCTTGTCTGTTCGTTTTACGTTTTAGGCTGCCCATCATATACTCACTTAGCTGGGAGCCAGGCCCATTGAATCTAATGGGGCTCACCTCTGAACAGGCACACATAGGATTGCACCATTAATCGCCTATACTTCATGGCTTCTCTTTATTCCATGGGCATTTTACATCTCTTTAGACAATTTAGCAGTAATATGTCATTCACCCGTTTATCTAATGTTACTCATTTTTCTTGTTCCTTTTTCTTCTCTTCAACAGATAGTAATAAGAAGAGAAAGAAAGTAATATCTTGGCCATTTATGCTGAGAAGAACCACCACTGGATCAGAGACTCTGGGGAATCTGGAATCTGACCTGAAGCCTCCACTGTTTGATCAGCCATTGTCGATTGTCTGCAGTGAAGATGATATGCTGCCCAAGCCAATACAGGTAAGCAAAGAGTATACATATTCCAGGTAAACAGTTGTGTTACAATGACTGTGTTGGGTTCTCTGCGGCTGTTCCTAATGAGATGACAAGCAGCCTTTCTTTTGTTCTTGTTCTTTTGCGTACATAGGATATCCTTACAATGCTCTTCTTGGAAGGGCCTTTAACGGAAGGAATATTCCGGAAAGCTGCCAACGAAAAGGCCCGCAAGGAGCTGAAAGAAGAGTTAAACTTTGGAGGGAAAGTTGATTTTGAAGATAAACCTGTTCATCTGTTAGCAGTGGTTTTAAAGGTATATTTGCTTGGTTTCTTGCTGTAACAATTTGTTTCATTACCCCAACTCTTGGAAAAGGCACCAATACTTACTGTTACACTATAGCAAAACATGTTTCCCCCATGCTAAAATGAGGCTCATTATCTTGCAGGATTTCCTTCGAAACATTCCTCATAAACTGCTGCTCTCTGAGCTTTATGATGAGTGGATGATGGCACTGGAGAAGATGACCCACCACAAAAGGACTGAAGCAATGAAAGAGTAAGCTGATCCTCCTTCAGAAAGTCTCTTATTGCTGTGCCTGCAATGCAGTGGGATCCTGATCCTAAACAGCTTTTATCTCAGCTCATATTTATTCTGGTAATGGTTTAAGGAATCTGGTAATGGTTTAAGGAATCATTTAGGTGGCTTTTAAGATCACCTCCATGATTCCTCATGATTCTTATTGAAAGTACACCTGAACATGCTTATTTGTGAAACTGGTCCATATCAATGGTAATCATGCTTAGGAATGCAGTCTAAGAGTGATTCTAAGTATGTTTGCTCAGAAATAAGTCTCTCTGAAGTTGGGCTTATTCTCCAATAAGTATGGGTCAGATTGCATCCTAAGGCTTGCAATCATATAAACGTAGTGGGAACTTACTTAAGAATAAGCCTATATATGGTGAAACTACAATTTGTGCAGTCAACAACAAGGGAAGGTTTGAGGGTTTTCTCTTCCAAACTGTGACCTTGCTTTCAATAATTTTTCTTCTCTAGTTCAAAAGGGTGTGAAAGTGGTCCTAAGGGGGCAAATGTGGTAGAAAGTTATGTATTCCCGCTGCCAAGGCAATTGGTATGTCAAGAAAGAAAATGTTGTCTCAATTGCCTAGGCCAGTGGTTTTTCAACCAGTGTGCCATGGCACCCTGAGGTGCCTTGAATTATGGCCAGGGGTGCTGCAGGCAACACTGGCCTCTGTCCCTCTTTCCTTCCCTCCTTCCTCTGATGCCCCTCTCACATCTCTGCCTCCCAAGGGCTTGCACAGCTGTTTGTTGCAACAGCTCTGGCTACAAGCTCCGCAGGCAATTGGTCTTCTGGGGTTGGCCAGGGGGTGTTTCCCAGGCCCCTGTGGGGCAGTGTGAGGAGGTGCCTCTCTTTGGGGCAGGGGTGGCAGCTGCGGTTGCCCGGACGACTCCCAAGGAGAGGGGAGAGGAAGCTGAGGTAACACTCCACAAGGGAGGGTATTTGAAATAGGGTGTGAGGCTGCCAGCTCTGCAGGCAAGAGGTGACATAACTGGGCCCTTGAGCCCCACAGGAGCGCTGCTGAAAAAAATGTAGTTGGGCAAGGGAGCCAACTCAAAAAGTTTGAAAACCTCTGGCCTAGGCAATGGGGTTGTATTTACTCTTTCCTACAATTCAGAATGAGGACTTTGTTTGCCTCATGAAGTTATCAGCCAAATCTGAATGGCTACATGGCATCATGAAGGTATCATCCTGTCACAGTGATCACATCAGCAGATCTGAATGATAATGTGAATCATGTCATCTCTATGTGATCCCTATGATCTCAATGTGATCCCTGAATGGCAAGGATGAAGCAGTGAAGCAGCCCTTCACTGACTGCAGCTTGGTGCAGGACGGAGGCAAAAGAGTGAAATGTACAGTATTTTTCATAAACGTTTTTGCCCACTTTGAAATAGCAACTATCGCAGCAAAAACAAAGCTCACACAAATATGGAACATCATAAATTGTAGTCCTAAGTGTATTTACTTTCAAGCAAGCTCCACTGAATTCAGTAGTAGGATTTACTGCTGAGTAAGCATGATTAGGATCCGGTTATAACAAGTACTTACAATCCAGTTACCATTTTACTAAAATAAACAGTGAGGTAGTAATGGTATGCCACAAACAAATACATTCAAATACTGAGAACTTTTAAGCCACATTGAAGTCAGTAGGAGTAAAATGTGCTCAACCCTGGATGAACCGTGACCATATTTTCAGTCACCTTTTCAATCCTGTAGGGAAAATAGCCAACCCTCTGTGATAGCTAAAAGAACTGACTTACATGGAATAAATGTGTGTGTGTGTGTGTGTGTGTGTGTGTGTGTGTGTGTGTGTAATGTGCATACCATGCTTATTATTGTTACAAATATCAAATCAGGTGCTTTTTTAACTCCATAGTTTTACATCGGAATTACACTGTTTGGGGCCTGGTCAGGAGTTTGTGGTTAGCCAGTTTCGACCATGCAAAGCTGCAGTCTGGGGACTTTTGAATGGGAATTTTGAGAGACCACTTTAAGCGAGCATTTCCACATTTGAGCGGAAGTATCACTCATACTGGTGAATCTGATGGTTTAAAAAAAGCAGAAGTTTCTGAGGATGACTTTTTCCTCTCATATGTTCATTTCTTTAGGGTTGCAAGCAAACTCCCGAGACCCAACCTTCTTTTGCTCAAGCATTTGCTCTGCGTGCTTCACCACATCAGCAAAAGCTCAGAGGTCAACAAAATGGATTCCAGCAACCTTGCCATCTGTGTTGGGCCAAACATGCTGACTCCAGTTCATGACCAAAGCCTTCCACTTGAAGCCCAGAAAAAGCTAACAGATAAGGTTGGCTTACTTTTGCTTCCTGTTCCCGTCATGTTCACTTTTCATCTGTTGCTATTTATTTTCCAAAGTAAGGGCCATTGCTATGACACACACTGAAACACAGGAAGCTGACTTATGGCAAATCGGACCAATAGTCCAGCTATTTCCCCATTGTCTACCCTGGCTTCATGCAGCGCATAGTTAAACTATGGAGCTCACTCCTGCAGAGTAATAATAATGATTTTATTATTTATACCCTGCCACCTGACTCCAGGCTTCTCCCAGGCATCTCCAGCAGGCTTCAATGGTGATGGGCAAAGGCCCTGAGCCAAAACAGGTGGGGAGAGCAAGGCAGGTTTGCCATGCATTTCCTTTCCATCCCATCTGCAGGACTGCACCATATATGACCTGCGAATTTCCCTTCCAGAATTCTTAAATGTGAAGAACTATACAAATAACTGTTGGTTGAGACGAATGCCTGATTAACAAATATCCTTCTTTGATTTGCACAGGTGAAGACACTGGTGGAATTTCTCATTGATAACTGCTTTGATATATTTGGGGAAGAAATCTCTTCACTGTTCAGCATCTCTCCTGATGATTCCCTGGACAGGCCAGGTACTAATAATATTCTATATTTGCATCCGGCTTCTTTAGCGATTTGGCTAATCGCGATTCAGAGAAATGTTTTCTCTTGAATGTGCCAGGATTTCGTTGAAAGTGCCACACCGATAGCTTGATATAATTGTTCATTGTTGGTTTATTTAGACATGTTCTAAACTGCTGAGGAAGTGGTTAGTGATAGCCAACAAACCACAATGCTGGATCCTGTCCAACTGTTAAGCAGATGTATCTCAAAAGGCACATAGGAAGCTGCCTTTTGCTTAGTCAGACCAGTGGTCCATTGAGCTCGGTGACAGTGGTTCTTCAGGGTTCTGTCAGGGGTCTCTTCCAGCCCTACCTGGGGGTTGATTCTGGGGCCCCTTCTGCATGCAAACCAAATGCTCTCCTACTAAGCTCAGGTCCTTCCTCTGACAGTCTCATATGTGAGTCTAATCCTATTAACCTACCACTAAAGTGGCTCTCCTACAGGAGTAGGCAAAAAGACCTCATTAAGCCCCATGAAGCTTCAACTGGAGGTACAGCCTTGAGTGGTGGGCATATGAAAGAACCCTGGGTAAATGTGGAATGTCAATGTCTTTGGTTCTCATTTCCTTTTTATGCAGTTTGAGAAGGGTCAAAATGAGGTATCTGCTTCACACGCAGAAGATACCAGGCTCAGTTCCCAGTATCTCCAGGTGGAACTGGGGATATTCCCTGTCTAGAACCCTAGAAAGTTGCTGCCTCTCAGTGTTGATGACATTGAGATAGCTGGGCCAGCATTCTGATGCTGTATGAGCCAGTTTCCTGTGTCCCTATGGCATCTCAGGATGGCTGTATGTTGACCTAATAGCAGGCAGTTGTGTTTTACCTCAGAAACGTCAATAGAATTTCTCTGGCATTTAGAATGTGAGAAACCAGGATGAAGCACCTCTCATTTCTGAAGATAAAAAAAAAATACTGTATATGTTTATATAGTATTTTTAATCATCAGAGATATTAGACAGAGCATGGAGGGGAGAGACCATGTGCATTTTGGTAAAAACGTGAAAAATAAAAGTCACCAGTTCCCTAGGTTGGTAGGATTGCACACTACAATTTTTGGTAAATTCAAAAATATTGTTTTAAATACTGTGGAATGTGGGCATTTGTCCATGACACTTTTAGAAGTAGAAAAATTTCAGGGGTACCCTGCCCTCCAGATGTTGTTGTTTGTCTCTCACTACCATCAGACCCAACCAACATAGCCAATAGTTGGGGATGGTGAGAATTGTAGTCCATCAACATCTGGAAGGTACCACATTGGCTACCCTTAAAAGTCTGGAAGGTTTTAGCCCCCCCCCCATTGTTTTATATGCAATATATACATTTTTGTTGCTGCTAATGGTAACTGGCTAATTTATAAAGACTTGACCTGCCCCAGTTTGCTCACATTTGCTTCCTCTCCCCCAGATACGTTGTCTGCTAGACGCCAACATGATTCTGCCTATGACAGCACAGATTTTGAGGAAGAATGCAATTCCAGTGAACTCCAGGCCAACGATCTACCACAAGCCAGGGGGACAGAACACAGGTGCAGCAGTACAGAGCTGTACTCTCGAGAGCCAGTAGCCCAGGCTCCACCTGTCTCTTCTCCTGTGACTCGGTTTAAAAAATCCATAGGCAACCTGGATAGGAGGTTCTCTGAGCCAGACATGCTCTCTTCTAAGGGCTGCCAGGGAAGCTGTATGAGAAGCCAGAAGTTAGCCAGAAGTGAGGAGAGTGTCATTCGGCAGGAGGAACTGCAGTTGAAGTGTCAAGGCCTGAGAGAGGAAATGGCAGGAGAATGTCGTCTTGCAGGCCTCTATAGGAACAAGAAGCCATCCAACCTGACAATAAAAACTAGTCTGCTGTCGGAATTGTCAAACAATTCATTGCCCAGAACATCCTCTGGCAGTTCGCTAGACAGTGCTTCTCCAGTCTCTGACTGTTCTGTCTTCACCAGCTCACCACTGACGTCGCCTTCCATCACCAAGAAAAACGCCTTAACTCGGCCGCAGTCTTTTTCTACCAAGGCTTCCAGCGGAAGTGACACCACCTCCATCAGAGAGCTCAAGAGGCATTCCATGTCGTTTTCTGTGGCAACCCGCAAGAAGGTGCTAGCGAAAACCCAAAGCTGTAGTATAGGTGGCTTTCAGAGGGACAGTTTCAAGAAGGACTCCAAGAAAGAGAGACATCTTTCCTGCCGCATAGTCCACGCAACTTGTGCTGATGACCACAGCCCAGCTCCTTCGCGGGGTCAACCGAGGTCTCGTTTCATGTCAGCAGATGAAGTGTTTCGGCTTGTGGACCAGAGGAATCCTGGAAATCCTCCGTCTTATGAGGAGGCTACCAGAAACTGCTCAGCTGCTAGGCTTCCCTCATACAGTAGCTTAACGGTTCGAAATATGAGATCCACTGTGCTGTCTCCAGACTTCGAGCCTCAGCGTCCGAGACTCAATAAAGAGGTTACAAACAAAGTATACAAGGACTTTTTTAACGACAGGCTCTCTGTGACCAGTGATCCTAAGGACAAGGCACCAGCCGTTGACTTTGTTATTGGAATACATTCCCGAGCTAATTTGCCCCTAACCCCTCAAGTCTATCGCCTCAGGACCATGTCTGGGTCTTATCAAAAGAACAAACAAGAATACCTGACACAGCCATGCAGCCAGCCAGCCTTTGGCCACATACAGTGCGCTAAGGAATCCTATGTTTAACTTATCTCTCCCCTTTCAACACAATGTCTGTTGTACACATGGCACGAAAGCAAGTCTTTCAACTGTATCTAATATAAGCTCACCTATGTCTACCTTTCCTTGAAAAGGTAGTTTTCTCAGTGTCATATGGAATATGCACTGTTCTTCCTGAAATGTGTAGCTCTTGTACATAATGTATATATCTCTTGTTATTTGTATCTGTGGGTTTTAAAGCTATACAAGAGGACTGGCGGTTTTATTCATCTTGTTCCTTATACATTGTGTGATCATTCCTTTCCCCCTTAAATATAGCCAGGAGTCCAGACTGCTGTAGGAAATGCTCTAGACCATCTTAACAATGAGCTGCTTTGTCTGGGTTTGCATTACTCAAGTGTCCTAGTGTCTCCCACTTCCCCTTTATATGCTATTTCCAACTGAAATAAACCTCCGTCTTATGAAATGGTCCCCAGCCAAAAATAAAAAATTAAAATGCAGGATCTGCTTTCTGTTTCTTTAGGTTATCACTAAAAATCCAAGCAAATGCCCTCATCTGCAATATCTTTTCTGCTAGTTCAATGGATCTGAAGATTTGCCTTTCTGAATAAATGTTCATCCAGGTCACTATTCTGTCTCTTAATGTAGCCTGGCAGATGCTTGAGCACAACGGAGATTAGATCAACAGAGATATGCTACCTTTGAACTTCATTATTGCTCTTAGCTAAGAACCCATTACAACCGGGTGCTGTGAAGAAAATTATTTAAAAACAAAAAGGCACCAACCCCAAAGTTTCCAATTTTTAATGCTGTCTCCTCCCAATTTCATTACCCCACCTCAAATTCTAACAAGATCCCGCTTTTCAAAACCTAGCAGAGAATAATTCAGGGTAGTGTTCAACTAGGTTTTACTCATAGTAGGCCAATTGTAGTTAATGAACCTAACTTAGTCATGTTCATCCATTTTAATGGGTGTACTCTGAATCAAACTTAGTTGAATATTACATTCAGTCTCCTTTTTCAAGAATCCTGAACTCCCATAGGCAACTTGCATACACATTCAACTGGTGATTAGAACTCCAGCTATTGCCACTACTATCGGTTACAGCTTTTGGCAATAGCCCCAATCCAGTCCATGCATGTATAGTACAACTGGATGGTGACATGCATTGTCCCAATCAAAGGATGCAAGATTAAGCCAACTTACTGAGATCTGATCCTTCTGATGTTGATATACACCTGCTTCTTCTTTGATTCTCAGTCTAAGCCAGTTTTGAAGGTACAGTGGATTGCAGGAATTCTTTCAGGGAGGTAAAGGCTAGCAGTGGCTGCCAGCTATACTGGTTATCCTCTGTCTCCATGGTCAGAGGCAGTAGGCTTCTGAATACCAGTTGCTAGAAATTGCAGGAGGAGAGAGTGCTCTTGCGCCCTGCTTGTGGGTTTCCCATAGGCATCTAGTTAGCCACTATGATAACAGGATGCTAGACTACATGGGCTATTGGCCTGAAACAACAGGCTCTTACTACGTACTTGTGACACCGTGGAATTGTACAAAATGGGGATTTGAGACATGTTGAGAGTGCTCTTCTGAACTTGCAAGATTACTTTTAAGAACACATTGTTCTTACTATATCAATAGCAGCAGTCTTTTTTTATTCATGGCTCACAGTACCCTATTAGAGTGAACATAGCAATGTGCAAGCAATTGTTTTTAATTCTGAAGTAGAATAAAGAATAAAGCACTTTTCCTGCCTAGAACACCTGTACTGAAGTTGCTGGTCGTTTTCTAATATGCAACCAATGTCTGCAAAAAAGGGGGGGCAGAGCTGGATGATAACACCTGGCTCTTAAGAGGTAGTCAAAAGTTTGCATGTAGATGAGTAAACGTCTTCTGAAACTCCTTAATGACAATAGGCACCTTGTCAGTTGCAGGTTATGATCAAATGTACAGCTTACATAAAAACAGTGTGTAACTGTCCATATTCTCACTAGCACTTCCACAAGATCAGTGGCAACCCCAAAATTTCACACATACCCTGAACACTGATGGATAGTGTTAAAGGTATAGGTTGGTTGCTCGAGAGCAATCAAGCAATATGCTGCAATAGTCTGTTTTAAAGCTTTCTTATCAGTGATAAAAACCTTTGGAAAGCACAGCGCCTCTGTTCCATGTCTTGCTCATTCACTGGCAGAATCTGAGAGTGGGTGGTCCTTAAACCTTCCCCAGCAGAGTAGTTTCTTGATGCCCAATCTGCTCCTCCCCTCTCTGCGTGGAAGCCTACTGCGCAGGGAGGGCGTGGATAACGGGGGACCTCTCTCTTCCCCGCTTTGCTCAGGCAAGGTGTCCTGGCACCACCTCGCCTCCTCTGAGCCCTGCATTTCCTTTCCACTAGAGGCTCAGCTACCCTCCTCCGCTGAGGAAGTGCTGCTTCCCACAATCTTTGGGGGCTCTCTGTAATCCATTTGGCTTTTCCCCTCTCACCCCTGAGCCGATGGCAGTTCCCTGACAGATAGTTTTTGATTAAATGTAGCTGAATTGTTTTACCACTAGCACCCTCATACTCAGTGTGGCTCAGGAATTCTAAGGACTCAAAAAAATCTTGATTCAAAATGAGGTCTAACTGTATCTAAACAGATACGGAAACTGCTCTTTGACCTCAAGGACCATCGTGCAAAACCTGCTCAAAACTGATCCAGTTCGGAAAAGTTAAGTCTACCAACTTGATTCAAAATGGCATGCAAGTGTATCCACATATAGACAAAAACTATCGTGCAAAATTTGGCTACGTTATTTTAAGAGGTGTCCAAATGCACAATGAACCAACAACTCTCCAAGATATATAGCAGATTAAACTCCCCTTCCACTGCCCCCACAGTATAAACCGATGTGCATGATAAAGTCATAAGGTGTTCTTGGACAAATAGCTGTCAGTATTAAAATGCTGCAAGGGTTATTAATAACTTGCAAAATGCACATGGTGATGACAGGTGGAATATATGTGGAAGCAAGGTCTGTATTGCACAGTCTCTTGGGTTGGTGTAAAATTGCCTGACACCGCTCCCTATGGTTTTTGTGTCAATAGAGCCTGCACTACTCATTGTCAGGTGTTAAATATGTCTCTGGAAGGTTAGTTACACCATGTGTCTGACTGTGGGCATCCTCCAGACAAACTATTTATTGAGCATTCATCCTGCTCTGCTTGCACAGAGGTTATACTAAGCATTCTTTATTTGCAGGGCAGTTATATGACATCCTGATTGGCTTGTGGGGTGTTTGTGTCTTCCCAGAATTCATTCATCCCACACTTTTCAGTGCATTTTCCCATCACTTTCCTAACAGCAAAAAGCAAATTTCTTCATCAAAGTGGATTTGTT
Organism: Podarcis bocagei; assembly: GCF_964188305.1. Lineage (NCBI taxonomy): Eukaryota > Metazoa > Chordata > Lepidosauria > Squamata > Lacertidae > Podarcis > Podarcis bocagei. Next base: position 55,774,938 of record NC_138127.1, on the reverse strand, counting down.
GCACTAGGGTGACAGAGCACATTAATCCACTCTAATTAAATTAATGGCATGCGCTTGAATTCCTCCCACAAAATGGTAACATTCTGAAGGCACTCCAGCTTTGCACAAATGCAACGAAACCCTGAGCTATACGGATATGAGGCAATCTGCTGGCTCAGTGGGGTAACCCACAAGATTGCCTTCATTCACGATAAGAAGGGTGCCGGAGAAGGTGAGGAAATCGCTTCCGTTTCAAACTGCTTCATGTGAAGCAAAGCATTATGGCAGGAAACTAAAAACCAAGCTCGGCTTAGGCTTTTTGTTTTCTATGAAATCTGATGTCAAAATCAGCATTTATCTTTCACAGTATATCAATAAGGAGCCAAAGTTCTTTATCTGTGTTTGTTAACACTTCACCGGACAAGGTCATTTCTTAAATTATTTCGATTACAAAGTGCCATCTTTCATACAAGCTTACAGTTACATGATCCCAAGGATTTCTTTGTCACATGAATGACTGCCCTCTAGGACAGTGACTCACAAGTTGGATTGCAACACTTTCCTCTATATTTCCTTCGGGTTTCAAGACACAGCTATGGTTGCTATGGTGGTGTGTTTCCTGATTCATATCTCCCGTTCAGCTTGGGTACAATCAGTTCTTGTTTTCTTGTAAACACACACACAAAAGCACGCTACTGAGATACAGTTGTTACATCCACTTTCTGACTGGCAAGGTACTAGCTGAAAGGACCGGTTGTATGGATGAAGCCTTGGAGAGAGCAAGTCAACAGGCAGAAACAGCAAAGAGGAAGAACAGCAGGTCCAAGAGGCTCCAAGGAGTGGCAGTGGGTCTGCTGCTGAAGCATGGGCCTCAAAGGATGCCCAACAGTGCCAACACCTTCTGCACACAGCCACCATTGGCTTCACATTGAAATTGCATGGACTCACCGAGTTATGAACCAAAGCCTCCACATGGCATATGCCAATTCTGCAATTGCAACTTGTGATCATGGGAATTACAGGGTACAGGTGCACAGTGTTTTATAAAGGCTTGAACACTTTCATGAGGTTCTCACCAAGGTGTGAGCCCACCAGCAGCCCTTATGGCAACCAACAAGTGTGCAGTGCCCATTCTACACCATGTTCCTGCCAGCGGAGCTTTTCCCCTGCTGGAGTCTTCCTGCCAGTATTCCAGAAGGTTCAGCCAGGGGAGGTGTCATCCTGCCAGTGCAGCTTCATTTCTGTCAGTAGGGACATGCACAAACCAGAAAATTCAGTTCAGTTTGGTGCTTCAGAAAACTACTTGCCTCGGTCAAAAGCACTGTAGAGACTGCCTGATTTGCAAAACAGCCCACATTCGTTCGAAACACTTTAGAGACTACCTGGTTTAGCTCAGGGTCCAAGTCTGCTTCAGGAACGAAAAGGCTTCATTTCCTATCGTTCACAACTGGAAAATTTAAAAATGGCTATTACATTTTCTCCTTGTTGACAGAAGTGGATGAAATTGCGCTAGAGCGGATTCAGCCTGCCAAATTAAAGGCAAATAGATTGGTGGGGTTTCTGCTGAGCACCTTAAAAAAAAAATTCTTTTGGGCAGAATTGGAAGAAATCTGCAAACATGTTTGCTCCTTTTGAGGAGATGACTCCTACCAAATGTCAGAAAGAAGGTGCAGCTGTTTTCCTGCAAGGGCCTTTACAGTTTTGGAGCAGCTAAAAAAGGATTCAGTTAATCTTGCCTAATATTTAACATACAATTGGTCTTGCAATAACGGATGTAAGAGAGGAGTTCCTACAAATCAATCTTGCCAAATTCCAAACAAATAGGCAGTGGCAAACTTCATGCCCCAGCACCAGGGGGGCAGAGAGCAGGCGGAGGCATGGCTGGAGCATGTCCTAGGGGTGTGGCACGCCGCCCACAGGGGTGTGGCATGCGTCCCAGGGGTGTGGCACACTACCTGCAGGGGCGTGGCACCCAGCGCGGGTGGGGGACAGCCACAATGGCACCACACTGGGATCGCTCTGCCGGGGGCAGTGCGCTCCCCCAGCACCCCTCTTCCTCTGCCAGTGCAAATAAGTCCAGGGCTTTTTACGATAGACAGCTTTTAAATTTGAAATTTTGAAAAGGGAGAATTAAAACAGCTTTGTTTCCCTCCCCAAGCCAGCTAGATTAGAGAGTCTGGTTAAATAATTCCCTCTGATTACAAGCGAGACCTATCAGTCACAATGGAGTACTGCCTTGTCCTTTTTCTTTGCACCCTGGTGTTTGCTCTACTTTCCCCTTCCCCACATCCATCCAAACATTTTCTTTATATGGTAAGCTTAGAAACACTGATTTCCATTTCAGCAGACTTTTGCCTGTTGCTTTTTTTGGACATCCAAGTTACCACAAGGAGTGGAGAGGGCCCTAATTTGGGGTACCTTGTACAGATCCCACTTCAGCTCAGACAAGACCAGAATTATTATTATTTATTAAATTTGTATACTGCCCTTCATCTGAAATCTCAGGCTGGTTCACAGCATAAAAATACAAAATAAAAACACAAAATATGTAAGAAAAACAAGAACAAATATAAAGCAAACCAGTAACCTCCCACTTCCTTCAAACTACAGTGGTACCTCGGGTTAAGAACTTAATTCGTTCCAGAGGTCCGTTCTTAACCTAAAACTGTTCTTAACCTGAAGTACCACTTTAGCTAATGGGGCCTCCCGCTGCCGCGCGATTTCTGTTCTCATCCTGAAGCAAAGTTCTTAACCCAAGGTACTATTTCTGGGTTAGCGGAGTCTGTAACCTGAAGTGTCTGTAACCTGAAGTATCTGTAACCCGAGGTACCACTGTACCTCAGTTTAGCTCAGGAGTTGAGATTTGTCCAAACCCACTCACTGAACACCCTTATCTAAGAGCGGACTGAAGCCACTCAACCAGAGCATCTCCGGGGTAGATATGGGCCCTCACTAGTCTGCAGTTTTATTTAATTCTTTACTAGCCCTGCTCCTGTGCCTTTAACAGCCACATTTAGCAAGTAAATCTGTCCTGGCATAAAGATAAGAACTTAAGAAGAGTCTGCTGGGTCAGATCAAAGGCCTATCTCCTCCTCCTCCTCCTCCTCCTTTGGCTATCCCTCGTAGTTGAGTAAGATTGTCTTCCATAAACACGGTTTTAACAGTGAGTCCATAAGTGACTGTGGAGGCCAATTCTGGATCCACACGTCCTTCCACAGTGGGGATATAGGTTTCTGGGTGGAAGTTGATCATGGTGAGGGTTTGCCAAACGTGCCTTCCTCTTAGCTCATTTCTCCTTTTCATCCTGAGTTCGAGCATCTTCAAAACCCATGACACCTTTGGTAAAGGCTGTTCTCCAACTGGAGCGCTCACAGGCCAGTGTTTCCCAGTTGTCAGCGTTTATACTACTTGTTTTAGATTTGCCTTGAGAGAGTCTTTGAACCTCTTTTGTTGACCACTGGCATTATGCTTTCCATTTTAAAGTTCAGAATAGAGTAGTTGCATTGGAAGACGATAGACAGGCATCCGCACAACATGACCAGTCCAACAAAGCTGATGTTGAAGAATCGTTGCTTCGACACTGGTGATCTTTGCTTCTTCCAGTACACTGGCATCAGTTCACCTGTCTTCCCAAGTGATGTGTAATTTTTTCCGGAGAAACCGTTGTTGGAATCTTTCGAGGAGTTGGAGATGGTGTTTATAAGTGGTCCATGTTTCACAAGCATATCTAGTCCACTGTCCTGTTCTCACAGTGGCCAACCAGATGCCAATGGAAACCCCACAAGCAGGCTCTGAGTGCAACAGCACTCTCCCCACTTGTCATCCCCAGAAAATAACATTCAGGGGCATGTTGCCTCTGACAGTGGAGGCAGAACATGGTTGCCATGGGGCAGGTTTGTCTGCCAGTGATTACTGCTGGAAACTGGAAGCTAGCCACCAACGAGACCAAGTAATACAAGGAAAGTAACAGGAAAGGTTTCACCTGCTTAACTTCTACATGTCAAGTGACTACTCAGCAACAACGAAAGGAATCAACTTGTTTACACTGCGTTGGCAGTTGTTGGACAGTTGGGGGGTTTTTCATGCACACAGCAGAGCTTTTCCAGTAAGCATGTGGTTCTTTTTCATCAAAGCAATTATCAGCCTGTGTGTGTCTTACCATGACTCTAATTCAGAGTGATGTATATGTTTTATAGTTGAGACATTATTTTACTGTGTATCAAATACTATGTTGATTACAGCAGTATACATTTGTATTCATCTGCACAAGAGCTGTATGCCTGAGAACATCTCGCTGTCTGAGGCTGCAGCCAGAGGAAAATATGCCCAGTGACACACAAAAGGATCGCAGTGACATCTTGTGGTAAAACTCCCAGGAATGACCATTGTAAATGCTATGATACCAGTGACATGCATCATTTGCCTCTTTCCTCATGTGCAACTGGCAACAGAAGAACAACACTGGCATGTTCTCATTTTTCTTGCATTGTTGTGCCTGATGTAAGCATAAAAGTAGCTTTTAAAAATAGCTTTGAAGAGGAAATGTTAAAGACAACAGAAGAATAGGCAAATGCTTATAATATGCTTCCCCTGTATAATATCAGAATCCAAATTAACAGGCAATCCTACTCACAAGTAGGACCCGCTTAGTTCAGTAGGCGTCAGGAGTGAGTAGGCAGTAACACCATGCAAGTTGGAGTTCACTCTTTATTAGCAAGAGCACAATCTACACAGACCTGGCGGAGTGTCAGGCCTAATGAGCATAGCAGCTCATACCCAGTAAGTCTTGCCCCATGGATCAGTTGCCAAGACTGAAAGTCCCTTCCTCCCCAGGATTTCCTCCAAGCAATTAGAGATAGCACCTGCATGCAACCAACCTCTCCTCCTCCCTCTTCATGCCTCTTCTGGTTACAGAATACAAGGGGGAACAGGAGCTGGTCACAGTAGAAGTGGGAGACACCCATGATTCTTCACCAGCCTGACTCATTTCGGCCTCTTGGCCTCTCTCCTCCCATCCTCCTGTTGCAGCTTCTGATGCTGATTCTGGACTGCTCTCTGTCACAGACTCTCCCAGCTCACTAAGCCCTGTTACCTCTTCAGCTTCTGACACCTCCTTTTCCCAATCTTCTCCTTCTTCCCCCTATGACCACTCATTGTTGTCCCACCACCAATCCCTGGACTCTGAGACTTCTTCCCTTGCTGGTTCCTCCCACCATTCCTCTGCATCCAACCAGTCTATGACAATAGGGCTTATTCTGAAATCAGTGGGTACAGAAGTGCAGCCTAAGATACTTTTAAGAAAAAGGAGTGACCATTGGCTCTGATAAAATTTATCAGGAAAAGTCTAGGAGAAGTTCAGAATGTTGGAGTTCCAGCTAATCAGCAGAGTTGCCTAACCCGGATCAGTTTACCTTGGCAACCGTTGTTTAGGATGGAACTCCACATCGCCTAGCAACAGTGGGCAAGGAGGATTCTTCTATTATGCCACCAAGACTTTGAAAAGTCTATTAGAACTAAAGTGGATAAAAGTGGACAAATCTCAGAATGACCACAGGCTCAGTGATTTTCACCCCAAATGGTGCTCCAGCATCTAGTACTTACTCCTATAGCACCCGCCCCCGAGTTGTGCCCTCTAGAAAACGATTTCCAGATCCAACAGCCAGTGATCAGTGAGTAGCATTGCCTGACCATAATAGTCCTAGCCTCAATCCTCAGTCCCAGAGTAGAGACTGTCTTGGCATGAGCAGGCCCTCACATCTCCAACTTTGACTTTTCTACCCTATCATCTACTCTGCTTCTTCTCTCACATATGCCCACATGAGCAGTAAGTGTGTCCCCTATTGGGGTACCTACTCTAGGGTTGCTGTATTTCCTCATACAGTTACCTTAAAGCAGTTTTCCCTAACCTTGTGCCCTCCAGCCAGATGTTTTTGGACTCCAGTTCCCATCTGCCCCAGCCTTGATGGTCAATGGTCAAGGATGAAGGGACTTGTAGGTAGCTTCCTGTTGGGTGTTTACCATGGAAATGGTCTATTCACACATGCTAGTTTTCCGCGGTGTCCACACAACATCATCGGCATTGCAATGCCAGCTCATATCCCCTGCCCTATTTAATCTGGATTTTCCCTTTCCATGAAAAATCTGATAAAATGCCACCAATGACAGATTCAGAAAATCTAAAGAGCAGCAGGCTGGGGAACACAGCTTGAGAGTTTAAAGCGGGGAGAAAACAAATGAACAAATGGTACATCATCATTGTACTGTACTCAAGTTCTTAAAAGTAGAATTATCTATCGGTTGCCATGTGAATAATGTGATTTTTAAATTGGTGGTAAAATAGTAGAAAGTGATCTCTTGCACACCATAAATAACAAATGTTCCCTCTCCATGAGAAGGCAAAACCTTGTATCTCTGGATTTTTCTGTAAGTAACAAGACTACTTAAGAATCTATACATGCAGTTATAAACTTTGCTGTCCTGTTTTTCAAAGCTTCCGTTTGTTACTCACTTAAGATCTTTCACTGAATTTTGTAATTCTTTTACTCTTAACCAGAACAACGCAGTACACCAGCTTCACAAAGGGGAAATGGATCCAATATGGCTCTTGTTGTGCAAATGTCCCACTTGCTAATTAATTTGTCACCTTACATAGCATTCGGCTTCATGGGGAGAATTTTCAGGCAATAACCTTTCACTTTCATGGCTTATTCTAGAGAAATCCACCCACCAGAAGTAACATGTTGCACATTATACCATTAAAGCACCTTCAAAGGACATTGTCTCCACTAAAGAATTCTGGGCACTGGGCAGTTGTACCTTGGAAGTCCAAAAGCTTAGTTCCCGAACGTTTCGGCTCCGAACATCGCCAACCTGGAAGTGACTGTTCCAGTTTGCGAATTATTTTTGGAAGCCGAACATCCAACGGGGCTCCTGCAGCCAATCAGAAGCTGTGCTTTGGTTTTCAAATGTTTCGGAAGTCGAACGGACTTCTGGAACAGATTCCATTCGACTTCCAAGGTGTGACGGTAGTTTGTTCAGGGTGGCTGGGAATTGTAACTCCGTAAGGGGTAAACTACAGCACCCAAAATTATTTGAGGGAAAGAAAGTGCTTGAAATGTACTTTAAAGATATTGTGTGTACACAGCCCTAGTTTAAGAGTGGAGTGGAGGTAGCCAGACAGCTATCCTTTGGGGAGGGATAATAGTTCAGTGGCAGAGCACACACCTTACATCCTAGGTTCAGTCTTTGGCATCTCCAAATGACCAGGTACCAAGGTTTGTGAAAGACTTCCACCCAAGATCTTAGAGAATACATCCACAGTGCATAATACTAGCCTGGGTGGGCAGATAGTTCATCTAAGTAGCTTTGTATGTTTTTATGCATTTCTAGGTTGGTAAGTACAGCTTTCTCTATCTTTTGTTCTTCCTTTTTCTTTTGTCCTTCATTTTTGGGTCCTTCTCAGACAGGGACAGGAAACCATTTTCAGTCCAACAGCCACATTCCCTTCTGGGCCACATACCAGTGGAGGGCAGAGGAATGAATATGAATTTTACCCTTGTACAGTAGGCTGGTTTCTACACACACCCCTCTCTATCCTCCATCCCAGCAACCAAGAACATACCCTCCAACATTTCTCCAATGAAAATGGGGGTGTCCCATTCCATAACGATAATTTTACTATTTATACCCCACACCTTCTACTGGGTTGCCCCAGCCACTCTGAGCGAATTCCAACATTTATGAAAAACATAATGAAACATTAAACATTACAAACACACACACACACACACACACACACACACACACACACACACCTTCCCTATACAGGATTGCCTTCAGGCAGCTTGGGGATTGGGTAACTCCATACCCTCCAACATTCCTCCAATGAAAATAGGGACACCCTAAGGAAAAATAGGGACACCCTAAGGACGTGGGTGGCGCTGTGGGTTAAACCACAGAGCCTAGGAGTTGCCGATCAGAAGATCGGCAGTTTGAATCCCCGCAACGGGGTGAACTCCCGTTGTTCGGTCCCTGCTCCTGCCAACCTAGCAGTTCAAAAGCACATCAAAGTGCAAGTAGACAAATAGGTACCGCTCTGGCGGGAAGGTAAACGGCGTTTCCGTGCGCTGCTCTGGTTCACCAGAAGCAGCTTAGTCATGCTGGCCACATGACCCGGAAGCTGTATTCCGGCTCCCTCGGCCAATAAAGCGAGATGAGCGCCGCAACCCCAGAGTCATCCACGACTGGACCTAAAGATCAGGGGCCCCTTTACCCTTTACCTTTAAGGAAAAATTGGACATTCCGGGGTCAAATCAGAAACCGGGACGGCTTCTCTAAATCAGGGACATCCCTGGAGAATAGGGACACTTGGAGGGTCTGCAAGACACATTACCAGAGTTCCGGAACAAATTCCAGCCAGGCAAAAAACACTTGAGGAGGGTACAAAGCAGTGCCAATAAGGAATGTGGCCTGGGGAGAATCCCATCGGCTCGCTAAAGAGGCCTGGGGGTCACCATCTCTGTTCTAAGAAATATTGGATTAACAACATTTCAAACTCCACCGAACTTTTTCTTGTCTTAATTTAATGTATTTCAGTGAAGAATACCCAGTCTGCTATGGGAATCTCATGTATGACAGAAGAGTGGTTCGAGGCAACACATATGCTCTTCAGTCATTACCTTGGGTAGGTCCTTTTTACACAAATCTTTATATTTTTCTTGAACATGAGAAAACAAGCAAATGGTGGTTGGAAATGCACACATATATCCAAGAGAACACTGTTGAGGCCAGTTCACACATTAATGTTAATCAAATGATGACTTCAGCATCAAGCAACGACTTGCATGTGTGAATGGGCCATCACAGGTTTAGCAGAGGAATGCTGCAGATTAAGAGGACATGGTTGACAAATATTCTGTGGTAAGGCACATTTAAACATATGGAAAACTACTTTGGAACCTATAATGGATTCTGAAATTATCCAGGGATTCCACAATTATCTCTCCAGGGGAGGGAGAACTTAGTTGGGACTGGAAAGTAAATCAGAGAGAATAGTTTTACCAGGACTCTCCAATCTCAGTGCTTTGGGGAAGAGAAGTTTAAGTAAATTGCAGTGCCACCTAGAGCACTTACACTGCCACAGATTGAAGGTTATATTTTAAGTCCCATTGACCTTAATTCTATGCCTATTTCCTTGAGCCCCCCATTTTTGCAATGCTTTTTTCAGGCACAGATGCAACATAGTTTGGACTGAAGTATGGTGGGGGACTTCCCACACTAGGGTCTCCCACACTTGTGGGAGGGAAATGCATTCCCCCACATTACCCTTATTTAATTCTTAGTAGGCGGGCATCTGATCAGAATGTATGTTCCATTGACTTCAATGGGATTTAAGCAGGCTAAGTTTTCTTTGGATTATTTCTTTGGATTATTCCTGGCCTAGGACTCCAAAGGAAAGAGTTTTGTTTACTAGCCAAAAGAGGAAAAAGAAACCTTAGGTTTTCTCATCTCTACCACCATTGCTATTTTTCTAGAAAAAAGGGTGCTGGAACTCACCATGAATGTCTCCCTTGTTCTCTTATTATGGCAATGGCTCTCACCTGAGAGGTGCTGGAACTAAGTTCCATTGAGTTCTGGCTGAAATAAAGCCCTGTCTTCTGCCCAGGTTAGCTGCTATTTTAAGAGGAACTTTCCACCCCATTTCCCAGTGCCCTGCTGAAACTGATCCTGTTGAGATTCAGAAGCAACGAGAAGCCCACCAGAAAATGCTTGCCAGAAAAAGAGCAAAGGAAGAGAGCGAAGTCCATGCCCCTCAGGTTGAGATTCCCCAGCTCCGGGCTGATGTGCAGACAGGTAAAGCGCCAGAAATCCTTGTGCAGGGCTTTTGCTGACACAACTCACTGGTTGACTCTGACCCACACTATTTCAGTAAAGATTATTGATTGGTTGGTTTTATTTATATCCTGCCCTTCCTCCAAAAGTAGCCAATGAGAGCCATGCTCAGGGCCACTAAGAAGGGGTTTGAACCCTGGTGGAAAAAATTCAGACCTCTCCACCCTAACAAGGTCAGACCAGCTAAAAATATTTATGGTACATGGGATATAAAATAAATGTGTGGTCTCAATTTTACATTAATGATAAATATGATCATATCTGTACCTGTTGAGGATATTAAGAGCCTAATGACTTATATCAATAATATAAGCACCCACACAATCATTGCTGAGCTTACCATACACTTTAAAAGTTAAATTTATACGTGTAACACAACACAGTGAGTATCACATAACAACTTTGTTATATTTGTACAGCGTTCACATACAAACGTGGCTGAGCATAATAAGTTGAGACTGCATTGTCCTAATAATGTCAAAGCGCAGAAGCCAATGTTCATATTAATACTGGGAATTGCTTGGTCCACAGCACAGGTTCGCAAGCCATTATTCTGTGCATGCATTGACTATGAAACATATATTTTGGTAAGAATTACATAAAACATATGCAAAATAGTTGGGCCCCAGGCCCCGTTCTGAACCTTAGTAATTTGTACCAGCTTCCCCCACCCTGACCCCTCTTGTCAGCCCTGCCAATTTTAAATTGCAGAAGCTAGGAGCCCCCTAACCATAGTCTTCATTGTGTCACTGTTTCAGAATTGTATCTGGAAGAGATTGCAGACCGCATTATCGAAGTTGATATGGAATGTCAAACAGATGCTTTCCTGCTGAGACCAGACAGCCCCTTGTTCGTACCATCAAAAACTGGGGAAGATGTCGCTACACAAATAGAAGAAGGAGAGGTATTCAGAGCTTAATTTACCTGGTAAAACTACCTGAACAGTAAAACCCCTTCTTCTCTTAAATTAAAGCATTCAGAAATGCTCTGCATTCACCACATTGTAAAATTCAATACTGGAAGAACAGAATAGCATGTGGATCAGTCGGCATGCAAGTTTTATCCTTTTCTGTTGACAAAATGCTTCCTAAGTAAATATGATTTAATTGGCCCTTTGGATCCAGTAGAGTTATCAAAAAGATACTATCTCTAGGTAATGGATCCCTGAACAGTTAAGTCCAGTCAAAGGAGACTATGGGGTATGACGCTCATGTCGCTTCAGGCTGAGGGAGCCGGCGTTTGTCCACAGACAGTTTTCTGGGTCATGTGCCCAGCATGAGCAAACCGCTTCTAGCACAACAGAACACTGTGATGGAAGTCAGAGTGCACGGAAACGCCATTTACCTTCCCACCACAACGGCCCTATTTATGTACTTGCACTGGTGTACTTTCAAACTGCTATGTTGGCAGGAGCTGGGACACCGCAATGGAAGCTCACTCCATCACACAGATTCAAACTGCTGACCTTCTGATCAGCAAGCCCAAGAGGCTCAGTGGTTTAGACCACAGGACCACCCGCTCCTGCTATCTCTGTTGTCCAGCAGGCAGTACAGCAATTATCAGAGGTCGAGTGATGATTTTGTTATGCAATGGCAAACAGAGCAAGCGTAGTGCTAGGATTTACCTTTGTCTTGATTCTATGGCACAAAATCACCTAACGTGGAGGCCTGAAAGAAAATCACCATTCTGCCTACCTCCTTGCCATAATTTGCTACAAGTAGATTTTCTGCATGCTTAAGTGACCTTTCTCATTTGCTAGCTGAGCACAAAATTATGTCTAAAAGGGGGAAATAGAAGCAAGTCTATTTTGCCCCTGGCTTCGGTAAATGAATTGGCTACTCCTGAACAAGGTAACCTATTTTGGCAAGAGATCTTCTCGAGTGTGCTGCTCCTGAATTACAAGCAGGTTCAGATGAAAAACAACTAATTCTAATAGGATATCCAACCCTGCCAGATTTTGCCACGAAATGAAGCTAGAAAACAGGCAACAGCTGGCACACTGGGATGGATCCAGCCATGATCATGCTTAGGGCTGACCCATGAAAATCAATAGAACTTAAATTATGATTAACTTAAGCCCCACTATTTCAATGGCTCTACGCTAAGATTGAATGTCCAGTTCCAGCCCACTATCTCCTCCTGCTAGATTTGTTAGCAGCCTTGGATTTTCTTCTGGACAGAGTTTGTTTCAAGTTCCAAACAATGTAAAAATAGTTATGACTTCAGCATTTGCTATTATTAGTGTTACTGTTTGTCCGTCATTTGCAAAAGGTTAACATGCTCCTTGCAAGTGCCTTATCTAGGTTTGTCATATTTCAAAAAGTTTTTAGGAAGACCCCAAAATTGTTGAGGGGTTTTTTTGTTTGTTTGTTTTAGGAAAACCCAAAAGTTGTTGAACTTTTTTACAAAATTGTGATTTTTCAATTGACTTGAAATTCCATCCGGACGTCAATTCCGCCTTTGAAATCCCATGGAAATGTCCGAGGAAATCCGGATGTATGGCAACAATCTTGTCACCAATGAAAGTCTCATTTGTAATTTCAGCAATTGTTTAAGAAGTCAGTTATTTCTGTTCCCCCTTCATAAAACATAACATTATGTGTTGACTCAGCGCTGGCTTTTTATCCTCAGCTCTTTGACTTCGATATTGAAGTCAGACCAATTGTTGAAGTTTTAGTTGGAAAAACCGTGGAGCAAGCTTTGCTGGAAGTCACGGAGGAAGAAGAGCTGGCCAATCTCCAGGCGCACCAGTTCGGATATCATGAACTGCGCAACGCAGAGCTGGCTGAAGTGCAGCGCCTTGAACAACAAGAGATACGGCGGAATGAGGAAAAGGTATAGCTGATGTGAACCCAAGTTTGCTTGTTCATTTGAAAAATTCCTAACCCGCTCTTCATTCTGTATAATCGCAGAGAGAGAGACATCATAATAAATGTAATACAGTCGTACATTGGAAGTCGAATGGAATCCGTTCCGGAAGTTTGTTTGACTTCCAAAATGTTTGGAAACCAAAGCGTGGCTTCCGATTGGCTGCAGGAAGCTCCTGCAGCCAATCGGAAGCCGCAGAAGCTGTACCAGATGTTCAGCTTCTGAAAATTGTTCAAGAACCAAAGCACTCACTTCTGGGTTTCGATCGTTTGAGATCCAAGGTGTTTGAGATCCAAGGTATAACTGCACAGAATAAGAGTACTGTCAGAGCTGCCCGAGGTCCCAGCTCACAAAGGACCAACGCCAGTTCGTTGTTATATACAAAAGTCTTTACTGAAGTTCAGTTTCGCTTTCACAGCCGCAGCGTGCAGCTCTACGTCTGAAACTCTAGACCGCTGAAGCTCCGTCTGAATCTCCTCCCCCCAGACACCAGTTTAAGACTCTAGCCTTGCTCCACCTCTTCCTTTGCTCTTTCCTCCTCTGGTTCCGCCTGTCAGCTGGGGTCTCGCCCTTCCTAGACTCTTCTGACACTGAGTCCCCTGAGTCTTCCCCCTGCCTCCGGCGGGCTTTAGGACCTGGTTCCCAATCCGGGTTTTCTGCTGTCCCACGCGCCTGCACATTCGAACTTGGCGCGCGCGCCCAGCCGGCAACCTTCCTCCTGACCGTTACACTGCTCCTGTCACTGCTTCCCCCTTCGGGGAGGCTAGCTGGACCTGACCTCCCCTCCGTTCCCCCACTCTCCAATAGAGGCGTGGTCAGACCTGACTCATCTTCTCTCCCTGCTGGAGGAGACGCTGGCCCTGACACATGGGACTCTTCCCCCCCACTACGCTCTGGTGGGGAAGCTGGTCCTGATCTCCCGCTGCTGCTTTGGGAGTCCCCACTGGCCCCTTGTTTCTGGTGGGTCCCCCCTGGGACCCCCCTTGCCCTGACCATCGGCGCCTCCTTCTGGGAATCTTCTGATTCGCTGGAGAAGCTCATGGAATCTCTCGGGTCACTGTCATACTCCCCTACGCTGCCCTCAGATTCTTCCCCTTCGCTCTCCATTTCCTATCTCCCCTGTGCCTCTGTTCCTGAGCCCCTGACAAGTACCCTTACACTAAAGCGGGCTGCGCACATGCGCAGAAGTGGTACCTCCGGTTGAGAATTCCTCGGGATGTGGCCGGACCTCCAGAACGGATCCTGTTCACAACCGGAGGTACCACTATATGATGTATGAGGCATCACATACAAGTGGATTTGGGACTGTATAGCTACATGCCACACTCATAGCATCTGAAGACTGGTTGGGTTTCACTAGTGGAGTATGGCCAGAGCTGTGTTTTGCCAGAACTAAGGGGGCAAAAGAGAAAAGCACAATAGGGGAAAGAGGCAGTGCTGCTGGTCACCTGGTCACCTAAGAGCAATTGTCACCCACCATAGGTAACCAGGCAACCACCTAGTTAGAAAGCTGCCTCGTTTCATCAAAGGCCAGACCATAAACTTTGCCATCAGCAGACAAAAATAGGTGTTATCACACAAAGGCATGGTAAGATGTGGTGAACTAAAATACAAAACAGGTAACCAGAAATAGTTCCTTTGCTGGACTCCCATCATCCCTGAGCATTGACCATGCTGGCTACAGCTGATGGGAGCTGGGGTCCAATAATATCTTCAGGACACAGGTTCTCCACCCCTGCTTCATAGATTTGCTCATTGGAAGAAAATAAGCTTTTGAAGGCCTGGGATGAAGTACATGCTTTATTGTTTTCTTCAGTTTCCGTTTCTTGTATCGTTTTTTCCCTTTTTATGAAAATGGTTTCTTCACACACACATGAATAAAGATTCATAAAGATTTTAATATCTCATTAAAAGTAATTAATAGGATTCTTACAGTTTCTTTTGTCAGGATTCAGCAAGCTTCAAGCTTTTCAGCACTTAATTAAAGGGGTTTTTTAAGCCCTGGCTTTTTGTTTGTTTTAGAGCACTGGCATAGTTTATGCAGAGATTGGGTGGCCATCTGTCATGTATGATTTAGTTAAGATTCCTACATTTCAAGGGATTGGATTAGATGACCTTTAGGTTCCCTTCCAGATCTACAATTCTATGGTTCCGTAGAAAAATGTCTACATTGCTTGAAGTTATATGCACCCTTTCCTTATTCTTTAAAGGCTCGCCGTAAAGCGCAGCAGGTCACCGCAAATACAAAGTCGTCAGAAGTCAAGCAGAAAATTTCATCTCGAGCCTTTTCTCTGCAATACTTGTCGAACCTCATTCCTTCAGTCTTTAATGATCTTCACAATAAGGGTTTCTTCTTCGATATCATAGAAAGAGGTATGTATCATTCTTTATTGCACATAAGCTTTTAAAACGGGAATTCTGCACCACAAAGTTCAGGGCTGATTAACCCCCAGCTGAGGGTTAACCAGGCCTCCCCAAGCAAATTTTTTCTGGTCCCCCAATTCTGGTGGCACTGGCGAAAAAGACACATATTTAAACCACTCCACCCAGTCCACCACCTTAACAGGGATGCGTCTCACACCTCCCTAGTCATCAGATCAACAACCCTTTTGATAACACCCCATCCCATGATCCATGGATCTACATGGACTGTGTGCTTATGTGTGTCCTGTGTGTATACAGCCTTGTGAAGGTAGCCACACCCACAACTGGCACATGGTTGGCGAAGGGTGAACGTGCCCCTCAGACCTAAAAAACAGATTAGCCCCCCGGTGGAAAGAATCAGGTAAAATGGACTGAACAAGGACACACACACACACATATCTGCAGACAGCTGAGATATTTTGCAGTATTAAAAAGAAGAGATGTATATTTCAGACCACTCAGCTTAGAACAGAAGAATCCCGGTCATCTTTGCTTGTTCCAAAATGAAGTCCTTCTGTGAAGCAATGCATAATTGAGCTACCATAAAATGTAGTGATGCCCACCAATTCAGATGACTTTCAAACAGGGCACAAGTCAGGGTGGCTTTGTATTGCCTCCCCTCTCGGAGGCAGTATGCCTCTTGAATATCAGTTGCTAGGCAGCACAAGAGGGGAGATGTCACTGCACTCCTGCCCTGCCTTTCAGCTTCCCAGAGGCATCCAGGTGGCTATTGTGTGGGCTGAAGGATGGCCTTGTGGGTCTTTGGACTGATCCAGGTGGACTCTTTTGCTCTCTTACATCATATAGATGTTGAGAAAGAATTCCTTCCATATTTGATGAGCGGCGTGGTAAAAAGAATGGCGTCGAACCAGCTAGGAAGAGTAATGACTGACTGTAAGTTAGTAGAAATAAGGTAATACAGACTAGCTAACATTCTGCCATACTGATTACAGAATAGCACTGTGATCAGGGACTCAGCTACATTAGTAAAGAAACAGCAAGGGACGCGGGTGGCACTGTGGGTAAAAGCCTCAGCACCTAGGGCTTGCCAATCGAAAGGTCAGCGGTTCGAATCCCTGCGGCGGGGTGATTTGCTGTGCTGGGGAATCATGCATGTGCCACTGGTTTTTTTAGGACATGCAAATCTAAAGACAATACAGCGCTTTTTTCTGGGGGGACGTAGGGGTATGCACATAGCTGTCAACGTTTCCCTTTTTTAAAGGGAAATTCCCTTATTCCGAATAGGATTCCTCACAAAAAAAGAGTAAAGTTGACAGCTATGGGTATGCATACCCCTAAAATCTTTGTGAATCTAAGTTTTGCCTCATTGAGGGGCAGTATTTAAATAGGAGTAGGAAAATTAGAGTACCCCTAAACATTTTTTTTAGGAAAAAAAGCACTGGGCATATGTATCTCTTGACTATCATTGATCTTGCTAAGGAACTCCAAAAACAAGACAACACCCAAAGATGAAAAGCACTTTCCTGCACATGTGAACCTCTGTTTCTTTCATTTTCTAGCCTTTTTGCATTTAGTTTCTGACCTATGTATGTTTTATGAACTATGTATTCTTTTCCTAATGATATCTAATATCCCCTGAGCCCTTGTGGACAACTGTGCATCAAAATAAATCAGTACAATTGCCATGCCGACTATAGCTTCAAAGAACTTGTCTAAATGGCTCATTGGATAAACTTCCATTCAAAGCAATTAAATTTTCAGGCTTAATTAATGACGTGGTTGGAAAGAGGTTGAAGGACTTTGCCGAAAATCAGCCAATTGGTCGCCTACCACGACGTCAAATATCGTGGAAAACTGGTCGTTTCCCTACTACTGGAAAGTAAAGTGGCTAAACTCCAAAGAAGCAGGTAATGGGAAAGAAATTAGGTATTGGTCCTATCAAAATGATATACAGCCTGATGATAATAATTTCAATGACTGCTGATGGCCCTGCAGGGACCAGGGCCGCACTGCCTAGGCAGCGAGGTCAGAAAATTGCCTCAGGTGGCAGATCCCTCCTCTTGTGCCTTCTCTGAACCTGGCTGCCTGCTTTGCCAAAATCTGCCGCTGCCTCCTCCATGCCTGCCTGCCACAGCTGTCTCCAAGGCTGCAGGCAGACACTGAGGAGGAGGAGGCAGGCGGCAGCAGAGGAGGAAGACAGGTGGGCACGGAGGCAGCAGCAGCGGGGGGGGGGCAGCATTTTCTGTTTGGCCTGGAGTGGCGGGACACCCATGGCTGGCCCTGGCAGCGACAGTTTTTAATGGGATTGCAGCTGGGGAAGGAAAGCTAAACCTCCCCTACACATCCACTGTAGTGCCCATGAAAATGACTCCACCCTCCCCAAACACATGCCAGGTATTTACAAATCCAGATGTCTTGGCTAGCTATGCAATTAATGTTTACTTAGGTCCTGGGATAATGAAGACACGGAGGGATCTGACCAAAATTCACTGCATTCCACTCACAATTATTTAAATGACAGAAGGTGCATTCAGGCATTATTAGAACTGAGGTGAAAGAAGTTGTGCGAATGTTGTGGGCAGCAGCCCTGTGCTCACATACCTGTTCATGGCTTTGCTAGATCCAGTTTCAACCTTCACTTGTTCAGCAGAAAAATATTCTGCACATGCTCAGTTAAAGGTGCTTAGGTGCCTCCTTGGGACTGCAAAACCTCATTACGCAGGTCTCCTCACCTTAGGCAAGCTTCTGAGGGCATTCAGCTACATATTCTTAGAAGCTCCCTTCAGTCCTTTGCATTGAAGATGCAAAGGTTGAAAACAGCATCCATGTGGATGTTTGCGGGTTGGGGGTGAGGTCTGTGTGCATGGCCCCCAAAATTATTGCAAGTTATTGCAATTAATGATGATGGTGTTCTTATATTACCCCAGCTATTCTGGGCAGCTCCACTGGGCGTCTTAACAACGCCAGTTCTAATAACACCAGAATAAGGTTTCTGTTAAGAACGTGTGTATGTTTTATTCCCATTCAAATGGATGAGATTTTAAAACGTTTCAGCACTGGCTAGATCAAACCTTTAACACAGAACTTGAAAATAGATTTTAATCCCTGCACTGAAGTGCAGTATGTTTTACCACTAGATGTCAGTAATGCCATTAGAAACCGAAAATTACACATCTCTTGATGAATGCCTTTGCTTTTACCCACAAACCCTCTGGTTTGCTGAAGGTGTATGCATTCCTTAATAGAGCAATCTGATGCATGCCTACTCAGACTTGTTGAATCCAGTGGAACTTGCTGCCAGGTAAGTGTGCATAGGATTGCCCACACTGAAGTAATAATCAGGAGTTTAAAGACAATTTGCAGTTGCTGTTGCATCTTTCACAATCACTCTGGCCAACTTTTATCAGTGAAAAACAAGGCCAGAGTTTGTGTTGGGGTGCAGCTCAGATTGTTGTTATCAACACACAATGCCCCCCCCAAAAAAAATCCTATATCTGAGGTAGGTTTCCTTGGGAATTCAAACAGCCAGGTCAGGAGCATATCTACATGTGTAATTCCAATTATCCTTTTGTAATAATCTCAAGAGTTGTATGTCTGTCTCTGTTAGGGGTGGAGAACCTGTAGACCTCCAGCTGGTGCTGGATTGAAACTTCCAAAATGGCCATGTTCACTGCAGCTGATGGAAACTAGACTCCAACATCTGGAGGGCCATGCGTGAGCCACTCCTCTTTGAGCATGTACCAGTCATAGTGGTGAATCACATCATTTACATGTTGAAAGACTCTTGGGAACAAGAGAAATCTGCATTGTCTCCCAGTACGTTTCTGAGCACAATTCAAAGTGTTGGTGCTTGGCCACTTACAACGTTAGCTTGCCCCAAATTAGGCAGTTTTAGGGTGGCGCAACTGGTGTGGTTGCACTGGGCGCCACACTGCAGGGAGCACCGAAACAATGCTGTAGAACAGAACGCAAGAGGCATGGAGGAGCTGAATTTTGGCATTGCACAAGGCGCCACTGAAATTTGAGAGCCCAAGGTCCGCCACTGCCAAAATGCAATGGCTCATCCTCTGCCCATCACCAAAGAATGTCTGAAGACATGGCAGAGAGTGAGGAGAGTGACTGAGGGAACAGCGGCAGAGGAAATGTGTGGAACTACAGTGGCAAGCAGCAGCACTGGACAGGGGAACCTGGTGGGCATTAGATGGGTGACACCTACTGAAGTCCAAGTCAGACTGAACATTCCCTTTCACACAACTCTTCATAATTGTCTTCTTGCTTATGATGTGTTTGATCAGAATTTGCCAGAACCAATATCTGCTGATGAGTAAGCCTTCTTAAGGAATGCACAATTGCAGGGGGATGCTGAGTCACGTTAATGGATTGTGTTAGGTGTGGTTATGTACCAGCTCTTAGACCTGGAAATCTTGGCCAGTTGTAATAGGGAAGAGCTGAGACCCTTCTTCTTTTCTAGAATCTCTAGATATTTCTGATATACAGGAGCCAGAGCAAGCTAGTTTTATTTTTAATTTTATTTTAATTGTTCATTTAAACAATTTATATTAACTACAATAGTCCCTAAGCAGTTTACAAAGCTACAGCATAATGAATACAGCTACAGCTACAATGAATACATTCCTTTAAAACAGATCTGGACCCAGGGATGGGGAATGTGTGGTCTGTAGATGGCAGCTGGACTATAACTTCCATCATCCTTGAACAAACATGCTGGGGCTGATGGGAGTTGGAGTCCAACCATGTTCCCACTGAAATCAGACATGCACTTACCATTTTGGTATTTCATCACTGACTGAAAACATTTCTGTTTTGCCAAGCATTTTCAGAGAATTAATTTTATTCAGTGTCAGTCATTTATTCTCTGTTTCCTTATTTCATATTTTTATGATTTTTTTTAACACCACGGTTTTTTAAAATGTGTTGGCAGTTTGGAAATACTTTTATAAACTTGCTAAAAAAATAAATCTGAAAGAACACTATCCCATATGTAACCTGATGTAGTTGGAGGACTGTTTTCTGTATTCTAGAGGTGGCGCTGTGTCTTTGTTTTGCCACAGTTACACTTCATCTATGGGCAGAGGTGTAAACCAGGGGGAGTTGGGAGGGGGGTTCTCGTTTCCAGGGGTTTTTTCTGGCTGAGTCAAACGCTGTGAGCTGAATGCATCAGACCAGGTGGAACGGCAGGATGTATTTACTCTGCCACCTCAGGTATACCTCAAAAGCATGTGTATTGCTATGCCAACAGTTCAAGTGGAACCTTGCCACTTAAAAGAGCACCGCTGCATTCCACTGTCGAAAAGCAGTGTAATCTTTAACCACACCTGAAAGCAGCCCCACCTTTTCAAAACTGAACTTCTCTTGTGCCAGCTCTGTAGAACAATCTGAAGTTGTTAATTAAGCCCATGTTATAAAGCCAAGTTTGAAAGTGAAGTACCGAGAGAATTAATTATTACATTTTCCGAAGGGTTTAAGTGATGCTCCTTCAAGCCTCACTGTCTGGGCAGCAAGACTACATGTGTAGATTTCTTTGGCTCTCTAATTCTTTGGAGTAAATGAAGCAGTGACTTGCATGGAGCAGTCAGCCCCACTTTGCCAGGTGACGCTGTAACTCAGTGGTGGAGCTTAGGCTTTGCCATGTCAAAAGATCCCAGGTTCAATCCCTATCTGAAACCCTGGAAAGTTGCTGCCACCCTGTGTAGACAATACTAGGCTAGATGGGGACCTTCTGGATGCAAAGCAGATGCTCTGAATGATCAGCAAGTAGGTACAATGGTACTGCCTAATAACAAAGGTTTGGATTTGTATCGAGCAATTCTTTTTCATATATTTATATCACAGCAAAGTTAAGAAATTAGTGCGTCTGATTTCAGTGGGAAAGTTAAGCAGGTGTTTAACTTTCTCCTGCCGAAGTCAATGTTGAACTTTTAAATGTTTGGCTGGATTGTGTCGTAAGTCTTGATGCAATGTACTTTTAAGATAATGGTGTGAACTGGAGATGATAAAACAAAAGAATGAATAAAATCAAGCACTTCCTAAAAAGTGATGTAGAGCCAAGTTCTCCAAACCCTTTCCAGGTTGTCAATGTCCTTGCTTACATATTCAAAATGGGCTCTCTCCAGTGTGAAGGTTGTAAAGCATTTTTAAATACTTAGATGATAAAAGAGACAATGCACAGTTTTAACATAAACTTTTCTGTGTTTTAACAGGGATCTTTAATATATTCAAGAAGATTGCACATCGTTATCTGGGAACATCAACCAAATATTGAATTTGTCCTGCTGAAAATTATCCCCAGGGCAAATAATAAAATGAAAATTACTGTTTTGGTTTTTTTCCTAATGTTGGCAAACTTGATAATTTTATTACAACAAAATTGTTTGTTCTAATCTTAACTGTATGTTTTGCCCTTGTTTCTCTTAGTAGTTATTGTTATTGTTGTAATCAACAGGATAGTAAGCTTTTAAGATGAGAAGAAAATTACATAAATGTTGCCTGTGTGTATTTTTCAGTACTTAGGGGGTGAGATCCAAGGTAGATCCAAGCAGGGATCTACTCACACAGTGGGACTTCTGCTTCTGCTTCCTCTTGCAGTCTTCCTTAAGCTCACCAAATCTGTGCTGGACTGTTGGCACAGATTTGGGGGAGATGTGGGGGGACGAGAAACCAGAAGTCCCGCTGTCCAAGCAAATTTTCATTGCCCTAGCAGGCAGACATCACCGGATGTTGCCCAGAGCTTTGAGTATGCTGTTTTTATTCATTTTAATATTGTTGCATTTTTAATTGTTTAAATGTTGTTTAATGTTCTAGAAGTGCTGTGGAGAAAACGTTTCTGAAGGGTGTAATATAAATCCTATCACTGATAAGTAGAAGCAGATTGTACTCATTCTTTATATGTGTGTGTTTCACTCAGGGGCGCACATGCTGTTTCACCACTTGAGCCAAAATAGAAAGCGCTGCCTGGCCCTGCCACTGCAGCCCCCACCGTCATACCTGCTGCCGCCGGAGCTGCTTCTCCACCTGCCCTGCCACCTCTGCCGCTGGTGAAGCGGTGCCATCATTGGCGTCAATTTTGGGTTGGATCTCACCTGATTGGGCCGAAACGAGTGCTGTTACCGCACTGGCGGCAGGGCAGATGGGGCCCCTGCAGGACTAATGCCTTGGTGGCTGCTTCTGCCTAAGACAGCTTCCTCAGTCGTTCTAATGACTGAGCCGGCTCTGGTTTCATTGTGTAAAGAGAATTTAAATGCATTTTAAAAATAAATGAACGTTCTACAGTTAGAAACCGCTTCCTTATTTTGTAATATACTGCAACCCCACCTCCCCCATTATATTTCGTTAAACTATGGATTGTGAAGTTTAGGCCTGCAGAACATGCAAGGGCAATTCTGCTTTTCCCCTCTGTTTCATTTCTGTCTTCAGAAAGCGAGAATCATAGAATCATATAATGGTAGAATTGGAAGGGATCCCAAGGGTCATCTAGTCCGGCCTCCTGCAATGCAGGAATCTCAGCTAAAGAATCCCTGACAGATGGCCATCTAACCTCTGCTTTAAAACCTCCAAGGAAGGAGAGTCCACCACCTTCTTAGGGAGTCTGTTCCACTCACTGTTTTTTTGAAAGAAAAATCGGTGTCTGTATGCTTTCCTTTGCCTGCAGCCACAGGAAGCAGCAGCAACAGAGGAGGAGATGGCAAAGGTGCGGGGAGGGGCGGAGCAAGCAAATGCGGGCACAGGCATGTGGCAGCAAAATTGGGGGGGTTGAGAGAGAGAGGCGGCAGTATGCCGTACAGACCGAAAAAAGCACTGGTTCCATTGTCAAACAGCTCTTACCATTAGAAAATTCTTCCTAATGTTTATTTGCAGTCTGCTTTCCTGGTGGCGCTGTGGGTTAAACCACAGAGCCTAGGACTTGCCAATCAGAAGGTCAGCTGTTTGAATCCCCGCAACGGGGTGAGCTCCCGTTACTCGGTCCCTGCTCCTGCCAAACTAGCAGTTCAAAAGCACACCAGTGCAAGTAGATAAGTAGGTACCGCTCACGCGGGGAGGTAAACGGTATTTCCGTGCACTGCTCTGGTTTGCCAGAAACGGCTTAGTCATGCTGGCCACATGACCTGGAAGCTGTACGCTGGCTCCCTCGGCCAATAAAGCGAGATGAGCGCTGCAAACCCAGAGTCGGCCACGACTGAACCTAATGGTCAGGGGTCCCTTCACCTTTACTTCCTGTAATTTGAATCTGTTGGTCTGGTTCCTTCTGGAGCAGCGGAAAGAGGGGCTTTTTTTTCTTGCTTTTTTTTTTTTTTTTTTTGCATTTAGAGTGTAATTTATTTTCCAGGGGGCAAAGAATCAAACTACATGTGAAGCATCAACATCCTTTGTAGTGGTGCAAAAGTGTTGTTTTTTTTAATGTGGATCAGGACCACAGCACTCGGGGAGAGGTTAACCATTTCCTCCCTGCCAGATACCTGTGACACAGACACTCATTCCCTCCTATTAGCCCTGGCAAAGAAGCTGCCATTGCCATCACTGTGAACAATATTTCCTCCTTTTGTCTTTTTCCCCCATTATTAGTTCACAATTCCAGGGCAGTTTATAGCATAAGACATACAGAACACTTTACAGCCGCCGTGGCATTACAATATAAAAGTTTAATCATCAAATAAAAATTTAAAACACTCTCAATAATTCAGCCATCGTGGCTAATTCCCATCAATAGACAATGCATCTAGAGACCTCTATAGTCATGGCTTCTTAAATGATTCTCTTTTTCAGACCTATGAACCACAGCACCCCTTAGAGAACAACAAATTACAAACTGGCTTCATACTGATTTCAGTGTGTGGTCATTTTGTAATGGAGTATTCAGTTTATTTTTATTTTTATTTATTGTTTATTAAATTTGTATACCACCCTGTACCTGCAGCTCTCTGGGTGGTTCACAGGATAAAATTGCAATATGAAAACACAAAATACATAAGCAAAATAAAAACACCACCCCCCCCCCAAAAAAAACCCTTTAGGCCAGGAATGGGGGATCTGAGGCCGTCTTGATGCTGCTCTCTTCATCCTGACCATTGACTACACTGGCTGGGATGGATGTGAATTTGACTCCAACAACATCCAAGACGTGTTGAGCACAAGGAATGTGTGATGTGACAGAATCATGTTCAGCATTTCCACACTCCCTGCAAGCAGTAGTCAATGATGAGGATATGCTGCTATGTACAATGACATAATGTCATGTTTCTTTTATGAGATATTGCTAGAAACACATGAGGTGAGAGGCTGGTTGGCGGCACTCGTGTCCTTGTCCCCCCATGATATCTAGTTAGGCCGAAATTTTATTCCTTTCCCCCTAGCTTTATAATGTTTCTCAACGAGGCTTTAAACCAGCACAGAACCCATATTGTGTAACTGCACAGAAATCATGAAGATAGGCCAAAAATTACCATTTTACGGCTATACAACCAGCTACTCACCAGACCCTGAGAGGTAAAACTAATGCAAATGGTTTAATATTGTGTGTTTTTCTTCAGAAACTGTAGTCCATTTTTGTTTCTCAGAAGGTCACTTGTTTGATATTGGGACATTTCCACTGAGTTGATGTTTGCAAATCCAGTGTATTTCTATAATCATATCTATACTTTCCAGATTACTTAGGTAAAAACAAACACAATGTGACGATAGTTCTGTGGTATAAACTTTCTTTGACGATAAAAGCCCCACAATGTTTTCCCAATCTGGCTTATTACATAGCATATGTTCTATGATCAGCTAATGGTTCTGGCTGGCAAGGAATCCAGTATTAAACAAGCTTCCCCATGCCCCCCCCCCCACTTCCATTCTCCTGAATACGGTTTAGATGATAGCAATGGGGTGTATGGGGTATGAGGGGAGAAGTAGTACCTCTGGTGGGGGACACATTGTGCTCCTCCTTCTGGCATAGTTTGTCCACCTTTGGTCCCCACCCTGCACTCAGCCACACCCTAGAAAACGGATTTGACTGGCCAGCTAAACCAGGTGAGGGTAACTGATGGGTCTCAAACCCTTGGTGGGTTAGGGACTTCTCCCACATGTGAAGGCAGCAGATTGAGCAGATGAGACTAATAGTGGCCCTTGCGGTCAAGAAAGCAGTTTCTGCATGTGCTGTAAAGTGAGGGGCAGACAAGTCCTTGGGAATAATTCAGACGGAAATTCCCAGGTGTCAAAAAAGGTTATTTATTTATGTATGCCATGGCAACTTAAACTGATGGAATATGCACAGCTTACGGACCTAACATACAGAATAAGAGAACAAGAAGAACATACATTTAAATAAGATTGGAAAATGTTTATTGAATATATGGGGGGGGAATTGTGTGCACTTGGAAACATTGGCAGCATTAAGATAAATTCAACAGTGTAAATAAGTTTTGATGGATGCAGTAATGGAATACTGAATGGTTTAGTTCATGTAAAATAGGCAGGGATTTATGTTATGCGAAATTAACCATGGAAAGAGAAGAAGGGAAGTCATTGATATTTTAAGGTTGTTTAAATGAATATTCTAAATTGTAAATCAGAAAATTTAATAAAAATGATATTTAAAAAACAGAAGAATAAAGTGGGGGCAGATGAGACATGTCAACCTGGGAAGGTAGCCCATCTAGGAGAAGGAAAACTCTGGTCCTAAACCTTCACTGCCTTGTGGGATATCTTCAGGAGAAAAAAACCGCCAAGGAGAAACTCTACACAAATCCAGAGTGGAGTCCCAAAGGCAGTTGAATAGTGCCTTGCACACCTCCTTCCGGCAACTCCTGCAGCTAAGCTGGTGTATTGCTCTGCCAAATGTATTGCTCTTCTTTCCTTTTGGACCACGTCAGCGAGGCCGAGAGAGGGATCTTCTCATCTGGGCAGCCCAGGACCTCCCAACACTCTGCCCAGGCTTGTGCCCCAGGGAGGTCACTTCAGTGCTGCCAGCACAGCAGTCTGACTTCACCCCAGAGGTGCACTCCATTGTCTCTTGAAACAAAAAGATGCCAACAACAAGGTAGCAAGGAGAAGGGAGAGGGGTTCTCATGGGATCCCCTCCATTTGCCAGGTAGCACAATAAATATTACACATTACTTCATATTTGCTTTCTTATCTTTGTACCTCAAAATGGCTTGCAACAATTTAACTCCAACACAAATCGCTTTTTAAAAAAACAGTAAAACCAAACACCCAAATCCAGAGCAAACCGTCACATCAGGGAAGTGCTTTTTTCCAGAGACAAACTACTGGCCCATCTAGCTCAATGCAGTCTGCACTGCCTAGCTGCAGCTCTTCAGAGTTTCAGATAGTGGAGGGCTGGTGTTCCCCAGTCCTATCTGGAGATTCAACTTGGGGCCTTCTGCACACAGAGCAGGTGCTTTACCACTGAACTATGGTCCTTCCTATAAAGTAAGGTTCCAATTCTCTAGTTTCCAGACCTACCTGGAGATGCCAGAGCTAGAAAATGGGTGGTTGTGTATTCAAAGCACATGCTCTGCCACTGACCTATTTCTGTATGTTCGACCTTTGTCCTCTAGTGCTTATGCCTGAGAATTGCTAACTTGCCTACTGTATTTTTGCAAGGGAGGGGGATGAGAAACAGAATAATTTGACTCTGCCTCCAGTGGACCCCTGGCTCCATCTCCCATGAGCGGCTCTGACCACTGCTCCACCAGCTCCAGGGATTACTAGCCATCACTGCATGGGGGAGATTGTGGTGGTTGTATGAATGTTCAGGAAGAAGCTGCAAGGTAGAAAGTGCAGCAGAGAGAAGATTTTTATGAGAGACTGGGAATCTAGGCTTGCCATATGACAGGACAATTCCTGACATGTCCTGGTTGTCATGTGTAAAAATGGCGTCAGGGGGGCATTTTGCTGAACTGGCAAAATGTCAGGGGGACACCGGATGTATGGCAACACGATAGAAAAAGCAGTGGAAGCAGCTCCAAAAGCTTAAAATCACTATTTTGGGGAGAGCTCAAGAATTTGGGTTTGTTCCCAAAGAAATCTCAACAATTTTGATGGGTATCTTAAGGAAAGCTCGACAATTTTGGGGTCTTCCCTTAAAAAGCTCGACAACTTTTTGAAATGTGGCAACCCTAGGGAATGTCTCCCATATTTATTATATCTTTAGTGGAAAATCTTTAGGTGGGGATTTAGGAGACCCCTAAATAGCCCAATAAGGCTGAGCATGGTCAGTGGATATGGAATGGCTGGCTGGCCAGTCAATTTTTGCTGGGAGGGAGGAAACTGTGCTGAAAAACAAATTGGATAGAGTAGCCAGAATCATGAAAAGGGAACAGTCTAACACTGTCATTCCAAACTCTCCCCCTCTCTCAAATGCTTATTTGCAAAAACATTAGAGACGGGAGATTGTCTGCAGTGTCTCACCTTGTTTGCCCCTCTCAACAGTGAAGGAAGGACTTCTACCAGAAACTTGGCCTACAGTTAGAGTACCAAAGCATTAATCTTTTGAGCAGGATAAACATTTCAAGTAAGCAGTGAGGAGAGGGGAGAACGCTGTACACACAAGAGGGTGTGTTTCATAAGCATGAGAACAGTGAATCCTTGTGAAAATAAAACTGGCAGAATACTGCCAATATAATTGTTTGCCTGAAATAATCAAGAGCAGTGGCAGTGGTATAAGGCAAATTCATTTTTGTGGACTGACCAACTGATGTGCACAACTTAGGTCCATAAATGATTTTTAAAAAATTATTGCTGTTGTTTTGAGCTCACCTTAGCTTCAGTCTGTCCTTTGTTGTTATGTCTATTAACAGGCCTGGTACGTAAATACATTAGAATTCAATCTCTTCTTTCTAATTCTGCAAACAAATTTTTGCCACACAAGTGAAACAGCAGCTTTTGATCCCCATAAGGGCCAGCTGCATATTCCTGCATTGCAAGGGGTTGGACTAAATGACCCTCAGGGTTCCCTTCCATCTCTATGATTCACTGTTGTCTCAGTAACACCCAGTGTAATGTTATGAACACAACTGCCACCAGCCGTCTTTCTTTTTTCAATAGAAGAATTTATCCCTTTCACATGGAAATCCAGCACACAATCCCATTTAATTATCCTTAAAAGTCACTCAGAGTCACTGGGTAAAACAGATGAATTAGCCAGAAATATAGGAATAAACAGGTGCTGCTTCAAATCCAAAGGGGCGCCTTCCTCCCCTGCTCTCCCCTAATGTAACTCCTGCTCTGCATCACTAAGACTGGGTATAAAAAAACCAAATGGGAGTTACCACTTCACAGGGTGGAGATGATAAAAACAAAATTCAGGCTCATAGAAGTCCCATACCTATCTGGAGTCAATTTCTTCCTAATCCCAATAATTTCAGATGGTGAAATCTTACAGTGCAAAGAGTTAAAGGACAATGCTGTTGTTGCATGCCACCAGAATCTTAAAAGCAATGAAAACAATTTCAACAATTTGAATCCTTGTTTAGATTTTAATAATTGCTGGATTCAGGAATTGGAAGGTGGCTCAGGTATACATCCTACCCGCCCACACTCCCCCCCCCCAAAAAAAGAAACCTCGTAACAATGCTTTTTTGCTCTTGTGGAGATGTTATCTAGTAGCATAATTACTAGTTTTTGCACTTGCTGCTTAGCTGTGACATGTAAACCTAAGAGATATTCAAATGTTCAGGAAACTAGCTGCACCACATCATTATGCACTGTGAAGATTACATATTTGAAGGTAGTCTGGTGTCAAAATCACCCTGCATGTGCAGGGTTGGGGAAGCAGATTATACTTATGATTCACATAAACACTGTATATTCAAAGCACCCTTATACCACTTTAACAGTCATGGTTTCCCCCAAAGGATCCTTGGAACTGTAATTTGTTAAAGGTGCTGGGAACTGTAGCTTTTTGAGGGGTCTCCTATCAACTCTTGGCACCCTTAACAAATTAGAATTCCCAGGATTCACTGGGGAAACCATTACCATTCAGAGTGGTATGGTGAGTGTGACCATGGTTATTTAGGGCAGTCTGCACCAGAAAAGTGATCACACACCACCTCTAGCAGTAATTCCAGATCTGTGCAAACTGTACATTATCGTTTTGGCCTTCTCAATGCATGAGCATCTACAATTAGGAGAAAATACAACTCTGTATCTCATTTCAGTGTGAAAGTGTCAGAGTTCATTTTATTTCAAAACATTTATACCCTGCTTGATTAAAAAACAACAAGCCTCAAAGCAGTTTCCGCATGTTGACAATCTGAATTTAAGATAGATTTAAGCTTGCTGGTGCTTCTGGTGAATTCTCTCACACACATCATGGATGTTGGCTTACATTTTGTATGTTCCATATTATTTTATAGATACTATTTCTGCAAGTTTGCCATGGCCTTTGGACAGAACAATAAACTTATGAACAGAACTGAATTAAAGGGTGTTGACAATATTGCAGCAACGGTGTGACTAAGGCAGCTTTCGGTGTCCCTAAATAAAGAACACACAGGCGGGGAAAAGCACCGGGAAGGAAGGAATACAGAAACCCTACTGGTCCATTAGCTCAGCCTGGAAGGGGCTTTCCAGGGCTTCATAATCTCGTGTTTCTTCCCAGCTCAACCTGCAGATGCCAGGGACTCAACCTGGGATGTCCCAGATGCCAAGCACCTCCGCTACAGCCGTCACCTCGAACCCACAGAGGCGCACAAAGCACTGCAACAGTGAGCTGCCGTGATACCCGCCGATTAGTCCATTTTTAACCAAGCTGTGGCGAAAGGTACTCGCGCTTGTGACAGCTACAAACAGCGAGAGTGGGGGAGGGGATCCTAACTTGTCAAAATCCAGAAGTGTACCCTGCGCCAAGCCACAAAGCGGTAACGATAACGGCCGAGGGCAGAAAACTTCGCGTTCTCGACGCCTCACTTTTAATATACGGATACAATGCAAAGAACGTGCAGGCGGCTTTCCAGGCCGAAGGACGAGAAGCCGCAGGTAAGGGAGAGGCACCTGCGTAGCCTCTTGGCACGTCTATTCGGCCCGTTGCAACGCCCTGCTATTTATAGGGCGCTATTTTCACCTCCCGCGCTCATTGGCCGCCGGGCCTTTGTGACGCCACAATCGCACCCAGGGCAAA
Source organism: Podarcis bocagei (assembly GCF_964188305.1). Taxonomy (NCBI): domain Eukaryota; kingdom Metazoa; phylum Chordata; class Lepidosauria; order Squamata; family Lacertidae; genus Podarcis; species Podarcis bocagei. The sequence goes on along the minus strand of NC_138127.1, from coordinate 55,744,694 downwards.
GTTCCACCGCCCTCCCTTTCCCCGGGAGAGCGAAACTAGGCTGGGCGGCTGGGCGGCGATCCAGCAGGAGGCGGAAGTTGCTGCCTCCGCTTCGCCGGCGCGCAGCTTCTCGGGCTGAGCCTCCCAGCGAGACCGCCCGGCGCTTCCTGGCGGAGGAGCAGTTGCTGCTCTGCGGCCTCCGCCACGTGGCGTGGAAGTTATTCCATTAGGACTCGCGGGGCCCGCGGGCAAGAGCAGGCACTTTCGATGGGGGCGGCTGACTAGGTTTTCGATAATAATAATTGTTATTGTTTAATGTTTCTACCCATAGATGTGTACAGCCATCTGTAGGGCAAATTCAGCTAGCCTCATAGTTCTGGTGGTGGCAACAAATGCTGCCTCCATCCATGGGCGTAGCTAAGGGGGGGGCAGCTGCCGCCCTTAAATCAATCAAAATCAATACAAATCTGAGGTTCTGCCCCCCATAACAAAAATCCTGGCTACACCCGTGCCTCCATGAAGGGTATAACCTCAAAGTGAGAGGGAGAAATCTCAAAAGTGAGACTGCTAAATAGATATTTCATCCATCTTCGTGCCGAGAGAAAAAATATTTGTACTCTGGGCCCTGCTTTATAGATGGGTAGTCGGAACAGCAATAATTACAAAGGTGGCTATGTCTCTGTTGCCAGTTCCATTAGAATTCTACTGGAGAGCTCCACTTTCTCTGTAACCTCTTCTGATTCTTCCCCGCCATCTTCCGTTTTTTCCTCCTTCGCCTTTGTCTCATTCATGATAATTATATGATGGACTCTATAGGCAGAAATCAGGTTTTTCTCTGTGCCACAATAAACACTGTATTGCTTATTAAATACAAAGTGAGCAGTCACTGCCATAAATGCACATGGAGGTGAATTCCTCTACATTATCCTACAATCAACTGCTGGCACACAGTGCCCTAACTCAGATTTATAGCACTTGCTTTGCATACAAAAGGTCCCAAATTCAGTCTGTGGCATCTCCCAAGTAGAGCTGGGAAAGGCCCCTGTGAAACCACGGCCTGTGTTGACAGTACTGGAGTAGATGGTCAGATTCAAACGTAGGCAGCTTCCCATGTTCCACACAGTCCTGTCTATATAGTTAAACTCTCCTTATGGCATAGGTGATGGCATGGGCTGATGAAGTTTGTTTCTTTAAATATCACTCATCGCATGCTCCTTGTTCATAATCCCTTTCTTGGGCTACACAGTCAAGCTGGAGGGAGCTGGTGGATTGGGTTACATGAGGCAGGTAGGGAAATGGTTCAATGGGTCTTGTTTATGGCACGGATGTAGTGATGAATTCTCAAGTGCAGGCATTCTTCATGACAACCTCTGCAGCCATGCCTCTTCTAAGGCAAAACATTTGTAAGGATTTTTTTGACTAATGCAGACATGGCTTCAGTACAAAGCCAGGTGTTTTTTTCACCCCACTTTAGATCACATCCAGATGATAATGGTGATTTATTGCATTTTTTTTAAAAAAAGCTTTTATTAATGTATAGCAAAATTATAATAATAATTACAGAAATTTAAAACAAGCACGCCACACTCTATACCCCTTACTACCCCCTTATAACATGTCAGTAGTACAGGTTAATGAATATTAATATATTTCCACTTCCCTTCACATTTATTGCATTTATTAATCTCTTCCTACGTAATCTGTCAAACGTGTACAAATTGAATTGACAGGCTGGCCAGAAAACTGCCAGCTTGGCCTATGTGCCTAAGAGAGCTTTGATACGCAGAAGTCATTGGATGCAACCTTTATGGAACAGCGTGAAACAAGTTAATCTCTGTAGATCAAACTGCTGTTAATAGAACAGCTAGAATGGGGGGCAAAGGTAAAGGTAAAGGGACCCCTGACCATTAGGTCCAGTCACAGATGACTCTGGGGTTGTGGCGCTCATCTCACTTTAATGGCTGAGGGAGCCGGCGTACAGCTTCTGGGTCATGTGGCCAGCATGACTAAGCCACTTCTGGCAAACCAGAGCAGCACACGGAAACACCATTTACCTTCCCGCCGCAGCGGTACCTATTTATCTACTTGCACTTTGGCGTGCTTTCAAACTGCTAGGTTGGCAGGAGCAGGGACCAAGCAACGGGAGCTCACCCCATCGCGGGGATTAGAACCGTCGACCTTCTGATCAGCAAGTCCTAGGCTCTGTGGTTTAACCCAGAATGGGGAGTAGCCACTGTCATTTGACTTCAGTGCCCATCAGCCCTGACCATTTGGCCATTCTGGTTGAGGCTCATGGGAACTGTAGTCCAACATCTGAAGGGCATCATCTTGGCTACTGCTGAGCTAAAGGATATGCAATACATGTACAGTAGTTTAATTTCAAATCCCATCAACCTCAGCCAACATGAGCCAAAGATCAAGGATGTGGGGTGTTGTAGTCCAACAACATCTGGAGGGTCACAAGTTAACACACCCACCCTTAAAAAGTTGGCAGTTCTGCTCAAGGCAGCTTCTGACAAAGCACACATTTCATGAACCAAAAGTGCCTTTTAAAATTTATCATTAATGTACAGGAATAATTGCCTGAGTGGGCTTCCAGAATATGATCTAACAAAGTTTAGACAGGAGTTGCTAGCCAACACTCCACTGAGCCTTTCTGTTTACCTTTCCTGCTATGAATCATAGCTAGTTCCTCCAGTTGCCACAGCTGTGTACCTCAGATTGGGTGCGTCTTAAGGAGGCAGTGAGTAAACCGTCTGTTTTAGATTACCTCATAGCTTTCTGTTTCCTGGTGAGAAGGTACCTGCACACTGCCTTTTCCCCTGTCCTCCCCCTCACCATGTAATCGGGGTTTTGAATGCTTCTGAAACACTGCTGTGAAAGTCCAAGTGGCTGCTTATGTAAGGAGCTGCAGAGCATATAGAATTACCTGGCCCAACTTCCTTAAGTACAAGACATGCTGTAGCCACAGTGATAATTTTGCAGTTGCCAACTTCTTAACTGGCCCTGCTCCTGTACCTTTATCAGCAGCCTGTTACGGAAATTAAGCATGAAGTGTTTCACTTCACTGTAGGGGAAAGCTTCGGCTGCTTAATCTCTGCATGCCGGGCTGTGGCACAGGAGCAGGACCAGTAAAAAAACACAACAACACACACACCTTGAGAGAGAGGATAGGTTCATGGACAATTTCAACCTGGAAAAAGGTGCAGTGGGGAAGATTAAATATTCCCATCCTCAAGCAATGTCCCTAATCCAACTCAGGTCATAGCTATATTTGTGGGAGAGATACAATTGCAGATATTTTTTTGAAAGATCTCCAGCATGGATAATATGTCAAAGGACAGTCTCTTCAACCACCACCTTCTGAACAGGATGTCAAAAGTACTGAGTTTGCTATTGTTTCCACCCCAATTGACTTGTCATGATCTCAGATGAACGTCTAGCAAGCTAAATACTATATACTTGCTGCTGCCAATTCTTGACTGAGGTCATTGAGCATGGGTAAGACTACACTTTTACACCATTATTGCTCTGTTTGTGTGTTAAGAATATCAGTTCCATATAGCTCTAGCAGTTTTCTGTCACCCTCTCCTCAGTTATGCAATTGCTGCTCTGTGACCTGAACTTCCTTCGTCTCCTATGGTTTGGTTAGTAGAGACAATCACCATGGCACATGTTTTGTGTGGCATAACTTACTTGACCTCAGAGTATCCTGGCAAGTCAAGAAATTCTACTGCCATTAAGATCTTTATCAGGTTTAGTGTCTGTAGGGCTTTCAGTCCCAATACTGGCATAGCTGATGTTCCTGCCACATAGAGACTGGAGGCTAGCATCTTTTTCTGTACCTACATTGGAATGCACACTTTCCTGTCATCCAATATGGGTGGCTCCCATATCCTATTCTGTTGATCCAGGTGATACTAGTCTTGTGTCCCAGGCTGTTCTCTCCCAAGGATGTTTACCTTTGCTGCAGTGCCAATATTTATTCATTTTTCTTGGGGACTTTCATTCATTCAAAGTATTTATCCCCTACTCTTTAGCCAGAAAAGTTCCCAGGGCAACTTGCAAATCAATAGAAATAGCACAAGTCTCGTCTCTCGGGCTTGCAATCTAATAACACATGTCACAAAAGGAAAAAGAGAATAGGGAGGGGAATTCTTCCTCTGTTCCAAAATCCTTCTTCAATATTTTGCATCTGAGGGTGTTTCCACACTGTCACTGTTTTGGGGTGTGACTCAATCACACGTTGGCATATTCAAATTTCAACGGCCTGGGAGGTATTGCGCAACAAATCCACTTTCCCAAAATATCGGTCTCTTTGCGATAAGAAAAGTAAAGGAGAAAGTGTAGTGTGGGAGAACACTTGCTTTGGTGTAACATCATCTAACTTGCACACAAACAAATCAGAATGAACGTTCATGGAATAGCCAGCGTCATCTAATCTCGCTGCAAACAAGTGAGAATGAATGCTCAATAAACAGGTCATCTGGAAGCATCCCGTGTCTTGGAACTTCCCTTCCACTGTATGTATATTTGGATGGTGGACGTTTGGGTTTTGCTTTGCTTTGCTTTGCTTTCCTGCCAATTTGCATAGTGTCTTTTTGCAAAGTGGTTTTGTGTTCTGGCACTCCCTGCAGCTCTTGCCTGCGCAGTCCTCTCGCTGTGCATGCCATGCTGTACATCTGCTACCAACATGCAGAATTTGTGTGTTTACTGTTCACCTTTCATTCTGCGCTGCTTGTGGCTCATAGGCTGTTGCACCTTCGCCCACTTACTGTGGGCACATCCCTGTGGCCAAGTTTAATAATAATAATAATAATAATAATAATAATAATAATAATAATAATAATAATTTATTATTTATACCCCACCTATCTGGCTGAGTTTCCCCAGCCACTACTTCGATAACGTCTGTTTTTATAGTTTGTAAGTTCCAGCTGTCATTATAACTTGACCTAGAATTGCTGCTCTGTTCTGTGGCGCTGTTTTGTTATTCTGATATTGATTATCTTGGTGCTTTTTATTTTTATTTTATTTTATTCTGAAATAATTTTTATTTGATTTTACAAGTGTAGAATTATAACAATACAAAATACATATCCATATTTAGAGATTTCTCCGAATCTCTGGACTTCCCACCTTCCCCTCCATGGGTCAAATTGTCTACCTGTTCAACTACATATTATTCCATAATCCATATTTTATGTCACTCCATTTTGTCTATAGTATGTGCTACATTACAAGTGTTATTGCAATCCTGCTAATGTTTTTATCTGCTTACAGTGGTCTCCCAGATTTTTCCCATTCTTTATTAAAGTTTTGGTCGTCTTGGTTCCAGAGATTTCTGGTCAGTTTATTATTATTATTTTATTTGCTCATTGCCTTTATCTTGATTGTGATATTTTTGTAAGAGGTTGTGATACTATTTAGTGATGGGCAAGCTAGAAGTACAAATAAGAAACAATAAATACATAAAATAGAAAGAATCCATTCTTCCCTAGTGGTTCCTCATGTATTATTTTTTAGTTGGATCAAAACACAGCTCTGCATTTCAGGGATGAACTATGTGACCCTTACATTCCTGGTTAATTTGTTCTCAAGATGTTATCACTTTTGGGAAGTCTCATTTGACGTCCTGTGAGAACATCTTCAGGGAAATTGGATCACACTGGTCTCTCTACTAGGTTAAGGGAGGAGGCCCACAAAACTGCATGTTGTAACTCCTGTTTCGGTAGCGCTACCCTTGCTTGCACCAAGCCTAATTTTAGCCTGCATATAGTACTACACAACAAAGAGGATCTCTTTAGAGTAGGTGTATTCCTGGACTCTTACTCACAGTATCAAAAGTTAATTATCTGCAACTGGGATCTCTTGTTGAGGAACAAATGTTGGACTCCCATGGTAACAATGTGCCCGTTTCTACGTAACATTTTTGTAACAGTCCTCCATTCTGCTGAGTGGAAGGCAACCGAAAAAGGATTAGGCTGATTGTTGACATCATTTTGCTCACTGTCATGTTTCTCTTCTGCCTGGCTGGAGGGGGCTTAAAGGAGACAAAAGTTTCCCCTTCTGGCCAGCCCAGCTTGGCTCTACTGCAGGGATCTGCTGGATCCTAAACCAGCTATGCTGCCATTACTTGACAACAGTGGGCTCAGTCTGGGTCTCTTTGCTGCACCAGCATAGGAGATACAGGGATACCTTGGGTTAAGAACTTAATTTGTTCTGGAGGTCCATTCTTAACCTGAAACTGTTCTTAACCTGAGGTACCACTTTAGCTAATGGGACCTCCCCCTGCCGCCGCTTGATTTCTGTTCTCATCCTGAGGTAAAGTTCTTAACCCAAGGTACTATTTCTGGGTTAGCGGAGTCTGTAACCTGAAGCGGCTGTAACCTGAAGCGACTGTAACCCAAGGTACCACTGTAGTGCAGAAAAAAGGCATTTTCCCTGCCCTTTCCCTACTCTATTCCATTAAGTGCTGTTGGTGATAGCCAGAGGGTTGGATTTGCTCTCTTTGTCTACACCTAGTTTATTCTGAAACACTATGTTTTGATGTGCTTTCTTTCTCTCAAGCCAGCTTTGATCAGACTTCAGAACTGTAGGCGGCAATGGAGCATATACCTGAGCTGCCCAGGGCGGGTGCACTCCCAAGGGGGGCATGGCGCAGAGGGTGCCCTCCCAGGCGCGGGAGAGCCACTTGGGTGTCCGGAGCGACGAGCTGCCCATGGGGGCAGAGTGAGCCGCCCATGGCGGACATTCAGCGCGCCACCCACCCGCAACTCCCAAGCCTCCCCCAAGTTGTCAAAACGAAGGGGGGACTGCCGCCGGCAAAGCAGGGCAGCTCCCCCCTTACCCCGACAGCTCAGGGTATGCTTGGGAGTCGCGTCAAATGGCACCCACCCTCAGTGAGGGCACCTGGGGCAGACCACCCCCACTGCCTCCCCTTCCCACGCCCCTGACCATGGGCATACTCATTGTGCAGTGGATCCTGGGTGTGCACATTTGAAATGCTAAATAAACACCTGTACGCATGCACCTGTACTGCAGCACAAAGAGGATTTCCAGGGGCAGAGACAGGGTGGGCAACTTCGGTGCACATCAAACAAAGATGATGTGTACAGCAGAGTGCAAATTCCATTTGAAATAGACCAAGGGAAAAACAGCTTTGCTGTGTTTTAAGGTGGTGATGTGTACACAGTCTTAGTTCACAGGCGGAACTCAACAGTTTCAAGATGCAGTCTCTTCTTTTATTAAAAGATCCTCATCTTGCAGACCTCTACATTATGTAACATCTCACCTGAATAAGAGTTCTGGAGAACTCAGAAGCTTGTGCTCTATTTGCAACACTTAGGTTGGTCCGAATTAGGGTATTGCCCAACGGTGGATTTTTTAGTTTCTATCCAATACCACAGAAGTTTTTCTTAGCGTTGCGGTAGTGCTTTCAATTGCATAACTTGATACAGCTCCTCTCAACAATTACACAGTACAAAGCACTCTCTGTATTATTACCATGGGGTGAAATGGTTTTCTAATTACTCATGCTGCCGAGTGTGAACGCTTGCTGTAGCTCTTAACCCTGGACTCAGGATGTTGTGGTTCTTTCTTCTGCAGCAAGAACGAATGCCCTAGTCCAGACATGAGCTACATTTAAAACATCCACCATTTGCTTTGTTTTAATTAGAGGGCTCCTGTGCTTAAAGAGTTGTTTTTATAAGCAAATTAATTATATTTCACTACAGAAGATATGAAAGCAATTTTATCCTTGCTAATGGCTGCCTCCTTTATACAACATACACATGTTCCATACTTGTTTAACCCAAATTATCCCCCCATCTGAGCATATACTAATTAATTCCAAAGACATCTGGATTGTCATTATAAAGACTGGCCATGATTTTCAGATAGGATAAGCCTTTCGGTGGTTGCTAGTTGTGGTCAACATATTGTTACAGATCTAGGGTAAGAGAGTTTGGAGGTGCAAGGGCACCCATAATTGCTAGAGTCAGTGAATGTTAGAAATTAATTAATGGTAGAATTTAGATAATATTTGGAGTTCTGAAGAGAAGATGCCAGGCCAGGACCTCACCTGGAATAGAAGTTGTTAGTAATGACAAAAAGTGCTGGGAGCAAGTCATTAATGAAAACCATAAGCAGGGCAGGAGATTCTCTGCTGGTGGACAGAGTGGGGAGTTCGCATGGTTACCAAGGACAGAGAAAGATTTAGGATTTCAGTTTCCATGATGCAGGAAAACTGGGGCAGCTGCCTGTGCCTACAGGGGAAAAGTCCCATTTTACACGAGGCTTCGGCTTTTCTGGCAAGCGTCATTGGGAAGGAGAGGGGTGGAGCCAGAACCCCAAGAAGACATCATGTGGGGCAGAACCATCTTGGCAGGCTGAGACAGAGGCACAGAGATGGTGTGCAGGATGCCTTGGACTCTGATGCTGCACTGCTGTGAAGAACAAGCCCCTCTTGAGGTAATAATAATAATAATAATAATAATAATAATAATAATAATAATTTTATTATTTATTATTTGTACCCCACCCATCTGGCTGGGTTTCCCCAGCCACTCTGGGCTGCTTCCAACAGAGATAAAAAATACATTAAAATGTCACACATTAAAAACTTCCCTAAACATGGCTGCCTTCAGATGTCTTCTAAATGTCAGGTCATTGTTTATCTCTTTGACATCTGGTGGGAGGGCGTTCCACAGGGCGGGTGCCACTACCGAGAAGGCCCTCTGTCTGCTCCCCTGTAGCTTTGCTTCTCGCAGTGAGGGAACCGCCAGAAGGCTCTCGGAGCTGGACCTCAGTGTCCGGGCAGAACGATGGGCGTGGAGACACTCCTTCAGGTATACTGGGCCAAGGCCATTTAGGGCTTTAAAGGTCAGCACAAACACTTTGAATTGTGTACGTAATGTATGTAATGCTCTGAAATGCTCTCCAAAATAGACTCAGGTCCAAATACATATACAATAAACCATATTTCTTAAAGACACTAGTCTTTGCTGTGCCTTGATTTCCCAACACACCCCTGGGGGAGTGCTTGGAACCCCTGGGATCTCATGCTGTTGCTCAGCAGAAATTTGGGTAGCGCGTAATAATATATTACCCCCAGGATCAGAGGCAGTATAACTCTGAATGCCGGTCTCTGGGGAGCACAAGTGGGTGGGGAGAGCTGTTGCCCTTGTGTTCTGCTTTGGGGCCTCCCATATGCATCTGACCGTCATGAGAACAGGCTCTCCTTAAAGCTAAGTTCTCACTGAGGTGCCAGACCTGTGTCCAGGCTGTGCCACTTCAGATTGACTCCCGGTTGGAGGGCGCTTTGCAAAGTCCATGGGAAGCCTCCCTGACATGAGCAGCAGTGAGACATACATCCTGTGGGCAACCACCACTGACTGCTGCCCTGGACCCCCTTCCCTGGTGCTCCCAGCAACTTTTAAAAAAAATTAAACTTTTTTTTGTCATAGGTGGCAGCAGCCCAAACACAGCACCAGCAGCCTCTGCCCATGCTGAGGTTTTTCTTTCTGTTATGTACTAAGCTTGGATCTTAGAACAATAGGCAAGTAGGATCCTAGAATGCAACAACTGATTGGCTTGCAGGAAAAGACCAATCAGGTTCCAGGAAGAAGTGAATCAGCCTGTTAGGCTGGTAGGATTGTAGAATGCAACCACTGATTGGCCTGCAGGAAAAGACCAATCAGGCTCCAGGAGGGAAGCAGAATCAGCCAATCAGACGGGACTCATTGTGTAAATAATGTATATAAAAGCCTGAGGTTTGGGGGGCAATTCAGTCACTGTTTTACAAGCTGTAATAAAGAGCATGAAATCACTACAGGACTCCGAGTATATTTCACCTTCCCTCTCTCTTTTTTTTTGCCACTGCCATAGATGGTGGTGGCACAGCAAGGGAGAGGGGCCCACCATTTTGTTTTTCCTTGTGTAGTGTCAAAACAGCAAGCTGAGACCGCCAGTGCCTCTTCAGGTGCTGCCATCACCTATAGCAACAGTGAAAACTTAAACAGATACCTGTGGGTGGAGGGTGCTGATTCTGATACTGCTTGTGCTACTTCCACTATAGAAAGTTTTTTTTAAATAAGCTACTAACTAGACCAGTGTTTCCCAACCTTTTTTGGGCAAAGGCACACTTGTTTCATGAAAAAAATCTCGAGGCACACCACCATTACAGCCCCGTGACGTCAGCGCGCAGCGTCACGCCGGGAGGGACATGAATTGCTAGCAAATTACATAATCACCTCCTTGAGGGCTGGCTCATCTTCTCCGAAGGCAGAACCCCATTAATTAACAGGACAGACTCACACCATAGCCAAGATGAGGGGGTAAAACCTCAGTCATGCACAGTCATGCACATGTGGGGGCTAAATGAGGACGAAGACCGGGCAGAGAGCAGGGTTTAAATCACCCCACCTGGCCAGGACAATCCCTGGGTGCTCCCTTGGGCCACTCGCCTGACCCACCTCGCAGGGCTGTTGTTGCGAGGATAACACGGGGAGAACCACGCGCGCCCCCGGGAGCTCCTTGGAGGAGAAAGCGGGCGATGAATGCAATGCACGAAATATATGAGAGGCGACCAGGTTTTGCAGGTGAGGGGCCCCCGCCAGCCTCCGCTTCCAACACCCGGCGCAACGACGCCGAAGTTTCCCCCCGGGCTCGGCTCGGGGAGCAGCGCTGCTCCCCCCCCCGGCTCCCCTTCGCCCTCCCGGCTCTCTCTGCCGCCCACTGGGGACCCCCCTCACCTGCCAAGTCCGGAGCGCCGGTGGAAGTTGCATGCATGCATGCAGGGCGCCGCGTTGCCATTGCATTGCACTGCACTCCATGCAACGCCTGCACGCATGCATTGCCTTGCACGCCCGCCAAGGGGTCTCCCCGCGGTCCGATGTGTCCCCTCCGGCGCGGATGCAGCATTGCAAAAATAAAACCCCCCCGACGCAGCCCTACCTGGGGGGCAGCCTCTGCCTCCACTGCTCCGCCTCCGCGGGGATCCCCGGGCTCCATCCTGCCGCCCGATCTCCGCGGGGGCGCAGGCAGGCTGCGCGGGGTCTGCGCGGAAGAGCCCCTGCCCGCCCGGTCGCCGCCGCTGCGCTTATTCCATGGCCGGGAGAAGAGCGCTTCAAACAAAACGCCCGGCCTGCCAGGCCACGCTGGGAAACGTAGTTCGCGCACCCCGCGCAGGCGCGGAGCCCAAGGGCGAGGGGACTACGGATCCCGGCAGCCCCCGCGCCGGGGACGGAGGGGGAGAAGCCGGGTGCAGGGATGGAGGGACGGGTGGGCGAGCGAGTGAGTGAGTGGCAGCCGCCAAGCCTTGGCCGAGAGCCAGGAAGGGCCTCCCCGGAGGAGGAGGAGGAGGGAGGCGCAGAGCGGGAGAGAGGGAGGGAACCCCAGGGGTCATCTAGTGACGGCGCCCCAATCAAAAAATTGACTTTAAAAAAAAAATCTTTCGAATTTTTTAATTTTTCCCGCGGCACACCAGGCAACATCTCGCGGCACACTAGTGTGCCGCGGAACAGTGGTTGGGAAACACTGAACTAGACGATGGAAGAGTCCCAGAGAAAAAGTATCAAGGCATGCAGCTGACACACATCACTGAATGCTCTGGCTATACCAAAAAAACATTAAATCCCTGCACATATAAAACTAGATTTTAGGAAGAAGCCAAGGGTAGAACCTTTATCCATAAGATTCTAGTTTTTTTATGTGCCAGGATGTTTTGTCTACATAGAGGTTTATTCAGCCCTGTGAGTCCTTCACTTTCAATCCAATCCAGGCACAGCTTTGCCACTTCAGTAAGAAGTAGGCATATACCAACACTAAAAGACAGAAAAAGTTTCAAAATTGTTATCTTTTCATATACAGTACATGAGCATTTACATGCTCCCTTTTCCCATAACACTCAGATAAGCTTGCAAGAAGACAACCAGACCATCTAGCTTCAAATACAGAGCAATTTTGTTTTAAAAATACAGAACATAAATGTGCCCGTTAAGCATACTTTAGTCCCACTGGTTTCAGTGAGAAACTTACGTATAGCTTAATCTTTCCTCAGTCAATAATGCCCAAATACTCAGGCCTGAGTATTTGTACTACAAAAATTACTATGTACCTTATAAACACAAAATAAAGGATGCTTCCTCTCCCCAAAGGTACTTTGAGTCTACAAAAATAATAATTATGTCATGAGGAACTCCTCTTAAATAATTGGCTACATGAAGTAGGGCTCCAGTTTAACTCAGAGGTTTGGCATTTTCTGCTTGCTAATGATGTGCTAAGTATTTATTGCATTTATATCCCACCCTTCTTCCAAAGAGATGAGGGCAGCATATCTAGTGTATTTCCCATTTCATCTTCACAACAACCCTGTGAGGTAGGTTAGGCTAAAAGTAGCAACTGGTCCAAGGTTACCCAATGAGCTTTGGGCAATCCAGGTTCTAAATCTTGCTGGAAGCTCCTCCCCCCCATGTTGTTGTTGTTTTATTAAACTTACTACTCGCTTGTAACCCAAAAGGTCTCCAAGAGGCTTACAATAATATACATATACAAACACACACACACACACACACACACACACACACACACACACACACACACACACATAATACCATAAGGGAAGGAAAAGGGAAGAAAAATCATATAATACATTAATATATTATATAGCGTAAAACTTTTGAAAAGAAACATAAACAATACGTCCACTGGGTAAATAATAATAATAATAATAATAATAATAATAATAATAATAATAATAATAATAATAAATTTACTCAAATATTCACACCCACTAACGAGCAAATAAATAACTATTTCACTCCTTTAACCTCCCCGGCCCACCCAAAAGTCTGATGTCAGGCCAGCTGTTGTAAATCAGCTGCAGATGAGTCCAGCATCTTCCTCCAGGGATTGGTCCAGCATCGCTCCTCCCTTCAGCCAGGAGTAGTAGCAAGGAAGATGGTAGCAAAAGTTTTACCTACTTTGCAGTTGTTCTCCTGGCTTAGGGCAGTGGGGGTTGGAGTTAAACAATGTTTGGAGAGCCACATGTTCCTTATCTCTGCTGTAAAGCAAGAACAAAGTCATTTTTGCCTAAAAGAAACTCAGAAAGTTTTTTTTTTGGGGGGGGTGCTTTTAATACTTTTGTTGCTATTAGCTGAAGTAGCTGAAAAGTATTTTCCAGAGTTTTCCTTTTGTTTCTTGTAATTTTATGTAGCCAATAGTCCATCGCCATGTTGAAATGTGAGCTGATCCAACTCATGCTATGGCTCTTAGCTCAGTTAGTAAAGCATGTGACTCTTCATCTCAGGGTTGTGGGTTTGAACCCCATGTTGGGCAAAAGATTCCAGCATTGCAAGGGCTTGGACTAGATGACCCTTGTGGACCCTTCCAACTCTACAATTCTATGATTCTCTGTTTGGCGAGGTCTTCTTTTCAAAAAACACGTAGCCGCAGACAGGAAGCAAACTGGAGCATGCTTGAGAAGCATTCGGAGGCAGAGCACAATGCCCTGATCAGCTAATCCACTTGAGAAGGCCTTAATCCATTAGCACACATGAGCTCCAGGAAGCAAAGGCAGAAGCACAGGACACGCTCACTAGGGACTTAGGCGCTCTGCAAGGATCCTCAGGCCGCTGGGAGCAGCAGTTATCTTTCAGTCCACATAGAAACTCTGTGTTACTGTGAACTCTTGTATCCCCTTAAAATGTTATTTATGCATGTAAATAAAAATGTTACAAACTGATTTTTCACCTCTGCTATCAGTTACGAAGACAAGCTCCTTCGGTCACATGTAGGGCTGACCCAACCACCCAAGACATCTTGCTGCCCCTAGCCAAAGGTCAAGATGGTGCACCCCCTGTTCCACATACAGAAGCTGACAGGTCAGGAAGCTTACTTCAGCAATGGGACAGTGTCTTCTACCACGCCAGAGGGCAGCAGGCTAGCTAAAGGGGTGCAGGGCAGGTTGCATAGCTCTGACCTCCAGTGGAAGGGGGCTAGAGAGCCCAGGAGCTACTGCTTCTCTCTCTCTCTCTCTCTCTCTCTCTCTCTCTCTCTCTCTCTCACACACACACACACACACACACACACACACACACACCAGGATCTGCCTAACAATAGGGCCAGCCCTGGTCACATGAGTAATTCCTTGGTCATCCTTTGCCTGGTGGTTTTGAAAAGAAAAGGTCTGGACATTGTTGCTAACCTGCACACACATTTCATATGTTGGGAAGAATACAGATTCTAAGATGTCTGTTAACTGGACTGACTTGCAAAGATATTGCAAGCTTTCTCATTCTCATGGGCTGTTTTGTTTTCCTACCAACAAGGCAGCCCTGTGAAAGAGATCATCTAAACTTATTACTCTGACTCTCCAGTGCCAATGTACCAGTAATAACTCTGCATACCAAAGAAGCCAAACCTATTATTGTTGCTGTGTGCAATTGCATTTTTCCTGTGTCCTTCCACCCATAGTCAAATTTCCCACCCTTTCCTACACAAGATAACCTCTGCTAATAACTGTTTACAACCAATGCTCAAATCCTTTCTTTTCAGCTGTAAAGGTGCTCATCATCCTCACCTCGCATATTATACTGGCAAGGCTTTGGGCCACACTGGGCACAATGGCAGCAGCCACATTCGCTCAATCATGTATTTTCCCTGTTGCGATATAAGGCAAATATTGTTGTGTGTGTGATTTCACAGGAAAGGAAAGCTAAGTTTCAATCCCCGCCCCTCCCCACCATGCCTTTGCACACCCTGCCACTCATATACTCTTCTCCCAACCCAAATCCCATCCAGTGTCAGTCTGAGGGGAAAAGAAGAAATCACAGAGAAGTAAGGCCAAGGAGGATTTACTCTTCACTTGCAAACACTCATTTGGATGTTAAAATCAGACCCCTCAATCCCACTCTGCTTCATACATGAATGAGGCACTCACCATCACATCAAATTTGGTCCTAAGCCAAAATAACTGCCAAAGAGGCTGTTTGTTTCCTTATTGTCTGTAATGAAAACAGCTGAGGACAATGGCAGAGACACACTTCAACATTTCCTCCCATACCTTGGCAAAACAAGACACTTGTCTTTAGCAACTACCTCTAAGGGTGAGAGGCTTCTTTGTTTATTAATGGAGATGGGCCTATCTTAGGTGGCTGCTGTTGAGCTACCTAGTGGCTGAGAGCATTGTATGGTGGTTAAAGAACTGGGCTTAGAGTCCCAGGTTTGAATTTCTGCCTAGTTCACGGGTTGGCCTTGAGCATATCACTGTCTCAGTCTAGTCTATCTTGCTGTAAGTGAACTTCTCAGAGGAAGGGACAGAAGATGCAATTTTGACACAAGCTTTTGTGAACTACAACCTGCTTCGTCAGAGGTACATCACACATCTGATTCTAGTACACAAAAGCTTAAGCCCCATTAATGTGTTCTCTCTCTTTTATGCACTGTTTGTTGAGACCATAAAGTAAGCTGTCCTGCCAGGCTTAGTTAGGTCACTCCCCACTCATCTTGGGAGAAAGGGTTATCAAGCCTTTGTTCTTCCATATTCCACTATGTGAACCCTCCCAGGAAGGAGGTCTGGGCTTGTTGCTCTGAGCCTAGACTGCATGGCTTAAACAAGCTATCTTTGTGTTTCCATACAAATTATTTAGAAACATTCACCACTTGGGAATCTAAGTTTAACTGCCTGTGTTTTTCTCAATGCTGCATGGAAAAGCATATGAACCTGACCTTTGAAGAGTTTGTAAGTAAAACATCTTCACCTTACCAAATGTGTGGTCTTTTTCTATGCTAAAGGAAGTGGTGAATTTTGGAAGCAGCTTAGAAGGGGATATTTTAAAGGCCTTAACAACCTATGTTTCAATGCTTTGCTGCATATTTGGTGATTTTAAATATACTTGCCCCCAAACCCGAATGTTAAGCATCCAGGAAATTGTATTTTTTATTATACTTATATCTTTTTCTTTAGCCAAAGAAAAACCAGCAAACATCACATGGGACCTTTCCTGAACAGCAGTCCAAAAGGACACACAAACTATCTCACACACATTAATACAACATCTCAATATTTTGGGATGTGGGAATAATTGTTTAGAAAAGCACACATTTGTGTATGTGTGTGCATAGGAGCTTGCTGGCTCAGAGACAAAGACCACAAAGCACTTTGCACTCTATGAATTATTTATAATTCCTGAAGGACTCAACTAAATGTTTCCTTACTTTGTGATGATAGCTGTGTTGATTGCCAATTTGGCACCAACCAACGAAAGCTACTTTTCTTTGGGGTAGTACTTAAATGCATCATACATTTTGAAAGGCATTTGATTTATTTTACTCTCTATCCTGTTAGTTATATCCTGCCATCAGCTTCTTTGTCATTTATGATAACTTTATTGTTTTGATAGGTGGATTTTCAAACGTTTCAGATGAACAAAAATACCTTATTTCATCCTGAAGATGCAACACATTCTTCTTGTTGGCATCTCTCTGACTCAAGAAACAATGGAGTGTGCATCCAGGGGTGAAGCCAAACCATTGCATTAGCAGCACTGAAGTGACCTCCTCGGGGCGGAAGCTTGGGCAGTGTGTATGGAGGTCCTGAGATGCCCAGATGACAAAACCCCACTCCCAGCCTCGCTGATGTGGTCCAAAGGAAAGCAGAGCAATATGTCTGGCACCGGCTTGGCTGCAGGAGATGGGACTGCTTAGACAGGGCAGCTGTCTGGTGACCAAATGCCCCATATCCTTCTGATGCATTAAAAGGGTGGTGTGGAACCCCCAGGCCTATTTACCTTCCTATCAGGACTTTCCCCAGGCTATGTCCCTGCTCTGCACCACCCTCAAGTGCTTTTGCCTGGCTGGAACATGTTATTGAGCTGTGATAGTGCCCTGTTTGCCTGGCTGTGTGTGTGTAGAAATCACTGCTTTTTGCATCACTAGAATGCAGCCTATAGCACAAAGCTAGAAGTCACAGCCACTGCTCCAACCACATTTGCCTCTGGCCAGTCCCACCACTAGGAAGCACCCCTCCCTCACCTTTCTGAAGGAGGTTGTCTGGGAGCAAATGCAGCACTTAGGGTGGAAACATTTCCCCACCTCTGCACAGCAATGAGCCCAAAGCTGGTAGTACCCCTGAGAGTGACCAAGCCAAGAAGCCTGGTGAAGAATCAGGGGTGATCTTTTGGAATCCAGAACACGGGGGCAGTATTTAACCATTTCACAAGCAAAATACATCTAGGGAAAACCAGGCCCATATGTAAAATACGTGTGATGATCACACATGAGTACTTCGTTGTGTGCACAGTTACTGGAAGCAACAGCACATATGTATATAGCAAAATGCATGGGCAATCATCACATAAGAGGAATTGTGTGGATGGAAGCTTAATATCCTCCACCACCCTGCATGGATGTAGGAAATGCCTCGTGTATGATTCATCCCTCCAGAGCTAGTGTGAAGACCAAGGGCACAGCTAGTGAAGGATGCTCATTTGTAGACTGATTCTTAAATGCCCTGTCTCTGATTTTGTTCCTTATTAATTGTTCCCTGCCCTGAAATAGCATGTCCTCTTACAGACAGGGCTGTTCTTTTTCAGCTGGAACTCAGTTCCGCCAGTTCTCAGGTGGGTGCCATTGCCATTCTAAGAGAACACAGGTGAGTTCACGGTGAGTTCCACAACCTCTTTCTCTAGAAAAATAGCAGTGCTTACAGATTACACAATACTTCCGAACTGTATGCATTCAGGTGTTGTTTAGCTGAGAATAAATGATGGGAAACAGTTTAGATCTAGAAACACCTTGTACAGTGGTACCTCGGTTTAAGAACAGTCCTGTTTACGAACAATTCGGTTTATGAACTCCGCAAAACCGGAAGTAGTGTCCCGGTTTGCTAACTTTACCTCAGTCTAAGAACAGAATCCGAATGGTGGAAGCGCACCAGCGGCAGGAGGCCTCATTACGGAAAGCACGCCTCAGTTTAAGAACGGTTTAGTTTAAGAATGGACTTCCTGAACGGATTAAGTTCGTAAACCAAGGTACCACTGTACTTGATTCCTTCCCATGATCTCCTCCACCCACTTTCTTCCCCATTTGCCATCTTCTTAATTTCCTCTTGGGATCACAGGGGGAGTTCTCCCGGTAGAAAATAAATCCTGGCTATTGCTTCTGTTCTGAAAGTCACAATCTCAGAGGAACATTTCCCAGAATGTGAGATCTAGGTGTCAACAGCAGGTCTGCAAACATGAGTTAATGTATGGCTAGCTGGATGAGAGGATGCTATAAATTCTGGACTGGACTGTAAGGAGTTTTCAAGAGAGTTGTAGATTTCCACATTTCCACCCCTGCCCCCTTTCCAAGGAACTCTGATTTGCATGAAAGGAATGCGGAACTGGATACAATGACAAAGAGCCGTCTTGGCTCTTATTTGTCCACTGCCTCTTTTGATAGTCTGACCCTTGGCCAGACATGAGGCAAAGTGAAGGAAAAGGGATTACTGTATATGAATGAATAGCCTGTTTCAAAGTAGCCAACAAGCAAAAGTAGTTAAATATTTTCAAAGGGTCATCTGTAATTTTGTTTCATGTGAATCACACAATGATTAAATGCAGTAACATTTTCAAAAGACAACAGCAGGAAGAAAACAGCATTTGTAACACAGCTCTATTTTCATGCCAAGAAACATTGCGAGAGTCCCAAGAAACACTGCTGAAGGCACTACTTTTCAGTACTTTCTGTGTGCTGTATTCATTTACTCTGCAATTGCTTGTCTTGCACTGGCTTAAAGGCCTGGAAGGTGTCTGTTACTTTGGCAAAAGATGTACTAGAAAAGCACAATTGTCCTACAATAGGTTATCAACATATCAAAGAAGACCTCAACAGGTGCAGTGTGCGAATTAGCAGGTTGATTACTGCATGGTCCCTTAATGCACATATACTAAGGATAGACAATGGCTCCTTGGAAGGATGACCAGACTGGTAACTTCACACTTGAAAATTTTGCCAATATTCCTTCAAAATGCAAAAAATTAGGACAGGTCAGCAGAAAATAAGAGCTGTCCCTGGGTAACTAGGACAACTGGAGCCTGTATATGTGAAAGATAATAATTGCTAAACTTTTTCATATTTTGTCTACTGTGTCTATGGTAGTGCAACTAGTGGCAGAATCCCGACTTCGGGCAGAAATTGTAAACCTATGGTCTTCCAGTTGTTTTTAGACTACAATGCCCAACCTCCAGTGGTGCAGTGGTATACTGTGAAATGCAGGCACCCACTCTCCCTATAGCCATGCCTCTTCTAAGACAGTAGAACAGTAGTCTGATGAAGAGTTCTGTTGAACTCAAAAGCTTACTGACCAGGGCCCTGCCCTTGCCTCTCTCCACCTGGCCTAGGGTGGGGCCTGACAGGCTGGAGCAGCTCCTGGTGGACAGGCCACAAGGCCACTGCTGGACCTCTTGGTTGGCCTCTACACCAAGTGCCAGTCGCTGCTCCAGAGGGACAGGCTTGTCTTGGACTTCCTCAAGTGGGAATGGGCCTCCTGATTATTGAAAGAAATGTGGGCTAGTTCCTCCTCAACAGTGCCTAGGCAGGCTACCTGGAGTCAACATCCACCTTACCACTGGTGGTAGGCCTGAGAGCCCCATCATCTCCACCACGACCCGCTACGCGAGGACCCCAGCCAGCACAGCATCTGGCTGAGCTGGCTTAACAATGGGCATTATGTGCATTTGTGGATTTGAATGAACTGAACAGAGTGAAAGGTTATGAGCCATGGGGGTGCAGATATTGTGTGAATGAACTTAGTGCTTAGCTTCTATTTTAATTGCTATTTTGTTAATGTTTTAAATATTGTTTAGTGGATTCTAAATGCTGCATTGATTTGTTAATCACATGACTTGCCATAATTGTGAGGTTTAGCTTATTTTTTAGTTGCTGTTCTGTTAAGTTTTTATAGATTGCAACTGTAATTTGTTAATTATTTAATATACTGTATTCACGATGTGCTATTATGTTTTATTATGTTATGGTTACTTATTGGTTGTAAGCCGCTTTGAGATTGATTTGAATGAAAAGTGGCATAGAAATACAGTAAATCAAATCAAATCACTTTTTTGTAACTTTTCAGTTAGGGACTTCAGAATTTTTGAAACGGAAAGTGACACTTTAACATTTAGCCATGCATACCAGTATCACCTCTCTCTTCTTCACTTATTTTGTGGGTTTCTCTCTTGGGGGTGGGTGAGGAACCTGTGGCACTTCACATGTTGTTAAACTACAAATTCAAATTTCATTATTGGTTGTGTTGGCTGGGCTGATGGGAGCTGGGAGCACAACAACATATTGAGGGCCTGCCTCTACTTACATGTACCGTATTTTTTGCACCATAACACTCACCTTTTTCCTCCTAAAAAGTAAGGGGAAATGTCTGTGCGTGTTATGGAGGGAATGCCTAGGGTGGCATGCCTACGGATTTTCCTCCTCTAAAAACTACGTGCATGTTATGGTCGGGTGCGTGTTATAGAACGAAAAATACGGTAAATAGTTAACTGCATCCAGATTGATGGATCATAAGTTGTGCAGGTCTGGGCGAGGAAGTTCAGCTTCTTGCTCAGCTAGGAAACTCAGTATGTGACCTTGAGTCATGTGCTCTTGCTTAGCCTAGCCTACCACAAACACTTCTTGTAAGAATAAATTAGGGAAACCCCATGTATGTACCTGGAGCCTCTTGGAGAAGGGAGGGGCATACTGGCTTGTTTGCTGTGAGCATGTTATGGCACCCTTTAATCAAATTCCCAGGCTGGTCGACATTAAAACGAAAAATGGCAAAAGTTTACATTACAAAACACACACAACCCTCCCCCTAAGAAGAAAGCATGTCTCAAAGCAGCATAAACGCCATCAATAGAATCAAAATTTAAAACTAATTGCACAATTCTGTGCCTCTATTTAGAAGTTATTTGAGTTTATTACTTGCAGGTAAGTATAAAAACTCAAAAACTGCAAAGAAATGTGCAAGATTTCAACTTCGGCAGAACCGGATGATAAGCAAATAAATAAGCAGTGAAGAAACAAAAACAAAAGTGTGGGAAAAGCAACTTAATTCGTCCGTCGTCCCCCCACCCCCCTTTCTGTTTTGTTCAGGCTTCTTTTCTTTCCTGGTTGAGGTTTATTTTGGAGGACCGCTGTACTTGCTCAGTGTCGAATTTGAGGAAGAGTTCTTGCACACTACTCCTAATTTACAACCTTCTGCATTAATACCGCTCAGCTGGTTAGAGCATGGTGCTGATAATGCCAAGGTTGCAAGTTTGATCCCCATAAGGGACAGCTGCATATTCCTGCTTTGCAGGGGGTTGGACTAGATGATCCGCAGGGTCCCTTCCTGGACCCTTACAGGAAATGGTGGCGTGGGGCAGAACTGAAACTTAAACCAGCACTTGTCTGCTGTCCCGGGACCTTTATACAGCACTATCAAAACTTCTGGGGCTCTGGTTTGTGCCTGTTTGTTCGTTGTCTCCAAGAACCCTGTTGCTAACGAGCATGATTGCTGGCCCCTTAAAGCCTCGTCAAGTGGCAAAGGAGTTCCGCAGACGCCTGTTTCGCAGCGAGAAAGGAGCGTGCAGATTAGGGCTGCAGGCTGGAAGATTAGGACGCCCTAGAAAACAAACCGCGCGAGAGAGGGGCTTGCAGTGCAGACGCCGCGGTCGAGCTCGCTCTTTATTCGACTTTTCCGGCTCCTCCGTTCTTCCTGCAGCCGTCGAGCCCCTCCCTGTGCAAATCACAGGGCTTCGCTAGGGCCCGCACCATCTGCAGGCGCGCTCGGTCTCCTGCGGCGGCGGCGCCTCCGCCTCTTCCTTCCGCAGGTTCGCAGCGCTCCGAGCCGTCGAGGCGGGAGGAAGGCGCAGCTCGAGCGCGCGCGCGGCTCCGGCTGACTGGCAGAGGGGAGGCGGGGTGAAGGGCAGGCGAGGCGAGACCTGTGGCGCTTGCCCGCGCAGCGGCGCGTCAGCCATATTGCAGCAGCAGCCGGGGAGGGGCAGCAGCGACGCCCACACGCCCAGAGGACCAAGAGCGCAGCCGGAGCGGACGCCCAGTACCAGCCGCAGCAGCCGCCTTGCCTGGTCGAAGCCACACGGACCTGCCGCGGCGAGGTAAGGACCCCGCGGACGAAACTCCGCCCCACCCTCGACGGTCCTCACGGGGGTTGGGGGGGACCAGCGAGGAAACTTGGCGGCGACCAAGTGGCGCGAAGTTGCTTTTGTGGCGCTGCAAGCCGAGGCTTCGGCAACAGGTGGGGCGGCGGGGGATTAGCGCCCGGCTCTTCTTACGAGAGAGGAGTTGGCGCACTTATTTAGCGCTTCTCGAAGCAGCTCGTTTGCATTCTGCCCCAAAAGCCTCGTTAAGTTTTACTCCTCCCGCCGCTTTCCAGAGAATCTTTGCGCTTCTTGAAAGCTGAACCGGAAAGTGCTGCTTTTCTGTTCCGCCTCGTTTGAGCCGCCCTGCCTTGCATAGCCCGGCCCGAGTCAGCCTCGTGGGAGAAGTAAGCCCCCCCCCCCCCCCAGTTCAGCGCCTCTTACGCCCAAGGAAGTGGGAAAAGGATTTGCCGCTTAAATCCGCCCCCCTCCCTTGGGAATGCCCGCAACAGGATTATTACTCACATCCTCTGCAAACCGGCCTATTTCGACTCGGGTCTTTAATTTTTTGGATCTGGGGGTATTAAAGGGCTGACCGAGGCAGCGATCCGAAGGCGCTTTCCTGGGAGTCGGCCCCATTGAATCCCACGGGATTTACTTCTGAGTAGAGGTGGCTGGGATTGCGCTGTTAGGCAGCTTGTTCTTACTTGTCCCGGGGTTGGAGAAAGGGTGGGTCCCCTCCCTGAGCCAGGGATGAAATATTGGGGGGGGGGGACAGGTAAGCGATCACAATAAGCAGTGCACGCAGACCATTTGAATGGCAAACTTCGGGGGGGGGGGCTCCCTCGAATATCTCATTGGCGTTGGCTCCTATGCCTCCCTCCCCTTCTATGCCATGCACGCAGGTGGGGGTGGCGGGGTGGGAGCGAGTTCTGCTTCCCGTAAACGGGAGTGAATGCGAAACTCCGTTGGCGGCAACTCATTCCGGAGTGATTAATGCAAGTACAAAAAGCAGAGCTACTGATAATACGCGGGCCGGTTCTTCCTCAGCGTTTCGTTTGACGAGGGGAGGAAGCTGAAGCAGTTCCTGTCTGTGGGTGAAAGACTGCAGGTTACATCAGACCTACATTTTGAGCTACCGGGAAACTCCTCTTGCCCTGCCCCGTTTCGAGGCAAAATGAAGCCTTGACTCTGTAAGGTTGTTCCCCGCCAGCTTCAGCCCTTTATTGAATGTGGGACTCGGTAGAATCGTTGCCTGCAACTTGCTTGCTTCAGAGCAGTCTTAATGCGGGAAGGGAGGGGGGCGGGGAGGTCCCTGATCTTTATTTAAAAGGGCTGTAAAGCTAGTGAATTACTGCTGCGAGGTCTTTAAAGCAGAGAGACTTTGAACGCAGACCGTTTCCCTTTAAGGCTTAAAGTTTTAAGTCAAGGGGTTTAGTTGATTCCGTGTTGCTTGGATACTTGTTCTGTAAGAGACCACTGTTTGGAAAAACTTGAAATATGATTAACCCTCCACACACGCACACGCATGCATGTCCTTGAACATTTTTGAAATTGTGGTTGTTCCTATGGGTGTGGCTGAGCAAATGACCTTCTCTCCTTGCAATCAGACTCCTCTTTCGCTGGGTGAGGTTGCTGGCTTTGTTTTTTTCTATAGGGGTTGGCGTAACTAAGTAATTATTGGTCATGAGTGAATCATCCTTGCTTACTTAACCTGCTTAAAGCTGCAATCCTATGCACATTTATATGGGAGTGTGTCCAACTGAGCACACTGAGAGTTACACCTGAGTAGGCTTAAGTGGAACTTCTCTATTGAACTTCTCTCCCCACACCTTACACCGTAGTTTAACTTGAGTGTGTTATTTATTTGGATTCTTTGCGCAGATCTTGTAGAAGAAACAGGAATACCCTTAGGCTGCTGCATGAATATTTGCTTTTGGACCAACAGGAACACTTCAAGAACCGAAAATGCCAAAACCAGTAAGTGCTTCCACAGAACCTTACACTGTTCATTCATTAGTGCTCCATTTAATTGTTTTTCTTAGGACAAGAATTGTAGAAGTTATAGAACTGTAGAGTTGGAAGGGATCCTGAGGATTATCTAGTCCAACCCTCTGCAATGCAGGAATACACAGCTGTCCCATATGGGGACTGAACCTGCAACCTTGGCATCATCTTAAAGAAACTATACTTTGAAAATTTATAGCACAGCTGTCCCTAAATCGGGGGAGGGGGGGAAGGAAGGGGTGCTAAGCTGTGACCCTCCAGGTATCTCCCATGATCCCTGACTGGCTGAAGCTGTTGGGAGTTGAAATACAGTAACATTTGTCCAAATTCAAATAACATTTTCTTTCTGTAAAAAAGGTGGCATAAATTATCCTTTTCCATTCTAATGAAATTATTATAAAAGTAAAAAATTCTTATCTCTATTATAAAAAACCCAATTACCTGATTGAGGCTACATGGGATTTGCCTCTGAGTAGCCATGTATAGGATTGCGTTGTAAAAAAAGAACAAACAGCAGGAACTTGTTTTTTTCATATCCCACAGAAGGTAGGAGTTGTGTTTACATAAGCACATTGGTCCATACTGATGCTTTTATGAGTCTGCCGTGTTTTATAGGTTTACTCTCTTAACTTTTATATTCTCTGGCTTGAAAGTTAATTGAATCTAAATTTAAGTTTGTTATATTTCCCACCCCCACTGTGTAATCACATTCAGCAGAATCCTAAACATGTTTACACAGAGGTAAGCACTGTTCAGTAGGGCTTCCTTCATAATTGCACTTAGGTTTGCATTTCAGTAACAAAACTTCAAGCAACTAATACTATCTGTATTAGGGCTTAACATCTCCTCTAGCTGTGGCCCCTTTTTGACCTTGCACTGTGTGATCACACTGAGAGTGACTTTTCCTGAATTACTTTTCACACCAAGTCACAGGTTGCATGGAGACGAAGAATTTGCTTCTCCTGCAGAATTCGTATCTAAGGAGCAGTTTAATAATGAACTTGGATTTCAGAGGAATGACAGAGTTCATTAGCTTGTTAAGGGTGTTTTCTTCAAGAAAGAAACTAAAGTGTTAATCGGCACAGTTCAGCCTGCGTAAATGGGTTATAAAATGACTCAGTTACTTTACCTAGAGATTAACTGTACACATTGGATGTTCATAAGTTCAGTTAAAACTCCATGGATGCCATGTGAGTTCTTTGCCATGGCTGTGGGGAGCTGGTTTGTGTGGCGGTGGTGTCTTGCAAATTGCCACACTCAAGCTTAAGTTTTGGCTAGCTACCTAAAGACTTGGTAGCGCTGTAGAACTCTTGCACTGTGTGCCAAATCTGCAAAAATTCTTCACACTCTTTTCTCCTTTGACCTCATAACTGTTGTGACAAGAGGTTATGAATAGAGCAGGATCGTTTTTTCATTCTGAGGGCCTTTTTCTTTCATGGACAGTTTTCCAGGGAGTTGCATGCCATTGGTGGGCATGGCCAGAGCAGCCCATGTGTCTCTTGTACCATAGGCTACATTCCAACTACACAAAAGTCAGAGGTTTCCATGCACACATCTCTCTATCCAGGCAAGCAAGAGGCATTCTCACAGCTCAAGGATACATTCCAGCCTTGTAAAAGCACTCAAGGAGGGTGTGTAACAGGCATAGTGATGGATTGGCCGGGGGAAAGTCCTGGTGGTCAGATAGAGTGGCCTGGAGTGCTGCATTTGACCCCCAGGCCTGAAATTCCCCACTCATGGCTTATTAGTTCTTCAGCCATTTATTTCAGCTTCCCACAGGGGGGAAGTTGTGGCTGAAATCTGTTTGTGCTACTGTTAAGCAAAGGAGCTTTTCTCTGTCCTGGAGATCAATCCTGTGCACACACAAGTTAGGTGTAAGTTCTGTTAAACTTGATGGGACTTAATTGTAAGTAATGTTTAGGATCGAACTGCTATAGCAGAGATATGTTGGTCTAAGATGATTTGATTTTGCAGAAAACATTGTGAAACACTTCCCTTCTTCAAGGAAACTTTTGCCATTGCTGCTGCTAGTCTAAATCAAGGGCATTTGTCACTACGTATGTGTGAGCAAACAAACAGAATCAGTCCCCTCAAGAAATTAGGATGAACTCCCAAGTCATTGAAGTCTGGCAGGGCTTAGTGAAAAAGAGGGTTTGTAATTTTTCAGATATTATTTATTATTTAAAATGTTTTTAAACAACTCAACATCCTTACAGATCCCAAGGCAGCATACAAAGGGCATGGCTGATTAGCCATACCAAAATAAAATGCAGTAATACAAAAACCACAATCAAATGAAACAATACATGTCCCAGTCCTTTGTTGCTGCCAAAATGCTGAGGAGATCCATTTTCTTGATTTGAACGCTTTGATAAAGAGCCAGCAATATATAAATCACTGTCATCTTTTAGACCATTAGGAGGGTGGGTTAAAATGGCAGGATTAGTTTTTAGTGAGAACCTGCTTCTACTGTAGATGGATGGATTTTTCTCCCAAGCTGCTGCATTGCTCCACAGGTGTGGCAAGTTGGAATGGTGTGGATAGAAATGGCTAAAGCTTTGACTTGAGAAAAGGGAGATAAATATGTTTGCCAATTGCTGATAGCTGCGTTTCCACCCTTAGAAACTGAAAGGTTTACTTCATTATGTGTGTGACAGCTAGCTCTCTGTTCAAGGCAAGCTACTCTTTTTGTCTACATTTCTATTAAAAAGTTGTGACTAGAGATGGAAGAGAAATTAGCTCTGGATTTTTACGTGAATACTTCAGAAGCGTAGCTTTCTTACCTTTGAAACAATCCTCAATAACTGTTCCCAATTTAGAGATGAAGGAATTAAAACTTGAGTGGGAGCTGCCCATGGCTATCCAGTTAACTCAGGGTTTTGAACTGGTGTGTTCTCGTCATGAATCTGAGGAGCAGCTAACCTGTTGCCCTCCAAGGGTTGTTGGACTCCAGCCAGCGTGCTCAGTGGTCAGGCATGATGGAAGTTGTACTCCAACAACATGGAGGGCCATAGGCTAACCAGGCCTGCCATACAGGTTGGTGAAGAAGGTGTGAGGTCACTGCCAGAAACATGTAATAGGAATAGGTCATTGCCTGAAACTTGTAATGGGAACAGAATGTTTATAAGTCTGCCATAAGCACAAAATACCTTTCTTGGATTAATATTGGATTCATTATTCCTACTGATACTTTCCAGGACAAAATGCTGTACCTTAACTTCAAGGGTATCCATGCCACCTACTTTTCCTCCTTCCTCCCTTCATACTTTTCCATTCTCCCACTCCACCCCACCCCCGGATGTTATTGTAGTGATGATAGAAGTCCACTTCCTATGTAATCTGAGGCTTTCTACCATTTTCAATCCAGCTGGATAGAGCAGTTAGGTGAATTAGAAACTCAAGTTCTGTGAGAATGCCCTACCTCGACATGACCTCCTGGGCTCTGGTTAGTTACACAGAAACATTTCTGTAGGTTGAGGAAAAGTTCCTTCATCTAATCATCTAAAGCTGCTTACAACTGTGTTCTTAATTGTGCCTGAGCTTGGCCTGTCAGCTGACAAGTGGAGCAACAGCTAGTAGAGGTGAACTTGTTCTTCCTTCTCTTGCAGTCAACAAATGTCTTGAGAGCTAAAATTCTGACCTGGTCTGCAAGGTAAATGGGGAAAGCCAGCTATCACCTTTCCAGTAATTTCTGAGCTGTGTGGTGCTGCTGGGGATTTACAGGCATGGATCTGTGATGGTTCCTACCAGTGCAGTGTGTGCACAGCTTTCTACATAATCAGCAGTTAAGTAGCTCTTTGACTGTTACAGTTATTAGGAAAGGAGAAAAATCACCATGGGGGATTACCTAGCTTAAAGTTATTGCTGATCCACCCGTTTCAAAAGAGCGAAGTTTAGTTTCGGAATTCTCCCCTCTCTTTGCTTCAGCTCTGCCCTCTGCAATTGCTAATACCACTGAAGAGAGATGCATATTTATTTACAGGCTCACAACTGGAAATAAGGTTGCCTTTGCAGAACTGAAGCTGCCCAGAATTCTTTACAGGCATTTGGGCATTCAAAGATTCCTTCCCTTGGAGAATGGGACTGTCTCTATAACATGAGCTAGGAACCTTTGGTCCTCCAGATGTTGCTGTAAAGCTCCCATAATTCCTGGCTATTGCTTATGCTAGTCTGAGCTGGAGCTGGCAAGTGTTGTAGGTCCAGCAACATTTGGCAGACTACAGGCTCCCCAAGTTTGCCATAGAGAAGAAGCAGCTATGGATGCAGCCCACCTTTATCCCAGCTTCAGTTCTATGAAGTTCACCGCCGTTTTCAGTTGAAAGATGAGGAAACATAGGCAAGTCACTCTGCCAGCCTAATGCTGTGACCCTAAACACTAGGAATTAAGCCCAGTAGAACATGGGGGCTTATTTCCAAGCAGTGTTATGGGCTGAAAATCTCTCATAAGTTCATTAGTAACAATGGATAGATGCCAACTGTAAATAATACCATATTAGGCAAGCTTGGACGTTTCAGCTTTTTTTTTTTTTTAGCTTAAGTTGTTAGGCTGGACTAGGGAACAAAAAGTTAAAGCCCATATCAAACATGAGGATATATTTTCCAAAGATAATCAGCTTCTGTAAACCACTATGGTATTTTTTTAAAAAATGGAAAACAGTTTAGACATAAATACTCTCACCAAGGTTCCAATCTGCACTGGGCCTGTCACACCTCCTGTATAAAAAATTTTTCCCACAACTGTCCCATTTCATGAATGGCTTCATATCTGGTATGGTGCCTAGACATTCTTGTGTAAGACCGTCATTTAAGACCTGTCTGAAAATACCAAGTGCTAAAATAAAATTGTACACTGATTCACAGGGCAGAGCTTGTTGAAAGGCAGCATAAACTTTAATTCAAAGCAAACGCGTTGGAGTAAAGTAAATATTAAGGTACAAATACTAATTTGAAACAGGCTCTAGAGATCTTTAAATTTGCCTGTGTATGAGGATATCTTTACACAGGCTGGGCAGAGCCTAATGAATTAGTTTCTACTTGCATGTACAATATGTCCTGCTTTTCCAGCAATAGCAAAAAGTGTGTACATGGAACACATGGATAAAATTTTATATATATATTTGGCCCTGTTCCTTAAGGGGGTTGACTATACTGTTATGTTTGTGAGAGCAGGAGGTACTGTTGAATTGGGCATATGGTGGAACAGTTTTTCTCTGCGTATTAGCCAGAAGGATGTAATTACTAGCCTATTTCCAGTGCCTGCCATCAAGTGATTGCTGCTTTCTTTTCATTCACCGCATAAAGTCTATACGCTTTCTTTGTATTTTAGAACGCTTCCTAAATAAAGCTTAAGCATCCATTCTTAGCATAATCATCTCCTTTTATTAATGAACTACCAATCTGCATACAGCTGTTGCAACAAAGAAATCTGATTAGGGAGAGGTTTGGTACAGTCGGTTGCTGCTTTTCTCTGTGTTTGGCCACGTACAAAGAGTTTGTTTAGTCTCTTATAGTATGTGTGGCGCAAAGGCACATGAATCATTTGTCACCCAAAACTGGACAGTACTATCCTAATCTGTGTAGATATAAACATTTACCATTTTACAAAATAATTCAGCTAGCTTCATCGGAATTTTCTTCTACATTGAAAATCAGTTCACATTAATTTAATAAGCTCTATGGCCTTGGGGGAATATTAATAATTTGCATAAGTAAAAAGTCATGACTTTAGTCCCAAATCTTGGATGTTAACCACAGCCAAAAAGTATCTTAGAAAATCCCTTGATGGTTTCATATATTTGACCATGATACATACCACCAGGTGCTACATTCCCTGGTGACATAAAGTATGTAAGCAAAGATTTCTCCCAAAGATGATGAAGCATCATAAGCTAGAATGAGTGTTCTTCAGTCCAGGTGAAAGGCAGTTAAAAGGAGGTTTACAATTTTTTAAAAAAACACCCACTAACGGTGCCTCAGTCTTATATGAACTTTAGTTTATTGGCTCTCATCCAGTCCACTACTGAGGCAAGACAACTGTTCAGCACATCCACTGCCACTCCTGCAGATATAAAGGAGAAGCAGAGCTGTGTGTTATCAGCATATTGCTGACAACATACTCCAAAACTCCAGATGACCCCACTCAGTGGTTTTATATAGATGTTAAATAGCATGGGGAATAAAATTGAACTCTGAGCAACCCCACATTGAAGGCTCCGTGGGGCCGAAGAGCACTCTCCAAGCGTTACCCTCCCGAAGTAGATTATTCTCTTTTTAGACACCAAAAAGCATTTGATAATGTGGAGAAGCAGCATTTTAATTGTTTCTTGAACCTTTTAAAATTAGCTATTTTAGATGTTGGAATCTGTTTTCAGTAAGCGTCTTTTCAACAATCAGGTGTTTTTTTCTGGTTTCTGTTTTACAGAAGGGCATGTCAAAGTTACTCCTCCTCCTGTTATCATTTGTGCTTTCATTAGAGCCTTTGCCAATTGATACTAGGAAGAACAAGTTGACATTTGCAATATAATGTTATCCCTATTGTTTCTGTGTTACCCGATCCTAAAGCTGATGGGGCTGAGGGGCAAATAAGTTCCAAAATATAAAATACAGTAAGGTTGTGGAAAATTCTGGCTCATTGACTGGAAAAAGAGTAAGTGAATTAGTTTATTGCTTAGAAGGATAGCAGCTATTTATTGTGTAAAATACTTTTTCTTATTTATGAATATTGCCATTCAGGTTAATCTTTCTATCTTGGAAATGTATCTGAAATTGTTTTTGTTTTGTTTTTTAATTTAGATGGGCAAATATGTCTCAACAGCTACTCTAGGAGGTTCTTTATCAAGTTAATAGAGGAGCCTAGGAGTTCTTTATATTTAAATGTACCATCAAGCAGCTGAACTTGCTTCAGTGTATGACTGGTTTCATCCATTTGAAAAGCAGAACATGGTTTATTTTTGTTTTTTAATGACTCAACTTGTTTGCTTTGGTTTCAAAAATGGTTATGGCCTATGATGTGTTAAACCTAGATTCTATTATT
Organism: Podarcis bocagei; assembly: GCF_964188305.1. NCBI lineage: Eukaryota > Metazoa > Chordata > Lepidosauria > Squamata > Lacertidae > Podarcis > Podarcis bocagei. The sequence continues at coordinate 55,713,554 of NC_138127.1, read as the reverse complement.
GCCTTATTTACATTAGCGTTAACTTAGATCATGTTTAAGACTATCATTATTTACTTCTGTTCTATTAAAAAAACCAAGTCACAGAAGTTCTACAAAATCTTTGAAAACATTACAACATGGAAGCACATATTTAACTTTCCTGTACCAGGAGTAATGTAGAACTTGACTGAGGTTGGGGGGCATTCAACAGAACTCCAGATTCAGGAGTGTGTGTTGGCTATAGGTGGCAGTGGTGAGATATCGGGCCGGAATCTCTTTTATCTTAGCAGTACTTCTCAAGCCACTCTTAGAAACCCTGAGTGCTTCTTCCAGTCAGCACAGTTAAAAGAAGCAGTGAAAAACAATAATATTGGATAATAATATTGGATAGTATAATATTGGATAATATCCTTCCTACATCCCTCTCCAAAGCACTGTCATTGGAAGTAAAAAGGATAAGCATTCCTTGGTTGGAAGCTACAATTTTTGTCACCAAAGTGCGTGCCGTCTCACACTTTCTTCCTGCCTACCATTTCCTTTTATGGAGAACTGGGGAAGAGTATCTATTTTTAAATGATTTTCTGTGTCCCTCCGAAGCAGCCTTTCCGAACATGGTGCCTTCCAGACATCTGGCCTGCAACAGCCATCAGTCAGGGTCCATGGTCAGGGATGATGAGAGTTGTAATTAAAACCATTTGGAGAGCACCACATTGTAGAAGTGTCCCTTGAAACTTCAGGAGCGGCCTGGTTCACTCGCTCCGGATGAGGTCTGAATCTCTGGATGTTGGTTTTGTCCAAACTGAATGCATACCCCTAGTTATTCCTGTTCCGGTAAATAACTACTGCAAGAGGAAGATTGAGGCTAGAGTACGAAAAAACTGATCGTATGGTTGCATAGTAATTATTGTATTTCTAATAGGAGCTAATAAAGGTGACTGTTGCATTGTGGACAAGCAATGTCTGTAAGAAAGTTTTCTCCATATGCAGAAGCCATTGTGAAGTGTTGAGAACTGGTGACATGTGTTCTGTCTTGTAGCCATTATGCCCAGGAATAATACTGTGGTATTTATGATGAGGCTTGTAAGCTTTCTCCTGGGGTTCCCAGTTATCTTGCTGTTCCATTTTCAAGGGATGTATGGAGCAGGTACTGGTAGCCACTGGTCTTCAGTTACAACTTTTCCCATCCTGCCTTGTTCTTTGTACTGGTCTAAAGGGTCTTTGTAGATAGGCCCTGTAAAGTTTAACCTTGGGATTTTTAGTTCCATTGAGAATGCTGAAAGTTATATTTATCTACCACACTAGTGGCCACAAAGGGTTCCTTCTGTTAACCTCCAACACAGGTATGTGGAAATTTTGGCCCTCCAGATGTTGGTGAACTACAACTGCCATCAGTTCTAGACAGCATGGCCAATGGACAGAGATGATGGGAGTTTAGCAAAATCTGGAGGGCCAACTGTTCTTTATGCCTACTCTGTGTATAGGAATCTGCTTTTGAAAACTGAGCAACCCTATCTATGGCAAAAAAAACCCCACACCTATCAAAGTACTGCATCATGCTTGCTTAAGACAGCTGAGTAGGTGATATTGTTTTGGAGTGCAGTAAATGAAACAATAATGACAAGCATCAGTATTCACCAATTCTGTTTCTTGCTTCTCCACTAGCTCCATTATTCCTTCTCCTAATAGCCAAGTGTTCTTTAACCTGCTCTCAGAAGATGGTCCATGTAATGTTCCTGACCTTTATGGACCTGGTGAAAGGCAACCTTTGGTGATTCTGAGATGCTTTTATATTATGATATTGTATATGCCTTTTTATTTATTTCCTAAATTTTTATACTACCCTTCATCTGAAGATCACAAGGTTGTTCACAATATAAAAATACAAAATGAGAACACAAAATACACAATAAAACATAAAATCCCCCTCCCACAAAGGCGTTTAAATAGCCATAGGATGTTAATCAGCCAAATGCCTGGTTGAAGAGAACCATTTTTGCCTGGAGTCTAAAGCTATGTAATGAAAGGACCAGGCCAGCCTTCTTGGGGAGGAGAGCATTCCACAAGTGGGGAGCTACCATAGAAAAGACCTGTTCTTGAGTTGCCACTCTATAGACCAGTGTTTCCCAACTGGGGGCCATGACCCTCTGCCCCCCCCCGAATATTCCAGGGGGGGGCACAGGTGAAAATTACGTAAATGGGGGGAGCCACAGCATGAGGCTAGGGGGCCACAGGGGGAAGTGATAAGAAAAGATTTTTATATATATATAAATCCTGATTGGCAGGCTACCTGCTTAAGCACGTAAGGAGGCAACCCACCGGGGGCAGCCTAGAGCTTCTTTTTGCCACATGAATTTTCTTGGAGCAGTCCGTTTGTTTCCAGCGGGAAAGGGCAACCGACTCCCATTTTGACCACTGCTTGTAGCTGCTGCCAGTGCTGGACCAGGTGGCCGCCTGGGCCTGACTCCACAAGGCGGGTGCAATCCACCCCGGCGCCTAGCAGATCAGGGTCTTTGGATGTTGCCGAGGGGTGCAGGGCCCGTCGGGAGCATCAGCCTGGCTCTGCATGGCGGGGGACGAAATCCACCCCAGCGCCTAGCCAAGCAGGGTTGTCTGTTGCTGCTGACTTGCATCTAGTAAATAACTAAGTGTCTGCTCAGAAGAAAGCTGCACTGAGTTCAGTGGGCCTTACTCCCAGGTAAAGGTGTGTGGGGCTATAGCGTTTTATCTAGGCAGCCAGGGCTCCTTCGGATGACAAGATCTTTTTGCATCAGGTCAGTGAGGACCGCTTGTTTTTAAAATTCTCCTATATATGCAGAACTCCCTGTGCGCCTTTTGCAGACCCTTCACGTGTCCCTGTTTTCCAGGGACCAATCCCAGATTTACAGAAGTTCTCCCAGTTTCTGATTTGATCCCAGAATGTCCCACTTTTCCTTAGGACATCTGTTTTCACCAGAGAAATGTTGGAGAGTATGGAATTATTCAACCCCCACAAGCCATCTGAAGGCTGCCCTGAATAGGGAAGTTTTTATAATGTGTTAAATGTTTTATTATGCTTTTACATATCTTGGAAGACACCCAGAGTGGCTGGAGCAACCCAGTCAAGATGGGCGGGGTATAAATAGTAAAATTATTATTATGGAATAGGACATCCTTATTTTCATCAAGAGAAATGTTGGAGGGTGTGCCTTTGGACTGTTATCTGTAGGTTTCCCCCTCTGTGTCAAATCACTGGGGCCAAATAAGTGTTGTTTACTTTTTATAATACATGGAAGATGGATCTCCCTCGGAGGTTCTGGACTCTCCTTCCTTGGAAGTTTCAAAGCAGAGGTTGGATGGCCATCTGTCGTGGATGAGTTTAGCTGAGTTTCCTACGTTGCAGGGGGTTGGACTAGAAATAAGACCCTTCCAGCTCTATGATTTTATGTTTTTCTGCTTCAACAATATTTCATTATGTTCCTATCATTTTATGTATTTTGTATAAATTATAAAAGTTATAACTAAAACATGTTCTGTTTACAAACAAAACAGTAGTTGCTAACTACATTATTAATGTAACATCTAGTTTGACCGTTTTAAAGCACATTTTGGATGGTCTGTATCTGTAGTGGGTTAATCTGTGCATTTATAACTGATTTCTGAGGTTGGAAACATTACTGTTGTATGTATGATTTCAGGTTTAGCAGGTAAAATGATGGAGTAAAAAGTTCAGCTAAGGAGGATGTCTATACTCGGACTCTTAAGGAAATGCATAGGTCTTTTGAACTTTCCTTAGTGGTTTAGTTCAAATTTGCTTTATGTGGGTATTGGTTTTCTCCAGGAAGTGAAAACAATATATGGGAGTTGCAGCTTTTGTGCTCTGTAAGGAGTATGATTATGTGCATTCCTTAAGGAGAGGCTAGAAATAAATCTTATCAGACCTGATTATGTGGGGGTTGGAAGGAGGTTTTCTTAATTGAAACGCCTTTAAGATTTATACTGAGAAATGGTTTGCTAAAGCTTTTGGAATTTGTTAAATCCAGTCACTATACATTTCATGGATATCCTGGGATACACACAGAGAGACCATATTGCTTAAAAATAGCCTTTGTTAAATTGTGGGGAGGTGGGTGTGTGCTTGGAATGAGGATTAGAAAAACCCAAACATTCTTTAACACTTCTCCACTCTTGGTTGATCACACTAAAGATTAGATATTGAGAATGCATAATTTGCATGTATTCCTATAATACATTCTTTTTAATTTAGAATGCTCGGAATAAGGGTTCTGACCACAACTTTCTGATGCTTGAGAGTAATGAAAAACCAGTATGATTTATTTCCTAGTGTTAATCTACAGAGATATAGAACAGGACAAATGCTTGATTAACCCATTGTGCCATATTGTCTAGCATCCACTAACAGCAGATTAGAACCTTTATAGAGAGCAAGCTTATGAATGGATGTTGGCCACCATCTCTAAATGGAGTATTCATGTTTAGATATACTATATCTCTGAGATCCAAATACTAGGTACAAACAAGGGGTGACCTTTACCTTTATACCCTCTTTGTGAGTTCTGTGTTGAAACATTAGGTTGGCCATTATGGAAAACAGAATTCTTGACTAAGTGGGCTTTGACCTGATACAGTAGTGATCATGTTAACTTCTGACCCACTGGGGTCTTCTTATCTTGTGGATTGCAGAAACATAGGTTTCTCATGAACAGCATTAGCTATACAGAAATATGTCAGTTGTCATCATGCTACGTCCACAAACCACTCTCTGCTCATTTTCTGCTTCAACCATGCTCTTTTAAAAGAGGCAACATAACAGTATAGGGAGAATAATTAGCATGCTTTTACCTCTTTAAAAACCCAGAATAACTACAACTCTTAATATACCAAGGAGACCTGTGTTGTAATTTAAAAGCCTTCCCTTAATGTGGTCAATTCATTGCCCTAATTCTAAAGGGATGTTAATTAAGATGTCAGGCTTCATACTAATAGTAGCCCTGGCTTAGCATAACACTATGCACTGGAAGAATGAACACTAAAATGTCATTTTACTTAAACTAAAAAGCTCAGTCAAAGCCAGGAGCTGCAAAGCAAGTAGAACACTCAGGATAATGTCTGGCAAATTACCTTGATGGACCAGCATCTTGAAATATTTGTAGCGCTTATGCGTTTGAACACTATGGTGATTTTATTTTTAAAAATTGTTTACTAGCACATAGCATCTTGTATACGCTTCAAATCCTGAACCACAGTTCTAAAATCTGTTATACAAATCACAGTGCACACTGGCTCTGTTTTCATATCCATTACTTTAATTTCTCTTCTAGGTCAATGTCCGAGTTACCACTATGGATGCAGAGCTGGAGTTTGCCATCCAGCCTAACACAACAGGCAAACAGCTGTTTGACCAGGTCAGTATATAGTGTGTAAGTTTTCATCAAAGTTTTCTGCAGGGAGGGTGGATCACCTGATACTTTCTCCTTTGCTCAAGGAACCATGCACTGGGTGGCATGTTGCAGATCTGCCTCTGTACAAATCAGCAATAGAAAGCTGGTGTTCCTTTAAAAATCTTAAGTTTGCATGTGCCTGAAATCCTTAAAGAGAGGTAAAGGGATTTTCCACCTACTCTTCTGGACATAAAGAAAAGGGAGAAAACCCCAGCACTCTGGGTCTGTCAAGTAAAGTTGTTAGATCAAAATTTAATCAGTAAAGGAATATAGCAAAAAGTACTATGTGTTCTGTGACCTTGCTGCGATTTAGAAAAAAAGGAAATCTGTAGTCCTCATTGAAGCTGTATTGCTCAGGTGTGAGGGGAAAGCCATTCACTTCCAAAATGGGTAGGAAAACATTGTGTCAACATTGTTTATTTGCTACACACACACACACACACACACAACTTTGTAATGTAACAGTACTCAGTTAATAAATGTTTTTAGATTAATTGGCTGCTAATAAATTATTTCTAGGGTTCAAGTACAGGTTCTGTTATATTGAATCAACATGAGTAATTGTAGAAGTGTGTATTAATCATACTTAAACTGCTCAGCACCTGTCACTGCTGTGGGATTACCAAATGGGGAGAAGAAAATACCCTGTATTAAAGGGGATGTGGTAATGACTTAATGGAGCGTATCCCAAAGAATATTGGAAAGGATTTAATATGGTCAATCTGTATACTTTGGAAATGGGCTTCCATTTTGTCATTTCTGCTAAGTAAAGGTCACCACAGAATTTGCAACAGGAAAGCTATGCTATTCTGCCTTACTAGTTCCTTAAGGTTTATAAGATACACTGTGTCTTTAAGGGATTTGTCTGTTATTGGTGGCTGCTGTAAGAAAAATGAAAGACAATTGGGAATGATCAATAGAGTGTAAACATTCGTAGATAGGATAGATAGTCCATTCACCTTATTACAGTGATTGAATACAGGTGTGGGTAATATTCCACCTGCATCCAGTTTGCCATTTATATTGATATCCTCAGGCAGAGAGGCAATGACTGCAAGGCATTTGACCTATGCACATGTGGGCCTTTGGGTTAGAGACTATAATAAACTGTGTAGTGCAGCAGAGGGTCTGTATATTTCTATTGTGAAGTCAGAGAAAATTGTACAGCGCTACAAAGAATAAAATCCAGTTTTCCTCTTAATATATCTTGCAAATTACTATTTTATTATATTTTTTACAACCAAGGAGGGAAAGCAATATTGCACCATCCATAGCTGTATATTAACTACAGTAAAGTTTTAACAATTTTTTGAAGTTGTGAATAGGGAGGGAAAGAGGGTTTTGTTAATAAATAACAAATATAAGAGGTTAGCAGTCACTTTTCTGCCAGCGATTTAACTCTTTCACAAGGTTTATGTAAGAATATAGGATTCGAGAATTTAGCAAGTTTTTCTTATGTAGAAAGGAAAGGCAGCATGTTGTGGGGTGTCAGTTCTGTGCATTTTATGAGGGAAATCATTACTATTATTAAATAACGTTGGAGGCTGTCAGTGCCACCATTTCTCTCTGTCTAGGCTAGGAAGCTGACCAGGTAGTGCCAGCAGCCTGCTTAATGCCGAGAAGTGCAAGGCAGCATTGTTTACAGGAATGGCAGATCGATAGTGGAATAACCCTCCTGGGTCAGAGGAAGGTTCATCAGTTCCCACATTCTGTCTCCCAGGGATGTAGAGCATGTGTCACATTGAGCGTCCTCACCTCAGGACCTGACATTTGGATGTAAATTGCTTCCATACAACCGAGATTCCTTTTAACAGCTAGTTTATTTAAAAGTAAACTATCAGGAATTGCCTTTTCTAGTGTGGTAATTAATTCCATGTTAGGTTTTGGATGGGAGAAAAAAACTTTATTTTGTCTGACCTGAACCTACTGCGAATCAGTGCCTTTGGATTTCTGTGTTTGTGTGTGTGTGTATGAGAGAGAGAGAGAGATTTTCTAAACAAACAAGTAAAGCCCCAATGTTTTAATAAGGGAAATGTCCTAAGGCCTTGCCAGTGACCCAACTGCAGCCCTGTACCCACACAACCCTGACCCTGCATTTAAAAATAAGGTATTCTAGAACAGATGTCTGTGGAGGCCTGACGAGACTTCTCTCTGTAGAAATGATGCAACATCTCCTCTCATTTGCCAGTATGTACAACCAGAACATAGTCGCTTTCCCTCCATAAAAGGGTCTCTTTCTTGGCTTTTTCCTTCTACACCATCACTGTGCCTTACGTAGGTATTTTCAGGATTTGGGTAGTATCACTCTGTTTCTGCTGTTAGTAACATCAGTTAGCCTGGAAACCTTGCCCGCCCCGCTAAAGATGTTGGGAGCAGCAGAGTGGGGATGAAGATATATGAACAGGCCTCAATTCCCAAACAAAGTGTAATAAATGGAAAAAAGATTAAGTACCACTGCCCTAAAGGGGGCAGATCTCCGAGGAAGTTGTCCTACAAGTGTTTGCCCCTTTGATCCATATTCATAACGAAGTTTATGCTGTCGGTTCATCCAGTGTGTTTAAAGCAATTATAGTGTTCATTAAATAATTTATCAGATCTGGAAAGAGCCAGACAACCCATGGTCCAGAAAGTCTCGCTAATTATGCTCAAGCTGTACTGGAGAATAGATTTAAACACAGCCCTGCAGAACATAAATTAACTTAGATTGGTACATTACTGAGGCTGAATACTGCAGTTTCCCTTGGTTGCAAAACTAGTTCTGAATGCATGAGACTCTCCTAGAATATATAATTCCAAATGTTCATTTTATCTCTGGCACTGTTTTAGAGTGTGTGTTTTCTCCTACATTCAGTGCTTTTTACTGGCTTTGAAGATTGTATTGATAGGGATTCACATTGCCACCCTTTATTTCCTTGCCAGAAATATTTTGAGCAAATTCCATTTGTTGTTTCCTTTAAAATGTTTTGAGTATCAGAGTTGTGAAGCAACAAATCTGCACTATACTTTGCAAATCTGAGTGGCATTCCTCTCCCACTATGTGTTCTGTACTCTTAATCTCAAGATTTTCCATAGCACGTAGTAAAGATTTGAAACTTTTCCAGGTGAAATATGGAATGCTGAGAGAATTATGTGATAGAATTGTAATTAAACAGTGGTGCAAAATTTTTGTGTTACTTCACCTAATTCTTGGGCATATTTTTGGGAGTGAGTCATTTTATTTTGTTTTGACACTTGGTTTAAAATAGTATTTGCATTTCAACTATTTCAGTAAGCAAACTGAGGTTACATGAGGCTGGAAATTTTACTTAATTCCAAAATGTCAAAACAATTCATTTTCTCTGATGCATTTCCAGACAGTAAAAGCATAGTCTTGAGAGTTGGTCTTGTCTTTAAATAGGGCATCTTACTTTTATCTTTTTGTAAACTCTTCCTTGATTTCCATTTTGTCTCCCATTACTTGTCATTGATTTAATCTATTAGATTATCTGTCACTAATAATCTAATGCAGTTGAAGGAGACAATCCCCACAGAGTGTTAATTAAAGGCAAATGGCATAAATATGTCAATTGGCTATCAGGGCAACTAGTAGATCACAGTAAGAGTAAATCACTGCAGAAGGAATGCCATTTTAACACATGGCTAGCTTTATGCTACTTTTAATCACTGTTACTATTTTATTATTGAAAATCACCCTGAAAAGATATATTTATAAAAATATGTGTGTGGTATAGAAAATTATTAATGGGGAAGTCTTTGACACCTTAAAGCATCCTCCATCCCACAAAGCAGATGCTGCTACTTCATTTGTTTTTTTAAAAATTTGTAGTATTGTAGTTTTCTTTTTTAAAAAAAATCTTATGGGATTGCTTTTGACGGGAGAGCAATTACAGTTTTGCATGAGCTAATAGTTGTTACACTTGGCCGCTCATCTTGTTTAAATTCCAATATCAGAATTAATTACAGGAAGCTTTTACAGCTTTCAAGCAGCTTTGCAGTTTTTATTAAGGAAGGATCACATTTCAGAGATACAGTTCCTCCTAGCTGAGCCTTCTTTCTCTATCTGGGTCTCTTTGAACCCTGAGACTCTTCTTAAGAGAGGCATCTAGTTATGCTATTACTGATGAGACTGCACCAAGCAGCTCTTAAATTTTGGAGTGCTTAAAAAAAAGAAAGAGCTGTAAATACCTATTGGTTTCATTGTCTGTTTTGCACACTGATTAATCTGACCTCTGATAATATGAGGCAGCAGGCAACTGATCAGCATGTCCTTTGTTCAGCCTTTCAAACCAGCGTTTTTACACGGAAAAAACCTTACCAAGCATTTGCCACATTCTCCTCTCAGCCTTTTGTTTCTTCCCTGTATTGAATGGGATCAAATTCCATGGGATCAAGTAGTCCTGGCAAAACTGGCTTTTAGAGGGTCTTGAAATTTGCATCTTTTTCAGAGGTTGGCAGACCACATATTCAGGCTTACGTGCTATGGCAAGAGACTTAGAAAACATAGGTGTTTGACCTTTTTATTTTAACTCTTCTGGCCTCCCTTCTTCTCATCTTTTAGGTGGTGAAGACGATAGGCTTACGCGAAGTCTGGTACTTTGGTCTTCAGTATGTGGATAACAAAGGATTCCCAACCTGGCTGAAGCTTGACAAAAAGGTAAATGAAATGAACTGAAATGGAAAATACAGCCACAGCTGTGCACTAGCCGCCTTAGCTGCATCTCTTCATTACTTTATTATACAAGAAGGGCACACAGATAATATTGAGAGTATGAACTTGGTCAATATTAGTCTGCAATGGGACTTACAGTACAATGAGACATTCGGTTGGGCCTGGCAGACACTAGGGAGCCATCTACATCAGGAGTTCAATCCAGTAAGCCCAGCAATTGCTGTGGTGACTTCCAGAGGTTAAAATGCTTAGTATGGGAAACTCCATTTAAGAAAAAAGAGGTGCAGTGTTAAAACTATTCAGTCCTCTGGTGACTAACGGCCTGGCAAACAAGAGTTCTTGCTTAATTTCTGAATACTGACTGTTTGTACATAGTCTAGTCTCAGCTTGTCTGTTGCCTACTCCAAATAGCTGGCTATTGTGTTTATTTCAATTAGCGGAACTTCTCGGTATACATTGCTTAATCTCTGCAGGACTGGTTGCCAAATTGCCTGGAATAAATTGTTCTCGCAGATTAGTGAATTACCATGTGGAGACTAGTATAGACCTATTCCTTGTTTTAAAGCCTTCAGGATTTTTAAATAAAACAAGCCATGTGTGTGCCTGTGTTGTCATAGCTTTCTCTTTTCCAGCTTACGGTTGCTATTATGGCTGATGCTTTGGTGAAAAACATGATAGCATTGTACTGCAGTTCTGTTCTGTCTGAGATAATTTATTCCTCTTGCCATCCTAGCAAACATTCAGCATGAGCTGTACATAATATTGATATACCTTAGGAATGCTGATGCACTAGTAATTTGGTCTGGCATTGTATAATGAGCAAAGTGGCTGAAAGCATGCACTCATTACTTCATCACACATCTAAGCATCTATTTATTTAATAAATTATGCTCCGTTTTTTCACCATGCATCTCAAAGCTGCTTAAGAAAAGGCAAAATACATCGTTGCATCCAGATAGTTACTATGAGGCTGCCCTTTGACTTAAATAAATGAAGAGCCCCGATCGAAAGTAGCACCAAAGAATGGAGTACAAAGAAGGATGTGAAGAGCAAAATCGCCTCTTGGCAAGTGGGAAGCCTTATGGTCACAGTGCTAAGGACAGTGTTCAACTGAATAATTGTGTGAGTAGAATGACACCTGCTTGTGCTACTGGACTCCACCACCACTGTCACCCCATGCCGTCCTCAGTTATACTCCAAAGGGATAGGGGAAACCACAGAACAAATTTAGGATGGGTGTGGAGTAAGGGGAGGAGTCCTGTTGTGCAAGCAGAAGTTTTTCGTCTCACACAAGGAGCCATTTCGAGTTTCTATGCAACTCTAAGGCTGACAACCAAAAGACTTAACTTTGAATAATGTGTTCAGAAATGTTAATAGTCAACAATAATTTGCTAACATTCAATTGTGTTTTGACATGCTGCTCATGTTTTGCTGCTGCTCCCTCCTTGCCCCCTCTCCATTTCAGGTCTCTGCTCAAGAGGTCAGGAAAGAGAACCCTCTGCAGTTCAAATTCCGTGCCAAGTTCTACCCTGAAGATGTATCTGAGGAGCTGATCCAGGACATCACACAGAAGCTGTTCTTCCTGCAGGTGAAAGAAGGAATCCTTAGTGATGAAATCTATTGCCCACCTGAAACTGCAGTCCTCCTTGGGTCTTACGCTGTGCAAGCCAAATATGGAGACTACAATAAAGAGCTGCACAAGCCTGGATACCTCAGTTCTGAACGCCTCATTCCCCAAAGGTGAGAACGTCTCATGGAGAACTTAGGGACAGGGCTTCTCTGGGGAATTTTAAGTGCATTCTTTAAAACTTAGACGTGCACAAGTTTAAACTAGAGCTTACAACTTTCTCACCTCATGGGTTTCCTTTTTTTGTTTTTTGTATATTTAGAGTAATGGACCAACATAAACTCTCTAGAGAACAGTGGGAAGAACGGATCCAGGTCTGGCATGCTGAACATGGTGGAATGCTCAAGTGAGTTATGGCACTGAAGGGGTCTGTCTGTTTTCTTGAGCCCACATTTTGCATTCCCATTCCTCACCAGCTCTTAGATGAAAGGTAACCCTGTAGCAAAGAACTTTAACAGGTTCTTTACATATATCTTGCTCTGGCCCGTCATCTTCTCTGCATTCCTGATAATTAATTGTCCGTTGATGTATGTAGAAATTCCCGTGCTGGGCACAATGTGTGGGTGAAGCACAACATGATAGACTGGAATTTTTGAAATGCTCTTGAAAGTACACAGGTGGGGCTACATTCAATGAGTGTGTAAGCAAACATGTGTAGTGTTCAACAAGTGTAGTGTCTATGTACCTGTGCATACAATAGAGATGAGTTGTACAAATCAGCAACTGTACACTCCTCCACCCAAACACTTGCACGTGTGTACAGGTAGTTTGTATCTGTTCAGTGTAACTTCTGAACAAGCTTATAGGCAAAAGCTTTAGAGGATTAGCAAAGCTGGAAGTTTATTTATGGAGTATTTCTATTGTACCATATCATAAAATATCAGGGTGGTGTACAAAAATAAAAAAGCAATTAAAAGCGATAGAAAAAATAATTGTGGCGAGTGGCTAGTTAAAAAGCTGTGAAGGCCTGTTGGCATAAAGATGTCTTCAAGGGATGCCTGGAAATCTAAAGGGAAGGATGGCAGCCCATCACGGCTGGAAGCATGGCATCCACAGCATGGCATCACCTCCTGTTACCCCAATGAGTGCATTTATTTTCCCACTGGCACAAAGGTTTTGCATCAGTCTTAAGAGAAACATCATCTAACATTTCCTACGTATGATTTCCTTGTCAACCAGAGAGAATGCCATGCTGGAATACCTGAAGATTGCCCAGGATCTGGAGATGTATGGAATCAACTACTTTGAAATCAAGAATAAGAAAGGGACTGATCTCTGGCTGGGAGTAGATGCACTTGGGCTGAACATTTATGAGAAGGACGACAAGTAAGCGGATGTTTTATTATTCCTTTGAGGTTGAAGAGCAGGCATTAGTGCCAGAGAATTCTCTCGTTATCTGTGCTTTGTATTTTTATGGCAGCCTTATCAAAGCAAGTCACCTTGGTTTGCTGAATGCGGTTGTGCTGGGAAACACATGGCCCCAAAGTGACTTGCCTTTACTATCTCCAAACTGCGACCTGTTTTCCCCTTACTCTGTTTTCCCCTTAACTCGTATACTAGCCCTTTAGAAGGGCAGGCAGGGGTCAAACGGAAGAATCCATTATATGGTGTAAAGGTAAGCCATATATCAGATCCTAATGATAGGGCTGGCAGAAACTTGGATCCAACTTCATCAAAACATTGTGCACAAGCAGAATTAATTGGGAGGAATTCAACATTGCACTTTGGCAATCATTCTGTCAGGGCAATCATTTTGGCTTGTCAGATGGAATGATTCCCCCTTCACCTTCTCCTGATCCCCCAGAGCCAAATTTGAGGGGTGGGGAGAAGGGGGAAAGCCCCATTGTGAAAATTAAGTTATTGCATTCATTAGTTGAATCCTGCCCATTATCTCTTAACTGATCGCTGGTAGGTGTCTACCAACATCTGAAGCAGACAGGACTCTAGGGCCATTCAGAGCCAATATACAATATATTCAAGTTGGAGAGAGCACTTTAACTCACTTTTGTTAGTGGCTGGCTCCAGCCGTGAGCCATTTGTGTGCACCTGTCCTTAGATGGCTAGGTTGGAGTCAAACTGGAAGCAAAATTAGGTTGTGTCCTCTGCCATACACAAATTTGTAGCTGATTCTCTTTCATTAGGTAGCTGTGAGATCTCTAGTTTTGGAAGAAGGGTGGGGAAACAGCAGACTGGTACTCGGGGAGCAAGAGAGAAGAAACTTAATGGGGACAAAATGTAAAAGAAAACTAGTCCTATTCACAATAAAAAAATTCCTTCCAGTAGCACCTTAAAGACCAACTAAGTTCTTGGTATGAGCTTTCGTGTGCATGCACACTTCTTCAGATACACACGAAAGCTCATACCAAGAACTAACTTAGTTGGTCTTTAAGGTGCTACTGGAAGGAATTTTTTTATTTTGACTATGGCAGACCAACACGGCTACCTACCTGTACTAGTCCTATTCACGTGCAGCAGAATTAAAGGATATGAGCTTGGAAGAATCTGAAATAAAGAACATACCTTTTTGCCAGTACTAACTTTGCTTTGTCCTCTCTGTTCAAGGTAAACCATAAGCCCATATAACTAGAGATGTTCAAGCAGTTTATGGAAATAGGATAGAATAGGTCTTCATGTTGATTTTAAATGAATTAGTCTTGGGATGTTAGAGTAGGAGAGAGATTTTTCTGAAATGCTAAGGTGCACCATCACCCAGAAAACAAGGAGTGTCACTCTAGGTATTGCATGAGTGAAACTACTTCTAGTTTTAGTGTAGCCATAGTCATTCAAACAGGTTTTGCAAGCTATCGACGCTTCAGAAAGGAAACTTTGCCTCTGAAGGAAAATCAGGGGAGGGGCAAACATGCATAGCAAAGTAAGCGCTGGGACACCTGAAAATTAACTCATAACCTTCATGATATGAAGAGGCTGGAGCCCACCCTCTCTGTTTATGCAGTTAGATGTCTGTTTGCTTAAATGAATTGGAGCTGGGTTGCACGTGAAGGGCTGTAGGTAGGAATGGCCGGATAGGAAAAAAGAGAAGGGGCCCCTGCACATTTTATTAGTTGTTTAGAGCAACCTTCTCCAACCTGGTGCACTTAACATATTTTGGACTACAACATTTGGAAGGCAACAAGTTGGGGGAAGTCTGGTGTAGAAAAGGAATTTCAGCAGGTTTAGCTTGCATAGCTTGTCATGCCTGTTGGAATTTCCTCTTCTACACAACTGTGTCTGAACCCAGTCTTTCTTTTTTTTCTTTCCTTTTTTGCATCTGGCCACCTTAGCTGCAGGGCAGAATAGGGCAGAACCACACCTGTGGTTAATAGAGCTTAACATATAAATATTAGTGCCACTGCTTTTCATAATGAAAACAAAATTATAGTTTTTCTGCACGTAATTATTGTGTTGGTGTTTTAAAGTGGCAGACAGAAGGGATACATTAAATTTTAGTGTTACGGTTATAATTTTATAGATTGTCCTTCTAGAGATGGGATTGAACAGAGGGAGCATTTTGACACCTTTCATCATAAGAGATGTGCAATACATATAAAGTAAATGGGTATCAACATATTGAGTGGATTTTAATAGTTTGCTTTGCTTTAAAGCAGAAATTGTGATAGTCTGCCATTAACTGGAAGCGAATTTTTGACATGAATAAAACCTGTATAGAAATGAATTGATGGGCAAGGTGCAACTAAACTTCAATAAGATAGTTTCTTTGGTTCTTTTCAATCCGCTTATATCAGAAGGACAGGAAATTTAGGATGGTTGAACACACAGCAACCCCAGAAAAAATAATGCATTGAAGCACCAGTGAATAAGCACTAAAAAAAGAGGATGCAGATTTACATAAAGTTTGCTATGCAAATTTGCATAAATATACTTTGAGAAATAATTATCTCTCACCCTAACGGGGAACAAGACTATGGCCATGTGACCTGCATGTTCTGCAGGTGTGAACTCTCCATGGGCAAATTCAAAGCGACTGTTGCTGCTCACCCTTCGTATGGTTATTTATATTTTCACCAGATTTGGACTGGACAGCCTTTCAAACAGAGGACTGTCCTCCCTAAAGTAGGACACATGGCTGCCCAACTGTCCCAAAAGGCAAAAATCAAAAGTCACAAAAACCAGGCAAAAGTCAACCACCACAAAATACCCAAACAATAGCACCTCTCAAGAAACAGGCAAATCTCCACCCGCGAAGGGGGAAAGGAATACATATACCCCACTCAGAAAGGCCGCACACAAGTGTGCATACTCACAACAAAACAAAAAGCATTCTGCACACAATCCCCCAAGCAAGCACCAGTAGGATCCCTTTTCTTAATAATAATAATAAAAAGGTGACCAGCCCCTCCATTCCTTTGTTGAGAGGAAGTCTTTGGTCTTAACCTGAGCCCCAGAGGTATTCCGAGGAAAGGAGATGAAGAGGGAAAGAGGCTGAAGTTCTGAACTTCTGTTTTCTAGCCAGCCCAGCACTGCTCAAGTTAAAAGAAGAAAAAGAAAAAAGGGAGGGGCAAGGGACCGCCAGCTGAGGGTGACATAATATCTGTGGGGCCCCAGATCTAAGAAAAATCAATACCTAGGTTTAGAACTACATGCCCCAGCCCTGAGATTAAATTGAAAAATGGTTTGCTTTTCCGTAATGCTTGTGTATATAGGACCAAACCCGACAGTAATGATGCTGTAGGGATCTGACCCTTTTTATATTTAGCATAGTCACATTCAAGACAATTTATGTATAGAATCAATGTATCTTCTTAAAAAACAAAACCATAATAATTTTTGTGCTTGCAGATTAACTCCCAAGATTGGCTTCCCTTGGAGTGAGATCAGAAACATCTCTTTCAATGACAAGAAGTTTGTCATAAAACCAATTGACAAGAAAGCCCCAGTAAGTATTGCCGATGACGAGTATTCCTGCCAAATCGAGAATGTTAACTTCCATCTTTACTCTGATCTTTTTATGCTAATAGCTCAGTTGTGGATTGTATGTGTCAGCAATCCACCAGTACTTCAGCTCATAGGTATTAAATTCCTTATTAAAGGATCAAGAAAAGAAATGGTGGCATAAAAAGTAACATTGACCTAATAGAAAATTATTGCCGTTCAGTTGTGTCCCCTCCCCCTTTTAGTATTTTCTCCAAAATGTTCTTTGTGACCTTAATCTGTAGTACTTCAGAGACCACAGGAGCAATGACTCATTAACTCTTCCCAGCAACAACTCAGATTACTGTTTCCTGTATCTGATGGAAAGATTTCCTCCTGAGGCTTCTAAATATCTCACCCCATAGACCACTTGCTGTAAATAATTTCTATTTGCTAATTGCCTCCCCCCCCCCCCCGTAAATACCCCTCCAATGGATTGGTGAGAGGGCTTGGTGAGTGAAGTTGCCTCCCCTCCAGACTCTCGCTGCTTCGTTGCACTGAAAGCCTTTATTTCCATGAGATAAATCTGGTTGGTGACAATTCATGAAATGCTCCTTTATTCTTGTGTGCATAAGCTTTCCATGCCAGATAGTTGTTCATTATGTGGTAATTTATATACAAAATATTTGTGAATCTTGGGCATAGCCGGTCTTCTACAAACTGGGATGCACTTTTAAAATGAGATTTTTCATGAGGTTATTACAGAAATTAGTGTAGCCCAGGGAAGGGCATTGTGTCTATACTTAAAAATTTTGAACACACAAAATGCTTCACAGTCTTTGACTTTGATACGCAGTGAGTACTAGCAAGGTTCTCCTGTTGGCAATTGTAGAGGGCAGTGGATCCACAACCCATATGGATCTTGGGAAAGTGGGTCCAGAAATTCAAGGGTTCTCATTCCTTTACTTAAAAAGAACTGCTATTAAAAGTCAATTTCATACACAGTAATCTGCATAAAAGGATACTCTCTCAAATGAAATGCACACGTCTTTATAGCCATGATCAAAGCTCAATGAATGTCTTTTCTCATGAGCATAGTAGTCTGTGAAAACCTTGGTAACAAAAGAACTCTCAACCACTACTGCACTATTTATCCTATTAGGAGTGGGAATTGAGAAGCTGTATAGGCATCCAGTTCAGAGAAACACTGAAGACATGGTGACCTTTGTGCTTTTAAAAGAAACATACACTGCTTTGGATGATTAAGGCATACCTTCTGTTAAGCTAATAGAAGCTTGGAATTACCGTATTTTTCGTCCTATAGGATGCACCGGCCCATAGGACGCACCTCATTTGGGAGGGGGATGAATAAAAAAAAAAATCCCCCCCCCAGCCACGGCTGCAGCCCTAAGCCTTGCGCACACCTGCCCGAAGCACGGGGCGCACTCCGGAGGGCGCCTCGGGCTGCAGGCTGCCGCCCCAAGCCTTGCGCGCCCGGCGGGACCTCCCGCCGGGCGCGCAAGGCTTGCGGACACACGCCCGAAGCACGGGGTGCCCTCCGGAGGGCGCCCCGTGCTTCAGGCTTCAGGCTGCTGCCCGCAAGCCTTGTGAGCCCGCGGGAACTCCCGCCGGGCTTGCAAGGCTTGCGGATAGCTTCCTGAAGCCTGGAGAGCTAGAGGCATCGGTGCGCACTGACCCCTTTCACTTTCCAGGCTTCAGCAAAAGCCTGCATTCGCCCCATAGGACGCACACACATTTCCCCTTCATTTTTGGAGGGGAAAAGTGCATCCTATGGGGCGAAAAATAAGGTATTAGGGAACTAAGAGCCATTGAGGTGTAGGAATTGGACTGAGGAAGTTGAACTGCAAGTACTTAGCTCAGCTCTAAACAAACATGACTTGCCCCAAGTCGCTATCTACCTCAGCCTAAACTGCCTCACAAGGCTGTTAGGCTAAAGGGGGATTTTAATTCTCATTGCTGTGAGGTCCTGACATACAAGTATGATAAAAAGCAAGAAAATGTAACTTTGCAGTTCAGTAGAACTGGCAAGATGCAGGTTTGTGCCAAGTTTACTTTGGTGAAACAGCAGTGAAGTAACATGTTTCAATAAAAACGCAGTGTTGGCAAAAAATAAATGTGATAAAAGTTATCTCCAAAGTATTGGACACCATTTTGTTTAAACATTTTTCATAGCTTTGAAGTACACAGTCAGGAAAAAGGCAAAGTAGTAGTAGTAGTATTAATAAATAATAATAATTAATAATAAACACTGTTTTAAAGCTGACTGCTTGGAGAAGTGGAATATTTGTTTCCTCTGCCACATGAATGGTTTTGTCCAGTTATTTGACAAAATGCTCTCATTTGAGTCTACATCCCATGCTGAGTATATTAATTGGTGCAGTATATCACTTCAGATTAATAGGAAGATTAAAGTATACATCTCACTGACACACTTAAAAACGAAGTGTCATAGACACTTTTATTGTACTGTTTTTCTTAACTTTAAATTCCATTTCCATAGTACCATCAAAATCTCTAGTCTGCGTTTGCTTCCCCTATGTTCTTTTTTCTCTTCTCTCAATATTTGGGCCTTGGCTCATCATTCTAAAGCGACACACCATGTGTAAGTTTCAGGAAAAGAACAAGGCCCCATACAATTAAAACACATAAGCTGTTGTAATAGGATGCTGCTGCCTGTGTTTTCCATAACAAAGAACTAAGGACTGAGTGAGTGGGGAAGATGAGAATGCTTGTGGGAAGCCCAAGTAGATGATGTTGTTTTTTTACTTACTTTCCCCCCCTTCCTCCTTCTGCCAGGACTTTGTGTTTTATGCTCCTCGTCTAAGAATTAACAAGAGGATCCTGCAGCTGTGCATGGGAAATCACGAGCTGTACATGCGGCGTAGGAAACCTGACACCATTGAGGTCCAACAGATGAAGGCCCAGGCCCGTGAAGAGAAGCACCAGAAGCAGCTAGAAAGGTACTCATGGTGGTGGAGGACAGTGGTGGGAAGGGTGTGGTTCACTTGAATGGAGAAAGTGGCTGGGCCTAATGTGTTGTCTTCAATAAAACTTGGCAGAGGTAGAGATTGGTGGTGAGGGTAAAATGCCACCACTGCAAGGGTAGAAATCTAGAGAACTCAGTTTTTCTTGCTAAATGTAGGCATGCACACTTAGCTGAGAAGAGGCGACATAAAGCAATAGGCCACTATTTAAAGAAATTGTTGTATGCTTTATTTTGCAAACTGCCTTAGGTGCCTTTACAAAAAGGCCATATATAAATGCAACAAATGACTATGAAAGTAAATAATATTGGATCACAATAGAACTGTGACGTCCAGCATTTTGTATCCCATATCAAAATGCTCCAGAGATCCATCTTAATCAATCTTAACCACTATAATGCAGTAATATGGCAACTAAGCAGAACCAAACCAGGGAACTCATACTCCTGGAATCTCTATCCTTCCTCCTTTATGAAGGCTTCTTTGGATAAACGACACTCATTATCAGTTTAGCAATTAACCCTGTAGCATATTCTATGTTGCACTGGTGCTGCCTACCACGCTCCCCCAAATGAACTCAAAGATACATGGAGTCATCCCTATAATGTGATGCCTACCCAGAATGGTGCTAACAGAAGTCATATCAGCAGTGGGTAAATCCTGGTGAGCAGCTAAATTCCCTGATTCTGTCTGGCACAGCTCCATACTTTGTAATTTCTTCCTAGTTTCTTAATTTGAGAGCTTGTGGCACCTGATTGTTGCCGCCTCCCTGGATGCAGCCACAGGAGTGTTTGAATGCCATATTTTCATCAAGCTTCTGTCATTGTAGAAAATCACAGAAAAGAAAAGCTTTTCACCCCAGCACAGGATAGTTGTGTAGGGGTAAGCAGACTTGTAACCTCCAGAGTTTTGAAGCATCTTACTTTTCTATCCGTTACAGACAACAGCTAGAAAATGAAAAGAAGAAGAGGGAGACAATTGAGAAGGAGAAAGAGCAGATGCTAAGGGAGAAGGAAGAACTGATGATGAGACTGCAGGAGTACGAACTGAAGACGCAGAAAGCAGAAAAAGGTACAATTTGCCTTCATTAAACAGGCAACTGGAACCCATGGTTCCACCACTTCCTCACATTCTCAGCCTTGCTTAGACATCCAACATAGCAGTGTGTTGGCACACTATAATACCCTAACAGTGCTGTCGCATGACATTTCGTTGGGTTTCATGATAGAAATATACAAACCAGGATAACATCTAATTCACTAGAGCACAGGAACCACTCTCTTAACGGATGGAAGTTTTATAGGAGCTTCCTTTTAGTCTTTGAATCATTTATTACTTGTGCATATTGCTCCATAAATGCAGCTGGCATTACTGCTATCTACAGTTAGATGGCTGAGCTAAGCAATTTCATAAAAACAACTTCTAAAATCTCTCTCAACTATTAATCAAACTATTTAAAAAATACGGTAGGCGCCTTGTAATCTTGTTTTACGATTATATAGATTATTCAAGATTAGATGTCTGCCATAATAACCCCAGGAAAATGTTATTGAAAACCCAATCTGATGTCCAATACGCATATGTGGCTGTAAAGTTCCTAAAATATCTGCACCCAGTAGTGGCAGTTCAATTGACAGGAAGCTTTTCTCTTTGCCTAAAGGGAAAATGTTAAACTGCCTGCATTGCCGGATGTTTTCTGAGCAGACCAGCTGTGAAATCTGATGCAGTGCACCGTAGTTTCCTTTACACCCTGATCTGGCTGAGCTAATATCTCTGAACAAGATTATGAAATCTAAATGCATAACATCCCACTGGCCTCCCTTTATCCTGTATCAATCCAATGCTTTAGAATCCATACTTTTCCTGCATCCCTGTAAGCAGCATAATGCAAAGCTATACCTATTAAGCTTCAAAGAAGAATGTTTTACATATTGATAAGACCTTGGAATTGTCTTGGCATTCAGAAAGCAAGCTCCTCTTTGCATTTGCAGGTAGAAGACACCGAATTTGCTAAGTATCTTTATAAGGCTGGAGTTTACAGAAACACAACTTTTTATTGTGTGGCTTTTCCCCCCCATTCCAGAGCTCTCAGACCAAATCCAAAAAGCCAGGGAGCTTGAAGATGAAAGGAGAAGGGCTCAGGAGGAAGCTGAGCGTCTAGAGAACGAGCGCTTAGCTGCTCTGCAAGCCAAGGAAGAACTGGAGAGGCAAGCGGCCGACCAGATGAAGAGTCAGGAGCAGCTGGTATGCATCCAAGGCACTTGGGAGATAAACTCTGACAATTATATAAATAGTAGCAAACGAGTTTGGCTGAATGCTACATTTGGGGGGCAAGAAAACGTTATTGACCAAAGCAAAGCAAATCCTACAATATAGGACAAATTAATACATGGCTGAGAGTCTGTATTCCTGAGCAGTGAGTCTTGAGAATGAAATGGGGAAATCAAGATACTGTACAGTATGGACATTTGTTTTTCATGGAATTCGTGTCCTTCCTTGCCACTCAAAGCAAGCATTACAGTAGAGTAATACGGGGAAGCGTTATAACCAGAAGACCAAAACATTCTAGCAGAAAACAAGCCCAGTGTTTAAGAGACAGGACAAAGTGATCTCACAAAACAAATTCCATTTATCTGGGCATTACCGTGGTGAAATCTCCCTCCCTGTTACCTCTAGCTACACATCAGCTGGTAGTGAGATATGCAACAGACCCTAATAGTACATCAGGCCAAAGGGCACCTGTTCTCACAGTGGCCAGCCAGATGTATATAGGAAGCCAGCAAGCAAAATCTGAGTGCCCTCTCACCTGTCCTCCACTGTGATATGCACAGGCATATTGATCATAGCCATTGTTGCTGTTTTTATTAACGTATTATTTACGGCATTTATATGCTGCTCAATCGTTAACATTTCTAGGGGTATGCATAAGAATAAACCATACAGGAGAAAATAAGAATTCATAAAACCAACTAGAAACCTGAAAGGCAACCTTAAAATGTCTGCAGGAATAAGAAAGTCTTTGCCATGTGCCTGTCTAATCTCAGGTGGAAGGGCCCATAACATTAAACACAACTTCTAGTAGTTAAGTTGTGCATCTAAGCTATTGAGGTGCACCTATAGACAACCCCAAAGATACCAGTGATATAAGGGATCAGGCAGGCATTAGGAAATCATGATCCCAGATTGTTAGCTAGTAGACATTCATAGCATTATCTTCTTAAATACATCAAAGTGGGGGGCCCTCTACTTAAGGTTGTCCCTCTCCGGCCAACTGAAGGGCACTGGCAGAATCATATTGGAGATAAATACCCTTCTGGTATTCTAGCTCTAAACCACTTGAGGCTTTAGGGACATAACCAGAATCTTAAATTGAACAGGAGTGGAATAACATGCCTCCCTAGAGCTGGTTCCAGCTAACACTATTACAGTGGCATTTTGTACCTGATTTTTCATCAGGAGAGCAGCGTCATCCAAAATGGATTGCTTCCCTACCTCTAGATCTTACTGACCAATAGTACTTCCATCTTCTCTGGATTATGTTAAAATGCCTTTCTCTCTGTCAAACAGGCTACAGAGCTTGCTGAATACACAGCCAGGATTGCACTGCTGGAAGAGGCAAGGAAACGCAAGGAGAACGAAGTAGAAGAGTGGCAGCACAGGGTAAGTGCTAAGTTTCTTTAGAGCTACGTATCAGTCTGTTTGACCTCCAAGGGTTTAGCAGTTTTAGTCCTGCCTTGGAACTTTCAGTGCCATTAATCTGAGAGTAAGGGCTACACAGTTCTGTAGAACAGTAGTTTTTGCTACTCTTCCAGCCCTAGAAGCGTATGATGGGATTGTGTGGGGGTAGGACCAGATTGTTTACTTAAGATATTTGTATAATGCTTCTGAGGTGCTTGTCTCAAAGTGGTTTGTATAAAAATGTTTAAACAATAAGCATTTGTAAAACTGCTTTATTTATAAAATAGTTTAGAAATAGCCTTTTACAATCCATCTCAAATCAGTGTGTACAAGTTAACATGAAAAAATAGTAAAATCACAGTAATTAACAACAAATGGCCCCCAGGACACCATTCATCCTGAGATTAAACCCCTGAAATGTTTTGAGCGCTGAAAAATGACCCATATGGGTGCTTGCTGGAGCTCCAAGAGAAGGTAGTTCCCTAGGCAGGAGGCACCATAGAGGGGGCCTTCCCCATGGCGGCCATTGGCAGGATTACAATGCAGCTAAGAGAACCTCCAACGGCTGAGCACAATGTTCAGACAGGGAAAAATGGGAGAGAGGCTCTCTTTTAGGTATCCTGATCCTTGGTTTGGGGTTTTAGAAATTAAAACCAAAGCCTTGGTACTTGGGCTGCTAGCTTGTCACCTCTTAGGAGAAGTGTATTATGTCTGTGATAGGGCATTCCACTGAGTTACCTCACTGCAGCCTTCTGCACCACGTGTGGCTTCCAGACCAACCTCGGGCAAAGCCCCACAGAAGAAGAGTGCTCCTCGTTCTGTACCCACTGGAATCCTAGTAAAAAGTATATTGTCTAAATTTTCTTTCTGGTAAATTTCCATTACAATAGGCTATAGAAGCCCAAGAAGATCTTGTAAAAACAAAAGAGGAGCTGCACTTGGTGATGACTGCTCCACCTCCTCCACCCCCACCTGTGTATGAGCCAGTGAACTACCATGTCCATGACAACCTTCAGGATGAAGGAACGGAGTCCTCTGGCTACAGCGCAGAATTCTCCAGTGAAGGGATCTTGGATGATCGTAACGAAGAGAAGAGAATCACTGAAGCCCAAAAGAATGAGCGTGTGCAAAAGCAGCTGAAGGTACGATACAGCTAGATCAGTTTCACATGACTGAGATGAATGCTGCTCTTCATGGTTGATGATTTTGTCCGACATGGGGCTTCAGTCCCAGTGTTTCCATCTAAAACCATACGGTAGCCACTTCATGAAACTGATTGTGTGGATCAGTAGCCCACCCAGTTTGTGCTCAGCAGCATCCATGTTGCCCAAACTATCATATGCAGCTGTCCTGCAGAAGATGCCATGTTCAGTCCCTGGCATCTCCATGCAGGACTAGGAGAGACTTCTGCCTTGAATGCTGGAGAGCTGCTGCCAGCCAGTGTAGACAAACTGAGCTAGATGGACTGAGTGGACTCACTCAGTAGAAGGCAGCTTCCTTTGTTGGTTGTTCTAAAGAGTTGAGAGATGTTTATACAGTGGTGCCTCGCAAGACGAAAATAATTCGTTCCGCGAGTCTTTTGGTCTTGCGATGTTTTTCGTCTTGCGAAGCACTGTCCGTCGCAACTGTGCCTCTTCAAGCGGCTTTTTAAAAAAGGCGCAAGACGTTTTCGTCTTGCGAAGCAAGCCCATAGGGAAATTCGTCTAGCGAAGCAACGCAAAAACGGAAAACCCTTTCGTCTAGCGAGTTTTTCGTCTTGCGAGGCATTCGTCTTGCGGGGCACCACTGTATCTGCTTCTTTCACTGCCCTTGTACTGAATGCTGAACCTGTTAAATGCAGACGCTAATAAATGTACCAGGAAGCTCATATGGAACTGAGGATTCTTCTATTTCATTTAATAATTGTGGGTCGTTATTGTAGGCCTCAGTTGCCTATCTAAGGAAGCCTGGCATGGCTAGGATTGGAAGAAATCCAGAATCTTCTAAATTGCCCGCAGGCTCTTATTTTTCTACACTCCTTTTGTTGTACCACTTCTAGTTGTCCTATTACAAGAAACACCGTGGCAAAGATTTTCATATCCTGGCTTCCAAGCAACAGAAGGACTGAGGAATGATGTTCTGTTTATGGTCTTGTGTGCTACCTCATACTCCCCTAAGTATTTGTATGTCTGTGTAACTCATGTGTTTTAAATATTGCAGACGCTGACTGATGAACTAGCCCAGGCCAGAGATGAGAACAAGAAGACACAAAACGACCTCATTCACACAGAGAATATGCGGCAAGGACGAGACAAGTACAAGACACTGAGGCAGATCCGACAAGGCAACACCAAGCAAAGAATTGACGAGTTTGAAGCTATGTAAATGCATAAGGCAAGACTCTGGGAAAGGCAGGTTTTCAATGCTGACCTTTCTTTCTGAAGGGTCACTGAACAGTCATACCAAAAAAATAAATAATCCCCAAACCCTCACACCTGTCAGATGCTACCTGATTTTAGCTTAATACAACATCAGTTTTAAGCATACAAGGATAGCCACCACAAGGTTTTCAGTCAAGACTTGGTGAAATTTGGTCCTATGCTAGTGCCAAAAGGCTTGTCAGAATTGTTTATTTTCCGTGTTACTATTGTGCTGCTTGTTACACTGCTTGTCTGCACCCATTTCTATAGTGTGGTAGGTATGTCCAGATTGGGGAATCAGCCTACTAGTTTGCTGCACCAGGTTGTTTCTTAAGCAGCACAGACAATTCAGGGTTTTAAAGATCTTCATGGCGTCCATCTCTCCCCCCCCCCCCTTACACTGTTGACATTTCTACAGTGGTGGCAAGTAGTAAGTCTGAGGAAGCTTATTAATTGCACTGTTGTATTGGAGAAGTTCCCACAGTGATCATTCAGAAGCTATGCATTACAGGCACACTTGGATGTTCTTCTTACATAACAGATAGGCAGGGATATTGTTGGCCTTCAATGTTATTGAAGTGTGGTACTCCAGCTTAACCAATCAGCTGTAGTGTAGTATTTATATATACCTATGTTAAAGATGCAAGTGACAGATATAATTCTAGTTTGAAAAGGGAGGATAAAAGTTTTTTGCTTTGTATATTTTGTTACTACTTTCAGACTTAATATGAAAAGAATAATGTAAAAAATAGACAATAATTTCTAGTCTCTGAAGCCAAGGCAGTGTAGGAAACTATTTTGATCTAGAAAACATTTGTAAAGATGATTTTTTTTTTACTTTAAAGCAAATTGTGATAACATGGCTGTGATTCAGTATATACAATTTCACTGTACCTATTTTTTTTTCTAACAAATTTTCTAATTTTTTAAAAATGATATAGTTTCAGACTCCAACCATGAAGGGACTTTGTCAGCTTATTTTCTCTATTAAAGAGAATTTCTATGGATTTCTTCTACCACTGTGTCCATGTTAACTTCCACCCGTGAAACAATCCCACCTCAGGCTTTGGAAATCTGCTAGAATGTCAAGTGAACAATACATTGTTAGCTCTGTTCAACATGTAACTCCCTATGCTGCTTTGTACTCAAAGACGTTTTAACCGTTGTCTCCTGATAACAGTGTTGTGGGATTTGTTTGTGTAATTCACCAACAAATAAAAAAAAATCTGCAAGGCAGCATGTGTTTGAAGTTCTGTGTGATTTCCCGCCCCCCCCCCCATACTTTCTATTCCTGCCATCAAAGATATTTGAAAAATTAATGGATGGTATTGGTAAATAAAACAGCTCATCTAGTCACTCTATAGAAGGAAGTTGAGATCCAGTGTAGTGTAAGTGAATGCCCACGTGTGCAATGGGTTGTCTTCCACATATCCCCATAAGCAGCTCCAGAGGTTCAGACTCTGTGGACCAGATGGGGCGCTTGCAGAGAACTGGAGGTGGGAGAAGAGAAATCAGAAGCTCTATTGTAGATGCTTGTTGTGCAAGCAGACATTCACTGGATGTCTCTTGGAACAGATGAAACAAAGGAAGAACAGAAATCATTGTAGTGATTGTATTATTAATTTATTTTATGACTGTGACTTATCCTGTTTCCCTCACCCTCCATTTTATCACAATAAATTAAGTCCCTTGCATATCTGGTTAAAAGACCCTTAGATTTCCTTAAGACACTAGGGAGCAGATGCGTGTTAGGGTAGATAATACTAAATTAATTGGCTCAATAGTACTGGGAGCTATACAGGGGTACCTTGGTTTATGAACTTAATCCATTCCTAAACTGAGGCACGCTTTCCCTAATGAGGCCTCCTGCCACCAGTGCCTTTCCACCGTTCTTGGACCAAGGTAAAGTTTGCAAACCAGGACACTACCAGTTTTGCAGAGTTCGTAAACCGAATAGTTTGTAAACAGGGCTGTTCTTAAACCAAGGTACCACTGTCTATGGAACTAAGCAAAACACTCTGTGGTATTTTCCAGTTAAAGAAGAAATAAGTGGTTTACAAAAACAACTTTCCAAAAAGGATACATGTGTGTGCTTGTTTCCCCTAGCCCAACTAATTACATGCATAAATAAAATGCCATACATTGGGTTTTTCTTTTACTTCTGTAGATTACAGATACCAATCAAAGATTTATCTCAAACTTTCATTGGAGGTGTTCTGTTCTTTGATGCTGACAAGCAGAAAGAATAGGTTGTCCAGATGCTGACATATTTTGGCTGCAGTTATAGGCGTCATCTCAAGTAATTGGTGCATAGTGCTGCTGAATTTACAGGCATAGCCAGATTGATTTAGGAGAACAAAGTTAAGACTGTCAAAGTAGAATAGAAATATGGAGAAAGAAAAAGGTTTGGGCTGATTATGAGAGAGAGAAGCAGGCAGCAGTGAAAATGAACAAGGGTGTTACAGCAAACATTCTTGCATTGCTTAGTCCTAGCCTTTAGAGTTTGCAAAAACTATTTCATGCAACCATGAAATAGTTCATCAACAGCAGCATTAAATTCCCAGTCTAACCTTGCTATTGCTTGAATTGTGCCAGGAAATCATGCCTGCTGCTCTGGCTAAGATAACCAACTGGTTTCCCAGAGAAATAGGTGAACTCTAAATTTGCAGTTAACATTTGTGGATCTGAGGGTCTTTCACACATGCACAGTCTGACTTGCTGTGAAGCTCCTGACATACACAGAGATCAAGAAAGCTGGTCCCTTCTTGTTCTTTTCATTCATTGTTTACATTTCTTGGGGTTAAAATAACTGGCATACCATACTTGTCTGAGCAGGCAATGACCAATGCTACACATAGCTTTCCATATGTTGTTAAGGAAGAGACATTCAGAATTTAAAGGCAGTAGCATTAGGATACAGTGAAAGTGCTATGTCTGTCCATGTGTCTGGGCTACTGAGCATCTTTTCCCACTGAAGACATGCTTGGGAGGTTGCATCCACTGTACCGGTTGATGTTTCTGGAAACACAAGAAAGGGAAAGTGATTCATCTTGACTTTGTCCATTTAATAGCTCTCGTTTTGTTAAGAAAACCTAACACCTCATGTCCTGATAGAATGCAGTACATGAATTACAATCAAGAATTAGGCAAAGGCTCCTCACATCTTGAGTTTCAATAGATACCATTATGTTTGCAAAACAGAGCATATCTGGGGTGTGAGAGTCAGACCCAGCAGTTTCTTTGTTTATCTTACATGCAAATTTTGGAAGCAGAGCAAAAAGTTCAGTCTACTCTTCCAACTCCCTTTGCAGAGATGTCACATCTATTTATATGTGACAAATAAAACTTTGTGCTTTAAACATGTTTACATTCTACAAAGCCCTTTCCTGAAACCATGTCCTTTGAAGACAGTACATTTGGAACCAGCTCTCTGAATTTTTTTCCTACAAAGTTTTGAGTACTGAGATTCAGGCTGCTTCATGCATTTATCTGGTCAATGGGTCTCTTTTGCATGGTGCAAGTACACAGTGGAAACAACACACCCAGAGCAAGGGTCCTCAATCTTTTAAAATTCCAGGACCAAAATAATGGGAATCCCTGGCACCACAAAATACCATTTTGCCGGAGAAAAAACTGGTGATACTCAGTGAACCAAAATATTCATGCACACTCCAAATAAGCAGAAGAAACGGGCAAACAAAAAGCAAGTTAAACAATAAAAAGCAGCCAAAATACCAGGGACCTCTCCCCCCCCCCTCCAATTAAACAACATGCAATCTGGGGTGTGGAAAGGAAGAGCGTAGGGCAGCTGGAGGCCTGCACTTCTCTTTCCAGCAAGATTTAAAAGCTGGAAAGGAGCTCCAAAAATGTTTTCAAAAGAAATGGCAGGGGGTCTGGGGATGCCATGATGCCCACAGGCACTATGTTGGGGGCTCCAGAATTAGAGTACAATTGGCCAATTAAGTATGTGGATCATCATTGAGTATAATCTATTGAAAGATTCCTCTTGCACTTTCTATTGTTATGAGTTTGTGGGTGCTACACCACTATAATCTCCAGTTCAAGCAAACGTTAGAAATTAATCAATGCTTGAAGTGTTAAGACAGACCTGTGTGTATTAAATTGTGTGCTGGAAAATGCTAATCCCCTGGAATTAACAAGTGATGAGAACTAATTAAGATAGGCTAAATTTCCCTTGTCCAGAAAATCATCTTGGGGTGGGGGGGGGGATGAGTCATTACAAAAGCCAATGGATCAAATGAACTTTGTGTTAAATGGCAAATGGATCAACAGATAAAGAGGGCTTGCGGTAGCAAGAGTTAAAAGTGATGTCTCTGGGAAGTTATGTGGGCAGAAGCTGAAGAAAAGCTGCAGGCAGGCAGAGAGCCATGGCTGATGTCAGACTCCTAAGCTGCACCTATGGAGGAAGCAAGAGCCTCTTGAAGTATAATGCTGGGAACCCCTCCATCATAAGGTCAGGTTGTATATATGTGTAAATAAACCATATAACATAAAGGCACCACAGTCTTTGCTGTGCCTCATTCCCGAAACATGAACCTTGTGTAAGCATGCCTGGAACCCCTGGAATCTCACACTGCTTGGCAATTGGGGTGGCGTGTAACAATACCTTTATAACAAATGCAGTAGTTCTCACTCATTTACAAGAGATGTATACATTTTTAAATAAACTATCAGATTCTATGCAGTTTACGAAATGATCTTTTGCAGTTGAACTGGGTTTTGGAGTAGTTTGCTGGTCCTGCTATATTTTTTGTGTGTCTGTCCAGCTTTTAATTAGATGGGTCTTTGACACTGAGAAAAATAATGGCTTGCCACAGGGAAAGCTTAGCAGGATACAACGCCTGCTGCGAGCAATTCCAATTAGTGTTGCTAATGACGTGTCAGCATTGCTTTGTCCCTTTGATTGTTTGCCAAAGAGAAGGCTTTTATGACAAACTGAGGAGAGCCAAAACAAGGAAAAACAGAGAATACAGTGGATTAATTCAGCAAGCAGCAACTAGGTCAGTGGTTCTCAACATGTGAAGTACTTCCATAGTGAACTATGGGGGAGGTTGGCGTTCCCCTGTGACATCCTCCTAGTATACTGTATGTTCTAACTGGGCCAGGAGGCAAAGTTCCAATGCTTGTGTTGATTGGCTGTGCCAGGGACCAATAGGGTGGCTATCAGTGTGTTCTCCAAAGCTTCCTTTTAAGGTAGTATGGTGGACATACATGCCCTATTTCCTATGTTTAAAAATTCATCACACAAAATGGTCCTGCTGCAAGGAGAAAATATCATATAATAAACCAGAACATTCACATTAGTGTGTGGACTCCTGAAGCCCATCAGATGCAATTTTTAACTTCACCACTTTTTGAGGGAGTTATTATTTAAGTGAGGCTTCCAAAGGACTGAGCATCTGCATGAATGCTCCAGCTTATATGGTATCTCCTCAATGCAGCTATGGCAATGGGACTACTCTGAGTAGGTATTTAAATGAATGAAATGGGGCTGTGGATCTCTGGGCCCGCTTCCTTTTCATGTATGTATGGGCAGGGTAGTTCGCAAACTGAGCTACGAATCAAGTCAGCCCTGGTTTGAATGTCATAAATTCACCGAGACCAACCTCAGACCCCCACTCCTCAAAATGAAAATAAAAGTGCCCTCTCTTTACACGGGTGCTGTACAAATTACAGGAAGATAATATATGTGATATGCTCTGAACAGACTTGAAGCTCTGCATAAACACAATACTTAAGTTGAATTACTTAATTCAACACACGTGTTGAGCTGGGGTGAGGAACCTGGGGTCTTCCAGATGTTGCAGGACTCTTGAACTCTCAATAGTATACTCCAGCAACTTTTAGAGGGCTACAGGTTCCTCAGCCCAACCCAGGACAGTCATTTCAAGCCTTAAAAAAATTATTTAATATGAGTTGTGCTGTTTTCCTAAAGTGTTTCATAGCCATCATTTTAGTAAACCTTACAAGAGTTGTGCACTGTGTAGACTGATGATATTATACCATTACATTAGAGATGGGGGAGAACCCGAGAACCCAGTGAATTCATAGCCAAGGTGAGATTTGATCTATAGAACTCCTAGGTCTTCCATCTCCACCTCCTTTACATTATCCCTAATGCAACACTGTGCTATGTGGGGTGATTGTGATATCTAGCAGCACAAAAGTCTCATTTTTTCCACTTACGTTTTCCGAGTCTTGCACCGCCCAAGAACTGATCACGTAAACCGAACGATGCTTGATCCCAGACAGTTAAGTCCAGACAAGATTGCTGCAGCTGAGATGCGGTAACCCCATTAAAGACAAACAAGTGGTTCCATTGTGGCTGGGCTTGTTTCTTCAGCACAGGAGTCCTTTGTTTTAAGTCACGTTGCCCCAGGATGCAAAGGCAGCTTCCCAAAGAGAAAGTTAGAAACCATTCAGTGAGATTCATGACAGGGAAAAGGCACAATCCAGCTAAGGTTATGCATTTTCAGTCTCCTTGATTTCAGGGAGGAAGTTGAGCATGCCCCATTTGAAAGCAACAGGGACTTTAAAGTGCTCAACTTTGACTGAACTCTGCCCCTACTTTGCAGAACAAACCAGTATCTCATGGCACCTTGAAGTCTGACATTTATCGAGGCTTGAGATACAATTAATGCAGGCATCAAATGAAGCAGGCGCTAGCCTACAAAGGTTCATACTACAATTCATGAATTGTTAAGGTACCAAAATACAATGCCATTTTTTTCTTGCCACTGACTAACTAACGTAGCTACTCTTCTTGAATTACTTCAGGAAAGTTTTATAAAATACCTTACAATCCTTCAATTCTGTTGGTCTTTCTGTTTTTACTATAGGAGACTTTAAATAAAGCAGGGGTAAGGAACCTTCCTCCTGCCAACCTACAGTTTGAAAGCACGTCAAAGTGCAAGTAGATAAATAGGTACCGCTCCGACGGGAAGGTAAATGGCATTTCCATGCGCTGCTCTGGTTCGCCAGAAGCGGCTTAGTCATGCTGGCCACATCACCCAGAAGCTGTATGCCGGCTCCCTCGGCCAATAAAGCAAGATGAGCGCCGCAACCCCAGAGTCAGCCACGACTGGACCTAATGGTCAGGGGTCCCTTTACCTTTAAGGAACCTTAAGTGCATGGGCATAATTAAACCTGGCACAGATCACAATTTGGCCAGAGAGGCAGTTTTGCAGCTTTTCACCAAACCTTGCCCACCAAACCTTGCACATGACGTCATAAATGACATTGGGTGGGCAGATAAGGGCATGGCCAATAAAGAACAACCATGAGCTTAACGTGAGCTCTTGACTGCTCCTTTGCATGTAGGGTTTACTGACAACATCAGTCAACTGATCAGTTGATCCCAGCTCATCAGGCTGTACTAACTGTACCAACTACCAGTACAGGGAGCCCCTTTGAACTTTGACAGGTGGGCAGGGCCTTTTGTCAATTAATGCAGGCCCACAGGGAGGGGCCAGATTAAGCATCTGGTCCCTGGCTGGATCCAGTTCCCCACTCCTGAACTAAGGTCTTGTCCCTCATCCATACACACACACACACACACACACAGAGAGAGAGAGAGAGAGAGAGAGAGAGAGAGAGAGAGAGAGAGATTTGTCTTCTTGACTTTGGCAGTTACGAGGCTGTGCCATTTTGGGGCTTCTAATCACTACAATTCTTACTGGCCAATATTACTGCTTCTAACCATTTCCCCAGGGGTAGCACACAAGGGACCTGCATGGACAGGTACCATTCCTGTTCCACAGTACATCCCCCATCTCTTGGCAAAAGCTCTTTGCCTTTAACTTTGTCATGACATTCAGGGGGATTGTGCAGTGAAAAGCAGCAGGCAAGAAAAGAGGTAAGCACCTCCTCATTCTACTGCATCATTGGCTATGCCCAAATGTTTTTCTTTCTTTTTTTCAAAGAAAGAGTCAGGATTCTGTTACACATGTTTAAATTGGCTAAACTAAGTCTGGGAGGAAGGGAATACCAAGGCTGTGAAAGGAGTCCCCTCTTTATATTCTCCCATACAGGCAAGGCCGGCGTTTCTTAGAAATGCATGTCTGCCAGCCTTTTGGCCAAAATCAGGACCTGACATGCCTGTGACTAGAAAGGAATCCAGCCTCTGGAAGAATGAAGTTGCATGCTCCTGGCAACTCTCTTTGCAGGAAGAAGGCAGCTACATTTTGCATCACTTACAGTTACTAGCCAACTGAAGATTTCAGCCTTGATTACACCTTTATCTTCAATGCCTTTTTGGCAAGAAGGCGATGCTGCCAATTGATATAACATACTTATCTTGGACATATTTTTACTTCCTCCAACTCTGTCATGTTTCTAAGTCAACTACAAGCTAACCACCATGGTCACTACATCTTTTTGCATCTTAAACCCAAGTCACAGAATTGGACCAATCTTGGGCTCACACTGTGATGCCCTGAAATATTTTGCTATGCAGATGATAATGTGTACAATCCAGCTATAGTTAAACAGCTTTAAACTAACTTTCAAAAAGTTTGATGCATCATAAATAATAAAACAATTACATTTTAAACAACATTGCAAACCATACCCTTTAACAAATACGTTCAATAGGCCATCAGGTCTTAGCATAGGCAAGTTGTGGGCTCCAAGAATTAGAAGTTGAAGCTGGTACTCAGGATGTGCTCTGACTTCCATCCCTGAAAGAGGGCAGAAACCAGAAGAGAGTTATCACAGTGTTTAGGGTAAAATGTCTAGGTGCTATCAGCTGCCATTATGATCTATGTCACATACTGTGAGCAAGGAGATTATGAAAAGAAGACCAAAATGCTACAACGTCTTACAGACTAACACATCTCTCCAAACCCCCAATCTGCCATGCTAGAGGGAGGTTTGGAGTGGAAGTATCCTTTCATATAGCCCCACCACTGGCAGGAGAGTTTTGTTGGTGAGGAACACTCCAATGTGCCCTCCCAAATGGCAGACAGTGGAGATTCCAGAAACAGAGTGCTGCAGGAGTATGCAGAGAAAGGGAGGGGCTGGGCAGGCACAGGATGTGCTGGATCTTGAGCAGGCCCTGCTGCTGTCAGGAACAGTCCTGATCTGGGTCTCTTTGCTGTACCAGCCGGGAGCTGGCATAGTATTTTTCCTGACCCCACCCACCTTCCGGTGCCAGCAGTGAAACAGTGGTGGCTAGGCTACTCCATTGAGACCTACTACTGCTAGTCAAGGGTTTGGATTGTTCCCTAAATAGTTTAGTGCAGGGGCAACAAATAAAAAAAGTGGGTGTCTGCACCCACACACAGCATTCAGAATCACCCACTTTAGACAGTTGCCTTATTCTGTCTGATAGTAGGGCAAGTCCTGTGCCAGAGATGAATTAAGACTAATGACTTCCATCATAATCCATAGAATTACCAACACTGCTAGAAGCCACATCACAAATGGTGAATGCTATGGAAGAGCTATTTGGCAGTCTAAATCCCATGTGTGATAAAAACCTAAGACACAGGGACAAAGGGCTGAGTATATGTGTTGTTGCTGTGCCCCATGACAGTCATTTTGTGTTTTGCCACACACCCCACAGCAGCCATTTTGTGACCGGTGCCCACAAACTTCCCTTAAAATTCCAAATGTGTCCACTGGCCCAAAAAGGTTGGTAATCCCTAAAAAAGTGAATGTTATTTTTGAGGACTTTACATAAACTGATATAGAGTTTTAATAGCAAAGTTAATACATACGGTGCTTTGTATTTTCTTTCCCATGCTCACCATATTGGAACTTGTTACGTAGGGAAGATGAAACCAGCTTTGCACGCACCAGAAGTTCTCCACTGTACTGGAGTACATTATCTCCAGGCTTTTCGGGCTATACAGAAGTTGAGAGGAGAATACAAACATAGTTGACAGCTTGTGATTGCCCTGTGCCTTTCCTCTCTTCTCATAATTACCGTATTTTTTGCTCTATAAGACTCACTTTTTCCCTCCTAAAAAGTAATGGGAAATGTGTGTGCCTCTTATGGAGTGAATGCAGGCTGTGCAGCTATCCCAGAAGCCAGAACGGCAAGAGGAATTGCTGCTTTCACCGCACAGCGATACCTCTTGCTGTTCTGGCTTCTGAGATTCATAATATTTTTTTTCTTGTTTTCCTCCTCCAAAAAATAGGTGCATCTTGTGGTCTGGTGCGTCTTATAGAGCGAAAAATATGGTAATTCATATAATCAGTTGTGACATTATTCTCAAATGATAAAACAGGTCAAGCCTGAAAGTCTACCTGCATTAATCACAGTTATTAGACACTAACAGGAATAACTGATCTCATATTTCAATGACCCATACTATAAAACTGAATAAGCAGCTAAACTTTCATCTAGGGCAAGACCATGG
Organism: Podarcis bocagei; assembly: GCF_964188305.1. Taxonomy (NCBI): domain Eukaryota; kingdom Metazoa; phylum Chordata; class Lepidosauria; order Squamata; family Lacertidae; genus Podarcis; species Podarcis bocagei. Next base: position 55,677,505 of record NC_138127.1, on the reverse strand, counting down.
ATCCAAAATTTTCTTTTTGTTAAAAATATAGTGACAGGTTAGGAGGTGACTCAAGGTGACTCAGCTATCATGGTGAATGTCTAAAGACTTAATCAATTCCTTTGATGACACTATCCATCTCATTATAGTGGACAAAGTAAGTTTGCATCAGAATGTTGGGAATTAAAAGCATACACTGTATAGTCATATACAGACATACTTCTCTCTCTCTCTCTCTCTCTCTCTCTCTCTCTCTCTCTCTCTCTGTGTGTGTGTGTGTGTGTGCATTTGCTGGAAAATATGTAGCTCTAATACAAAGCTGGAGTCACCTTTGCTTTGAGTTGATACCAGTTGAATGACTGAGTTGAACTGTCTTCAAAATCCCAAGATTCAAATGGGATCACCACTTCTCCAAGGAATACTTGGTGTCTGAAAGTTCCAGCATGCCATACAGATATTTGCAGTTGTCGAGTTTCCAGCTGTGAGTATTCAATCTTGTACTGTAAGCATCAGAAGTACCACAGTGAAATGCATAAGACTAACATATTTTTATTAAGTTACAGCATTAAAATCTGCCAGAATTACAAAGGAATTCCCTCTTCTATACAGCTATTAAAGATAAATGAGTGCTGTGCTCCAGTATAATCAACCCATTGTGGTCTACTCACCTGGTGAGTCAGTTAATGTTTTAAAAGAAATCTGCCCATGTACTTAATCAGCATCAAAGCATGCAAATATCTTCTGAAAGTTCAGAAATCAAATACAATTCCCTCCCTCTATGATATAAGGATGAGTATCCTGAAACACTGCACTGATGCATCACGGCAGCAGCTAGTGGTACTGACTTTTCATAATGCCTTTTAATGTAACAGTTGGATATTTTTTTAATGTTAGCAAGTCCAAACAGCAATGTTTGAGACATTCATTGTGAAAAGAGGAAGCTGGCACAATAGATTTTAATTCCTTTCAACTTCATAAATATTCCATCCAAATCATGATTCACTTCCTTTAACCTTTGAAAGAAGAGACATTTGCTCAGGCTCTTAAAAGCAAATAGTTGTCCTTTGAACAATACACAACCTTATTTTGGTTAGGATTTTTTCAAGTGCAGTCTATATAGCTTTGGCCACATCATAATTCAGAAGACAGGCAGCTATTTTAATAGAGCTATTTAAAGGCCAGGCTGATTCTGATATACTGGAAATATATCAGTATACTGATGATACCCAAGCTCAATCAATCCAAGTTATGCAGTGAATCTGTGCAAGTGCTGGAGGTACTAATGAGCTGGATGAAGGCCAATAAACTGAAGATGAATCCAAACAAGATGGAGGCACTCTTGGTGGGAAATTGGGGAATAAACCTGTCAGGATGTGGTTAAACTCCTTAAGGAGAAGCAGGTCCATAACTTGGGGGTACTTCTTAATCCAGCTTTGTCACTTGAGACCCAAGTCGCTTCCATGGCTAGTAGTGCCTATTGCCAACTTTGGCCAATTCACCAGCAGTGCCCCTTCCTGGGTCAAGATAGCTTAGCCACACAATGGCCCATGTTCTAGTGACTGCTAGGTTAGACTTCTGCAATGTGTTTTACTTTCTGCAATGTGTTTTAAAGGACAAAAGTGGTAAGGACCTAACAGAAGCAGAAGACATCAAGAAGAGGTGGCAAGAATACACAGTAGAATTATACCAGAAAGAAATGGATGACTTCTACACCCCAGGTAGTGTGGTTGCTGACCTTGAGCCAGACATCCTGGAGAGTGAAGTCAAATGGGCCTTACCTTAGAAAGCACTGCTAATAACAAGGCCAGTGGAAGTGATGGTATTCCAGCTGAACTATTTAAAATTTTAAAAGATGATACTGTTAAGGTGCTACACTCAATATGCCAGCAAGTTTGGAAAACTCAGCAGTGGCCAGAGGATTGGAGAAGATCAGTCTACATCCCAATCCCAAAGAAGGGCAGTGCCAAAGAATGCTCCAACTACCGCACAATTGCACTCATTTCACACGCTAGCAAGGTTATGCTTAAAATTCTACAAGGAAGGCTCAAGCAGTATGTGGACCGAGAACTCCCAGAAGTGCAAGCTGGATTTAGAAGAGGCAGAGGAAGCAGAGACCAAATTGCAAACATGCGCTGGATTATGGAGAAAGCTAGAGAGTTCCAGTAAGACATCTACTTCTGCTTCATTGACTATGCAAAAGCCTTTGACTGTGTCAACCACAGAAAACTATGGCAAGTTCTTAAAGAAATGGGAGTGCCTGATCACCTCATTTGTCTCCTGAGAAATCTCTATGTGGGACAAGAAGCTACAGTTAGAACTGGATATGGAACAACTGATTGGTTCAAAATTGGGAAAGGAGTACGGCAAGGCTGTATATTGTCTCCCTGCTTATTTAACTTTTAATGAGGGTGAAAGAGGAAAGCGCAAAATATGGTCTGAAGCTCAACATCAAAAAAACGAAGATCATGGCCACTGGTCCCATCACCTCCTGGCAAATAGAAGGGGAAGAAATGGAGGCAGTGAGAGATTTTACTTTCTTGGGCTCCATGATCACTGCAGATGGTGACAGCAGTCACGAAATTAAAAGACGCCTGCTCCTTGGGAGAAAGGCGATGGCAAACCTAGACAGCATCTTAAAAAGCAGAGACATCACCTTGCCAACAAAGGTCTGTATAGTTAAAGCCATGGTTTTCCCAGTAGTGATGTATGGAAGTGAGAGCTGGACCATAAAGAAGGCTGATCGCCACAGAATTGATGCTTTTGAATTATGGTACTGGAGGAGACTCTTGAGAGCCCCATGGACTGCAAGAAGATCAAACACATCCATTCTGAAGGAAATTAGCCCTGAGTGCTCACTGGAAGGACAGATCGTGAAGCTGAGGCTCCAATACTTTGGTCACCTCATGAGAAGAGAAGACTCCCTGGAAAAGACCCTGATGTTGGGAAAGATTGAGGGCACAAGGAGAAGGGGACGACAGAGGACAAGATAGTTGGACAGTGCTCTCAAAGCTACAAACATGAGTCTGACCAAACTGCGGGAGGCAGTGGAAGACAGAAGTGCCTAGCGTGCTCTGGTCCATGGGGTCACGAAGAGTCGGACACGACTAAACGACTAAACAACAACAATGTGTTTTACATGGTGCAATCTCTGAAGATGGTCCAGAAGCTGCAGCTAGTGCAGAATGCTGCCACTAGGCTACTCTGTGGTATGAACAGCCAAAATCATATTACACCTGTCCTTCAGAAGTTGTGCAGGTTGCCTATTCACTACTGGATTCAATTCAAGTTACTAACGATAGCATATAGTGATTTAGGTCCCAAACACTTAAAGGATAGCCTCCTCCTATATCTGCCTATTTGGCCAGATATAGGGAAGGCCCTTCTCATGGCCCCATTGATGGGCACAGCCCCATGTATAGAGCTATAGGATAGGATCTTCTCCATGGCAATGCCTCAGTAATGGAATTTCTTTTGGAGATATGATTCACAATCTCTTCACAAAGGCATTCAGGTGAGTACTGTGGGCCAAATGTTTATTTTAACCTACTGCTGAACTGTTTAAATGCTTTAACTGGGTGAATGCTATCAATTTTATATGTGGTTTCATCTTTTAGTTAAGCACCATTGATCTCTCCTTCGCAGGAAACTCTGCTTCTAGATCCACTAAAAGCAGGAGTTTAGCTGTGCACAAGAGCAAGGGTGAGAGTGGGGAACGTAGAAATCTGGATTATAAATGTTGCTTAGTGTACCTTTAATGTTTCTTGGAAGGTTGGATCCAATGTGTTCTTTTTCACAGAGGTCTTCCGTTTACTCTGAGAAGATTTATCAGGCAGCAAGCGAGTCTTGATGTACCTTGCAATCAGAGATGGAAACAGCAGTTAAGAGCCAAAGAAAGAGAGGGAGAGGAAATGAAACCACGTGCTTCCTACTACTTAATCTCTGTAGCATTTACTGATATATGTTTTCCTTGCAGCATTCTAGGACTTTCTTCATTATCAGTTTATTGTTAGCTGCACACATCAATATATATTCCCTCAAGCTAGCTGTTCCATAAATATTACATTTTCTGAGCCTTCAAAATATGGTCTTTTGCACCTGAGGAAGAATAGAAGACTACCCCCAGCTACCACTGAGGGAATTCTTGTGCATCCATGATAATTTGTGCCTATAATACTATTGGAGCAGTTATATGCAAACCTACTTTTAATACTGCTTATGCTGCCAAACGTTTTGGGGCAGACATACTGCTCCATTTCCAGTCTTGTACACCCCATGATTTCCTGCTGAAATCCTGTAACTTTTCATACCACAAAATAACCCAAAGTTGTTGTTATTTTGTCCTGCTTTCATTGAGCTACAGTGTAAGAGGGCTAATGCACACCCAGGATCACACTCAGTCAGTACAGCAGGAGACTCTTAATCTCAGGGTTGTGTGTTCAACCCCAACATTGGGCAAAAGATTCCTGCATTGTAAAGGGTTGAACTAGATGACCTTTGTGGTCCCTTCCAACTCTACAATTCTATGATTCTAACTAATAAAGCAGAATGAAGTGTGGAAAGTCCAGTATAAAGTCACCACTAATGCACATCTTCTTGCATCAGTGCCATGTTGCAGAATATATTCACACACCAGAAACCACTGATCTGGAGGAGCTCTGAGTTTCTTTTTTTTTTAAGTGTGCAGGTGCAGAACTCCCCACTATTACTCAACCCGGCACTATCATACAAACCTTTTATTAAGCCTGCCCCCTCCCTTACAGATTTGTTTTTTTAAAAAAAGATTTCCCCCTCAGCAATGCAAAGTCAATTTCTGAATCTGTTGTTATTTTATTTAACTTCCTTTTGTTTCTGTTTCTCCTATTCAGGGCCATCCACACTTGCATTATGATCATCTTGATGGCCTGTAGGTATGTATGAAGACCAAGTCCATTTGGAAGGGCTCCAGTTTGATCACCTGGCAATGCAACAGATTCAGCACCAAACCCTGGGAAAGTGTTAGGACAGTTTTGAAATTCCAGAATGCTTTTCCCATTCTGCTCAAAGGATGACTTAACATGAAGCTCAAGTGCTGCTCATTACACACATGCTTCTTAAAAAGCGAAACATCCTGCTTTAATCCTAGCTTCAGCATAGTCAAAGAGTAGAAAGAGCTCTTGAGGTTCAACATGACTACAGCCCTGCAATTAAAGTCAGAATCTAAAGCACTTACTCCGGAGTAAACTATATGGAACTCAGTGGAACTTATGCCCAAGTAAAAATGTCTGTGGCTGGGCTTTCAAGCTCTCTGGGCTTAAACAATCCTCACAAAGATACTAGTCCAGGCTAGACTCTACCTGATAAAAATCCATTTTCCTGGAAGTAATTGCTACAGTTTCACTTCTTAAAATCATCACAACAGCCTATAGCCCCCTGATGGTCAGTAAGAGTTTGCAGTGAAATAAACTTCTGCAGCTACATCCAAGCATACCTAGAAGTGACTAAAATATCTGCATTGATCTATAACCTCTCTGGTTTCTGAACAGCAGGGGAAATAGTTGTTTTTCCCTTTTGCTTGATGTATGTATGTATGTATGTAAACTATGAGGGACGCGGGTGGCACTGTGGTCTAAACCTAGGGCTTGCAGATCAGAAGGTCAGCAGCTCGAATCCCTGTGACGGGGTGAGCTCCCGTTGCTCCGTCCCTGCTCCTGCCAACCTAGCAGTTCTAAAGTACGTCAAAGTGCAAGTAGATAAATAGGTACAGATCCGGAAGGAAGGTAAACGGCATTTCCGTGCGCTGCTCTGGTTCGCCAGAAGCGGCTTAGTCATGCTGGCCAAATGACCCGGAAGCTGTAAGACGGCTCCCTCGGCCAAAAAAGTGAGATGGGGTCCCTTTTATGTAAACTATATAAATAATCTACCTATTTTCTTTTAATTTACAGATGGCCACAACACAGCAACAAAAGTCTATACCAAACAATTTCCTCAGACTGGTTCCATTGTCCAATGCAATTTTTAAGTTTGAACATCCAACATAAATATTATTGGTTGAAACATGACCCACTTTGCCTCTTGTCCTTCATACAGTCTTTAATTATCAGTCATTCCACCTCCTCTTTTTGGTAGTCATTTATATGAAAACTGAAAACCACGCTAAAGAAGGAGGGAGGGATATTTACAGGAGTCAAAGCTTCAAGCCCCAATTTTACTTGTATCAGAATTTCATGCCATAGGCTTTGGAAAGATAAGCCTAGACAAACTTACGGATTGCATTTTTTCTTTTTCTCCTCTCCATAAGCCAAGTTCTTGCAGGCTCTGATATATACCTCTAAAATGCCAGATTTGAAGAGATATCTGATGGCAACTTCTATCTCACCACTGACATCAGCTTGCTCAAAGTTGCCAGCCTCAGTGCAAGTGCTGTTAATGCTGAATAAACTACCCTGTAATGAAGAAAATGAATGAATACAATGTAAAAAGACATAATCACTTGCTCTATAGGCTTAACGGCGGTGCATGATATTGTAAGAGCCTTGAAATATTACAACCATCTTCATTTCTTTAATAACAACAACTATTACTATTGTTATTGTTAATATATTTGAACCCCACCCATCTGCCATCTTTATCATAAGATTCCTCATGTTTGTGGAATTCCCAAAAGATAAGCAATATGTTCTCCAATATAGAATATCACTGCATTCCTCTGTGAATTTTCCACTGTTAGATTACAAGCAGTGAATTGCTAAGCTTCTACAATCTAACAGTGACAAAAAACTGAGTTAAAGAAGAAATGTGTGTGTGTGTGTAATATCTATAACTTTCTTAAATTATTTTTCTATAATTTCCCCCCTTAACTGAATTTTCTGGTCACAGAGTTTTTGGTTAAGAGTTAGTTTTCCCTTAAACTGTTTGCATATTTCCTTCCATTGTGAACATAGGATGAAAACAGCATCACTACATACACTTAGTTTTCCTGAAGAAAATAGGTCACTTATGGCACTGGATGGAATTAACTCTTCACTGGATTTCCTTTTGGCAGCAACTCCATTGACACCTTGATCTCCACTTACAAGCCGTTGAAGACTTGGGGCATCATTTACCTGTAGAGAGATGTACTAATGAGTTTTTATTACTTTCCTCAATTAACTGTTCTCTGAAAATAGCTGCCCACTCCAGCAAATTGCAGCAGGTACAAGACATGCACTCATGCAGTGTATTCTCCCATTTCAAAGGATTTCCCCATACACTTCAATGGAGGAACACAGATTTGCAAGGATATTCCTTTACAACCATGGTTACCCCTCCATTAGAGTTCATAGAGCAACTTGCAGTTCACACAGACATTTCTTCTGATTCACATTCAGAAGCCTTGGGGAGATCGGTGGGAGGGGAAGTAAAACACGTAATTCCCAATTATACAAAAAATGTACTTATGGAACTAAGAACAGAAAATCATCACAATCAAGAAAGGAGAAACTATGTGTATTTTATTCCATTCAAAGAATCTTTTGTTTTACGGGAGCAGAATTTGGAGTTTACTTTCAAGTGCAGAAAGCTAAGCCCTGTGTATATATTTGCTTGTAAACAGTCCTTTAAAATATACTGAATGTATATCCAACTGAATACCCTGGATGAAATATCAATGGCAGTGTCAGACAGGCTTCTCCTCTCCTTCTTTGGATCCATAGCTTGCCCATAATCTGTTGTTAGCAACCCTTTCTCGGCTGTCATATCATTCTGGGACTTTGATATTTCTAGAATTAATAAAAGGAGAATTAAAAAGATAAAAAACCATCAAACATACTCATTTTGTTTATGAAGTTCATCTATTGTCTTGTACACTACTTTGTACTATGCAAAAGATAACATTAGATTCATAACTGAAAGCATGGCTGATATTTATGATACAATGCACACACAAAATTGAGGTGTGAAGGAAGGGTCAACTTTTCAAGACCTGATAAAAACATACTAATAAAGAAATCAAAGTATTGCCATAAACTGGGAATGTACAATACCCATATTTCCCCTAGGATTAGACCCATATTGGTGAGTAACATTATTTCATTGTATGTAATACTGTCCTTGTCAGAAAGAATCTCAGAGACTGCATGTCATTTTGATACCAGAAGACAGGGCCTTGAGCGCTTTTAAGTCCACAAAAGAAAGGAAATTCTGAGTCATGTCTGACTTATGAAACCTTTCCATCATTACCCTTTATAACAATCAATATTTGTTTACCCATTGCTTGCAGTAAATGGCCCATGAGACACACAAACAGTTAAACCAAATCTGATCATCTCCTGTAGGAAATGCAACATGTCTGTTTAGTTATTATTCACTGTCTATGCCCATAAGGTGGGTTGAAGCTGAGGGGCAGCTGCTGGTGGAGCAGCATATAAAAGCTTCTGCTTAGAGCTTCTCCACAAAAACACAAGGTCAGATATTGTTTGATGCTCTGTTGACATTTCCAACATGGGTGATACTGGAAAAGAGCTTAAACATACTGAAGTACAAAATGCAGAATTGATTACAGAACTGAACCAATGAGTGTAAGAGCAGAAAGTGTATTATGTCCAACAATCTGTTTTCTACAGCAAGCTCCTGTATTTGTTATAACAATGAATAAAAATGTCAATTTCAGGGAGGGGAAATCTTGTTCCAGACATGCTCTTAGGCTGTGTATGCGCTATACCTTTCAAGCACATTCAAGGCACATTTCCCCCCTCAAAGAATTTTGGACGCTGGAGTTTGTTAAAGGTTGATGGGAATTGTAATTCTGTGAGTCTGCAGTGTTCAGAATTCTTTGAGAAGAAAAATGGGCTTTGAATGTGCTAAGATACAGGATGTGTGCAGCCTTAGAGAGGCATGTATGCAATCTTAATTTACAGGACAGCATTGGAATTTACATTTGAAGAAACTGGCTGGAATACATCACATTAGGTCACCTCAGCTTTGAACACAACACAGCTAGAAGTTAGTTCCATTTCAGTGGAACACAGTCCTTCCAAGAAAGGGGTTCTCTGTTGCTGACAACTCTGATGCACAACAAGTCTGGAGTACTGAAAACAGGAATAATGCTAACTGCCATTACACTGCAGTAGTACCTACTGTAAGTTTTCAAGTTACACATAGGGTAGTTATACATATGGGTCACATTCAGTGTTTTTCTAAAAAAAATGTTTAGGGGTACTCTCATTTTCCTACTCATATTGAAATACTGCCCCTCAATGAGGCCAAACCTAGATTCACAAAATGTTTAGGAGTATGCGTACCCCTGTGTCCCCCCAGAAAAAAAGCACTGGTCACATTGCATAGTGGTTTTCAACCTGTGTTCCACAGAGCCTGGGGTTCCCCATAAGTTTATCTTGGATTACTTGACCAATAAATAAAAAATAAACTCCAAAACCCCACACTAAGAAAAACAGCTTGTCCTCCATTATCAATTTTTCATTACCATGTAAGAGATGCAGCAACAGAAAGGGTTGGCCGAGTTCTAGCTGGTCCTCTTGGTTTATGCAAAGCGTGTGTGTGTTGTACAGTACCTGCACACCTATTCCTGAGTATGCACAAGGCTATTTATTTATTTTTTCTGAAAATGAAGTGGGACAAAGCTTTCCAGGTACAAAAGGCAATGTAAGGTAAAGGTAAACTGTAAAGTCCAGTCAAATTTGACTCATTTCCGCTTTCAGGCCAAGGGAGCCAGTGTTTGTCTGCAGACAGCTTTTCCAGGTCATCTGGCCAGCATGACTAAACCGCTTCTGGCACAACGGGACACCATGACAGAAGCCAGAGTGCACGGAAACACTGTTTACCTTCCTGACACAGCTGTTCCTATTTATCTACTTGCGCTGGTGTGCTTTCAAACTGTTAAAACTAAGCCAAAACCGTGGTGGCCTTGGTATGCAATCTAACAATAACTAGGCACAACTAAGGCCCAGTTCTCACATCGTGATTGAATGCTCCTCCAGTGTGTGGGGGGGCGTACACATACATACATAGAAAAATGTCATTTCATAATAATAATAATAATATAATAATAATAATAATAATAATAATAATAACAATAATAATTTATTATTTGTACCCCGCCCATCTGGCTGGGTTTCCCCAGCCACTCTGAGCGGCTTCCACAGAAACCAAAAAACACTAAAATATCATACATTAAAAGCTTCCCTGAATAGGGCCGCCTTAAGATGTCTTCTGAATGTCAGGTAGTTGTCCATCACCTTGACATCCGATGGGAGGGCATTCCACAGGGCGGGCGCCACCACCGAAAAGGCCCTCTGCCTGGTTCCCTGTAGCTTCGCTTCTCGCAATGAGGGAACCGCCAGAAGGCCCTCGGCGCTGGACCTCAGTGTCCGGGCAGAACGATGGGGGTGGAGACGCTCCTTCAGGTATACTGGGCCGAAGCCGTTTAGGGCTTTAAAGGTCAACACCAGCACTTTGAATTGTGCTCGGAAACGTACTGGGAGCCAATGTAGGTCTTTCAAGACCGGTGTTATGTGGTCTCGGCGGCCGCCCCCCGTCACCAGTCTAGCTGCCGCATTCTGGATTAGCTGTAGTTTCCGAGTCACCTTCAAAGGTAGCCCCACGTAGAGCGCATTGCAGTAGTCCAAGCGGGAGATAACTAGAGCATGCACCACTCTGGCCAGACAGTCAGCGGGCAGGTAGGGTCTCAGCCTGCGTACCAGGTGGAGTTGGTAGACAGCTGCCCTGGATACAGAATTGACCTGCGCCTCCATGGACAGCTGTGAGTCCAAAATGACTCCCAGGCTACGCACCTGGTCCTTCAGGGGCACAGTTACCCTATTCAGGGCCAGGGAGTCCTCCACACCAGCCCGCCCCCTGTCCCCCAAAAACAGTACTTCTGTCTTGTCAGGATTCAACTTCAATCCATTAGCCGCCAAAAGAACTCTGCTGGATCAAATCACAGGCCCATCTAATGTAGTATCCTGCTGGCCACATGCCTCTTGTAAGTTCACATGCAGGGTTTAAGAACAACAGTTCTTTCTGGTTGTTGCTCCCCAGAAACTGGTATTACAAGCTATAGTTCCTTTGAATCTGGAAATTTCATGCAGCCATCATGTTAATAGCAACGAAGAAATCTAGGAAAGAACCCATTTCTCCAGTATTTAGCTTTCTGCATACATGGGTGGGGGGTTCCGATTATGGAGAGGAATTCAATCATGTCAGCCTCCAACTTGCAACATTATGTCGTACAGTTAAGGTACAGGCTTACCACTTCACTAGCTCTACTAGTGAAGTTGAAATCAACTGAGTATTTGGGTCAGATGTGCAATCTATTCTTGAGGACTGAACTCAAGTAAATCGCTTTTGCCAGCTTGCAGCAGAAGCTGGCTATATACAGTAGCAATTGACTGGCATCCATGCTGTTACCAAATAATGTTCCCTGGAACAGTTTTCAACTTTTGAAAACCTCACTGTTATTTTCACTAAAATTAAGGTGCTGAATGAATACTTCAGAGCATAAATAAACAAGCTGCACCTTAAGCAATTAAAAATTAGCCAGCATGTTCCAAACACAATGTGGGAGGATCACAATGTAAGACTAAAAAGTAGTACTGGAATCAGAAGCAAGTGTGCCTGTTATTTTCAAAAGTTTGACATGGGGAGCTGCTTCCCTTCATGGACCTTGGAGAAAAAACCACCAACTCCTCTACTTAGAAGAGGTTGAATTCTCCCCTCTGCTTTCCATTAAATGGCCTGACCCGTCCTCTCAAGCTGAAACATTTTACTGCTTGCTTTAGAATAGCAAAGTCCTTAAGAACACTTACTTTTTATATGTGATGTAAATGTCAGAAACAGATTTTCCATAGACCTGTGGAAACTTTTAGTCTGGTCAAGTTCCTGCAATACAGGGTGAAAATAAAAAGATAAAAGTGATAAAAGAAGGAGTTGTGTTTTCAAGGCTTCTCAAGTCACATGCTCTTAGAAGCCTACCCCCCCCCCAAAAAAGTGCATGTGTGCAAACAGCTATCATATCTGTAGCTAAGCAATTAAGGGAAATGTTTTGGCATGACTTGAGCTGTCTGTGTTTGCAAAAAGGACACACAGGTCAGTTCAATCCTTTTGCATCTACCACAGCACAAATATGCTGTAATGATGTTACAAATAAAAGCAAGTAGCTTATCAAATGGAACATATTTAGGTGAAGAGCTGCAGCTCTGTGGTAGATCATTTGCTTTGCACGCAGAAGGTCCAAGATTCAGTATGGGAAACCCTGCAGAGAGATTATTTGACACTGATTGAACTTCTACTCTGATTGCTGGGGCAGTAATTTATTGATATATTTACTTATTTGTACATATAGCCTGCCCTTCACTGAATGGTCCCATGGCAAATTACATAAGATACCACATTTTAAAACAATATACGGCTTTCGTTAAAATCAGTAAGTTAAAGGGCCACAAAAATTGGCATAATCCCCTGAATGGCAAAAACAACAATACAGCAGGAGGGGGAAAACAAGGGTAAAGAAGTATATCTTTACCACTTGCCGAAAGGTATGCAATTTGGTGCAAGACGCATCCTGGTGGCTTATAAAGAAACAAAAGTAATCTGTATTGCAATCCTATATGTGCCCATTACAAAGCAAGTCCCACTGAATTCAATGGTGTTTACGTCCAAGTGAGACAATATAGGATTGCAGCCTTAACAGCCATTCAGTCAGTCTTCTGCTCCTTGCCGCTGGTGTACAATAGGACCGAGTCAACCTTCTTCAATCATCCCTATTTCAAAAACATTCATATTTATCTAGAAAACTAAGAAACGAGTTCAGTGGCGCTTACTGCTAGGACTGCACTCTGAAAAACATAAAATGCACTCAATGGCACAAGTCTGTCAGGAAAACAAAAATTAAAAGAAAATGTGCTAAAAGGGAATAATTGTGCTAAAAGATGTGGTGCCACATTGAATTGAAAGAAAGAAGTATACATTACCACTGTATTATGTTCACTTGTGGATTCAGCAAATGGAGGGGGAGTTGGAGGAACCACTGATATGTTACTGAGAATTTAAGGAGAACAGAATTTTACCATAAAGATGTAAGTTCATTTCTGACATACTGTATTCGCTATATCGCTATACTCCATTTTAAAAATAAGTCATGTCAGACTAACCTGATCTCGTTTTTTGACAGAATTACAAGCCTGGTAGATGAAGGGAATGCAGTGGATGTAGCCTACCTTGATTTCAGCAGGGCATTCGACAAGGTGCCCCATGATATTCTTGTAAAGAAGCTGGTAAAATGCGGTCTTGACTATGCTACCACTCAGTGGATTTGTAACTGGCTGACTGACCGAACCCAAAGGGTGCTCATCAATGGTTCCTCTTCATCCTGGTGAAGAGTGACTAGTGGGGTGCCACAGGGTTCTGTCTTGGGCCCGGTCTTATTCAACATCTTTATCAACAACTTGGATGATGGACTCAAGGGCATCCTGATCAAATTTGCAGATGACACCAAACTGGGAGGGGTGGCTAACACCCCAGAGGACAGGATCACACTTCAAAACGACCTTGACAGATTAGAGAACTGGGCAAAAACAAACAAGATGAACTTTAACTGGGAGAAATGTAAAGTATTGCACTTGGGCAAAAAATGAGAGGCACAAATACAAGATGGGTGACACCTGGCTTGAGAGCAGTACATGTGAAAAGGATCTAGGAGTCTTGGTTGACCACAAACTTGACATAAGCCAACAGTGTGACGCGGCAGCTAATAAAGCCAATGCAATTATGGGCTGCATCAATAGGAGTATAGCATCTAAATCAAGGGAAGTAATAGTGCCACTGTATTCTGCTCTGGTCAGACCTCACCTGGAGTACTGTGTCCAGTTCTGGGCATCACAGTTCAAGGACACTGACAAACTGGAACGTGTCCAGAGGAGGGCAACCAAAATGGTCAAAGGCCTGGAAACGATGCCTTATGAGGAACGGCTAAGGGAGCTGGGCATGTTTAGCCTGGAGAAGAGGAGGTTAAGGGGTGATATGATAGCCATGTTCAAATATATAAAAGGATGTCATATAGAGGAGGGAGAAAGGTTGTTTTCTGCTGCTCCAGAGAAGCAGACACGGAGCAATGGATCCAAACTACAAGAAAGAAGATTCCACCTAAACATTAGGAAGAACTTCCTGACAGTAAGAGCTGTTTGACAGTGGAATTTGCTGCCAAGGAGTGTGGTGGAGTCTCCTTCTTTGGAGGTCTTTAAGCAGAGGCTTGACAACCATATATCAGGAGTGCTCTGATGGTGTTTCCTGCTTGGCAGGGGGTTGGACTCGATGGCCCTTGTGGTCTATTCCAACTCTATGATTCTATGATCAATCACCCAAAAAAATCAATAAAAATATAATAGCATAAAAATAATCACAAAAATCAATCAAAGCAGAACAGCACTAGAGATTAGAGACCAACAATGTTATATTTAATGTAAAGGGTAAATAAGTTTATTTTAGGGAACAGAGATGGTTGCAAAATTAATCAATTGTTTACGTGTATAAAACAGAAAGCAGATTATGTTAGAAGTAATTGGATGCTTTAAAGGTTACTACAGTAGGTAACAGTAGTATTTCTTTAACAATGTTTAAACAATACTTATTGGCATTTAAATTTATACTTATATGGTTTATGGTTTATATTTAATAATGCTGGAATATATTTATTTATAAATTAGGTGGAATATGAAAGGACAGTAACTCAAATTTGTAAGCACACTATCTTATCATTCCCTTTATTGTGTTGATCATTTAATATAATAATAAAAACCATGGTAATAAATAATTGTAGAGATTAAATATGAAAGGAAAATAACCAGGGGAATGGCAGCCATTCCTAGAAAATGAATTTCATATCGGAGGTGACAAAACTTGTCATACTATAAATCCCTCTCAGCTTAACCTCCAAAACAGATAAGATCCGTTAGATAATCTGGTGCATCTATTGACTGTGAAATGAAGTATACCATCACAGTATTGGATGCAGGTTCTGTATATTTTGACATTGGAACGAATTCTGTAGGCTAAGTCATGGAAAAATACCCCAAAACTGAGCAAAGCAAATTTTATTAGGAAGTTGTGGGAACAACTAACATTCTGAGGTTAACAACATTGAAAAATAAGGAAAAATACCCTGAAATATTATACAGATAGAATCCAATGTCTTATTACTTTACAAGAAAATCAAGGATATTGGGAAGTCAGATAAATTATATGTTGCTGTAGAAAATGTTGACATTGTACAACAGTGTACTAAAATGTAAGTAAGAATTTTATTTTACTGTATAAGGGGGGAAATGGTGCAAATAAACATTTAAGCCACTTTATTCTTCTGTTATTGTGCTAACTGTAATACTGATCACTCTTTTGATTATTTTGTATTACACTGAATAATAAAAAAAGGTTTTGCTTTATGTTGTATCATGAAATCTTTTGAAAATAGTGGGAAAGGGAATCTACCAAATATTTCTTCAGGAGAACTAAGGCAGATCCTGTGATATTTACCATCAACTAAGGGCCTAAGTTACATGCAGAGTTAAGCATTTTGCTGAGAAGTGACTTTTCAGCCTTAATGCTTAACTTAAACATTCAATAAGCATTCCCCCTACAACATATTTGCTGCTTGTCTGTCACATTCCTGACAGTCTTGGTATTTACTTTTAACCTTTACTCTTTCAGCAGAGCAAGGCATTGAGCAAGATTTTACTGAAAATTAACAAACCACTTAATCTGTCTCAGGGTTAAGGGCCACCATACTAATGTGTGAGGGTCACAGCTAGCGGTCTGGCAGCGCAGGTGGGGGTGGGAATCCCTGCTCCACCACACTGTGAGCACTGCAGTTCCCCATGTGATCACCCCAAGAAGCCATACCACAGTGCCACATAGCGGTATCTGGCTGTACTGCAATACTGAGGGAGGCAGAGCTTTGGATGGGCAAGGCTGTAATTTAGTCACAAGCCTACTGGGATCAAAGGAAAGCTGGCATAATTACATGCTGGTCTTCCCCAGGATTTAGGGAGCAAGATCAGAGTTGTTGAGTTGGGGTTTTTTGGTCGATCTCTGGAGATCAACAAGGATTGACCAGGGACGGCCCGCGATCGACGGGTAGATCGCGATCGACCGGTTGGACAGGCCTGCTATATTAGATACAGGATTGACTACACCACTGTAGCTAAAGTGAGCCCATATAACAGGCTTGCCTGTCCCACTGAACAAAACTCTCACTCTGAGACCCCCTAAAAAAAATCATAGAAAGCGATGAGAATGTAACCAGGACATTTTGCTGTCCCAAACCACTGATGTGTGATCCAATAGATACCTCCCATAATCTTTGCAGTGTTGCACACAAGTTTTGAATTGTCAGCAACTGCTCATGATCTGAGCCTTCCGTCACATATCTTCTGAGATGCTGCAAGAGATGCTTTGCTACCTATCGAAAAACTGACTGCTCCTTCACTAGCATCTCAATAAATATCACAGCCTCCATGACAGTACTTTGGCTTGCTTGTACAGTGGGACTTTGATGAACATACACCCAAATGGAGAACAAGCTGACTGATCTGAAGCGTGGAACCACATGCTACGAAAAACATGGGGGCTACTACTGAAAATGGCAGCCCTGCGCTAAGGTCCCTCTTCTTCCTCCATAACATCTAGTGCAACTTGCCTTATATGACCTAACAGAATCAAGTGATTCTGCCGCATAATTGCCTACTAATGAGAGTGGCAGGGAAACATACCAAGTAATGACAACAAGACATGGGATAAGTTGTACAAGACATTACAGGCAGCAGGTAGATAACTTGACATGGCAATAAAATAAAATAAAATAAAATAAAATAAAATAAAATAAAATAAAATAAAATAAAATAAAATAAAAAATTTCTTCCAGTAGCACCTTAGAGCCCAACTGAGTAACTAACTTGACATGGGAATGTCATTTTTGGTGACAGTCTTGCTTTTATTATATTATTACTTTTATACCGCACTTTTCTTCCAAGAAGACATTCATGGTCCTTCCACTCCCCATTTTATCTTCACAACAACCCTGTGAGGTAAGCTAGGTTGAGAGACTGTGACTGCCCTAAGGTCACACAGCGAGATTCATGGCTGAATGGGGATTTGAACCTTGGCTTACCAGATCCTAATCCAATACACTAACCACTACAATACTCAGGCCCTACTAGGTTTTGTACTATGCTAACTTGTTTTAAAAGCACAGCAAAAGCACCAAAATAAGTTTTAGATTTCTGCTTGTTCTATTGCAAGCTTTTAAAATTAAACCTTGGCATCTGCCGGTAGCTTCAGGGGACAGATTATTTTGTACTGCACAATACACTCCTTGTACTGCATCCACCTCTCTAGGACAAGCTCACCTTCTTGTCCTTACCTTAGTAGTGCTTGATAAGAGTCCAAGAACTTTGCCCCAGCAGTTTCATATCTACCTGTGAAGCAAGAGGGGGGGAAAACCCCATCAAGGTCATTTGCTAGCAATAAAATTCTATTCACAAACCAGTTCTTTGTCACAATTTTCTATCATTTATTGTTGCCAATATACTTCAATTTCGCCAACCCTTAAAAGTGCTCAAGAGATTCTGTGACCATTTAGAAAAATGTAGTTTTACATTTAGTTATTGGTATTGATTCAAGCAAAGTACAATAACAGATGGTAGAAACTTAAATTACAGTTGAAAAGTTCAGTAATACAAGCAGCACAACAATATTTTCAAAATTTAATTGATTCATTGAATTTACATTCCACCCTTCCTCCCAAAGGAGCCCAGGGTGGCAAATACATCTGCAATTTTAAAAAGGGATTTTAAAACAGGGAAATCATTCTAAAATAGTTGCAATTAAAATCATTATTTCATTCAATGATCTCTGGGTTGCCAGAAACAGTATTCTTCACCTGCAAAATGTCTGAGTAAACAATAATGTTTTCAAATTCCTCCTGAAAGCTAACACTGACAGAAAATGATGCACCTCACTAGGGAGGGTATTCCGCAAACAGGGAAGCACCTCTGAAAACGCCCTGTCATTACACAATTTCATTTGTGTGCAGGAACGTAACTCCCACATAAGGGGGGGGGGGAGGGACACATTGGCCTTTTGAAATAAACGGGCTTAGGTTTGTTGATTTTAATGGATCTACTCAGAGTATGACTTCATTGGCTACCACTCAACCTGTATAACTAAGTACCAAAATAATCTTTCTGCTTATAAAATGGTGGACAATCAACTAAGAGCAAGGAATCCTTCTGTCATCAATCACATGTAACAAATGATGAATTGCACAGAGCAATACACACACACACACACACACACACACACGACATTAATCTCAATATTACAGCTACTTACAAAGATAATAATTCTGCAATAGATCAATTATTAACACTGTATAAAGTAAGTCTCTGGCACAATCAACAACATTGTTGATAAAAAATATTTTCTCACAATGACTGCCTGATATTTCAGGCCACGTTATGCCAGCAAATAGGGAAGTGGTTGCATATTTTACAGGAACCCTTTTGCAAGCATGCCGCTGCTCTTAATTCACTATCTTATGTCTAAAGGCCACTTCCTGCCCTTCCTCATGTGGCAGCATAGGTTGGAGGCCATTAAAGAAATGAAATGAGAAACAAGCAGACTGTGCATGTGTTCTTACGGGTTGTACCCAATGCTGATCTGTTCCACTTGTGCAAATGAACTTCCCACTCCTCTCCTCTGTAGCCCCCACTAACTCAAAATCTGTTCCATATAATTGAGAGACCCTCCAAAGCAGATTGAGGGGCTGCATGCTTTGTGTGCAGAAGATCCCACATCCAATTCAGTCAACAACAATGCCTAACTGACAGTACTAGTTTCTAAAGTTTCCTGTTGAAATATTGTGCCACTTATGTCATAGGTTTGTGTTGTCTTTGAAGGAATTACCATGGACTGATTGGTCACAGAGGCAATTAACAGAGAACAACAGCTATAATTTTGGTTCATCACTGTTAATTTATTCCTGCTCCAAGAGAGTCACAAAATGGGAACATTTATTCCTTTGGCTGTAATCCTGCACCCAAACAAGCCAGTTTGAATTCCACTGACTTCTATTGATTTACGCAACCCAAGCATGTGCAGGACTGCAGATTTTAACTGGATCAACTTCAGCATGCTTTCAAATTATAGTTACCAGCCAAGCACTCAGACTGTCTTTCACCAATAGAAATAAATTCCAGTAAAATGATCTCATATTTTCTTTTCTATACATTTCTGTCTCATTCTCTAGTCTAGGGCAAAGAAAGCAACATCTCTCTGTGCAAAACTATTGGTGAGGCTGTTTAACGGTTTCATTTGAATTCTACAAAATGTTGACATATGGGCATATGAACTTTCTGTTGTAAGTCCATAACAAATCATTTTTAAAATGTCACTAATAATATATATAATAATTAACCGCTTCAGGACTCATTAATACAACAAAAAACCAAGAGGGAGTAGTATCTGAATCTGTAATTTAACACAACATCAGTATCAGTTCAAAAGAAGCAGTTATTCTCAGTAAGAGTTTACAGCCAGGGTAGAGTGCATTGTAAGGGACATGGGTGGCACTGTGGGTTAGACCACAGAGCCTAGGACTTGCCGATAAGAAGGTCGGCGGTTCGAATCCCCGCAACGGGGTGAGCTCCTGTTGCTCGGTCCCTGCTCCTGCCAACCTAGCAGTTTGAAAGCATGTCAAGTGCAAGTAGATAAATAGGTACTGCTCCGGCAGGAAGGTAAACAGCGTTTCCATGTGCTACTCTGGTTCGCCAGAAGTGGCTTAGTCATGCTGGCCACAACACCTGGAAGCTGTACGCCGACTCCCTCGGCCAATAAAGTGAGATGAGCGCCGCAACCCCAGAGTCGGTCACAACTTGACCTAATTTGTCAGGGGTCCTTTACCTAGAGTGCATTGTACTTAGTTAAAATTATTTTTATATTAAATTTGTGTAATGCCCTTCACCCATAGAGCCCAAAGCAGTTCACAACACAAAAATACAAGATAAAAAACACAAACAAAATACATAATAAATAACCCCTTCACTCCCACAACACATCTAAAAGGGTATCAGATGCTAATCAGCCTAAGGCCTGGTTGAAGAGAAACACTAATGCCTAGCACCTAAATACTTCTACATTGTAGCCAAAGGTAACTGTTATGTGCTCATATATTTACTTACTTATTTACTTACTTACTATTACTTATTTCCGATTATACATATCTTGCTAAGAGAACAAAATGTGAAATAAAAATAACAGACCATCAATTTATCTTGCATTTAATAGTGTAGCTTCCTGCTACTTTTTAAAAGCATTACCTTCAGCTGGAAATTTCTTTGATCGCTGCTCAAAAAACCACTCGCCTGCTTTCACTTTAAGTTCCCTGCAAAACAAATATTTGAACCTTTTACTGAAAGATTTTGAAAATCACCTGTAGGCTCATCACAAAAATTCCATCATTACCGCGTTGGAACCTCAACTATTACATAACCCAGAAGGACATTCCACAATATGCACAAGAATAGAAAACCCATAGAATTTGGTACTGGGCATAGAATTCAACTTCCTGAGAATCTTAGCTTTCATTTTCATTTCATTTTTTAATTAAGTGAAAAAGACCTATGTGGTTCTAGGCTTCAAATATACACTACATTACAGGAAAGAAACTCCCATCCTTCTGAAGGTGCATGCAAAGGAGTCCCATGGCTCTGACTACCAAGTGTTGTGTGTTAATTCCACAGCAATATTGCCAGTGTGCCCGCTGTGTGAACCTCCTTAGAGGCATGGAGGGGGGAGGTGAGCCCAAAAATTGATGCCCCCCTACCTAGCCCTTCCACTACCTTCCCAAACCTGGATAAGTGAGGTGCTGGGGCCGGGCTTTGGGAAGGATATAAGGCTCTGGCAAAGTTCTAAAGCCCTCCCACCTCCTTCCCAAAGCTGGGGAAGCGCTAACTAAGCTTTGGGAAGGTGGGGAGAGAGCTCTAGGACCCTGACAGAGCCCTCAGGTCTCCTTCCCAAAGCTCAGCACTTTGCTTACCCAGCTTTGGGAAGGTGGTGGGAGGGCTGCTGTGGTGTGTGTGTGTGTGTGTGTGTGTGTGTGTGTGTGTGAAATGTTGCCAAGGGCCTCCAAAAAAGCCCTTGAGGGCTTCATGTGGTCCTCTGGCCGTGCATTGGATCACACTGTCCTACTCCCCACCAAAGTATATGCTGCCTCTGTCTCCTTCTTCCTTGATAGCAGAGGGCTGCTGTGAAACCCCTACAGACCTGATCCTCATGACATATGCAACTAAGGCATAAACACCCACAACGCAAATATTACTGAGCAATTTCTCTAGTATTTCTCACTCATGAGCGTAGCAGACAGTGCATTTCCACAGGTAGCGATTCAAAGTGATGCGACATCTGGAGCATACTTGGTGACTGCACCCATTGCACACTGCACCTCTGTTGATTAGCACTCCAAGAGGTTTCTGACAGCGAGCACAAGACTTATATTCCAGGTTTGTGTTTTTTGTCCCTTTCCATCGAAGTTCCTGCAGCTGCAGCTTCAGTTTCCTGTTCTCAGCCAGAAAAAAATAAATAAATATGCACATATTGTATCAGGTGGGAGTGAAAAAAATGAACAATTATTCACACTTATTCTCTAAGTAGCTGCATGAATTCACTTTCATTAATAATATGCTGTAATTTGAATAGCCAATGTAAACCAAAAACAAGAGGTTTTACCTGTAATTTCACCTTCCACCACATTTAAACAATATAATACCATGCTGAAATAACTGGCTGACCTATGGAGATGAGTGAGTGCGACTTCCTTCTGTGTTGCTTTCCTAGATAACCACCTTAATTTTAAAAAAGGGGGTTGGAGGAATTTACTAGTGAACCTTCCTACCATACTGAAACATCATAATTGCTTTCCAAATTTTGCTTAGAGCCCTTGGCAGGAACTTGGAAAAACTCTAGCAGGTCAACGCTATGTGCTTGCTGTGAAAGATACATCTGGATTAGACTGGAATATAGGCTCACATTTTAATGCCAGCATCATATGAATGCTGGGGGGGGGAGGGGAACTGCATGCATGAGGAGCATGCACAATAATCACCCATCTGAAAACACCCTTAGTGCATGGAGTAGGGAATGTACAAAACTACTGTAAGAATAGTCATGACAAAGCCATTCAATAAATTTCTTCCTGCAAAGTATTTAATCTAGAATTTAATCACTAGAATGGTCTAACAAAGAATCTGAGAAAAGGACTTTAGCAAAGAATAGATGAAAAGAAGAAAATAAAACAGAGAGATGCAATGGCACGCTGTATTCCAAAATGGCCACATACCTTATTCGTTCTTCGTCCACCTTCCTCAACATCTGATCACGGTTCAGGACATCTAAAACAACTTGTCGTTCCAATCCCTTTAGTACACTGAGGTCAAGTTCCTGAGTCATTTTCTCTTCTGATTCTTAGAAGGTTTTTATTTGTTTGTTTGTCTGATTGTTTTGTTTTTTAAAGAATTTTAATCTTCTTCAGCACCCCCACCAAGGAAAGTTGGAGCTTAAAGCTAGGGGCAGGGTTCAGCAACCAAAAGATCTATGAGTCCCTTTAACTGCTTGCATACATCTTTCATCAGAGATACGTTTGAACTGTGTCATAAGATGGAAGGGAGAGGAAAAGAACCCTTTTCCATATACGCCATAATTTTCAGTCTCATCACCTGCTGAAGGCACTTTCTTTGCTGGATGAAGGCAGTTTATTGTCTTGTATAAATAAAATGACTTCAGGCTCCCAATTTGCTGCTGGTAGTTTCTAAACTGATAAAAATGAGAGAGGTTTGGCTTAGATCCACCATTCTGCAAAGAAAATTGGGGTATGATTCAAGCTGATAGGCAGCAGCAGGTATAAGGGAGAGAAACTCCACCTCCATTGCTTTAAATTCACAAATTTCCTATTAGGAAATTAGGATTGCATTTCTTAGGAATGCAGAGAAAAGAACAACCTACTTCTCCTTTCTTATTCTGCAGTAGATCACTATCTCCTACTTTTCCTGGAAAACAAAAGCTACATCCTGTCAGCATATCGTTTCATAGTATGCTTGGGCCACAGTTGAGCTATGAAATATGATTCATCATCTTTCAAACAGCCTCATTACAATAAGCACCATTGCCCATCAGCATGTTACTTACCCTGGTGTAAAAAGGCCTGTATAAAAGCCATTTTGCTTATGTGGATTGTGCAAAAGATAATGAAAAATGAGAATAACAATAATCCAAATAATAAAAGGTGTCATGAAAAAATTCAGTTGATTGCCTCCTAGTCAACCACAAAGATAAATGTGCCTTAACTGGAATACGATGCCCTCTGACTGCTAGCTGTTGAACCTTTTATCCCACGGAAGTAAAACTAGTATGGTGTGAAGGCGAGATGTTCTAAAGTAAGTCTTTACTATCAATCAATTATTTATAGGCTTTAATAGCTAATGGGCCTGCCATCTGAATCGTGTCTAGTTTGTGTCTGTTCAGGCAGATAAAAAGGTCTTGCAAAAAACAGTGTGGTTTATCACTGAGACAACACACTGTTAGGGTGTGAAACCTAAGACGCTGGCAAGTTAGCAATGTCATGTGACTTTAAGTAGTCAAGCTCGTTAAGTTGTTAAGTTGTTAAGTTGCTCAGTATATAAAGAGTGTTTGTTTTCTCTGTGTGTTGGGGCGTGAAGCAAAAATGTCCGAAAGCTCCGGAGGTGTTTCTGTTATCTTTCTGCAATAAACCTGTCTTTGGAAAGACAGGCTTCCCTGTGTCGTTATTTCTTTGCTGCTAAGACTTTGAAGCTTGTACTGCAACAAGAATCTCTGCACTGGACTTAATTAATGCTCTGCAAAGAGAGGTGTTGCTGGTGGCGCAGCGGAAGCGTTTACTGGACCAGTACAAACTCTCTTAGGTTATGGACCCCTTCTACGTTTCTACAGCTGTATTGTGTGCAGAGAAAGTGAAAGCAGCTTTTGGATGAGAGAAGACCGGCTTGGTCGTAAATCCAGCTCTTAAAGGCTTCAGAGGAGGCTGGAGGCGTCTGAAAAGTGAGTAAAACAAATCCCAACGGGAAAGAGAAGGAAGGGCACACAGAGGGAGTAGCAGCAGACCCAAAGAATGGCAGCGGAAAATTTCCAGGTTCCCTTTACAAAGTTGAACTCTGCTAATTACGTGCAGTGGTCTAAGAGGGTTCAAGTCTGGTTGGAAGCCAAAGAAGTGTGGGCTGACTATGTCCAGAGGCGAAAGCCGTTTGTGGCTGTTGCAGCAGATGCCACAGCAGAGCAACAGGCTGCTGCACATGCCCAGAACAGGGAACATGATAAAATGGACACTAAAGCTAGATGCATGTTGATGGTATCGATAGACGATTCCCAATTACCTCATGTGGAAAATTTAAGGTCTGCATTTGAAATTTGGGAAGCTCTTAGGCGAATTCACCATAGAGCCACGCCCGGAGAGAAGGTGAACATTATACGTGCTTTGTATGAGTTGAAACTGAAGCCAGGGGATAGTGTGGTTGAACACACGTCACAGATGACTGAGTATTTCAACCGACTGTCATCTTTAGGTGTAAATTTTCCTGAAAATATTAAAGTTTATACTCTGCTTAGCAGCCTGCATGCAGGGTTTGAAAACTTAGTACTAACTTTACAAGTTTTGCCAGAGGACCAGCTGAATATGAATTATGTGACTGGTAGATTGTGTGAGCAAGAATATCAACACCATCGAAAACGTATTGATAATTCAAATACCCCAAGGGTTGGATGTTCAGATAATTCCCAGCGTGGGGAAACTAGCAGGCAGAGCTGTAAGGAAGCCTCACAAGTGTCTGCTATGGCCAGCAAGTCATGTTTTCGATGTGGCAGCAGGTTTCATTTGATAGCAAAGTGTCCAGAAAAGCAACAGGAATTTCAACAGTCCAAGGCCAGTTTCCGGAGCTACAGGGGAAGACGACGTGAGAACTACAAGAATCAACGATCCAGAGGGGGAGCAGGTGCTGATAAGGGACTATCTGCAATGGCAGCACAACAGAGTCCTAAAAGGAGCCAACAAACTTTGAAGTGGATAATTGACAGTGGAGCAAGTCACAGTTTAGTTCCAGTGACATCTAGTGGCCGCTTGATGAACTGCAAGACATTGCCAGTTGCAAAAACCGTGACTATAGCAGACAATAGTAAACGAGAAATGAACCTTAAAGGCACAATTTATGTTAACTGTTTGCAAACTAACCTTCCTGTTTTTGTTCTTCCAGGAATGAAGAATGGACTTTTGAGTGTGACATGCCTGGTAAAAAGTGGTTTTAAGGTTGAGTTTGAAAATGATGTGTGCACCATTTCGAAACAGGGAAAGGAGCTAGTTAAAATTCCCTGTGAGGATGGGCTTTTTGTTTTGGATGAAGAGCAGTTAGCAGCAGGTAGATGTTCAACAGGTGAAGCACAAGCTAAGTGTGTAAATAAGGCTCCTCATACAGGTTGTGCACATCTACTACACAGAAGGTTAGCTCATATATGCTTTAAGTATGTAAGCAAGATGCCAAATTTAGCTGAGGGGTGTAACATTAAACCCTGTCCAAATTTTCTGGATTGTTGTGCTTGTAAACATGCAAAGGTTAAGACATGTAACTATCCTAGATCTGATAGAGTAAGCAAGAAACCCTTTGAACTTGTGCACACAGACGTGTGTGGCCCTATGCCAGTCAAATCGCTTGGAGGTGCGAGATTTATGCAAATTTTGGTGGATGACTTTTCAAGGGCTAGTTGGGTTTTCTTTCTGAAAGAAAAATCACAAGCAGCTTCCATCCTGATGGATTGGATTGAAGAAGTCGAATGTAAATTTGACACCAGGGTACGTAAAATACAATCAGATCGTGGTGGGGAATATGTGAACCACACGCTGGAGATGTGGTTAAAAAGGAAAGGTATAGTTCATAGACTTACCAATCCCTATTCACCACAGGAGAATGCAGTTGCCGAAAGAAAATTTCGAACGTTACAGGAAGCCATTGCTGCTTTGCTGTTTGATTCTGGACTTCCACAGCGTTTTTGGGCTGAGGCTGCACTGTATGCGAATTATACTTTTAACAGAGTGTACAATAGCACAGTGGGCAACACTCCTTACTTCATGCTATTTGGGAAAAAACCAAAAATTGATCATCTAAGAGTTTTTGGATGTCGTGCTTATGTGCTGGTGCCTAGGGCACAACGTAGGAAAGGCAATCCTAGGTCTAAAGAAATGTTTTTCTGTGGTTATCAAGCAAACACAAAAGGTTGGAGATTTGTGAATGTAGAAGGCAATCAAGCAAAAATCACAATCAGCAGAAGTGCGGAATTTTGTGAACAGGATGGTTGGAATAAAATTCATGGAAATCCTGACATACTATTTGATGTGGTGAACAGTAGCAATGAAACTCAGGCCCCAGGGCAAGTATTAGTTCCAGAACAGACTGAGGAATTTAAGTCTGAGGACGAGGGTGAGAAATCGCCTAGTTCACCCAAGTCTGTAAAGTCAGAATCTTCTAGCTCTAAAAGTTCACCTGTACAGCAAGAGAGACGTGTAAAGTCAGAATCAGAAAGTTCTTCAACTACTAGTGATAAACAGGTGACGACTAGTGATTCTGGGTCAGAGGGGGAAACTGAAGGAACATCGCAGGAACTGTTAAGGCGTTCTCAGCGTACCAACAAAGGTAAACCTCCTGAAAGGTACCAAGCTATTAGTGTTTGGGCTGGTTTGGCAAATTGCGAACCTGAAAGTTTTGAGGAGATTGAGCAATTACCCCAGGAGGAGGCCAGTAGATGGCGTGAGGCCATGCAAAAGGAGTTGAATTCTATGAAAGAACTGGGTGTGTTTTCCATCACCAAACTGCCAGAAGGTACCAAGGCAGTAAGTTGTAGGTGGGTGTACAGGATAAAGACAACAGCGATGGGGAAACCAGAGTACAAAGCAAGGCTTGTAGCTCGAGGTTTTACGCAAAGAAAGGGGTTACATTATTCCGAAGTCTATGCACCCACTTCAAGGAGTGAAACCCTACGGGCACTATTAGCAGTTGCTGCTCAGAAAGGGTTCAAAGTGAATCAATTTGATGTCTCTACAGCTTATCTTCATTCAGACTTGGCTGAAGAGCTCTATATGGAGCTACCGCCAGGATTGAAAGTTGGTAAATCAAATCAGGTATGGAAACTACATAAATCTATTTATGGACTCAAGCAATCTGCTCATAATTGGAATGAGTGTTTGAATGACGTTTTGGTAGGCATTGGTTTTAGCAGGAGCAAGGCTGACAATTGCTTATATTTCAGAGGTTCAGGAGATGCTCAAGAATCTTTGCTTGTTTATGTAGATGACCTGATTTATACTTCAAAGACACAAGAACAAGTAAAAAAACTAGCCAAAGAGTTAAATAAACACTTCAAAGTTAAGAATCTTGGTGATGTGAAGGTCTATCTTGGTGTTCAGATAGATAGGACCAAAAATGGCAGTTTTCTACTGAATCAAAAAGGCAAGATATTGCAAATGTTGAAAAAGTTTAACATGACAGAGTGTGCAGGTGTTAGAACACCAATGGAAATGGGTTTTGTAAAAGACAATGAGTTCAAGGATAGTGCTGAATTCAAGCGTGCTGAAATCTTTCAGTCAGCACTGGGAAGCTTGCTTCATCTTTCGCAATGGAGTAGACCAGATATTGCTTACGCTGTTAACTTACTCAGCAGAGAAGCTTCAAAACCTAGTGTAAATGCATGGAAAGGAATTCAAAGAGTGTTAAGATATTTACAATACACCAAAGATTTTTGCCTTGAATTATCTTCGGAAGGACAAGCACAGATTACTTGTTGGGCAGATAGTGATTGGGCAAATTTAAAGGATAGAAAATCAGTGTCTGGCTGTGTAATAAAATTTGGTAACTCTCTGATTGGGTGGAGATCCAAGAAACAGAACCTGATTGCTTTGTCGTCAACAGAAGCTGAGTTCTGTGCCTTATCTGAGTTATGTAGAGATCTAGAATTTTACAAATGCTTGGCACAAGAGATGTATGAAAAGGCCATCACTCCAATCACTGTATGGGGTGATAATCAACCGTGTCTTAAGTTAGCACAAAATGGGCAGTTTAAAGGTCGTACAAAACATTTGGATATCCGCTTTCAAAATGTTTGTCAAACGGTAAAAGCAGGAATTGTTAAATTAAATTACTGTCCCAGTCATGAAAATCAAGCTGATGGTTTTACAAAACCGCTTGGGTTTCAGCGGCATGAAAACTTTTGTGAAGAAATGGGTCTGAAGTAATTTTGTTTTTTGTATTGCCAGCGAGAGGGGGTGTTAGGGTGTGAAACCTAAGACGCTGGCAAGTTAGCAATGTCATGTGACTTTAAGTAGTCAAGCTCGTTAAGTTGTTAAGTTGCTCAGTATATAAAGAGTGTTTGTTTTCTCTGTGTGTTGGGGCGTGAAGCAAAAATGTCCGAAAGCTCCGGAGGTGTTTCTGTTATCTTTCTGCAATAAACCTGTCTTTGGAAAGACAGGCTTCCCTGTGTCGTTATTTCTTTGCTGCTAAGACTTTGAAGCTTTTATGCAACAAGAATCTCTGCACTGGACTTAATTAATGCTCTGCAAAGAGAGGTGTTGCTGGTGGCGCAGCGGAAGCGTTTACTGGACCAGTACAAACTCTCTTACACACATCCCTCACAAATCTAGAAGATGTGTCAGGCATTATGCACCAATACCAGCTTATGGTTTCACTTTGTGCAGACACAAGATGAACAGGAAAACTCATATGGACATATAGATGACACAATCAAAAACCAGAAGGACTTTAAACAAGAGCCTAAGGCAGTTGTGAATGGATTTTGGAGAGACTGTGCCCCACTCTCACCTGCCCCAAATGAGTGAAAAATAGATTCCAACTGACTGAAAGGCCACTCACCTGATGTTCTGTTATTGTTTAAGGTCTTTGTAGAGAGTCCTTCCTTACAAAGTCAGAGGAGGCACAGGATGTGGGAGGGATCAGGTGCATTGAACCTGACAAAAGCAGATTATGGCCCTGACTCCATGCAAGTTAATTTAAACTAGATAGTTCCATGCCTTGATTGATGCTGGCACTGAGGGCCAAACAAGGCAGATCACTTACTTTCTGTAGTTGGGAGGGGGATATTAGTTTACTCCCAATGTCAAAAAAGCATATTAAAACATGTTGCAAAATTAAGCAAATATTCTACCATTTGCTGCACCATCAAAAACAATTGGGTTCAGGACCACATGCTTAACCATGGCAATGTATTGCAATTACTATTGCAATTACACACAACATAAGATGAAAAGTTGGTGAAGGACTAACTCTGATGGAATTGTGTCTCTGTCTAATTACACCTAAATGTAAAGTCACTGGAATTATAGTTGTAGTATGATTTTATACAATAAATAAGCTGTTCAAAGGATCAATAAAAAGTTCAGAACGCATTACAGTGGTGCCTCGCAAGACGAAAAGAATCCGTTCTGTGATTCTCTATGTCTAGCGGTTTTTTTGTCTTGTGAAGCAAGCCCATTAACGGATTAGAGGATTAGCGCTATTAGCGGCTTTTAGCGGCTTTTAGCGGTTTATCAGCTTATCGGATCAGCTGATAAGCGGCTTAGCGGCTTAGAAAAAGGGGGGAGGGGAAAAAATCCGCAGGAACTCGCAAGACATTTTCGTCTTGCGAAGCAAGCCCATAGGAGATTTGTTTTGCGAAGCACCTCCAAAACGGAAAACTCTTTCGTCTAGCGAGTTTTCCGTCTTGCGAGGCATTCGTCTTGCGGGGCACCACTGTACACACATTGATCCTATGCACAGCTTATTATAAGACGACATACTACAAATCCAAAAACTTAACATTTAGAAAGCAAGGCCTTCATGAAAGATCCCAGTGTCATATATCCTTCTCTGAGATGTTTATTGGGCTTAACACAGAAAAATTGCCTATCTTGGACACACCAGAAGATACAGTGTGGAACAATAAACTACTTACTATAGACACATACACATGAACAGGGTTACTCAAAGTACAAGGTTTGGGGTGTGCAGTGTTAGAGAGCTAAATATACAGTACAGAGGAAGGAATCAAAGTTGCACAATACATTAGTCCATGCTATGCTACCACGAGGAAATAAATCTCCATCTTTTAACGGCAGAAATTCAGAGGCATCTTTTAAATATTTACATAGCTTTGAGAAACAGATAAACAGCAATAGTAGAACTTATTTATTTGCATTCACCAGTTTTTGAATGTTAAAGCAATAGAAATGTCTAAAATAATTTGAGATAGGGTGTTTTCCAATTCAATAACCCCTAAAGATCAATGTGTCCTATCTGCTAGGGGAACGAAACACAGCAAATAATCACAAATAAGAGAGGAATGCAAGGCCCTTGCCTTGCAAACATTTAAACATTTTTTATGCCTACCTTTAGCAAACACTGACTTACCTTTTACTTTCATAGAAGAAATGCAGGATGCTAGTTTTACTGAAGAAAAAATGATATCTTCTTTCTCTCCGTTTCCTTCTTGCTGGACTGAAGTTTGACACAGAATACTTCAGTGCACATCATCGTATGATCCTACAGCCCTCTGCATTGGAAGTAACTGCCCCCAATGCAGTCTGCTATCAATGAGAGGCTTTAAATAATGCCTTAGTGGTCTGGGAGGAAACAGCTCACTGCAAGAAAAGACAATGTTTTTTCTTAAAGCGTACATGAAACCCCTAAGCTAACAGGAAGAGTAGTGGCCATTAAGTATGATACTTTCATGTGGTTTCTCTCTGTGTCACTCGCTTATGTTAGATGTGTGCAACACTGCAAACCTCAACTTCCGCAAGATTCAGAGCGAGCATTTACTAGAAATGACAGATCCCCCCCGACCGCTTAGCTATCTCAGGGGGCTGTGGACTGCATGATAATTAATACATATTGCTGGTATTATTAATATGAATAATACAAATACAGTACCAGTAATACCAGCATAAATAGTACGCACATTTTAAAATCCCCAATGCTTTTAAGCTATCAAAGGGAAGGCTTTATTCACCTATTTTTCAAGTAATATTACGTACAAATCAATCCAAACCCAAATCTAGAAATATCTGAATTGGAGGTTCCATTTCAGCTTATTACATATGCTTCAGAAGTTTAATAGCCAAATATTCATGTGTGTAGAAACCTTTTCCATTTTTAAAGAGGAGATTCATATTCCAGGCCAAGTTCAGCTTTTTTTGTTATATGTTTGGATGTGTTTCTTTGTGTTTGATTGTAGAAACATCTGTAATATACATAGCCAAACATTCTGTTTTCCACAGCAGCCCACAAGAGGCATACTGCCTCTGAATCTGGAAGTCGTAATGACCAATAGCCATTGACTCATTGATTTATCTTGCCCACAGGCAAGGTTAGCTTCCCACACCACCTTCTCATTCCTCACATTTTGCTTCTGATATTGTCCTCAGTCTTACCTAGGCTACTGAAGTGCTTGAATCTTGGAAGGATGTGGAAGGAGGGGAATGTTCCACACATCTCCAAGTCTGTTCCCCTCCTCCTCAAGCACTTTGCTGGTACGGGTGGTAAAGATCAGGAAGTTAAGTACTAGTCAAAGTCTGCATTTGGGGAACCTAGTTTTAACCTGGGAGAGAGACATGCAAATGCCCTTCCACTAAGAGAGCCTTTGCCAACCTGGTATCTTCCAGATGTTTTGATCTACAACTTCCATCAGTCCCAGCCAGCATGAAGCAAAGCAAGCTTAAATAAAGTATGGCAGCTTGCACTACCATAAAAACTGAAGCACCAAGACAAGAGTTCCACAGAGAGTGGTACAGACAGACCATTTTGTCAGTGGCGTAGCGTGGGGGGTGCAGGGGGGGGCCGGCCGCACCGGGCACAACATCTGGGGGGGTGCTCCACGGGTTAGGGGGCGCAAAATCCACGGGTTAGGGGGCACAAATTACTTGCCTTGCCCCGGGTGCTGACAACCCACGCTACGCCACTGCATTTTGTTGACAATTGGCTTCCCTTTGTCAGAAGGAGGAACACCACCTGAGCTTCAATAGAGCCTTTTGGAAACTTCTTCCCCCATGTCTATATCAGGAAAACCCATAGTAACGAGTAGAATGTGCTTACTGTATTCTGAATTTGAATTATTTGGAAAACATGCACATATGCACTATGATTGTTTATGTGTATGCTTTTAATAAAACAACTAACAGCAATATCTATATCTATCTATATATAAAAGATTACCTGAGAAGGGAGCTTCCAGTGTCCTAACAGTGAGTATGCATCTCTCCACAGCCATTGACTAAATCCTGCATTGTAGAATTTGGGCTAGGTAGGCACTAAGTTCTGGAAGATGTTGGCAATGCAGTGTTGCCTAAGAGCAGAAACTGCCCTCACCAACTGCTGTGGGTTGGAAAGGGAAGAAATTAAAAGGGCTGAAAGAAGGTAAGAGTGAAGAAAAAAGCAAGCTTAATGTCATCTGTGAAAAGCAGTTGAGGGTGCCCTCAGTTATAAAACCTGCAAATTATTCAGTCAGAGTAAATGCATAAATGCAGAGTATGCATAAATGCATAAATTTAATTAATAATAATAGGAGTGTAAATGGGAGGGGTTAAGAACTGTCATCTAGCCTGTGATTCTTGAGAAGTATTGCAATTCTTTTGAAGCATTTGAGGAGAATTCTGTTGAAGCATTTGAGAAGCAAAGCCAAGATAGTAATCTACCCTCTCTGAGGTGGTGAGCTACGCATCCTGGCAAATGAAACACTTCAAACTCTTTTGCCAAGATAGCATGATAGGGAGGGGGGGAACAATTTTATGTATAACTTTTAGTTATTCGTTAATCAATAAGCATAAATGTGATTTAATAAATATATATGGGGAAAATAGTTTTGAAGGGTGGAAAGCTTTGTTTTTAGATTCTGAATTGGGAATTTGCAGCTCCCAAAATAGCGTTGAACTGTAACTCTCAATTCAATCTGAAGAAGTGTGCATGCACACGAAAGCTTATACCAAGAACTAACTTAGTTGGTCTTTAAGGTGCTACAGGAAGGAATTTTTATTTATTTATTTATTTTTGACTATGGCAGACCAACACGGCTACCTCTCAATTCATTGGCTGTATTGCCTGGGGTGATCATGAGAGTTGTCATCCAACACCATGCAGGTTCTCCACAGTGCTGCATTATTGCACAAGGCCCCATTTTACAAGATGACACTTCCTTCTGTTTTAAAAAAAAATGCCTCTTCTAACATGGTGTCTCCTGAAATCCAGTTTTTGCTTTTTGCTGTGGTGGCCAGTCAAGTGGTACAGATATTATGGCAGATAAAAAGCCTTCAATACTAAGCAGTGAAAGAGGTGATGTTGCTAGTCCTGTTTTTCTAGAAAAAGAAGTGCTGGAGCTCACCGTGAACGCCTCTCTTGTTCTCTTATAAAGGCAATGGTGCCCACCTGAGAGGTGCCGGAACTGGGTCCGGTGAGTGATGGTTGAAAAAAAGCCCTGGATGTTGCAGGACAACAGAGGTATGGGAGCTGCTACATCTCAGTGGTATGTGTTGGTTATTGTTGGCCAGGAAGCAATGACTCCTCTCCATGGTACGGACCTTGAAGTCTCCAGGTGACACCCTTGGATAAGGGCTTTGGGACCTCCCCCTCAGTTCACTGCTCAGCAGCAGTCTCTTTATTCCCCATTATACCATTTCACTGGCTGCTTCCATTTTTGTTAAGGATTTCTATTTAATTTTTTAAAAAAATTATCTATAAATTAACTTTGGTCAGACTTCCCTTCTGCACCCTTCATTTTAAGATAAAAAAATTCCTTCCAGTAGCACCTTAAAGACCAAGTGTGCATGCACACGAAAGCTCATACCAAGAACTAACTTAGTTGGTCTTTAAGGTGCTACTGGAAGGAATTTTTTTATTTTGACTATGGCAGACCAACACGGCTACCTATCTGTAACTTCATTTTAAGGTTACTGACAAAATAGAAGGCATCCAGAGGAGGGTGGCTGTCGGAGATGAGGAACCCTGAGCCAAAGACTGCACTCCAGAGGGTCAGACTAGATGTTCCTTTGGGTTCCTAACTCTACAATTCCGAGACTGAAGGAGCTGGATATACTGGGCCTGCAGAAAAGGCTATTAAGAGGCGACGTATCATCTTCAAGCACCTGAAGGCCCAGCCAGCATGGAAGATGGGGAGTTCTGGAGGAGGGAGGAGGGTGAGCCACCCCTGTATTCTAAATAAAGTAAAATAAGCGAAGAATGTGTGCTAATCCTCCCTTCCCTACGGTCGCTAAAGCGCAGGCTCCTCAGCTCAGCGCGAACCACACGCAAAAAAAACCCAGAAACGGCGACTGGGGGGGGGAGGCATTTTCCACACCTCTTATTAAACAACGGAAACCGCGCGCGCTCGCCCTTCTTTGCGCAAGCGCGCGCGAGGGAGAGAGAGGGGGAAATAAAGAGAGAGCGTAGCTCAGCAACGCTTCCGGTACATTTGCCAGCGTCGGGTGATTGGTTGGGAAAGCACAGGAGCGCACTGCGCAGCCGCGTAGCTCGAGCGAGAGAGAAAAGAAAGAAAGTGCTGCTGTCTGCGACCGGCGAAGAGTCGGTTGCGCATGCGCCGCGTGGGAGACTATAGGCTGGATTGCTGAAGAAGAAGATGGACGAGCTTCAGTCTGCAGAGGAGGTAACGGTTCCTAAGGACAGCGGCGTCCCTCCTCCACCTCCTCTTGGCGGGCGGGCGGCCGTGGAGGGAAGGGACGGCGTGTCCCTTTCTTCTGTAGCTGCGGTGACCTCGGTGGGGAGGGCGGTGGCGGGGTCCGCCCCTTTGCCCATTGTCGGCCACGTTCCCGTTCCTGGAAGGTCGCCTGGCCCTCCTCTCTTGCCAGCCCCGGCGCTCCCGCCGCTTCCAGCCCTTGGTCCGAGAGGAGAGATGCCGCCGCCAGGCTGCCTTACAAGCCCCGGGGCAACTTTTCCTGCTGGTGGTGCTGCATCTCTCCGCTCCCCCCGTGATAGGCATGGCTTATTCCAGAAAGCGCCTCTCTTCGTGGCACGCGGGTACACGCATTTGGGAGGTGCGCGTGCAGCAAGCCGAATAAATAAATCTCTTGCCGTCTGGTCTAATGGCCCAGGTTCTTGTCCTTCGCAAAATCGAAGAGGGAAGGGAATTTGCCCCACTTAAAGGAGAGGAGAAGGAAACTGGCAGTTTTCATCTGGGGTGTGGCGGGATCTCCTTTTGGCATTCAGAGGTTACTGTTCCATCAAATCCATGGTTATGTGGCTATAAAAAAGAGATCCTCAGACCTTCTTTCATTGTTCAAATGAATGTCCTTACCCTAATCATGATCCGGTAATAAACGTGGCCCATGGTCAAAGGTGAGATGGAGCCTCATGTGCTCCTGTCTGCAGATGAGATCAGTGTCTCAGCTAGTCATAAACAAGTATTTCATAAAATTTATATACCAGGATTGAAAAACAAAAAACCACCGACACCTCAAAACCTTTGTTATCATTTATAGTAATGTTTATTATATATGATAATAAAAATATAAAATAAAAAAGGGCGGGGGGAGATAAGAGTTGCCTTGATGCATGAGTGCCAGAAAGGCCTCCACATATTTATGAATAGATTGTAAAAGGGGAGTAAAGGTAAAGGGACCCCTGACCATTAGGTCCAGTCGCGAACGACTCTGGGGTTGCGGCGCTCATCTCGCTTTACTGGCTGAGGGAGTCTGCGTACAGCTTCCAGATCATGTGGCCAGCATGGCGAAACCAGAGCAGTTCACGGAAACGCCGTTTACCTTCCCGCCAGAGCAGTACCTATTTATCTACTTGCACTTTGACGTGCTTTTGAACTGCTAGGTTGGCAGGAGCAGGGACCAAGCAACGGGAGCTCACCCCGTCACAGGGATTTGAACCGCCAACCTTCTGATTGGCAAGCCCAAGAGGCTCTGTGGTTTAGTGCCACCCGTGTCCCTAAAATGGGAGTAGTTGTGGCCTTTTATGTGTTCCCTGGCCACTATATGTACCTGCCACCTCTATAAGTGTTTGAAGGGATGTTAAACATATGCTTTTATGTGATTGCTTAAGAAGTTCGTTTACTGCAGTTATAAGCGTTAAGGAATCGCTTGGCACACTTTGCGATGGCAGGATTCTATGTCTGGTGAAGTAAAAACAAGGCGTTAGATGCTTAGGGAAATAAATCAAATCTGATTAATGTTTGAAGCATTAGTCTGTTTGTTAAAACTACATTTCTGTCAGTACTGCAAATTGCTTACTTGGTTTAAATGTTATCTCTGGCTTCTTCTTCTTCTTCTCTTCTTTCCCCCTGCAAGACTGCGTTTATTGTGGATGAAGTAAGCAACATTATAAAAGAGGTAGGATGGTATTTATGCTACATCTTCCATTAATATATCCTCATTGCACAGCATCTGCTATATTTCTACTGCACCCCGTAACTCCCTTTAAAAAGATAAATATATCACTGCTGCATTGTGGAAAATACACATTGCACTGAATTGTAAGGCTCCAATCACTCACACTTACCTAGGAATAGGTCTCATTGAACTCAGTGGTACTTCTGAGTAGACATGCCTAAGTTTGTGTTGTAAGCCCACATTTAAAGTGGCAACATGAGCTATGTAAACAGCCTCTTAAAACACATTGCAATGTGAATTATTTAAATTTTGCTTCGAAATATGTGTGTGTCTGTGTGCTCATAATTTTGTTATTGGTATATACATTTTGTGCAAATACATACAGATACATATTATTTCATTTGAAACATTTCTAGGGGATTGTGACTCGCTGGCTCTGTTTTGTGAACATTTCACTTCTCCAGCTAGTGATATAGTGATATAGACAATGCAGATTGTCTCTCTGAGGGGGTAAACCCACTCCCCCAACTTTAGTTTATAGTCCCTGATGCTATGTTGAATTCCACTCTGGAGGTGACTCCTGATCTGCAGGGATGATTTTTCTGGGAGTATCAAGAGCTGCAGTGGGAAGAGGAGTAGAGGCTCGTTGGCCTTATGTCATACTTTTAATCCCAGCTAGCCTATATAGAAGAAACAATCCTATTTTGATATCCTCATAGAATTGCATTCGTAAAGGTTTTTACCTCTCTTTTTACATGATTAAGCTTATCAAATTTAGGACTTCGTCTTGTAATATGAACTTCTGGCCTAATCTGCAAGCTAGTTAAATCTACTTGAATCACAGTGGTGACATCAGTATTTAATGCATGTACCTTGGCTTAAATGGAGTGGACTGTTCTATTTCATTAGATTCCAACTTCAGGAATAATCTTTTGGTGACTTGCAGCTATAGAATTAATATAGTTAGTAGATTTAGAGCAAATTTACTTTAGTTATGTGTTACCTGGGTACCAGTGTCTTGTTTGCTAATCCTCTGTTGTGGCAACCTTCCTGGCGATTAGTGAAGGCTTAGGAGCACAAGCTAAATATGTTGTACATGCCATTCTTTGTTAAGCAGATATATGATTGGTAACTTATCAAGTATGTACAACTCATCTGTGTAAAAAACCTGCATGCCTCCCTTGCATGTTTTGTGGTGGTGCTGATGTTTATTACTCACATTTCACCCTAAAGCCCCAATGCAGGTTACAGCATTAAAAACATTAAAAACAATTTAAAATAATAAGGCTATTAGAGGCTAGTACACTCTGCTACAGTAATGTTTGCAAACAGAATCTGCAGGGAAAAGCACGAAAGGACCACAACTTAGTGACATTCAATGAACAGCCACTCCCTTGTTCTCAGTCTTGGCACTAATGCTTTACAGAGTGTGAAATCTATGCTTACAACCGCAGGATAAGACTGAGTAAGCCAGACACCCATTTATTACAGAGGGTATTGATTTGGGCTGTTCAGCCTCTTGTTGCAAGATCTCATTGTCACTCCCTCTGTAGCTTTCTCCCTCTGTGTGTTTCTGGTGATACATTAAATGTTGTTTATAAAGTTCCTAATATTTTTTAGGTACTGGGGAAAGACCGAAGAGCAACACAGTCCCTGCCTCCATGCTTACAATCTGTCAAACACATCACAAAAGAGATGAACAGTAACAGGTGCCTGTGCTCACCTGAACAACATCACTGGTAGCACTGCAGCTCACCAGTGTCTCTGGTGAGGTTGGCACACTGCTTGGATCCTAGGTTGCCTCAATCCCACCCCTGCCGCACTCCCAGAACACCAACAGTACAGTTACTGCCCACAGAGCTTTTTACATGCATGGCCTTCGCAGTGGACATGGTCTCCCACTGGCAGAGAGGTGTGTCTGCTCCACTGTAATTAGGATTTCAATAGCCTCAGAATAAATATGAGGCGCCATATTGTTGGTTACCTCCCAAATCATTCTTGCAAAGGTGTGTGTGTGGGGGGTCTTTGTGTGTTTGGAACTCTTGAGATTGATCCACCACCTCACAGATGGCAGCTCAAGCTAGCATTTCAGTGATCATTGCTTATCAGTATGGCTGTTAGTTGGTTCTGGGTTTTCCTTCTTGTTGGATGGTGTGATCAGTGTTTGATGGTGTGATCTGTGTTGCTTGGAAAAACCACTGACATATTTTATTCTAGCTTTTGAAATCAATGCATGCTTTTAAAAAAATTAAAATTCCTTAGCAGCCTGGTGGTAATTTGAACCTCTCTTTGTTTGCAGGCCATAGAAGGAACAATAGGTGGCAATGCATATCTGCACAGCAAAGTGAATCAATGGACTACAAGTGTTGTAGAGCAAATTCTGAGTCATCTCACAAAGCTGGGGAAACCTTTCAAATATGTTGGTAAGTGAATGGGTTTCTGTGCTCATTGTATTATTGTTTTGACAAATGGTTTTGAGTAAAACCGAAAATTAAACTCTAAAATGGAAATTGCAGGTGAGGGGGCAATTTAAGATAAGAGATGTTTACATAGGCATTTAAGGCTAAAAACAGATGTGGATGTAACTGTGTAGCTTATGCCATGGAAACATTCCATTTTCTAACAATACTGTATCTTCAATTTACAGTGACATGTGTGATTATGCAAAAGAATGGTGCTGGACTTCATACTGCAAGCTCTTGCTTCTGGGACAACTCTGCTGATGGTAACAAGAATGTTTTAATACTTTGTCTTAGTTTCTCCATTGAAATGTTTCACAAGATATTTGTGTGACTCCAGAAGAGAAAAATCCACACACACCTATTCTGTGGTAATAAACTTCTAATACTAGAAGTTACAAGTGACCATGGGGCAGGTTGTTCTTGTTAGAAGGGCCTTATTCCCTAATTTCCCTAGGGTAGCTAGTAGAGCATCTCTGCTTTAAAATTGAAGGATTGTAGAGTTGGAAGGGGCCCCAAAGAGTTCTCTCTTCCAACCTCCTGCAATGCAGGAATCTCAGCTAAAGCACCCATGACAGATGACCATTCAACCTCTGCTTGAAAACCTCCAAGGAAGGAGAGTCCACCATCTTCCAAGAGAGCCCATTACACTGTCGAACAGCTCTTACTGTCAGAAAGTTCTTCCTGATACTTAGTTGGAAGAATCATCATCACCTGTGAATAAACATATATACTTCCTGTGGAAGAATAAAGTGTGACTGAATATCGATGTAATGTGGTTCAATAATTTTAGGTTCCACTGCTCCAAATTATGGGATGTTGCCTATGTGGTACGGAGTTGGCTGAGGCTTAAACTTAGCAAGTGTGGCTTAAGATGCAATAGATTTGTTCTATGTGTTCTTTAAATTGAAAGCTATGAATTTTATGATCTGATGTAGTTCTTCTGTATATAGTATAGCCACCCCAATTGACTTTTCTTCTCTTTTTGTAGGAACCTGCACTGTGAGATGGGAGAACAAGACTATGTACTGTATCGTCAGTGCCTTTGGACTCGCAATATGATTGCCTTGGAATTCTTC
Source organism: Podarcis bocagei (assembly GCF_964188305.1). Taxonomy (NCBI): domain Eukaryota; kingdom Metazoa; phylum Chordata; class Lepidosauria; order Squamata; family Lacertidae; genus Podarcis; species Podarcis bocagei. The sequence goes on along the minus strand of NC_138127.1, from coordinate 55,637,567 downwards.
AGCCTTTGTGTCATCCCTTCCATTTCATATATCCACTAAAACTGTGAATTCAATGAACAACTTTGTTTTTAAAGAACTTCTGTCGTCTTCCTGTGAGAAAATGGGGAAGCAATTTCTACACTGTTACATAAACACATCACCTCTTATCCATATCAAATCACTCCCTGTCTTAACACTTTAAGGACTCTTTTCTCAAGGTGCTAAAACCTGAAACATGCTGCACTTCTTCAGCTTTATTGCAACTGGTTTGAATAAGACTAATTTCACACAATGCTTTTGTTTGCTATTAAATTATTGAAGTTCTGAACTTGTGTATGTGCATTCATAAAAGCTGTACATTCCACAAGCAAGTGTGAGGCTAACCTCACATGCCTTTAACAGCTTGGCCCAAATGGATCATTGTGAAGTAATGGGGGTGCAGTTATTCCTTAAGCACTCGCTCAGCTGCTTAGTCCTTTTGGGGGCTTCTGTGGTACCCTAAAACTCCCAATAGAGCCACCAATGCTCCAGTTATTTACACTAGACAACTGTAGGTATTTTAAACATTCCCATATAAAGTAACTCCATTTTTAATGGCAGCCAAAACTTTTAGGTGCATGGAGGGGCTAACAGCTAATTGCTCCAAGGTGCATAGTTCTCTTTAAAGTAAAATTGAGTTTTATTTTTTAAAAAAATCAATTTAGATGCCTCTTTGCTCCCTGACCAAACATATAAGTAGGAGCAGTCCCAAGTTAATTGATTGTAGAGAAAGTACTCCTTATTTTACCCCATTCTCAAAATGGGAGACCAGCACACCTCACAGAACAGAGGCAAGAAGCAGCAGAACGTTGATCCATGCTTGCCATAGCACAGGGCACATCCTTTGAATGTAAAAGATCCAAGGCTCCATCTTGGGGATCTCAAAGTAGGATAAAGACCCTGTGTCTTAGTACACAGAAGCTGTCACTTAAGGAGTGAACTGACATTTGAGAGCCTAATCATCTCTTATTGAGATGGTAGACTTGTACCAACCAACTGGGCTAAATGTTATTTAAAATAGCCACATAATAAGTATTCCACACACCCCAAAGAATTGCCAGAATGCAATATTTTTCATCAAAGTGTTTTTCAGAACACTCCAGAATGAGTGAACTGTTTTACTGTAAAGTGAATTTGACTGTATGGCTGCACTCTGCTTAAGTGTCTGTATAATTAAGTGGTCAAAAACATGAACCACAGGTTCCAACTAGTGGGATTGTTGCTAGCGTTTGTGAATGGACCATAGCACAGTGGGAGAGGTACATGCTTTTCATGTAGCTTCAATCTCTCGCATCACTCATTCAGTGCTTCTTGGGTTGGCAGGGCTGGGAAAGTCCTCTGGCTGAGACTAGATGGAGAACAATTGTGTGATACAGTATAAAGAAGCATAATTTGTTCAGCTGGGACCCCTGGGAAAATTGAGTAGGACAGACTAATGTTAAATAGCATGTTACTAAAATAATTGTTTAGTATTTATGGCCTCATTGTGCTCCACAGTTTCTGAAACCACAGGGCATTTAAAAGCCTAAGAACAAAACATACTGCTTTTCCATTAAAATAGCAAGCTTATCTGAAAAATTCAAGCACACAGGTGTTCGCAGGTGGATGAGAGAATTCTCCCCATCCCCACTCCAGGGCCAACATAGGCCCTGCATATCCATATTGGCAAATTGACATGTTTCTTTGTTTATAAACTCGCGCTCATTGACAGTGCTCTCACTGCGGCAGTTTCTGGGGGAAAGGCAGTGGGGAGACTGAACCCCAACAATTGCAGCATCTATCATCCAGTTGCAAAGTTGGTGGCAGTTCAACAGCATGCACTTCAAGAAAGATTGTTTGCCAATTATCTACGTTGGGAAAGAGAAAGGGGGCATGCACCCCCATTGATTGTCCTTGAGCACTTGGCAGAGTTTGCTGCGCATGCAAGTGAGGTTCCAGTACTGTGCCTGCTCATACCTACAGTTCCATCAAGTAGCATCAAGGGGCTTCTGCTTGTCCCCCTGGAATTTTGGCTGGTTGTCCACCATGCTTCCTGAAGATATTTAGAGTTAGACGTCATTATTTTGAGCTGTGTCATCATTTGATGTCACTTTTCCCCACCAAATATAGACAACCAATTTTGTTTTCCTCAGATGCATTTATATCTATTTCCATCAAATTCAGGTCAATGAAAAGACAGTGAAATTGGAGTTTTTTAATCCTAAATCCAGAGCAGTTTTAGCTTATCTATTACATGCCACCAAATGAATTTCCATATGCACACATGGAAATAAACGTGCCACCGTTTATTGTGTATTGGGAGGAACAATACTGAGATAGGCACAAAGGTTCTATATAAAACTTTATTGTGAATGCATTGGATTGGAACGTAATTTTACTATGCACAGTCTCCAAAACATCTCTGCGCCCAGTATTTTACTGAAAGTAAACTAACTCTTAAATTCCTGCTCAGGGAAAGTTAACACCACTGTTGCTAGTGCCTCATCATAATTACAAATAGCATCTACCCTGAAGCATAAAGATGACACATTGAGGTACCCCATGCATACCCTTCCAAAAGCAAAATTATAGTTACAACTTTTCATTAACGTACACATACACTATGAAAAGGTTCTAGCCACGTTTTGGTAGAAAATATTTTCTGGAGGTTTATTTCATTTTACATCTATTTACAAATGTTGAGTTCAGTTGTACAGTAGCATAAGGAGCTTTTCATATCAATTACTGGCACAATTGGAACATATGGCTAAAAATGCAACAGATGTGACTACATCATTTAAATGCAGTAATGGCCTTGGGCACCATTTAGAAGTAACTCTCATTTTAAGTAAGGCTTTGTACCTCGTGGGAGTAAGTCTGATCGAACCAACTTGGACTTGCTTCTGAGTAACCACACACAGGATCAGGCTGCAAATTTCTTGCTAAACTTCTTTCAATGTATCTTTATATAAACACAGATTTCCTGTTCTTTGGCATGATTCTACTGGGTTTACACTTATGGCTGAGCCAAGATTACTCAGAAAAAAAATTGTTTTCCATGACCCTTTTGCCAGTGCTTTTTTGTATAATCTGTAGAAATCTTTGCTTGTTTAAACTTGCTGCCCCTCAACCTCAGCAATATTATAGCACAGCCACATCTGATTGGCTACAAGACAGTATGGCATCTTCCTCCTTCACTATCTCTGGCTGGTAGATGATCACTTATGTGACTAAGCCAGGAAGAAAGAAGTGGTGGGTGTGTGGAAAGATCCTAAAGCAGCAGCAGGGAACTCCACCACCAAAATCACTAGTTTCTATTTAAAAATTTGAGAACACTACAGGCTACTTTCCCTGAAGGCGGAAACTGAAGGTTGCAGCAGACAAAACACAAGATTATAGCTTGTCTGAAAGTTGAGCACAGTCCTAGTTACATTACTGCCTCTTAGCTTTACTGGCACTTCGAAATTTTAACTATAAAAGCCAGTGTGTACAAACTGCATATTTACCTAAACAGCGCTGCAACTGACAATCACAACTGCTAAGGCAAAAGTGATCCATGTTAAACAAGGGCAAAGAAAAAGTAGGCAAAAACTACAAGCACTTTTGGGGAGGCTACACCATATGTGCGGCACGGAGGGCAATGCTCATATTTTCTTTAGAGATGTTTTTCACCAACAGTGGGCATCAGCAAGCCTTTTTACACACACTACAGAAGCCATTTCAAAAGCAGCAACTTCTGCCAACAAAAAAGATGGGACACATTTTTTTAAAAAAAAGAAAACCCACAATGAAACAAAATATGCTTTGTAGTAGACGATGTTCTCCCACTGTAGCAGAATTACTGCTGCATTTGTCCACTGGGAATTATTTTATTTGACGAGGGGATCTAGCTCATGCTCACTCAAAAGCCCAGCTGAAGCAAAATTGCTTGGCAACTGATCCTTGTGGAAGTCAACTAAACACCATATCCAAAGGCACTTTCACTAACAGCTTCCTCATCTGGCTGCAGGGCAGTGATTCCCAAATGTTTCCCCCCATGGACCACTTGAAAATTGCTGAGGTTTTTGGCAGACCTCTAAATGGTTTTTCTGCTTGTAGCAATTGTAAGGTGCAGTACTACATTGCTGGATGCTTTTAAACTGCATTTTTACAGACCCACTGCAGACTACCTGAATGAAGCTTGTGGTCCATGGAACAGAGTCTATGAAGCCCTGCTAAAAGGAAAACAACAGCTTTCCCAGCGACTCTCCTATTCATAGGGAACCCCTCAGCAAAAAAAAATACAACATACCGTGCTCAATTATCATATCTGTGCAAAAGAATTCCAATTAATAAACCTGAAAATAGTCTCTACTACTACCTTGTGTTTTCCCCAGTTTGCAATATGACAACTTTAAGTGTTCTGGGTGTTTAACACTGAGCATTTAAAACAAGTTGCGATGTGACAAAAGAACAAATGGCACTAAAAATTGTAATGGGAAACACAGCTGAATGCTTGTTCCTAGGACTCGTCAGATGAGTGAGATTAGTGGAGACAAATGCAATAGTAGCCTTCAATTCCTAAAGTTTAATGAACTTCAGGGACATTTAATTAAGAAATTAACTCAGGAATTCATTTATTTTCTCCAGAATTAAGGGAAAAGGTAACTTGGGAACTTAAGTAAAATTGAGTGATTATTCTGTAAGGGCAAGCATTCAGACTTTGTAATGACCGCCCCCCCTCTTGTCCCCCTGAATACTGTTCTGCAAGCAGAAGTCCTCACACAGGGCTGACAGGACTCATTAATTGAATATCACCCTAGGTATTTAAAATGTAGAAGAGAAACCAACAATAATTTAAAAGAATATATACATCAAAAGACAAGTAGTACAATTTTTCCACATGATTACTACGGGTCAATATCAAGCAATATAAAATATTAGGAAAAATACACATCTAGTTTCCCAAGTTTTACAATGTATTTTAGGCGAAGTCATACTCAGATCCACTGAAATCAATGAACAGGTTACTGAAATCCATTGATTCAAATGGGTCTATTCTGAGTATGACTAACATTGGATATTATCCATAGAATATACTCCATGCCTTGGTTTTAATTTGCTGTTAAAAACAACAACATTTTACTAAATACATATTAGCACTCTAACTTGCTGATTGCCACAGAACAAAACATCTGAAATGGTTTATCAGAAACCTAGCAAAAGCAAACTATTACATTTAGATGATTATACTAATATTATGTCTTGTACTTTTGATATGCAAAGTGCATGACACTCTTTCATAGCTTTATTATCAGTGTAGATATTTACTTGCAAAAATAGCCGAACAAATCCTTCACAGTGCCGTAAATTCACGTCACACTAAGCCAAACCGTGGTTTAGGACCAACAAGCTCCCAGAATGGGGATCACAGCTGCTTTGCTTGTCCCTGCTCATTTTGCTGCTGAGCTAAGCCATGGTTTGCCTTATCGTGTTGTTCAACCCAGAGGTCATGGTTCAGAATATGAAGTAAGGCAAACCATGGCTTAGTTCAGCAGCAGCAGCAAAATGATGGGGGTAGCAAAGCTCTCATCAGGAGGTTGTATGTATGCACTAAGCCATGGTTTGGCTCAGTATGATGTGCAAACTGGGTCAGTTTATTCGTAGCCTTGAGGTATCAATCACCATATACTTGTCTATGGCCAGGATTCAAAGCGCTGTGTTTTTTTGCAAGTACTAACCCTTTCCCAGAGTAACTCCTTGCACATACTGAAGAGCCAATACTGAGAAAGTCCTCCCCTCTCACACACACATCAACTCTCTCATATACCCACAGAGGAAAGTCCTTTCCACTAATGCACAAGGTTCTTATTATCCCAGCCTATTTTCCTAGAAAACAGTAGCAGCAGAATGAACAGGTAACTACAGGTAACTCGCATCTGATGCTTATTTAACAGTCACACTCTCAGCATTATGCACGCTGCCCAAAAGTGGTGCAAAAATGGCAGGCACAGGGGAAAAATAAGAAAATGGTACGCAAGGGGGAGAGAGGGGGCATGAGAGCAAGGAGAAAGAGCCAGCAGCCTTCGTAAGAATGTTTCGGCATAGAAGGGGTGGTTGCAGAGGGTGATCAGAGGTGGAGGGGTTTGGAGAGACAACTAAAGGGTGTGGAGAAACTTCAGACTGCAGAGCTAACTGAGGGTCAAACAGGTATTGACTGCTGAATTGCTAAAGGAACTGGTCAGCTCAAGTTCAGTATGCGAGGATGAGGATGGAGAGCATGGGTCAGCAAGTTGGAGCCTGCAGAAATTTTCTCAACTTTTCTGCGCATATGATCTGACCCCTCCATGGAATGCATCCTCAAGATCATCTGTGGGAATACAGACATTCTGAGACCATGCAAGGAAATGTTTGATGAGCCCAAGAGCCAACAACAGCATCTATCAATCACTGTGTTCCTCACAAAGAAACTAGCAACAGCAGATGTGCCCAGGCAACCCACCTCTGGATCTGAACCACAGCCAAGCACTTCTTCTGGCTACCACTCAACTCCCCAGGGTCTTCGTATCATCTGCAGCAACATCCAGCAAGGGAAAGGATGCAGAAGACGAAGAGCCGCATTCGTCCCTCACCAGTTAAGTGCAGTGATTTTAAAAATGGTTGTTGAATGGCTTGCTAGGGGTCTTTTGGGGCTTTACACAATTTTGCTTATACCCGCGATGGCCAGGAACGCGACCCCTGCATAAGATGCAAGTTACCTGTAGACTGTTTCTGCAGCTTGAATTATGTTAGGACAAGGTTTGCCAAGCAAGAGATGCAAATAGCAATTCAAGTGTGACCAGCAGAAATGCACTGAACTTTTACATTCAACTCAAAAAAGGTCTTCAGTCCTTGCATATTGGTCATTTTTGTTTTGGTCAGTGATATAACAAAGTGTTTCTGCAAAAGGAACCTACTGGAGTTATTTATAGGCAGGAACATGGGCTTGAAAAAGCACATGAAAATACTGACAGCTTCTGTGAGGTAGGAGGGCTATCCACGATTTCCCCATCATACTATTTTAATAAATCCATTCAGAACCAAAACTACCAGGGTGGGAGAGTAAAGAGGCATTTCTCAACAAACTGTGATTGGAAGCACCATTCTGCTAAACTGTATCAACTTCAGTAGTGCACATTTCCAGCATGGGTAAGAATGGAACACACGAAAGCTGCCATTTTAGGTGTGTCTGAAGATGAGCTAAAAGAAATGCCTATCGTAAAACAGAACACAAAATGGCTCAGATCATACCTTTCATTGAACCTACTACAGTCAAGTACACACATCACAACCGCAACACGGAGGCTTCACCACGCCATTGCTGCAATGTGTATAGTGGCTTGGTCCCATTGTATGCACACAATGAGGATGATTCATTCCATGTTGGCCATTGTCTTCTGCATATGTGGCAGGCATCGTACAAAGGCTGTTTCAAGTGGCCTCCACATGGTTGTAACATACTGTCACGTTCCAACAATTATTGCAGAACTCTGAAATCTGAAGACTTCTCTGTAATTTGAAGGCTCCAATTTACTTTGCCGGTTTATACAATTGGTTCAACAAAATGGATCAACCACCATTTTGGATCGTGCTCAGTTAAAGGAAGAGAATTTCCTACCCAAATATATCCAAGAGCCCACCTAGGTTCATATCCAACACATAATGTGTTTGTGTTTCTATACTACTGGTTATGAATACCAAACTATTTAAAACACCCTTATTCGGGGGGAGGGGAAAAACATTTACAGAATTTAAGGGAATGTGTGTTGAAATTATATATTGTTCCCTCTTAATTAACAGCAGCAAGCAGCATTCAGTCATCATTTACACAGGCAGAAGACGCTCAGGTGCAAGGCTATGCTTTTCACCGAATGTGACTGTTGTTTTAAGATAAAGCAGCCTTAGAACACCTTCCTTCTCAAATTATTTTGCTCTTCCAATACAATTATATAGAATTATGTCGGTCTCAGAAGAAGCTGAAATGGTGTGCTTAATCGCAATCACAAAATCAGATAACTGAAAAAACTCCTTCATTTAATTCAAGTCACGTACAGTGCTGAATCACAATTGCAATTCCTACCCACCACCCTTCAACCCCTGAAATGGGAAAACAGAAATTGAGGTTTATCAAGGTGTTGGAAGTGCCAAGCAGATTCCAATCAGAGTAAGTTTGGGGTTGAATGACGTTGGGAGCTGGGGCATTTCCTCTCTCCCCTTCTCTGCAAACACGGTTTGCAAATGTCAAAATAAAATTATTTTGGAGTAAAAAAAGCATCTCAACACTAAATTCCAAGTAAATAGTTATGAAACTATGAGGAAATCAAAGTATTAGCTGTGAAAGTGCACAACAAGCTCCCCAAACAATCTGGTCTGGAGGCATCCCATCACAACTGTTTTCTAAAAAAAGGGGGGGTACACTTTGAGTTTACAAAATAACTCTTCCCTAAAAATTATATTCTCCCCACTTCAGTTTTAGGTTTGTAAACAGAAAGGGAGAAACAGGAAATCCTTCCACAGAAGTCTATGATCAGTTAACAGTAGACTCAGGAAAAAGATTTTTAGGGGGGTGGGGGGAAGAGTGTCAAAATTGCTTTTGTTCTCATAGAGCAGGTCACTTCTATGAAAACTTAATCGCTGTCCGATTCTTCCTTGAATTTGGCTCTGATGGCTTGACCGTTCTGAAGTGGCATTTCTTCATAATCACTCCTGTCTCCACAAAAAAGAAATATTCAAGAACATCTTAAGACATAAATAGCATAAAACAACACTTATTCTGGGCAAGTAGACAAAATTAGTATGATCTCAAAAGATTTGTTATTCTTTCAAACATGAACCCCCTTCAGGTAGGAATGAAAGCAGTATTCTTTAGCTTCCTTCCAATATATCTAAAGAGCATGGCTTCAAAATCTGACCATATTGGAAGGTTGGCATAGGGAGCTTGCTTTAATTTTAGTGTTCAAAGCAATTCACTTATTTTCAAGGCATCCTAAATGTAACACTGATGGCTCAGTTGGAAGTGTACACTTGTCTTGCTTGCTGCTGAATTCGAGACAGGACCAAAAGATGAGGAAACAAGCAATGACACATGCTTTTCTCAGAAAAGAAAAGCAAAACTCCATGGGAAAACAATCCCCCTGTAATTATTCAAGCAGCTGAACATCCCCACAGTAAGGGTTGTTGCATAGCTGCTTACACATAGAACAGGCTCAAAAAGAATAAGGAAGCAAACTGATACTCTTTCTGCCCCACACAAAGATTATTCATATGTTGGAAAGGGTTGGGGTAGAATTTGCAGCTGCACTTTCCAATACAAACTGTCATTACCCTCAAAATTACATTATTTTTGTAAACTGGTGCTTAAAGACTTTATACTTTTGAATTAAATGGCTAACAAGTTAGATAAATAATAATAATAGGCACAGTGTCTGTCTTAGCACTTGCTTTCCCTGCCACACATACATTTCCCTCACGTGGCTTATCTCACAAATTCAGACCTCGCTCCCTAGAACGGAGCCCTCTCACCTTATAACCAATTCTGTGGCTATAAAACTTCTGGTATTCAGAAGCATTACTGCCTCCAACTGGGGAGGCAGAGTATAGCCATCGATAGCCCTCTCCTCCATGAATGTCTCTTTGAAAGTCATGCAGGTTGGTGGCCATCTCTGCCTCCTGCGGGAGCGAGTTCAAATCACTGCTCAGCCGATGAAGCTCACAAGAGATCTACTGGCCTTTCACTCTCTCAGGCAAACTTACCTTGGTAAGTTGCCGGGAGGATAAATGGAGCAAGGGACCACATATGCCACTTAAGTTCCATGAGGGAACTAATGGAAGCTTTTAAAAAATGTCTGACCTCATACTATTCCTACCACAAGTACAAGATTCTTCATCATTTGCTTCCAATATACAACTATCACCAGTGACAGGGGAGTCCTTTTTAAAAGGAAACCTCCATGGCTTATATTTTGTAGAATATGAGAAAAAATATTAAATTAATACAACTACTGTAAGCCTTACGTTACTTACCCATAGATCACATCATCATCTGAGTCATTCAGCATAGAGAAGGCAGGATTATCTTTCAACTGAGACTCTGAAAGGTTTTGCAAAGGAAAAGTTCACTTAACAAGATATCTCTCCATTATAGGACCTTTTCAGTTCAGTTCAGTTTCAGAAAGCTTTTGATAGTCAAGATGAGTCTTTCAAGGGAGACCACAAGCCTAGCATTTTGGGGAGGAGGGGAATACGACTTCTTATGGAGCACCATGGAGGGAAGCAAGACTCTGCCAGCATGGCGAGTGGTGACAGGTGATGGGATGGGAGCTTGAAGACAACTTGTGGAAAGCCACAAGTTTCTTATGCCTGCTCTAGGGCTTAAATCCAAATAGAGATAATACCTGAATATTTTACACAATAGTATGACATGCAACCTTTTTGCAATAGAACAGAATATGGAAGAAAAAGAGGGGGAAATCAAAAGCCGAACTGAGGCCAACTTACCATACAGGGCATTTTTTGATGGAGAATATACAAAGGCTAATGTGTATAAATAGAAGTTCAATAAGCCATAGAACGATAAGAATTCTGCAGGTGGTAACGGTCAAGGATATCAAGCAAAACAATTCAAGATGCACACCTCGCAGCACACAAATGTCATTCTCCACATATATGTAGGCAGCTAACCTGGACATGGTCAAAACCCTAGCAAAACATCTAGGAAAAAGTTACCGTATTTTTCGTCCCATAGGACGCTCCGTCCCATAGGACGCACCTAGTTTTTTTGGGGGGGGGAATAAAGGGATTTCCCCCCCCTTTATTTCCCCCCCCCCAAAAGCAGGTCGGGGAAACCGAACCAGGTCAAGGAACAGCAGGATGGCGGCGCTGCGCCTCCCTGCTGTCCCCCGAGTTTGTGGGGCTGGCCGATGTCTGCCCGGCGCGAGGGGCGCTCTGCTTCAGGGCGCCTTGCCCGCCGGGCGGCAGGCTGCTATCCGCAGCGTGGGTAGCCCTGCAGGGAACTCCTGCAGGACTCCCCACGCTGCGGATGTCTGTCTGGCGCACTCTGCTTCAGGGCACCCCGCCCGCCGGGCGACAGGCTGCTATCTGCAGCCTAGACAGCCCTGCGGGAACTCCCGCAGGGCTGCCTAGGCTGCGGATGTCTTCCTGAAGCCTGGAGAGCGAGAGGGGTCGGTGCGCACTGACCCCTCTCACTCTGCAAGCTTCAGCGAAAGCCTGCATTCGCCCCATAGGACGCACTCAGATTTCCCCTTCATTTTTAAAAGTCAGCTGCCTCACCTATAGGTAGTGTCACAGACAGAACCAGTACTAATGTTCAAAGCTGCCCCAACATACAAAAAGCTAAAAGCCAGCCTGTCTACTAAGATCACATAGAGAGGCTCTCCTTCACATGCCACCAAGATCTGAGCTATGTTTGCTTGGGATGCAGGAGAGGGGCTTTTCTGTGGATGTGCCATTGCTTTGCAACATCCTGCGTAGCCGTGCTTGCCTTGCCTACACTTTGATGGCCTTCATTATACAGTGGTGCCTCGCAAGACGAAATTAATTCGTTCCGCGAGTTTTTTCGTCTAGCGAATTTTTCGTCTTGCGAAGCATGGTGTCGGAAAAGTTTTGGAAAAGCTTCAAAAATCACGAAAAACCTCAAAAAAGGCTACCACACCGCGTTCTATGAGTTGCTCCTTGAAGTCAAGTCGCAACTGTATTAACGGTGTTAAGAAAAAGGAAACAAACTTGCAAGACGTTTTCGTCTTGCGAAGCAAGCCCATAGGGAAATTCGTCTTGCAAAGCAGCTCAAAAACCGCAAAACCCTTTCGTCTAGTGAGTTTCTCGTCTTGCGAGGCATTCGTCTTGCGGGGCACCACTGTATAAGGAACTACAGTATGCTAATCCCTCAAACAGCCTGACATACACAGCTTGACTGAAACATCTCAGTACCACAATGTCACAATAAAAGGATATAATTATGATAATGGGTTGACAGTTCAGCCACAAAGTTGTCTTGCAGAACCTGGGCTCCAAAACGCAGATAAAGTATAACGATGCTGCAGTTAAGGGAGAAGAAACCAAAAAGTCACTCAACATTTTGTAATTACTTTCTAACCAGAGTTAAATGAAACTTTAAATTAGTGCTGGGGCAAATGTTAAAAGGTAAAGGTAAAGGTAAAAAACCCCTGACGGTTAAGTCCAGTCACGAACAACTCTGGGGATTGCAGCGCTCATCTCGCTTTACTGGCCGAGGGAGCCGAAGTTTGTCCGCAGACAGTTTTTCCGAGGTACCACTGTACATTTGAAAACCAGAGCATTTACTTCTGGGTTTTTGTCGTTCGGGAGCCGAAATGTTCCAAAACGGAGGCGTTTGGGATCTGAGGTTTGACTGTATGTGCTTTATCAGAAATGCGTAAAATGCTAATCTGCACCTCAGCAGAATGTTTTCTGTATCTAGCACCTTTCAGAAAAGAATTAATATCTTACCTAATGACGAGAACTACAAATGTCAACGCGGTCAAGAATTTTAGCCTGAGATCTGAGGAAAGGAGAAGAAAAATGGTTATCTGAATATCCTGCTGGAAGAACATTGCCACGCAGCAACCATGACTGGCACAGAACAGAGCTTACCGACATAGGGCATGTTACGGAGTTCTGAGCATGCCCTGATTATCAGGAACAAAAGGTACAAAATGTACACAGCTGCCACCACAAGGAAGAAGATTTTCATACCCTGTTACAAAAATATATACAAAAGTTGTAAAAATATTATTCTGATGACGATTATGACAACAACATTTCTTTCCTATCCTTCATGATGAGGTCCAAGGGCTGCTTACAAGAATGTAAAAATACATTATCAAAGACAGTTAAAACAAATTACAGCCATGAGAATGGGATGGGCCCTAAAATATATGTCTCCAGTGTCAAAGGTGCATATCCAGCCTTTCCCTCAGGCAAAAGTGCCTTTAGATGAAAGCCTTTACATTTGAATAACCATGGCTAAACTTAATCCCAGTCACTATATGCTTCTCGGATAAGAACAGTTTTACATGATTTCCAAAATGCTGGTCAGGCTAAACATAGGGATGTTGTGCTATCGATCCTGTTTCTCTATGTGTTTCCCCTGATTTGCACACCTGGTGCACAGGTGGTCACATGTTTTTAAAAGAAGCTGAGAACAGTGACTTCATTTTCATAAGTCACTTCATTTTTCCTGTTCTGTTTCATTTTCTCTTAATACAATTATCTCCCAATATTTATTGTGTTGTATTAAGACATCCTCACGTGATCTTAGAAACAGCAACTGGACTTCTAAGAATCTAAATGAAAGATATAACTGATGACCAACAAAGAGTTATAGTTTACAAAAGTGGGCAACAAAAGTCTTTCAACAAAATTAGAATAATAGAATTGTAGAAGGGAAGTTGGAAGGGAGTCCAACCCCTGCAATGCAGGAATATCAACTAAAGCATCCCTGGAAGATGGCTATCCACCTCTACTTAAAAACCTCAAAGGAAGGAGAGTCCACCATGTTTAGAAGGAGTCTGTTCCAGCACGAAGCAGCTCTTACAGTCAAAAAATTATTCCTGATGTTTAGTCAGAATCTCCTTTTTTGTAACTTGAATATTGGTTCAGGTCCTATACTCTGGAGTGGGAGAGAACAAGCTTGCTCCATCTTCCATGTGATAGCCCTTTAAAAACTTGATTTTGTTACATGTGAGATTCTCCTAATTACAAGAATCTGTGTGAGATGGTTTTTTGCAAAACTGGTAGGCTTCTGTTGTGATCAGGGAAGTCTTACACGTAACAATTTCAAGTTTCTAACCCTGAATTTAAGTGGGTTCTCACCATTCTTTTTCTGAAGGTTCTTCCAGGGATCTCAGAAGAAGTCTCTAGAAACTAAATGTAAGCAAAGCTACAACCAATATTTAAGTGACAGCCTGTTACCTATCGTTTTGCAGTTGTGTCAGAATAGGACATCAGCTGGACAGACGGATCAAAATAGCTCAGCATTTTTCAAAATCTGATAATCCACACAGCATTTCTTATATAAACAGAAAGGATTGTTCACACTAATTTACCTGAAAGTTGTTTGTGTCAATCCCATACTGGTATGTTGGGTCATGTAGTTCATTGACACTAAAAAACAACAACACAAGACCATTTAATGTAAGAATTTGTACGCATCATAAAACTAAAAATAAGTCCATAGAAACTAACATGTTAAAAAAATTTGCCATTTCTTCCCCCTCATCTTAATAAGATACAGATTTAGACTCTCTCTACTAGTCTTCCCAACAGTTTCCAAGAAAAAGCCAGAAAAATTTGATTCCAATTTGAGTTTGTAATTATGTTTCCTATTTATGCGGAACTGAGAAAGCTGGAACCAACACATTCAAATACACATACACATAGCACTAGGAAAATGTTTAAAAATCCTATGACTACTCAGAGCTGAATAACGTTTGCCACTTCTTGAGTATCCAATGAAGTGCTTACCCATGGAAGAAAATAATTCCTCGGCGGAATAGGGGAGGGAGAGAATTTTCAGTGATTCTTCCTTACCATGAAGGTTCCTGGACTCCCTCAATCTGTTCCAGAGTGTACCTCAACTACAAGGAAAGTGGGCTCTCTCTATGTAGTAGGAAGACTTCATATTCTGATCATATGCTAACAGACTGAATAATCTATGCAGCTAAGGAAGACTTTAGTCAGATCTCAGGACACAAAGCTATCTCCCAATATTTACTGCAGTTTCAACATGTGCTTTACTCTCTTCAAATGGTGGACTTAGTCTTTGCTTTTACTAGAGGAAAAGCAAAAGACGGGAACTAATAAAAAAAATCCTGCTTTCTTCTTCAAGGCTATTTAGTGATCAGAGAAGGGGAAAGAGGAATGAGGAAAAGAGGTAGGTTACTCACGTCTGCCATATTCCTAATGTAACAGAAGCCAGCCACAAAAGACCAACAATAAGGAGTTTAGGAAAATAGAACGTTATGCACCTCCTTTCGCCCTAAGAAAGAAAAGGATAAATTAAGAATATTAAACTTGGTTTTCAGACATCAGTTAATTTACAATACTGTGAAATATTGTTGTACTTTTTTCTGAGGGACAGCAGCAACAAATAGTTTAATTTTGAGAAACTCACACATAGTTTTTGGGTGGAATCCAAACTGGGGATGCATGCAAGAGGGGGGAAATTCATAAAGTTCATAGGGTATTTGTAGGCTCTCTCTAATCTACTTGGCTGGGAGAGGGGGAAAGAGGCTGAACGACAGCTTTCTGAGTTCAGCGGAGGAAGGGAAGGATTAAAAATGCTACAAATAAAGTAAGTTTAAATGGTTCTTTGACAAGTGAGACCATTTATTAACGTTATTTATTCCTTTGGTTTAAGATTTTTCCAAAACTGTTTATTTGGAATAGGTTTTAATGGGTGACTTAATGAGTGTTTATCCAGTAAAAAGCAGTAAAGCGCACACACATATGCACAGAGCAAGAGATAAGTGTGAAAGGCAGAATGTAGATAGCATTGAAATATGTGTCTCCTCCTGACCTGCACTCGGATCCCATGGTAGACACAGAGCCAAAACAGCAGCAATGCACATAAGAACAGCGACTGGAAGAGGTCATCTAGCATTCCAGGAAACCAACTGTTGATTAGGAACGAGAGGGGAAAAAATGGATCTGCAACAAAAGAAAAAGCGTCACAAGACAACCACGGAAAATGTTCCACTCTGCACTTGGGCACTCTCTTGCAACCTAATTGTGTGTCAGAGTTGTGATTCAACAGAGCCTTCTCAGTGGCTGCACCCAGACTATGCAAATCCTCTCCTAAGGAGTCCTGTCTAGCTCCCTCTCATATGGACTCATAAAAAGTTTTGGCTTTTTCAAACAGGCCTTTAGCTTGGCAAACTGATATTGCTTTCCTGCAACTCTATGATGGTAGATTGCGAAAGCCAGCTGCTGTTTTTTATCTGCTCCTGTTGTTCAGCCACTTGTTTTATACACAAACCATTTTATTTTATTTTATTTTATTTTTGTAATGATTTCCCAACCCCCAACCCCCCTTTGCTGGCTTCCTTGGACACCTAACTGTGGAAAGGGAGGGTAAATAGTTATTTTTAAAAGCTAGAATCAGTGAGAACTGAAATTCTCCCATGCTGACCCTGGGTGCAATCCAACTGGTACACTTGTACTCACACAAAAGGCTTTTTTAACCAGCAGATGCCTCTGCTAACAGAAGAGGGGGGTGATTTTTGCCAGCCCCCTGCAGTATCCAGTGCCCCCAAAATTCAACTGCTGGAAGTTTTTTGGGGGGGACCACCAGAGGAAATTGGCAAAAATTGCAGAGCTTCTTTGAGCACAAGGGCATCGCATGGACCCTGCTCTTCCCCAAACCTATTTCAAAAGAAAAGGGCTTGTATTTATTTATTTATTTTTCCTTTCCTCCCTATTCTCACTTATGTGAGGAGGGTGGTGGAGAATCTTATAAAGCATGGCCCCAGGAGCCGATCACAGCATGAGGTAATACGTATAAATACCATTATAAAGCAACAGCAGGGGGAGGAGGATCGACATCCACTTTTGCTCTATTCCCCAATCTCGCATTGAGAACTTGCGCAGGGAGTGTGCAAAGAGACACTGCAAAGGAACAGAAAAAATAATAATCAGCAAAGGTTATGCAGTACCCGTTTGTCTTCAGATAAAAAAGGAAGAACGGCGGCAGAATGTATGCTGTGGCACATGGGCTACATTAGGCAGCAAGTTCTGCAAGGATTTCTTGCACTTCAGAGAACAGGTTGGCTGATGCAGCCCCAGGAGAACAACAGTGCCCCAAAAACCCAGTGAACAGGAACCACCTCAAACCATCACATACCAGAAGACCTCAGTGTCTTATGTTTCTCCTTGTTTTCACTTCACTTTTCTTATCCCGTAGCACTCCCTCTTTTGTATCCCACCTATGTCTCTGGCCATTATCCTTCCAACCCCCTAGCAATGAACGCTCCCTCCCAGAGCAACTTTCGTATCTCATACAAAAATAAAACTGAACAATCGACACTCACTGTGACAATGAAAGTAAGGACCACAAAGACAAATCGGAACCAGATTTCCACTTGAGAGAAGGCTGAGTTATAGGTTTTCCACTGAAAGAAAGGAATTAGAATATTAACAAAAAAGCTAAAGGAATGTGGATGGCATCAGTCATAATAGTTTATATTCAGTATTTTATTACTCATTTATTTATCAGTGTGATTTTCCAGATTTAGCACTGGTACCAATATTTATTGTGGGTCTAGCCACTGAAACTTCAAGGGGAAATAATGTGCCCTTTAATATTACAGTCAACGCAAAGATTTTCTGTTAAAACTTCACTTTCATTCTATGTTTGCCTTTACTTCACTTACTGTGAAATTGTAATGCTTGATTGGAGGAAGGTTTTCAAAGGCGACAGTGATCTCATAACGAGTGTAGTTCAGATAACCAAGATGGACCACAATAAATTCAGCACATTGCTAGGAGCACACATTGGAAGAGGGAAAATTGGGAGGGAAAGGGAAAGAAATTCAACAGTGAGAACACCAAATAAGGTTTTCTTTCTTTCTGGGCTTTTGAGACATTTAGGATTGGGCCAACAATTGCAATAAATGAGTTAGCATATCAGAATTGATTTAATGGTGAAATTCAGTTAGGGTATCCCTGCCTTCTTGCATGACATTCCCTTAGACTTCTCTGCTGTTTGTAACAGCACAGTTGCCCTAAGCTCATAAGGCAAAGGAAGAATAAAGACGCATCTGGGACCTCTAGTTGCATTCAATAGAAGTGCTGCTTTGTGACCACTGGATTTCAAGGAAAACTAACAGAGGAAACACAGAAACTGTTGACTAGCAGATTGTTAACAGCTGTAACCTTGATTTGATTTGTGGATTCCAGAAAGAGGATCTGGAGGTTCATACTTCTAAAACATGCTCTCTGCAATTCCTCACTTCGTTGTTAACAAGAAACTAGAATAAAAAAATTCACCCACCTAATATAATACAGTATAGTCAATCCTGTCTGGCAACAGTTTTCCAGGACCTCCAACAGAATTATTGCCCATGACTGCTTCTCGAAATGCAACGTTTGGAATGTGGGGTCAAATACATTAGCTGTTATTTTGTTTATGGATTTCACCGACAGAGATACTTCCTCACCCTGCCTCACTTCTCTATCATGCTTCTAAACCACAGAAATAGCTCATCTGTAAGAAATGGTACATTGCCATTACCTGTGCACAGTTCAGTGTCCTTGTTCGGTTGTGAAGTTCCTTGTTAAAATACCTGACACTTGCATTCTCTATTACACCACTTATTGTAACCAGCATATTGAAGGTTTTTTTCAAGCCATTCCATTTGTTATCTGAAAAAACAAAAGTCCGTTCAGATGCTACAATCTATAGGGGCTAGAGTATACATACATACATATATATATATATATATATATATATATATATATATGATAATAGATGCAGTAACAACCGAAAATGAATGGATTCTATAACAGAATCAAGAGTACATTCCAACCCTCAATAACAACTGCTCACTGAAGCTAGTACATTGTGGTAAAAAATAGCGTTGTTTAACTATGCACTGTGTGAAGCACTGCTTCCTTTTATCTGTCCTGGTGACCTTACATTGTACAGGCAGGCAATATACACACATTTCCGTATATGGTTGATATATACATAATTAATATAATCATATAAGCTAAGTTACACTTACCAAAATGTTGGTCCAACTCCACTACACATGTCAGCCATAACTGCTGATTATAAGTAGATAACGGTGGTGAACTTAAATTAAATGGCCTTATCTAGAACAAAATGGAAGCAAGAGTTAAACCACAGTCATTCATTTTACTATATTAGCTTCTCCAAGTTTTGTGAGCAAGTTTTGTCTGTGAGGTTGTTATACTATGAGATTCCACTTGGCTCCATTTTACCATCCATGCTATTTCATAACTATAAGAAACTCCGAGAGGGGTTATTGGGAGATGTGGACTGAGATGTGGTGCAATCAATATGGGGATTACACCCAGCTTTCTCTCTCCTTTTCATCAAATCCAGACGAGGCAGTGGGTGTTCTAAATCAGCGCATGAGCAGAGTAAAGGACTGGATGCAGGCCAATCTATTCTACCAGGGGTTCTCCAGAAGACTGGCAGAAATCTTACAAGCACTGCTACACCAGAAATTTAACCGAATATTTTTGGGATTGAATCTAGGACCTTCTGCATGCATAGAATGTGTTCTGCCACTGAGTCATGGCCCTTCCTCAGAGACTGTCTTCTTGTTCCTAGTGTTTTCTAGAATAGCAAAGCAAAGTGAAGGAATTCTTATAAGGCACAGCAAAAAAAACTAGGACACGATGAAAAAGTGCTATCAATCAGTTCTTAGGCAAATGCATGTCTCTCTTTTCTGTACATCACGACTGTGGCAGGAGCTAGGAGGAGCATCCATACCCTCTGTTGATATCACTGAGATTAGATTGTTCAGTATGGCTACCTGCAGATGACCTTTGAACCCCACACCCTACAGAAGGTCTGCAGTCTAAGTTCTGCTTCGCTCCACAGGGTCCTGAATATGCCCCATGTAACATGACCAGCTCAAGAGATGATGGAATAAGTCCTAAGGCAAACTCCCACAGACCTAGGAAGGATTATGTTGAATACACCAAATACTTGAGGCTACGTGTGGAATTCCATGTTGTGCTCTTCCTATTGTTCCAGCTTGCCAGGTGAAACAATTCTTCCTCTCCTCCAACTGCACACAGTTCTGGGGGTTCTCCCAATCTCCCTCTTGGAGCCCATTTCAGGGGGCTCAGGGGGGAGTATGAGAGGAAAGCCCCATTGCACAAGCATAACTCCTTGTGCAGGGCTCCCACTGACAGGGCTTGTTAGGTGAATCCCACCCTGAAATATTTGTGTGTCAGAACAAGCATGCACAATCTATAAACAGTATAAGAAGACTTACCTTGGAGCCATTATTCAACTGAGATTTCACTTGAAAGGGTTCAATGACATTGGGACCTATACAATAGACAGAGACATGGGCTCAATATGCGAATACCTGTTATAGCCTAAATTTTTAATGACGACCATTATCAGCTGAAAATGTCAGGAATGGTAGACAGGCAGAGAATGTTAAATTACACAGAAGCTCCTGTTTTACACATGCATCAAAATTAAGGGATGATTTCTTACCCACAATGCCGATAGAATTCAATTGGACTCAGAGTCAAGTTCCACATTCACATTACCATACACTACAGACATCAAAGGATCTTTAGACGTATAGCTCACCACAGAACAAAACTGGACTATAGACTACATAGCCAGAGACAGTTCTACTTTAGAGGGCGTTTTAGTGGAGGGTTGAATGGTCCTCCCACTTTTAAAACACACTCTATGCACACAGGAAGTGATATGCCAGTGAAAAGGGTACCAGCCTAGTTCCCCCCAGTATAGCAGCTTTCTATAAGTAGGTTGTTTCCTCTGGTGGGAGAAGAACAGGTCTATCAATATCTATTAGCCATGATAGCTAAAGAGCATCTCGGTATCAGGGTTGGGGAACATGCATTCCTCCATATGCTATTAGACACCAACTCCCATCAAGCCCAACCAGCCTAGACAACGGTCAGGGCTCATGGGAGTTTTAGTCCAACATCTGGACAGCCACAGATTCCCCAGCCCTGCTCTGAATTAAGCTCACATGAAGAATTTCAGATGCCAGGCACATGAGACAGGAGATTTGCTTTGCCTGCAACAGAAGGTTTGCAACCAGATCTTGAACATGGCGTGATCTCAGATGAGACCTTGCCCCCTACGTCTGAATGGCAGGCTGGGATGCGTCAGCCACAATATGCGGACTCGTCTTTGCCTTGCAGAAAATCCTGCTCTTCCACACCGCACCCACAGCTATGCCTTTGAGCTCTCATTCTGCTACAGTCTGGATTCTCATCTTGTTTTAAGAAACAGAAGTCTCAAAAAAGTATTTTTCTTTTTTTAAAAAACAGCTGGAGCATCCTTTATTGCTACTGAACTCTTTAAAAGTAAACTATGTATATCAGTAAATTGGGCTCAAATAAACCAGTCTGCCAACATAACAGAGTATAGATAAAGAAGCTACAGCATCAAAGTTTCACCACAATATCAAAGGTCAGGTCCACCATTCCAGCATGGTACAAAGTACCATATGGTGCTTGAGAGCAATTCTACATGATGGAATGTAGCTCAGACTGCAACAAAACTGCAGCAAAACTATTAACTACACAGTTTCAGCAGAGAATAAAAATTTACTGAAAGTGGCACTCCAATCCCAAGTGTACCAAGGAAATTCCATTACAAGACACTTCTAGATATGCGTGTTTAGAATCGCACGCAAGAAGCTTACGGGTTACTGTCTTCAAATAACTGTATTCAATTCAGAGTTTGTATTCTTTTCAACAACTGTTTTCAGTGTAGACTAGTCTCTGTACTAAATATGTAAATAACATTTGAATACCCCAGCCGATAGAGAATAATCAGCGGTGGTAAACCTATTGTGGACAGGATCGCACTCCCTAGTGAATCTTATTTGGAGGGCAGGATAATATCTATTCAATAATAATGAGAAATTAGAACTGGAAGTGAAAGGTTCTGAACTTCTTTCCTCTATGTCTGTGCTGAATGGAGACAGGGGAGCAAATGAGCCTGAGGCTCGCTGTGACTCAGTCGCATCATGACATGCCAGGAGTGGCTCACCTTTAGCCGGCTGATGGCCGCACTCTGATGGCCTAAGGGTGCATGCCTAAGTTTCATGGCCAAAGTGTAAAAGTGGCTATGGTGAGAACTGCAATTCTCAAGCTTGCCTTCGGACAATTTTTTATCATTCATTATTAAATTCAGTTTAAAATATAGGTTTTTTAAAGACACGTTTTGGGGAAATTGGGTGTGTGGATGTGACAAAAACCTTTCATATCACAGAATCATAAAAGGGGTCCTCTGTGAACAGTCGGGGGGGGGAATAACTTTTAAAAACGGATGAAGTTGGGGAAGACTAAGGGGCAAATAAGCCGTTTGCATTATGGGAGCAGTAGAAAAACAAGAATTTTTTGGGAGGAAAAATATTAAAAGTTTTAAACAGTTTGTATTTAAAAATGAAAAATTGGGTGACACGTTTTGGAGAGTCTTCCTGGGTTGGGGGGGCCACAAAAGCTTACAGGAACAGCTGCCAGTTTGTCCCTCCCCTGGTATAAACCATAGGTTACAGTGATGTTCAAATGCAGCCAGTGACTAGCATCAATACAGCCACCCTCTTATGAATAGGGAGGGAGGTGGAGAGAGAGCTTGCAGGAATTATCCTGCTTGGCAATGTGACTAACTATATACATACATGTTTTGAGTGTAAAAGCATTTCTTTGAAATGTACAAGATTTTTATAATACATCATGCACACATTTTTTATTATGGGTGTTAGTCTGGTGTCCCCATAGTTACCTTTGACTGGACTTAACTGTCCAAGGGTCCTTTACCTTTTACTTTTTTTTAAAGGAGCCATATGTGCTTTACCAAATCTAAGCAAGAACACACACATTTGGGTACGATCTGCTATGCAATTTCCTCATTAACATTTGTTTATAATATGTAAAACGTAGTCCCTCGCTTCCCCAAGTGTTTGGTCTGCATGGGCTTTTGCTTTCAATTTCAGTGCCATCCCTAAGATACAAGTACAGTGGTACCTCGGGTTAAGAACTTAATTCGTTCTGGAGGTCTGTTCTTAACCTGAAACTGTTCTTAACCTGAAGCACCACTTTAGCTAATGGAGCTGCCGCTGCACAATTTCTGTTCTCATCCTGAAGCAAAGTTCTTAACCCAAAGTAACATTTCTGGGTTAGCGGAGTCTGTAACCTGATGCGTATGTAACCCGAGGTACCACTGTACAGCAATGTGGAGCTGCAACTGATGATAGTGTAAGTTTTAGCATTACATTTTGAAATGTCTCAAGACCTGTAGTTTGACCCTGGCTGCTTCCTGCAAAAGTATCAAGCCAAATAAAAAGGGTCTATCACATCAAATGTTTTTAAGCAGTTCAAAAGCTCAATTTGAAATCACCAAGAAATTGGATGAAATACCAAAATATCACCTTAAGAAAAAAATCCATCAAAAGAATCACTTTTACTAGTGATTACACTTTTACTAGTGATTACTCAACCTCTCCATAAGAAATCGAGACATCACAATTGAGAGGCATGTCTCTCCAAAAGAAAGAATGCTCAAGCATGCACTAGCCACTTCTCACAGTACATAGTACATTTGAGAAGGACGATCAACGGCTGGATAAAATTGCAGTTATGTTTTACTAAAATCTAAGTCCAATATAATTTCAGGACGCAGATTCAGGACTATGTATGGCGAGAATGGAGACAAAGGCTAATTTGTAACCTTGCAGTGGTCATGGATAGGACAACATAAAATAGGCAAAAATGACTCCATGGCTGGGGCTAGTGGACAGGATCTCTGCTCCTTGTCAGTTTTGGGTGGTGCCAGCTTCTTTTAAGCTACTCAACCTAAGGAAGGGGCACAAATTCAAGCTGTATGCCTTGATAGCAAAACAATGGGAAAGAATAGGAGGCAAGTAAATAGAGAAAACAATCTTTAACCGAAAAGACAAAATCTTACCTGCAATACCTATTAAAACGGTTAAACCAAAACAAATGAAGAATACAACGAAGACCAAGACAAAGTGGCGTTTGGACAGCGTATATAATCGCATTGGGGCCAACCTGCAAACAAGGAGAGAAAGAACAAGTTAGCAAGTTTCCCACACCAAGTATCAAGTAAAAACACTCTACGTTTTGTTTGATAAAATGTGCCATCAGAAAGTGGAAGGCTTTTTCGAAGGCTGTAGCCCTATACACAATTACCTGGGAGCAAGTATCATTAAGCTGAATCAACAGGGACCAGGACCGGCTGTAAAGTGATGCTTAGATTGGCAGCATGTTATCATTCTGACCACATACCCCACACATTGGTGTGCCCCATAACAGAAGCTTACATATAGCTAAGCAGGTGGTACAAGCAGCCACATTTGTATCTGTGGAATATTGGTTATATCTTCTCAAAGTTGTCAAAATTCTGAAATGTATGTGCAACTTTTTTTCTAACTTATATGCTACAGATATGCAGTAGTTGCGATATCAGCTGCTTAATACAACTTGGTAACAAGAGGGATGAATCAACATTTTCCACATGCACAGTCATGAACTGACATTAAGATTGTGCTTGAATCAATAGGAAGGCAACGCCAAGATACATTATGGAGCAGACTTTCAAACTATAAACAGTTAGCCATCTATAAATTAACCCATCTATAACAGGGCAAAAAACAGGTTGGACCCTGAAGTTATGCTTTCCTTGTAGAATGAATGCTTCCACTTCTGCATTATAGGTATTCAAGGAAATCGAAAAGCATGTGAAAATACATAGATAAGAAATTAGGAGATTTTTTTGGTAATAAATAGCAATTCACAAAAAGAGGGGGGGGAAACATCATCTAGGAAATTATCTTCAAACTTAGCAGCAGCAAATATGAGGCAAAGGAACCAAACTGCAAAGCATGTAATGAAAGTGTGACTGTCCCTCATAGAAGCTGTTTTCCTTTGGACACCCACCCAACTGTTTTTTCTTCCAGTTGGGTTCTTAGAAATGGGGGGGGGGGGAGAATGATTGGGGTGATCACAGAAAGAAACCAGCAAGTGAAGTATATACACACCCTTTCCCCTGCAAGTTATCCCCATACACCCTGCTTACGACGGATTAACTTTATTCCACCTCATAAGTAACGTAAACAAGATCCAGCTTGATTTTGCACTAGCCGTCCGTACCTTTTTTCACTTTAGGACAGCAGGACAAGAGCGAGGGAAGGGAACGCAAAGTGTGCGGCTTGCCTCTTTTTCATACCTTGCAGGCACAAAATGGTTTATACCGACAAAGCCGGGGTCTAGAGAGCGCAAAATGCCCCTCAGTCCACAAGCGCTTCCTCCCATGCAATGCAGGCTGCAATGTACAAAAGCAGAGGAGCAGAGATACACTGCAAGAAGGGCTTACAGAACTGCTGCTCCAGATCAGCCATGCAGGCCAGCCAAGCTGAAGTGAAAGACAGAGGGGGAAACCAACACCCTCAAAAGGCCACAATCCAATCTGATCCAAAAGGGGGGGGAAATGTTCCTAAGGATGTTAGACTGAACACAACATATCCACAGGTTTAACCGTCCTTGATTTACCTCTGATGCAACAGTCCTAAAGAGAGAGGCGTCTTAACCCCATCACTCAGCAGCATCAGAGAAGCAGGAGAGAGAGAAAACAGAAGATTTAAAGAAGGGAAAAGAACTATCTAGCATTCACTTGGAGCACATGTAACCAGGAGTCGTATAGTACGCCCATACCTCTCCCAGGATCAATTTAGTTTGGACAATAAAGAAGCAGGAATATTTGTGACTTAAAACTGTAGCTGGAAGTTCTAAGACCGTGTCCTAGCCAGTTATGTGGGGCTGGGCAGGGGATTAATTTCAAATCAAGGTAATTTACATCGGAACACCTTTTGATGCCCTAGAGCAGTGATGGCCAAACTTGGCCCTCCAGCTGTTTTTGGACTACAACTCCCATCATCCTTAGCTAACAGTGGTCAGGGATGATGGGAATTGTAGTCCCAAAACAGCCAGAGGGCCGAGTTTGGCCATCACTGCCCTAGAGAGTAATCCAACTCAGAATGCTTATTTTACCTGTATTTAGCAAACAAAGCTAAACATTTGAAAACACCAAGGTTGCCTAATATTGCATTTGCAGTTGGCGTCTATTCATTGCTACTACTGAAATTATCAAATGGAACCTTTTTTCATAGAAAAACAAAGAACTGGAAAAATGTGTCCCTTAAAAAAAAAAGTCCACCTGACATCACTGGACCTAGCAGCCAGTTTCCCCACTGGCAAACAAGTATTCAGTTAGAGTCCACCCCCCTCATTTTGCCAGACCTCCCATAATTAATTCTTAATTAAGTGCAATGAGGTTTTCTTCTGAGTCACGTGCTTATGGTCAGGCTGTACATTGAATGAAAAGTGTGCAGAATGACATCTTAATGTGACTCAAGGCAATTCACATTATTTGTTTTACTGTATTTATTTCCTGCAGTACCACCAAGCTTTCTCCAAAAGTAAAACAAAGAAACACAGAGAGATTTTCCTGTTGGTCATGCTGATTATTGGATATCTGAATCTTCTTCCACATATTTGAAGATGTGCATAGGTGGAGATGTAACTAAAATGAGCATATCGCAAGTGAAGCAAATCAGCTGCATATATCCTGAAATGTCGTGACTAAGAGGTTGAGCTGTGTTCCAGAAAGTGTGGATCTAATCCTACCGCTGGTTGCTACAAGAACTATTACTATTAAGAGCAAAAATTAAAGAAATTTGCATAGTGCTTTCAAGTGTTCAAAGCACTTCACATGCTTTATCTAGTTAAAATCCTTACAACAACCCTGCAGGGTAATTCAGTATTATTTTCTCCCATATTGCAGGTAGCGGCCAGAGGCTAAGAGACAGTGGCTTACGACCAAGGTGAACTATGAACCTGGAATTTCCTGGTTTGTAGCTCAGGCTCTCTTACCCACTATGCAATATTTTTAATAAACTCTTTGAACACGTTAAAACACTATATAAATGCTAAAATGTTACTCAATTCCTGAAGAACATGTCAGGTACCATGAGTTTTCAGTGCAGCATGTTGTCTAAAACTTATCTACCTTATTCACAGCACTGGTTTTCAAGCAGCCATTGTCAAAATCTGCTGGGGACCGAAGGTAATACCACCTCTTACAGCCATGGTCATTTTGAGACACTGGTTAACTTGCTTGCTACCCAACATTTAAGTTGACTTTTCTACAGAGGAATAAGCCTTCAGGTCCTCAGCAGGAAACACAAAAAAGAGAGTCAGTTTCCTTGAAAGGAGAGCAAGGAAATGATCTAGTGGCCTTGAATCATAGCTTGTGTGTGTTTGTTTTAAGAACTTTAGAGCCAAAACCAGTTTTGTGAACTTTTGTCCACACATTTTATAAAGTTGCTTCTGATAATTAGGCAGAGAAATCATTCCATTCTCTCTAAAGGTCACAAGCAGAAAATAGGTATTATTTATTAAATTTATTAAACTTGTATGAAGTATGAGGAGAAACAAGAATCAGAAGCACCCTGAACTCGGCTTATTAAACAGATCTTTCCTAAGACATTTGCAAACATTGTAAATACCACAGCAGTCCTACTAAGAGCTAGTTTCAAACTATCTCATAGACAGTTCATACATTTAAAGAAACAAGGAGTGCAAAAGAACAGCACTTCTCTTTAACATGTGTGAATTGGAGCTTGAGGGAAGCTTTCATCTACAGGAAGATCTAGAGGGTCTCAGCTACTTTTTAAACTCCTGGATCTCATCACTGATAAAAGTCCACTTTAAATGCAATAGCAGAAGTTATAGAATCATAGAAGTACAGAGTTGGAAGGGACTCGTAAGGGTCATCTAGTCCAACCTCCTGCAATGCAGGAATCTCAACTAGATTATACATGACAGATGGCCATCCAACCTCTCCTTAAAAATCTTCAATGAAGTAGAGTCCACCACCTCTTGTAGGAGTTTGTTCCAGAATACTGTTCTTCCCGGTGTTTAGACTGACTCTCCTTTCTTGTAACGTGAAGCCACTGGTTCAGGTACTGCCCTATGGAGCAGGAGAGAAGAAGCTTGCTCCATCCTCCATGTGACAGCCCTTTACATATTTGAAGATGTGCATCATATCTGTCCCCTCTTTTCCAGGGTAAACAAACCCAATTCTATCAACTGTTCTTCATAAGGCTTGGTTTCCAGACCCTTTAGCATCTTGGTCACCTTCCTTTGCACATATTCCAGCTTGTCAATATTTTTCGTAAATTGTGGCACCCTGAGCTGAACACAGGACTCCATGTGTGGTACCTATGTTAAGATATGTGGTGCCTGAAAATGTCTTATCCTGCTTCACTGTAACATTTGAGCTAACTTTTGTGTACAACTCGAGCCAACAACTGCCCAGACTCCAGCCTTTACGTTGGCATGGCTTTGGGGACAATGTGAGGCAACTCTCTTCCACTGAGCATTTCTGTCAAAAATAAGTTAACACTACCCAGCTCACCAAATGCACAACAGGCCTTTATGAGTGGTACAAATATGACACACGTGCTCAGACAGCTCTCCCTGCCTCTCACAATCACTAAGCAATAAAGGAGCTAGAGGAAATAAGGATCCATTCCTCAAATGATTTGTTTCTAAAATGAACAGCGCTGTGGCTCAAAGTCTGTGACATATTCAAATGACACCTGTCACCTGCTGACCCAAGGCTCTGACACTAATTATAAAGGCAAAGGGGGTGGCGGCAACTATTCCACAATAAGCAAGCAGTCTGTGTATGTTCAGGGGAACTGCTGCCTTCCCAGCTTGCTCCGATTTAGCTAAAATAGGGAGGTAGTGAGGGAGCTGTTCCCATTCTGCTCCGCTTGTGAGCTTCTGGGACACTGTTATCAGCAGGTCGCTGGGTTAGACAGAGTTTCTCGTATAGCCTAAGCCCCCCAATTCTCGCCAGCCCCACAAGGCAGGGAAAGAGGAGCGCTTTCCTCCTCCAAATCTGTGCCTAAAGCACTACACGCTCCGGCTTATTACGCCGGGTGGGGCGGGGCAACACTCGCTCAGCAACCCGTGTGGTCCGGCCAGAGGAATAGGCTCAGGTAAGTCAGGGTTCCCTCCACGGCCTGCGCAACTACCGCGCACCCCCACCCCTCAGCGCAGGTCCCGCTACCCCAAAACTCACAAATCCATATCCATGCTGCGCATGCGCGCCACGCCGCCTCCACTCCGGCAGTGGGTCTCTCCCAAGCTAAGCGGCAGCCGCCCGCCCGCCAAGCTCCGTGGCAGCGCCAGCTGCGCACATCACTTCCGCGTGCGTCACCCAACGTGCCAGCTCCGCCTCTCGGGCGCTGTAGGGGGCGGGGCCGTGACCGGGGGCGGGGCCGCAACACCTCGGAAAACACCCTGTGAGCGCCTGTCAGTATAGTGTGCCCGTAGGCAGAGAGCGTGTGCGCCTGCGCGTTGCTCCTTCTGCGAACGGCTGTCAGTTTGAAAACCGCCAGGGGCGAAACTACCTCAGAACAGTTAGTTCCATGGCAGTGCGCCTCGCAAGGAGACATGGGAATTGTAGTTTTCAAGTATCTCAATCACACATACGCACACAGCGCTATCTCCCATGGAAAGAGAGGCATATATTTAGCTCTCAGCAACGCCACTCAAATCTTACCTTCTATTTCCCCACACGTATACACACTTAAAATAATAATAAAAAATCGTTTTAATAATAAACCCTCCAATAGCCTTTATCTGTCCTGACGGTACAAAAGGCAAAATGTGACGAGCCACAGTGATTCAGATAGAAGCAGGCATTTCCTGGCTTATAAGATTGGACCTGCTTATTACTTAATTTCTAATTTTATATTTCTTAAGGCTTGCATCTCCGTTTTTATTATACAGCAGACCCGTAATTTACAATACAATCCCTATTAAGCACAGTGAAACTTAACTTCTGAGTAAATATACACAGAGCTGTGCCTTTCATCAAGGGATATGAGCTAAGACTTAATACTGTAGGTAAAGGATGCAATTCTCATTTTGTTGATGTCAACGGCAAACCTCTCACTGGATTTAGTGGAGCTGGATTTCATCCAGTATTACAAGGAGGGCTGTTGTTTTTAACTGTATTTCTTTATGGTTAGAGTTGCTGGAACCTGAACCACGTGGATAAATAAAATTCCGCAAAGACTTTAGTTAGTAATGCATGTAGTATGCATAAAGGTAAAGGTAAAGGGACCCCTGACCATTAGGTCCAGTCGTGACCGACTCTGGGGTTGGGGCGCTCATCTCGCTTTATTGGCCAAGGGAGCCGGCGTACAGCTTCCGGGTCATGTGGCCAGCAAGACTAAGCCGCTTCTGGCGAACCAGAGCAGCGCACGGAGACACTGTTTACCTTCCTGCCAGAGCGGTACCTATTTATCTACTTGCACTTTGACGTGCTTTCGAACTGCTAGGTTGGCAGGAGCAACGGGAGCTCACCCCATCGCGGGGATTCGAACCGCCGACCTTCTGATTGGCAAGACCTAGGCTCTGTAGTTTAACCCACAGTGCCATCCGCGTCCCTGTAGTATGTATAGGAACCATCTATTTCATGGAATTCCACACAGAGGATATTCCCCGGCTTGTGACTCAGTGGGACACCTTGCTCCTGTGATTTTGTCGAACTCTGAAAATTTCAGAAAGGTAGTTTTCTTCTTCATATGAAAGGGAAATCAGCTATTAGGTGGGGGAAAACCTGAATATGGACAGGAGAAGGTTTAGGGAAAGCAAAGGACCCACAGCTCTTGGATCCTGAGGACTCATGGGAGAGAAGGTGGAGCCCTGATTGTTTACATTACAACCCCATGTAACTACAATAGGATCATGGGCTCTTTCGGTGGTGATGGGGTGGGGGAAATCCCTCTCAGCTTTTCCAGGCAGGGGGGTGGTGGAATATGATCAGAGTCGAGAAGAATCCCAGACCCAGATTCCACATTTAGAAAATGCCATCGGGAATCTTACTCAAGCAACTCTTTCCCTTTCCCACTTTTCCTTACACAAGCAACTCGTTCCCTTTCAGGGACTCTCTGAAGTGACTCATCAAAACCTAATCGCAAAGGAACAAAAATGGGTAGCTTCTCTGGAAGAAGGTAACTCTCCTTTTCCCAGCAGCCATATTGAAACTCTGGACCATCTCCATCCTTGGTACTGAGAAAGCGGCGGCGCGGGAGCGAAAAGACTGTCGCAGCAGGCGAGGAGGAGGAGGAGGGGTGGGTGGGAAGGCTTCAGTCTGCAAATCACGTCCCCCAAAGTGCGTGCAAATAAGGATTCCCCATGGGATTGCTCATAAATGAATAGCTGCTTCTGAATCCTACGTGCTGTATTTAAAGAAGCATTTTTAGCAGGGGTTGGCCAGACCGCTGATGCAAACAGCTATTTCCCTAGAAAATAAAGAGGCCTCTCTTTCCCTCTCCATCCCTCCGCGCGCTGCTCCCTTCGCCCCCCCCGTCTTACCTGTAGTAGCGATCATCTTTATAAGGGGTCAGGTCCTCTTTGATCTCCTTGTAGGTCTCTCTGATCCTTTTGCAAATGTGCTTGAGCTCGCCGCAGAGCGGGTTCTCAAAGGCGGGGTAATCCGCCTCCATCCCGCACCCGGACATCGCGCCAGCCCCTCCTCACCCAGCCAGCGGCCGCGGAGACAGCAGCAACCCCCGGGGGCCCCGCTCTAAGCCCGCCGCCGCCTCCCGCGCTCGGCCATGGAGACCCCGGTGGCGCCTGGGCCTCGGTGTGGAGCTCCTCGGCGCTGAGCCGGGCTGCCGAGGGGGAGAGAGCTGCAATGGCCGAGAGGCCGCCGCTTGGAGCGACCCTCCGCTTTCCTCTCTTCCTTTCTCGGCAGAGCGCCGCCACTGGGCGCCGAAGGGAGTTTTGTGGGCGGCGGCGGCTCCAGCTCTGCTTTGGCTGCTGAAGCCCCATACATTTTCTAAGGGGACGCGGAGGGCTTTTGTTATTCAATGCGCGCAAAGAGCAGGGAAGGTGAGGCTGGCAGATAATGTACGGTGGTGGTGGTGGTTGTTTTTAACGAGATAAAATCCCCATGGTCCACGGACCAGGTGGAGCTGGAAAAGAATCAGCACCGTGGACAGCGCCACTGGGGACTGGTGGCAAAATGGCCCCTGGGAAACTGGTCCCGTGATGTTTTTCAGGCACGTTTACACATGGAATGGTTTGAGGGGGGCAGAGGCCCTCATTTGGCAACTCAGTATTCCTCGCAAGCAGAGCGGTTTCTCCATCAGCTGGTATTTTGCCCGATATGTGTTTGGTTCCTGCCGAAGGAAGCACCCTGCTACTGGAATATCAGTTCAGAACATGAGGCTTGGCTCTGCTTTGAGGAACACATTAGGGCGGCATAGAAACAATACCTGCAGCTGCCTGTCAATTTTAAAGCATCAGTTTCCAAGCAAAGACCAGGCAAGAAATGGGCAGTTCTTGGAAGGGGGGGGGGGCATAAGAGACGCACTGAATCAGACCAAAGGCCCACCTAGTATTTCTGTTTTCAAAATGGTCAACCAGATGTCCACAGGAAGCCCAAAAGCAGGGCCCGAGTGGGTCCCAGCTACTGGTACAGAGGCATATTTCCTTCAATAGTGGAATTAGAATAAAACCTCATCCTCCATGAATTTGTCCTGTCAACCAAAAAATTCTGGCTCCGCCTACATTTCAAGTCTGACCTAAGTGGCAGAATCCTACCACTCCAAATAGTTGGCTTGCATTGAGAGCAAAATCAGAACCAGGGACGCGGACTTATAAAAAATATTGGGGGGGCCCGGGAAAGCTCATGAATAATAAATAAGCTCATGAATATGCAAATAAAGTGGTGCCGCCTCCTCGTGAGCGAATAGGGGAGAGCGTGCTGCGCCTATTAATCAGCTCCGAAGGAAATTGGGTGGAGCTTTTGCTCGGGAGGGAGGGCAGGAGGCATGCAGCCCGACCCTGTGCATTTTGGGCTGGGGGAGGGGCGGCGATGGCGCTCTGCTGGAGGGGCGCCGGAGATTATTGGGGGGGCGGAGCCCCCCCAAATGAATTTTTGAGGGGGCTCGGGCCCCCTCAAGCCCCATGGAGTCGGCGCCTATGAATTCAGAACCTGTGGCCTATCACTCAAGTTGCTGCTTATATGCCCACAACTGAAAGCATAGAATTCTATAAATTGAATTCCAAACCCTTAGCAGCGAAGCCAATAAAACCTGTTCCCCATTGGGGTTGGAAATTCCACCCTCGTTTGAAGCCCTGCAGTACCAAGTGCTGTGTCAGTCTTACTGTTTGACAGAGTCTGGAGAACTGAGACCTTGCTGTTGCTGGCACCTCGATCCAATCTTCTGGGATTTTTATAAACTCTAAGGCATCAGCCTTACATAGTCATGTTTCTGGAGTGTGTGTGTGTGTGTGTGTGTGTGTGTCAGAGTTTTAAAAGGGCTCCTTTCCAATGGCATCCAAAGTAGGGCTTCACTACGGTGATTCAGAGGCAAGAGCATATGGACTGTACCTGGTTCCACTTGAGAAATATGTGTTGCATCTGCATCCAGAAAGGTTGCCCACTAAAAGAGGGTAACAATCTTGCACCCCAGTACTTTATTTATTTACAGAAAAGGAGAATATGAAGGCTTTCTTTGAGGGAACACTGCTGTTCCTTGCTTATCTACTTTTTAGTATGAAAAGAAACACAAATCCCATTGGGATATCTTCATCAACTATCCAGAGGAAACTGGCTGTTATCCAAAATTTGGTTATAGCAGAACATTATTACAAGGTTTCTGGTCCAGCATCATGCTGTAGGAATGACAGCAAGTGTGCATCAGAAAGAACAAGAGGCATCCAGATATGCAAATAAGAATAAAACAATCTGTTAAGAATATTGCATACATTGCATACTAAAACACACAAACATTCAAGATTCTCAGTGCGAGACAAAACACCAAAATCAACTCACAGTTTCTCTAGTTTGCCAAAACTTTAATAAGCAACACCTGGACAACTCTTACAATTCCAAACCATCAAGGAAAATAGGGCAACTGACCCCATCTCAATCATGTAGACAGTCAAAATTTTGGACAAACCACATTTTTGAAAGGAAACCATTTAATGCTTTCTAGGTACCTTCTTCACAATCTATTACACAGGGCACATAACAGGAGAGGCAGGTCAGGGCAAGGTT
The DNA here is from genome assembly GCF_964188305.1 of Podarcis bocagei. Taxonomy (NCBI): domain Eukaryota; kingdom Metazoa; phylum Chordata; class Lepidosauria; order Squamata; family Lacertidae; genus Podarcis; species Podarcis bocagei. The sequence goes on along the minus strand of NC_138127.1, from coordinate 55,603,657 downwards.
CAGAATTACAATGGAAACCCAGGTCTGAATGGCATATTTAGAAAAGAAAAACAAAACAAAGGCCATTAAAAATACTGCAGGTGGTCAGATAAGTGTACCATTTTCTCTGCAGAACTGAGATCATCATGCAGGCTTTGCATGGTTAGGAAATCCATGCACCTGACTATATATTTTTATTAAAACTTGGAAGAAAATAAAAATAAAACAAAAGCAATCCTCAAATAACATTTTTAAAGGCAAGTAATAAATTCAGAAACAATTACCAAAGTTACAGTACCCAAATAATGCATTTATAAACAAATGCAAAATTAAAAAATATCACCCTTTCCCAGTAAAGATTACAGTGCCTTTTCAACCCTATGTATCCCCATGCAATTCCACAATAATACAAAAAATTGTATCTACAACAAATAGCAAGAGCTTAAAACCCTCCCCTGCTAAATAACAAGAGAGGATAAAAACACAGACTGAGAGGGGGTAGGGAAAATTAGAACAGAAGACCAAATGGAGACAAAAGAAAAGAGAAACGGACCTGAAATGACAAGAAAAATGGTTATGACATGAGCTCATTGAGCACTATTTTAACAAAACACTGGAAATACAAGCATCTTCTAATATTTTTATCCATTTCATCTTAACACACTATTTCAATGCCTCTTTCAGTTAGCCATTTATAAAGACAGAGTAAACATTCAACTAGTGAAGACCTTCCTAACTCTCCAGAACACCTCGATCAGATTACAATCTTTGGGGTTTTATGCATTGGTTTAAACAGAAATCAAATTTATTAAAAGGTTTGCATCAGATTTCTCTCTCTCCATCCCAATAATTTTGGTGTGAAACAACAATTGCTGCATAACATGGAATGCAATCTTAAAACGTATCCATTTTAGCCAATTCTTCCAATAATATTCTGAAAAGTGTTACTTTTTAAAAGTTCCTCGTAAACTATTAACATTCCAAATGACATATTTAGCATGTCCCGTCACTCTTGTAGAGAGGAAGGGACAATGGACAAGAGGATTTGACCAGTTCCTGACTGCTATGGCTGTCTTGCCCTGATAGAAGTTACATGACAAGGCAGGGAAGAAGATTCCAGTTGTACCCAAAAGTGCTGGAAGGACTGGAAAAGGATATATTCCAGCACTCTCAACTCTATAAGCCACTGCCACGTGATCAGTCTGTTCAATATAAGGACCAGCTCTAACATAACTTTCTCCTACTCTTATCTTTTCAGTTGCTTGTGAGAGCCACTTCACACATTTCATTTAGGCGCACATCCAAAAATGTAACCTGCAAATGAAAAACACAGGTATTATACAGGTGCACTTGACAGGGAGTTATGACTCCCTGCCAAGTATACCTTTGTCGGGCAAACTTAGGTTTCATACAGTGTATGAAATGCCCTTGAGAAAGCAGGGGAGGAAATGGCCAAAGATGCAAAACGTTGCAATGTCAGATGCAAAGCTCCTTAAAGCTGGTACATGAACTCTATGTCAGATTATATTGCCATCACAAAGACTCCATCTGGTCTTCAGGCAAACACACACACACACCACTTCTATACAAAGCTCTTAAAAGATACTAGAAGGGGAAAGTATGAGGGACATGGGCCTTAAAAATATTTTCCCTGCACAAGATGCTATACTGTTCGCTGCAGGAAACCAGGATTTATATATTTAATTTATATCCCACTCTTTACACTCCACCTTTCTTCCATGTACATTCAAGACAGTATATATAGGGTTGCCCATCCAAGCACTGATCAAACCCAGATCCGCTTAGCTTCAACCAAGTTGCTGCATCTTTAAGAGTACACCTTGAGTCTCAAGAGCCAGTTCTACTATTTAATCAGCTCAGATTCTGCTGCAGCACCAGCATGGCCTAATAATGTATGGACTGCAGTCTCCAAAAGGCACTGGGTTCTGTTTTGGTAGACCACTGGATCCAATTCAATTTTGCAGAGATGTAAGGGAACCAACCTTGCTCACATGAGCTGGAGCCTAAGGCTGCAGAGTTTAACACAAAAAGCAAATATGGTGCTTTTTATTCCATCATTTTGTCTTCTTACTAGGTTAGTTGGTCTTGCCTTTCATTTCACAAACACAACAAAAACAAGCCACAGCACCAATATTTTAATTTTTCTATACATCTTCCAAGACTTCCCTTCAAATGAAATGTTATTTAGGCCTGGGTTCTGTATTCCCAAGGTTTCCTTGTAAATAATATAATTCAAGTTTATGAAGACCAAAAAAAACGTAAAAGATAATGTCTTTTAAGACAATATATTGGGGGAATTCTCAGACATGTATTATAAGCATCAATTACAGCCGGGAGAGGATCACAGAGCTTGTTTCATTCCAGTAACAGTCTGGAGACATTTCACCACACAGTGACCTGTGTAAACCTTCCTACTGATTCAAATTGATCTTACACAGCTGGGATCTAATCTTAATTATCTTTGTTTGTACTCCACTTTGCACGGATACTTGTGTTAAAATACAATCAACCCTAAGGCTTTAATGCTTCTATATTTGCTTCTCTTTATATTTGCTTTATTTTCTCTATAGGGTTCCAGATACTACATTGACACATGATTAACATGTTCAGGGCCAACTCCAAATTTGAAAAGGCACTGGGCAGTGTCCTCTAGTGGCACCACTCTGCTATCAGTAGGTCCTAGTGGACTTGCCTGACAGAGGTAGCAGTGCTCTGGTCACTTAGATCTAGCTACCTTTTAATTTCCCACAATGCTCAAGAACAATTAGGTTGGGGGGCATTGTGGGAAATGAGAAAGGTGGGCTAAATCCAGGTGCCTGGCAGTGCTCAGAGAATCAGACCAGAATTTCTTTTAAAGAAAAGCCCAGAACAAACATCATCAGTGTGCCATGGCAGCTGCGTAAGGATGTCAGATGCTGATGCCAGTGCGAACATGTTGATTTTTCTCCCTGGGTTTTATTTTGAAATGTTTTAGATGAAATGTTCCAAGTGTGTTTCTAGGATATGTAGCACTGCTAAATGCCGTTCTCCTAAATGCCATATAACGTTTTATATAGACCTGAACTTAAAAGCTCCATTTCCCATTCTGAATCAAGAGACATGTCTCCCACTTATGGAATCCTGACCAGAATTCTCTGAAGAGTTCCGTATTCCTAATTAGCCCTTCCACTATCCTGGTGACTCTCAAGCTAGTCTTTAGCTGTGACTGCAGTAGTAGTGGCTGCAGTTGTGGAGTGGAGCAGCCCTCTGAACACTGGCATCACTGCAACTTACCTGGATGTGACTGGAGGCAGCCAGCAGTGAGGTTAGGGCTTTGTAGACAAACCTGTAGAGCCAAATGGCCATTCTCACAGGTACATCCACACAGCCCTTACCCCACAGTCCAGGTAAACTGCAGCAATGTCAGCAACAGGAGGGCAGCTCCACAGCTCTGTCCCACCCCAACAGCCGCTACTGGACGGCAAGTGTAGCCCAAGAAAATGTCAAAGAAAATGTCAACGTTCTGGGAAGACTGTATTAAGGGTTAACCTACTGCATGCTATTGATTAGGAAGCAATGGAGGGGACACTTGGCCATTCATTTGTCTACCGGCTCTGTGCCAGAAGGGGTTGCCGATTCCATCCAAGTGTTTTATTACCTCTTATGTTATCCCGTGCAAGTGAAATGAGAGAATGCACTCCACCGATCATGTGTGTATGCACATTTTCCTCTCAGTTTTTTCTTGATTGCAGCCTGTTTCATATAGAAGAATCAATGGAATCAATCGAGCAAATGCACACAAAAGATCTTGGTGGCCACTTTTGAGAAACCATGTTCTGTATCATTATGTGTGTGGAGAATTAAAGTCAAATAAGTCTGTGAGCAAAGGAAGGGTGGATATTTTTCTAAGGTTGCAATCAAAAATTCCAACCCTGAATGACTTAGGCTGCTAGTTTCCATGGGGAAGGTGTCATGGTCAAGAAGTGCAGCAAAAAAAGATTAAAGGTGCCAAGATAGATGAGGAAACTGACATAAACATGTCACTTGCCCAATGCATTTATGTAGAAAGCTACGTCTGGGATGCAGAGTCCCTGACACAGAATCTAAAATTATCCAGCAGGGAAACACGTCTTCCTGCTAGGTTATTCCAACAAAATAATATTCTTGTGACCCCAAGGAACATTTATACTGAAATGCATCAGACAACTGACACTTTTATTAAAGATTCCTCATATATTCTGGGACCGTATTGGGGTTTGTCACTTTTTCATCTTCCTTCCTTCCTCTTTCTTTCGTTCTGTGTGAACCCAGGGGATTTGTCATAATGTTTCCCACTTCAGGCCTTGCTGAGTGATAGCATTGGTATCAATCCAAACTAATGATTTACCAAGAAAAAAACCTTGCTTACAGCTCATGGCTTGTTTGGAGTTAGGACAAACCATGAGCCCAGGTTCACATGCAAACCATGGCTTTGCTCTGGGTATCACAGGAGCAGCAGGAGCAGGGGAGGAGTGAAGTGGCCACAACTTTTGCTCTCTGTAGCTGCACACTTGCTTATCCAAGCTATGTCATCATCTGTCTTAGCATTATGTGCTGATCAGGCCATCTTTTGCAAGCGATCCAACAGGTAACAGCTCTGTTTTTCTTTTGAATAACATTTTGGAAACTAGGTAAGGTTTCTGAAAAACCTCCTTGGTGCCTACAGTGCTCAGTTATCAGAGAAGAAACATGTGTCTTCAAGTATATTGTAGCATTTTTGTTGTTCTTTTTTTTTCTTTTTTTGCTGTAACTATTGATGAAAATAGTACAAAGTGGTCCAGGGGGAAAGAAAGTTGCATTCCCTGCTTTAAAAAGAACAGCATGGTATAAGGCAGTCTATAAAAGAATGAAAGAAAACGAAGGGCAGTCTTTTAAAATAGCTTACATCAGCTATTTTTTTTGCAGCAAACACAGAAGAACCGCCACAACAAGCCAAAAGCCACATTTCCCAACATAACACTGAATAGCTCTCCTCCTTGGCTTGCCCTGAAGAAACCAGCACATATGTTGATTCAAATAAAATAAATCCCAAACCACAGTGTCCCCACCCCATCCCCAATAATGTTTAAAGTTGATGCCCTCCTTTGGGCACTCAGAGGCTCTTTTCTTCCAGTTGCACTTTCTTCTTTACTTGCAGAATCCTTTGCGCGTCTCTGCCAGGCCTTCGTGGGTTGGCCCTTATGAGAAAGATTTATCAGGGTTTCTCTCCCTCCCCCCTCTCTGGTCTTTTCCTCTTTTTCATTTGAGGCGCTGAGTCACATTAGCCAGAGCCACTGCAAAGGCCTGCACCGCTGAAAATGGATATTGAAAGTCCAAAATGTAAGCATTGCCATCGATCCTCCCAAACTGCATGACCTGGAGGAGAAAGTAGTGGGGAAAGAAATAAAGAAGAGGAAAAGTTGATAAAGATAAACAAGAAATCGAGCAGCAGTTAAATATGAAAAATTGGCCCATTAAAGCAAGGAGGGGGTGATTTCACAACTTCTTGCTTCATATGAGAGCTGCATTTCAACTGGCAAGTGGCTCTGCCCAGAGGAACTCAGTTCTGGCACCTCTCAGGTGGGCGCCATTGCCATTCTAAGAGAATGAGGGAGGTGTTCATGGTGAGTTCTGGCGCCTCTTTTTCTAGATATATAGCACTGGCTTCACCTATTTTCACAGGGGAAGTTCAAAGCCCACAATGATTAATGAGGTTGAATATTCTGAGGAGATCATATCAGCACAAGAGGAATTTTCCATGATTTTCAGCAGACTGAAGCCATTATGTTCTGGTGGATCTTGCTTGTTCTTGGACAACGTTGATGCAACACGTCTGCAATCCCAAAATAACCTATAGATCTCACAATCGGATCTACAGTGACTTGTTTGCTCAGCCTCCTGGTAGATCAGGGAGACTGCAAAAGAACACAATGAAGCAGAGCTAGCTAAAGTGGCATTCCAATCCTGGATCCCAGAAAATAAAAGGTGCCTAAGGTTTGTACAATGTTTTGCACCTCCTTTCATACATCTTTGCTATAGAATGCACCAGTTTTTCTACACTGCAGCAGCAGGGCTGGGGAACTGATGATTCTTGAATGTTCTTGGACTCCAACTCCCATGAGCCCCAGTCAGCATTGTGAATGGTCAGGGACAATGGGAGTAGTAGTCCAACAACATTTGGAAGGCCACAAATTCACTATACCTGCTCTAAGAGACAGAAAATAATGGCCAGGGTTTAAAGTTCACATATTCCCCCATCACTTTCACCTTACACATACATTACTGTTGCCTGTTTTTCAGGCTCTCATGACCTTGACACTGGGTTGGTTGGTTGGTTGATTGGTTGGTTGTTGTATTAGTTTTGTGATCATGATAGAGTGCAATCTCAGGACCAAAAGGCTGTTCTCACATTGTATTATTTTCATGTGAATATGACATCAGCTGAAGATGACATCATATTTCTATGTTCCTTATAGTTACACGGGTTCATATGTTTCTATTCACTGTGACATTTAAAATATCCCATAATCTGTTATAGCTGCTCTGAGGCACAGAAGCCACAATTATAGGCAGCTACCATCAAATTTCTTCTTGGTGGAATAGAATAGCTTTGGGTTTATACAGTCAAGATTTTTATGCTGCAGAGAAGTTGCCTGTACCTCAAAGGCAACCTCTGTATGGACTGTATTCAATATTTGTGAAATTGTGACAGAGACAAATGCTCTACAGATGTTACACAAACGTATGTCCAATGCCTTGGGCAGATATTGGCCACCCAAGGGATAAGGCATCAGGATCCTGTTTGCACCAGGCCTTTCACATGCCACTATTTCCTGCAAATTAATCTGCAAGAAGGTGTGTCTATTTGAAAGAAGTCACACCATACTGCATTTGCAGGGCCAGCATTCCTGTAGAAAGCAAACTGAGGCAACTGTTTCTGGTGGTGGCAGTAGGAGGTGGCAGATTACTGACCCCAAGTCCTCACTCGCTTGTTTCACCAGTCCATCCACCCAGCTGTCACCACTACGCAGCCACCCAGTTGCTTTGAGCTTTCCAGAGCACTTGCCTCATCCTCATGCCTTACACTGAAGGGGGTCCTTCCTTAGAGCAAAGTATTCTGAGTGAGGTGAACTGGAAGAGTGCCTGCCCCAACACTGCTTTGCCACAACAGCTGGACTTTAAAAAATAGTTAGAAGTTACTAGTGATTTGAAACCTTTAACTAGCCACCGAGACAAAGTGGTAGTGGTGCAGGCACTTTCCAAGGCCACCTCGCCCAGAATGCCTAACTCTAAGGAAGGACCCCTTTCCCCAGAGCAAGGCAGAAGATAGGGGTGGGAGGAGATGGCGAGTTCTGCCACCATGTTAGCAGCAGCAAAACTTACAAAGCTGGAGGGGCAGGGGGAGGAGGAGTTGGCAGTGGCAGCACTCGCATCAGAGGCACAAGTCCTGGGTCAGCCCTGTTCCTCTGGCGCACATGTCAAGGCCTAACACAAGAAACAGCCTGGAATTTCCGACTCGTTATCTTACCTGTCTCCCTTCCAGCTCAATCTGGAAGTTTTTTGCAGATTCTTGGGTCACTCTCCCTCCAAAGTCCAGCTGATAGACTTGTGTTGCCTCATTCCACAAGGGCTGCTTGTTAGCCATCACGTACACAAAGCCCTGGCTTCCCAGCCGCCCATCCTCCTTTTCGTTGGCTTTCCGGCACTTAAACTCATCCAGTTCACTGGCTGTTCTCAAGTTCCTTTTTGTTTTCCATCCCTTTTTACTGCCCTGGCTCTGGTTCATTAGCTCATCCCCGCTAATAAACAGTTCAGGCTCACTTTCTGAGCTGTCCTGAAATTCGTTCATCTTGTTCAGTTTTTTGGACTTCAACTGGTCCTTTTGACTTTTGACCTTCTTCTTCTCCCTGCCCAGCCTAGGGCTGGATATCAGCGAGTTGAAGTCAGTCAGAGTTGTCCTTGCCTCCTTCTTGACCTTTCCCTCTGTAATAGCCTGCATATTCCCTTCATCCGCTCGGCTATCCAGGCGCTTCCGATTCTTCTTCCCAAACTTGTCTGTCCGCTGAGGCACGGGGCTCTCGGTCAAGGACAGGACCTCTTGGAAGTTGTCTGCTGTCTCCGCCATCGCGTCTGTGCCCGTGTGACCTTGAGGCTCCACTGGTGGTGGTGGTGGTGGTGGAGGAGGAGACATGACAGGCTTCTCCACCACCAGCAGCGCCTTGGGGGGCAGAGTGCCTTGGGTGCTCTGCGCAGCAGGTGGGCATGTGCTGTAGGAATTCCACGGGTGCAAGGCCATTGGTGGCAGCTGTAAACTCGAGCAAGTGCTATTTCCAGGGTACAGGGGGGGCAAAGGGCAGTAAGCAAGGTTGGAGGGGTAACCTGGCTGAAGCACAACCGTTGGCTCCTGTTGTGCAATCTGGGGTGGGGCCAAAGCTTCTTTGGGAGAACAGGGGACCTGTATTCCCTGAAGAAGAGGAGGGGGAGGAGGGGGAGGAACACCATAGTTCCCCAAGTATGGGGCTCCAACCCCGTAGCTCATCTGGAAAGTGGCAGTGGGACTGGTTGGAGATTTGGGGGAAACAAACGGTGCTCGGGATATATCCAGGTGCTGAGTTTGGCCAATGACTAGGGGGGCAGGTTTGGCAGGGTGAGGCAAAGTACTCGGAGCTGTCCTTTCTTGAGGGACCCATATCTCCTCACCCACCATTGGTTCCCACTGATAGGGGGGTGGTCTTTTGACACCAATGCCTGGCTCGGCCATGGCCACAGGCATGTGGCGCACCGGTTTCTCCACAGGGTAGTGCTGAGAAAGAGCTTCATCCTCCATGAAGGCAGAGTTCACATAATCTGTCCGTTCACGAGAGCTGTCCAGTGGGCTAAGCAAATTGTAAGAGGACTGGGAGGCCAGGGGCGAAGTACTGACGGAGTGTGCGATGACCGAGCTGTGCTGAGAGCTGCTCCCGGTGGTCATGTCCGGTCTCATGCTGTTCATGCCGGACGTGCCGCTGTTACCACTGATGCCACTCATATTCCCACTTCCGCTATTAGGGTTGCCGCTGCCACCGCCGCCACCACCGTTGTTGCCACTGCCGCTGCTGCACTGGCTGCAGGTGTAGAGTGCTGTCGGCACCCTCTGCTGGTACTGGGCTGCCACAATGTTGCTCTTCAGTTTCGGGGGCAGCTGCAGAGTGGCTCTCTGGCTGTCGACCAGCTGGGCCATTTTCAGGGCTGCCTCTCTGCTGTTCCGCCGCAGAGTGGCGTGGATTATGCTGTTGTCCAATCTCTGGGCCATGCCGCGACCTTGAGACAGCTGGGCTGCGATCTCCGGGTAAGGTGGCGGATCCCCGGTTGGAATGGAGTAACGCGGCACCGTGAGCCTGTTTAGGGTGGCGCTGGTACAAGGCTGCTGAATCTTCTTCTCTGAGGAAGTGATTCTTAAAGTGGCAGAGCTGCCAGGCCCTGGCAGAGTGTAAGTGTTCTGGGCACATAGCATCCGCGTTCGAGGCCGGCAAACTTCTTCCACATTCCCGCTGCTGTCGAAGGTAGTGATTCTTTCATAGCCGAGAGGGGTTTGATAATGCCCTGTGGAATAAAGGGGGAAATCTCCCTTTTTCAAGCAGAGATCTATGGGAGGTTGGGGAGGTACCGGAGGAGGAGGAGGAGCTGTGGTGGGAGCTGCTGGTATGGTTCCAGGGTACGGAGGGGGAGGATTCATTTTGTTCATCTGAATTTCCTGGGCAGTCGTGAAGACGGATGCTTCTCCTTCAGCTGCCTGTGGCACTGGACGCAACGTCTTAGCCTTCTGGAGGTGTTCGTGGTCTCTGTCCCCATCTCTGTGGTCCACAATTGCCATCTGGATTGCACCCTGGGGCGGCAGAGGGAGCTGAGGGGGTGCCTGGATGATGCGCCCCATTTCAACTCCTCCAAAGATCACTTGGCCTGGGTTGGAATACCTGCTTGGGATTGGGTAGTGGACTGCATTGTCAGTCACGTGGTCCGCCGCTGCCACAGCTGTCGTCTGATTGGCGAGGACGTCTAGCTGCACATTCTGATTGGCCAGCAAAGACTGAACCAGCCCTATGCTCTGTGTTGGTGACATTGCTTGTGCTGAGCTGTGAATAGGAGCAATCGGGATGTTTACGGTGCAAGGTGGGTTGTTCTCGGGAACTCCAGATGTTCCAGTCACTGGGACAAAAAGATATGAGTATTAGAATACAGCATCACAGCCTTCATCCAAAAAGAGATACAGTGGTACCCCGCAAGACGAACGCCTCGCGAGACGAAAAACTCGCAAAACGAAAGGTTTTTTCGTTTTCGAGTTGCCTCGCAAGACGAATTTCCCTATGGGCTTGCTTCGCAAAACGAAGCTTGCCCCGGGGACAGCGGGTCTTCTCTTTTGAAGCAAGGGGCGGCGGGGAGAAGCGATCTTCTCCCTGCAGCCCCAGGTCCGGGGACAGCGGGAAGCGCTCCCCGCTGCCCCCGGGCCTCTTTTGAAGCAAGGGTTTGCGGGGAGATCGCTTCTCCCGGTGCTCTGAAGACGGGCGGGGGGGAGGGAACACCTTCTGAAGGCGGGCGGGGGGCGAAAGTCTTTGTCCCCCCTGCCTGCCTTCCCAGGGGCTTTTAAGATCGCCCGGACAGCGGAGAAGTCCTCCGCTGTCCCAGGGTTTTTTTAAATGCTGGGGGTGGGAAGAAAAGCCCTTGTCCCCCCCCCCCCAGCCTTCAGAAGAGGTCGGGGGACAGACTGTCCCCGGACCTGGTCTGAAGGCGGTTTCCCTAGGAACGCATTAATTGATTTTCAATGCATTCCTATGGGAAACCGTGCATCGCAAGACGAAAAACCCGCAAGACGAAGAGACTTGCGGAACGAATTAATTTCGTCTTGCGAGGCACCACTGTATAACGGTACCTCAGGTTAAGAACTTAATTCATTCTGGAGGTCTGTTCTTAACCTGAAACTGTTCTTAACCTGAGGTACCACTTTAGCTAATGGGGCCTCCCGCTGCCACCGCACCACGATTTCTGTTCTCATTCTGAAGCGAAGTTCTTAACCCGAGGTACTATTTCTGGGTTAGCAGAGTCTGTAACCTGAAGCGTCTGTAACCTGAAGCGTTTGTAACCCGAGGTACCACTGTATACTAAATTAATTCTGCCATCTAGAGCATTAATTTCCATTTTAAAGGTATTGGAATCATTTGATAAATACTGATTATTTAACTTTTGTACTTGTGCTGTCACATTAGGTCAGTAATATTATCTCCCACCTCACTACAGTAAGGGTATTAAGAGCCAGATCTGAGAACATGCAGTCCCTCCACAAAGCCCCTCACCTCCTTGGGGTAAGTCTCTCTTTCTCCATGGTCCTCAGTTCAAGAACCTGGTTTAAGGGAAATCCTGGCTAGACTTAATAGTGGTAAGCGTTGGAGCCAACAAACTGCTTCGTCATAGCAAAGGAGAGGGAATTTGCCCCAGAAAGGGTTTGGCTTCCAATTTGTTGACCACAGTTAGCAGGAAGCCAGCACTGTATCTGCATCAGACCTTTATCTCAGAAGGAACAGGAACAATCTAGTGTTCTGCCACTCTGTTAAACCAGACTCTGATGCAAGTGGGTGGAATGTATAAGCTATAGTCCATGTCATGAAAAGCAAGCAGTTATGAAGGCATGAATGACAGTAACCCAATGTGAATCCAAGGAGAGAATACAACCTGTTCACCTGTTGACATTTGTGAATGCTTCTGGCTACCACTGCAGTCTCAGTTCCCAGGCACCATGATGGATTCCTGCCACTCTAAGGTTGTGCAGTTAAGTCACCATTAGAAATTGAACCTTTTCAATTATGAGTGCCTCTATATCACTCCAGGTCTTTTGATTGTTTGCTTGTGTCAATCCCCTTGCAGATTTCTAAAATGCGGTTAATACTGAAGCCTCATAATTTAATTCCCAGTTTAACAGATGCTTCTTCTCAGGGGATTAATGGACTCTCTCTGGATCAAATTCATAACTGACCCATTTAAAATGGATTAATTAAAAGGACATCCACCGGACATCTAAACTAATGGTGGTGGTTGCTGCTGATGTGGTGGTTTACAGATTAATTATGAATTGTCAATAGGCCCTTTTGAGCTCTCAGCTATGTCATCAGAAACTTGTCGGAGCCAAGAAACACCCCTCCACCCCAGCAGCCTGCACTGTTCCTGGTCTTGCCTCATCACCCTTTTCAACTTCACATTGCTTTCAGGAGTCAGAGAAGAAGGTTCCATTAAGGCTTTAAATGCACCATGTATGTACACCTGTGCCTGAGGCCTTCCAGCTCCCCTGATCTTGAATGCACTGTTCACAACACAGGGCAGGGGCAGGATGGTAGGGAATGCCCACACAGGCTGCGAAGGGCACAGGGAGCCCTCTAGGCTCTACCAGGCTCCCAATGACAACTCTGGAAGTACACAGGTCTTTCAAGCCCTATTTTGGAGTTCCCAGCCTCACCACAGACTCCAAAATGGAAGTCAAAAGAGCAAGCTCCAATTTAGCCTCTCCACCACAACACGCATATCTTGCAAAACATGGAATGGACTCATGTGCCTTGGGCTTTTAATTACAAGGAGAGTCAATCTTCTTACAGAGTTTCATAAAATTTTAGACAATCGGTTCAATCTCACCTGGCAAATCATCTTCATCTTCACTAAAAACATTGGGGTTGAAGACAGGCAGGTTTATATAGTCCATGGAAATCTTCCGCACTTCTGGAAGGTATATCGTCATTTGCCTAGGCTGGAGATGCAGCAAGCTGGTTTTGTAGATAACTACAAAAAGGATGCAAGGAAAGGGAAGAAAGAAAAGATTTGCGATGCAGGAAATACACAGGAAGGGTCCAGCATTACTAAAGGAATCAGCCAATTAGAGGGACTTCAACCATGATAAAACTCCTACATGGAAAGCATGTCTATTTAAGAAAGAGGATGCAATATTTGGACGACTGCATGCGACAAGCACACACAACTACATTTTGTTGTATGTACATGCACCGGGAAGATACAGGCAAACAAGGCTTCCCAGTGATGACACAGAAAGACAAAAATATACACGTATCCGGAATTACTTTCTATTTATGTATTTTTTCATAACTGAAGAAGTCTCTAAGCAAAAGGTCTAGTATGATTTCATTCAATTACTGAAATTAAGCAAGTTTGGGCTTGGTCAGTGTCTGGACTACTGGGAAACCATGTGGATGAGAAATACAAACATGACCACTCCTCCAAAAGCAAGTGGGGAGAATCAAAAGAGCTACAGATGTGATTTATTTACCAAGCAAACAGATATAAAGTATATCCTTAACATGGAAATGAATTAGGCTTTGGAGCAGAAGGAATTTCTCTCTACATGGAATGTTTTTCTGGTATACTCCCACAATTAGGGACAGTATCCTTTTAAGCACCACTTCTATGGAGTTTTGACCCAGTAGAAGATGCCACAGAAATAGTCCAAACTGTTTCCTGGCTTACAACTCCATGACTGTATTAGATGCAAAATTTTAACTACTGTTAAATTTTAACTACTGTTAAAGAATATTTGCACACTTTTTCTGGTCAGGAAGGGTCTGAAATGAAGACAGTTCTTAAAGAGTTAATTTACCTGCACCAAGATTGGTTGGTAGGAAAGCAGCCAAACCCACAATTTTGAATTTGGTTCCCCAGATATTTGACGTGACCTGAGCAAGGTAGTTGTGCTGCAAGAAAAAGGTATGACAGAACGACGACAAGCATTTATATAGTATTCACATTATCTTAGTTATCTTTACAATAATCCTGTTAGGTCAAATCAGTATGATTATTTCTATCTTCACACTGACAAGGGCAATTCTACCAATGAAAAAGAGTGAAGGACATAAGAAGGGCGTGCTGGATCAGGCCAGAGGCCTATTTAGTCCAACATCATGTTCTCACAGTGGCCAATCAGATGCCTATGGGAAGTCCACAAACAGGACACGGGGCCAACAGGGCTCTCCCATTGTTGTACCTTAGTAACTGGTATTCAGAGACATAGTGCCTCTATTTCTGGTAGATAATGAGATAGCCATGCAGTACCTGAGTGATATCATCCAAAGGAAACTCTCTACGAGTTAGGCTTGGTGAACCTATGGAAGGCTTCCTTATCGGTAGCCTGGGAGATCTTGATATCTCCTGAGCAGCTCGTGACAACTTTGGAGATTTGCGAGCTTCTATATTAATTCTGCATACAAAACAAAAATGACAATAATAAGGCAGGCACAAATAGGTACTCTCTGTCTCACTATACAAAAAGAGAACGAGGAATACAAATTTAGGTGGGTGGTGGGGGAAATACTAACAAGGTTTACCATTCAAAAGTAGCTTCAAGAGCAAAGACAGAGTTAGTATGAAAAGAGTTCACAGTGCATCCTTCGGTCTGACATTGCAAATGGGAGGACAGACAGCCACACCAATGAACAGGACACCCTGGCTTAGCCATCAGACTTGTATAGGTTTCCTCCCCCCCTGGAAAAAAGCTGAAAGGATGTTCATGTCCCTTATTTGAAACAATGCTGTTGATACATTTATAATAATTGACAGAGGTGGGATCAGCCTTTAAAATTTGAAAGGGAAAAAGTCCCACAATGCCATGAAATATATCTGATGAATCTGATACTATTTCAAGTCTGCAGAAATATTATGCAGCTGCCTCGTTATGTGGGACTTGGTGCAAAGTCATCATGGGGAAAATTGAACCAGGGCAGTCTTTATTCTGGATTACCGTATTTTTCGCCCCATAAGACGCACCGGCCCATAAGACGCACCTAGATTTTAGGGGGGGAAATAAAGGAAAAAAAATTTATTTCCCCCCCAGGTGCGCTGCGCTAATCCAGAAGCTTGGGGCAAGCTGAGGTCAGCGCGCCCCAAGCTTCTGCGTGCCGGCAAGCAGTCCGCTGCCGCCCCAAGCCTCCCGCACCCGGCAGGAGGTCCCGCTGGGTGCGCGAGGCTTGGGGCGGCAGCGGACTGCTTGCGCGCACCGAGAAGCTTGGGGCGGGCTGAGCTCAGCTGGCCCCAAGCTTCTCGGTGCGCGCAAGCAGTCCGCTGCCACCCCAAGCCTCGCGCACCCGGTGGGACCTCCTGCCGGGTGCGCGAGGCTTGCAGACACTCGCCCGAAGCAGGGGGAGCCCTCCAGAGGGCTCCCCGTGCTTCGGGCGACAGGCTGCCGCCCCAAGCCTCGCGCACCCGGTCGGACCTCCTGCCGGGCGCGCGAGGCTTGCAGGCATTCGCCCCATAAGACGCACCCCGATTTCCCCTTCATTTTTGGAGGGGAAAAAGTGCGTCTTATGGGGCGAAAAATACGGTAGGTAATCCAGAGAACTATTGTCTCTGGCTCTGTCCACCTTTGACTCTGGTTCCACCTACCACTGACTTTTGAGCCCTGACAAATTACCCACAAGGGAATTCAGCCCTCCACAGAAAAAGGTTGCCTAGCCCCGCAATAGGCAGTGCAGACAATTGCTTGGATTTCCACCAAGCAATCCTGTAGGCTTCTCCCATTCCAAACTTTTTGGGCAACATAGACTGAAGAAAATACAGCCCACCGCTCTTTTTCTTTGTCCTTATACACTTGCGTGGCTCAAACATGTCTATTCACTTGTAACAGGGTCAGGGGAAGGAGAAGTGCAATTGCAAACTATAGCTCATGAAGGATACACAATTCCACTTTGCTGCCTTCACATGACAAGATTGGGTGGGGGATGACGACGACGGGAAGCTAAATTAATTTTTTTGCCTAGAGCACAAAATAGCTTGACCTAGTTCTGCCTGTATGACATGCACCGCAATTCAAATGCACCCCACAATTAACTGCCCTGCATTCTGCATTGACCTAGTGTATGTCAACAGCACAGCAGTGGCACAGAGCAATGCAAAGCATGAGGCCAGAGTGTGAGTCCTGCAACTTTCCAGTTTAAACAGGACCATGATGCTATTCTCTCAACTTACTCAAACAGAGGGGGCCCCAGGTTTGAGGAAACCAAAGCAAGATGCCCTCAGGGAGCCTCACATCACATTCAGGATGGTAGAAGTGGGAGGGTCCCTTTTTCTTTCTTTCCCTGCCCCCCAAACAAAAGAAATTGTTCCCTGTTGGGAACAGACCCTTTACCTGTCATTCAACATTTCTCATGCATGTTGTCAGTGCATTGCCTCCAGTTATCAAACTGCTTTTTTAAAGGAGATGTTAAGCAAAAGGTGGCATTTGATAGGAATAGATTAATCTATCAGTTTGGATTTCCCCTCAGACCTTGATATCACCACCTTGATATTTCATAATATCGTCTATGAGTATAGAATTTTTTTTATAAAGAAACAAATAATAGCAACACAGGGAGGTAAAAAGGGGCTGAAGCAACCCAAATCCTCTGGAAAGCCATCTAATTCAGATTTTAATTTTATCCTGACTTGTTTTTAAGAGGTGGTTTAATTACTGTTTGATTTTGTATCAATGTTTATATTTGATGTTAGTCGCCCTGAGCCCGGTCTCGGCCAGGGAGGGCGGGATACAAATAAAAATAAAAGATTGAGGTTGAATCCTGACAAGACAGAAGTACTGTTTTTGGGGGACAGGAGGCGGGCAGGTGTGGAGGATTCCCTGGTCCTGAACGGGGTAACTGTGCCCCTGAAGGACCAGGTGCGCAGCCTGGGAGTCATTTTGGACTCGCAGCTGTCCATGGAGGCACAGGTCAAATCTGTGTCCAGGGCAGCTGTTTACCAGCTCCATCTGGTACGCAGGCTGAGACACTATCTGCCTGCGGACTGCCTCACCAGAGTGGTGCATGCTCTGGTTATCTCCCGCTTGGACTACTGCAATGCGCTCTACATGGGGCTACCTTTGAAGGTGACCCGGAAACTACAACTAATCCAGAATGCGGCAGCTAGACTGATGACTGGGAGCAGCCGCCGAGACCACATAACACCGGTCTTAAAAGACCTACATTGGCTCGCAGTACGTTTCCAAGCACAATTCAAAGTATTGGTGCTGACCTTTAAAGCCCTAAACGGCCTCGGTCCTGTATACCTGAAGGAGCGTCTCCACCCCCATCATTCTACCCGGACACTGAGGTCCAGCTCCGAGGGCCTTCTGGCAGTTCCCTCACTGCGAGAAGCCAAGTTACAGGGAACGAGGCAGAGGGCCTTCTCGGTAGTGGCGCCCTCCCTGTGGAACGCCCTCCCACCAGATGTCAAAGAGAACAACAACTACCAGACTTTTAGAAGACATCTGAAGGCAGCCCTGTTCAGGGAAGCTTTTAATGTTTGATGTATTAGAGTATTTTAATATATTTTTTGGAAGCCGCCCAGAGTGGCTGGGGAAGCTCAGTCAGATGGGCGGGGTACAAATAAATTATTATTATTATTATTATTATTATTATTATTATTATTATTATTATTATTATTATTAATTAAAACGGTAACTTTAAATGCAAAAGGGACCTGAGGATTGGAGGGAGGTTTCTTGGTGATGTTACATGGAACCTGTCAATTGGCATAGCAGCTTTCTGTCTCATACTTGCAAACTTTTGCAGAATGACTCTGGAAAGGCAAGGGGCAATGGGACTGAATGCAGAAAGAGCATTTCAGTCCGGCCCATTACTATAAAAGATGTCACATCTGTCTTCAACCTAACATACTAGATAATCCAAGTACACTTTGCCCAGCATCTCTAGTTCTGGCTAAACGGTAAATGGAAAGATAACATATGAAGTCCCATGGAATTTTTGTACTAGAAAAGTGGTTCTATTTTAATAATTGGTAAGGAAAGCATTTCCCCCCCTTGCTGGCCTATCTCCAGGTTCAGGAGCTAAGGATCATAACAGGCTTATGCCTATGCATCAAACCAGAGCATCAGGCTTAATACCCTGCTAAAGAGCATCACAGGGACAACAGCTGTTTCGAAAGAACTAGGGCATTATTTCTCCGACACAATGCCCATGGCTGGTGCTGTGAGCTTTGGAGAAGCATCACTCACCTTTTAGAAACATCAAAAGGCAGCCCTGTTTAGGGAAGTTTTTAGTGTTTAATGCTGTATTGTGTTTTTAATATTTGGTTGGGAGCCGCCCAGAGTGGCTGGGGAAACCCAGCCAGATGGGAGGGGTATTAATAATAAATAATAATAATAGTTGTTGTTGTTGTTCTGGAATGGAAAAAGGGATATCTAGCCCAGCCCCACAAAGATCAAAATACACAACTCAGACCACGGTGTCCCATAAGCAGAGAGCAGAATAGTGCTTAGAGAACATGTTTCTCAGGGAAGGGAGCTAAGCACTCTCCTAGCACCAGTAGCAAATCTGGAACCTTGCTCTCAAAAGTCTGAACAGAGAGACATTGTTGTAGTTTCTTTATGTTGATATATATCTAGGATATATAGTAGAATACAATGGTGGTCCAGGGGTGGAACTTCAGCACCCTGGGTTGTTATCATTCACTGGTCGTTGCCCGTACTATATACCTAGAATTTATTCCCAAACACTGATTTTCTCAGTATGTGCCAATTATTCCAATTTTTTGAAAAGCTAGTCTTGGAACTAGGACACAGTATGTAAACTAAGTCAACAAACTAAAATCCAAGTAGGTGGTTTTATCCTAATCACAGAATTTGATTTATTATTTTTTGCACCGTGCATGTGTGCGCACGTTCACACACACACACACACACACACACACAATATATAGAACTCTGCTTAAAACACTCACTAGTAGCAAGCAAATAACCTAACAAGTACTCTGCACTGTTATGTGCTGTTAAACATTTGAAACTGTCAGGGACAGGACATCAGAACTATAGGGGGATTATGTCTGTATTATGCTTGTAGCTAATCACAGAGGAGAAGAACTCTGTGGGCCTTAATAATGTTTCACAGCACAAAGAACCCTAACATTTCTGAAGCAGCCCGTTTCTGATGCCTGTATGAAAAGGTTCCCCTTTGTTCTAAGTGTATAGGGTGCCCTCTCAGTATAAAAAAGGAATTCAAAGACCCAGGAGAAAAAGGAAGGTGGAGTTTTGAAAATACCAAAATGATTACCTGGGAAGTTTGGGTGATTTGCTAGCTCGAGTGATTTTGGGAGACTTTTTTGCAGCCCAGTCATCGCTCAGTTCAATATCGCTGGAATCAGAGCAGTTGCAGCTGTCAATCACGGTGGAAATCAAACTGTTTCCATAGATTTCATCTGTCAACACAGGCCCCATTAAAAAAAAAAAAAGTTTCAGAAACCAAATCCCAATTACAACTGTCAATCATTTCTAGGATATCCTACAAACAATAGCCGAGATACAACCGCAGCAAGGAGCACGGCGTATTCTTTGAAACTCATGCAGAATCAGCAATAGCCTAAAATCAAGCGGGTGGTGCTCAATTATGCTAGTTGACAGGCATCTCTCTGACACTGAAAAATGTCTACAGCTAATTAGAGAATCTTCCCTCTCCTGTCAGGACACTGAATATTATAATGTACTGAAACTTGGAAGATGACTTGAACTATGCCTGTTACTGAGTCTCTTTCAGAATGGCTGATGAGAGCAGGGAAAGAGTACTGCCAGGGGTTCTTGTGTGGATGCACAGTTTTGGGGCATTAACAGGATACACATCTCCACAACCCAATCCACTAATTTGTTCCACAAGCGGGAGCTCCAGTGAGTACATGACACTCGACCGACAAGAATGACACATTTCAACAAAGAGCATATTTGTGGGCATATTTTTTCCCATGTGAAGATCAGTTACATACAATAAAATCAACGAGGTTTGCACGAGAAATTCACGTGCAGTAAACTTGCAACACTTGAGGGTCTCTGCACAGGACCGGAATCTAGAAATCGGCACTGAAAAGTTGCCTAATGCCTTGTACCTGCTTTTCCGTCAGTCTTTGGATCCATGATGACAAACTCAGGCCGCAGCTTGCTAATTCGGCGCCCTTTCAAGATAGGCACCAGACCCCCTAAGTATTCCAAATACAGTGTATAGCAAGGCCCTCCAACCTCCGGGTCGTCTTCTGTCCGCTTCATTGTACAGTGAAGCCTTTCGTTGCCAGATGTTGGGTAGCTAACAAAATCTCTCATGTTGTTGGGGTCTGGGATAGGAGGCTGAGTTAAATATAGGAGGAAAAATTGTGAGTCATACAAAGAGTTTTCCCTCGTGTTGCTTCTTCATGCTCCTGATTATTATTATTATTATTATTATTATTATTAATGACTGCAGTGGTAAATTCTGCCTTTAAATTAGTAAAACAATAAAAGAAATCAGGACCACAAAAAGCTAGCTACATTTTAAATGAGAAGTGACCACTTCTAGAATGATGCACCAGAACCGCAGAGAGACCAAGAAGCATCCACTTCAGTAATACAGTGGTACCTCTGGTTGCAAACGGGATCCATTCCGGAGGCCCGTTCACAACATGAAAAGAGCGCAACCTGAAGCGCCGTATCTGCACACGTGAGTGGCATGATTTGGTGCTTGTGCGCATGTGCGAAGTGCAATTTAGCGCTTCTGTGCATGCAGCGAAACTCGGAAGTAACCCTTTCCGGTACTTCTGGGTCGCCGCGGGACGTAACCAGAAAGAACGTAACCTGAAGCAAACGTAACATGAGGTATGACTGTATGTGCTTGCTTCTTTTACAGAAGTATAAAGATTGTCAACAGCACAGGGACTGGGATCAGATTTCTCAAGAAGTTCTCATAAGAGCCAGACAAAAGGTGTTGCGATCTAGCTGGTAGCTTTTACGCCTTGTCCTGGGAAACCTTTAAATAAAGGCCCATTCACCAAGCTCTGTTCATGCACAAAGTTTACACCTACCCCAAAGCATTCCCATCCACCTCCCATACATTTGCATGGCTAATATAATGTGTGACCTTTCTAATTATGGATACACTTGGTCACAACTGAAGCAGATGTGAAAAATGTCATTACAGCCACAAACTGCGGCTGGCAGCAGTTGTGATTGACTGGTTTTATTAATAAGCTCTCGGTACACCAACATGCCTGAGGGCAGTCTGGACTGCTTAACCTGTACAAGAAAACTACATTTGTGAAACATCCCTTAGTCAGGTTGCCCTGCACTGCTCTTCAAACGGCCATCACAACCCTCTCAAAATGACAGTGATAAAACCCTACAAGCTGTTCTGCATGATTATGCAACCCTAGGTGTATTTACTCAGAAGTCCCAAGGCATTCAAGGGGACAGAGTCCCAAATAAGTGTTTGAGATGGCAGCCTCAGAGTGCAATCTGAATGTTTATTACCAGTCAAACATTCCCTGCTTGTGTGCTTTATGCCTCAGCTGCTGTCAGCTGTTTAGCTCCATCTACCTTTGTCTACTGACCCTGATACACTTAACACCCAGCCATTTGTTTACCTTGATCGTTGGTGTAAAGGCAGTGGTGAGGTATGAGCAGAGCCTGGGAGGCAGAGTCAATTTACTGATATCTTTGTCATCCCGCAAGGAGCTAGCGATGGTTTGCTGGCACAGAAGCTGTAAGCTGGACACTCTGTGCTCCACTCGGACAACGTAGAGGGCAGGACCAGAAGCCATGAGCAGGCGGGAGTCCCTGTGACCCCAGCAGATTGAGATTATGGGACGCTGCATGAAAAGTAATATTCAGATGTTTTCCTCTCATTGAAGCACATTTTAAGACCCATTCTATTTTGGAAAACCCTAATGTCTCAGGGCTTTTCTGTATGTTCAAGTAGTAGAATTCTCTGGGGACTGTACAACTTACAATTTCGCTAAGATACGGTATCAATTTATTACAGTAACTAGAAGACATTTTGTTTTAAAATACAGATTTCTCCATTAATTTTCATCCTTCATTGAATATTATTGTAACTAATAGCATGGAATCAAAACTTATTTGTTGTGTGTGGGGAGACCTACATATAAAATTATCTAAATTATAGTGACCGTCATCCACTGGGCAAACTTCCCTTGATATAATATCCCCCGCTAGGGGTTGCTTTTGTGGGCTGTTATTCTCCCACGCTCCTGTTTCAATATCTCACTTCAGAGTAATCTTTACCTGCACAGGAGTCTCCAGGGTATAGATATGTTCTCCGTGAACATTGTAGAACTTGACCAGTGCACTTTTCAGAAAGGAAGCACCGCTGAGTTCAGCCAGCTGGCTTAGCTTTTCCATGCCTGCAACAGCCAGCAAGTCTCCCTGCGTGCACCACTGAGCCACTACATCTGAAATCACAAGGGGGGGGGGGAGGTTCGCTTTACTACACTTAGCAAATAGGCCCAATCCCACACCCTTACACTCAGGAAGCAGGCCAGTGGAGGCAGCGGGGGCCTCCACTGCTCCCTTGGCTAACCAAAACCACAGGTTACTGCCACTAACCGGGAGGGTTAATCCCTCCACCTCCCTTTCCCTGCTAATTTCTACAAGAGGCAGCCCTGAGACTGAGGAGGAGGAAGCTGACAGGCCGGGCCACCTCCTGGTCTGGTTGTAAGCAAGGAGGCAGGCAGGTGGGGTCTGGCTAAAGGCAGGCTGAGGTTGGTGGAGCAAGCCTTCATTCACTCTGCCGACTGAAGCTACTGCTTCAACTGAATTAAACCTGAATTAAAAGTTCCACTTTTAAGCCTTTGGAAACATTGCCTCAAACTAAAATAACTTTGGAACCCGCCAGCCTTCCGGCTTTGGTTCCCAAAACCCTTGAAGGAACAGAACAGAGGAGAGCAAAACAAAATTGGTCACTGCCTCAAGCTGTGAGGCAGGTTATTTTGAAAAGCACATGGTTCTCATTTGCTGCTGTCGAGCGCCAGAGAATGTAAGACAGGCTACCAGTTTATTTCAGAAGGAATCCTCTTGTTGAGATGTGCTCTTTTCACCAGCAGGCGTCACTCTTGTTAGTGGAAATCGCTGCAGATGGATGTTGCATTTCAAGAGACAGATGCTGAAATATTCATGTCAAAGCAATCAAGATCTAAAGCAGAAAATGAAGCGGTGGGAGCAGGGCAGGAAGACAAGTCTCCCTTTGCGTACCTTTCAACCCTGAGCGGATGATGGTAGGAGACAAGTCGTCATAGTTGTTCATTAAGCTAATGTCTCCTGATGTGAAGCTGACAGTGAGCAGCGGTTTGGTGTTCTGCACCAGAACTGGATATGCAGCTGGACCATCTGCAGGGTGGGGGAAAAAAACTTTTAGGAAGAAGTTTGAACCAAGGTTCCTAGCTCATCACCTGTTGACTGTGCAAAGAGCTGTGACACTCAGGGGATGTTTTCCTACCCTGTCAAGTACTGTTAAAGAATAAACCCCACCCTCATGCCACAGCACTGTGGTATGGTCTCTGCAGTGTTATGCAAATGACACAATTCTTCTATTGTGCCCTCAGTGATCCTGCACAGTGAGAATATTTACATGTCCCTGGAGCTGTATGAGGAAAAGAATGGAGTCAGAAGCAACCATCCTGGCCCATAATGGGCGCAAACACGGAGGCAGTGCCAACCATGCTAGGAAATAAAAGGGTAGAGGGGCCTTCGTACAAAGAATCTGTTCAGTTTGCACCTTTCTGTGATACCTAGCAATGTTCAACCTCTAAGCCAGGGGTAGCCAACTGGCAGCTGTGGGCCAGACCTGGCCCTTGAAGTAGCGTTACTATCACCTTATGAAAGTCTAGTCAAGGTGGGATTCAAAAAAGCAATTTGTTCACAGCTTTCTGTTGAAAGAAAAATAAGCAATGATTCACCATGTTCATTTCATAAAAAGTTTCTTGCACTGCTATCTCGTCCACATTCTCAAAAGCCAAGGGACTATTGCCAATCTGACTCAAGATTTTTTTTCAAGAAACACGTCCCCTCCTCAGCCCTCCAGACTGAAGACCTCATGGTACTGGACCAAGCATACTTCAGCTCTGTTAAGCCCTTACTGCTACATGACATAGACTTTAATATAGAAACTGGTCCTCCATAAGGACTGGATCCCAAAATGGGAGTCTGGAGCATCAGAATGGGCTTAACTACATGCCCTGAGAACACCAGTTGGCTAAACGCTATTCTGTGCCATTATAAAAGAGAGTCTGGTTTTGACAAGATCATTCTTTAGTGTTTAACTTCCTTTGTATATAATATTAAATTGCCTACAGCACCATCTGCAGCATTCACTATTTCATTCTCTGTTTTATGTAACTAGCTTTGACAGAAGGTGCTGCTGTCCCAAGAGAAAGGCTCTCTCCAGGCACCAGTTAAGCATATTCTCACTAATCATACATTAGGCTACATTCAGTTGTGAATGGAACCAAATGTTGTTATCCATGTGCTTATGTGTTAAAATGAGGTAATTGAACTACAGGGAAATTGTCCTGTGGACGGTGACTTAAAAGCCAGCACCATATAATTGGCATAGTTTTAGAAGTAAGTAAAATCCAATTAAGCCCCTCCTAGTCATGTATGTGAGTCAAAGGCATGTCTCCTTTGAAAGGTTTATGAAGAACAAGTGATACTTCACAAGGACACGTCATATCAGAATAATTATTGGAAGCTACCAAGCTCACCCACTCCTGATTGACTCAGCATCAACTACACACTAGCCTCCTTCACTCATCTAAAGGGATGCACCAGAAGTTACAATGTTCCTGCCTAGAACAGTAAACCTATCTTATAACAAACCTAGTATCACCACTCTCATTAATCACACTCCGACAAAGGAAAACTGTAGCACAGTCCTCTCAGGATGTTGTGCATATTTGATTTACCCTCATGTATGCATTTGCCATTGCAGGGAAGTGTCCTAAGCAAGCAAAAGGGTTTGTCAACAATAAGCCAGTCGCTCCCCATGCTAAGCACACTGTGGGGCGTTTTTGCTCCTATTGTCCTAGAAGAGCGAGTGAGGAATGGAAGGGTCCCTGGCCCTTGCACCCAGATGCCTGCTGCCCCCACCAATAAAAGGCAGGAACTCCAGGTGCATGGAGAAAGACTTACTTCAGGTGCAACACAATTCAGAATAATCATTCTTCAAGGGCCCATTTTGTACTCAGTCCCCAACCTATACACCCTCTGTTGAAGCAGGAAAGGTCTGAAGGAGGCTTTTGCTTGTGTTCACTCAAAGGTTGAGTAGAGCCCTCCTTGCAGTCGGGGAACCCTGATATTTCCCCTCAACCTTCTCTCTCTTTGCAACGATGATACTCGGTATGCAACCACAGTTAGAGTCTTGAAGGTATGTCACGAAAGTCACATTCATGCAGTACATTTTCCCCAGTGTTGTTAACCTTCCTCAAAAAAAAATTGAAGGAAGTTTTCTCACTGAAACCAACATTGTCAAAAATGTTTCTTTCTTACAGTTGCACCTGAAGTGGACCCAGAATTGCAAAGGTTTGAATCTGTGTGCTAATTCCCAGTCAACTTTGTTTCATGCAAGCTTTTAAACTACTTTGTTCTGGCTGTGCATTTTTTTCTGTTGTAGAAAGTGTAGGTCCATTCTATCTTGCTTCTTGCTCTGTTATTAAAAGTCAGGCATCAAATTTGGAGTTTATTCTTTTAACTAGGGGCAGCAGGTCATTCACTGGAGAAGAAAAACGTGTTCTCAGATCCTCCTTTTGATTAAGTAATATGCAAAAGCACAATAACTTAATCTCTATTTGATTTGAACATCTTTGCACCATTTCTGGTTTTCTTGCATTAAGGAGAAAAGAAAGGAGGCTTCTTACATTCATCTTATTTTTTAAAATATATAACATAACAAGAAGAAAACAAGTAATTTAAGGATGTCAAGGGGGAGCTACATTCTTCAGGACCACTATATTCTACAAAGTATGGGTAACTGCAGATTAACCATAAAGGATATCATGGTCATATATTATCCTGTGCAAAACTTGATGCCTTGTTAATAGCAATTGCATGATGCTAATGCCATTAAAAGCACTGTCAATACAAACATGCTGTATATGTTAGGTTTACCAATGCAATCTGAATCTTCACTGGATTTGAAGTTTTCCATGAAATTGTTTTAATTACTTGTTTATATACGGAATTGTTTTCATTGTTTATATATATGGAATTGTACTTAAAGGGTTTCAGTGTTGATGTTATGATTGTTAATCGCTCTGAGATGTTTTGAAGGAAGCAATTAATAAATGAAATTAAATGAATGAACGAACGAATAAATAAATAAATCATTTTCACTATAGTCCTTGGCTGCATCATTTCAATCTGCAGCTGCAGGCTTACACAACCAAATGCTCAGAATAACAATAAATCCCTCTTCATAGAAAAGCAGACAACAGGGACAAGAGTTCTAGCCTACCCTTCGATGTGGAGTTTTTCAATGTGGAAAGAACATTTTTCTATGGAACGGCATTCAAGCATGTCACACAACTTTACCATTTCAGTGAAAAGCAGGCCACAGACATTCAATGAACAAAAAATGGAGGCAAAATGACCTTGAGGTGGGGAGTAGTCATCTGAATCAGTGTCACTCTCACTACTATCTTCCACCAAAAAGCTCGGGTAATTCCAGGACATGCTCAGGATGCCATCAGATTCATGAAGGAGAACATGTGCCAGCATTCGGCCATGGCAATCCATGACAATAACCTGACCATCAGCAGTGCCAAAGAGGACCTGGCAAAATAAGAAAGCATCATAGTTAACAAGAATGCAAATGCGATTAAAAATAAAAACAGGCTGAAGAAGACAGTTCTCTATTATCATATTTCAAGTAATCTGAAATGCTAAACTGCCCACATCCACAGTGAATACAAGACAAAGCAAACAGCTATTAAAAATATATATCCTTATCAGCCAGGAATAAGTGGAGTTCCTGATTCCAAAAATCCATAATCCCCATTAAATTCTCTTTTAGGATTATGGGCAATACTGGGTACCATGCCATAACTACTACTTTTCCACAAACAACATTTTCTAAAGCCATCATGACTGAAGCCCTCATCTTCTTCACCCCTGCCATTTCTCCTGCTCTTTCCCACAAACTTGCTTCTTTCTCCATTTCACTGATCCCCATCAGGCACTTTTCTCCTTTCCAATTCTATATCCCCATCTGTCCTGTGGTCATCCTATAGCTAACCCCAGCCCACCCCCACCCTATACTAGTTTGAAAAACTAGTTATAAAATATTGACTTTTGGTTTCCAGATTACAGAAAAACCTTCCTTAAATATATCAGCATAAACCCAACTGGTTTTATAGAAAATAGGTCCTTGAAATCAAATATTTAAAGAACATGAGACATCATCAAAACGATTAAAAAGAAAGAACACCAACAGTATTGTCCTTGATGCAGACAAAGCGTATGATATGTTAGAGTGGGCTTATCTAATAGAATATTTAAACTGATTTGGCTTTGAAAAGAATTTAGATATTATTGCTTCTTGTTGGCATCGTTGTTCATTATCTCAGTTTAATTTTAGCAGATTTAATTAGGCAACATGAACAAATCAAAGTATCAAGATTTGTTAATGTAGAGCATAAAACCAGCCTATCTGCAGATAACATAGCAGTTTTTTATGAAATTTGTTAATTTATTAGCAATCAAAATTATGTATAAATTATCAGATTTAGTATAAATTATAGTAATATTAAAATCCTGCATTTCTTTTTTAAGAAAAGTGAATAGTTGGTTGGGGAAGATTAACTGGAAGAAGGAGGAAATTCAGTATTTAGTGATAAATATTCATATAGAATATAGCAACAACTTTATACCTCTAATAAAATCAATGCAAGAATATGTTTAAAATTTCTAAAACTTGAAAATGTCCCCACACTGGGGAGCATAAATGATGGGAAAATGATACAACACTGCTGCAATTATTTTAACTGTCATCCAGGAGCAATTTACAGATGATTGTGAATTACAAGCATGATGGGATGCTGGACCAATGAGTAGTCAACCATTGATGACCAATGTGGATGCTTGTCCCTGGAGCAAAATTGGCAAAAAACAATGTGACTCAATCAGGTGGAACTAGAGCATTATAGGACAGGTGGAAAATCAATGTGTTACAAGCCTGACAGCAACAAATAAAGGAAAGTTTCCACCTAAATACAGAATGGAGGAGGCAAGGCTTTTGTGTTGTTTAAAATAGCAGTTAGCAAACAGCCAAGGTACATCATCTAAGATAAGGCTGACTGTAACCTACAGATATCTTCCCCTTGGGCATGTTTTGTTCCCTGATCTATTGAACAAGCTCTGGCTTGCACATTTTGGCAGGTTATAGAAGACATACAACATAATCCAGGAAAGGGCAAATGCATTAAGAGCATCATGCCTGGAAAACTAAACTCTGCCCTACAATCTTAGTCACGTGTACTTCCATTTCAGTTCCAGTCCACTAATGTTAAAGGGCCTTCTTTCACATGAACATTTTTAGGATTCGTTTATGCAGTACGGTTGATTGGGAATCTGAATATATTCAAGAGGCTTGCTCATTCTGTTTAAGGAAATGAAGAGCACTGACTAATCTCCCATTACATTATGTTCAATCATTACTGCAGCAAAAAACTAAATCCAACCACTGCTGAGAAATCATGGAGGATTCTTTTAAAAAGGTGTCAGTGTGGAAAACTGCTAACTAGCAGGATCCAAGAATTATCAGTATAGAATTGCTGGTATGGTTAGTGTGACACCGATGTTTTCTATTTTAGGAGCTTACTAGTTTTGCCTGGTTTGTTTTAATTATATGTTTTAAATGAGCTTGGAAGGTTATTTGGATCTTGCCATGTTATGTTGACTGATGCTTTAAGGAAGCTTGGGGATCAAAATATGGGATTGTGCAATCCTATGCAAACTTAGATGGACGTAAGTCCCACTGAACACAGTACAACTAACTCCAGGGTAAGAACACGTAGGATTGCACTGTAAGTCAATCAACTTTTAAGAAAACAAGAAATAAATGAAGTCCTTAGGTTGCAGCCATTCTGACAGGAACATTTCAAGATCTATATCTTTGTCTCTGCTTAGTCATTCAACACTACAAGGCCATTGACAAAAGCATGCTGTCCTTGGTCAGTGATCCAAATGGCAGCTATACTGTGTAAGCTGCCTACCTCTTCAGTGTTTTGCCTGTTAAAAGATGAGGCCTTGGCTGATTGGAGGTTTTTAATAATTTGCAGACAGCTGTGCCTTCTAGATCAGCTGTGCCTTATCTTCCCCGCCTGCCTTCCCCCAGCCAGAGGCATAATTGTTAGGGATGGTGGAGAAAACCCACAGATGAAGAATACTTGCTCACAATCAAAGTCCACTTGGAAAAAGGCACTCCTTGGAAAGGAGACAGTAAGTGAAAACCACATCTGTTTTGTCAGAGGTACAATGGCAAAAGGCTTAAAGGGAATCTCTGTTTGCTTCCGTTCACCCATTTGGCCATTTATTAGTATAGAAAGACCAGAAAATGACTCTACAGTCTTCATAACCGTCTCATATTCAGTCCTTTCACTATCCAAGGTACAGAAACTATGAACTGATTAAAGCCCAAAGCACACCTTCAAATCAAAGCAGCAGGTCCAGGCGTAGGTCCCGGGGGATGTACCTCAAATCAAGAGTGTGAGTTCTCCAGCTTTAGAGTCCCTGAACATTCAATATTGGAAAGGGATTTTTGTTCTTGTAGACTACTACCAAGTATGACTTGAGAGCAGCTGGGGCAGGAGATGAGCTGCATAAACTTTTTCAAGGCAATTAAAAAACAAACAAAAAACAGCCAGATTTTCATACTGAAAATGCTCTTTCCAGGTTTAAATGGTTCCAGATCCTATATGCACCAAAAGTTTTACAGCTTTTCATCAGTACTATAAAATTCTTGGGAGAGTGTGAGAGACACTCTGAGCCTACTGGTTGGATTGTATGTTTAAAAAAAGGCTTTCCTCCTCTCTAGGAGAGTGTCTATTAATCCTGATTAATAAGTGACTTAATTACTTTGTTTGACTGTTATATGTAAATCCACTATCACCCCCATGGTATTTATATAGGACACAGAATGCACTATACTGATCTGACAAGAACCACTGAACTCCTCAGTTGTTGGTTCCCTACTTAAAAGAAAGTTTTATGCTTTACTTCAAAGCAATCCCAGAAAAACATATTTGGCTGATGACAAGAATAAGCACTGCCAAGGCAGCAGTGATTTTCTTGACTCAGAGTCCAATCCTATGCATGTCCCACTGAGTTCAATGGACTGCAATCTTTTTACACAGGATCTATTAACCATTTCACAGAAACTCATAAAACAGGTGACTGAGCAAGAAGCTAAGCAGTGTTGTCTGTTTCCATAATTTATAACTATATAAAAGCAGGCAGGTCTCACTAAAATGTAAGCCTTCTATATATAGAAAGAAAGCCACGTTTTCAGTCCAAAAAGAGCAGCAATGGAATATAAAACATTCATAAAGCTCTTAGCATGAGCAACCAGAGGTCATTAATTTTAAATGCCAAGACTAACAAGAAAACCTGAAGTAATTCTAAAAATAGCCCAAAATATTATATGCTGGAATGTTTTGTTTATACAACAAGAGAATCAAGATGATATGAGCTAGAGTATTCTTCCCTTGTTATATCTGAACTCCCTGAATTGCACTGTTATTGGTTATACTGCTCTATTTTACACTGGCAATTTAGTCATTGACTCCATTCCATGCAACATTAAATGTACTGCCTAATTAATTAAAAGCTTTCTGCTTCTATTTTGTGTGGTCCTAAGAATCAGAAATGTAATAAACATAGGGGGATCAAAGAATGCTTTTGGAGTTACAGCTTGCAAAACACGGTGTTCGTATTTCTTGGCATTTTCAGAGAACAACATTGAAAATAGGTCTAAGCCGCCGTATGGCTCCTGGGGGGATAATGGCTTCCAGGTAGCAAGCTGTTCTTCTAATGTTGTTGCTTGATAGCTGAACCCTGGCCTAGATATTTTAAGGCCTCTGGCCGAAGAAGGCTCATGCTGAGGACGTATCTCGGAAAATCAGAGGGCATTTCCACCTTCCCCATATCGATTAACAAAGAGCATGATGGAATGTTAACCATGTGGTGTTAGGAACTGTGGATTTGGCATCCAAAGAGAATTTTGTGTGAAAAATCTAGGTGAGCAGTTTCTGCGCAAGGTTTGATTAGGCCCTTGCTATGGCCACATGCCGCCTTTGTATATCAAATCTCACCTCATCCCACTCTCTAACAGAATATAGCATATTCTGACTAAAATAATAATTTTAAAAATTGCCTGCCTTCAGCTGCGGCTTCATCTGACCAAGCAGCAGCTGCACTGCCTTCATTTCTGTGGCTCAGTCTTGCGATCAACCTCCAAGACACATGCGGTGTGGCAGCGTCAGCAGAACAAGTAAACACGGCCTTACTAAAAAAGTATTTTGCTTTGTGACAGGATTTCAAATGCTATCAGCTTTTCCCTGATTTTTTATTTTAGGCAGCAGAAGCTGCGGCGAGCTCTCTGTAAGCAAAACAGAAGTGAAAATGAGAGAGAGCAGAGAAGAAAGCCTATGTTTCAGTCAGGAAAGTTGATACTAAAAACTGAACAGCAACTGCAGGTTAGCAATTAAAACAATACAACTGGGAGCCAGAAGATCTGTGTTCTGAACCCAGCCTTTTCATTTAATTGTGGTCACTGAAGTCAATGAGAACTTTCTTATCAGGTCCAATGAGATTTGCATTGGTTCGTCCCAGGGAGATTTTTTAAGCAAAGCAAGCAATTTCTCTTTCTCTTTTCCCTCAACATCAAAATGAGCAGCTGAGAAGGTGCACCTTAGCAAGAGTGGCATGAAGATAATTAATTCCCTCTTCAAAGTGATACGAGACCCACAGAGAGAGCTAAATGTTAAGTGTTAGTATAATATTTCATTAACACTTCATTATGGAATTCTGCATTTGGTTTAGATTGACTAGTTTCTAAAATAGAACACCCTGAACTGGGTTTGAGATTAGGAGTCCACAAATGTATTTGCTAGCTCACCTGGGGTGAGCATGTCTTTTAAGGCATGGTCTGGTAGGCACAAACCAAGAGATGAGCAGAGGCTCGTTTCTGACCCCAAGGTGAGCTTCCCTCCCTGAATTTGTGCTGAGAATGTGTTAACCCTTTCCCTGTCTGCCTATTCTATCCTCAGACACCTTCTTTCCCCCAGTAGAGGAAGGTAGGATGCTGCAGCAATTGCCAAGCTCAGGACTGGATTGGGCTGGCTGCATTTAAAAACAATGCTACCGCTCATCAAATATGTCTACTACTGAAGGTGCTCTCAAGCAGTTTTCAAGCATTTCAATACTTAATATACATATGACTGGAGGGGGGTATATGTAGCCATGTGATGTGAATTACCACTGAACACTTGTGTAGCTTGACATCAGTTACAAGAGTGTGTCAGTCATACAGCTAAATTAATCTACCATCTTTTTATCCTGTGTGCAGCAGGAAGGTGCTTACCGATTAATGCATAGTCAACCCTGACATACACACAGAGTGTGGCAATTTTTGTTTTCAAAGTAACCTTACCTGTAGATCATCAGGAGTCCATATGCCACAGGTGATCTGACTCTCCAGGTTAATTTCTGAAGACCAATGTCTCTGTCCACTGACTGATCCAACCAGCACAAACCCATCTCTATAAGAGATCAGTGCTTGTGTTCCATCATGGCTCCATGTAAAGTCACTCACCTTAAAACAGACAAGAAGAGGCTAGAACATTATTCCGACAATGCAGCCCATATGTAAAAGAAACAGCACCCTATAGAAGCAAATGAGACTAGAATCAATTGGTACCAATATGTTTAGCAGGTTCCGGTTAAGTGGCTCATGTGCCCCCACTTTTTTTCTTTTAAGAGAAGTTAACACAAGTTTGGCCAACAAGCAGGGAACATTAATGCCAAAGCATCTGCTGCTGCCACCATCTTGCATTTCAGATTTTCAAACCATGCTATAAAAAAAGTTTTTTTTAAAATAAAATGAAGTTCAATCCAGACAAGGGTGGTATCCAGCTATAAACAGTTCTGCTGGTGCAACTGGGTTCATGTTGTACATAGGAGAGGGGGAGCACCCCACCACAACCCCTACCTTGTGTAATGTATAGTTTGCAGAAGAGTTCTGAATAATTTAAAAATGTGCTCTCTATCTTGTGACTTTTTGTCGGTCCTAATAAAAGTATTGCCCAACTATGGATTTTGGAGTTCAATTAAAATGCTGCTCTAAGAATTGCTCTTTTCACAATTTACTCTTTCCACACGGAGTGAGAACTTTAGTGGTCTTTCTTTAAAATGAAAAAAGGAGGGAGGGGATACTAACCTGTGCCCCACGGTCATTCACAAGTTCCACAGACCATCTGCCTTCATACTGAATCCAAACAAATATTCCACCGTCTGCATCACAAGTTGCAAGCTTCTGGAATGGTTCGTTCCATCTTACCAGTACCACCTAAGAAGATTCCAGAAAACAGAACTTTTTCCCAAGAGTCTATACAAGGTTCCAACATGCAGCTCACTTGAAATTTCATTATCTGATATAGCAAAAATATATTGCCGTGCTTAAATTATAAATTAAGGCTACAAAAATTTGAAATGTTCAGCTGATGAGGCTTCTCTTTAAGAACAGCAGGATGTGTTTCACTGCTGCCATAAAAGCAACGGAGAATCTTCATGGGCACACTTTACTGAAACCAAGGACTTTTAAGTCCAGCTCTCTCCAATGTTTTCAAATGGAAACAAATCAAGTTCCTAAAGGGTTGTCAGCTTTCTCTAGGTTGTAAAACACAGATGTGCTCTCTGAGATCTGCACACACTCATTGACCTGGCTGAACAACACACACATGAAACCTCTCTCTGACAGACTGCAGACTTTGGTGGGAGCGGAAGGTTCTTGTGCAACAAGTTTGTGGAGATCTAGAGAGATGGCAGTTTCTTGAAAGGATTAATGTGCTTGGAGTCATGGGCCTTTCCAGAGATCAAAGCTGTTTGATGTAAAAGCTTGAACAGGGCCCAACAACACGGCACCTCCTCTTCTCCCTCAGAAAGTCTAGCACAGTGTTTCCCAACCACTGTTCCGTGGCACACTAGTGTGCCGCGAGATGTTGCCTGGTGTGCCGCGAGATGTTGCCTGGAGGGAGGCGGGCGAGTCGGGCGGCGAGAGGCGGGGCGGCGGCAGCGAGGAGAGGCCGCCCAGCGCGGGGCTCTCGCCGTCTGCCTGCCTGGCTGCCTGCGAGCTCGGCGGGCAGCGCCTCCGTCCGCAGCGCCCGCCTCGCGGCTCTCATTCCCTGCCCCTGCCAAAGCTCACCCAGCCAAGCCGCGCTCTCCTTCCTGCCTCGCTTTGCTGCCTCCTCCCCCCCACCCCCAAAGCTTGGAGGTTCCCCGGCAAGGGGGAGGGAAAAAAATTGAAACTTACACTTTCATGCGTCCCTCCCGGCGTGACGCTGCGCGCTGACGTCACGGGGCTGTAATGGTGGTGTGCCTTGAGATTTTTTTCATCAAACAAGTGTGCCTTTGCCCAAAAAAGGTTGGGAAACACTGGTCTAGCAGTCCAAAATGGTGTCATTCCACTTTCACGTTCCTCTGCTCCACTTCACTAGTGGGTACTCATAGGGGCAGGGAAACTTTCAGTGCAGTGACGTGATGTCACTAGTTTGGGATTATCAGGTGAAAGGAGAAGGAAAATGAAAGTAGCAGCCGCACAACTCTTCTGATGTCTAGTATCAGCCATGGCCCTACTGCACTGTAGCTACCAGCCATCAGATGGACCCTGCTTCTAGCTGCAGAGGAATCTGTTTGGCTTATCGTAGCTAATAACCACTGACAGATCTATGCAATCGATTAATATTTTATTATATAAAAATAGCCACACTAGTGTCAGTTACCAAACATACCAGAAGCACATTTCAAAAGTCAATTATGGAGTATAGGAAGAATTTATTTTTGTTGGCCCTGAAACTACCCCCAATCAACTTTGTTGGGTTGCTCTAAATCTTTAGTAGTGTGTGAAGAAGTGCTAGAGAAGGGGACAGCCAAAAATGTCTACCAGTTGACCTGGTTATAAGTCAGCCACTTCATAAACTAGTGACTGATATAGGAGAAGCCAACCATACAATAATGGTGAGGAACATAATCTGCCCTGTCTTTAAGATGCTATAAGACTCTTAAATTATGTTATGTTGCTTTAAATTCATATGCGCTGAAAGCTTAAGATAGTATCTGCTGAGTATTTACAATGCACTCATGAATCAACGCATCGTTTCCAGAAAGCATGACAATGCTCCCAACAAAGTATCATGACAGCTATTTGGATTGTTGTGGATTTAGATTGTTGGGTGAACGTTTCACCTTGTTTTATGCACCAGGATCTTTGTTGTAACCCAGGGATGACTAAGAAGGCATGTCCTGATGCAGTGTCAGTTTCACTCTGCAGCTTTAGGTGAATTCTGCCTGCTAGCTAACAAGGGCATCCCACCATATAGCTAGCAATGTTACACAATTTTGTCAGGAAGGGAGAGATGCACTGTCTCATGTGCTGCCTCTGTTTACAGGAGAAGCAAGGAAACGATTGCAATATTGTTGCTCTGAACTGTTCTGCAGTTGGGCGGAAAAGCTGCCAGAAAAACTCCATCCCACATATGCATAATAAGCTCAAATTATGCATTTCCATGTACAACACCTCTTCTCTCTCCCCACCCCCCAACTCCACACCATGCCTTTCACTGTTTCCTACAGGCAGGCAAATGCTGCCATCACGCCAAAGTAACTGCCTCCTCGATCCCTGAGGTGAAATGAAGCCACACCATGACAGCACATACCCATGACATCCACAACAGTATCAAGGAGGAGGTGAAGAAAACATCTTGTTTACTACCTAGAAAAGCACAGCATGAACTTGATTTCTCTCTCTCTCAAATAAAACTCAATGCCTGCACAATTCCTACTTGCTAACTATGGTTGTGTGTGGCTGGGCATTTTGAAAAATAGAGCCTTTTAATACCTGATAAAAGAGAAAGTAATGGGACATTTGACAGATACAATAAAGAAAACTGCAGGGAGGAAATAATGCAGAGATTATAAGATACTCACTCAACTCATGTTACAATCCTTATCTGATACCAAAAGAAGCCAATACATTCAACCCAAGGATGTCATAACATAGCTGCTCCATAAAGGCCGATTCTTGTAATATTTGCTTATTTTTCAGGCAGCATGTAATTGCCACCTGCTGAAAAGCGTCAGAATCTAGACTCTAAAATGCCAAGTCTTGCCGGTTCTAAACTGGATTGTTACAGATACCTGATGCCTTTTGCCTGCGTCCTTTCTTGGTAATGAAGTATGAAATCAGTGGTAGACCTCAGGATCTCAAGGATGCCCTGTCTGTTGCCAAAATTCAGTGCGCCCCTTCCCCAGCCTCCCACTGTCCATTCTACACCATATTCATGGTGCCCCCGGTGCTTTGCAACGAAATTCCAACTCTGATGGAATCAAGCAGCATGACGGCAGAGGAAATCTAGTAGAATGATCTATCTGTAGTGTCTAAAGGCTGGACAGTATCAAAGAAGGGCAAGTCTGATTCACACATAGATCTAGTGTGCATGTTCCATGTGCAGTGGAGCCCAGCAGTGGAGCCTCCCTCCCCTCACTTTGGGCACAACACTTTATGTAACCGAGGGCCTGTGTGCATAAATTTGCATGCAAGCTTGTAGTTAACCCACTGCTTTAAAAAATAAAGCAAGCAGGTATCAGCATATTGCATGGGCAGAGTGTACTTCCTCACGAAAGCGCCCATGTAGGCTCCAGTTCATACAAGATATTCCACATGCAACGTACAGGCTGAAGCCATTTAACTTCTACATCAGCCACTTTTTCTCTAAAGTTGTAAGAGCCTCTTACAAGCCCTTTCAACAAAGCAGATTCCTCAGCATACAGCACACCAGCAAAGCCATTACTGATTATTGGATCACCCATCCATCATTAAGCATCACTGCAGGACCACAAAACTGAGAGGAGGGTAAGCCCCAGCCCAGAAGGAAAGTGGAGTAATTCAATAATAGCATTATTATTATTATTATTATTATTATTATTATTATTATTATTATTATTATTATTTCATTATCACTTTTGTGGTGAAGGGGTGGAAGTGGTAGATGTATTACTGAAAAAGACATGTGCTTAGGCTGAGTCAACATCAATCTGTGTCAGCCAAATAACTACAGGACAACAGATGGCTAAAATGGGTGTTTTTCAGAACGCCCCCACAAAATTAGCATAAAGTACTATCCCATAGCGGTGGAGAATTGAGCAGCATCCAAAAATCAACATAGATTTTCTACAAAACACTCTTCATACAGACATAAATTCTGTTCACTTGCCATCATCTGCTCTACTCAGTTCCAACTGAACGGTCCAATGGATGGGATTATTGACTCCCCCTCTCCCAAATTCTAAAGAGAGATTTAATTGAGATGTACAATGACACATGTCCAATGCCATTGCCTATTGCAGCCTCTTTCTCTTCTCTTAATTCAAGTCTGGGAGGTCTTTGCCGAGATTGCTTGTTTATTTCATCCTTCTCATAATAGCTACTCTTTCTTTAGACATTTGTATTAGTTGCAGACACTTTCTGAAGCAGATTCCAGTTTAAATGTTCTTAATAATTCTCCATCTTTGACTATATGGACTAATTTACATGGTCCATCTTAAACACGGACTATTTATTTATTGATGCTAAAATAAGCTTCTAAGTGGTTTATATGCATATAAACCAATGACATCAACATTAAAACATTAAACTCCTGAACTTAAATACACAATAAAACAAGTGTTGAAAACATTAAAATATAAACATCATCTCTATATCTACATCTATGTATCTATTGTGTAGTATTTAAAGCAGGGTCAATAGTTTTGTGTGGTGGACTGGCTGTCTGATCAGTTGGCCATGAGCCCAGTTCCCTGGCAAGCTTCTTCTAAACAGTGTGGAAAAAAGTCTACACTGAGCTCATCATGTGGTCCTGATGAACAGCTCAGGGCTGATTCACCTGGCTTGTTTCAAACTGGGCTGACCTTTTCTGTATCACCTGTTATGAGCCATCACAAAGCAGCCAGCCAAATGCATACCCTTAACCCCCCCCCCAAAGCACCAGAACTTTTGTGAGCTGCTTTGCTCTGAAATCCCAGAACAAACCTGCTTGTGCGATGAGCCTCTGCATGTGACCAATCTGACTCCAGCCAAGCAAATGTCAATTCAGTTTTAAAATAAATCTCTATAAAGCTGTTCTACTGTTCTACACAATACACAGAATGTCACTGTAGAATTGTGGACTTAAAATTGCTTCAGATTTCAGGTGGGAGGCTGGTATCTTTAAATGCCCCCATGTGTAAATCCCTCTGTGTGCGTGACAGAAAGATGACTTCTCTGAATTCTTCTCCTTAATCTTCTGGTTTAACTATATGGAAGAAGTTCAAATGGCAATGTTTAAAAATATGACAACCTCACTCTCATGCACAATCTCT
The DNA here is from genome assembly GCF_964188305.1 of Podarcis bocagei. Lineage (NCBI taxonomy): Eukaryota > Metazoa > Chordata > Lepidosauria > Squamata > Lacertidae > Podarcis > Podarcis bocagei. Next base: position 55,565,214 of record NC_138127.1, on the reverse strand, counting down.
GCAATCCAGAATTCCGTCATCCCAATCTTCTACTTCATTCTGCAACTGTGGTTCTGCTACACTTCAGTGTCAGGAGAATCAGCCTTCCAAACAACAAAACCAAAAGGGATCAGTATCTACACACACTCAAACTTTATAAACTTTCCCCGTCAAGCTTACTCAAAAAATAAGCTTCCAAATAAATTATTTGGACTTGCTTCTCACTTTCATTTTACAGTGGTACCTCAGGTTAAGTACTTAATTCGTTCCGGAGGTCCGTTCTTAACCTGAAACTGTTCTTAACCTGAAGCACCACTTTAGCTAATGGGGCCTCCTGCTGCTGCTGCCGCGCTGCCGGAGCACGATTTCTGTTCTCATCCTGAGGCAAAGTTCTTAACCCAAGGTACTATTTCTGGATTAGCGGAGTCTGTAACCTGAAGCATATGTAACCCAAGGTACCACTGTATATGTTCTGTTTTCAGAGGCAGCATCTAAAGACATCATGGAGGAAATGCTGCAGGTATGCGCTCCCAATGGTGAAGAACAAACTGCCTTCAGACTGTCTTACAGAATCTAATCATGACATGTGATGGGAAAAGGTGACTTGCAAATGGCTCAATGAAATGAGCAAAACTGTATGTTCCAAAATAATTCTGAAAGGAAAGGGCAGTGGGGAAGGAGCCTGAGAATGTGAGCCAGTAGGAATGGATGGAAAATATCTTCCTAATTTCCCTCCTGCCATTTTCCATTGGCCAGTGAAGACCTTTGTTTTACTGGCAGGCTTTTGCTGCACCATCTTAGGTAAAGGGTCTGTGTTGAGGACTGGTTTTTATCTGTCACACTTGTCTTCCTTGAATTTTATTGATACGACTTGTTGTGATTTTCATCCATATCATCTGTCCATATCAGTATCACAGCCAGATGCGTGGGCTACTATTATTATTATTAGTAGTAGTAGTAGCAGCAGCAGCAGCAGCATTATTAGTATTAGTATTTAAAAGCATTACTGCCTCTGATCATGGAGACAGAGCATAGCCCTCATAGCCATTTTATTTCTAGCAAAGTCAGTCTCTTATGCTGCAAATGCAGAGGGCATACGAGAGCATCATTTAAATGCCGAGTCATTCTAAACTGTCACAAACATTTGCATGCCTTACTTCTTCACCTTTTCCTATTGGCTAAACAAGTTTGAATGCTCAATCAAGGCTTGTCAATTCTCCTGGACTTCATTGACTGGGAATCATTTATCAGCTTCTGCACAAAAGCAAATCGCATGCATGAAAAGACAACACAGAATATATTATCCTTCAGGAAACAGCATTCATATGGTAGAGGAATGGTGGGGGGATATCCTTTAATGACCTTAAACCACTGGAAGCAAAGGAACAAAAACTGTCACTGACAAGTTCCACTCAGAGTGACAGCAGTGCAGTTGCTTGCAAACCCCGAAGGCCGCACTGGACAATGGCCTCCAGTTGAACTCATATTTCAGACACGTCCTCTTATGTTTATAGTTTTACTTTGGGAAGATGAATTATTCTGCCAATTACTGTCATCTTTGGTTTCTTCCTCTAAAGAGCAGATAATAAATTATGCACATATTATCGCAACATGGGAGATAAGGAGTTTTAAAGCTAAATGCTGCAATTAAAACATGTTTTAAGAGCTATTCGATTAGAAATATTTCTTGGATTGTTTGCTTTTTCCCTTTCTCCTCCCTCTCTGGAAAAAATGAGATTTCTTTATTCAGTGCAAGGAGTGATCTACTGTGGAAGTTGAACAGAAATGAAGCTTTAGTGACCTATTTTTGATCAGAGGTTATGATGTTGAATATTACAGAAACAATTCTATTTCAGTTGGTCAGTGGGATTAATTTCAACCTAATAACTAATCAAATGTGTTCAGGTCGTGTGACTTCTTCTGTGAAACCTTTTTTTATTTACCCAGGTCTTTTAGATGCCTTGATTTTATTTCTGTCCTATCCTGGCCTTTCTGACTGCTGCGCTTTTTTGACTTCATATTTATTGTTTAAGGGTTTTGGCATTATTATTTAGAAAAATTCTGATTTTGCATATTTTCCATAGGTCTTTTATTGGTTGTTTGTTTGAGCCGTTTTGGGCACAAATCTTCATGGAAAACCCTGGTATCAACTTTGCCAAGCCAACAACAAAGAAGAACTGGATAATTGTGGCTGACTTGTGGCAGAATGTGATCACAAAAGATAGCTGCTATCCTGCTGTAAATTCTACAAGCATTGAGTTCAGTTCAGTTCTGGGTTTTCCTTCAACATCTAGACCAGACTGGGGGCTGTGGGAGCAGGAAGAGGAAAGGGAGAGGATGTGCTGTCTTAATTGGATGGCTTCATCAAATATAATCCTCACATACCCTATTGTCAGGGTTGTTAAGTGGGTAACATGTCAGGATTGTCTATGGGGAACCCAGTCCAAACAAAGGTTACTGGATGGCTTTGAGTAAGTGATGAAAGTGAGAAGTAAGGCACTGTCTACCTCACAGGGTTGTCATGAAGGCAAAATGGAAAAAAAATGAAATTAGAGACATGGTCATGTGATTTAGGCAGCTTCTCTTGTAGGATTTAGCTTTGTGCTCATAACCTGTCATCTTTTGCAGCTTTCCCTCTTGGAAGCAGGGGGAAAAACCTGTTCCAACTGCCGAGTAGAAAAGTGGAAGACATTTCTATTTTCACAGTTATGAAGAGCAAATCAGCTTACTGCTTTGCAAGGATGAAACGTGTGTGTCAGTTCATCATGTGTTTACTTTCCTCTTGTAGCAGAAAAAAGAAAAAGGCGAGTTATAAAAGTATGAATCCTGTATATTTCAGTAGAATCCTGAAGGGGATTCTTTGGAGCGAGATATGTACATATTTCCTGCCTCAGAACAATGGCTTGCCTCCTGAGCATCTGGAAAGTGACAGAGGAAAAAACCTGCTGAAAGAATGAATTATATTTAGACAAGTGAGACCATACCTTTCCTCTCATTATCCTCCCAGTACTATTTTCCTCCCTCCTGTCATGTTTAAAAAAAAAAGCCTTCCCCCAGGCAACTGGCTGCTCCCTTTCAGGCGTTCAGTAACTCAGACGAAGCTGGAAAGATGTGGCAGGGAAGAAGAAGCAAGTTTCTGAGAGATTGTCTGAGAGAAAGAATTACTACCGTATATACTTGAATATACACTTATATAAGTGGTGAACAGGCTTATACTCGTCAATAGTTTTCCCAGTTTTCTTGTGCTAAAATTAGGTGCTTCGGCTTATATTCAGGTCGGCGTATACTCGAGTATATACGGTATCTTAATAAACAGAAATACTTGAACCGTTTAAAAGCCTATAGAATTGTTGCCACTTTCAATATGGCAGTAGCCGAAGTTTAGAGCTGGAAGCCCAAATTTACAATTTTGATGTAATTCTTTTGCAACAAAGAGTCTTGTGGGACTACCCTTAGGCCTGGTTCAGAGGCTGGGGCAAAGCACTGCAGCTAGAATGTTGACAGGAAGAGATACTGCTTAGAGATTATTGTGATTAGGTGGCAGATACATTGACAAATACTGCTGCTGCCACTGCTACTAGCTAACAAATTGATTACGGCTTAAATTTTCATGGACCAGAATCTGATCCAGCTTCACAATCCATAGTTTAAAAGTTGCTTTAAAAAAACCACAGAAAAACAACAACCCTGACCCCTTTGTTTTCAACCAGCCTTGGGTTTATACACATATAGTGCTAAACCTTGGTTCTTTGAAATTGAAAGTAAATACTAACCACGTCCTTCTGCTGGCCAGACAAAACAAGGAAGGGGGGCATCAAGCCCAAGGCTTCATTCAGCTCATTATAGTGAACCTTGTGTTAAACTATGGCTCAGCATTACATGCAAGCCAGCCGCACATCATTCCATTCCTGTGCACTTTTAATTCAGCCCATCAGTTATTCCATAACAAATATTCTACAGAGCCTCATAAACCACCACGGAATATTTGGAAAGTGGTCTTCACTCAGTCCTCTGCATTGCATATTTTGTTTTTGTACTCAGATGTTGAATGATCCCACAAGAGGCACTAATGGCCACCAACCTGGATGGCTTTAAAAGAGAATTAAGACAAATTAATGGAGGATGAGATTATCAGTGGCTACCAGCCACAATGACTATACTCTGGCTCCACAGTTGGAGGCAGTATGTTTCCATAGGTATCATCCAAAAAACATTTTGAGTCAAATCACACTTGCTTATAAGCTCTCTTCCTCTCATTCACACACTACATATACCTTAAATATATTACTAATATCATCAGAAGATTTATGAATTTAAAATCACTTATGTATGTAGGCTACTATAAAAAATATTTAATAGTAGAAAAACCTTTTTTATTTACAAAAACACTCCTTATAATCAGAAATAATCAATTTCTATCACCCTTATTTCCAATTCTTGCTTAATATATCGCATGACTAAGTTCAATTTATTTAAAGACTCACTGGAGGTAGAGCATAACACTGATGTTAATTTTATCAGTCCTAACTGCTCCCATCATTTCCAAATTAATTTCTGTTTGATTGATGCTTGTTCTTTCTTCCAAGTCTTAGCATATAATATTCTTGCTAGGGTGAGTACATTCAACACCTGGGTTTGAAATTTCTCAAGAGCTACCACACATTGCGATTAATTTAAAAGGCATAATGAGAGGAAAGTTGTCAGGGGTTTAGGTGCAGAGGCACGGGCAAGGGAGGAAACAGAGAGCGAAGGGGAGGAGACAGAGGAAAGGATGAGTGATGACGACGACCCGAGATCTCCCAGTCTTTCCAGTGAATCAGAGGATTCACAGAAAGGAGCACCAGTGGCCAGGGCAAGGGGGGAATCTAGAGAGGCACCCCAGGAAGATAGAGCCAGAGGAGACTCAGGGGGGAGCAGCTGGAAATCGGGACCAGCGTCACCGCCAGGAAGCAGGGAAGAGGAAAGGAGCCAGGGGGGAAGCGCTGGCAGCTCACCACAGGAGGGAGGGCAGGAGTCAGGAGTGGCCACACCTCCATCGGGGAGCGAAGAAACGGTTAAGAGGAAAGTGGAAGGTTGGGCGCGCGCGCCAAGTTCAAATGCAGAGGAAGGCGGCGCAGTGAGCAGCCCCGAAAGGGAACCAGGTCCTAAAGCCCGGCGCAAGGAGGCAGAAGGGTCCGGGTCAGCGTCAGAAGAATCCCGGAAGGAAGAAGCCCCGGGGGGTAGAGGGACCCAGAGGAGGACAGTCAGGAGGAAAAGGTGGAGCAAGGCTAGGATATTAAGTTGGTGCGCACGGGGCGGAGACTCAGACGGAGCCTCGCCGATCTAGCTAGTAGACGTAGAGTTGCAGACAGCAGCGTGAGAATGGAAACTGTAATTCAATAAAGACTTTTACTTAATGACCGCTGGCTAGCGTGATCCTCTGTGAGCTAGGATCTTGAAGCAGCTCTGACAGTAGGCTCCGTCTCCACATTGTGGGCATCTGCAGCCTCGAGGAGGGGAGAGAAACAGGCGCCCACTAGCGAGCTCACGAACGGCAGGAGACATGACGGCTGAGCAGCAGATAGAGGACCTCAGAAAAGCAGTGGCACAACTGAACGCCGAGGTTCTCGCATCCAGGAAGAGAGAGGACGAGGCAGCTGCCGCCTGCAGGGATCTCCAGGTCAGGTTAGACGTACTGGCAAAGCAAACACCCCGGCAGGAGGGAATTGGGTTGGCGAGACGGACAGGCGGACTGCTCTCTCACTTCGATGGGAACCTGCAACAGTATCCCAACTTTAGAGCCGACGTACTGTGCGCACTGCAACTGTTGCATAAAGACTTTAGAGATGAACAGGAGAGAGTGGGGTTCATCATGTCCCATCTGCATGGGGAGGCGAAAGCATGGTTGCGCAATTTATGGAGAGATAACGATCCGGCGCTCCAGAATGCGGATGCCTTTATTAAAGCGATGGATGGGTGTTTCTTATCAAGTATTGACATTGATCTTGCACGGAAGGAGGTGCATGGGCTGAGACAAGGGAGGGCCAGCGTCAGACAGTATCATGCCCGCTTTTTCGCCTTGGTCAGCGCCCTGGAATGGGACAGAGATTCGGCTCCTGTAAGAGACCTCTTTTGGGAGGGACTGCACAACTCGATTAAAGATGAGATAGCGAGGGGGGAGAGACCCCGAACCACCCAGGAGGTCGTTCAGAGGGCACTGGCTGTGGGGGTGAGGCTGGAAGGACGTCCGTGGAGCAAGGACGAAGGACGTGGAGGGCGCGAACCAGCCGGGGGCCCCTCCTTCTTTCCCAGAGAAGCAGCACGGGCGCAATCCACGCCTCCGCCAGGAGGAGGAGCCGAACCTATGGAGGTTGGAGGTGCAAGGGCTCAGTCAGCAACCAGAGCCCTAGCACCGGCAGCAGTGAAGGCGAAGCCTCCTAGAGGGACCAGGAAGTGTTACGTCTGTGAGCAGCCAGGGCATATGGCGAAAGAGTGTCCCCAGAGGCCCCACAAGCTTACTGCAGCCTCAGCAATGGTGACTGCAGCAACGCAGCAGGGAGGACCACAGCAGGGAAACGACGATGTCTGGCTGGAGGAAGAGGCACTGGGGCCCAGCCAGACGTGTTAGTGACGCAGTCCCCAGAGATTTTACAGCCAGTGAACCCCCTCCCGCCCAAACCAGTAGTGAGGCTCACAGCATCTCTCCAGCTGCCCAATGGAATCACCATGGACGTGCCAATCACCATCGACTCCGGCAGCAACGCGGACTTTATAGGGCAGGAATTTGTCGACAGGCACGCTGTGCAGTTGCTGCCGGCCACACTGCCCCTGCAGGTTGTCACTGTGGATGGCAGGGAGCTGCTAGGGGGGCAAGTGGTGAAGCAGACGCCACCAATGGTGATGCGACTTGGAAATCACAGGGAAGTCATCAGCTTCAACGTCACTCAACTGTCTGACACGCCCATTGTATTGGGCATGAGTTGGCTGGACAAGCACAGCCCAACGATGGCTTGGTTCCAGAGGCAGCTGGTTTTCGGCTCTTCCTTTTGTGCTGAACACTGCATCGTACCCAGGCAGGAAGGAGAGGAAGAGGAGTCACAGCTGCTGCTAGGCACGCTGCAAGCGATTCCCCACAAGTACGCAGAATTTCTGGAAGTTTTCTGCGAGAAGGAGGCGGACAGGCTACCCCCTCACAGACCATATGACTGCAAAATTGACCTGCTGCCGGGGGCGGCGCTGCCTAAAGGGAAGCTGTATTCCATGTCTGAGGACGAACTGCAGGAACTCAAAGACTTCATCGATCATAATTTGGAGCGCGGTTTCATCCGAGAGTCTAAGGCAGCGGGGGGCAGTCCTGTATTCTTTGTTAAGAAGCGAGACACGCCCCAAAAAAGACTCGTAGTGGATTACAGGATTTTGAACAGTGTGACCAAGCCGTCGGACTTCCCCATGCCCCGCATCGACGACCTCCTGGCGAAGGTACGGAAGGGAAAGGTGTTCACCAAGTTGGACCTGCGGGGGGCGTACAACCTCATTCGCATGCGGGAGGGTGATGAGTGGAAGACAGCCATGTTCACGCCACTGGGTACCTACGAATACAGAGTTATGCCTTTTGGACTGCAAAATGGCGCTCACGTTTTTCAAGCATTTATGCATCACGTGTTGGCGGGACTTCTCTACAAGACGTGCGTCTGTTTCTTGGATGACATCCTGATCTTTTCGGAGTCGAAGCAAGAACATGACAAGCACGTCAAGGAAGTGCTGGGCAGGCTAAAGCAACACAGGCTCTACGCCAAGCTGGAGAAGTGCCAATTTGACGTGCCGGAGGTGGATTTTCTGGGCTACAAGCTGTCTGACAAGGGGCTCGCCATGGACAGCGCCAAGGTTCGAGCAGTGTTGGATTGGAAGAGCCCACGCAACCGGAAGGAGGTCCAACGGTTTGTCGGCTTTGCGAACTTCTATCGCAAGTTTATCAAGGGCTTCGCGATGCAGACGGCGGCCATCACTGACACCCTTAGCTCCAAGAAGAAGAAGTTCATCTGGACAGAGCAGGCGGAGCAGTCCTTTCAGGCCCTCAAGCGTCTCTTCGCGTCGGAAGAGCAGCTGCTTCATGTCAACCCCAGCATGCCGATGAGGGTGGAGACAGACGCTTCGGACAGAGCAGTGGGGGCGGTCCTGCTGCAGAAGGACCAGCAGGGCGTGTGGCGGCCGGGAGCGTTTTACTCCAGGAAGCTCAGCAAGTCCGAGCAGAACTACACCATATGGGACAGGGAGTTGCTGGCCATTCATGCAGCGTTCAAGGCGTGGAGGCACTTTCTGATCGGCGCCAAGCACACGGTGCAGGTTTGCACGGACCACAAGAATCTGGAACACTGGCGCACGGCACAGTTCCTGAACCAGAGGCAGATACGTTGGGCTGAGTTCTTTGCGGACTTCGACTTCCGAATAGAGTATGTCCCGGGGGACACCAACATCATGGCAGACGCTCTCTCCCGCAAGCCACAGTATCTGGAGGACGCAACACCAGCGGCCGCCATGCACATCTTTGCACCGACAGTGTGGGCGTGCGCCGCGGCGACCGTGGACCTAGAGGCGGTGCGGCGAGCGTTGCAGGGGGACTCCTTCGCACAAACGAAGATGGCAGAGGTGCGAGGGGGCAAGGCAGCGGCCGACGGTTTCCAGCTACGAGATGGATTGCTCATCCGTAAAGGGGCCATCTACGTGCCGGGTGACGAACTTCGAGCCAAGGTGCTACAGCAGCTGCACGACGCACCCACGGCCGGGCACTTTGGCAAGGAGAAGACGGTGGAATTAGTAGCCAGGGATTTCTGGTGGCCTGGAATGAGAGGGGAGGTCGCAGACTACGTGGCGAGGTGTGACACTTGCCAGAGGGCAAAGACGGTGCACAAACCGCCGGCTGGACTGTTGGAGCCGCTGCAAACTCCGGTCGAACCTTGGGAAAGGGTGGCTCTGGACTTTGTCACGGATCTGCCCAGCTCAAGGGGCAAGACGGCAGTGTTGGTGGTGGTGGACCTGTTCTCCAAGATGGCGCATTTCATTCCGTGTGCTAAGGTGGCCACGGCAGAGCAAACCGCCAAACTGTTCATAGACCACGTGTTTAAGGTTCACGGTCTGCCACGGTCTATTCTGTCCGACCGCGGGCGGCAGTTCATCTCGAACTTCTGGCAGAAGCTGATGGGCTTCCTAAACGTCAAGATCAATCTGGCGTCGGCGAGACACCCGCAGACCAACGGGCAAGCGGAGCGAGCCAATGCCATCATGCAGCAGTACCTGAGATGTTATGCGAACCAACAGCCTGCGACGTGGGTGGATTACCTGCCGCTTGCAGAGTTTGCCTACAACAACACGAAGCACGTATCCACGGGCGTCACGCCGTTCTTCGCCAACAACGGGCGGCACCCTAGAACCTTCCCGGGACTGGAATGCAGGGGAGAAGGGGAGCCGCAGTCAGCAGATGCGTTCGCGTCGGAGCTGCAGGAAGTCCACGATCAGCTGCGGCGCCACCTGGAGCTGGCTAAACACGCATACAAGGTACAAGCGGACAAACACAGAAGGGTTGGCGAAGAGCTCCACGTGGGAGACTGGGTCTGGTTAGCAGCCCACGCAGTGCCGGCCAGGTCGTTGGCCAAGAAGAAACTAGGGCATAAACAACTGGGGCCCTACCAAGTCGAAGAGCAGGTCAACCCGGTGGCTTTCAGGCTGGCGCTTCCGGAGGGTTCCAGAATGCATCCGGTGTTCCACAGATCGGTGCTCACTCCCTACAAGGCACCGCACAGGTTCCAGGAACCCGGAACGGCGCCGAGTCCGCTCAGAGAAGGAACGGGGCACGCGGGAGTGGCACAGGAGGAGCGCATCAACGAAGTCACGGAGATTTTGGACTCCAGATGGGGGGAAGAGGGAGTAGAATACTTTCTCGCCAGGGAGGGCACCCCGGCCAGTGCGAACAGCTGGGTGCCGGGCTACGCTTTAGACGAACCTCTGCTCAAAGACGAGTTTCATGCCCTCTTCCCACATAGACCTATGCCAGCGGACTTTTTCGACGACTGGCTTTTCACGCCCACGCTTTCGGACAGCACGTTCAGGGGGTTCGACTCGGACGAGGAACCGACACGAGACGTCCGTTCCCCGGAGGGGTCACCCTCGGGATCTGTCTCAGAACCCTCGTATTGGTGGGACGATAGGCCGGAGGAGCAGTTCCGCAGGAAGTGGCTGGACTGTTCCGGCCGAGCAACGCCGCCTGGAGGAAGTGCGGGAGGGACGGACATGGACATTTTCGGGGACGACCCTGGTTTCGAGCACGGCGGCACAGAGATGGAAGAGGAGGTGACTGTCGTCAACGAGAGCAGGGAGGAAGACCCGGAAGAGTTCCGATGGAGGCCTGCCACGGGAAGCGACCGATATCCGACGTTCGTCCCTTTGCAACAGCAGCCCCCAGCTCCAGCACCGGAAGGAGGGGAGGGGGGACTGGGGGGCTTCGAGGGGGGGATGGATGTCAGGGGTTTAGGTGCAGAGGCACGGGCAAGGGAGGAAACAGAGAGCGAAGGGGAGGAGACAGAGGAAAGGATGAGTGATGACGACGACCCGAGATCTCCCAGTCTTTCCAGTGAATCAGAGGATTCACAGAAAGGAGCACCAGTGGCCAGGGCAAGGGGGGAATCTAGAGAGGCACCCCAGGAAGATAGAGCCAGAGGAGACTCAGGGGGGAGCAGCTGGAAATCGGGACCAGCGTCACCGCCAGGAAGCAGGGAAGAGGAAAGGAGCCAGGGGGGAAGCGCTGGCAGCTCACCACAGGAGGGAGGGCAGGAGTCAGGAGTGGCCACACCTCCATCGGGGAGCGAAGAAACGGTTAAGAGGAAAGTGGAAGGTTGGGCGCGCGCGCCAAGTTCAAATGCAGAGGAAGGCGGCGCAGTGAGCAGCCCCGAAAGGGAACCAGGTCCTAAAGCCCGGCGCAAGGAGGCAGAAGGGTCCGGGTCAGCGTCAGAAGAATCCCGGAAGGAAGAAGCCCCGGGGGGTAGAGGGACCCAGAGGAGGACAGTCAGGAGGAAAAGGTGGAGCAAGGCTAGGATATTAAGTTGGTGCGCACGGGGCGGAGACTCAGACGGAGCCTCGCCGATCTAGCTAGTAGACGTAGAGTTGCAGACAGCAGCGTGAGAATGGAAACTGTAATTCAATAAAGACTTTTACTTAATGACCGCTGGCTAGCGTGATCCTCTGTGAGCTAGGATCTTGAAGCAGCTCTGACAAAAGTAATTAGACTAACTTGGAAGATTTTTTTGATCATATTTATAGCCACTGACCAGAAGCTTTTCGCCTTCTGGCATTTCCACCAGACATGGAGAAAATCTGCCTACACTTCTTGAACCAGCATTTACCTTCTCTGGTCTTTTCAGCCATCTTTAACATTACAGCACATACCTTGGGGTCAATCAAGTTGCCTGTTCCACCCCACATGTTCTCCTCCTGCACGTGAAGAACATGGGGAAGTGCATTATACTGAGCCAGAATATTGGTCCATCTAGCTTAGTACTGTTTGCATTGATTGGCAGTGGCCTTCCAGGGTTTCAGACAGGAGGGTTTCCCAGCCCAACCTGAAGATTCCAAGGATTGCATCTGAGAGCAGCGGCATGCCTAGCATGTGCTCTACCACTGAGTAGAGCCTTTCCCAGTAGCTAGGATGGAAAGGATCATTTCCTTCACAATTAGAAGGCTTTGCTAATGTGCAAATTAAACCACACAGCATACAATAACCAGCAATGGGGTCTCAACATTTTGTAGTAATTTGCCTTTATTAATGTTATGATATGGGGGAAAGATTAGAATCTGTCAAGTGATTTTAAATACGATAATGGTTTTAAAAGAAATACAGTGGTACCTCGGGTTAAGTACTTAATTCGTTCCGGAGGTCTGTTCTTAACCTGAAACTGTTCTTAACCTGAAGCACCACTTTAGCTAATGGGGGCCTCCTGCTGCTGCCACGCCGCCAGAGCACAATTTCTGTTCTCATCCTGAAGCAAAGTTCTTAACCTGAAGCACTATTTCCGGGTTAGCGGAGTCTGTAACCTGAAGCGTATGTAACCTGAAGCGTATGTAACCCGAAGTACCACTGCAATGAGCTTTTGTGTGCATGTATCTGAAGAAGTGTGCATGCACACAAAAGCTCATACCAATAACAAACTTAGTTGGTCTCTAAGGTGCTACTGGAAGGAATTTTTTTATTTTGTTTCGACCACGGCAGACCAACACGGCTACCTACCTGTAACTAGGTCTTAAAAGAAAAACTAAACAACTGGTTTGTCCTTTGAAAGGAAAATAAAGATCACACACACACAAATAAAAATGCATCCTATCATTAAAGCAACGGCTTAACTGTATTAGTCAGAAATATAGTCGAGCCAAGCTATTTTTTTCTTTTGTACTATACTATTTTCAAAAATAAAACATACACAAGCTTTCATCACAACCATTTGTGACACTCTCAAACTCTTCACAATGCTGGTTCGGGAGGAAAGTTGCTCCTCTTTGTAGGCAGAGAGAGTTACATCACAATCTTTCCACATGTGCTGGACTTGTTCTATAAAAGTCAGAGGCCTGTGGGCTTTTTCATGTCAGCATGTAGATCAGCAAAAAGACTAGCTGTTCTCTCCACCAGGATTGCATCTGTGAGTTTCCCTTAGTTGTGCTCATGCCCCACAGCAGCTTCTGGAGACAGCTTCTCTACAAACCCAGATTATGATGGACCATTAAATGGTGCAAGTTAATGAAAGAGTCACTAACTCTGTCTCTACCCACTCCCAAAAAATCAGAATCTTAACCTCAGCACTTGATAAGCATGGTCAGTTTTTCTACACCAATGTGATAAAGCTATATGTATATAGAATAGAATCATAGAAGGGACCACGAGGCTCTAATCCAACCCTCTGAATTACCAACTCATCTTTTCATCTTCCCTATTCATGGAGAGAGAAAGAGGTGGGTGGGACTTTCTTCTATCCTGCATCCAACTGCTCAGCCTACCTCTCTCCAGAGCAAGTGCCTGAATGGATTGCACCAGAAATTCTGGCCCCATAATTCCTTTTGTCTCTTCTGCAGACTGGGATGCATAAATTCATAGTTATGTAAGTGCAAATGTCAGCATAGTTCCTATGTCACTTGAATGAACTGGAGAGAGCAAAATCAGCAAACCCAAGTCCTGCCCCAAACATCATGCAGATGTAACATGAAATGACCTACAAATGTGCATCCAGAGCCTTTGAAGAATGCGTTTTCTGCCCTAGAGGTTCTCAAGGTGGCAACAAGAGTTATGTTAGACTATTTCTACTTACCTACCATTCCCAAAATAGCCCTGATCACAGGGTTATCTTTTCCCACCCCCACAGATTTTTTTTTAAAGAAAGGGCAATGCCTGGGCTAAGCTGGCATTTATTTTGAAGGCCAGCTGAGGCACCATAGAGTGTTATATGGAAACAGAAAGTTCCTGGCAGAAGATGTAGACCAGAGAAAATGAAAGGGCTGGGGAAACTGCCACTGGTTTCACTGGCTCTGACCCACCTTTAACTCTATGCAATTAGACAACTAATGGTGCACTGGCCACGTCTTCCCAATTCAGTGTGGGCTGGATGAGCAACATGAAAATGAGCATTGAGATGCACGTTTTCATCTGCATCAGCTATGCAAGTGGAAGGCTGCTTCTCTCCCCTGCTGGATAGATGAAATCTATGGTGCTTACAATCATGTCTTCCTTAAAGTCATGACCCAAATAGCATCCTTTCCCTTTGAAAACCCTGGAAGGATCATCAAATGCCATTTTTCAGCTGGCACTGGTTTTCTGCCAGTCTGCTGATCAGATTTGTATATTCATGGGGCCAGCACAGTTGGTACAGTGTGCATCATCCATAATGTTGGTTCCCTACATTAAATTGCATAAAATTATAGCCTTTGTGCCTATGCTTTTTCCCCAGGTATCCAACTGTTTTCATGCTCTGGATTCTCTGAGTTGAACTGATTTCTGACATGTTCTGTGAACAAGCTGGCTGCGTATGGATGCTATTTGACATAGTTATATTAAAGGATACTGTTTTGCTTTTAATCTGATTAATGTGCCTTGACAGTTGCCCCATGCAATGCAGCAGCATTTTTTAAAAAGAGCACAATCATGATTCTTGATGCTGTGAAGCCTCCTGCTGCAACAGCAAATGAAATGAGCTCAGGTGCTCTGTCAACAGAGGAAACTAAATGCCAATGTTTTTTAGTAAAAAGTCACGCAAGTTGTTAGCAATTTTGCTACCACTTCTCACAGAAAACAAGGCAGGCATTTTGTTTTGTTTTTAAAGAGCACATTGCCACACCATGTACAAACCTATGCGGCAGCTATGTCATTATTTGTAAACAACTGACACCCCAAGTTTATTTTAAAGGCAGAATAACCCTGAATGAAACTAGATGTCTGAGGGAAATGGCAATCCTTATCGCAGGGATCCGTAGGTCAACTGTCCCCTTCAGAGGGGATACCAGTGGAGAAGCCTAGTTCAGCTACTGGTGAATCTACAGGTGGCAAGCAGAGCTGTTGCATAACTGAATCAGAGGAAAAGTAAATTTCTCTTACTCAATTTGGGCACCATCTTAGACCATGAAGATAACCCAGCCTTCAACAACCTGAAAGCTCCCATCACAGCCATGCTGGGTAGTTGTAGTGCAAAACATTTGGAGGCCATATTGTTAGGCACTTTTCTTCCAACCACAGCAAAATGCATCTAAACACCCTCTCTTATTATTTATTAAGATGATGAGCAGGGGTCAACATCCTAAGGCCCACAAGTGGCCCACGGGGGTGTTTAACTGGCCCACGAGCTGCCCCCAAACCAAGCCGCCCGCTCAACAAATCCCTGCGCACTGTGCTAAACCAGCGCAGCACAGTGCGGGGACTCACTTCTGCAGCACTGGAAATCACGTCTGCACAGATGCCGGAAATTGCAGGCCACAGAGGGATCTCCACTGGAGTGAACTGGCCCAGGCGAGGAAAACCTTGCTGACCCCTGATGATGAGACTAGAGGGGAGAAACAGAGGAAGCATTACACACGTTTCCACTGTTTTTCTTCTGCCTTTCTTCCACTGCTGTTAGATAACTTGGGAGAGAGCCAGGTTCCCAGACAGATCTTCTGTCAAATATCAAGTCTGGCTCAAGAAGAAACACAGGAGTCAACACTGGTTGTGTAGCAATGGTGGGAGTGTTGAACTAGGACAAGGAAGGCACAGGTTCAATTCCTCACTTAGCTATGGAACTCAACAGGTAACCTTGTGACAGTCACAATTACACAGCCTAATCTACCTCACAAGCTTGTTTTGAGTATATTAATGGTGGGCATGGGTGAACTATTACACAACTTTCAACTCCTTGGATACAAATGTAACAAACAATCCCCCATTTAAAGCAGAGGAACCGAGCTTCTGATTTAAGCGTGGATTCTCCACCCATACCGTACCACAAAACTTCAAGAACAGAAGTGCAGGACCTTAGGTTCATCAGCCAAGAAGAACTATATTTCGCCTGGTGTGGATGCTATTGCAGTTGGCTTACTCATTTAAATATTTGCATATGCATGCACCATAGCACTGTGGCGGGGTCCCCTTCTCTTCTGTACTTTGCACAAGTAACCTAACCAAAATAATGTCTATACTGGCTCACTGGATCCGCCGCCCCTTGGCAACGTCATGAACCTTTAAGATCGTATCTAGTGCTGCCAGTCCACTTGTGCAGTCAAATTTTCCCCATATCTCCACTCCCCATGCTTTTCAGGCCCCATAAAATCTGCTCCAGAAGGCAGAGAGACACTCTGGAACATACTTTGAGGGTGCATGGGGGAGAGGAGAGAAAGGGGAAACCCTATTGCGCAAGCAAAACCCTGTGCATCTCACATTAAGCACAGCCAAGTGGGTTTTTATTTTAACTGTTCAAAGTCTCTGCACACCACATTTCCAAGCAGAGCTCTTAATTCCTGTGATCATTTTTTTAAATTGTAAGCAGAAAGACAGCTACGTCCCCAACATGATATTCTGCCTTCCTGCAATGGATAGGTAGAAGCGTCATGCTATCTATTATAGAAAGGCAGAATATCATGATACTTATGATGGATCTAGGAGAGCTTGAACATAGTGCTAAGAGAAAATTGGTGTTTTAAATCATCCAGAGATATCTGAACAGTATTGAACCTGTAATGTATTATCTTGGGTTCCCACATCTAGAAGCACCACTTTAAGTTAATTTTTCATTTACAGTTTTTTGAAAGGACATCATCAATAATTCTTAAACCACGGGATGTATACTTCAGTGATTCTGTGAGGCACTTATTTTATATCATAACAAGACTAACTCAAGTGTCAGATTATATTATATTACTATGTTAAGCATATAAACATTTGTTTACCTACCAACATCTAAACATTTTAATTTTGAATACTGTGGTTACAGATCAACATTAGCTACACAGTTTTAAAAAATGCATCTTGCTTGACTCCTTGAATACAAGAAATTGACATATCATTAAAGAAATCCACAGAATCAAATGCCTAGTTTTCACTGAATGTAAGGGTGCCTGGGCACTATATTCTAGACTGGGGTGGAGAACCACATGCCAAATGTGGCCCTTCAGGAGAGTTGACCCTCAGGCGACATCCCACACTTGCTCTGCTTCACACCCAAACGTCTTTGCCTGGCTGGAATGTGTCCCTGAACTCTGATACAGTGGTGCCTCGCAAGACGAAATTAATTCGTTCCGCGAGTTTTTTCGTCTAGCGAATTTTTCGTCTTGCGAAGCACGAAATCCCATAGGAATGCATTGAAATTCAATTAATGCGTTCCTATGGTCAAAAAAAGTCCAAACAAAGCCAAATTTGGTACAACAAGAGTTTATTAAGTGCTCTTTAAAGTCACACATGCTGTAAAGAGCATTTAAAAAATTGAAGGAACAATAAATTAAGTTTCTAAACATGACAGAAAAACATTTAAAAATCAACAAAGTGTACAGTACATTTTCTAAGACTCTGGGGGACAACTCGAAGAAGGTTCCTCTTCCACTCTTTGCTTCTTGCTGAAGAACCCCCTCCCCAACTGTTCCCCCAGCCGCCCACCACACAGAAATTCAAATCCAGAATTTTTTTAAAAAAACAGCAGAGTGGCCCAATGGTCACAGAAAATCATAAAAATGCAGAAAAAAAACACACAAGCTTCCAGATTCTTGCAAACCCCTCCCCAACACCAAGTCCTTGAATTCCAAACACCCCAACCCAAAATCGAAACCCCCCCAAAAAAAGTTTTAAAAGTTTAAAAGAAGTTTTGGAAAAGCTTCAAAAATCACCAAAGTCTTCAAAAACCTCAAAAAAGGCTACCACACCGCGTTCTATGAGTTGCTCCTCGAAGTCAAGTCGCAACTGTATTAACGGTGTTAAGAAAAAGGAAACAAACTTGCAAGACGTTTTCATTTTTCTTCTTGCAAAGCAAGCCCATAGGGAAATTCGTCTTGCGAAGCAGCTCAAAAAACAGAAAACCCTTTCGTCTAGCGAGTTTTCCGTCTTGCGAGGCATTCGTCTTGCGGGGCACCACTGTAATTCCTCTTTATTGGAACTGGAGTAAAGAGAAGAGGGTGTGCAGCACCAGACCACTGTAGAATAGCAATTTTTGTATTTGTTGCTGTATCCACTTCGGCATTTGGCCCCATCCACCAATGGCATGTGTCCCTTGGAAGTTGTCCACAAAGGAATGTGGCCCTCAGGATGAAAAAAGTTTTCTAGCCCCACTTTAGATTGCAGTTTAGGGTGCATATAATTCCTCCAGATGAAAAAGTCCCTTTTGAGGAACCGGTGGCCCTTCATATTTTGTTGGACTCCAGCTCCCATGAACCCACTCAGCACTGCCAATGGTCATGAGGTGATGGCAGTTGTGGTCCAACAACATCTGAGGGGCTCCAGATCCTCCATCTTTGCTCTACAGAAAAATGTGGATTTGAGGAACGAGAGCCTTCTCCCCCACATGCTACCTTTCTATGTGGAAGGAATTTTGTTCAGGGGACAGGGGAAGCTAGAGCAGCTTTCAGTCCTATACGCTCTAAGCTGCATCCTGAAGGGCTATACCCAAGACCCAGATTTACCACATCAAGAATGCTTGTGGGGTTGGGCCTAGCCCTGTTTGTCTTTTCCCTTCAGGTTCAGAGGACTCCTCCTCACCTCCAGCATCTGACAAAGAGGAATCTGATTCCTGGCCCCTAACGGTTTCCATCTTAGGCAACAAAACGCCCTGGGCTGGCCCTGCTGAATACTCAGTAAATAATGTAATATTAACACTGTAGGAAAGGGAGGTGTGGGTTGGCAGCCAGCAGCAGTGTCGAACTGCTCTGTTGCTGCTTCTGACATGAACAAAATGTGGTTTATCAACCTTGCTCTACTTAGTTATGGCTAACTCCAGAGAGGAATGTATATTCTTGAGACCATTCAAGTTATTTTTGGCTTCCATTGTCAAACAGCTTTTCCTTTCAGCGCAGCACAATTTACTTAGGCTTATTCAAGACCTGGATATGCTGATGCGGCAAAATAAAATAAAAAAGAATAAAGGCAGCGATTATTTTTATACAAACATGTCTCAATAGGTGATGACCGCTCAAGTGTGGAGAAACATCAGTGCTGGGTCAGTTTTCAGGAGGGCAGTCTGCAAATGCACAATGGCTGGTCTTGTGTGCAAAAACCACAAGCAGCGGTGAAAGCAGATACCTGATCATTTTAAATAAATCAAGGTAATGCAAAAAACCAAAAAGGACATTCAACCATAGCAGAAATTATAAGAGCAGCAATATGGCTTCCTGAGTATTCCTGGTGGTGGTTGTTTTAAAGCTGTCACTCAACTGCCAAGTGGGGGAATGCAGTTCTTTCAGTTAAAAAATGACATTAATGAGCTGTGTGTGCGATTCTCACGTTTTTACCACTTTTCCAATTAAACTATTTTCTGTGCTGGTGAACGGCTTGTGAAATTGTCTCTCCTCTGAAATAAGTAACGTGCACAACTACAATGTGCATTTGGCATTTTACAAAAAGTGTGAAGCATTTTCAGGTCATTGCCCAGTCCTTTGTAGATTTCTCTAGTTATTGCAGATGTTGTTATATTATTTCTTTAATGTTAATATTACTGAACTTGTTTCATTTTTCCTGTGAGCTGCCTTGGGATTTTTAATGAAGGGTGGTATAATGGTGTTTTAATTAAATAAATATCTAATACTTAATGAGGGGCTGGTTGAACATCCATTTCTTCGGTCACCCATACTTGTATCCTTCCGTCTCCTCCTCTGCCTGCCACTTCAACAGAATTAAGGGGAAGTGGCAGCAAATGTTTCATACCCCTCTGATGAACTCCTATACTCTGATGTAGTTCTATAAAGCCTCCTAGAACTTCTGGAAATCTCAGAAGAATGGCGAGTAAGCATATCCATAAACTATGAGCAAGCATATCCTGTCCTTTGTCTTTGAATAAGCATCCAGGAGATATAGCTGGTTTTCACAATGGTTCAACAGGACTGAACTGGTTAAGACCTTTAGTAATGTAAGCTCAGAGTCCTTAGGGAGGTGGAACTAGCCTCACAGTAATTTTATGATTGGCCAAAAAGGCCCCTGACATCAGAGATGGAGCAAATTTCATGGTAGGGTCAAACAACAATTCATCTCGGGAAGGAAGCTGGCTTCTATTGGTCTCCATATGTGAGACTTTACTCTCTACTTTTGACTTCAGGGAAATGTCCAAAGATGCTGACTCTCAGAAGCTCTCTTCTACAAGGAACTCTGCATATCTTCTGAATCCCAAGAGCCTGCTAAAGCAGATAGCATGGAACTAGAGCTAGACTGGCTTTGGCTTTTTAAATTTTAAATAGCACGCAGCTATTTACAAACTGTTCCTAGAATGCGATGGTAGCTCTGTCAATGTTATTTATTTATTTATTTATTTTTACACTGCGGAATAAAACTAGCCTTTTCCATGTGTCTGTGATTCTCTTCAATAATAACCTAGTTATTATATTACCAGACAGAGCATTCCACACTGCAAGAAAATGCAGAATAAAATAAATATAAAGCAATTATAGTTAGGAATTAAGCTTCAGAATAAAATCTAAGTCATGTGACCCTTTAGCAACCCCTTGATCTATGAGACCAAAAATTTGAGTTGCAAAATGTACATTCAATAGCTTCCATTTGTTCTCATTCCTAAGTCTGAAGATGTGCCACAATACAGTATTATAACAAAGTTCTCACATCTGCTGATGTAACCACAGTCTTTCATATCAAGTATTTCTAGCTTAGTATATATTTAATGACAGGCTTTATTTATACTTGGAATTTTTAAGGTTTTAACTTCTTTTTTGTTACCGACATCTGACTTTTATTGACAATTTTAAGGTATGTTTTGCATTCTATGTAAACCGCTTAGAGGTTCTGACAATTAAGCACTATTAAAAAGATAACAACAACAACGTATTCTGCATGAGCCCCACTGGAATGAATGGAGAGCTGAGGAAGAAAAAATTATTTTGAAAAGCTATGGCCACATCAACAGACATGAGAGCTGTGTTATACAATATCTGGCATTTTTAAAACCTCGGTGAAGAAAAAGATTGACGGTCCATTTCTCAAATAAAATCATTAGTCTCATAGATTTCTAAAGGAACGTCCAAGTCTCATAGCTTTCATTTCCATTCTGTAAATTAATTCCTAACTGTAATTTCTTCCAGTTATTTTTGGCAGAACCTCCTAAGATGGAATGTTTTGTTTCTTTCTTCTAGCCCAACCCTGTCTAAGAGGATAATCTTGAAAGCTTGCAGCTGTAGTTGATTAAAGCAATTAAATCTTTTTTTAAAAAAAGCAAAAGGTATCCCCAATTAATTGTGCAAGCCGTTTTTTTTAGAAAAAAATATTATTTAAATGCAAGCTCTTATGAAAGGTGCAGGTGGCAGGCACAACCTGAGAAGAGACATTTCCCGGGACAGTGGTACCTCGGGTTAAGAATTTAATTTGTTTTGGAGGTCTGTTCTTAACCTGAAACTGTTCTTAACCTGAGGTACCACTTTAGCTAATGGGGCCTCCCGCTGCTGCCGTGCCGCCACCACCCGATTTCTGTTCTCATCCTGAAGCAAAGTTCTTAACCCGAGGTACTATTTTTGGGTTAGCAGAGTCTGTAACCTGAAGCGTCTGTAACCCGAGGTACCACTGTACTTTCATTTATACAGCATACATAAGGGAATGTCTCTTCCAAAATGGCACTTACTGCATGCAACGCAAGGGTGGGCTAACCTGTTTTAGGCCCAAGGACCACAATCATTCTTGGCTAACTCTCTGGGGGCTGCATGTCAGCTGTGCATGTGGCCAACACAGAGACATATACTCACATGCACGCACACCATGTACACAGGCACACAGTCTCCCCCACTTCAACTGACTTTTGCATCCCTCCCTATTCTTCAAGTGATTGAGCCAATGAGCAGAGAGGAGGCGATCTGCATCCCCATTGCAGTGCTGAGCTGGGCAGCTGAGGTTTAAACTGCCAGTACAGGGATGGAAACCACTCTATCCCAGCTTGACTCTAAAAACAAAGGCATTATGCCTCTTTGTTCAAAAAACTAACCAACAAACTGAAACTGACACGGGGACAAATAGAAGAGGATGCCTTCACCCTGGTATGGTTACCCTTTATCACATACACAGCCCAACAAGACAACAGTAATAATAATAATAATAATAATAATAATAATAATAATAATAATAATAATAATAATAATAATAATAATAATAATTTATTTGTACCCTGCCCATCTGGCTGGGTTTCCCCAGCCACTCTGGGCAGCTTCCACAAAGACCAAAAATACACTAAGATGTAAGAACTTGCTAACAGCGTTCGAATCAATCTGGCTAACCTGATCCAAAAACACGAAAATACCCCACTCACACACAAAAACATAGTTCACCAAAGACAACCAACCACACCCCAGGCCGCCCCCAACATCTCTCACAACCAAAGGAATGTAAGCGAATAGTAAAGAGAACTCACACAAGTGACGCTGACACAAAACCCCACACATACACTAAGTAGGATAGAAGCATTGCCACCCGACGCCACCCCACTCACCATTCCCCCCTTCCCCCTTTTTCTTCCTAATGTAACACTAATGTTTCACAACAAAATGAAACTGATTTGTAGAAAACGCAACTTGAAAAAAAGAGACAATGCATATACTTTTGTAAACTAAGAAATTTTTAATAAAAATAGATTTTTAAAAACCGACTGTTTCATTTATATGCAAACTTATGCCATATTATTGATTGATCTATTAAAATAACTCAGGCTAATGAAGAATGCTTGCTTCAGCTATGCGACAGCCCTATTAAAAAGAACTCATGTAGCCTAATATGAGGTTAATGAGATGACTATCATGCTTGTGTGCAGCTGCCTTTATTCCAGGCATACCTTCCCCATAGACAGGACACTAGGTAAGGCAGAACCTCAAGCTGATCACCTACCCGATCTTAAATGCATCAACAAATTCAAAATGCCAGCTGAAATGAAAAGAATTGCTTGAGGGGTTCTTCTTGTTGCCGCTGCTTGCTTAAAAAACAACAAAACTAATATTGAATGCAAGTACCGTTTCTATTCTCCATCTCTAAAATTAGGTAAACCACCATATGGTTGCTTCTTTGCAAAGCTATAATTTCCCCACCCCCCTCAAATGTTGACTGAGATTCTGGCAGTTCTTCTTTAAACATTAGGCCTAAAATATAAACAAACAACTCCAGCAATCATTCATTCGAAAGATCCTTTTTTATTATTTTTTCTCAAAACACAGCTCTCCATAATGAAAAGGAATAAACATGAACCAAGATTGCTGTAGTGCAACCTATAATCCTCTTGATGGAGGAATGGGGGGGGTGTCGGGGGGGAGCACTGCCACCCCTGAAGAAGCAATGCTTGATTTCTGGCAGCTTTTTTGGAATTGGGCTGGCGCATAAGCAGCCATCGAGGGAGATCGCTGTGCTTCCTTGCCACCCCCACAACTCCAAACAATATACAAGGGAAGAAATGTACGGCACAGCTACTCAACTAGGAAGTCTACGGGGATGTTCTTCCCCAAGCAACTGCGCACATGGTGAAAGGGAAGAGACAGAATCCTTTACATTTAGACAACAGATCATTTGTAGAATGATTCTATCACATTTCTTAATAAAAACAATGGCTGGCATTCACTCTTGGGGGAGTGGGTAAGCACTCTGGGACACAGCCCCTGACACTGGGATGCCCGGCCTCCATTGAAAGGGATTTGGGGGGGGGGGTGTCTGTCTGTGTGTGTGTGTGTTATAGAGCATACAGAGATGCATTGTGTGCTCCCAAGAGTATCTGCAACTTGCCCTCCCAATGGGAATTTTCCTAGTTTTAAGTACCAGTAAATGAAAATGGGTTAACTCAGCCCTTGGCTTACAGACAAAGACAACAGTATCACTGAACCACTGAGCTGGAGGGGACCCTGAGGGTCATCTAGCCCAACCCGCTGCACTACAGGAACCATTTGCCCAATGTGGGACTTGAACCAACGAAGCTGGGATTCAGAGTCTCATGTCTACCACCTGAGCTATGTATCCCTACCTGTAAGGTCAAACAAAAAGTGACGAAGGTTCACAACCGGATCTTCCAACTTATTTCTGTTGACACTTAAAAGCAGGTATGAGAGCGGATATTGACTGGGATTTTCCCACTGGGATTTACTTTCCCCCGCTGTGCTCTTTCTCCAGTTTGCCTCCCTAAAATAGCTGTTAATTTGTGGGGTCTCGTCTCTTTATTCTTTCCACGCTTTTTAGTGGATGAAACTGGATTAGCTATGTGATTAAGACACAAAGATTCTCAAAACTAAAATCCATTGTCAAATGAAAATTCTGGCAAATCAAGGAACACAACCAATTCCTACTGAGAGCTAGCTACATTATTTGGGTTTTTTATCATAAAATGAGCACATGGAGGTATCTTTCCCATACAGCAGTGAAAGATACCAGATAACCCTCTGGGATGATCATTAAATCAGTAAGAAAAAAGCAAGTCATGGCAATACTGCCACATGTTTGCTTCCACCAAGATATTTCTCTCTCTCTCCTTTGCTCAAAGGTCATCACCATACTTCATTCCTTGTTCGTAATGATACCAGTGGGTGTGCTTTTGATGTTTTCTCCTAGTCAGAATGATATATGGCATTATTCACCCCACTAGTTGGCTTTCTAGCCTTGCAAACAAATATAAACATTAGGGGAAGAGAAGCAGCCACCTGTAAAATTGGTGAGAAAAACAAATACACGTTCTCCAACACAGACCCAGACTGGCAATCTTGCAGCCCTTGGAAATGCTAGAGGGGCTCATGTACTCAAGGGTTGGGGTATGTGTCAATATCCGTGGGGGGAAATATTGCATCAAATGGATCGTGCCCTTGGGTTTATTTCTTGCATTTACAAAGTGCTACTTTGGTTTCACTGGCTGGTATTCTGGTATTCTGGGAAACAGCAGGAAGATGGAAGGTTCTTTCTTACCCATCAGTCACTTAGCATGGAAATAATAATATTTGGTGTGTAGTACAGTGGTGCCTCGCAAGACGAAAATAATTCGTTCCGCGAGTCTTTTCGTCTTGCGATGTTTTTCGTCTTGCGAAGCACGGTCCGTCGCAACTGCGCCTCTTCAAGCGGCTTTAAGAAAAAAGCGCAAGACGTTTTCATCTTGCGAAGCAAGCCCATAGGGAAATTCGTCTAGCGAAGCAACGCAAAACCGAAAAACCCTTTCGTCTAGCGAGTTTTTCGTCTTGCGAGGCATTCGTCTTGCGGGGCACCACTGTATGCTAAAAAGCTCTTACACAAGGGGAAGACAGAAGGCCATGATCCTTTTGCTGCAGATTCTAGAGGAATCTGGTGCTGAAATCCGAAACACAGAGCAACCTCAGTGTTGATTTTATACTCCACAGAGTCCACTACAGGATACGCTTCCCAATATCCCGGTTAAATAAAAGTACTTGTATTTAATTTGACAGTGGTTCTTAAGCACAGCTGCTTCTGGAAGAAGCCCCAAAGGTCCTCATTGAACTTTTTTCCAGAGTAAACTCTGTAGGATTGCACCCTTGTCGGATTTGAATCTAAACAATTTGACTTAAACTGGCCAGCATGAAAGGGCAACAAAAGCCAACTTCTCTCTCTTTCTTTCACCACCTTTATTCTGGGGGGGGGACCCCAACCTAAAACAAAACCCTATTATAAGATTTAGAACTACCAAAGAATAGAGAGGAGTAAGACTCAAACTTTACAGTATCAGATCTGAAAGACGCACCTTCAGGTTGAACAAGGAAAGGGAAAAAAGGTTGAGAGAAGCAATAACAATAATGGGCAACATAGACACATTTTGGGAGAATTTATTCATTTTCATGAAGTCTGCTTTCTAATGCTTTGGAAGGGGTAGAATTTTCTGTGCTTAAATCAAGAGTAGTGGGTTGAAGTGGAAACATTAAAGGAGCAAACTTCAAGCCACACACACACTGGGGCTGCAAGAAGTGACAATTTTCCTGTTTCTTCTTTCACTAGTTGTCAGCAACAGCTTTTATCTGAATGCCTCAGCTGGATCAGAAGCATTCATCACATTTTTGCTGTGGACCAACTAAAGATGCTATGTATCCCTAGTATACAATCTGAACTGGGACTGGTGTGCTATAAATGCCAACGCCAGTTCTTAATCCCAATTCATTGTTGTCCCCAAAGCAATGAATAGAAACTGTTCTGTACATATGCAAGCATCTACGCTTCATCTCCATTGCTTAGGCCATGTACGTATAGTAGTCGGCAGTATTTTCTCCCTTTACCATATATAAGCATAGGGCAGGATAGCAACCTTCTTTGAGCAAAGACTTTCACTGGTGGCCTCTAGGGATAGGTGATCTATTGGTACATGCCCAAAACCAGTTTGAAGTCCATATTGTGATATCAGTTTCATAGTTCTTGACCTGGCAATATATCGTGAATCATGATATGTGTGTGTGTGTGTTATGCAAAAATCACAATGTGGGGAAAACCGTGAAGCCAGCCAATGCCTCTACATAGCTCCATCCTTATTTCAGACACTGTGATATATCAGTATATTGCGATGTTTAGCTGATGATATATTACGAAGCTGAAAACAAGCTCCATCCTTATTTCAGATATCGTGATATGTCAGTATATCACAATGTTTAGCTGGTGATATATCGCAAAGTTGAAAACCAGATCTTGCTCAGCCCTACCTAGTGACCTCTGGGAATATGATGTGTTTGTATGATTCTTCTAACTCCATTTTTTATTTATATAGTAAAGACTTTCTCTGACTGAAATGCTTCAGACTGCAAGTGTGGAAGGGATTGCATGTGTGCTGCCTAGGAGAAAAAA
This sequence comes from Podarcis bocagei, assembly GCF_964188305.1. NCBI lineage: Eukaryota > Metazoa > Chordata > Lepidosauria > Squamata > Lacertidae > Podarcis > Podarcis bocagei. Next base: position 55,538,777 of record NC_138127.1, on the reverse strand, counting down.
AAGAAGTTTCCTGCCCAGAGAAAAAGAGCATAATCAGGAAGAAGGTTGGGATGAACCCATCTCTTGTTTCCTATATGTAGTAGGTGCTTTAATGCGACAGCAAAAAAGCAATCCTCCTTTACTTGCAACCTGAAAGAACTCAGTCCAAGGAAGGGGAAATTGCCATTTTTTTTCTGCTGAATGTATAAACTGGCCTTGGCCTAGTTCACTGAGATCTTTGCTAGAAAAATGGCTCCACTACTAGTCTAGACAGTCTGGAACTACCTTGTATCCTTTTGGCTGCTTTTCCCAACCACCCCCTTGCTTCTGCCTGCCAAGCTTTGGACTGACTCCTGCATTCTTGTCTTGACAACCGGATCTTGCATGCCTGCTGTAAATACTATGTACAAAAACTCCAACTGCCATCCTTTGTGCTCTCCCAAGCCACCCTTTGTGTGGCGTGAAGAGTGAGTACTCTACATTGCCGAACACTGTGGCTACCCCAGCTGTTTCTCTAGCACTTGGTGGAGATGTAAGCTCAGATTGGTGCTGCTTTTCTAGAGATATAGCAATGCTGTATTATTATTAATGCAATGCTACAGAAGCTGCCCACATATATGTGCTCTGTCTCCTGGCTTGACAGGACTAGGTCTTTTAATGCCAGAAGAAACTAAGGGTTCCAGCATGGTGTTGTGGTTAGAGTGCTGGACTAGAACCTGGAAGAACAGGGTTCAAAACCCCACTCAGCCATGAAGCACACTATGTGACCTTGGGCCTGTCACTGTCTCCTAGCCTAACGTACCTCACAGAGTGATTGTCAAGATAAAATTAGGAAGGAGGCGAACCATGCAGGCTGCCTTGAATTCCTTGGAAAAAAAGTTATAAATATAACAATAAATAAATAAATAATGAATAGAAAGTTCACAATAGGTTAAAATAAATGTTTTTGCAGTGAGCACTGATAGGAAATGGAATGTATCCTAAATAAATGGAATTTTCTCCAAGCAGAAAAGTATATGCTGATTATCAGAGGACGAAGGAAGTTTAGCAAACTCACATTATTCAAGAAATGGGTGATGCGCTGGAGTGAAGCAATGCTACACAGAAAGATGTTCTGCTTATTTTGTTTGTTTTTGCAAGATGTCTGCCTATCATTGTCCTGGAAACGATTCAATAATCTAAAAGCAAAACAGGATGTAAATATCTCTGGCAACTGACTAGAAGCATTACTTCAAAAAAGATTAAACCATTACAAGATTACAGCACTGTCCTTCATAGGACTATACATATTTGCTTTTAGAAAGTTGTGTTTCATCATTGGCACAACACACCTCACTTTATCAGCGATGAAAACCTACATTCACACTGCCTCCTTTTCATAGCTGTACTTCTCAAGTGTCTGCATTTAAGAGCCCTCTCTGAAAAATGTGAATACCTAACACAGCACGCAGAGAGCAGGTCATACCAAAACTCAGCCACAGGTAGGACTGTGAGTAAACCACAATTATGTGTAAGCTGAAGAGAGACCACGGACTGTTGCGTGGTGGGGAGTGGGCCATCTTCCTACCAACTTCACGTTTCATTTAGAACGAACATGAAAATAAGCTTCTAGCCCTTCTAGTTGGTGAGCAGTGTTTGAAATTAGCCTGGTGCCAGACACATTTTGCTACTGGCTGGCAGGTCCAATTGCGACTACGTGGAGATTTCTGGGTGCCAGCATGGCAGCCACAGTTTAAAAACCTCTTCCTTTTCCATTTCCATTGTGTGTGTTTCTCCTTCCTGAACTGGGACAAGTGATTTGTTGTAAGAGCAAGCTACAGTCAAGCAATATAGCTGAGATCATAGCGTTGGAAGGGACCCCGAGGGTGATTTAGTTGAACCCCGCAGTGAATAGACATTCCGTTGTGGTGACTGCAACCTAGATTCAAGATGCCATTTGGTGCCTAGCTTATATACTTGAGTTTCTAACACTGTAGAGATCTCAGAAAAGAGGAAGGCAGTGCCTGCCTGTCTTTGCATCAGATATCACTTCTTTCTACCTCCCTCTAGAACACTGTTCTACTAAGCATAATATCTAGTGCTGAGCATCAGCACCACAGTGGTGACTTCTGCAGAAACGGCTATCTCCCCAAGATCACTGCAGTCTCGTTCAACAGCAGTCCATTTGCAGCCCAGCCACAGGAACTTTGAGATGGCTGTGGGAAGTCCTTACTCAATATCCTAAGAACAGAGTGCAAGCTCCATACAAAAGGAAATGTTTTGAATACAGAAGTTCTCGGGTTCAATCCCTGTCACCCTCAGTTAAAAGTGGATTTTCATTGTTGAGCATGCTCCTTCTTATGTGAATGTAGGGTTACAATCAAGATTAATACTGGTCTAGGTGAGAGCTAGGAAAGAAGTCTGGTTGGTGAGAGACATGCCACCACCACCTGCCATGGTAGGAAAGACCTTCTTTTGGGCAATTCTGGAGGTCTGTTTTGTTGATAAATTGCTACTGCATTGGGTTGTGATGCTTTGCTTTTAATAACTGGCATAGTATTCCTCTTTTTAACAGCTGCTATATATTACTTTAAAAACACCTGGGTGTTGTGTTATATAGCTCCTGGTGTTCTTATTCTTCCCCTTTATGAGAAGCACATGCATTTTAACAAGCTTAGGGAGGGCAACGTGGGCCTCCCAATCATCAGCATTCTCGGTAGGGGCGATAAGGTCGTTGTGGAACACAGATGAGCCCATTAAGGGAAATGGGGATATTTTATTTTATTTAAACTTCAAGGCTACCCTTCATCTGGAAAGATTCCTGGGTGGTTTACAAGGAATTAATAAAGCACAATTAAAACCATGAAACAAAGCAACCGTTTAAAATAATGCCATACAAAATGGGCAAATAACAGCAGCAAACATAATACACCCATACACCCAGAGCTTCCACAATCTAAACAATTCCATGAAGGGCCAGGGTGAACAGGTATGTTCTCACTCGGTGCTGGAAGCACCAACTGCACCTCCAGTGGAAGGGAATTCCACATTTGGGACACCACTGCAGAGAAAGATCTTCCTAAAGGGTGTATCCCTCTTCTCTTATGATGTTTGGATTCACAGAGCTCCATGTTGCATTTTATTCTGCCTTGGAAATAATGTATGAACAATTCTGGCTTATGCATGGACAGTCCAAAACACTGTGGATGGTTTGTAACACTATTGAGATGCTCAGTCCCCACTGTCCTCAGGCAATTGTTCATCTACTTAACCAAATCAACCTTTGTATTTAATTTACCTTGTGCTGCACTACACACTGACCTCATTCTTTCTATTTTTGACTTCATCCTTGTTGTCTCCTGAGTTAGCCTTCGGTTTCTCATTCCCCCTGGTTGCAGTACACAACAGCTGTTGTTGATTTCTGCTGCAAATGCTCCAAAGATATGTTTTGCAAAACAGACGGTAGCATTGTAGCATTACGTATGATCTGTTAGCATTTTTAAACTATGCCTACAATGGATACGGTTGTCCTCTTTATGCAGTAGAACCACCATTAGTTTTTCATTCACTTTATTTCGAAAAAAGGTGGCTAATCTACCGCATCAGTACCTCCAGACAAGCAAGTCCACTTGGAACCATTCTAACCATTGGAAGCATTTAGTGAAGGACCAGCCAGCTGAGATCAGTGATGTACAAGCAAGATTTCAGGTTCCATCCTTGACATATGATGAAAAATCTCACAAAGATGTAGTCCAAAATATCTGGAAGGCACCAGATTGGCAAAGGCTATGCTATACACATGTTTTTTGCAAATTGTGACATGTAAGCACACACCACAAATCAGAGGAAAACAAGGGATAGTTAGAAACACTGAAATGCAGAGGATATAATGTGGATGCTTTGTAAAAAGCGAGAGAACAAAAGGTTGAAATTCCACCAGGGGGAAAACAGGATTGAAACATGTTCTGAGACAACCAGAGCCTTCTGACTGTAGGGACTTTGAGGCTGGGGGAGAAGTGGCTGGCTCCATGCTCTCTTTCTTCTACATTGCATTTCCTAATGGTACTGTGAACGATGGGTATCTCTCTTTCGTCCCTCCAAACTTCCAAAAGAGACACAGCCATCTCTTTTGCCTCAGTACTTCCCGGTTCTCTAGGTCTCAAGGCTCATCAGTCCCATGTCCCTTCTAAGGGTCATGGTGAACATGCCCCAACCAAGTACACCACTGATGCAGGAAAAGGACAGTGGGGAATGCAGAAAGAAATTTTAAATGAACATATTCCCGAATGAAGACAGAGTAAGCACACATTCATGCACCACTAGGTTATTGAAGCTGGCCCAATCTCAGTAAAAAGCTAGCCATAATGGTCAAAGAAACTCTACGGGGGAAAATAGTTATGTCTTGATATAAAACATGATAAAAGCAATAATAAGATCTTCCCTGGTTATAAAACCAATTTAAAGTAAAAGGCCTGTGACAAATGGAGCCTATGTACATGCAGGCATTTATGATTTAAAGCACAACTGGCCAAAGAATTTGTACTAGTGAAACCTACACCAATTTTATAATTATCTTCAGTGGGACATGAATGCGATGCACTAAGCATAAATCACATTTTACCGGTAATTGCATAGCCACCTCATCTTTTCTGCACGTTCTGTTGATACATTAACTCCCTGCTGCCAACTTCTTGCTGTTCATATATCAAAGCCTTCCCTTTGTCCTCGTCCCCACCCCTGTACTCAATTTAGTTCATGTAGCAATCTACTTCCCTGCTTTCTGTGCCTGTGGACAGCTAGCATCCCCAGGTGGTCTCCCATCCAGACAAAGGTCGGGATGGAGCCTGCTTAGTTTCTAAGATCAGATCCATAAACGTATCTCTGAAATTGTTTATAGTCAGCACAAATTATGACAACCCTGTACATGAGTAGAATTTACTTCTGACTCCTTAGCAATGGTATCTCGTAAGGAATCAAAATTTGCAGAGGGGGCCTTATTGGTTAACCCTCCTCTTTGCAGCACACAGACATACATTTCCCCTCCTTTCCATATCCAACCGTTAAATCAGGGTTGGGAACATTCTGCAGCTGGAGGGTTACATTCTCTTGTGGGGAATCTTCCAAAGTCATATGCTAGTGGTGGGTGGGGTAAGAGGTGAAAAGGGGGCAATACAATATATGTGACTTTGACATGTACACTGTGCTATGTTCCAGTCATGCAAAAGTGTTTCTGAAAGCACACATGCACACACCTCCATCCAGGCAAGCTAGACATTATTATAGTTTTTCTATATATTCTAGGTCTTGTATTTAAGAAGCCCTGGAGGGTTCTAGTTGTGTACTCTTTAGATACCTGTCAGAATTAGGCTGTATAAACTGACAGAATACTATTTAAAAAGTCAAAACAACTGAATGAAGACCGCACCTGCCTGTTGGCAAGATGGCCTAAGATACCAATAGCATGAAACACTTATTGCTTATGCATATTTCTGTCCTATGGGCTGGCGCTCTCTCTCTCTCTCTCTCTCTCTCTCTCTCACACACACACACACACACACACACACACATTCTGGTTTCCTACAAATCTGATCAAATTTTGCTCAAACATTTTGATACATTGTATATATTCTTTTAGATGTAGTGATTATTTATTAATTCAGTTTAATAATATTTTTGAAATCATTTGTATCTGACCTTTTAGGCCTTTCTCTAAAGCGGCTCACAAGAAGACGGAAAGAAAAAATGACAACATCCAGTCAAACCAAGTCCAGAACAAAATTAGCCAAAACGCAAGAATAGAGATCAAACATTCAAACCAGATTAAAAGCCAAGCAAAATACAACAAAGTCTCAGCAACTCACTTAAAAGCTTAAAAGGGAGCCAATCTAATCTCTCATGGAAAGGAGTTCCACAACTGAAAAATTTCTCCTAACATTTCGTTGAAACTTGCTTCAATGCAATTTCTACCTGTTTCCTGTGCTCTGGAGCAACATATTCTGCACAACAGCCCTTCTGACATCCGAACGCCCCTGTCACGCCACACCAACCACACCCAACTCTTTCAACTGTTCCTCAAAGGACTTAATTTTCACACTCCTCGCCATCTTGGACACCCAGGAATGACATGATCAATCTAATGTCTGTACATTACAATGTCTTACAATGTGGAACTCAGAACACCGTACTTCAGATGCAGTACAGAACAGAGTGGAACTATTACTTTTCATATTCTGCTCCCATTAATGCAGCTTAATACTGCATTAGCTTTTTATCACTCACATTGCGTCGCTGGCCCATGTTCAGTTTATGATCAGCTAAGTCACCTAGATGCCTTTCATGTGTACTGCTGCCATGCCTGGTTTACCCATTCTATATTGGAGATTTTGTTTCCTGGTTCCAAAAGCCAGGATTTAACATTTACCTCTAAGCAGCATTTGCTATAGCATTTCTTCTGTGTAAGGAAAAACAAAGCACAAATAGCACAGGCATGTGGGTTTAGAAGCATAGCTTTAGACTACAGTCTAGTTCTCATTAAGCTAGTAAACCTATGTCTCACCTATACCTCTTAATTTCAAGTATACCTCAATATTTCTACTTGCAGGAGAGAAAGGCCCAAAGAGGTAACAAGGCAAAGAAAAATTAGTAAGAAAAATTGGAAGGAGATAAGCTATTAGTGTGAAACAAGCCCTTGTTGATGCATGCGCTGTGTGTGCTTATACTTTGGTGTATCTTCTGCATAAGGCATTTTGGATGGATGTTGAGTTTTGGTTCCCTTCATTCACGAGGAGAAAAATATTTGTCAGTTCTAAGGTGGTAAAACAGGAAGACTCAAGACAAACCTCTTCTTCGTACTGCTCTCATGAAACAATTACACTCTGAGAGATTAACCAAGAGCTTATTTGTTATTAGTACAAGGACAAGGGCCTATATAATTTGCTCCCTGTCCTAGAACAAAACAGCTATTGTACCGACAGGCAATTATTCGGAGGACTGTGATCAATTACACTGTGAACTGTTTCTGGTGTTTAATTGGGTTCTTAACCATTTAAACTATTAGATTTCATCTTTAGACAAGTCACTTTAATCAAGGTGGAATTGTTTTCTAGCTATTACGGCTCAGAAATGCAGCCTTCATCCTCAGTACTTCTCCCCTGGGATAACTGGTAGATTGTATAATTCAGGTTTGGTAAAATGTTCCAAGATATGGTCAGATTTGTTCTCATGTTGAAGGATCTCTCACAAAAGCAAGAAGGGAGGTAGTTTGCATCTCCCTGGCCAAAAGGCCTTCTTGGTATTCTCCGACCCTTCACAGAAATTAATGTCGGCCTGTGTAGACTCACTCCCAGAAATCAGCTTTAACAGTTGAGCAGAAGTTAAAAGCAAATTAGTTTTCCGTTTTGCTGAACATGCTAACAATTTTGGTTTAATTCACAAAAACATGAAGTCACTTGCACGTAGACAGGAGTCACTGGGAAGACATATGCAGAACCTCACACTCCATTTTAGTAGGACAGATTTAATTCTCAGGCAGGCATACAGAACTCTACGAAACACTGTTAAATAATCAGAAACAGCATGTTTTTTATTTTTAAAAAAATGTGTGAGCAAAACCAATCCTTCAAAAATCTTCACACGAGCACCAATTGTAGGACCTCAGAGCCGCATCTACAAGTAATTCCAAGCCAAGTAATTCGCTCTCTGGTGGTCACTCTCAGCACTCTTCCCCAGTGTAGCCCCTAACACTACTTTCTTATACATCTCAAATCCAAACAATAACCTTTTCATTCTGCCTCCCCACTCAATCTCTCCCAAACCACCATGATTTCAACTCACTTGTACTTTCTGGCTTGTATCCAACCAAGTTTCACTCAGAGTTGAGCAGTTTGGCTGGTGCCTTCATCATACACTTTTAAGCACCAGGTGTTCCTCTTCAACCATGCCTTTGGCTAATTAACATCCACTACCCTTTTAAACGTGTTGTGGGAGGGGAGAGTATCGGTTTGTTTTTGCTCTTTTTTATTATGTATTTTGTGGTTTTATAGTGTACTTTTATGTTGTGAACTGCCCTGAGATCTACAGGATGAAGGGTGGTATACAATTAATTGATTATCAATTGACCAAAAATAGTCATGTTCATTAATTTCAATGGTCCTATGATGAGTAGGGCTAGCATTGGATACAACCCTCTGTCTTATTCTCTAGATTCCCCATGGCTTTTTCATTCCAAGCAATCCTCAATTCTACTTTTAGAATTGTACTAGAATCCCTGTGTATTCATCTCAGCCCTAAACAGAAGAGCAGGCAAAAGCCACAACTTGTTAGAATCTCAGCAATGAGGGGGGGTGGGACTGGGGACTGCTCTTTAATTAGTTGAAATTGTCTGCCACTGTTTGGCCAATTCCTCTAATACACATATTAAAAATGCAATTATATTATTTGGTTTTATGATTACGTTGTACACCACTCTCGGTATCTCCCAGATGTTTTTGGCTACAGTTTCCATCATTGCCATCATCCGCCATGCTGTCTGAGGCTGATGGGAGTTGTAGTGCAAAACCTCTGGAGGTCCCCAGGTTGGGGAAGGCTGAACTAGGAGAAGCACTTCTGCTGATGCAAGGCACAGCCCCTGATTTCCACCAGTTCCTCCTACCCAACAGCCCCCTATAAGCTTCTCCTGAGCTTTGGGTGGCCTTCTGTAATAGCGTGGGACAGAGAAATCAACTGGATGTCATTTTTATGACATCATTCTGTACTGAATTCATTACAACCCTTTGCACATACAAGACATTCCTCTATACATCATTATTTCCACTTTGTAAATGGAAATTGGAAGCTGAGGGATAATGGACTTGATAAAGCCATCCAATGGCCTGGTTTGCACATAACACTAAGCTATAGTTAACATTAATCAAGCTTTATAAACCAACAACGATTTACGAACATGGTTTGTCTGTGGTTAAGAAACTATGGTTTAGCTGCTGGGCTGGGTTCTGGTGATCAAATTAAAGTATGGTATAAGTGCTATGTGCAAACCAGGCGTGTTCATGGATGAGCTGTGATTTGATGCCTGGTCTCTTATGTTAAACTCCCATGCTAAATTTCTATATATCAATCAAGATTGCCCCTGATCAAAATCTAAAACAGTACTTTTATGGCCATTTTGGACCTTGCTTTAAATCAAGCTCATAAAAGCTTTTAAACCAAGTTAGGGTTAGCATAAGTCTGCTTTAGAATGAAGCATTATCTCACAAAATACAACAAAAAAACTATGCTTCGTTCCACACATTTTTATATTGGTACGTGTGTGCCATTTTTAAAGAGACTTTTGGATTCCTCGTAAGAATAAGCCATTTTTCAGTTTCAGGCTCTAACCATTATTTAAATCTAATTACTTTGCAGTAGTGGTTTTGTTTTGTTTTTTAAGAAAAAGCACCACCACAGCTGCACTGTGGAGGCTGTCATATTCAATTGCTTATGGCTCTATGAGTCATTTAAGAGGTCTCTGTTCCAGGCATTCTATGTAATCTGTTATCAGAGGGTCTTCCCTAGAATTGGAGAGGAGCATGAATGAGGCAGGTTTCTACAAGTGGCTTTTATTGGAATGCTTTCCATTATAATTCTACTATACTACAAAGTATTCAGCAGCATTTAATTTCCACCTGCATTTTACAAACAGATTCTAAGGGACACTATGCCCACATTTTCCTGCAATTATAGCCAATACGATTTTTTACAGCATAAGAATAGAAAAATATAACTAATACAAGCAGGCAGTAATAAATTAAATACAAAAACAAAACCAGTAGGATCAAAAAGCAAACAAAACAGTTGCAGAATCAGTCCTCATATCTTGGAACATGAGTTTCACTGCACAAAGGCTTCATTCTCAAAAGACCTTGTACAACAATAGTACTTTTGTTTGCCTCCAGAAAATAAAAATAAAAATAAGGAAGTGCTTATGCCCTTGGGGATAAGCAGTACTAGAGTAGCACATTAGCAGATCTTAAAAGTTCACACACCAGAATGGTGCTGACAGCAAAACCCTATATTCTGATGTAGATGTTCCCAATATGCCATCTCCAATCAACTTCTATGGAAGTTTGCAACACAAAAGCATCCTGTCTCTGGCATGCCCACTGTATCCCCAGTTCCTTACATATACACATTGGATTTCACACCTGTACACAGCCCACATTTTATGATGTATACTTTGGTCCCTATATATTCTTATGCAAACAGGTTGTTCAATGTACAGGTGTCGGGAGAGCCCAGGAGGATAGCAGTGGGAGGGCATAGGCCTCACCGTGCACCATACCTGATCAAACTTTGGCATGCATCTTACATTTCCTTTTTTATTTGGAACCTGTTTGGTCTTGCTCTAAAGGTAAGCCCAGGCATAGCAAATTTAGTGCCCTGCAGGTGTTGTTTGACTCCAGCTTTCTTTGTCCCTGACCACTGGCCAAGTTATCCGGGGCTGAACGGAGTTGGGGTCCAACAATATCTGGGGAAGGTAGAGACCATGTGGGCTACGTCTGCTTTCTCTTTTAAGACAACCAATGCATACATTACAGCAAGGCATTACCAATGATAAAGATTACGGCAAGGCATTGCCGATAATAAACTTTAATCCATCACAGTTATTTACTGAAGCAGGCGGGGCGATGACAAGCAGCAATTCCATTTATTTTCCTAAGGCTTTTCTGTAATCTACCTATTTGGCACAAATGCCCTTTTATCAAAACAAACCACTGTGTTCACCTTTCTAAACTGAAACTTAAGAGCTTAGCATTTACTCACCTCACTGTTGTGGCCCCTTAAATTGAAGTTGATGCGTTGCGGAGTGTTCCGGTCTCTTCTACAATGGCTGGAGGTGAACGTAACACCCACAACTCCTCTGCCATTGCCCGTCGCCAGCCAGCCTTCCTCATAATATCGCCTGCGGCATACAGGCTTCTCCTTCTCACTTTTAGGAACCCTGCCTTTCCAAGAGAGGCAGAGGATGTTGGAATCACTACAGAGAACAGGCCCATGTTCCACTGCGGCATACATGCTTTGCTATATATTTCCCTTTTGGCATAAGAAAGTACTATGTCTAGTGCAGAAAATGTAAATCTGACGCTTCTGTTTTATTGATAACCTCAAGAGTTTCGACAGATCAGAATACGAAGTGGGGAGGAGAGAGAAGGTCAGTTTTTATAAATATCCACCAAATGCATAGTGAAAAATTTCTCTATAAAAGATGACGACAGTCGGCTAAGAAAACGTAATGTTTAAAAAAACCAAAACAAAACCAGGTTCATTTTGATTTGGAGTCATTGGAGTGAGGGTACACTTATCCTTTGGAGAAACAGCTACTGCAGAAGAGGCGTTCAAGGAAACGGCAAGCCGTCTTTTTGCTCAAATGGATATAATCATCGTACAGCCTGAGATTTCCAGTATAGCATGATGCGATTCCAGAGACAAAGGTTTGCAGATGTGTGGGTTTCAAGTAACTTAAGGCTTTAAAAATATTTCCTTCAGTTGGATTTTCACACGTTCATGAATCTCGGACATTCATCTTTCCTCAAAGCCACCCTCTGGCAGATCTTCCCCGTCAGATAAATTTCCGCTGCTAAAGCTGAAATAGATTGCATAAAGGGGTGGGGGGAAAGGCACACAGACCGCGCGAGACCGAAGACCAGAGTTCTGGGCAGTTACCAATGTGCCAAGCCAGGTGGGAAAGCCCTTTCTGAACTCAACTGCTCACTGTTCAACCCAGCAGTCTCTGCAATCCAAAGGCTGCCCCATTTCCTTTGCAGCTGGCGGCTTCCCCACCACCTCCAATGGAGTCCCTGTTTATCACACTGCCTTGCCTGCTTCCTCACAACTCACAGCCACATGCAGGCATGAAAAGAAAAGCCCCTTTGCACTTAGCTGTCGTTGTGTTCTTGTTGTTCCTTAAATGCTCTGAACCTTTTAAGCTTCTCAAACAAAGACATTCACCTCATGTAAACTCCAATAGTTTGGGCTGTTTTTATTTTATTTTATGCCTTTGTCTTTTCCCTTTTTTCCACTAGGAGAGAATTGTAGGACTCGCTTTTCATCCTCTTGTTAAAAGAAGTGCCAGAGCTGAAAGCATATCAAGTAAGCGATTATTTGCAGATCCTGATGGATTCAAGAAGGCCAATTAGAAATAGTCTGGGGAGCCGCACAGAAAATCCAACTTCCCTTTCCTTCTACGGTTTCCCATCATGCCTCCTCTGTGCGTCCAATAGGTTCCTTCCTTATTGATATTTCTCCAGAGTGCAGATTCATAATTTTAACACGTTTGCAGCTGTAGAATGCGTTTAAAAAGTGTTCCAAATGCTTTGAGTAATATTTATTGTCAAATATTTGTACCATGATACAAGGAACCGAAATAAGAACTGCATTAACAGTAATCAGGAGAAGAAAAAGCAGCAAACCGAGCTGCAAAACTCAATACAGGATGATAAAGTCTGGGAAGCTCAATCCCTAGATCTGTCCCACTGCTCCTAAACTTGCCTGCTTTCAGTCATCAGCACACGATTACTTGTCACAACTTAACAGGCGGACATATGAAAACCCCACTGCATCGATCAAAGTCCAGTGCAGAAAAGCACCAGAGATTTGCGCATTATTCCGCTTTCAGGGATGCCAATATCAATCTCCCCTCCGCTCAGACTGTTTTATTTATTTCATAGAGGTATTTGTGTAATTTGCTCTGTGCAGAGGGTGTTTTTCTTATGCTGCTTCTTGGAAGGGGTTTTTCCCCACTTGCCACAGACCGTATGGCAAACTGACCACTAGTAGCAGATGGCATTCCATGGGATTTTGGTCTTTGTGCTGTCAGGTCGCTCCATCTGGTGCTTGAATTAATTTTCATCCATGGCAAAAACTCTCCAAAGTATGCAACTGCCAGTCTGTGGGTTTTCAGAAATGTGTTTGTATATATATGTGTGTGTGTGTGTGTATGCATACATACAGTATGTACAGGCACTCCCTCAACTTGGCAATTTGGGCTGCATCTGGTGTCGCAGTTTGGCTATGGCAGTCTAGCAAGCCATCTGTCACTTATTTGAGTTGGGACTCCTTGGGTGCTTCCAATTCTGTAAAATAAAAAATAAAGAATTATATATACACACATGTACTTAAATAGCAGGACTGTACAACTGTGCACATTGAAACTGAGGGTGCCAAATGAGATGGCAGATCTTGTTCAGTATCATGTACTGACAATATACTCTCGTTTTACAACTTTGGTGGGAAAAATATTTCAAAACCTTTTTAAAATAAAATTAAATCACATAACATGCAGGACCTGAAAGTGACACAATAGGTTTTAAATAAAAGTAGGAAAGGTGGGTGGGTAGGGTACATACACTATAGCGACCACTGATTCCAAAATGATGAATGAAACTTGTCAGCAAGTCTGTAAACTGAGAGACAGTGTAGAGTGTTGGACTAAATCCTGGAAAACCAGAGTTCAAGTCCCTGGACTCAGCCATGAAGCACACTGAGATGGTCACTGCCTCTTAGCCTAATGTACCTCACAGGGTTGTGAGAATATCATCAGGAGATGACACGGAGAACCATCTACTCCACCTTGAACTCCATGGATGAAAGGAGGGATATAAACGCAATAAAACAAAACAAAATAAAACAAAATAAAAAAAGAGGAATAAACGGGTTGTCAAGCCTCCACAAATGTGTCTTTTGGTTAGCATAAAACCAAAACAGGAAGAGGACATAATTATTTCTTCAGCTATTATTCCTCGGATAAGAAGCTTCAATTCTTGGGATTCCTTCGACAAAATATTTCTCAGCAACTGCTACTTAACACAAGACTCAGCGTTAGCTCCAAAAGATTAAAAGGTCCTTTTCTGTTTGACTTTGAACATTTGATTCTCAGAAATATGAATAAGCTGCTCTTCAGTCACACCATTACTTGCTCACACTGTCCAGGGTTGTTTATTATTATTATTATTATTATTATTATTATTATTATTATTATTATTATTATTATTATTATTACCACTACTACTACAGTAAATGAATTTGCTCAAATATGCCTGGTATTAAAAAAGAGGACACTATAATCCCCTATCTAATATTCAGTATGTTCAAAGGAGCTTTAGTGACTTACCAAGTACAAAAACGGGAGAGAAATAGAGAGCAGAGAAAGAGCAACATAATAATGTTCTGCATTTGGAGATGGAAAAATTCGTCCCTGGGTGTATCAGTGTTATCAATTTTTAATATGTTAAACCGAGAATATATACCAATCACATCCTGTCTCATTCTATTTAAATCCGTGGTTCTCCAAATATGGAACTGGGATTTCCTAAGAAGAAGAGAAGCAGTTGCTATGTAAGGCCCAAGCTGCTCCCTGATGCAATCTATACTGTCTTAATTGGAACCAGAAGAACAGTGTCATGTCAATGTTGTGGACAAAATAAGTTGACTGACAGTGCAAGAATCTAACCGTGCTAGCTCATGTTCTTTGCTTCCTTGTGCGCCTCCTCATCTAGCATCCTGATGTAGTTTTCTAGCAGACACCTATCATATCATAGAATTGTAAAGGGTCGTCTAGTCCAATCCCCTGCAGCATCAGGTATGTTATTCTCAGTCCAGAGATATAAATACATCAATAATCTTTCTACTAGTCAACTACTAGCTAATCAACCCTTATTTTACTTTGCCTTAATTGCTTTTGATCATGGCTAGTTACACTGTGCAGCATCCAGCTCATCCCATGTACTTATTCACTGATATTTTATATTTTCCCAGTTTGCAGGACTACTGACCTCATTTACAAACACAGTAGCTGCCACTGCTGACTTTTTCTGAAAATAATTATCTGATTTCTATTATTGTTGTTAAATTTACAAACACAACAGAAATACTAAAATCAATGATAATAAACACAATCAATAGGTGAGGAAACACCACATTATGCAAATATGAGAGGTCTAGCAGATTCTGCCTCATCCAAAGATGCCACAAACACTTTAAAACTTCAAATTAAAGGCCAAAAGCACAGGTAAAAATGAAAGTTCTGGCCTGTCACCTAAAACTAGATGTAGTCACCTCTGCTACAAATATAGCCACCTCTTAAAAGACAACCTTTTGGTGGTGTTGTGGTAAGTGCAGGATTCTCCCAAACTTGAATACCACACAGTTTTTACAATGTTAAAAACAAAGAACAGGTCTTTGCTACATAGTTGAAACATAAATATTTCCCAATTTTAAACATAGGGAGCTAACTGATGTATACCTAATTCGGCCACTTATCCATCTAGCTCAGTACTGTCAACACCGGCACTCCAGAATTTCAAGCAGTGGCCTCTCCCACTCCCAGCCCCAACTGGGGATGCTGGATGGAATCAGTCCTACCCTATTCCAACAGATTATTCAAAACAGACCATTCTAATCTCATAGATTGTGCTTTACAAACTTCTAGGTAGATCAGCCCTCCTCTGTCCCTCCATCTTTTTCTTCTTAGCTTCTAACCAAAAAGAACAATTCTTCTCTGCCAATCTTGGCAGAGCAGAGAAGCTTCTTTACAGCCAATAAACATTAATCCCCCCCTTTGAGTGGTGTTTTTTATCCAATAGAAATTAAGTATTCTCAATACCTTCTGCTATTCCATCTCCTCTTTATCCTCATTAAGTGGTCCACCACTTAGAATACATACTGCATGCATACTAAAATTGTAAACAACATTTTTTGTAAATTAAAAAATAAAATAGAAATAATTTTAAAACCAAAATTAATGCATACTCTTTTTCATTCAAATGCTAAGAGCCAAGGTGCTCCTGGAGGTAGAATTCTGGAGTAGAGATCTAGTTTCAAATACATGCCAGGTCATGAATTCTTCAAGTGGACTAGACCAAGCCACCAGTTATCAGTATTCCATTTGTAAAATATGAGTAACAGTGACCTAACTTAAAAGTTTGTTGTGACAAAGTCGCAAATGGGGATTTAAAGTTCTCCCACCATCATGCAACACATGATGAACTGGACACTCCATTGATATTGCTAGACTTGCCTACTCAAACGCATGATCCACTGAGTTCACTGGGGCTTACTCACAGGTAAGGAGGTATAGGATTGGAGCAGAAATGTTTTGTAACACTCACAGAATCGTCATACAAGATACACTGGATTCTTTGGAGTTTGTGCATGCATGCTCCCCAGTGTAGTCACAGGAGAACTGAACATCAAGACTGCCGCTTTTGATGAAGCCAGTAGCAGCTCTTAAAAGTTCCCTGTTGCTTTGATCTCTGCCTAGAAAGGTGGCTAGGTATAGGTGTCCTAGTTTGCTACTTAATGCTCTAGATTTTTTTTTAGAGTGCGCAAACAGATGGCCAATGATAAAGCTCAGAACCCCTCCTCCCCAATGCAAAAATGAGCACTTGTGACTTTTTGCAAAACAGCTCTAAAACAGGTTTCTTCCCATTTCATTCCTCCTGCCAAGTGAAAAGCTGGCAAAAGGACTTACAGGCCTAGTTTCTGGTACTACATAAGACCCCACGGTGCTTACAAATGATCAACAGCTGGCTGGCACTGTGCAGAGGAACCCCACACAGTCACTTTTTCTCATCGACTATCAATCTCATGACTGCTATCTGCTAGAAAGTCACAGCTTTGGCCTTATCTATGGGAGAAAAGAAAAATGTTAAAAACTGGATACAGTATATATTCTGTCATTTATTTTTATATTTATTATAGTTAGTGGTTCCCAATTAATACCGTTTACCAGCTGTCAGGGAACTGCCATCAGAGCATCAGGTGGTGGAGGGACTCAGGCAGGATGAAAGAGACTCAACTGCTGAAGCAGGGACCAGCAGGGGGAGGAGTGATTCTCTGAGGGAATGTGAGCAGGAGGGAGGGCTCAGGGACGCTTCCAGCGAAAACAGTGGGGAGGTATCTGAGTCTCACATAGGGAGACCCATACCTCGCAGGAAACTGTCACGCCGTGAGTCCAGGAGACGCGTTTCCGTTAAGGAACTTCTTTGCTGGAAACGCTTCCGCAGGCAGCCACTGTCGGACACTACTAGTGACTAGAGCAGACATGTCTGAGGAGCTCCGTCACACACGGAGGTTTGTGGGGGCGCACAAACTCTGAGGGAGCACGTTTTCACGCACAAGCAGCTAATCAAACCCTCACAGCAGTCCGACAGTCTTTGTACGCTGCCTGTGCAAGAGAAGGCATCATGAGCGAACCAACCGGAACCGGAGGAGCAGGGGCTGGAGCTGGTCCAAGCTTGGAAGATAGATACCGAGCGTTGGAGGTTCAACTGGCCCTGCAGACGGCGAGGCTGGAGGAGAGAAGGGCTCAGGATGCAGACAAGAAGGGGAGAGCCACTCAATTCCCCAGAAAGGTACCAGGATTGGTGCAGAAATTTGGGGGGGACCCCAAGGACTACCATGCTTTTAGGACAGAGATGCAATATGCCCTTAATGTGCAGTTCGATGAGTTCCCTGATGAGGAATCGCGAGTTGCTTTTGTAATTGGGCATCTTGAGAAAGGGGCTAGAGACTGGGTTCGACCCCTAATGGCAACGCACAATGACATACTAAAGGACACAATGAAGTTCTTTCGTGCAATGGATATCATGTTTTCCAGCGATATTGAGGAAGGGGTGGTGCGCAGACAGCTAATGGCTTGTAAGCAGGGGAGTCGATCTGTCCGTGAATATTGGACTGAGTTTACCATGCTGATTCACAGACTGAGTTGGGATTTATCGGCGGCACCCGTTCAAATGCTATTTGAAGAAGGTCTTTCTTCGGGGGTGAAAGACGAGCTGGCACGGAGCCCCAGGGCGGAGTCTATGGATCAGCTGACCAAATCTGCGCTGACCATAGGAGCGCGGCAGGAGGCAAGAGCCTTGGAGAGGCGGGAAGGGAGAGGGGAACGTTGGAAGGAGTTCCGCATTCCAGACATTCCTGAGCCAGCTTTCCCGCCGGCAGAGCCGATGGAAATCGGAACAGCGCGCGCGCGCGCATTTTCAAAAACCAGCGAGGGAGCTAAGAAGGAGGGAAAGGGCCCCCGGAAATGCTATCTCTGCCAACAGCCAGGCCACTTTGCCAGAGTCTGCCCCCAGAGGAAGGAATGGCAAGGGATGGTGGGAGCTGTTGAGGGGGGAGAAGAAGGGGGAGAGGAGCAGGTAAAAGCCAACGCCTGGTTGCCACAATTGGGGCACTGCAGCCAGGCCAAAGAGCAGTGAAAGTGCCCGTGCCAGAAACTCCTCGACCTGCTCTAGTGATGGAAGTGTCGCTAGAGCTGCAGAATGGGCACCCCCTAAAAATAAAGGCGCTATTGGACTCAGGCAGCTCCTGCAATTTTATGAGCAAGGAGTTTGCTGCTGAACACCAGATACAGACCATCCCTTTAAGCAACCCCCTGCAGGTGACCACGATTGATGGCAGGGAGTTGTTGGGAGGAGGAGTCCGCTTGCAGACTGTCCCAATGATAATGAGGGTGGCAAGGCACACAGAACTGATAGCGTTTAATGTGGCCACCCTGGGAGGCGCTCCCATTATTTTGGGAATGAGCTGGCTAGCTCTACATGATCCGCTGGTTGGCTGGCATCAAAGAGTGGTGTCCTTTGGTTCAGCACATTGCCTAGAACACTGCAAAGGGGAGAAGGGTTCAGTAGGGGCCCAAGCCACCCTAGCAGGGACTGAAGTAATGGGGAAGGTGAAGGTACCACCACAGTATGCAGATCTCAGCGACGTGTTCAGTGAGAAGGAAGCTGACCAACTACCACCTCATAGACCCTTTGATTGTCAGATCAATTTACTCCCTGGAGCACAGCTTCCCGTGGGCAAGTTGTATGCCATGTCAGACAGGGAAATGCAGGAGTTGCGAGGGTTCATTGACAAGAACCTGAAGAGAGGCTTCATCAGAGAGTCCAAAGCAGCAGGGGGGAGCCCAGTGTTCTTTGTGGACAAAAAAAATGCGGACAAGCCGAGACTTGTATGTGATTTTAGGCGGCTGAATGCAGTGACTGAACCGGTGGCGTTCCCTATGCCCAGAATTGATGATATTTTGACCATGGTGAGGAAGGGAAAGATTTTCACAAAGCTGGATCTAAGGGGGGCGTACAACCTGATACGCATAAGGAAAGGGGATGAATGGAAAACCACCATGTTTACCCCTTTGGGGGCGTTTGAATACCTCGTTATGCCATTTGGATTACAAGCAGGCTCCGCGTGTTTTCAATCTTTTATGAACCACGTGCTGGGCCCTTTGCTCTACAAGAATTGCGTTGCCTTTCTAGATGATGTGTTGGTGTATTCTGAGAATGAGGAGCAACATGTGAGAGACGTCAGAGAAGTGTTGAGCAGACTGCAAGCCAACAGGCTGTGGGTCAAACTGGAGAAGTGTCGGTTCCATACCAAGGAGGTGGAATTCCTGGGGTACCGCCTGTCAGACAAGGGATTGGCCATGGATCCCGGCAAGGTACAGGCAGTGCTGGAATGGAAAACACCCAAAACCAAGAAGGATGTGCAGAGGTTCCTAGGGTTTGGAAACTTTTATCGTAAGTTCATCCGCAACTTCGCCCATCTGACGGCGCTCATCACTGACTGTCTCAGCAGTAAGAAGAAGTTTGTATGGACGGCGGAGGCGGAGCGAGCGTTTGAGGAACTGAAAAGGGCCTTCGCCTCTGAAGAACAACTTCTGCATGTGGATTTACGAAAGAAGCTAAGGGTGGAAACAGACGCATCTGACAGAGCCATAGGGGCGGTGCTTCTTCTGCAGCCGGGGAAGGAGGAGTCGGAGTGGCGTCCGTGTGCCTTCTTCTCGCGGAAGCTGAACAAATCCGAGAGGAACTACACGGTGTACGACCGAGAACTGCTTGCTATTCATGAGGCGTTCCGGAGATGGAGGCATCTGCTAGTTGGTGCACAACATAAAGTGCAAGTGTGCACGGACCATAAAAATCTAGAGTACTGGAGAACGGCGCGAGTGCTCAACCAAAGGCAGTTGAGATGGGCCCAAGAGTTCTCCAAATTTAACTTTGAGATTTGTTATGTGCCAGGCCCAGAGAATGTTAGGGCGGACGCTCTCTCACGCAAACCTGAATATTTGGAGGGGGAGGGAGCACCCGAAGAAACCCATATCATTCCAGAGGACCGCTGGGTGTGTGGGGCGACTTTGGTGGGGCAAAGGGAATTGGTAGAGGGTACGGTGCAGGATGCATACGCCCAGGGGAAACTCAGGGATCTCAGAGGGGAGGAAGACAAACCCGGTGGTTTTGAGGAGAGAAATGGGGCATTGTATTATAAGGGAGCGTTATATATACCTGAAGGGGAATTGAGGGAGAAAGTACTCAAGCAGCTGCACGATAGCCCCACAGCAGGGCACTTTGGGCAACACAAAACCATGTGGCTGGTTACCAGGGAATTTTGGTGGCCCAAGGTCAGGGAAGATGTGCGGGAGTATGTGAGAGGGTGTGAACAATGCCAAAGAGCCAAGGGGGAGAGGCAGGCGCCGGCTGGTTTATTAGAACCACTGCCCACACCTGAGAGACCGTGGGAAGCAGTGGCAATAGATTTCATGACTGATCTGCCAAGGTCTAGAGGGAAAACAGCCATCATGGTTGTAGTAGACCTGTTAACTAAAATGGCCCACTTCATAGCCTGCTCACATGCGGTTACAGCAGAAGAAACCGCCAAATTGTTTGTAGAGAATGTGTTTAGGTTGCATGGCGCCCCCTTGAGGGTGGTTTCAGACCGAGGGAAACAATTTACTTCCAGGTTCTGGAGGAAGCTCATGAGCTTACTGCATGTAGAGGTTAATTTCTCGACGGCCCGTCATCCTGAAACCAACGGGCAGGCGGAAAGAGCAAATGGGGTTCTCCAACAATATTTGAGGTGTTATGTTAATGACAGAGAGAATGATTGGGTGGAGAAGCTGGCGTTGGCAGAATTTGCCTACAACAATGCAGAGAACGTGTCCACGGGGATGAGCCCCTTTTTGGCTAATCACGGGTGCCATCCCAGAGCCTTCCCAGGGGGGGAGGGGGAGAACTGGAGCGTTCCAGCTGCAGAACAGTTCGTGGAAGAAATGGAAGCGATCCATCGCCAGCTCCAACTCAACTTAAACAGGGCTAAGGAGGAATATAAGAGGCAAGCAGACAAAAACAGAAGGGAAGGTGAAAGCATCAGGGTGGGGGACCAGGTGTGGCTGTCTACCCAAGGGTTGCCATTCAAAGGAGGTTGTAAGAAATTAAGACCCAAAAGGCTGGGTCCGTTTGAAGTCATACAGCAGGTCAATCCAGTGGCTTTCAGGCTCCGGTTACCGAACCACATGAAGCTGCACCCAGTTTTTCACAGGTCGTTGCTGTCACCGTATAGAGGAGACAGTGAGGGGAGGGTCACTAGGGGACCAGCAATGGAGGAGAAGGAACACAGCTACCATGTAGCGGAGATCCTCGATTCCAGGTGGAAGGGAGATCAAGTAGAGTATTTGGTAATGTGGGAAGGGGAACCGGAGTCGGAAAACACCTGGGTTAGGGCAGAGGATGTCAATGACGAGGTTTTAATAGAGACTTTTCATCAGAGGTTCCCACGTAAACCTCAGCCTGTAGCGAGGTTCCGAAGGGAATACTTTGCCACCACCGACGAGGAAGAGGAGTTGGAGGGGTTCCCAGATTCTGAAGAGGAGGAGGATTCAGCTGGCCAGGACGACGATCGATGGAGAGAATTGTTCGAGACGTCAGAAGATGAGGAAGATTCGTTTCGGGGTTTTAGCCCTTCACCTCCCAGGGGGGAGGAATTGGGAGGGGGTGAGGGGGGCCCTGGAGGGGAAGTGGATGTCAGGGAACTGCCATCAGAGCATCAGGTGGTGGAGGGACTCAGGCAGGATGAAAGAGACTCAACTGCTGAAGCAGGGACCAGCAGGGGGAGGAGTGATTCTCTGAGGGAATGTGAGCAGGAGGGAGGGCTCAGGGACGCTTCCAGCGAAAACAGTGGGGAGGTATCTGAGTCTCACATAGGGAGACCCATACCTCGCAGGAAACTGTCACGCCGTGAGTCCAGGAGACGCGTTTCCGTTAAGGAACTTCTTTGCTGGAAACGCTTCCGCAGGCAGCCACTGTCGGACACTACTAGTGACTAGAGCAGACATGTCTGAGGAGCTCCGTCACACACGGAGGTTTGTGGGGGCGCACAAACTCTGAGGGAGCACGTTTTCACGCACAAGCAGCTAATCAAACCCTCACACCAGCCAAAGCCAACCAAACTGTTAGAGGAGAAGACCTAGTATGTTCCTGATTTATCCCCTTGTACTCACTACAGGTTAGAAGAACACACATTTCTAAGCTGCCAGTAGTCTGTGCAAGGGAATAATTCAGGTGGAATCCACATACCTTTGAAATCGAAAGCAGAAGCTCATAATGCATCTGGAATCTGCTCTGAAATTGTCAAGTGGTACTGCAGTTCACAGCAGGCATAAATACCTGGGATTCAATAGATTTAGGTCAATATATTTAGACCATAAATTTTAACATATTTATTAGAAAGACAGTTCCATTTAAATAAATGGGACCTTCCCCCAAATGTAAGGCTTGAATGTTAGAAATTTCCACTGGACAGGACCCAATACTTCAGCACAACTCTTCCCACACATCCTTTGCTTGCAATACATGATGTCCAACAGCTAATACCATACTCAAAGGTATTCTTCCACTTAATTTTGTTTGTATGTGCATTAGTGAATTCTTAATGTTAATTAGTGAATTCTTTTTTATTATTATTATTTAATAAATTTCTATACTACCCCTCATCTGAAGATCACAGGGAAGTTTAGAATATAAAAATGCAAAAATGGAACAAAAACAATACCCTCCCACAGTTTAAAAGGCCACAGAGTGTTTAATTAGCCAAGGGTCTGGGGGAGAAGAGGACTGTTTTTGCCTGGTGCCTAAAGATATCTGGTGCTTAAAGAGTGGCTGGGAAAACCCAGCCAGATGGGTAGGGTATAAATAAAGTTGTTGTTGTTATTAAGCAAAGTGCATCAGATGAGCCTCCCTGGGAAGAGCATTCCACAAGCAGGGAGCCACTGCAGAAAAGGCCTGTTCTCATGTTGCCACCCTCTGGACCTCTCATGCAGTGGGCAAATGAAGAAGGGCCTCAGAGGATGATTGCAGAGTCGGCAAAACATTACCTCCACCCTTCTCCAGACCCACCTTCACTTTCCTCCTTTCACCTCCCCTTTTTCACCAGGGCCAGCTCTTAAGCAACTGTTTGTCCATTTTGGTCTCCATGGTAAAAGAGAACCCCCTTTTTCTGGATGTCTATGCAGGCAAATAAAGGTTTCTGTATACTTTTAGGCTCATTCTGAGGCTTCTCCTCAGCAACAGCCTGTGGGTGGCAATGTATAATACTGTGAAGGCAGATGTTAAGAAACTAGATTTTAAATAATGACATGTGGCCATGTCAGCTGCAGGTAATCAGTTCCTAATTTTAGAATACCAACCCTGTTGACATCCACTTTGCTGATTAAAACCTTCTAATCAGCCCCTCTGGCCTATATGACCTGATAGGAGATGGCTGATTTTGCTTATTAACATTCCAGGAGCCTTCTCCTGTTTCTCCAAGCCCACATTTCATATAAATGTAAGTACTGAGGACTTCTGGAGGCTTCAAAATAAACAAAGATGCTCTGATAACATGAAGAATATTACATCTGATACAATCATCCTTATGAGGATTTTCTGTGACTACATGGCGATATCTCACCCACACATTAAAAATAAAATAAAAAATGAGGTGATAGCTTGGTTGTACAAGAAGAAAGCTGCTATGCCCCTCCCTGCACATGGCCTTCAAATAAATAATAAATAAAAAGTACCAAATATTCGGTAACAAGGTCATCACAAACAATATCCTGTTGGTACCACAGTCCAACGAGCAAACATGGTACTAATTTATGAACTAGGTCAGGAATATCATGTCCCCCTCCCCTGTCCCCCATACAAGATATACATTGCACACTCAGAAAATAGAATATCTCCATGACAAAAGTGCTACTCTCAGGGAAACTGGCCATACCATGTACAACATATGAGGGGATATATGCATTTATTGCATTAAAAGAAAGTAAAGAAAAAGATCCTTACAGATTACTTGCACAATTGCTTTACACAGAGAACCCGTCCTTCAACAGGGAAGGATATTCAATTTATAACACTTTCGGGCCAGTAAAAAGAAGTTACTTTCCAATCATAGTACATGAAACCAACAGTATTTGCTACACAGAAGAATCTGAAAGCAAAAGTGTATGCAAAATATTCGATTTTCTGGTTACGCAGAACAAGGCAGAATTTCCTCAGCAGAAATATTCTTACTGTAAGATCTCTTTTTACAAAATGAATAATGCTTTTGCCTACATTGCACAGAGATAATGCATGGAAGTGAAGATACTACCTAGCTTTTGGACTTGGCAGATGTGGACTTGGCAAGTGTGCATAGCTACAATCACACTGCACACAGCAAAGCCCCACTAGTGCGGCATTTAGAACCAGTAAAGTATTATGGATGATACAACTCCACAACTAAGCACTGTACACTGAGTGCTCTCTCCACAAGACTGTCCACTTCTGAGAATGCTTTTTGTTGTAAACTTCTTGGATGAAGGGCAGTATATAAATAAAATAAAATAAAATAAAAATAAATAGTACTATTCCAGAGTCTTTCCAAATGCCTCCTACTTCTAATCAAGAGGCTCTGAGAAAATCTGAGGTTCCCAAAGACAAGTGGGAGGAGACGCGAGGGAAGAATCTATGCATTATCTCCCACTCATTCAGTTGTATCTTTCAGACGGGGAAGTCTACAAAAGCAAAGGCATTTATGTGCTTTTCCTTTGACTAGTCTTCCTCAAAGACTGGAGGAAAGGAAGCAAAATTTGTGATCCTACTTTTAAAAGTTGCTTTCTCTTCTCGCTCTCTCTGCCCCACCCGCACCCCTCACCAAAGCAACTGGAGCTTCCAAGTACAGTGGTACCTCTGGTTACGAACTTAATTTGTTCCGGAGGTCCATTCTTAACCTGAAACCATTCTTAACCTGAGGTACCACTTTAGCTAATGGGGTCTCCTGCTGCTGCCGTGCGATTTCTGTTCTCATCCTGAGGTAAAGTTCTTAACCCGAGGTACTACAGTGGTAGATACGATACGAACGGGATCCGTTCCAGAGCCCTGTTCACATCTAGAGGTAAACGTAACTAGCGATGGCACGTCTGCGCACGCGCATGTCATTTTTTGTCGCTTCTGCGCATGTGCATGACGTCATTTTGAGTGCGCATGCGTAAGCAGCGAAACCCAGAAGTAACGCGCTCCATTACTTCTGGGTTGCCAAGGAGCGCAACTCGAACGCGCTCAACTCGAAGCATATTTAACCCAAGGTATGACTGTACTTCCGGGTTAGCGGAATCTGTAAACTGAAGTGTTTGTAACCCGAGGTACCACTGTAAATGCTGCTTGCTTCCAAGGAACATGCACCGTCGCAATTTACTTTGAATGTATCAGTTTAGGGCCCCCTTGGCTATCTAAATTTGTTTTTGGATGGGTAAATCTTTGTATGATCTAATTTAGAATGGAATACATAGAGTTCAAACAGCATGTTTGTTTTAGTATAATACTGTAACATATTGTTGAGGAGTGCTCTTTTTATGAGGAACTTGGGATTTGATCAGCTTGAATAAGAAGCTGATAATGCTACATACAGCTTGGTTTGGTTGCTTTAACTGGGTTTTATCCATTAGAGGAAACAAATTGAAAAACCAATTTCACCTCAACACATCTTGTACAGAGACACAAAATATGCCCAATTGTTTAACCAGTATTCCATGTTGTTCCAAGCTGCCTGATTTATTTGGGCAATTTCCTTCTGAATTAATAACATGTGTTATTTATATCAATTTATGACACATGCAAAGAGATGTGAAGCGCATAATGGATTAAAAAAGAAAAGGGGGAAACTACCAGCAAGGTTTAATGCCATCTTGTACATCAAGCTCTTGAGCTGTGAAATCATGATTAAGATTTAAGGCAAAGTACTTTCTGAGGCCTCAAAGTGACAAACAACAAAGAACTGAGAGCCATGGCCATATCACAGCTGCATTTCAAGTCTTGGTTAATAGTTATGTAGTCAGTTGGTGAACATTATGCTCTGCATTTCACACAGTTGATGTTGACTGGGCAGATGCTAGGTGGATAAATTTTACTATACAGTATATGTTAATGGGGTATTTGAGCAGGCTTCATCGTACCTACTACTTACTATACAAATGATTTTTTCCATGATTGTGTCCATCAGAATGAGGAGCAGGTTGGATATTTTTTGTCTAAGAAAAGGAAACTGAACAAGGCCAATATTTCAGACCTGAGTTGTGTAATCAGGACAGCTATAGCCCAGATGCCTTTGTAGCCTGTGAAAGCTCAGAGATCTTGCCATCATCATATCTTTACAGGGTAATGACCCAATCAGTTAACAAAGACAAAAACTACCTATTCAAAGAGAGCCATCAGAGTTATTTGAATGACTATCACAAGTTATTTCCTTTCCTTAATATATGACGAAGATAGGGCATCTTCAGTTTATAAGCCATGTGGACTCTGCTCTTCAGTCTTCCCCAGCTGGCCACAAAGCTACTTCCATAGCTATTCTACTGGTCTACATGGACTTATTTCATCTCCCAGTATATCAAAAAAAAAAATGTAGGCAGGACCACACCATGTATGTGAGAAACCTAGAGCAGCCTTATTATATACAATGGCTATTGGGACCGAAATCCGTTCAGATGCAATGCCAGCACTGGAGATATGTAGCTATATCAGGGTAGAGGATAAAGGGGTTGCTACTAATTCTAGGATAAACAATGACTTTTGCAATGGTCAAATAAAGGTTAAAGGCTTCTCCATCTTCATTGCTAAAGATGAAGTCTAGTTGCTTGATATTCTTGTCTTGACTTTACTTTTCCTCTTTAGAAATTTAAGCACCTGGTAAACCACAACAGACGGTTAATAAGCTGTGCAGCCTTTTGCAACATCTCCAACCTTCAAAACCTTGTTGCAGAAGTGACAGGGGAGAATGGACAAGCAGGGGTGCTTCCAAGCAACAGCAGATGTTTTTTAACACTACGGTAGCACTAATCCAGGCTTCCTCAACCTTGGCCCTCCAGATGTTTTTGGCCTACAAGTCCCATGAGCCCTAGCTAGCAGGACCAGTGGTCAAGGATGATGGGAATTGTAGTATCAAAACATCTGGAGGGCCGAGGTTGAGGAAGCCTGCACTAATCCCAGTCCTGTTCAGTGCTAATTGTGCATTACTTAGTCCCCATGTAAATGTAATCTGTCCATAATTAAAAGAAAGAGTGGGAGTCTGATCTGGACTAAAACTACAGCAGAGTTACAGCCTGGACTGTCTGTCTTGCCTTGGTAATGGACTGGATGAGAGCCAGTAAACTGAAGCTCAATCCAGATAAGACTGAGGTACCGTTAGTGGATCATTCCCTGGGCCGGATGGGTGGAAGATTGCCTGCTCTTGAGGGGGTCACACTCGCTCTTAAGGAGCAAGTACGTAGCTTGGGGGTGCTTCTGGATCCACTACAGTCACTTGAGGCCCAGGTGACCTCAGTGGCGGGAGTGCCCTCTGTCAGCTTCAACTGGTGGCCCAACCACACCCCTATTTGGACAGGGATAGCCTAACTTCTGTGGCTTATGCTCTGGTAACATCGAGGTTGGATTACTGTAATGCATTATATATGGGGCTGCCTCTGAAGACAGTTCAGAAACTTCAGCTGGTGCCAATCCTGGCACAACTGCACTGGCTGCCAATTAGTTTCTGGACCCAATTCAAAGTGCTGGTGTTGCACTTAACATAGCTCAGCACTTCAATACCTTAAGGATTGCCACTCCCCATACAAACCAACCTGGACCCTGCACTTGTCATCTGAGGCTCTTCTCTATGTGTCCACTCTGAGAGGTTCAGAGGGTGGCAACAAGAGGATGGGCCTCTTCTGTGGCGGCTCCCCAACTGTGGAATGCTCTCCCCAGAGAGGCTCATCTGGCACCATCATTACATGTCTTCAGATGCCAGGCAAAAACTATTTACCTATGGCTGTTTACCTATGGCTATTAAATAATCTATGTCCTGTGTAAGTGTGGGGGAGAGGACGGTTATGATTATTATTTTACTGTTAGGCTGTCTGTCAGCATGCATTTTGCTATGTTTTTATCATTGATGTTTTGTAATGCGTTTCTAATGTTGTACACTGCCCTGAGAGCTTTTGATAAAGGGTGATACATAAATTGAATAAATGGTGGTGGTGGTGATGATGATGGATTATTCACTGGATGTCCTTGAGTTCTAGCATTACAAAATGGGGGAGGGGGGATTTTTCTCTGCCCACATTCTGTTGGCTAATACTTCCATGGGAAAAATATACCATGCATATTTTTATACACCTCTATCATATCCCATTTCACTTGCCTTCTCTCTAAATTAAAGAAGCCCAAATATTATAGTGTTTCCTCATACAGAAGATGTTGCATCCCCTCAATCATTTCAGTTGCCCTTTTCTGAACCTTTTCCAGCACTACAATCTCTTTCAATCTGTTCCTCTGCCAGCCAGCACAAGAAACAAATGGGATTCACTAAAGAGAAGACAAAATTACATTAATTGCACCACCACTGCTGCTGTTCTAAAGAGGGGACTTGTTTTTAAATGGAAATTTGAGTGCCCTATCACTGTGAAACCAACAAGGCAGTTGTGAAACTGACATACAGTGGGAGCTCGGGTTAAGTACTTAATTTGTTCCAGAGGTCCGTTCTTAACCTGAAGCACCACTTTAGCTAATGGGGCCTCCTGCTGCTGCCACGCCACCGGAACATGATTTCTGTTCTCATCCTGAAGCAAAGTTCTTAACCCAAGGTACTATTTCTGGGTTAGCGGAGTCTGTAACCTGAAGCGTATGTAACCTGAAGCGTATGTAACCCGAGGTACTACTGTACCTCCCTCCCCACCTGCCACACACACCACTGGCAAGTTGAACAGAGGGTGGGGAAGGCACTGATAGAAGCGCTGGGAGATGACAAAGAAGCAGGGTTGCATGCTGTCACCGGCCACATCAAAAGCTGCACCTCAAGACTCGAAGAAATAGTAGTGTGCTCCCATCTGAAAGCTTTGTTCTGCAGTTGTGTCCAAAGCACTAACATTTCCTAAAAACTGGAGAAACAATTACACTGCAAGACACCAACAGGGAAAAGATATGAATGCAACCGTGGTGGTGAAAGATGTCAAATGATTTATCAGGAATTGTTCCATGGGTGAATAGTAGGCGAGTGGTGAAGAATTTTCATGCTTTCTAAGCCTTATGTGAAGGGGAAACATACACACCTGTTGATGTTGAGGACTTTGCATCTACGCTATTGCATTACTGCTGTGCAGCTGGCACTCTTGTCACCCGCTAAATGCAATAACATTATCACTTCTTATCTCTTCACTAATACTTCCATGGGAAAAAGCAATTCAGTCTAGAGAAAAGAGCATGGCCAAATTGCCTTAAAAGCCTTGGGCATGGCTTCATATTGATTATTGCCAGCAGAACTTCAAAAAGCTTTACAAAGTTAATACATTCACATAATTCCTTTGCAATGGACAAGCTGTTTCAAAGCTGATGAATCACATTAATGGCACGGTAACAATACGCAGCAATTCAAGAGACTGTTGAAGACAGGAGAGTTCCCTAATCATACTTAATGCACAGCATTAATATCCCAGGATCATATTCCAGGGGATTGCTACTCATATAAAATGAAAAGGAGCCTTGTTTCTCAGCCATAGCCATAAAAAGTGGCTGATGAAACCCCACATGGCATTTCAGCCCCGACTACTTCACAGCTGGCAGCCTACAACTGGCACCATCATTGCTAATCAGACTTTTTGCTAACCAATAATGTACAGCAGCAGCAACAGGAGCAGCCCTGCCAAAGAATATTGTATCCCTGATCACCAGTGCAAAGCAGGGGACAGGAAAGGCATGCAGACACAAGCAGAGAATCATCGGTTTATCAGATGCAGACCCTATCAGAAAGCTAGGCAAGGGACCTTGAATTAGGAATCTCTTTCAGTTTAGAGAATACTTTTATTCTGCCATCTGAAGCGAGAGAGATTGGGGGAAAGAGAGAGAGCATAGGAATGGCAGAAGGAAGATATACAACAAACAGTGACAAAATATCCCCAACCCTGGAGAAAGGAGAAGCACCCCATATTGCCCAAATAAAAAAATTCCTTCCAGTAGCACCTTAAAGACCAACTAAGTTAGTTCTTGGTATGAGCTTTCGTGTGCATGCACACTTCTTCAGATACCAATAACTAAGATACCAATAACTAAGATACCAATAACTTCAGATACCAATAACTTCAGAACTAACTTAGTTGGTCTTTAAGGTGCTACTGGAAGGAATTTTTTTATTTTAACTATGGCAGACCAACACGGCTACCTATCTGTAACTGGACCCATATTGCCCAGGCAGCATTCCAGCCACTCACAGCATGTTCAGAATCTGGTAATTCAAGGCAGAATGTGACAGTGGGAATTTCTTATTTATTTGTAGAAACAAACAAACAGCCATGACCCAAGTTCCCTACAAGCAACTAATTTGTTTGGGGGCAAGGGAACTATGGATCCTAGGTATTTCGCTTCAAAACTATGTAAAGAGACATAATGCCAAGGCCCCAAATTAGCACCCAGCACTTCCAGTCCCTTCACTTCCAGAAAGTATACAGGAGGAAACTAGCAGTCAACTCACTAAAATGGGAAAGTAACAGCTGGATTTACTTAATAAACTGAGGCAGGGGGAGGGGGGAGAAAGGGAAACAACTCTGGTGAAATACAATTTAAGGCAAGTATTTAACCTTAATCCAAAAAGGAGGGATCAGTGGCGTAGCGTGGGTTGTCAGCACCCGGGGCAAGGCAAGTAATTTGCGCCCCCTAACCCGTGGATTTGCGCCCCCTAACCCTAACCCCCAGATGTTGCGCCCGGTGCGGCCGGGGGCCCCTGCACCCCCCCACGCTACGCCACTGGGAGGGATGAATCTCAATAAAATTCAGACTCCCAGACGGTGAAGCTGCTGCTGGATAAATGCTACCAGGTTAGGTGGTTTCATTTTTCTCCTGCACTGTTAGGCTCTGGATGATTCTTTTGGCTAATTCTCTCTGTCGCCTCCTCGGCCCTCTTTTCCTCTTTCAAATGTTCAAGCCTCCTTCTCTGAATCTCTTCAACTCCCATTTCTTAGAATCTCCTCACCATCTCCTAAACCACCTGCTACACAAAGTACCTTTTAAAGGGCAACCTACCGCAAGAGAATGGGCATTCCACAATAGACCATTACACAATTGTAGCCTCTGCTTTTGTACAACACATACACAGAAAAACACAATTTCTTGCTGCAGACCCTAAGAGCAAAGTACCCTTTTTTCATAGCTTTCCTAGAAATAAGGAGCGGGGGGAGCAAACAACACAGAACTAAAGAAAGTAAGGGAAATCAATTGAAACCTTCAATATGCTGCTTCATAACATCTGGAACAAGATAGCTGGTGCACAGCATAGACCTTGACATGCCCAAGAAAGGATTATTCACCAGCCATTTAGAATTGGGCAATTAGGGCAATTATTAATTACCGAGGGATTTCCTGGAAGCTGCTATATATTGCCAGGAGTCTTGAATCTTGGGGAAGCTATGGGTGAAAGAGCTCTGGGTCAGAACCCAAGGCAATGGTTACAGAGTTTTCCCAGGTGCCTGTCTAGATGAAGCAACATGGGCAGATGTAAGCTACCGTATAAGCTTGAGAGATAGGAGGTTACTCTAAGTACAGTACCTAATGCCACTTGGGAGAAAGCTTTTCCGCCTTTCCCCCCCAACACTTGGGTGAATGTTCCTTTCACGGGGAAAACGTACACCAGATAGTACAGCTGGTATTAAAACAGTTTTCTCTCAAGTAGATGTGAGCAAACTCCACCCTCAAACTTGTAACATCTTGCTCTGGCCTCCTCTAATTTTAGGTAAGTCTTTTTTTAAAAGAATTTATATGTTGATTTGTAAGTTTGTTTTAAAAGAGGGTTTTGCTCTAGATTTGGGGGTATAAAAACACTAAATACAATTTTGGCAACATTTGGCACTTTCCAAGAATGGTAGTTTTCTGCATTACCTTCTACCAATAAACATACTAGGATTTGGCACGCTGTATTGTGTTAGACCACTGACAAGTACCTGCTTTTCTTGCACAAGATATAATACCTCATTAAAGAGGTACCAACTTTTAATTAGTCTGAACAGAATTCTCATGGCATTGCATCTTTGTGATTATTGCCCTGTCTATTGGAAAATACTCCCTTTGTTTTTAATGAAATTCTAATCTGCATAAGTGAGAGCAACCTTTTTTACTACAGCACACAGTGAATGGAACTCCTGCCATCCAGAGATGTGGTTGGCTCTCTGTTTTGAAAGCTTTAGATGGGCTTTTAAGAGCTTTTCATTCTCCAAGCATTTAACAGTTCATTTTTCACACACCGCTAAGCCAAACCAAGACATCAGTGTGAGCATGGAAGACATGCAGTCTCCTCAAGAGAAGACCAGGGACACTTTGGTCTTGCTGCTGTTAACTAAGCCATGGTTTGCACCAGCCTGTCTCTGACAAACCACAAGATGTAAACCAGAAAGGCAGAGCAATATAAACCATGAATCTGGGTTCAGATGGCATGTTAAGCCAAACCATAGCTTAGCTCACAGCAGCATGACTAGAGGAAGAGCAAAGCAGCCACAATCTCCTCCCCAGAAACCTGCACACTCACACATTCAATGCAGGTCAATGCAGATTAGAGTTTTTGCATCCCTGCTTTTATGCGGAATTGTTTTCATAAAATCAAAGAGCTGAGTGTAACCTTGGATGTCATCTGGACCAACCTCTGCTTGGCACAGGATCTGTTGTGCAGGATGCAACTACAGCACCTCTGACCGATTTGGCCTCAGCCTAAATACCTCCAGCGACAGAAAACCCACTATACCTCTTGAGGTAGATAGACTGTTCCACTGCCAAACAACTCTCATCATTTTAACCTGCTCTTAGTTTTATAATACAATATTGACCTCAGATATTTTGGGTTTGTTGTATTTATTAGGTTTTATATATTTTGGGAACCTTGCAAGCCCCTTTGATTTATTTATAATGAAGAGCAAGGCAGCATTTTTAAAGTCTACCAGTTGTGAGTACTGATCTAGAAGTGCTACTTGTTCGGGATTAAATAATACAGAGTACAAGGGTATGCGGCAGATGAGATAAAGGAAACAGTGCGCAGTATCAGGAGCTCAGCCACTAAATGGTTTTACCATCCCATCGCTATTCAATGGCCTGCAAGAGGGAGCAGAGGTTTCATCTGCCTTTCTTTCCTTGTATGCAGAACAGACACCACACTTTGGGAGCTATTATTTTGATTGCAATATGAAAGAGTCCAAGCTTTAGATGCCCTTGACATATACAGTGGTGCCTCGCAAGACGAAAAGAATCCGTTCTGTGATTCTCTTCGTCTAGCGGTTTTTTCATCTTGCGAAGCAAGCCCATTGACGGATTAGCGGATTAGCGCTATTAGCGCTATTAGCGGCTTATCTGCTGATCGGATCAACTGATAAGCGGCTTAGCGGCTTAGAAAAAGGGGGGAAGGGAAAAAAACCAGCAGGAACTCGCAAGACATTGTCGTCTTGCGAAGCAAGCCCATAGGAGATTCGTTTTGCGAAGCACCTCCAAAACGGAAAACCCTTTCGTCTAGCGGGTTTTTCGTCTTGCGAGGCATTCGTCTTGCGGGGCACCACTGTAATTGAAATCCTAGCCCAAACAAACAGGCACGGTAAGCAGCAGCTGCCTTGTTCTAAGTGAAACCACTTGATGCAAGTACATTTTTCACACATCACTTTCCTTGACGAAGCCCTCGCTTAACTTCCAAGCGAAAGCAAATTGTATCCCTGTGCTCATGCTTTGTTCAGGTTAGGGAAGAGCGACTCACTTGGTCGGCTGTTTTGACTAATAAGCACCTACTGGCAACCAAACAGGGAGGTTTAGGTAAACTGAAAGAGTTGGTTGTTATAAGAACATAAGAAAAGCCTGCTGGATCTGGTCAATGGTTCATCTAGTCCAGCACCCTGTCCTCACACTGGCCAACCAGATCCATGTGCGAAACCAGCAAGCAGGATTTGAGCATGTGAATACTCTCCCCTCCTGTGGCTTCCACCAACTGGCATTCAGAAGCATTGCTGGAGGCAGAGCACAACCATAAAGGCTTGGAGCCATGGATAGCCCTCTCCATCATGAATTTGTCTAATCCCCTTTTAAATCCACCTAGTCAATGACTAATAAATGTGGGCATGTGGGCTGGTAAAATGATGTTTATGGACTAACATGCAAGCCTGCTTTCTTTTGCATCTTTGTCCGAGAACATTGGCTTTAGACTGTGTCTTTCAGTCCAACAAGTTTCAGTGCTTCCCATCAAAAGAAAAGCAATTCATGTACTAAGCATCTTTTTATAAGTCAACAACCCTGCCTAAGCTCATATTAAGCTGACCCACAGCTTGAGTGCTCCTACAGAACAACAGTGGCCTGATACACCTCTAGAGAGGTGATGTACTACGTACTCACTGATTCTGAGAATCTAATGAAATACCAAAAGGGATAGAATGCATTTGTTATTGCTCTGCAGAGAAATACATTTGAATGTAGTTGTACTAGGTTTTTTTAAAAGTAATGTTAACTACAGAGAGAAATTGCTTGGCACAATGGATATCCTTTAA
The DNA here is from genome assembly GCF_964188305.1 of Podarcis bocagei. Classification (NCBI taxonomy): domain Eukaryota; kingdom Metazoa; phylum Chordata; class Lepidosauria; order Squamata; family Lacertidae; genus Podarcis; species Podarcis bocagei. Next base: position 55,503,967 of record NC_138127.1, on the reverse strand, counting down.
AAAGTGGGGGGGGCAACTTTAGGCTTGTGGGTTCGTTCTTTCTTTCTTTCTTTCTTTCTTTCTTTCTTTCTTTCTTTCTTTCTTTCAGCATACCACCCTTTATCTGTAGATCTCGGGGCAGTTCACAACCTATTTTATTAAAACTAAAAGCCCACCAGTCTGAGCCAGGTGAACAAAACATTTGCTGGGAAAGGCAACACACTCATAGAATTAAGGAACAGGGTGCTCATAATTTTTTTCCCCAGTAACAAGACTGAGCTCACAGTCCTGGTTTCCTCCTCCCAAGATTTCTTCATCTCAGCAGCCTAATTTAGAAGAGAGGGAAGCCTTTTGCTATTGTCAAGAATCAGAACCCTTCAAATTGCTTCCAATCACCCAGAGATCTACCAGAAGCACTTTTGCTCACACCCACTGTAAACTACACCAATACTACAATTATTCCCTCCCAAGTCTTCTAGAAACAATAGCTAAAGGAGTTGTCAGAAAAGGAATGGCCATACACTAAGTGGAAGAATAGAAGCATCCCCACCCCACCCCAACCCCACCCTCCCCCTCTTTTCTTCCCAAACTTATACTGCATGCGACACTAATGTCTCATAACAAATGAAACTGATCTGTAGAAAAAGCAACTTGAAAAAGAGAAAATGCACATGTTTTTGTAAACTAAAAAATCTTTAATAAAAATTATTTTTTTAAAAAAAGAAAAGTTATGGTGACCTCCCTTCTATAAGAGTGGTTCTGAGTGCGACTGGCCTGCAGCAGCAGGGGTCAGGAGCAGAGACTGCACAGTAAAAGCTCTCAAAACCCCAAATAAGCCCAATAGAGCCGTACCTTGGTTTTCAAACAGCTTAGTTCTCGAACGTTTTGGCTCCCGGATGCCACAAACCCAGAAGTGGCTGTTCCGGTTTGCAAACTATTTTTGGAAGCCGAATGTCCAACGGGGCTTCCGTTGCTTCCGATTGGCTGCAGGAGCTTCCTGCAACCAATTAGAAGCTGTGCTTCGGTTTTCGAACATTTTGGAAGTCGAACGGACTTCCGGAACGGATTCCATTTGACTTCCAAGATACAACTGTATAGGCAATATATTTTACTTTTATGTATTTATTGTTACATTGCGACCCCACCTTTTTCCTTCAAGAATCTCAAGATGGAATACATGGTTCTCCATCCTCTCCACTGTTATCCTCACAACAACCCTGGGAGTAAGGCTGGACTGAGAGACTGGGACAACGTCACCCAGTGAGCTTAATGGCTGAGTGAGGATTTGAATGCTGGTCTCCCAGGTCTGAATCCAGTTCTCTAACCACTACAGCTCTCTCGCTGCACCTCTCAAGAGGAGATGTGTTAACAACAACAACAACAACCAAAAACCCCATGGCTGGCTGCCCATCTGTTCACCCTGTCTGAATTAGAAAATATAAAAAGTGAAATGTGTATTTGCAGCCTTCCCAACATGTAAGACAGAGCTCAGGTGTGTGTGAGCATGCACAGCACTCAGGATCAACGTTTCCCTTTCTTTGCCCGTGCAGTTTGTGTGTGTGTGAACCCCGCAGAGCCCCAAGCCGTTTATTCCCCTGAGACATTGCTCCATCACTACCAGAAGCAGAGAGCTTAGTCTGAATCAGAGTTATATTCTCTAGCAATCGACAAGAAGTCTCCTTGCGAGGAGAGCTAGACTCATCGGCTCCTGGGAAAAGGGCTCATGTCAAGCAATTGCTCAACCTAAAAAACGCACGGCAAATGTCAAAACACATCACCCTTCGCCTTTCCACCCCCACAAAACAAAAGCATAATCATTCATCTGAACACACATACCAGTAAAAACCCACACGCAACTCATTACGGAGTCACCAGCAATTCAGGACTCTCACAGTGGGACACCCACTCTGTGTGTGTGCGTGTGTGTCACTATATTAAGATCAAAATTCAATGATAAACTGGTGCTAATGAGATATTTTAACAGAAGGGCCAGGGAGTGGATTCCAGTGAAATATGGTTCAATTTTAATAAAGACTCTTAAAATAGCTTTGCAGTTTTGAAGCTGGCGGCTCGTCCTCCTACACAACGCATTATCCAAAGGGGTTGCCCATTATTAACTCCAGCAGACTGGAGTACTAACTCTTAAATGCATGTCCTTCTTGTCAACACTGCAGCAGGAGCTGGGTTATTTGGGGGTAAGATTAGCTACTCCCAGGCAGTTTTCTGGACCCCTGAGTTTGTTGCTTCCTCGCCTGTTTCTCTTACTGCTCCTCAGCAAAGTTTTTTCCTTTCTCTAGCTAGTTCTCCCAGTAGCTATGCTCATCTCTCCTTTAAAGGAGAAGCAATGGCCATGGAGAGAGGGTGACAGAATAGCCATCAATGGTTAGCTTTTCCTGTTCTTCCGCTACTTTGTTCCATTTTGGACCATAACTCGGCGGCATAGCATCTGCCTTGTACACAGAAGACGATCCCACATAGGGCTGGGAATGTCCCCAGACAGCTCCTGCCAGTCAGTGTAAACCAGGGGTAGCCAATGGGATGCCCTCCAGACACTGTTGGACTACAGTTCCCATCAGCCCCAGCCAGCATAACCAATGGTGAAGGATGATGGGAGTTTTAGTCCAACAACATCTGAAGGGCACCAGGTTGGCTGTCCCTGGTGTAGGCAATGCCAAGTTAGACAGACCAATGGGTCCGACTCGTATAAGGCAGCTTCTTATGCTCCTACATAGCTCAGTACAGACCAAGGTCACAGGTTCAATCCCCGTATGGGACAGCTACATATTCCTGCATTGCAGGGGGTTGGACTAGATCAGTGTTCCCCAACCTTGGGCCTCCAGCTGCTTTTGGACTACAATTCCCATCATCCTTGACCACTGTTCTTGCTAGCGAGGGATGATGGGAGTTGTAGTCCAAAAACAGCTGGAGGCCCAAGGTTGGGGAACACTGGACTAGATGATCCTCAGGATTCCTTCCAACTCTACAATTGTATCATTCTACATTGCTTCATGCAGCTTTTTCTGTTATTTCAGTATTGGACTGATGCAGAATGGTGGAAGCCCATCACCACAACTAGTGGCCCAGCGAGAAATACATGCGGAAATATGTAAGGAAAACCCAACTGTTTTCCAGTGACTCACTTGCTGCCAGTCCTCCTATTTCCTATTTCCTCTCTCTCTCTCATATCAAATAACTGAATGACTACTGCAAACTTTAATTGGTTTAATCAGTGGATTAATCACCTAAAGCTTTAAGATCAATTTTAATCAGTGAGGGCAACCTTTAATTGCTAGGGCTGAGAGTTAAAGACACACTTTTTGAGGCTATTTTGATTCTGGTGTGTTACTGTAACATAGGAAATGAAACAAATATTAAAAGACAAGCCTTTCCTTCAAATTGTGATCTGTAGATTTGTTTATTAAACAGTAAATTGTTTCACAGTTCCTTTAGTATCTCAACAAGAGATATTTGATATGTTCTAGAGGTGTAGCTCCATCAATTTGTTGCAGCAAAGACTAACACACTGCTTGTGGACCAAAGTGTACTTTGTGAGATGCGCAGACTGTGAGATCCTTGGCTGGCGTATTTTATACAAAACACAGGAGCCAGTTATGGTATAGTGCAGGAGTGGGGAGCCTCTGGCCTGTGGGCTAATTCTGGCCCACCAGGAGGTCCAAGTTGGCCTGAAAAGCCATTCCCCTCCCTCAACCATGACCTCCTGTGGAGGCAGGGTTCAGTCTAACTACTGGGTGCTGCTTCACCACTGTGTTCCTTACAGGGAACATGTTGCTGAAGCAGAGTCCACTCCCCAGGAGCACAAGTCATCATGATGCCAGATGACTGGCAGGTGGGTAGCCCCACCCACCCATCAAAGTTGACCTGTGGGGGTGGAGGGAGATAAACATATAGCGGTTGGACTCATACTGCAGAGAGTCTGGTTCAAACTCCTACTCAGCAACAGAGGGCACTGGGTGACCTTGGGCCTATCACTGCCTCTAATTATAACCTACCACACAAGGTTGTTGTGAGGGGAAAGGAAGAGCAATGTAGGCTGCCTTGACTTCTTCAAAGGAAAATGCTCATACAGTGGTACCTCAGGTTACATATGCTTCAGGTTACATACACTTCAGGTTACAGACTCCGCTAACCCAGAAATAGTACCTCGGGTTAAGTACTTTGCTTCAGGATGAGAACAGAAATTGTGCTCTGGTGGCGCGGCAGCAGCTAGAGGCCCCATTAGCTAAAGTGGTGCTTCAGGTTAAAAACAGTTTCAGGTTAAGAACGGACCTCTGGAACGAATTAAGTACTTAACCCGAGGTACCACTGTAAGGGGTAAAGACAGAGGCATCAGGCAGGGAGAACATTTCATGAAGCAAGATTATAGGGCCCAACCCAACAGATAAGTGAAACGCATGATCTTTTTGAAAGGGCAGCTGCTTGCCCCATCAGCCTCCCCCGCCCCAACTGCCAATGTACAAGTGGCCAAATACCAGGCTGGGCTACACATTCAGCCCACATGAGAAAAGGTCCTACAAGCATACAGCTATGCATACAGAGAGCACCTCCACATGGGAGGGAGAGTGTCCTCTGGGTTAATCAGAATCTGCCCCCCCCCCCGGGAATTCTACATGCATACGTTGGTACATGTGTGCATATATCCATGTACACTGAATGTGCACATGGCCAGAAGGAGCATAGCTCTGGGGTACGTAACTGGTAGGAGGCAAAGCCAGTCCAAGCCGCCCTATGGACACCTCACACTTTCTTCTGATGCATGTGGGGATATATTTGAACCCCCTCCCTGAAACAGAAGATCAAATCAGAGCAAGCAGCCTATTCCTAATTGGTAATGAATGGGCAATGCAACACAAATAGTGTACACTGACACCTAAAAAGGTGTTCGCAGTGAGTTAGTCTCACAGGTAATGGCTAAGTATGATCATTTGCAGATTTTACAATAATTCCAGTTTCATGCTGGAGAATCTCTTTGAAACTTTCTTTTTTAGGTATGGCAGCTTTCAAGTCTGCTAGAGAATGCCCAAGGGGATTGAAACATTTCCCCACTATTATCAAAGTGATGGCATCTTTAATGACTGGTTTGTTTAACTTATTCTCTTTGCACTGAGGCAGTCTGGCTTGTCCCCTTGAAACAGCAAACGGGCAAACTGATGAGCAAGACTGATTATTTATTGATTATTTGTATTTATTAAAACACCTCTTAAAATTATTTCTGTGTTATGCATACACATTCACCCCCTACCACAGAGGCAGGAAAAGTCAAGGTCTCAAAATGCTATTGTTTTATTATTTTTTAAGCCTAAGAGATCAACATTGGCCTTGCACCAAAAGGAAAATATGGGTGCCAGGCAAGCTTCCCTAAAGAGATAATTTTATAGAACAGGTTGGGAAACATCTGGCTATCCAGATGTTGCCGAGCTACAACTCCCATCATACCTGGCCATTCTTACTGCAGCTGATTAGAGTTTTAGTTCAGCAACATCTGGAGGGCAAACTGTTCCGCACGCCTGCCATATATTACCAGTTTAGAAAATGTGGTATGGCTGATGTTGTTGGCTCCTGTGCTTATGCCATAATAGATTTGTTAGCCTTTAAGATAGTACCAAACTATTTTGTCTTTGAGATATTGAGTTTTGCTTAATACATATTTAATACATCAAATTAATGACTGGTCTGTTTAAAAAGGATAATATTAATCAAATAAAAGCTATTTGATCAAAAGCTCTCAGTTTAATATGACTGTCTATGGGTGCCATATATGTTATGTGCCATGGCATTCTCATCTTACTTTTAAATGAATTTTCTAGCTCTTGGGGCTATCAATAAAAGTTGAAGAGATAATCTGAAATGTAACAAGATCAGACACCCGTTTTTAGGATGCTGAATTGCCATAACACAAAGGACAGCTTGCTCAAATGTAGCTACAAAACAGTGTGCTAGGAGAAGTAAACCCAACCTGCACATGCAGCTTTCCTAACTTAGGATCGCTATTTGTGACATTATCAAATACTGCAATTCCCAGTATTGACTCTCCCCACCCCTTCAGTCCTCTGTCCTGTTCATAAGCGAGATTAGGTGAGGAACCAATATTGTGGAATGCCCTCTCAGTGGAGACCTGCTGGGCTCCCTCTCTGCCTGTCATTCAGTGGTTAGGAAGTGCTTTATAAACATTCAACCTAATTCTTAATGCATGATCTGCTATTCAAAGAGTTTTAAACCTACTATACGCTAGAGATTTGAGTTTTTAATAACTGCTCTCTTCCGAATGTTTTCAACTGTTGTCATTTTTACTGCTTACAGCGGATTTAGTGCTTTAATTTTGTTTATTCTTGCCTTGATGTATTTTAATCCTTTTTACTGTAAGCCACTTTAATTGTTCCTACAGAAAAGCAGGATGTAAATAATAAACAAAAATGAAAATAAACTAAACTAAACTGAAAGGCTTTGTGCGGTGCTTTTATTCCACACTGGACTAAAGGTCTTATTGGAACAGCACTGAAATTTTGAAACTTCTCGGGTTGGTGCCATACCACAGGTCAGAACTGTGGCCTGGCGCAGCAGTCACTGTATCTCAGTTTTGTTGGCACAGCAAGCTATTTGGATTGGGCCATTAGAAGCCAAAATGGAAATGAAAAGACCATTTTCAGGGCATTATCTACTCATCGGCAAGTCTACTCAGAAGAAGCAAGTCACACTGAGTTCACTGAGCTTATTTCCAGGTTGAACTGGAGCCCATAGGTGGTATTCAAGTAAGTAGTTCTGTCAGCACAAGGATTTATATTTGTGCCACAGAACCTCCCCTGGGGAAAGTCCTGAGGGCCAGAGAGAGAGACCTGGGGGCCATATTTGGTCCACAGCCTTAGGTTTCCCACCTCAGTCTGCACTGACTGGCCACAGTCTTTAGGCTTACAGACAAGGGTCTTTCTCAGTCCTGCCGTGAGATGCCAGGGTTTGAACCTCAGACCTTCTGTACACGAAGATGCTCTACTACTGAGCTGCAGCTCTTCCCCACCAGGGCAATGTGATCAAACCACTTAGTCCCAAAGCTGCAAAAGCAAGGACCTTTACACTGCCAATCAATGTATATGGTACTGAATGATAAAGGCAGTGGTTTGACTCAGTACAACATAGGTTTGTATGTAAGAGATAAATTAAAGTACTGGTGAGGCACACAACGCTGCCCTCTTATAGGACTTTACATCCTTTAAACCAGTCTCTCCTGCTCTTGCGTCCTCTTGTTTTGGATTATAGCTCTCATTAGTCAACATGGCCAATGCCTAGTGGTGACTGATGCCAAGGTTCAATGTATCTGGAGAGTACCAGGTTGAGGAAGGATGGTGTAAGTTAAGCAAACTCTATCTAAATTACAGAGCTCTCTCCACATCCCATAAATATTCTCCATTTCATTTTTAAAGCTGCTCAACATACAAGGCTATGTAGAATCACATATAAGAAAGTTAATAGTAACTATTACTCACTCTTCTAGGTGTTTGACAGTTGCCTTCCACAAAAGTTGATTCGTACATACCAATTATTTTCTGAATCACTCAATTGAAAATTGCTCTATGCAGCATTTATGAAGTGAAGATTGCCCATCATGACGGTGACAGAGAATAAGTTAAGTTGTAATTTTTATTTTCTATTTTTTACTGGACCCATCAATTCTGATATTTTGCAAGATTTCAACCCTTTTCCTGAATAGCAAAACAGATTCATGGCAAAAAGGGGGGCGGATTTATTACCTAGCCAACTGGTTAGGCTGCCCTGTGAGCAGATTATGGTGTTGGCCACATGAAGTTCACTTCAATTTGCATCGCTGTGAGCTTGCTCTACATTTGCAATAAGTCACTAGTTTAATATGACAAGCCCAGAAGGATGTGCTGCCACTGGGGCAATTTAACAGCTTCCATGGAACTACTTGCTAACACATACTAGCCCTTCATTTGGCAAATTAGAGGTTGCTATGCCTTGCTTGAAGAAAATGAACAAGAATCAGCTCTCGATGAACTCTTCACAAACAATGCAAGGGACCACAGCATGGTGGTAGGACACCTGCTTTGCATGAAGAAGGTCTCAGGTTCAATCCCAAGCTTCTCAGATAAGGCTGGGAGAGACCCATGTCTGAAGCAGCAGCTGCTAGTCAGTGCAGTGTATACAGTACAGTCGTACCTTGGAAGTCAAACAGAATCCGTTCTGGAAGTTCGTTCGATTTCCGAAACATTCGGAAACCAAGGCACGACTTCCAATTGGTTTCCGATTGCGCAGGCGCGCTGGAAACAATAGCCGAAGCTGCGCCGGACATTTGGCTTCCAAACAAAGTTCGAAAACCAGAACACTCACTTCCGGTTTTCAATCTTTTGGGAGGTGGAATGTTTGACTCCCAAGGTGTTCGGGAGCCAAGGTACGACTGTACTGAGCTAGATAGACCAATGGTATGACTCAGTATAAGTCAGGCTCCTTTACTCCTAACATAGCAACTTTTGAACTAGGCATTTCCCTATTTCCTCTGCAATAGAGCAGGGGGAGCCAACATGGTGCCCTCCAGTTGTTCTTGGACTACAATTCCCACCAGCCCCACACAGAGGTGATGAGAGTTGTAGTCCAACCACAGCTGGAGGACTACGTCAGATCAAGAGGAATTCATGTGAGAAGAACATTAACTGGAATGTCAGATCACACTGACTATCACCTCGCCCTTGTACAATGGTACTAGCTTGCAGATGCACGATATGTAATATGAAATTCATAGTCTCGTGAGACTCTGGCAACCATGCATAGAACAGCCCACTCCATATGGGGTAAGGGGGAAGAAAGGTGAGGAGAACTATGGCTGACACAGGCAGGCAAAATAAAATAAAATAAAATAATACACTGGATACAACCATAGCATGCCATGGACTTAAACCAGGAACACTGTGTTGTGAGGCTGGGACAAATCCTACAGAACTACTAAGGATTGTATGTGTTTAGGCCTCAGATACCTCTTCTCGTGTGGGAGAATAGAGTTGTGCAACATCAGCTTCTGCAGTTGGTGGGCAGGATGATACCTCTCCACTGGCCAGGTCTGCTTCTACATACCAGAAGCCTTGCTTTTTGCCTTTGCCTATTCAGAAGGGTAGTATGTCCTGCCTGCTACACTTCAAGTTCCACTTTCCCCAACTCCACCCACTAATCTCAGTGTACTGACCTGGAAAATATGCCCTCTGGGATTGCAATATTGCCACCCACAACCCACCTTGTCCCAACAGCACATTGTCTTCTACCTAATACTTTACAGCACAGAAGTTCTCTGCCCCACGTTGTTGTGGCCACACGGTCACCCTCTTATGATTTTACTTAGGACATTATGCTTAGGGCGCGATGCAGTAAATATTCCCGCAATTCCCTCTTTCTCTATCTTTCTAGATTGGTGTTTCCCAAAGTTGGGTCTCCAATTGTTGTTGGACTACAACTCCCATCATCCCTAGCTAGCAGGACCAGTGGTCAGGAATGATGGGAACTGTAGTCCAAAAACAGTTGGAGACCCAACTTTGGGAAACCCTGATCTACATCAATAATAAGGCAGTCATTATTATTACTACTATAATACTAATATATTTAGATAGCACATTTCCTAGCTCAGTGAACAACAGCCCTGCATCATACTCCAGTATTATTATCCTCATAACACAGACAGCACACTGAGCCTGAAGTGTAGCTTAGTTGTCTGCTAAGTTCATAGCAGAGGTGAGATGTGAACTGGGACTGTCCTAGCCCACAGCTGATTCTTAATCCATATGCTATTCTAGTTCTCAGCTAGAGTTTATGCAAAACTATGATGAATAAACCTAATCTTATTTTTAAATTTATTTTTATTTAAAGAAAAGATCAATGTAAATGAAATATTAGTAAAACTAGAAAACTCTAGGAACCTCATCAGAAGAATCATGAACATGAAATAATTTTCAGAGCTTGCAACCATACTATGCTAAATGATAGGGCTACTTTTCTTATTTTGATACCATCCATTTAAATCTGATTAAGTGGGAGGGATGAGGAAGCATGAGAAGCTTTTAGTTCAGCATCTTCCGCTTCACAAACTTGTCTTGCAAAGGCTGGCATTTAAAACTAATTTTGCCAGTGTCTGGTTTTTGATGTTGCAAACCCCATCAGAATACAAACACCAAAGCCTCTCATTTGAGAGCACAGCATGTGGCTTAAGAAAGGGATGCCTTGGGCAGACAAATTTCAGCATGATAAAATGGACCTGCCAGTGAAACATGCTACATAACATATAGTTGTATGGCCAACAGTTCTCCCTTTACATCCTATTGCCTACCTAGTCAAAACTATTCCTGCACTTTGCAAGAATAACTAAACACAGATATATGTACCAGCTATGGTGGGGGGTAACCTGGCAAGTCCATCACCAACTCTCCTTTTTATTTGAAATAAACAAGCATTAGAAAGAAAATGACAGGGCTGGAGATCTTGCCTATTAACCTAGAGCTGAGAAAGTTATCACACTGTCTGATTAGTTGTAGTAGCAGAAAAAGCTCACAGAATTTTTTTCCCAGGACCTTATTGATTACTTGTTTCCTATCTCCTAAGTTTTTTAGGTAAAAGGTTTAGTGTAGCTTAGTTGTCTGCTTGTGCATAAATTAGCATCATTTGTAAGAAGTGGAACACGGTAGCAAAAACATCCAGATCAAAACAAGACTTAGCCATAAGTCCAGCACTACAGGTAAATGACATCAGTATTTTTCAGACAACAACTAATGCTGTTTCTCCTTCTTTCTTCTGTCCTTAAAGCTGGCAGCTACTGCCAGGTCCATCTTTAGCAATGCTGTATATTCCATCCAGCAAGCTATATTATACAGGACGGTTCAGAAAATCAAAATTCAGAAAATCAAAATTCATTCAATGGCATGACACATAGGAAGGAAGCACAGGGAAGGGGTTTGAGAAGAGGAAAGAGGGGTGGTTTTGCTGCAAACCTACACCACAAGCAAAACAAGAGGCTCCATTCCAGTCACTGCCTCCTTTCCTACATAGCCTCCTGGATGGCTGGCTAGTTGGCAGGCAAGACTGTAGACAAAAACAGCGCACCCTGAAGGGGGGGCAAAATAAGGTGGTCCATCAGAACAAAAGAACCACAAACCAGAAGCCACCTGGCTCCTTGCATGACACAACAACACACAGCCACCTTCCTACTCACCCACCCACCCACCCACCCGCCACAGCCACCACCCCGACCCCAATCGCCTCCACCCCCACACCTCTGGGCAGCCTGTATTTTTGCTGCTTTCAGTGGTCCCACGCTCTTCTCGCCCACCCTCTCCTTTAAAAAAAATTAATAATAATGAATATAATAGAGGAAATGAAAATAAAGCCACACGAAATCTCTTGCCGAGCGAGAAGCAGCCCTGCTCCATCGCGAGAGGAGAAACAAACAAATAAAATACCTCAACATTCACAAGCAGCCGGAGCATCTGATCTGACATGGAGGGGAGATGGGCAGGATTTTATAGGCACCAACATCAGCCCTGACGAGGTTCTCCCGCCCATACACAGAGATCCTGCATCCTCCTCCCGCGGGGAAGGGAGAATCATACCGCCAGGAGGGAATGCAATTGGAGGAGGGGGGAGAGAGAAGAAGAAAGAAAAGAGAGAGGGGGATCCAGTGTCCACATAGCAGCTAATAGGGTGGGTGGATGCAGTTAAAAGAAAATGGGACACACACACACACACACACACACACAGACAGGCCAATTCCTTACCTCCGTCCAGGGCGCAGCAGACTAAACAGGCAGCGCCGGCGGCAGCCACTAGAGCTCGTCCTGTGTGGCTTCCGCCCCGCCAGCCCCGTCTGCCTGCCGTTGCTCCTCCCCAACCAGCCCGGAGTCCAGAGTCTGTCTGTGTCTCTGTCTCTCGGTCCTGCTGCTGCTGCTGGGCCTGACTCCCCTTTCACGTGACGCAACCACATGACCCAACATGTTACTTGCTTCTCTCTCTTTCTCTCGCCGCCCCCTCCCCACCCGCAACTCCGCCTCGGCCCCCTCCTCCTCCTCCTCCTCTTCTTCTCCGTGTCGGGGTCTCTCACTCGGTGTCACGCGAGGAGGGCCAAAAGGCGAGCCGCGCCTCTGAGCACGTGCAGAGCGGTTTTGCCCCTCCGCGCGGCGGGGAATCGTAGTCGAGCCCGTAGCAGTCGCTCCGAGTCAAAGGATGCGGCTTTCAGGCCTCGGCCTGGTCCTGACTTAATGCGATTTCTTTATTTTCATCGCGAAAGGAAGATTCCGTTATTGTTTTATCATTTGCCACTGCGTTTTTTGAACGTTTGTAACATCATTAATAACTGCATTGCTTAACAATATTCCCGTGATTTAAGACATCGTTCTGGGGTGTTGTGCAACTTCCCCAAGGGATGTGTTTTCTTTGTGGTATATTTAAGTACAGATTCTTAGGTGGTTTATAGGCCGTTGGTTTTTTCTGGAGCAACAACTGCAAATTCTGTCTTATTGCTGCCTACAGCGCCAGCCTTGATCCAGCATCAATAGCTTTATAACTGTCATATATAATGGGTCTCCCAGGATGGAAAAGGGTGTGTCCTCACTTTCCTAGTTCCTAATTGCAGCCATTCTGCCTAATCCTCTATAATTCAGAAAATATGTGTTTGTATTTAGAATGATTGTTCAGAGACGGTTTTAGGGTAGCGCTACCAATTCAGTTGCACTGGGCGCTGGCACTGCAAGGGTCGCTGCAACAATAATGTAGAATGGGCAGACCAAATTTTAGCATTGCACAGGGCACCAGAGAAATTTGAGAGCCCCAAGTCTGCCGCTGGATTTATAAATCTTTTAATCAGTGTAGTACTGTATACATAATAAAATTTTTAAAAAAATAAAATAAAAACTTAAAAGAAGTGTACAAATAACAATAAAACAAATAAAAACAGTAAACCACCTAAAACCAATGTTGTTATTACTAGCACCCTCATAACTTGCATTGCTCTGGAATTCTAATAAAACAAAAAATCAGTGCAGTTTTGAAAGTTTGGGTCCGCCTTCTTGATTCAAAATGGCAGCAGTTGCATCCTCACAGATGAAAATCCACCCCTTGATCTCAATAACCATGCAAATTTAGGTTACAACATCTTATGAGGTGTCCAAACGCAGAGTGAACACACCACTCTGCAAAATGATGACGATTTAAATTTCTTACTTGCACTTCACCATAAGGTCCCAAGGCAGCTTACCGTGGTTTGTCAATGCAATATTAAAAACAATTTAAAACAAAGTACAGCCAGGAATAGGGTGGGTCCTTAATAATATACCGTATCTCTAAAGGCCAGGGTGAAGAGGTGCATCTTCAGCATTCGATGCATAATAAATTCAGACACACCTCTGTGGAAATAGATTATATGTTTAGGTAGGCTTGCTGAAATAATAAAAAATGGAATTTACTAGAATGCATATAGCTTCTGTTCCAGCTAATTTAACTTTGAAGGAGAATTTCACTTTAAAATGACAAGTAAGAAATAACATGATGCAGACATTTTAATAATCACTCAAATGTTGTCGACATGGGAAATAGACAAACTATTATCCTTTGAAGTTATGAGGCAGAAAGTCGCAAGTGCCCTGTTGATGAATAAACTATTAATTCAAATAAGATTCAGATACAGGTTTAAAACTGGTATGAGTTGTGGATAAAACAATAGAGTAGGAATATGTGCAGAGGTTCACAGACAAAGGTGTGATGGAAACCCACCTCACCCCCTGAAAATAAGGAATGGTGTTTTTATTTGTATAGACTTGTTATAGTTTGTATTATATTGAAAGTCTGGAGTACATTACTGATGTCTGCGCCCCGCCCCCCCCCCCCGGTCTCTGCTTTGTTATTTTAATACCTGTTTTCTGTGATTATTTTGTTGTATGCTTGATTTAGCATTTTAATAAAATAAAATAACCTGGCATGAGCACTGGAGTTAGAGGGTGTCTCTGAAATGGAATGGGTTTCTGAGCAATAGTTACACTGAAATTTAAATCAAAAGAAGAGCCGAGCTAGATCAGGCCAAAGACTCATCTAGTCCAGTATCCTGTTCTCTTCATGGCAAACGAGATGCCTATAGGGAGCCCACGAACAGAGCCTGAGTGCAGCAACATCACTCTCATAATAATAATTTATTTTTTATGCCACCTTTGCACACACAAAAATCATGCACAAAGCAATTTACAACAAAAAGAGCAGCAGTACGTCTCAAAAACGACAATCACAAAAAAATCATACTAATAAAACAGCACTATAATAGCATATAAAGCATCATACAAAGAACATTTCAATGCTGCAAATATAATAGCATAACAGCAGAAACAACAAGAGAGCTTGAAAGCTTCACCTTCTTTCCTTGAAACCCCTCCCATGGAGAAGTCCAAACCGACCCTCCCATGATGCTGCTCGCAGCCCCTTTCCTACAGTGCCATATTACAAGGCTTCCGAAAGCAGGGGTTTGGGATACCTGGAAAGACCCTTCCCATGGTGTTGCTCTCAATCATTCCTTGCTAGTATTCAGAAGGATACAGCTTCTGACAGTGGAGGTAGAACATAGGCAACATGACTAGTAGCCACTGATAGTCATATGCTCCTTAATCTGCTGTAAAAGTCTTAGTCATTGTTCTAGGTACAGTACTGTACTTGTTCTTGCTTTTTCAGGATATTGCTTGACATGTTGCAAAATCCTGTAAAATTGGTTTCAGCAAAGTCATGGTGGGATCTTTGCAGCAATAAGCAATGACAGCCTGGAGGAGATGTTGCATGTTGTAAATTGTCTTCTGTTAAAAAACACACACACTTAGCTCTCCTAACTCATAGTATACATAATCCAGCACGGCAAATTTGTTGGATTGAACAACAATAAGCATAATTGAGTTTTGCCTTGATTGCACTATAATTCTTGCATAAACACCATCCCAGATAAAATCTGTTAGAGGGCAAAACTAGATTTCTCTTGGTTGGGGAATGAGTGTGGCATATTCACCCTGGATCCTGTTTCCTTCTGTCCTACCTGCCTAGCAGTATCACACTAGTTTTTTTATATTTTATGCTCTTGGATTTTTCAGAGTCTTGATAGAAAACCTTACCAGCACACAGTGGTATCATGTTACCACATCTGTTGACTGCTGAATCCCAATATCACCTTTTCTAATACAGTAACAGGAGAGTAATTTCCCCGACGAAAACAATAACGCCAATACCATTCACAAATCCAGAAGAAAGTTGCAAATTTCAGAACAAATCATGTCTGTGGCACAGAATGTCTACCATGTTTTTTAATGGGAGTGATTTGTGAGTGCCCTCCTGTGAAAGCAACAAGTATTATCAGAAGCAGCTGTGAGTTGGTGTCAATCTAACACTCAGTTGTTAACTGATCTGTTAAATGAAAGGAAGTGGGCTGTCCCTCAGTGAACATTTTTAAGGAGAGGCTGCAGCTCTGTAGTTCCTTCACTGAGCAAAGCTTGGACCAGAAAGCCTAAAAGGTCCCCTCCAACTCTATGGTTTTATATAAGATATAATAACTTTGGATGGTATCAAATGCTATTCCTACTCAGAATTAGACCCATTGAAATTACAATGTTACCTCGGGTTAAGTACTTAATTCGTTCCGGAGGTCTGTTCTTAACCTGAAACTGTTCTTAACCTGAAGCACGACTTTAGCTAATGGGACCTCCTGCTGCTGCTGCTGTGCCGCCGGAGCGCGATTTCTGTTCTTATCCTGAAGCAAAGTTCTTAACCTGAAGCACTATTTATGGGTTAGCAGAGTCTGTAACCTAAAGCATATGTAACCCGAGGTGCCACTGTAATAGACATGACTTAACTTAGGGTTATTCATTTCAGTGGGAGGAGTTCAATACTTTATAGCTCTATGGCAATCGTTCTGCCAGCACAAAAAAATTCAGGTTGCCAGACAGAACGATCCCTATCTCCTTCCATGCTTTTCTCAGTGTGCTCTTCACACTATCCCAAGCCAATTGCATAGAAGTGGGGGAAATCCCATTGCTCTTGCAGAAGTCCTTGCATAGGTTTCCACAAGAATGAAGCATTAGTTGAATCCTGCACATGGAATCTACTGAATACAACTCCATCTCTCCACAATCTACTTGACACAAGAAATAGGAGCCCTCTTCACTTGTTCCTCCTGTGTGTAGGAACCAGGGCTTTTTCAGCTGGAACTCACGGGAACTCAGTTCTGGCACCTCAGGTGGGTGCCATTGCCATTATAAGAGAACAAGGGTGAGTTCATGGTGAGTTCCGGCACCTCTTTTTCTAGAAAAATAGCACTTGTAGGACCCATACAAAAGAGGTGAGCAGGATCTCATCTGTCTAGCCCGGCTGCTCCCAATATTACCATGCCCACTGTCCCCCACCCCATGTCTGTGCTGAAAGAAAACGAGATGCACAAACACTTGTACACACATAGATTCTCCACATATTTGGAAATTTCAATCGTGCAGTGCTCTTGAACTTGTGGAAAGCCTGAACATGTATGTAGGATCACCTTTCAGACAGATATAGGATCACCTTTCAGACATTGTGCAAACAACTTTAGTTGTTAAAGACATTACTCTATTCCATGCACACCTTCGATTTATCACGCTTGTTAAAGCCGAAGCTTAAAAATGGGACACATGCAAACACTGCCATGACAAATGATGTCAGCCACAAGTGGAAGTGTCTTGAGTCCTGAGAAATCTGGAAAGGCTACTCTTCAGCTTTTTACTCACTTCTTGTAATACCTGATTATCCGGATTAATGATTGCTGAGCTGAACATCCTGCCTCACCGAATTAGTTTCCTCTCATTTGTGTTATAAGCATAAAAATCAGTATAATACAGAACACGCACAATAGCAGTCTGTTCTTTCTTTTAAGATATATCTCACAGACCCATGATATCTAGAGTGAATTGGGATAGCCCTTTGCAGTTGCTCAGTCCAAGTTGTTACTTCTGGATAATTATGCTGTAAACTGCCCTGTGATCTTTGGATGAAGGGCGGTATATAAACTTAATGAATAATAAAATAAAATAATAATTGTCTGAAATCAGCAAATTAAAATTTTGTATTACACCATTTAGCTCCACAAAGGAGCTTCCAAGTTAGCTAACTTTAATAAAGAACGAACACAAACAGAAAAAAGTGAAAAAGTACAGAGCAACCACCAACAGCAAATACTGAAACCAACAAGCAACTATTAGAAGGATATAAATACCATAAGTTGTAAGCGCATTTTTGAAAGGTGCATCTAAATAAGAAATATTTTTAATTGACACTGGAATGTGCCAATTACACATTACAAATAAAGAGGGAATAGCTAGAATTCTCATAGGGGGCATTTCATAGTCCACATCGGATGTCATATTATGTCCAATGTGGAGTAGATGGGCTGGATTTGAGGACTTTTGGGGCTAAATTGATGTTAAATATATATGCATTTGTGGGGACAAAAATTCAGGCCTTTTCACCAAAATTTGAACAATGATACATACAGACCCCCCCAAACACTGAAGATATACCCCCAAACTAGAAAAATGTCCCAAGTTATAGTCATCAAATCTGATT
The DNA here is from genome assembly GCF_964188305.1 of Podarcis bocagei. Taxonomy (NCBI): domain Eukaryota; kingdom Metazoa; phylum Chordata; class Lepidosauria; order Squamata; family Lacertidae; genus Podarcis; species Podarcis bocagei. The sequence goes on along the minus strand of NC_138127.1, from coordinate 55,486,375 downwards.
CAAAATTGAAATTCAGAAATCTTTGAATGTCTGTCCAGTGACATGAATATTTGAAAGTGGAGACTTGTTTCCCCAACATTAGTTTCTGCTTTTAAAACAGTCCAGAAATGTACCCCATCATAGCTGAGAGGAGGCCTTCTTGATGCTCCACTGCTAGGTGAGATTTCTTACCTGGTGACATGGGAGGCCTTCTCAGTGGTGACACCCCATTTGTGGAATGGCCTCCCTCTTGGGAAATGACTGCTGCCATCTCTTCTTTGGTTTTGTTCCCAGCAAAGTGAAGATACATTTATTTGCTCAGGCATTTGTGAAGTATTACTATCCAGACTGTGTTAAGATATAGTTATTTCTGTGGTAGCGCTCGGTATTGATTTGTTAACTGCTCTTGTTTTATGGTATTATTAAGGTTTTTAAATGTTTTATTGTGCCCTAACCATAGATCATTTATGATTAAGGGTGGGCTAGAAATAATAAAGAAACAAAATAATACTTTTCTTCTCACCACCTGATGACATAATTGGGTGGAAATGCTATGCCACTTACCTGGGAACAAACCCCATTGAACAAAATGCTAATTAACTACAGAGTAAACTTGGACAGGATTGCTCTGTTAGTGTTGCCTACTTTTATTACTGCCTTTTTTATATCATACTTTTCAGAGACACTGTTTCTTCCTTTACATCTGTATCAGCCTAACAATATTGGCTGTGATCTAAATATGAGCCATTGGCCCTTAATACAGTATTGAAATAGCAATAGCAATGTTATAGTGCCACAAATATTAGCCTACCCTCACTGTTAATATTAATATAAATAATACCCAAGCCTCCCAGAAAATGGCAGTAGTCACTAAGTGAAAAACTTCAAATGTTTTAATTCTACCAAGTCTCATGCTATATGGAGTTTTCACTAAAGTGTTTTTCATCTCAAAGTGAGGCATCATGATGCAAGCTTGCTGCAATGGAGACAATACTCGGACAATAAACAATTAAAAAACATATTTGTGAGGCTAGGGAACAAGAAAATCTTGCGTTGAATATCAATAAAGGTAAAAGGTAAAGGTACCCCTGCCTGTACGGGCCAGTCTTGCCAGACTCTAGGGTTGTGCCCTCATCTCACTCTATAGGCAGAGAGCCAGCGCTGTCCACAGACACTTCTGGGTCACGTGGCCAGCGTGACAAGCTGCATCTGGCGAGCCAGCGCACCACACGGAAACGCCGTTTACCTTCCCGCTGGTAAGCGGTCCCTATTTATCTACTTGCACCCAAGGGTGCTTTCGAACTGCTAGGTTGGCAGGCGCTGGGACCGAACGACGGGAGCGCACCCCGCTGCGGGGATTCGAACCGCCAACCATGCGATCGGCAAGTCCTAGGCGCTGAGGTTTTACCCACAGCGCCACCCGCGTCCCTGTTGAATATCAATACCTACAAATAAAAAGTGGCTTTCTGCAAACCAGTAGAACTGTACCAGCAGAAACCCAAATGGAATTTACTGTTTCTGACTTATTTTTTGCCAGCAAGGGGAGACTTGCCTCACCTCAATTTCCTTTGCTCAAGGTCCTCAGGAAAATTGGTTGCCTGGCAACTTCCAGCAAGGCAAGACCTTCCCTCCATCATGGGCTGAGTTCTAGCTACTTGATCTATTCCCATGCCTCAGAGTTCTGGTGATCAAAGGGAAACACCAGGGAAGACCAAGGAGGGCAGGTAACGTTGCTTGGATAATCATGGCACCATATGAGGACACCATGTTACTTATACAAAAAGCAAAAAAAGAAGCTATGTTTGCCTATAAGATAAATTCCAAAGGCCTATCAAAAGGTCACAAAATAGTGTGCAAGCCTTTTGGTTCTCCAGCTTTTGTTATGTTGTCATTATGTATATTTTTCATATTGAAAGCTGCCTTGAGCATGGTTTGAACTATGGAAAGGCAGCATACAAATAAACTTATGTATGTATGTGCTGTTTTATCAAGTTCAATGGTAAACAAAGCATGGTGGTGAAGCCATTTGTCTGCATGTGGGAGTATGAGAGGACGTAGCAGACATTCAAACAAGGCACTACTGGGTGTTGTGCAGGTTTCAGGTTATACCAGTCTATTGGAAATTTAAAAACAGAATGGTCAATTCCCCATGTCTGGAAATACAAAAATAGCTGTTATCCTGCTATGTCTATTTATGTTTCTGATGCTACACTTGAGTGTGATTGTATTGTGCAAGTCCTTTGCAAGCTGCTTTGAGAGCCTCTCAGGGTCTCAGCAGGATGTAACTTCTCTGAATAAACACATTTCTTCCCATCATCCTTTTATATAATAGATTAAAATCAAGCATCCTTCCACTATGATATCACTCATAATCAATACACATATATTGATTAGAGTAATTCCTGACTTTAAAGGCACTTATTTTGTTTTATTAAGTCTCACCTTGCCTACAAAGGGCTCAGAGCAGCTTATATATAATTCCCAACAGGCTCTCACCTGGACAGCTTCCAAGGATACAGATTCATCAGAAATGCATCACTGCATGTGCCAACAGACCATTCTCTGAGCTGACAATGGAAGATGCTCTTTCGGATATGATTAGTGTAGGAAGCATAATAAAAGGAGTATGTGTCTCGGGTGACTTTCTACATTCTTGTGTTGCCTCTTTGTTCACTGCTCTTAAAAAAAAAAAAAGATGGGTCATGCAGATGACTTCTTTGCCAAAGGTAAACAATTTCAGTGGAAAACCTGCTCTTGCCCCATTTCTGTTTGCATGCACCTCTGGAAGAGGTGCACAAGTGTCTTCAGAGCATAGAATTACAGAAGCCAGCTGAATGGGAGGGGCTGGAAAGAGAACTAGAACAGCGATGACCAGCTGCTTCATTCTAATTTGTGGGATGCTTTTTTGACTAAAGGGACGCGGGTGGCGCTGTGGGTTAAACCACAGAGCCTAGGAGTTGCCAATCAGAAGGTCGGTGGTTTGAATCCCCGCGACGGGGTGAGCTCCTGTTGCTCGGTCCCTGCTCCTGCCAACCTAGCAGTTCGGAAGCACGTCAAATTGCAAGTAGATAAATAGGTACTGCTCCGGCAGGAAGGTAAACGGCGTTTCCATGCACTGCTCTGGTTCACCAGAAGCGGCTTAGTCATGCTGGCAACATGACCCGGAAGCTGTACGCCGGCTCCCTCGGCCAATAAAGCAAGATGAGCGCCGCAACCCACGACTGGACCTAATGGTCAGGGGTCTCTTTACCTTTTACCTTTTTGACTAAGGGGCTCAGAATATGAGTATCACATATGCACTTTATAAATCCAATGTATATAAAGCAGGGAGGTGAGAGAGCACAAAAGGAAACTAACAGGGGAGGGGAGAAGGAAAACAGCATGAAAGCAGAGCCAAGTAGTGGGATTGTGGATGCTGCTTCCTTGCATGTAGTCCTGAAAGCTGGACAAATAATCTCATAGGCCAGCTGCTGCCTTCAAGCTGCTTGTGGGTCATTCTTGCCCTAGACAATTCCCTTGCACTGTGCCAGGATTCTCTTTCAATGCACATGAGAAGCCAAAATTATTAAACTGGGAAAACAAGATTAATAAAACCCCATTTTAATTGCTTAAGCATGTTACCAGTGCTTGAAAAAGTGACAACTCCTTCCTTTTTCCTGCATAAGTAATGAACTAACTGAAAGAAACCATGCATCTGTTTAAAATAAAATAAATCTCCGATTTCTCACTCTCTTTTTATAAGGAAAGCAACAGACTGGAGGGCAAGGGAAGCAGCTATGCCATTCTTTCAATTTGTTTTGGATTTTTTTAAAAAAACAAATTGTTGTAAAACCTGGTAAGCTCCCCTTACTGGTATATTTTCTCATTAATAAGCCTTTTAGACCAGCAGGTGTGTTTGATTTAAATCAGAATCTTAATAGATTATTGGTGCTATCTCAAGCATCTGAGAAGAAATGGCTTGCTCTTTCCCTTAAGATTCACATTCTGATTTCTCCCATCCATGCACAGCAACAAGCTGAAGCTTAGCATACAATTTTTTTTTTTTTTGTAAAAGGAAGAGAGGAAAGCCTCTTGACACAATAAGGGATTGATATGGCCCACTAGGTAGAGCATTGACCTTGGACCCACATACAAAGGTCATGCTACCCAGAGAATGACTGCATAGCCTTAAGCATCTTCATCTTCAATCTGTACAATAGGAACAACACAGGGCTTTTTACCCTTAAATATTACGAGTCCAAAGGCATTAAACGTGATTTGTGTGTTATAATTGGTAACTGTGTTGCATCACCATAATAGCCACTTAGCAAGTGACATGATTTTAAATTAATGGGAAAACATCTGCATTGGTAGAAGCAGGTGCAAGTAATGCATACTAACCTTCTCAGTGCCCAAAAGTATAATTCCTTCCTGTTTTTTAGATTTCATAATTAGCTATAAAATCTTTATTGCACTCTATTTTTATACAAGATTGTAAAAGCTTGAATAAAAGTTTCAAACTTCATTTCAGTAGGGTTCATAATGAACCCTATAAATCAAAAGAAGAAAATTCCTGAAATGCTAAAAAATAAAAGCCTGACCAAGCCAAGCACAAGCACACTTTCCAACAGTGCAATCTCTACTCAGAAGTAAATCCTACTGAATTCAACTGGGCTTACTCCCAGGTAAGTTTGCCTAAGACTGCAATCCTATACACAAACCTGATGAAACTTAGTGAAATGCAGTTCTCTAAAAATGTATAAGACAGAGCTATAAACCTGTTGAAAATTATTCAATGTTATGCAGGATTCATATTATTGTTTATTTTTCAAGGTCCATCGCATGAAGTTTGGTAGTCTCCTTTGGTCCTGTAAAAAGTCGCACAATCCATTAAAAACGGAAGGCATATGTGCTTTAAGGTTATCTTCCCTCTAAAAGGAAAGTTACAAAGAATAAACAATATGAATATTGATTTCTCCCACCCTCAGTAAAGCATAGCCTAAAGTTCAAACAAGTAAACTCTAAAATCACTTGCAGTGGCAGACACTTTACTGGCTATCAAAAAACTATACTTCATAGTCTGTAACTACCACAGCAAGAAAATCAAGGAGAATTTTTGAACATACAATCTAATTAAATAGTTTATTTGCTACAGTGACTTTTGCTATTGAATCCCCACCAAATCTATTACCAGGAATATCTACACATAAAGTTTCAGTTCCACATTTATTGATTGTAGTTAGACACAGACAATTCCAGTCCCATTTTCTATTTTTGTGTAATGGGAAAAGAGTTCTGGTCCATTAACTCTCCCACTTTCTCCTGCAGGAAGTAAACCATCTCAGCTAACACAAAGACATGTGTTTCATCCAAGTCTTGTATGATGAACTTCTTCCCCAGGGCATTTGTTTCATCCAAGTACAGCAGAAACTGCTTCATGGCTGGGTCACTGTGGAGGCACAAATAAAATGGTCACATCACATGATACTTTAACTGAATTAAATTTACACTGTTTTGGAATAACTGAACTATAAGGCAGCTCAGGAGTACGTTTGCAGGACTGGTTTGTTACTTACCTCTGTAGTCATGGAAACTGGATGGTCTTCAGAAGCATTACTGAAATCCCCAGAGTGCTCTAAAGTTATTACATAGCTGGTGAGCTTCAGAAAAAGAAATTGGGAGTGCTGCAGTTAAGACCCCTTTTGAAAGCTAGGAGTCTGAGCAGCTTTTTGAGCTTAACCTATCAAAATACAACTAAAATTCAGTCAAGCTGTTTATAATGTAAAAATCTGGCCTTCAAATAGGCTGAGCTGGACAGGGAACACAATCATAGAGCTACGGTAGTTGTATTATCATATGGCTATGGTAGTAGGAATGATAGCTGTATTACAAGCAACAATACTTTTCAACTAGAGGGGAAAGTAAATGTGGTATAACACACAAAAATTAAAGCATAACATATTGCAGGGTTGTTCAACAATTTGAAGTAAGATATTTATTTTGTATCTCAAGAGTCTTGGATTTAGGAAAGGCTATGCCACTTTTTCGAGTCTCGTACTTTTATTCATACTCTATGCCAATGATTTCATTCAGGAATTATAATAACCACTTTCCAGTTTCACTTATGTCATTTCATTCATTATTGTTTATAAAATTTGTCCATCACTTTAGCTTAGCCAGGGCAACCCAAAGCAACTTTCAACCAAACAAACCCTCCTGCCAATAAATGCATTAAAATCAAGAGGAAAATGAAATACACTTAAAACATTCTGCTCACTTAAAAAGGCCAGATAGTTAAAAAACAAAGGCCAGGTTATAAAGGAAAGTTTTTGCCTGGCACATAAAGATATATAATGAAGGTGCTTGGTGAACCTCCCTGATGAGAGCATTCCACAAACAAGGAGCCACCACAGAAAAGGCCTGTTCTCATGTTGCCACACTTTGGACCTCTCACAGAAGAGGCACCCAAAGAAGGGCCTAAGATGACAATCACATGGTCCAGGTTGATTCATAGGGGGAGAGGCGGTCCTTGAAGTATTGCTGTCCCAAGCCATTTAAGGCTTTATAGGTCAAAGCCAGCACTTTGAATTGGGCCCAGAAACTGATTGACAGTTAGTGCAGTTGGGCCAGGATTAGTGTTATATGCTTAAATGGTCTTGCCCCAGTGAACAACCTGGCTGCTGGATTCTGCACCAGCTGAAGTTTCTGAACCATCTTCAGAGGCAGCCCCACATATAATGTGCTACTTACCATTCTATAAGTATTCCTTTCAAAACATTCACCATCTTCACAAAAGGTATTCAGACTCCTAAAGAAACCGATAAATAAAAAAGGAGTAAAAATATATGTGTGACACAGTTTATAGGAGAATAAATTTTACTGAAGTTTTAAGGCTTCAGTCCCACAACGCCAGAGTTGGCCACGACTGGACCTAATGGTAAGGGGTCCCTTTACCTTTAGCTATGGAAGAATTCAGGAAAAGAAGCTTCATTGAAACCAGTTAGGTATTTTGCATGCACAGAATTGCATTCTCAATCACCTTACAACAAATAAAAACAAGATGCTAACATTACGCATTATTGGCTGTTAAGAGAAGTTGCTGAATTACAACTTATTACTAAACTGAAAACTAGGGAGAGACCTGGTCTGAATAGAGATATTAGATTCTTGTCTCATTCCATATGCTAAAGCTATTTTTGGTCATCTGCATACTATCCCTTGCTTTTTCCTGTAGGACTAATTGCAGTCGTTAACAGTTGTCAACAGGTTTACCATACCCATTGAGTCAATCACCCATTTCCTACTACCCTTCTGAGAAAAACCCCACCCTCCCACTATATACTGTTACGTGTGGCAAACCTGGAAGTATTTTACCTGGAAGTATTTTACCGGGTTTCACTGCACGCGCATGTGGAAACCTCGGGATCCGACAGGACCTCCGGAATGGATCCCGTCCACAACCAAAGGTACCACGGGATAAGGGTCTAGTGACTTCTGTTTCAGTGTATCTGAAGAAGTGTGCATGCACAGGAAAGCTTAGTTGGTCTCTAAGGTGCTACTGGACAATTTTATTTATTTTTATTTTTTTTCATTACGCGTTAAAAAAATTCTGAATGCATACCAGTATTTAAACACGTACTAGCACTCAAAATAGAATCACAGAATTGTAGAGTTTGGAAGGCCCATCAGGGTCATCTAGTCTAACCCCATGCAGTGGAATCTGTGGCCCAACGTGGGGCTCCAACCCACAACCCTGAGATTTAGAGTCTCATACTCTATGTAAGTAAAAAGTAATATTTTCAAGAAAGAAAGGGGGGGGAGCTATCATTCATGAGCTAGAGGCTGTCAGGTTTAGAATCAGGTGGCGGGGACAAAGCTGCCTTAACCCATTCGCACATTTCAGCGTTGGCCACCAGGCATCACATCAGCCTTTCTCTACACACAACACAACACAACAAGAGGCTACGCGAGGCAGGAAGAGGGAAACTGAGGGGCGCGAGGACAGCTACTCTGGCCGAGGGAAAGCGCTGGCGGCGAACACGACAAACAAGGGGAATTGGTGGGGAGGGGGAGAGAAACACCCTCTTACGTTTCACACAACCGGCAGCATCCCCTCAGAGGCGGAAAAATAAACCAAGGTCTCGCCTCTCCAGCAAACCGGAAGAGGCGTGCGCAGTTGAAGCCGCCGAGCTCCCGCCCACCACCCCTCGCGCGTCTTGGCTCGCCGTGGGATTGGCTGGAATCTGCCGGCGGCGGCTGCTGCGCGCGTGCGTGCGTGGGGGGGGGGCTGTGGGCGGACGCGGCGCCCACCGCAGAGAGCGTAGGCGGCGCCGAGAGCGTCTCTGTTCGTTGAGAGCTGGGAATGGGCAGATGGGCAGGTAGGCGGGGGCGCGAGGAGGCTGGAGCTCATGGGCGGCCGCGGGGATGCGGTGCTGAAGCCGGCGCTCCGGAAGGCAGGTGAGGCTGCGGGGGGCGGACTTAGCGCTGGGGGAGGTCACACGCGGCTTTAGCACAGCTTTACCCCGGTCCCAGGCCCGCCCGCCTGCCTGCCTGCCTCTGCTCCTGCTTCGGGCGGTGGCGAATGCTTTCGTCGTTTTGGCGGGGCGTCTAAGCCCTCAGCCCTATGCGCCCCCCTTTGGGAGTAAAGCTCCCCTCGCCCTCTTTTGCACTTAGGGGTTTTATTCCGACGGAGACGTGCCTGCATGGATGGAAGGGCTCTTTGGAGAGACGCTTCTCTTCCATTCCGAATTAAAACCTTTCTCCTCCCTTAATGTCGTCACTCAAAATTCGAAGTTAGTCATCGCTCCCACAGCCGCCAGGCTTGGATGTGTTGCTCCGGAACCGTCGCTGCGGAGCAAGTTAACGCGGTTATAACATAAGCCACTTTACTGAAGCGTCGCGTTTAGGCGGTTTCGATGGCTTTAGGAGTCCAAAGGCCATTTTTGTAAGGGGTGCTTTAATTGGCTTAGATAGACACACGATCAGTTTCAAGTGGGCTCTTTAGCTGTCTGCCGTGCTTGCAACAGTCGCGGGTGGTGCATTCCAGATTGCATCGTTCTCACTGAGTCACTCGTGCAAACGCACAGACAGGCCCATCCCCACCCACATGTGCCTCCCTAAATACTAAGATTTGCATGAAGGCTTTTTTATGGGTTGAGGGATGGGTGGGAAGGAGGCGGCTGCATGCAAGAGCGTTCTAACCACTGGATCCAAGCAAGTGTTGGAATATAAAGCAGACTAGTTTCCTGCATTGAGGTGATAGTCTGGGTGATGGGCCATTAAGAGAACAAAGGAAAAAGGGCTCTGTGGGAGAGACCAAATACAGTGGTACCTCGAGTTACGAACTTAATTCGTTCCGGAGGACCGTTCTTAACCTCAAACTGTTCTTAACTAGAGGCGTGCTTTCGCTGTGCCGCTGGCACACAATTTCTGTTCTCATCCTGGGGCAGAGTTCTCAACTTGAGGTAACTCCTCCAGGTTAGCGGAGTTTGGAACCTGAGGCCTTTGTAACTCGAGGTACCACTGTAGGTAGAGCCTCTTCTTCAACTTAGAGATAATGAGGAGGACGAAAACCTGCATTTGAATTGGAGTTTTGGGGCTGTGATTTGAACTAGAGGGACAGCAGCAAGCTGCAGAGAGAGTCAGGGCACCATGTTTGATTCCTGCTTGAATCCAAGGCTGCCACTATGGGAGAAACAAGACCCTTTTGGGGTGCTAATGCTGTGAACCCCTCCATGATAGGCTCAGGTTGTGTATATCTGTAAATAAACCATATAGAGTGGTGCCTCGCAAGACGAAAAGAATCCGTTCTGTGATTCTCTTCATTAAGCGGTTTTTTCGTTTTGTGAAGCAAGCCCATTGAAGGATTAGCGCTATTAGCAGCTTATCTGCTGATCGGATCAGCTGATAAGCGGCTTAGCGGCTTAGAAAAAGGGGAGTGGGAAGGGAAAAAAACCAGCAGGAACTCGCAAGACATTGTCGTCTTGCGAAGCAAGCCCATAGGAAATTCGTTTTGCGAAGCACCTCCAAAACGGAAAACTCGTCTAGCGAGTTTTCCATCTTGCGAGGCGTTCGTCTTGCGGGGCACCACTGTACAGTATCATAGAGACACCACAGTCTCTGCTGTGCCTCATTTCCAAAAGGAAACATGAGCCCTGACCACGTGCCTGGAACCCCTGGAATCTCGCACTGCTTGAAGATTGGGCTGGTGTGCAACAGTACGTAGAAAAGATAGGGTTTACTCAATAATAATAATAATAATAATAATAATAATAATAATTTATTTATAACCCGCCCATCTGGCTGGGTTTCCCCAGCCACTCTGGGTGGCTTCCAACAAAACACTAAAATACAATAACCTATTAAACATTAAAAACTTCCCTAAACAGGGCTGCCTTTAGATGTCTTCTAAAAGCTTGGTAGTTATTTTTCTCTTTGACATCTGGTGGGAGGGCATTCCACAGGGTGGGTGCCACTACCAAGAAGGCCCTCTGCCTGGTTCCCTGTAACTTGGCTTCTCGCAGCAAGGGAACCGCCAGAAGGCCCTCGGCGCTGGACCTCAGTGTCTGGGCAGAACGGACACTGAGGTCCATTTATTGCACCAAACCTGTGGAATGCCATCTCAAGGGACACTAAACAGGCACTTTTGCTGCTAGCCTTCTATTGTGCAGTTAGAAAGCACCATTTCTTTTTTAAATGTATTTTTATTAAAGATTTTCTTGGTTTACAACTTTATCACCATTTCATACTTTTACAGAATGTCACTGGCTGCTTATTGTGGGATTTGTTGTCGAAAGATAGGAACTCTTGGTTCAGCCCAGAAGACTGACCAATCATGGAAAGACATCCGTAAGTGCAATTCTATGATTATTAGGTTAACGGAAAGATATTAATCATTATTTTTACTGATGAGTTGTTTCCAGATTGGCTGATCATCATTTTACGGGAAGATCTTGTTTAAAACAAATAGATGATACATTATCTACAGTCAGCTCTGTTTCAGTTGGGGTTTTCCAAAGAAAGAGGCTAGCCTTTATTTTACAGTATTTTTTGGCACTTGTGAAGAACTTTTTTATTTTCCATTTATTTTAATCTGAAGATCTTTTAGTACCTCTAGCTCTGTTGTATTAGGGTTTTGCTGCTTCTGGTTTTATTTATTTTAACTTACACTGTAGTTTTTCTGCTTTGACTTTTCATTTATAAGTTTTAGTTCCTGTTAATTAAATAAGAAATGTCAATGAGTGCAAGTAATATTTCATTGTCATTTCTACTTGCATTGGATATTTTTCATTGCGTATGCTACAGTGGTAGAGGATGGGAATCTTGCCTTTGATCAGGCATGTCTGTTGGTTCTACATCTGATAATTCGACTAGATGACCATCGTGATCCCTTCCGACTCTACAATTCTGAGATTCTCTTATCATAGTCTTCATCATGTTCTGCCTCCTACTAGCAGTTTTGTGACTTCTTTATAGGTCAACTGCAATCAGCTGATGAATCCTAATTCATAATTTGTGACTTGCTGAATAAAAAAGTATTTTTAAAATACAGAGCAGCTTAAATATTCTTTTCTAATGCAGAAACCTAATGCTAGTGATGGATAAGCTTGCATGTCTCTGAGATGCTGCTGAACCATAGCCATCTGGGGAAAAGGTGAACAATGCTGATTAGAGTCATCAGTAAAGTTAAGCACCTTAATACAACTTAATCCTCCAAGTATCCGACTGATGCTGTTTAAGTGAAAGTAGCTTCTGGTGGTGCATCCCTTTAATCATGATTAGTAATTTTAAACTTATCAGAATGATGATAGAAGGAGCATGTCTGTATAAAAAGCAATGAAGTTGCTTCTGCTAATGGAAACAAAAATGACTTTACCAGCCAGATCCTATGCATGTTTATGTGGAAGTAAGTCTCATTGAGTTCTTTGAGCTTTACAGTGGTGCCTCGCAAGACGATATTAATTCGTTCCGCAAGTCTCTTCGTCTTGCGAGTTTTTCGTCTTGCGATGCACGGTTTCCCATAGGAATGCATTGAAAATCAATTAATGCGTTCCTAGGAAAACCGCCTTCAGACCAGGTCCGGGGACAGTCTGTCCCCGGACCTCTTCTGAAGGCTGGGGGGGGGGGATAAGGGCTTTTCTTCCCACCCCCAGCATTTTAAAAAACCCCGGGACAGCGGAGGACTTCTCCGCTGTCCAGGGCGATTTAAAAGCCTCTGGGAAGGCAGGCAGGGGGGACAAAGACTTTTGCCCCCCGCCAGCCTTCAGAAGGTGTTCCCGCCCCTCGCCCCGCTTCGGAGCACCGTTCCGAAGCCGGGCGGTGGGGGAAGGTGTTCCCACCCCCCCGCCCCGCTTCGGAGCACCGTTCCGAAGCGGGGCGGTGGGGGAAGGTGTTCCCACCCACCCCCGCCCCGCTTCGGAGCACCGTTCCGAAGCCGGGCGGTGGGGGAAGGTGTTCCCACCCCCCCGCCCCGCTTCGGAGCACCGTTCCGAAGCGGGTCGGTGGGGGAAGGTGTTCCCACCCCCCCGCCCCGCTTCGGAGCACCGGGAGCGCTTGCCGCTGCCCCCGGACCTCTTTTGAAGCAAGGGGCGGCGGGGAGAAGCGATCTTCTCCCCGCAGCCCCAGGTCCGGGGACAGCGGGAAGCGCTTGCCGCTGCCCCCGGACCTCTTTTGAAGATCGCTTCTCCCCGCCGCCCCTTGTTTCAAAAGAGAAGACCCGCTGTCCCCGGGGCAAGCTTCGTTTTGCGAAGCAAGCCCATAGGGAAATTCGTCTTGCGAGGCAACTCAAAAATGAAAAAACCTTTCGTTTTGCGAGTTTTTTGTCTCGCGAGGCGTTCGTCTTGCGGGGTACCACTGTATTGCCAATCAAAGCTGCCAAAGATTGTAGGATTTGTACAAACCTCATTGTGACTTACCCTTCAGATAAATGTGTAAGATTGCAGCTTTATTTTTTAACTTTTTGTTTTATTTATTAAACATGAAGAAGCAAAATATGGTTACATACAGAATCATAACAGAACACAATCTAAGGCCAATTGTAAAACATAATCATGAGAGCTGCAGCTTTAACACTGTTCTTATATCTACATTAGGTTGGAGCCAGAGAAAGTTAGTTGCTCTTGGTTCATAACTTTTCACATTGACTTGGGGCCTAAGACTGCAGCCTAAATTAGCCGTACTTAACTCCACTTACCTGGGAGTTACCCCAAGTGAATTCAGTAGGACCTATTTCTGAGTAGACCTGGTTGGGATTGCACTGTAAGGCTCGATCCATCTTATTACTGTTTATGATGTGATGAATAACTCAATATTATAAAACCTGCTTTTTTGCATATACAGTGACACTTTTTTATTTTTATTTTACTTTTAAGGGAAAATTGCAAAATTAACTGGCTCACTTATTCTAGGGTAAGTTTGAATGTGCAAACATCCAAATAGTTAACATTGAATTAAAAATGAATGTAGATATATGTGTGTGTGTGTATCTGTATCTCCGGAAAATACAGTGGTACCTCTAAATACAAATTTAATTTGTTTCGGAGGTCCGTTCTTAACCTGAAACTGTTCTTAATTAGAGGCGTGCTTTCGCTAATGGGGCCTCTTGCTGCCACTGCGCCACCGGCACACAATTTCCGTTCTCATCCTGGGGCAAAGTTCTCAACTCAAGGTAGCTCTTCCAAGGTTAGCGGAGTTTGTAACCTGAAGCATTTGTAACCTGAAGCGTTTGTAACTCGATGTACCACTGTAATGTCAATAAACTTTTGTATTAATTTTTCATCTGTTTGCATGATGTTCACACACTTGTGGTATGGAAGTATGGTTGCGTCACAGGACCTCTAGTTTTTCTTCTTCCCCTCCAGTCCTTGACCCTCCAGAGCAAATTGCTGGGGTAGACTGGAGGGCTAGGAGGGGAGAGGAGAGGAACCCCACTGTGTGAGCAGATGCTTACTTGTGGCACATCAGATGTTCCCCAACATGTGAGAAACACTATGAATCTCAGCCTCATCTAAAAATATGTGTGAAATAGGCTTGGGCAACTTAGCAATGAAGGCCACTTCAGAAGTAAAATATGAGCAAATATACAATGCTGGAGATGTAGTTTTTTAAAGAGATAAATTATTGTCGATTATTGCATGTAATTCATTGTTTGGAAATTGTACCTTCTAATCTTAAAAGTGCGAAAAACAATTGATTTAGACTTCCTGTTGACTTTCCACTTTGCTTCTTAGCCATTAGCATTTTTTACCTTCCTAGGTTCAAAATGGAAATTAAAAAATTAATCAAACTTGCACTTTTAATGCTCATTTTAGGAGTAGGTCAGCTGTGTGTTGCTTACTCCAGTGAAAAGCATTGAACACTCACTGTGCAGTTGAGTGGCATGTGCAAAGTACTTCAACCTTGTGACTGTTCCTTTGCCTCCGTGTTTGGCAGCTGAATACTGTGAATCCTATTGCCAAAGGAACTTACGTTACTGCTTCAATCAAAGTTTTCTCAGACTTGGGAATAAGCAGGGGGAAGTGGTGGGTTTGGTGGTAGTTTGCCCTCTTTTGTACTGCTCCAGACTTCATTGCTGACAACAGATATCTTGTCTTCTATATTTTAAAATTTGTGTTGGAGATGATCCATCTAAAGTTCCCAGACTGCTGTAAAAGAACTGCTAGGATGTCACAAGATGAATCTGCCTGCTGCACATCTGCATGGTTCACTGGTCAGGCCTTTCCTAATCATGATCTGAGTTACTGTATTTGAATGTCACAGGGACACTTGTTTAAGAAACCAAATTAACTTTGCTAAAGCTGGGCACAACAGGGAGAGGTGAGGAGGGAGTGAATGGGCAACAGCTTCTTCCTGGGCTGATAAACCATGGTTTATTGGACCAGATCTGTATGCCTGAACCAGCCCATCATGTTCAAAATTCAGAGAACCATACATACACATGCTTCCAATTTGCATCTTAAGAAAAGTCATTTTTGAATTTTTGTATTAATACTTAAATGATATCTTTCTTTTTAAAGTGGTTGCATCTTTGCTATATATGAAGTTCTGGCTTTAAGGAAGTTGTTCTCTTTTGATACCCAAGTGGTACAGCAAGAAAAACTGAAGTCCTACATTTATTTACAAACAGTTTCTTTAGATCCCAGTGAATATCAAGGTAAGAGACCATTGGGCTTTTATGTTATTCAAGAAATAATGTAGAGAACAAAGAGGGGGGAAATAACATGAATTCTATGTTTAATAAAGAGTACTGCAGTGCTGAGATTAGTAGCAAAATTTACTTCACAAGCACCAGGATTTTGCCTAGGTTGAAGAAATGCATCTTCTGACTGGAAGTTTTCTTAGTCTATGTGCAGAGCTCTTAAGAGTGCTGCTGATGTTACGAACATTCATTCCTAGAAGCCAGGGCAAGCAGCCAAGCCCCATTAATCCTCAGTTATACCTAGGAACCAGCCATTGCTTGGCCTGCAGCACTATACACCTGGTGCCATTGTACAGTTTTTCCTGGTTGGCAGGTTTTGTCATAATTGGAGCCCAAAGAAATATGTGTGTGGGAGGGAGAGTTTGTAATAGGACATTATCTCTATAAGAAATGCGCTTAATATGACAGCAGCCTTTATGTATTGTATGACCCTAACTAAATCTGCACTTTTGTTGTTTTTTAATAGGGATTACTTACCAAGTGAGAAAAGAACTTCACAGAGCAGCAAGGAAAATACTAGAAACAAATGCTAGAATTTTCCGAAGACCATTTGATGGTAGGTTTGATTAAATATACTATATATTAAGAGTGTTATTCCTAGGTTTAGCTATTTAACTATGCTCTTTGCCTCTGACAGTGTGAATTGAAATGCCCTGTCTAGTTCACAAGACAATCATGATGGTGAAGGCATAAAGCCCAGCCTCCTTACAGCC
Organism: Podarcis bocagei; assembly: GCF_964188305.1. Lineage (NCBI taxonomy): Eukaryota > Metazoa > Chordata > Lepidosauria > Squamata > Lacertidae > Podarcis > Podarcis bocagei. Next base: position 55,470,508 of record NC_138127.1, on the reverse strand, counting down.
TTGCCTGTTAGCTCTGCCTACATCATTCGCTCCAAACCCAGTTCCTTGCTTTCCTGTTCTGTAGACTGCTTATTGAGTGTTTTCAGTTCTGCCCTAGCTCAACTAGGTCTGCCTGCCTCTGAATAACTATATTTTAAGGTAACAGGTTTAGAGCTACATAATGGCAAAGCTGTGAACCAGAAAGGTCCCAGTTTCAGTCGCAGCTCTGGCATCAACTCACTAGGTGGTTTAATACACAGTGGCGTAGCGTGGGTTGTCAGCACCTGGGGCAAGGCAAGTAATTTGCGCCCCCTAACCCATGGATTTGCGCCCCCTAACCCCCAGATGTTGCGCCAGGTGCGGCCAACCCCCCTGCACCCCCCACGCTACGCCACTGCTCCCATCCTCTCATAGCTGGAGGTGCCGGCGACTCAACCTGGGGGCCTTTTGCAAGGAAAGCAGCGCTCTCCCATGCAGCCACGAACTGTAGTAGACCGGCTCTTTTGAGAAGCAAGGCAGCCTCGGCTGAGGGACGTGGCTGGTCTCTGCAGGGGAAGGAAAGGAAGAGACCGCGGGGTCTTTTTCTTCCAGGCATCCGTCCAAGAAGGAGCTTCTGCCTCTGGTTTAAACCTCGCTCACCAGAAGAGTTGCAGATCCAGCCGGGGCCGCGCGCGCTTTCCTGAGCGGGAAAGCAAATGCAGGGGAAAGTCTCCTGAGAGGCGCCCTCCCTGCTCTCAGAATGGCGGGATGATGAGAGGCGCCCTCTAAGGGACAAGAGACCCGGGAAATCCACCTCCCACTGAGGGGTGGGGGTGGGGGACTTAATTGGAAAGAGGATCGCAGCTTCCTCGAAGGGAGCCTTTGACCTTGAAGCTTGCTGCTGGCAGGGTGGCTTTTTGCGGTCGCCCCAATTTGGGGCGCAAATACCCGGCGGCTTCGCCCCCCAACCCCCGCGAAGATGCGGCTTGGGGGGCGCGCGAGCGTTTCCACCTGACTCTCTCCCTCGCCCCCTCCCCGGAGCGTTGCAGTGAGAAAGGGAGAGTCTCCCGCTCGGCTGCCGCTGTTTCTCTCCACGTGTCCGCCGCCACAGGCGGCGGCGGGCGGCCGTGCCTGTGCCAGCAAGTCTGGCGGCGGAATGGTGGCGAGGTGCTGCGGCTGCCGCCGGGCCCTGGAGGTGGTGCCTCCTGGCGCGCTCTGCCTGGGCGCGGCGCTCAGCGGGCTCTTCAGCTTCGGCTTCTTGGCCGTGGCCCTGGTGCTACAGCCTGCGCCCAAGGCTCTTCGGAGACTCCGGAGGCGGCGAGCACGCCCCCTCAGATGTTGCGCCCGGTGCGGCTGGCCCCCCTTGCACCCCCCACGCTACGCCACTGTTAATACAAGCCACTATATCACAGCAAGATGCAGATGATAATACTGACATGCTGAACAGGATTGTTGTACGGAATATTGCACTTAGAAAACTTTTAAGCACAGCTTATATGCAGAGCATAATTAATTACACAATAATGGTTTTATCAGTATACATCAAACATAAGTGTTTCTTCTGTCCTGCTGCACTTTCAGCTCATTTCTGTGCACTGTTTTTATTTTTATTGGTAAACTGCCTTGAGTCCCTGTCAGGGGGCCAAGGCACAGTTTAAATAAATATATAATAATTATACTATTGTAGAAATAATGATTCCATCTGTTGATAATATGCTTTAAAATGTCACTTCTGGAAGAAGTTATCTTCATTTTCTGCTGATAATGCAAAGTTTAATGAACAACTGCAATCATTTGATTTTTATTTTATTTTTTGAGTAAAGAACGCTTCAGTACTTTTGACGCAGATGAGCATGAGTGTGCCTTGTGGCTCCTTGTGAAAAGAAGCCAGTCAGAAGATAAAATGGTCCGATTACAAGCTGTGCAGGAATTAGCGTCCAATTGCTACTGGCATGGTAAGGTATTCTGTTATGAAAGCTAGTGTTTTAACTTGTGGCCCTTAAATCACAGTTATTACTGTGGAAAGAGCCCTCAGGCTAAGGGATAGGAATACAATCTAAGATAAAGTTCTCCTGTGAAGGAGATTTGTGCAGGAGAGCATCTCAGTATTTTGTTTTTTAAAATAGGGGCTTTTCTACATATTTAACTTGTACATATTTAACTTGCCCTTGCTGGCAAAAAATAAGTCAGAAACAGTAAATTCCATTTGGGTTTCTGCTGGTACAGTTCTACTGGTTTGCAGAAAGCCACTTTTTATTTGTAGGTATTGATATTCAACAGGGACGCGGGTGGCGCTGTGGGTAAAACCTCAGCGCCTAGGACTTGCCGATCGTCAGGTCGGCGGTTCGAATTCCCGCGGCAGGGTGCGCTCCCGTTGCTCGGTCCCAGCGCCTGCCAACCTAGCAGTTCGAAAGCACCCCTAAGTGCAAGTAGATAAATAGGTACCGCTTTATAGCGGGAAGGTAAACGGCGTTTCCGTGTGCTGTGCTGGCTCGCCAGAGCAGCTTTGTCACGCTGGCCACATGGCCCGGAAGTGTCTCTGGACAGCGCTGGCCCCCGGCCTCTTAAGTGAGATGGGCGCACAACCCTAGAGTCGGACACGACTGGCCTGTACAGGCAGGGGTACCTTTACCTTTACCTTAACTTGTACATATTTTGTAAATATTTAACTTGGGTTATGCTCACACTAGTGGGTGTACATTGGATAGATTTCCTATATACTGGAGAATCACTGCAGCATTTTCATATTTGGCATCCTGTTTAATCTCAGCCTTCAACATGGGATCAACTTCTGAATTATTTACCAGACCTATCATCCTTTATCCTTCTGTCTGCTGTTTATTTTATCAATCTTTATCTTGCTCTTGAAATCTTAAACAAACAAATATGGTTGTGCAACAATATGAACTACCTTGAGGCATTACCCAAATCCTACTTGGTTATGAAGCTCACGGTGACCTTGGGGCAGTCACTGCCTCTCAGCCTAACCAACTTGCAGCATTGTTTTGGGGATTAAATGGTGGTGGTGGTGGGGATAACCATATATACCACCTTGAGTTCCTTGGAGGAAAAGGTAGAATATAAATGCACTAAATAACTGTGATTTGTATTTTCATTTTTAAAAATATAAAAGAAGAGGAACATTTTTAGTTGTCTGCCATCTGCTTAGAAAAAAGCTAGCACTGAATATCCAGTTTTGACTTGGCACTACAGCCTACCCATTGAAGTCCAATGCTTTAAGGATTATATCAACGTTCATGTGAGGGCCTGGTGTATAAATTTATAAACTGACAAGCTAAGTTTAAAAAAACTAAATGTGGACACTAGGGTTTCAAATCAGTGCTGCAGCTATTCCCTACCACCACCCTGAAAAATTGATTATTATTTTTTTATCCTATATGTGTTCGACACCTTAGTGTATACAGTCCTTTCCAAACAGAAGGATGGAAAGTCTCTCCCTTTTCTGTTGCTCCATACATTGTGAATTACCATATGTCCTCACTTGCATTTATTAATTGCAAATTTGTATTGCTTGCTTACTTGCATGGACTTTACAAAACTTTATAAACAAAGGCAAATATTTCAAGTTTGTTTAAGTCCTAACTCTATTTGTTCTAATACAGATTATCAGTACCGGACAGCTGCCCAAGCAAGTGATCAGAGAACTACTATTGGTTTAGCTCGAAGTAAAGATGTTGACCTGCGGTTTTTCCTGCTACCCCATCTTTTACCAAAACAAAAAGATGTACGTATTATGAAATCCCAACTTCACCATTTTTCATAGAAGTATTTTGAAATCTAGTGTCTAGGAGTCGACCCATATAGCTGGTCTAACATAATAACTGATTTACATTTTCATCTATGTGGATTAACAATATTTTGATATCTTAAGAGTTGGTTTGACATTTCCTAAGTTAAGGAAGGTATCTTTCATTATCCAGTCCCTATGGCTGATGGTGACTTCAAGATCAGGGCTTAGATTTAAGGCGCAGAGTCATGGTGCAGCTTGGAATGAACAGAGAGAGAAGTGGAGATGAGATCAGGGATATGTCAGACCATGCCATCCCTGGGAGTGTAGAGGCAGGGACACAGAAATGAACTGGTCGGTAGGCAAACAGGGAGAAATTCAATGTATGACAAAGGAGGTTGCTCCGTTAGTACTAACATTGCTGCTTGCGTGATGGAACAATCTCCCCTCTTGTCCTCTGGTGTGCTGTTCTGGGGGGTTCTCCCCTCCCAAGCCAATTTGGGGGGCTTGAGAGGCGTGCAGGGGGAAGGGGAAGCTCAATTGTGCAGGCCTCAGTTAGTAGGAGCAGTCAGTTGAATCCAGCCCATAGCAGGAAAGGGAAAGATCGAAGGACAAAACACAGTGACATAAAAGATTAATTGGAATGAGTGCAGGAGGTGAGGAGTGGCAACTATTGGATGCTCAGACTGGGGTCTGCAAACTGTCCTGGAAACAGTTATACTTTGTAAGACTTAGGGCACAACTGAACTACATGACAGACTTCTCTTCCAGGCAGGCTGGGACGTGTCTCCCTAAACTAGCCTTGGCTTAGAGCTAGCAGTGAGCAGAAACATCTAGAGAAATCCTCATCCTTGTACCACATCTGGAAGTCAGTTCAAATTGCTGTTATTGTTAGGTGGCCCTTGCTGTTCATATTATGGAGGGCAAGATGAAACATATGGAAGCAGTTTCCAAGATATCTAAGACCTATGGCATCTAGGGCAGTAACTTCAGTAGCAGTTAGGCACTACATTTTTCTGATGTGAACTGGTCATTTCACACGGTTCAGTGTTTTTACATAATTTCCTGGTGCCTGCTGTTGTGGGAGATGTTAACAGGTGTTTTTGGTTTACATTACAGGCTTGTTATTCAGAAGATGAACTTCTGCTGTTGCTGGCAGCTTTACCTCAGACAGATCTTGACCCATGTGTACAATATTTTACATCACTGGCTTTAAGAGAAAGCAGCCAGACCATCGCTGCACGAAAGGTGTGTTCCTAACTCTAAATATTTTGACAAAAATGGAACAACGCATGCTTGAGTTACCAATGAAGGTGGAAGAGGCTTGACAGAACAATTTTATCCTGATATTTGTGTTTACCTAATCTGTCTACCAGTTAATGTGTGAAACCATTAAAAAACCACTCTGTCTGCCAGTAAGTTCTTAAATTTTATGTACCATTCTGTGCTAGCTCTTAATATGTTCTAGGAATGGAAATTCCTTGAATCCATCTCGTTGGGTGACTCCTGTCACACACAGTAACATTCTTAAGGAATTTTTCTTTTTGTCTTGAGAAACAAAGTCAGGATAACATAAAGGCTGGTGATTATTTTTTAAAGAAAAAAATAATCAAAAATTCATTTCCATGTTAAATAGTTTAATAGTTTGGGAGGTAATCTTAATAGCAGGAAAGCTCTGCAGTGCTGCTGGCCTGCCTGTTTTGCTATCTTGCTAGCTAGTCCTAGCTACCATAAACAGGAAGCATTAGCCAGTACATCTTATGGAGGCTGGAAGTTGGACCTCTCTTCCATTTGCCCCGTCAAGTTACCAAGATGGCCTAATCCTTAAATGCAAATTTTACAAACCTAGATGTAAGGAAAGCTTTTAATGTTGACTTCTCTTTTTTGAACTGAATTGAAATACATTCCTGAATATATATATTTTTTATTCCAGGGGGGCTTATGGTGTTTTGGTGGAAATGGGCTTCCTTATTGTGAAAGTCTCAGTACTGTTCCTTCAAAGGCTGTGGAACTCTTCTGCTTACAAGCCTTAGTGCATCATTCCAAGGTAATTCTGTAGCAACACCACCACCTTCTTAAGCCTCTGCAAATAAATGCCTGTTCCCTAGATACAATTTCTATAATGATTTCTATCTGGATGGAAGACAAAACATGTCACAAAATATTTGCCAGCTAAAGATAGTCATGATAGTACTTCCTGCCTAATTTCAGATTCCTAGTCATTGTGATGAAATTGAAGCAAGTGGGGGGCTTCAGCTGCTGCAAAAACTATACCAAATCCGCAAGGATTCCCCCAAAATACAGAGGAGCATCATTCACATAATTGGGAACATGGCACTTAATGAACAGCTTCATTCATCTATATTTCGTGCAGGTAATAGCAAAGCTTATGGTCTCTGAAAAATGGAGAATTAACGATGAAAGAAACGGGACCCTGTAGCGTTTTCTTTAAAATAGTAGCAGATGCTTTTTATTCTGTTGGGTTCAGTGGGGCTTGCCTCCAGGTAAGTGGGCAGAGGACTGTAGTCTGAGATAATGTGCCAAGTGGTCTGAGGTGAAAGGAATTCATTGCTGGATTATGAATGAACCTTAATGGAAGAACATAATTATGCATAAGTATAGCCTACTAATGTAGGCGACATGTTTCCTTCTATTATTTAACACTTTAAGCCTATTTTATACAGTCAGCCGATTATCCATTCTTATCTGTTGAATATCTGATGCATTCACATTCTGAGAACTGCATATTAAATGGATGTTTAGAAAAGGGTGGTGGTCCCTCCATGTGCCAATACTGCAGTGATTCCAGAAGTAGGGCAGTTCCCTACATTCTTATCAAATGTGGATATGAAATAATAAAATAAAATAAAAAGATTTAAGAACTGCAACTGGTAAGGCATTTTCATCAGTGGGCTGTGTCAGGTAGAAGGCTGCTTGTTCAAATGCTCCCCTGCAAGCAGACAAGTAGCATATTGGAGGAAGGCTAGGCTGGGCCATTTCCCCTGATATGCTAGTTCTAAAAGTGCAAGGAGAGCTTTTAAAATAGGGAAATATTTGAACAGGCAACCCCTCTGGCAGACTGCTCTTGTTGAGTCCAGAAAAATAAACTTTACTGTGTGATTTCCGTTGCACATATAGACTGACCACAATTAATCTTTGACATATTGAACTTTTTCTTATAAGAACACCTGCATTGCACCTTTAAATGATGAACTTGAGAAACAATATCCAGCAGAGCATCATAATTTTATCTTTTAGACACCAGGAATGTTATCACCGTGATGGAAACTTTCAAAGAACATACTGCAAAAATCACTGTGTGTGTTTTTGTGTGTGTTTCCTACTTTACAGTAGCAGCACTTGTTTCCCTTTTAAAATGTTTAATAAATGGATTGCCCTTTTGGTCAGTGACAGGTGATGATACATATGCTTGCTTGATTCAATCCTAGGTTGGGTTTCTGTACTTGCTCATATGATGAAGTCTCCACGTGTCATGGAATCCTCCCATGCAGCAAGAGCCTTGGCCAACCTAGACAGGGAAACGGTGCAGGAGAAGTATCCAGAAGGAGTATATCTTTTGCACCCACAATATCGAACCAAGTAAGGAGAGAGCTTCTATATACTGCCTCCTCCCTCCACTACTGCCACTTCATTACTCGCAATAAGCCTCTCCATTCTAAAGTTCACCCGTTTCTCTGTGGATAGATTCCTCGCAGGGCCAGATCATAAATGCTTGCTCCTTACATGATGGCTTGTAGGTGAACATTGGCATGTATGAAAGGTACCTAAGAGAAATTGTCTCCGGAGAACTTTGCTGTGCAGCTATTCCATTTGACCCTACCTCATGTACCCTTTCAACAGGCATGCACATGTACAACACTGCTTTGGAAAGGCTTAGGAAAAAATATGTCTGCCTTTATGACTACCTTGTACCCAGGGCCAGCCCACCTGTGAGGCAAGATGAGGAAACCGCCTCAGATGGCAGGATCCACAGGAGCATCACATCCAGCCTCCAAAGAATGCCTTGCCTACGGCTGCTTCTGTGGTGGCAGTAACAGTTGCAGTGCACTCCTTGGAAGCCAGACCTGCCTCTTCAAGGCTGCCTCTACAGTGGCCTCTTGACAAATAGGAAGAGCTGCTGGTCTCCTCCCACCCTTGTTCCCAATGTATATATTTGTTTCCCACTTGTTCCTGTTGTAGATCTTCACTCATCCTTCTTTCCAGATGGATCAGCACCATTTTATGGTTCACCTCCGGTGCAAAAATGTCTTGGGCCAACCCTGCCCGTACCATTTATTCCTCATAGCTTCTCTGATGGTGGACAGTACTTAGTGGTGGATAGAGTGAGAAAGAACTCTAAACATATTAGTGTGAGTGCATATCCTATGCACTTACTTGGTATCATATACAGTGGTGCCTCGCAAGACGAAATTAATCCGTTCCAAGAGTCTCTTCGTCTAGCGGTTTTTTCGTCTTGCGAAGCAACCCTATTAGCGGATTAGCGGCTATTAAAGGCTTAGCGGCTATTAAAGGCTTAGCGGCTTAGTGACTAAAAGGCTATTAGCGGCTTAGAAAAAGGGGGGGAAGCGAAAAAAAACGGAACACTTGCAATACGTTTTCGTCTTGCAAAGCAAGCCCATAGGGAAAATCGTCTTGCGAAGCAGCTCAAAAACGGAAAACCCTTTCGTCTAGCGGGTTTTCCGTCTTGCGAGGCATTCGTCTTGCGGGGCACCACTGTACTTGGAATCAAATCCCATTGAGTTCAGGGCAGATTTCCCCAGAGGAAGTGGATATAGGATTGCAGCCCAAATTGTTCTGTATTACCCCATCTTGGGACAGAAAATGTTCCCCCTAGTAGAATACATCCTGCAGTTGTTACAAAGTTCCTTTGTCTCATTGAAAAGAGAGGTGCTGCAATGCAATGGTTTAGTAGTAGACTCCAGTACAGAGAAACTTTAGGTATTCCTAAATTTCCTTAAACTCGGGAAGATTAGACACAGTCTTAACCATATATGTAAATCTCACTAAGATCAGGAGTTTGTCACCTTAGCTAACATTTTCTGGATTTGCCCTGCTGGTTCCAAGGACCAAGTGCTTGCTGTTTTGGGGAGCAGTGTAGAGCTATATAATCTGGTGCAGCTTTGGGAAGTGTAGGCTGTAGAGAAGCAAGTGACAGGGAGCCCAGAGGCTGAAAGAATGGCACAGAAGAAGACTTTTGAATAAAAAGGCAGAGGAGGGGAAAAAGTGAACCCAGAAGGGGTAAAGAAGCTTCACAACACTTAAAATCGGTCTGGGATTGTGTACTGTGGAGAGTGAGGGGTGAAGATAGGAGTAGTAGGGTGGCTAATCAAAATACCAGGTGGCTCAAAAGAAGTGTCTCCTAAGCCTAGAATCTGTAGGGCTCCGTCAATGTGTGTAGAAACTAGCTGACTGTACAAAGGTAAAATTCACATTTGCTACGCTGCTTTAGCATGTGGCCCTCAGAAGGTTGCCCAGAAAGGAATGCGGCCCTCCGACTGTAAAAGGTTACTCATCCCTGCTCTAGATTATAATGGGAGAATTCTTCTATTATGGCCTTTTCTATTGCTACAGCATTGCAACTGTGTCAACCATAAGGCCCCACTGAGGGCCCCAAAATACATTTTGCTTCTGCCCATTTTACCTTCAGAACAGCTCTGTGAGGTAGGTTAGGTTAAGAGCGAGTGACTGTAAGCTTCATGACTGTGTGGAGATTTGAACCGCTGTCTCCCAGCTGTTAGTCCAAAACTCTAACCAGTTCATGTGATTTGGTAGCAGTTCTTTGGATGTCGGCTTCTAGTAATGCATACTCCCTTTTGCAACTTCTTATTTCCACTACCAGTGAGCCCATTAAAGCTGATGTCCTTTTCGTTCATGGTCTTTTGGGAGCAGCATTTAAAACATGGCGGCAACAGGACATAGAGCAGCCTGCTGCTGAGAAGGAAGTGGATACGGAAGACGATTATACAGAGTGTTGGCCAAAGGTATGGGCAGTGCTATTTTTCTATGTAAAGAAGTGGCAGAACTCACCATGAAAGCTTCCCTTGTTCTCCTATAATGGCAGTGGCGCCCACCTGAGAGGTGCCCATGCAAAGATTTAGCGGCACATATAACTAACCAACCATCCAGAATGACAACAGTGCTGTGGCCTGGAGTGAAAATGCCTACACAGGTTTTTTTTTGGGGGGGGGGTGTACTTTGGTGGGGATACCTTGTATGCTAACACTGAATTAAAGTTTTTTAAAAGAAAAATGAGTTCAGATTATAAGACGTCTAGCAAGCTACTTCAAAAAGAAGCTTCAGTTTCAAAACAACATGCTCTATAACCATACTTTAGTTTTCCAATTCACTGTCTGTCTTGAAAAAAGATGACTAGTTTTGATTTCAGTGCCTGAAACCCAATAACTTTTGTGAATCCAATATTCTGTCTTGTTTTCCTGTATTCTCAATGTAGACATGGTTGGCATCTGACTGCCCGTCACTTAGAATTATATCTGTGGAGTATGATACACATCTGAGTGACTGGAGAGCAAAATGTCCCGTGGACAGCTACAGGTAAAAAATGGAGGGCACACAAATGGGGTGGGAAGTAGAAACTGTGTGATTATACCGAGGCAGACATGACGATTTCCATTTCTGCTTTGTAAAGCATCTTGTATTGTTTAGAAACTAACGATGGTGACAGTTTTAAGCAGCCTAAATCCACATTTGCATCTGAGCAGAACAATTGATCGTGTTTTGTAAGCTCCAGTTTCGCAGAATTGGCTGGGCCATCCTTTGGCACGTATGAAGCTGCCTTATACCCAGTCATATCGCTGGTCCATTTTGCTTGGGGTTCTCTATTCCAGGGATCAGCAACTCTGTAATGGCTTGCAACAGAGTTCCCAGCTTGCTCCCTGAGATAGTTTTTTAAACCAGAAATGCCAAGGGTCTGAGCCTGAGTCCTTCTGTATGCACAGTCTGTCCTCTGTCACTGAGCTGTGCCCCCTCCCTCAAGTGCCACAGGAGGCACAGTTACTCTAAACCCAGTTTTGATTGTCCTTGACGGTTTTAAAACACCAGCTATGGCAACATCTGTAAAAAAAAGATAAATTCTAATCATAACTGCATGCACAGCAAATCCCGTGACCTTAAGACTAAGGTGAACTGTCGGTATAAATTCACAAGCAGTTCTGGAAAGTTTGCATTGCTATTTATAAGCATGCCAGCTTTTAAGGAATGAATCTGTAATGCTGCCAAGGACCCTTGAGACGACATCTAAGGACCCTGCTGAATTCTAGAATTTAGTGTGCTCTTCTGCTTTGGAACAAGTCCCCATAGATTTCTTGAAGTTTTAACTAAAAAGGCCTAATTGAATATTTGGGTCAACTCTGGCTGCAATCCTGCACACAGCTAGGCTGCATAAATCCCATAGACCTCAGTGGGATTTAAACAGCCTGAGCTGTGTGCAGAATTGCACCCAAAATCTCTTTAGCATCCATGCTGATTGGAAAGGGGCATTAAGTAGCTGCTTGCAGTCAGCATGCACAACCTAACTGGAATGCATTGAATCTATTTTTGCTTTTTAATAACTGCAGTGGTTTTGAAACATACTATTCTCAGTAAACCTTTTCCACACCAGCTATCTGTGCATCTGCCAAAGGACCCCGATGTACTGCAGAACATCCTGAGGCATGTTCTAGGGCACCCATGAAAACCAGGTGGGACCTGGCCAGACCTTTTGGGTCTCAGTATTGCCCTGCTTGGCCTAGAAAACACCCAACCCTCTCCCATGACTGTAGGTGGTGCAGAAGTTGTTTCTCAGTAAAGCTTGCTCACCAGTACTGACCTGATTGAGGAGCCCTTGCAAGCTTCCTTGGCTGTCCAGTGTTTCCCAGAACAGGGTTTAAAAGCCACTGCCTTTGCATCTGCTACTTGGTTCTCTCTCCTTGATTTGCAGGGAGTCTCTTTCCTACAAGAGCACTGAGCTTCTCAAGAAACTGCGAGCTGCTGGTGTTGGAGATAGACCTCTTGTATGGCTGTCACACAGCATGGGAGGCAAGTCCATTGAATCCTTATTTAATTTTTTCTTTAAATTACACTGTTCTGCAATTTCATGTATTTCAACCATGTTAACTAGGGGTACTTGAGGAATTTGACCTTTGTGAACTGACCTGATCCACATCACCCTAAACTATGTTATAATTATGCTTCAGATTTCACATTTTCCCCAATTTTGCAATGTTCTTTTAAAAATGTGCATTTTTAAGATAAAGCATATTTAGAAATGCGTGATAAAATATATATAGGAGTCCATGTTCTGTGAGAAATTACTTTCAAAAATAGGTATTTAAATACCTATTCATAGATAGATACTTTACAAAGATGGCATGAACCAGAAATAGGCTGACATGTCCATCCATAATGTTAACTTGGTGTAAAAAGATTGCTTCTATTGGAGGACCATGAAAGACTATATATGTTTCGCAAGAACTGCCACAGGACGTGGTATCATGAACTGGAGGGCCAACAGCAATTTTCCTGAAATACATGTGGTTGGTGCTCAGACAGTGGAGGCTTTTTCCTGTGCCATTCGTCAAATTTCAGTTTTGGACCCAATTGTCTCATCTGTAAAAATGGATAACTAGGTTGGCAGGCCTAGTTCCATGGGTTTTAGGGTGGGGGGTGGGTTGTGGGCAGAATGGCATAGTGGTCTCCCAGCACTGACCACTCCCTTACTTGGGGCTCTGGTGGGGCTGCTGCAGCTGCCGGCCTTCTATTTCACCCTCATGCTTGTGAGTGGGGTAACCTAGTAACAGTGATGTTATGGGTAGGATTCAAGCACTCACTGGGTACTGATCGGGACTCAGAATCCATTTAGCTCTCAGTCCATTATATCATTGCCACTGGGTGTGCCTGCTTGTAAAAGGGAGACTAGTCGTGTCTCCCTCAGAGAGCCAAAATGGCAGCTAGCGGGGACCCCAGATGAGGAATTGATCTGCTGAGCCCTGCTAGGATGGATATGCTCCCAATATGCCATGTGCTGACATCATGTCTCTGCATTGGCATACAATCATTTGAATATACATCTACCTTGACATTACCTGCCAATAGTTACTTTAGCTCACCATTTTGCCTGTCAACTGCAATCTCTTTGTAAAAGACCTGTGGGTATATGGCGGTATACAAATTTAATTAATAATAATAATATGTGTGCTTTCCTACGTGTGGCGACTGTTGTCAGTGTAATAATGCTGGCTGATTGGTCATGGGGTCCTGGGTTGGCTGTGGTATCCTCACATGGGATGTGCCATAGGCTGCACCTTTGCAGTGGCTGCACCTTGTCTTTAACCTTTATTTGAAGAGATTGTTCTGGCGACGATCAAGTCATCAACATGTAGAAAGTTTAAATAGGCAATAAGACCACATGTTGTTAATTTTCACAAAACCATTCTTCAGATTTTGAGTGATACCCAGCTTCCAGTTAGTGCAAAAAAAATAATAAAAACAGGGCATATATACAGTTACGGTCCATAAAAACCAACAAGAAGTTCTTAAATTCTCTGCTGCTCTACAGGGTGATTGGTTAGGGGCTGCATAGAATATATTTGGGTTTTTTATCAGTGTTGTTCAAGAATTCACTTTTCCCAGTAGTAGAATAATATAGTAGCTTATTTTTTAAACAATATAAGCTCTTTAAGTCAATTTACTTTCTTATTCAATCCCTTGATAGTTACCTCATACTTTCTCCAGGATATTCTCCAGTAGTGGGATCTCAACTATTTTCCTTGCAGAGATTCTGAGGAAACTAAATTAGGGAATTGAAAACTGCATGTTAAGTGTAGGGATTTATTCAGATCTGTTTTAATTGAATGTTACATTGATGGAAATGCAAAAAAGCAGTGGTTTTTAGCTATACACATCTTTTCTCTGACATAATGAGTATACCAGGATGATAGTTATGGTTGGCTAACAAACCTTTGAGGTAAAAGTAAAACTTCACTAAAAAGGAGCAAGTGCCCCCCCCCCCATTTTTATTTGAAAATAGGAAGAAGAGGGTTTTTAAAAAAATAAATAAAACACGGCAACAAAAAACCATTGCTAGCTGGCATTAACAATAATAAGATTACATTGCTCTTATTTAAGTATATTACCATATCTCCCTAACTGGCATAATGTATTAGTGCTTTTCTGCATTTTCATCTTCAAGGAGCACATCTAACAGATGAAGGAGAAATAGGATAGGATGTTTTGTACATTAATTTAAGCATCATTCTTGCATTGGTCTTACTTTATAAATATATTTTCTTGTCAGGTCTCCTAGTCAAGAAGATGCTTCTGGATGCTTCCAAGGACTCTGATATGGATTCCATTGTAAACAACACCCAGGGAATTGTGTTTTATAGCGTTCCTCATCACGGCTCCAGGTTGGCTGAATACTCAAAAACTGTTAGATTTCTGCTTTTCCCCTCTGTGGGCGTTAAGGAACTCAGCAAAGGTATGCTTTGGTTGCAGTAATTTAATATTTGGCGTGTTTGCATGCTCACAAACCATTTGCATTGTTTTTACCTCGCTCAGGAATGTATTTATTTGTGGTGCTTATTCCCCGCATTTCCTCAGTTGAGCTCAAAGCAGCTAACAATAAATTAAAACCATATAGACAACTATAAAGTAACAATAAAAGTAAAACTTCGGTGAAAGGACAACTGCTCAAGGCCCCGAAGCCTTCTTGAAGAAAGTTCAGTGGAAAGAGTTCACAACACATAGAGAATATGGATATTGCAAATCTGACTGAAAAGTGAAAGGGAACTGTACAGTGATCTGTAAATGGCACGCTGGCTAAGACTGTGTTGCTTGCATGTGCCATGCTAATACTAATCCCTCAGAAGCAGGGCTTGACAGCAGATGTTCCTGTCTGAACTCAAATCTAGTTATTCCAAGTGCACCTTTCATAGGAAAATGCTGCATGCAAACACAATCAGAAATATGCATTTAATTTTCTTTCTTGTTCCCCTAGATTCTCCTGACCTTAAAGTACTGAACGATGACTTTCTCTCATTTGCCAAGGATAAGAAACTTCCTGTATTGAGTTTTGCAGAAACAATGCCAACGCGAGTCAGCAGAGTTCTGAGCTTGCATGTAGTACCAGTGGAATCTGCAGGTCTGATATTCTCAGCATTCCCTTTTTAAAAACGTATTGATCTGGCAAGATACAGCCATGCGAGTTCTGTGATAGAAACATCCAGAAATGGATGCAGATAGAAAAAGTGGTATAAAAAACCCAGTGTTGCAGATAAATTAATGATTGACCTCTTTCTGGTATAAGACTGGATCAGCCACCCTCAGAAACCCTTCTCCCAACTTCTTCCTCTCTTGCTCATTACACATTGCTTGCAGTTAAAGTGCTGTGGGCATAAATTTATATGAACACTTTCAGTAGCACAGTAAAAAGGTTGGAGCCCACAGTTTCCATGCATTGTGTATTAAAAGTTAAGTACAGTCGTACCTTGGATCCCGAATGCCTTGCAAGTCAAACGTTTTGGCTCCCCAATGCTGCAAACCCGGAAGTGAGTGTTCCAGTTTGCAAATGTTCTTTGGAACCCGAACATCCAGTTGGGCTTCCGCGGCTTCTGATTGGCTGCAGGAGCTTCCTGAAGCCAATTGGAAGCTGCGACTTGATTTCCGAACGTTTTGGAAGTCAAATGGACTTTCGGAACTGATTCCGTTCAACTTCCGAGGTATCGCTGTACTTAATTAATTAATTTAACTGTAATTAAATTACAGGAGCCATCCGTAATAGGAATAGAGGTATCAGTGGCTGCTATTGATGATAGTTAATGTGTTGTTTCCGGTATCTCAGGCAGTAAGTTTCAGAATATCAGTTGCTAGGGAGCGCAAGTGGGGAGAATTTTACTGTGCTCATGGGCTGAGGTGTATTGCAGAGTTTTGGTGCAGGGTAGGGATGTGGCTAAGTTTTAAAAGGTTGAATCTTTGCAACTGGAAAACTCCCCCTACCGCAACAGCTAAAACAGAAATGACAAGAGAAACCCCCAAGACTATATGAAGCTGTCAGATTTGCATATTTTTTTTGGTACAGAAAGTATTGGATTAAAGTTTAGAGATCTTTCCTATTCTAATTAATTCAAGAGGGTTCTGCTCTGTGTGATCCAAGCTGGTGCAAGCTGGAAGTTTCTAGCTAACAAGCAAGTTTCTATTCTGCCTGGAAACAGGCAGGAGGTTCCTGATGTTTGGGTTATTCCTTCAGAGAAGCTGAACAGTTGGTTTAAACTGGTTCTATTATCTCTTTACGTCAAGGCCTATAATAATAGGCCAGAAGGAGCCTGAGTTTCACTTTCTGTCTCTCTTTCCTTCTAGTGTGGTATTCTGTATATAGTATGCTAAGTGTTAAGATCTTAGTCTTACTGTAAGTTTAAGTTAAGTCTGCTGCAACTGGATTTCTTATGGAGTGTGCCGTTCCTGAAGATGTATGAATTTGTGACCGACATGCTCATTTGCCTTCAGTAGTAAACTCTGCTGGATGAAATTGCCTCTGGTCTATTGTTGGGAATCCTGCAACATGTTTGTGCTTAACTCTGCTAACTGTACATTGGGGTCTGCTCTGGATCAATATGAGCAGAGTCAATGACAGAAGCTTGCTCACAATACCTTCTGTGCCTAACGCATGGATTACTGTGACTAACACACATTTTAAGGTGCTCTTCCTGCCCCAGGGCTTTTATTCTTTTAATGGAAGACCTAACTTACAAACCTGCACCATTTAAAACCTGGTTCCAAGGTAAATTATTTGCTCCCTCAAAATTTTTGCTTAGCTATGATCCATAGATAATTGTTGGCACACACGATAGAAGCATGACTGGTTGTCCCCACCTAGCAAATGGGAAAGTGTGTCTCCACCAGTATCACAAGATGGGTGCTGCTGTGTATCATTTGTGTCTTTTCCTTGACATTTGTTGGTGATGACTTTTGTTTTTCGTTTTTTCCCAGATTTAGGCATAGGAGAACTCATTCCTGTAGATGTCAGCCACTTGAATATTTGCAAACCGAAGAACAAGGACTCTTTCCTCTACCAATGCACACTAAAGTTTATTCGAGATTCTTTAGAAAGAAAGGTGGGAAACTGAGGAACTGCGCACCAGAGCTTTGCTTCTTTGATGTAATTCCTAACACATTCTTGGACTGAAACAGGGGCAGAATTGACAGGTACAGCACAATGGTTTTTTTTGCTGTCAATTGCTTTTTAACTACTCCTCTAACTGCTGACCTTGGCGTGTATCTAGGATATGAAAGTGCGTAGATGCACTTCCGTACATCTCACAGAGAAAATCCATGGTTCCCTTTGCCTTTATCGCTGTATACTTTACCTGGTGGAAGCATACGGGAAAAGTCCTGTTTGCTACTTGAGTTGGAAGCACTTCTTGCCTGAGCTTGTAATGGGTTCTTTACAGTCCAGTAGGAAATACATGAAATGGCCTTTTTACCCGAAAGTGACCCTTCTTCCCTTGAAAGAGATGACCCTGCTTGCTGCTGCCTGTTAGAGCCCTGCTGTGCAGACCCAGGCTGCATTTTTCATAGATTTGTTTTAGCCAGACCCATGTACTTGCTGGTTTGGGGTTGAGCACATGCTGAAACGTAATGTGTGGGTGTACTGTGAGGAGTAAATGGGCTGACATAGTACACCGTAAGGACACGTGATTACCCATCAGCAACAGAAATGCCAGTTTTATGGTACGATTTCTTATTAGACAAATTGGTGTGATAAAGAAAGACCTAGTGCTGTCTGTAAATAATAGAGAAAAAATGTATAGTGACATCTAAACCTGCAAAGCAAGACTGTGCCCTTTGCATCTGCTTGCCAAGGAGAAGCAAGAATATCCCTCAGAGTGTAGATTTTCTACTGCATTTGTTTTGGAAGCAGGGGAAACACTTCAGTTGCTGCAATCCTGTGTTCGCTTATTTCAGAGAAAGCCCTCTTGAGCTCAGTGGAACTAACTTCCAATGAAGCATACATCAGAATTTCTTTTAAGGACTAGTTCATTTTATTATTCCCATTGCAATGGCCTTTTCTCTAGTCATGTTAAATCAGAGTGTTGTGGGAAGGAACCAAACTTTTAAATCATTGCTTTCTCCTGCATGAAAGGCTGAATTAATGCAGATAGCTTTCTAAACCTTCACTGTCATTGTGGTAGCATAGAATGTGTTTGCCACATGCATTCTAAAACTCAATGGACACAAACTTAAGGCACACATCATCTGAACAGCTCAGCCAATTCTATACTGTAATATTCAGAATGCAAAGCACTGCAAAAGGGAAGAATTCTTCCCTTTGAATAAATGCCTTTTAAGTATTTCAGACACAGTTATTTAACAGTTCTTCCAGTCTAAGAACTGATGTTTTGATCAACTCTCAGTGGCCCAATTCAGACATGCCAAACCATGGTTTGATAGCACTACACAATATAGAAATTTCTAGTGTGGAGTTGTGTTGTTCTGTAGTCCATCTGCTTAGCATTTCCATGTTAGCTGCTCTGGAGGTGAAGTAAAAGCCATTATTATGAATGGTCTAACCAGAAAGATGCCAAACCATAATTAGCACAAACCCACTTTATTGATTTGCCTGCTCCTATAACAAACTGTGGTTTGAACATGGTGGCAAACCTTATCTAAGCTTCCTTAAACATGGTTTGGTTGATATCTGAATAGAGCCATTTTGTATGTATCAAAAAAATCTTCCTACAAGGCAGAATGGGGGAGCTCTGTATTAGAAACAAGCTACTGGAGTATTGCCTTGCACAGAAAATGTTTTATCTATAATGTTGGAGCTGTTTGAAGCAGGCCATGTTCCCCTTCTCCCCTTAAATTAATCACATGTGGTTTATACTGTAAATATAATTCGTGTGGTATCTGTGTTTGGGCATTTTCAAATAAAACCAAAACAATTTTAATGTTTGGAGATGTTAAACTTTTAAAGCTGCTTAAAAGTTAATGTATTTTATATTAAGCAATTACATGCAATTGTAACATAATACACCAAAGCAAACATGGGAAACTTATGAACCTCTCATCATTCCTAATCCTGCCTGAATCCAAATTGCCTGTAGGATTGCAGGTTCCTCACTCTTAGCTTAAAGGTAAAGAGTATAAAACACAGCTGCACTCTTAACTCTCACAAAACTCTCAACCAAGCCTCGCTAACCACTTGACGGTGCATGGTGTCATTTCATTTTGGAAACTAAGTAGGTCAGAGCCTGACCAAGTGCAGACCAAAGGAGGCTGCCTGGAAAGGCTCATGTCTGCCACTGGGCTTGAGAGTTCAAGCTGCCATAGCAGAGACTGCCAAACATCCATCCACCTCTACCCCAAGAATCAGCTTAAAGTGTTTACTGAGCACAGTGAAGCTGGCTGTTGGGGTCGCCAACTTCTAGCCCTGCTCCCGTGCCTTTAATAGCCTATAAAATTCATAAATTAGTTAGCTAAAACTTCTGTCAAACAGTCTTTAAGAACAAGACTCTAAGGGTCATCTACTCCAGCCCTCTGCAATGCAGGAATCTCAACTAAAGCATCCAAGACAGATGGCCCTCCAACCTCTGCTTAAAAACCTCCAAGGAAGGAGAGTCTACCATCTTCGGCCGGAGTCCATTCCACTGCCAAACAGCCCTTGCCATCAGAAAGCTCTTCCTGATGTTTAGTTGGAATCTTCTTGCTTGTAACTTGAAGCCATTGGTTCGGGTCCTAGCCTCTGAAGCAAAATTCGCATATAACTTGGTGCTGCTTTTTAAGACACACACACAAATCAACCATCTATCAGTAGCATAGCATATGAGCTAAGAAGAGCACATGAATTTTTGCTGTAGTCATTTCCACGAAGATGAATGTACAGTGGTTGTGGTGTATAACAATAATTTGTGCTAGTCAACCAAATGCTGACTTCTTCCTGTCACATGAGCCAGTAGCTTACAGATCTCGGGGGGGGGGGATTTGTTCTCCATTCCCTTACCCTCCAGCCTTTGGTTAAGCTAGCAGAGAGGCCCCTCTGCCCCATGGGCCTAATTGAATTCACCAGGCTTCTGAATTTAGTCTGTGAGACCATTTGGGGCAATCCATGGCCACCCATCAGTCATATGACAGATTTCTGCACCTATCTCTATTAGCGTTAAGTGCTCAGATCAGAGATAAGGGATTTCCTCACATGACAGCACTAAGATGGGAGACGAACCTCTCCTTGCTACTTAATAGTAAAAAGCATCAGTAGAGGCTTATCTCCAGTCTTAGTGCTGTGGGACCAGTAAGCTTAACCATTCAGCTCACATCTTGTTATGTGGGATCGAGTGTTTTCTTTCCATGTGCTCTGCAGGGCAGGAAGGGAGCGCTGTGCTGTGGCATCCTTTTTGAAAGATGAGTGGCTGAAGAAATTTGGAGAGGAAAGGGGCAATAACTTGCCATGCTCTCTTCCTACTCTGTTTTGCAGTCCTGATAAAATGTTAAAACTAAGGCCTAGCTCACATGTGTATGTACATCATTTAATCTCTCATCACATGGTTGCTTAATGCTTGATGGCTGATAAGCTGTGAAAACTGTCACGTGGAACACCTTTTACACCAAATCTGTAGAAAGTGATTTGTTTATGATACTTCACTTTGACATGACGCAGGTGATGAGTGGACAAATAAACATGTGACCTTGTCCTAAACTGTATAATGGGTAACAAAACGCCTTGATGAGGAACAACCATGAAACCGAAATTCAGTCTTCCTCTCCTATGCCATGAATTATTGAAATATTGTGTCTCTTATCAGCTGTGAGAATGTATGTGGATTTATTTAGACACAGTTCTCTGTACGTGTTTCTAGAGTTGTATCCTTAAGCACAATTTTTAGTCTGGAAATCAAAGTTCTGATTTCCCATCAAAAAACATTTTAAAAACAGTCAAGCCACTTGACAGCTTTTTTATTATTATACCAATACTTGTTTTTTTTATTTGTATTTGTTCAGACTGAGCGGCGTGAACTGCAATTGATTGCACAGAGGACGCTACTGGCAAGATCTAAGTTTTAATGAGATAGCTCACCAGTGAGCCAGTTATAGGATATAGTGCCAAAGGCCAGATACTTCACTTCTTCAAGTAGTGTAATAAAAATAACTTTTATTTGCAATTTATAAATCGACTTAAATTGGTTTTCCTTCTAATGCTTTTATTATCATGCAAATGAGCTGCCACAAAGCTGTTAAATTATCTTTGTTGCAGAGAATATTGGCACTAACTTATAAACCATGCTCCTTTTTTAAATAGGCATTCATGTTTTATGTTGAAATGTCGCCATAAATATCCAGTGATAACTTTTTAATTTCTTCATTAAAGAGGAAGGGTGATGGGTTTCGTAACACGTTCCGCAGGAGTTAAGCTGAAGATTGTCAATTGTCCCCACCCACCTTTCATTTGTGTGGGACACTCAAAATAGTCTCTTGAAATCCTACCTTTTGCCAAGTGTCGAGAATGAAAAGGATAGGTGGAAAGTAGAAAAGGGGTTGGGAACTGGAGCTGGCTGGTGGGCTGGATCCTCGTCTCCCCTGCCTGCTGTGAGCCATATGTGGCAAGTAGGCATCACACATGACACCAGGCAGGTGGTGTGACTTGTGAACCAAATGGCATCGCCTGGCAAGCCTAATTGGGTCCAAGAGCAGGATGTTTCCCACCACTGCAGTAGCATTTCTGTTCTAAGTCCTGATCCAGAAATGTACCTGAACAGAAGTAGGCTGTGTGCATGGCTGCTTAACTGCCCAGTGCTTTGAGAATACTAGTTGTCCCTTTTGGTGAAATGGAGTGCTTAAGCCCATCAATGTTGTTTCTTATTATATAAAATATACTTTTACCTTCATGGCCTACTTGTGAGCTTCCCAGAGTCAGCTGGCTGACCACTGTTGGTGGTGAAAAGTTGCAGAAGATTCATAGGTCCAATTCACCAAGGACCTCTGTCATTTTATGCTGCAGTGAAGTGCACACTAAGCAGTGAGGTCTCTAACAGTTGCCAGTTTCTGTCTATACTGAGTAGCAAACCCACTTTGGGTCCACGCCTCATTTGGTGAGAGAATTGGCCTTGGTTGTACTGATAGATTATGTTTTTCGGGTGGGATAAGGAGTAGGACTCTGTTGATTCTGCTTTGATATGGTAGGTCATGTTATCCTCCTGGGCCATCTCCGTGAGTTGGGGGCAGTGGTTTATGGTGGTTACAACCCAAACCAGGCTTTTCCAAATAGTAGTATTGGGTGACTGTACCTCAGGCCTTCTCAAAATTCACCTGCAGGCTGTTAAAATCATTAGGAAATTTTGGACAAGGTGTCACCAGCTCCATTGTTCTGTAAATCAGCAGAGGCAATGCATGTATGGAAATAGTGTCTGGAGGCAATTGTGGATTGGATGAGGGCAATTGCAGCTGAATCCTGACAAAATGGAGACTCCATGGATAGGTGGTTCCAAAGTCTAGGAATTGGGTTGTGTACCAGTTCTGGATGAGATTACAATTCTTCAGAAGGAGCAGGTGTGTAGTTTGGGGGCCTAGAGGCCCACCTGACCTTGCTGTCTTAGAGCACCCATGGCCAACTTTGGTTGGGGCAGCAACTTCAGTACAAGGATGGCCTTGTTACAGTGGTCCATTGATTACTAACCTCACAGTTACTACTGCAATGCATTGCATGTGGGGCCATACTTGCACCTGGTTCAGAGGCTGCAACTTGTGCAAAATTTAGTTCTTAGGTTGCTTAGAAAGATCTGCACTGGGTGCCTAAGGCATGGTTTTGGGGTCTCTAAGCAACTTGGGGCCAGTTGTTAAGATCATCTGAGGAGAACCTGCTGGTTGTTCCATGCCTAGTGAAGTGTTACTTGGTGACAATGTGAAAGCAGGCATTTTGAGTGATAGCACCCACCCCATGGAATGCTCTCCCTTGGTTATTTCGTGGATACATTAATGACTAATATATGCCTCTTTAACATTTATAAGTTTGCCCCAGCTGTCTTGGACTCTTATTTTTGACCACTGCTCATTTTCATAATGTACGGTTGAGTTTTGTTTTTAATCTTATCTTTTCCCTAGCTTCTTGGAAACATTATTAAATGTTGTATTTTTATTCAGCAGTACAAACATTGATTAAATAATCAATGTTTAGTCATTATTGTGTATCTGATTCCCTCCTCCTTTTACCTTTCTGGGCTCTAATTTATTGAATCATCAAATGAAACATCTGGCCTTTCAGTTTTGAGGACAATATAATACAAAAACAAAATAAGCCAAGTTCAGTTTCATAAAAAAGAAATTTAATGATATTATTTACAGCCTCGATACAAAAAAGGATAGCCAAATACTTTACAGTTCCCCCCTCTTCTGATCTTTACTATTTCAAAACAAATTAAAATCATGAAGTATGCCACTCCATCAAAAGTGATTCCATCCTGTCACTAATAAATTACCAGTCTTAATCACCTGATTCTATAACTCCGTTGCACATGTTCCCATATTATTTAACAATTATCAATAAAATTATCCTCTGCCTTTTATGCTCACACTACATTACCTGTCTGTTCTCTACAATAGTTTCCTTGAGGCTGTATTATGCCAAGGTAACTTTCACTCTCAGGACTGTAGCTCCAAAGGGTGAGAGCTGGGGAACCTTGAGTACAGAAGTCTCTCTCATGTCTACCATTGATATTTCTACATATGCACATTTAGACTCGTCTTACCCTTTCCAGCCTTCACCAACCTGGTGCTCTCCAGAGGTTTTGGACACCAGCTCCTGCCAGCTGGAGCTGATGGAAGTTGTAATCTAAAACATCTATAGGACTTCAGGCTGGAGGAGACTGCCCTAGGCAATATATCGCCTTCCTGATCACTGGGAGCCTGTGACCCTCCAGTTGTTGGACTACAATTCTCGCTACTGGTGCTCAACCACAAGGTCCCCACCCCTGTACTATGAGAGGCACATGTGATTGGCTTCCCAGCCTCTACCCAAGCCAGAGATGAGACTGCAACCACATTGCTCAAGAATTATAAATTCTAGTGCTTTCATATAACTATAGCTTTAGTTTTCTCTGAGATACCATTTTCTATTTATTAGCTACTTTATCGCTTGGGACTCCTACATGGCAGTCCTTGAAACTACCAGCAGCACTACAGCTACAGCAGCCTTGGTTGACCATCTCCACATTATTCTGTTGTCATTAGGCACAATCTGCAGGTAATTTCCTCCCTTTTAGGCCTTGGTGGAAAAAACAATAGAGCGCTTACTGGCTTGAGCTCATTTGGTTTAAGCTTCCCAGACTCTGCAGATGTTAACAAGCATGAAAGGGAAGATGCAGAGGCAAACATACTGTGAGATCTTCAGCATGTTTATCCGGAATTATGTCCTACCCAGTTCACTAGGGCCTCTCCTAGGAAGTGTGTTCAGCTTTTCAAAGCAACTACCGCTGTGTGCCCAAACAGACACAAAATGCCTCTTTAGACATAATGCAGAAACCTCCATGCTATCCTTTTCACAGCAAGCGAGTACTATGGGATAGACAGCCTTGGTATGAAGTACAGAAAGCAAGAAAAGTGCAGATGAGAAGCAATTGTACCAAAAGGCATTATAGCATGCACATGGAAGAGAAGGTTGCCACTCACCGTACAAATTAAATCAGAATTCATTGGAGGCGACGTGGAGTGTGAAGTACCATAACGACTCATTTAACTCAGTCCTTCCTGTACCAAAGGCTCTGAGAATAAAGCAAATTGTTTCAGAAAAAATCTTGTCCTGTTATGATTTGTTTGCTTGTTGTAGAAAAAGCAAAGGGGGGGGGGGACCCATGCTCATAGTTTTAAACTGGTGTTGGGGTCCACACAGGCATTTTGGTTCGGCTTGGATGCAACCAGTACACTAGGACTTTCAGAGATGGTGCTGCTGTTGCCCTCTTCACCAAATGTAACCCAGTGGCTGAAATCACTTGCACTGGGGAGTTCCACATCTTTTGGAGCGTGTGTTGGGCTGATCGGCAGCGGTTGAGGGATTGACTGATAAGCAACGAAGTCAGTCTCCAGGTCTAAAAGACTGGTGCTCCCTCTAAGAAAGTTGTCGTCTGAAAGCTGCTGGTGTTGCTGCTGGAGGCACACGGGCGGAAGAACCTGCAGGCCGCTAATTAACTCTGAAGTCATGAACCTCGAAGGTTTGGAGTCGTCGTCTATCAGGCTGGTCATGGCTCCTGCTGCTGCAGGTAGAAAGGGCTCACTTGGAGAAAGTGGGATGGAATCAGACTGAGTGTGAGACGGATTGTTGTTATTGTTGGAATTAAATGTTAGCCCCTTGAGAAACAGGCTGTCACTGCTCTGGAGTACTTGCAGATGAAAATCGGGAGGGGCAGATTTCTTTCTCCTTGGTGGAACTCTTGGAGCATGGGTAGAATTCTGAGCAGGAAGACAATAGCTCTCCTCCAGAAGACGCAAGGCAGCTGGGTACCTTTCGCTGCTCCTTCTCCTCTCAAGGATTTTGCCCGGGGGGACTGTTCTTGGCTTAGGAACAGGGGCTGCTCTGGTAGGACTTGTAGCCTCAAGGCAAGACTCTGGCAGCGCAAAGGAGAAGTGACCAACAGATTGCTCAAACTGCTCTTCTGGAGAAGGAGGCTAAGAAAAGGATGTCATAATGTCAATCAGTTGCTATTCAACCAGCCCCATAGTGATTAAAAAAAGAGACAATCGCACATACCCACCCCCAAAGCAAAGCTGATGTATTCTTGACAGAGGTAAGATGGCCTCTAATTCTGTACATGCAGCATTCTAAAATCTTAATATATCCCTTCAAAAATGTGCTAAAAAGCTTCAACATTCCGGGGAAAGAATTATGTCCTTTCCATGGCTCTTATTCCTCCTGCTAATTATGAACTCTGTCTCAGAGTGCTAACAAGCTTTGAAGCCAAAATATGGCCATCAAGGAAGAGGAGGTGCCTGCATGCTCAGGTGAACTCTCAAGTTTACAGAAGTACAAAAATCTTTTCTTAAAAAAAAAAAAGAAAATCTGAAAGGGAAATCCCTCACCCCCTTAAAAAACAGACCA
This sequence comes from Podarcis bocagei, assembly GCF_964188305.1. NCBI lineage: Eukaryota > Metazoa > Chordata > Lepidosauria > Squamata > Lacertidae > Podarcis > Podarcis bocagei. The sequence continues at coordinate 55,444,712 of NC_138127.1, read as the reverse complement.
GTGAGGACTGTGCATGCTTAGTATCTAGTTGGAAAAGATAAATGGGCCGCGGTGGAGGGACAGAACACAGCTCAGTTGGCTGTGGAACATGAGTTAGAAACTGACCAGCAACATTGACTCTAATTTATTTAATTTATTTTAACAATGTGTAACCTACCCTTTATCCAAAAATGGCATTCAAGCTGTTAAAAATACTGCTTCTTTTTTTTGCCCCTCCCCTGCTGCTGTGGTGGTGCGGAAGTACAAAGGAGACAGGGCAAGAGAGCAGGGGCAGAGCTAGTTCCTCCAGCACCTGGAGCGGCGCACATGCTGTGCACCTGGGGGCAGGGTGGCAATGTCACCCCCCTCAGGGATGAAACCCGGGGCGAACTGCACCCCCTTTCCTCCAAGGAAAGAGAAAAGCCAGCTGAAAGAGAAGGCCAGAAAGCAAAAGGAGTAAGTAGGAGAGTGGAAAGTAGACAGGGCCATCTATTTCTCTCTCTGTTGACATTTACTTATTCTCCCTTTTTCTCCTTTCCCAAGAGAAATGGATACATAAATAAAAAAAGGGCAGAGGAACCCTCTCAGTGTCTGTCTAGGTGATTTCCTGGTTCACATAGAAAAGCTGTTTTTCATGTCTCCAGAACAGAAGTGAGAACTTCCCATAAAAACCCAATGGAGAAATCCAAGGTCATAATGTAGCTGGGATTGAGGAAGAGTGTGTCCTGGCTATTCATCTCACTCCCTATGTAACCCAAAGGTAGCAGTCTTCTTTCTCCTTGATGGTACTCTGGGGGCACAGTTTTGGAGATGAGGGGACTTTTGAAGGCCACATACCTATTAGCTCAGCTCAATGACAAGTTCAATTGCAAACTTCTACCGACTACATGTGCAACCCCCAAATTTGCCCTCTGAATATTGACTGAACCCTGCAGAAGCATCTAATGGAGACTTACACATCCTGGCTTCCCTCCCATCCTCTGCAGGGGTGCTGGTTTCTTAGCAGCGGGAACTTTTGGTGCTGGACGCTGAGGTATGAGCACTGGGGGTGGTTGCGGGCTGTGAAGTTGTGCAGACTTTGCAACACCAGGGAAGCTTTCAGATTTAGTGACAGTTCCTGAAATGGGTGCCAAGGCTTCCTCCGGAGTTACTGAAATACAGAATTGTAGAAATCTACTTATCCTACAAAGTTTTATTTGCCCAAATAGTCTTATTCGCATCAACAGATCAGTTTGAAAATGGAGCAGTATGTTCAAGTTGAAACAAAAATACAAGCAGTATTTTAATCCAAACTGACAGCTCCTCAGGTTTCACTACAGGAAATGAGAACAGCAGTGATTAACATTTTAAGATGGCGCCCAAAAGAGATGTTTCTTAGGCATGCTTATGTAGCTCTGAAAAGATAACAAAGAAACAGATATTATCAATGTTCTTAACTGAAATTTGTTCATGTTACCTCCTTTTGCTTGCATCAGGCATCTAATCGCTTCCTCTGCTTCCTGAGGGGTGGTGGTTTTGATCTGCTTGACATTATATGGCTTGCTAATTCCAGTCCGTGATTTTGGCTTACAAAAATTTAAAGGAAAACAAATAACAGACGGAGTGAGCCCAGAAGAAAATCATGCATATGCCACTTTATAAAGCAGAGTATAAACAGGGAAGTAGGCTTAACATTTTCAGAGTGGTTAGTTTTTGCCTACCAGGCATGAATTAATGTCAACAAATCCCTCTCACAAGAAAGAATACTTATATATGCTTCATCCCACTCTCCCATTCCACTATGCCCTTAAGTCTTCCAATAGACACCCTGTTTAAGGAGCTGCCACCACTTGGTGTGCTGTTTAGGCCTTGGGCAGGTATGGGGAACCTGGTACCCTCCAAAAGTTGTTGAGTTCCAGATCTCATCAGCCTCAACCAGCCTGGCCAATGGCAAGGGATGATGGGAGTTGTAGTCCGACAGTATCTGATAGGCCACAGGTTCCCCATCCCTGATCTAGGGGCTTCACTGCTGGGGCACCCTAACCCCAGAACTGTAATATTTCTAGGAAAGGTCCTATACAAACATGTTGTTTCTTTACTTTACCAAATTGGCAAAGGATGAACAAAGGATGGACTTTGCTGTCATATATTGGCAAGGTCATGCTGTGTGAGATGCTCCTGAAATGACTCTTTCTAGATGCATGCGCCCATGCATGAGTGTTTTTTCTGGCTGCCCCTTTAACATCTTCATCCCACAGATAATGGTTGTTATGCAACTTCAGCATCTCATAGATGACATTGGAGATTTCAAGCACAATGCACAAAAATAAATAATACACTGGGTACTTTACACATCTGATGTGTCTGTTGACTTTTTAATATTTTTTTAAACATCACAAACAATTTCAACATATTCTATCCAGAAAGGCAGGATATGCGGAATTGTAAATACACTGTTTTCTTTTTCGTCTCACCTCTTGCCCTCCACCAAATGACTCAACAATTGTGCTGAACTACTCACTGGTTGCTGAGGTGCCCCTGGAAGAAGCTTTGCAGTCTGCAGGATGGAACACAGAGAGTGGCCTCCTGAAGAGATAAACCCATCTGATGTGGATTTTTTAACAGATACTCCAGCTGGAGGAGAGACACATGCATTGATTTCTGACATTTTGCACGTGCGTGTGTTAAAAAAAAAAAAAGTAACAGTGAAAGCACTACAGTTCAGCCATTGATTTAAACAATTCTGGTCCTTGGGGCAGAATTCTGCCCTAAGCTAATAAATTATTTTAGGTGGAATCTAGCATTGTGTGAGCAGACTTCGCCATCTTTTCTTCCCCGAGCACACCCTCAAAACCTGTTCCAGGATGCAGGGAGGAAGACAGTGGTGGAAGTCCCACTGCAGAAGCCCCTTCTGCTCATGCAGAGCACTGGATACAGCCCTTGTTTGCTCCAGTGGTTAATGCTCCAAGATAGGCTGGGCTGCATCTGTACTTGGGGTTCTTGCATAGAGTGGCATATGCAGCTTCCCCCACAGCAGCTGGTACTGCCAGTAAGTCACCAGATTGGTCTGCTCCGGCTGCTAACCCTGCTCCTCTCAGCTTAAGCTGTGGAGTGACAGCTGTGGAAGAAGCACACAGATGCATCTTTCACGTCTGAAATGGTGTCCTGCGGTTTTGCTCAACAACCTGTCTCCTTACTGTGCTTGCATTAGTAGGCACGGTTCAGCTGTGTGCATTAAGTAAAAAACCTGCACCTTTGCAGTCATGAATGAAGAAACTTGTGGCACCTTAAAGGTTAATAAATGTATTAAGCCATCACAACCTGGGCCCAAAGTACCTCAAGGACCATCTGAATGCTTATGCTCTTCTTTGATCATGGAAATCATCTGATGGTGGTTCCCCAATGCCCTGAGGTCCAGCTGGCATTTACCAGGGACTGAGCCTTTCACGTGGCTGGTCCTACCCTATGGAATTCCCTGACAGGAAAGGGTTGGCAGGAATCATCCCTGCCTACATTTCCTGAAAACTCTGTTATCCAGATAGGCCTTTGAAACATGCATTTCTTTTTCCCAACCAGTTTTCATTTATGTTTTGGGTCTTATTGTAATTTTGTATGTTGTCTTCTGCCTTGCAGTATTTTTTAATGAAATGCCCATAGGCATAAATCTCACTGGCTTCACCACACTCCTTCCAGTGTACCAGCTATGCTGTGGCTTAGAGAAGCCAGCAATCCAAACACTGTTTTCAGCACAGAAGGAGAAAATGGAGCCCCCCACCTGGAGGAGGAGGTCGCTGTGGTGGCTGAGGCTGCCGAGGCCTTCCTGGGACAGAAAGAGACCTGCTCGGGGAACGATGGCGAAACTCCCCACCTCCGTCCAGCTCTTGTTTTGGTTCAGTCAGGTCAGCATCATCTAGGGAATGTGTAAAAATCATTAAAAAATAGAAAACAGACCAATGCAAGGGAAAAAGCCATGATATCAAAAAAGAAATGTTTACCCATCAAAGAAGGTAAGCTGAGAAGTGAACCAGGAGAAACTTCCCAAGTGTTCAGTGACTCAACATTCAACCACCCTCTTCTGTCAAGCAGCAATGTATCAAGCTTCATCAATTGCTCGAGCCGTTTCTCCCTCACATTTTGGGGGGAATGAGTTGCAGGGGAAGTCCAGCTAGCAAATGAGGTGGTATGCTCTCTTAAGCACTGGGCAGAGGTTTCTGAAATTTATTTGCTTTCAGTGGCATGGAGTTTGGGTCACATGGTTTGCTCTCAAGGCACAGTGAGACAGAGCTTTCTAAAAAGGACCGGATGTATATTCAGTGCATATCTAAAAGGCACACAACATACATGTGGTGTACCAATGCCCTTGCAGGTCCCACACCATGTGCAATGCAGGCTGGGATAATGTGATGAAAAGCAGAGGCAAACCAACCAGGTGACTCCAGCTTGTGGTCATGGGAAGCCTAATACCAAACAATGAATTCAATATAGATTGAGATCAAGTGACAAAAGGCGATTGAATATACCTTTCTATATGAAGGACATATTGAAAGAAATAAACCCATGCTTATATTTTGCATGGAAGTATGTGTCTGTGTTATATAAATTTAGTTCCTTCATTTTATTATTGGTTTGTTTTATACTAATAACAAAAACATTGTTTTTTTCTCTGTGCTGCATAATATAGCCATGGATGAAAAATACTTTGTTCAACCAGTTTCAGTTCAAAGCTTGTAAAAAGTCAATAAACAAAACACATGAACACACATACACTTGATTGGGCTTGACTCAGATAATGAGACTTAAAAAGTAACCATTTTTTCTCTGGGAACAATGACAATTTTAACTTGGTCAGCAAGCCACACCCACAGTGTAACTTGTTCATGGAAGCCAGTCTCAAAAGCCCAATCACTGTGCTTTGAACACACCAGTTGTTTAGTTAGCCACTATCCTATAAAGATGTTACCTTTATACAGATGCAGCTTTCTTCCAGGATGGTGAGATTTGTTTGCATGTACCGTGGATGCCACCATCAAACATTCAGGCCCATCCAGCAAATCGTCCACTGCTAATGCCACTTCTGTTGTTAGAGGTAAATGTGGTGGCATGTCATCCAAATCATCATCATCATCATCATCAAGGATATCACCTAAAGCAGAAGATATAGCAATGGAAATATTGGTGGGAAACTGGACTATCTGTTCTTGGTTCTTACTCTAGTTGCAATTTGTATAAAAAGGAAGCAGGAATGTTTAAAAGTGAGGTGTAGTGGCATTTTCCTATAAAAAGGATCAGAGGGCTGTGAGGGGAACCTTTGCACATCGATCAGGGCTTTTGAACCCCTCTCCTGAATGTAGCCCCATCACATCGCTTAACAAAGCTCTTCCAAAACACTTTCCAATGCAACAAGAGAAGCAGCAGAAGCAACAACAACAAGAAGAAATAGGGAAATCCCTCTGCTAAATGCCCATTTCTTTTTCTGCAGCTGTCTCTGGCAGCAAGTCTCACTATAGGAAATACAGTGAAGAGGAAGGTTAGCAAATAAGTGTTGCAGGACTGAATCACTGCTCACTTTTCTGATTCCAAAGGTACCAATCAAGAGCACACAGAGAGACTTGCAGAGAAACTGAGGGCTCACACATCTAGCTACAGTCCATGCCACAAACCTTCTGATTCATAATCTAAACTTGTAAAATCAAAATTTTCCTCCAGTAGACAGGAGTTTGCTGTGGGTGACATGGGGGCAATGCTGTCTCGTTTCCTGGTGATTTCCTCCTGAAGGCCCTTCAGCCAGTCCTGGGTTTTAGGCCAGATTTTCACTGTCTTGCCTTTAATCTGCATTACAAAAAGAAAAAAAGGAAATTGGTTAATCAAATCACTATGCACAAATGAGACCCAACCTTCAAAAGAATGTAAACCGAAAGCCTAGTTCAACAGATTTAAGACAAAAGCTGTCAGCTAAATATTCTAAAGAGTAGGTGGAGCTCTTGACTGGCTACTTTTGATAGCTGACATGTAGAGGGAAGATACTATGACATTTTCCTCACTCTTTCGTAATACTCTCTAAGGTTTTGTTTCGTCCTGGTGGTGGCTGAATTATGTTCAAGGGCCATTTGCACTGTGACGCTGATGGGGAACTAGCCCTGGTTACATAAACGGTACGTTGCCTACTCTCTAGAAGCTATGGAATAATTATGCAATTCTTCAGTGCTGTATCGAACTGCTTACTTGCCTAGTCTAATCTGAACTCTGAAAATTCATCTGTAAAGTAGTACTGCATGCCTCTCCCTCTAAATAAAGTTGGTCATTTATATATGCCCTGCATTACCGACTAATTACACAGCACATAAGAGTGTTTATGTTAATGCTAGGTAGGGGGATTTAATTTGTGTGAGTGTTTCCTGGAGAAATTTGACCTGCTTTTCAAAGTCCAAGTGTGCATAGTATTGACTTGATCCACCCATATTCACATCACTGACATCCTTAAAACTGAGGATCCTTGAAGTTCAGCCTACAAAATGCCACTCTCATACAAAACAAAAAGACAATGAGTCCTGTGGAAAATTAAAGACTAATGGATTTACTGTGGCAATGGCATGAGCATCAAGTGAAGTAGGCAAGTGCATGCTGTAATAAATGTATTTAGTCTTTAAGGGATGACAGGAGTCTTCCTTGTCTGACTAGTCACATCCACCAGCTTATAGTTTTCAGAGATTCTCTCTGGAGCTTGTATTAGTAGCTGACTTTTTAAAAAAAACAAAAACCAGTCAGCCTGAAACTACAAGCTGGTGTTCAGGGAAATGTCAGTTCCATATTAAAGATGCGGTCCAATGAGGACTGTAAAAATGCCTGGCATTCAAAGAAATCAAAGAGAATAGTAAATGTCAGCTCTCTCGCCAATAGCCATTTAGGTACCTAAAATAGTGCAGGGAATTTTTTATTTTCCTTACCTTGGCACCATCTACATCAAGAACTTGAAGAGCAGACCTGCTTTCTGCAAATGTTACAAGCATCTGGCCTCCATTGATCCTGACAAGAATAGAAAGAAAGAGGTGGTCAATCAACTGTGCACATGCCTATTACTTCCTGCATTTACTCTTGTGAATAATATAATTGCCTCCAATGCTTTTAGGGCAGATGGTACTAAATTTCTCATCATGCTCATTCAGAGTGAATGATTCTGTATCTGTGCCTAACTGAAAAGCTGGTGTAAAGGGATAATGTCTGATATGTTGTTTCAATCACATCTTATGTTCTCACTCTGTGCTTAAAATTAGAGCAGATTTAAGCTGAAATGGGGAAGAGGGGAAGCATGAATAGCTTAGGTGACTTCTTTTAATATTTCTTAGGTAATATCCAGATTGGCTCGGGCTGTTGCTCCCCAGCAACTGGTACATTGCCTCTGAATCTGAATCTCCTTTGTTTTGAGATGTGTACATTATATGTGCATATAGCTTTCATGACTTGAAACTTTTCATTTTCTTGATCCTGTATCCTTAAATCTGCCACAAGTGTTGCTGGGTATCTAGGAGAGCTTATTGAAAGGGGGCTCAGCACTTTTTGGAATGGAGTTGTACTGCCATATACTAAAGACCACATAACGTTGATCATAGAAAGCATGTATTATTTCTCCTTTGGCACACTTCAGTGATTGCTATGATGATACACTCACAATTGGGGTGACTGAAGGGTGGTAAAAGGATGAGTTTTTTCAGAGCTTCAGCACAAGGCAATAGGAATTCTATTCCATGCTGATGATCATGACAAATAACTAGGTTGTGGGATAAATTCTGGGGCAAGGATGGTGGTGCCTTTTGACTATGTGCCAAAGGCATGCAAATTTGTTAAATAATGTGAAGATCCAATACGGAGAGGAGGCTGCATTATTCGCACGCATACACAATGCTCAGTGTATGTGAGGAGAAACAACAACACATTATATCAGAGCATAAAAGCTTTTTGTTTCAGGCAGCCAAGAACGCAGTGTTCTGACCCACCTATGTTTGAATTAGGGTTAAGTCCATTCAGCATAAATAATTCAGAAATATACCCAGAACGCAAGAGAAGTGCGTGCATTTTTAAGCTGACGCTTTGGTTTGCCCTAAGGTACTACTTCAGGGTAAGCTGTCAAGCTTGTCTGACCAATTCTCTAGAGGAGACCACTAGCTCTCAGGAGCCATTTTGTCAGATAAACATACAGGAAAGCTGACCTGCCATTTCCTAAGCACAGTGGCTCAACTTTTTGGTCTACTTCACTTTGACCTTCCGTTGTTATGGCTGTGATTGTTGACATTGCTCAATAAAATGTATTACTTGGAAAAAGGATTGTGGCACTGAAATATCCTCTAATAATTATTATTTGTTGTGACATGAACAAACTTCCACACTTCACAGAAACGCATTTCAGTCACAGGAGCAAGAAGTTAGAATCCAAGCCACTGGGGTGTAGATTTTTTTTAATGAGGATAATATTTGTACCTTACAAGTACAACGATGCCATAAGTCTCAAAGATTTGCATTAGTTCGGTACGCAAGTCCTCTGGAAATTCATCTCTCTCTTCAGGTGATGGTGTCTGCAGAGTCACCACTACGGTGGCATCCAGAGGACCCTGGAAGGATGACACTTCCTGGAAAACTTTCTCCCGAGCCGCCACATCAACTTCTTGGACTTCTACTTCCACGATAGCTAAAACAGGCCTAATCAGAGAAATAAGAAGAAAGAGATGGGTGAGGGAAACCAATAATTCCAGGGAAAATGAAGAAGTAAGAAGACGGAGGGAAATGTTGACTTGTTATTAAAAATTGTTGGCACAATCAAAGCAATTGGAAATCAGGCCTGTTTAACACACATAGTTTCATTGCTTGGTTTCCCAATATATCTGATGGGGCAACTTATGCAACACTTTCTTTTATTTAAAAAATAACATCTCTGTCCACACAATCATATAAGAATCTATACAAAGAGTTGGTCAACTGGGGGAAAGCCTATAGCCATAGGAGACTGATGGATTAAAGGCCTTATTCTTCACAGTGGCAGACCAACTCTAAAAAGACAAGACAAAATTCCCTCCTCTGTTGTTGTCAAGTACCCATCCAGAAACCACTGTTACTGACAGTAACTTCCTAATGGCAGGGTAGCCAGAGAGAGGATTACGTGTGTCTGCAAATGACATATAGTCTCAGCCTAGAGGTGCTGTCTAACAGGCAAGATTTCTGTCTTCTGATATTTTTGTTAAATTTTAGGGAAATGCAGATACTAAAACTAGTGGGGAAATAAAAAACACAGCAAAAGTTATTTATGCTTTAATTATTTTACGAAGGAAACAAATCAAGTGTAGAATCAAAGCTTGAAACAAAACATTAGCTTCTCCCCCCCCCCCCATTTTTTAATAAAATAAAGTAAGCTTCACATGTTTTTATCCTTAAGATTTGCCATCACAGACTATCTCCTTTCCCCTCTGGGCACCCAGTGAGCACAACTGACTTTCCATGATGCAGCAAGATGGTGGCACAAGATTACAACCACACAGCAGGTGTGGAGTCAGGGAACCAATTGCAACCATCAGCTGGGTCACACAGGGATAGGTGGAGGGGTAAAATTGCATATGGGGTTGCCCATGTTGTATGAAATGCTTCAGTTTTGCACCAATCATTCATTGATCCAGAATTATGGGTTCATATGACAATTTCAATCAGCTGACTGGCTTCACGTGACCATTGCTACTTGCTTTTTGGTGTTCTGATGACCACATAATTTTTTTTTATGAGAAAAGGCTCTAGGATCACACTGATAGCATAGGGTGCCACAAAGGGCTATCTGGGATTCCTCAGAAACTGTCAATGCTGCACACCTAATTGGCCAAAGGATTTTGTGAGCATGAACCAAGCACACACTCCTTTATAGTGAATTAGGTCAATCTCACCAACTATCGTCTGCTCTGCCTGGCAATGGCTCTCCACAGTCCTGGATAATTTCCTCATAATCTTTTTTTAAATCTGTGATCTTTTGAATTAGAGATGCTAGAAGTTGAATCTGGGACCTTATGCATGTTTTGCATGCTGCTTTCCATATGAGCTACAGAACCATCCTTTACTATGCAACAGTACAGAAAAGCATGACAATCACAGAAACAACAGCATCTCTGCCATTTCAGAGGGGTTATGCTTCTGTTGATGTTACAGTACCTGTGATCGCTTGCTTGGAGTTCAGCTCTTCCATAATACATCAAGGCACCGGGAGACCAAATGGGTTTGAATTTGGTTTCTGGACTGAGATCAGTGTCAAAAAGATTGATCTCTCCAGCTTGTAAAAGAAAACAGAATGCAGTTTCAGAGTTTAAAATCATTAGAGCAAACGTTCAATAAAATGTTGGGACTTCAATCACTTTTTATGGTGGCTTATAACTTATGTGGCACCCAACTGTCAGGACACAAAATATTATTATATATATTATTTTAACACATGAGTACTGCAGTGGCAACAAAACACAATGCACTGATGGTAAATAGTAATTTATTTATGTCCTTACAGGGTGACTCAAATGGTAAGTATGGCAATTTTGAGTTCTCTGCGCCACAGAGGTGTCAGTTGACACAAGAGGATCTAACTTTGGTACCCATCTATAATTAAGCTATTACAATACATATCTTCATTTCATGATCCAAAAAGAAGTCTATGAGACTTTTAAAAAACTGTAAAGATCCTACCCACCCGTTTTATGAATAGGAAGTTTCTTCCTCCACCAAAGTACTCTGTCAGTCCAGGCTGGAGTTCTGCATTTGTCACTTGTATCATAAGCCTCTGAGCCAACATCGTACTTATATGTTGGACCAAAATTAATAGTTCCTTCATGAAAATCCTTAAAGATCTATAAAACAAATCACAGGTCATCTAAATCGTGGCTTATTATGGTGCCATTCATACAGTATTTTTTCTCTTGGTATAAAACAGATCTCCACCATGTAGCTCTAAGCACAGATAGCAGCCTGATTACAGTTATACCTTGGGATGAATACGCTTCAGCTTAAATATTTTCGGGTTGCGCTCTGCAGCAACCCAGAAGTAACGGAGCGCATTACTTCCGGGTTTCGCCGCTCACACATGCGCAGATGCTCAAAATGATGTCACACGCATGCGTGGAAGCGGCGAAACGCAACCCGTGCGCACACAGTCACGTCTTATGTTCACTTCGGGATGCAAATGGGGCTCTGGAACGGATCCCGTTCACATCCAGAGGTACCACTGTACTTGCATTTTTAGCAAAGTATTTTTGCTTATGTTATGTACTTGAATAAGACAAAAAGGCAACTAGAAAAATGATCCCATTAAAAAGTCATTATAATCCTGTTTGGCCATTAAGAGTATAAATTTTGGTTGTGTTTTTTTTTTTTAATCCAACTTTTCTAACTTCATTATTATTTTACTATATTCCCCCCCCCAAAAAAAAACCTGTAGCTAACCTACCTTGATACTTATTTCATAAGGAAGGTAGGATTTTTAAAAAAAAATTCAAACAAAAGCAACCAGATGTACACCATGGACCTCTGGCAGCACAAGTTTTAAGAATATCATTGTTTATTAAATGAATAATCACACTGCCTTCCACTGCAAAACAGAAGGTGGCCTCAATAGTGTCCCTAAGTAGTCTCTCATCCAGACCCAAAGCTGCTTAGATTCAGCTAGGTTGCTGCAACATGTGCATTCAGATCAGGCTTTGGGCATCTGCTTCAAATAACTAAAGAGCTTTTGGGTGAATATCTCTTTTACAGTAAATGCTCTTTCAAACAGCACCAGTCCCCTTACTTTTCCACTGGATTTCTGCTGCTGCAGTTGATCAAACTCCAGGAGTGTCTTCCAATCTTGTCGTTTGAGAAAATAAAATACTTCTTCATAGGTCAAGTCAATGCGGTAGTTAAAATCACCACACCAGAACACATAGTCATGGGAAAACATGCTTCTTCCCTGTTTGTGTGTGAGAGAAAATTGTATTTTCAAGCACAGATTAAACAACAGGATTTTAATCTTCCTTATTTCTGAGTGCTGTTTTAGAATTTTCTTCAGAGTATGGCCCATTAATAAATACTGGGCACTACGTTTCTCAATACAACTTTGATCTTTAGTTTCAGTACAAGCCACTATCTTATACTGAAACAATACTGATCCTATAATCTGGCACAATCACAGTTAACTAAGATAGCTCAAGCGCATATGCACATCTGTTTTGATGACGCATGTTTTTAACTTGAAAAATGTGCTTCTTCCAACAGAAATGGCCCACACAGAGATATGAGGTGCAATGCTAGCTTCCTGGCAGGGGTTTCCCTGGCATTTACCTGGAGGGAAATGGAGCGGTGGAGGCATTGGTTCAGTACAAGTGCATCGGTGGAGCCAATCCAGTGCTCCTGCCAGTGAACCTGCCCCACCATGCCAACCTCCCTGCCATTTCATCCCTCCCACGCCTGGTAAGTGGCAGCAATACTGTTGCCAGGAAACTAGTGTTGTTGGTTCCACCTCCCCAAGTGAGCAACTTCCTGTCCACCAAAGCACAATCTTCATATTAAATGAAGGTGAATTTGCCCCTTAAAACTATAGCCTCACACTACTATAACTATAAATTGAAGAAGTGTGCATGCACACGAAAGCTCATACCAAGAACTAACTTAGTTGGTCTTTAAGGTGCTACTAGAAGGAATTTTTTTTATTATAAATTGAAACTGTAATAAAGATTTACTGCAATTCTCAACCATCAAGCTTTTGTTTAGAGTCCATTGTTTCAGCTAAATTTAAATGTTTGTTATAAAATCAAGCATAACAAAAACTCAAAACATACCCAACAAAAATATATGCATTCCACATCAAATCGTGTCTGCAGCTATAGCATCACTAGAGGGCACTGTTAATATGGATATATTTTGAATACAGATGTACAAGCTACTTCTAAGCATGGTTTGCCCAAATTCAGGCTATCTTTTTAAGGCTTCGGAATCAGCAGCTACCTATATCCTCACACACACATGGAGATAAATGTCTGTGCTACATTCCCTGAATTAAGATTGGGGAGAAAGGAAAATGGGTGGAACTTTACACCCACCCGCCCCTGAATATATTCCTTTTGCTCTGATAGTTTTCATGGGTGAGAATTCAGCACAACTCTAAATAAAACATTTCAAGAACCTCACCATTGGAAAGCTCAGCTTCTGCGTGATCTCTTTATAGTCCTCATTCCGCTCTTTCACCTGAGACTGACCAGCAGTCAAGTGGCTGCATAGAAAGCATAAGCTGGTGCTATGAAACTGAAAACGGATGGCAACTGCTCCTTTATTGCCAGCTTTCCCTCCCATTCCAGTCTTCACTGTGTCCACTGCTACATCCCTGGGCAGGAGAGAACAGCCAAAGACAAAAGGAAGCATTTGCTAAGGAAGTGTAAAGGAAATACATAGAACAATAGGCACAGTAGACTGTCACGAGGTTGGATGGTCTTGGGTGCTTTAGTTGAGATTCCTGCATTGCAGGGGGTTGGACTAGATGACCCTTGGGGTCCCTTCCAACTCTACCATTCTATGGCTCCATGACTAGCAAAGAAGGATCCTGTGCAAGCCCTGCCAAAATGAATGACCATGGAAGGTCCGACGCATCTACATGGGCCTTACAAAAGAGAAACTGCCACTACACTGACTTTATCCAGCTCATGTATTTCTTATCTTGATGTGATGTCACAGAACTACACTCCAGGTCTCTCCATCTAACACCTGTGACTGTCCTGTGGCCACACCCTCAACGCCCCTGCTTCTGACCCTCCTTGAGTGTTTTTGTCTGGCTGAACTGTGTTTTGAACTTTGATAATGCCTCTTGCTTGTGTGTATGAAGGACGGAGCAGGGTGTTTGTGAGTGTGTATATCTGTGTGCATAGCAACTAGCCTAGCATACAAAGGTAAACTTTACATTCATTGCTCTGCCCACTTTCGCCTCTGGCCGCACACTCACCAGCCGTATGTGGCCACTGGGAGATTTCCCAGAATAAAATACAGCCAACTCCCCTCACCCCAATAAATTTTGACCCATTCTTCACCCATTCAAAACTTCAAAACTCTAAATCACATTTGGCATAACAGCACTTCTGAACCTCGGTTTTTTTTTTAAAAAAAGTTTATTAAGGCTTAGATGGAACAACTGCCTTGAAAGAAATATATAGAATTAAACAGAAACATTATATATATTTTTAATTTTGCTCACACGCCTTTGTTCATTCTGCCATCTATCTAGCCAGCCATATTCAAGATGCATGCCATTAAGCTTGCCCTAAAATATAGTTTCCTTAATGGAGGGCATGTCCAATTTGAAGACATATCAATAAAGATTCCAAGACTCACTGGTTGTACTCTGTGAATTATTCAAGCAGAATCCAATTCAAAGGGAGCAATTCATCAATCACAGTTCCTGCCCATATTCTTTGAAAAAGAATAGAGTCTGCTGCAAGAATTACAGTTGGTAACAGGATCCCAAAAGCAGAATCCTTAATTCAGTGGGTCTTACTTATATTTAGGATTTCAGGCTCAATCACTGATTATGAAAGTTTCTTTTTTTAAAACAAAAACGTGCGTAATGCAAAAGCAGCATGAGCAAGAGTTAGTAAATTCCCACTTAATAATTATTTCCCTTCACTTTCACCAAATTTGCAGTGAAAGAAGACTTCTACTTGCTCCCAGTTCCCCACTGCAGGGGATATACCTGATGAAGGGGACATGGAAAGGTCGTACAAAGATGAAGAGGCAAACACCAACAAGCTGTGCTGATGTCAACAGAATGTATCGATGTGTCCTGGAAAGGGCTTTCTGAAGCTGTTCTCCCCACATCTTCTTATTAGTTGTGCTGCAACAGGTAAACGCAAGCGTTAATTGCAGTAGCAGGAAAATTGGATAGGGCATGAAATAGTCTTCACTGGATAAAACACAGGGTTAATTCCAGAGCTTATAAATGGTACCTTATTGATAACTCAGGGCTACATCAACACTTTATCTAACTATCATGTTCATACACCGGTCTTACTCTGCTCCAGAGCCCCTCTGTGTCTCCATCACTTCAGGCAGATAAGACAATAATAGACCAGTTTCTAACAGAGATTCAGAGAAATCAGCATTTTTCATTTCATTCTCTTTCTGCCATGTTTGAAAGGCTGCAAAATCATAGTTATTTATTGCAATGAATAAAGCCCATCTGAGTGTGGTTCACGTATGAATGAACATAACTTGATTATTCAGCACTTGATGAAGTTCCATTGAATGAATGAATGCAGTTTCCATTTAAATTTATTGTGCTTGAATTGATATGAAAGATTTATTTGTGGTGATTCATCTTTGAAGGCTCATGCATGCATGACAATCATCACTTGATGCCAGAGTCAACAGGTGATAAGCATGCATATGTGAACCAGCTATTAGCATTTTGTGAATTATGCACACACCACTACACAGAGTATAAGCAACTATGTCAATATATGATATGGAGTATAATACAGTTAAATAGCTCAGTTTAAGCATACCTAGCATTCACAATATTCCCAGCATTTAATTCTACCATCTCTTCAAATCCCACGGCAAATATGTCGGCTGGACAATGGTCATCTATGGTAACAGGAGGGGGGCGGGGAAGAACACATACAAAAGTGAGTTGATGCTTTGTGAGTATGTTTCCTTTCCTAATGTAAAAACAAAATAAACCATGGTTATTAACCATGGTTAAGTGATTTCAGTGGTCAGCTGGTCAAGTTGAGAGAGTATGTGAGAGACACTAGTGCATTATGCTTGCTTTCTGTAGACACAGATGCACATACCCAGCTTTTAGTAAAAATGCCCACTCACCCACAATGCAAGCAAGTATGATTCTAGAACAGAACAGGGTTCTTCATCAATGGGTTCCCATGTGTCACTGGACTGCAGCTTCCATAAACCCCAGCTAGCTTAGTCACTGATTAGGAATGATGGGAGTTATAGTCCAATAGCCTGTCCCCCAAGGTTGCAGAACACTGCCATAGAGAAAGGCAACAGAACTCACAAAGCCCAGTATTATTTCCCATGTGGAGCTTTGGCTTTTTCTGTGGTGGAATGCTTCCCTCTATTATTATACTGTATATGATAATCCTAATACTGACTTAGATTTTCAAATATTGTTCACACATGCATGTTCATCACAGAATCCCCCTTTCAGACTTGTCTACCAATCAGGGGGTGAAATTCTGTGTTGTGCTCTTCCAAACAATCCATCTACACAAACATTGTAGCTTGCCAGGCGGAAAGATTCCTTCCCCTCTCCTCTTCTAGGGGTTCTCCTGACCCCCAAAACCAATTTTGGGGAAAGGGGAAGACCCATTGTACAAATGGAAGTCTTTGTACAGGGTTTCCACTGACAGGGCTGATTAGGTGAATCCCACCAGGGGTGCCTTAAATGTGAACTAAATTCCAGCTTTTTAGATGGGGTGGAAGTATCTTAGACTACGGGGGTAAAACTTATAAGTCCTTCACTTTGAGTGGAAACTATACAAATGCTGCATTTTCAGACTTCTCTATTAACCACATTATCTTGGACTATTTATGAACAAAACTAGAGGGTTCTAGGTGGTGTGCAAGTACCCTAACAATTTTAATGCCCCACAAACTGAGTTAGAACAAATACAAACATAGATACATATGTATGCATGTATGCAGGAATATGATATGTGTGTATGTAAGCACAAATACGCTTGTCACTGCATGACTAGTGCTCTTTGTTACCTTGAAATTCTGAAACACCAGAAAGCTTCGGGGAATCCAGTAACCAATCTGTTAACTCGCTGGTACCAAGGATATTGCTCTTAAACTGTTTGCCTCCATTTACATTCCAAGTCCCCATAGCAACACGAATTCTCTTGAAGTTTGTGAATTCAAACTGATGCTCTGACATGGCTTTCAAAATACTAGGGGTCACTGATGGAAAGAAGGGGGGAAAAGGGGAGTGGGATTTCTGGCATGAAATAAAACGGACCATATGAATCATCAAAATACCAACATCTCTCCTGATAATAGCTTTTGTTGGCATGCCTTAAATCACTAGGGATAAACATTTCAGGCTATGCCACAAGCCACAAGTGATGCTCTTCCTCACAGTTCATAAGCAGGAACATGAACAGTTCGGGAGCAACTGGGCAGCTTATGAGGAAACGTTAAGCAGGCATTAGTGCTCATCTGCTGTTGGGCATTTTGCAGACTGACAGCGCAATCCTATGCATGTTCACTCAGAGGTAAACTTCTATTGTGTTCAGCAGCATTTATTCCCAAGAAATACACACAGAATTGCAACCTGAGAATCCAAAGCAACCTATATCTATTTTTGTTCTCATGCACATAGCTGTATTATATTAAAAAGTTTTAAAATACATCATTAAGAGGAGTATGAAATTGTAACCACTAGAACAGGCACATTGGTTACTCAGATTCAAATGCCCAAGTGTCTGAATCAGGGGTACAGAAAGCCCAAATATATGCACTGGGGACAAAAACCCTGAACGTCAAAAGGTGAAAGAAAAAGGGGGTGGGTTCATTGTCTCCTGCATATATGGTTTTAATTATTGGTGAAAGTTAGATGCTTAGATTAGCCTTGAATATAGCTACTTTCCCAGGTGTGTAGTTTTTCTCTCTCTCTCTGATGTTGTTTTACTATTATAGGTCTCATGCTGATGATCACCAGGGCAAGATGGTCTGAGCACATAGCACAAATTATGGCATGGCTGTACCAGCTACCAATTAGTTTCTATGCCCAATTCCAAGTCCTGGTTTTGACCTATAAAGCCTTATGCAGCTCAGGACCCCAATACCTCAAGAACCATCTCTCCCCACAAGAATCAACCCAAGCCTTGCATTCCTCAACAAAGGCCCCTATGAGGGAAGTGAAAAGGGTGCAGATGTTTTTATCATATGTGGTGGTCTTGTAGTGAGGTTGAAGCTTACTGAGAAATGATATATAATGAACTGAAAATGATGTTTAAAATAACGTTTATATTTAAAATCAGAAGCTTTTCTTTTGGGGATTATAGATGTAGAACTACCCAAACAGTATAGAAATTTCTTTATGTATGCAACTACAGCTGCAAGAATGTTACTTGCCCAAAAATGGAAAGAAGAAGTCCTGACGACAGATGAATGGATACAAAAACTTATGAATTATGCAGAAATGGCAAAACTTACTGGAAGAATAAGAAACCAAGATAACAAACTTTTTTATAAAAGAATGGAAATGGTTTATTGAATATCTACAAATTATAAACAGATAAAGACATTAACAGGATTATTGTAATAATCTGGGGTTTCAAAAGAATATATAATCAAAATGATGAATAAAAGAATAAGTTAAGTTAATTTAGAATATGCAGGAAATGATAAAATAAATTTATGGAAATTGCAGAAAGAGGAGGAAGGAAGTTGATGTTTGAAATGTTAGAATTATTGTTAAACTACTGAAATGTATATAAATGATAACTATAAATAATTTAAATTAAAAAAGAGGGTGAAGGCATGAGTATGGGTCTTTTAAGTGGCGGCCCCTAATTGGTGGAATGCCCTCCCCTGGCACCATCACTAGCTGTTTATAGGCACCAGGCGAAACATTCTTATTCATTGAATTTTTATTTTAGTGGGGTTGGGTGGAGTTGGATCTGTCTTATCTGTCTTTCTGTCATGGGGCAGAGTTGGAACTGTCTGCCTGTCTACCGATCTTTTACATATACTATTTTCATTGACTTTTGTCTGAGCTGCAGCTGCTATTTACTTTACATACCAAAACCAAAAAGAAAGTAAGTCAGAGCTAATTCTTACTTACTCAGCAATGCCGTGTGGTCCATGAGCATCCTCTCTTTTTCCGCTTGCTCTTCACTGTAGAAATCACCCATAAGCAGCAAGTCAATGGCTTCCTGTTTCACACCATCAAAAAAGTTTGACTGGATTGTCCGTGACACTGAGCGCGCCCCGTCCTTGAACTTCCCAACCTATATAACAAAAGCATTAATAGCATTCATTTAACTCACAGCGACAGCTTCCAAGAATATGACGATTATCACTTCTCTCCTCTACCTTAGCTTTTCCATCCAAGGCACGGCTGCCTGTAAAAATCCTACTTAGGTTGTGTCCATTGAGGGCCCACATTGCTTTATAAGACTCCAGGAAACGTTCAACTATAGGCTTGGAGTTTAATCCCAGGCTCTCTAGCTGAGTGAACAAAACCTGGATGAGAAAAAAAGAGGAATAAGCCCGAGAGAAACAGTTAAGATCACTGCCCTCATCATATCCAAAACTTGCTGCTGGTTGTTACATTAAGGATTTTGCTCAGGATATTAATCTCAAAGCGTAAGAAAGAGCCCTGCTGGATCTGACCAAAGAGCCAAGCATCCTGTCCTCACTTTGGCCAACCAGATACGTATGAGAAAGACACAATCTTTCACCTTTTCACAAGATCGACATAATGCAGGCATGAAAAAGAGAGGGAAGGCATTCCTGTATAATGTCTGGTGGATCACTCACCTCAAGTGCTATGAAGGACTGAACGGTGTTAGTTCGAGCCAGACAATCCAGGCAGTTGGTTCGCAAGGTACCCATCTGTTGACTTCAAAAATCAAGTCAAAGAATGAAATGATTTAGCATTCCCACAAATCCCAAAAAACAACTACTTTCTAAACACCTGCTGAAAAGGGAAGAAGGGAAGAAGCAGATACATATATATGTAGAGAGTTGGGTTGTTTACTGTTAGCTTCCTTTGCCCCAATCCAGTGAGGATGCAACCTTCCATATGCAGAGTCAATGCACACATCTGGAAGCTTGAAAAGGAAAGCACAAGCCATTGGTATCAAAGGGTTAAGATACTCACCGGAAACCTGCATGCTCGCCCTTGGTGAAGATGCCTAATTCTTCCCAATGCAACTTCAGCTGAGGCCCCAGCAAATTCTCAAGCTTCTCCATTTTCCCACCTTTTGCAAACTGGTGGTAATCAAAATTAATCATGGGTGTGTCTCCTGCATGGGATGATGCCCAGAGCAACTTCTAATTGCAAAGGAAAGGGACAGAGAGAAAAACCTTTTTGCAGAAAAATATACCGTATATGATAATATGCACTGAACTGCTATTGAACCATTTATACCTAATCATGATGCTAAGTTGTAAATTCAATAATATTCACTGCATATTTTAAAATTCAATTCCCTTAGGTGTTTTTGTTGTTGTTGCACTAATCAGTACCGCTCAATTTATAACCAAAACTAAGGCCTCAGTTAGACTGTGTGGGCCTGTGTCCCACACATCATGTGTCTGCCACATGATGTCCCATAAGGTATTAGTATGTAGTTGTGTGTTGTCAGAATACAGCTTCATGCCAATATGTATTTTGTACTCACAACCTAAATGCCCATTCCAAAGTCTCTCCTATGGATTGGGAGATATGACAGAGAGTAAAAATTACACCTGCAAAAGGGCATGAAATAATGCAAAAAATAAAAAAAAGTTGTGATCCAGTTCACTATACCAGCTTGAAAGTATGAATAATAGCACATACTCAGGGTGCAATCCTGTGCTGAAGATATCTGAAGTGAGAGGCCATAGAATTCAAAGGAAGCTCTGCTACCTTAGCAAGAATGCAAGATTTGCTGCTGCCCCCCCAAAAAACAAATACCAGCAGAAAACACTCCAGGTGCACTGTCAGAAAGCCACATGAGGCCAAGTGATTATACTGTACATTTATTTAGTGTTTCTATCCTGCCTTTTAAGCTGCATTGCATATAGGGAGAGGTATAGGTGCAAACGTTTCAGATTGTGATATTAAACATAGCTGCATTCTTGCTTCCTGTGTTTGCTCACTTAGAACTATTATCAAGCTCATTTCAAAGTTCAAATGGCCAAGTTCCAAAATAAATTCAGAAGAAGAGGCGCTTCAGGCACTGACGGTGTTAAGAACTGCTTATAACTAGAGGAGAGTCATGCTTCCACAGTCTGTTACTGCCGTTGGATCTGTTTCTTTGGCAACTGCCCACACTTCAGTGACTATTTACAGACAGCTGCTTTAGGGAGCATACTTGGGAATGATATCAGACTAAACCATTACTATCTCAGCATGAATCATTGTTCAAAGTATTGTGCCCAATTGTGCAGCCGGGCTACTCCTTAACATTACAGAGAAATGACAAATTATCATCTCTAACAGGAATTACAGGTGATACTGAGAGGGAGGATAGAACCTAACAGGGGAACAATACTGACAATGAACTTCAATGCACAGTGGGAGTTTGTGAGGGAGAAGAAGTGGAACCACCTGAGGGCTCAGTCCATGCTGATGCCTCAACTTCCCCTCCCCATGGGGTAGAAAGTAGAGACTGTAGTGCCTGTATAAATTTTATGAAATGAATGAATGAATGAGGGTTTGGCCAGCATCAGTTGTAGTGGCTGGAGCAGAGTGCCCAGTCTTGATCAACAGGCTTTGATCAACAGGCGTTGATCTTTGATCAACTTGCTTGTGAGGAACATTGTCTCCCCCTTGGAGAAGGAGGGAGATACAGCTCAGACACAGCAAAGCATCACACATTTTTGCAAACCACTTAGAGGTTTTATTACAATCAAGTGGTATATCAAAACATATCAATTGTTAAATATATATTTTTTAATAAAAGGAGGGGGACTTCAGGTCCACCTGGGGTTCCAATTTGGGTCCAAGAAACCATTTATTCTAAACTGTGCCCACCTGTCAATTAGGTGACATCACAGTGATGGGCAGGTAATGTCACGTGGGGGGTAACAGTGGAGGCTTGGTTTGGCTGTTGCCCTAGTTCACTGTGGGAAGCCAGCATGGACAATGATCACATTGAACACATCCTGCTCTGTGTGAGTCTGTGAGAGAGTCTCCTGCAGGGAATGCCTCTGCATACCAGAAGCCTGCAGAAAGCAGGATTGAACTCCCCGTGCAACAGCTGCTGTGTGGGGAGTTGAAATCTGTTCATTATCTCCCTGCACCTGCCAACTCTTAACAGGTGGGCAAAACTACCTATGGGTCAAAGTTTGCCTGCAGGGTGGAAGGAGATAAAAGATCTGGCTTGCCAGGTCAAAAAGGTTCCTCAGGCCTGCCACAGGGCAAGGGGGCTGTTGGGTGGGAAGATTAGAGACAATTGCAGTAGTTAACTGTATGTGTTCCTCTTTCTTTTCTCAGTGACAATTATGGTTGGAATTTCAAAGGCATACTGCTATTTAATTTTTAAAATATTTGAAATACCAATAATATGATCTGGCAAACTCTGCTTTAAATGGAAATATCCTTCCTTTGGAAATGTTGATGATTTTCAAAAGAACTGATTTTTTAAAATATTTTATTTAACAGAATTTATCATCAGCAATTATATAAAATATAGCATGTGTGTTAAAATTACCTATAAAACCCAGGTGTTAAAAATCAAGCTAATTCAATGTTTTCCAAAATAAAATCAGCAATTTAAAAAGCATAAATTGTAAAATAAAATAGCATATTAAAATACATGTAAAATTTACATGTCTGTATAGGCTTAATTAACCAAGAATGGTTTGGTTTATCAGTTTAACTGATGTGCTTACAATGACATTTACAATTGACATTGTGATGGTAACTGCAAAGGCCAGATAAGAATGTCTTTTTAGCAAACATTCATACATACAAACTTTATGAAGTCTCCCAAGAATCCCAGTTATACTAAACAAACATGTCTTTGCTCTTTGTTTTTACCTTGAAAGCCCTATTGAGGACGTCCTCTCCTCCTTTGCTTCCTAACAGGTTAACAATCACTTGTTTACCATATTGTTCTTTCATGAGCATTATATGCCTGCAAAAGTAGAAACAGATTGCTTTGGTTTCATAAATATTCAACATGCTCTCGGATGGAATCTACCCTAGTAGATTGTGAAAATGCTTTTTTTTAAAATTGTTTTGAAAAATGCATTGAATTTGCTATAGCTCACAGTTGCCATCTGGCGTCACAGTTGTATATTGCACCTTTCAACACATTCAAAACATTTTATTTGCAGCTGTATAGCTGAGTCTTATAACTCTTCTTAAAGTACGTGATGAGGAGCAGGGACAGCCTTAAAAACACACACAGCTTTCTCTGAGAAGCATTACAATGGACTGATTCCCTCCTATATCACCTGAGTTGCTCTACCTGTGGGATCTTCATCTATTTCAATAGCCGTTCACCACTCTTTGCACACAGCCTTCTGCCATTTACCTGGCTTTAGTAGTTCCTAAGAGGTTGTGCAAATGCAAGAACAGCTTATTATACAGGTGGGGGTGAGGGAAATCTACTAGTCTTCAAAACCAACTGTGCAATAAAGGTAGCAAATGCACAGTTAACTCTTTTTTTTTTTTTTTGGCGGCAGATCAAGATATCTTCCTTCAAGGTATTACTAGTGCTACAAAATATCCCACCTTTCTAGCACACAAACTGAATTCCCCTCCCTATCCCTGAAAATGAGATTCTTCCCTCAACTGAAGCATCCAGCGCTGTTTGAAGTGATACAAGGAAAAAACCTAAAATCCTTATTTTATTCCAGCTGGGGAGTGGGATGGGTGGGTTTGCAAGCATATGTGTGCAAACTATACAGGTGCTTGATATGCATGCTGTGTGTGCTGTATGTGTTCATAGTGACGAGTTGCATGTGCGCCAGCTCCAGCCAAACCCAAAACCTCATCTGGCCCCACCTGTCACTAGTGTGTGTCCCTTTGGGAGATGAGGGTTAGGCTAAAAAAAGGTTTCCTAACCCCAGACCTAAACTCTGATTAAGACAATAATTTCAATAAGCCTAGTAGTGTTACCGTCTTCAGATGTAGCAGCCACAATGCAGACAGCTTCTTTTTCTCCTTAGCGAAACCCCTGACATTTGTCCCTGCTCCACAGCCAGATGCTGGCATAATGACCAACAGGAGTTCCTGAGCAAGAGGGAAGTGGACAGCAGCATGCTGACCCCACAGCCAGTATTTGATCCCTTATATATGGTTAGCTCAGCTGGTTAGAGCGTGGTGCTGACGACGCCATGGTTGCAGGTTCGATCCCCATATGGGCCAGCTGCATATTCCTGCATTGCAGGGGCTTGGACTACCCGATCCACAGGATCCCTTCCAACTCTACAATTCTATGATTCTATGGTTAAGTGTTATGTCTGCACTTGTAGGGATTCAACCAAAAAGCTTCTCATAAAAAGGTGAGTTTTGAAGTGGGATTTGAAAGAAGAAAGATGTGACACCATGAAGATGTTCTGGGAAACCCTGGAATGCAAACAGTAACATCTGATTTTACTCAGTTATCAGCAGCGTCGCAATTAAACCTACTTGTCAAAAGCAGGAGCATTAGCTTCCAGGCCTCTGGTGAGTTTTAGATGATGGGAGCCAACCTAAGTGGATAACAATGAAAATAATAGAAAGCAATAGTTTTAAACATGAGTCACTAGATGTCTCCCTTTTTCATTCAAAGAAAATGTTCCTTTATTATCTCTTAGCAACCACACTGCCACCCCCATATGGCACTCAAAGCACAAATTACACATTTTATTAGCAAACAACACTGACAAATGAATGCAAAATCATATTAACACCCAGTGAATGGCCATGGTTTCACCTTGCCCAGAATCCTCTATCTAACTGATCCTCCAGTTGTCAAAGTGAGCTTCCTTTGGGCCACCAATGAATATAACAGGCATAGCTGCTGAGGGAAACACCACTGTATTCATTGCATTCTTGAATCTGTCCCTAACTCACATTCCAGAGCTCATGTAAGCATCTATTCTGTACATACACAGATATAACTGCTGTCTTAAAGCACAGACCATGCCTGAACCACTGCAATTAAAAAATAAACAAGCAGAAAGTGTTGTCTTTAGCTAGCCAGGTTCAATTGTTTTAAAGGAGAAATAATCAGCTTATAAAAAGTATTTGAGCTTACAAAAACAAACAGGTCCAGTTTTGAATAATCAATATTTTTTAAAATATACATATTAAGTTTCAGGTTAACAGCTTTTTTGTATAAACCAGACCATATGATCTTCCAGAGTGATATAGAGATGGAGCCATTCATGATTCAAATATAGGAGTTATTCTCTAAAAGCAGTTTTGATGCAATCTGTAGGCACCCATTTCAGGTTGTGGCTGACAAAACTGCTTTTGGTGCCTCCCTTTGTCATAGCCAATAGTGCTAGACAGTGGCCTTTATAAGAAGCACTGAATCACAGCACACAAGTTTTGTTTTTTTAAAAAAACACAACCTCAAATCTCAGCACCTTGAATATTAATGTCTCCACTGTTGGCATAGCAACTTTCAAAGTTACCTTAACCACAGCATCAGGCCTCTTTGACATCTCAGGGGCTGTAAGATAGATCACGTCTCTCTCTACAAGGTCAGAGACAGAGCACCAATAACTGGAGAGGGAGATGGGTACTTCCTCCCTGCAACTGGACTCTTGGATGTCCTGGCCCAGTTGATGCCAAAACTCTAACCATTAGTAGGGCCAAAAGGAGGTATGCCAAGGGAGGACCAGGAAGCAGCTTAGATTCAAAGACATCACATCCAGAACCAGGGGGAAAGACAGACATGTTCAGAAGCCCCTCAAACTCTTTATCTTCTTCCCATTATTCCCAGTGGGAAGGAAGCTCTTAAATAATAACTAATCAAAGTGCAAAAAAGGATGGATAACATTCCTCTGTTCTTGCTTCTGCCTTGATGCTTGGTAGGGCATTGGATATGGTGGTTAAACTGCCTTCAATCCCTCCTCTTGCCTTGAGATTGCAGCCTTAGTGATTTTTGCTACTTACCTGTAGCCCAGGTTGCTCCCAAAATAGTGGAACTGAGCCTCTGATTTGAACAAAGGAAGAAACATCATTGTCCAAATAGATAGTCTACAGAAACAAAAGAGATAAAGCATATTCAGATCAATGCATTTTTTTGGCCATTTCTCAACTATGTGTATGACTATATTGATTGAAATGCAAAGCTAGATATCACTTCAGCTTGAATGTGAGGTATCTTCAGGTTTTGTTTTTTAAAAAAATTGGCAAAAATACATGGGAAATAAGACATCTATTTGGACCAAAGAAAAGAATATGTGCTATTTAGACAACTGGACAAATTTGAGCAGCTAACTTGCTGTTGATATGACAAGTATGAATCTGGGATGGCCAGTCTTTCAACATTAGGGTTTATGTATGTTTAATAGTTGGATGAATGAGAAAGCTTTGGCTGAGGAAGATTTTCAAATCCTTGCAGACTGCAATACAGGAATTTCACTGGCTGCAATGCCCTCTTATATGCAAATACTAAAGATACATGAGTCCTAAGGTTAAAAGGCTAGTTATTCTAAAATTTAATATAGATTATTATTTTAAAAAATATTAGCTACCCCTGATACATACATGCAGGCAGGCACAATCTCTCTCTCTCCCGCTCCCCCGCCCCATCCCCAGAAATGCCACACATATTAGGACCACTCTTGGGTAGTGGTAAGTGGATGTATTAGCTTCACTTACAACACTTACTAATTTTTTTAATCACACATTGTGCCTTGGCAACATGTTAAGTAACAAAAAGTCTGAGGACCATCAGGGAAACAAAATAGTTGGGCTGACTAACTTGGTATTCATCTCCTTTCCCAAGATGAATTCACTATTTTCCTTCCCCTCCCAAACCACTTTTATTTTTGTGATGATCTGTAAAAAAAATTTTTATCTCAGAACAAACAGTATCACCAATACTTATTTATTTACCGCATTTATACCCTGCCCTTCGTCCAGGGAGTTCAGGCAGTGTACACACTTCTCCATGTTATCCTAACAACAACCCTGTAAGGTAGGTTACGGCTGAGAGATTCTGGCAGATCCAAGGTCACTTGGCGGCCTTCACCACACTGGTTGGATGGGTGGATGGCTGTGAGTGCCTGTGTCTTTGCCTCCCCCAGTACCCATATCCAATTTTAGGCCAGCTAAAAGCAGAGATGAAGGCACGGCCCTGGAAAGAATAGCACAATGGCAATCTTAACAGCGTTGGCCTATATTTGGCAATTAAATCCTGGCCCGTTTCCACCTGCGATATATAATAGTGGTGTCATTGTGCATCACAAAGAGCTTTCAGCAAAGAAAGGGTATCAGACAAGTCACCCAAGAGCCTTCTTTTATAAGCACGCTGCATTGCTCAGGATGAAGGCAGACAGCTGGATCAGCACCAATGCCCACAGTGGAAATGTGAACACAAGGACCATCACTGGTTTGAACAGTATAACTGCACTTAATTAATGGACTTCATGAATATGGTGGATGCCAGTGTGCTCGTGATGGGCAAGTCCCATCCCATCAAGGGAATTTTCTATTTCATTCCTTTTAATATGGATACTATGAGAAAATGCCCAGGACCACACACAGGTTTGTGCTCTGTTCTGACCACTGAAGCAGCTCCAAATATTACAACGGCTGCTGTAATCCTGGCGGCTGCTGAAGCAGCATTTCCCCACAGCAGATCTGTAACATGTGCACATCATGCACAAGTGAACACCCGTCTTTTGCACACTTTAAATGCCATTTTTAAAAGTGATGGGAAAGGTAGAAATGGCTAAATCAAACACTTCTTTGGGCACATGAATCACACTGAACAAACTAAATGCCTTAAGTGGAGGCAGGGGGGAGAAAGGGAGGGGAATATGAATTAATTTATATTTTTCTGTAAGAAATCCCACAAAGAGAATCCCATTCTTCCCCTGTGTCATATGCCACAGAACGAAAACTTTAGGCTCTTTCTGGAGATATGAAAAAGAATGTGAAAGAATCTACCAATGGATCTGGAAGCTGCTTGCCTTAGGAGGCTGCTAGGTCTATTTGCTCAGTATTGTCAACACTATCTAGCAGGTGCTCTCCAGGGTTTTCAGACAAGAGAGCCAGTGTGGTGTAGTGGATAAGAGCGGTAGTCTCGTAATCTGGGGAACCGGGTTCGTGTCTCCGCTCCTCCACATGCAGCTGCTGGGTGACCTTGGGCCAGTCACACTTCTTTGAAGTCTCTCAGCCCCACTCACCTCACAGAGTGTTTGTTGTGGGGGAGGAAGGGAAAGGAGAATGTTAGCTGCTTTGAGACTCCTTCGGGTAGTGATAACGCAGGATATCAAATCCAAAACTCCAAGAGTCTTTCCCAGCAAATCCTACCTAGAGATGCCAGAGATGGAACCTGGGTCTTTCAGCATGCAAACCAAGTGCCCTACTGCAGTACCCTGAGTGGGAAAATGGCACTCTTCCCCAGCAGCGTAGCTAGCCGCTCGGGTGCCTGGCGCAGGGGCATGTCCTGGAGCCGGGGGTGGGATGATCTGCCCATGGGGGTGGGGTGAGCCTCTCCAACGCCTCCCCCTCAGCTGTAGGGCAGCTGAGGGAGAGGCAGTAGGCAGATGCAAGCCCCGTGCTGTCATTTCAGGCAGCGCAGAACCTGCAGGCGCCTAAGCCACCATGTCACTCCTAAATAATGTCGTGAGCCCATTTTTAAAAAACCTCATTTTGTCACACCCCCCCTCATTGATGACACCCAGGGCAGACCACACCCCCAGCACCCCCTTCCTCTGCCACTGCTCTTCCCTCTCCCCCCCCACCCCCAGCAGCCCCAATTTCATATGACCTGCACACTGGTTGTCAAATGCCTCCCCACCCTAACTTCTTTCAGTTCTCGGTTTTGTGTGTTCCTGCTAGTTTTATCAGGCTTGTAAACTAAAATGGCCAAATAAGTTAAAACGTTAAGTGTTGGCTTCAGTTTAGAAAGCAAAAAGACTTGAAATTGGTTTGTTTTCTTTTCTTCGCCTCTTGCAGTGAGTCATTTCCAGCCACCAAAAAAAGGGGGGGGGGAAGAGATGACTCATAGCCAAGCTGAAATGCCAGAAGGCTAACTCAGTGGGAGACAAAGGAATACCATTTATGTATAAAAGAGCTGCCTGGAGATAAAGCTAATTGTTTCTTTCTCTCCTGAAACCAGGGGGAAATGTCAGAACTAATGCAATGTAAAGGGGTCAGAGAGCCTTCCCTCAGCATCCAGGTTCCTGGGGTGCCATTTATTCATGAAAGAGAAGAGCCAGCATGTCATTATGAAGCAAGTGGAAACAATTTTTTCTCCACTGAATTAGAAGCAGCCAAGTTATTACTTCATCACTGATTATCCAGTAGTCTGCTAAGAAAGCAGGAGAGATTTTCCTCCTAGGCTTGTGCATTCCAAACTGGACTGGATTTCAGCCATTCTGAGGTGCAGCCCTGTTTGGAAAGAGTGCAGTGGCTGCGAGTGATGCATATATAAGTGAATGAGAAAGAGGCTGGCGGGGGGGAGGTGGTGACTTCACCCAATGCCTCTTTTGCTAGTTCCAGAGAGAACGATTCTCGCTAACTCTATCTAGCTTCCTTCTCTCAGCTTAATATTTAGGGCATGTTTTGGGTGTGTTTTAAGCCAGAATGCCAACTATCGCTACCACATGGATACATGCCACTTTCCAATATCAGCATTAGAAAAAGCGTTTCTGCCGACTCTTTAGGTGACCTGATAAGACTGATAAGGGTGACCCATACCTTTCCCAGATCTACGTTTACAAGAGGATAGCAAGTGCAGATTTATTTTTCTTCTGGGTCTGCATAAATAACAATCTCATACCTATCAACTATCACTCTCTGCCAAGGAAGTGGGGCAAGCAGTAATGTGAGCATACTCTAATAGTCACTGCCCCATGTGCAGATGAGAGCTTCACTAGTAGAGGTTCTGGGGAGAGTCAAAGGATGGGAAACAAAAAAAGGAAACAAAAAAGTTAATGCAAAAACAATGTAAATATGTGGCTAGAAATGGGGGGGGGGGAATGACCTCACTGCATTTTAATCTGTTTATATGAATACCCCCCTAGACAATATGGAGCCAATTATCATGTTTTGATAGCCTAGTTCCAGAATGACCACATGATTAAGTCCCCAGTTACAAGAGATTCAATATCTTCACTTCTTCCAAAATTTAAGTCATGTCATTCCTGTAGCAGTGATCCAGGTTAAAAATGGTGCTCATTACTATTTCTAAAGTAAAATTTATATTCCATATTAAAGTGGCTGAATGAAGTTCCACGGAACAAAAATACAGAGCTCCATTATTCACTCAAGTGCACTGAGCAGCAAAGGCATAATCACTCCTTTTTCTCCATGCCCTTTTTCCAGTTTCAAATATCTCCGAACATAAATATAAGGATAAATTGAATCTATAAAGGAAGCAATGCTTTCCAGCAGTGGTGGGGAACCTCTGGCCTGCAGACCTTATTAAGACTGGCAAGCCTATGCATTTGGCCTGCAAGGCCATTTTGGTCAAGCCGTGCCCACCTGCCCTACATATATATGGCATCAGGTGCGGAACAGGTTAAGATGCAGCTCTATGCTGATTGCAAGGCCTTGTGCCCTTGCAAGTGTGTCTGTGAAGTGTCAGTGTTTGCAAAGGTACAGAGTTTTGTAGGCTCTGCCAATAAGCTGATTGGCAGAGCTTGAAAACAGTATTCCTTTCCCCACATGATTTGATTTCAAACCATGTGGGCAAAGGAAAATGCTTCAGGTGATGTCATGGTGACATCAGGTAAATGACAGGTGAATGGTGCACAGGGGACAG
Organism: Podarcis bocagei; assembly: GCF_964188305.1. Taxonomy (NCBI): domain Eukaryota; kingdom Metazoa; phylum Chordata; class Lepidosauria; order Squamata; family Lacertidae; genus Podarcis; species Podarcis bocagei. Next base: position 55,414,101 of record NC_138127.1, on the reverse strand, counting down.
GTCACTGCAGCATCCAGTCCCCCACCCCACCCCACAGCAAACTGGAAATGATTCTCCATCCCTGCTCGACAATCATTCTTAAGCTTCAGCAAACAATTGCTAATCCTTTTGGTCTGTCCTCAATTGTCCAACATTGAGCTTCTTTGCATGGCCTTGGCTTCAACTATTACGAGAGAGGGAGAAAAATGCAATTGATAGCTGCCAACAGCCTTATCCTTCATGGGGATGCTTAGCCCTCAAGGCTGATACAATGGCGAGTTGGACAATGAACATGAGAAATCCCTTGCAGAAATCCAACGCTTCTATACAATTTTTAACCCCTGAAGAGAAGTGCAGGTGTTCTTGCAATGTGACAATAGTGATGCCCGACAGTATGCAAGCTATATTTCAGTCACTGTATCCCAGGCAACAGGAGCCTTAACGCTGAAAATCATTGTCAGCTCCCTTCCTCCTACTCTGCTCCAGGCCTCAAATTATCTTAGCATCATATAAACAGTGTTTTTATTTGACTTGTGTTATTTGAACATTAGCATGCACAGAAGAAATCATGTTCGCTACATAACTAAAAAAAGAGAGAAAATAATAATGCCGAGAGCCCCATAATATTACCAAGGCTGAGAGCCAGGCAGGTGTAGAGGTTAGAGTGTTGGACTAGGACCTGAGAAACCAGGGGCTGAATCTGCACTCGGGCATGAAGCTCACTGGGTGACCTTGGGGGAGCCGCAATGTCTCAGCCCAGCCTACCTCACAGGGTTGTTGCAAGGATAAAATAGGGAGGGGAAAGAACCATGTATGTCACCTTGAGCTCCTGGGGGAAAAGGTGGGATACAGATGTAGGGAATAATAAATAACTAAAACTGTCTGAAAAAAATAAAAGCTACTGCAATGTACATGCAGCCTGCAACCCATAAGTCAGGCACTAGTAGAACAAGATTCCATGCGCTCTTTTTCCTTTTTGCAAAATGAATAAGTATGTTGTATGAATATAGGTACAGTTTGCCTTTTATATGCAAGCATTTGAATAAAAAGCTGTTTATGATGCCAGTAAGGTCTATAAAATCAGCACGTTGTGATTAAAGTTATCACCTGTCCTTTTGAGTAGAGAGACATACAAAACGACATGTTAGCTCCTCATCCATCATAACAAGAAAGCCATTCCTCACAAAAGAATGTATTTCTTGGCCATTAGAAATAAAATGGTATGGTGCTGCCAGTCCTTTCTGTTCTGCTTTCTTGCATTGTTTGTTGAAAGGCTTTTCATAGGCCAAAAGACCAACAAACATAGGTGCCATTTGGATCTCAAGGTTGTGGGTTTAAGCATTGCAGGGGCTTGGACTAGATGACCCTCACAGTCCCCTCCAACTCTACAATTCTATGATTCTATTATAATTCTTCAGTTTCCATAATGATGCTAAGGAAATGTCCATTATCCTTCCCAGTTTTCCTCTTTAAGACAGTAGGTGCATGAGCATCACTCGACAGCTTCATTTTTAGTGGGTAGCATTTCAATCCTGGATCAGCAAACACTACCCCTTGCCAGAGTTACCCAACAGTGCATTTTCTCTTACTTAGCCCCCCCCCCCGGAAACAAGTATCCATCTTCTAGCACACTGCATACCACAGCAGCATTTCTTATGCAGATGGTATCTCAATAGCTAGCTACGAAAAGGAACATTTGGACAGAGCTTAAGTATAAGCTAATTAGAGATCTGTCCTCCCTGACACACTACCCCAGTTTGGATGCAATGAAAATCTCTACTTAGTCTAAACAGGAAGTGTCTGTTTCTAATCCTCTCCTCATGGCCACGCCAGAGGAGGGAAGAAGAGAAGAGGTTTGCTACTGCTCATGCATGTACTGTTAAAACATGGTTTGGTATTATTATGTGCAAAATAGGCCTCTCAGTTACACTGTGAAAACAAGGCCCCAACAGCAAAGTATTTCAAATCATTAGCTTAATGAGACAGATTATAATGATGGCGGTGGTGATGACAATTCCTTCTTTAGCTGTAAGAGGAAATAATGCTGCCAAAGAATTAGATATATGTATAGAAGGCAGGGCCATCAATACTTCTTAGCCAGCATGCTAACCCCCAACGCTCAGGGGTGCGACTAAGGATAGGCTTACACTTTTGCCCTCTTGCACTGTGCTGTCACTGAAGAATGCAGGGATCCAGTCACAGGAAAAAGGGTTAGTTGAACCAACTGCCTGGTAGTTATGGTATCATGGTGACAAACATTACACTCTTGATGACAGGAATTCATGATTTATTTTTGTTTTAAAGCAGAAGAAAGGATAACGGAGAAGAGATTGACACAAAAGCAATATATGATCATTTCAAAATCAAACCCTGCTCCATAATTTTTTAAAAAATAAATTGCCTTTTACGATACCATAAGAAAATGGTTAAAATATGTCATAAAATACGCTTTACATTTTGGGGTGGGTTGGTGTTAGTGTCCTTGTGAACACAAATAAACTCACATTTCCCTTTACCTGTGCATGAGATGTTTGGTATGGACTATTAAAGCTTCAGGAAAGACTCTCTGATTAGAAATTAGTCCAGCCTACAATCCTTATGGAGAAAGTGTGTGATAATGAACAAGAAGAATTTATTTTGCTTCTATTCTTCCCCACTCAGGGATTTTTTTAATGTACGGAAAAATCACACTCCCACCCCCCAACCACAGAATACACAAGTTCTCAACTGTAAATCAAATGTGGGGAGGGGGGGAATGCAAGCTCCAAGCCAAACGAATTGAAGAGGAGGGAATGGAGTGGGTGTATTCTTCTGTAGACATGTGTAATGAACAAAAAGGAAAAAAGCAGAGTTAATGAACATATTGTGGGCGGTTAGACACTACTTCTGAAAAGCGCTTGCTAGCTTCTCTCATGTCACTTGTCACTGTGAAAGATGTCATCCTGATCCCTCAACTGCCACCCCACTTTGTGTAAATGCAATCAATTATTTAGAGACATGGGATCCAGTCCTTACCTGCTCCGTCTCAGCAAAGTTAGAAACGTGGCCATCATCATTGACTCCTCGTATGTGAAACCGGGCACCAGCTCTCTCGCAGCTGATCCGGGAGATGAGACAGGCCTTTGCCTTCTTGTGAGAAGCGTACAGAGTGCGAATGTCCACCACACCACAGATCACTTTTAACAGCCAATCAGAGCAATTCACCTGGTAGTGTTTAAAGGGGACATGCAGTAGCTGGTTCCTGCAAGATTCAATAATAATCACTCACTAGGTGTACTATATATTATTAACAAAGCTAACTTTAAAGTATTATCCCTTGGCAAGGTTTATTTGAGTTCAAGCCACTGGAAGGATTCCAGTCTTGCTTGCTTCTTGCCAGAAAGCCAATATTACAGTGAAGATAAACCTTGGGAAATATTCTGTTAAGGTAGCAACTCATAGAACCACAGACATTTTAATAGGAGGATTTCACAGTTCAGGTTGTGACCTGAAAAACTGCAGTGCAGGTTCAATAGTTTTTAGTCATGAAATCCTTGTTTGCAATCAAATCTGGAAAAAATAAAGGTAGTGCAACTTTACCACACAATATAGGTAATAATACTTTTGTGACACCAAAGTATTATTACCTATATTGTGTGGTAAAGCTGCATAGCTTGTGACCAACCAAGCTGAATTCAGCCCATCAGATATTTTGGCCTTGAAATATCCTGTTTTTACTGTTGTAGTCAGGCAGAATCTCCCCATGCCCTGGGCTTACAATTACTATATTAATATATGTAATCTTCCGGGATCATAAATATTAAAAAACTTTGGGCTGTATCCAGTTGTGGTTTTACCTTAATGGAAATGACTTCTGCTCTTGCAGATGGATGCACCCAGTTTTTGCCAACCCCTCTAACACACTTAAAGGTAAAGGTAAAGGGACCCCTGACCATTAGGTCCAGTCGTGACCGACTCTGGGGTTGCAGCGCTAATCTCGCTTTATTGGCCGAGGGAGCCGGCGTACAGCTTCCGGGTCATGTGGCCAGCATGACTAAGCCGCTTCTGGCGAATCAGAGCAGCGCACGGAAACGCTGTTTACCTTCCCGCCGGAGCGGTACCTATTTATCTACTTGCACTTTGTCGTGCTTTTGAACTGCTAGGTTGGCAGGAGCAGGGACCGAACAATGGGAGCTCACCCTGTCGCGGGGATTCGAACCGCCAACCTTCTGATCGGCAAGTCCTAGGCTCTGTGGTTTAACCCACAGCGCCACCCGCGTCCCAAGATCTAACATACTTACATCTCCCTAAAAGCTGCTCCTCAGGATCATGGGATCCTCCAGAACAGAATGGGACAAAGCAGTAGGAAAGGCAGTAAAAACTGCGTGTCTGGCCTTGCTTCTGGCCTGTACTTCTGTTCCTAAGTACATTTTGCTAAGACAGACAAAAGATACAACTCAAAAAGTCTACAGCTACTACTGAAAGGAAATATAACCAGTAAAGGCAATATAGTGACTTCTGCATGTGACTATATTTAATATTCCATACTGTTTGTCTGGCAATATGAATATATATTATCAGTCAGACTAATTCATTAAATACAATTTCCTTTGACTAAAGTCAGCAGTTTTCTGTGAAAGTATATTCTGTACTGATGCCATTTGCATCCCAAAATGCCACCACATGATGCAGATAGTGGACACAATCCAGGTAAAAGTTACATGCTTTTAAAAAGTCCCACTGATTTCAATTAAATATATAACTTAAATCTCTCCCATTTAAATCAGTGGGACTTTTGGCCAAATTGTGTCAAATGCATTTAGGAGAACTAAGTCAAGAAAAATTACACAAAATCTGTTTTGAATATATTTAGGTCTATTAATCAACCTGCCAAAAGTTGATTAGATGAGCCCTGATGGAACAGACTGGACTTCCCCACCCTTGTACCCTCCAGGTGTTTTGGACTCACCTCAGCACCAGCCAGCATGTGCAAAAGCATGGGATGAAGGGAGTTGCAGTCCAAAATATCTAGAGAGCACCAGATTGGGAAACGCTGGATCAGACCAAATAGCTATCTTGCCCAGGATCCTGCTTCCCACAGCAGTCCTACTGGGTCTCAGAGAAGCCCAGAAGTGGGTCATGGAAACACCAGAATCGGTACACCTCTGAACCCAGTTGCTGGGGATCACAAATGGGAGAGTACTCTTGGGTTCATGGTTTCATTGCAGGCTTCCCATTGGCATTTGGTTGTCCAATGTGAGAATGCGATGCTGGACGTGATAGCTCTTTGGTCTGATGCAGCAGAGCTGTCCTGATGCTCTTATTGGCATAATGGAACCCTGAAGGCCACATGGAGAGTGCCATATACAGAAGTAATTATGATAGTGCATTCAGCTATCATGACTAGTTCCCAGGAGAATGTTCACTCGATCTATTGCCCACCTTCACTTTGTGACTATGTGTCAAGCATAACTGGTTGAGAAACATAATAGCTAAGTATCCCAAAAGCCTTTAACAAGTTCAGAACTGCAGTATCATCTACAGTACACGCACAACAACAAAGCTTTGGCCAAAATAGCTTGGTGCCGGGGCATTTAAAGCTTAGTTAGATAAATAATTCATGCAGGCTTAGATTGACATAGGCCTGCCCCATCATCCCAATTCAATTATTTTTCACAGGGCTTTGTATTTACCTTCAATGGGCTGCAAGAGGAGCATCATGCACTTAAGCAGCTGCTAACTTTTATTTTGCTTGGTATCATTATCACTGCATACATTATGCAGAAGTTGCCATTTATTATTTAAAATGTTGAAAATAAAATGTATTGATCTTCTCTATTTAACAAAAAAAAATTTAAATTTGCACACTGTACAAGTTGCAGGTACTTGGGATTTGCTTATAGTGAGGTGCAAACATTCAGAAATGGTTGCTTCACAAATATTTAGGCATCCAGGATTGGTTCACATACACAGCAGGGCCCAAGGGCAAATCTCAGGCTCACAAACTCTGATTCACATGAAAAGTTCCATTCACCAAGGGGGGGGGGGGGAAGCATGTGAGCCTGCAATTCACTATTGTGCCCTGCCGCTTACAGAGCCAATGTGGTGTAGTGATTAACGTGTTGGACTAGGACCTGGGAGAACAGGTTTCAAATCCCCACCCGGCCATGAAGTTCACTTGGTGGCCTTGGGCCAGTCATTGCCTCTTGGTCTAACTTTCCTCATAGGGTTGTAATGGGGATTAAATGATGAGGGGGAAGAAACATCTACAACACCTTGAGTTCCCTGGAGAAAAAAGTGGGATGTAAATGCAATAATAAATTGAACAACCCAGCACACCTGAGCTATGTGTGAACCAGCACTTAAAGCCTTGTATACATTGGCAATCCAATCCAATAAAAGTTTCACTAAGTTTACTGGGAATTATTCCCATATGTATTATATTTAGAAATATGACATTTTATTCCTTCCACAAAAGGACACTCTCTAGCTATAATAGCAATGCATTTATTGCTATGCTTTAGAAGATCCCAAAAAGATTCCAGTCCTTCATGAAGCAGAAATCCACATGGATTTGAAGTCTAGGACATATTAGCTAAGGACTGATCAAATATAGGATGTAACATATTGCACTTACCAGAAGAAAGAGTTTGCAGTTCCATAGTTGTTATCACCCTGTTTTTGGGCTCGGACAGTGATATCAAAGTTTGACCCTGCATTTGGCCAAGAAAAATAAAACACCCCTGAATTAAGAATTTTCTTCAAGGCAGAAACACGATCTTCCTCCTTAGTTTCTTCCTGGAGAGGACAGAATTCTGTTGTCGTGATTCTGTAAACTTCAGCATCAAGTATTTTCCCCACTGATGCACAGCCTGTCACAAGGACCAGAAAATGCAGGGTGGTGTTGCCTAGAAAATGACAGGCACATTAGAATTACATGGGAATACAAATGCTTATTCCATTCTAGACCTTTTCTGTAAAGGCAGCCTGTCAATACAGTGGTACCTCAGGTTACAGACGCTTCAGGTTACAGATGCTTCAGGTTACAGACTCTGCTAACCCATAAATAGTACCTCGGGTTAAGAACTTTGCTTCAGGATGAGAATAGAAATCATGCGGCGGCAGCATGGCAGCAGCGGGAGGCCCCATTAACTAAAGTGGTACCTCAGGTTAAGAACAGTTTCAGGTTAAGAACAGACCTCCAGAACAAATTAAGTTCTTAACCCGAGGTACCACTGTATCTCATAAATATGTTTTGTTTTTGTTTGTTTTTTTCCCAGAAGGTGACAATGTCAAATTGATACCAGATTTAATACATTGGTCTGGGACTAATTGTAGGTATGGCAGAAACCTATGTTGGCATGATTAAATGTATAAATCTGTGAAAGGAAAACATTTCTCACATAGAACATACAAGTGTGAAAAGAAATAGTGCATTAACTGCCAACTCAGCCAGCCTCATTGCTGTACAAGGAGAAAATCTAGTCTAAGGGCATGATCTCATCAGCTCCCCCCCCCCCCGCAAGCTGGGGAACATCTGGGGCAGGAAAGGAGTACTTTGTGGAAATGGTACTCATTCCCTCCACAGCATCCATCATAATATCTGAAAATATATGTCAGGAGAAACATTGCTCTTAACAAGTTGGCCACCTGGAATGACAAGCAAGAGCACTTATTTGTGACTGAATCCACTCTCAGGAGACATCCACGACTGCTGTTTCAAGCGGCAAGCTCATAAAAGTCAATCTGTGAGCTCTTCTATTAGGTACTTAAGCTTTGGTTCAAGTCAGTTTTACTCCTAACAGTGAGTCTGTGGGTCAGTCAATCACAATGCTATGTCTAAAATACAATTTCATAGCTAAATAAAATGTTTTATAAAAAAAATAACAAGCAAAAAACTAACCAACATAGCTGGTCTAAGAGGCATGACAACATTCAGATATTTTGCCACTTGCTTGATAATAAATGTGAAAGGCCTCTCAAGGGAAATGCTCATAAAGGATGCTAAGGGTCAATCAGAAAAATGTCTTGTAACAGGATGCATTATTTAAGACATATAGAAAACAAAGGTAGTCCAGATCTTGATAGACTCCCAACTCTAATCAGCTCCAGCCAGCACAGACAATGGGCAGGAATTATGGAAGCTGTAGTCCAACACTAACTGCTAGTTATATTGGAGTAAAATAAGAATGACTATTCTTCTTTTGATGAGGCACTAAACAGAAAATAAGAGGTCTGTTGTCATTCAGCCATAGCTTCAAAAGCAAAAAAAAGGAGCTTCCACAAGAAAGGTTGGAAATGCAAATTTAAGTCCAGCAAGTAAACCCACAGCTTATTCCCCACTGGACAGCTCATTTTGAATATTTATGCCATAATTCCAGCTGTGCTTAGCACCTTCAAATTTGCATTGCTGACTGTTTCAATAACCAAGAAAAGCTTCCTGTATTTTTTTAAAAATCCAAACCAAAATGAACTGTTGTTTCTGCTCATTATATAAATTTCTCCTTAAGAGTATTTGAAGTTAGAGTAACATTTAAAAACTATCTTCCGACAAAGGCAGAGAAAACATATGCATTACAGCAATAAAGAAGGAGCAGCCACCGGGACAGGGATGGAAAACCTTCATCAGCCCAAGGGCCACATTCTCTCATGGGCAACCTTCCAGGGGCTGCATGCCAGTGGGCCAAACGTGGCCTGTGAGGGGTTCAAATTTAGCTGTTTTTCTCAAACCACACCCACATACCCCATCCTTGAAGTCATATGTAACATCAGCTGTAATATGTAACACACAGCTGCCAATGCACAACAGGAACTTTAAAGTACGCTTCTGATTGTGCATCGTCACAATCATAATCTCCAAAGCAACTTTAGTTGCCCTGGAGTTTTTTCAACATAGGGATACTCAAGAAGGTCACAGAGAAATATGTGCCGAATGGGCCCCATTTAAGCAGACCTGTACATGAGGGGGAGGAGAACAAAGCGCATGCTGTTCAACGGGATGAGTGAACTAGTTTTATATTTTATTTTCATCCTGACTGTAGCTAACTTCCTTGAACAATTTGTCAGGGTACGAGGCTACCTCACGGGGAGGTATAATGAAAAATAAAGGTAATAACCTTCTCCCTCATCACAAAGTTCTGCATTATTCTTGAGACCCCTGGTATGACACACAGCCCAAAGGATTAGTTAACCCTGTCTTCCCAAAGCCCTTCATCACCATGGAAACCTTAGGCGCAAGGACCCTCTGAATGTTCTCCTATATATTGAGAGTATGCTGGCCTCAGAACCCTCTTCAGGCTCTAAACCAAATAGCAGTGAGCTTCATGGGCCCTGAATGCTGGTCTGCAGCATGAAATTAGCCTTGCACTAATTCAGACCACCTTGCTCATTAACATGTGGGGTGGTCAGAAGATCGATTTAAATCTGCTGGTAGATCTCATGATGTTATTATCAGTCAATCTGTTTGCATGCTACCTTTCCAAAGTTAAAAAAAATGTTCAAGGCGGCTTACAACAGTTTATTTTATCATAAAACTTGTTATTCTTTATCAAATAATCCCAAAAGAGAGTACAATGCAGGCAAAATACAATAAAATAATAATCAGTCAATAAGCAACACAGCAGTAAACAAAATTCCCCAGCAGTGTGCTGCTGTCGGGCTTCTCCTGATCCTCCCCCCAGTCATTTTTTGGGGGGAGGGGCACAGGGAAAACACAGGGAGAAACCCCATTGCACAAGTGGAAATCTTTGCAGAGGGTTTCCATTGATGGGGTGTGTTAAGTGAATGCTGCTCACATAATCTGTGTTTCTATACAATTTGACCATGAATCTTACAAATCTACACACTAATAATGCTATTCGGATACCACCTTCTTGTTATTTACGCAATTATTTATGAAATTTCTATCCTACCCTTTCTCCCAAATGAGCCCAGGGCAACAAACATCAAGAAGTTAAAATAATACAGTTCAAAATGAAATAAAAATGTATCTGCAACAGTTAAAAACAATTTTAAAACCACCTAAAAAACTTCCCAACTAATTAAAAAATATCATCTAACACATTTCAAAACATTTGGAACATCTTACATTTAATGCTGTACATGTCTCCTACACTGTCATGCTATGTGCCAATATAAATTCAGACTAGAATTCATTAAGGAAATTGAACCAACAAATACAAAACACTCCCCCCCCCCCAAGGCCCAGCCCATAACATACTTGGATCTTCATTCTGCTCTAGCCCATCCCAAAGGCAAATAATGGGAACTAGTGAGTTGTTCTAGCTGATCAGACCCAATACGAGTTCTGGCTTTTGAGAAACATTACCCAGGCAATCAGCTAGGCAAAACCCACCGTCCTTATAGTGCAAGTATCTTGCATGGGAAATGGTTGGGTTTGTAGCCTATCAATTTTGACAGCCTAATACAGACAAAGAACTAAGACAAAGTATTCACACACAAGTTCTGCAGTATGACAAAAAGGAAGAATTTCCTACTAAACCCCCAGAAGGTCCTTAGTGCCAAAAAGTGAGACTGAAAAACCAGTGTGATTAGCTATTCTGCTTACTGTCTGAATAGCTAGTCAGAACAGTCATGCTTCCTTTTTTGTCTGTTTTATAAGCCAGCTAAGCCAAATGTTTGGATTTAAACCAGTCTTGTCTCCCCACGGTGACTAATTCATATTTCAGAAGATTTATGGAGTTTTCTGCCCAGTAGCTGGTTCAGGCTATTGCTGCTATCGCTATAAACTTTCTTTATCATCAGGCATTCTGGAAAAATCTTTCATGCTCTTACTGACTTACTACCCTCCTTAGGGAGCCTACTTGTTTCAAGGGCTGAACGACCACACTGTCTCTCCCTTCAAGCCAGCCAAACACTTCTTGCGGCAAGAAGCGAAGTGTCTAGGCAGACTCTTTTAAATTCATATTATGGAAATGAAACTGGCACCATGTATATGTCAGGAAATCCACAAATTGGTGGGTGGGATGGTTTGGACAGTATCTGCACAAATCCTATGGAGTCACAAAAACCTTTTCTATCATGGGTTGACTTCAGAAGTAACTAATGCGTTGTCAAAGTACTAGGACAACTATGGAAATTTCAAGGGCTGTGACTGGCCAGGCCATGGCTGAGCCTCTGGTCTGTGGCACAGCCTCTTTCATGCTCTCACAACCCTTAATTAAATATGAACAGAATTCTTGGATTATTATTATTTTTGGTTTTGCATAACCACATCCCCTGACATTCCTTGTTACTGGACATTGGAAAGTTGACTTCTTGTTCATATGATCTTGCACTCAGCTGCCCACACTCCATCATACCCCCCCTCACAAATTGTTTAAATACTTCAGATGCTTTTATGTGCATAAAACCATATGCCAGCCAACGAAGAGGCAAAGCTATAGTCCATTTATTTCATTTACATTTTTCAGTTTTGGATACCACATTCACTCTAGTCGTAGCAGGTTCTCCAGAGATATGCTTGTGCCTTTAAAATACCCAAAGCACCAAGATGCAAAGCAGCAACTACCACGCCACTCACCTCCCTGGCTCCATTTGTCTTGTCACAGGGCTACACCATTGCCTTCAATCAGCAGGAAAAGAGGTTGGAGAAAAGGTTGGGAGGGGCAGTGCAGACCTGTCTATCCCTGCCCACATTAGATGGCTGTAACATGAAATCCAAGGAGGGAGCCATGCTCATTGTGATGAAAATGCTAGGTTCAGGAAACCCAAAATAGAAGGTCACCAGAACAGAGAAAATTGTCAATTGCAGGGCTGTAGTCTTAGTTAACCATGAACTACTGCTGTTAATAAAGCTAGTCATTCAAAATAAAAAGAAAGGGAAAAGTGCTATTCGGTAGAGCTGTTGATTCTTGGCCTGAAAAGGCTGACTTCCTTAGAATTGTTGTATTTTTATGGGCAGGAGCTCTATGCTTTTAACAGATATGTGCAAGCCAAAAAGGGAACAAGTGCAGCTTTCCCTAACACTGTATCTCCACGCCAGAAAAAAGGGGGTCACTTGCTGCATTTCTGCCTGAGCCTCAATGCATAATAAAAGCAGCAGCCCAAAAATCTGTCTTTTATAGTTACTTGTCAGGGAGCGGCTCGTAGGGCATCATTTTTCTGTGGCTGCAGCAATGCAATTTGAGATCTTTCACCTACTGAGCATCATTTCCCCAACAGATTAAAAAAACCAAAACCCAACCAAAGGCAGGACAGGAGATGGAGGATAGGAGCAGGCAAACCTATTCATGATCCTAAGTATTTACTGATAGGTAAGTCAATTAAGACTTAATACCCACCCACTGAGGCTGTAATCTTAAACATATTTACTAAGGAAGAAGCCCTTGTGTAGGATTGCATTTTATGGGACAGCTACCCAAGGCCAACAAGGAGCACAACAAATCTGGTAAAAAGAAACAGAAGCTGTTTTCAAGTTAAAACCAGAAGCTATTATTAGTAAATGCAAAGTTGTTGTTTTTTTTAAAAAAAATAGAAACCCTGCAATAAGCCATTGTTTAATAATTGTCCTTAAATCCAATGATTACCACACAACTCATTTTAAAGAATTAGTCCTTGAAGGTTAACCAAAGAATAGTTTCACTTCATTGTGTCGGATTGAAGGGCACATTGTTCAACTTATTATTCTAAAAATGACATTAAGGTACTTACCAGATCTTAACTGGAGTTCTCCTAAGCACCCATAAGCATCCATGAGCTTCTCATATTGCCCTTTAATTTCTTCCTTTTCTTCAGGCGCTAAGGGAATTGCACAATAAAAGACAACAATTCTTGTTTATTTTTAATCCTTTGATAATACAGCAAACCAACAGAAACTGGCAAGATTTACTTTTCTTTAAGCCTATGGTTTGTGCTAAAGTACAATAACTCATGATAAAATTAAGTCTCCTAGATGCCACAATATTTTTACAACCCAATTCTACTCATGGTTACTCAGAGGTAAGTTGCAACAAAATCAGTGAGACTAACTCCATAGTAAATATGCACAGGATCAGGCCATTTGGCTTCTTTCACAACCTCTTACGCTGCACTGAGGAGGAGAAGTTGGGGTGTAATATATATGCTCTGCAAGGGCCAGAAAGAGATGTCTCCCTAAGAAGACTTATCTATGTGTTGAGCAACTTGACTACAAATTTACATATAGTGCTAATAATACATTTCAGAGATTAACAGTTTTGTATCAACCTTCTATCTCCTGGCACAATAAACGTGTGCAGTGGAATGTGTCCCTACATCTTGGCTACATTCTTCCATACAGTACTATCAATATATTTTAGTCATTATCCAATACACTTTAAGGCAGGTCTAACTGCAGATAATTCTCTATGCATGCAATTGGGAATCCTGCTGTGATTCTAGAGCTTTCTCACTTGTAGGAGAGAAAGAAATAACAGGGCCATTCCCTGTGCAAATCTTCACATCTTTATCTCCCAATGAAAGTACAATGGAGTCACTGGATCAGGAGATGCTTAAGTAGACAAAAGAATGACTGTAGTAATAGACTACAGTAAAACTGTAAAAATAAAGTAATGACATTTAAAGACTTGGGCAAGTGTTGAAGAATGCAAGCAATGTTTGGACTTTGTCATAATCATGCCTCCTAAGAGAAAAGAGGGTTGAAACCAAAGAGTTCATTCCCTTCTTTCAATCAGCAAGTAGAAATAAGCTTTAAGCAGCATGTTGGTTATTGTTCACTGTTTATGATATTTTGGAATGACAAATATGAGGATTATATCCATCCATATAATTTTTTTTCCATTGTAACCTTATAGATCATGTAAAATTATACATGTAGAGATATTGTATTGTTCAGAATACACACCCACACTTCGGTTATTACAGAAAACAAAGCCTTTATACCAAGGTTTGTCCCTAATTAGTAACATATGCTTAACGTTCTGGAAGCAACAACAGAAACCCACAACATTCAGATATCATTGAGCCTTTAGAAGATTGCAAAGCAACTGCACTTTAAATGTAGCAAACATTTAAAAATAAAAAATACTTGGGTTTGTAAAGTAATATTATTACAGTTAAGATGAATGAGGCTGATACTCATGGGTATGCAATGTAATGCAGGGCACTATTCAAGTTTTCTCAATCTGGCTTCTCTAAGGAGCAGGTTGTGGCCAGAATCGTTCACAATCCTGCCCCTGGGTGGGTATGTATTATGTCAGGAGGTTAAAAATTCTAGAAGACCTGTTCCCCTCCACTAGCAGTTATGCTACCAGAACCAAAGGCAAAACCCTTCATTTTTCACAGGTACTTTGCATTGCATTTTATTTTCTTCTTAATAGTCTATAATACCATGTCATATAATATAGATTTTATACAAGTTTACATGGGAAGTAAGTCCAACTGAACTCAGCAGGGCTTGCATACATCATTTTATTTGTATGCACTTTCCTCTGGATAAAACCATGCTCAAGGTGGCTTACAACATGGGGGGGGGGATTACATAATTATAAATACAGTGGAACCTCGGTTTTCGAGCACCTCAGAAGCCGAACGTTTCGATTTTCAAATGCCGAAAACCCGGAAGTAATTGATTCCATTTTCAAATGCACCTCGGAAGTTGAACGGCTTCCGAAGTGCATTTCTCAATTTTCTCAATTTAATTTTGTGCCTCAGTTGTCAAATGTTTCAGAAGTCGAACAGTCTTCAAGAACAGATTACGTTCGACAACTAAGGTTCCACTGTATAACAAAAATAGTGATAAAAAATAAATAACACACATCAAAAAGTACCCAACCAAACTGAACAATTTCCACATTGAAACATAATCAGATCTAATAAAAAAGGTACAAAAATTAATATTGATAACAGCAACAATTCCATCAGCAACAAAAAAACCCTAAGCAATACACCAACCTGTTCAACAGCCTCAGCTTTTGCAGCTGGAGTCTGTCAGGACCCTGCCCACCCAGGGCAGGTGGAAAAGGGCCTGCAAGGCAGGGAGCAGTTCTTCCAAGACTGACAGCCAAGGTGGCTTACATCTCATCAGACATGCACAGAATTGTACTGTTAGAGCTGAGGACAGCAATCCTAATGAGGGGCCAGGGAGGCAAGCATCAAGCAGATCCTCCAGTACATCTGAGTCCTGTCACCTCCTACCAACCAAAGAGGAAGGTAAGAGCAACTATTTTAGTTGCTCGTTCTAAGAATCAGGCCCCAGCTGATCCAGCACCCATCTCCAAAATGTCTACTTTCATGTCTTTCCACTGATGACTCACCATGATAATATACCACCTGCTTCAGCAGAGCTGGGGCTTCCCCCTGCCACTGTTCTTGGCTGACAGAGGCCAGTGGGGAAGCGATTGTGCACCATCCTAACACTTACACACCAGCCACCAGCATTGCATGGTTAGGATTGCTCTACAAACTCCCCTCTCCTATCTCAAAGTGTACAAGTCCTGCAGTATGCAAGTTTTTTGTAATTAACATTACCCTGAGACAGACATTTTCTAGATACGTACGTATGGCCCACTGAACTCCAATGGCCCAGGACAGATAGTATCAATAATACATAGTAGATGGGATTGCATCCCTTCAAGAAGTCACAAGTGAAGCAGAACAGATTCATGGAAGAATAGAAAAGGGACAGAGAGAGTATCTTAAAATATTAATCCAATATTAATCTTTAAAGTACACATAAATAATTGGTTTTCTTGATAAAATAAATAAGCCATCAAGCTCACATTTGTGTGACATGTTGACCATTTCATTTTTCACTTAGAAATGCTTTGCAAATATCTCAATCAGGTTCTCTTTACTGCAGTCCACCAGGCACATATGATTTCCCAAAACTGACTCAATAGACCTCCCTGTTTTTGTTCCTGGCCCAGAACTGTAAAACTGAGGGGTAGAGTTGTCAAGCTCCTGGTTGCTGATAGACAACACGTGACTTTAGTTAGGCCAAGCATTTCCAACTATGGTCCATAGACCACCAGTGGCCAGGCAGCTTAATTCAGGTGGTCCACAGCATGTCTGTAGATTTGTGGTGGGAGGCAGGAGACAGCACACCCATCACATTAAATATATTGAGTCTTGATTGCATTCTAATTGCTTCTTTTATTTCTTATCTCGTATTTTACTGCATTACAATTTGACTGTAATTCTACAATACAGAAGAAATAAAAAACCGATAAAATACAATTTAAAAATCATGCAGCGTCTGCTACAAGTGGGCAAAAAAACCATGAAGTGCTCTGCAAAGACCCTCAGCAATTTTCCATGGGGGAAAAAAGATTGGGAACCACTGAGTTAGGCCATTACTTCTGTAGCCTTTAAGCAGGGAATTCAAAAGTGGGTGGTGATAAGGGGTGGAGTCATTGCAGTTTGGAAAAAGAGGCTGCATTTCCCTCTCCTTTTTGAAAGTTGGCTACAGCCATAGGACACAGCTGAAAGTCTGAAGACAAAACACAGTCCTCCCTCTCACAATATCCAATTCACATCTCTGTCTCCTCCTGTACCAGCACCCAAAACACCACATAAACACGGGTTTATTAATTTATGGAACCTACGGCAACAAGATGCAGCGATAGCCTTGGCCTAAATGGCTTCAAAAGGTTGTTTCCCCCCTTTCTCCAAGGGATTTGCCATAGCAACCTGAACAGCTGCCTAGAAAGCCATCCAGAGGTTTGGGCCTCCAACTCCCATCATTCCTGAGGGCATTGGGAACTCTGGCTGGGGCTGATGGAAGTTGGAGTCCAGAAACATCTGGAAGGTGCCAGGTTGCAGGAGGCTGCCCTACAGAGCCTCCAAGCTCAGGAGCAGTGTAGCTCTCGGTATGCCAGTTGCAGCCAGGGGGCAGGAGGCAAACGGCGAGGGAGGGCCCGTTGTCTTTATGGCTGGATGTTGGCCTAGGAGCGCCACCTCCAACCCGGTGGGTGGGGGGCTCCAAGAGTAGCAAGGCCGCCCACCCCCCACCCTCTCCCCGCCCCACCCACTTTGGCGCGGGGCACTTACTGAGGGTGGCCATCGTGCCGGCTTCCAGCAGCAGGCAGTCCTGGCGGCCGCGCGCCTCCAGCAGGGCGCTGGCCGTGGGTTCCTGCTTCCACAACACCCTCAGCCCTTTGCTCAGAGCCATGGCAGCCGCTTTCCATGGAGGGGGAAGGCGGTAGAGGAAGGGGAAAGTCAGTCACACCAGGGCAGCCGGGGGGGAAAGAAGGCCTCCTCCTCTGAAGCAAGACACACACACACACGCCCCAGAAAACAGTCACGAGAAACTGGGCGGCGTGAGGGAATTTTCTCCCCACAACTTCTCAGCTGCCAGAAGTTCGTTCCAAAGGAAAACGGAGCAACAGCTTCCCGGTGGTGGTGTGTGCTTTTAAATAATTAAGAAAAGTTTGAAAGGAGACCTTGAAAGAAGAGGAGACGGGTATCTCCAAACAAAATATTTAAAAATAAAATAAATAAAAACACCACCCCACGCCGCTGAGGTGTTCCCTCGACTGGAAAGTTGTCCGCCTCGTGGGAGGCTGGAAAGTACTTAGCTGCCTCCTTCGCGCGCCCTGAGCATCTTCTGAAGACAAGTCGCAGCTGAGGCTCTTCTTTGTGTAAGTCAAGCAAGTTTCTAGTCACAAGCCTCCGGCCGGCGGTGCAGGAAAGGAAGAGAGGTCAAAATGCTCTTTTTTTCTGCAAAGAGAGAAGGGGGGGGGCATTGGAAAAACGTCCCCCCCTTCGCGCAAGTTCTTCTTGCCCAATTTCCGGACTTTCTGTTTCCTTGTTGGAAAATCCCTCCCTGTTTCCCGCTACCGCCCAGGGCGGCGGCGGCGACGTCGTCTTCTTTCTTCCACGCCGCTCTCTTTCTCTCTCTCTCTCCTCTTTTTTTTCTTTTTCTTTTTCCTTCGTAAACTTTCTGGACGAGTTCAAGTTCCTCGAGTCTCCGCCTCTTTCTGCTCCTCGGGGGACAGGTGAGAGGCGCTGTGTCCCCGCCCTGTTTCCCTTCCCAGAGAGTTGCAAGATTATCACACTGGCTCCCCCAAGAGGAGAGGCAACTGCGGTGCTCTTTTCTCTCCAAGCAGAGAGAGTCAGAGAGACAGGCAGATGCTGCCAAAGCGAGAGACTGTAAGGCAGCTGGATTGGCCATCAGCCAGAATTTCTACAGTCCCCCCCCCCTTGCATTCTTCCTCACTTCCTGCCCCAGTGAAATACTTTAGCTCTGCTCACCAGCTGTTCACTTTTTGTTGTGATGAACCAAGTGTTGAATTTCTTTCATGCATAGGGCTGGAGAGTATATGCATATAGGGCTGGATGCAGAAGTTCCCTACATGTTCAGTAGACACAGGAAAGACTCCCGCATGTACACTAGGATTGAAAGGTTCACACAGAAATCTAGTAATGGAGCCTGCTATTCCCAGTTTCAAATCTCAGAGCATTTGACCACCATGCCCTAACTTTGTGCTTCAGTAGGTGTTAGACGTTGGGATAATTAGATGTGCTCCCTCTCTTGCACACACTGTACTGAACTCATGAAAGAGGTATTAATTTCCACATTTTATTAATTTTTGTTCAGCAATATTTATACATATAGTGTTGCTGGGTTCGGAGTGTAGATTTGTACAGCTTTAAAGTCAAACTGCATAATATAATTTCATTTGGGCTGTTCTAGTGGTGGTGTCATGTCCATATCAGGTCCAGCCCAGTTTTCAATCCAACTCTTTTATTGGTAGAAGAAAATGGGGGGGTAGGGGGGGAATGCCTTCAGTCGGGACCATTTCACACCATACTGTTACAGCTGCCATTTACCATCTGTTTGCTTGCTAATAGTAAGGGATGATGGGTTGTTAATCCCTCAGTGGGAGTTAACAAATTGAAGCTATGATGGTTTATATGTAGTGTTGGATCATGGACAAGTGTTTTGTGGTGAGAGGGGGACAAAAGAAAGGAGATGGCAGCCTAAACTTGGAAATGGATAGCTGTGAGCTTAGCTCTGATCACACGGCAGTGAATGGAGCATTTTTCTAGAAAAAGAGGTGCCAGAGCTCACCATGAACTTCTCCCTTGTTCTCTTAGTATTATGGCCAACAATTACAGCCAGTTGCAACACACCAGCACCAGTATACAAGCCCCAAATAGGGACGCCACAACTCAGAATATAAGGCATGCAGGATAGGGCCAAAGTACTATGGCTTCGTGTTATGTGTACATTTGTCTTCCCAGAACTGTTGAAATGGCCTGTGCCTCATGACTCCACACATAAACATGCAACAGGAGTTCACACTCCATGGTAAAGGACAAAAGCAGCATGGCATGACTGTCAATTCCCTGTTGGCTTTGTGAGAAGAGAGATGTTCTGTGGAGTGTCCACAGAGTTCACTTCCCGTCCCTCTTTTTCTTTTTTGTTTACTTATTTCATAGTAACACAAGAAGAGCCTGCTGGATCAAGCCTGTCTAGTCTAACATCCTGTTCTCTCTGTGGCCACACACATGCCTGTGGGAAACTGGCAAGCAGGACCTGGGCACACAAGCACTCTCCCCTCCTGTGGCTTCCAGCAACTGGTATTCAGAAGCATCACTGTCTCCAACCTGTCCTTATAACCCATTCTTCCTCCCCAAGGGGAGTCCAGGATGGCTCATAACAATAAAGTTACACAAAGCAATTCAAAACATTATAATATATTACAGACAGCAGTTAAAACCAGCCGTATAAAAAAAAATCATAAAATTATTGGGAAAATAATCTGGGTAAATAAGGAAGTCTTCACATGTTTCCTGAATGGGGACTGCCTGATTTCCCTTGGGCAGTGATGCTGACAATGGTCTGTCCCAGATCCCCATTCTTCATGTTATTGCTGGTAGTGGAACCATAAGACAGGCTTCTCTCCCTGGTTGCAAATTTCAGCTTGGAAGGTAGTAGAGAAGTCAGCCAATCATCTTCCAGGCACTTGAGTCCCAAGCCATTAATGTTGCTGACTCTCCATAGCCAAGGTGACTTCCACCTGAAGGATTTGTACATTCAATCAGGTACCAGTTGTTGCCCTTGTGAGACTACACTTGTGGCCTCTTTACTTGTATGTTCCATTACATTCTCTGGCAAAGTCCTCCTTTTCCTGGCATGATAGTTATTCCTACCCCCTACCCCTTAGGACTTGATCCTTCACATCAAAAAGCCTGTATGTTCCCTTGGCTAGCCTTGAGCCAAATAAACTTTGAAGCTTCCTGGGTATGCAGTTGGGTGGCTCCACTTCCTTTTCCTTCTCTAGGCACCCATTGTGTTCTTCAAAAACACCCAACCCTGCAACCCTATAGAGCTGTCCCTGCTACCCTGCCTATGTGTCCTAACTCCCAACCCTAGTGGGTCACTGGCAAAACATCTTCCAGAGATTAGCCAGTTAAGAAACGTTTGTGTCTGTTCTCTAAACAAAAGACCAGGCCGGGGGGGGGGGAGGAGAATCTTCTTTCTTGAGATGCCACAGGGTAGCATTCTATCCTGAATATCCCAGGGCTTTGGGTTTAGGACAATGTACCCACATAGCTGCAATGGTTATGTTTAAAACCTGGCTGCAGTGGAAGGCAGGGTGGTGGTGCATAAACTTGACAGAATGTAGAAAGAAGTCTGTGTTTTGAGAATTTTTTGGGTGTGTGTGAGAAAGGGGATCTGTTTAGCTCATTTATCAAGAAGTTCTACCCTCCCTGCTTCTTTCACTCTAACTACATTGTAAACTATTTTTCCCCTAGCTGTGTTTGAATCACTTTCTGAACATTGGTCTTTTGCAAACTGTAATATTTGCTTCATAATTATTGAATGTCGAAGAGACCACCCATTCTTGTATTTGGTTTATTTTTACAAACTATTTTAAGTGTTTCTCACTGTCACACATGCAATGCCACACACTTTTCAGTAGGGGATATATATCTGAGGTGCCTGTTGTCTATCAAAGGCCAAGCTAAATGTGACCAGCTCTCAGATGTGGAAGGGAATGGCCAGCACTCATTGACAGAGCACATGCTTTGCACATGCAAGGTTCCAGGATCATTCTCCAGTTAAATAAGGTTGCCATATTTCAAAAAGTGAAAAATCTGGACACAAAAGTTGATGAGATTTTTTAAGTTTTGCAAAATCTATTTTAAGAAAAGTAAGTTTTTGAGCTATTTTTAAGAAAATTTGCCACTTCCTACATACGTCTGAATTTTCCTGGACATTAAATCGATTTCTGCCCAGGCACTGTTACAAATGGTTGAATCCCGGTTATGTCCGGTAAATTCCAGACATATGGCAACCCTACGTTAAAGGATCTTGGGCAGCAAAACTACTGGGAAATATGTCTTTCTGAGATCTTAATAGTCACTGCCACGTGGGAGTCGATAATGCTAGGCTAGATGAAGGCAGCTTCATATTTATTTATGTATCCTGCCTTTCCTCTGGAGAATGACAAAGATAAAGATGTGCTGGGGCAGCAAGGTCATGAAAGGGCAGAACGACCTTATTTCAGTAGATACAGGAAGAAGGAAATATGTCACCTGGGGTTAAAAAAGCAAGCTAAGTGGTGAGTCATCTAAGGCCTACTGTGACATATTTTCTAAGCACTTAGAAGGCAATGTTGCTCATATGTGCTCTGACCTAGATATCATCATTAATACAGTTCCAGTTCCATTTGCTGCAACCTGAGGATGTAGCCAAGGTGCCTGGAGAGGTTTTTCCAGTAACATGTGCTCTCAACCATTGCTCAACTTGGTTACTGGAGCCAAAGTGAGCTCAATGGCTCCAGAAGGTTATAAATGCTGCACTGGCAGAGGAAATGGTTCTTGCCACTCTGAAGTAGATGGTTCTGAGACCACACCTGGGAGATTGTAACAATTATCAGCTACTTGCCAACACCCCCTTTTGGCAAGGTCCTTGAGAGGTGATGGTGATTTCACCAGGGTGCTATTGGATGAAACAGATTATCAAGACCAGTTAGAATATAGGTTTAGGTGGCGATTTGGCATTAAAAGATGATTGGTCGACCTCATAGGAGCCAACTCCAAAGGGGCCAAGTCCTGCACTAGCAGGACTCAAGCTGTTTAGTTTATTCCAGCCCACAGTCATCTTCCAAGCCTAACCTAGGGTTGGAATAATTCTATTTGGTATTTGGAAGAAATGCAGGGCTCCCCCCTCCCCCCAAAGAGAAAAACTCTTCATCCTTTATATATTCTTAGATCTTACCTCTGTACTTTAAAAACGTAGAATCTCTTAGCAAAAACAGACTTGCCATGACAGATGCGAAACCTTTCCTATTAAAAGTCTGTTTTTAGCAGCAGCTGTTTAAAAGCTTGACTCCTTTCATCCCAAAACTATTTGCAGATGAGTAAATTTTAGCTAGACCATATTTATTTAGGCAGAGAGAGTGAACAGACAACCATATTTTTTGTAGTCTTATTTTGTTTTGACTCTCCAAAAGGAGCTGGTATAATATAGTGGCTTAGAGGCTAAACTATGAATCAATAACTTCTTGGTTCAAAACGTCATCAGACTCTTAACATGTTTTTTAACATGTCTATTGTGGTTTCTTAACATGTTTTATAAGTTCATCTGACTTTTGAAAAATGTGCTAAGCGCGTGTATTAAAGATAATAGAAGGAGAAGCAAAATCACATCTGTAGAAGTACTGGGGGAAATTGTATCCGTCAAACAGGAGGTGGTGAGAATGAAGCTTTCTTGTTCAGTTAATGAATTGTTCCCATTAATAACAATTTATTTAAATCCCATTGAGTTGTATCCTCCTCTCAGCATGAACAAGCAATCAGCAGAGAAATCACCCACTGAGTTTCAATTAAACTCTATTAATGATAGCTATTAAAGTACCTCTAAAGTTAAAAAAAACCCAAAACCACCAAAACAACCCTATGAATAGAATCTTGCATTTTTAATGTTGACTCTGTTGATGTTATCTTTCCTATGATCATTGTGTGCATGCATTCAAATAAGACAATTAGGCACATCCAAACTAATACTTACTACTTTTGCATGAGTATATTGAAAAAAGAGGTATGCAGAAGACAAGTATAGCCCAATGTACCAAGTACATGAAGGATCAAGTTGATTACCTTTTAGAAAGTCCAGGTTCACTGTAGGGAAATGCACTGAGCAAGAGTTTTTGGTATATTAAGTATATATTTTATTTTATATTTGCCAAATTTGAGATGGGTCCTTTCATGCTCTTTATAACAAAGTTAAATGCTAGAGTCCTAAATCCACGTAGTAACAAATGACACTTAAGGCTGCATCACAAATACCTGGCTGACAACTGCTCCTGCTCACAGTACAGTACATGACCCCTCTAAATTTGGAGCCATTGAGTTTAACAATGAGATGTTGACTCTATTAGCCTTCTGAGTTGTTGATATTTTGGCCAGGATCTAAAGAACAGTTAAACTAGCTTCTCCAAGTCTATTGGTATGAGCTTTCGTGTGCATGCATACTTCTTCAGATACATGCACACAAAAGCTCATACCAATAACAAACTTATTGGTCTCTAAGGTGCTACTGGAAGGAATTTTTAAATTTTGTTTTGACTACGGCAGACCAACACGGCTACCCGCCTGTAACTAGCTTCTCCAAGGTGAGCCCAAGAGAGATATATCGTATTTTTCGCTCTATAAGACGCACCAGACCACAAGACGCACCTAGTTTTTGGAGGAGGAAAACAAGAAAAAAAATATTCTGAATCTCAGAAGCCAGAATAGCATGAGGGATTGCTGTGCAGTGAAAGCAGCAATCCCTCTTGCTGTTCTGGCTTCTGGGATAGCTGCGCAGCCTGCCTTCGCTCCATAAGACGCACACACATTTCCCCTTACTTTTTAGGTGGGAAAAAAGTGAGTCCTATAGAGCAAAAAAATACGGTAGTTATTTTTATCAAATGGTTGCTCCCCACCCGCAACTTCTTGACAAACTGCAAATGGTTTGCAATATAGCAGAAAACCTATTCAAAGAAAAGTCAAGCATTCTCTTGGGACAGCACACACTCAGTGCATGAGCCTACATTGCTCCATGGAATACAGACTGCATGTTGAAAATGCCTCCTATCATTGCAGGAGTCCTTTCACGGGGGGGGGGGGTCACCCTCACATCTAGGGTAAAAACATTTAGAAAGATTGAGGATCCATTCAAGTAACAGTGCTTACATTTTCTTTTCTTTTTTTTTAAAAAAAAGATAAAATCATATAACTGTAGAGTTGGAAGGGACCACGAGGATCATCTAGCCCAACCCCCTGCCATGCAGGTATCTTTTTGCCCAACATACTGCTCAAACCCATGACCCTGAGATTAAGAGTCTCATCCTCTACCAACTGAGCTATCCCAGTGGGTCTAAGCAGTGGGAGTAATTAAAAGGACTTTCAAGATGGTTATTAATCAGGGCAGTGCCATTGCAAGATGGCCATATGTTTAATTTACTCTGATCTTCCTGCAGCCCAGGTCAAAACTGTCTTTTCAACAGATCCTGTTCTAGAAAGTGAAGCATCAGACGCATAACAACTATCATGGAAAAATAAGAAATCTCACTATATACATGGGCATGAATTGATGCTCAAAAAGATGAGTGCCCCATGGGACAAGGTGTGGGTAAATGCTTTCCTTTGGGAAATCACTCCCCACACACACACTTAAGTATTGGGAGCTTATCTATCTCCCTTATTTGTTTTTCACTTGAGAGCAGGATTTAAATTGACTTTTTGTTAAGCCACTTTTGCTGGATTGCAAAAGTGTGCTAAGCAGGGCAGCAGCCAGCAATTATTATTTTACTAAGCTAGATGCTTGATGCAGCTGCCTCCCTACAGCGTCAACTGTTGAGGCAGCCACAAAGCAGTCCTGCTTTGAAGAGAAAAGGGGAAATTGTTCTAGTTAAAGCAGGATTACCAGATGTTCCCGGGGACAGTCCCCAGATTTGCAAATCTGTCCCCGGACAAATTCTGTCCCCGGAATGTCCTCAATTTGCAAATCTGTCCCCGGGAAATGTGGTGGCAGCAGCCTCAGCAACCCGGAGCCAGCCTAGTAGCGCAGTTTGCTCTGGCTGCCTTCATGGGCTGCTCACTGCCGTGGTGCCCGCCATTTTGTGCACAACACATCATATGGGGACTTTTGGGTTACATACCTTGGGTTACATACACTTCAGGTTACATACACTTCAGGTTACAGACTCCGCTAACCCAGAAATAGTGCTTCAGGTTAAGAACTTTGCTTCAGGATGAGAACAGAAATCGTGTTCCGGCGGCATGGCAGCAGCAGGAGGCCCCATTAGCTAGAGTGGTGCTTCAGTTTAAGAACAATTTCAGGTTAAGAACGGACCTCTGGAACGAATTAAGTACCGTATTTTTCGCTCTATAGGACGCACTTTTCCCCCTCCAAAAATGAAGGGGAAATGTGTGTGTGTCCTATGGAGCGAATGCAGGCTTTCGCTGAAGCTATCCGCAAGCCTTCGGAGCGCGGCAGGAGTTCCTGCCGGGCTCAGAAGGCTTGCGGATAGCAGCAAGCTCCGGGAGCAAAGGCGAGGTTGTGCGCAACCTCGCCCCCGATTCCGGACCCGTTCTGGGGGCTGGGGTCGGGGGAAGCTCAGGCTTCTCCAGCCCCGCAGCTAAAAAGGAAGCCAAGACAGCGAGTGGGCTGGAGAGGTTGTGCAAAGCTAAAGAGGAAGCCAAGACAGCCACCTGGATAATTCCCCTCCCCCTTTATTTCCCCCCAAAAAAACTAGGTGCGCCCTATGGTCCGGTGCGCCCTATAGAGTGAAAAATACGGTACTTAACCCGAGGTACCACTGTACAATATGGATGTGTGCTTGGGCCCAGGGTATTTTGCCTCACCATCCCCACTACTGACTCCCTGTTGCTACTCAGCTTCCAAAAAAAATAAAGTGTCCCCGGATTCATTGAAAAAAAATCTGGTCACCATAAGTTAATGTATGGATAGGTATGCTACTTTTTAGGTACCTTGGCTGAAATGTTTAACAGTTTGAAAATTAACTGACAAACAGCAGTCCCAAGAGGTTAAAAAAAGTTGATATAGATGGAAATTTTCTTGGTTAATATGCGTTTGCCTCTCAGGATAGTGTGTTTCCTTTCTTTTAATGCAGCTAGTCTCAAAGTGCAGGGAGATATCTCAGATGCTATGAAAGGAAATGCATAATTATCTATACTACAGGAAATACATTAGAGAACTGCACAATTAAAGCTAATGAGTTCTAAATTAATCAACAGTAGCAACCAAATATTCTTTAAAGAGCCAATTGAAGTGATACAAAAAAATACCTGTATTAAGAATATCCAGTGTAAGCTGTGTCAACAAACTTGGCTTCAAGTGTGAGTTGTAGTGGTTTATTTAACTTAAGAGTGTTCCTTAAGTTTTTGCTTTTTGTTAATGCTATTAAAGCTGAGTTGCAGATACAAATGATAAAATTTTCACCCTTGAAATAAGTACTCTTATTATTGCAAAAATGCTCAGAAATTATGGGTTTTGTTTTGTTTTTAATTTTAAGGCTGAGGGCCACCAAATAATGAGACATTATGCAGCAAAATTTTGTCATTTTGTTACCTGCAGGTTGGCATAATCTACATAGTTTAAGACCAAAACTAAAAAAGAAGTTTTGTTGCTATAGCTACTCATGATTGTTTAACAAAATTAAAATCAACTTCAGTTGCTGAAATGTCAACAATTATTCATCTCATTTATCATTGCTGCCATTTTTAATAATGGCAGAAGTGCAATATTAGAAAGTAGCCCCTAAGCTAAATTTCATAACGGACTGCTAAAAATGATTTCCAGTCATGCCTCTGTTCTGGCTAACTTTGAGCAGTACCTAGCCTAGATATGGAGGGTGGAGTTTAAACACAACTCTCCTAAAAAGACAAAAAGTTACACTTTTGTAAATCAAGAAAATCTTTAATAATAAAAAAGACAAAAAGTTACTATATATTATTGGAGTTTTTGTGTAGAAGCAGATATATGCCCCTAAATATATTTCTTATGAGATATATAAGGAAATCTGGAGATGATGTTTGTATATAAGGTTTCACGCTACCAAGATTCAATGCAACTTTAAGCTCTTTCAGGATGTAATACGGTAACTAGAATGATATTTGTGCAGAAGCTTTGTAGATTTCAAGCACTTAAAAGAAGCCTCTTACTGCCAGGAGAAAATTGCAACTTTGGTTCAAAAACTGCATCCTAAAATAAAATGGGAGATGTGTCCTTGGTGAAAAGTACAGATGTGGTGGTACCTGTAAACACCTGTTTTTATAGAATAGCAAAATAATGGTGGGGGTCACAAAGTTTCTTTTATGTATAAATATTTATTATCAATTTAAAGACTTAATTTGCTGGGAAGTTACAGATCTGCCTTTTCAAATGGTCTTGCTACATACATGGCTTTTCCACACTGAAACCATCTCTTCTGTTCTTCTGTCCCAGTTTGTCTTTTAAAGATGGTAAGTCTGCAACTTCTGTCATCAGGATCAATTTAAAGTTTGGTAAAAAGAAATCCTCAGCGAACCAGTAACAAAGATTGACACAAAAAGTGAATATACAAATGCTGGAAAAGTGGTGCTGTGAAAAAGTGCCTTAGAATTTACTATACACTTTGCAGTAACTTCATAAATTGTTTCTACATGCAAGATAGATCTCATTACATTTGGCATAAAACATTTATACACATTCTTTACAATTTGTACATATCTGAATGGCTGTATCATAACACTTTATGGAATTCTGGAAGACAAACTAAATTAATAGGAAAACAAAAAAAATGTAGAAAAATAATTAAACACCTGACAATAGAGAGGATTGAGCCATGTTTACCTTCTAGGATTTTGTGTTTTTGGGGGGGCTGGGTACAGCATTATATTATCATGACAGAGATTCTTTATTACTCTAACACACACAAAATGACAACAGCGCACAAGTCAACAGAACATATAGGGAGTACTACTCTCTTAGAATGATTTGGTAAATAAATGTTTATTTATGCAGTGAAGACTAATTCTAATGGAAGTTGTGTGTGGTACAGTGAGAAAATTTGTGGCAACACACCTTCAAGCCTATATTGCCCACTGTTGGTATGCAAAAGCTGTTTTAACACCAGTGGCCTGAACATAACATTTCAAGCATAGTTGCATTTTGAAGTAGATACTTGTTTTATAAGCCCATGTTGTATTCAACACCTGAATAAATGGTCTGTTTTCCAGAGGTAAAAAATAATGAATTTTGGCCGTTATGGGATCGTTTTAAAGTGGATCAAAAATGTAGTATCATGCTATTATATAAGCACCCAGAATCTGGCAGTGACCTTGAAACATTTTCTATCATGGCAGTGGTGATGGGACATGAGACACTATTGATGCTACACACTTGGTAAGGACAGAGCAAAAAGGCTCCAAACACACAACCATGACTATTGGATAGTTAACCAAAGTGCATGGCTCAGAATTACTGGATGGAACAATATCTTCCAGATGTTTGGAATGGCTGTCTTTAGGTTCAGCTCTTTTTCTTTCTCATATACACAGGAAGAAAATAATAATCTAGCCCTCAAGTTTTGAGGCATCTGTGGTTCAAGGACAGGATATTAAAAGATTCTCATATGCGTCAGCAACTTTATTTCAGATTTTGTATACCATTGCTACAGGAGAGGGAAGCTAAACTGCTTTCAACAGCAGGCTCGCATATAACAAAAAAAGTATATGCTAGAAAGCATTTCAGCAATCAGGATAAAGTATTTTAAAAAATCTAATCAGGTGACACAGAATACTCTTATAGAGTATGTTACCCTTGGCAACAAACCATTTGGCAATTTGAAGCCCTAGCATAGAGCAGAGTAGGGGAGCCCATGGCCTTCCAGATGTAATTGAATTCCAACTCCCACAGCCCTGGAACCAAGGCAATGGTCAATGAGGATGGGAGCTAGCTCCAACTGGAGAGCCATAGGTTACCCTTCCCTAATATAGGGCATTTTCCAGTTCTACTAAGATAGTGGGTAGGAAGGGAAAGCATATAGGATAAAAATATACATAAATATCCAAGGCATTTAGGTTAACAAAGTAAACTCCTGAAATTTTCACTTTCTTTTGCATTTTATTTCTTTAAAAAAAGGCTTTTTGGATGGCGAAGACTTAACTTATTTGCACTGCCCCACCAAAAATCAGAAAAGCACTTTGGAGTTCTTCATTATCTGTCTCTGTATCTACATCATTGGAAAGCGACTGAGAGCCTGCCTCAGCTTTTGTGCAATCTGAAATAGACAAACAAATATGACACATGAAAAGTGAGATACCCCCATATATTCAGAATTATTCAGGTTTATTTGTTTTTGAAACTGCTTGGAGGTGGTTGTTTTTACAGTCGTTATATAAATTGTAATAAATAAAATAAACCTTATCTCAAAGAACTTATGAGAACATTTTAAACAATTCCTTCCATTAACATAGAAAAGGTAAACAAACTGTATAGACCTATTATAATCATTTATTCTGCATGCTGTTCAAGAAACCTGATATCTTTGACAGCTCAAACATTTGTCCATTTGAAGCATATTCTAGCACTCTTAAAGGTTGCTGTATCATGAATAAAAATATAGATGATTTTTTTTTAAAGGCAAGTTACCAAATAATTAAATCTGCTTACTAAGTAGTCCCAAAGGAGAAAGGATGAACAGTTGTCTTGTGCTACCTAAAATGGCAATTCTTTCCAGACAGGTATCAGAGTTTTCCAGTGGCAACAATGTCTGGTGATTAGACCTACTTGTGTGGTTAGAAACATTAACTTCCATCTTTCAAGTTATATGCACACACACATTTTTGAAGCTTTGATTGATTCGCACTTCCCTGGAAGGAACAGGCTTGTAGCTTGGGGGTAGACACTGATTCATTATTGTCACTTGAGGCCCAGGTAGAGTAAGTGGCTAGTAGTGTCTATTTCCACTTATGGCTTGTTTGCCAGCTCTGGCCCTACCTGGCCAGGGCTAGCTTGATAATAGTGAGCCGGCCTCTGGTAACTTCCAGATTGGACTCTTGCAATGCACTCTTTATAGAGCTGCCATTGAACATGGTTTTGAAGTTGTAACTAGTGCAGAATGCAGCTGAGCGGCTGCTGGTGGATGTCTCTGGCTGGACATGTACAACAATAGTTTCCAACTAGCTGGAGAGCCCAATTTCAGGTGTTAAGCTTCCTGTTTATGGAAAGCTCTCCCCAGGGAGGCATGCCTAGCACCAGGTAAAAACATCCACTCAGGCTTTGGCATTGTAATTTTCTGCTTATCTTTTTGGGGAGTGGGGTTGGGTGGGAACACACACACACAGTGCTTTTTTCTATTAAAAATATTTAGGGGTACTCTCATTTTCCTACTCATGTTGAAATACTGCCCCTCAATGAGGCCAAACTTAGATTCACAAAATGTTTAGGGGTATGCATACCCCGGCATCCCCTCAGAAAAAAGCACTCTGTGTGTGTGTGTGTGTGTGTGTGTGTGTGTATGCGTGTGTGTACACTTTGGGATTTTTTTCTGTAGTTTTTACTATTTATTTTTGTAATTATAGGTAAAGGGTAAAGGTAAAGTCCAGTCAAAGGTGACCATGGGGTGTGGCACTCATCTTGCTTCAGGCCACAGACAACTTTCTGGGTCATGTGGACAGCATGCCTAAACCGCTACTGGCGCAATGGAACACGGTGACGGAGGCCAGAGCGTATGGAAACACCATTTACTTTTCAGCCACAGCAGTAGCAATTTATCTACTTGCACTGGTGTGCTTTCAAACTGCTAGGGTGTCAGAAGCTGGGATAGATCAACGGGAGCTCACCCCATCATGCAGATTCAAACTGCCAACCTTCAGATCAGCGAGGCTCAGTGGTTTAGACCACAGTGTGACCAATGCCCCTTTTATAATACTAAATAAAATAATAATAATAATAATAATAATAATAATAATAATAATAATGCTGTTGTTCTGCTGTAAACAGCTCTTGTCCCAAATATCTGAAGCAGCAGCTCCTTCCACATTGACCTACCAGGATATTAAGATAAACAGGAGATGTCCTGTTAGAGGAGCTGCCATCTCTGTGGTCAAGGGACAGCTTTCTGTGTGGCAGACCCTGGTTGCAGAATGACCTTCCTTCTGAGGTGCACTTTGTGCATCCACTGGATGCTTTGACGACTGGTGATGATGCACCTCTTACCCAGGCCTTTGGGTGAGGGTCGTTGCTCCTCCTGCTTTGCTATGTACTGCTGTTTGGTGCTGATGCTTTATTACTTGGTTATTGGTTGTTTTGTAGTTTTGTTTTATGATTTTAATATACACTGTACTTGTTTTAACTGTAACATCTTTGTGACTTGCCC